>NW_026086605.1:30425000-32925000 GCF_022539395.1 Myiozetetes cayanensis
GTCTAAAAACAATACTGTCTGCCTGAATGGCCCGTGGTTCACTAAACAAACACCGTGTTACTGCACACAGAGAACAATGTACTTGCTATTGGTTTTGTGCAATCAGAGTTGGAAGTGTGCAAACATAACCCTTGCAGGATGGCCACCATTTCCTACTACTGACATTTGTATTGCTGCTAGTAACAATTATTAGACACCCCAAGCTTTTCCTTATGTAATTGAGTTACATATTTTCTTTATATTTTCCTCAATGGGCAGGATCACGGAATACCTAATAAGAAACCTTCTGTTCTAGAAAAACAAACAAACAAACCACTTTTATGAAGTTTCTGTGCATTTACTAATGTCTTTCTCTCTGGTAAAAACATATGTCAATCACTACATGACAAGTTTCCTGCAGAGGAGAACTGTGATATAATCTGTCGTGATGACATACAAGCATATGCTTGTAAGTATTTGGAAAATAATTTCAAAGTTAGTCAAATGTTACTTCTAACAAAATAAGGTTCTCTGAATATCATTATCACTGATGTAATTCAAAGCCCTTACAAGACAGGAATATGTTTTTGGCTATATCCATTGACATCTACTGTACATAATCAGGAATATATTCAGTCGTGACCATTATGAAAAGTGATCTTTGGGTATTTATTTCACAATTCTAAGGGCCTTCTTATACTAAAACAAACTTCTTTTTTGCAATAGCATTGCAAAACAACACAACCTCCAGGCTAATAGTCAAGACACTGAAGGATCATTGACTCTTGGAGTTTTGGGAAACTGGAAGAGGGATGCAGTTCTTTTTTTAAGATTAAACTCACAGAAATTTTAATTAAAAGTTAAAATCAAAAGTACTCACCCTGGTGGTTGCAAAGGTAGTTCTAATGAAGACAGATTCTAGGCTAAAGAATACTGAAACTCAAGTTATGGATATAGTTGATGAATTAGAAAAATACTTAAACTTCTAGAGGACTTCTTGACCAGTGATAAGGAGATAAAATAAGGCAAAAATACAAAAAGCACGTTTAGCAATACTGATGCTAACATATTGTATGAAACTTCAGAGCCTTAATGATAATTTGTCGTACAGCATTTAAATGAAGCTTCTGAATCCAAATTTAAAGAAACTAGATTGAAGACTCAGGTTAATTTTGGCATCACCTTGATCTACCAGGTAGATCTAGCATGGACTGACCTTATGCAAATTGGTCATTTAAGTTTGTAAAAAGCGAACAGATGGGAGACTGAATAAATGAGTGGAACTGAAATTGCCAGAGGCAGAAACTCTTATCAACTTGTTTGTAAGTTACAACAAAAATGTAAACCTAAGAGGGAAGAAGAAACTCTTGTCCTTTCTAAGGCTGTGTACAGAAAACAACAAATGTTTGTATTTTATGAAAACATCTTTGGTTACTGAACATTTTTCTACTTAACTTTTTACCTTTCTCCTTGACAAACAGGCACACAAACACACTAATCAAAATAGCACATTTACCAGTGCATTAAATATTGAAAATCAAGCCATCCTTTTTAATGCTCCTAACATCTTCAGAAGTCAAAGTGTCATGCTTAGCATTATTATGGCAAATGACCACAGAATGGACTGCAGCTACACTATTGATCTTTCTATTTAATGGCCATTTGTCTTAAACAATAGTAAACAAAATGCTCTTTTTTTTCTTTCAGCTCTTCCTATGCATTAAAGCATAGCTTTAAACTTGATCTCTGATTTGCACAGTTCTTCTGTGAGCAGCGAAAATACATGCTACTTATTTTCTAAAAGCTCAGTTCTAAGCACATCTGTATCTCAGTTAATTAGTAGGATGTTTCCAAGCCTACCCACTTAGCATAAAATGCATTATTCTTTACTACTGTTAGATTATTTTATCACTGTTTTCAGATGTTTCACAGATACACTGCTTTTACATATTTGATATATGTAATCCATATTCAGGGATAACATACACCAATTATTATGTGGGGTATTACTTGATTACAAACAAACAGGAATGATGACATTTTCCCAATAAGATTTTTTTTTTTTTACTTCAAAAAAAGACAAGTCAATCTGCAAAGAATTATGTGTTCAGATCCCATGTCGTGGGAGAGGATTGTATTACTTTGAATTCATAACGTGACTCTTCGGACAGAAAGCCTGATGTGGATAAAACCAAAAATTATGTGAAAACCTGCAGGTCCTCCAAATTAGTTTTCACAACAGCCCACAGCATGCTTAATGGAAACCTCACACTGGACAGGCTTCCCAGCTCACTAATAATTAACCATTGTTTAACAAAACATCTTGTTGTAATAAATATGCAAAGACTCATACCAGTCTAATTTCTTTCTAAATAAAAACCCCGTTCTTCTGTTCTTCGACAGGTAAAAGACTGACAGTTGGTCTCCCACCCAGAGTTAAACTGAAAAATGCCTGTCGCTCCTCCTGGCACTCTGCACACTTGTTTCATTCCAAGGATTATAGCCTTGGAGACTTGGTGTTCCCAGCAGCCCTATGGCAGTCACTCCATCCACACAGTCTTGCTGTGCATCCAAAACCTGACTTCTGAAGGAACCTGAGGCCACTCTGTTTAAATCCCAGAACTGGTACCTGCAGTTACTAATCACAGCTTCACTTTTCCCTCTGCCCACAGATTCCAAGCCCATGGCCAGGACTGGCTTAGGTCCTACAGTGGCAGAATTATAGGAAGAGAATTCCACAGGTGGGACCATGAAGATCCCATGATCTCTATTTTATAACCTTTTAGGAGTGCCTGACCCTATTTTTCTAAGGATGAGAAATGTATTCTCGTTGGGCACACAGTCCTAGTAACCATGTAACATAAAGGAAACAAAAAATCCTCTTTGGTTCTTAAATTTGTTCCACACCTTAGAACAGAGTCTCTGAGCCGGCTCTCAACTTTATTTTTGGTAAACTTTAACAAAGGTTGGTGGCAAAGCTGTTTTACGGGCATGTGACACAATTAAGCAGGTCATTTTGCAAGCACTGGAACTTACCCTGTCTGCTTAGATTCTTTGCTGCGTGCTAATACAGCTAAGCTCACACCACAATGGATAAACTGGGAATGTAAATTTGTCTGCGCACCTATTTTCACGAAGCTTGTGGAAAACTAGCTTTGAACTATTTCTGCTCTGTCAAATTTAATCAAAAGCAGCCAAGAAGTTCAAAATGTCTTGAGTGTCAGTAGAGAGAAGCTGACAGAAAGGATTACTGCGCAGGAAAACCCAGCTGAAAAGTGCATTCTCTCGCCAAAAACATTCTGTCAGCTCATTGCAGAGTTATGTATTTAATAGGTCATACAGTTAACACACTTGGCAGATGAAAGTATATAAATTATTTGACTGGGATCTTTGTCTTCTCAACTGGCTATCCCCAGATGATTACATTCTGTAGGCAGAGCCACCATGGCCAATTTTAGGATTCAGACTTTTTCCCATCCTTGGCTCTGCTCAAAACTTCCGTCTCACTTCTTGCTCCTGTCAGCTCCTATGAGAGTTCTCAGCAGCCAGCAGAGGCTGTGAAAATGAGAAACAGGACAGCAAGTTGCAGTAACTCAGCACTGTGTGCTCCCCTCTCTCCTACAGCTTTCACAGGCTCCTCTGGCTGCGGCTGCTGCCTCCCCAGCCGAGCCGATGACAGCAGCCAGATGAGCTGGAGGCGGCTCTGGGAAACAGGAAACCAGCTGGACACAGGCAAGGGGAATGGAAGCAGCTACCAGGAAGGCTCACAGCTTTCCCCCATCGACCTCCTCACACGAGAGCTGCGTTGCCACAAAAGTTCTTCAGACCTGCACAGCTTCAGCCTCTGTGGGGTACTGGGCAAGTAAAGGTACTTTGCATATCAGATGCCATACATTAGACCAATCAGTACATTGGTTTAGCTCCAAAATTGATGCTAAACCAATTAAGTGTAAGTGAAAATGAAATAATAGTTCTCCTTTGATTATATGCAGAAGTTTTAAATAGCTACAAATCACACCCTTCCTCCAATACCTTCACTGCTTTCCCAAAACATTTCACAGCGTAAACTATTTACACTTCAGAGGCAAGTGCACACAATAGGTACAAAGCTTGTTTTCAGTGCAGTAGAGAAATAATTACCCTGAACTTTTTACCTCCCACCCGCAATTCCTCCCCAAGACAAACAATTGCAAGGCTCAAGGCTCAGCAGTGATTTAGCTGAAGGTTGACACCGTGATTCAACAACCTACATAGTGCTCACGTGAAACAGTTCTTAGGCATCCTCAATGACCAACAACACTCAGAGCAGCAAGAAAAAAAACAATAAAAGGAACTTGCAATTTCCTAGTCATGGAGCTGTTCAACCTGCATACCTCATGTATGCTTTGGGAGAAAAAAAAAAAAAGGTAAGTTCTTTCCTTTCGTTCTCCAATGGAGAGATTTATAACAAAAATAGAGAATTTTCACACCTACAATACATAGTTGAACCAAACTGCCTTAGGGTAACTGATTAACAGACCTATTATTTATTAAGTGAACTTCACACAAGATTTGTGTTTCAGCTTCAAGACTTCAGTTCAGTTTTCTACGTCTTGCACTGAATCTTTCAGGAAGACCAGGACTCACAGCCATAACACTGCTACTGATATCTGGCCCTCATGCAGGAATACATCCCTGCTCTAGAGAACAATTCATCAGGTGCTATTGTCCAGCAGAAAGCACAGATATTCTTAGAAACTGTACTAAAATACAGTCAAAAGCAAGAAAAACAGCATGATATTAGTATTAATTGGGTAGAAATTCTTATACTCTGCTGTTCTTGTCAAGGAATAAACAGAGATGTTTGTACAGAAGGACACTGCAGTGGAAGGGTGGAAAGTCATTCAGACTCCATTCATTTCAGTGTAAAATTAAACATCCACTCCAGTCTCTGAAGAGCTATTCAGGAAGCAAAGTAATAAACTTGAATCACAAAATTGAGTTAAAAAAAAAGCAACAGCTCTGTGGGGGTATTAATCCTATATTTTTTTGTTTTTACCTAAAGACTCGGTCTCACAAAATGCTTGTGTATCTGTGGATGAGAACCCACATTTGACTTCTTACAGGCAAGAAACCATGTTTTTGAGTTTACATATAAAAATACAGCTACATTCTCCAGAAGAAATTAACCTGCAAATAGAAGTGAGAAGAAAAATACAGCTTAAAGAAATTTCTTAGATCATAAGGTCTTCAGTGCACAGAATCATTCACGTAGATCCTGAATCAACTTATTCTACCCCAAACCCTCAAGGACCTCACAGCTCTGCAAGACATTATTTCAGCCTACATTTTATGAACATTATCAACAGACCCTCAAAACATTTGCTTCTCAATTCCTGTCTATTGTGCTCTTGCTTGCTCACTTTCTCAGAAGAGTGAGCCCCAAAATCCTGTGACTTAAAGGGATCAGATTAACCCAAATAAAATAATGGTGAGGTGGGAATAGTTGGCAAGTATAGAAATGCACATGAATCATCTTTTTCTTCTGTAAAAGCTGATTCTTGGAAGTCTGACTTGGCAAAAGCACACCTAGTATTCATTTGTATCATTTGTGGCTCCCAAAATGCCTTTTTGGGCAGCTGTTGGAGGGAACTCATGGCACTACCTGTAATTACATTAAATGTCACGAAAAATGGACCATACCTAATTGGGCAAAATCCACAGACAAACATCTTAAGTTCGAAGTCTTAAATTTGAGATAAAATAGCTATTGCCATCTTTGCAGTTTTTTAGCCAAAATACTTCCCATTTCTGAATTAAAGAACCTTCTCTCACTGATAAACAATAAGTATTTCACACTTTTTAGCCTCTGTGGCCTCTGGAGCAAACCAGTTTCTGGTTTCATTTTATTCTCAGGGTGGGGACAATCCCCTTCACAAAAGTAAACCAAAACAAACTGAGAAATACCTACAGCTATTCTAAAGACAAAAGGCACATTTCTCCCCTCACTTCAAGTATAAACTAGAAATTGAGTATAACTGCTTACATCAAATCTTAGGGATTACACCTTCTCCTTTGGCAAGAAGACCAAAATATTTTTAGTTTTTTCTTTTCTTTTATTTAAGTTGGCATCCCACAGTGAATGATCCAACTTTTTATCAGTAGTTCAAACAGTCACACTCTCTATTTACTCCAGTAAAGTTCCTCAGACTCTCTTTCCAGAGTTCTTCCTTATATACTTATTCACCAAGAAAATGCTTGAGATTTGCCAAAACCAACACAATTGGTGTTGGTTTTTTTCGTAACACTACCAAAATGTTAAGAAGAGACAAAGAAACCTTTTATTTTGTTTCTCCTGTCCTGGTGGCATAGAATAGAGCCACTCATTTTGAGCAAAGGAAACAGGTTTGGATATTCTATAAAAATAGTGTGAAGGGCAAGAAGTCTTAGAACATTTAGGTGTGCATACAGAAGGTCAGTTTGTGGAAAGGGGTGAAAACTGCCTTCTTCCTAGAAGAAAGCAATTTTAGAATCCCTAATATTGAATTTGAATGGTCATTTACAACTCAGTGACAGTTTGGATTAGTGGATGTTTATACACTAAAATGCACACTTTTGCTTAGTTGTGTCCAGGGATGTCCAGAACCACAGGGCAAAGAGAATGGAGAGAATTCCCATCACGGGACTGGAGAGAATTCCCATCACGGGACTGGAGAGAATTCCCATCACGGGACTGGAGAGAATTCCCATCACGGGACTGGAGAGAATTCCCATCACGGGACTGGAGAGAATTCCCATCACGGGACTGGAGAGAATTCCCATCACGGGACTGGAGAGAATTCCCATCACGGGACTGGAGAGAATTCCCATCACGGGACTGGAGAGAATTCCCATCACGGGACTTGATCCCACGTTCTACCCTACATGCCCTGTCTCAGGCAGGCTCTCAGTACACAGCAGAATTTTTTTCTCTCCTTGTTCACTTTGGGCTGCCTGAATCCAAACCGACTGTTGAGACAGAGGGAGAAGGAAAGATGCAAGCCCCCATCCCTACCCCCAGCTCTGGGATTTTCCCACTTCTTTTGGGTTGCAGTTACCTAGAAGGTTCCTCAGTTGCATCACATCCATTGTGTTTGTCATTTATAGGGCAGTGAAAGCACCCCACGATTGTCAGAGCCATTTGCATTTGCTTCAGACACTATTTAAACATCAATGAGCAAAGCAAGTCTGCTCTTGCCATGTGGAAGCTTAAGTTCTTTAGGGTTTTCAGTAGGCTTCCCAAACACAAACAACACAAAACCCAGGGCTATATCTGACACCATCTGCCCTTTGAGTTTCTTTCAAGGAATCTCAGAATATTTCATCCAAGGAGTGGAGAACTATGAAATACCTCTGACAAATCACAATATGCAGGTAAAGTCTCCCACCTTACTTTCCACATTCTCTGCACCACAGCAGAAGCTCTTTGTATTTGACATTTCAAATAAATCTGAGTGTTAGCTAAAATGATGTAGAACAACAGCTCTCTGAAAACAGCACCTCGTTTTTTGGTGGGGAAACTCCAGGGTTCCTTTACACCTAGAACACCTGGATGGGCATAGGGAGGGAAGGATAAAAGAGGAACAAACATACTCAGGTCCGGTTGGAGAAGAGATGTCAAACCAAAACAGTCCGCACTGTCCAGCTTTGCAATGGTTTCACTGCATCTTCCATGTGATACGTTCTAAACATCAACTCTACGGCAGTTCTGATAAACTTGGCATTTTCCAACACGTTGCAGTCAGGGCTTACATATACAAATACAGCTTTCAGAAGCAAAACATCATTCATTGAGAAAAAATGGGAAGCAAGACCTTTTTTTCTTCCTGTTCTACATTTTCCATCCATTTCTAACTTACAGGACTTATGACCTGAGTTTTCTTTAGCACCAGGAAAGAGATTGTTTAGTCAAATGTGATGCTTCCCCCCACACTTCTCATTGCTTCAGGATAGCTGTTACACAGCTAGTTCTGAAGTTAATAATCATGTACGTATCTGGCTAATGTACACGTGCTGCACAGACAGTTCTCCAGGACCACACCATTTTTAAAAAGACAAGTTTTTGAGGACTAAAAAAAATATTCTGTTCCCTCCCCTAAAACCCCAGCCTTTCTCAATCAAAAGCAAAGCCCATCTGCTAAATCTAAAATGCTCCTACCTGGCTGACAACACATCCCAAAACTCAAACCAGCTGCATTTTAAGTTTCGTAGGACAAGAAAGAAAAAAACAACAAACCAAACCAAAACAACAACAACAAAGGCACAAAACCCCCAAAAGTAAACCCCCAAAAAAACAAACAAAAAACCAGGAAAACAAGAACCCAAAAACCCCCAAACCAAAACAAAAAACAAAACCAAAACCAAATACAAAAACCCCAAAACACAAACAAAAAACCAAACAAAGCCACAAAACAAAAACCCCAAAAATCAAAACAAAACCACAAAAAAAACCCCAAACCAAAAACCACCAAAATAACAAAACTCCCCCTCCCAAAAAAAAACAAAAACAAAACACAAAAACTTAAACCCCACAAAAACACCAAAACCCCCAAAACAAAAAAACAAACAAAAACCCACCACACACCAAAAAAACCCAAATAAAAACTCATAAAAACTCTGCATCGCATTTTCATAGACAGTGGCATTTAGAAATGCCTTACTCAGATGCTTGCTTGGGGGTAAAAAGCACTGCTGTTCCCAGTGCTGCACAGAATCAAAAATTAAAAAGTAATCTCAACATCTTGTTGAGAACATATCACATACTGATCTACAGCAGAAGATCATTAAATTAAGTCTCATCTCAAGCACATGTTAGCTACTGTTTTAAACTTATGACAAACAAAATAAAATCCCATTATGTCATAAATGTAAGAGACCAAGCTACACATTAAAATAGCATCATGTTTTTAAAGACTGTGACCTCATCTTGGACAGGTCCCTAAAGATCCAGTGAAGGGTGAGGGTGACCAGATGCCATCTGGACAATGTGGCCATTGTCAAGCACATCAGGAGACCAAGCCCCAGCACATGAGCAGTATCTAACAGGAGAGAGTGCCTTCACCTGCACTTGTGCTCAAAAGTCTGACCTTTTCCCTGCCTGCTCTACTTCTCCACCTCCCTCACATCAACCAAACCCTGCTTGCTTCCTCTGCACCCTTTGCAATTTCCCAGTCTTTAGCTCTGTTTCTAACCATGCTCTTGCCTGACCATTTAACAGGTGCAATTTCTTCAGCACTCCATCTCCTTCCCTGCACCCTCCCGTGCCTGTGGAGGGCTCTTTACTAGGCCAGTCTCTAACCAGTTTGGCAGGAGCAGCCACACACCAGTCAAAGCCCTCTGTAGGCACCTAAAGAGACATTGCTAGAGATGACAGGCCCTCAGTTACAGAAATCAGCTGGATGCAGAGACCCAGAGGCTGTCCCTGGGAACCCTTGGGCTTTGAGAAGTGTTGGTACCTCTATGACAGCACAGGACACCAGTTGTTAAGTCAGTTCAAAACTTCCTAAATGCCACGTGTTAAGACAATCCTGATCACAGGAGTGTACAGTGCACGGACACCATCAGAGCTCACTCTCAGCTGTCAGGCCAGGCAGAGTGATGAGCTCAGCACTAAGGATAAGGCCTGCACTAACAGAGTAATCTTCAAAATCCTTCTGAGGTATCAATACAAGAATATGTGACCTAAACATCCAGTGTTCTGAGAAACACGCAGTGCAGACTGCCCTGTAATCATAACAGAGTGAATGTTAGAGAATGAACACAGGCTCTTTGCAACCATAAACATCATTCTCTTCAGGCTGGAGTAATTTGTGTTCTAAAGCACCCTGAAGTCATTTGTTCAGAACATAACTGATGCTCAGCATATCCTAAGAGCAGTAGAAAATCTGAGAAAATTAGTGCAGTCCTGGATAGTTTATAATTCCTACCTAAACTATAAAGATTCTAAAGGACCCTGAAAGGACTGGGAAAACACATAACATGCCGAAAGCATTTCTTTAAATCTGACACTCACCAGTAAGTGTTGGAGTGTGAGGACATAAGCAGTGAGAAGGAAGAGAATACCTAGGACATTTGAAGGCTACACATTTAAATGATTTATAAACCAGGAACTAGGTAAAAGTCCCCAAACATTATAAATGTTCTTAATGTAAAGATTTATTTTTCCTCGCTCACTTAAATAACCACAGGAGAAAAAGCTATTTGTATACAAATGCAGATTAGAGAACTTTCTGCTAGGACTAAAATACATCATGAAATACATGTTTCTTCAATTTCAAAGTGTTGTACTACAATTAAGGGAAGAATAATATTACAATGTTACCCTCTTCAATTTATTTTTTGTACTGAGCATGCAATTTTCTACTTGGCTAATCATTTAGACATCATTATGAAACAAGAATATACACATCACTGAGTCTCAATTGAAGAGCACGAAGCTCATTTATTACAAGTTAGCCATGTCAAAAAAATGAAAGCAGATAAATGGAGTTTTACTGCTAACTAGCATCAAAACAAGATCACTTTTCATACAGGTTTTTTTTTTCCCCTCCAAGCTGTGGCAGGGGATAGGGAATTGAGAAAAATTATTGCAGCCCATTATTTATTTAACAATTGTTATTTAGATTTATTGTTGTTTATAGTAACTGTTATTTTAAAATAAACTACAATATTTCATAATTAATAGCAACCTATGAGTTTGAATGCAAATTAAAAAATCCTTATACCACATTAAGATATACATTAAAAAAAGATTAAGCAATGCATTGCTACCTAATTTCTTTGCTCTTAACTGATTTAACTGGTAGTGAAGTGAAGCAAATCTTTGGATCCATTTTCAAATTAAACTCATTTTTTACAACTAGCAGGTGTGCAGCCTAGTGGCCTTCCCATCTTTAATAAAAGCATCTGCTTTTATGAGATATTCCAATGAGTTTTTCCTCCCAAACTACCACATATCAGCATACAAAGAGCTGTTTAGTAGCACAACTGAAACAGTACAGACACTGATACTTGGTATTTCATATTTTTGTGACATCTTTCCCAGTTATTATTATGCAAATATAAAATATATACTTTATGTGTATGTCTATATAAATCACTTGTCCTAATTATTTGAACTCTAGAATTCCATCAGCTATGTAAAGTTCTTCTGCATTTCAATATTTTCTCCAATAAAATCTCAAAAAATAGGCATGGCTTTAAAGAAAACTAATAATAATTATTTCAACCTTTGGTACTTCTGTCTCTACTTTCCCTGGTCATTATATCACCTAAATTAATATTCCACAGTAGAATCATACAGTCACAGCAGGACTGCATTGTTTGGTTTCAGCCCATGAAGTGACATATAGCAGCAGTCACACATTTTCTTTCCATCCTTTAGCACAGTCATAGTAACATCTATTAGTATCTCTCAGGTGTCACACTACCACTATTTTAACACATGCAACTCATTATGATGTGGATACATTTCCAGGAAGGTCAAACTTTTTTGTACATTATACTTCAAAACACACAGTTTATATCAGTGCTTTCCAAGGTGCTTAAAGTTTGGAGTTCTGCTGAAAATTACTGTATATAATTTTAACTGACACAAACCCTGGCAAGGGCTTTGAGCGACCGGTTCAGCTGGGTGTGCTACACTTCCATTAGCAACAGCTAGCACAGACAAGAACTAAAGGGTTTTATATAATAAAGCACAAAATGTTTGAGTGGGTTATTTACAGAGTATAGAATTTTTTTTCAGATACCAATGTCCTTCATGCAGAAGGCTTAACATGCTTATTGTGCTGAACTGCCAAAATCATCTGCAGTGCGTGTAACTGGCAAAAAAATAAGCAGATAATGAAATTACAGGTGTCCAAGACAATTACTTCTCCTTGCATGGAGCAATCTGAATGGTATTCCTTTTTTGTTGCTTAAATGTCACAATCCAGTTAAACATACCATGTTGCTGACTAAATAAAATCATCACATTTTAGCCTCTTCCGTTACAATACACTGTGTTAACTGCAGGGAAAGCAGGGCATAAAAGAGACATTAACCATAAAATGCACAAGCTTTATGGAACTTGCTGTTACTCATGAGTATCTTTTTACACATATTCCTCCTCAGTAAAGATTATCTATACTGGATACATAAAAAGGGTTCTAAGCTTTTTTCTCCCCACTGTCAAACCTTTGTAATAACCATAATTCTTATATTCCCTCCCAACAGGGAATACATCTGAGCTCACTATGAGGTTAATGATCTTTTTACATTCCCTTTTCAAGCTATAGATCACTACTGAATATCGTATTTTCTTTTGTTCCTGTTTGATCAAGGAAATATTGTTCGACAATGATATCACATTCTTTGACAAGTTTTTTAGGAAGATGGACACATTAAAGACAAGAGAAAGAGACTGCAAGAAAGATACACGCATCTCATTAGAGCTATGGTGATTGGAACAAATACAACATAAAATGAAAAGCCCTTAATCACTTCAGAGGCAAGTTGTTACATACTTGTATCCTGTAGCAAGCCATTCTAAACTGCTTATAACAATCCAGTCTAATTCATTTCCAGAACAAAGAACACTTCACTGGGAAAGTAGTTTAAATTTGGCCAAAAGACATGGTTGTTTCTGTCCCATAAAACCAAAGCTGTCACAGTGAAACTATACCAGTATGAGAGCAAATACAGCATAATCATTAAAGTGGGGAGAAAGCCACATAAACAACAGTATTAAAAGTGCCAGCCAGGGACAAGACAGCTTTTAAGGGGCAACTATATAGAACAATATCTAGGATTATGGGTTCTTGGAGAAAAATTGTTTCTTTAGCTGTATCATAGAATTCCTGATGAGCACATGAATATAAATAAAATATGAAAATATTAATATGCCAGCAATGCAATTAATAAATCACAGTTCATAATAATAATCCAAAATTGGGAGCTGGGTTATTATCCAGATGAGAGACAAACATTTGGAAGCACAGTTACAAGCAGCACAAAATTCCACTGTCCCCTCCCACACGAGCCCAAAGGACTGATATCCACTGAGAGTTGCTGATGGTGATGGAGAGGGGCAGGAGGAATGTTAACAATCTTCCCCTTTTGACCCACATCAGACTAAGATCACAAAGCGGCTTTGCAGGGATGGAACCCATGAAAAGAAACACAGGCCACACACAGAAAGTATGCTGAGCTGACACAGACTGATGCATCTGCATTCTTCCCCCCCCTTTTTTTTTCAACTTGTTTGATTTATGATTCAATTAGAACAGTAGACTGTATATCCCATATTCATATTGAAACTATTGCTGGTTTTTATGGGACTTGATAAAACAGCCTCATTTAGGACCTACTGACCCTTTTATTGCTAGTCCCAGGCTTTTCCAACCACTAACCCAGATGCAAGCAAACATGTCACTACTTTTTTATACCCTTCAAGAAAGATGCTGCTTCCAGTGAATTTCACTACAGTGCAGGATTAGCTTCTACATGAGGATCCTTGGAAAAGTATACCACTCTTCAGTAGTCACACTGTTTCTTAATGTTTTGCTTGCTACCTCTGACACCTGGGTTTTAAACACCACAGTGCTTATTTATGAAACATTATATCACAGAAATCAGAGGCAAGTCCCCATCTATTTACATAACACCTTCTGCAGCAGTGAAACCAGGTAGCAAAGCGCTTGCCCTGCTCCCTGCCACAACGTTCCTGCAGCCCATCTCTCCCCTGCTGTAGCAACAAAACTCTTCCCAGAACCGTGCTGGGTGCCACACTTCCAACATGAATAAAGGCTGGGAAAAGCTGAACCTTGTATCAATAAAAGAATAAAGCAAAAACTTCCAGAACAAGAGTACCTAACTGAATTAAAAGCCTTCACAGAGTGGTAGGAGGAGAGAAGACATTAAACAGCTTTTTTAGCAAGGGATTGCAAGGATCACCAGAGCACAACAGATTTGATGCAAGTGAAGGTTTTGGGCTCTGTTTGGGTATTTGGAACTAAGGCACTGGAAGGAGACACTGAAGGTACAGGCTGAGTTCCCAGCTGAGGACACAAGCACCAAATCTAAACCTCAGGTTGAGCCTTGTGAGCTCCATATGCTGCCAATTATAAAAGCCGAGCCCCTGCACTGATTGCTGCTGCTCTACATGGCAGATGTTTTAAGAGGTAGATGCCATTTAGGAGGTTCTGGCCTTTTCTTTATTCACTATAACTAGTTCCCAGCAGAGGCTCCTATCCCAGAGCAAGGCTGCCTCATGCATTTGCAAAGTCATGACCTGTGAAATTATTTGCCTTCTCAGCCACATGTACACATACTCTCCCTGCAGCATTCTCTGAACAGGAGCAAGCAGAATCAAAATGTAGAGAGGAGCACAAAAGGAAGTTGGTTCTGCCATCGGAGATTTAGAACTCTGAATCACACTTATGGATTGTTCACCTGCACAGTGGCACAACAAGTCATTACTTTTACTAATTTAAAGCCCAATGAAATTTGGACAAAATCTCTTACTGGCTGTCATGCCTAAAATTTTCCACAGCTTCAAGAGGGCAAGTCTGGGTGCATGTAATGTTCTCAGGTGAAGTGTTGTAAGAGGCTGTTAAGAGCATCTTCCATCTTTGACTTCCTTTACCTTACCACACCTTAAAGACAACTTGCTCCACAATTCTGGGTGATACATGTACCAGTTTATGTACCTCAGATATTACACAAAGGAGTCATATGAGTAGAGATATGGGACAATATCACCATTACTGTGCCTTGACTCTAATCTCTGGTGATAGTAAATTACAGAATTGGCCTAAGATACCTACAAAAACAAGTGAAAACCAAACGCACCAAAACTAAACACACCATGTAGTTTATCCCTTTAACTAAAATACAAAACTCTTACTGAGTCCCTCTTTTATTTTTACGGTCATCAGTAATTTTTTTGCTCTTACAGAAGAGCACTGAGGTCACTGGAGGGTAAGTAATGAATAATTCTTAAGTTTTGAAAAAGTTACTAAATTTATTCATTCCTATCACTTTTTCCTTGAAAGATTATTGTACTCTTTCTGTTTTGGCCAAGTTCATTAACCTTTCCTCTTAACACCCATCACATGATAACTATATGTTACTACTGTTACTTTTTAATATTGTAGAATACTTATACCTATAATTGGATGAGTCATCTTTAGAAGCCTTTTTTCTCTCCCTGAATGCGGCACTGATTGTCAGAACACAAGACCAGCTGACTCACCTTTTCTGTGAAGTTTCTAATGTTCTATTATACCACAAAGATACAATTTAAAGAGCACAGAACATCACTTGACCTTGCATACCTTCCCCTTCCCGTGCACAGACTCATTCTTTACCTCCTCACCCAACTGCCTCGACAAACATTACACATCAGTCCCTAAAACACCTCCATAAAAGGGTCAGTCCTGCACTAGAGAAGTAATCCATTGTTTGGATTCCTCCACTGCTGAAACAGAAAGCTCCCAAATAAGGGGAAAGTTGTTAAGAAAGAAGGAGAATCTAATGACTCAAATTAACTGTCCTCAATAAGCAACACCTGCAGTTCTGCTGCTGACCTCTCCCACGAGCAGAGCGTTGCTTTTCCATTACAAAAGCCTGACTTTAGTGCTTTCAAAACTACTTTGGGTGCACATATAGACCAAATTATCTCAGTGACAAAAGCCTAAAACTAATTATAATTTTTCAGCATTGTCAGATCTGTTCTGTGGTGTGACTGGGAATTCTTTGCACAGTAAGTGCAGCAATTTCAGGATGAATTTTCTTTGACCTAAAGCTGAACAGGTGTTTTGAGGAAATAGAAACTGCTCTGTTGCCCAAGGCTGCACTAAAGTATTAAACTGATAGAAAAAAAGTCTGAAATTACAGGGTGGCAAAGAGAAATTAAATAAAATCCCCCTCACATACACACACCAAAAAAAAAATGAGGACAAGAAACAGAAAAGCAGATAATCTTTTAAGATAAGACACATGCAACAAAAATCCACAGATTAGCAAGCTGAGGCAAAAACAAGTTAGAGCCATTTGAATACTGTTTCTATGAAAATGGAGGTTTCCCACCACAGTGGACTTCAGACTTCTGAATTTCAAATTCGGAAGAAAAATTCAGATGGCTGCTTGAACATCTTCATAGTGTTAAGTAATTCCTCACCACCTACATCATCTTCATATATGAACAGGCAGAAATTCTGACCCCACAAAAATAAAAGCAGAAGAACTTCTCCCTTCCAACTCAGAGTATTCTGTGCTCTGTTCTGCTGGTTGTTAGGCCAGAGTGTGGTCATTCATAACCTTGTTGATTTCTGCTCTTTCATAGACCAAATTAATTGTCATGGGTGCTAGAAAATCCATTTTCCTTTCTTTGAAACACACATACAATACAGTACTAGTAACAACAGTGTGCAAAGATCATAAAGCTAGCTTACACCAGCATGCCACCTGAAAAATGCCTTCTTTAATATTGCTTAAAAAGTATTTTCCAAAACAGATACTGTATCACAATAGTTATAAAACCTAAAATCAAGTCTCCATGAAGACTCTGGTAAGAAACCAGCTCTCATATGACATTCACATGCTATCAACTCCTCTGTCATTGCAGAATGTTACTTAAGTCTCTCCCACTAAAAGGAGCTGTCATCACAACCTGTTTAGAGTACTAACAGCAGGCCAGTGCAGAAGCTCAGCCAGGTCTTGCTTTAGCACTTGTACACAGGGCAAAAGGAAACCCTCACACTGCAGCTATGCAGGACTCCTTTCATTAGCCCATAACATTTTCTAAGTCATGATCAGATAGAATCAACAGCATCTACTGATAAAGTCACGATGCACAGTTCAGATATTATATGGAAAGTCTGAACAATTTCTCTCCTGAAGGGCACAGATCTCAATATGCCCTTGGAGGAGAATAACTTGCTGAATTTTCAGAAGCAATGGAAGGAAATAAGGTACCTTTTCCTTTTCAACAAGTCAATGGGTACTGAAGTTTAAAATGAATTTCATGGAAGAAATTACGATATAATGAAGTAAGTAATGCTAGACTCATTTTTGTAGGGTATTTCAGGGCAGTGTAGATGGAAAAGCAGTCACTACTCCAAGACTAAACAGAACAGGTTTTGCTCAAGAAACTACTAAAACTGAGCAAGACTCTAAAAGTACACAATCAGCACATGAACAATGAGGCAATGACTGGCACAAACAGAGCAAGGTTTCTCAGAATTTCACAATCACACTACTAAATATTTTATTGAAGCACTTTTCTTTGCTGTTCTCTTCCTTCTCTTCAGAGTTAAGAACCTACAACTGTCTCCACAGCCAGACTGCATCCCACGGCAAGGGCAGCAGAAACACACAGTGGAAGCTGCTATTATTTTCTCTGTATTTTATGTGCACACTGATGTAATTTAACAGCTGAGAGCAAGAGCTACCAGCACCAACCATCAGGCAAGTTATCAACAGAGGAGCAAAGTTTTGACATTTCTTAACTACTAAAGATGAGAGTAACAGTTCTGAGTTATTCCTTTTCCCCCTCCTCCCTAGATTAAAAAAATAAATAAATAAAAAGAGAAGCAACATTTTCTTTCCCACTTCTGTCCAATTTCCCAAATTTTTCAGCAAAGAAAGGAATGGAATCCAAACTAGCTTTAGCACATTAAAGAGAAAATATGTTTAAAGCTATTTCAAAGGATTTGTTTCAGAAAATTCAAATTTCAAACCCCTCCTTCTTAGACACATCAGCATTGTGAATAGCTATTTAATGCTACCCATGTCAGAACTCAAGCATAAAACCCACAAAAATACAAAATATTACCCTCATGCCCCTGGTTCTACATCATTCTGCTTCTCTGTTAAAAGCTAACGAGTGCTACCAGCTGTTTAAAAAAAAATAAATAAGAAAGGCTTCCTTGGGCCAAGTCATTGTCAAACTCCCTCAAGGAGCTAATGAAACTTCGCCTGATTAAAGATTGCAAAACCATGCTTTTCTCAGAATTAATGCAACATGCCAGGTCTTATTTTGTCATTCCAAGAGCCATGCCAGCAGGAGCACAAGTCCCACTGTCAACAGCTTATCACAAAACCTAATGTATATGGGAAATATTCACACTCCAGACAACACAGAGTGGCCAAAGTAACTTTTAATGGGTAATCAACCACTGGATTAGCACCTCAACAGTTTTTACATGATGTCAAGAGCACTGAATTTTGAGAAACAGAGCATTTAAGAACAGAACTCCAAGGACTTGGGAGCAGAGGGGGAAAAAGAGGCAAATTACAATTGATAAAAATACATGATAAAATGAGCACAAACAGCAGGAACAGGAATTTGCCTATACTGAACAATTGGCTAGAACTGAGACTCAGATAGTGTGATCTGTATGTTACACAGGCAGGCAACTGGGGAGGGGGGTTAGGGATTTTTTAACTGCAGAACTGCCATGTTCCCTCAATGACTGAAGAAAATTTACTTTTATTATTGTTTTTCAAAGCAGCCATGACTGGACTTGTGGTCTTACAGCTCACACTTTAAAGCCAATTCTGTGAATTTCTACTTTGATAGTAACTTATTTTTGTTATGTGATAACAACGTGGCTTTCATATTTGAACAGAGTTTGGGGGTTTTTTCTTCCCTGCACAACAACGTGATCAGTCTCCTCTCTCTTCCCACAAACACTCCAGTTTTAATTTAAGTGTCAAAAAGTAGAAAAGTTTCTCATTTCTAAAATTCAGTCAGATGTCTTACAAGCCATAGACAATCCCCATACTTTCAGAACCTTAAATTGACCAAGTATAAACACTTCAGAACAAAACACAGCACTGCCGGTGACCTACAAGCATAATTAACTTCTAGGCATTGACTTTAATAGCACTCATAGAGTGGAGGCCAAGACCTGTCACAACAAAAGAACTAAAACAAGAAAGTGCATTCTACTCTTCCTGTCACTACTTAAAAGACAAAAACTTATGAACAAAACATTTTAGAAAACACTGATGTGGAATAAAGAGCAAACAGCCATCCTAATAATCAACAGCAAAGTAGTACAGCAATATAGAAAACCTTGAATAAGTTATTTTCTTTCTCATGTCATTAACAATTTTGACTCTCTTTGCAAAGTTTGAAAGTTATCTTGGGAAAAATTGTAACTAGATTTTTTTTTTTAAGGAAAATAATTAGCCACACAGTTATTCACATGAATTTGAAAATGACTGCATTATAACAGATATCACTATCTCCAAAACCAAGAATACAGTCAATAAATTAGTATCTTAAAAAGCTGAAAGAGGTGATAGTTTTTTCAGTAATAAAAATCCCCAACTTCCTCTTCCGGCAAGAGAGCAAAAGCATGCAATAGTGCAGTACCAACTATAACAGAATCAAGCAACAAGCATTGGTAAATTCCCACAGAAATCGGAGTGAGATTTATGGTGGCAGAAGAGATTTTTATAAGGAACTCACTAAAAACACCGGCTGTTTCACTGGCATGCCCCCATTTCCAACCCTGAGCATTAGCAGTATGTCATAAGCTGAGCATCTTACACACCACCACACAAAAAGACACTCTAAAAGTTTAGAGCTTGACCTAACAGCCTCCCCAAAACAACTGGAAATTCTCTAGCCCTGACTGAAGGATCAGAGTCCAGAGAGGACAAATCTGAGCCTCCCCACTCGTCCTGAGATTACTCCAAGCATAAGATGTAACAGGCACAATTTGATTGAGAACAGTCACCTTGCTTAAGAACTCAACACTTCCACCCCAGCCTAGGTTCCAAACCTTTCAGAGAAGAAGTTTATAAGCTGCCCACTTTGTGGACACATGAGGTCACATTGTCTCCCTTTATCCTTGAGATGACTGTTGAAGGAGAGGCAGAAACGCCTGGAGCACTGACATCACAGTAAGAAGCGCTGTCTTCATGTTCTAGGAGCTCTCCTTCAAACACAGGGCTCATGAAATGAAGAACTGCTTGGCAGGGGGAACAGCAGGTTGCTGGGCCAGAACTTGGAGGGCCTGACTGCCAGAGTAGTGATTTATTTCTAGCTGATCAGTCCTCCTGGGGTGTTAATTTACATTCCATTTCAAAGCATGAACACTGGGCAGATTTGAGGGAGAAACATGAGAAACCATAACAATCCACAATGAGAGAGATAATATTCCATCTTCTCTGTCCAGTAAAGTATTTCAAGTAGTTAGCAAAAGCAGTGTTAAAAGCAGGAAAATTGAATCATTCAAAAAATACCAACTTCACAAAAAAACCCAAAACACAACAAAAACAAACAAACAAAAATCTCAAACAAAAACACCAAAACCAAAAACACAACAGCAAAACAAAGGCTAAAGCTTATTCAGCCTTGATTAATTATAGCTTTAATCTTAAGAGGTTTTCAGTTTTAGTTTCAGGAGTTCTGGGCATATAGCCCAAAAAAAAAAAAAAAAAAGGGAAAGAAGAAAAAAGGTAATTCAGTTATCATACTTTCCCAGTCCCTATTCCCAAAACTTACTTTACTGGGAGAAATGTCATGTTGCTGGTCAGGTATTGTGCAACAAACCCAAATACGCTCGTTCTTTGCTCTGAGAACACAAGTCTTCACAGTTAAAATGGATTATGCCATTTGTGTTCAGCGGGAAGAATGCCGGAGCAGTCGGCTCCCTCCTGACACAAGGCAGAGTTTGTGAGAGCAATAAACACAGAGGTCACATCAAATACCTACGGGACACAGACCACGGCAACAAAGCTCCTTCACCTGACCCTGCGGCCCGGGTCTAACCACTGCAGGGGAGGAAGGACCAGGGGAAAAAAAACACCTCCTGTGGCCGTTTGTGCCGTGGAAATGAAACCCTCAACAGCATCTTCTCTGTACCTGCCCTGCTGCAGGCAAAAGCACCGCCGAAGGTGGTTTGCTGTGGACGCCCCTTCGCAGCCCTGCAGGTGCCCAGGTGTGAGCCCTCACCGCCCCCGGCAGCGACCCGCACCCCTGGGGCAGCCGCCGGAGCCTCCGTCCCACGAGCAGAGCGCTGCTTCACGACCGAGGTGTGAAACACCAGCAAGGCAGACACGCGAAGCACATGCCACGCACTTCGAAGCGCCTCGTTCCCGGCAGGGAGGGGAGGTGTTAGTGCGGGGGTCGCATGGAGTTTTGGGCAGAGCAGCGCGGCCCTCCCCGCCGAGCAAGGGCTGGGAAAAGCGCTCCCAGCTCCAGCCCTGGGGGCCGGGGGAGGGTAGAGCCGACCGCTCCCCTCCGGCCGTCGGGGCCGCCGCTCGCAGCCCAGGAGCGGCGAGGAGGAGAAGAGGAAATGGGGGGGAGAGGAGGAAAAGCAGAGGGAGCCGCCGGCACCGCGCCCCCGCTCTCCCCCCGCCCAAGGGCTGCGCACTCACCTGGTCCCTGCCGGCCCGTCCCGCGGGACGCGAGGAGGAGGAGGAGGAAGAAGAGGAGGAGGAGGCCATGTTGCAGCGCTCCCAGGCTCCGCTCCTCACCTCTCCCAGCCGTGCCGGGCTCGCCCCCACCGGCGGGCGGTCCTGCCCCGCTCCGCCGCCGCCCCCGCAGGTGGAGCCGCTCCCGCCGGGGCCGCTCCTCCCGCGGCGGGCCGGGCACGGCGGGCCGGGCGCTCTCGGCTCCGGGGGCTGCCGCCGCCCCGTCCCGCCCCGCGGCTGCAGCCGGGAGCTCCGGAGGTGCCACAAGGCGGGGGCAACGCCCCGAGGTCCGCCCCGCTGGAAAAGCGGGAGGACGGCTGCTCCCGGAGCCCCGAGGAGGGCCGGGAAGCCCCCCCGCCAGGCACCTGCCCCGCGGCTCACCTGGACACGGCGGGCTCCGGGCGGCCCCGGCTCCGCTCTGCCCGCGGAGGATGCGGGGCGGGGAGCGCAGCTGAAGTTTGTTAAACAAAACTGGGAAGCCAACCTAATGCCCGCGCTGGACGCTCCTGCATTCCGTGCCGAGGTTAAAGCCTGGTCTTCCATCATGAGTGCTACAGGTGTAGTGTGTTCACTATAGTGCAAATTCAAAATCGCTCACACGTGTGGAGCGGCGCGAGGATGGACATCGGGAGCTGCTCCCGTGGATAACGAGTATCTGAAACTCCCTGAGCCTGGGGTGAGTGAGTCCCTGGTTTTCTCGCCCAGCCCCAAGCTGAGGGCTTTGCAAACATCCTACATGAGCTGATGTGTTGGCCAAACCAGCAATTAGTTCTGCTTGTACTTTTTCTTAGTTTAAAAACCATTTTAAACAATCTCATTGAAGGGTGTTTAATCACAGCACTTGAAATTGTGAAAGTATTGTAAAACCAATTAAGATTGGTTTAGTTTTTACTTAAATGACTTTATCCCATCACCTTACTTTTCCTCCCATCTCACAAGTCTGTTTTGGTGCATCAGCCTATTTTCCTATTCTAATTAGAACTTGATTTACCCATTAGCAGTGGTGAAACACACAGAAGAAATGCTATTAAGCACTATTTTACCTAGAAATATTGCTGATAACAGCTTAATCCAGTTACTTATCCTGCCACGGGCCTTAGTGCTGTACGTGCAATTTACAAAGCACCTACCCAGCTGTATAAACTGTCTATAGGTGTTTATACATCCTTGGATACTGTGTAACTAATTGCTTGTCACTCCCTCTCCAATGTGTAAACTTTTTTCTTTGTGTATGGAGCCAAATAAAAATATTTAACCAAAGGCCTTGGCTGTACGGAGAAGGTAATTCCCCAGAATGTTTTTATCCCTCTTATTTTGGATGTGACTCATTTCCTCAGCCCACTCAGGGAACTGGGAGCCAGAGAAAAAGGATCATGATGGTAAAAAGCAAGCGTGAAGCAAGGCTGGTCATGTTCACTGATGAGCAGTGGCAATTAGCAGCTCTGTGCCTGGGTCACACACTATATTTATACAACTCATGTACCACCCCATGACTGCATGCCACCTTCCATCACTCTGGGGGGGGGGGAGAATTATAAAGACTTAAATGGAATTTGCAGATTGTAAAAGAAAAAAGCATCTTAAGGAAAACAATTTAATTTTTTACTTGAATCGAAAAGTCTGTTTTACGTCTACTCTTACAATTGATAGAGGAGGAATTTTTAAACAAATTCAAGTGTAATGTTTACATGTAAATCCAGATTTCATTTCCACAGGCTTACATACCTCACTTGTCTCATCTACACTCCCACCTGAAAGAGTATAGCTTCTCTTTTGGCAGCTGGAATGATACCTGGAGGGAAGGAAAAGTTAACTTCCCTTACTTCAGGAAAGGTTTCAGGTCAGGCTTCCCTGATGGAGGTTTGGAATTTAAATGTGCTGTTGCAGTGCATTTGATCTGATCGAGCACAGCAGCAGGTGGTTGTTGTAAGACGACAAAGGATAAACAGGTAAAACCTGAGGCAACTGGAAAATAAGAGCGTAGTTGTTTAGAAATTAAATGGCTATACCAGGAAACAGATTTTTGGTATAACTGTATCCGTGTGAGGAAGGTTGCTGATGGAGTTCTATTGCCACACTGACCAGGCCTGACATTTGTACTCAGCCTCAGGGAATGGGGCTCATGGTTTCTGTGTTCCCTGGAGGGATGTGCTATCCAGCCCTCCACACCTACCTCAAAAACAGCCTCCTCCAGCCACCAGAGATTGTTCACCTGCAGCCGGGATGAGGGAGCTCCAAACATAACCCTGAATGCACCTCTCCTGCCCTCATGCATCCAAACACCAGTTCAACAGCAGTTTATTGGGTTCTGCCATTTTTCTTCTTGGATTGTAGGCCAAATGAAATGTAAAAACTAAAATCGGGAACCAGCCACCTTTTCCTACAGATAGTTTTGCAGGGGTCAGGAGTGA
Organism: Myiozetetes cayanensis; assembly: GCF_022539395.1. Taxonomy (NCBI): domain Eukaryota; kingdom Metazoa; phylum Chordata; class Aves; order Passeriformes; family Tyrannidae; genus Myiozetetes; species Myiozetetes cayanensis. The sequence goes on from NW_026086605.1 coordinate 30,448,823, forward strand.
AAGCTTTGCCCAACTGAAGTTTATGGGAGTTTTGCCAACGACTTTGGTGGAGCCTGGCTTTCTGCCCAGATGCTCTAGAGAATCAAAAGGCACTCTTATATTCCCCTTTTTACTTTCTGCCTGGTTTGATATACATGCCCTGTTCAATTAATTCGTTTAATTACTATTATTAAAATCAGATCCAGGTTGGGTGTTTGTAGGTATTTCTCCTTGTATGAAACCTGCTGTGTGTCCCACCGTGAAGGAAGATCTGCAGTGACAGCAAAGTGTTCCCTACTGTGGGACAGGAGTTTGGCAAAGTCAGAGCTGGGGGGAGGTTTCAGTCTTTACATGCAGCAGTCACACACATTTCAGTCCCTGGAAGCCACCCCCAACTAGCTCAGCAGAGACTCTGTGCATCCCTCCATTCCCTCCCACAAGGTCCCTGCCGCTCCACGCTCTCCGCTCGCTCCGCTTTGGGTGCTGCTGCAAAGTTCATGGTAAAACTTCCCTAATTCCAAATCCAGTCGAGCCTTCCTCCAGGAAGACACAAATCCATGGATAATCACCACACTGACAGCTCCTTCTATCTACAACCTCATTTCTTGAACTGAAGGGGTGGTTTATGATAATTTCATTATTGCAATCATATCAATATTTGGGTTTTTTAGGTAAAGTGGTTTAGTGCTTGTTAGAAAAAAATACTTAAAGATAATTTGAACCTAAATTCAATGTTTATATTTGTGCTTTCAGGAGACATTGACAATTTAATTTTTTTTCTTAGCAACTTCCATGCTTTTGCTGTGTTTTCAAACAGTTCTCAGGAGCTTTTTGCCTTCTGGCATCTTGTCAAAATACTAATACAGAACAAGAGCAGCAGAGGAGTTCTCTGTGTTTCATGACGGTGGGAACAGTCCTGCATAACAAGAGAGATTTAATGGGTTAAATGTATCACCTGAGATATGCATTAAAGAATATTATCCCTCTAATATTATCTTGAATTCCTAAATGCTTTTACATTTCTCCTACTGAACTTTTGCATTTGTGACACTAACAAAATAATCTTTGGTTTTCATAAATGTTAAAAGAAGACAATCAGTGTTTGTATTTATCTGCTTTTGAACACAGTGAACACAACCTATTTTAGATACCCTCATTAGTACTCACCAAACAGTTGACCTTTTTCTAGTCGTGTCATTATGTAAAAGACAGAATACACTTTCTCTCTTCCTTACAGTGATGTTATTGCTGAGGAGAATGTAATTAAAATACAAAAGACAAGACGATATTGACTCTTGCAGCTGCCCTCTGCTCAGCAGAGAAGGAGTTGTTCAGAGTATTACACTGGGTTCTTAGCCACGAATACAACTGTAATACTATAATCCCAGCTCAGCATTGTCAGTCTGATCCTGTGTGCCTTGCACAAGCAGCGCTGCAGTTCAAGCAAGGGGAAGTTTCTGGATGCCAAAGAGGTTTCAATATATGTACCCCTTGGTCATTTATATCAATAAAATTAATTTAACATCGTGTTGTCATGGTAGACCTAGATTCTTTTGCTGTTCACCTTGTTCACCAGTTTTTCCTTGTTTTTGCCCTTGGATGATCCATGTTTTGCTGTAAAGAGGAGCAGCAGTCCTAGGGATTCCCACCTCCATCCACCTCCATCCACCTCCATCCATCTGTGTCAGCAGGCTCACTGCTGCTGTTCCTTCAAGCAGAAGAGCAAATCCCTTCGAACACAAAAGTCACTACAAATGCAGTTGTATTGCTTGTCTCAAGCAGTATCATCAGCTCCTGCCACGTCCAAAGCAATGATCAACTGAGATAAGCACTATCCAGTCGGAAAGGAGACGTGGTTTGTATCCTAAGGATACACAGACAGCAGCGAGAGGGAGGAAAACGCTGAGTAAGCGGAACTGTCAGCCTGATGTTTGACAAATTAATGCCATGACAGGTTTGTACTTACGTGCACTCTGCCTCATAAGCAAGGTAGCGTGGAGTCCCCTCGCGTGTGAAACAGAAGTAAGATTATCGGGCTCTTGAGTAAAAGCTGTTCTCCTTCAGCCAGCCTTCCTTCTCGTGCCCCCTGGTCTTCCCCACTCAGAGCTCACGAGACAATGGGATGCATGGAAAAAGGCACATTCTCAAAGAATTTGAAAATTCAGTGAGCACTCTGAGAACGAACAGTTAGTGTCCAGCAGAAATGGCAGTCTGAGCACAACTAAGAAACACCTGTGTATATTTAAACTAAAGCTGGTTAAAAATAGAAAAAAGATGTCACTTTCAAGGAAATCGAGATCAGTGTATTCAGTACTTTTCAGGCAGAGTATGTTTTATATATAAATAGAATCTGTATATACCTTAATATAACATACCAATTTATAGTACTGAATATTCATAATACTGCAACACCACCACGATCCTGCCAAAATAATTAAGGTTACCATATGTCTGGGATTTCCCAGACATATTTTCTTTTTCTCTGAAGGAAAAGGTGGATGTTTGCCACCTTCCTAAGGTCCCTGGACAAGGACTAGTCCAGCAGCTCCAGTGGCTCCAGTCCTGTGCTGGCTATAGAAAGCAGTTCCCCCATAGCTGCAGAGCACCCTGATGGCCCTGCTGGTGCAGAGCCAGGCCCGAGGGACATGTCCTGTCCCACACTCTGCCTGAGCTGTGCAGCTGATCCACCTGCACTGCTGATCCCAGGCTGTCCTGGCTGCACTGAACTTGTTACACACGGAAGGAAGAGATTCTCTGTGACTCTAATGGGGCAGAGCATGTTGGGCCCTTTCCCTACAAACTGCACAAGATGTGAGGCCGTGTTTCCACATGGAATTTGCCAGAGATACAAAATCCCTTTTCCAGGCAGGTATAATCCCCAGCAAGTGGTGGGAATAGGCGATTCGAGGTAAACAGAAACACGCAAGAATGGGCATCATATGCTGCAAAAATTCCCAGGAGGGAGGGGAAAGTGAAGGAGGTTTACCCTGAAACATGCTCAGGAGGAAGAGCTGGACAAGCTGCCTCTCACCTTTGCCATGGGGTAGGGGGAGGTATAGGAAGTGTGTTATAAACAGAATATAAACTATATTCCTGCCTGCTGGAATCACCCTCCCAAATGCTTTGAGGGAGAAGATGTACATTTTTTGCAGCAGCAGCAGCAGCAACCTGCCCTGGTCACATTTAAGACAAGCAACAAAGCCATCTTTCAGGATGGTTGTAAACCAGTGCAATGAAGTAATTAAAAAATGCAGTTACATTAGAAGTGTGGAGTGGTGCCTGTGTCTCAGTCCTGCAGGGACTGCAGGTTTCTACAGGAGAGTGTTGGCCCAGGACTGTCAGTGCTGACGGGAAACGGGTGCCAGAGTGGGTCAGCAGCATCACAGAATCCACAGTGGAACTGTCCTGTAGGAAAAACCCCTATAAAACTAGAAGCACATTAACTTTGCTAATCTATTTGGCATTTAAGTTTCTCAGTAACACAATTTTGTAATGTTTGGAATAGTATTTTCCCAGGCTTTCCTTTAATACATATGTAGTGCAGTACTATTTCCCTGGGTACCAATGGAGGGAGGTCACAGCTGGCAGAGCACTCCCTGAGCAGAACCTCCAGGTGCCTCTCCAGTTATGTCCCCGACCCTTCTTTCAGAAGCTGTGACAACACAGGGACTAATTGTCCTTAATCGGGGAGCAGGGATACAGAACTTTAATTTCCCTACAGACATATGTCCAGGCTTTTGGGGAATTAAGTTATCCAGTGACCTTTTCTTAATGTCTATGCTTTAAAAGCAGCTTCAAAGGCCGCAGCAGCACTTCACAGATCAGCACCCGTGCAGCCAGAAATAATGAATTTATGCTCTGGCTGGCCATGGCATCCAAATCTAACAGACTTGATTAAAAGGAGCAGCTGCAGCCGAAGCTTAGCCTGGTCCAAACACGATTATGCTCCCCAGACCATGCCAACAGCCCAATGCGTTATTCCAGCAGCAATCAGGGTCCAGCAGGGAGCTACGAAGTTCATCAAGGGACTGGAGAATCTCTCCTGAGAAAAAAGGCTGAGGGAGCTGGGACTGTTCAGCCTCAAGAACAGATAAGTGAGAGGGGACCTCATCAATTGTATCAGTGTATGAAGACGGGCTGCTTGGAGGATGGAGCCGGGAGGATGGAGCGGGGACGATGGACCAGGCTCTGCTGGGTGGTGCCCAGCAATAGAACACGAGGTGAAGGGCAGAAACTGATGCTCCACCTGAACGTGAGGAAGACCTTCCTTACTGTGCAGTGACCGAGCACTGGAGCAGATTGCCCAGAGAGACCGTGGAGTCTCCCTCCCTGGAGATACTCCAGAATTGGCTGGACACAATCCTGTGCCACGTGCTCTGGGATGACCCTGCTGGAGCAGGGAGGTGGGACCAGATGACCTCCCGCGGTCCCTCCCAGCCTGTCCCATACCTGTGATTGTGTGGCTGTGACCAGTCCGACCCTTCTCGCCGTGCCAGCCCCCCGTGTCCCCCCGCGCGGGGCAGAGGGGCTTCAGGCTGCACCGAACCGCCCGCGCCGCCAGCCGTGAGTCGCGAACCAAGAGGACGCCCGAAGCATCCTCAGTTTGCCGCTCCCGGCCGCGCCCGATTTCTTGCCTCCCTCCCCTCGCCGCGGCCGAAAGCCGCCCTTGCGGCCTCGCTTTGGCGCGGGGCGCGCCGATTGGCCGGTTCGAACGGCGTTCCCGCGGCGCCATTGGCCGAGCGCGCCGGGCGGACGGTTCGAACGCGGCGCGGCCCCGCCCCCCGCCCGCTCGCGCCCGGCCCTGAGCGGCGGCTCGTGCAGCGCGCGGCGGCTCCGCAGGTGAGGGGAGAGGAGAGGAGGGACTGACCGGGACCGAGCGGGGGCAGCCCCGGGCTCAGTCCGGGCTCACACCGCCCACACCCCCCTGCCCGGCCTGGGCAGGCAGCGGCGGAGCGCCCCGGGGCTGCCGGGCCCGGTGGAAGCGGGGCGGGGGGGCCTGCGCGGAGGGCGGGCGCTGCCCGGCCCAGCCGGAGCTCGGCGGCTCCCGCAGCCGCGGGTAGCTCGGCCGGTACCTCGTAACCCCCCCGAGCCCGGTGCCGAACCCGGCGGAGCGGGAGGTGTGAAGGGCCGGCCCCGGCTGCGCTCTGCAGTTACCAAGTGACCCCCGGGGCCGGTGTTCCCTGGCGTGGCTGACACACAGCCCCGCGGTTTGTGCATAGTAGGGTTCCTGCGTGTGAGTAACCACGAAAAACTGGTGGGCAGGGTGTGTTTCTTTCAGTTCCGTGCGGGAGCTTTCTTCTTCACGCACACACAAAAGTATCTTTCACCTTTGAGTCGGTGCCCGCTCGCACTGTGGGATGCAGGTTTTCTAGTTTGAACTTAAAACCCTGTGCGTTTGTTGAAGAGAGCAATGTTTCCTGTTGCACCTTAATTAGTAAGAACTAACGAGCTTCTAAAGGCCTGGCACAGTTCCAGCGACTTGGCTGTGGTCGGGACAGCAACTGTTCACCCTCATTTGCTGTTTCCTTTTCCTGTCCGTTTCAGGAATAACCACAGCAATGGATGATTACACAAAAATAGAGAAGATTGGGGAAGGTAAGTACGGGGAACAGTGAGACTTGTAATGCTCCACAATTTGAGCTATGGGTTGTCACAGAAGCTCTATGGACTCTGGCTATTAAAGGAACCGCTGAGATTCAGCTATGGGGCTAAATAAGGCTGTGGCTTTCTATGGTAACTATTTCTATATTTCAAAACTTCCAGCCAGCCCTTCTTTTGAAAATGACATGGTCTCCAGAAACTACTGACCAGTGCTGGAACGTGTCTGCCTTCACGCTGATGGTGTAATTCTTTTGGGCGGGAGGAAATATGTTCTGAGTCCTGAAACAAGCTTTGCAATTCAGGAAGCTCCCCTATTCCTGCATATATGAACTTACCAGCTGCTCCTGAAGGTGTGCTACATGGCATGCTTTTGCTTGGAGCTGCTGGTAGGGAGTAGGTGTTTGTGGGTTATCCTGCTTTGATTATATCCAGGCACTGCGGTTGTCAAGGGAAAGCCCAGACTGTAAACCTCTGTGGAGAAGCGAATTTTAATAGTTAATTTACTGTGAGGCACTAACAAAATGGTTTCAATGCAGATGTTATTCACAGCCCCCTTTTACTGGAAATCCAGCCTATGTTAACTGTAGAAGTCAGTGTGTTTTATAATGCTTTAATCTTATGTAGACTTGAGAATTCAAAGTATGTTGCTCTCAGAATGTGTTCTGAGGCAATAGCAAAATGTGTGTTTGGATCTTGCAACAAAGCTTTGTAACTGAAGCCTTGCGCATGAATGTTTGAAAGAAACTAGTCTAAGCTTCGTATAAGGGATTAATGCTTCAAGAAGGGTTAAAAGAAAAGGTTTACACTGTCTTGGTTTTAGGGTTCTACTTCTGTGAACACTGGTGATTAAAATGGATTGATTTGAGATTTAATACTCGTTCCAGTTTTAGCTTCTGCTGGGACCCACAGCACTACACTCTCCCCTACACTGAGGATTGAGCCAGAGGTATTTCTGTGGATCAGACCCACGGATGGTTTGATCTCAGATTGCTGGAAGAGCACTGCTTTTACTTGCAGCTAAACCTTCAATGTTTGATTATGATTTATCATTGGCAAAATCATAACCCCTTGGGGATGAGGCAGTATTGTGATCTTGCCTGGAAGTTAATCAACACAAAACTCAAATAGTATTTGATTTTACAACTGCATCTTCCAAATATTCACCTTTCACACTTAGGCTAAGTACCCTGACAGTTTATGAGTGGCAATCTTTAAACAAAGAGAACTATTGCTTGGTAAACTGACAGAGTTAAATAGTAGGTCATAATCAAATCAGGGCTAAGAGTTGGACTTGATGATCCCTGTGGGTTCCTTCCAACTCTGCACATTCTGTGATTTGCAAGGACTTTGCCTATGTTAGCAGTTCATATTTGCAATGACTTATCTGTACCTGAAGCCGGTACTTTCTATATGTGTTTCACTGTCTTTTTGTTCAGGTACCTATGGTGTTGTGTATAAAGGTCGTCACAAAACCACAGGCCAGGTGGTTGCAATGAAGAAAATACGTCTAGAAAGTGAGGAGGAAGGTGTTCCAAGTACTGCTATCCGAGAAATTTCTTTATTAAAAGAGCTGAATCATCCCAATATAGTCTGGTATGCATATACTGGTATTTAGCTAAACTTTGAAGGGCACTAGGTCCCTTCAGATAATCAATTTTTTTCCCACTGTTCTAGTGAGGTGAGAACCACTTTGCTTAATATGGTGTCTGTTTTTCAGCAAATAGTTAAATACCCAAATTCCATTATTACACCAGTTTTCTAATTAAGCCTTCCTCGTGCTGCCTCTCACCATTCAAGGAATCCAACAAATTTTTGCTGATTTAGAAATTTATGTAAATTATCTTCAGAGAGATTATTGTGAGAATGGAGGCAGCATCCTTCATGAAAACTGGCTGAAGCTGTTACTTTAGGCAGTCTCAAAACTTGATTTGCTACCTTGGAATAGAGCATTTGACTTGAGTGTTCTTAAGTGAGCCCCTGTCATCAATCACCTCCCCGCTGTTCCGTGTTGTGTGTGGGGCTGTCATAGCTGGCACATCTGAGCTACAAGTGAAACTTCCATCAGTGACTACTTGACATGTGGAAATTGATTGCAGCTATTGTCTTCCAAACAAAATATTTGCTTGCTCTTTGATGCAGCAAAATAGTTGATCTTTAACGTGCATTAAAACTGGGCAAGTTCCAGCCAGGTGGTGTCTCAATGTATGTATGCTTGGGTTTAGGAAACCTTAAACTCTAATTTAAGGATGAAGGAGATACTTAAAAATGTGTGCAAAATCCTGCTGTGTCTGCTAGGTTCCTACTGTAATGTTCCCTTAAACCCTCCTAGTAATCAGGCTCTGCTGTAATAAGCCAGCTTCAAAGAGAAGTCAGGCACCAACACCCACAGGTGTTTGTTTGTTTGTAAAGGCAACAGTATTTTTTCCTCAGGCTTCCTATGTCTGATATGAGGGAACATAAATTTAAGAGGAAGCATATAGGTTTTTATCTCAGTGACACTCTTTCAGATACACTTGATGTTCCAGATGTCAGTGTAACTTATTAAGTCTGATGATTGAAGACTTTTAAAACTTCCATAATAAGAACCTGGAAATGTCTGTTTGTATCCCTGTTGAGAGGGGAAATGTAACTGAGTCCATGCACTTTGCAGTGGAGTTAATTGTATACTCAATTTTTAGTCTTCAGGATGTTCTTATGCAGGATTCAAGACTGTACCTTGTCTTTGAATTCCTTTCCATGGATCTGAAGAAGTATTTGGATAGTATTCCATCTGGCCAATATTTGGAGCGTTCACGTGTTAAGGTAATGAGGACAATTTCTTAATATAGGAGGGAAATTAATCTAAGGATGACCTAGTAAGCTATAAGCAGCTCTTATTTTTCAGTATCATTTCTCCTCAAGGAGTTAATTAAAGGTTAAATAAGCAGCTGTGGATAATAAGATGAAATGTGAGTTTTGCTCTCAAATGCTACTTCAAATTCTTTTAATTACTGAAATTAAACTGCCTTAAACTAATCTTAAAAATTAGATTGTGTGGCTTTTTGATTGAGATTAACTCTATCTGCAATGCTTTGGATCTCCATTTCCTAATACTGTGGGGTGAGCTAATGTGCGGGAACACCTTTGTTGCAGACACTGATGTGTACTGAAGGGGACTCCTTTGTTTTATTTCTCCCACTTCATCCTTTCTAGAGTTACTTGTACCAAATCTTGCAAGGTATTGTCTTTTGCCACTCAAGGAGAGTTCTGCACAGAGACTTGAAACCTCAGAATCTCTTAATAGATGACAAAGGAGTGATTAAACTGGCGGACTTTGGATTGGCTCGAGCCTTTGGAATTCCAGTGCGGGTCTACACTCATGAAGTGAGTTGGAACATTCTTTTGGTAGTTTGCACAGTGCTTACTAGATTCCTCCTAAAAAAGGTTTTGAAGTTGTATCAAAACAATAAAAAAATTATATTTTGGTTTTCCACCTCTTTGACTGTGGTTTACTCTGAAGTTCCAGAGCATCTTATGAATCCCACTGTCACCTTGACAGTGAATCAAATGGGCTGGAACTTGTTGCTCACTGTCTCATAAGGGCATTTTTGCTTCACAAAGCACTCAGGTTTGAGGGTTTTACTGGATGGGTGCTAAAGGCTTCCTTCCTGCCCTTTGGGAAGGAGTGTAGGCAACTGCTTGGTTTGCAGCAGAAACTACTGCAGTGGAACTTGTCTACAAATTCAGTTTTAAACTAGTATTTTCACTAAAACTTCTAGCATCAGCTATTATTTTAACTGAAGAAGCTGAGAATGCTGCTTAATAACAGATGAATTGTTGTGTTTGCTGTCAGTTAGAGGACCTGATTTTACAAACTTGAACAACTTTCCTTGTTCAACAGGTAGTGACACTGTGGTACCGGTCTCCAGAGGTGTTGCTGGGATCTGTTCGTTACTCTACTCCCGTAGATATATGGAGCATAGGTACCATATTTGCTGAGCTGGCAACTAAAAAGCCACTTTTCCATGGGGATTCAGAGATTGACCAGATCTTCAGAATCTTCAGGTATGTTGGGCTGAGCCTTCCCTGCTACCTGTGTGGCACTACACAACAGTCATGGGCTTGTTACAAGCATAGTCATGCTACAGATTTCAGAATAAACTGCTTAATGTTCTGCTTATGCCTGCACAGAGCTCTAGGGACCCCCAACAATGAGGTGTGGCCTGATGTGGAATCCCTGCAGGACTATAAGAACACATTCCCAAAATGGAAACCTGTCAGTCTTGAAACACATGTCAAAAACTTGGATAAAGATGGACTTGATCTGCTGGCTGTAAGTATTCTTTCTTAAACTGCTGAACCAAAAGGGGCAGTTTCACATACTCCAGAATACACAAAGCTACACTAATTAGCTGTGGCCAGAAGGGAGGTATGGAGATCTTCAAACTATCAGCAGTGGGGTGAGCTTTCATTCTTGTAGAACTGACACCCCGTGTCACATTCACTCATGTCATAAATAATACCAGGCTACTTTTCACATTAACCAAGTTATGCCTCAGCTTTTTTATACTAATAAGCCAGGTACAACTTGAAAGTGAGGATGAGCTTTTACAACTAGGTCTAAGTGAAGGCTCCTGCCCATAAGCTGTCACCTTGCTGCTGCCAGCACTAACTGTGATTGGCTGTATGTCTGCTGAGACAGCTGGAAATGTTTATTTTATGGTAACAGGTAGATTAATCTTGGTGGGCTCATCTTGGTTAAACTTTCATGATGGTCTTAACTGAATAAACACTGATGGAAACAGCTGAATGTATTGATTAGCTGTGAGACCAAAGGCTTCGTTTGTCTGTCTGTAGTGTCTGTCTCAATTGCCCTTAAATTTTGAGTTAAAGATTTTTGGCTGTGGTGTATTAACTTTTAACTGATATATTTTGTGTTAAGTGTGAGTTTCCTTTAGTTTTGTGGCCATGCAGTTAAACTACTGCACCAGGCTTTTAATTGATAAGCTCTTCATCAGGCTTTTCCGTGTAGTGCTCTCCCAGCCCACGTGCTGCCGCTGTGGCTAATTTAGGTCACAACTTCGGTGTGCTCTTGGAGGTACTGAAGTGTAATAATGTATCTTGGTTGTCCTTTGGCTGTTCTAAAGCTGCATTTATGGAGTGCAGACTTACCCGTGGGGTTGTGGGATGGTCGCTCTGTGTGTGGGATAAGCTGACACTTCAGAACCACCTGGGTGCAAGGGCAGCCTTGCACAGCCATTGCCTGTGTATGTGGCTCATGGTTTTAAGCAGTCACAAATTAGTTTTTAACCATATTGCTGTGGCAAAATACTCTGAGTGTAGCAGTATTACCCAAGAAGCTTGAATGACCCCAAAGTTGTAGTTTGTTTTTTTGGGGGTAGGGTGTGAACAGAGCCACAATTAACACTGACAACATGAACGTTTGTTAAAGATGTAGCTGTCTTGGGTAGCTCTGAATGTTGCAGCAGAATTGTCTTACACAGATAAGTGACTAAGGCTGACATGTTTCCCCTGTGACCACTGACAGCATCATTATTAAATCAGTTTGAAATAGAATTGTTACTGATTGGATTTACAAACTAAAATCAGTTGTTTGATTGGCAAGAGAATCTTGTTGATACACTTAATTTAAACTGACCTGCTAAGCACTCATCTGAGCTTAGGTGTGGCTTCACTATGTAAAACCAGCGTTTTGGGCTGCTGTGAGTAAAGGCTAAAAGCCCTCAATGCTAGTCTCAAAGCACAAAAAATTCTCTAAGCTCTTGTACAGTTTTGCCTTAATTTGATAAACATTGATATTTTTGTTTGCTAAAAATGACAGTGGTATTCCTGATGGGAATCCCTTTGTTTCCTATGGCACTTTTAAGCCTGAAGCAGTAACAGAACATATATAAATAATTAGTATGTGAAGTAGCTGTCTCTGAAAATGGCTTAACACAAAAATGTGTAATTCAAGTTGCTCGAGTGAGGTTCTAAATTTAAGACCTTCACAGGCTAAATGATTTCTGTGGCCAGCATTTGAAAGCACTTAATGGCTGTCATCAAAAGCTTTGAACAGACAATAGATTCCAGGAAAAACTATGTCCCAGACTGCTCAGGGAAGAAATGGTCATTTAATCCAGCAGCTGAAGTGCTGCAGTATCAGTGTCACACCATCCCTTTTACAGAGAGATTTGCCTTTTGAGTCAATTTGAAGGGAACCTTTGATACCAGTATTTACTGTAGGACACTGCTCTGGGGTACAGCTAATGGGAACCTGTCACAAGGTAAAACTGGACTGCAAGGTTAAATCTAGAGGCAGTGTAGTATTTGGCAGAGGTTCAGAGAATATAAATGCAAATTCAGAGGCTTAAATCAACTCTGAAGACTCCCTGTAGGATGAAGTGTAAAGATAGTTGGATGTCAAAACTGAATACTGGGCAGAGTAATACTGGTCAAGTTTTGTTCTGGAAGACAGATTTGTTGTGGGGATGAGGGAGAGCCAGCTGGTAGAATCTTGATTACTTGAATTTTGAGCTATTCCTTAGTAAGGAGACAAACACTTTGCAGAGACTTTGCTAGTTTTGGGTCTAGTAGAAAAGTGCTGGATGTTTCATTCCTTTTTTGACCCCTTGTATGATAGAAACTGTAGATGCTTTTTTTTTTTTTAAACTGCTAGCAAAACAAATTTTTTGTCTGTCCTAGAAAGTTCTGGGGCTATGAAACCCCTTTTACAGTTGAAGTAACTTATTGCAAAGAAACTCAAGTTTTTAACTGTTCTTTTCAGTTCGACCTGTTTGTAATCTACTTTCCTGTTTGGATTTTGAAACTGAGTGATCACTCTCTTATATTTTAACTGTAAAGATCTTCACCAAGCTGAGTAAAAGCAATTTGACATCACTTTTTCAACATCAGTAATGAAACAAATGTAAGATGTTTGGGGGTTTAACAGCCTAAAGCTTATTAATTTCCCTTAGTAAGAAGCTGAGACAAATAATTATTGCCACTTGATGCTGGTTCTGGTTTTAGTTCAGTGCATGTGGAGCCCAGATCCAGGCAAGGGCTTGGTCACTGAACAGGAGGGTTTGTGTGATCCTTCACTTGGAGATGTTATGCACTGCCACTGCCCCACCACTGACTTGTGGGCGCAAATAACCTCTCCAACTGTGAGAAATCATGGAACAAAGAGGGAAAATGTCTTTATGGTTACTTGATGATTATTATTATGGTTAAATATCTACCTGTTTGACATGATTTTAGTTTGCATTTCATGAGGAGTAAGTGTGTTTCTTTTTTTTCTTCCAGAAAATGTTAATTTATGATCCTGCAAAAAGAATTTCTGGCAAAATGGCCTTGAACCATCCATATTTTGATGACTTGGACAAATCCACTCTTCCTGCTAGTCTGATTAAGAAATAACAGACCTTTGGACTAAATCATCCACAGTGGAATAATTGTGATTACTTTCACTCCTAAGTCTGTAATCTTTGTCTGTCTTTCTGGTCTGAAACTGTGGCTGTATTCAGTTTGTTTTGTTATAAGTGTTATCTAAATGTAAATATTAACCTTTTAGTGCTGAGTTGAAATACAATGAAGATATCACTGCAATTAATGCAGTTATCTTTCTATAAATAAAGCTTTAAACCCAGTGAAGGACTGAACTTATTTCCAGACTACGGTTGCTCTGCAAGGACTCTTGTTTTCTTTGGAATGCACTCTTAAGGTTCCACTTGGCTAAGAAAAGCTGCTAAGACTACACTGTTCAAGGATAGGAAATTCTTGTCAAGTTTGAGTTGTTTCTGTGTGATGTCAGCTCCAGTTTGACCTGAGTATGGCAATTGATGTGCCAAGAGAATCCTCTGGATTATGCTTGAATTGTGAAACCAGTCTGTCTTCATATAGGAATAGTCAAGTAAATGTTGACTTGACATGACTGCAAGGAATTGTAATCAAAGACTCAGATACTACATGGCTATAGACTTTCCCATAATTACAGCAGGAGCTTTTTAAAGCTCCTCAGCATTTAACTGAACAGGTGAGAGTATTGTAAAAAGTTCAAATATGTATGTTCTAGTAGTTGATTGTATGTTACTTGGAGTTACTTAATTGAAGGCCGGGAGGAAGAAGATTGTGAGGGCTGACTTTTTTTTTTCCCTGTTAACACCAGGCAGAGGATGCAATTTTAAGATCAAGTAGGAGGGACCTAATTGGTCTGCTTTTGAATTTAGTAACTGGATCTGGGCTTTACAGGCCCAAGGGATTGTATTACTGGTGCTAATTGGTTACCTTGGTGTGTGGAAAAGAGGGGAACCTGCCAGTGACTGCTCTAAAAATCAGAAGCTAATGGACAGGCTTGCAATACTTGTTGCTTGCAATACTGGTAAAGCCTTATTTTTATTCTGTAAGTAGCTGGTGTCTGTCTCAATTTCATGTCATATGGTGACCACTTTAGCCTAACTAACAAACCAAAGTACTAAAGTTTCTAAAGAAACCTGCTTTTCAAACAATAATTTGAAGAGTGCAATCCTTGCCTACCCAGGCACTGTTACAACTGGTGGTGTAACATCACTGCAGCTCTGAACGAACTATTACAGTGCTCCAAGCAAATAGGAGGAGGGGGAAAGGAACATAAGTGTCCCTCTGTGCCTGAGGTCAGAGCAGGTGGCAAATACCATACTCAGAGACATGGGTCACTGTAACAGCTCCACTCTAAAACATTATCAAAGTTGTCAATGAGGCAAATCACTCCCTTTAGGGAAAAATACATCACTGACTCCTTGTAACTGCCCTGCTGCTGGACCTGGCATGTGGAAGGTTTGTGGTGTTCAAGTCTTGGCCATTTAAAACTCCATTTTATGCTGGTAAAAGCTGGTGGTGCCTTACACTTGGGGGGGTTTAACCCACTGAGTGTTAATCAGCAAACCCATTTATTGCTACCTGTGGCAGTAGCTTTCCTCTGACTGTTGTGAGAACTGGGGGTGGAATTACTTTATGTAAAAGCATTCTGCTTGTGTTTAAAATAAAGTTCCATAATGTTACATCAGTATTTCCTCTGTTGCTGTGGCTGCTCAGTATCACATTTGACACAGTTGACAATGATAAACTTATCTTGGTGTTTTGCTTAACTTGGGTGTCCTCTATCCTGTTAGGAAGTAATGCAGGTGAAAAAGTTTGGTGTGAACAAGAACAGGATTTTACACAGAATCAAATTAGGGGTTTGGTGATGGGGTTTTTAAGCTGCAAAGCAAGCTTTGTTTTTTTCCAAACAGCCACGCACCTACTAGGTACTTGTAGACTGCTTTTATTTTCCTCAGACATAATTAATTTCAGTAAGAATTTGGTATTGCCATCTGCTGCTTTTAAAATAAGCAGTTCTTAAAAAAAATAGATTATACAGGGAACAAAAAAGAAAAAGTTGACTTTCTAAATCCTTGAATGGGATAAATACTGCAAAAGCTGGTGGAAAAAAAAATTAAAAAATCTCTGTACCTCTTCACATTCTGGGAAGGTATTGGGGTCAGAGCTGGTCCTTCCTTGGCCACTACTTTTGCTGCAAGGGTTCAGTGGATCCATCCTCTCTTTCCTCTGGGCAGGCAGAGCAGGGATGGCTTGGCAGATATAACCTGTTTCAAAGTTTCATTTACAATCTGTTCTTTCCCAGGGATTACCTTCTCGTGTGTGTTTTCCTGTTGTTGTTTACGTGCCTTCATGGCAGCTGGAGATGGAACAGGGTCAGCAGATACACCTTTTCCTAGAAATTGCTGCTGCTAACCATGCACAACTCATCTCTTCGTGCATTTTCCTCTTACACAGACTTCACAGTCTCTAGCAATTTGATCATAACTGGTATCTTTTGCTTATTTTTTTGGTCTTAAATATTTTCTCCTGTCATATATCAGCCGCTTCTAGAGGCATGTTTGCCTTTGAAAGTGTAAGTCTGTTTAATGTCCTTGGAGGCTCTCATTCTAAATCCCCCCTGGCTGTGTGTGCTGTTACAAATCATGTTCTCTGCCCAGGATTTACTGGGGCAGGAGAAGCAAGAAGTTTCATGGAGGAGAAAAAATGTTTCAGGTAAGGGCAACTCTAGGAAGATTAATACCCAGTGCTTCCCACCCAGAGGTGGGAATGCTCTGCATTAGCATTAACCAGACGAGTGTATTCCCTGCATCTGGCCTAGTTCAGGCCTCTGGAACATGGAATGTGCTAGGAGATGGGAATGTTACCTGCTGTGGGACACTGTGTGCAGTTAGTGCCAAAGAGAATAAGTGTAAGGTGATGATGTGTGTGACAAGGGGAAGGAGGTTAACGACTAAACAAATCTTATTAAATGAAGGAAAATGCTGCACACCTCTGAGCAATTAAAGCTGGAAAGTGTCCCTTATGTATAAGCTGGTTTCTGGATGAGAGCTGAAGCTGCTCTTAATCAATAGAACAGGCCAGGCCTATACCAGGCTTTAGGGGCTGGGGAGGCCCTGCCTCGGGACAGTCCTGCAGCAACTGGTACCAAGACAACTTTGGTCTAATCCCTGTGGTGCTGAAAGAGGACTGACTGCAGCTTTTCACTGTGTGTGCAGATCTGTTTCCCATATCTGTATAATCAGTTTTCTCTAGGAGGGAGGAGATGTCAAGCCATTGTGACATTGCTAAAAGGATCATGTAAACAACCTCCCCTGCTATTAATTACCTAAGGAACCTTCAGTTGCTCAGGAACACACTTTACAAAGTGCTCCTTTGCTACTTCGTCTGTTGAAGCAGGGGTGAGTGTAAGATTTATGGTGGTCCAGTGGGCATGGGAAATGTACCTACTGGAGTCAGAGATACCTATTCAGTCACATTGCAATTGCATTTGCTATACTTAAAATTACTTTTAAGCAGCAGCAAATAAAAGCATCTGCAGCAAATGATTGAGAACTTACCAGTGTTCCCATGTCAGTATCTGGGGTTGCTTCTGAACAGCCAGTTTTGAACAGCAGTATTTCCTGCTGGGTGCCTGTGGACCTGCAAGAAAGCACAGCACTACCACTGGCTCAATTTGATTTTATTTTGCATCAGCTTTGTAAAGACTGAGCAGGAATAAGGAAACACTGATACACAGGCCCTACTTCATTAAGTCTCACTCTCAACCAAGCTCCTTGCCTCATTTTCTGACAAGCTGCATCAATTTATGGAGTAATCTAAAAATTTCCCATTGCTTGGACCACCAGCTGCTCTGGTTTACATCGGCTGCGTCAGTGGCTGATTCCAGGTAATGGCTTTTGATTTTGTTCCCACTGTATTCCTGTATAAAGCACTGCCTCCTCGCATGTAAATGTCAGCAGGGTGTTCCCCTCTGTTGTTGGGCATATTTTACTTCAGCCTGGCTATTTCAATATATTCTCCTCGTGTTTGAATCAATACAGTCTCTATTGATGCTGCTGCTAACAAATTAATTGACTGATCACAAATTTATATCTCCTGTAGAGGTGGCTGGCTGTCTTTGCTGCCTTTAATGGCAGAATTGGAGGTGTAGCTGGTCTCTCCAGTTGCTAAAGTGACAGGAATTATGCCCTTGGGGATAATTAGTGCCTTCGCAAGAATAGTTATATTCAGTTCTTTGAATTTAGAGAAAACCTTTCTGCTGACCTCTGTAGGTATAGGCTAGACCGCTGGAGGGGGTTGTTTTAGAAAATATTTTCCAAGACTATTTTAAGTGGCCTCCTACTGAATTTAATTTTTCAGAAGCCCTGCCTAGAACTCACAAAATATCCAGTGAGTGCGAGGCAATGTTTTTGACTGAGATTCCAAGCCTGTGATCTGGGTAATTTCCAGCTGGATCCTTAGTCCTGGAGGAACACGTCTTTCCCATGGCAGCTTAGCCTTGCTTAGCAAGTGATGGCCATGGGCCCCTCTAACCCAAATGAGGCTAAAAGAGCTTCCCTCTTTTTGGTTTCCTCTGCACCTACTGCTTTTCTTTGCACAAGACCCATTAACTATCACTTTTCCTGCCAGTTGTTGGTCTTTAGGAAGAGTTT
This sequence comes from Myiozetetes cayanensis, assembly GCF_022539395.1. Classification (NCBI taxonomy): domain Eukaryota; kingdom Metazoa; phylum Chordata; class Aves; order Passeriformes; family Tyrannidae; genus Myiozetetes; species Myiozetetes cayanensis. Next base: position 30,466,393 of record NW_026086605.1, read on the forward strand.
TTTTGTGTTATAAAGAAAAAAAAGAGATTGTGCCTGTATCATTAACAGTCCTCATTGCTGTTCCCTCCATTTCCAACTACCCTTCAGTGCTGTTTTTCTTCCCCTCTCTTACCTGGTCTGTTGCCTTAAGAAGCATCAGAGATGGACCTTTTTAAGGCTGTTCTCCTTCAGTCATTAGAGGAAGAACATCATAGCCAAGCCAAGGCTCACTCTGCTTTCAGTGGGGACTAAAGACATGGAGGAGAGTTATCTATAACCTGAGGTTGTTCCATCTTGACTCTTCCATATCAGAGGTGGGTTCAGACTCTAAAATACTCTCACAATTGGTGGCATGGGGATAAAAAGAAAGGCCAGTCCTTTTCACTCTGTAGATTCTCTTAATGGATCATGCTGTGAAGAGTTTACTGCTGTGGCCCAGCAAGTCTTCAGACCCCTGTGGAGATCAGGAAGGATTTGACTAGGTTAAGGAAGGCAGGGAAAAGACTTGGGTCTCTTAGTGTCCCTCGTTGTGGGTCACCTTTGGTGGCTTCCCACAGGATCTTCACCTTTCTTGTGCTATCTCAGAACAGCCTCTCATCACTCAGAGTGAGCAAGCCTGAGCTTCCATGCTCCATTTCAACCCTCTGCTGTGTAAACTCTGGACAGTAATGTAAATATCTCACAGCTGCTTTTGAGCTATGTTTGCTCTGGGTTCTGAGCATATAACACTTTGTATTACAAATGTGCCTGACACCTGCCAATTTTCCCCCCACAATGCTGAAACATGTTTCTGAAATATCTATTAACTCACTGGCTGCAAGAATGGAGGGGGATTCTATTAGATTTATCTTGATCTATTTTGATTTTAAAACTGTAATCTGAGGACAAGGAATTACAGCTTCTATTAATTACTTCACCCAGCTCAGAATCCCATCCTGGGATGTACTGGAACTACTGACTTGCTGGGAAGCTAAAAGTTACTCAGCATCCTTTGGTGACAAACAAAAGGATAAAAGGAAGAAGCAAAACAGTGTAGAACATATAAAATGGGCAGAGGGATGAGAAAGCTTAAACTACCATTTTCCTTATAAGGAAAAAAAGCCTTTCTTAAAAGTTGCCAAAGAAATAATCATGGATAATAAAATAAAATCTAAAATACTTTGTGGAAGTGTATTATTATTTTTTTTTTTAATCTTATTGGGAAAATCTGGTACTTTTCCTTGGATCAGTAATTAATAGATTCTGGTTTTTTTCTTATTGTTTGGGGTTTCATACATAAATGTATGAAAATAAAAACAATGGAGCTGTAGCAAACATTATTTCAGAAGGACTGCGACAAGACAAAGCCCTGATGTGTATTTAGGATAAAAGTTCTCTTATTTCTGAAGTTTCTTTGTGTTGCCCCTCCTGTGGCCACGCGGTGTCACTCTGGCACCTCGCTACTGACAGCCTGGCAGGGGGCAGGGAAGAGGAGAAAAACTCCGTCAGAGTCTCCTGGCTCCATGAAAAATTGAAGGGTATTTATTTTCTGGTAGGCAGCCAGGCTGAAAATACTATCTGAATTGAAAGCCTTTCATGAAACATCTGGGCAGTTAAATTTTGCAAACTTCAAAGATGTCCAGTACTGTACTAACATACTGATTTCTTTCTTTAGTGAAGAATCACTTAGGCTAATGCACAAAAGCCTGTATAAACCATTTCATGCTGAAATTAATGATCAGAATGACTGTGGTTAATAAAGCAAGTATCACAGGAGTGCCAGTCTATACAGTTAAACTACAACAGGCTCATAATCAGTCTCTCAAATTGCTATCAATTGTCCATAGTGGCCAGTTTTGAAGTGATTTTTTTTTTTTTTTTGAAGTCTGTTTGCTTAATCTCTAGATTTTCCATTCTGGCTTTGATATGCATGTGCAAAATTGTGCCTCTGGTTTTGTTTTGCAGTCTGTCATTTTCTAAGTACCTTTCATGAGCTTGATTCTCTGGTGATAAAAAGTAACAATAATAATAATAATAATAGAGTCAAGTTTATAGCAGTTCAAAATCTGGTCCTCAACATTGACTTGAAATATAAGGTCTTGTTTTTACTTGTTAATTTGTATTCTCCTAAATGCAAAAGCTTTTGGCTGAAAGCAGGACTATGCCAAATACTTCCCAGATGACTCGATCTGCTCTCAGAGGCCTGGGATTATACAGCACATGCCTGCTAAAATTCCCCCAGTGCTGGTACGTGAAGCATTAGGATTTTTTTTTCTCTCCTATCAATGTAGAGAGTGATGGACAGCTACACAACTAGCGTAAGTTTACACTAATAATTCTGTTCACTGAACTGCTTGAGGCACAACTGCAAGTGCTAATGTGTAGGATAGTTAACTTTGATAGTTACCCTTGGGAATGAAAAAATACATTAATAATTTCCCAATTCTCATTCAAGTGCTTATAATGTGGTCTAGGTAAAATTGCATTTTACACACAGTCAAATAGCATAAATAAATGTAAATACACAGCAGCTGCCCTCTCTTATGACAGGTGGACGTCTCAGGGTGCTTGTTCACTTATGTGGGGAAAAACGCTAATGCTGCTCCCTTATAATGGGTTGGTTTTCAAAGAGAAGTAAAAATCACACCTAACATACCCATCTCCACAAGTAACATTAATTTTAAGGACAGAGATTGAATAGAAAGAAAAAGAGAGTCTTTAATAAAATCTGTCATTGACTTAACTCAGAGAGCCCCCATTTATCATTGTTCAGCTCCTGGAAACCCTGCCAGAGATCCACTCTATGATTTAACTCCTCCTGCACATCCTCAGCACCCCAGACCAGAAGCCAGGCTGTGCTCTTTCCCAGCAGGAATGCTAAACCTCCCAGCTGGTGTTCAGTTCTCAATCACAACTCATTGCACTGAACACACACACTCAGGTGAAGGAGAGGCACCACCAAACACTGCAGGTGGCAACGACCCTGTGCTTGGGGGGCTCCAGACAACACTGGGCTTCTGTCTGAAAAGCTACAGGAAAGAAATCTATGGAAGATGCTTTTTTTTTTTTTCTTAGAAAATTATTCAATGTATCCTAGCTAGAGTCCTCAGGCTGTTCCTGCCATGTACAATAAAAACTATACTGGTCTCTTCAAAGAAAAAAAAATTAGAGAAATAAGGTAGAGTTTAATTTGCTATCATATTAGTAAGAAAAAAAATATCTGACTTTATGATCTGCTGCAATGGAGAAATTATACATAGAAGTTTACTCACCTATATAAAATAAATTTTTCATGTAATATATATATATATATACCTGAAAACGCTTTCTTAATTAAGAATAGTCCTGACTTAGAAAAAGACAAGTTTATGAATAACAAAAAGCAGTGCCTGTCCAGATTTTCCCTTCTTCAAGCTTTTGAACAAACATCAACTGTTTTAATTAGCCCTCAATACCTTTATATTGTCATTTGAACTGAGAGCATTCTCTGCATGTATCTAAGAGTTATTTTAAACAGAGGGAGTGTTTGCAAAGCAAATGACTCCATTTTACAACCCCTCTGCAGCCAAGCAGCATTAAAAAATGGTTTTGCTTTGGATCCATTGCTTGTTTCGTTTGATTTCTTTAATTCTTAGAAGAGGAGTAAGTGGCCTTAAAATCCATTTGGTATTTTGCAATCTGGAGAGCATCTCCCAGCTGATGAAGCCAACAGTCTCAGTAGATGTGACTTAGAGAAGCCCACAGTGTCTGAGGAAGATGTGAATTTGAGCTTTGGTATTTCCAGCACCATTTCTGCAACAAGTTCTCTGTGAACGTGGCTGTTTGTCTGGGAGAAGCTAAAGCCAAGCTGCAGGCTCTGGGCCTTCTATTTGTAGACTACATGTGACAATTTTCCTCCTAAATGTGATTATTACATTCACAACACAACACTGAGCTGAAACTACAAGAAAACTGGAAAGTAAGCTGTTCAGTGTTACCTCCAGCAGAGAGCAAAATAAACACATTCCTGCAGTGTGCTTTTCCATGGCCAGACTCAGATTTCACATCAAACAAATCCAGCAAGTGACAGGTCACAACACATGCCTTTAAAATACCAGGGAAAGGAAAGCTTCTTCAGCAGCACCCAGATAAACAAAACCAAATCCCAGAATTCCAAACAGCCTCAGAGCATGTTATGGGCACATCCCAGGTAGCTGTTGGTTCAGTAGCCAGCCCACACCCACCACTGGTTATTCTTCCAGTCAATCTTTGTGTTTGGACAGGGTCTGTCCTGCTGCCTGGATCTTAAGCCCTGTCCTGAAAGTATTCTGTTACTTCAGATCTCCTGGGGAGAAAAAAACCAACAAAACAAACCCAACATGCCACTGCATTACAATTGGGGCTTGGTAAGATTGAGGAAGAACACAGAACCAGGAATAAACTTCCAGGCTTCCTTGCTTTACCAAAGGCACAGTCAAACAAAAAGGTTATTCTGGGATGTGACATTACCATGAAGCAGCTGAACTATATTAGGTGATACGTGCTTTGAGCCTAGGACAAATGGGAGGTAACCCAAGTTTAGTTCCCACAAATATATTAAAAATAATAATAATTAAAAAAAATAAATCAGTCTGGTCTGAGTAACACCCTTCACAAAGTGCCCTGACCAGCAGGAAAGTTTCTCACCATCTGCCCCTACAATTTCAAAGTGACAGGCTCACAGCACTTGCCATGATTTTGACAGTGCTTGACTTTGCCATTTTAATAACGTGGCTTCCAAAGGAAAGATTCTCCCATTCAATGAAATCTCTTATGAGGTCCCAGAAAGCCTTTCACCTTTTCAGGTTTTACCCCTGAGATTGTGGAACCGAGGGCATGGAACTCATTCAGGGGAGTTTCAGGCTATGGGAGTTATATGCAAGCTGGAGGAATCATCAGTGTCAGGAAGATTTGACATTAAAGTAAGTGAAGGTTTATTATTATCACTTTGTTAAAATTATTTAAATAATTTCTGGATATAAAATTACAAGCTATGTGATCTCAACTGGCCCCACGGGACTTTCTGACCAGATAAAATAATCCAGCTGAGACATCAGTACTGGAGGCTTAATGTCCTATGACTACCTGGGAGGTCTCTGCCCCATCAGCAAACCCTGCTCACAAAAAGAAGGGCTGGCAGGAGCAGTGACGGGAACAGAACCAGACAAACCCACACAGACCTGTTTCATGAACTACCAATCAGTCTCCTGGCAGGAAGAATCTTCCCTACAGCAGGTAAAATTACAGCACAAGGAGCGTTAGCCTGGGCCACAAACCAAACTGACAGACCAACCCCAAGAGCTTCATCGTGCTGAAGAAAGCATACAGCTGCAGAGGGTCTCAGATGAACACCTCCAAAGCATGGGAACTGCCCTAGTAATTCTCTCATATATTTAGTCACATGAATTCCCAACAAAACCACAGGCTGTCAACAAAAGCAGTGTGTGATATAGGCAGAGGGAACATCAAAAGAATCACTTCCCAAGGAAGCAGTGAATGTGTCACCTGTACGGGAGGTCAAAGAGCAACCACGAGGGAGTGTTTTCCTTCTGTTGTGCAAAGGACAACACCACTTTGGAACAACACAAAGGAAACACATGCTTTCCTCAGGCCTTGCTGCCTAATGGAACCAAGGAAAAAAAAGGTTATATTTGAACAATTTCAGGAAAACTTCAGCTGCAGACTGAAGGTGAAGCAGCAGCAGACACAAAAAGATTAAACACCACTATCTCTTTCTTTCATGATCAGCAGAATTCTCTTACCCTTTTTCCTCAAGATCCTCTGAAGAGATGCCCTCTTTGAGATCCAAACACAGGGCTGTAGTAGTTCATTCCATACAGAAGAACGTGTCTAAGCTTACGAGGCTTCCACTAAGATTTAAAAATATTTTTTCAATCAAGCTCTTCTCCTTGCAAAATGAAAGCAATAAGGCATTATCGTGTTTAACAGAACACAATTTCAGCAGAAGAAGATGGATATAACAGTTAAAATCTATGCTGGACCTAGTAGGTTAAAGCCCACTGAAATAAAGCCTAGAGAAGAGGAGGAGGGGAGGGACTGCAAAGACAGGAGGGCTGTAAAAGCTGAAGCAGCAGCAGAGGTTGTTGATAGAGGGCAAGAGTTGTGCTCAGAGCTAAAGGAAGCAAAAGGTAAAGTGCTTCATGCTTACCTGGCTTAAACTCGTTTTTGTTTGTTTGTTTGTTGTTTTTTTTTTTTTTTTAATGTAAAAAGTCAAAACTGGAAAAGGAGATTTTTATCTTCCAAGGCCTATAAGAATCTTTTTTCCTTTGCATGAAATCTTCCATCCCATGGTGTTTTGGTGGTTACCCACTGTGAGCAGTTCAGGTCAGGCATGTTTATTTAACCTGTATGTTTGCTCCTACACTGATCCAAGCGTTCCTTGCAGCTTCTTCTGTCCAGTTTTGGCATCTAAGACTTTGGCTGGCTATAAGCCTTCTTCTCCTGGTTTCACTGGGGTTGGCTTGTACTAGTTCATAACACTACTGGATGCTTCTGTTAAGAAAATAGTTGTAAATTCCCATCATCTTTGAACTTCAGACTCTGCTCCCTGCTGCTATACTACACTATTGTGCTAAAGAAAGAGGTGTTTAATTAAGGAACGAGCAGTAAAACATCTAATAACTGTAGGGATGAGCTGCCATGTGGGATATCGTGACCACAAATCCCAGCTGGTCACCAAGAGCAGAGAAAATGCTTTGCTCAAAGCTATGAAGGGTATTGTTGCTGTACTTTATACAGTGACTGAGGACAAATAGGTGTGGGGCTCTGTGCAGCTGATGTACTTGCAATTAACTTCCACAGAGTACTCCTTTCTATTACTTTTTCCCTATTCAGTGAGGTAATCCACCTACTTAAAAGAGGTGTCATGGTGCTAAGTTAATTAATCTTAGTAATATGCTTTTATAGCACTGCCTGGTCTACTACAAAAAAGTTAATGACCAACCACTCCTATTGCTTGAACTAGTATTTCAACAGCCCATTCAGCTTTTAATTTATCCTCTTTAGATGTTGTAATGCATTTTTTTTGTTTGACATATTTTCCTATTCACCTGGCAACCTTCAAAACACTCAACAAGCAGGTAAAGTACCCCAAAGCAGAGAAAAGGAGCCTCATACTTAAGAGGGAATATGATGCTCTTTCACAACTGGCCACGCAGCTCTGTTTTAGCTAACTCTGCAAAGGCAGATTGGATCTGAGGCAGGCTCTAATAGGTACAGCTCAGCAGAAAGCAGAGCCAAAAGGAAGCCATCTGTGCAGGTGGCACTCATCCAAAGGGAAGGGTGGGAAGGTTGTCCTAACGACTCACCTGTGGTACTGCCTAATGAGCTGCTCCAGTGCTTTCCTGCAGCTGGAGGTCACAGGGTGATGGTACACGAGGGAGGACCTGGGGCTGAGTGAGGGCATGGGGCTTGCAAAGACTCATCTCCGTTAAGCTGAAGGCAGGTGAATCCACTCATGGTGATGACTGTGCCTCTAACAACAAGCCCTCCTTTCTCCTGGTGTTGCCTACCATGGACTTCTCAGCCCCCTCTAAACACTATTTTCCTTTTTCTTCTTACCAGTCCAAAAGGTGGTGAAGTATGCCCAGTACTTCCAAGGGTCTAGTCTGCCAAACAGGACGCCACTGAGGGAGGGCAAGGACAGAAGGTGCTCTTCTCCCAGAACTTTAAATCCTCTGAACCTAGCTGTAATTTTTGTTAGCCAGCTTAGTTTAGTAGCAATAGACTCAATGTTTACTCTTTTGACAAACAGAAGCTCTCAGTCACTAATGGCACTTGCACAAAACCAAGTGTCATTTTCCCTGTATTTTGATATGAATACACCCCCAGTCATCTATAATCATACTTAATGCCCACACTTTGCTATATAGCTTACAAAAAGCTTAAGGTTCAAGAGGGAGGAGGATGTATGGGGAGGAAAGAACCATTTCAGTCTTAATGGCAAGAGTAAACAGAGACTAAACTTTTTAAACCATATATAAAAATATATGGAAAAATATGCAACTTAAACTAAGGGCATGAAGCCAGGAAACCAAAGTACAGCACCTCAGAGGGACAAGTTTGCAGTCTGCTGTTTGAAGGGTCCTCAGCTCTGCTCCTGCTGCAGGGAGGATGCCAGGCTCTGCTCTGTCTGCTGGAGCTGAGAATTGAACTGGTGTGACGTGGCAGAAGTCAGCAGGTTTCAAGTCTCAATTTTAGGTGAAAAATTGCACTGTAAAAGCAGAAAGCTACATTAAAAACCACCCCACAACACTGATCCACCAGCCAGGAAGGAACTCATTAGAGACATATAAATAAAACTTCACACACTTTAATGTGTAAACCGCTCAACAAAATAAATTATGCTACGCTGGCAAAGTGGTAAAAGGCCTTAAGAAAATTGAAAAAGCTTATAGTAATGAAAGATTATTCCCAGTGCAATAGAAGAAACGTGTATCACACTAAGTGATGGTGCTTTGTCAGCTTTGTCTGTGAAAATAAGCCAAGTGAGTAAGAAGCAAGACCGAGGCAGGCAGAAGTGATGGATGGACACAGTATTTACCTTGGCTCTCCACAGTCAGCCACAGGCTGATGGCCACACTCAAGGCAAGACATACCTCCATATTTCCCTACTATCGTGGATCACAGAAGTGATTTCTTTTTTTTAATATACTATTGTGCAGCTCCAGAACTGGAAAGTGATACATTCCCAACAGGCAGAAAAGACCCCTAAAGAGCAGGGCAGCATAGGTGACCCTGGGGATCACAACACAAAGAGCTGAATCTAATGTGTTATTCGGGTGCTTGATTAGGGCAAAATGATCCAAGATGACTTCAAATCCCTGGCAGATGCTGTATTCGGGCTGTGTATTCTCACATGATTTAGCATCATCCAGAACAACAACCAGCATTCACAACAGACTGTGAGGCCAGATTTCATCATTAAGAATATAGGGCAGGACTAATCTGTCTCAGTCCCAGGAGCTGATGCCCGAGTCTGGCTCCTGTGCTCAAAGGGGTGTCTGTTTTGCAGTCTTTCTGTCTGTAGACTCAGTCACTTCATGGATCTGACCTCTTCTAAAAGACTAATATTTGGCACTCAGCAATGGAATACTACAAGAAATCTTCAGGAAACATAAAGCAAAGGTAATAACAAAATTGTATTTGGTGGTGTGCTCCCAGCTTGCAATGTCTTGGATTTAAGTCCTTGAAACAGAGGTTATGATCTGTATTTGACAGGCTTCCTCCCCAAAGGTTTCATTTGGGAGCTGTGTGACTTTTCAAGCCAGTGTTCTCTGGCAAGAAATTTTGCAGCTCATTTAACACTGGTGTGGAGAGATGCTCTTGGTTGTGGACCTGCCATCTACTAGTCTCATTTGATGCCATTCAACTCTAATACTAAGGGAGTGCTCAGTTACCCCCTGATAGCCTTTCCACCTTCCATGAATTTAGACTTCTCCAGTTTTCACCCCAGGCTGAACACAGCCCTTCATGTGCTACAGACACCTGCTCTCCTGGCAGGCTAGAAGGGCCAACTCTTCCTGAGGAGTCTTCTGGTTTCCTAGAGTATGTCACTCCCTACAAATGCATAGAGAACAAGCACAAATACAGAGGTTGTGCCAGTCTGCCCTCCTTGTGCCCAATTATAGCCTGTGTCAGAGAACGACAACGCTCCTGAAATGTCAAGTGCCCATGTCAAATGGTTTTGACTTGATTAGTGCTTCACTCAGATGCTGCCAAAGCAGAAGATGACAGTGTGGCTGACTGCCACTGAAGGACCAAGGGGAAAATTTTACTCCCTAGGTATTGCAATTAAGGCCAAAAGGGAATTCAAAGAGATGATCAGACTATGTGTCCCTCAAAGAAAATAGCAGTAGGTGAAGCAGTGAGAGAGAGATGAATAGTTGAGTCTGTAGCTTACATCTGACAGTTCATTCAAGAATTGGTTATGATTAGCTGTGCACCTAAAGGAGAGAGACCGGGGGCAGATCTTGATCACTTGCATGACCCTGATAAAGCCGTTTCTGTTTCAACTCCACTGCAAAACCACCGTAAAAATCCAGAGCCACTGTGGTACAGCTTTTGGATAAACACCCAGGAGATGTAAAGTGTCCTTTCATGGATTATGGGCTCCTTTGGACGGTGAACAGCCTGCCAAGGTGTGGCTTAGTGAATAGGCAATAATTCCATTCAGTACTGTGTGTTAACCTGCTACCATCAATGTCACCTGGATTTATTATTAGCATTTATAACAACAGTGATAGAGGATCATGAGAATGTGCAATAAAGGAAGGTATTAGCAGAAGGACATGGAAAGAAACCCTATTAGATAGGGTTCTTAGGCAGGCTCATTGCAAAGAAGTCCACAGAAAAGTGGAAAAGCTCCCCTCTGCTTCATCCTAGCACTTTTGGAGCACAGAGATCAGCAGTACTGGGTCAAACCAAGGATTCATCTGTCCCTTACACTGCCTCTGACAGCAGCCAAAACCTGATGCCCAGAGAAACAAAGAACAGCATGACCAGTTAGCAATACCTCTTCTGGAAACCCCCAGCTATTTGTTTGACTTTGGAAACTGCTCAGTCAGGCATATTCTCTATGTATTTATTAACTCCCAGAAAACTTCTCATCCATGAACCTTTCCAGGTTACCTGGGAACTCATGCAAGCTCTTCACACCCCCAGTGTCACGTGGCAAGTTCTGCAGCTTGACTGCTCTGTGGGGGCAAGCTGGCTGACAGGACCTGAAAAAACAGCTTACAAATGCAATGGGAAGTGCAATGGGGAGAGCTGGATGTTTGTTCAGTGTCTGGGTACCAGGTTTAAGGAAACAAACTTTTGAAGCCAAACGGGAGAATGTAGTTCTGAGAAGTTACCCTGTGTTAAAGGGCTGGGAGGGTGAGCAATGTCAAAACAAAAGCCACGGATCTAGAAGAGAGCAGCGAGGTCATCAAGTGCTGCCCCTACAGTTGCAGCAAGTCCCTGCATTTTACAGGTGCATGACACACGTGCTCCATGCACCCTCACTCAGTGTAAGGCACAGAACGCTTCCTGGGGCCCTACAACAAACTCAGACCAACAGCACCTACTGTAGGGCCTTGCCAAGAGGCAGCAGAACAAACTGAAGGTGAATCCCTTCCTGGCTTCTAACAAACCCTGAGGCACCAGCCTCCTTGCCCCTCTGTTCAGCTACAGAGGAGCAATCTGTTCTATTAACAGTCTAGAAAATTCTGCCCAGCAATCCCTGCACTGACCTTCAGTCCCCTCCTCACCTTCAGACATACTGGAGGCCTTAAGCAGAAAAGAAAGCAAGTCTTTAACTTAATTACCCAATTATCTTTAGGTAATCACCCAATTATCTTTTGATGCAGTCATTTTTTATTTTTTATTCCTCCTATCTTCTTAACAAATAGCTTCTACAAAACAAACCTTGCTGTGACTACAGCAAACAAACAAACAGACCCCCTGAGCAGATAAAAAAAACCATTAAGGGCAGACATCAGTCTACAGCTCGTTACCTTTCCTAGCCCTGGAAACCTGAGAAAGGCAAGGCTGTGCAGCTGTGGGAGCTGCAGCACCTGCCAGGGATGAACTCTGCTCAGCAGGGTGGAAATCACTCCTGCACACTCCAACTTCACAGCCCTTGGCCAGCCAAAGGGAAGGGGGAGCGAAGCTGGGGAGGACCTGCCTCAGCACAGCAGCCTGAGGGAGTCACCCATAAGGAGTAGCAAGTGTGTGGGTACTTACCCTTGGTTGAGGCTGTTTTAGAGCGCTGTTGGATGTCTTACACACCACAGCACTGGTGACACTTGGTCACATCCCCTGCAAGCCGACACAGCTCTTCCTGCCAACACAGCTCTGCTGTGTGGGACTGGGGAGGATTCACGGAGCTGCCCTGGCCCCCAGGGGCTTCTTAGCAACCCCCTTCCTTTATATTGCTTGTGGGAAAAGGCATCATCATCTAACAGACTTTCATCACTTGATGAGATCTGCCAATTATTAAAAAACTAACCTCAGACACTCTATAATTGAAAAGTGTACATGTGATACCAAGAGCACAGGGATCCACAAAATTTTACAAGGCTGTAAGTCTAATTGAGCACCCAGGGGAGAAATGTAAAGAAATTTCTTTGTAATATGTAGTGCACAACTAAGATTTAAAATAGCTAGAAGGTGGGGGCAATCACATCTGATCATCTAGTCTGAACGACCAGCTTATATTTAATGACTAAGATACAAGTTTAATCATACACTCATAAACTGCAGCTAATTGTAGGGGTTTTTTAAACCTGTGAGGATAATTTGAATACTCAGCACTAATACCTGGAATGCCTTGTAATCCTTATTATGCAGCCATAACTTATAAAAATATGAATCCCAATGGGGAATAAAGAATCCTTTTTTTTTTTTTTTCCTAATGTCAAAGGCAAGAAAATTTCTTAAGAAAATCTCCACTGTGAATTAGCAACGTAATATAATGTTTTCACTGTAACCTGTTGGGGTGGGATGCAGGACCTGCATCTTGGGAACATTTGTTGCTGCAGAACGTCCCAGTGGGATGTTGTAGCTATGTGCCCTGCTTACAAACCAAAAGGTAAGGCTGAGCAATTATAAAGGAGCCATCACAACTCTTGTCCCGTGCCAACTGCTCGCTCTGAATCACACCTTCACCTTCGCAGTTTGATTTTCTCTAGAGCTGGGATACATTAGCATAACCACCCTCACATCTTCTAATGTTCAAACTTTCATCTTAGCCTCCTGCAGCCTTCAACCAAAAGCTTTTCATATTTATACCAGAAACCAAGATTTTTATGTAAGCAGCAGTGAGGGATTTAGTTTGCATATATAAATGCACAATGGTCTCACTACTCCGGCTGCTGGTGCAAAGTGAATCCGTGACACGGGTTACATTCTCTCAGCTAAAGGCAAAGGCATAAGTTAACTGACAATGAATTATCCTATTGTAGAGCCTGCAGGATGGAGATTATCACTGCTAACACACTGTCATATCCTGCATGCACTACACAGAGCAAACTTCTTTGGAAGATTTGGAACACAGGCAAGCGATAACGTGTAAATTCATTAGGTGGCACCTCACAGCCCAAAGTCTGTGTGTGTAGCATCTCATCCATTTCAACAGGAATTTTGCCTGCAGGAGGAGTAAACTTATGCAAATGCTGTTAGATCATTTTAATAGACCAAAAATCTAAGGGGATTCAGGAGTGGCAAGCAGACACCCTAAAGACATTTCACTGCATAGTACATACTTTGGATTCCAATCTGGTCCATCTATCCAGTGACAACAGTATAAAGACTGTGATCTAAAAAAAAGGGACAGAATAAGGACAAAACTGTTGTTTCATCTGACAAAGCAAATCTCTTCACCAGACTCTAAAGTCTGAAAGAATTGTAATATGTCACCATCCTGGAGTTTACGTACCAAAATTAATCCTATTTAGCACATTAGATCTTTATCTAAACCTCTTTGTACAGAGGATGAAAGACTTGACCCTGAGAGAAGGATTTCCAAGATGCCTTCAGCTGGTCTATCAGTGCTTGTTACTCGCATATGGAAAAGATTCCCTGATTTTACAAATCAAACACTTCTAGGCATAAGTTATTCTTAAGGGCTATCTGTAGGTAAGTTGCTGAAGAATTAAGGCAATAAATTGCTGTGCTGCTTCTTCTTACTCCTTTGGGCAGAATCACGTTTCCAGTGCTCAAAAGGGATTTCCAGATTAGTCTCTTCTACCAGGCAACCCTTCTTAATGTACCCACATATTTTGTGCTGTCTGGCTTACCTCTGCACACTGGCAGGCCTGATCTGACTAACAGACTGTGATGAGTAGGTCTTCAGTGAATGAAATTAGTGAGTTGTGGCTGCAGCCTGGCCAATCCTATCTTACTCACACAAACAATTTCTATTCCTGGCTCTGGTGTGCTATTTGTGGGTAGGAAGCCACAGAAACTGGTTTGTGTTGTGCTGCAGAGAAACTTGCTCACAGAAATTCTGCCTTGAAGAACAAATAGAAAAACAGTGTTTCTAAGAAATAAGATGAGACTCCCCAGAAACAAAGGACATGCAGAATCTTAATACTGGTCTTAATATTTAAAAAAGAATGCCCTGAAGAGCAATGTTTCTGATTTTCTCCTTCCTTCCTTGATACTGGTTTTCTCATAATCAAGAGAAGCATTTTTACATCTGTCACCACTTTTTCTTTTGAGCCCATTTTCTATTCTAATGGTAAGTTCAAAGAAATAAACTTTTGCTTCCAAAAATAAAATGGGTACGTAACATTTTCATAAATTACCACTTGGGAAAACGTGTACTGAATGGGCTTACTTTCAGTGTCCTTGGCATTGCTTTGTGATTTTTTTTCAAAGCTCTTAACATGGTATTCTTTGCATGACATCTTGCAAAAATTCTCTAGAAAAGTACCAACTTTCTACATCTATCAATTAAACAAGCTATATTCAGGGAGGTAGTTGCTGAGGGTCTATGAGCAGTTAATGAGGAATTCTGTATAATGGTTGGCAACCAAGGCAGTGAGAAGCAGTACAAAGTTTAGAGTGCACTGAAAACCTCAGACTTCCTGCTGTTTACCTACATTTTCCCTCCCTGTGTCTGTCATGACCAATTAGCTTCATGTCCCTTGGGTAATATCATGCTAATTAAATATCAGAAACCATGGGGAAAAGTGGCAAGAGGTGTTGTTGTTTTTGTTTTGGTTTGGTTTTTTTTGCTATGCAGTTAACAGTGACAAGCACCAACCTTCCACCACATAAACAACCACTGCAGGATTTCCTTGTGACATTCCCAACCATAAATCCTAATGTGCTGTGCAAGTATCAGTTCAGTAAAATTCAATGAATGATACCACAACTGAATGCTTACAAGCAGCACTAAAAAGGGAAGCACATAATGCAAAATTCAGGAAGTTTCTTCAAAGAGCTAGGAGACAATTTGTAACTAAACAGTTTTATTGACTTTTTTTTTCCAAAATAAAAAACACAAAATAACCACCAAGATTAAAGGCCATAGACAGCATTAACCAAATGAACCAGCCACTTGGTTATAGTAGCTGATAACTAGAATAACTGGATATTATTGCATATACCTCAGGTTCATTTATATATCCATTACAGTTTGGCAAGATTACAATCATACAGTAGCTTTGGTTGTGTAAAACCTATAGCAATACTTACTTAAAATGTGACTGCTTAACATTTTATGACAACAGCTATTGATCTCATCTTGGTCTTGACACGTCTTCTCCTCCACACTACACATTGTCACTGATCGAGAATTAAGGAGACATATTTGCAACCATCATTTGTAGCCCTTCTTTATCACCATACAGTGATGAATCTTAAAGGGGTAGGAATCTCTCACTTGGCTTTCCTTACAGAGGTTTGTAGAGCAGCATCTCTTTCGTGCTGGGTGGCTTCTACCATCCTGTGGTAGCACCTGCCAAGAGTTAGTCCGTTCAGAGCGCAAATATGCAGAGGTGTATATGGCTTTCAGGCCAAAGCCTTTCCTGACCTACAGTGCTGGGGTGTGACTGTACTGCCTTGCCTTTGGATACAGAAAAAAACCCACAAATAAACAAACAAACAGCTTTTCACACTGGTGTGCTGAGCTGCCAGCACAAAACAGTATTAAGGAACCTAACACACAATACTACCTTGGTTACAGAGTTGTGCCTGAGACACTGCACAGGATTGCATGTGTATGTTCTACAGTCTATGTATTTCAGTTTTGGTCTTTTAAAGAAATGCTCTCATCCTTACATAATCTAGTGTAACACTGCAGCTTTAGAGTAATGGTTGACAAAAAGTCATAAACACACAGGCTATTTGAAAACACTGGAAGCTTTTTCATTTCTTGCACCAGTTGAGCAGAATTCCTGCCCTTCTGCCAACAGTTTGCCCCCCAGCGTTCTGGGAATTTGCTTCCAGGGGAAATACATTATCTACTTAAAAATAACCTAAAATTTTGAGTTCTACCTGGGAAAAGCTATAAAACAGTTTGGATCAAACTGAAGTAATCTTGTATGTGAAGACCCTTCTTCACTTACAAAATGCTGTAACACTAGATGACATCTACTTGGTTTTGCAGCCCTTTATTTGCTTGCACTGAAGCAAAAGGGAATTCAGGATGAAAAATGGCTGCATGGTTTTAAGATCCTGCAGAACAAGGTAACTGCCATGCAGTAATTCAAATGCAAGCAGTGTGACTGCTTTTTGCATTCAGATCCATACTTGTATAAGGATATAAATTAATAAGCCCTTCTAAATGATTTTAGAAATATCCTCTTTGATCTAGACATATAAAACCTCTGAATACTTAGAATCACTAGATTTCACATGGCCCACATAGTCATAATTATTTGCACTTACATGGCAAATATTAGAAAAATGTAGAAATACATTTGCCAGCAGTTGAACAGGTAATTATACTGCCTATTATTCAGCTGAGCAAAGATCAAGCACTCTATATCTTGCAGTTATTGGATCTTATTCTAACCCTTTACTTTAGAAAGGGGAAATAACCATCTAATTATATTACCAGTGCACAGTACTTAGTTTAAAAAAGACAACCTATAGTAGGAACTAGATTTTTTTCCTAAGATGACTTTTTATGAGATACTCTAAAAGCAGTCTCTTATGACTGAAGATTGTCTATTTCACTGTGCTCGCATAGTAAAAATAGTTAAAATCTAATTACAAAGCTGCTACATGGTTATTTTGTGGTCTGTAAAATAAAACAGTATCCAGAATTTTATCTGAACAAAATACACCAGACAGTATAAAAATATTTCCCAACTGGAGACTGAAACATTAATGCTGGATTTGGTTTTTTTTTTGTATAAAAAGAAACGTAACAATGATCGACATTTATCTGCTTACCAGTCAAAAATATACATGTGACTTCGAGGAGCTGTTCCAGGCTCACTTTCAGTGAGCTTGTGCTTTTGACCCTAGCAGTAATAAATGCACACTTGGAACACAGTTTCCTGAAAACCTGAACTACATCTTATTTCCAACAAATAAGAATAATTTCTGTCTATGGATTTCCACTCATTTGCTTTGTTCAGGCAACTACAGCAGAGGAATTCCAGAAGCACCACTTCCGCTTTGAATGATGTTTGTTCAGTGCAACATCTTCCTTTTCTCTTTCCTTTTTCACCCTCTGGTAGTGATCTTCTTCCTTTAAATACCACACAGGCGGCCACCGATGCCTCTCGAAGTATTCTTGATTATCTGATTAAAAAGAAACAATCAAAAAAAAAAAAAAAACACAACAAACAAGCCAATAAGATACACAAATCTCAGGAATGTCTTGAGTGTCTGCAAAAAGCTATGCAGCTAATCCCTCACACAGTCTCTATGTTCTCTGGCTGATCAAGGATTCACCCAGTTTCCTTCAATGCCTTACTTACAATGTGACAAGACTTTGAAAGGGGTTACACTAAAAAGGCTGTAGTCCACCAAAAGCTATAAAAAAGCAAGGCCTTTACAGAGTGTATTTTTCATTGCAGAGCCTTTAAATAGTTCTGTTCCTTTTAGCATCACTGAATTAGGTAAAGAACATAACGCTTGCCCAGCAATCAGGCTAATGGTTATGACCTTTCTTTGTAGATAAGAATTTATGAATGCTATTCAGATAGTGCAGAGGTTCAGTCTCCTGGCTTAGCTGTCTGAGCTCATCTTTGTCTTCATGTTTAATCAACTAGGGGGGAGAAAGAAGGGGAAACCTCGTGAAAACTGAGGAAGGAAGTTGCCCATACCTGCAGATTTAGCTTTGATTTCCTTGCGGAATTTGGAGCAAACGCTGTTGTAGTTGGTGCAGATGTAGTGCAAGCACCAAGCTGCCAGCTGGTTAGCGTTGTGAAACTGGGAAGAAAAACAGAGAGCTTATTCCACTTCCTGAGGTTATCATTCATTTTGCAGCCCCCATTAACAGCTGAAACCAGAATGGTCCCCGGCATATTGTACCTGGCAGAACTCTCCCAAGCACACAGAACTTTTGAGGCTCAAGTGGCCTTTAGATGCCCTAGACCTTGTTGCACAATTCTGCTGGAAGTGCCCCAAAAGCTCATGAATAGGTGCTTAACACACCCAGCATCTGGCAAAGGGTGTTCAGACCCATGCAGGATCTGAACCCACGGCACGCTGGAACTGAATTTCCCGGTGTGATTGTACCAGCCATGTGTCCCTACACTTACTGCAAACCCTGCTCTGAAGTAACTCCCTGGAGAACTGCTTGTTGACAGAAATTGGGTACACTGAAAGCTCAAGGTAGAATCTTGTACAAGCTTCCTACAGTCACAAGGAAGCACAGCTAAAATGCAAGTCAAGTTGTACAGGCTGTGAATGGATTTCAGCACTCTGACTGCCTGCTATGATCTCAGGTTATGAACACATCATACTGAGGGAGGTACTGGGCACAGAGAATATTTTAACAGTAGTTAAAGATACTGCTTCTGTCTTCAACCAGGAGAAAAAAATTAAAAGAAAAATCACTCTTTGTAAAATCAAAATGAAGTGAAGTGAGCTGCTCTCTCTTGGGAGGGGTTCAGTTCTGGTTTTCCAAAAGGATTATAGGTATTGCAAGAGAGCCACTGGAAAACAGCTGCAGGAAATGTTACATGGTTGCCAGCCTTGCAGTATTTCAGTGCTACTTAAACCCCAGACTTTAAGCCAATCTGCAGCTGAATCATTAATGTGAAATCAAGAGTAATAAAATTTTTAAAATATTTTATCTTTTTCTACTGTATCTGGGAGTCTGCTGTATGATTCCTTTTGGAAAACAGCAGTGTTTAACTGTGAGCTGGGGACTCTCTTTTTTAATGATTTCTGAGACTCAAGAAACACTGAAACAAATTTGAACATAAAGAGGATTTGCACTCACTCTGAATTATCAGATGATTGACTTTGAGTAGCCAGTCTAAGTATTCAAAAACTGTTGCCTTTGCAATAGGGATCTAAATAAATCTACCAGAGCTGAATTGAAAGGAAGGCAAGAATCAGTCACCATTACAAAGCTGAACAGCTTCATTACATTGCTTTTCACGTTACTGAACCATGGTCATGAGAATATGGAGCTTGGAAGTTCCACAATCAAGAAAAACTAAAATATATATATTTGAAAGACAACTCCTCTGAGATTACTTAAAGGGATGTTTCACCTTTGAACTAATGGAAAAACCTTCCTTAAAATAGAAGATAAAACTAAGTTTTCTTGTCAGTCGCTCTCAGAACTGCAGACTTTGAGGCACTCAGAAGCAATGCTCAGAACCAGCAAGGTGCTAAAAGCAAGTCCTGCAGACTTGCAGATCAGAATATCTTTAAAAAGCTGTGTACACTGACCTGTGCCAATTCCAAATAGGAGAGCACTTCTCCATCTATTGCAACGCCGCTCATGGAGGCTTTTGTCAGCTCTTGTACTGCATGCTGTTCTGTTAGAGGAGAAAACTCATCACTCACATGGGAAATGGTCACATTTCAAGGTCAGATCATCTACAGGTAACAAAGAACCCAGGTGGGATGTTCTCCTGGTGTTAACCAGCATTATGCACAGGTCACATTCACACAGATACCGTCAGCAGCTTCAGATTTGGGTAAAGTCAAATTCTCACCTTTAGAGCGGTGGCTGAAGGTTCTGTATAACAGTTATAAACTGATTTGGTCCACTGGAGCACAGTCCCAATGGGGATTTGCCCCTTTGCCTCAACCCAAACAATTTATTTTGGTTTCACACAATGCTTATCTCTTTCTGACAGAAAGCAAGTCTGCAGTTAATAACCACTCACAGAAGGACAAAGTTCAGCAGCCACTAGTCTCTTTCTGGCAGAATGGATGGGTACAATATTCAATATAAATTAAAAATATGGATCAGCTGTCTCTTTAGGGTAATAAGATGTTTTTAGGCAACAGTGCACTTCCCATTGAATTGTGGATTTATTAATGAGTATACAGAGCACTGATAGAGAAAAGGTCACTTCAGGACCTCTTCAGACTTACAGATCTAGGGATCCAGATGAAGGCTGACCAGCTCCCCCCTAACAGTCACTTCAATTCAAGATTCTCCCTAACCCTTTCCCAGAACCATTTCCTAGAATCTTGGAAGTTTGAATGCTTTTTGGGAAAGGTTTTCTGTCAGTTGACTTGATTCTGCTGGGTTCAGTTGTTGGCAGTAGCCTTTGGACTCAAAATTATTTCATCAGGAATTAAACTGAATGAAATATTCTTCATATGCTCTACATATGTTTATGCTGCAATTACTTAAAAAAAAAAAAAAACCCTTCAGATAAAATGTATAGACAAAATCAGGCAATAAAGATTTGGTTAGTGAAGACATGAGGCACATTCCTGATGCACAACTGAAGGAGAGCTAGGGTTTGGTATGTGATTAAATTTTGCCTAGATGTTGTCTTGCAGATATATGTACCTTCGCTTCATCTGCCTCTGACTTTTGGCCTTGGTCACGTCTTCATAACAGTGCCAAGTTACATACATAGAAAGAAACATGATCATCTAGATCAGTCCTGGCTCAGTTACTCTCTTTGAACAGAAATGTAAAATGCTGCTTCGTTCATTACTTAAAAGAAAACCCGGAGTTCTTCCTGTTTTCAGGTAAATTAACAACAACAGAATGGCCATTACAATCCACAGATGTCAGAATCAATGCTAAAGAGAAGGTTCACTCCCTTGTTTTTAAAGCACAGAAAACTTCAGTGTTCTGAGCTGATTTAGCAAGAAACTGAAAAGGGCAAGAGAAAGGCAAATACACTTCTCTATATGAAAATATCAATTTGTGTTACAATATCCCTCTCAGAAAAAAAAAAAGAATTATTTTCTCTGACACTTGGGAAAATCTTGTATGTTTGAAAAACCATTAAACCACGTTTCAGCCATTGCAGAAGACACTGCATTGGACAAGGCCACAAATTCTTACCTGCGAGAGCAATCAGGTGAGGAAGGCAAAATCTATTTGCCAATGCAATTAACTCAAGTGTGTCCAGTTCCTGACTGGAGGACAGTTGCTTGGTATACAAGTAATCTAAAACCGCTTGCATGGAAGCCTTGTTTATGTTGGGAAGAACTACCTGGAAAAGATATTTAAGAAAAAAGTCTCTAATAATTAAGGGATTTTAATATAGAGGCCATATTTCACCTCTCTGACTTTGCTGGACTTCCTCTTTGTCTCTTCACATTATTTTAGGAACGCAGGGAAAACATTTTTCAAAACAGAAATTTCCCATTAAAGTTCAAGAAGCTGCCATCAGGTAAGCATACCTCCAGAGTCAGATCCTTTGCCAGTTTACATACAAGCAATTCGGTACCAAGTTGCTGGAATTGGATCCACATCAAGCAGTGAATCTGTTCAGTGATTTCTAGCCTGCAAATATACAGCTCTGTGGGATACATAAAAGCCACCGAGCACTCCTCATGCCAAACCTCCCTTGGTTGATGCCCTGAGGAATGTAATCTATCTGCTTCTGGCAAGGAATATTCTGAGAATAACAAAAAACAAAGGATAACAATAAAACAGACTCTCTGTCTGTTTGTAAATAATCAAATTATCCAAGCAAAGAAGATTGGGAAGGAATTGAGAACTGAAGAAATGAAGAAAAAAATATATAAGCCGTTTTTGCCACATGTGTAATTAGTGTAACCAGCATGGGATGAAGCCACCAAGACTAGGACAAAAGTTGTCTGTTTTCTCCCCAGCACAACCCTAACTCCATTTCACTGCAGGGAGGTCTAGAAGAAGAGGAAGGACAGTTCAAAAGCCCCACTGTAACCTATCACTGTAGCATCTCAACCACAGTTTGCACAGAAAGAACAGGGTAAAACTTGCAGGGCTGAAGGTTGCCTCCAATCCCTGAGATAGTGGATCCCATCAATCAGCAATTTGCAATGTACACCTTCATAACTCAAGGAAGAGGTGCTGTCACTGAAGAATGTGCTGTGGTATTCTGAAGAAATTGCAAGAAAAGAATGGCACAGTAGAAAAATAATAATAACATTATGAGGAGGAATTAAATGTACATGCAACTCAATCTGACTGGAAGCAGTCAGCACATACTTCCTGCTAGAAGGGGTTAAGTGTTGCCAGGTAAGCTGGTTGTTAAACTTCAGGGATTTGTGAATTTTTTTTCAGCTCTGCCTGGATGGGTGGGATCCAAACCCTGATCTGTTAGTGCTAAAGCATGAAGCCCTCAGGCATATCAGCCACTCCATTCTCCAAGTAAGAGCAGCTAGCTGTGAAACTCATTCATAATTAATATATTTTTGTTAGTGCAGAGAACTGTAAATTCAATGAATGAGTTTACAAAATTTGCCCTAAATACAAAAAGGTAATATGTAAAAATAGATGGTTTTATTTTTCGTAAACCAATCAAAGGAAACCATTCAATTCATATCTACCTATATTTTAAAACTTCCAAAAGCATTACTGAATGCCTTAAACTCTACAAAATGGAAGCTAAATATTTTAAATTGGAAAGATAAGCTAAGACTGTTAAGCTAATCATTAAAAATAGGCTGGTAGAAAATAAATGCATATTCTTCATTGCCAAATGTTCCTTGCTAGAATGAAACTATGTATTTTTAATGAACCACTTGTTGAGTATGCCTCTGGGAAAGGAATTATGTTTACAGCTGTATTAGAAGAAGCCAGAAAAATCTAAGTAGAACAAAATCTTCCTGAATATTAAACACGAAAGAACTGAACTCTTCATATGAGCAAGACCCATGAGTATGGAAAGGAACAAGAAAATCAAAACAAAAATAAAACTCTGGGCATGGATAAAGCACAAGAAAGAAATATTAGCCGAGTGTTTGGAATTTGAAAAACAGACCATGAAGGCAACTGAAAACACAAGGCTCCTGCTGCAAAATCTTAATTCAAAGCACTGAGATATTTTAAATTACAGTGCATACCTGTTTTATTCCAAAGGACAAACTGATGCATTACAGAATCTGAGCTGAGTTTCTACCAAAGTTAGTAGAACTTCTACTCAAGTTTGCTTAACTTCTACTGTAAAACCAGCTCCCTTTTCTAGTTTAGCACTATGTTCTTTAATGCTTTTTTTTCTTCAATTCCTTCATGAATGCTCTTGCCTCAAGTATTCTTTGTAATGCTTCTGATTGTACAAATGTATATTCACACTGCTTGAAAATTATTTTAAAGAAATTCACTAATTCATACTTAATTCCCCCTCCCCCTATATTTAATATTTTAAAGGACTTTGGGTTTAAACACAAGCTCCAATGCTGGAAGGAAGTTTTGTGCAAAAAGGATGTTACCTTCCTAGGCAACCTTATTTAATGCCTTAAGAAGAAAAGCATCCCAAGTTTGCAAGGGAAGAATAAAGACTGACACCAAGGATTATTGCAACCTTTCAAATAGATACAGAATGATGCTCCCATCACCCTAAATCCATCAAACATTGTAAGCAAAATGGACAAAAACAGACAAATACCTCACTGTTGGAGCTTTCAATAAATGATCCTCCAAACATAGCAGACATCCATTCACAGCTACAGATCAGCAGTGGCTTGTGGGCCTTTATGCTTCCATCATCCAATTTAAATGTCACATCTGCCATGGGAAAAAAGAAACAGACGTGCTGCAAGGCTGTGCTTAAAGTGAAATTGAGCCTCCAGAATGTGTGTGTCACCTGCATGTTGTTAACCAAGGACTTTTTTCATTTCCATGGCCCCCACCCCAAAAATAACTTGGTTTTGTATAGTTAAATGAAAAGCCTCATGTAAAAGGGGGATATTGGACGCTCAACACTTTGGAGAACTGGGTCCCTTCTTTAAAAGCTGTGGGTAGATTTTGAGAAATTAAACCACAGAATCTCAGTTTGGAACAGTTGGTCTGAGTAACACTCTAATTTTGGGGTCATCCTCCCTGAACAATGTCAGCTGTCAGAGTTTTTGAAGTCTGGGAAGTGAGAGTAACATGAATGAGAAAAGAATTAGTGCTCTTCCTGCTTAAGCACGTATTTACTTACCAGAAAACGTCCCTTTGCAAAGGCACTCTTTTATCCGATTAGCTTTTCTGACATGAAATGCTTTAGTAATCTCTTGATTCATGAAGGCTTCTTTATTCATAATATTCTCCACCATCATCCGCAAATCAAATACTTCCAAGATTTCAGCAATCTGAGCAAGTCTTGTGAGGTCTTTTTCATTTTCATCCAGTTGGCCTGTGTATAAAAACTGCAAAACAGTTTTAAAAGGTCCGGCCTGCACAGATGAATCCATTTTTACCACAGTTACAGGACATGTCCGATTGGAGACGGGATTCACTTGCATTTCCTTGTGCACACTAACAAACCCCTTACCCCAGGATGACAGAGATCTTGCTGCAGAGTTTGTTTCACCAGATTCAGGTTCTAGCACGTTTAAAGAGTCACTGCTTTCTGGTGGGGGAATTTTAACATCAGCAGTTTTCAAGGAATTCTCATTACTGTCACTGTTTGTCTCAGGGTGACTTGTCTGAACATCCTTATTTGTGTTTTCTTTATTACACTGTGTTTCATCCAAGTCCAGACTTCCCTCACATTCCATTAAGAAAAGGTCATAAAACTTTGAAGAGGAGGTAGCTAGGTAAATCTTGTGAGCAAAAATGCAGTCCTGCTCCTGGAGAACAAACATGACATCTGCACACAGTGGGCTGTCCAATAAATATCCAGCTTCATTCACGCTCGGCACGGGACACTCAGGAATTTTGATAACCGGAGGAGGGGCTTTCGGAGGTAGGAATGGAGCCTGAAGCAAAGGTTTTTGGACCTTCTTCAAATGAGATTTCCAGAACTGCAGGTGTCTCCTGGAGATCAGGGCAGCTCTAATTGCATTGTCAAAAACATCTTTAATCCCAAACTGGTCAAATACACTGGTTTCATAGTATGGTATCCCAAGTTCCTTGGCAACCTCTCTGCCTCTTTCTGGGGGCAAAATGTCTCCCCTTTTTATCGGCCTAGGGTTGAACAAAAAATAAACCTTGTCACACACAACAGTCATCAGGAAGTTATTCCAGAAAGCATGGAATTTTACAAAATGCTCAACACTAATTCCCTTTGGAAATCTACAGTCATGACTCCACAGAGTTTTGGAATAGCACATACTTGTAATTTCATTTAAGTTTGGTGGTGTCTTTGCAGCGTTACTAAATATATGTAGAAATCATTTGCACGAAAAAGAGTAAGTTGTCTCTCTATTAAAGGGAAATTTAGAGTAGAAAAAGCTGATAGGATACTTGAGAACTTTCATTATTTAAAAAATCTCCTAACATCCCTCACTACTCAGATATTTTGTCAATCTTTCTTCATTTAAATGGAAATCCTCATGACATAAAAATGCCAAAAATATAGCTAAATATGAAATGAGAAATATTTCTTGAGCTTATGTGTTTTAAAGAAAATCATAGAAGCCTATGACAAAAGTGTAACTGAGCACACTCTTCACGAGAGAGGCTTTTTGGCTGTAGAAGCATTATGTGGGAACTCATGAATTTCCAGAACAGCTCCAGTACATGATGTAGGGTAAACAAAACCAGTAAAATGTCTGGGCCAGGATCCATTTTCCCAGCAAAAAAATCATCTCACCAGAAGACACGACCCAACAGCGTGTTCTCCAAGCATTCCATATTGGGCAGACACAAGCTGGCACAGACTTAACACACCCCAGACAACAGCTTGCTGTAGTCACCAGCTAATAAATAACCAGTTCAGGTGGCAGAAGTCTGTGCTAGACATGCAGAGTACCAATTCAGTTTTATTAATGGTGAAATCAGGAATTAGGGCAGAAGAAGAGTTTTGGAAAAAAAAAAAAATTAAAAAAAAATCAAACATTTCCTTTTAAAGAGTCAAACAAAAAGCCCACTCCACCCACATTATGAAGAAATGTTTAATAAACAAACAAACATATGAAAGTCATATTGCCAAATCAAGAATTTGAATGCAATGCAATGTCTTCTAAGGGCCCATAAAACATTAATTCGATCTCCTTATGGAAATTAGTTACAATACAGTCTTTAATTATGTGATCATGGATATTATTTCTTATTTTCATGAATCTGGTCTCACTCAAGTTCCCATGAACATGTGAATACCTGTCTTTTGAATCTGGTAAAAAAAAAAAAAAAAAAGAAAAAAAGCTTCTCCAGAATGACCCCAAACTCTCTTTTAAGATTAGAACTTTTTTAACATCAGAACTTTTAAAAGTTTAATTTGAAACCATTTTATTTTCTGCCATGATCAAGGATTACAATTACAAAAAAAAAAAAAAAAAGAGAATTAAGAAAACTTGAGCAGAATCTGCCAGTTTAAAACAGTATCTGACAGTAGGGACAATATACATGTTTAGGACATGATACACATGTTCAGAAGGAGAAGGATATATACCAAAACCTTCAGTAATCATTATTATCTCTATCTTACTATAGTGTTCAGGCACCCAAATGAGTTTAGATGTCCAATGTGTAAAAATATTGTGGGAAACATAATAACTGCATGTGCTAAAGAACTAACCAACTCAGAGAAGAGAATTAGAAGAAAGCACATATATTCCTATTGTATAGAAAAAAGGAAACTAGGCTCTTTAATTTCTCTTTTGAAAGCGCTGTACTTGATTACCAAGGTGATTTCTTTTTTAATTCTTAATTTTGTTTAAACTTTACCTTGCCAGAGGCCGCCTGGCTCTGTTCACAGCCTCCAGGTCTGCATAGCGGAGATCGAGCTGGCAGCCCACCAGAATGACAGGTGTGCGGGGACAGAAGTGCTTGATTTCTTGATACCACATCGTTTTCACATGATTCAGGGAATTAGGATTAGCAATGGAAAAGCACAGAACAACCACATCGGACCTGGAAAGGTAATGAGAAAACATCCGATTAAAACCCGCGGAGGATTTTTGCTGCAGTTTCCCCTGTTTTCATCGCTACTCCACTCTGCTCTTGGACAAACTCAGTGGTACCCACGTGTCAGAATTCACGTTGCTCGTGCAGAGGGTTGGTAGAAGCTACACATTTCACCACAAAAGCATGAGAGCACAAAGCCACATACCCAGGAGCACTGCCTCTCTATTCCGAGAGATGATCCCTTTCCATTCTCTACTTTCACACCACAGTTATTCACAGGCTGTCATTGCCCAAGAAACAATTCTGCTGACTGGACACCTAAACTGCAGTTCAAAGATCATTGGTGCTTAGGAATTAGAGAGGAGTTATGCAAAACTTCAGAGCAGCCACACAGGTAGACACAGATCACTTCCAAACTTGTCATGGAGACTACATTTACTGCACTGTTTTAGGGACTGAGGCAATGTGCTTTGCACAGAAATTCTCTAATATCTTTAATAAATAACCTATTAGAAGGTCAAAGTACTGCAGAATGACCACTTCTACAGTATCAGCAAAAATAAACATTATGGTGAAAATAAGGTCACTAAAGTGTACAACAGGACAGTGGTTTAAATTAGAGTGAGCATGACAATATTTGCAGGCTTTTAAAGGTTTCTAAGAAAAAAAAAAGTACTTCACTAAATAAACTTGCTTTATAAATTGTAAGTATGAGGATCAAGGTTGACAGCTAATCCACTGAACCATCGCCTGAATTTTGTCAGAGCTAGCACCCAAAGGCAGAGAAATGACTGTGTATTTGTCTCAGGGCATTCCTAACTTGGGGCAATTTCATTATTTATCAGCTAGGATGGGATGTTACAAAGCAGTCTTCCAACTCTTGGGTCTCTCATGGGGAAAAAAAGAAAAGAAGAAAACAAAGTTGAACTGAAACTCTTGAGAAAAATTGAGAAAGGACATTTTGAGGAGGCAACCTATTGATACAGAATTGTCAGCAGGATAAGCTCAGCAGTACCATGTCTATCTCACTTCTATTATTCTTTAATTTAGTACCAATGTGTTGTGTCTGCAGTTTGTGTGATGTACAGAGCAGCAGCAGTGATTCTTAACATTCACCTCTTAAATAATGAAATACCTCCTCAGTTCTGCTGCTTTCCACATTTCACTGAGGGCACAGATATATCCAGCAAGGCCATTTCTAAAGATAGCTGCATATACAATACGGGTACTGCTGTGAGCATAAATCTAATGCAAGAGAAACGCTCCTGCTCCCAATTTCTCTCTTATATAAACTGCAACACATCTGTTATATCTAGGAACAAGGCCTTTTCAAACTGGAAAGTTATCTAGCAAATAGTAAAATGCAGATGATACACTGGTTTGCTACATAGCTGAGGCAAATACCCTGTAAACTCAAACCTGCTCTATTCAAGGTCAGGTAAGAGTAAAATCTTACAGCAGACATTAGCTCAGCTCCCAGAAAGAGAAATCAATGTACAGCTAAGATAAAAAAAGAAGTAAAAATCTGTGTTACATGCATTCTAATCTGGTCAATTGTTGTTTAGTTCAAGACCATCACGACTGCTGG
Organism: Myiozetetes cayanensis; assembly: GCF_022539395.1. NCBI lineage: Eukaryota > Metazoa > Chordata > Aves > Passeriformes > Tyrannidae > Myiozetetes > Myiozetetes cayanensis. Next base: position 30,494,835 of record NW_026086605.1, read on the forward strand.
AGCAGCAAGCATTGGCTGCCTGGCTGCTCCTCACTATAACTAAGCATCTTAGAGAGACAGCCTGTCTTGTGTCCTTCAGAAATTAATACCTAAGCCAAGTAATTGCAGTCACGAGTATCCAAGCCTCCTGACTTCACAAGCCACAGGACACACATCACATCTCTCAGAAAACCAAAAGGAAGCAGAGCTCCAGCAGGCGTTCACAGGCAGGCCAGTGCTGGGCTGGGCACGGATCTGGGCTCCTGAGAGAGCTGGGGGAATCTGCTCCCTGGACAGGGCTGGCCCAGACTATCCAGCAGACTGGTCCTATATTTATTACAGCCCTTGCCAAGGAAGTCTCATGTTTTTCTCTCTGAGCTCCATGGGATTCCTGAGCAGCTCGTTGCCTCTGACCTTCCTTGGGAGACCGTAAAACAGGGCTGGGGGAAGCTCAGTTCTTTACCCCAAACTCACAACACACTAGCACTGTACTAACAGAACACTCTGATCTGTCTTCTGAATGAAGAGAAAAACAGAAAAAAAGAGGTAAAAAATGTGACTTACGCATTATTTATCCTGCATTAAAACCTGGATTTCCCCATAAAATGAAGTTTTGTACTGAACAGAGAGAAATTAATGGTTCTGTGCCATAAACAGGACGGATGGGAAATCACTGGGCAGTGGCAGGGTTCACACCCTGAACCAGCACCACGGCTGGGTCTGGTAGCTCACAAAATACAGACACTCTATCATAATAAATTAAGTTTTCATTCAAGTCATAAGCATGATTTGCACTTAGTACAAACTGGAGACAGAAATATATGAGGAAGATTAACTGTCTACGTAGAACTGTGAACATTTGGGGAAAAACATCCTTTGGAAACTTTAATTAAAATACCTACAATTCCTTTTAATGTCAAAGGCACATTTACAACTTGCTAACATCGTAGTATAAAGCTTGGTTTGACATTTGTTCATAAAAGCCAGAACCTGTCAGGTTAAAATAAAGCATTAATATTTCCCAAACATTAAAAATTTACCAATGTTATTTTAATATTCTCAGGGAATGTAAAAGGATATGATTTTAAAAAAATGCCTGATTTATTGCCATTTTTGTGCAGTTACTTTTTGTGTTGGTTACCTGGAGAACGAGAAAGGATGAATCAGGTTTACTTCTGCTTTCTTCTTTCTCTCTACAGCAATATATTCACAACTACAAGCTGCACTTATTTTAAAAACAAAATTTCATAGCCATTTCCCAATAAAATTCAGGAACAATTCAAGAAACATTTCCATAAATATGAATACCAAAAAGTGCTTTACAGAACTATAGAACAGTTTGGTTTGGAACAGACTTTGAAGATCACCTCATTTTGAGCCCCTGCCATGGTCAGGGACACCTTCCACAGACCAGGTTGCTCAGAGCCCCATACAACCTGGTCTTGAAGGATTCCAGGGATGGGGCAGCCACAGCTTTTCCAGGTAACCTGTGCCAGGGCCTCACAACCCTCACATGGAAGAATTTCATTCTAATATCTAATCTAAACTTCTTTCAGTTTAAAGCCTTGCCCTGTCACTAAGTGCTCTTGTAAAAAGTCCCTCTCTGGCAAATGCTTTATAACTTCTGCATCACATTCATCATAGAGTACCATCCAATGGAGATGGGCAATAGATGCACTGTGTGCATCCACCTTTGTTCAATAAAACAAATATATAAATATATATATTGGATATACTATTCTTTGATACTGAAGCATCATGAGAAACAAAGATAAGTATCACAAGTAACTCAGGAAACAGTAGCTTGGTACCTGCTAAAAATTCATAACTGCTTTATTCTTAAAAATCTACAGTTTAATAGATTTATTAGAAAAAAATTGCAAATCATCTCTTCTTGTTATCTGAACTTCTGAACATAAGCATCACCAAAACTCCAAACTCCTGTGTGCCTTGCTCTAGCGTGTGATCAACCACCAGTGAAACACTGCATCACCAGTGGAAGAAAACAGGTTTCTTTCTACTCACTGGGAAGAACACAACGTAGATGTGTGGGACTTGGCAGGTTATCTACAAAAAGGTAGCAGATTCTCTCAGCTGTGGGCAAATCAACCACCTCTCACATGTTTGTCACCTCCTGCCTCACATTAAAATGTAAGAGCCATTTAAGAGTATCTGAAGTGCTTCCCTTGGAGTCACAGAAATGCAAAATTCTTAATGCCAAATATACATATATGAAGTCAACCCAGCTTGGTTTAAATACACCTATGGCCTTCCCATAGGAGATTCCTGTGGGCAAAGAAAGAATCTTTCCACTGGCTGGAGAAGCACCCATTTATCTAACGTCAATATTACACGAATGCATTCAGTGGTATTTCCCCACGCATGAATAAGAACTTCTGATGGACGCAACTACCCCTTTTTAGACTTCAGGAAATGAAAAGAAACCCTCTAGACAGCCAGATCTCTGGCAGGAATGAGCCCCTGATGTGCTGCCACCCTGTGAGCTCCTGGTGTGTGAGTTATGAACTGCATCTGATGCACAGGGAGCATCCATGTCACTGCTGAAAAGCAGCGGTATAGCACTGACAAAGACAACTTTATCAGCCTCAGGCTTCAGCGGTAGTCAAGCTACAGGTAGGCACTGTAAATGTCTGTAAGTTTCTGTGCAATCAGTACGATGAGACACTCATGAGGTTGGAGGAGAGAAAGCAGTGTATGAGCTATGGAACAAGCCTTTCTGATGATGTTACTAGAAGCAGCAGGGAAGTAAATGTTTACTATTTTCTAACTAGAGCTGTTTTGTTTAAAATAGCAGTGGTTTGGGACTGAGATTTTGAAAGAGTCATCTGCTTGCATGGTATATGTGCTCTAGAGCTGGTGCAAGATGCACTGCAGATGTACCTACACATTACACTGCAGGTGCAACTCTCAACAAAAAACCGCTACATATATTCCATCTTCACTAACCTTATTTTAGACAGAACTTAAAGGGAACAGTCATGTTAAATGATATATATTCCATGGTAAGCGTATTAAAAAATTTAATGTTTTATAGTCTGGATCTGGAGTTATAAACTGGCTGAGACACACTACCATGGGTTTATATCTTATTAAAGGAACAGGCTGCCTTCTGAAATGTGCACACTGCATTACCTAGGAAGAAGTTGCTCCCTTTAGTTTTGTAGTTTACAAGTTATTGGGGAAAACTGCTGCATGCAAGATTTGCTGGTCATGTGTAAGGGATATCATCTGCCATACAGTCATGGAATAATACTGTTGGGTTTGGAAAGGGGAAGAAAGCAAGCTGTGAGGAATATAGAGAGTGAAGAAGAGATGTGTGTGATCTGAAAACCAAGGCAGGGAGTGAGAAGGAGGAAAAGGAGGAAGATTGAACTGTATTGCTATGCTATATTCTCATCTTACTAGAGAACAAGTCAAAAGTACATACTTTGTTTTAGAGAGCTTAACAAGAGTTAAATCTGACATAATCAGTTTAAGGATAGACAAATTATAGCTTGGTTGGCAAGAAGTCTGTTGCACATATTTAATCAAATCAAACATTAAGAATAGACTTGGGGGGGGGCTGTGGAAAAAACCAACCCAGAGGATTTTTCCTATTATAGGCTTTATTTTTCCCTATTTTTAGATATGAGTTTTTTCTGAGAAGCAGGGTTGAAGTAAGAAAGTCTATTAGAATTTTACAGAGCAAACAATTTGGTAGAGGTTCATCTAAATTGTTAGACTCTCTTGACTTTACCAGAACAGCTAATCCTTAGACATTTCTCTATCAATAAAAACTAGTTTTGCTTTTACTCCTTCTGCCCTTATTTTTCCCCCTACATACTTTTCATAATTTTCCCAAGATTTCTCAGAGGTCAGCTGAACTTACTCAACTTGAGATCAGAATTTGACAAGAGCTATCTCTGCTCTCTACCTACATATCCTTCAACCACCTGAAAGGAAAGATTGTGTAGGGCAGCAGCTTGAGTGCAAGTACCAGCTCCCAAGTTCTCAAACTCAGCAGGTTCAGGCCATAAAAGGCCATCTAAGAATTAATTTGAGAATCTCATTTGTGGTTGAACAAAACCCTGCTACATCTCCACGTCAGTCCAGATACATTTTGAAGAGAGAGATTAACTCAGTTACACAACATTTTTCATGCAGGCGTCTCACTGAGCTGAAAACAAAATTGTGCAGATAAGCAAGGCCGATAATGTTTTAAGTGGACTCAGTTTTTAGTAAATGCAGTTGCAGCCATCACATGAAATGAGAAGAAATTCATTAAGTGACTGGTGAGCGTAACAAAATGACCTGAGGACACAGGACTTTATGTGCACACACTCAGATGAGAGGCTACAAAAACTAAAATGCAGGGGGTGCCTGGCAGGTGAAGAACTGAAGATATCCAGGCAAGGCAGGGCTTTAAGACCATGCAGTGCCCTGGATGTGAGCAGGAGAATCAATTAGTTCTATACTTTACCGACAGCAGTGAAGCTTCTTAAGCACTGGTGTAATGTGCGAAACTGTCAAAATGCCCTGAAATACATCCAGACGTTGTGGTGAGTCGCATGCAGGTCTATTGCCACCATTTCTGTAATGTCATTTTAAGTGGGAAACAACAACAAATAAAAGAAGAAAAGGCTACCTTCAAGAAAATTGCAAATTTTGAGACTGGGCTTCAAAAGTGGAAGGAATTTTCCCTTACATTCCTTACAAACAATACATCATTCTGAAACGTTAAGCATTTTAAAATCTTGTCTGTGTTCTTTAAAGTACTCACAGGAAAACACTGGTGCATTTACAGAAAATGACAAAAACTGGTTTGATATCACAAAGGGTGATTAAAATATCTCATTTTCCACTGCAGAAGCTTTTAAGAGCTACTCCCATGGTACAAATGCCTGATTAGCAATAATGCTAAAAAGAATAGCAAAGTTGTGTGGAACTATGTAACAAAAGGGGGGAAAAAAAGTAATTTAAGGACTGCTTGCACAATCTTGGAATTTGGTTTATTTTAGTGCTGGCTATAAGAAGTAAATTCACATATAATTCTGGTTCAATATTTACATATGAAAAACTGGTGCCAAATAGAACTTTGTGGTTGAAACTGTCTGCCTGCAAGGTACCCCAGCATGATTCAGGACCAAATTTTGCCAGTAGTCTCAGGAAAACTCTCTTTGGAATCAGGTATATATGTTCACCATAACATACCAATACATGCCTTCTCTTCACTGGGGCAGAGATCTCGATTACTGCATTTCTAATAGAGGAATAAAAATTCTATGATAAATACGATACTAGAGATGGTTAACTGAGGCTGAAACACTGAAATATTCTGTGTATCCTAAGCAAAGTCGGGGTTTATAAAAGTAAGATGTAAAGCCTGAGATCAGTGGAGAAGGATGAAAGAAAAGGCTGGAGCAAGACAAGGCACAGGACTGGCTGGAACATGTCTGATCAACTCAGAGCAAACCCCAAAACTCACAATATGATACAAAGGCATTGAGAAGAACATAACTAAAAATGCTTTTGAAAGATATATCAGCTGACTGTTTTTTCCAGACAACAGTCAGAAAACAAAATAATAAGAAATTAATTAATAAAACAATGGAGAAACCAGAAACACAAGGGAAGGTGGGCATTCTGATCTTATTTTTGGTTATTGTAAGGAGGCTGCTTACAGATGAGAACTACATGTTATCTCTCTACAGAGAACCATCTAATTTTCACCAAAGACACTACAAAAGTAGAACTAAAAGAAGAAATGAACCATTTCTTTATTCCTGGTCTTATCCTCTAAAAAGAAAACCAGGAAAAAAATGATCAATAGAAAAACATACTGAGTTGAAAAGAAGCAAGAAGAGATTTAGTGAAAACATCATTTGAAGCAGCATATTTAGAGGAAAAAATTATTTCCAGGTAGCAGAGGGATGTAAGGATGAAACAGGAAAAAAAAAAAATAAAGAAGGAGAGGATGATCCAAAGCCAGGTCTCAAATTTCATTAAAAGTGCAATTCCTTTTAAGTCCTGCTGAAGAACGTGGATAGGGAGAAAGGGAGGTAAAAATGCAGATAGGAAGAAATAATGATAAGGTTTGGTTTGCATCCAGTGTGAGAGTGACTTATGAAGTCACACAGGACATGGAAACTGAATATTAAGAGATGCTAGATGTATATTTTCTCTGTGGAGAAAATATGGACTTTCATGTATTTTGCTTTTTTTGGACTATCACCAAACCCAGTTTCCTTCTCTTTTTTTAATTTAAATTAAACCATCAAGAAATTTCAGCTGGCAAGTTGATGTCACAAAGTTATTGAGAAGAACTCACTTCAAAACAGTCACAACTGGTTGTGCAGTGTTTTCCATAGTCTGACATATGCATGAGGAAACCCAGACTGAGATCCTGAGACCCCTGGAGCAGAAAACAGCACAAGAAGTCCACCTAACACCTACTCACAAAGAAGTAATTCACTAAGATCAAGACTTTGACAGAAAGTCACTTCCCAGGTTTACCATTTCTGAAAGATTTTAATGTTGTCTTGCAGCCTTTTAGGACAGAGCCCAAATACCCTCTTTTCACTCAGCCCTTGATTTTGGAGAGCAAAATGGAAAGTGATGCTATACTACAAATAAAAATTGACACTTTTTCACTCCAGTCAAGGGAGGTTTAAAGCAATTAGAGGTGTCCTCCTACAGAGAGACTACAAACACATCGAGTGGAGCCTCAGGCCCCACCAACAGTCTTCAGGCACACACCTTTTTAAAGAACGAAGGATTCATAACAGAAATTCCATAACAACCTCTTTCTACTCACAGTATGGAACCACGATGGGATGCAGCAAAGAAAAGTAGATCTGCATTAATTTCACTGGTTTGAGTATATAAAAATATACTATCCCATTAATTGAGTGAAAAAGCATCAAATGTTAATGCAGATAATGGAAGAAGAAAATTCTAGTGCATACACACACATCAGAATAAAGTTAATTGAGAAAGCTGTTTCTGTGAACCTCTCTGCTTATTCTAGTCTGTCTTGAGCCTAAGTCATACTGAAATGAAAAAAACCCCTAAATATATAAAAAAATGGCTTTTTTCAGGAGATCTTCAGGATGACTTGATGAAGAACCTGAGTAGCTTATTAACCACTGCAAAAATAGATGGGGAGGTTCACAAATTTGGGTAGTTGAAGATGATTTGAAGATCCTGCATATCAGTCTTTTTGTGGCAGCAAAACAGCAAAAGGAAGCAGCCAAGGTGAAAGAGAACTGAAAATACTCTGGATTCCCATCAGCTGACCCTTTGCTAACAAAGCAAAAGACTGTTCTGTGTCTGTTAAGTCCTGCTGCTGTAAAGACACATCTCTGACGATCCCTTCCAACCCATGACATAGCTTGTGGGGCACGTGGAAGGTGGATAATTATAAAAACAAGGACAGCAAAACTGGAGGTGAAAGTGTGGCCTTTCATTCACAAAGCATTTCTGAAACCTCAGACCTTCTCTGGTTCAAGGAAGGGAGTTGCTGGCCCATTCATTCTCAGCTTAGGCACAGGTGCTGTGTGACAGAGGCACTGATCTAACTGAAGACAAACCCAGTAACTCTGTGAAGTCCCTAATCTCACTGAACTCGCTGAATGCAAATACCATTTTACACCAAAGCTGCCTGGTTATTTTTTTGGTTTTGTCTTGCTGGATTCTTTTTTGGTTTGTTTTTTTTTTTTTTTAAATAGAAATATCATTATTGTCCTTTAAGAAAAATAAACATAAAACAAAACAACCTCAAAGAGATTGGTGGAAATCTTCAAACATCAGTGATAAACCCCTGTTCTCATGGACCTTTTTCAGCAGCATTCAGAAGGTCTGTTTTTAGGGATTCAATTACACTGAAGTAACCGGTTAAGGGACTTGTAATCACACAGAAGAAGTGGGATGCATGTGTTCCTCTGTGTACATACAACATCCACAAGGCTTATGAAAACCATTCACAGCAGAGGAAATACTCTAAACATATTTTAAGAGGCTCTGTCAGCAGTCTTACAGCAAGACTCACTCACATTTCTAAGTCATGAGGATAAAGCTGTTTTCTGTCCATGCTGTAGGAACAGATTTTGTTTGGTCTACAGCTCCTATTTAAGTTGCAAGTAAATAAATCATCCTGCCTGAATTAGCTGATGAATCCCATCCACGGTATTGAGAATAAATATTTGATTGAGTCTGAATTAACTCTTTGCAGATTTGTGCTCATGTTTACATATACCAGAGCTGCATGGAAAAAATCCCCAGGATACATAGGCAATTCATCAAATTAGCCAAACACTTTTACCTGGAAAAAAAATAAAAATAAAAGGATGCAAAAGGCAAAAAAAAAAAAAAGTGCAAGCCAGCTTTTAGAATTATTTTGAACATGTTGATACATTGACACTTTCATTCAAAACCAGATTGGACAGGAGGATGGAGGATAGTGAATCCTGACAAGTTGAAATGTAAATTAAGATGTTTTCTTGTCTTTACACATGCCTCCCAGAGAAACTGCTACAGAATAACAACTTGGGCTTCAAATGAAGTTCACACCTTATCTGCAGACTTAGACAATACAATTACATAGCACTGAGATGAGACTGTTAATAAACACAGAGGTGACTGGGAGCCAGAAATCAATACATTAATCATAACAAAGACATTATCATTTTACAAGGTTTTGGAGTGATTTTGCACCAAATAAAAGCCCTATGGGAGAACGTCAATAAATGACTGTTTGGCCTCACAGCCTAAACTGAACTGGATACTTCCAAAACTAAAGCACACACTTCAGTTTATGGGGGTGGGGGAAGTCATGCTGTTAAGTCTCTCCAGCCACATCCCCCTCACTCCCTTAAGCTGTCAGGAACTGTTTCCCAAAGCTCCTGGAGGACTGTCGTTATTAAAGCAAACACCACACAGCAAAAGGCAAGCTGATCTCACTCTGCACACTCGCATTTTAAAGGATGGCAGTAGAAACTTTAACGATTCCATCCTCAGTGAAATGTAAATGTTTCTCTCTGTCATAGGAAAATAGTGGAAAACAGATTCCTTTTGTCATTCTAATGTTTCTATCCGTGAAAAATAAAGAGTTAAGAAGGATTTATCTTTGCTCCAAGTCCTATTAACTGTTCACCTGTCATCTATAGCATAATCTATTTATGTAACTTTCTAAAGCTGCATGAAGCAAACTTTTCCAATGAGCAGCAGGTGAATTAATGACCTGCTGGTTCTCCTTACACCACGTTTAGGACAATTAGAGGTCTTGCTTGACTGTTTGCTGAAATAAACCTTGCCCTGCATAAGGGGCATATGCATAAAATTTTTTTAATGGAACCAAAGGATAATATTATTGCGTGATCCTTCAGACAACAAAACATGGGGCACTTGTAGGTGTAATCTTGAGCAGTTGGGCATAAAATGCACCTTTCACTGTATTGCAAGATTTGATTAAACTGTAGTTCAATGTCCAGAGACAATTTCAAATAAATTCCTATAAATGTGAACATTCAACATTGATAAACTCTTTTTCAAATGCTAAACCACATAAAATACTGAACAATTTGTTTAAAATGCAGCATTAATGCATTTCAAAACAAAGTACCTATCACTGCTTACAATCACCAAATTTTACAACTGAAATTCTATTTGTAGTTTCTTTAGAGTTTTCAGTCATTTTCTTCATTAACAAACTTGCAGGAAAACCAGAACAGCCTTATAAATTAATTAGGGTATAGAAAACCTCATTCTACACAAGTTCAGTTCTGCCAACATCACAAATGAATTGCTGTGTTTATATGCTTAATCCATGAGATCTCAAGTTATTCACGTCCTCCTTGGAGTTTGCAGGATTAGACTCTAAGCATGTTGTTTCCTCCCTTTCCAGTCCTGTCAGTAAACGTGGGATCAGAGTTCAGAACATGCCTGATTCTGCTCTCCTAATCTCCAGTAATCTTCTCAGTGACACAGTATCTGTTGCAGAATATCGGGAGGCCACATCAAAGTGGAACAGTTAGTGGAAACATTAAGTTGCCTCCAAAGTTATCAATGCAGGCTCCATATGCTGCCAAAAGGTAAAACAGTATCTATTCACAGTCTCACTAAATATTAAGGTCAATATTGCCTTAAAGTCAGTAACTTCGCTGACAAAGCTGATTACAAATACTACAGGCTGTGTAGCCCAGATGTGTTATTACTTCAGCTTCTCACAGAACATTCCAGGTAATTCATGGCTTAGTGAAAAATCAACTGCCACAGTGCTGTACACAAAGGAGGGTTTGCACAAACCATCATATAGAGTTCTACAGTGTGAAAATTTAATGGGTGGATTCAACCTACGGAACCCTCTGGAGCAGTTCTAAGGGGCAGAGAATAAAAAAGAGCATCATCCTTCAAAGTCACTTGTGTCACCAGGTAGCAGAGAGAGAAGAAAAACAGCAAGACAGTACGCTTTGGCAACATGGAACACAAAGCTGGGACCGACACTCTACAAAGAGTGTTCCCAGCTGGAAAAAAAAAGTAAGTATCTATCTGTGAAAGTCTGATGACCTGCAGTGATGGAAGCAGGTATGAAAAGGTTATGAAAAAGTTCAACAAGGTGAAAGAATGTGTGAGGACTGAGACCTCACCCCCCAAATGTCAGTTATGAAAATGTATGTCCAAAACTCCTCTTCAGCCCAGCGTATGCCTAATATGGCTGTTCTGCTGCCTGTACTGCCACAAAGCCAGATCTAAATAAACAAACCAGAAAGACTATCATTGGCTATGGTCCTTGTTGAAATGATGCTGAACTTACACACACTATATATATTTTTCACATAAAAATTATATATATAAATTATTATATATATAGTATTATATATATAGTATTACATATAATAATTTATATATATTTTGTATTATATATATAATACAAAAATTATAGATATATAAATAATGCTGGAAAAATCTAGATTTCATTAGTTTTCTTTTTCTTTTTTTTTTTTTTTTTTTTGAATTTCCAGGGTTAATCCATTCATCAACAGACACTTGATTTTTCTTCTATAAATATCTTTTCCTCAGCTTTAATTAAGAAAATATGGAAAAGCCTCACCTTTCCTGAAATTAGCTCTGCTCTCAAGAGGCTTTCTGCCCATTCAACATCACAGGGTTTAATAAAATGAGTATCTCATTGTGTAAGAGTGATACTCCCCAACATCTCTCCTTGTTACTTGTTTGTTATGCAATTCTATCATGCACTGCTTATTCAGGCAGCGAATGCTGATGTTCAATTTTGTAAAACTACTACCTTATTTTGGGGAATGTTCTTTAAAATTCAAAATAGGACAACAGTTGTTGACAGAGCTTAGCAGGTTGTTCAAGGAAACACAGTGTAGTAAAACTATGCTGCTTTTTAAATATTTATATCTTTTTAATCCTTGCAGAGGATAATCCTCTTTGCAGTGGGCAGGAACATGAATACCCATGATTGTTTTTAAGTCCTTCCTTTTCAAAAGTCAGATTTGCAATTTATTTCCGCCCTAAAATTTTAATGCAAGTACTTCTTAAAATATTGCTCGGATCAGTTTACCTTCCATAAGCAAAGCGCCTGTCTTTGTGGTGGTCCCCAAATGTATCCCACAGCCTGAGAGAAACACTCACTTCATCCACAACATCTCTTGAGCGTTCAAGGACCTAGAACAGAGCACACATAACGTTCTCTTTCCCTCCATCAAACAAGCACATTTCTAATTAGCCCCATAAGAAGGCCCAAAGCACACCAGGCCAAGAGTCTATCACACGTAGTTTTCACCAAATGCAGTGTTTCATAAAACAGGCAGAATATGCACCTTCCTAAAAATAGGTTTGATAAAAAATTTACTTTAGAATGAGAGGTGTATCAGACCATGGCTGCAGTAGAGATCACTCATAAAATACTTGTGAGCTCATTGCTGCATCCTGACAGAGCAAGGCTTGCCAATAAATAACAGTCCCACCTCACAGCATGTGCTCCACACTGGGTACACCTGCAGTCCTTACCTCTTGGCAGACACGGTACTGATCAATGGCCCAGACAGTTGGAACGTGAGTTGCCAGCAGCTGATACTGAGTCAAGGTTGTGTTGCAGGCTCTTGCACAGATCAGACGGGTCTTTCCCACTGCATTATCTCCAACCACCACACACTTGATAGTTTCAACGTTGGGTCTTTCGTAGTCCATGTCAATGTCCATTTATCAAAAACTGTAACAAGACAGTTAAACTTGTTTTCTACTGCTATGTGTAAACAGAGCTATTCAGAATCAGAGCCTTTTACTTCCAGTTTTGAGAGATGCCTGAAGAGGACAACAAGAAAGGCTTGTAGTAAACTGTACCCAAGTGAGCTGGCCAGCCCTTTAAATGCCACTTGGTTATGCAAATGCACAACTATTTTGACCGTAGTTGGTTTTTGCTGTTCACATGCTATTTTCACTTTGGTTTCTGTAAACACAAGCCTGTTTGCAGAAGATAGATCTTCGTGAAACAAGGACAGCTAGCACAAACTTACCTCTTGCTAATACTTTTTATGCCAGGAAAAAAAAAAAAGAAAGGCTGGACATCAGTTGGTTTAACCTGAAGGATACCAGTATAAACTTGCCTTCCACAATCTGACCCATTCAGGACTTGATTTAGGGCTGTCCAAACAATATTGGTAACAGCAAGTCACACAGATGGCTTCAGCACACAATAAAACTGAGCTGTAAGGTGACTCCAGAGACTGTTCTCTACAAACCACAATTCCCCATTATATCCTGTATGCATCCCATACTCCTCATTTTCCAAGTAGAAGTTTGTACAGTTCACGGACTAAAATGAAACCAAAGAGCCAAGCAGGAACTTGCAAATATATACATATACCTAAAAATACTTTTTGACATGACAATGGAAAGTGAAGATATTATCCTCATGGAAAGTTATTACTGAAACTATTTACTTAAATATCCTATGGCAACATATTGAACATATGCCTGGATACAAATGCAAGCTGGGAAAAATGGGTATTTCAAAAACTAAAACCAACTCATGCATGTTTACTACAGTCTGTCATTTTCATATGTGGGATCATAGTTTGATATATCTGAATTTGGTTTTCTAATGTCTGGTAGTCTGCTGAGCAATCTGGTCTCTGCCAGGGAACTGTAATCAAGGAGGGAGAAAAGGGAAAATGCAAGTCACAAACATGTTCAGGAAAGCTTGCCTAATAATTATTTCAGCAAGAAAACATACAGCAATTTAATTGACAAAACACAGGTCATCATCTGGAACGGTGGTGTCCTTTTTCCTCAGAAGAAAGAACTACAGATAAAGAAAACAAATTATTTGTTGTGATACCTTTTTTAATATTCACATCTCATTCACACATTAATATAGAATATATATTAACTGTCAGGCTATTTAAAATAACAGATATAAGCTGTTTTGGTGTCCATTTTTCACTGTCAGAAGCACTGAGTTCTAATTTAGGAAAAGCAAGTTTAGTAAAGTCTAGTCAAACACTGATTTAAACTGTATTCTTTCATTATTTAACCACGAAAACAAAAGTCAGGGTTGGAACTAGATGTTACCTATTTAGATAAAATTTTGAGTATGGGCTGCATGCTAACAGCTATAACGGCTAAGGTACAGTTGTAATCTTTATTTACATGTGGATGGAGGAGTTAGGACAAAGACAGCAAGGTGCAAGGGTGAGTTTATGCCACTACTGTGTCACACTGTCATTTTGTCACAGACACTGAATGCTCCTGGAAACACTACAGCACAGACCAGCACATTTGAGAGTTATCCTTCACCAGACTGAAACACAGGCCCAGAAACTTTTCATCCTGGCACAAGTACGTGGTTGCACAACTAGAACTTTGCAATCTGCCAAATGCAGAGCAAATAACAGGGCTTCAAACACACACACACACAGAGTATGTAAACCCTCATGGCCTTGTGATCCCAACCTGCTGGGTCGGCACAGGGGTTTGAACTGATAGGGACACAAAGCAACCAAGATATTGCCTTTATCCCTTCATCTGGGGTGTAACCTGCATCCTGAAAGGTTACCAGTCTTGGGGTAAAGCACTACAGAGACTTCCAGTTGCCTGTGATCCAATTACAGCTGCTTGCTGGGTGCAGGCTCCCATGAGGATGATACCTGGGATGGCCTGTGGGCTCTGCACCCTCTCTGTGATTCCAAATCTGAGAAGAGAACTGAGAGCTAACCCCTCTTGCCTCCTCAGCATCCTCATGAAGAATACAGTCATGATATAAATAACAGTACAATATCAAGATGGTTTCTTCCACATTACAGAGAATGAGACATGTTTCTAGCCCACAGCCTCATTGGCAGGGCCCTGAATGAGTACCAAAAACCCAAGAGCTTTCAGCATGGGATCTTAAAAAGTTTCAAGTCTGAGAACAAACAGCAACCCCCTGACATATTATGTGGTATTCAATTACTTCATATTTTATTCATGCATGGACTAGACATCACAGATGGAATGTGGAAATGTTTACAAGGCTAGAAAACAAAATGAAGGAGCGAGGCTAGCCAGTGTGTCTGGTTGGTTTTAAACTACCAAGCAGAGATGCCAAATCAATTTTTCTTCCAACCTAATATTCCATTAAAATGCTGTTACACAAATTAGCTGAGGTTTTTTATACAACAATTTGATTTAAAAATTCTTCAAAAGTTCTTGAATGGTAGTTCTGCAAATATGGGCTTCAGTCAGTCACAAAATATGTATTAAGTACAAAGCTTGGAATTTCAAAAAAAATTTTCAAGTGGATAACAAAGCCAGTTTAAAATTAACAGGCAAAGCTAAATAAAAGTAACTAGATAAAACAATGCAGTTATCTGAGAGTCCTAGAAAAGGAACACATGAAAAAAATATTAGAAATTAACTGACTTTTTAAATTTTCCGATATACTTACTTAACTTAATTAAAGCAAAGTTATTACAGGGCTCAGACACAGCCTGCCCAAATGCACTGCTGTAGATCAATGGCAACCTAATGAAGACATTTTTAGCATGACCATACTGCACAGGACAGAGATTAAAATAAACTGGGAATAAAAACAAAACTAGAGCTTTGTGGGTATGGTAAGGAAAGTTCTTAAATCCGCTCCATTATATATAGCGTAACTATGTATTAAAAATGCGGATCATTTTAATACTGTTTACCAGTTTTCAGGAAGGGATTAAAGCAGAAATAGCTCCTGAAGAGACTGACAGACAGAAGCCTGGAAAAATATCTAGACAACTCAAATAAAACCAGATGCTAACAACAAATTACAGTATAAACAATTAGCAAAACAAGTTGATTAAATGCTTACAAATGTAGCCAGAAACCTTCTGGCTACTGGAATGATTAAAGCAGGAATATGTGCAAGATCTAAAAAATACAGCCACAGTTGTTTTTTTTAAGGTAGCCTCTAAGTTAAGCTTGTGCTAAAACCTATTATATAATCACACTGATTTAAAATGCTAAACATGTATTTACAAAACTTAAATAAAAAATAAACAACAACGAAACAACTGGATTTGAGCTCTGAAAGTCTGGTAAAATCTGGGAAGGTAAACTGGAACAGAAACTGAACTGGTTAGACAAGAACAAACCAGCATATATAAAGATTAAAAGAAAAGGCATAACATTCCCAGACCACTGCAAAACTTGCTAAAACCAACGTACAACCTGCAATAGTTTAGTTTACCAACAAAACAAAGTAGGGCAAAGCTCAGAGGAAAGTTACTGGAAGCGTGACTAGTCTCAGAGAGGGCACTGCCAAAAAAGCCAGAGAAAGACAGAAAGGCCACCAAATAAGGGGCAGCAGGAAACCCACTAAGGAAAAGGTCTGATCAGAAACGGCTGTTCCCAAAAGAAAGCAGCACAAGATTCAGCTCCTTAATCCAGTTCTAAAGAAAGATGAGCAGATGGATGGAAATGAAAGAAGATAGCCATAAGAATAACACAGGATCTTAAAAATCTCTTAGGATGTTTCTATTTTTACATTGTCACCTGTGATTGTTTGCAGATGAAGGGAAGACTACAACAGCCAAAAATCAGGAGATGTGAGTAGACTCAAGATCTAACACAAAGCCATTTAATTCATTCACTTGATTAGCACTTAAGAAATATTCCAAATAAAGCTGATTTATCTCCAAAGAAGTATAAGGTTAGTGTTTTGAAACATGGCTTGCAGATGGTTACGGTTGCTGATTTCTTTCTCTGTTGCTTCACTTCAAATTGCTGTAGGGTGCTTGGTTTTTTGTTTAGTTTTTCCTCATTGCTAAATGAGTTGTTATTATTATCACTAAAAAACAGTTGTGGTTGCCATAGCATGCAGGCTAGTCAGCCTCAGTAATGAAACACTGCCTTTCTAGAGAAATTTTCCAAAAGATCTGTAGATGAAGCACATCACTTCATTATCTAGTCCCCTGGTACACAAAATTAAACACAACAGACACACACAATCTCTCTCACTCTCTGTATTAAAGTAGGTGTATTAGTACACAATAGATAACCAGATCCTAACCATGAACTTGTGTTAAAAATACAGTTCATTATATTTAAAGCTATAGTTGCATTTTTCTCTGCTAGAAAGAAAGAGGATGAAGATCCAAACCCAATAGTGAGTTGCCTGTGCAGGATCATAAATCTACCCTTATGGATCCACTTTGAAATGTCCAGATATTTTATATCATCACTTAGCATATAAAAAACATAATCAAGTGGGTTTTTTCAAAGAGCAGTAGCTAATTATCATCCCTTTTCTCTTCAGCAAAACCCCACAAACAATCACTCACTCAGAGTGATTAATCAGGAATTATGGGGTGATCCTGCAGGCATTTACTTCTTAGCTCTGTACTTAAACATGCCCCATAAGACTGATAGAGCATACCTTAGCATGAAAATAAGAAAGCATTTTACCTAGTTGTTAAGAGCAAACTCTTCAGATGACAGTTCAGAATGACAGCATGTAAGAACCTTTCCTGCTCAGTAGAGTTTTTCTCTAAGTTATTCCATGGGAAAAAAAAAAAAAATTCAACATGTCTCAAGTAAACTGACTAAACATGTAAACCAGGAACTCCTTTAAACAAATGGGTTGCCAACCACAATTACAGTGTCACCATTTTATTGGAGAAATCTAATGGAAAGAGACACCAAACTCCAACATGAATTAATATGGATGGTGGGAGTGGGAACTATTTGAAAAATTCAGGCCACCAGTATGGTAACATTTACCCCCAAAGGACACACTCCCTGAAACTATATGAAAGAGCTTTGTAACTACTCCATATTTCAATCTATTCCAGAGATGTATTTGTTTTAGTATAGTTTTGAAGTGACTCCTTCAGAGAGCCATTAGGAAATAACACGTCAAAAAGAATACAAAAAAATTTATGAGACTACGCAACACCCTTACCTCCATCCCCAAGTTGCAAAATTACTGCTTGCAACCATGGAAACTGGAAAAGGAGATGTAAAATGCCAAGTTCTTCAGCCACTAAAATCACTACCTTACGCTGCAGAGTCCCAAGGCACCAGCACCTTGGAAGGGACCAAAAACCACAAGAGCCAGAACAAGCGGTGAAATGTTCATTCTCAACATATAACCTGCCAGGTGCTGTTTCAGAATTGGATTAACACATCTATGCCAGGGGACAAAGTAGGGGGACTTAGTGTTCACTTGTGCAAGAGCACAGAATTCACAGACAGCTCTGATCTGGGGAAAGGCTAAGGGCCAAAAGGCTGTTTTGTGGTTTAGCTCAATTTAATCACTGAATTTAGGGCTCCACCAAGTATATTTGCGAAATAAATCACACCATGGTATCAAGTAACAGATAAGCTATAGCAGCTGCTGAAAGCCCATGACAAAACATTTTTTACACAGGTATACATTAATATTAGTGTTTTATTAAATCATAGGAGGGCAGATGGGGAGACTGGTTTAAAAAGAAAAACTATTTCTAAATCAGCATCAAAGAACCAGCAGGTGACAAAGCATAATAAGATCCAAGATGGAATCAGATCATGAGGTCACCAGGGGACAAAGGTGGGCATGATGCACATCAGGCTGGATTTGCATCCAGGATGAAGCAGCACCACCCTATAGCCATTATTTAAAGTCCTGGCAGTTCACATGGAAAGACTGAAAAGGAAGAGAGTGACTCAGGAGGAAGAAATTCAAGATTAACTCTGGAATTTATCACCCACTTGCCCTACACCTGGTCCATTGACCAAAGAAAACAGATACAGCCAATGACTGGGAATGGAGAAAAGCCCTTATATTCCAAAGCTGACCTGATCTACAATGCAAGATCCTTGGATCTATGATGGGTAAAAAGAGAGTGGTAGCTGATAGGATTTTTTTTTCCACTGCATGAGCTGATAAATGAGATAACCCTGGATGTTGCTGCTCACAAAAGGAGAATGAAGGTTAATATCTTTCATAAGGGCAGAACCTGGTTCTACCCTTTTTCATCTGTTATGGAATAGCTTGGGGCCAGTACCAACAAAGAAATAAATCCCACAGAATGCTGCTAAATTTGATACAGCTGGAGAAGGTGAGTACTGAGCTTGCCATCAAGAGAGACTCCACTTGACTTATCTGAACCAGCTTCTTTTGTATCGATTTTTGGTCAACAAGCACCAGATTTATTCCTGGCTACTACCTCTTACTTTGTATTACATGCTGGAAGAGTAAGATTCTCAGAAGCCTTCATTCAGCTGCCATGGTCCCCACTCTATCCCTCACCTTTTAAAGCAAGGAAAAAACTGACCATGGCCTTATACAAATGTGAAAGGAGCAGCCCCTGTGATAAAGATGTAAAGTTGAAGGACAGAACAGATGCCTCTAGGTTTACCTGAAAACTTCTCAGTCAAATCATCACCACAACCTTTGTAGAAACTGTAGAGACAGGGAATTCCTGGTTTGTAGTATCAGGAGCCTGTCACTCTGCTCTTTGTCTGCATGTCTGAGTCCAGATTTGTTGTCTCTAATGGTTAGTTATTAGGATCTTCATCAAGCCTGACCTACCTCTATACACAGAACAACTTTTGATCATTAGGAATAAGCACTTCCTTAGATGAACAAAAATCAGAGATAATGGCAAAACACAAATTCTTCCCCCATCACAGTGTATAAAACAGACTCTCCTGAAGCTCAATAGCCAAGCATGAAAACATTCAACTTTAGGTACAACAACAGATTCTCTTGAGCCTCCTTAAAAAACACGCAGTCCACAAGGACCTGTTTTTGTGTTACACACACCCAGACTATCAGACCAAATAGAGATGCAAATACAGAGTTCAGCATTAGACTTGAACTATGTCAAATTTTTTACAAGTTCTGAACACCTGAAGGGCAGAAATCAAGAAGCTGATTACACTGAGAAGCTCACACATTATTTTGACTTGTGACATACCTTGGGATATCCTTTGTGATGAGATCATCTCCCTAGAAATTAATCCATATAGCAGGTGAAAGACATTTAAGGACCTTGTGTGTGAGAATCTGGGATGAGTGTTTTCTATGTGGTGGGAGGGCCTGCAGCACTGTCAGTCTTCCTTTCACCAATTTTTCAGAGTCTACCTCAAGAACAAGCCACAACACGAGACAGTCCCTTGTGCCTCCTTTTGCTTCTTCTTTCACTGGGCAGAGATGTGGAAAATACTGGACCCAGCCCTGGACAGAGGAAAATATCCCACAGCTGGTACATGACTGATTTAAGGCTCACACTTTGGCTTTGCAGATGCATTTTGTGAGGATTCCAGATACACCAAGCTACAACTGACTACTCTTTCCATTTAACAGTGATAATAATCCCAGTAGACACAAGGGACTAAGGAGTGACCAAGATCTGGCCTTGCTATAGGTCATAATCTCTCATATCATCACAAACTGAATTTAACTGTGCCTGACATTAGAGAATCATGTAGCTGAAGAACAGACAATACCCACTGATGGTGATAACCATCACCAAACAGCTGGCACTCAATAAAGTAGCCACCCATAAAATGCCATTGTGTACAGTCCTTAGATTAGTCCACCTTCTGCAAGAAAAGATTATACTGCAGGAGCAGAACGAGGGTGCACTGCTAAGAGCATTTTAATTCAGCTCAAGAATACATTTTTGAAACAAATGCTCCATGCTTTGGTTCACATCAGGTGCAGCCACAGAGTGCACAAACTGAATTCCTTTCAGGTGAATCTGAAGTGAAAGGTGTGCCACCCACCACTAATGAGTAAGTGTTCAGTCCACAGGACCAGATTAAAGGCCATCTGAAGTAACACCTTTTGTCCCTGAACTGTGTGCAGTATGGACACTGGGTCCACAGCAACAATTTTTTTATCCCCAGGTCCCCTGCAACTGCATCACATGATCCACTAATGTAGATAAAACATCAGATGCTCTGGCTCCTGTTTTAGTATTTGGATCAACATAACTGGGACCAGGCTGTGATTGAATCCTTAGTGATTGCAATACCCAGGAGTATTTGGGATAATATAAAAAATTGCGCTCAAAGGAAGACGGATCACTGGAAAAGCCTGATTCAACCCTACTATGTTTCATGGTAATAAACTTCATGAAATCTCTGATTTTACTCTTTTGCAATTAAGACACTTGTACAGTATTAAACTACTGGCACTGTAGAATAGGTTGTTGGTGATTTCACCCATTTATAAAGACAGGTGTTGACATTCTATGCTGACTGGTAACAACATTATTCTGAGCAGCGTTCCCAACAGTCCAGAAAGAAAAACAACAACAACCACCCAATAAGGCATTCTCCCAACTTTTGTGCATTTCTGTGAAGAAAATATTTAGCAAGTTTTGCTAGAGCTACAAACAAAGAAAAATATTCCAGAGACACTGGTGACCTTCTAACACAGAGAGCTGTTGAATTCACTTTCTGTACTTGTTTTCTTTACAAAATAGAGAATCAGGCTCTTATTTCTTGAACTTTATATGACATTTCTCATGCATTTTCCTCTTCGTTCATCAGTCATGTTAGAAAAATGTTATATGTGATTTTATTCATTCCCAGAAGTTATTACCACAAGGAAATTACCCAAGGAGAGTGAGACCTCACAATGACAGCAGGTAAAATCCTCCAAAGACTTAAACACTGACTAGAATAGTAAATACTTCAGGATGTCAGACTTCAGATAAATGCTACTTTCAGATCATGGGTCAAGTCCTGCATTTATGTCTCAAATGCAAATCCAGCAACATTACCTGAATAGTGCAAGAGGCACGAAGATGTGGGGTTTACTTGTATTGTCTAATGCCACACTTGCAAAAACATACTTCAAAAAGAAGAAAGAAATTGCTATCTTGTGTCTCATGTCAGACAGAAAGGAAAGGAAAACAGAAAGTAGAAAGGTGTTGGATGGGAACCAAAGGGAACGCGTACTTTTATTTCATGAACCTATCCCTGGTACCAAAGGGATATGACCACATGCACTGCAGGTTGCACCAGTTCTAGCTTAGGCACTATCCAGACCTTCAGCACAAGCTTTTGAGCTCTTTTATGGAAACCCAGTCAATGATCCAAGGATACATTCACACCAGTCTGACTAGTCTTGCTCCAAACTATTCCACATGTCTGCTGTGTGCAGCAAGGACAGCTCAGCCTTTCCTTTCCCTCCCTCCCAAGCACATACTTTGCCCTACAATGTTTGTGTACTCTTCTGGCAGGATAGATGAGAGCAGGGGAGGAGAACATCAAACACCTGTCGCTCCTTTGCTTCTCCTCCTTCAAGGCTTCTCTGTACTTTCATCTCCTTCGGCACAGGGCAACATCTGGATGTAGGACTCAAGCATTCTTTCAGCAAATAAAATGTATTAGCAAAGAATCAAACATCGGGATTTACTGGTCAAGTGATCAGCTCTTCCTCTCAGCCTAATGCTCTACAGTATTTGTGAGGCTTGGAGTTTTAAAAGGGCAGGAGTTTTAGCTCCGTAGAGCTAAAATTGATGTTTGTTTCTCCTTGGATAAAAATACTTCTGTGTATCTGAGCCTGTCCCAGATCTTATGCTCCTTAAGTATTATGTCACTTAAATAAAAAACCCTAGTACAAATACTGAACTCACAATTTTTTTTTCTTCTGTTAACAACGGATAGATACACTGTATATCTGAGACACAAAATCCTATGTACAAATCAAACATGCATAGAAGAGAAAAGCATTGCCTAATGGGAAAGGAAATCAGAAAAATACTGAAAAGAGATTAAGCCACTCTGTTTCCATGTAGTGTGATTACCAGTGCTGAAATACAGCCTGTACTGAGATATGTGCCATTCAGTCGCTACTTACACTGAGCAGTCACATGACAAGTTTTCAGTGTAGTCCTAAGAATGGTGGGGTTCTCCCCACATGCATTATTCTTACCTAGAAAGACCAGTAGCTAAAAAACTCCCCTTAAGCACACTAAGCAAGCTTATTTCCACCTCAGCTTCTATTACAGCTCAAGCTGAACATTTGGCTTCGAGTCAGCTGTGTGTCCTGAAATAGTACACAAACTGAGGATGAACAAAGTCATTGAGACTATTCTGGCATCACTTCCTTGCTCTTGCTGTGACCATATGCAGAGCCTCAAGGGCTTTCTTTTATTATTATCATTTTTTAAACAAGTATATTGCTTCCTTCAGAAGCCTGAGTAGTGCCTTGACCAATAGAAGGCAACTTGGAGCTCTCTGACTAGTCTGCCTCAATATGTCTAGTGACCGATTTCTCTTTGCTCTAGATGCTGGATGCCACTAAAGGTTGACTAAATAAATTAAAAGTCTACTACTGTTTGGCTCTACCCCTTTCTACGGCCCCCAAATAGGTCCCGACACAGACACCTGATAATCTGTGCTGCAAGGCCCCCCAGTAGCCTCCTGCTGTTGTCACAGCAGCTCACAACAGACTTCACAGACACGGCAGGGGGAAAAAAGAGGGGGGGAAAAGAGAGAGGAAAAGAAATCCTTTGGGGTTTTAGTAAATGATACTCAGAAGTACCAAGCGCCAGGAGGTTTCTGCTTCCCGTACACATCGTACCCCTCTATTTTTGCCTTACACCTCGTGGCCTCGCTGCAAGAGGAAGCCAGACAGATCCGCTTCATCAAGGACTCAGCCCTCCCTGTCCTCGGGGGAGGGGAGGATGCCAACTCCTCCTCCTCCCGTCTCTCCCGACAAGGTGGGAGCGCACCTGCGGGCAAACGGGACGCGCAGGGCGCCGGCACCCGGCCCCGACACTCGCGGGTCGGAGCACGATCGCGCCCGGGCGACGCGGGACCTACCCGGGAGGGCGGGACGCCCGGCAGCCGGGGTGCGGGCGGCGGGGCTGCACCGGGGTCGGGACGGGGCGGCAGCCGCCGCCGCTGCCCGTGCCCGCTGCTCCTCACGGCGGCGGGGCAGCGCCCGGAGCCGGCGCGGCTCGGCAGGGAGGCGGCATCGCCGCGGGCACCGCTCCGCCCGCCCGGCCCCGCGGCGAGCGCGGGGTCCCCGCCCGGCCCGGCCGGCTCGTCCCGCCCCGCGGCGCTGGCTCGGGGCCGGCGGAGCCGTGACGTCCCGGCCCCGCGGGCTATTTATAGCGCGGCGATTGGATTTCATTCATGAAACCGCGGCCGCGCGTAAAGGGGCGGCGGATGGAGCCGCCCGCGCCCGCACAGCGCCCGCAGGAGCGCGGAGCGGCCCCCTGCCCCACCGCCCAGCGGGGCAGCCCCGGGGCACATCCCGATCCCGCCCCACCGCCCCAGTGAGGCAGCCCCGGGGCACATCCAGATCCTGCCCCGCCGCCCAGCGGGGCAGCCCCGGGGCACATCCCGCCCCACCGCCCCAGCGGAGCAGCCCCGGGGCTCATCCAGATCCTGCCCTACTGCCCAGCGGGGCAAGCTCCGGGGCCATCCCAATCCTCCATCCCGACACCAGCAGGCGGGGTCTTTCTCCCACGGCCGCACAGGAAAAGCTCGAGCACAAAACCAGCCCAAACCAAACCCATACTACCCCCCACGCCCATTCTCTGTACATAGACACTGTAAACACCGTGTATACATACACAATGCAAAGGTTCCGAAGGCCTCCCTAGATAATGCCCTAAATTGGGTGTGCGATTTCTTAGTGCAGGTGCTGCTGTTATGTTTTGAAATCACTTCTCTCTATTTTTACTAATGTTTGAACCCTTCATGTAAAACAAACACATAACAATTAAACCACAATCCCCCCTTCCCTTATATATTGACAATCTAGACTTGGTGTTTTCAAACCAGTGAAAACAGCTCAAGGCCTTGAGTGTTACTGCGGAAAGTACTCACAATCCAGGCCAGGCTCCCTGACCACACTCCCTGCAGCAGTCTCTGGCTCTTCCCTTTACCACTTGACATCAAGAAAAATGTCACTGATCAGTAAGGGGCATGGGTACAACTGCTGCAGCTCAGCGAACTTTTTGACATAGCTGTGACTATTAAGAAAATAGTCACTATTCAAAAA
Source organism: Myiozetetes cayanensis (assembly GCF_022539395.1). NCBI lineage: Eukaryota > Metazoa > Chordata > Aves > Passeriformes > Tyrannidae > Myiozetetes > Myiozetetes cayanensis. The sequence goes on from NW_026086605.1 coordinate 30,519,313, forward strand.
ATATTCTCTTAACAGCAACCAGGACTCACAAATCACATAGTCTCGTAGCATTAACACAGTATTTTGCTGGCAAACATCATAAAGTTCTTTTAAAAATACCACTTATAATAATAGTTAACAGTACCATTAACAGGTTAACAGCATCCAACTGCATTTGGTTATAGTCAATTACTTACATTTTTCAAATACCCAGAAGCCAAACTTACATTAACCAGGTCAGACTGCAACAATTTTCAGTTGAGTATATCTATGTCAGGACAAATTACAGTTTGCAACTTCATATCACTGACAGCTATTAGGGGCAAGAGAACAACGTGCATCATGGTAAATATTAAGTGTTAGTCTCCTAGCTTTGTACAGAGTTTGGATGGACAAGACAAATGCATCAGAAACGAAAACAACTCTCACTCAGACTACCTGCTTGCAATCAAAAAAAAATCCACTTGACAATGCAGACAACAAAAAGTAAAGGAATGACAACAGATTTAAAATGCACAGTAGAATCACCTTCCATTACTTAAGTTTCAGGATCTATGGGAACTCTTTTTTCTCCACAAATGAGGGCTAAAAATTTCCATGCTATGCAAGAACAACAGCCCCAGGTGTTCACTTGTTTCTCCAACACACAATTTTTAGGAAAACAAAAAGGCTCAGGTTCATCCCGCTGAATTCAGGAGGCTGAACAAAGCAGGGTGATACAAAAGGTATTCCTTTTATAGTAGGGCAATTTTTAATTCCTTATTGGTACCTTTGTTCTACAGTCTAAATGATCCATTTCTGAAGACAAATCACACAGCTAGAACCCATGTCTCTATTAAAAACACCCAGACAATCACTGCTGCAAACACTGAGTGTTAATGTCAGAACAGGTAAGTGAACATCATGTGAGAGAAAACCAATACAAAGCAACCAGACTTGCCATGGTACTGACTGAAGAAGTATTGGACTGCAATAAAAAATAAAACCAACAAAAACCCCCAAACCTTTAGATCTGCTTGCAAGTTCTTTACAGAGCTTTACTACAAAAATAAAGGAAGAGAGCAGAAAAAAGGTGTTATTTTTAGTGCACAACAGTAAATTTAGCAGAATACAGCAATGACAAAGATTAGTCAGGTGGTTGAAATGTGAAAAAAGAGAAAGAGAGCTTTGCTTTTGATGGGGATAAAGAAAAGGTCTCAAGTTTTCATCTTTTTCTGTTTCATCAAAGGGTACCCAGAGCCTGAAGGCTTCTGCAGCTGTGGAAATAGCTCCATGATATGATGTTGTTTCCATTTTAATGACCATCTACAGCAACTCTTACCACTCAGTGCCTTCCCACCACAAACGTAAAACTTCTTATATAATTCAGGTGTCAGCTTTTCTGGCAAAGTATAAAATAAAACTCCAGGACAGCTAGAAGCTCTCTCCTCTCTGACACAGTTGTATTTACATCTTTCCAAACTTCTCTAACAAACAGTTGAGTTTTGACCATAAACGTGAGTGACACCTTGAGAAGTGGTTAGAATGAATCTCTAACAGGGGCTGCAGAGTAACTGACAGTTTCTAGATGGTGGTACAAGAAAGCACAGTAATAAACCACAAGTATTCCACTGACTTTGCATAAGCATTAAAAATAGATGAATGGTAAAGTTTTACTCAATTAGATGTTTAAGTATCCCAGGTAGCCAGCTTGGATTTTTCATTTTAATTTGTTTGTTTTCAGGGGGGAATAACAGCTAGAGGGGAAGGGGAAGGGAATAAGTTGTGTCTTTGCAGGCAATCCTAGAGGACATGGCATTGGACCATTTAACTAGAGTCCCTGTTTGCCAAGTCGATACAGCTTTCCAAAACATGTTTATGGGCTGCCAAGCGTGCTCCATCACTGCAGCTCCGCTACGCGCTTTTAACACTATCACACAGCTGAGAGAAGGACTGGATTAAAAAAGAATAAAATAATAATTAAAAAATGCGTTCACACCCACGGAGAATTCTACTTACTTAGAACTATTTTGGTTTTGCTAAATTACAGAATGCGTTTGGAAGTAAACGTAAAATGTACATTCCCATATGCTCCAACATATTATTTGTTACTCTGGGGCTAAATTAACCTTTTGTTTTTGAGACTATAATTCTCACATGATTAAAACACATCAGGAGAGAGCATCAGTTGTGCATAAACTGTAACTGAATTTACAAATAACCTTTCTACTCCAGGATCTGGAGAGTTAGTTTAACCTCAGAGGCTGCTCCGACACGCAGTGTTAGTAGAACTCCTCAGGGAGCTTTCTACCAGCTCAGAAACGCTGGAGCTCAACGCCCTCAGGCCCTTCCATCCTCTGCACTCCCGAGACAGTAGGGAAAGGCTCAGGAGTAGACAGGTTGAAAAAATACCAGTCAAGGATAACAGGAGGTGCAGGAAGAAGGGACTACAAGCACTTACTTCAGCTACATTGACAAAACTCTTCTGGAAGGGGAGGAAGTGGACCAGCCCATGCTCCTTACCACCCCATCATAATCTCAGTCTGCTCTATCTGCAGAAGGATAGTCTAAGCATGGTAACTCTGGGATTTAGTTTTTATATTTCTGTTTAGCAGCCTTCTGAGAAAGTCTACATTCCAGACCCATGGGCCACGTGGAAGGAAGGGGTTCTTCCCTGGACTAGAGATCTAGGTATGGTCTGCTTAAAAAAACAAACAACAAAACCCAAACAAACAAACTGGAGACATGGCTCCCTGCTCCCTCTGAGGACCCACTCAAGCTTTTAATTCAGGATAACTGATATTATTTCTCCTCTGTTTTAAGTACTAACACCCAAGCACAAATGCAGTTTCCCAAGGCAAGTTACACCAACAAGAGTCAGCAGAGACAGTTACAGGACAGAGCTTGAGTGTGCACTGAAAGGTCTGGCATTGCAGAGGATGCCAGATGGGACAGTCCAAAACCAAAACTCAACAGTACAGGGCAAACTAGAGTTCCTCTCTCTCCCTCATCCTTGAATGCAAGAGCCTTTCGTATTAGAAGACTTTAGGAGCATGTTTAGATGAAAAGATTGTTGGTGGAAATAATTTAAATGCACAAGAAATTAAATAAAACAAAGTAAGTTAAATTGTCCTGTATGGGCTCCACACTGCATATGGCAGTCTCACAGGGACAGGAGGTGATCTCTAAAGCCTGTGAAATCTGCTTTCAACAATACAAAAAGAACATGAGTGAATGATGAACAACCAAAATAAGGAGACATGTGGTATTTCAGTTACGGACTTCACCATCCACCAATTGTCTGTGATATACGTAGTCTCAGCCAACTGGCAGCATGTGAATTAAAATATCAGAATTACCAGTTAATGTCATTGAAGTCTACTTTTTCCCCACAATTAGACTTAGAGGCTTTAATGATGCGGGTAGATCAAAATAATTTCGAACTACTTCTGTAATGGATTAGGATATATTTCATTAGATTTTACCCATAAAAATTCATAAAGAGAATAAATGCCTTGAAAAAACCTATGTAAATACATATTCTGTACACACTGAAATAAAATTCAATCCGTTTCCTGTCAATACATTTTTTTTCATTAATAGGTTTGCATTCAGGGCTACAATGTACCCATGCCAAATCCTTATGCATTCACAATTAGCTTTCTTTTCAAAACTATTGTACATTGTACCCAGTCCTTTTTACTCTTTGGTATAATATAGACAGAATTTAGAGTTTGACGTAAGGTGGTTCTACTTAGTGATGTCAACATGTACTCTCAGCCAGCTATGCAAATTGATTAGGCCAGTTGCATCCCTTTTCCTGTGATCCCACACAATTGTCTTAATTCTCAGAGATGACGACATGTAACATATACAATGATACCTTCACTGTGTGCATTGGACACTGACAGAGATCACTAGGCATTTGTTTGTTAGCGGTTTGGTTTTTTTTTCAGTTATTCATTGAGTGCTAAATATAGTGCAAGACCATCATCGCTTAAGAAGCCCGCAGTGCACCAGGTTTTATTAGAGCATTCTGCCTTATGAATTATATTTCCATATTCTTTTTCACTAGAAGGGGGATATAGAAGGTTTAATATAGGCATACATTTTAAACAGCTGAGTAAACAGGAAAGGGACTACCTAGAGAAGGGAAATGCCAATACTTATAACTTGGAATAAAAATTAGATATCTACTATTTTTCAGAGGGTTGTATTTCAGCAACACTTTAGTTTTCAGTCTATTCATGTGTAGGATATGGGCTTTTGCATTTCCTCGCTTCCATACTTAAGATATTAATTACAAGACCCTGCTTCTCTCCACCTCACCCTACAACAGAGTCACAATTTAGGTGGGAAGGGTCCTCTGGAGGTCATCTAGTCAAATCTCCTCCTCAACGCACAGCTAACTTCAAAGCTTGATCAGGTCATGGATGGTCATTCCACAGTCTGCAACCCACCTGTTCCATTGCTTAGTCCCACACTAAGAAAATGGGCTTTTTTACAACCACTGAGAAAATGTTTTTCTTTACACCTGCCTTGCTGCTACTTGTGACTGCTGCCTCTCATCTTTTTGCTGTGCAACTGTGAGAAGATCTAGTTTCCCCTATAAACCCCTGTCAGGTACCTGAGATAGTAATTAGAAGCCCTTTTAGCCTTCTCTTCTCCAGGCCAGATAAGCAGCTCCCTTAGTGTCTGTGCACATCTCGTGTTTCAGTCCCCAACCATATTAGTGGCCTTTCCTTGCAGTCTCCTCAGTTGGTCAATCTCTCTTCAGTAAGTGAAGCCTGAAGCTCAGCACAGTTCTTCAGGAGCTGCCTCCCAAGTGCCGAGTAGAGGGAAATAATCCCTGCCATCAACCTCCTGGCTACACTCATCCTAACACAGCCCAGGATAGGGCTGACCTGTGTTGCTGGAAGGGCGCTCAGCTGAGCCAGGTATGTTCACTTGTGCTGTCAGAGCCTCTCATGAAGCCTTACAAAACTCTGATATTGTCTTTGCTGCTGCACTTGTTTTCCTATAGGCTGCATAATCTGGTCTTAAAAGGGAATGGATTCACTTGAACAGTCCCAGTTTGCAAAGTTAGATGTACCAGAATACAATTAAGCAAAACAAAATTTTGGCTTAATAAGAACAGCAAGAGAAACAGCTGAGCAGTTATGTAAGAGTCTCCCAAGGGAAGAAGTGGCAGAGTGATGGCTCGCTGCATTCACAACCCAGAGAGGACAAGGCTGTATTAAGAATTTGTTCTATGGCAGAGTTTTGTATTACACGTGTAATCTTCTCTAATGGTAATAATTTTGCAACAGCTTGTGTTTGCTATATTCCATGCTTCTAGATCCTCAGAACTACATGTTTAAGAAAGATTCAATCAGCTTATAAAAACAGTTCCAACCAAGAGCTAAAGAGGACAAACTGACTAGTAGGATTTCTTCTTGACTCTGTGACATTTTGCTGTTTGGCAAAGGAATGAATCTGGAAGTAATAGTGCTGGCACCTGCATAACTGTTCAGAGTTTCTTAAAGTGTTTCTGCCATCTAATCAGATGTTAATGGAATGGAAAGAACTTCTTTGTGGAATGAAATGGGAGTCATAGCAAACAGTCAGCTGGGGAAAATTTTCTGTCTGTCTGTCTGACCTTCTGGCTAGCTGTCAGTGTCCATCTCTCCTCTGTGTAGATGAGTCAAAATTCACTTGTCTCTAAGTACTGAGTTTCAAAGAGACTTGGAACTCTTTATAATACAACTAAAGGAGGTTTTCAGTGGCAAATGCAGTCTTTGCTTCTCACTCTTGATCCGAGCTATTGAGCTTCAAAACCCATATATAAATGGATCAGCCCTTATTCTTCAAGCATTAAAAATGCTCTGCCTGCCTTTTGAGGCTTGCATAAATCACCCATTAAAAGCCTAGTAGCTTTATACGCAGAAGGACACAAAATGTAGACCAAATTTTAGAAGCCGTAATGTCGGTCAAAGATTGCATAAATTTGACAGGAACAACACACAAACAGAGATCTCTGCAACAATATGCCATCCCTGCTGAGTTGCTTATAATGGTGCAATAAAGAGATCACGAGGACAGGCCTAGAAGACAGATCTCTGGTTGCAGGAACTAGAAGATACAGGGTGGAGTGGTAAAGGGAAGAGAAGCAAAGTGGATTTTCTCACCCTTTTCACAGTTGCCAAAGCCAAGTGTTATTGGTCTCTGAATCACTGCTTATATACAAGAACAGCAGCCAACAGCCATATCCTGATCTTTATAGGGTGTCAAACCAACAGAGCAGGATTAAATAGGAGAATCAAGGGCAGCTTAATCTCATCATCATTAATCTTAGAAAAATAACCTTATTAACTACAACTTGCTCTTCTGCACCTCTGTCCCATAGCAAGGTAGACATGAAAGTAAAAGACCCCAATTACGGTTTAAGAGCCTGATATAAATCCTACTGAAACTGTTGGGGAAAAGCATTCAGTGACTCCTCTGGGCTTCAATTCAGGTGGTAATTCAAGAAGAAAAAATCCATAGACTTAGTTGCAACATGCCTGTCTTAAAAAGATGAAGATGTATAACTTAAAGTAGCTGAAGCGAAACCAAAATGAACAAAGCACCTGTAACTTAAATATTTTTTTCACTAGGTTGTTCAAAGAATGTACTGATTTGGATTACAATCCTCCTCAAGTTTACAGTACAATTCTTCCTTAAGTTTGAACAGTATGATCCTAGACAGTACCAACATCGTGGTTTTACTCATTCAAGATCAAAATTCAAAGTCTGAAACTCCTGTTACATTCTGCATATTTTATACCTTGGAACCATTCATTTGTGAAAGAGAAAGCTTTTCCAAGAAAGTAAGACCTTGTGCCTCTTACAACCAATTACACCAGTTTAATTACATGATTTAGTTACACCAGCAAAGATTGCCTTGCAAAGATTGGACTTTTGCAATACAACAAATTCAGTGGGTTAGACTGGATTGTATCAACACAAAGTTTTTCCTGTCCAAACATAGTTCATATATTTTAGTGGTTTACTTCAATGTGTCTAAGCAAATCTAGTTACCACTTCTTTTGTTTCCTCAGTGAGTTAAGGCCTTAAATCGTAAGCAGAAAGAATATAACCAGGGTTGGTTCTGATGGATAGCCATCTCCCCCTGAAACACTTGCTGTAAATTCTAGCAAAACGGTGTAGCTGAAGGATAACGCTAATTGTAGAAACTGCAGAGGAATACACACAAGTGATTCCAAGTCTAAGAAGGAGGGAATGAAGACAATTTTCATGTTTCAACCCAAGCCGTTTGATGAGACTTTCCTTAATTATGTTTATTAGGAATAGTTACCAAGAAGGATTCTGTTCTTTTTAATGCTACCATTCAAAAGCCATGGACCATGTAATCATGTACTTCTTGCACATATTTGCAGTTTTTACAGAGGGTGTAGAACATACTACTCCAGGAGCTGCCAGAGTATCATTGCTACATGCAGAATAGGCAAAAATCAGAGGGCTTAAAGGAGTATGTTTGCGTAATTTGCAAAGTATGAAGAAAAAACCATCACTTTCCAATTATGCATACATTGATAACTTCAGCATTTAAGTATGTCAGGAGCAGAATTTATCGCTGTAAAATTAAAACCAAACTAGAACCACTAGCAGTGGTTTTGAAAACCAGGCATCAGAGAGCTTTAACAAAATCAAAAATATTCCAGTGCCTTGAAATTTCTCATTGTTTGGAAGTCATATTGCCAAAGCATCATGAATTCTACTAACAGGGTTTTTTTTTCTCTTTTAATAAAGTAGCAAGGCACGTAGAGCTTTATTTTTAAAGAATCCTTTTATAGTCTTTTCCAAGTCAGGCAAGAGTCCTTTTCCTTGGTAATGGCAGAAGGGAAGAACTACAAAGGTATTAATCTTATTTAACATAATATAATAATATAATGGCCAGTCTTCACGAGCGAAGATCCGGGGAAGGTCTTTACACCTTCCAGCCTGCGCATTGGATTTTTTAGGTGAGACACAGTGTGCGCGGAACTGAGCCCACCCTTTAATCCTAAGGTTCATCTGCCGGGGCCAAGCGAGCTTGGGCGGTGGCAGCGAGGTCCTCAGGACGTAGATGGATTACCTTATAGGGCTAACGAGCTCCATTTACTCCCATACATACTGGCAAAATTGCTAGAGCAGGGTTCATTTTGTAGCATTGTAAAATCCTCAAGAGAACTGAATCCCTCCCACATCACATCACCAAAATATTTTTGCAGGGAAAAAGTATGAAGTATTTACAAAAGCAATTGCCAGTAAAATTTCATCAAACTGTATCTGTGACAGAAGGTAAACATTTCTCCACCATTCCAAATTTTTTACATTAGCTGAAATTCAGATCTACAGTTAAAATATTACTGCACCATTACTGTAAGAGAAATGTTGAGAGTTCCTTAATTATAGTGCTGCCATTGGGAAGCACTGTTGCAAACACACGAGGAAAGGAGGATTAAAAGAACAAATTCACCCCTGGAGAAATTCAAAGGAGAAAGTTGCATTGCCTCAAGAAAAGCCTGACCTACAGGTATTTTCCTTAGAATACTGGGAACTGTTTTTTGAAACTTTCTTCTGTATTTAGTGACCAATAATCTACATTACTGTCATAAGCACACATAACAGTCAAACACATGTCTCTGAAATAGAAGAGCCAAACTTAAGTGTTGACAATGGCCATAAATCAAGAACTGAAACATTGACAGCCACAGGAACCATAACATTCGCCTCAAGTGTAAACAGTGCCTGTTACTCAGGGCAATTAATGGAACACCTGCCCATGCTGAGCACATGTAGGAGCCCATGTAGAAGAAACAACCAACAAAGTGGTGAAAACAAGCAAGTAGCTAAAGCTCAGGTACTGTCACCAGACTATGTTTTTATTGCTGCAAATCCTCATCTTGAGAGTTTTAGGTCCTTGCTTCCAAAAGTGTGAGAGACAGGTAATTCCAGTTGTCAAGAGAATGATTTGGAGTACCAGCAGTGCTTTTATATCACAAGTTGGGGACCTTGATGCTTAAGCTCCCTGAATTAATTTCTATCTTCATTTCACACCTAATAATAACAAATTGTTCTTGATTCTGCATTGGTGGTGTGTAAATCATTCATTCTCCCTTATGTAAAGCATAGGAGATCCCATGATGAAGTTAAAAACACAGATTTCAACAGTCTGATAAACAGTGCTAGAGAACATAAATTTAATCACAAAGATCAAAAGCAACAAACAGCAACACTGCACTTCCCCTCACACCCCAACCACACACACAAGGCAGTTCCTCAAATTTCTAATCTGTAGCCACAAGCAATCATAACCGTGCAAAGAACTAGCTCAAGTAGTTTTAAAATTCAGAATTTCCTCTGCTGCATTTGATTTTGCTGAAGGTTACCATTACACATACACACCTCTACTGGGTTTGCACAGTCCAGGATTTTGTTTTTACCAATCTGAATTGTCAGCTAAATTAAATTACCAGATTGCACTGTAGAGGCTATCACACATGTAGCTATTTTATTCCACTGAGCATGAAGAAAGTAATCTCAGAAAGCAGTACCTTCTTTACCCAGAGAGCTAAATTTACTACTACTCGTCTCCTAATGCCTCAAGTGACACAAAAGCCCATAAGCAAATAAGCTGTGACCAGGATATTAAGGAGCAAATAACACCTCTACAAAGACATGCCTTCCACAGGTGTAGCATTCTCTGCCTCAAGCACACAACAATACACAAGTTAGCTTTTGTTCAGATCTGCAGATACGTTCTCTGAGAAGTAAATCACAGAAGCAACAGGAACTGGTGTGGACACAGCAAGTTTCTGAGAACATTATTCTGTAATTTACCTACATGACCTATGCATGTTATTTAGAAATTCATTTAGAGACAGAAAATCAGGTTGGGAAGTCAGACTTGAAACTGGAAGCAGAGGTAAAGAGAGATATTTGGGTTCTAAGGTGTGCCATTTCCCTTATTAAGTACTTTTTGATGCTGAGATCAGTTTTAGTGCATATTAAATAATTCATAGCATCACTGTCCTGGTTTCAGCTGGCATAGAGTTAATTTTCTTTCTAGTTGTTGGTATAGTGCTGTGTTTTGGATTTATTGAGAATGCTGATGACACTCTGATGTTGTACGTGTTGCTTAGTAATGCTCACTCCAAACTGAGGACTTTTCAGTGTCCCATGCTCCACCAGCAAGCAGGTGCACAAGAAGCTGAGGGGGAGCATGGCCAGGACAGGGGGCCCAAACTGGCCAAAGGGATGTTCCATACCATAAAGCATTATGCCCAGTATATAAACTAGGGGGATTTGGCCAGGAGCTGCCAATTGCTGCTCAGGGACGGGCTAGGCCTTGGTCAGCAACTGTACTGTGCATCATTTGTCTTTCTGAAGTATTATTTCTCTCTCTTTTTGTTGTCTCCTTTCCCATTGCAATGATTATTATATTTTATTTGAAGAATTAAACAGTCCTTATCTCACCCATGGGTTTTACCTTTTTCTGACTCTCCTACCCACCCCACTGGGGTGCATAAGCAAGCAGCTTATGCTTGGTACTTAGTTCCTGGCTGGGGTTAAACCACGACAATCACAACTTGCATATATGTAATATTACAGACTGGCTTTCAGGAACTGCATTACCTATAAAATGACTTCTATTTTTATTCACAAAGTATATGTTTGTCTTTGATGATGTGCTGAAAGGGGCTCATTAAATTACTAATGTAACTATTAAAGCTATTAAATTACCAATTTTGAGGGATCAATTCAAAGCACATTGAGATAAGCATAAATCCAAAGTAAACCAAGTGTCTCTTCACTTCAATGACCCTCCTATGAGGCTCTGAATGCTAAAATATCTTTCTCCTGACAGGATTAACCCCTTCATTGTATGACCCTCCCTGACCAAAACAGTTAAAGTAGTTATTCCTATTGCTCACAAAACATTCTGCCTGGTAGTACATAATGATGGGGGGAGGGGGGATGCTTGGTTTGTGTTTACTTTTAGAGCCCAGGGGAGACATTGCTCCCTAAGCTTCCTACAAGATGCTTATTTTTATTCACATTGTCACTATGTTTTCCCATGAACAAATATTTATACTTCAGAGGAAATGTTTCCGTAACATGTATCAGACAGGATAAGCAATGTGTTCACTTCCCTTCCCTTTATTATGAGAAAGCAATTTTGCTTACATGAGGAAGTAAATAAATAGATTCCCTAGAGATGCCTGGGAAGGGGTAATTCTTGCAGGGAACCCGTGTTGAAAATACTGGCAGCATGTCACTGTGTTAGCTGACCTGCAGAGGTTTCATTTGCAATTGCAAGAAATGAATACATTAGAGACTTATTGTTTCCTTTTTTGTTCAGAAAAACAGACCATTCCTGTACAATCCTGTCTTAATTAAAACATTTTCCCTTCTGACAAATTTTAGTAGCATGTTATGTTCCTATCTGCGTTATTATAATGTGCATTCAATACATATGGCAAGATATAAATCCATCTTTTGTTAATGCTTCTGAATATATGATAGATTGAGAAGGCCAGTGGGTGAAAATGACCTAATTTCATTGACTACTCTAAATTCTGAGCAGAGGGCTTTACTATATGATCTGCTGAGGTTCCTTACAACCTGAATTTTCCTGTGATCCTAAATTAAGGCCACATATTTGGTTTTACTAACTTACATGCTTACTGTAGGAACTGTGAAGATCTGGCTGTGGTACTTGACAAAAGCAATATAAATATGCACCTGCAACTCAGGCTGGCAACAGCCCCCCTTTTCCCTAGGCTGCAGAGAGCAGGAACTCAGAAACCTGCTTGGATGCATGAAACAGTACCTGCATATTTGTGGTGCAAGCTCTTTTTTCATCCCAGGATCTCACTCATTTCCTGCATCTGCAGTTAGTCTGTGTAAGTATTCGCTCTTGAAAATTAGGCTTAGCAGCTTCCGTTTCTTGATGCTTTGAAAAAAGCCTGACACTGGGTCAAAAGCTCCTCTGTGCAGAAGCCACCCATTGCTAACCCGGCAACAACACCCATCCTTTATACATTTGTTTATATCTACTGGAATATCAGAACAAAGCTGACTAATCCTGTAAATGAAAGGACTAATTCCAGGACTTTTCCATTTAAGACTTCCAGTACAAAGTTCACCAAGACACAGATGCTATACCTTTAAAATAAATACGTGACAAAAAGCTGCTGGACAGAACAGCAGTGGTGACAGGCAACACTAAGAGAAACAAGTTAGGTTTTCTTTTATTTCTCCCTGTCAATACTTACCTCAAAGGAGAAAATAATGTCCATATCCATTTTTAGCAGCTTGATCAAAAGCAGAATTCCTTTACAGATACTTCATGTCTTTCTCTTACTGTGGCACTCCTGAAGAGGAAAGGAGAGGGGAAAAAAAAAAGAGAATAAACCTTATTTTCAACCTAAAATTACAACACATACAGTAGCAAAGACATCTTTTATGGTCCATTTTATACTATTAAACAGGCCCGCTTGGTACACAAAACAGTTTTTAAAGTTTCAAACATGTAGACTGAAAATCTTCATTAAAGTACTGTTTGCTCCAATGCATTGAAGAAATCATGGGCAGCTGGATGAGCTCTTGAGCATAACTGCAGATTGACACAGCTCTGTCAAATTAAGCTTGTTCTTTAATAATTTTCCTCTGGATTTGGATTTTAAAAATCACCCTAGGTGTCATAAGCGAGCACTGCTGTATCACAGTTGACCATCTCCTCTCTGTTAGGTAACAGACTCTGAGAAGGGTTTCTTTGTCCACCTTCAAGAAGGCATCAAGACTAAAATATGAGCTGGCAGCCTGATGACACGTGAACTGGGACTTCTGTGTTGCTTCCCCTTTGGTCCCAAATGAAATTTATTATAAAAGTGCTTAGCTGGGTTTGGTAAATGTCTGTGTTATTGTGGCTTGGTTCCCATCCAGGAGCAAAAGTGGGAGCAACACTGATTTCACCTCAGATGGTGCCATAAAAGCAATGCTCAGTGACACAAGTAGGTTTCAGAGGTTCATGCTCTGGCTTGAGTAGCATACGTGAAATGCAGATTCTTCAGCTGAACAGACTAGTGGCCCATTTAGCTTCTCCAGGCATTTCTCCCTTCTTATCAGCAACTTTTCAGACTTGAATTTAGGACTGAAGTTAGCTTCTCACAGAAATTCCCACCTTCTGTAGATACCCAGCACAAGACAACAATTAGGGCAAACGCAGCAAATGAAGTAACACTTCTTTCCACCTTTGTGGAATAAGCAAGCCAAAGGGATTGACACAAGAGATAGAGAAATGATCTTTATATCTCTTTAGAAGTCTTCACTTCCCTTTGATACTTAATAATAAGCATTTTGGCAAAGACCATATCTGTCTTCCTGAACTGCCATGTTTCATGCAGCTACAACTACTGAGAATTTTATTAATGGTAGATTAGAAGTTACTTGCAGCCTCTTTCAAAACAGGCTTCTAGAAAAAAAAAAAAAAAGGATCTGTTTTACCTGTTCTTAAACCGAGAACTCTCTCTGTTTTTATTTCACTGAAATCTCATACACTTCTAACAACCTTTCTCTGGTTTGCCCTCATTAAAATCCAGAAATGTGGCCTCCAAAGATACATCAAGATCCTTCTCGCTCTCAAACAGACATGCACCAGTTCATTCATAATTCTTTTTCAGCAATCATTAATTATTTACATTATTGTCCTATTAAAGGACACACTGAGACTCTCCTGCTTGCTGAGACCTTTTTTAAATTGTTATGCTGTAAAGTCAGACCAGTTGTTTGAAGAATGTAAGTGGATAGAAATGTAGCTAAACCTGATTTTCATCATTACTAAAGCATAAGCCTAAAAGTTCCACTTCACAGAAAAATGTTTCTGGCCTCCATCCCCCCACCCTCAGTCTTTGAGTTTCTGGTCATGAAGATAGTTGGGACCACAAAAGAAAGGCTCAATTCTTAATTAGCATTGTGCTGACTGATTACAACTTCAAATTATAAACATCTTTCATACCAAGCAGATCTTCTATCTCTGTGATTATGATCTGCACTCAGAAGAATAGAGATGCTAAACCTTACATGGACCTTCCTCATCTGAGTCTCTCTCACAGCTGAGAAGAGAGCTGGCTTTATACAACTCTCACACTGAGTGCCTGCATGAAAGAGCACCAGTTCCTTCCGTGGCAGTGCAATTCCTTCTTTCTTCCATCTGCTCCACACCCAGGCAGTCACCACCTGAACTCACACTCACCCACAACAGCAAGCACACCGTGGTACTGTCTGCAGGACATGCAGCAAGGTCAGGGTAAGCTGAGGGACACTAAAGCCAGCTGGAACACAGAGCAATTCAGGGAGGGATGTACTTATATGGTCTAATTCTCCCAAGGGTGGAATTTCCTTTAAATAGGCAGGAAGGTGAGGAGCAGGTGGTTGTTGCTGCAGGTTGGCAGGTGAAACGTTTCCAGGGTAAACCAGGCCCAGAAGGAATGCAGACAAGGCCAGGTGGAACACTAGGCCGCCTGGATGACTTGCTGGGGCCAACAATCATGTGTGATTGGGTCTAGGAGCCTCTTCTATTATGGACAAGACACTCCTCTACCACAGCGATACTACAGAAAACTCAGCCCAATTTTCTCCTCAAATCCACCTCAGCTTCATCTTTGGGTTGTTCAGAAGCCTAAGCTGATCCAGTCTTTGTCTCACCCCTGGGTTTTTTTTAAAGATTATTACAAAACTAAAAACATTGCAGAATTTTATCCTCTAAAACTACTCTAGTTTCCTTTTAACAGCCCATCGTCTCTATGTATTGCTTTCAGTTTCTGTAACACCACACATTCACAGTACATCTGCCCCAAATCTCTTCCAACAAACTTTGAAGGATTCCGTAGAAGAAAAATGCTTTTAAGCCTCACTTCAAACTTCTGCCTTTAAGAGTTCAAATACTGGAAGAAGTTCAAGTAAAAGAAAGAGCAGCACCTTAATTCACTGTTGTAATCTTTACTATGACACACCTCACTTGCTGTACATTACATGGTTGAACAGACAGTAGAAATTTTACCTCCCATTGATACCTAAACAAACATTTCCTCTCGAGACATTTTCAAACCATTAATGTTCTAGAATCCATAGTAAATGCAAGTGTATTGCCCTTTCTACTTCAGTTTAGGCAAGTGTGCTTTTTCTAGGGTCTCCCTTAGAGAAAAAGGAATTTTTTCCTGCATGGATTGCACAGACAAAAGAAATTGAGACATGTGATATAAATATTTCTATTTAACTAAGTACAAATGACAACATTTGGTGAGAAGTTGACAATCAGGTTCTAAAAGAGGATGGGACACTATGATTGCCACTAACTCAGCCTTAGGAGCACCCATAACGACTTAGTTTAACAGCTGCTAAAAAGTGCACGTACTAAAGCTCTAATTTCCTATGCTCCTCAAGTAGGGAAAAGTATTGCCCTTTTCTCATTCCTTTTTTTTTGGAGAGCTGCAAAAGAGTTGGGCTGGATACAGCCCAGTGCTTCTCCACAGAGGTTCTCAGCAACTGTAAAGAAGAGAAGAGGCTCTCAAACTTCATTCTCCTGCAAGTCTTTTGGGGAGGTACATCTTTCTTCATAATCAGCTCTTCTTGTATCCAGTTCTCTACACGCATTTGCACTCTGTACCAATTACAAATTTCATTCTTGTAATGCAGAGAACCATTAATAATTTAAGATTAGAAAGGAACCTAAGGGCAGGAATATTCCATTTCTGCTCACGAGATAGATGTTATTCTGCTAGTACGTCAACTCAGGTTATCTTTGGGCAGGCTACGTTAATTCAGCAAATTGCTTTTCAAACAGTGCTTTCAGAAAGCGCCTGGAGATTCTACAGGAAAAGAAAGTTTCATTTCTATGGAGAACGTGCCAAACCAACATCTAGAAAGCGAAATACAAACAGATTTTAGATTTGTCCACCTAGTTTTCACATAGAGGGGGTAGCCACGGTAAATTTTCTGCATGAACTTGCAGAAGTCCTGCCAGGTGCGCCGATAAACACCACAGCGCACTGTTGGAACGCGCCTAACGGTCTCCAGTGGCTCGGCAGCGATGCAGCAGCATCGCCTGACACCCGGGCGAGCCGTCAGCAGTTCTGGCCTTACCGCTGAAGGGCACGGGACACCAGGGAGAGCCGCGCGGGTACCGCGACCCCGCTCGGGCAGGAGCCGGGGGCTCCGCTCAGGATTGGCCTGGAACGGGGAGCGCCCCCGGCCCGCTGGGCTCCTCAGCCACCCACCCCTCCTTCCTTCCCGCAGCGCAACTCCCACCGCGCCCGGCTCCGCCGGGTCACCGCGTCCCGCGGGGAGAGCCTCGGGAACCTCAGACAGCGGGCAGCGCTGGGCAGCGCTGGGCAGCACCCGCTCCCTCCCTCCCTCCTTTCCTCCCTTCTTCCCGCGACCGGGGCCGCAGCGTCTCACCTGAGCACGGAGCGGGACCCGCTGGGAGCAGGACAGAGACGACCCGGCGCGGTGCGGCGCCTGATGTGGTGCCCGGCGCTGTGTGTGGTGTGTGCGGTGCTCGGTGGCCAATGCTCGGTGCCGTGTGTGGTGCGGTGCCAGGTGCCTGGTGCGGTGCCCGGTGCCCAATGCCTGGAGCTGTGTGTGCAGTGCCCGGTGCCCAATGCCTGGAGCTGTGTGTGCAGTGCCCGGTGCCCAATGCCCGGTGCTGTGGGAGGTGTGTGCGGTGCCCGGTGCCGTGTGCGGTGCCCAATGCCCGGTGCCGGGTGCGGCGGGTCCCGCCCTGCCCTGCCCGGCCCGGCGCGAGCGGAGCGGGCGCGCGCGCCCCAGCCAATCAGCCCCGTCACGTGAGCGCGCCCCGGCACGCGGTGCCGCGGCCGTTACAGCAGCGCCCGCGCGCGCGCGGCGGGAAGCGCGCGGGAGGATGGGTTGGGGGATGGGGTGCGCGCGCCGCTCCGCTCTGAGGGGGCCCGGGGGTCGCCGCGTCCCCTCACGGGGGCTCTGGGGCAGCCGGCGGCGCCGCGCCCGCCCTTCCTGCCCTCGGGAGACATCGCTTCCAGGAATTGAGGGGCTGCCGAGGCAGGAAATCCTGCGGGGCCCCGTAACGGGAGCGGCGCTCCCATCAGCGCGAAGCACGGGGGGGCGGGGGGTGCCCTCCGCCCCCTCCTCAGATTGTATCCTTGCTCCGTGTGAGCATTCGCACGATGAAATGTTGAACCCGGCAGTGTACCTCTCTGTGCAAACACAGATACTCCTGTGTTTGACATTGCTGTCGAACGAGAACATCACACCACGCTGCTCGCCTCAGTTTTCCCACGCAGGACTTTGATGCTGAATTGTAGCTAAAAAGCAGCGTTAAGCCTGTTTTCCATCCAGGATGCTTTCCATTTACACTGTCCTCGGGGTGTCTGACCTCTATATGAATAATGAACTAACAGAAGTTTTTAATGGGAGCAATAGGAGGAAGCCATAATTAATCCAGCACCGTAGGGTGTTTAAAAGGGTTGTAGAGCACATTGCTGAAATGCTTTGGTAAATTTGAGGAATGGCCTGGTAGTCTGGTGTTGGAGGAATTTTCTGCTTACTCAGTGTCTTGGACTCAATTTTCCGCCCTAGGTCTCTCTGCTCTGTTCAGGAGGATTTTGGAGGACTGTGGGTGCTCAGCCTTCACGTCACTCAGCAGTGACGTTTAGTGATGGTTATGGAGAGTTTCTGACAACACAGTCCTTCTAGGCTAAAGAAGAAGTGATAAAGGGCCTAGAGACAGCAGGAGCTGGCAGTACTGCAGGTAGAGGCAGGCTGGGCTTGCAGCCAAAATGCTCTGCTATCGGACTGGCAGAGATCAGGCATTCTGCTCAGAACTAATGAACCTCGCCCCAGATCAGGAAAACCAGAAGAGAAGCAGGGTTCATTGAATCTGAACCTTCTTTTGATTTCTATTTCATGTGCTTCCCTGGGGAGTCATGAAGGCTTGAAATTTACCTGCTATATCCTGTATCAATATTGCAATATATGAGCATGCTGTGTCAATACCTGCTGTATCAGCATGCTGAACAGTGCAGCAGGGGGAATTTGCCTGTGTGCAGCTCCGGGCTGCCGTGGATGGGCTGCCTTCAGCACATAAATCAGCTTTAGAGTACTGTTAAACACCAGCATACCCTGTGCTTTTTACATTTGTAAATGAAATGTGGGAGGATGATCACAGGATTGCAGGAACTGGGCCTTTAAAATAAATGACACTTGGGATTGCGAGCCCCTCATTGAGAGGTCAGAAACTCTTAAATTGGCTAAATTTTAAGATTCTGAATAAATACTGAAAGAGAATGACCTTTGCTGCATATGTGGTACCAAGGGCAAAGAAAGATTGCTGGGCCACATTTAATCCCTAGAAATGGAAGGATTATTTTGTTTGGGAAGAGTTTATAGAGTTCTGGTACCTTCTATTTAGAGCCCCAATGAGGAAGCCTCCACAGTGCTTCCACAGCGCTTCCACAGCATTTGCGTGCAGAATTGTATAGTTGTGCAATTTCACTTAGTCCAAACAAACTGACTAAATTCCTGTAATTTTTGCTGGAAACACACTATCATTTGCAAGGTGATTCGAGCAGACAGCTGAGCTCACAGGGTTATCATCTACATCTGTTCAGAGGACGGCCTCTAACCTTGTATTGGCTAACATTTTTAGCTCTGCCAGCTAAACCCACATGAGATAAAAGTCCACCCACGCAACAGGTTATGTAGTTTGCTTTAAATCAGCTCTGTTTTTTGAACACTGAATGACTTGCTTCTATTTCATGCATTTCCTTTAGCACTTCAATATGAATTTAGTTTGTTTGAAAGGTTCTTGACTGACACTTTTGGAAATTGAACTCCCATGTTTAATCCCAGAGTGGTCCAGCACAAGGAAGCTTCTCAGTGCTACCAGGCAGGAAGCTTTGCTGGGTGAGGGTAGTCCCATTCACTTACTTTCTCATGCCAGCAAAGGCAGGATTTCCTGTTTCTTCACTGACCTGTAGTTACTGGGTGTAGGATATTATTACATTAGAACTATGCCTTGGATACTGAGACTGCACGTTTAATTGAAAAACAAACAAACAAACAAAACCACAACAAAAAGGCAAGTATTTAGTAAGCCATCTGTTCTTTAAAGTGTAATTATTCCATTTCAGCTTTAGATTAGTTAGGCAGTACTGTGGAAAGCTAATGTCTTCACAGCACTCTTACTCTATTTTTGCCAACTTTATTGTCCTTATTGATTTTTGCAAATTCATTTATGCTTTTAAGATTCAGCTTATTTTTATGGAAAATTGCAGGTGTTGAAGCTATAAAGAGAGATGGAGAGTGTGATGTTATCCTTCAAAGTGCACATGGAATACATGAGGAGAAGCTATGAAAGTTCTAGGCTTCCAGGTATGGATGCCAAAACCTTTTATTATATTTGCTGTTAAGAATAACTGTTGGCAGACAGTTGTGTAACTTCTATGACAGTATCTCTTGAACCCAGGCATAAGACAGACTGATACCAGTCATGATCTCAAGACTATGATTGCATTGTTCCCCATTCACAGAAGGTACCAAGGTGACAAAAATATTTATGACAAAAATATTTATGAATATTTCATTGCTGCACCATTGTTATCAAGCTGCAGTTATGTTAGTCTGATTATAGTAGCTCCAGATGACTCATGGCTTTCATTATATGTCTAAGTTCTTAAAGGATAAAGGATTTGGGAGAGATTGTGGTTTTTTTTCTGCAGAAAAATGATAAAAAATCTGTTCTATGATAGTAAGTGCATTTGTACTCCTCAGCACCCACTAAATTTTGTAAGAGGAACATAGACTGTGAGCTTTCTGATGGTCCTCACAGCTGCTTTCAAGCAATGTCTTGAAGCATTCACAGACAGTGAATAGAGCATAGACCTTTGTGCTGTGGTGGAACAGGGAGTGTTCGTGCTCTCAGTTCTGCTGAATGAACTGTGGTGACACGGGAGGTCATGTGGGAGGTGGAGATGAGCAGCTCCCAAGCCTTTCCAGACAGGCTTGGAAGCCAGTGGCTTATTATACTACAATTTATTGAGATGTTTTTAATGTTTTATTCTCTGTTGTCTTACGGTTATGATTGTGGTTACTGTAGCTCTTTACTGCCACATTGGTCTGGAACAGGCTTCAGATAGTGAAGTTCTGTTGCTGAGTGTTCTCTGGCTCTACCCATGGCCTCCAGCAGGCTGTGCCAGCATGGCTTACATTCCTGTTCCCTGTCATTTGGTGTTAGGGCAGGTGGAATTCCTGTTCTCCACACCCCTATGTGGCAAAGACTGTATTGGCCTTGAAAGCTTCTTTTTCTTTGTCCCAAGAGACATCTGAGTCACAGTCATTTCAGAGCCTTATTATGGCTTTAAGCTGTAATACAACAAATCAGAGTAATGAGAGGTTTTAGTTCTTCCCTGTGACGTTTTGGCAAGTCCACACCCAAAACATTACACGTAGTTCAGTGGGAGTTGTGAGTGGAACAACAGCTGAGTAGAACGTCAGGAGGCATATTACAACCTTTTACTGAAGGTGCATGTTAGCTTTATGGATTGTTATAAAAATAATATTATAAACACTGCAGCAATCACCAACTGTGAATCACAGTGTGCCCATGCTACACAAAACTATAGAAGACTAGCAGAGGTTTGTCTGGGTAAAGGTACTGAGTTGGAAATTGGGAGACGAAGGATTTCACTGGCAAATTGTAACAGTGAAATATTTTAGCCTGAGGAGAAATAGGTTGTGGAAATGTCAAATCTAGAATACACAAAAGTTATGCAGAGAGAACCCATTACTGATTTTGGAAAACCTACCTGAATCTCCCGTTTCTTTGGGCTCAGAAATATCAGGAGTGACATGACAGCAGAATTCCTGATGTCTAGTGATTCTAACAAATAAACATTTGTTAACTCTGCTTTGATGGACAGTCCCTGTTTATCCAGCATCACTCAAAGTCATGTCCTCCCACAAGTCATTCTTTGTAAATAAAAAGACTTATAACCAACTTGGACAAGCCTACCAAGAATACACTTTAAAGAACACTGGAAAGAACAACAATGCCTTGGAAGGAGGATAGAGGAGACAAATCTTTTCCCTCATTTGTATCCACAGTTTTATTAAAGGTAGTGAATACATTTAGTCACATTGAACTAATCTTTTGTAAAGCACAAAGTTCAGCAAGGAAAGCTTGTATGACTTCATAATTAAACAAAATTGATCCAGGAAAAAGGGATCATGAAGTAATGTAGGGTGTTAAACTGTCTAAAGCTTATCCATCCTTGTGTTCAGATGTAAAACTGAGGCAGAGAAAGAACTGACCAGAATATTCCTCTCCTATCCTTTTTCTGCACTGTAACTACAGAGCTCAGAGATGAATTTGATTTGGGGAAGGAGAAGGGACTAAGTCCCCCTGTTTGTGTGTGCTCCTACAACACAAGGGTTGTGGCTATATAGTCTTCCTCCGTATAGTCTGAGTTGCAGAATTTAAGCCAAGGTGGATTGCAGCAGTGCATAGTGTGTGTGGCTGTTTGCTCCACCAATACAGAGGATTTGCACCAATGTCGCTACTCTCCCAGCAAATCCTCTGTATAACAAGCCAAGACCTGTGATACCATGTAGGCTTAGTTCTCAGCAACCTTTCACCATAACCTTTCACCATAACCTTTCACCATGCAGTGAATGTGAAATGCTACCAATCTAGAACAGCAGAGTTTTAGCCTGCTTTGGAAAGCATATGTGATCGGCAGTAACTCGTGGAGAGCAGACCCATTGTGAATTAAATGCCATTTAGCTGAAAATGTACACTGGATTTAATTCAATTCCTTGTTTGCTGGCACAAATTCTGCTGGTGACCATGAGTTACTAAGAAAAAGATGCAATTTTTATCTCCCTTCCTAGGTTTAGCACTATTCAAATGTCAAATTGTTTTGTGTGCCCTCACTCCTGATCTTGAAATCTGGAACCAGTGAGGAAGATGAGAATGAGCACAACGCCTCTAACCTTACCATCTAGGCCCAAACTCCCCTTGTGTGGTGTGTGGGAGTCTCTTATAAGCATTACTCTCACATAAGCATATATTTTTGTAGTGACTGTATACCACAGTTCAAATGCTGGTTGCTGTAACAGAACTCTGGAGCACATACTGGAGCAGTCATGTGTTCTCCCTCCCACCCCCATCTATCCCGTTCATAAGTTAAAATAAGCAGTTAAGGATATGAACCATGACCTTGTTTCTGTCCTCACAAATACCACTTACAGTACTACAGGACTTTAGCCAAAACAAGCCAGTCTTTATAATTACAGGAAAAACATTTCTCTCTGATATCTCAGATTATGATGTGCATGCAAAAATGGATGCACACATGTGTCTGAAATGGCAACACTGGCAATTGAGATAGTTCTCAAGCTGGTACAATGTGTTACCAGATATGATTGGTTGTTGAGTGTTTGAACCACAAGTAAACATCTTTTTCAAGACTTGGTAATAGTCTGCCATCCATAAAAGGAAATTTAACTATAAGTAGTATTTCTTTATGCTGTTTAATCTACTTACTGTCTATTTTCACATCTTTGTTCTGTCTCCCATTTAACAGCTAAAATGAAATGTAGATGCTCATACAGGATTTTTCATCAAGTTTTTGCTGTTAAGAAGGCCCAAACCCAAACCTCCTACCATGGTCTATAAGCAATGGGGTTCCTCAGAAGCCAAAGTCAACACAGCACAAAGCCATCTCTGAGAATGCAGAGGAGCTGAGTGTCGAATAGACCTTCTCCTTTACTCCATATGCAGTTGGAGTTCCTAATTTGCTGTTGGCTTATGAGACCCTAACAGAAGTTAAGAATTATTACCTTGTAGTGTATCACCAGTGGAGACCAGAGTTGTCTGACTGTAAATAAGAAAGGTCTGCTGCAATACCAGCCTCAGTAAATAATCCATTTGTCTGGATTCAGATTCTAATCTCTTCATTCTAGCAAGATGTTGGGTCAGTTGAATGGTTTGGATTTTAATTTGTGAGCCACAGAGCAAAAGAGGATCAAGAAAGAGAATTACAATATTTGTGTTACCTCTACATTTGAAGACTGTAGTATACTGCATAAGAAAACTTTCTCTGCATTTTCCAGCAGGGAGACATTTAACAGATGCCAGATACATTTAAATGAACATATTAAAAAGACAAGAAATTTGGAAATATGGAGAAAAAGAAAGATAAAAGTGAGTATTACTTTCAAATATTCAGACTTACATTTTAATGGAAATAATTAAGTAAATAATACCAAACTAGTATTTAATCTGCAGAGCTTAGTTTGGGCTTGAGGTCTCTGTGTCTTGATAGCCATAGAAAAGTTGTTTTCTGAGTACATAACTGGCTTCTGTAAATATTGCATACTGTATTTGTAGATCAAAAAAAAAAAAAAAAAGAAAAAAAGCATGAAGACCATTTTAGTACGGAGAGAAAATTTTGGCAATGTCCCGTGCTTTGTTACCAAGTACCTACTCTTTTCAGATGGAGTGCACATGGCACTAAACTCCAGAAAGTTTTACATTGTCTTTAGCAAAATCAGTCACTGTCAATGCTGTGTTGGTGTCTCTAGATATGGATTGCTCCTCTGCTAGAACTTTCTGGAAGAAAGATGTTTGAAGAATCACAGTTTGAAATATTTCAGGAGAGTTCAGATGTTTTGAAATCTGAGAAAGGAACAGACTGGATGGTATAGGCAATGTTGTTACTTGTTAATTTGACTACCAGCTCTTAAGCAGTTGCACTACAATAACCCTACAACAATTTATAAGAGTTAATAGACATCTTCATAAATACTTGATATTTGGTTCAGCCATTACAGTTATAACTGTTGATAATACTTCTTTGTCCACGACATGCTTAGATTTATAATGATTTATATATAAATTGTTCAAAGAACATTTGAATATTATATTTGCTCTTCTATGTAGTTCATAAAATATGAACTATTTTGGTTTCCTTTTAAGGAATTCCGTAGATTAAGTGGTAAATTTTTGAACTATTTTTTACCCCTTCAATTATAGTCTGTTATGAAGAACAATGTCTTTAATTTCTCTCTCATTTTTCAGTAGACCTGCAAGCATGAGTGTTGCCATTTGACTGACATACACAATTTAGAAATCTGTCTTAATATCTCACTAGTCTGAGTTTTGAAAACTTCTTGACAAAATCTAAAAAAAATTCTTGACAGTATTTTCATGTTCTGAAAATGCAGAACAATGTCTACGATGTCACTCACTATTTGCACCCTGTCACTTGTCAGTATTTAGGGTTAACATAATCCACCAACACTATAAAGGATAAATGGATGCTTGTGCCTCTCAACACAAGTGTGCACCGTTGTGTTCAGCTGGGAGTGCACACAAAGCCAATAACCAATACACAGAAGATACAGGGGGAAAGGAAGAATTAAATCTGGCCACAGAGCTTTGAAGTTGCAACCCCAGGGATGGGGCATCCACCACCTCTCTGGGCAACCTGTGCCAGTGTATCACCACCTCATTGTAAAAAATGTCTTCCTTATATCTAGTCTAAACCCACACTCTTTTAGTTTAAAACCATTAACCCTTGTCCTATCATACAGACTCTACTAAAAAGTTCATCCCCATCTTATAAGTCCTTTTTAAATATTGAAAAGCTACAACAGGGTCTCCCCAAGCCATCTCTTTTTCAGGCTGAACAACCCCAATTATCTCAGCCTTTCCTCACAGGAGAGGTGTTCCATCCCTTTGATTATTTTGTGGCTCTCCTCTGGACCTACTCCAGCAGGTCCCCATCTTTCCTGTGCTGAGGAATCTAAAAGAATCAGTCCTACCAGTTCCGATGTCAGCAACTGGAGTTGCTATGAGAAGTTGTTACAAATTATCTGCATAAAGCTCAGTTATCCCAACTGAATCTTCAACACACCATCAGATTCCAAGCTTCCCGGATCAGGCAGCCCTGACACTACAATCACCTGCAGTGCCTACAGTGTGTCAAGATTCAGTTCTATGGAAAGGGATTTGAGCTTGCAGTGACATGAACTTTACCTCCTAAAACAGAGAAGCAGCACTTCTGCAGGGTCTCATTTTGAGACTACTTGTCTCGTCAGCAGATCATAGACCCTGTTACTGGTACCAAATCACTTGCATGGACCTCTCTTAGCAAGTAAGGCAGGGACAGGAAATCAGTGTCAGTACTTCAGACTGTAGAAAGTTTCCTTTCTTTCTACCCCGAATCTATTTTGGCTTTTGAAAGATAACATGGCAATCTGTCCTGTCATCTGTTCTGTCACATCACTTGTTCTGCTACATATTGTGGCTCCTAAGAACAGAAAATAAAGTAGAAAAACTGGACAAAATCCGTAGTTAAAAGCCAGGTTATTTTTAAATTTGGGGTTCATTTTGTGGAAAATAGATGAATTTTTCTTTTCCTAGTCCAAAGTTGATCTGTGAGGTAAAAAAACCTGTAGCCTTAGTGGCATGATTGACTTCCTGAGTATCTGGCAAGGACATTTGTATTTTGGTATAAATCTGGGTCATTAGAAAGAGAAACTAAGCAGTAGTTTGTGATTGGTGACTGTAAAATTTGATTAATTGAGCACATGCATTCATCTGAAAATATTTTACTTCTTAGGCTATATTTCTGAGCTTTCAAGCACTCTTGTTAATTATTCATTGATAATTGATCCTGCCTGGAATTAAAAGCACAGAGCACTGTTGACTGGATAGTGAGAATAATAGGGATTCATATCTACTTTTTGGTGGCAGAATGAGGCAATGAAAGTGAAAAATGCCAAGGCACTAATTGATATAAATCTGGTAAATTCTGTGGCATGGGGACTTTTTGGCTGGAAGGAGTATCTTGGATAAACTCAGTGTCTTCAGTAGTTGCTGTATCCAACGCCTGGAGAACATAACTGCAATTTTTGCAATAGAAGGCTACCAGTAAAGGGGGTCAGTGAGAACTCTGGTGAATCTGCCAGGGTACCTTGTCTAGTTTATGCCTCTTGAGTTACAAACAGATCTAAGAGAAGCTGGGCTGAAGAAGGTACCATTTTGTGTTTGCATATTCTCAGTGTCTAAGTGTCTGCACCTTGACCAAAATTTTCCTCACAGCTGGGATAGTCAGTGACTGAAATTGGCTGGATATTAGGGTGGGACTAGGTGTGTGCATATAAAGAAAGTGTCATGCTGTAAGAGTGATTGTTTATTAGGGAGCTCTTTTTCTTAGCTTTTCTTAGTTTAGGTATCAATAAGGGTACTGCCATAGGCTCCAATTGCCATCAGCCCAAATGCTGTCTCGGAATGATGCAGTTACACTCTTTTACTTCTGGGGCAGTGTAGGCTTCCTGGGAATGTGTGGTGCTGATCTGTCCAGGTTCTGTGGGAATAAGTGGCCCATTCTTAGGACTTTTATTTAAGCTAATGCACAACTACAGGCATTATCTCAGCCCTAACAGATCTAACAGGAAAAGTTCCTTAAGGAAAGATTTACCAGTATGAATAAATGAAATACATTTGGTTTGTGAGAATTCATAGCCAGAGTTTACAAATGAGGTGGGATAAAGTCACTGTGGGTTGAAGGTAAAATAAGGTATCACAAACAAGGACTTTAGTGTTTAGCAGTACCTGCATATATGAAGCATTTCATTTCAGTTCGTTTGAAGCCCTGTACTTTGCAGCCTCAGTGTTCACTTCTTCCCTACCTGTAAATCATAAGGTGACTGTTTGAAGAAGATCATGTGTCTCAGAGCATGCAGGTGAATGGAAGGTTAAACATTGTGACTGGCATTCAGGTGACTCTTGTGCAATCAATCCCAGTGATATGATACTCAGTCAAAAGAACTGAGACAGAATTGACAGTCATGGCGAGAAGAAAAGAGAGGGAGAAGGTGAAGGGGAGGCTCTTAAATATGCTTTCCAATGTTGCATTAGGGGGAAAAAAAAAAAGACCTGGGCTTTGATTCTTGGCTGCAGCTGGATCTCTGGCAGCTATGGGGATGTGCTGAGTGCTTGCTCAAGTGTTCAGGATCACAAGGGAAAGGGCTGGAACCCAAAACCCTGCTGTTCACATTCTTCCAGAGGTGGAAGGCAGAGGGCGAGACAGCCAGGTCCTTGGCTATATCCTATAAAATAGTGACTGTTTCTTTGCATGGTCATAAAAGAGCCAGATATATTTGCTTTATGCATTTTGTGCTATCTTGCAAAACAAGACAATTTAACAAGAGCAAGAGAGGGGTTTTTTTTCTACAGTAAGATGCTAAAATGTGTCAAAGATTTTGATGTTCATAAATATACAAGAAAGCCAATGTTTACATAGGCCAAGGAAGGGTGATTTAAAGATTCTGTTCAGCATGGATCTCAGGGTTTAATGGGCCAGTTCTAGCAAAGATATCCACACAGGTATCATTTTTCAGTAACTAAAAGAAATTAGTTAAAACCTAAAGCTGAGAGACAGAGAATCTCTTTGCATTCTTGTCCAGTTACTCTTTCAGTGAAGTGTTCTCAGCATACTGGTAACTACATCACAGTTTGCACAGAGTTCATATTCTTGTCATTATGTTTACAAATGTATACCTGATTGGGAAAAAAACTCTTTCTGGGAAGAGGTAGTGGAGGTGCTACTAGAAGAGGCATGGGATGTGAAACTTCATATTTCTATAGGCCTTTGGAGGGATTCCAAAAGTGATTTAAAATCTGAGGGAAGGTGGCACACAGATGCAGTGAGGCAGCTGTGGATGGCAATTCTGTACAGTTAAGCAGTTCTGTACAAGGAGTAAGGGGTACAAGGATGAGATATATAAAAACAAAGGCATGGAGGCAAAGTGATGTATAATCTGGTAAATGATCCTCTTAAGAGTGAAGGATAGCCTGTGCTCTCCTCTTGCTGCAGTAGAGACTGCAGCTACCTGAGTACATCTGTGTCACACCTGGCAGACAGTCACTGTGAGGTCAGGGCCAAGGTCATTCAGTGCACACCAGACAGTGGGCAAATGTAAACACAGTTTATCTTAGAAAGGCATCCTCGGGGTAGCTTACACCTCTCAGTATACCCTGTCTCTCCCCACCCTCCAGTAAACTCCATACCTTTATAGCACCAGGTACCATCACAGAGGGAGGTCTTTGGTTACGTTTTCTTGAGTTGCACACAGTAACTGGGTGCAGCCCAGCAGAAACCAGCTATAAACTAACTAGGGGAATAATAGGATTCTCCTCATTATGGTTTTGGTGACATCCACTATAGTTGTTGCCATATCATAATGCTAAGGCAGCTTTATGAAAAGTTCTGTCTACTTCAATGGACACAGCAAGGGAGAGAATGTCCTCTAAATACAGAAGCTTCCAGCCACTAATAAAGATATCTTATGTAGAATTTACTTTAGGTTTTCATAGCTGTCAGTTTCCTTACAGCTGCCTCGTCTCATCCAATCATTAAAACACATATGCGTTGCAGATGCTGGCTGGGTTTTCAGTTGCCTAATGCAAAATGGAAAAAGGACATTTGCCCTTAATATAAACAATTTTTCTTCTTGGAATAAAGCTCTTTTTCCAAGATTTTCTGGCTCATTGCTTTAGTAACACTCATACTGCTTTCTTTCTGAGAATTGCGGAACACCTGGTCTTTGAAAAGCCCAGCTTTTCAAGATGTCTCAAATTTGGCATCCTAAAATTAAGACACTCTACTGAATCCTGGCTTTTATCTTTACTCAGCCCAGGTGACCTCACATTGCACCATGGGGAATTTTCTTATCATGAATTTCTGGTTAAGACCTAAATTTCTCTCAGGCAGAGCTGCTGTTATTGTTCTATTCCGTATTAAAATACAAACCCACATTAACCAAACCTAAGGCAGTGCTTACGAATCCAGAATGAACATGGCAAGTTTGAAATTATATTCCAGATCAGATTTTGCCAAATGGTACTCTATAAAATGACAGGTAACTTCCTTACTTACACATTTGGTACTTTGCAACTCTGGGCAGAAATAACGTTACCTGAAAATAACCTACTTCAAAACAATGAGGAAAGGATCTCGTGCAGTAATAGGTCAGAAAACCCTTGTGGCTGTGGGGGTCTCTTATCAACCTTATTTTTTTTCTCAGCATTATTAATCTGGATAAAGCTCATTAAATATCTTAGATGCACTGAAGATAAATAGAACACACAGAACACACATGTTTTGTACCTGTAGTAACTTTACTTAATTACTGATACTAAAGTATAATTGTTCAGACTCACAAAGGCGATTTTAATGCAAAATAGGGAATTATATTGAGCCCAGGAGCAGAATGAGTGAAATACAGTGTTACTTCAATAATCGATGGCCTTTGGGATCCCCTGGGAACAGGATGTCAGACTGAGAAGATGATAGCTTGAGATGTAGGTCTTGCATCTGATTCTGTTAGAACTTAACATGACTATCTTCTGTCTCTGCCAGAGTGAATAGGCTGAATGTGGTCACACAGTCTTCCTCCACCTCAAAGCCTGGCTGTGTGATCCCTCGATACTGATCCATTCACTAACTCCTGAATGTGATTCCTAGGGTTTAGCTTATATGCCCAGCTCTGTCAGTCTTTGTATATGTATGTACACATGTGTTCTGTGTATGCCTGTATGGAATTTCCTGCTGTATTCATGTGTGGTTCCACTACCGACAGTTAAGTAGAAACAAACATGCTGCAAGATCACAACTACATTAAGCCTTTAAGGGAAATGACATGGGAGGACATAGGTCAGTGAACAGGCAGTGGAAAACTGAGCTAAATTATCAGATCAGAATTTGGGTTTTGTGAGACACAGTGTGTAGCTGCAGATGGCAACTTCTGCCAAAAAACCTAGATTTGAAGTAATTATGTGAAGGAAAAATAGACCCACACAAAGAGATTCAGTAGCTTCCTGGAAAAAAACACCAGTAATGTCACCCTTTTCATGTGCAGATTTCTATCACTGCTCTGGCTGTGCAGGTGTGTCATACATCACTCCTGACAATCCCACCTACTATGATTAATATTGACTGAGTATGAAAGAGAACTGATTATTTGGCAGCTTGCAGCAGGGCAGTCCACACTGTGGTTGAGGCTGGTAGAAAGCTCCACTCTGTGGCTGCAGAGCTGTGACCATCCCAATGTCTGGCTGGTCACTGGGACACGTGATAACAGCCATGGCCCTTGGGATCTGTGCCAGCAGGGAGTTGCCTTCTCCTGTCTGTGCCTCGTGCAGTAAAAGAGGCCCACTGGAGGACATGGTGAAAGAAGTTACTCTGGCAGCTCCATGCCCTCTGAGAATTTCCGTCTGTACAACAGAGGTCACTCACATTGTCAAATTCAGCAGACTTAAGGATATTCTGAGCATCCTAGAGAACAAATTGATCAGTGACCCAGTTCTTCCATTCCATTTGATTGCTTTATTGAGCCAGAATTCCTGATGCCAAGGGGATCCCTGGGGTCTGATAAATTTGGTGCAAAAAGAGATGTTTGAATGAAGTACTTCATGGATGAAAAGGGCACAACAGATCAAAACAACTTTGGCTATTCCTACTTCTGTTTAGAAACTGTGGTAGTATTAGGAGTCTGCCTGCAAGTTTTAAATGGGAAGATCTCCTTTCTCTGCTACAGCATAATGATTAATACAAAATATATCGTAGGCATATAATGCAGTTACGATACTGATATGTGTAAATCACCTTTTGTAAGCAGAGATGAATAAAAGAAGCTCCTGCTCCCATCAGGTTTGTAATTCAAAGTGTGTCCAAAATGTAGCAGCAAAAAAAAAGTTTGCAGGTCTGTGAGTGAAAGTAGTGTAGGAGTGTGTCCTCCCCATGTGGAACAAGATTTGAGAATTTTTCATTTTTTTCAAATGTGGTGAATGATAAAGCTTTGCATGTGTATTAGTGATGCCCATATTTGCTGAATGGTACACTTACTGGGTTTATTTCTGATGGAAAAAGTTTGTGTCTTGCTTTCATAGCCCCCAAGCAATGGTTCATTCTCCCTTGGTTCATCAACAACCCTCCATTTAAAGCCTCTGACACAACTGCTGCACTTAGGAAATTTTGGTTTTCTTTTCTCTACCTCTGTTTGTACTGTTCCCCAACACTGAACTCCTTGGAGTGTAGACTGTTGCTGGTGTGCTTAGGAAGTTGCTACAGTATTATGAATGTTCCTGCAAACTACTAATTTCAATTAAATCCTCATTCATTCAAATGCATTAGCAACCTTATGTACGTAAGATAAAAGTAGTCCCAGTTGAGTGAGAATAAAAAGTAACAAATGGTAAGAGTCTAATGAAATCATTCTCACATATAAAGTGACCGTGATCGTGATTATGCATAACCCCAGCTTTGTCAGAATTTTGTTGTTTTACCATCAAAAGCTATTAATGCTTTCATAGTAATTTTCTGCAGCAAACACTAACAAAGACAGCAGTTTGAAAAAAAATGGCTGAAAGGTCTATTCTGCAAGTTGGGAATGTGAGAGATTACATCAGTCTGGAGGTTTCTGCTGGTTACACTTAACAGCTGGAAACCCAAAACGTAAAGGTTAATACAAAGTTATTAACCAATCACAAATGCTCATTGCTGTCAGGCTGCCCTGTGTATTGCTTACAGCTTCCTCTGATTCTTCAGGACTTACTCATGGATGACTTATAACTCACATTGGAATGAATACTGTGTACAGTAAATTATGTAAGAAGATTGCACAGGGTGCCTCTCCCATGATGTAACTAACATTAAATTGTTAATCATAAACCTGGGGCTTCTCAGCTTTCACTAGCACGTACAGCTGTTATAGAGCCAGGTGAAACACCCTCTGAGGAGTCTGGTGAAGTTCCTCTGTTCTTACTGACATTTGTTGAAAGCCATATGCTGCACATAAACCAAAAAGACAGCAAAGCCTTGCTGCAAAAATTAAAGCTCTGTGTGTAGAAAGGATACTGAATTTTGAAAAACTGTTTTATTTTAGCAAGGACATGTTTTTATTTCGTCTTTTCTGGACACGTGGCAAAACCTAACCCTAAGGGAAATCATTTGCTACAGCTTAGTTTTGTGTTGTATTATTCTCTGACAAGATTTGTTTGCCAGTTTTAGAAGCAGTTTATAAACCAGTCAAGTAGATCAAAACCGGAAAGCTGAAACATTCTTAAACATTCATTGAGTGAGATGTTTTTTCCCTTAAAACAAATCCTCTTTCCTTTTTGTTAGCTTGACTAACACAAACTTTTACTATAATGATAACTGAAAAAAAAAAAAGATAATCTTTTAAGCTGAAGTTGTGCATGTCAGCTGGAGTGAACCATTCTCAAAATGTTATTAGCCATCAGCCAGTCTATAAAACAATGCTATGTTTCTCTCCATGGGGTGTGCTAACTAGCTTGCAATTTCGCTGGGTTTAGCCTACCTTAATTTTCCAGTGATATAAATATCAAGTAGTGCCTATTTCATTTCAAGGGGTGTGTTTATCACATCACATCTTCTGTTTTATTGCATCATTTTTCTGCTCCTCTGACGTTCTTGTCCCTCCATAGATAACTGTTATTACCATGTTCATGGAAGGCAAAGGCACAAACTGTGTACTGTTACAAACTTGTTTAAACTTATGTGAAATTTTTTTTGCACTAGCAGTGAATCTAAGAGGAAGAAAATACTTTTGGTGATGAGATCAGTAAATAGAGACACAGTTAGTGTCTAGTGGGATTCATATCAGCACACTCAGGTTGTTAGGAACTGATCCAGACCAGTCCTACATATTTCTCATGATTCCCTATGCTGTAAGTACTGTACTATGTTTTAAGAATCCATTAGCAATGGGAGCAGCTTACACAAGTTTTCTATCAAGAATTAACTATGGTTGAAGTTTGCTATTTCTCCTTTCTGTCTCTTGCTGGGTGTTGAGTCTTCTTTGCTACACACCCTTTACCTGTCATTCACTTGTCCAGGAGGTTTAGGCAATGCTCAGTCAGACCTTGGCTCGCAAGCCCACGTCTAGAGTCGTCCTCTGGGTCCCAGCCCTCTTTGGCCAGCACTGGCACATTTTGCCTGGGGCTGCTGGTGGCTGAACTCTGTACTTGATGAAATGGTGGAAAGAGGCTTAAAATATTGCAGTAGGTGCAAAAGTCAATGTGTCATTGCTGATGCCTGTAACTGCCTTACGTCAGGGCGGTGGTATGACATGCCACACTGTTTTCCTCCACTGCAGGCCATATATAGCCTGTTACACTTTGATCTGCTCAGCAAAACAGAATGGATTCCTTTTGTCTGTAAACAGCAGCTGGGTGAAAGGAAAGGGTAGTGGAGCCTGAAGATATTTGAAGGATAGGCACTGGCTTTGAATATATTTGCTGACGAGATAACAACCCATATGTGTATTGCCAATGTCAGTTTGGTCTGTACTTGTTACTGCTTCTAGAGCACGGTTGTGGTATAAACCACTCTGCTCTGATTTCACCTTGGCAGATGCGATTCTGGAGGGAAAATGTGGCCTGGCTAAACTGGTATGTTGTGCCTTCCTGTGACCCTCTCGTCACATGAGCTATTTCAAGTAAGACTGCTCTTGTTCTTGGCAAAAAGGACGTATCTTTGGTGGGGAGCTTGCATGTCCTGTTACTGTTCAACATGGATTTTCACATTTAAGAGGTTCCAACAATGCAAATGGAGCTGGTTTTTACGATTCATGAGACGCAAAGCTGACTTAAAATGAGCATATGGAGGCATATGAAAGGTTTGTACTGCAGTTAAATGTGACTGAGGATCGAGGAAGAACAAGTAGTTTAGAAAAAATACTTGCATTTTAAAACATCTATTCTTGATTTGGGGCAAGTGCCCTTGAAGCTTTAGAGATAGCATCATCTCATCCTACCTCATCCCACATTTTCTAAGCAAGTGTTCATGGTTCACATCTGCTTTATTTACTGTCTGTTAAATTTATGATGTTTTATCATATATTAGAAAAGAAATATATCTTCCATACAAACATGTGGTTTAAAAATGGGATTATAATCCCAGGGCCTTCAAACACTCATGTTTCAGTGAGTAAAAACAGACTTTCCTGATACATTTTGCAGGACAGAAATGGTTGTTACATGGCTTATACTGTATAAAATGATATAGAGCAGTTCTCTCTTTGGCTATTAAATCACATACTTAGTAACAAGCATGGATTGTGAATGCAAAATTCATTAACTCTTACAGTAAAGTGTAGAATGTGAGATGTATTAAAATTCTTAGCATACCAAAGGGTGTGAACCAGATTTGGAAATATGATAGTGGTTTTTAACACCTCTTTTAAAATGAGGCAGATGCAGAATAATTTAATCAAGATGTATATCCAAAGTATGGAATGAAATCTTTTCTGAACCCAACTTCCTGCATTCATGAACTGTACATCCATGAAGCTCTCAAATAAAGCAGTGTTCAAACCCCATTTCCTCCTCTTAGTGGGCAGAGAAAATGTGGAATATTTATTATTCTAGCAGTGCTGTGTCCTTTTGTGTACTGCATACACAATCCTGTGGTTTTGCAAAATCCTGCTTTAAAAGTAAACCTTGGAAGCAATTGGAAGGGCAGAGGGAAATGTGCCATCTCATATGCCTTCCCATGAACTCAGCTGATTATGTATGATTATAAATGATTTGTGGTGTGAGGCCAGGCCTCGTGAAGGCTTTGTGGGGCATTGTGGATTTGCAAATGCAAAGTGTCTGAAATCTCTTGTAGTGACAGCGAGACAGCTGCAGGACACAAACACAAAGTGTGTTCTACCCCTGTGAAATTAAGCACATTCCTCAGCTTTAACATATGTTTGGTTTGACCCTGGTTAAAGCAGACTGAAAGAAGGCAAGCTTGTTCCTTATCATCCAAAGTACAAAATGCTGGGGTAAAAGGCAAGTTTAACTATAGAAGTGGTAGGGGGAAAAGGCCTCCTTTTGCCTTACAAGAAAAAAGAAAAAGGAGCTGCATTCATTGCTTTCTGTCCTTTTCTCTGTCTCATTAACCTGGAGATCTTTCAATATTACATAATTCACTATTATTCCTATGGCTGAAATTTCATTTAACTTTGACTGGTTCTAATTAGACATCTATAGCAGGAATCAGTTGCCTAAACAGAGACCTGTAGTGCCATTTGAGATGCCCTACATTTTGTAAGGTACTGCCATAGGGCTAACACAGCACCTAAGGCAAATCTTTGCTCTTCTGGAGCAACAGTGGTTGTGTCAGGGCATCTCCCATGGGACTAGATCCTCACATTTAATCCATAGACTAAACAAATTGTTTTGGCTCATTGTGTGAACAGAGAAGAGAGAGACTGGCTGCTTCAGAAGATGGTTGTGTGTGTCTGTCTTAGTCATCAAGACAAGTCAGTCATCCCTCTAAAGTATTTGTCTGTTATCAGGGGGTCCAGGTGACAAGGTTAATTTAGGATTCTAATCTGTGGGTGGCAGAATTAAGTTGTAGTAAATCTTGTCCTATGTGAACAGAAAAATATGGAAATCATGGGCTTTTAATATAAAGAGTTTGATTTCATAATATTACTGATATTTATCACTTACAGATGAATTGTGAGAAGTCCCAAGGATGAAACTGGCTAAAGCTCATGTTTAATTAAAAGTGCAATTGAAAATCTGAATTAGATTTTTTTTTCCTAAAATTGGTTGGTATTTAAAGAAATACAGTAAGGCTTTTATTTGTTTAATCAACCAGGGGAACATTACTCCACAATACAGTTGGAAGATACATATCTTTTCATATTAAACCATTCCCCTGTTTTAAACTGGTTTGTGAACACCCACCTGTCTAAAGTAGATTTGTTGCAGTTGTGATGGTCTGGGGATACAAATGAAGCATAATTTATAAAAGATAACATTATATTCTCTTTTTATTAGACCACTACCTTAGCAGGTGAAAACAGAGGAGTATTCAACACACAACCCACTCCTTTAGGGTATGCACGCTTCTCTGTTTTTTCCCGTTATTTCAGTACAGCTATTAAAAGATACTACTCCCCTTACAAGACCAGCCTCATTTGTTACTGTCTTAAGGAATGCAAATCTATTAATAGTGGAAATGAGGTAAGGAGGTCAGGATTATGAACAGAACACAAGACAGAACCTTTAAAGTCATCCCTGTCTCACTTCAATTAGACACAAAATGATAAAAAGATTCCTTTGACATTCTGAAGCAGCACAGGAAACACAGCAGTGCAGTTCAGTGGGATATGGTTTCCGTGCCATTTGAATGCCAACAGATTCTGAGGTTTGGCCAGGTTATTCAGCACAAAGCTCCAAGAGGTGGGAAAGTATTATTTATGCCACTGTCACGTATCCTGACAGGGTGGATACACACATCCCCTACCAGAGAAAAGTCCCTTCCATGTCTTAGGGTGCAAGTCATGGCTGTGGGGTGCAAAGCATAATGGAACTGGAACTTTCCCAATTATATAAATATAACTCCTTGCTTCTTTATTTGCCCTTTTAAACAATCAGACATCATCACTTATACAGAATCCCTCACTGTAGTTTTAGGAAATTCTGGAATTGAAACAAAGTGAGAGTGGAAGCAAATATATTTCATGGTTTTGAATTTAAAAGCTTTTAAAAACAAATTTTACAGGAGATAAGTTACCAGCTTTTGGGTTAGCTCTATCAATAAAGAATTTACAGCTGAAGAGACTAAAGGGGTTACCCTGTAAGGCTCATCCTATAATAGTGAGAAAAGCCTGTACAAAGCCATCTGTAGGATATTAGACATTAAAATGAGATTTAATTAGCATGTCAGTGGCTTAATAACTCTCTGTTGTGTTTGGGATCTATAGTGATTTCCTACCCCTTGGCTGTTTTGACATTAATACTTTAACTCTGGTACTTTAAATACATGCAATGATAATGTTATTTTCTTCATACTGGAGAATCTGGTGTATAATGGTCACTATCCACTAAGCCGCATGTTTATTACATTTGTTTCCTCCCTATGTTTCTTTGCTTGCTTCCTTGCACATGTGAGAACATTTAACATAGTTTCTTTGTTGGATTTCTTTTGTGTTCTTTTCATAGACTACTTTATGGTGGGTTATGGTCTGTGGGCCACAGAGTGAAGAACGTTTTGAACCATGAACACTACTCTCTATGTGTTGTGGAAATGCTGGAAATTGTAATTTGTTTTGTTAAAGTGAATTTACAACATTGTTTGCTGTAGAAAAGCCATAGTCAACTAGTACTAGGATTTATTAATAGAGGAGACAAGTTTGTAAGGTAATTAACAAATGAGATAGGATACAATCTGCTGGAAATGGCTCATCTGAGGACTTCTTGAGGATTTTATGCCATATTTTTCTGTTGAGGGTAGATGAGAGATTTCCTATTGCCCAGACTGGAGGGTGTGAAGAGATAAGGATGAGAGATCTGCAGAACCCCCTGGAACTCACTGCAGTGCTGGGCCGTAGCTGCTGGTGTGTGAGATGTCTGTGATTGCACAGGACTTCTACTTCAATGGGCCATTTGGTGTCCCTGGACTCTGTGTACTCAAATGGAGGTTAACCACAGTTCCTTAATTTAAAGGATGCCCTGAGAATACTAAATTAATTAATTATCAAGGCAACATAATGTTCCTAGCCATACTATCCAAATTAACTGTTGGTTAATGTTTGATTATGTTGTAGAACTAAAGCTAAAGGGTCTATAATGCAGGGTCCAATAAAATGTATGATGTTGTCTTGATAAAAACTCACAATCAATTTTCCTTAACTACCAATATTTTCCAAAAGTACATGTGTTTGTTTTGTCAGCTTTGAATACACAGTACGAAAAGTAATTTTGTACTTTATGAATTGCTTAGTTTCTGTTTCACAATGTGCTAAATTTTTTATGATGACCATAAAATTAAAACAATCTGATACTATGTGCACTGAGATTTATGACATTCCACATTCCTTGAAAGGTAAGTTTAAAAAGTTAACTGATGAGAAATGTGTTGTAACTTCTTTGGGAAATACAAAGAGAAGTTAAAAAGATGAAATTTATTTTATTCAGAGCTCTCAAATACCTGATTTTATCTTTCGTTTCAATGAATAGAATTGTGTGACCCTGATTCAGCTAGTTCCTTAAAGAACAGTTTATGTTTTAGAAGGGGGTAATGTCACAAAAAAGTGGATATGGATTATTTGAGAGCTGTTATGTCCTGAGAGATTCAGTAGAACATGTTCTCACACTTGAGAAATCTTGGATTAGAACATGACCAAACTTTTAATGATCTCATTCTCCTTCTTCATATCCCAGTTCTTTCAGTTTATTTCCATTTGAAGAATATCTTCTGTCAATTTGTACATTCAAATGCTGCATCTGAAAAACTGTTTTCCACACATAAGGAAACCTGGATCGGAATGATTGATTGCTTAGGGCTGAGATTCAGATCAACATTGGTAAGTATTAAAAGGTTAATTGTTTAGATAACAGATCAATTATAAAACTGTTTCCATTCTGATAAAGGCAGAAATTCAGAGATTGCTTTGAGAAATATTAAAACCTTTAATAACTTAAATTGAGGGTATGGGTATGCCTTTGCACTGTGTCTTTGAGGGCAGTAGAAATGTGCAGCTGAGATGACAATGTATGGCATGCTAAAGAAAATATACCTTCCCTAAAATGTGCCATACAATAAAGCATTGTTTATTAGTTTTTATATCTGGCTATTTACGTGGCTATTTATATTTATTTATACTGCTGTTCCCATAGAAGAGAGCTTGTCACCATATCTCAAGAACAACCTCTAGAGAATAGTCCCTGCTGAGGAAACAATTTGAGAAAAGTCACATATCTTTAATGTGTAGCCTTTTCAGCTGAGATCAGTGCTGTGCATCTGGAAAATCTTACAAATTTATTAAAACCAGTAATGTATAAGAATGTTTTAGGTGCAATAATACATAGCATTATGAATAATGTAATAATGATGTAAGTTTTCTGCTCTTGTTATTACTTCCTTGCTTTCTCAAGCAGGGACATCTGAACTTTTTGATTTTTAAAAGAATGTTGCCTTTCTGGTGAAGTCTCTCCTTGACCATGTAGCTGTAGTCCTTCAAGACATCAGGCAGAACTCTATCAGGATATGAGAATTTATATATAGCCTCTCTAAAAGGCTACTTTAGGAAAATCTCTGTAACACACGTGGGAGCATAGCACAGACTTGCTGTGGCAAGAAGGGTCAAACCATGGAGTAGTGACTGTGCTCATACAATTTCTCTTATAAAAGTTAGTAAGCTTTGATCTAACAATGGTATGACTATTTGTGTGATATGGATGTATATATACAGTAACCCCAGAAAATCTGCTGTTTGTATCTGAATGTGTTTAGTTGGCAGTTCAAGCAAATTATAAATAATTAGGATACCAGGTTTTCGTCTATATATAAACCTTTGTCACATTTTTGTGACCTCGGTCAGACAATACAGTGAAATCTGAAGAAGTATTGACCTGAGTTGTGTATTGCTGAGGGAAATTTAATTTACTGTCTTTGGGAGAAGTTAATTAATTAGACCAATGGCCAAATGATCCTAACGCATAATTTGTTCATAGCCCCTAAAGAGCACTGTCCTCCTAATCCATGATCCTCTTGACAAAGGGTAAAGTCCAGCAGGAAGTTTGAGTTTTTGCAGAATCAGGGCTTTATTGTGCAAATAATATGTTTTTCCTATACACATATTTGCATTCATACATTCACACACACATACATAAGTTATTTTACATTTTAGAATGCTTGAAACGTATCATAACTGATAAAAAGACAGTGGCTACTAATTCTTTTTATGTCATAAAAATCCATTGGCACCAATAAGATCTTTATCTCTTATTGCAATTTCTTTGTAACAAACATAACAATTAAAATATAGTGATCTTCAACAAGAGTCAACTCCTGGATGATGAGAACAAATGTATTTCTCTTATCTACTGACAGTAGAGAACTCAGCAGTGATATTGCAGCTGCTGTTATCCCCCATCTTCATCCAGGTCTGATGAAGAAAGACATAAGAATCAATGACTTAGTGAGCTGGAAACAAACTTTTAAAAGTTAAAGTGAGCCAATTATAATAAAATACTGAATAAAGTGATGGATTCTCTACCTTTCAGTATATTCAATCGTTTGGATGCCTT
This sequence comes from Myiozetetes cayanensis, assembly GCF_022539395.1. Classification (NCBI taxonomy): domain Eukaryota; kingdom Metazoa; phylum Chordata; class Aves; order Passeriformes; family Tyrannidae; genus Myiozetetes; species Myiozetetes cayanensis. The sequence goes on from NW_026086605.1 coordinate 30,559,457, forward strand.
CTGGAATATATTTGTGCAAACACTGGCATTGACAGCAATATAGAGGTAGGATGGGGAACTGTATGTGTTTTCAGAGAGCACGTTAACTAATCTTTGACTCCTGCAGTCATGAACATTACATACGTCAGAACAAAGAAAAGCTTGGTTGCTTCTGGAAATCCATCAGCATCTGTGAAAATGCACAGCAGTACAGCAGAAGATATTGCAGTACAGAGCACCTTGTTCTCATTCGCAACTGACTGTTCCCATGTATCATCATCAAAAATGCATGGGCATAATAGGAATAGCAGGAGTCAGAACTTATCATAGCATAAAACCATGGTCTTGTGGTCATGACTAATAAACTACCTGTATCAGAGCATGTGAGTCACATCCTCTCCATTTAGCTTGGCAAGATAAGTGGTTGTTTGCATCACAGCAGCTCCCATGTAACCAGCACAAAATAAAAGAAGGTACAAATTGGTCATCTTTACCACCACCAAAGTAACTTTTTTTTTTTTTTTTTGGTGTGCTGAAGGTGTCAGCAGAGCAGTGTTTAGGTGAAAAGTAATAGATTCTGGCATGAAAGGCAAGACTGGATCTAATTGCTTTATTTAAAACTTACAAAATATGAAAGGTAACATCAAAATTCTTCATTTTTTTCAAATAGCAAACATATTCACAGTCTGCTCTCATCAAGCCTATCATAGGCTTAATGCCAACTGCTACTGGGCTAGTCCTAGCGAAATCTGTGTCTTGTTCTTTAGTGTATGATTTGTGCAGATCCAGGAGTTTTTCCAGAGAAGTTATTTTTCATGGTGGAATGGATGATTGGTCTTCATGGCATAGCTAATGAGATAAAGACTGGTCAGGCAGACTTCAGATGGCTCTTTGTATCCCATTTGTTGGGATTAAATTTTGTGTATTAAGTTTTTATGTATGTTTTGTTTTTCTTGCCACTGGCTGTGGAACTCGAACTGTTCCAGTGACAGCTCTGTCAGCTGGAGGTTGTTGGCTGCACCTGCCTTGTACAGTGGGGCATAAACTCAATGTTGTATCAAAGCCTCCTCAGTACTTTAATGAGAATTTCCTCTAACAGGAAAATCAGGTACTTATCCTAACTTTATGTACTCCAGCAGGGAATCCCCGGAGAGGGAGTGAAAGTCTGCAAGATTGCACCAGTACTTAACTTGCTTTCATTGTCTACATGAGCATGGAGTTTTCAGAAGAACCAAGTCTAGGCACAGAATAGTCAATGGTGCAGGTTCTTAGGGTATCCTCTAAATTATTCCTTATCCTATAAACAGCACCCAGTCCCCCACTGTTCTTTTGACCAAAGAAATAGTGTTCTAGTACAGAAACAGTTCCAGGAGCTTACCAGAAGTGACAAATTTTTGATGGCTTCAGTAGTATGCTCATGAGTTACATATCAATACATTTGCTTTACTCAGAGGCTTTACTCAGATGCAGCTTGCAGAAGTAATGATTGTTGAACACTGTGCCAAGTATGTTTGAATGAATGACTTCTCTAAGGAACTCTGTATTTATACACAAGAACCGACTTTTCCCATAATACCTCAATAAGGAAAAATGCTATTTCTCTGCTTGTTCTCCAGCTGTAAGTTGCTAAAGATGTTATTTGCAAGTCTGTGTATAACTCATGCCTTTAGGAAAATTTTCCCCTCTTTCTTCTATCACAGAGCTGAGAAGCATGGAAACAAATGAAGAATACATTTGGTATCCATTCACTGCTATTCAGATATTCATTATTGTAACACGCTGCGTTACTTCTTAAGGTTTGGGATTCATTGCACTAGCAAGAGCTGTTATAAATATGCCTTACTGAGTATTTATTATCTTGTGTATGGATTTCATATGCATAGATGCATATGTAATATGCCTATGTATAAATCATGACTGAAGTATATATGCCCATGGTATTCGTTCAGATACTTGGAAATCCAAGAAAATTCATATATTCCTGTTATTATTATTTCATCTCTTTCTATGACTTACAGTGGCTTGTTTTATTGTTGCTGTTCCATATTGAGAAAACAGTATATATTGCTTAGGCAGCTATTACAGGAATTAACTAAAAGTGGATCAAACGATGACTGTCCTATCTAAGTGCTAAATAGAAAATAAATGTAGCCTAGTGTTTGGGGTTGACCCAGGCTGGATGCCAGGAGCCCATCAGAGGTGCTCCATCACTCCCCTTGGAAAATATAATGGAACGCTCATGGGTCAAGGTCAGGACAGGGAGAGCTCACTCACCAGTAACTGGCACAGGCAAAACAGACTTGACTTGGGGAAATTAGTTTAATTTATTACCAGTCAAATCAGAATAGGATAATGATAAACAAAAACTGAATCTTAAACCACGTTCTCCCCACCCCTCCCTTCTTCCTGAGGTCAACTTCACCTCTGAATGCTCTACCTCTTACTCCCCCAGTGGCACAGGGGGATGGAAATGGGGGTTGTGGTCAATTCGGCACGTTTCTCTTGCTCCCTGCACATCACACTCCTCACACTCTTTCCCTGCTCCAGCATGAGGTCCCTCCCACGGGAGACAGCCCTTCAGGAACAGGCTGCTCCAGCAGGGTCCCCCATGGGGTCACAAGTCCTGGCAGCAAACCTGCTCCAGCGTGGGCTCCTCTCTCCACGTGGCCACAGCTCCTGCCAGGAACCTGCTGCAGTGCAGCCTTCCATGGGGTCACAGTCTCCTTTTAGCAGTCCCCTGCTCCGGCATATAGTCCTCCAAGGGCTGCTCCACCATGGACTTACACGGGCTGCAGGGCCCAGCTGCCTCACCATGGGCTTCATTCACCACAGGCTGCAGGGGAATCGCCACTTCCCTGCCTCATTTTCCATTGATACTGGTATCTGCAGTGATGTTTCTCACATGTTCTCACTCCTCTCTGCCTGCAAGTTGCTGCTGTGCAGTTTTTTTCCTCCTTTTAAATCTGTAATCCCAGAGGTGTTACTGCAGCCATGGATGGTCACAGCCTTGGCCAGCAGTGGGTCCATCTTTGAGCCGGCTGGCACAGGCTCCACTGGATGTGGGGGAAGCTTCCAGCAGCTTCTCACAGAAGCCACCCCTGCAACCCTTCCACTACCAACACCTTGACACACAAAACCAGTGCACCTAGTTAAGCTGTATTTTGGTAGAAGACAATATTAGCGTTGGCCTCTGGTCTTTAATTTATTTATTCTTGTTTTTCCAAGACATTACACATCAGAGAGGTTCCCTCCATGTGCCATCTGTTTCCTTACAACTGGGAATGGTAGAATAATTTTCTGAAGAATTGCTGACAAGATGTGGCAGGGGAACAGTAATCCATAAGGACAAGATTTCTCATTTAAGTCACTCAGCTCGTCTGTGAAACAGCAAGCTCTTTATTTACACTGGTCACCTCTGGAGCAGGGAGGACACTGGCTGATAAGTAACATTTTTTATTGCACAGGCTAATGGTAAGGTTCTTGACAGTAACTGGGATTGCTGTCAGATCAGTTTTCATGGCACAGACACACTTATCTAAGTGAGATTATTCTAGTTAGACAGTTTATCATAAGAACAGATGTCATCATAGATGCCTCTTGACCTTAGTTACTTCATGATGTCTTAATGCTGGCTGGCTGTTGTCATATCATTCCTTAGGCTTTTGCTAGGAAGGGCAGATGGACCACACAAGGCCCCTCATGAATTATAGCAGACCTTCTTTTTGGTCTTGTGGTTCCTTTCTGTGTGTGCCTCCTGGTCTTCTCTCATGAGGAGAATCTTAGTGCAGGTTGCTACTTCTGCTCTTGCTGAGCAGCCAGTTTATGACATATTGGCACAGCTGGACATGTCAGCCAGCTGATGATAGTTGCAAGAACACAAAGGAAATTGCTCTAGGACAATTTAAAAATTAAATATATGCCACAGAAGTTGGGCAGGATGGAGAGGGGAAGGAATAATATGGTAGAAATGAGAGACACAGTCACGGATGTGGTGGTTGGAAGGGATGCTGCAGGTCACCTAATCCAGCCTCCTGCTTAAAGCAGCACTATTGGAGGCCTGAAAGCACAGGGGAGCATACAAAGGTAGGAAGTACAGCTGAACTAAAACAGAAAGAGGAGAAGTCCTCTTCCAACTGAGGACCCATGTTTTTCCATATAAAATGAAAACTTACTTTTAAGTCATGATCAACTCTTCCCCACCCCTCTACTTCTCTACATTAGTATTTTACAATAAATACCAGCTGACTTTTCAAGGGAGTCCTCACAGTATGTGGAAGTACAGAGAAAGTTAAGGCTCTATATAACGTGAAAAAAAGAAGAAGCCTATACAATGTGAAAAAAAAAAAGAAATCATGATTATTGTGTAAATCATTGGCCAGAATAAAGGCCTTATTTTTCCTTCACTGATAAACAACAGCTGCTTTGCTGATTTTTTATTCTTAGGGTGTAAGGAGACTTGGGGTAGAGATCTTTTCCTACCTTACACAAATCTGATTAAAGAAGTGTTAAAACTTTTCAGCTTTCAAGCAGAATCATGTTTAGTCTTGAGCTGCCAGGATTGTCAGGTGAATTGCAGCTCCGTAGGTCTGTGTGCCTCCTGGCTTAGCCACTGTTAACAGGAGAAGAACAAATGAAAAATCTAAGGTTGGAATTTCGGTCCAAGCCCTGCACAGACTAAAAGATGTGCTTAGTTTCATGTAGAAATGTAGTTAAATGATCTCAGGAAGTGATTCCAGCTGAATTTATGTGTTTGGAGGAGCACTTCCTTAATTATCCATGCTGAAAGTTTGCGATAGGATGCTACACAGTTTTTAACAAGAGTGACAATCTGCTACTTGTCTTACCTGGCAGATCTGAAAAGTAAATATTTTTTCATAATGTTTCACTCTACATTTTGCTTTTAACAGTGGTTATATTACCCCATCCTTCTCACAGATGGTCTGAGGAAAATGTGAAAATACAGCTGGAGACTATAAGAAAATCAAGATCACAGCCCAAGGTAGAATATCTAATCAAATTAGCTGTTTGATAGACAAAAGGGTACATGCCCCCAGGCAGTGAGAGCCCCAACTCTGTCATGAGGTGGATGCATTGACCCACATTAAGGTATTCTGCTTTGCTTCCTGGCAATGCACATTTGCTTTGATTTTGTTGCAAACCCTCCAGTTGGGATCCTCTGGAAACAGGAGCCTAGAGGAACAGCATGATTGGCTTGAAAGATTATTTTGTTGTGATTGCTAAACCAGCTGCATTCTTCCACTAGCTCACCATGTCAGATTCACATAAGCACGCTCCAGTGCATAAGCACACTTGTAAGATGCTAAATTCAGCCAACCATCTCTTCACTCCTTAAGGGCTGAGATAAAGAGGAGTGTGAATGGCAGAGGGTGGAGGAAGAGACTGGCAGATCACACAAAGCCAGAGTAACTGCTGAGTCCTTAGTACCTCTCAGTCCTTAGTACCACCTTAATGATTCAGTAAGACCAATAATACTTTGAACCAGGTGACTAGAAATAGAAGATTCTCGAGTACTCACCCCATTATCCTTCTCTCTCAAATATGAAACATTATACCAAAATGTGATTATATCGCTCCAAATAACTTCCAATGAAGCAACTTAAGAGAATGTTCTCAGAGAAAGTTCTACAGTCCAGCTATCTGGCACGGTCTTTCTAAGATGGTTGCAGCTGCCTGGTAGTTGTTTGCTGGCTCTTCCTCCAAGCAGACAACCTACCCATATGTGTGGCCTTAGCCTGGAATACATGGTCCCAGTTTTCTAGAATACAAGCTCCTGCAATTGAGATTCATAACCCTCTAACAAGATAATAATACAAAAATCTGAGTCAGCCCAACAACTGTGCTTGGATAATAACATGTAAACAGAAAAATCCATTTCCGTTGGCTGAAATATCGCCAAGGTTCATTAGAGTCAGCACACAGACACTTGCATGTGCTGGAAACATGTAACTTTGAAAGACTGGTAATTTCTTGATCAAAAAAAATATGCAAAACATTTAAGATATTGTATATGAAGATGAAAGATGTATGATTTAAATTAAAAGCTATAGGGGTAGCACTGGAATTAAGATAATGTGTCTAAAGAATGGATTAGTAACAAATGATTTTTGCCAACTGTTGACTTTTATTCAGAAATGAAAGACATAACTACCTATTTGGAAATACACAATTCTAACTTGTCCATGAATGCAAAAACTGTCTATGTAAATTATATGCGGATTGTTCAAAACCAAATTCTCTCTATGGCTTTGTTCACTTGCTTTTGCAATCCTGAGTATTTCCAGTGAATCTACTAAGGAAGCCTCTGACCTGAAACAACATATGAAATAATAATACATAAAAATTGCTCTGTACCACTGAAATTTAACTATCTTCAACTTTTTTTCATCATGGACAGAATCAGAAAATTTACTACTTCTTATGTAATCACAGCTATGTGGATGTTTGCAAGTTACATGAGGTCTCTGCAGCCTTGAAATCATCATTCAGGTGAAAGTTTAAGAATAAAACAGTGGTCACTGATAGATCCTTTTGCTATTTCTTACTTGTCTTGCATAGGCAATGACAAGGCTAAGAGCAGTAGGTGATTTCTCTTCATCTCTGTACCTGGGCACGTCATCCTGACAGGATCCTTTTCTACACAGGAAGAGGGAAAGCTACTGCTGCTACAAATGTGCTCATTAAATCAGACTGATGCTTTCATTCAAAAAATATTTGCATCCATTTGGATGTTTTTCTTGATGTATTTTTGCCATCTGTATTGGTGGATTCATCCACTCAAATATATGCAAACCTTAAATGCACTGAGATAAAGCCCCCAAAATGCAAAACTTACATTTTCTGAAGGTGGATGGTAGTTTCATATTTGACAGCAAATATTTAGATATATACCAAAAAGTAACACATTCGTGCTGCCCTTCATCTTAATAAACAGGGTCTTTTTTATTTTATGTTTTGTGGTAATTATCAAATGATAAGGAAATCAGGACAAATGTCCGCATTCTGAGAACATGCTGAATAACTGATGCAAGAAAAAGCAGTTTTGAAGAGATTTGCAACTGAAAGGTCACCTGGCAGTGTGGCAACTTGTTTAATGAATTAGGAGTAAGATAATTTAATATTATTAAATATTAATATTAATGCTTCTCAAGGATTCAGAAAAGAAGCCTAGTGTTCCTCTGTTCCTGGTATCATGGCATTGTATTTGGAGGTCTTTTAAAACAAAGATGTAACATTATTTATGCAAAACTGTCCCATTCCAATGTTCATCATGAGGAGGACTTAGAGTGTACATCAGAGACTGGCAGTGACTGGAACAAGCATTTAAGGTTAATGTAGAAAGCTCTACCTCATACCTAATGTGTACATTGACAAACGTATTACAGCATTAGTAAATCAGCAGATCTAGGAGTTTGGGCTTTGATAGCTGCTGGAGAGAAGGATTCTGTTCTATTTAGCACCTCCACAGCAGAAGGATTCTGAATGTTACCTTTGGCATTTGCTGAGGCATTGACTGGCTCCGATTTTGATAGTCCGTGCAAGACAGGAGATGTTTTTCCCATGCTGCAGCTTCACTTAGATTCTCCCAGTCCTTCAGTTTACAGTGAGGAGGCTTAAAGGGAGTCACTGTTTCCTTTTACAAGGAAATACCTGCAAGAGATTTATAATGCCTTTCTCTCCGGTATTTATTTTTTTTTTCCTCAAACAAATGGGGCAGAGAATGGCTTGCTAAATGACAGAATAGGAAAAGACTTTACCACAAGCATAGCCTAAGTATGTCTTATTCACTTAAGTTCTTGTCCCAAGGTAGAGACTTTTGTTTGAAATGCACCTCATTAGGTTGATCTTGAACATCTTTAATGAGCATTTCCTCATCAGATGGCCCCGTGTGCTAGTTTGATTGCTGGATGTGAGGACTGAGATTGCTTGCACTTTGCATAACACAATTACAGTTGTTTGCTGAGACTAGAGCTATAGTCTTTGATCATTGGCTTCTCAGTGGCAGCCCCAATTAAACTCTTGTAAAAGTACTCCATAGAAATTAATCTACTGCCAAATAATACGAGAGAAGTTATATGGTTGAAGCAGAACTTTCGAATTGATTACAAGGAAGTCTTTCAGAAATCAAATCTATATAGAGCCATTAAAGCTAGAAAATAAAGTAAAGAAGCACACCTCCCATGAACCAGTCTTTTGTATACTGCATAAAGTCCTATTTACTATGGTAAAGGAATATTGGCATCTCCCACTGAGTTTTCAGAAGAACAATAAATAAAAAAGTTGAATTAACAACCATCATCTAAATGATACCATCGAAAGTATTTGCAGTTTGAGCACTGCAGAACTTTCTGTATACAGTATTTTCTTCTTAGTTGTTCCACTGGGTGGCACAACTCCTACATTGCCTTTTTCAAAGATATCATTCAATATTTGAATATGTTAAATTATTTTACTGTATTATTTTGTGTTGACAGCTGCAGCCTCGAATTCTGATTACTAGATGAAATCGGAACTTAAAGTAACTGGGACAGAAGTACCTCTACATTGTCTTTAATCCAAGACAAAACCTACACCAGGGTGCCCCCCTGCTCCCCCCTGCCCCTCCAAACTGTGGTTATCTAACTTAGAACAAAATCTAATATGTTAAGAAAACATGTGAATCAGACCTTAGAGCAAATAAAGCTTTCCTCAATGTGCTTTGGTTTCCAGACAGAAACCAAAATGTTTGCTCCTTTCATGGGAACTACTTGGCAACCTGTATTTTAAAAAAATTCTTCTGAGACCCTCATGCTTGCCAGGGTGGGAGGGTAAGGAAACTGTCCTGCATTTCAGGTGGATTCACCCACATTTTTTTATTAAATCCTCGCCAATGGCAAGGAAGAAATCTAAACCTCCAAATCCTGTCTGCTCAGAGGACTGTCACTTAGAACTCATGACAGGGTTTCTCACCACGTGGTTGCCAAGCTGATGAAGAATACCTGGATTTGGCCTTCAATGTTATAAAAATGTTCTAACAGACTAACAAGGCTCCATTGCTTCTCAGTGTCCCTGATTTATATTTGCTCTTCAATTCTTCATCTCTTTAAGGCTCTTCCTTAAAAATAATTTAAAAAATTAATTCTGTGATGTTTAAATGAAGTATTTAGTAATAGTGACATGGATTCTCAGGTATTTCCAGATGTTATCCTCTATATTTGTAAGTCAGGTACCCAAGGAAAGCATTTCCACAGTGTAGTGGTTGTCTCCCTGTCAGTTCTGCCTCATCTCCACTTACATTTGAGCCCAGGGGTTAATTCCAGTAAAATCTGAAAGAGGAACAGGTAGGACTCACAGAGGTGAGCTGTACACAAATGAAGACCCTCCTGGGGGAACTCACACATGATATGTAACATTTGGTTATAACTAATCAGTCAAAACGTACCTGACCAGCCAGTTAGCATTTGTGCACTGTCAGATTAGCTGTAACTCTGCTTTCAAGCTGTCTCTTGCAGGATGCAGCTGGAAATGTCACTGCAGGAACTGGGTCATGACAGTAGGGGACAAATCTATAAGAAAGCCATTTCATTAGTTATGCTACTCATGCAGCAACTAATTTTAAATGAAGGAAATGTCTTACTAGTCAGGTTCATATAAATCTTCTGTGCAGGAGGCTTATGCTTTTATCTTTAAATACATTATGCTTTTAATTTTCAAATAAATATATTTGGGCTTTGTAGATTCAATTTTCTTTTACCAAAATCCTGCTGCAGTAGGGTTAGGTCCTTTGTAACTATAAGAGGAGCAAGGCTGTGAGGGTATTCTATACGGCAGATGACAGCTCCAGAGCAGTAAATCAGGATTATGTACTGAAACTCATTAATTTACCCATATAAGCAAACTTCTACACTTCATTTTAGTGTCTAGAGTGCTTCAACTTTTCTGCTTTCTTTTTAAGCTACAGCTGCTCTGCCCCCGGATCTTTATACACATGGGATAAATTTCTCTTGACTTCAGTGCAGTTCTACCAGCCAGAAATTTTGCTTCTGGCCTTCTATACAATTTAAATTGTGTGTGTTGGAAGAAAATGTCAGATGAGACTCAGGAGAAAAAGAAATATGAAGAATACCCACATGTCTAAACTATGGACAGAAAAAGAAAAGTAGGAACTGGTGTTGGATTATTTTCATTTAAACTACATTTATACTTGCTTGGAAATTAAAATGTGGCTTTGGCTTTCCCAGGTCAAATAAATATCTGAAGTATTGTTTGGGACAGCAGACATGTAAGAGAAAGCTGACTGAAGTAGAAATTTGAAGCATCTTTTACTGCTAAGTGAGGATTTGGGGTTTTTTTGTCCTAAAATAAAACATGCAATTTTTAGGAACAATAAGGCAAGTATTTTTAAAAAATCAGGTTTTCCATGCTTATTTTTTTCCCACTTCTAAGAAAATCTCAAAGGATACCTTTGACTTCCTTTTATAGAAAAAAAAAAATCTACAAGTGTGGCTTATCTTGGCAAAGAACTATGGTTTCTTAATTGTATTTAATATTTGTGTTGCTTCTGCAGTTCCAATTATACTGATGTATCCTGATGCAATGTCTGTAAATCAGCATCCTTGCTGGCTCTTCCATTATCAGTTCCCATTTCTGCTGGAGTTCTTGCTGAGGTGCTGGGGTTCTGCAGAGGCCTTGCCCTTGGTTAGCTTGTCCTTGCAGATGCCAGGCAGAAATGAGGCTCCATGAGGGCTCTAAATGAGAAGGGAAATGACGGAAATGAAGTTGTTGGGACATCTGTGCCATGGTGAATGATTAAAGGCGGACTAAGGGGTAGGGTGGATGACACCCTAACTCACAGTGCATGTCTTTGAAACAGGACTTTGGCTGGATTGCCAAGGGGTTGTGATTAGGAGAAAAGCGTTTCCCCTGTGGGCCCAAGAAGGCTGTAGATACTGTGCACAACCTTGTTCTTTTGAAAGCAAGACTTGTAACTGTGAGTGACAAGGATGTTTGTGTGAAAGGGAGAAGGTCTGTATGAATGAGAGCCTGCTGGTAACGCGAGAGTCCTCTTGCTGGGCACTGACAGTGAAAAACAGGAGAGAAAGTGACTTGCCACATGGTTTTTTTATTCTTTTCTGTTCTTTTCTCTCTTATTCTTTTTCTGAGAGAGAACAGAGCTTCTTATTCCCTTAATGGCTTTTGCTTTTCAAAATGCATTTTTCCTGCTGGAAAATACCACCTCTAAACATGATTGTACCAGTAGAACCCCCCTTCTGGTGATACAGATTTTCACTTTGTTTAGGGAAAAGATGATAAGTATGCAAGCCAAAACACTCTTTCCAGGTGAAGGTGTGTACTCTACTAACTCACCTTCTGAGCACTTCCATCCTCAGCTCAGATTCTTCCTTTCAAATCTTTGCTGGCTTATTGCATACAGCAATGCCAGTGACTGTAACTTGGAACTTTTCCTCTACTCTTAAGAAAATGAGATGTTTTGTATTATTTACCGCACGGGACATTTTCTTTATGAACTATTATCTAAAAATAGAACATATCCAACAGAACAGCAATGAATGCTCATAAAACAAAGTGAGAGTTCATGATTATTTGTGGCTTCACATTAGAGTGTGAATTGAATCCTTTAAATCCTAAATTGTTGGGTTTTTTTTCCTTCAAGCTGTTTCTCCAGCTCTGATGCTCGCCCGCCTAGCTAGATGGATAATTAGTTTCAACATCTGAAGGACTTCAAATAGAACAGTGCTGGGAACTGGGTGGTCTGGTTCCTTTTAAGTGCTTTCCTACTGCAAAACTGTTACACATAGAAAGCGTGGGTTTTTTCCTTCGAATTGTAACTTTACACTCTGGTTTGCACAGGTGACTTTGGTATTAGTTGTAACAAACAAAAGCAGTAGATGATTAATATTTTTTTTTTTAAGAGAAAATTGCACAGCATCAAACTGTGTAAGAACAGTCGTCAAAGTGCTTTTGGTAGCTAATGCCAGGTATGCAATATTCAACAGGGGAATTTGTATTGGTTACAGATGAAGGAGTAAGTAACAGAAATTTCATACAATTAAGAACAACTGATTTTAGAGAACTTTCTGCTCTGAACTGAATCATTAGCTTAGGACTGATCTCTTGGACTGTTCCAGTGTCATCTGTAAGGAAGGAGGGTTCAGGGTCCATGAATGTCTGTCATGAAAAGTGACTGTTCAGGGTATGTATGTAGGATATGCTACATTTGCTGCAAAAGTATAGAAATTTCTGCTATTGTGTCAGTAATGCTGTTGTTCTTTAGGCCATCTAGCTCAGAGCTAGTGCAGATAGTTTTATCTGCATCATGTCTTTGATGGCAGCCACTTCCAAGCAGAAAGTCTATTTCTCTGCAGTAATAGAAGTAAAGGCACATAAGTAAGTTAAACTATAAAAGCAGAGATGATACAGAAGGGACATGGTGAACCTTGGAATGAATCCAGCCTCTGTTGCAGCCAACTGGTGGCATTTAGATGTCTTATCTCTTGCATTATCCTATAGAGTGCCTTTAAGGCCTGCAGCTTAGCAAAGTACAAAGTGAAGACAGAGACAGGGCTGTGGCAAAAAGTCCATCAAACAAACAGAGGTGGCTAATGCCAGCCATAAAGGGTAAGGAATATAGAGACTGTAGTGACTCAGGTCATGTAAGAACTTGCAAGCAAAGATACAGGGAGGAGCTTCCCAAATGTCAGGTGCAAGATTTTATGGAAGAGAAAATAAGCTTTGAAAGGTTTTGAATGATGGATTTGATGTCAAAGACACCAGAAAAGCAGAAACATGTAACTTTTGCTATATGGGGTTTTTTACTGGTTTTAATTAGAAAGATAAATAAAAGTATTACAGTTGTTGAGAAAAGTGACTGACATGGCAAGATCTCTGCTTACTGTCTGGAGAGGAGTTCCAAAACCAACCTTTGAAGGAAAAAGATGTATCTTTGTTGTGATATATATTCTCTTTTTGGAGGTGTATTCTTTAAATGAATGTCAGCCCCAAAGTACTCACACTGGCTTGTGGTTTCTCACAGAATTAGAACACTCCAGACTGCTAAAAATCACAAAGATGACTTAAAGAAAAATACTAATAGGTAGACCAGTCTCCAGAGGAATAGACAGTAAATGAAATGGGGGAAAAAACTCAAAAAGTTTTTGCTGGAGTAAACTCCTTTAGTCCTGAAGTTAATCATGTAAGTTGTACTGTATGTGGATCCAGTGGTTTTCCTGTACATATCAGCTTGCAAAACGGGGATAAGAATGACCTAATGCCTGTCTTCCATTTCAGTATATTCACATCAGTTTAACTACCCCATAACTCACAGAAAGGTTTTCTGCAGTGATGATCCCCAGTGACATGACGACACATGGTGTTAGATGTACCAAGTGATATCTTTTTGTATCAGTGCATTAGGTAAACCTGATACTTTATTTATATGGATGAAAGAGCCATGAATTCAAGATGTTAAGGTTAATAGGTCAAAATCTAACCTAAATAAAACTCTCAATGAGAATTTTGCCTGGGCAAGGACTTCGGGATTTAGCCTTAAGAGAATTAACAAGGTACATCAGGTCTCGTCACTGCTCTGATTGCCAGAAGGCTGTCTGGACAGTGTCCAGAAATACATTCTCAATCACAGCAGATTAAAGCAGCTAATACAGGAAATGATGTGTACTATTTCACATTGTCTGTTCTGTTATCTGGACAGGTACAGTAATAATCACACAAAGAAAACAGGAGGGCAAAAATGTTGAATTATTTTAATCAGCTGGGAAAGTAATTATTTTAAAGTAATTGTAAGCTCAGTTTTAAAAATCCTGTTACAGCTCTTTCTTCACCTTGGGAATCCTTTCTGATTTTTTAAAGCTGCTGTGGATCCCTCCCCCTTTTAAAAAAAACCCTTCATAAAATGTTTACAAGTCTTGTTTATATTCCCATAACATTTTTCATTATGCTGTGACAGCTTCTCTGAAAAATTATTTTAATTATCTCAAAATGAATCGCACAAAGAGGGAATATGAAAATATAAATCTTATGTTTGACTGTACTTTAATTGCTTCAGTTAATGAAAGAGGCATGAGATATCTACACAATGTGAAACCTAAATTGCATGAACGATATAACCAGTATTTGAAATGTGCTGAATCCATAGTACTCACTCTGCTTCAGTGGGAAGATATGAGGGCTGGACCTGTTTTGCAGTGTTTGTTTTCTGCTCCTGATACTGGAAGTTAATTTCAGTGGGAAACAGTGTTGAAAACACCTAATAATTATCTCTTCTGTTCTCTAGGTCAGCAGCATGGAGACATTAACGAACAAAACAAAGTAAATTTATGTTCCAGAAGCTGTGGGCCCTCTCCTGCCAACCTATCCACAAGAGTTCAGTTATGTGAGTAGTTCTTATGGACTATAATGTTATTAAACCATGTCCATAAAACATACATCGATTAGAGTAAGTAATCTATCCCTACAAAAATGTTGATGAAGCAAGATAAAAACGGGCACCAGCAGGCAATAGAATATATATAAATAAATACACACATAATAGGTCAAATCTGTAGGTCTAACTAGTTGTTATGTTCTCACAGTAGAAATTTTTACCTCATCGCATCCTAACCTTGTGATCTTTGACTGAATTTTATCCAATACCTTGCACACAGGCATTTTATTTTTACAGAATTCTGAATTTTCAGCTGTTTAGAAGCTATTGGTTGAAGGGCATGAATTTAGCAAAGAACAAGAGTATGACAGAAAAACTGTTACTTTGTCAGGGACTCTTTCACGAACATAATGCAGGAATGCTGCAAGGTTATTAGCCAACAAATCTCTCCTCTGTAGTCTAAAAATATCTCCCAATTGGGTGCCTCAGTGAAATGCCATGTGTTATAAATGGCAAAGCTGATTTCCAACTTACAGGGATAGTGTGGAAGGACTGCAGGAGCTTTGATATTTAGCAGAAAGGTAACGGACATGTTGCCGCACACGTAGCCAGCCCTAAGTAATTGTTTTCCTCCCTTAGATTAGATGCTTCTTATCTTGTGATAATGTCATAAGTCAAAATCCTGCCATTGCTCATCATTGTCTTTATAGGGTTGTGGGTTTTTTTCTTTTTCTTTATTTTTTTTTAGTGTTAGGATAATAGTCTTTCATAATCTTTAAATATCAAGGGGTTTTCCTTTGGTTCACAAATATTGTACTGAGTAGTAAATCTGTGTGATTAGTGACAGGCATTAAGGGAACATGCTGAGTCAGGAAATTAGTAATGATTAGGAGAGGCTTTCCCTTAGGTCAAATCAGCAGTGACAGCACGTTTTTACCATCTGATGGCTACTTTACGTTCATACAACCCTGGATGCTTTGAATTTGTGTAGCACATTGTCTCTGCTGCTGGAGTGTTTTACTTGCCTTGTTTTCAGCAGTAACAGTTTTATGCAGTGCAGCAGTGGGCCAGATTTGTCATTAGTGTAAGTCAGAGTGATACAACACTCTCTTATGCCAGCAGTTCATCTGATTGCATATGTCTCTAATACCATGACATGGAGGCATCAAGCCAAAATTGGCAGACTTTTTCTGGAAAAGCTAATTTATGTGTTGTTCATGGGAGAAAAGATGTGGACATTTGTAATTAATGCTGTCTTCTCAAATCCAATAAAAACATGCAGGACAATCTCAATTTCTCACAGTATGTAATCCAGCAGGGCACACTATGTGACCAGGGTATAAAGTGTGTTCATACCCAGATATGTTATTTCCAACTGTTAAATATTTTTCTTCTAATAATGTCTTTTCTAGTTTGGATTTATTTGTTTCCCCACCTTGCAGTCCAGCATTCTGTCACTTTACTTTATTGCATTAACCTGTGCTGGGCAGAGTGATAATCTGACTATTTGTCACTATGAACCCCCTTGCTACAGGGAGCTTCATTAGCCTCCTCTCTTCCGTGGTAATGTGATCCCTTGGGAGTAACCTCCCATATGCTTTAGAAGCAGTGCTTAGGTTGCTAATGGATTTTCCTGTTATTTTGTTGGTTTCATTCAAATTTCAAGTGTTATAAATACAGAGTACATATAGAAGTCAAATGAACAGGCAGTAGTTCCAGAGGTCAGGTTGTAGACACCAGTTACACACACACGTTAGAGAAACCAGCTGACTTTTACAATTTCACTGAATGAATATGAGTAGATTTTCATCAACTGAACATCTACCATGTAGAATTTGTGTCAGGCTGTTGATTCACCTCAGGAATGCTCCACCAGTGGGCAGCAACAACTGTATTCTTCTTTCTAAATATTTAAACCAGCTACATATTATTTTCTATTCATCAAACATTTCAGGGCTTTATAGTCTTTCTAGATTGTAGTTTGAAACAAATAGTTTAGAATTTGTTATTGTGTGTTCTTGCTGCTAATTCTGCTTCACTATAATTGATGTGTTTGCTTAGCTCCCTCCAGTGACTTGATGAGCAAATAAGTCCATGGTGTGCTATCATTCTAGATATTGCAAAACAAGTTACAACAAAAGGCAAGATCAGTTCTTTAGATGGTATTACATGCAGCATTCTGCAGCACAATGAGTAAATACTACGTTCTAAACCCATTGTAGTGTATAATAAACAGAGCATCTAAGATTTACCACATAATTGCACTATTATTTATTATCGATACTTTCTTAGACTTGGCAGAATTAATGCGTGAATTTCAATATGAAGTGGGAGAGAAAAAGCTCCACACCTGTAAAAGAGCATTAGTGTTTGTAGGAAAAAAAGAAGGAGATTCTGAATCTGAATTATTTTCATGAGCTGTATTGAAGATGCTCCTTCAATCTTTGTAATAATATGCAGAAAAGCACTAGCTATGGAAACAAGAAGTATTATACAATGTATCCTGAGGAAAATCTGTGTGCTTTTAGACTGAACAAATGTAATGAGATGGGGTCCATTTGTGAAAATTGTACCATTTTTGAAATACATTGGAGGAACAAAAAATGCAGTTGTTTATGAGCTAAATTGAATCAGGAAACGCTATTGGAGCTAAAAAGCTATGGAGAAGTCTATGCAGATAAATTGCAGTAGTATTCATAATAGGAACAGGAAAAATGACAGTATAAAGAAAACAGATTAGATATTCAGAGGGACCTTTTAGTCACATTGAAGTAAATGGAAGTTTTGCAGCCAATTTCAGCTGTACTACAACTTAAATATGTCAGAACGAAGCTTTGGGAGAGTTTCTTTGGGTATTTGCCTCCCTCACTGAAAACACATCATTAAAGACTTTAATTTTAGAAGCTTGTACTTTCAGTGTAAAAAATGTTTTGTGTTTTCTTTTTAATGCCTTAATACCTCATCTCAATTCCTTAGGTATGTCAATAAAAAAACCCAAACAAACAAAAAGTAGGGAAATTGCTCATGTTGAGAAACATTCTCAGGAGTTATGATTTGTATTTGTTTTACTGTAGAATCCAGGAGGTCCCCTCAGGACCAAGCTATCACTGTATTAGGCCAAAGCCCTCATAACATAGTGCCAGTTCCAAAGAATTCAGAGAATATTAGGAGTTGGTATAACGCTTCATGAACTGGAGTTAGTCTGAAGGCAATGACAGGAACTAAAATTCTGGTTAAGCCTGTTAGCATCTTATTTTCACACAAAATAAAGAGGGAAAAAATCACAAATCCAAGAAATGTTCGTTTTTATTTTCTTAGTCACTTCTCTTTTCTACACTTGGAACTTTTCTCCTCTGTCTTACAATCTCCTGTATCTTTGGTGGTAAAATCTGTGGAAGAAGAAAAAAAAAAGGAATGAGGAGGAGAGGAAAAATATGAAAACAAATTTAGATTGTTATCTTGAAATTATAAAAAAAATTCCAAAATTGCTAAATAGAAGAAATAAGGTTTCCACAGGGATATAACCTGTGGAAAAACACAGTTTCAAATAACTCCAGTGCACAGAGGTTGGTCTGTAGTTACAAACCTGATATGTACAGCTGTAGAGCTGGTGCAATCAGGGTTCGGTGTACAGTGACACAGCAGGCAGAACAAGGGCTATTCCCTGGCTATTCCCTAGAAGGATAACTTTTCCCAGCATGTTTATAATTGACAAATACCAAAACCAGGAGGTGATAAAAAACCTAGTGAGGATCTACAAAAAAAAATATGCACTTTCTCCTGGAGATTTGATAATGTAAGTTCCAACAAGTAATTCTCTGGAAACAGAATGTCCTGAATTCTTGGGAATGGATCTTTGTTTCTTAAAACTGCTTAATGGTAACATTTCACTGGTTCTCTGTAGCAGGAATTTTGTAGTATAAATCGTTTCCTTATGAGCCACACAATTTTTCAGTGTGCAATAAAGTAATGTGAAATGCATTGTATTCCTATTACAACTGTCAGTGAAAGAGTGACTGTTTCACGAACTTTAACCCATTCAGAGAGAATTTCTTCTGTCTATTCCTGTGTGGGGGAATTTGTGTGTGTGTCTGTGTGTGTGTATGTGTTCATAAACTGTGACCTCTAGTTCTGCTGGAAATATACTTATTCATCATTTCACTGTAATTGCCATGGGCCTGCATACTTATACCCAAACTGAAACACTGTCTAGCATTTCTTGGGTTTTATGCAATCTGTAGTAAATTAAGCAGGAAAAGGTGATTTGGAGAAGTTGGCTTTGTGCTGTGCTGATGATGGGAGAACTGCTAACTCTGGTTCCGGAGGGAGAGCTGTTCTGTGTTTAGTGTTCAGTCATTGTTCCCTGAGCTGGGGAGTCACTGCAATGCCCAGAGTGTCTTCCAACTTCAAGCTCCCTACAGTTGCTGCTCCTGCAGCTCAGTCTTGCCTTCAGCTGTACAGGCCAGTGGCAGCCACCCTCAGTGTGACCTTAACCATCTGCTGCCCCTTAGGGGGACGTTGAGGACTTCTTTCTTCTTTTGTTCTGGTTCCTGCTCTTCTCTTATCAGCTTAATTGCTCAGGCAGGACAGAGCTGATGCTGGACATTGGGCACTGAATGTCAGGCCAGGGCCAACAGAGGGCTCAGCAGTACAGAGACAGAGTCCAAGAATGTGGCTCTCTAGTCCATGAGGCAGAGTCTGATAATCAGATCATCGGTGAAGCAGCAGTACACTCTGGGGCTCAGGAAGGAAACTGTCTTCTGTACTAGTTGACACTGTGTCCTCAGGTCAGGTGATCTTATTCCTGGGCAGAATGAGGAACTTCAGGATAAGCTTTGTGGGCAGGAACACCCCTTATGTACAGCCAGGTCTGGGTCAGATGATACAAGAGCATAACCTTTCAGTCAGCAAGGGAAGAAAAGTAAAAATGGGCCTCCAATTTGTAGACCAAACTACATCTTCATTGTAAAAAAAGAGTATAAATGTTTTAGTTCATTTGACCAGTGAGACAGAAGAATTATTTATACTCGAATTGTTAGAGAGAAGAATTCAGGTTTTGGTTTTTTAAGGCTGTCAAATGAGAAATGTCACCCATCTGGAGTATTAAATTTTGATCACTGAGTCAGAATGCTGGAGTCCTTTTGCTATGTCCTCTGAAATTAAAATGTTGCTCTGTTGCTAGGCTAGCTCTGTGAATCTGGGTTTGTGCTTTTTATGTTATAGTTTGCTCATGATTAATAAAATATTGTCTCCCTTTCTGGGCAGAAATGAACAGATGGGGGAATCAACTGATCTGATGAACTCCGTGTGTACATATACTCAGTCAACAAATAATCACAAAAACAGGAAGGATCATGCTCAGATGTTACCTATTTAAAAATATTATAAAATCACATACCAACTATGCTGCCAAAAGGGTGGATTGACTAAGAAAAGTTTATTATTGTATGCATTATTTATCTGCTCTTTCATTCACAACAGGCTTAATTAAAAAACTGCAGTTTTTCTAAATATTTATTCAGGATGCTGTTATTAAATGTAAATGTGGCATTTTGCATAACGTCAGTCTTAACTTTTTGGATTAGGATTTTAAAGAGAAGTAAACAAATCATGAGCATTTCTTAGGAGGCATTTATGTGCTTTTCATTCCAATAACACCAAGTTAGCTGGCAAAATTATGTGGAAAACAAGTATTTGTGAGAAGTGAGAAATGGTTCTGGAGCGTATTTGGAGTCTCTTCGGCATGTTTAGGGTTGCAAAACCCAGCAAACCCATCACATAAGAATAATCTGACCACAACAAAAGATTAAACCGGAAATAATCATCAGCTGATAAAATAAACCTTGATGTTATTTAGTTCACCCATTCCCCGTGCCAGTATTGGAGGTGAAATGTCTCCCAGAGCAGAGTCCAGCACCTGGAGCAGAGTTGCCAGCCTTGGGGAGAGGGAATGAGTCTTAGGGAGGTGTGAGAAAACAAAGGCATTGGGAGGGCTGTATTCCCAGCCATGGCTCCCACACCAGGAGTGACAGGGGCATTAATCCTGGATAGGTCTCATGCAAGTGGGGGCGTTTTAGGTCTGTGGCTCTGCTGAGAAAGCAGGCTCAGACAGGGTTCTTTGATACAGGACTGTGTCCATGAAGAAGTATAAGGCAAGAAGATGCCTTAAAGGAGTCACAGTGGCTTGGTACTACGAGAATAGTGCAACCCCCTTTGAGCCCACATGAGTTTGGCTGGATGTTCCTATCAATTCCTATCAATTAATAGAGGTCTCAACATCCAGGTTTGCCCCCGAAGTTCCCCCAGTGCTGGCACTGGCAGTTCAAAAGCCTGACCTTGTGTGAGCCTCAAGGACACAACACACACAGCCCTGTGGAGTACCCAGGGCTGGAGAAGGCACACGTCCAGTGGGACATCCGTATTCCTGGGCATCGCTGGATATACAGTGTTTGGAGGAGCGTGACCGAAAGGAGGAACACTGTGTTCAGAGGGCAGTTCTGAAAATGGGATTTACACAACACAAATTGCACGTATTTTTTCTAACCTTGAACAAGAACCACCTACAATTGATTTAACACTGAGCACAGCTGGAGATATAAAAGACATTTTGCTTATCTGTATTTCTAACTTCTTTGCATCAACTCTGCAGAAAGGTGATTTCCCCATTGAATGACAATCAGGCTACAATGCTATTAATAGAATTGAAGAAGAACACATCTGCTCTGCCCTCCCCTCTTACTGTCAAGGCTAAGCACCTAGGAGACAGCAAATGTTTCTGTTTACTAATGGAAAAGTACCTGGACAGACCTCACTTGCCCTGAGAAGACTAAAAAGTGGGCCACAGGCACTTTAAAGATAAAAAAGAAAGCCTAGAGAGGAGGCAAACAAAAACTAGCTATGAACCAATACAGAGAAAGTAAAGGAAAAATTTTCATTGCCTTTCTTCTCCTTATGAATTCCAGCCTAAATGAACTTTCAAGACAGTTTTAGTGTCATCAGAAGGCCTGCAGCTAGAGGGAATTTGCAGTTTTCCCAATCTCAAGCTTTCTCTTAGAAAGAGTTTCTGGGGTTGAGAATTTGTCTCTCCTGTCCAGCCTGCGCCTCTCCAGGTACCCTCTGCACTACACAACCCTCAATCATTGGCAGAGCACCTCATTTTGTGCATGCAAGGAGACAGAAGGCATTCAGAAAAGTATGGTATAACAAAAACTGAATCTCACTTCATTATAAATGTCCAGCCCCTCGATCGCTCTTTCCAGAGCTGCTTTCAGAGCATGCAACATGTGAGGTCATTATCATAAGGGACAGGGACACTGAGGCAGCACTTTGCAGTCATTCCATATCAAGTTGTAAGCAAAATCACAGAGACATCATTAACAATTACCAACCATGATAATTACTGTTTATTCTTTGTATTGCCTGAGAGCTATAGCGATGAACAGAGCTCTGTCTGTGTCTGTGCAAACACTGTGTGAATTTACAAATCTATTTTGAATACATTATGCACAACAATTTGGTTTAAGGAGATTTTGAAGCTTTTACCTGCTTCTTCATCAGTCTTGACTAAAGGTTTCCTGACCTTCCTGGGATAGGTAGGACTACAAAGATGGACAGAACTTACATGTAAAATGACAGAAAGCGTTTCAGGTGCACAGTGTCCAAAGGTTCCCATATTATGTTTCACTTGGATAGAATGGTTTGCATTTAATGGACCACCAGTCTTTGAAGGGCTCAGATTAATGCCCAAAATGTCTCTTTTCATGAACAGGGATCTTGTGTAAATAGTAAAAAATATTTACCTCATACAGTAATTGTTGGACCTTCCTAATAAGAGAAAGAAAGTGTAGGGTGTTTGTCAAAAATACCTTCAGAAAATAGCATGTCATAACATGTTGTAACAGTTTTGTTAGTATGTAGATTGTTAGTTAGTATGTTGATTAATGTTAGTCAAAGCTCAGATCTCATCCTTGTAAACTATAATCTAGCTCTGGTCAGTTCTGTCCTGGAAAACTGCTCTGACTTTGAGGCAAAGTATGATCCACTGAATTTATGAGTACCCCTGTGGAACAGATCCAATATCACTTCACCTGGTGTTTCTGGTTTGACCTACCTCAGTGCCATCATAGCCCTGGCTTTTGTGACTTTGAGGAGGTGCAGTGATTATTACAATAGAAAATTAAGTTTGCTGAAATCTGAATTTTTCCTTTGATGCTGCTCTCAAAGGAGTTTGCTCCCAGTCTTACTGCAGCTGGAGCCACACAGTGTCCATAGATGTCTTACTTGCTATACAGCCTAAGAAACATGGCTTGATAAAGACTACTTGAGACCAAATCTTGGAGTATTTAAACACAACTGAAACTGTGCCCATGCACACCTGCTGTTGTGTCTGGATCTGAGAACTGTACCTGTTGATGTAGGACAAGATGTGAATCTTCTATTTCCTCATCAACTCCTTGACTTCCACGTGGTCAATCTTTTGGGCCAGGTGTCATCCATGTGAATGGGTTTTAACTGGATTTCTGACTGGTGTATAAGAACCTTTGGACAGACTTGCCTGAAGCCAAGTATTACCAAATACTCAGAAAGATCATAGAGAATGGGAATGAGTCCAGTCCTTCTGTGAACTCCTGCTTGCACTTTGAACAGGCACCTCAGCATTTTCTGCACATTGCTGGGGAAGAGAATCCTTGAAATGGCTGGAATAGTTCCTGTGAGTTCAGTGCAGGTCTCCGTCTGCAAATGACATACTTTATGCCCTGGAAACACTTCGTGCTCAGCACTGTTGTAGAAAGCCTAGTGCATCCCAAAACAAGTCCCTGTAAATTACAGAGTATAAAAGCTGTAATTTGTCCTATTCCCCATGGGCAAAGAGTAATTCATACATAACATTATTTTAATGGAAATCTCTTACTCTATTCCTTAGTGAGGGGGGAAAAGGTAGAAAGTATCACAGTGGCTAAATACTTCTCCTAGGGCATTCATATGGATGTTTAAGTTGATTTTTCATTTCATTTAACACAAATACTTCACACTCCCAGGGGAAATTATTTTACATCATATTTTCAGTGTTCCTGTCTTTCAAGAACTAATTTGTTACAAACAGCTGTTCCAAAGTGGAGGTGAAAAAGGAAATGAAAGGAGAAGAACAAACTAAACTTCAGTAACAGCTTTGAAAAAAACCAAAAGCTTGTGGAGTATCACAGGAATTAGCCAAGTCTTCTCTACTGCCCACTAAGCTAGGTGGCAGCTGTTCTGTATGCTTGACTCATCTGGGAAACATTTGTATTTGAATCATTTTCACAGTATTTATAAACCCTCCTCAGAAAAAAACCATTTTGTGTCCTGTGTCAAAATACCATTTCATTGCAGCATCAGCAGCTTCTTACATTTTTAAATGAGAGCAGAATCCAGCTTAGTGAGAACATCACAGAGATCCTTATCAGACTGTTTGGGATGAGAGTTGTTGCCATTAGGGATTACATCGCTGGTTTAGGCAAATTGTCCCAGATGTTCTGCTCATTAAGAATATGAATCTTTTTAGAAGAGTAGGAAAAGTAATTCTTTAGAAATCATGGTGAATTGGCAGACAGTTACTTTATTTTTAAATGTAGGTTTCATGGAACCTGTGGTTCCTGAAATAGAGTAAAAGGGGATATTAAAGAAAAAACTCCTATTTTCACAGGCATCTATCCAGAAAGAAGTTGAACAGTAAATCACTTATTGTTCTCACCAGAACTTAGGCTGAAGACCTTGTCTTTTCTCAGTGGAGGTAGAAAAATGTGTTTAAGAAAGAATTCATGGATCCTTTTATATTGCTAAGTGGGATTTATACAATACATACACCTAATCAGGCTTTGTAAGGATGAAGCTGAACAGATGCTTCAAAAATGAGAACTTTCTCTGAATCACAGAGGAAAACTATCCTTAAAATCACAGGAATGTATGAATGGTCTCATTGGAGTTAAAACATTGTGTAAGGGTGTTAAAATTCGGAGGACTGTACACGAGAGAACCCAACTCATTCAAGGGCTGCTCTGCCTTGCAGTATTGTTTCTCAGAGTGCTTAGAAGCACATTTTCCTTTGTAAACATTTACCATCTGTTAGAAATGACCCAAGAAGCCATAGTTTGATGTTTGAGGTAAATTCTTAAACACAACACAAGATTCCCACATTTGAACATAAATGTTCTTCTCAATTATGTACCAAGAAGAGCTGTCCTTCAAGGAGATCCTTCAGTGCCTGCACCTCTGTTCAGACAGACCCTTGTTTATACCAGAGCCATAGTGAACACTAACAACTTCTAGTTAACAAAACTACTCATTTTTACAGGTAATTTTCCTACTCTAGTTACAGATCTTATGGCAGTAAAAGGTTCCAAAAACAGTGAGCACAACTAGCCCCTTTTAAAGAACACAAGACCTTCTCTGATACCATGTTAAATACTGTGTTTTTTATTTGGAAGAAAAGCCATACAGAAATCTTTTGTTGATGCTGCAAATCTTTGAGGTAACTATGTTTGTACATTATCACAGTAAGCTATGTTCCTAGAAAACATTTGTTCTTCCAAGTATTTCAGAGTCAGCAGTGTGATAGTCCAGATAATATATTTCATGGAAGGTATTTTAATTGCTTGTTTACAGGCACATGCATGCAATAGGTCTGGATGGTGTTTTTTTAACATGAATAATTTTTCATTATTTTTATCCCACTTGACCAACTTGAGATACTAGCTAAGCTTTTGGTGGATTGGAACAAACAATAGATAATTAAGAAGTATATATTATAAAAATCTAAGACAACAACGAAAAATGTTCAAGACTTAGAAAAATTATGGTTTGTGGGTGGAAGGGTAGGGGGGGAGGGAAGGAAAGAAGAAAACAAAAAGAGAGATTTATCATGTGAGCAATTAAAATATCAAGAGAAGAAAGAAATAATATAATCTGTCTGCAGAAGTTTATGTGATTTGCTGTGATTTTTTGGCTATAAGAAATAATACTTCACTAATCTTTTCCAAGTATGTACAAATACACATAAATGCTGGTTCTAATTTTGACATGGCTTTAATAAAAACAAAATTAAATCCAGCCTTCATAATGGCATTTGGTTCTGGCATCCTGGAGAGGTGAATTTCATAGACTAAAACCAGATTTTGAGAAGCAATATGACCAAAATGAGTGAGGTGCCTTAGTACCATTGAATGTTTATAACCTTCAGTACTGAGACATCTGGCCCTCATTGCACACAGGGCAATTAGCATAACTTGTTATTAGTGAAATCATTGATGCCTTTGGGAGTCACAGGGATGTTTAACACATTTCAGAATCTTAGTGCTCAATGTCATTTATCCTTAAGGTGCTCGAAGAGTAATGAAGAAATTAGTGCACTGTGTGGAGCTACGCTCCTTTTGTACACTCTACATTTACAGCTATTAATTCCAGCTGAACTCCTGTCAGCAGATATAAAAGCAGATCTATCAGATAGCAAAAGAAATATCTCTGCAGCTATTTCAATTATGATATAGAACTTGGTGGATAATAGCCTTGATGTATTTCCTGCTTAATGAAGTAACATTCCTGTCAGATGGGTAATTGCTGCAGCAGGGCTCTGTTCAAAGAGGTTTCTTCTCTCTCCTCTTATTCTGCTCTCACTGCTGTGATACCTCAGCTTCTTGAAGTTTAGGATGTTACTTTCCTTTTGTGAGCTGCAGTCTTAATGAGGGCAATTGCTCCGTGTTGGCCAGCAGTG
This sequence comes from Myiozetetes cayanensis, assembly GCF_022539395.1. Classification (NCBI taxonomy): domain Eukaryota; kingdom Metazoa; phylum Chordata; class Aves; order Passeriformes; family Tyrannidae; genus Myiozetetes; species Myiozetetes cayanensis. The sequence continues at coordinate 30,585,580 of NW_026086605.1, forward strand.
ATTATTGGCAACAGGTCCTGTATTGCAGATGTACTCTGTGTGATCCCCACTGAAGATAATGGGGCTGTAGGTAGAGAGTTTGTTGAGAAACACTCACGGTTAAATGGAGAGACTGATCTTGAATATGGTGAGATTAAAGACTGAATCTCCATTTTATTTGGTGGGAGCAGGGCAGGGAAGAGGCAGTGGCATAAAATACATCTTAAACCTGGAATCTGAGCTGCTGAGAGCACTGTTCAGCAGAATTTGTCTCCATTTGTGTCTCTACTAGGTAAATATCATTATTGCTCAGTGCATACCTGGAGCACCCCATGGTTTTGACCATACAGGTCACTGTGGGCGCTGACCCACTGACAAAGTTCACTGATCCCTCCACTGGGGAACTGGTATGGTTCCCTATTAGTCAAACCTGAAAAAAGAACCAGCCAAAAGAAAGAGAACAGATTTGAAAATAAAGCCGCTATGCCAATATTGCTACTTTTGTCAGTCTCTTCTGCAGCGGGCCACCAGTCTGAACTGAGTCCCCACATTGCTTGTCATGGGAACTATGAAGAAAAACAGTGGCCAAGATGATCTATGGGTCTACTCACAGGAACTGTGGAGCAGAGAAACATGGGGTTTGGTCTCTTCCTGTTTTTCCTGGTTGCTTCTATCAGTCTGTCATTTCTATTGCTGAGTTAGAGAGTTGCTGCTGGACCATATTACTGCTATTGTGATGAAAGCAAGGGCTATAGAGGTGAATAGCCCATGTGTTACACTGTAGCAATGCACAACAGACTAGTATTAGGTAAGCACTGGTCTTTTTTGTAATTCAGAGTGATTTCCTACCAGCTTGCATAGGAAAGAAAAGATGGGTGCCAGAGACTTGTAAAAACCTGTGGATTATAGTTTGCACTCACCTTAAAATATTGTGGTCAAACCAGCTGAACAGAGAACATATATATTCCATGTGCACCTACACAAACAGATAGATAGATAGATAGATAGGATAGATAGATATGTGACAAAGCACATGGAATATGTTTCAAACACTCTACATTGCTGTTAGCCTTGGAAATCATATTAAGCCTCAGGTGACATGGCTTGCTCTCTTCCCTCTTACACTCCTTCCCAGTACCTTCAGGGCAGCCACAATACCTGAACACTTGAGGCAAATATTGGCAGAATTGATTGAGCTGAATCAGCTCTGTAATTAAGGTTTTTCTACAGAAATTTTTTTTTACATCCAATTGGATGTTAGAAGAATAGGGGTCATTGATATTTATACAAGCAAATCACATTATTTCAACAGGAAGGGTGAGGGTTAAACCTCTTTGTGGAGTTAGATTGAATCCAGTTGAGATTTCACTCAAAGGAGGAGAAGAGTGAAGTGCATCCCAAGAAAATGAACTCCCTTCTTTTCTCCTTTTCCTTTTTTTCAAAAATTCAAATAGAACTTCGCTGATGTCACAGCCAACTCCTATGACCTCTAATGGCATGAGGAACCTTGTTTGATTATATGTCTAAAGAGACAATGCTACTTTCCCTTTGATTCAATTGCTGGCTGTAGTAATACTTGGGCTTGTGAATTATGAGCTGGATTTCTGCAATTTACCATGGGTTTAGTAATTTCACCGATGATGAGAACGATGTGTTCTGTTATTTAGAGAAAGAAACCACTACGTGCTTTAATGCTGTGTGTATTCTAGATGATGTAGGCACCTGAAATAATTTTTTCCCCAGGATCATCTGGCACAATGCACCTCTCCACAAAGCACTGGTTCTCTGGAATCAGGAGACTTGTCCTAGTGGAACCTTTGGTTTCCACAGAAATGGGCATCATGGGAATGTGTAAGAGTACTTTCTTCTCCTTTTCTGGGCCTTTCCCTTTCAGCCCCACAAGGAAAACCGGAAAACTGGTCACTTCAGAAAACAAATAAAAGCAAAGGATCTTTTTTTAAATGATCCTTAAAGAAACTGTGATGAGTAAACATGTGTTCTCAGGATCAAAATACATACTATAGAATGTGTTTAAGAGAGACTGCATAACCAAGGAAAAAAAAGCCATAAACACACAAGTAATTCAGTTTTCTCTTCATCTGCCCCTTGTTTAATTCTGGCAAGCATTACATGCTCTGTATTTCCATTTCAATGCATTATTTAATGATAAAGGGAGTTTGGAGAAAGAGAGGAAGATAATTTCATTTGGACAGTAATCAGAGAATTTCTGTAAACATCTGGTTCTGTTTAAGAAGGTTTTTAAAGCATTTAATATAAAATGCTCTTAGAAGGTAGGAAATGAATGCTGAGTGTTCTCACTGTGTAAGCAGTGCATTTTCCCCTCCTGGAAGTTTGCATACAAGTGAACTTGAGTCAAGTTTGTAGATAGGTTTCACGAAGATAACCCTGCATTGTCTAGTGTGAGTGAGAGACTTGCAAGAACAACAGTTAAAGTCATTAAAGAGCTCTCTGAAAAAGAAGTTCAAAAGATGATAAAGCCCTACTGGATCCATTTCAACCAGCTGGATTTCAGTAATTGAATGAACATAGTGGAACAAGTAGTTAGAGATGAAAAGAGTGTAGAGAATAAAAATGGAGACAATGGAAAATTCATGTCACAATGGTCTAGCCCTTTTCTCATTTGGACAGGACTCAGTAGATAGCTTGGAGGATTGCCTGTCTCTTTGATATTCTCATATTAAGTGATATGCTCAAGTGATAACACTGAAGAGTATGTTTTTAGCACAATTCATTATTAATAGCACATTTTTATTGTCTTGAAACACTTCAATCACATTTTTTATCCAGTAAAAAGCAATGTTCTGAAAGATAGAAATAGGACTAGTGTCACAGCTGCAAGTAAATGCACTTGATTTAGAGAATATATTGAGTAATTGCAAATTTACAAGTGTTCATTCATAGAGGAAATAACAGGCCAAGAATGAAAATTTTACTTTTTTGACCCTGCTGCTCAGGTCTTCCTATTTTGCAGGTCAGATGCTATTGATGCATGCAGAGCAGGCTGTAGTCAAGGTAGTACTTCCTATGGGGGTTGGGTTATTCTTGAGTCAGGTTTTCGTTTTAGAACAGAAACTCTAAATATATCAAAATAGACTAAAGACAACCAAATTCCTCTCATTTTCAAAGCAAGAACCTCAAAAAGGTACCTGAGGCCTGAATAAGCAAATACATTTTGAGACAACTTATAGTATATTAAGTGTAGATAACATCTGATCTAACTCTTTTGAGATATATATATATATTTATATATATATATATAGTTTTGTATACTGTGACCATTTGAGATTAGCCCTGACTTTTGGATTGATATTAGGTAGCTGATGGAGGACTGGCTCTTCCTAAACAAGTTTAATCTGAACAAAGCACCAAAAGAGGGTGAGCTTAGAGAGGGGACATTTTAAAATTTACTTTGTCCCTAGGGTTTCTCATTAGCTTGCTGTTTGTTTTTTCTTAAGAATCAGTCCTTATAAATTGCTTTTGTGCTTCTGCCTTGCATTTCTGGTACAGTCCAATCCAGATCTAAAGATGGGGATGCAAACAAAGAAATTTTGTTTGTTTATTTACTTTTAACAGCCATTGTAGACAAGACTGTTTGTAAAAAGAATACTCAGAACAAATAACTGCACCTTTTCAAGTTTAGCTGGATCTCCACCCTTCCTCTAAATGGACTACCAGCCTTTTCTCCCCTCTTTCAGGTAGACTTTCTGACCACAGTCAGCTTCTTTGATCAGTTCTCATCCTCTTGAGGTGTTTTATTTAGAATTATTGAATATCTAAAAGTGGCCTAAATGAGGGTCCAGCTTGTGGTTTTATTTGTGTTGGAAACAGGAATAAACAGCTGTTTCCTCCTTAGCTCGCTAGAAAAAACCCTGAATTGCCACATCATTACTTTGTCACAAAATCCATTAATTTTAGCAAGAAAGCAGCTGCAATAGCTGTTAGAATTCAACACAAAGAATAATGGTAAAAGAGAAAAGAGAACTTGTATTCCAAGCCCCAAAATATAGATACATCCCAAGTGTCTTCTCTTAACAAGGACTCTGTTGCTTGCACAGTAGAGTAACATCACCTTTCACTGGGGAGAAAAGGAGCCATTGCTCTGAAAAGTATGCCATTGGTACTGAGAACTGTGAGAGTAATAAGTTTGTAACATGAGAAACATTTGATGAGGTAAATCACCCAGCTTGGTCCACTTAAATTTTACAGTCATGAGTACTGGAAACAGGCACTTTTTTACATTTAGAGGTAGGGCCAGGAGGAGAACACAGACAGCACAGTTTGCCTAACTCATAACATGGCAGATTTTGGACCCAGTTGGGCCCACACTAATAAATCTTCCAGGGACAGTTTAAGATATGTCTCTATTCTCTACCTCACCTTCTGATGGAGAAAAGCAGGAAAAGCTGAATGAGGATCATGTGCTTGTGTCTCAACTCCCAGTGCAAAACAAATTTCACAGTCTGGGAGGCAGAGATTCGGACACGTAGTCCCTTCTGCTGCCTCTGCACTGAGAACAGTAGCAGTCATGAGCTTGGAAATAGTAGCCAGGAATAGTGACTTCTTGAATCAACTCAGGAAGATTTGCTAGATGATTTGACAGGGCATTGAAACTTGCTCTAGGGGAGGGAAATTTTATTGAGTCACCTGTTGTATGTGCTGTGTGGATGGTGAATAGTAACAGAATAAAAAAAAAAAAAGTTCAGTAAGAGGAGGGTCGAAAATAAACTTCCACCAATCCCCAACCACCTCTCCTCCCCATACTGACACTACACTTGCACTGGGTATGGTGGTAGGGTGTGGTACAACATCCGTCTCAAAAATGCCACCCTTAGACTTGAGTCCAGCTTTGCCCACTGCTTACAAAGAGTAGATCATTCCTGATAAGGAGATGCTGAACTGATAGAGGTAGGAACTGTTTCCTATTTCTGGCTGTCTGAATTCATAGTGGCAGGTATGTTATCCCTGCAAGAAAATACTGAAAAAACAATGATGTCAGTCATTTTCACAACTCTGTTCTGGTGAAAATAACTGCTTAACCTGTAAGAACACAGAGGCCCTTCAGTGAACTACAGTGACAGTCCTATTGCAGTTACAGCTTCACCTGTGCCTGGCTCTTGGTGAAGGAAAAGCTCAGCTTTTCTGCTCCTGGACACATTGCATAACACGTGCTTATGTTCTAGACTAGTTGCACTCTGGATCATAAAGAAAATTAGAAGATAATTAACACTTTCAAGCAGTTATTACTTCGTTACATGGACATATAATCTGTTTGCTGCATACTTACAGGTGTATATATATAATTTTCGAAAAACATTACAAACATAAAGAATAAGCCAATGGCAGGAGTTATTACAGTGGGAACAAGGGTTTTGGTTTTTTTTGTTTGTGCTGGATTTTTTTTCTGTAGAAGACTTCCTTAGGATAGTTTTTAGTTCATAGTTTCATTGGATATCTTACATGGAATAAACTTGGGTATCTTGCACGGCTGGTATTGAGTGGGGAAAAAGAGTCTGACTTTTCCCACAGCCACTGCTGTTGGATGAGTATGTGAACAGGACATACTGAGAAATTATTTAAATTATTTAAACCTGATCCCTTAAGACTCTGTGTAGTTCTTTTCAGTTTTTCCCTGCAGATCATGTTTACCTCAATAAAATCATGGGAAAAAAATGCACAAGAAACATGGTTTTTGGAAGATGCTATAAATATTATTAGTTGGCATCTGGTTATTGCTCTTAATACTCTGTGGCTGAGAGATCTGTCTTTGAATTTGGAAACTTTTGGAAACTGTGACCTCTCCAATTTTGGGTAGTCCATTTAAAGGGTGTTAAAAGACCCCAGGCTACCCACTTAAAAGTTGTACTGAGGAGCAAGGACTGTGGAAGTACTTAGGCTCCTCATAATGACCAGGAGACTCAGTCCAAAGTGCCAGCTTTGTGACAGTGAGCATGGAAGCCTGACCTCTGTGGCTGTCCAGGAGCCAGAAAGCGTTGGTGTCCCTAGCCAGCTGTTGTGGTCCTAGGGAGCATTTGTAGGAATTTGATTTATCGGAAATTTGCAAGTCATGGATGTTTAGAGAGAAATACTATGCATTTGCTCTGTTGATACCACTTTGATGAGTCTATTGTGCTGATATTTTTCTGTGATTTCTAATCTACTTGAGAAGTTCATTAGGAGGACTGAGAAATGCCAGCAGCTCTTTCCTGTTTCCACCCACAGACACCCCGTGCCATGCCAGCTGTGTGCAGATTGTCTTCTGCCATGATTCAGCTGTGATTGCTCAGCATTTCCATTTACACTGGCTCTGCACCTCCCTGTGCTTTAACACCTTAATATTAATTCCCTAAAATAATTCATGGGATATTTTCAGGGATATCTTCAAGTTCTCTTCTGTTTCCAGGGGGTGCCCTTATTTAAACGTGGCTGGGGTAAATCTTTGTGGTTTGTAGCACAAACTGAAGATACGTTTCACAGCACTGTACACATGGGAATCGGAGACAGGGAGTTCTGATAAGCCAAACATTTTCTGAATAACTTGAACTCATCTCTTCTTACAGTCTGACTGCCAGAAATAGTCTTGGGACTTTAAAAACTTCAGTATCCCTTCAGCTGCAAAGCACTGTTAGTCAGGCTTTGATGGCAGAAAAGGAAAGTAGTGTTGTTTATTTTTGGTTCAAAACCAGGAGGAAGTTTTGGCATAAGCCACAAGAGGATCTTTGATTTTTAAAAATTATTAGTATTATTATTTTATTCTCTGTTTTATACTGCTCGGATTTTTTTATAGTGATGGATTTTGAAACAACCAGAACCCCTTGCAGCAACCAGTTTTGCTTAGCTTCAAAAACTTTTTTTCTTTTTACATTTCAGACAGTTTCTAATCTAATTTCCACATCCTGTTTTTCTGCAGCATTTATCTGCTCCAGTGAAATTGTTCAAGGAAATTCCGTAATCATTAACTCTCTCTCTGCATTTCCATGATGACTCTTCTTTTCTAGAAATTGAAAGAGGACTGCAAAGCTGGTTCAGTGCTGAGGAATCCTTACTCTTTTTTTTTCTTTTTTTTTTTTTCTCTATAGAAAATTGTGTAGAAACCTAAACCCCATCACTGGTGTGTACCACCCAGGAAAGAATGCAACATCAGCACACCTCCAGCTTATCCCTGGTTTCATTGTTACCTGCTTTTGTATCTGCTACCAAAACAGAGTGGGACAGGCTTTAAGATGCCATCAGACTGGTCATCAGATGCCATTCATATCACATCACCATGTCAGGGGGGATATCTCATAATGATAATGAAATATCAGGTAATGCTGCTTGGCATCTGTGACACTTCCTGCATTTACGAGCTGCCATCCAAGTCTGTTTCACAAAACATGCTGAAGTTGTATTCACCAGAGCCAGCAAAGCCATGGAAAATTTATTTTCACAGCATTACCACTCCTATTTATCTCTCATCTGCCTCCCTCATTCTTTCCATTGATTAACACATGCTCCTGTTTCTGGTTCTGTTGGGAGTTCCCTTTTTGAAAAGGCTGCACAGCAAAACTCACAGGAAATCACTCTATCCATTACCTGTCCTGATGAATATCAAGGGTTATGAAATTTTGCTTCTGATTTATTGCAGGAATAAGTAATTTCCACCTTTAAATTCTCATGCCATGAAGATGACCCTGCTAGCTTATTATGATTATGCTGAAGTATTTTCTGTTTGTGCTAAGGCTTTTTCTAAAGTTATGTATAAACATACACATCATTTATGCTTTAGAGAGGCAGGTTTTGGTAGTTCTTATGACTGACAAGAGAGTATTAGACCTTGAACAGTAATTAAAATAAATATATTAATATTTAATTTAATGTATGAAAGGGCACCTGGTTCCTGTTCATGGAGTCATAGGAGCAATTAACTTGTATCTGATTCAGGCTTTTGTTCAAAAGGTTTGTAAACTAACTAATGGAGATATTTTAGGATTAACTATTCTTATAGTTAATATATTATAGCAACATTTATGAAGTCAGACTTGTTTTCCAAGACAGTTTCAGTGTTAATCTTTAACAAGTCCGTAATTCAGATAATATGCTAATGTAATAGAATACTAATAGAATAAAAAGACTGAGAATAAAAGCATTTTGAAGTACAGAACTGATATTTATAAATGAACATTAGGAATTATCTAATTTGAAATTATTTTCAGCTGAGATTTCTATATGTCACCCTTATCTTGTATCCAAAAAGCTAGAGAAAAAAAATTTGCCAGTTCAAGAGCTGGTAAGGGTTTGGATTTGCTTGAAGGCCTATGAAATAAATGGGCCCAATGGGCACTAAACAGGTTTATCTTGTTAATGTTACTGTTCAAAATGATTGATATTACCTGTAATACTTTCCATTTGGCTCTTCAGAGGGATGAACAAGTTAAAAAACAGACATTTGATTGGACTCCTTATCCAAAAGTCCATTGATGAAGGATGGCTTTTGAAAGCTTGTATATCATCTCATGAATACATTGGAAATGATGCAAAACTTAATAAATTAGAGCAAATTTCATGGTTCCAGTTTCTGAAACTGTTCTGAATGTGTAAGAATAGAGACTATGATCATATCAAAAGTCACTTCAGTCAGTTCTAACAAATGAAACCTGCAGACTTTGAAGTAGCATTTACTTGGTTTTCCAGTTGACTAGTGTGTCCATTCAAGAGTAAATAGAAACAAAGGTGTTACTTAAAAGGAAGTAATTTAGACAAAAAAATCAACAATGTTGGATAGAATTTTTCCACTTCATAAATTTCAAGCTGACATATTTTAACAGAAGATTTCTCTATTATGCTTATTACAATAAGTTTAAAACTAAGATCTAACTACTAAAACAAACAATGTCTCCTGTAAAGATCATTGCCTTTGTTCCATGCTGACAGAATAGCTGTTATTGATGTAACCAGTCTAAGTGGGGTCTGGCTGTGTTAGCACATGGGCAGTGACTGCAGCACTGGAGTCATCTCAGATCTTACAGACTGTATTTTGAATGGACAGTTTTTGTTATTTGTGTTATCAAGGGGTTTTTAGGTTTTGGATTTTTTTGATGGTGCTTTTTTGTTCGGTTGTTTGTTTGTTTGTTTTGGTTTGGTTTGTTTTTGTGGGTTTGTGGTGGTTTTTTTAATCCAGATTTGCAGTTATTGAAACAGCATTTATAGCCAGAGATTCCTGGAAATATCCCAACGGATTTTGTGTATGGACACTTCACAGGTGAAAACAAGCTAGAGTAGTCTGTGGCCAAGGCATGGAACCAACCTGTTTGTTTCAAAGAACCTGAGTTTGTTCTTTCCACAACTTTTGATACAGGTCAGTGATTCCATTAATGTCACCTGATAAGCAAACCAAGGCCTTTATAAATTAATGATCACATGCCCTTGGAAACCTAGCCCTTGTTTTAATTTAAAACAGAAGTTCTTTACTTCTGGAAGGGTTTTTTTCCCCCTGTTTGAAAGCAGTCAACTGTATATTATCTTTCTGTCATGGTAGTCCCCATGTAAATCCTGGAAAATATTGAAATCCTGTGTTAATTGCCAGGTAGGCTATACTTAATAATTGTACTGTGATTTGTTGGATGCAAATATATAGTATGTTATTTCAAAACCAGAAAAAAACCAACACATAAGGAACCAGAGCATTAGAATATCTAACTTTTAGAACAGCACTGACAGTATTTAGCAGTGAAACTGCCACTTCTTTCCTACTTCCCCACATTTTAGCCTGGATGTTGATACAATTGAAAGACACTGAGAGAATGTAAATATGGAGTTTTTACTATTTCTGCATTATAAAATCCCATAATTTTTGTATCAATAATAACATTTGGAGATGGCTTTAACCTTTCAGGAGAATTAGTAGCTTTTCTAACATCTGTCAAAGCATCAGTCTAACAGTGTGCTTGGGGCACACATACAGCTATGTAGGGCTGTGAGTTTTCCCTGTACTTAAAAACATATGTCAGCCTCACTAGGCTTATCTAATCCTAAGGAAGGAACACTGTAAAGCTGCTTTGAAAGGAAAACCTGAGTTATAATTAGTGATTTCATTGTGCAAATCTACAACCTCAAATCTTTAGTGTTTATGGGAAGTTAATTTTCATCAGATCTGTCTTCTGTGTAAAGAGACATTTAAACCATCTAACAGGCAGGGGTGGGAAGGGGAAGTTAATGTTCCTGGCAGGAAAACCTGGGCACAGAGGTTGTTTCACTCATATCATGTAGAAACTCAGTCAGATTGTTAGATCTATTTTACACATACATGCACTGTACAGTGCACCATCCCAAACCTGGAATTCTGATTGATTTGGATAGAATTTATGAATGTAGGTGTCAAATTCAGCTTTTTGATACAAACCACAAGACTGCTTAGTTCAAAAGGAGTCAAATGTGTAATGGATGAGTGCAGCCTAACATTGAGGGATACTGAGTGACCAGAGTTTCCTCTGAAGTGAGCTTACTCTAGGACACTTGCCATCTCCCTGTGGGATTCCTAGTCCATGTTACACATCAACAAAAGAATTGCCAAAATAAGAACGAACACTTGAGCTGATGAGTTGCCAGGGACACTAAAACCCAGGACATTCAGATGAATCCCAACCTCTTCAGGAGGTGAAGCGCTTTCCTGAAGTGGAATCTGTTGAGTTTGAAACTATTTTTCTTGTAGTTAGTGAGGGGGATAGGATTATTTTTCTTGATTCTGAGTTGGTACAAAGTTTTGAGGGTATTGGAAAGTCTCTGTAGAGCCCAACCTCTCCATATATATATATATATTTATTAGCTGAGTTTTCTTCTACCAAGGCCTGTGGCTTATCCTTTGGTATTCCTCACCTAGACCTTAGGGCTGGTAAGACATGTGGTAGTGTGACTTTTTACTCTCTGTATCCTCTTATGCTCAGCATGAATTTCCCTAACAGAAGCAGCTAGCATGAATCTGGTAGCTTTTTCTGGCTGTGATATTTAATATCCTGAACAATTCTAAGTGTGTCTTGAATCTCATTCATTTTCCTGATTGTTTGTGAAAAATGAGCATCACAGGAGCTGAAGTTCCCAGCTTGAAGTTATAAGTAATGTTCTATTATATGTTTACAGGCTCATAAAAATAATAAACCCCTGACTGCTCTGAGAATGGAACAAGACTGGGAATGAAATGATGGAATTAGAGGCTCATGCTTTTCAGGGTAGCCCCATTTACTGAATGGACTTTCCAATCCTTGATTATATCTATATTTATTTATGTTTGACAATGTTTTATTAAAAACTTGAAGGGTATGTAAGTTAGACTTATGACAGAAGCCTGCTCTGTAGGCAAGGAAAACAGGTGTACTTTGAAAGGCCAGCTCTAGCCTGGCTTGAACAGGCAAGCTGAAAAGAGACACACAGCCAAGTGTGTACAAATGTCTCACAAGTGCTGTCCTTGCCTGTAGTTTAGAAAATGGTCAAGTCTCATACCAAAGCATTGAGATGCAAAATATTCCTTCTTACCAAGCAGCTGGGGCTGGATTACAAACTGTGCTACTCAGTGCACCTAATCCTGTGTGCACAGCCTCCCTAGATCTCACTGAAAATGAGCTCTTTACAAAGATGCTTTCAGACTGCACAGGCGGGTTCAAAATAGAGCAATTTCCTGTGTAAGGCATTGATGAGACAATAGATCCCTTTATGAGGCCCTGTTTGACTACAGAAATGAGCAATTGTTCACATTATATTTAATAAATCCCTCGACACCCTGTTAAAAGGACCTATGTTTAGCTGATGTTTGGCATGAATGTACTTCCAGAGGTTTAATGACCTTTCACTTTTCGAGGTGTTCTTTATTTAAACTAATGAAAATGAGCTCCACTTAAAAGGCTTTTAAATGCTGATTAAAAATTAAATCAGCTGTTCATTATCCCCAGGTGGCCTTGTTCTAAGAGCAGTAATTCAGAGAGAGTCAAACAAGTAGTCTTTTTTTTTTTTTTTTTTTATGTAGCTCAATCTTGAGTTGGGAGAACTTTATTAGAGCTGTTTATGAATCATCAAACGTTCAACTTCTAATGCAAATGGATTTGTAAACGCAGGGCTCCTCCCCTCCATTTCTGTCCCCTGCTTGTTAGAAATAAGAAAGAAAATCAGGCACATTTCTAAAGATTCTACATGGCATGTCCAGCAGAAATGTAAATAGCTGCAGTATTTCCAAACAAACTGAATATTGACCTAGTCAGTGCCATCACATTAACAACAATATAAACTGAGACATTAGCTATAGAATGTCTCACTTCACCTATTTGCTTATTTTACTCTAGGGTTGGAAAACTTTCAGAAGCATTTACAACACAAACGAACAATGATAAAACCTCAAGGGATTAGCTTTGTTCAGATCTGAGGGGGTTTTGTGTTTGGTTTTTCATTTGGTTGATTGGTTTGGTTTTGTGGGGTTTTGGTTTATTTGTTTGATTTTGTGGGTTTTTTTATTATAGCTGCTGAAAATGCTGGCCTGGGGTTTAAGTAGTTAAACATTACAAAAAATGCTAAGAGAACAAAATAAATTTATAAAGTATAACTTACCTGAAAAGCAAGAAAACACTCACTGCTTGAACACCAAGATAGTTTTACACAATTTTTCCTGTGCTTTTTGGTTACAAAATTTCACTTTAGATAAAGAACTTCCTGATCTTGAAATGCGAGCTTAGCTAGCAAGAGATATACTTGGACAGAGCAAAATACTTGTGATCACTTTGAGAAAAGATGAGGGAGTTCATTTTTGAGAACACTTAGACATAAGAAGAAAGGAAATCGTGTTATTCCATGCAAACTCCTGTGTTCCATCACAAATAACACTTTCCTTCCCATTTTTTATAGTTCATACTACTCTTGCTCTTTGTTAATTGTAGCAAAATGAGTGCCCAAAGGTGCTGGGAGAAATCTGCAGAGTATTAGGGAGCTATGCAGCACTGATACATCGGTTTTGCTGAAGAAGGAAGGATGGAAAAGCCAGGCCCTTGTTGCCCAAAATGTTTGAAATTGCCTGCCTTGAACAGAGGCTGCAACCTCGGCTCCTTTGCCTGTCTGCAGTTACCTATTTCCTTGCCTGTAACAGTGGCTGCTTCAGGGATGCCCTGGAAGTGCATCCTTGTATCCACACGTTGTCTGAAAAGCCTGGCAGAGCTGAGCAAAGCTGTGTATCCCAAACAGCTGCAAGGAAAACTGGCCCAGAGCCAGCGGCCCGCTAGCCCTTCTCTGACCCCACCCCCGTCAATGCTTTGCCTGGTAAAACTTGTTGGTGACCAACACGATCCAGTTCCCAGGTTTATAACAGAGGCAGGAGAGGCTGCGCCGGTGATGTTGTGAAGACAGGGCTGCAGGGACATGACGGTGTCCTGCGAGCTCAGGGGTGGGTTATTCAGTCACACTCACGCGCCTTTCACCTCGTGACTTTCTAATGGGTTCTGGAATTGGGCACATGACACCAGGGAATGCAGCCTGTGTGTCTGAGGTAATGAGCAAACATCCCTAAATAGGATGCCTGGCTGGAGAAGTGTTCAGACTTTGGTCAGTGAAACTTTAATGTCCTTCCCGCCCCCCAGGTTAAAAGAAGCTCTTTTTTTTCCAGTCCTTATTGGAGAAGCAATAATAATTTAATCATAGTGTGAGATTCCGCTGTAAAAGTCAGATTCTAGGAATCCTTTCTGCTCCAATGCTAATGCAGAGCAGATTGTAATACAGTGGTAACTGCATGTCTAAAATAATGAAAACACTGCTGTTTTGAAGAAGTCCTTGGCTGATATCTGTATTTAATTATCCAAAGTAATTGGAAAAAAGGTATTTTCCAAGGTAATGAGATTTTTCCTAAAAACTCCTACTGTTTCTACTGCTGAAGAATCTTCACTATTGTCTGTGGAAGAAATACATTTATAGAAAAAAAAAGTGCTTTGAATGGAAAAAGCAAAAATTGTAAATATGAAAAAGGGTATTAAAACCTACATGCACACGGTAACCCCAGCTGTCTGCATATATTAATATTGCTTGCAGTGTTGTATGTGCAGCAGAGCTGGGAGTCCATTCTTCTAACTGCCATGTGCTATTGTTTTTTAGCACAAGCATAGGAGTCTATATGGAAAGCCATTTCTTTTGGGAAAAATATAGAGAAATGGCAGATATGTACACATCAATAAATAAAAAACATAGCATAAAAGTTTCACCTTGAAATTAATTCCCTCCTCTCTGACTGTTTCTGGTTTCAGAAAATCTTACAGATCTTTAGGTTTGTATTTTTTTTAAAAAATATTTATATTGAGTGACTGTGAGAAATTGTCACTTTCTGTGCAAAGAAATTGTCACTTTCTGTTCTGCTTTGTATTCTCTCTACCCCCTGCAAACAAAATGATTACTTTCCAGGGGAAGGAATATCTCTACAGAGAGGTCAGATATGTGTGAGCAGAGGAAAGAGATTTAACAGGCTCAAAAAGACGGGGAATGAGAAAATATTAATGCAAAGATGTGTGTTTTGCACAGCACATCTCTAATCAGATGTCAGACGTATGATGTTCCCTCTCACCAGCAGCTTTGGTGCTTTTTCACGTTGGAGGGCACTGTGGTTCTCATTGTTAGCAATAATTTATAAATGCTTCAGAATGGATGGAGTTACCCCTCGAAAAATGGATTTTTCCTCCCAATAGTTAAGACTTCTTTAATTCCGGTGTGTATGCTTCACTTTCCTACAAGAGAGCTTTGCTAAATGAAAATCATTCTTGGCCCTTGGGCTAGATCCAAAGGTCTTGTGTTTTCAAGTGCTCATTGTTACTGTGTCCTGCTCTAATGTGCCTTGTTTACTTACAGGAATAAATCACTGGCTCATGTGAGGTATGTCAGCTCTCCACATGATCTATCAGGGCAGTTAAGAGCTGGCTGTATTTCAGTTCACTGTACTGTTAAATAAACAGAGCCTTCTCAGTCTCGTTTAGATGTCAAAAAACCATCTAGTAAAAATAGCACAAAACTCTGTTTAGATTTATTCATCCTCCTCTACAGAGTGAATTAGTGTAGTTGGAATGTGGGGCTGCCATAATGGCAGTGTAAGTTGAGCCTCAGTGTTTACCTGGACAATTGTTCCAGACTGGGATGTATCAGGCCAGTTCCAGCAGCTCTGCTGACACGTGATAACTTGTTTAGAGGCTGTGACTTTACTCCTGCAGTTGAACATCCCCTGTATATTTAGTCCAAAATGTGGTGCCACATCTTTCATAAAGTTAGAATATTTTCTTGCTTCCTTCTGTTCTTTTGAGTGTATTCAGTGCTTATTTTGGAGTAGTTCTTAAGTAGAAACAGTCTTGTTTAAAAGCACACTTGAATTATGGGTTATGTCTTCCTTTGAACAATGCCAACATTCTGATAAATGAAAAAATAATCACCCTTGAGAAGCTGATGCAATAATTAGAGCCATGGAACAATTATTTAGTTATGGCATCCAAAAGAAAACACAAGACTGGGATCTACTCCTAGTCAAGCCTTCTGGTTTTTACTCTTCATGCTATTTAGTAAACTTTACTGAACAAGAGGATTGTGAGGTGTCTGAAGACATTTGCATACGTGCTGTGAAATAAATGTAGCCATCATTCAAATACTCTCAAATAATATTCTTTTTCCAAGTGGATTGTTACTATTGTGTAGGGAACAATTAATTGGGCATTGTTATCGGTACTGGGAAAAGTAATAAGAATTATTGGCAGTGGTTTTATGATCAAATCTTGAGGACAATTATTTACTTTGAGCAGACCTCAAGTTTAACCTTATTTAGTGGCAAAAAAAATGCATGTCAGGAAAGGGCATCCCTATTTCTCTTTTTATTAATGTAAGAGTCAGAAATCTTTTGAGGAATACCACAAACACAGGTGATATTCCAAAGTGGTAGAATCTACATTTACAGCCCTAATTTTGCTGAAAGGTATGTAAAACCTTACCTGTCGGAGTTCTGTGCGCATGAGCAGGCTCCAGCATAAAAATTATTGTTTCCATTTTGACTTAATCTCAGAAGATTGCCTATAGATCAGTATCTCTCAGAAGACAGAATAAGAAAAATAGGTTAACTTTGCCAGAACAGCCTATTGTATCCCAAATCAGTGACATTTTGTTGGGTTTTGCCATTCCCAGCATGGAGGATAAAGGCCTTATTATGGAAGCTGTTGTTTGGCATTTAAAAAAAAAAAAAATCCTGAGAGCACAGAGAGGATGTTGTGATGAAACTCCCCGAGTGAAGGTGTGAGCACTTGTGCCTGGAAGAACTGAAAAATGGTATTTGAAATAGGTCAGGCTATTTATATAACTGTAGGCAAACACACCCTCAAGTTTTCCTTTGGGAAGCTCTACAGAAAACTGTATCTTGTTGCTGTGGAATAAGTTTAGTCTCATGAAGTAATTACGAAGTCAAACTCAGGACACTGAAAGCAAAGAGGGTGTGGAAGGAAGCTGCAGGCTTCATTCTGCAGAGCGGAAACAGGGATAAGATAGTGCTGGCAGGACTGCTAGCAGCCCTTAGGCCACAAAATCAGAGTAGAACTTCTCTGCAGTAACTTTGCCACAAACACCATGTGTTCATCAAGTCCTCAGCACCGCTTTGTTCTTGCCTTCAGTGCTGGTTTGAGATACTCCTGTCTGGATGGCAAAGAAGCAGGTGATTGGGAGAGGTGTTCTCCTCAGCTGAGCATTTAAACACCATTTCAGCGCTCCTGAAAGCTCCTCTGAGTGACCTGCTGTCTCCTTTGGCTTCTCCTATGTATCTGTGATCAATTAGAATTGAAGTAAGCCTTAGAAAATAATTCCCTCCGTCTATCAACCCTTGGTACTGCAGGAATATTTCTCCGGTGCTTGGAAGGGAATGTCCAGCCTAGATCTTCCTGGAGCAGATTCCAGACATGTTAGAAAGACAGCTAATGGAAAAGGTGCAGTAAATATCCAGCACACCAACAAATTCACAGTTTGATTTCAGCTTATGCTGCAAAACCTGTACTTGTACAAGCTCACGGATTTAATTCATTCAGAGACTGGCTTATTTGCTGTCTTTGTGTTTGGTACTCAGTCAGTGTCAAAATAAATTTCCAATAGTGCTGTAGAAGCATCTATAAACTAGCCTGTAAATGCAGAAGAATGAATCTCTAAATAATATTCTTTCATCCATCAATCTAGTCATAGGGTCAGAAGATGTACTGCTGGTATCTTAAGGATTGTCAAGGTGTTATTTTCATGAGAAAATAATTCCTGTCACAAGTTAAATATAAGGACACAATATGTCTGTACAAATGCAATATGGGGTATTGTTATAAGGGAATAACAAAAAACATCATATGGACTTGAGTAATTAATCACTTGAGGACTCTAATTCTTTTTGCTGCTCATTCAGAACAAACCGAGTAAACATATGGAGAGTCAACTCACCTTAAAGATTTTTCAGGGCTCTCTTAAACCTCATAAAAGGAAGTTGATTTACAGTAACAAAGCATCTGAAAAAATATTTTCCTTCTTTATCAGCTTAGAGATGTGTTGGCAGCTCAGATATGATCAACAAGTCTTTTCACAGTTGACTTTCACCAGAATACTTTAAGCCAATATCTCATTTCAGTTTTCTGCTACATAGTTTTCCTTCATAAATTGGGTTCCTAGTTGTAGGATTTAATCCCTGAGCTCATCTCCTTTTTTTTTGGAACACTACAGCAGCTGATGCTCTTCTCTGTTTTAGTCAGCTTGCACATACAGGCCAGGAAAGCCAAGGCATAAGAGAATGTGGATGTTTACTTGCCTCACCTTGCAGAGATTGCTGCTAATCTACAATTCAAGGCTTGCAACCAAGATTTCTCCAACAGCTCAGATACAGGCACAATTGATTTCATGGCAGAAGAAGGCAGATGTTAATTAATCTCACATTATTTTCTAATACTGTTTTGAACATTCACCCTTGAATGTTCAAACCTTATTCAGAATATTCTTTAGGCACGAAAAACCCTCAGTGTGGCTTTTTCATAGAAGAAATAATTTGATGTTCCAAAAATCTCACTGAAATATAGGTGCCCTGCAAATGTGGAATTTAAAAGTAATTTTTAAGTAGCACTGAACACACTTTGTTTAAACTGTTTTAGCTGAGATTTATTACACTAAATTTATGACCCCTTAAACATGATGTAAGAGTCTAGGCCTGCATAATTAGAAAGACAGAGTGTTAATGCTCACATATTTAAAAAAACATCTGTACTTAACTATGGGAAAATTGAATTAGGGTAATATCTTGGCTGCAGTCTTCCAAGATGCTTAAGGTTTCCTTCACTCTCTCCCTAATAACAAAATGTAAACCTGCTTGTTCAGTCGAAGGTTTGTCAAGATGTGGTTTCACAGGAGTTTCTAACCTGTCACAGGAAGTCAATGTGGTGTTACTAAATCTCCACTGCAAGTTCTTCATGTAGTTATGTTCCCTGATCCTTAGTTGCCTAACTTCTCTTAAGCCAGAGGATTTCTTGGGAATCTAGTTCTTTCTTCCCTCCCTTGGTGGCAGATGTTCTAGCCTCAGATATATTCCCTGCTCCCATTCCCCTGCAGTTTGTCTGCAATGAACAGAGATCTACTCTGGGGAACCCAACTGGAAAGGGGAGCAGAGAACCAGCAAAGCTTATTCTTGACGGTGGGGATGATTCTGGATCCAATAACGCTTCCCTATGGCTTCCATGTGATCATCCTGATTTCTACCATCTGCCCTACTCACTCAAGCACTTAACACATCAGATGTTTATAGCATCATATAATTGCTTAGGTTGGAAAAGACCTCTAAGATCATCGAGTCCAACCATTAACACAGCATTGCCAAGCCCACCACTAACCCACGTCCCTAAATGCTGCAGCTGCACATCTTTTAAATACCTCCAGGAATGGTGACTCCATCACTTTGCTGGGCAGCCTGTGCCAATGCTTGACAATCCTTTCCATGAAGACATTTTCCCAAATATTCAATCTAAACTTCCCCTGGTGCATCCTGAGGTGGCTTCCTCTTGTCCTGTCCTAGAAGGACAGACTGACCCCCATCTGGCTACAAACCTTTCAGGCAGTTGTAGAGATCAAAAAGTTCTTTCCTGAGCCTCCTTTTCTCCATGTTGAGCCCCTCCAGCTCCCTCAGCTTCTCCTCATCAGACTCATTCTCCAGACCCTTCCCCAGCTCTGTTGCCCTTGTCTGGACATGCTCCAGCCCCTCAATGACTTTCTAGTAGTGAGGGGTCCAAAACTGAACACAGGATTCGAGGTGTGGCCTCACCAGTGCCAAGCACAGGGGGACAGTCACTGCGGGTCCTGGTACAAGCTGGTCATTAGTTCTGATACAAGCCAGGATTCTACTGGCCAGCTGGCCACACTGCTGTCTTGTGCTGATCCACTGTCAACCAGCACTCCAGATCCTTTTCCACTGGGCAGCTTTCCAGCCATTCTTCCCTCAGCCTGTAGTGCTGCAGGGGTTGTTGTGACCCAAGAGCAGGATCCCTTTGACTTTGACTTATTGAACTTCATACAACTGGCCTGAGTCCATCAATCCAGCCCATCCAGGTCTCTCTGTAAAGCCTTCCTGCCCTCCAGCAGATCAACAATCCCACCCAACTTCATGTCATCTGCAAACTCACTGAGGGTGTACTTGACCAGATCAGTCAAGCAGGACCTGCCTTTCCTAAACCCATGCTGACTGGGCTTGCTTTCCCGGTTGTCCTCTACATACCATGTGGTGGCATTAAAGATGATCTGCTCCATGTCATATGCCAGCACTAAGGTCAGACTGACAGGCCTGGAAGTTCCCCAGATCCTCCTTCTGGCCGTTCTTGTAGGTGGGTGTCATATTTGCTAACTTCCAGTCAGTTGTGACCTCCCCAGTTAACCAGGACTGCTGGTAAATGATGGAAAGTGACTCAGGGAGCACTTCTGCCAGCTGCTTCAGTACCCTCGGGTGGATCCTATCCAGCCCCATACTGTTTGCATGTCTAAGTGATATAGCATCCCCTCACATCCAATGAGATTCTCCTTAGCCTCCCTTTTGTTGCTACTGTATTCATAGAAATATTTTTATTGCCTTTTACAGAAGTAGTAAGGTTAAGCATTTTGTGATCGCTGTGCCCAAGACAAACTCTAACCATCACATCCCCCCCAGTCCTTCTCTGTTCACAAACACAGGTCCAGAAGGAGCCTTCCCTGGTTGGCTCCCTCACCAGCTGGGTCAGAAGTTCTCTTCCACACACTCCAGGAATCTTCTAAACTGTTCCCTCTCTGCTGTGTTGTACTTCCAGCAGACATCTGGGGAGTTGAAGTCTCCCATGAGAACAAGGGCCAGCGATTGTGAGATTTCTCCCAGCTGCTCACAGAATGTTTTATCTGCCTCTTCACCCTGGTTGGGGCATCTATATCAGACTCTCACCAGGATATCTGCCTTGTTGGCCTTCTCCAGGATTCTTATCCATAAATACTCAACCCTGTCATCACCACCATTAGGCTCCAGACAATCCAAACACTCCCTAACATATAGGGATACCCCTTGCCTATCCATTCTGAAGAGTTATCTTCTATTCTCTCAAATTAATTATTTAAGTTGCTGCTTGATGTGAAAGCTTAGGCTATTACTGTATTGGCAGTGTTAATATTTAATGACTTAAGGCATGGGGAGGAAGGGGGAAATCAATATTTGTGCAGTGTTTTCCGTCTCTTTAGAGAGCTACAAAATTTTTGCTCTTATCTGTGTATCCATGTACTAATGTTAATTGAAGCAAGTAGGTTTGTTGGGTACTGAAACTGGGCTTTCAGGTTTAAATCCTACTGATTTCATTCTAGCTGTTCTTACCGTGGGCAGGAAGCCAGAGGCTGCCCAACTTCTGTAACATAAACATGTAAAAAATGACAAAAATCTTCTTTCTCTGAAAAGAGGAGGTCTTTCCCTCAAAAAACTTCCTAGTCTTGATAAACTCACAAGTCTTTCAGGATTAAAAATGAGGGATCCATTTCTAGTATACATGTCTTTCAGGGAATTCAGTTTATGAAGGTACAGAAAGAAGAAGAAGGTAGAAATCCAATAACATATGGGGAAACCTTTGAGGCTGAAATCAGATGTGTTTATTTTCAGCTACTCCATAATCATTGGTCTGTCTGGAGGCTGGTCTGCATATAGGAGGTGTTCATTTTTTCATACATTCATTTTTCCAATAATATAGCTGTTGTTCAAGAATTCTCTCTTCTTGCTCATAAGAATTCATAATATGTAGCAAGCTGGATATGGATGGATTTTGTGTTTCCTTTAGTGCTGAGGAACTTTGGTGTTAAGTTGGAATGAAATTCTGTGAATGTACTACAGTTTATCAAATGGAATTGGAAATGGATGCAACCATTTGACAAAGCAAAAATTCAACAAACATTTACCTTTACAGCATTGTTTTGAGTGTCTTTGGGCTAGGGACCCTATCCAAAGATAAAAGAAAGTTATGTTTCAGGTTGTTGAATTCCTTGTAAATGATGATCATAAATCTCAGAAGAACTGAGAAAGGAGACAATCATCTATCTGCTATTCCTTGTGGATTAGCTGTCTGCATAAGAAAAAAACTGGTTGTGTGCCCCTTTCTACCATGATGCTACAAATAGCCATGAGACTGCAGCTAATGACAAGACTGGAGGAAGTGCACTTGTTAGAAGGGACTTATATAAAAATGTTCATAATCTGAAGGAACTGTCTGAAGGCAGCAGACTCTAAGGTTTCTGAATTTATTCAAAGTCCTGTAAAGCTGAAACTGTGAGGGCAGCTATTTCATTAAGCTAGCTTGGATCTGTTTTTGCTGCAATCCACAGCTGGAGGACTTACATCTCACTTCCTACTTGGCATCCAGAAAGCTCCCCAGACACCTCTGGGGACAGACATTATCTGGGCTCTGGTTTGCTGCACTCTGGGTTTGGGGAATTCTGAATGAGCACTGGCTTAATCAGGTCATTTGTGGGAAGTCAGCCAGGACCTATGGAAGAGCTGTCCAAATACTTCCACTGGCCAGATTTACAGGCAGCAGCTAGAGTGTGTTTGTTGATTTTGTTTTGTTTTATGATGGATCTTTAGAATGGCAAATAACTAGTACATTACACACGGGTGGTAGATTTATGTCTGTATCAATTGCACTCAGAAAGGCACTAATGCATCTTTTAAAATTTGAGGTTTAATATTCCTAGTAATTAAAACCAGAAGATGAATATTGAAAGAAAAAAAAAATCAGGTCAGCATTAGAGAGAGTTATACTTCAAGGGTGCAACAGAATTTTCTCTCTGATCAGAGCTGGTCAATTATTCTCAGGACTGCTGTGGGAGAGTAAGGTTGCTGCAGTGAGATGTGGAGCTGAATTATTCTTTTCCTCCTCTGTAGAAAGGTTAATTTGCCAAAAAGTTCAATTTTAGGATGATTAAATTTTGGGAATACTGGTAATGCTCCATGAATGGTTCTGTCTTTTCCTCTCAAAGCAGGAAGAAAAAGTCAGATATTGAAACAAAATATTTTAGCAGCCAGAAAAAAATATCTATTTCCCCAAAAGTTTTTCACTCCTCAGTGTGGCTTCTCAAGGATCTGTGTCCACCAGCCTACCAGACTGGATCATACCTGTATATCCCTGTGGGATGGCTTCTGGTGTATTGCTCTGGTAACCTTTAGAACGATTGTCTTGCATCAGTCTCCCCTCAGAGGCATCGTCAGCATTTCCCAACTACATTGTTGCCTGCTCAGGAATTGCTTGCTGTTGCAAATGTTCAGACCTGTGACATGGGTGTAACATCTTGGCTGATGCTTCAGAGAATTCTGAATAGCAGCATATGGGAAACGACTTCTTTTCATTACTCCGAGTCTGTGATTAAATTCCAAGGGAACTTTTCACAGTCTCTTAAAATACATCTGGTTTCCTAATTTTTGGATATCTGACTTTGCTTCTGAGTAGCATGGAATGATTAAAAAATTACCTCCTGGGATTTTCAGTGTGTGTGATGAGTGAACTGAATAATTTGGCCTCACACCTAAGAAATACTTCTACTTAATGAACGGTCTTTATAGAGGACACAGCTTCCACATCAGATTTCCTCTAAGCCACAGAAAAACCACCATCTCCTTCCCTCTTTGTAACCTACATGAGAAGTTTTTTAATGACCATCCTGCTGAACTGATTTGAGATGGGGAAATGACAATATGTGAGTTTCTAGTCCTTCATCTTTCCTCAGGAAACAGTTGGAGGAAGGAACTTGAGTGCAGTGTGTATTAATGGACTTGAAGCCAGGCTGGAGGGAGCTTCCAAGCATCTTTTGTTCAGGAAGCCCAGTTTTCCTTAGAGTAATCTTCATGGGTACAGAGGGTCCTTTTTCCTGTTGGCTCTGGGACAATGGGAAAAGATGACTAGTATATCATAAATTCTTAGTAAATTAAAGATTCCTCCAGCATGTGAGAATAAGGAATAGTAATATGTGTTAAGTGCTGGAGGTCTTTGGCCCACTGGCACCTGGAAAGTCATCTGGATGTTGAACAGGCAGTGAACACTGAGGTACAGAGGTACACAGAAGCACCTCAACTCTTCTTAATATAATAAGTGTTCCTTTCACACAGAGACTGGCTCTTTAATGGGGAAACAGAGCCATAAGGACCAAATATATATGTGGGGTTTTGTTTGTTTTGTTTTGTTTTTTGAGCTTGGATGTTTTTGCTTATCTGAGCCAAACCCACTGCTTGATTTCTTTGCTTCGAGGTTCTGCTCAGTGCTCCCAGTGCATTCAAGGTAGAGCCTTGAGAGGTTAGGCTGAGAGAGGGTTCTCTGAGTCCCAGCCCTAACTCAAGGTACCATGCAGCATTAAAGCAATCCCTCTCAGAGCTATGCCCCGATTCTGGGAATGAATGAGTACAGCTGAAATTAATGGATCTTCACCAGTGTGGAACTGGCTGCAGAACTGCATGTTCATATGAAGATTTTCTTCTTAGAGACAGCAATTGTGCCAGTTTCTCACACAGAGAGAAGGGGAGGGGAAGGTGCAAGTAGCATATGTTTTATAGATTGGATTTAGGATGATGAATGCGTCCTTTTGTGTGTGTTGGCAGGATTTTTTTTAGGCATGTGGTGTATGGTATCTCAAACGTTACATGACTGGATGTAAAAATACTGTACATTGACTACTAGGATCACAAACTTGTTATGTATGCTGATGCTCTCTCAATTAAACTAATTACATATATGTGGACATAATCACGGGAGCCCCTTGTTCAAATGTATTTTCATGCAATTTCACAGAAGTTTTTTTGTCCTCTAGGAACTATAACCTTATGCAAAATGTAATTGTTCTGTGATTTTTATCACCCTCTGAGTGAGGTTAGGGTCTATTACTAGCTCAGTGTTCCTCCCTTTGCCCCAGTTTGAAAGAACTGAAAACGATGTTGCTGATAATGTGAATAGGAACATTAGTCCCTGATTATTTTATCATCACTTTAATAGCATGTGGAGACATTATGCCAGGCAGCTGATACAACATAGAGTGTGGTTTAAAGAGCAGTAAAACGCTGATCATTTAACTTTGTTCTGATATGAAGAACGATTCCTATCCAAGAGACTGTTGGTCGGAGCGCTGTGCTGTGCCTGCTCTGCCGCGGTGTCCGAGCCGGGGCAGCAAGCCCAGGAGCAGCAAGCCCAGGAGCAGCAAGCCCAGGAGCAGCAGCCCTCGCTGCATTCCCGCTGCCGGCCCTTACAAGTAAGCGGCTGCAGCTTCACGCAGGGTGGTCACAGTTCCCAGTGCCATCTAGTGGTGTTCTTCCTGAAAATAACTGGAGAAAGACACATGAAAAGAATGTAATTTCTCTGCATAATTTCTCACTAGCCTGGTGAATTCTTCTTATGTGTAATGGTTAAGAAACTGTAATAGGTATCGGGCTAAGCTCAGGAAGCAGCCTCAAAAAGCCTCCCCTTTCATACCATGCACACTTCTCCGCCCTTGCATGGGCCCCGAGGTAGCACTGGGATTAGGGAGAGGCTAAAGGGATGAGAAACTGGAGGGGTGACAAACACCTCATCTTATTTTCTGCACAGTGCTATGATTTGTCCACACACTGCCTTCCCATCCTCACCTTGTCCTTTGTTAGGAGTTAGAAGGTAAACCAACAGAGAAAAAAATAGTCTGGGTGTTGCCTATTTTCCTTTACCGGAAAATTTCAATGCATTCATTTTAGCTGATGTAGCAAACAGCAAGAAAAGCTCTATTCTTTTCTTCCTGCTCTTACCCCTCCCTCACACCCATCCTGCCAAGGCCTCTCGTAAAGGCTCCCTTTTATATCTCACAGGCATATGTTTCAATTTTCACTTGCTGGGTGTGATATTTGGTAACATACGGATGAGTCATATTAATAACTTACTGAATCAAAACATAAACTGCCCTCAATCATGGTGAGATGTGCTGTGTAGCCTTTATTTTTGTGGTAGCACCTGTCCAGTCTTAATCTCACCATGCTATTTTCTGCACCTGGGCTTTTCTCAAATGAGTTACACCTAGAAACCTCATCAGT
The DNA here is from genome assembly GCF_022539395.1 of Myiozetetes cayanensis. Taxonomy (NCBI): domain Eukaryota; kingdom Metazoa; phylum Chordata; class Aves; order Passeriformes; family Tyrannidae; genus Myiozetetes; species Myiozetetes cayanensis. Next base: position 30,611,138 of record NW_026086605.1, read on the forward strand.
TCTAGCTCTGGCAGAAATATCTCTCTACTCTGATTTCCTGACGTGAATTTTCATTTTAGGCCAAGAAAGGGCTACGAAAATCCTTAAAACAAACCATCTGATGAGTCTCTTTTTAGAGCAACAAGCAGTGAAAACTGTGGGACTCATTTAAGTAATATTTCTACTTTCAAAATAAAATATTGGCAAAATATAATCAAAATGCTAAGAAAACAAACCCTGAAACTGTGTATCAACACAACCACATCTGCTATAAGCAATACGGTAGTATTTCTTTGCTGTAAATTGTTACAATTTTCCACGCAATAGAACACCACAAAATCTGCTTCAAGGTGAGACTGGAGTCATCTCATTCCACATAAACAAGTGAGAAGTCCTATCCTACAGTAAAGTCTATAATTTTGCCTACATAAAAATCCTCCTGCTGGAATACAATGATCACAGATCTTACTGACAATGAGATTTCAACCTCTTCTAAGTCTCCACATTTCACGTTACGGCCAAGATGGCACAGAGCTTCTTCTCCAGTAGGAAAAAAATAAGATTCAGTTATGAAATCCTGCAGGTGTAATACGAGCAACAGAGTTCTTTTCCCCAGAAACACTTGACGTTTGTTGGATTATGAATCTCCTCACTGCCCAGGAAAACATCCTTAGTCCATGTCCCCATTGTGGTTACTTTCTTCCTTTGTGACCGTGTTTTCTCATGAGAAGCTGTACAGGACACCCTGCAGCACTTGTGTCTGCCAATGCTGAGGGAAAGGCAGGAGCCAGGGGGCTGGTGCATTAACACTTGTAGGTGAATTGCATGTGATTTCCAGCAACAAGTAAATATTACATCGTTACTCTAGGGCACAGTAAGCTTTGTAAGAGGATGTATGAGTTGTTTGAGAACCTAGAAGGGGTAACAAGCTCTTTTGGATATAGAGACACTCCTAAACCTGAGAGTCAGCCTGGACTCTGCTTCACAGCTGGCAATTCAAAAAGGCCTGAGAGATATAAAAGAGAGATCAAACATGGTATTGTTTAGATGAAGGAATCTGCTTTCCTGAAAGGAACAGGATGACACTTCTGTTGGGTATCAAAGAGGCAGTGCGTGTTATTGCTGTCCTGACTTTTTGCAGGGTGAAGTTGCCATCTTGATGTTGATTTGTACACAATCATCCTGCTGGCAAGAGGCAGAGCCAGCATGGTTCTATACAGGTAACTTTACTCCATGGTTGTTTACTAGCTGTTCCTAACCAAACATGTACAGACTGTTCTAACCAGGATTCATATTTCCTTTGCTCACATTTCTCTTTTTCAATATTGTATTTGAAGTGATTTTCTTTTATTTTGGCTGTTCTAAAGCTTTGTTAACCTGTGCCAGATGGTCACCGTAGAATCTTGTTGAAACACTCCTGAGAATATATTTTAAGAAAAAGATCTTATAATATTAGTTTCTTTTGTACTGAAGTTTCTTTCTATTTTGTACTGTCAGAATCAGTTCTTGTTTTTATAATGATATTACTACAGTTCAGGACATAGAGTCAATGGAGTTTTGTCTAGATTTCCATTTTTAGGGTTTTCTTTAAAGCTTTCATCTACACAAAGGGAAGAGGAATGATTTCTCACTGGGCAGCAAAGCAATTTCATGTTAGAATGGGGTAGTCCCAGCCTTAGTCTGGGAACTGCAATCTTTCCTGAAGAGGAACATATTGCCTTCTTTTTGTGTGGAAGCACTCTCAGCCCTGACAGTGGATACATTTCTGTTCTCTTTCAGTACAGCAGATACCTAAACCTGATGCTGATTTAACAGTAGTAGACAGATGAATCCCATCTTTATTTTGCAAAACAGTCACTACAGATCTTTACAACTCTTTTAAAAATGTGTGTCTTAACAGAAAAAAAAACAAACCGAAACCCACTCCTTTTCTTCCTCTCTTCTTTGAGCTGGTTCTTCCGTGATAAAGTCTTGAGTGCAGAATGTGCAGCAACGACAAGCTCAGCCAGCTGGTGTGGTAGAATAAAAGTTCAAGAAATCACTTCCCCTTTGTACCTACTGTGTAGTGAGAGGGCACAGCCAGAACATTTGGATAATGCTTTCTTCACCAAGAAAGTCTCCAGTACAAGGAGGTATGAGATTGCCATCAAGAAAACTGAAGGAATGGATATCCTTGAATACTGTGTAGTCTCTATCAGAGAATTGAGATGTCATTCTGAACAGCGAAAGATGAAGTAGGTCTTGAAACTAAAGCATCATCCAGGGGAACCACAGAAACAGTTTCTGAAAGAATTGCTGCTGTGGTCCTGCTGTGAGCCAAAGCTCCAGCTGGAAAGCAGTTAGCCCAGGGTTAAAGCCCAGTACATACAGATCATTCTCGAATGCCATTGCCAAGCAGCATTGCCCCGTGTAGGAATGAGAAGGTGTATCAACTGCAAAGGAATAACCAAACTCAATCTAGCACAAAATGTGCTGTCATAGTGAGAGTTTAATCTTTAATGATGAGGTCATTCCAGAGGGACTACAGCAGGTACTGATAGGATCTGGCCCCCTCAGGGACAAGTTGGTTTCACGTAATCATTTCAGCTGCCTAATTTGAGCCATATTCACTCCAGAAATGTCTCTTCAGAAGGCTCAGTTATCAAGGCAAAATGCTGCATCTGAAAGCAAAGTTTCTAAATGCCTTTTGGAATTATTTTTTATCTATCACATACTGGTTCTTGAAGAAAGAAATTATGTGCTTTCCCTGGGCTCTCTTGATGCAGAATTTTATTCTGTGGTAAAGAGTGTGGTTATCGATGCCTGTCGCTGAGAATGCTCATTAGATATTATCAGCTTCATATACAAGAAACAACCTTTGCTCCTACTTATTTTTGTGGGGAAAATGATAGCACACAATGATTGCTAGTCATCAGTGTGCTTTTCTGAGTGTTTGGTCATGCAGCATGCCTTAAAGAGGTGCTTTTGCTTAAAGGAAAATTCAAAAGTACGTATCTGAGTGTGAGCTACAGCATGGTGGAAAATAAACCAGAATTCTAAAAAGGAGGTAGGACTTTCTGTTTGGTGTTATCCCCGAAAGCTGTACAGATAATTAAGGCTTTTTCAGGGATTATATGTGGAGGTTGGTTTGTATACAAGGAAAATTTTTTAAATTACAATTTTTTTAATAACGTAATAGATTGTCTAGGAGTTGAGAGGATTCTGTCAACTGGTGATGTGAATGTAGGTATTGAGTGATGTCATATTGCCAAACTACTTCTGTGTTTCAATTACTCTTCCTTTACACCTTCTGAAGTTTGTATCTTCTGAAATATGTGCTGCTAGTTTGAAAAAAAGAAGGAAAAGATAGTAAAAATTAGAACAGCTCCTACTGTTCTTGTTTAATATGCTAAAGATACTAATAGATTAATGTTAGACATTCTGATTTTGCATTTAGAAGATGATTTGCTGGAGTTTCAAAATCAACGTTTCCTGTTAAATTTGATCTGTTGTCAGTTTGTTCAGTATGTACCATATAAAACAGCAGTAACCATCATCAGGGTGTGGATTAGGACATGGTAAGTGTATTTCCCAGGAGCCTTGGAAAATACTGCAAAGTCTGAAACTCAAAACACATCTTAGACCCTATAAATGTGCTTAGACAATGAAGCCTTCAGTATTATTCAGGAGATCCGATAATTTTGTGTGTTTGGTTTTTGGAATGTCAGTGTTTTGTGCATAATTAGTAAAGTAACTCCTTTCAGTTCTAAACTCTGGTTATTTGTTCCATTCGCTTTAGGGTACTTACTTGAGAACCACATTTTAGTAGCTATTGAGTTGGGTAGGGAGTTTATGGCGACTTTTGTGAAACAACTTCCCTTCAAAGCCTGTGCTAACACTGGTGATTGTTCTAAATGGCATTTGGCTCCTTTGGCCTGTCTGTTTTCTCCTACAGATAGAACGTGAGATGACAGAGAGACAAATCAGATGGATTTATGTAAGGTACACCTAGAAATATTCCTACCTGGAGAGCATGGGGCTTCTCCTAACCCTCAGAGCAAAGTTCCCCCCACTCTTTTCAGCTGAGCCTCCTGCTGCAATAGCAAGGATAGCAAGCCTTGTCTGACTTAAATGGATTTCATCAGACAACATAAATTTACTCACACTTGAATGTTTCATGGAAACTACTTGGGTTTCAGGAAACTTGGACCAAAATACCAGGTTTCTGGACAGAATGCTGCATACCAGTTGTCTTGCTTGTGTTATTGGAAACCTTCTGGCGATCTGATATCATTGCTCCAAGGACCCTTGCAACCAAGGCTCATGTATTCCCACACTGAATACTCTGAGAGCCTCAGCTCTGTGAGGACTCTGAGGACTTTAGACCATTCTTACCACAGCATTGGAAAGGAGCTAAAAATGTCCTGAGTTGTTCCTAGTATAGTGCAGCATAGGGAACCTCCGAATATGGACAAACACATCGTTTTCCTGAGTTTTTAAACTCAGATTTAGAGTTTTTCTGCATTAAAAAGTTACTTTTCAGATTGTTTTGCATCCGTGAGAATCTTTCAAATGTTAAACTTTCATACTTAACTGGAAATAAGATTTGGGAGAATTTTAAGCTCTAGTGGTTACGATTCTTGAGAAATAACACATTCTCAGCACTGAGACATGATAATATCTGTTTTTCCCAGACTATTGTGTGTCCAGAATCTCCCAGTCCTTGATGCTTATTTGTAAGGACCCTCACTAAATAAGAGCAATCTTTCAGCTTCCATGGAACAAGATGTCTTTTTACAGCTGGGGAACTGAGGCCCGAGAGGAATGTCCTTTGCAATGTCATGGCTTCAGAACGCTCAGTGGAAAGCTTGGCAAGAAAGATCTTCATCTGATCTGACTCACAATGCCTTCCACTTACTCTTCCACCCACACTCCAAAAAGACTCCTCCTTCTCCTTAAGGAATAATGCTGGCAAAAGTTGTAAACAAAATGCTCTATCTTCTACTTTTTCCTTCTTCCATAGCTAATCTCTGGAGCTTTTTACTGGCTCCATATTCCCATCACTTCAATCCTGGGCACATGGAAAACCTTTCACTGTTCTAAGGGGGAAGAGCTGGGAGGAAGTTGCAACCACAATCTCCCTGTTAGAATGAAGAAACTCTGCCTTTTTCCTAGATCTTTTTGCCCTTTTCCCAGTTCTGAATTATGTTTTTCTGGGAAATTTGCTTTTGAGTGCAACTGGCAGCATTTTTTGCTGTCTGGTTCCTTTTCCAGGGTGAATCTCTGTGTACAGCCAGGCCCTCAGTCCTCAGTATCTAACAAGCCTGTCCTGAGCCAATGGTTTGTGCTCTCCTTCATTCAGTTCTGCAGCACTGATGTGCAGTCAGGTTAAGAAAGGTGAGAGTACAGTTTTGTAACACAAGCAGAGCACTTAAATGCAGGGTTCTTTTGTCTTTTTATTGTATTATAAAAATGTTCAAGTGAAGATACAATAAAAAAGAAGAGTGGCTTCATTAAAAGAGAAAAATAACTTTGTAAAATTGCTCCAAAATCTCTTTAAGATTCATCAAATGACCTGAAGGCAGAAGATTTAAAATAAATGTGAAAGTAGCTGAAATTCAGAAGTACTTCTAAGATACAGAGAGAAAAGTACTTCTATGCATTAAGAGAATAAAATATTAATTTTCTTTCCTGGAAAATGTGCTGTGGTTTAGTGTTCAGATAGTACCTGATCAGGACCAGCTGTTGGGTGATGCAGTGGCTTGGGCAAACAGCAACACATGAGCTGGGGCTCTGTGGAGATTCTGTGGCAATGAGACACCTCTGAGTCACTTCTCCTTGGCTAATCTCTTTTGGGGTTGGGATAAGAATTTTCCTTCTGATTTAAGTTAGAGCAATGACTAAAATGCCTTTCCTTCACCGTGCAATACTGGCTACTTCAGGCAGTGACAAGCTGGGATTCCCTCCGTCCTTCCCCACACGGAGCTTAGCCATTGGGTGGTGAAGATGTTGGAAGAACTGGCTTTCTTTCTCTGTGTGTTGATTTCCGTTTTGAAAGTGGCAGAACTCACAGGACTCATTGCTCTGGGTTTTGGTGCTTGGGTGTTGAACGCTTTGGGAGTTGTGATCGAAGTTCATGTGCAGCTGTTGGTACCTACCAGTGGAGTCAGAGGTCCCCTCAGTGTGTGCACCAATCGGATCTCCCTCCTTTAGCTTGCTGTTTGTTTTCATGGAACTTGTAGGAGTTTTTGAGTCCAGTTGCTGTTGCCAGGTTTAATTAACATTGCCTGCTGGGTATCCAAGTTATTAGGGGGAGTAAATGGTGGCAGTGAGGGATGCAAACGTTTGCGTAGTATGATCACACACAAGTCTTGTTTTCTTGTGTGTTCTTTTTCCTTTCTCTAAAGCCAAAATGTTTCTGAATCTGGCGTGAATTTCTGGAGAGTTGGCCCGAAACTTCAATTTCTTTGTCAAATTGACTATTAAAAGATTTTCTTGAAGTTCCATCCAGTAGCCTTGGTTACTCCTCAGTGTAGGCTGGTAAACAGTTTGGTGAAGAGTGGGTCTTTTTTATTCTGCCACTCAGGCATACAGCTCATTTTATAGTGTAATTCAAAGAGCCTTTCATGTCTCAGGATGGAGGCAAGGGTACCAGGACAGCAGGTATCCTAGGAGGAGGCTAAGTGTCAACTTCTGTGCCTCCTGCAATAATTTTTGATTTTATTATTATTTTGTTTATTCTGAAGAGGCATACGGTTGGACAGGATAGCAAGGATTTAGGGCAAAGAATGCATTGAATTAAAAAAAAATCTGCATCAAGATCACAAATGTATAGTGAAAACAAATCCTCCTTTGTTCTTTCTTATAATCTGTGAATTTAATGATATTAGATAGAATAAATGTGGATCCAATAAAAGCAAATACTACTTTTATTCAGTGTCTGGTAAGTCTGTTAAAGTCGTTGTCAAGGAAGGTTACCAAGACTAATATTGTAGCTGGATAGTTTAAAAGTGCTGAATAATTTTATGACCAATAACACTTCTAAGTCCTTAAGCTTCTTATGCTTCCAACTGCATATTGATTGCAAACTACCTTTCACTGCTCTTTTCTTCCTTTACATCAATGGCTACAGTTTGGCTTCAAGGTGCTTTCTGCAGTAAAGCACTAACTAGAGGCAGGATTTTCAAGATGAATTACTGAGAGCAGCTTGGTGGTTCCATAGCTCCTCTGCATTTTACATGCACAAAAATTTAGTTAGACTGAATTCTGTCCCACATGTAATAGTAACAGAGAGATAAGAAATTATTTTAAAATTCAGACATTTTAACATGGTTGGTTTGAGCTTCAGTGTTGTATCAAACATTGTAAAGCATCAGTCCAAGTAAGCTTCTCACCTGTAAAATACAGTCTTCTTCTGGACTACAACGGCAGTTTCATCTTGACCCAAGACAGACTTCCAGTTCTCCAAAACATGATTTGCAGCCTTTTTTGATATGAACTAAAAATGGAAGGTTTTTGTAATCCTTCTCACACAACCACTTCCAGGTGAAATCAGGGAGAGAAATGCACATTACCAAACTTCTCATTTTTATCAGCTTCTAAAAAGTTTAAATCCACCTGAAGACTTCCTCTTCAGTCAATATTAACTCTCTTCTTATTCAGTGTTAGGGGTACCAGACTTCTAAATTCTTCATGTCTTCCTAAATAGTCTTTTAAATGCATGGCGTTTGATTTTCCTATTGTAACATTGTCAATAGGGTTCTCATTTCCAGCCCTGAAGGCATGTGGTTGTATTTCCTCTAGTAGAAGTCTTGAAAAATTACATTCTAACTCTAAGATTGTGTGTTTTGTATTATTAATTTGAATCTTCTTTTTTTTTTTTTTTTTTTTTGAAGGGGGCAGCTTCTATGAGGGGAACAGCATGTACCTGTATTCTGTACAATTAGGACACTATTCTCTGTGATCTGCATTTGCCTCTTTCTCTCCTGCCCCTATAAACCAATCTACAACAGAGACAAAAATAAAAGAATCTCAGAAGGAGCAGAGATCCTTTAAAGTGTCTCAGGATGGGGTAAAACGAGGGTTCTTTTGCTGTGTAACCTGTCCCAGGCCAGATGGGATTTATCACAAATGAAGCTGAGGAAGACACATGTTAAAGAGGGTAAAACCTCTGACAGTAGAAGAGCTCAACAGCTATTCTAGACCCATTGTACTCATACGATATTGTGATTTTCACAGAAGGGTTCCTATGCGTATGTGTGTCTCTCACCTTTCTTTTCTGTTCAGAGTGCTAGAGGGAGAAGTAATTTGGCTGTTGCTTTGTGTGACTTACTGATTACACCCTTCAAAATTGGTCCATTTGTAAAGATTTACCATTGGTGTGCAATATTGTTACATCAGATATGTCCAGAAATGGCTGCAATCAATTACAGTCAGCTGAGATATAAAATTACCTGTGATTTTCAGTAAGTAATGTCAATTTCTGGAGGCTAGTAGGATTTTATTTTTCATGAAATTCCCATAATATTTATATTTTTTAGTGCTTTAGAAATTTTCAAGTTGCAGTTGCAGGCTTTGGTTAGACATATAGCATCACAGAAATTGGCTTGTTGCAATCAATTACACCCTGGTTTAAAAGTGCAGACAATCGAGAATGAAACAAAATATGATTTTGTCATGGTTGGCTTTCAACACAAGTAGGAAATAGTCACAGCAACTGACTTTGGAGTAATTGATGATATTTAGAAATGTTTGTCCTCTGTTTCTAAGAGGTTGGATTGGTTTGTGGTCATGGTGTTAACTGAGAAAAGGGTAACTTTGAAATGGATTGGACTTATGCTTAGCTCAGCTGTATTGGTTTATTACCTGAGGTGAATGAAGTGTTGTGCTGAGGTATCTAATTTTCTGTAAGGTATGCCAAGAACTTCTTAGATGGGGAAAAATTTTACTTTGTTACCATTTTATAGAGAATTCAATGAGCATTGCTTTTTCCAGGAATAGTTTAGGTTTAATGTCCAGGAGAATTTTTATTGTGTTTGTAAATATTCAATATGAAATAAAGTTAAAAAAAAACCCCAAACACCACAGGGGTGTATAGCAATACATAGGACTTTTCTTTGCAATTTATCACTGTTCTGATCTTATGATCTGCACTATTCAGTGGTGGGAACACCCATAAAACCTGGTGTTCTGTTGATCTAATTCATCTGCCCCCATTTCTTTCCCACCCTTGGCAAGCTCGTGCACACACGAGCTGACACGCTGAGGCAGCAGTCCTGGGAGAAGCTGCCACTGTGGTTCCAAAGTATCAGTGTAGTAAGTAAAATTCTTTGTTGCTGCCTTAAAGAGATGACAGTGTTTTAAATAATAAAATGACAATGCAAAGACTAGAGGGAAGAGCTGTCACAGCCTAATTGAAAGTTCGTTATGCTGCTTATACCATTATCGTAAAACTCTTTATCATGTGTCTGTAAATGTGCAAATTAAAAACCCAGAGGTAATTTTGTATTTTATCTGCATGTAAAAAGATTGCAAAATTATCATCTCTTTCATAGTTAAATAACTTTAACCTGTACGGTGACCTTTGAATATGCAAATAACATAGCTTTGTTGGGTGGAATACATTTTGTTAATTGTAACACGATAAGTGGAGAAAATCTGAAGAAAACAGGAATTCATTTTGAAGTAATCATAGTGGAAGGTTTATGTGATAAGGAAAAAGGAAACATTTTATATTTATGTGCAGGCTCAAAAGAATGATTGTCTACTGGTGTTCAAATCTGTGACTCTGCAGCTGTAATCAAAACCAGCAGGAGAATTTCTAACTTACATCACCAGCAGCAAACTTGGTGAATACATAATGCATGCCCAGAGACTTAAAGAATTTCAATAGGCTCTTAGGTAACAGGTTTTTTCTTTTTTTTTTTTCTTTTTTCTTTTTTTTTTTTTTGTTCTCGGTTTGTAAGACATCTTTGAAAAAACTTGATGCTGTGACCATGAAACCGAGTAATAATTAGACATTTTTCTGCAGGTCAGAATGATCGTTTTCACATAAAGAGAAGAGAGAATGTAATGAACACAAGGAGAAAATTAGTTGCTTTTAGGCATAACACAAGTTGGGTTAGAACAAATCTGTCTTGTCAAGGCAGGTGTGGTGCTGACATGTGACTGGGCTGTCTCCAGGCATGTGGCACATGGGCATTCTGAGTGACCATGTCTTCATCTGGTGATCTCTGAAGTGAGTTTGCATTTCATGTTATTCCTGGGACCTGACTAGAGACCAGTTTACCTCTCCAGAGGTCCACAGTAGGAGTCACAGGCTGCTACACGGCTGTAGCCATTTTGAAGGGCACCCACACACCACACACCATGCCACTCCCAGAAGCAGCAAAGTTTAAGCAAATTTCACCACTGATCTCAACAGGAACAGTTGCAAACTCTCCGTGTTATTTGTGGCTGACTTGCAAGGACAGGTTTGGAAAGAGCTGGTAATAAGGCCGGCAGAATACAAAGCTTTACTCAAGGGATGCTGGCTGGAAGGTGTGGGTGGTAGTCAAAGTAGAGGAAACCTGTGTTCCTGGGCACTTACTGCTGGAGCACATCCACTGGCAGAGTGGCTGTTCATGACTAGGCAGAGCAGACATCAGTATTACTGTAATAATGATGCTTTTTTAGGCAGCTTGAGCTCTGTTTGATTATATATAAGAAAGACTCAAATTCAAACTGTAAATCTGGGTGAAATATATTAATGTCTTTTTATAAGCATTTACTTGTTTTCATAATTTCCATATTAACAAATGTAAATTACAGTCAAGTCTTTCTTTCATCTCTCATTTTCTTTTCAGAGTGCATTTATTCTCATTGAGCTATACCGTGACCGATTCAGATTTGTTGCTTTGAGGCTGAACTGTTTGTTTTGCAATTCTGCTCTGGAAAATCAGAAGATAACCCTCTTTACTTTGTCTCTCTGGATCCTGTGAAAGTAACTCTTTCTCACATTAGATCTTTCTGATTACTGCTTACTCTGTAAGTTTTGACAGGAAGTTAGACAGACTTGGAATTAAGATTCCAAAGGGCTGCAAGCATGCTATGTTTTGACTACTGCATATGGATATTTTTAAAGGCTGAAAACGATGCTGTCAGTCAGAAATACATCATATTAGCAAAATATGGTTTCTCTGGCTAAAGTGTGAAGGGCTTTATCAAGTGGCAGGGACATTTTTAACAAGGAAAATCCCTAAAGACAGGGTTAGTCTAAGTGTCTCAAAAGAGCTGACAGTAATGTAAATAATTCTTGAGAATATTTTGCTGTAAATATTTTTTTATAACATTCATCTGCTCCACGCCATAAAGAGAAACCTCTTAGATTTTTATGTCCCAAGAAGTGCAATAAAGGTGTCGAAAAGTAGAGAAAATTGAATTCTGATATGTAGGCAAGTTATGGACCATTTGAAACAGTTTCATATTTGGACCTGCCCTGGTAATGTTTCTTGCAGGAACTTCAGTGCTGTCATCATGCAAGTCACAGCAGTTGAACTCTCTGTCATTTTTCCACAAACTCCTCCTTTGGGTTTTCATTCCAGGGTACAACAGTACTTCTGTTGTTATCTGGTTTTCGTAGGCATCCAGACCATAACAGTATCGTGAAGGACTTGGGGCAAATTCAGATGTGGGCCAGACTTTGTTGCTTTTATTCATGGAGTGCAACTACTCCTTGACATTAGTTCACAGCTGAAACCAATAGGAATTGCTTAGCTTACGTATTTCCTACTAAATTAAACCTCTTAGAAATTATGAAAATATCAAGGCCTTGAGGTTTTCCAGCACAGAACAGCTGGGGACAGCTTCTGGAACATCGTGGCTCTAATACACACTTTGGGGTTGTAGGGGTGAATACTGCTTTGCATGGGTCAGAAACATGCCAGAAAGGATCCTGTCTGCCTAACTGCATAGATGGTCACATTCAAGTGTCTGCAAGAGTTTGGGGCATTATTTAATTCACTGTTGCACTTCAGCATAGCCAGAGAGGGCCAAAGAACTTTACTGAAGAAGCACGATCCAGTTACCCATCCACTGCTTTACACAACCCTGGGAGTACAAGCAGAGTTGTCTGGGCAAGAGCAAGGTGCAGGGGTATCGTGTGTTCTGAACTAGGATCCTGCAGAGATCTGCCTCAGGAACCCTTCATGGAAATTTATTTGCTGTGCTAGAGGAAACTTTGTTAGATAAGTACCTCTGTGTCTTGTCTTGTATTTCGCTTCCTTGGCAAAAAAAGATGATTGCAGACATGATTGTGGTAGTGTTTGGATTACTGGTGATGAAAAAGAAATTCTGTGTACTTTTATTCATTTTTGTGTTGCAGAGATAGAAGACTGAAAAAGTTGGAAGCATGAGCAGCATCATAACATGTGCTTGCTACTTGATGCTGGGGAGTATGCACACACCAAAAACTCATTTGTAGCCTCATACTGATAAAAGACTTATCCCAACAGGAAATTCAAAGCCTGCAGTCTTCCAAATCTAAAAAATTTGAATTCACTGGTGTTTCTACCTGCTGATTCCTAGACATGTAAGAGGGAGAAAGTCAGCTGGGCCAGAATAGGAACTTGCCCTAAGAATGTGTGAAAAACTCAGTTGCCTACAGCAATGACTTGCTCTGAATTTCTACTAGCAATAGGAACATATCTGAGGAAATCTATTTATTACTGCTGTTCCTGAAATGGAGAAGAGCCAGTGAAGACAGAAATACAAGCAACAACTTCCCACACATTTTCCTGTTTTCACTGTTACTAAAGAATGCCAGACCTCCTTTCTGAGGATGATCATGGCTAATTTGGGCAGTATTCTCATCCACTGGAAAGGAAAAAAAGAGTGCCATCCTATGGGAAACCAGTCTTAACTCTTCACAGGAAATCCATTCCATCAGTGGGCTCATTTACCTTTTTACAATAGAAGAGGTACTTGTACCTCTGAAAATATGATGTTTTAATGTTTGCCATTATTAGGTATAAAAGTATAGTCATATACTAACAACTCTTGTGATAGAACTGAGAAGCAAACACATCCTTCTTATGCCAAAAGGCTAGATTAAAAATGGGAACAGATTATTACAGAAACTTAATAGAAAAAAATCCTTTCCACCACCATATGGTTGTGATATAACACAAAGTGTTTTCCTGCCAAGATATCACATTACAATGGCAGGCTGCCAGTAGCTTCTCTCTTCCTCACTGAAACAACAAAAATATCCAAAAAGAATTCTTTGGCTGAATCAGGCTGTTGCTTATAAACATATACTATTGGCTGGTACTCAATCTACATCTCAGTTTCTCTTGAGGCATCGTTTCACTGTACTTTATTCAGAAGAGTACTGGAAAACAGTTTATCCAGCTCAGATGCTCTAGGACGTTTCTTTCTGTTCCTGGCCTTAGAAAGCAGTGGTCTTGCATGGCTGAAGTCATCTGTCCTCATTGCTAGTCCCTGCTTAAACAAACTTTGAAGTTGGTGTGAATTTCAACCCATCCCACTCCTCTCTTTCCATCCACACTTATGCATGTGCAGCTTGAAGAGGTGTGAGGTCATTATTCCCCAGACACTTTGGCAAGGTTCATTTATTCAGTATGGCTCAGAAAAGTAAAAGCCTGCTGAGCTAGACCTTGTCTCTGGCATAACATGCATTTGTCACAGGATCTGTAGTTGCTTCCTAAGGCTGCTTTTTGTGGTTAATATATGTGGCATCAAATTGTACTTTCTGTGTGCTATAATGAGGAGGCTGGGAACTTTCTTTCTTGCTTAATACCTACAAGCAGAAAAAGCATAATTTTTTAATAACACAGCCTAAAGTAGTCACTTATATCCCCAGCATCAAAGTGCATGACTACCTGAGGATACTGCTTCCATCTCACAGTGGTGCTGATGTGTGTTCAGAAAACATTAGGTCCTTAAACAGTTGATATCTCTTCCTCTACCTGAACTACTTACCTCTAGGAAATGCACCTGGTAGACCTTCCCTGAAGTCTTTAATGAGGACATGGTTGTGTGTTCAGCCACAGGTCTGTGATAGGTATATAAACTATTACAGGTTTTTGGGTCTTTTCAAGGACATCTCTGATTTTCTACTTCTGAACTGTGTATATCTGTACTAAGTAAAATGCTGTTAGATGCAGTTACTTTGTGACCTGAAAGCACATTATCAGTACCTCAGGACATCTGACTTCCTTATTGTTCTCTCTGTCTTTATCTGCACCTTTGTTTCTGTGTAGTTCCCTGGAGATCACGGGAATATATCAAACCAAATAACTGTCCTTCAGGGGGAAAAGCCATATTTGCAAAATACTGAACAATTTGTCTTTTGGCAAAATTATTTCTTACTGCGTGTGCAAAGCTTGCTGAGCATAAGGGTCCTATTTTTCTTACCATCCTCACTTCCTAACCAGCGAGAAACTGAGTGCAGCTCAAACAGATGTTCAGCTTCATCTGCATTAGTCACAGGTCATTTCATTTTGTGTGGACAGACTACTGTGGTTAGCCACATTTAGATTTATGTGTATGCTGAATTGAGCTGCATTACATTGCATGGGGGTTATGTGCAAATGGTAGGGTGGTTGATGTAATCTCATGTTCTGGAATAAGTATCTTATCATGACACTTTGCTGTTTTTACTGATAACTGCATTGCTTTTTCATTCAGTTCACTTAGACGAAGACTGTTCACATGTTCTTTTTCTCAGACAACTAACATTGTTGGAAACCTTTGGAAAACAATCAATGAGTCACCCTTGATGCTGTGTGAAATCTTTGACAGTCGGCTTTAACATACAACGAGTGATACATGGGACGATAGATGGAGATGCCCATGGCTGTCAGCTCACCTGAGGAGTTACCATTTCTTGCTGTAAAGCATTTGAGGAAGGTGTAACCAGTATGAATGGCTGTAAGTAGCAACAGCTCTGTCATCCTGTCATACTCTGAGGTTTTTTCTATTTAGCATAGCTTGCTGTGCTTCACATTGGATCTTTCAGTTTTCTAACAGTGAACCAAGGGGTCCATGAGACTCCCACATTTGGCTGCCAGGGTCTCCCCAGGGTCCCTCCCTTTTGTCACCTGGGTCTGCAGATGAAGTTCTATGCTTGGAAATGGAGAAGATGCTGTTCCCATTGTGTACAGTCCTTCAACAAGTATTCATGCTGACATGCTTGTAACAGATTGGTAGATTGCTTGCTGGTAGATGCTCAGGAGAAGGAATAACACCACTTTTTTTATTTGGACTTGTAGTTTATCTAACGCTGGGAGCCCAGGCCTTGACTTGGTCTTCTATAATAGCACTGGCTGTCACATTAAAGACTGGGGATGTTAGACCGAGTGCTAAATCTTGGTTCAGTACACTGCAAGACAAAGAGATTTTGTTAGATTAACAAAGTAAGTGACAGATCCATTTCTGGGAACTCTAATGAAGAAATTGAGCAAAGAATTTGTAGCCTCCAAATGAGGAGTGGTCTGTTTGCAGAGATGAATAAAGATAGTTGTACGATCAAACTCCATCCAAACCAGAGAAGTTGGAGGCTGAGTCACACAACAACCTGTCCTTTATATAATTAATGGCTGCCAGAAATGATTATTGATCTTCAGGGAAACTCATGTTTACCTAAACATAAGGGGCTGCTTCATATGTTGTTGTAGGTGTAGGGCAGCATATATAGGAAACTGGCCACTACTGACTACTCTGGAACTATGGTCTGACAGACAGGGAGGATTTTAGAAGAGCCTGACTACACAACTGTGTCTGTGCTCTTCATATCTGGCCTCTATTGTCTTTCTCTCACTGTGGCTGAAAATATGAATATATACAAATAGAAAATTAGATTAATCACTTAGTATTCAGGCAAGCTATGAAGCCCTAAAGAAGTTTATATCCTGTAAAAATTGGCAGAGAAAAATGGGGGCCGTAAGTCACTTTCAAAAAAAAATTCGCTTAAGTCTCTAAAATTGTGATTTAATGCAATTTTTTCTTGTTCTGCCCATAAGCCAACCTGACAGTGGTAGTTAATCACCCTTTTTCCAGATATATTTGAATGTGGTCAGAGCCCAAAGGGGATGAGGCCAAAGAGATCTGCATTGTCATTACCATCCAGGATCCCAATCCTCTTTGCTATTAAGGGAATACAGAGAAGTGGGGAAAGCAGTGGAAAACTGACAGAGGTGCTGTTTTCTACTTGGGGAAAGGATCCATCTCTCTTTGGTCAGTTCTCTGCTCCATTTTCTCATCAGTATCTCATAGCCTCTTGTTTCAGTGGCAAGCAGCTATTTTGGATAGACTTATTCCACTTAAACCAGAAAGGAATCCTGCTACTGCAGTTTGTCCTTCCTGGCACTCTTTCCAAGTTCAGGCAAATCTGAAGAGCTTTCTGCTATTTTGTTCTATGTAGTGCATTGGACAGAGATAGCCTTGGATAATCCTCCTGTCATATTGTGGAAATCAGCAACAGAGAAAAGAGAGCTTCAAGTCAGTAATGATCCAAAATGCAAGCCTCGTTGTTCAGCTGTTAAGTATAGAAACAGTTTCCTGATCTGGCTCCTTCCAATTAGGTTACATGAGTTGTCATTCATCAGGCAGTCAGGCAACACAGCTGACTTCGTGCAGCAACACATTGTGCCTCCCTTTCCCCTGCCTCTGCTGCTTAGTCTTCTGCTGAATTGGATCAAGGAACTGCTAAATGCTATGAGGTGAGGCCCAGGAGGAGCAAGAAGGAAGGGAGGGGCTAATGAATAGGCATTTGGGAGAGTGAAAGCTCTTCCCGTTGCAGGCATCTTCCCGATGGAAATGGACTGCCCTGACACAGTAAGAACGTTTTCTGTTCCCCTGTGTTGGTAATGAAAGTTGTGAATTCAGAAGCTGGTTATTTTGTAAAGTTTTTGTAAAGTCTTTGGTCAGGGCAGACTCCAAACTATGTTAATCATAACATGTATAGTCCCATAGTAAAGAGAAGGAAAGACTAAGAAGTAGTTTGCCATTTGCTAAGTTGGCTACTTTAGGAGGTCTTTAGAGGACAATTGAAAGCAAGAGTATGATAAGTAGGACTGATGAATCTCACCTGTCTTTTGGAACACTGAAGGTGTGTGGTGTGAAGAGGTGTATGTTACTGCATGGTTGTGCAAAACTGTGCTGAAGTTGTTACAGGAATCATTCCATTACAGTAACCCTGGGGTTAACCAAGATCTCTGCTGCCACTATGACTCAGTAAAGGACATTTTTTCTCTTTTTTTTTTTTTTCTTATCTGTTTTCTTTTTAAAATACTTGTAGAGGAGAAGATCCTACTTTCCATTGAACTGTTAAAGGTGACTCATTCTAGCATAAATCTTTTCATGCTCTAATTTGAGCAAAACGTTTTACATTGTCTTTGCTTCTGCTTAGACCTGTGATCTTGCAAGGTACTTATGATAGCTGTTTAGTTAACTCCTCACCAGACAGGGAAAGTGTGGCTTATGTGTTGTGGGGTTGGCTTGTTAGTTATTTGTTTGGTTTTCTCCTTAAGAGTGAGAGGGCTGCATAAATCTCTGGTAAGGAAGTAGTGCAAGCGGAAGCAATTGTTTCTGATGACAATAAAATAACCAGCAAAGAGTCTGAAGTCCATAAATAGGACACTACACAATAGAAATTAGATAATGGGAGGCCAGAGTGTACAAAATACTGACAATGGAGAGCTCATGGTGGTTTATAACCACAGGACATGTTTTATACGCTATCTTGGTTAAACTATACTGGAAATCCAAGAGATGCTGACATGCCTCAGATTTCTTTTTTTTAAAGACCCAAACATTCTATGGGGAAAATACTGTTTTTTCATGCTTCCAGGGTAATTTCTAATTTCTAGTAGGCAGCAGTTCTCTCAGTGCAGTACAATGAAGTTGCTCTTCTAAAACGGTTTGGTTATCATGTGATGTGAATAGTTGGTGCTGTTGCACATCTGTTGAAACCACAGTGACAGGCTCCTTAAATAGCAAAATGGAAATTTGCTGAAGTTCATTACTGGAAACACTTCCATGGAAAAGCCACTTCTCAAGAAGTAGCCTAGATGTGTTGTCAGTTCCTGTTGTGTTTCCTTACAAGCCACATTTTTTTCCATTTTCACTACTTTAAAGAGAGCCTTGGCTGCCGAGCTAACTAAAAGGACAACTTGCTGTAAAAAAGTTCTGTCTAGGATGAGTGGCATGGAGGTAGACACAGAAACATTTGGTGCAAATTAAAATGTGATCAGCTAACAATGTTTTTCAAAGGAGGTGTCAGACTTGCCCTGGTCACCTGATTCAAGTTATGATGCTTGATGTAAGCTATTCCATCTACAAGAATAGACCTTTAAAACACAAGCCCTAAGGTTTTTCTGGATGAAATAATAAAATCTTCCCTTCTATATTCGTGCTTATTCTAAAAGAATATTATTTCCTATAACCAGCTAATGAGGTGAAGGGAAAGACTAATTTCTGAACTATGATGTTGGTAGCTGTGTTATGTGGTATTTTCTGAGGAATTGCTCTGTGGCTTTAAGGATCTCAGTAAACCTCTGAGAGGTGAGAATAAAGACTTTTCCAAGTCTAATTTTATGATGTTGACTGTCTCTGGGCCCGTCTACTTGTGTTTCATGCCCTCTTTCTACAGTGGAAAAATTGATGTGGCTGGTCTATTTTAATAAGGAAATGGACTTGAAATCATCTGATGGGTGTGCTGTTGAGGTAACACAGTCAGGAGAAAACAAAGAGCCCTTTCAAACACCCTTCTTGTCCAATTGTGAGTCCTTTCAAAAGTCCTAGAAAACTGTATCCAGACATAATCTTAATTTCAAGTGGCTAAAGGTTGGCTTCTGTGGTACATAAGCTGCAGGCAGAGTGTGAAGGTTGAATGTCTTCTCCAAGAGCAGCCCTGCCTCTTAGTATGCTCCTTCATGATGATGAGTGTAGGGTAAGCTTGCTAGGCAGACCTTCTAATTTAAGTTTTTCCTTTGTGCAATGTTAGATCTTTGGATTTCTGTCTGCATGATTATACATTACCTCAGTGTTTGCTCGGCCTGTGATATACCACTATCACTTAACTTCCCAACTTTCACAAGATTTACCCCAGTTTATTGTCTTTTGATGTAAGGTCTCTATTTAATTCTTCTCAGATTTCAAAGGCATTGTCCCACTTCAAAGATCTCTTTTGAACCTATATGATATTGTGGGTTATACTTATTGCTTCTTTTAATTATATTAGACCTGTGAGGTTTTGGGGGCATATCTTTGCTACTACAGCGAGTCCCAGAGCCTTCTTATGTAGGAACAAGTGTTCCTCTATAATGTAACTTTAGAGTCAGGAATATTTTATGAATGAAAACACGGTTGTATCTGAATCCTATGGGAAAGGACCCAATACTTTAGTCACATTAACTTTCAATTCTCAGCACTGCTCATTTGGAAAAAAGGTGTCAAAATCTAAACATCTGTTGGGTGCATGTATTTATCAGAAATAGGCACACTTGTAACTTCACCATGTGCGTGTATGGACTATGGGAGAAGTTAATGAGTGTTTCAAAGTGTCCTTAGGCCCCTGCATTTTGTGTGTCCCTTTTTTTCTCATCTGAAGTTGTCCACATGTTAATTCACCCAGGCTTCTTTTCCAAAAATCTTTTTTGCTACCATCATCGGTCCGTCTTCAGCAGTTGTGGTGAGCTTTAATTTGTCTCTGTGTGCAGCCATGGCATTTCTCCCTGTCAGACCTCTCAAAGGGAACTGCCCATGTCTGTAGTGTTTAGGTTTCTCCTCAGCATTTGCCACTTCCCATTTGTTCTAATATCTGAAAAATTATAATATTTCGAAAAGAGGTGTAGGGGAAAAAACCCAACTTCTAAACATAACGTGATGGAGTTGCGATAAATATTTTATGGGAGGCATATGTACTTTCTCTGTGTATTTCATAAAGATGATTGTGATCAATTATTTTCAAAACCTTTGAAAGAGCCCTGCACTTTTATTGTAGCATTCTGTATCTTGAGAGTGAAGTTTTATGCTTGTTCTCTGTATGTGTAAGTGTCAGCAGTCCCCACAGGGTTGTGGAGTATTATGCTGGAAGGGATTATATCCACTGTAATCAGCCCTGGATACTGCAGTGTATCACCATCCTTTGAAATCAATATTAGTATAAACTGATGGTGATATAAGGGAGACCACTCTCTAGCCCCATTAGTTTTCACTTTGAGGAAGATAATCAAAAGGACATGCAGTACTGAAATCTTAGTTTCATTATATATGATTTCAAATAAAGACCTGAAAAAATTGCTGCTTGATTTGTTTGAATGCTTGTGGATTGTTCTCACCTGGCATCTATTAGTGTCACTTAAGAATTCCCAAGCTGTCCTTTATAACCACCACTATATTTTAACTCATTTTTTCCTTCTCGCCTTTCTCAAGCCTACACATTGTACTGTAACACTGTAAAAGGTGCAAAAATTTACATAACAGAGTGGCAAGTGTATTTGTCCTTCTAGAACATACTCTACTGCAGCACAAGTACCTTGTAGTGTAGAAATTGCCATAGTAACTCCTCATTTCTTATTGATTAGATAGATAAAAATTCTCATAATATACAAGCAATGTAACTTGCTGGCATATGGCTTCAGGCTACCCCTGTGGCAAATCTTACTTATGCATTCTCTCCTTTTTCTGCATGTAAGAGGTTTTTTAATTAATTAGTATTCCTTGGATTAGACCACAACATAATCTTTTCTTTCCTGCCACAATGGAGCTTAAATTTCAAGTTAGACCTGATATGCAGCTCATAAGGCAGAATATTAACTTGTATTGGTTTGTTACTGGATTAGAACAACTAGATTTCACCTCAATGTAAAGTCTGGAAGGAGAAGGAAAGAAGAATGTTCTCTTCCCTCACTCAGGGAGAAGGCTAACCACTTCAGAGCTGACCTCTCATGAGTAAAAGAGTATTCTAGTTTGGCAGCTGTGATAAATATTTTTGGAAGGTGCTTTTAGAACGTTCTAATTGGTTGCCTGAGAAAATGAGTCCTGTTTTTGTGTTTCTCTTGTAACAATGTAGACACAGCACTGATCTTCAGCAGAGCCGTTGTGAATGCTGACTGAGGCAGGATTAGGGCTGCAGTGAGTTATAGTGTCTGACAGCTGTCTCGGTTCATGTACTGCCATTGCTGAGTGTACTATTGTCTCTTGCAATCCTGAAAGATGCTCCAACAAGGCTTCCACCAAGTTTGTTGTGAAAGACAAGCTTTTTGTGAATTCTATCAGGGGACTGAAATTGTGAAGCACTTAGGCAGGATGTCAGGTAAAATTAGGCCCAACACGTTCTTCAAATGTGAAGCATCAGTTTATTCAGAATAATATCAAATGAAGGAACAGCAACACTCAACCAGTTTTTTACACTATAGATCTCTTCTACACTACTAGAGTAGTGTAGAATACTCTAACACTATTCTGGAGTCTTTTGAGAGGCCAGGGTGTTAGTTGTGATTGTACCCATTCTGTATGATTATTTCAGGACTACTGTTAGTTAGAAATACAAGAGACTGAAGATTTTAGAGCGATTTTTAGTTCAGCTCTTCCAAGCCGCTATTACGGATGATACTCATGCAGACCTGCTTTGCTTGGCTTGGAGGCCTTTCTCACCTCCCAGAGTTAGAAGTGCTGGGTTAGCTCATAACTTTTATATTGTACCACCCTTCAACTCTTGTTGTCTGACAACAGCTGCAGCCTGACAGTCTCATTTCAAACTTTGTATGACCTTATGGCAGTTTGAAAGAGATATTATTAATCCATAGGCCTTCAGGAAATGATGCTGCTGTTTCAATAAGCTAGACCTTCACAGACAGACTACCCAGGAAAAGATTCTTCTCCCTGTAGTAGGTTACAAACAAATGGAGGAAACTCTTTGGCAGCTGTAGATAGCTTTCATCTCTAACAGGAAGAGGTAGGCTTGGCTCTTCTTAATCTTTGGCCTGAATTCTTGTGTGCTTTCGTAAAGATTTTCACAGGCAGCAGTGGGAAGTGCAGTGTTTAGCATCTTTTGTCTGTGTGCTGAGATCTGGAAGGCGGGCCCAGAAAAGAGGCAGAAATGTGGATGAGGAAAGAAGGGGCAGTATGAGCAGATGAGGTGAGGGTTTGGGTTGACAAACAAAGTTTTTTACAGTTACTTTGCTTTCACTCCTACCCCTTTTACCCAACCAGAAGGGAAAAGACATGATCCAAATAAACCCAAATTAGGGAAAGTTTGCACAGAGCATTTTAGAGTCACCTTCAAGACAGACTTGGAATCACTGGAATTCCTGTCCTAGCAGCTTGCTGGAGACCATTGGAGAGAGCTGGCTGTCAAGAACTCTTGCTGTGCTGGCTCTGAAGGGCCAGGGAAGGCTTTCAGAAAACACAGCTCACGTGTGGTTCTCTCAATCATCAGTACCTGTTCCGTTAGGGGTCTGTACTGCTGTATTTTTCTGCTGGTGCAATGAACAATCTTGGGCAAACATCTTTGCTACTTCTGCCACTGTGACCCATTTTTATTGCCTCACCGTTGCAGATTAGGAATAGTCTGTTTTCTTTCTTCTCACAAGGAAGGAAAGACTTCCTCATTAAACAGTGTGAAAAAAAGGGGAGAACTGAACCCTGAGATAGAGGGCCAAGGACTCTCCAACCTACTGATTTCAAGGCTTGCCTATTTTCTATTGACACAGAACCAGAGAAACAGTTTTATATGCTGGTGTCCTGTTCTAATGCTCTTCTAAAAAAATTTGGGTTTGAGGGGAAAGTAGTGATTGAATAAATTTCATTCAACTGAGGAAATCTGCATGGAAACAATATATTCCAGGGTACTTACAACAATTTTTTAAAAAAATCACTATATTGTTCGGAGTATGGTATGCTTCATATTTAGAGCTCTAAGTTTCAAGATATTTGTAGTGTTTAGGTATTTCTGTAAGTGTTTTAGAGACATCTGCAGAATGTTATTATCAGCAATCTCGCAGATCGTAACAGAAATAAAAGCTGTATGTCTTGGGCATTGCCAGGTGTGTGTAGATATCTAAATGAATGTACATATTTGTGTGTGTAAAGTGCCTCCTGTGTGCAGATATTAAACACATCCTCCGTGGGATTGCACTGTGCATACTTGGAGGCAAAGGTTCTGCATAAAGAACATATCCAGAAGTGAGTGGAATTAACTGCAGTTGCTGTGGGTTTTCAAAGCAGTGGCTGCAGTCAGAATCTGGCCTAAGTAATTAACTTACGAAGCATGGAAAGGAAAAGCAGCATGTGGAAGATATAATTAATGGGAACATATAACAGTCAGCTCTCACATAATAAATTGGCAGCTATGCCTGAGGTAACTGCCTTTTATTTGCAAAGTGCAGTTGGAATTTTTTAAAAGTAATTGCACATTTTCTTCCATTTCCACATGGTCACAGAGAAACTAGTACAGTACAAATACCAACAAGAATGCAATAAAATCATCGCTGTTGTTTGTTGTTTTTCCTGCTCAGGGCTATGATCTTATTTGAGCCAATGTCCGAAGGAAAGGAGGAATACATTTTAGCTCAGGAAAAACAAGTAGTAAAACATTTTAGTGAGGTTTAATATGGAATAATCTAAAAGGACAAGGCAGGAACAACCAGAATAAATAACAGTAAATGGCTAGATATCTATTTGCAGAACAGATTTAGTAATGTAATTCTTCTGACTCAAGTAAATAATGGTTAAGATAAATGTTCTGAAATTCTTCCATTTTGAAGGCTTGAATTTTCCCCATCTGAAAGTTTACTGCAGCTTTTTCTGCACAGCAAGTGTGACATCCTTGGGTGCACCACAGATGCTGTTAGGTCTGCAAGGGAACCCATTCTTCCACTTGCCTAGTGCAGAGCTCTGGAAGGCAGTGGGATGGCACAGGGGCTCTCAAACAGCCTCCTGCTCAGAACATTTGCAACAGGAGGGTGAGGAGGGCTTGCAACTGCTTGCTGCTCTGCCCAGAACATACAAGCTACTAGACCTCATAATTGCCATTCCCAGGCTTCTCAGGGAACTAGAGGGAACAGTGTGTCATTCCTGCTGCTGCCTGGCATGTGTGATTTCCCTCTGCACAGAGGTGGGGGGTGGTCTACCCACCGTCGAAGTGCTTGCTTTGTCAGTTTGGGTTTTCTTTTGGTTCTCAGCAATCTGATTGCCATCACTGTAATAGTGGGGAGGAAAAGGGGAGAACAGATCCTATTGTAAGCAGGAAGGAGGATCTAGCCTATTTTGTCTGTGAATGAATGGGAATGGGCTTTAGTAGTAACCACCCCACACTGGAGTGAGTTCTTCTCACCATAAATCTGATTAGAAGCTTTACTGCTGTTTAAAATTGAACAGACTGAAGACCAGGAAATAGAGTTCTCTGTAAAATATTCCTGCTGTAACCAGTCTCTGTACTGCTGACCCCAGGGGATCTTGCATTTGCTGCAGGCTGAGCCTGGTAGGCAGTTTGTTGCTGAACTAAGCCTTTAAATAGACAGCAAGTTTAAAAAAGAACATCCTGCAATTTTTGTGCTGATGAATTTAGAATGATGTTCTAGCAAGCTCTGTACACTCCAAATTAATTAGCAGTGATCCTTTTAACAGGATAATTACTATATCAGCAAGTGGTAAACTCAAAATGAATGTGAGTACTCCCAGCTTGCATCCACAAGGAAGAGCTGTATTGCAGTTCTACCAACTGATTCTAAATTCATCTCAGTGTGAAAGGTTTTAGACAGCACAGCTCATCATCAGAACTGTCACATTTTACCTCTAGACTCGAATTAAAATCCTTAATGAAGTTGCATTCCACTCTCCATATGTCTACAACACAACACCATAGCTAAATAATGATAGGCTTTTTAAAATTTCTGCTGAAAAAAGGCCTAAAATAAGAGGAGGAGGTATTGCACATTATTACTATTGTATGAATGGTAGAAAGGGCTATGAATTACATGAGACTTCCTTCTTTATGGCTATGCATTTTCTTCTTTCTTAATGGAAGAGTCTGATCCTGCATAAAACAGTAAGAACTCACAAGCATAAACACATATTCACATCTTTGGGGTTTTGGAATTTTTAAATAGGTTCACCTTTAAATGTGTCATTGCTTCTCAGGCTGTAGATAAATAAGTCTATAACTGCTGCAAGGGTGGCAGAAATACTTTTATTCATTCCTGAAACCAGATTCTGGTTATAGATAGCTGAGGCTTTAGAAAACAGTGTTTAATTGGGCATTTTTCATAAGGGAAATTACCTTAATTAGGTCACTTTATATGCTTTTCTGCTCTCTCTCAGAATGGATGCAGAAATTTTTAAAAGCACCTGTCACTTTGTGTGAGAAATTAATTTTTAGGTGGACTTTCAAAAATCACTTCTCTTACTTCCAGCTTCTATAAACCAAGTCCAGCAAAGTCAATAGCCTTACACTGATCTCAAGTGTGCACTTGGGAGAAATTGGAACATATGTTGTTCCAAAGTAGTAAATCAGAAATTAGTAGCCATTTCTTAAAATGGGTCTTGACACTCACCAGACCAGGCAATCTTTCAAGTTATTTCATGGGACCTTGCGGTGCTTTATGAAATGTGAAGTAGGTGCCTGAATCCTTTTGCTTAGATTGTCTTGTCAAACTTGAGAAGCAGTGCCCTCTTCTTTCTAGTGAGATTGCATACCCAGGTCTGGCCACTTTTAAAAAAATCATATAAAATGGAGATATTTTAAAAACTTGTCTCACCTGTACGAACAGTGAAATCAAGTATACAAATACTGTGGTGAGGTTTTGTGCGTGTGTGTTCCAACTGTGCGTGTGTTCTAACTGGTAGAATAGAAAGGCAAGTAACTCTGTAGAAAATGCCTGTAGCAAATGCAGTTGTCTCCTAATGATCCATAAGGCTGCTTTTGGTTTTCTTTTAAGGCTTAGGTTATTGAGACCATGCAGGTTGTAAGAGTCTTTCATATGCAGTTTCATGGTGTTGCATAGTTCTTAACTGAATCCAGCTAAGGATGAGGTAACACCTGAAGAAGGTTTTCTTAAATTTATGGAATGAACAATGTTCAGATGTCACGGTAACAGCAGACATCCGTCATCCCTCTTCACTTGCACAGTTGTTGCTGCTGAAGTTGCTCCCATACACAGTGAACGTACTGTTCATCACACTGGAGTTATAGCCCAACCATTCAAGTAGGGCTAAATGCTTTTGTACTTCCCATATGGATAGGTTTGTCTGTCTATCTGAATACATGCAAGTACATAGGTTAGCACAGTGCCACCAATGGTAATAACCAGTTTTGTTAGTGTACCCAACCTTTCTTGGTGCAACCTTTCTACTACAAACTATGGCTACAAAATCCTGTGGATAATAATACTATGGAACTAGTCAAAAACCCAACATACAAACAGATTAAAAAGGAAGTCCCATTCCTATGAATTTGCTTGAGAAATTTCCTCTGCAGTTTAGAAGAAATTAATGTTCTCTTGGTGGAAAAGATGACTTAGGCAGTCAAGGTGTGTTTCATCATAGAAACAGGCGAAGCCCTTCTGAAGAAGCTGTGGGAAATGCAACCTCTTTCAAGTCAGTAACTGCTCAGTGATCTTCTGATGGAGTTTGGGATTCCTCTTTTGGAGGAAAAGCAACCAACTCTTTCACTTCATGGTCGTGGTGACTGGTAGCATGAGCACGAGCCTCGTAAGGCTCACATGGGCAGCAGCAGACCTCTCCTTTCCTGCTCTTCTGCAGGATGGTGGCGCGGAAGTCAAACATTATCACTGCCAAGCGATACAACTGTAGAGTCACGACCAAGACATTCTTAGCTGTAAAAAATACCAGCATCTGATTGAATATTCTGAAGTGGCCCATGAGGATTGAACGCACAATGAAGAAGGGACCGTCCTGTATGAACAGGCTGACCCAGATGTTCCACAGTTCCGCGCTGTACCTGCACAGCAGCAGGCTGGGGATCCGCCTGGCCGACGCACTTGGCTTGCAGCCAATATGCTGTACTGGAAGCAAAACAGTTATGTTAAAACAACTTGGTGAAGCAGAGCCAGGGTTGGTTTAAAGGGCACATGTAAAACAGGTTGCCCTGGATTATAAATGCATTAAACGGTGAACTGTGCAACGTACAGCACATCCACTTTCTGGGATTTGTTTCAGCAAAACACACTCAACTCATGTGAGGCACTTATGTGGTCCAGCAATCAGGACCAGAAACCACTTCCCCTTTTCTATCCCACAAAGATAGACTTGAGCCACAGTTACTTGTTCTTACTTTTCTGGGTATCAATTGCACACAACTGCTGGAACTTGCATGAGTGGGTTCCCCTTGGCTGTAAAGCCGGTGGTGAGCTCAAATGCTCTCTGTGTTGTGGTGCCTAGAGAAGGACCATCAGAAGGGTTTGTATGGGGTGATTGTGGCTGTCTCCTGCAAAAATGCATGTAGCTTAACTAACCTGTCTCTCAAACAGAGAGATTTCGTTAGTTTAAAAAAACATCACTACTTGTGATGCAGTAACAGCCACCAAGCATTTCAGCTTGCCAAAAGAATTCTATTGTTTGAGTCATTGCTGGGGAGGGGGAAAACCAGATGAGACTCAAATGGAAAATGAGCTGTAGAATGTAGAAATTTGCTGAATCCATTAGGCAAGACTTCAGCAGCAGCTAATTTTTTAATATGTTTTTGTGCCATTGCTGTTTAATAGTCCTAACTGCATTGCTGTAGTCTAATCATAAGTGCCTAAAAATTTCTTTTACGTCATCTTGGATGTGTGAGTAAACACTCTGATGCTTGAATAAAAAGTACTATCTGTGCAACTGTATAGAAGTGCCTAAAATAAGCTGTACCCATAATAATTTCAGGAAAAAGTATGTTCAATAACTTAATTTCTAACTGATAAATGTAATTAAACAAGCAGAAAAGCAACAGCACAGATTGTTTAAGTGCTGTTTGAATTTATCTGGATGGTGGTGATGTGTATGGGATGTTTTTTCGTTGGTTGGTTACGTTTTTTTTAAACCTGAGTGCTGTGCATCTGTAACAGAATGTATTTTAACAGTAACTGGAAATTAGCTGTGATAAATCTGAAGTGTGATTGCATCAGATTTTTCAGGAGGCGAGCTGCTGAGCTGAAATGCTGAAGTATTTTCATAACTTCACTGTTGAAAACAAAGCCTAGCACTGCCCATGAAGAAAAGGCTAGTGAATAAAATAACAACATAAAATAGTCAATTTGACCTATGGTTTTAGTTAGGTGTCAACCTAGTAACCAATGTTGTATAAGATGCTAGTGAGGATAAGTATCTTTGGACAACTATAGCTGTATTGCAAACTTAAAGTGACTGGAGGCCAAAATGGTTGAACAGATGCAGGTTCAGACAGATTTCATTGCTCTTCTTGGTCATTGCAAAGCCCATTCTGCCCAGGGACAAATACCACCCTGAGCTGGCTGAATAGCTGAGCCTTTTGGATTGAGGTAAGGGTGTACAATCCCAGCATCATATGGTCCTTTAGGTTTCCTGTGAATTGGTAACTTCTCCTGTGATAATGTCCTCAGTGCTGTTGGCTGTGCTGTTCTCTGTGGTTAATGATTGCCTGCCTGTCCTTAGGGTCTAGTAAGCTACCCACATTCAAGACATAATATAATAGACCAGATCTAACTTGAGAGCTCACATGGTGAAGTTTAAGGCAGTAACAGGCAACTGGAGCAATACAATGTTGCAACTCTTTTTCTTCTTTTTCTGAAAGTAGAGATTTCTATCAGGGAGATCAGAGGTTACCCAGAAACAAGCGTTTCCTTAAAAGAAACCACAATGGGCTTTCTTCAAAAGCTGTCGTTGTCATATAAATTGCTCTCCCCCAGAAGTCCTTGGTGTAGCCTGTAGTGTGTGCACAGCCACAAGACGTGCCAGCAAAAACTTAAGAGCATTTTTTCTCTTTTCTTGTCTACGTGCAAGTACTAACCTGCGAGATCAAGTGGAAACTGTAACATACTCCAGGTCCATACAGCAAGAATTGCATTTATGAGAGCGTAATTCTTCCTGTGGGAGGGGAAAAAAAATGATAACAATAAAGATGCAGTTTCCTTATGTGATAACAAAAATGTTTCCTGTTGTGTTTGGAATGTCACTTAAAGGGTGTTTGAGTGAAAGAGCCATTTATTAATGCATGCTCTTGAGATTAAAGACTAAGGCAAACATACCTCTTGGTATGGAATTTTTGACACCAAATATATGATGCTAACATTATAATGATAAACATATGGAAATAGACTCTGTTGCTCAAAGAGGAGATATCTTTACCCTTGTAGTGATTTCACATTCCTTGCAGGCCTGAAGCTTCTCTCCCAAGTGGGAGTGACCTCTTTTTCTGCTCTAAAAACTTTACTTTGATATTAACAAAAATAAAATAGTATTTGTTTGGGAGGATGAACCTCTTCTGTGATTCTTTTCCTTTAAGATGGATGTTCACAGCTCATCTCTCAGCACTGTGAGGGGGAGATGAGCTTACTTTCTCTGGGAGAGGTCACACCAGACTATGTCACTCCCTTCCTTCTTATCTTTGAACACTTTGTCATTCTATCATGAAGAAAGCACATGTGAGATAACCGGAGAACAACTTGGATAATGAATCACTAAAGCAAACTCTAGTTGCCTCCTTGCCAGTTTAAAACAATTCATTAACCTGAAGGAGGCCTACTGTGCATCCAGTGTTTCAGCTCCTGTGGCCAAAAGAACTGATGCTGCATGGCAGTTCTGCTACTTGTTTGGCTCTTTGAACCTTTTATTGGGATGGATCTGACACGCTTTCTCTGCTGGTAACTGAGAAAAGCTTGTAGGACCAACAAAGCTTGTAGGACTTAGGCCTTTCTCAAAGGGAAAGGCAAGAGTAGGAAAACAGAGCCTTTGAATGGAGCCTTCTGTTTTCTATGGGAAATACAGTTCACCAGTCTGAACATTGCATGTAACACACCATGCAAGTTATTTACATCAGCAAAAAGTCCTTACCGAACATCCTCAATGTCCAAGGTTTCACTGGCAAATTCAAGTATATCTGCTGCTGTTCCCACAAACATGAGAAGCAGCTGCGACAGTTGATCCCGAGTGATTTCGACTCCAATGGGGAGAAGCCATCTCCCAACTACTAGTAGCAGTAGAAAAGTCTGGTGGAGGGCCAGTGTCCATACAGTCTCACAGATTGTGGAGAGCTGATTGACAAAGACTTTAGCCTGTTTAAAAGACAACAATAATGTACTATAACTTCAGCAGACTGACACTGTAAGTACCTTCAGAGACTATTTGTCCTTGAGCCTGCTTTTTGTTCTCTTTCATACTGTATGAGAGCAAATAATTTCCATCTGGCAGGCCTAGTTTGAAAAAGGCATGTTAATACAGACTTTGGATAATGAATAGCAAGTCTTTCTCTGTGTGCTACTTCTCCTATTCTCATTTTTCAGCTGAGCATTACCCTTTGCTGGATCATCACCCCAACACTTTCTAAGTTCAGTTACTGGGATTTGAAAGAGAGTGCTGAGAGAGTCTTCTCTTTACACAGAGTCTTGTCTTGGCAACAATAGTTAGTATGCAGCACGCTGTAGGTAATTTTCACAATGTGCTTTTCTGAAACTAGATACATATATATATATATATTTAGTTTTACTCACTCTGCAAGAAGCTTATCTCTCTAATTGCTCTAATGATCATAAGATCTCTACTAGGAATAGGAAGAGGTGTCCCACCGTCTGAATGATGTGGTGATCGGTTCCCTCATTTCCATGACTGCTGTCTCTGGATTGATTGAAGTCTTGGTTGCTGACATTCACCTGAACTGCCCCAGGCTCATTACCACAGTACTGTTGTGAACAGAAACATGACACATGCATAAACATCCCACACAGGGAGCAGGTGTGCTCTGTGGCTGAGAGTGTCCTGTTTTGCTGAATTGTAGAGGATTCATTTGTGAAACACAATTGATGTTTACAAAGGTGCTCTTTCTGAATGTAATTCCCCTCTTGTTCAGAAGGGAGAGATTTCTCTGGTGAGGGCAAGAATGATGTGTGTTGGTAGGTCCCTGAGGAAGTGTAGGGTTGTACTGCAGAAGAGGATGTAAATTCAAAGGCTGATGCAGTGGGTGACATCTCTGTGCTGTTAAGTCTGCACTCTTAGAATGTGATCTGCTTGCAGCTGTCCTGAACAGGCCACTGGATTTGCTACATGGGCTCTCTTTGGCTAAAACAGTCAAATAAGGTAAAAATTAGTCATGGTCAGTCTGATGTGTTATGTTCATGGTCAGGCTCTAGTTCAAACTTGTTCTCAAATGTCTGCTTCTATTCTCTACTATCCAGAAAAAGTTTTCTGAAAATGCCATAGTTTTGTTTTTCTGTATGATTTCCCTCAAGGCTGAAATTGAGTTGGGGTAGGATATTTGGGTTGAATTCTATGCCATTCCTGCCCCTGCTGTGCCTTATTTTGTAAGGAAATTCATAGTGTGTGAGGTGAAATACAAGAGTATTTAGGAAAAATGGACCTTTATTTTCGCCTATCCCCACAGAGTGGAAAAAAGCACTGAGTACTTTCTCCGAGTACCCAGTGCTCTGGGAAACTGAGTGTTGATTAAAACATAGTGTTACTCCAACTGCAGTAAACCAGTGGCAGGGCTATGTTTCATCTGCAGCACTGCCCTGCCCTTCTACCTTCACACCCAAGGCTGGCCCAGGGGCAACTGGGGACTTATGGTTCCAAAATCTATCTTCGTAACAACCCCTTAACATCTCTCTTCATTGTAATAAAAGGAGGATAATTGGAAAATCAAACCATGCTGGTATTAAAGACTTTTATACTGTCCTATTTGTGCCAGAGAACAGCAGATGATTTGCATTTCTCTATTGGGCCCCCCACCATTTTATTGCACGGGGAGTGATTTTCTGCAACAATTGGAATGTGTTTGAGTGCATACTGAGTAGCTGTGTTCAGCACAATGCCTGCCAATACAAGGGCAACATTTCCCAGCAAATTTCAGGTTCTACTTTGATACTTCACTTGGCCTCTGATAATGTTGCTCAGTATCTGAATAAATGCTGCCTCTTGCCTGACCTAATGGTAGATAAACTTCCTGTGACTTGAAAAATCTGGAAAAAATGTCAGTGCTTGTTGCTTTTATAATTGGTGGTAAATACTCCTAAGCTGAATGCTTGTCTTATTTGGACAGTGGGTGTGAGAGTGTTGAAAGATTGACAGATGTGGGGGAAGATGGTATTTCCATTTGGAAGAGGGAAGTCTAAAGCTCTGGCCATGGAAACAGTGAGATGGAGGGGCTGGTACTCTGCCTGGCTACAGCCTTGTAGGGCTAATCTCCCTGGATTTGCCCTTCAGCCACAGGAGAGAGACAAAACAGCTTGTTCAAAGGATGTTTTGGAAATCAAATTTAACTGGTGCTCTAGAGAGACATTCATATATATTGCCTATAGAAAAAGTCTAAAATCTAAGGAGACCAGCCCAAAGTCAGCCTTTCTGGATTACCTGCACGGGCAGTGTGACACAGTTGGCCAAGGAGGCCATGACCTAAAAATACTGCATAACTGCCCTAACCAGTCCAGAATACTAAAAAGTGAATATCAACAAGTAGTCTGGGTAGGGCAAAGGGATTGGTAACTTGTGGAAGAGGAGAAAGGCTGACTCCAAAAGCCTTTGGTTTGTCATTGTCTGCATTTGAGCTCACCCTTGCCTGGTCTGGCATGGTAAGAGGAAAAGAGCCATGAACCTGTATCAAACTTCACATCCAAGTTCTGGGATTTTTTTTTGGTTGTGGTTTTAAAACCCTGTTGCTCAGGGATGAATTTGCTGAACTTGAGGCAGAACCCACATAGGGCAGCCTACTTGCCACACTTGCTGTACGTGCAAGGACAGTGGAAATCCCTTCCCAAACTCCGTGCGAACACCCAGCAAGTTGGTCAGGTGGCTGAAGGATGGGAAGCTGTAGCAGTTACAGTGTGTGGGTAGCAAGGTGTGTGAGTGTTGCTCTGAGCATGTGGTGTGGCTCTCCCCGGGCCAGCAGCAAGCACATCCAAACATGGATCATTCTCAGGGCTGATCCACATGCCCTTCACACCGGCAGAGGAGCTGTAGGGGTCAGCAACTCACACTGTTGGGGGAACATGGAGGAAAGCATGCTATGGCTTACAGGGGGCTTGCAAGAGAGCTCTTTTTATCTTGTTCTAGTGGCACAAATGTGCAGGAAATATCTCTAAGAAAATTAATTTGTGTTATTGGTGTCTGTCATTCTTGTGAGTACTTCCAGCTGAGAAGTGGGTTTCCATTTCAGTGCAAGGCTCCATGAACTTGGACTGAATGGCATTCCCAGGGCCAGTCCATAGCTCTTCTCAACTGCTTGCAGGCAGAATGGAAAATTGCATCTGCAAAAGTGAGTTGTTTAAGTAGGCTCCTGGTTTTTTTTCATTTAAGCATGTTCATGTCTTGTTTCGGTTTGTTCCTCTCTGAATATTTATTAAGTGGTGATTGTGAAGTGATTCACTTGAAAGTTTGGAGAAGAGCCTTTATTTTCAACATGTATATGCATGTAAATAGGACTGTTGATGCCAGGCATATTCACCTAGAGAGTTATGGATGTGCAGTGACTTAATGGGAATGTGACAAGGAAAATCTCAATACTGTGTTTCACACGCATTTGATAAACATGGTTTACCTTTTTAATGCTAGAGCCCAGTCACTCCTAGGTATTGGAATTGTATCTAGCTAAATAAAAATGCCTTTTTTTTTTTTTTTCCTGGGCAAAGATAGAACAGGAAGAAGTTATACCCATTTTGTATAAATTCTACCTCTGTTTACTTTCTCTTTCTTCTGAGATGAAGCTTACACACCTCTGATTTACAAAACATCCAATCAAAACAGAAATGCTATTGCATGACAAGGTGACATCTCAGTGTATGTCCTGCAGAGAGCTCACTGCCAGTGCATGGGGGACACCTGGAACACCAAACTAATTCAGGCAATTTCTGTTTGCACGTTACTCACAATCCATTATTCCCAAATAAAATGGAGGTTAGCTAAAACTTTTCACTCTGGGTCCAGCACTGGGATGGTAAAATTGGCACTTGAGGGTACTCAACCATAACATTTAGCCTGTTAGTGTGCAGGCTGAGGATGTTTTGGAAGAGCCTAGCCCTTCCCTGGAGCAGGCCCTCTGCCAAGCAACAGGTACCCCGCTTGCTCTCCGTGATTTGCTGCAAACAGTGTGTCTGTCACTATGGCAACATGTGTGATGTCAGAAATTCAAAGCACTCCTGACTGCTTCATTTTGCTCATACAGGAAAGCTGAAATGTAAAATAGGGAGAAATGATTGCTTAAGCTATTTTCCAAATTGAGGAATATAATGGGTATGGGAGGGAAGAAATAGTGAAAGATGTAAGATCACTTTGAGGAGATCATTATGCTATAATTTTAGCTGATAAGAGAATGCCACCTGAGAATGAGGGAATGGACAGTAATATTCACTATTTCCTCAAAATATTCAATTTAAGGTCGTTAAAAATTATTACAGGGTTTACAAGTATCTGTCTTAGTACTGACTGGAAGCCTGCTTTGACTCCAGCACTGGTAGTCGGTAAGCCCTGCAAAAGGTGGTCGGTTATTGCTTTCTGTGGCAGTGATACACCCAGCATTTGAAAAGGTAACAGAGGTATTTCTTTATCTGAGATCTTGTACATTATTAAGAAAGAATGTTTGGGGGTTTTAATGGATTAAATGGTTTTAATTTTCTTGACACTCTGTTTTTGCAGACAGCAATATCTTCTCTCAGTTCAGTTCATTTTACTTTATCATCTCTCCCAAACATGTATTTCATCCCTGACTATGTTACCACAAAGCAGTAGTTTCTCTGCAGTCAGTATTTCACTGTTGATATATGGATGGTATTATTTATGGCTGGTTCTGCAGTACACAGAGAGGCAGAATTGCCTCTGTCTGCAGGAAGAGAGGCTGCCTATTAGCACCTGCTTTAAATAACAGCACCAACACAAGCAGCTGATCTTTCCTGGTAAAGATTCAACATGAGATCAAAGTTCCACTGCCTTAAAGACCACAAACTGTTTTCATGGTGTATATATTAAAAGTGTGGATCTAGCATAATTACTCATTCTGTTAGTATTTAAATAAGGAAAGTCCCATCAATACTTCAGTATTGAGGGTAGTACTAATCTGAGTGCTGTGTTTGAGATTAATTGTTAGGAGGGCTGTTCGCCTTCTGGAGGTATTGGTTTTGAATCTGTTAGATTGTGTGTTTCCAGAAGTCTCTATCCTATCTCTCCAGGTATAAACTAAGCTGTTAACTTGATATACTCCCCCTTTAATTCACAGTAGCAGTATATCAATAAGAACAAAGTATGCCATGTTCTAACATCATTTTGGGAAATAAACTGCTGCCTTTGACTACAGAATTAGCCTGTTTCTTGGACCAGATTTAACTATGACAAATGTTCTCAATATCCACATTACCTGTCTGTGACTGTTTAAGGAGATTTGGGAAAACAAGAAGACAATAAATTCGTGCTGCTGTATTTAGAAAAGGCCTCAGGCATTTTCAGTGTAAACACAATTTTGAATATTTGATTATGCTTCTGTGGGCTCTAACAATGTTTCAAAGGAGAAAATGAGGCACTAGGTTTTCTTAGTCTAATTTATGTATTTTTTCTGTTACTTTTTTTTCTTATTTCAATCAGAACCTTTACTGCTGTGGATGTAAGGCCCTGCATATGTGCAAATGCTGGGATAGACAAAATCTCCTTTTCACTACATAGAAGTGCTATAGGGACTTGAAAGCAGCCTGCACGAGGAGATGGTTCCCTCAATGGGACCTACTGGACTAAGTGACTCTGTTCTGGCCCTAAATGACCCCAGAACAATTGCCTTTAAAAATGCTGAGTGTTTTAGTCCTGAATTGGAATCCAGACACCCCCCTCCTGTATTGCTGTGCAGCACAAAGAAAGAAAGGATATAAACACTGACAGACAAATTACTGGCTGTGGTAACAATCTGTGAGTGTTCTCCTAGGTTGCAGCAAATATGAAGTAACCTGAGTTTAAGACCCCTTCCACTGACACCTGTCTCAATTTTCACTTTTTTGGAGTTGTGTTATCTACTTTTAAGTGCTATGAACTTGTACTTTATTTTACAAAGGCCTCCAAAGCAAGGAAATTCTTTCATCATACTGAGCAAGATTCATGCTGGTAAGCTGGGGGTGAAAGGCTGTGTTTTTCAAACTTCTAGCCCTCAGTTTCCCAGATAAATACAAATAAATGGTCTCATTTTTAGCTAGGAATGAGGCTCATTATCTGATAATTAGGAAGTGCACAGTAGTCATAGTATAGCTGGCTTGGGAGACCCACCAATATGAAATAGAGAACTGGAACAAGACTTAACAGACTTTTGTCTGTGCCCAAATCCAACCCATCAAATAATGCATCAATTTCAAACTGGTTCATCTTGTCTCATAATAAATACCTGAGTCCCATGATGAATTTCTAGTAGCCATAGTGATGGTACTGTGCAAATCAAATATAAAAATATTGCTGGTGAAAACCTGTGAAGGAAAAGAAAAGATATCTTGGTATTATAACACATCATAAATACCATATATCCAAACGTTATCTGCACTGAAAAGTTATCTTGTGCCGCTACCATATGGGATATTAAGAAATAGGGTAACTGCAAATAAGAATTGCTATTTTTGCTGGATTACTCATGCTGTGTTAGTACTATATATCATAGGTTTATTTGTACATCCATCTAGGATCATATATGGAAGTTTATTTAAAATCTCTTTTTAAGAACTAACCAAAGGCACTTTGCTGTTTGGATTTCCATCACAGCGTTCTCTGTACTTAAAAAGCCTCTAGCTAACATGCTCTTTCTGATTTCATGAAGAGTGAATTAATGCATTGAGTCATTTCACTGAGTGATGCTGGGATAAAGGTTGTTGGTCAGAATGCTGCGCATTTACACAGGAAATGTAGAAATAGCATCAGTTTGCCTATAACAAGTATTTCTTCAGTAGGAGGTCTTTCAAGGCAGGCTGTGTGCTGGAAATGGGTTTATGAAAATGGGTCTTGGCCTTGTTTCCCCATTTGTGCTGGCAATTGTATAATTCTTCAGGATTTCTGCCTCAAGTTCTTCTTTCCCTGCCAGTCTTCTCTATCACTTATGATGATGAAGCTTTATTATCTTCAGCTTCTTTAGCTGGGTTCATGCAGAAGTAATGGAGAGGTTTTATGGCTCCCTCTGCAAGTACTGATTCTTGTGAGAGTTGATCTTTTCTTATTAAACACGACATTTGTTTGGGGTGGGGTTTTTTTGGCAATTCCTATCCTTTTGGAGTATGAATGAGGTGTGATGCCACAAATGTTCCATCTAGTTCTGCTCTCCAATGAGTGAGCATTGCTGCAACGCTGCTGAGATGCTCAGCTGCCTTTGCATCACATGCATGTACAGCCCAGGACAGTGGAGTCAAACTCTGGACATTTGCTTGGTTCCTTCTGTCCTGCCGTTGGCACATTCTGCAGTGAATTTGGATTGCTTATAAGCATGCAACTGCAGCAACATTTTGGTCAAATACTGTTGCATTTATTGTTTGTTTCTATACTGCATGTACCTTTATTTTGATAATCGTGACTTTTCCAGTGGGGAGATTAGATACTGAGAAAGAAAAAACACCATGCTGCCCAGGGAAATGACTGGGTTGCTGAGCTGCTCTGAAATGTTTCAAACAATCCCCTGTAAAATAGTCGGGGTTTAGGTTTTCACTGTGTTTTTGTTTTGTTTTTCAGGTTTGGGAGTGTTGTTTGTTTTGACAGTGGGGTTTTTTGTTGTTAGCTCTTCTTTTAAAAAAATAAAAAAGTTAGTGATTCTGTGGGGTTTTAGCATGGTTATTTTGGGAAAGAACACACCTCTCATTTGAATGGAAGAACTAACATATTTTACAGTATTTCCTGTAGGACTTGAGCACATGAAAAATCTATCCAGCTGGCAGGTTAGCAGTACTGAGCTAATGATACCAGATCAGGCCAGGAGACATCAGGGGCTTTAGCCCTGCCTTTCTGTCAGAAGGGGCGATCTAGAGGACATGTTACATGGCCAGGCTCACAAGAATACTTTTTCTCCACGTTTTGTTTTTCATGTTTTGTGCTGGTGCAATAAGGAACAGTTCTCTGTCATTAATGAACAGAGACAATATGAGGCTCTTGGAGGCAAGAGTCCTGCAGCACAGTCTGCCCCTTGCTAGGATCGGTGACTGTCTGTGGAGGTGTTTCTATAAATGCTTCTGATAATTCCTGTTCTAAATGTGTTTTTCACTGAAGTAGAAAATTATCCTGATGTAAGTAGGTGTTGGCCATTTGTCTACAGTTCTTACCTATAAATGTCTTTACTGTGCTGTTTTAGGCACTGGACCACATCCACTTTCAAAATTTCCTTCTAGCTAAACATAGCCCAGTCTTTTAGCACATGTATTAATCTAACCTGGATCTGTTTTCAGAATATTTTTTTTGTTAGATTTTCCAAAAGCTGCCATAGCAAGTGTTCCTGCATGAAGACTCTGCTGCTGCCTCCTTTCCCAAGTGAATTGGGTCTGCTCAATCTGTCTGTCTCATAACTGCATTTGGGGCTCTGCTGCTGTTAAATTTTCCAGTGTCCCAGACATTATCACTGCTTTTACTACATTCAAATTTAGGGCATGGAACACTTGTGTGAATTGTCACACAACACTGCTTCTGTTATGATGAGTTTCACAGGTTGCAACGGGCAGGAATTTAAAAACATGGAAATATTCTGGGATTTGTCTCAGGGCCTGCCTGCAGTTAGAGTTTTTTAACAATAAAAGGTTCTAGTGAAATCTTGACAATTAGTTACATGACCGCTTCCTTTTCACAGCGCACTTGTTTTGGCTGCCTGAGCGCTGATGAGCTGTAGATGACAGCAGCAATTCTTTAGATGCACGTAAAAACCCATGTGCTTGGGCAAGCTCTGCGATGACTAACTTTTTTGTTCATTTCTAGGGCAGCATTTCAGGCATGAAAGTTCCCCTCTGGAATAGCCTCTCAAATCCAAATATTTAAGCCACTCTTGCTGTATCAGAAGAGCGGTTGCCGCTCATCTTTTATTTGTCACTGAGTTTAGGTTCATGCA
The DNA here is from genome assembly GCF_022539395.1 of Myiozetetes cayanensis. Taxonomy (NCBI): domain Eukaryota; kingdom Metazoa; phylum Chordata; class Aves; order Passeriformes; family Tyrannidae; genus Myiozetetes; species Myiozetetes cayanensis. The sequence continues at coordinate 30,650,313 of NW_026086605.1, forward strand.
CTAGCGTGGTGTTAGCGCTGTTGGAAGGAGGAGAGAATGGGAATACGGTCCTTAGGGAAGGAGGTGCAAACCAGGGCACGGCAGGACGGGTATGGTATGCAGAGAATCTCTGTGGGTGCCCCAGAATCCCTCTGCCCCTCCAGCGTGAGGACGGGCAGTGGCTCAGGAGCTGCCCCCGGCATCCCCAGCCCGCAGCTTCACAGCATCCACCTCTTGCCTGCAGCTGCATTCCCACACTCTTCCGCTGTTAGTATGGACACACACACAGCTATACAGTGACTCCCAAGTAGTCTGCTGCAGAATTGCCCCTCCTGAACGCCCTCTGTTTGGCAATGGACTGGCCAAACTCTACCAGTTTTCCATCCCCACCGCCCAGGAGCGGCCGGGGAGCAAACGCGACTCCTGAACGTCGGGGCCGGGGCAGCCCCTGCTCTCGGGGGTAGCCTCCTATCTGCAGCAAAGTACATGCAAAGAAGCAAAAGGGGCTCCGCCGGGATATGCTCACCATTTGTAGCCTCTGCCTTGCTTAAACTTGAGGGTGAGCCCTGTCTCCAGGCACAGGAGAAGATTGAGCAGTGCCAGCAGCCAGTACTTGGGTTCTTTCTTCACCGCGGTCACTCTCCAGACCCCGATGAGAGAGTGCAGCACGAAGAGCAGGCGAGTCACCAGGGCATTGAGCAGCACCATCAGCTCCATCCCGGAGCAGCCCCCTCCCTTCGCCCCGCACCGCGGGGTCCGGCGCCTTTAGGAGCCCTGGGAAATTACCTTGGGAGTCACTGGGAAGCCCGCGCCCCGCAGGCACACAGACCTCTTCTCCTCTTCCATCTCCACAAAGGGGCCCATTATAACAAAAAAGAAACAGCATCGCCCCTCCCCCAGACTTCCTGAAAACTTTTTAAAGGGAGGAAAAAAAAAAAAAAAAGGCACGCTTCCATGCTGCCGTGGTTTGCAGGCTCGGAACAGCCCTGGCGACCCAAAGCAGGGGTGGGGAGAGTTGCTTCTGCCTCCTCTATCATCGGCTCAAGGACCCAGCACAGGGAGCTTTCCCTCTCACAGTTACCATCGCTCTGCAGCCCCACTTGCTGCTCTCACCTCGTACATTTCTAACAAAGACACAAAATGTAAGACACGTTATTAATTTGAACCATTTTTGCTGAAAGCTCCACTGCACTACTGAGAGTGCGAACTAAAAGCTCTCTTTCTGCTCCCTCTGAGAAATATAATGCATATTTGGGAGCTTTTAAAATTGTGTACTTAACACTGCAATACTGGAAAGCAGAAACTGTGTCCTTAGCTCAATACTGGAATCCCTTGTGCAACAGAAGCCAGAAAAGCTAGTCAAACCACTCTATTGTATCATCTACACCCTGCTTCAGGACTAAGGAGTGCAGAACTCCAGGAATTTGGATGAAATCTGGGCTAGCACCAATATTACTGAATTGGCCAATAGAGACATATACAACAACCACACGAATTTTGACTGTTAGGTCAGTTATCTCCAGACTGATTTTTAGTATCCTCTGTGGGAACAGTGTATAAAGTACAGAGCATGTTTTAAAACTGCTTTGATGTTTCTCATGGAGATTATAAATTTTATTTGAATTTACAGTTGGGCAACCAAAGAGAAATTTCTTCTTGATCAAAATCATCACTGTGTTGCTCTAGTTTTGTGTTAATTTACTGCCAAAGTGCTTAAATTGAGGTACACAATTGAAAAATGCAAATGAAGAATAAAGTCCCTATAACATACTATGGTGCTTCAAAAGTGCCAAGTTCCTAGCTGATTTAATTTTAAAAAGTCCTTTTTCACTTTAAACACAAGAAGATATTCTTCTAAGAGTTATGACCTTTCTAAGAAGGTATTTTTCCTCAATTGCTAAGATCCAAGTTTTCCTCATTGCAAAGCCAAACCTCTTCTTTTATGAAGTGCTGGTGCTGGCCAGCTGATATCCTTGGGGACGGGGGGATAATGGGGGAGAAGACTACTTTAAAATAACCCTGCCCAGAAAAACAAAAGTCCATTCCACAATATAGATCACTCACTGGGGAAATGCCTGTGTAAATAAATGGGCTGAGCAGCGTGCCTCGTTGAAGAAAAAAAATCAAACTCCTCACGCTCAGAGGAAAATTAATTCAAGTCAAGGACCTACTACTGATAATCCCCTGCCAGCAGCCACCCGGCCATATCGTGCCTTGAGTGCCGCTGGTTCACAGCCCTTCCGCTGGTGTTAAGGTCAAATCTAGTAGAAGAGGAAACCGGGAACAGACAGATTCAAGAGATTGTTTAAACAAGATATTCCTCTCTGGGAGTGCTTAATGTCAAAGAAACGACCTGGGGGAACTGGTGTGTCTGATTGTTCATGGAGACCCTAACAGTGCAGATGTCACAAACTCGGAAAGATGATGCTCAGTGGGATGTTCCCAGGATACTGTGCTCTGGAAGGATGCAGTGAGCTTTGCTGTTAGCCAGTAGTGCTGCATACTAAAGACACTTTGGTGCTGTCCTGCTTAACCAGGTAGTTTCATCAGTGAACAACCCAGACTTCACATCAGTGAAAGTCCCAAACTCAAATTGGAAGAAGATATACAGTATTGACTCTGCCTCCCTCACTGGTGGACCATGGTGGCAGCACAACAGCCTGAGTAGAGGAAGGAAGTAATAAATACTCATGGATGACTTCTGTTTGGTCTAGAAGAGGCAAATATTGCATCCAGACTTGGCAGAGTATGGTTTTAGATGTCTCAATGGCTAATTTGTGGAGCAGCTTGTTCAGGAGCCCACGAGGGCAGTGCTTGACTTGACTCATTAGTGGTTTTTGGGGATACGATGTAGGGACTAACAGCTGAAGAGCTTCCCTGAAAGAGGGATCTTAATGTGCTTAGATTTGGCAGGAGTAAGACAAGCCAGAGTTCCCTACCATTGCTCTGCTCAGCTTCAAAAAGGAAAACTAGACGCTGATCAGCAGACTTGTTGAAAGTAAGACAGATGGAACACCTAATTTCTTGCAGGGAGTATGGATGTTGCTTCCATAAATGACATGGGAAGTGCCGAGAAAATAACTGTGTATCAAGAGAAACTTGAGAAAGGGTGAGAAGAAGCCAACATTGGCAGGGTTAGTGACGATTCCAGGAGCAAGAAAGAATCCTTCAAAAAGCTGAAGTGCTGTCCAGATGAAGAAAACTGAAAAGATGATAAACTCTGGCATGTACAAACATGATAAGGTTGGCTGAAGGAATGTGAGGGACAATTGTCAAAAAACATAATAGCTAAAATGTCTGTTATCTGTTCAAACACATGATGAACAGGAAATCTGCCAGGGAATTGTTTGGTCAGGGGATGGTCAGAGGGCATAGAAGCCCTCAGAGGATGGCTGTGCAGGAGGAGCAGATGAAGTGTTTGGAGTCCCAGCATGAGTACAGGTGTACACTGTAGAATGGGACAGCACTGACTCCTGTAAAAACCTTATAGAAATAATGTTTTTTATTTTGTGACAGTTTATGTATGAGTGTTCCACCAATTCTTTCCTTTTTGTACTTTCTACTATTTGCAGCTTAGAGTTGTCAGGCTAACTGCTCATGGGCTAGGGAAAACTGGGGGAAGAAACATTGTTTACCTTGTTCTTGCATTCTTCCCCTGAGGATGGAGTTAGGTCTACTGGTGGATGCAGGCAGTGGACCTTTGCTCTGGCCCAAAATTGTTACACTAATAGAGACTTTCTGGTCTCAGAAATTGTCCCAGAGTGGGAGCAAGACAGTTTGTGCATATGAGAGGTTGTAGTGTTGGTTGGATCCAAGCTGAAAGCAAGGCCTGTGACTGTACAGAGTGTTCTGCTAATGATATACCCTCTCCTCTGTTTTTTGGGTTGGTTTTTTTTTGCCTTCAAACTGTGTCTGTGTGGATGCTGAAAACTGTCTGTGTGTGAGTTTTGGTGATCGTGTGCTATAGGGTTTTTTTGGGGTTTGGTTTTGTTTTAAGGGGAGCTCTGAACAAAGGAGATTGGCTCAGAATTTACTTCTGTTGTTTACAAACTGGGATGCTTTTGGCAGTGAAATTTAGGGGCAGTGGCTATTTGCCTTCTTCAGTTCAAGAGACTTTGAAGATTTGATTTACAGTATTCATAAAGAAATAATTATAGGGTATTAAGCTGAAAGAGACTGGAGATGAGAATGGGTCATAAATTTGCTGTGAGTCAGCAATGTTGTTGTGGTTGTTCTGCTCTGACAGAGGCACGCTGGGATGTATAAACAGACATGTGACGTGCTGGATTTCAGTTATTTCTTCAGCTTTCCTTGATGCTGGGAAAGACCTCAGCTAAATTACACTAATTCAGGTGATGCTTTTCCAAGAGTGAGCTGACAGGACAACATGTCCAGAGATGTTCAAGACTGCTGATGAAAGAATAAGGGGGTACTGTGATTCAGTCCAGAGAAAAGAAAACTTGAGGAGAGATGGAAGTGGCCAAGAGTTCAGAAGCTGTTGCTGAGAGGGCAGGGATAGCCCCATTTTTCCAGTCCCAAAGAAGAGGGAAGGAAGTAAAAGGCTTAAAAAAAAAAAAAAATTAAAAAAAAATTGCAAATAATCTTGCAACTGAGGCACTAAAATAGCTTGTGTGGAGAGATGTCCATTGTCACAGGCTTTTAAGCACAGATTAGGGAAACATCTGTCAGGGATGACAGCAGTTTAGTTGATCACTGTGGGGCAGAGGGCTGACTGGATGATCTCTGGAGTTTTCTCCAAGTCTCACCTCCTAGGGCTCCAAGGTTTATTTCTTTATTATCCAATCATTGCCTTGAGTCTCTGAGGAAGTTTCTTGCTTAAATTAAATCTGTTTAATTTTACTTCCATAGGGTTCTTAAAGAGGAGGAAATTGTTCTGCTTTCTCAATGCTTGACTGCAAACTGTGAATAATTCTGACAGCTTTATAGAGAGATCACAAGTGGCAGTGAACATACATGTTGACACAAATGGGGCTGATTCAGCTGCACATGGGAAACAAAAAAAATTATCCAATTTTGGCATACGTGAAAGCCTGACTATTGCCCATCAAATGCAGGAGGGGAAAGCCAAATCTTTCAAAACATGATATGTGAAAGAAGGTACCAGCTAAGCTCAGTAAGGGTGTGAAGGAAATGAATAAAGGAGTGAAAAAACAGAGTATAAAAAGATTAGCTCTCCAGTAAAAAGCCAATATGATTGCAGAAGTATTAAAATCCCTGCAGGAGATTTACTGAGGACTCTGCCCTGGATTAGAATTTGATATAAAATAACTTAACTAAAGTCTACAATTTCTGTGCCATTTGTAGCTGAGTTAATAGCATATGTTCCTGGAGGATTACAGTCAATGATTAAGGAAATTAGGTTTTGTTTGAATTTAATTTAGTTGTATAAAGCTGCTACAATAATTTACAGCTTTGATATTTAATATTTAATAACCCAGATCTTAAAAGAATCCAAGATATAGCAATGTCATTATATATTGAAATATTATCCCCATAAGTCATTTATATTTGCTATTTGAGAAGAATGTTCATCAACTAGATGGGCTAAACAGGAGCTACTTGATAAAAACCAATGCAGTTTTACAGGTGGCGGTAGTGAATCTTTATGTCTCTGTTATCCAGTAAATCATAATTCACTTAAAAAGAACTTTTCAGTCTCAGTTTCAGTCATCAAAGGAATACATCCTTGATAGTTTTCTTTCATCTAATTTCCTAGCTTTTGGCTTAATGAACATTACAAATCTTGTCTGTTCTTTCTTATAACCCTGCTTCTGCTGCTCTTTCCCTTCATTTAAAAAAAAGAAGAATTAAAATGCTCAGTGTCCAATTAAGCAGAACACCCTGTCTTTGTTCAGAGGAAAGGAGGGAGGTAAAAACACCCTCAACTGAAAATAAAGCCCCCAGTATTTTCAGGCACCTCACTAAGTTTATAAGAGCCACAAGGTGTGGTCTAAGTGCCCCCCTGTACCCACAATACCAGCTGCAGAATCAGGTCTCAAAATACACTTAATGTCCAAAGTGCAAACATGCACCCTATGAAGGAAGAAGCAAAATGCTTCCAGCCTGTTCTTGTTCTCTCTTGCATCTCTATAACCTGGATGTAATTTTCACTCAATGCTTCCCTTCTTGTGCTTGAAGCCATTTCTCTCCTCTACAGCTTTTCCTTGGAGAATAGGACCCATCAGATGGGCTGTTTTGGACTGCTGGCACTACCTTCCAAGATGCAGATCTGACAGAGGAGAGTGAGCTTAGCACAAACTCCAGTTCCCATTTTAATGCATTGTGAGTCCAGGTTTTTAGAAAGGAAGGTGAAAGCTCTGACTGCCTGGCCCTGCAGTTACAAGTGCATGTGGGTCTGCAATGGGCACCAGGGCCCTGACCAGAGTGGTAGGTGGTGTGAGCTGACAGAGCTCCACTGACATCAAAGCTTCTGCAGCCCCAAAAAAGCTCAGAGGGGTGTGTTTTCCCCTCTGATTAAAGCTGGGGGAAAGCACACAAGTACTTTATAGCTCACTACAGTTATACAACTTTTCTGTTGGTTTTGTAGTTCAGAAAAAAAGCCCTCTGGAAGGACCACTTTTTTCTTTAAGAACTAGAAAGAAAGAAAAAGTTTCAAGTATTTTATTAGGATTTCTAATTCCTCCTCCAGCCGGGCCTCTGTTTCTGAGAACACACAGGAGTTCTGCAGCACTGAATATTTCAAAGAAGAAGAGAAGCAGCCTTGTTCTGCAGGTGCTATTTCAAACATGACTGAAGCAGGAGACCTGAAGTTACAGTGAAAAACTATAGCATTTGCCATTAGGAAAGAGGAAAATTTTCTATTTTTGGCTTGAAATCCTTTAAATTGTCTTTCTAGTCATTGCACCATCCTTACATTGGAGAATAGGAGAGAGAATGACCCGACAGGAAGAACGTGATTCAGTTTTGGGGGACAGTGAAATGGTGGCTGGGCACAGGCTCCTGGTGCAGCTATTGCCAGCGAAAAAGCCAGCTCCTCTCACAGAGGGAGCACTGGACACACAGGCAAAATATCTCAGGCTTCAGATGGCAGTTGTCAAGATAAGCTTGTAAGCTAAAGGCACTGCCTTTGTAAACCCTCTGAGTACCTCTACATAGTGTTACAATTAAGGTCTTCCTCCATGCTCTGAACTCACTGGAATTCTTGTGCAAGTATGATTATGGCACAGTTGTCTCACAACTCGATTTCTTTGGGCTCGTTGTCTTTGTAATTACAATCATATGCCTCTGATAAACTCAAAGCATAAGAAAGAGAGATGGCAAAATATTGAATGTGTAAAGAAAATCCCTGAATGTTTGTACTGGGTACAAATGGATGTGGTGTTTGTACTGGGTACATGAGAAGTCTCACAAAGCCAGGATGTAAATTCCTGGAGGAGTCATAGAAGGACAGTGACTTCTGGGCTCATCTGTGCTTGATAAACAGGGTCTTTGTTGATTTTTTTAAATTATTATTTTTTTATTTTCCATGATGTACAGGTTGTGTGTAGGCCTTTGCCATCATCAGTCAGAACAGTTAAACAATTGCACTTGGCTATGGTCCTAGCAAGCCACTTTCCCCCCTGGTGATATTGGGGTCCAGTGATAATCTGCATATATTTTTAATGCATATTTGTATAATTTTTTTCAGGCCCCTGATATGTGTTCAGAATTTAATGAAAAAAGTAGTCATGAAGCTGCGTGCAAAACTCCACAATATTTTTACAAGCTTATTTGTTAAACTGTCTTTTTAATCTCTATGCTGGAAAGGACTGAAAGACAGGACTATACCACAAAATACAGGTTGGCAGATTGGGAAATTGTTTCATGAATGCAGACAAGGGGAGGAGAAGCTTTGGAAGGAAACAACTCTCCCCTCCAAAAAAAACCCCTGCTAATCGTATTCATCATTGCTGCAGTAGAAATATAATGACATGGGTCTTTGTCCTAGAGCAAGGCTTCCATAAACCTGTCAAGATGCTTAATTATGTTCTGTTGCATTGGACTGCCACAGACCTGCTAAGTAAAAAAAATATAGTATGATTAGCAATACTCCTTTTGAACTGGAATACTGCACTGACTTTCCCATCCTCTTGCTATCAGTGAAAACTTCCTAAAGACAAAAATTTCCACATCTTTGTTGGTTGCAAAATATATTCAGTTTTACAAAAAAGCTTCTTCCCAAAGGCTGCAGTTTCTATACAAACCATCTGCTCAATCATTTTCTTTCGTGGCAAAAAAGGAGGCTGAGTGCCAGAATTTTTTTTTTTCCTGTGATGTTTACCCATAAGTTATTAATACCTATCTGACACCCACGGAGATCTTCAAACTTTTTTGTTGTGTAAAACAATATTGTTGAGTTGTCTGACGATATTCAGAAATGAGTTTGCATTGTTTCTGATCGCTCACACTGTATGGCTCACAATGCCAGTTTGTTTATAAATAATGTCATCTGTTGCCTCCTCTTGAGTGCTTTATCCCACTGACTTATACTTCCCTCGTCCTTTATTTGAGACATCTGTCTATGCTGGTCCTGGTATGCATAATGACTTGAGAGACTTGAACAAAGAGAGCTTACATGGTGTAATAGGCACGCACAAATATCTCCTGGAGTTTAGACTCAGCAATGTCACAGTATGTTCCTGATGGTCTTTAAACTGCCTTGAAGTCAAACGTCAGTTTTGATACTGCTGGTGGGAAAAGTCACACATGGAGAAGCCAGTTAAAAAATAAAAGAACCAAAACAACTATCACCCAAAAAAACCAACTAATGATTCCAGCAAACGGCTACTAGTTCTCATGGATTTGCTGAGCCTGAAAAACTGTGTTTGAAATAGCAAAATCTTACTTGACAGGAGAATCTTCAGCATCTGGCAAGAAATAATAAGGAAAGGTTTTAGACTGAGTTTTGTAACTAGCAGCTGACTTTTTTCCATGTTTACTATATACTAGTAACAGCATTACAAGGTTCAGATGAGAAGTCAAAGGGAAGGGTCTGTGGTCCTAGGCCTGATGTGTGTTTAGGGCAGCTTTATCCTCAGACTCCTTCAGAGAAAAGTTTAGGGGTACATCAGAGTGTTTACCATGCTGAGTGACAGCCACGGGACGAAAACTAATAAAGTCTCTTTGGGCTTTAATATCTTGGAGTTCTTTTCTTATCTTGCTTTGGTTTTGTTTCTTTTTAAGAGCAAAAATAAACTATTTCATCCAAGAGATTCCACTGGAGTATTTCAGTTATGCCAGCTTCTGTTAACAGTTTCAGCATCTTGGCTGATTAGTATTCTCCAGCACCTCTACTGACTAGAAGCTGTAAATCCCTGTTCTGGAAGCTTGATTGGGATCTACTCATCTAGGGTTATAACTTTAGCTTAGTAGGAATCAAAATTTATACAAATGCAGTATATTTTTAGAAATCCTACTAATTGATTCTTTTTCTCTGTAACTAAATCAGAAAACAAGGACTCTTCTAGAAGAGGATTCATAAGATCCTGTCAGTTCTCTACTTTAAAGTCCCTTTTGTGTCTCAAAGACAGACAAGATGGTTTTGATGTGGTTTTTGGAAGATTTGAGGAGGGAGATATCTTGTTCACAGAAAGAACTTTTTTTTATTATTTTGACTGCACCAAGTAAACCCAAAATCTCTTAGAATAAGCCCATGACACTGTAGATCTGAGTCTCAGCCCAAAGAGAGAGCTGCTATATTCAGAAGTGCTAAAAAATAAGCCACAATTACAGTTCCATCAAAAAAACCTTGTGTTCCTAATTGCAGCTAGGCTGTGTGCTTTGAGTTTTGTGGGTTTGTTTGGGGTATATGAGAGGGGACCTTTAGGGCATGTGTTTATTTCATGGGAGCAGGAACCAGAGAAAGAGAGGTGAGCAAGGTTGATGGGGGGCTGATCAAGCTGTCCAGAATACTTTTATTGCAGAGAGGTAATAAATCATATCGTAAGGTACATTATTTGAAATGCAGCCCAAAATGCCCAGAAAGTCAGGATCCTGATTTACAGCACACTGAGCTGAAGATATTTTGCCAATTCTTTCATTTCTGTGGTGGATCAGGAAACATTTAGTACTTTCCCTGAGTATATTTTGAAATCTAAGGCTTTTCTTAAAGTGTGTCTAATATTGGCAGGAGAGAACTTTGCAAGTCAGAAAGCCTTTATTCTTTGAATTCAGTTGCCTCTGTGACCCTAAATTGCTGCAGCTTTTGTAGGAGTCACACAGGTAACACTTCCCCAGCTGTGGCAGATACAGCAGTTCTGAGCCAAGTGACCAGTGGGGCCACAGAACTGGAAACTGCCCTCATTTGCCAAACCTGAAGGACCAGTATTACAGAGTGATTGGCACATGAGCATAGGATTTGTAAATTGTAATTTGGCTTACTTTGAGGAAACGTGATACATGTAAATCCTGTCTCAGTTCTGAGATACTGATGTTGCAATATAGATGGATGGTACAGTTTCCATATAAACTTTGAATATATATCTAACTGATTAACCGATCTTTATGGCTTGACAGGTGTTTTTTCTCTCTTAGCCATCTTATGCATGTTTGATGGCAAGAATTAGCTTCGAGTCTGTGAGCTGTCATGCACAAATGAAATGGATACTTTCCAAATATGCATTTCTGGCATAGGAAGGGTTCCACCAAAAAGAGACAGGGTTTTTTATTAGTCATTGTTGTGATTATTTATTATTTGTGAACTTGTTTATTACAATGATAGGACAGTATGTGGAGGACTATAGAGCTACTTCTCATTTATGTTTCTCTTTTTTTGTCATTGTATGTTAATAGCTTTCTTGTGACACTGTTTTCCCCTGCACAGTATGTTTAATGAAACTATCCCAAACTGCTTAACTGTAGATCACCCATTCAAAGGACTGAAGGGTAATGGGACTGGGATTGGAAATATGATGCAAACTTGAATAAACTTCCTGGGTGTTTCTACAGACTCTGAGAAGCCAGAGGAGAAAGTTGTTGTACCACATGTAGAAATTAGGTGGTGGTAGTGTGTAATGAGAGGTCAGTTGAAGGTAAATTAGGATCACCTGAACAGGCACAGACCGAGTTCACTGAAAGAGGCATCTATAAAGGAAGAAGTGAGGCTGTACAATAAGAGCTAGACTGTGAAATCATAGAATTGTAGAATGGTTTGGGTTGGAAGGGACCTTAAAGATCATCGTTACATCCCCACACACACAGGCAGGGACATCTTCCACTATCCCAGGTTGCTCTACTCCAAGCCCCATCCAGTGTGGCTTTGAACACTTCCAGGGATGGGGCAGCCACAGTTTCCCTGGGCAACCCATGCCAGGACCTCACCACCCTCACAGGGAAGGAATTATTCTTAATATCTGATCTAAATCTACCCTCCTTCAGTATCAAGCCATTCCTCCTTGTCCTCTCACTGCATGCTCTTTTTAAAAAGTTCCTCTCCAGCCTTCTTCATAAAATGACTCATCTGCTGTTGCTACAAGTTCAAGAATCTTCCAGTGTGGTGGCTGGATACACATTCTTGAACTTGTAATAACAGTCAGTTCATGAGCCTGACAAGGAACCAGAAAGGCAAGATGTGGCTGAGATTTCAGAGAAGGTGGAATTGAAGGTGTATTGGAGATGTTGAAAGGAAGATTTACAAATGCAGCAGGGGGTGAGAGAGGGCAGCATTGTTTGGTGTGATGTCAGTAGTTAAGCATGAGTTAATACAGCTAGTAATAAATACAGCACATTGTGCAGTATCCTAAGGGGATCCAGCACATACTCTGGAGGATGGGGATGAACTGTCCACCCGTTCTTGGCAAGCTCCACAGTTTTGAAGTCCTGCACACCAAGGTTACAAAACTGAACATTTAAAAAATGAGGCGTTTGGGAACTGAAACCAGAGCTGCGTTACGCTGTAGATAAATATGTTTATAATCAGAGTTGAGTAAAGTAGAGTAGAAAGAGTCAGTTTCCTATAATCTGAAGTCATTGGTCTTCCTTTTGTATTTTGAGGCAGTTACACAAAGGAAATAGAGAAGATTGCTGATTCAGTGGTAGCAGAGATGTTTTACAAACTCAGCTGAGGAACAAGGATTGGTGTTTGGTGGTGGCTTGGTTGGTTTTTTTTTTTGTTGGTTGATTGTTTTTTGTTAGCAGCTGTACTGCAAGGTCATACAGGCTCTCAAATCATGCTTTTCCAGCTTTCTTCTCAGTAATATGAATAGTTTTTTTAGTACCAGCTTAAAAAAAAAAGGTGTTTCTTTCAGTAGTGCACCCGATTTCTTCAATCTGTCCATACCAAAAGTTAGTGAGAGGAGGAAGGTTATGCCCACACTTACTCTTGATGCCTTTTTCCTCTTAATTTTTGGGACTATTGCATTCCAAAAGCAGAACTTTCTTTGTTTCAAGAACAAGATATTTAGTCACTGTTACCCATGTACAATAATATAACTTGCAAGAGGAGAAATGTGACAGTAAAGTATATTAAGGGACATTTAATGGAATGTGGAAAATATCATCATAAGTAAAAGTAATTAGCCCTGAAAAACTGGCAACTGCTATTGCTATAAATGCAGCTGCACCAAAGAGGTTAAAAAAGATGTCCCCATGAGGTATTTAAAGGTATTTTAATACTTCTGGTGTTTTAATACTTCTGTCACTGCAGTAACCATCTCCATCACCATCCATAGGTACAACTGTAACATGTTATTGTGTGAGAAAATAACTAAATAAGAATTATCAAATAATAGCACAACTTATCTTTGTTTCACAAGGTATTTATTGTATAAAACATCCTTTAAAATTTAGGGTCTGTGTCCCTGACAATCTTGCAGGGACTTAAATTGGTGACTCTGAATGGGTTCATTCCATTTCTTGCATTAGCCTCCAAGAGCAATGGAGTTTTGATCTCTCTTGGATTTGCACATCAGCAGCTTTGAGCCCTTGCAGCAGGGCAGGCAGAGCTGGTCTGTGGGTGTTGCTCAGGGAGCTGTTCTAGGCCCGGCGTGCACATGAGCAAAGCTGCCAGCCAGGGGAAGTCATCTGTGCTCTGAAACTTGGGCACACAAACCACTGCTGTGCCCTGATGGTGGCTGCTGCATTAAAAGTGGCTTATTGCATTGTTGTGTACTGGTCTGATGACACTGAGGAAGGAAGCTAAAGGTCAGACTGAAAATACACTGATGAGTCAAAACACTCTTCTGGCTTGTGAGGAGATGTGGACCAGGAAATCCCTGCAGCTATCTGGGAAAAAATGTAAAAAAGCACCTGGATTTGGCTTTTCTCTTTGCCAGGGCCAATGCTGTACATCCCAAGTTTTCAAGGACAGTCCTGTAAGCCAATGTTACATGCAACAAAGTGATTAGTCACTGTGAAATTACAGGCTGAGCCTGCACTGCTAAACCAGAGACCAGTTTTCAAACATTTCCTTAAATAAAATACTGCTGGCCAAGTTTGAGATAATGTAATTGAAGCCTCATATTGCAGTCCTAGAAAAATCTGGATTTGGGCCAGGAGGTGAAACTGAACGTGCTTTAGTAAAGCTGTGGGAGTGATCAAGTTGGGAAGGGATCATCCTGTCTTTGACAAGCACTCTCCAAGCTTAAGCAGTTCTGCTATTCTGAGATGGTCTTGGTGGATACCGGTGAGAGGCTACACTTCCAACTACAGCAAACTCTTTCCATTCCAATCTTTGTCCAGCTGTTCACCTGCAGAGGACTGGACTGGGGGACACTATGAAGGTGACACACATGTGCTGCTTGTCTCTTCCTACATCAGACCAAACGTGCTGTCCCAATGCCTCTGCACCACGGCACAGTTAGCTTATGGTTGGACAATAGGTGGGAACTCCTGTTAGCTGGCAAGAGCATTTGTAGATACCCTTGTGATAAGACCCTTTCCAAGGGGAGCTCAGCAGTACCTCACCTTGTGAGTCTCAGAAGCTCCGAAGAGCACAGGAGTCTCCTCACCACCAGGAGCTTCTCAAGCTGACTTACTACTTGGCACTGAACTAAGCTCTCTATGCAGACACCCTTGGCTTAGGCTCAGGCTTGCTGAAAGGCAGCTGACAGCTCTGTGGTTGACATCTTTCTCTTCAGACCTGATGGAACGTCCTTATGATCAAGAGAGAGCAGACTTTCCAAAGGGGGCAGTGTAAGACCATGTTATAAACTACCCCAGAACCAGGGACCTTCAGAGATGTCATACCCTGCTCCGAGTGCAAAATACATCTCTTTGATCTTGGTTCCTCTAAGATAAACATGTTGCTGTGTGCAGTTTTTTCCTTTTAATTTCCTACCAAAACAAAACACTTCACTGCAAATGCTTTTCCCCTTGAGGGATGAGAGTACTAATGACACATGACAGATGTTAGTCATGGCTGCTTCATACACTACTGGAAGGCACTTGGGTGCCACGGAGATGTTTATGGCATAAGAAGTTTTAGAGTAATGCAACTGGAGCTTATATTGGTGTTTAAAGTCAATCACTGGCTTTCAGGTTTTTAGCCACCAAGTTGACAATTATTTTCAAGCCATGTGAAGGACAGATCTCAAGCGGGAAAATAAGTTATTTTTCTGCCCGAGATCAGTGCATTAGTAATAGATGATTTAAGTTCAAGGGAATTTGAAATCCAGTCCTTAATGGTGAGGTATTAGAAGTGCACGCGTGTGAAAGGGAGCAAAAATTCAATGAGCTACTGAGGGAAGCGAGTCTCTAATGTTTTTCCCTGGCCCACTTGCAGTGTTGATAAAGATGCTAATGGATCTCTATTGTGTGTGTATCTATTTTGATAACCCTAATGAGGGGGGAAAAAAGCATTAAGTTGAAGGGCTGCTTCTCCAGAAGAGGAGAATATTTATTAAGCTGTTCTACAAAAGGCAGATCTGGGCTCCCAGCTTAAACACTGGCTTCAGATATTAAATTCTAGATATGGCATGACCCTTGTCAGAGAGGAGCTTAGGGCCTGCAATTTTCACCTGTTCCTGCAGTCATCAGACAATGTCTAGGTTTTAGTTTTATTTAGTATAGACTGGGCAAATGCAAACACAGGCAAGTTCTTTAGCACCTCAAAGGGAAGTTCCTGTCCTAGTCACAAGGTACAGCAATTCTTACCAAGTCTGTACTGCGTCTCCCTTTCCCAAGCCTTGCAAAAGAAGATAGCTTAGCTACTAGCTAGAAGATTTGGACTGTCATTTTATTTGAAGGCCTCAGCAAGAACATCTGTTTGGCAGCTGCTCCTGGTTCCAAGTGAAACCTCCCCAGTTCCTAAGAACAGCAGATGAGAGGAGTCAGCAGCGGCTTGCTTCCACTTGTGTTATGTGATTACTGATGGGACAACCAGTAGTGCAGAGAGCACTCACCAAGCTTGGCTTTGTAGCTGTCAGATAATCCACAACGTGAAATTCTGTGAGAAAACAGAGTATATGCAGGAAGCATTTCCAAGTGTGTTTGAACTGACCATTTATTTTTATGTTTTGAGGAGATAAGACCTCATTCAGTATTGTGGAAGAACCCTGAGCATTTCTGAGGTCCAGCAAACACCAAAGCAGTTATTTAAATGGCCTGTGAAAAATCTACCTGCTCCATATAGAATAAATACAGTGTTTGTTGCTGTTCTCCACTGTTCTTTATAAGAAGAGATATGTCTGTAAAATGGCATTGAAAAAAAAAGACTTGTTGCTGGGAGTATTTTGATTTTACCTTGTTACCACATCTGCAAGGGCTTACCACATGATCAAGCGATTTCCCAGATTCTGGCATGTACCACAGTTTGCTTGAAAAGTACAATATTAAATGGTCTGTGGAATAAATTGGTAGAACAAGAGTCATATTTGCTGATTTTCCCAAAGACAATTGGATAATGAATTCCATTGTTCAATTCTTTGGCTGTTGTAACCGTGTAGTTATTTGTCTAGTTGTTTGGTACCAGTTGTTTGCCCAGTAGCTTGAGTTCACTTACCTCAGTGAGCCTTCTGGGTGCACAACAACTGCAGAAATGGAAAACAGGTAGCTGAATGCAGCTTTTCCCACTGGTTTTCTTCAGCCTCTGAGAGAAGTACTTGCTGTTAAAAAAAAAGGGTTTTTCAGTCCAGAAAAAATGGGGGACATGGATATTGGGATTGTGCTTCAAACTATATGAGATTAGGGTAAATGTTGTCATTAAAAGTCCTTTAAAACAATTATATCTGAATTCAATTGGCAAGGGCTTTTAATTGGTTGGGACATATTTTGAAGGACCTCTTCTTTAATCTTTTATGGTGATCAGACTCCCACATTTACTGTTCAGCAGTGTTCTCCATACAAATAACTAGATAAAATTCTTAATTAGATTATAGTGACTTCAGGAAAAAGTTGTTTTAAAAGTAAAATTACAGACTGTTATGACTAATGCTGTACAAATTAGCATAAAATAGCTCAGACCGAATTATCCCTGAGAGTTTGCAATTAGAAGCACCTGCTATTACTGCACTTGCTAAAGTTTTATCAATTAATCATTACTTCCTCGAATAACAAGAACAAAACTGAATGTTGTGAATATTGTGAGAATGATTAATTGCTGGTGGTAAATTGCTGACTAGCTCCATTATTACTTCTTTAAAGACTTTCAGAAATGTGTCTATCAGCTTTGTTAATGCATAAATTACGCTAATGTACTCAGTATCAGTTGGATTTTTTTGGTCCTATTTGGCTGGTAGCATCTGTTCTCAAATTCAGATAAGTCTCATAGACTTTCAGAACATGAACTATGTAACAGAACATTATTTTTACCTTGATTTTTTTTTTCTTTACTCTCTTCCAAAATGGGCCCTAAACTCAGACTGCTAAATGCCAGGCGACTAAATCAATGACTCTATTAATTCTTTTAAGTAGTGGCTATAGGGTAACTTTCTCATCTGAAGATACTGACCTTTGACTTTTGAAAAAATATTTAGTGTTGTTAACACCACTGCCTGAACTTAGCTGTTTGTTCCAGCTTTGTGGAACAGAATTGTCCTGCTTCACTTTCAAAACATAAATTAGCATATGAGGGAGTAATATGACACTGGTGTGTAACTAAAGCTGATGTTGTAGTCTTCTGTTTCTTAAGAAGCCTCTGTTTTCATGGTCTTAAGCGTTCTGAAAGGGCCAGTGAAGTAGAATGCAAATTAATGGTTCAATGAACGATGTTATGTGGAGCCTTTTTCTTTATATTAACTGGAGGTTGGAGTAGATCTTAAATTTTGCCAATTCAGGAGTTCTTTTAGTTCTATGTAATCAGAGGCATTGCAGCTTTAATATAAATTGAAAAAACCCCTAAATTGGAGAGTACAACATTACAGCTGCTGAGTGAAACAACAGGAGGTTGCCAAAATGCATGATACTATGTTACCAGGTTCATAAGAAATATAGGAAAATCTGGAAATGATCAAGAGATGCATGAAATAGCTAGAATTGTTTATCTTGGCTGTTCTGAGATGAAGTCACTATATGGATGGAACAATTCTGAAGTGCAGCTTGTGAAAACTGTCAGAAATTAAGATTTCACAAAGCTGAAAAAAAAGGTTGGAAATCAGCCAACGGGGGAAGAAAAAGTCCAAAAGCTGGATATTTTTGACATGCCTCAGAGATATAAATGGAGAAGGTATGGGTGAAAGATTTCCCTTGTTCCCAGACCATCTGAGCTGTAAGGAAGAACCACTTTTTGATAACCCTTTAGCTTCCTAGCAAAAATTGTATTTGTCAATTACATCTAAGGTTTTTATTATCCTGCTCTTGAACAGGTAGTGCAGGTAAATATTGCTTGGATTACTTAGTCCCTTACAGGACATGGAGACAACGGAGGAGCAGCAGTGTTAGTGTCACTTAATACTAAACTAGCACCTGAAGTGTTCCCGAGCTTTATTAACATGATAAATGAGATGATAATAATAGCTTTTGTCCTAAATGTTGCAATCATGATCCTAGAAAAGGTTCTGTGGAAATTCCTGCTGAGAGCTCTGGCTGAAACAAGCTCTGTGCCTCTCTCCAAAGTGCTCCTCCTTTGGAGCTCTGTGCTGCCAAGCAGAGACTGGGCTACTGCAGACAAGGATGGCAGGAATGCAGGCAGGGGAAGTTAGTCTGCAGGACCTTTCTAGGGTATACAAGCAGGACATTCTGGACTGTTTCTCTCTTTTTTTTAGACCTTAAACTGGGTTGAATAGGAAATTAAGAGCAATGAGGCATTTCTGTGCAGTTACTATCAAGGCAACAACTGAAGTCAGCCTTTAGCAGCTGTGTCATCCAAAGCCGTGTTCCACTTCCCTAATGCTATTCTGTCCAAACATCCATGTATCTTCAGGACCCACTGTATGGGAGTACCTGGCAGAGCAGGTCTGCTGAAGAGAACTCTCCTTTGCGATTAATTTTTATATTCCATGAAGTGATTATTTGAAGGCAAATACGATGCTTACGTGAGGTGCTTAGTGGGGTTTTTTTATATATAAGCACAAATTTCAATTATTTCATAATACAGTTGTAGAAATTAATCTAAATTCAATTATTTTACTGAGAGTTTAGACTTGAGGCATGTAAACCATGTAGGTGCACACTGGAGCCCTGTGGGGGGAAGCTTGGCAATCATCAAAAAAGAGGTGGATGTGCAATGCAGAAATGTAGTGAGTGGGCCACTAGCAATACCCTCAGGAAAGGCAAGGGGGGAAAAAATTGGCATCACAAAATTGATCAGATTGATTATTTCTTCTATAACTGATAAACTGGCCAAAACATAGTTTCAGTAAACAGCAATGAAAATTACAAAGCACTTAATAATGGTCATGCTCAAAATTGTGAAGATTTTTGCTGTTTCTCTTGGTACTGTTTCCTTACCTCCCACCTTAAAGGCCAGGTACTTTTGACAGTTTAAAATTTTCTCCTTCCACACCTTATCAAACGTAAGACAAACTGAATTTGTGGTTTTTAAATGAGCTGTTTGTATAAGGTGGTTGTGTGCCTGCCCTCTTATTTTCAGTAGCCTCGGGCTCTGTAAACTTGTTTTCTGCTTTTCTCTCCCTGTATTGGCCTCACTCTTTCACTGCACAGCTTTAGCAGATGAAGCTGGTTTGCATATGATACTGTGCTGAAGCCTAAGAAAAATCTCCCTGGTTTCTTTGATATACCCTGGATCCCACTCATATTTGGAAAATGGTGCAAATAAGAACAGCTTTAGTCATGGTTGGTGACTGTCACCATAATTCTTACTCACCTGAAGCTGCTACCACTCTATAATAAAAGAAATGGGTGCTAATGGCTCTGCACAAAAGAAGAAAACAAAGCATCAGTGCTTGGGACAGATGCTGAGCATGGCAGCACTGATTTTAAAGAAGCTGCAGTGACTGACACGAGTGGAGTAGAGAACTACTTAAGAATATATAGGTCGCCATGGAGCTGATGTTTCAAACGCTCCCACCAGGCATTCTCTTTGGCAGTTTGCTTGGCCCAGTTGGGAGCAAATAATGAGGAAAAATAGTGATTCAAGTGACCACTGTGTAGCACTTTCCTCTCTGCTTCTCTGTATTCACAAATCATCAAATATTTAGTTTTAGTCATTTTAGATGCCTGTTCAGTCCTTTCTCTCCCAAACACAAGGCAGTCACAAGAGTAGATGTTTCTCATGAGAGTTTCAATATTTCCCCTTGGACTTGGTTGAAAGTTCTGCTACAAATGCTGTTCTTGTAATGCTACTGTTTGGTACTTCACCAAACAAATAGGTATCTTAAGAAATATTTCCCCAACAATTGTAATCCAGGTTCAGTTTGCTTAAGTTTTTAGACCAAAGAATGCAGCTGCTCTCACTTTACTACACTAATTCCCCACATTCTGACTACTGTAGGCTTCCCTTTTTAAGCTGTGCTGCCATGTGGCTGCATCTGAGTTATGCTCATAGCTCATTTGGAAAATTGTAGTGGAGAGCTGGCCCCAAAATGCAGTACTAGAATGTGAGCTGTGCTTTACTTTGCGTGTGTGTGATTCATATGTGGGGAAAAAATCAACATAAATGTTGGTGGGCACATACTCAAAAATCAGCTTTATATGCCGATGCTTTTCTTGGTCCATTCTGTTTCTACTGATCTTGCAGTAAGTGTGTGAGATCTTGTGTCCCCCCAGCTGACAAAGGGATCACCTCTCCTGATGCGAAAGCAGCACCTCCATTTCCAGCCCTGATAGGAATATCATTGGGATCAGAGGTAGTTATGGTCCTCAGCTAACAGGCTGTCTATTCAGATTAGAGCTATTGGCAGAGGTTAGAACAGCCCCATCTGTGTGCTAGACAGCTCCAACCCTAATCTGCTGAGGTGGATGCATCCAAACCATCAAGGACCGAGAGTAAACTCTTCTGCCTGGTCAGAGAGTATCTGAGTATGAAGGAAAAATTGTTGTACTTCACTGATTAGTGGAGAATGTTCCTGATAACTTGCAAACAATCATGTAAATGTCACCTTTCATATATATATGTGTGTGTGTGTTAACATTTTGTAAATCTAACCTTTGAAATTCGCTAAAAAATGGCATTCATATTTGGATCAGTTTTAAACAAGTAAGTCTGTCTGGTTTTTTATTGTTCTGTACCAAATAAACGTTAGCCGATTTTGCCCAAATTTAATGGAATCATAGAAGTTGGAGAGATCATCAAGTTTCTACATATTTTGCCAACCAGGGGAAAAACTGTCATGTCACTTGACAGATACCAGGGAAAGTCACCAGCTGCTGTAGAAGCAGCTACAACCAAAGGTTGCACATACCCTCCCAGATACCAAAGGCAATCAGTTGCAACACACCACACTTAAAGCAATCAGTCTGTTACCTTGCTAGTGTTCCTTGGGGCTGAATGAATTGGTTTCACAATACTACCCTTTCTGATCTTTTTCCTGCGATAATTTAATTGTCCAAAAGTTGTTTTTTACAGAAGGTCTCTTGGAGATTGTCAATTGCTCAGTATCTACTTTGTCTAAATTTGTGAGAATTTGAGGGGGTCTTTGAAATACTGTTGTTGTCGCTTAGGGCACATTTCAAAGTCTTCCATGACACTGCAGAGACCGAACTACGTGACTTACTGAGTAAATGTAGCTCGTGCTAATTGTCTGGGGACCTTAGTTCTAGCAATAGACTGCGTTTCCTGCTCTGAGAGATCAGTTTAGTCAATAAAAGGTTGGTTCCTTTGAATGTAGGAAATAACTGAAATCCAAACTTGAATATCATTATAATGGACATCTTAGGAACCCCACAGAACAAATGAAGTTAGGTTACGGGCACAGTCCTTGTTAGAGGGGACTGACTCTATTCTCTTCCAGAAAAAGTTGTTCTCCTTGCACACATGCAGTGCTAAGTAATTGCCCTACATCATTAATCCATTTTTCAGTACAAATTGGTCTCATTAAAATTGGCTGGTGAGAGTCAATGTGGCCAGCTCTTCCAGAGGAACATGTTGCTGTGTGTAAAAAGCAGTCTCAGATCTGCCTTTGCTGGCTGGCGAGGCAAAAATTCAAGTACTCTGTTCCAGCAGTAATGATTATGCTGCACACCATGCAACAATATGTCATCACTCCTTACTTACAGCAACATGGTAAGGCTCGCTGATATTGCCAGACCTCTGAAAATACCCTGGAAATGGTTAAATTTCACAAGGACAAGCTCTGTTCCACCATTCCCCTGCAAGTCATAAACAGCAAGAATGCTGTAATTTCTCAGGTGAGAGAGTTAAACCGTGGTGAGTGTCAGCATGATTTATAGATCTTCATTTGTTTAGGCAAAGGGCAGTGTGTCTTTGTGTCATGTATAGGTTGTGCATATCTGCAGAGACAATCAGTATTTGACTTCACCCTGTATTCCTGAGCAACTCCATGCTCGGTGCTGTTTGCCTTTAGCAAACATTCTTCGCTGTTCTGCATTAAGTATTTTCAGTGATTGATAGTTTTCTTGTTCAAGGATTGATAAATGTGAATCTGCTTTTCATCTTGGCCTAAAGGGACCCTTGATGGAGTGAAGCTTTTAGGGCTGTTTTTTCTATAAGCTTTGAAAAGAGACTGAAAGACTTGATGTTGAGTCGCTGGGGAATGCGATTTATAATGTGTGGCTTGGTCTATCACTCATTATGTAGCATAATCAACTAAGTGACCAGTTCAGATGGGAATAAAAACGCTGTCAGTTTTCTGAGAGAACATCAGGGGATGAATGTCCTTTGGCAGACTCCTAGCCAAACTCCAATCTGAGAAACAAACTATGCTGTCTTTATGAGTGAAGAGCAAAATCATGGGCTTGTAGAGAAACAGTGAAAAAAAGAGCAGTGCAGATGGGGCTTCTGTGTGCAGATCAGAGCAACTGTTTGCCAGGTCTTCAGCGACAGCATGTTTTGAAGTCTTCACTAAGAGCAATGGTTTGAACTGTAGAAAAACCTGCAAGGTTAGATATGTGTGAGATCTGTGAGTCAAACCAATGGGTTCTGTCCCAAAAAACCCATGAAATATGCAGACCTTGCAACATCTGAATATAGTTTGGAAACAGTATTCAACGTAACAGGAAACACTCAACTAAATAGATATCAAGGCTTAATGTATAAGATGATTATTTAAACCAAGATATCAAAAAAAATTTTAGCAATGAAAGTACTAAGTGAAAGTGAACAGAATTTAAAGGCAACAAAAGGAGCATTTAGAGAAGAGCATTTAAAGGAAAAAAGTCCTTTATGAAGTTACCTGGATAAAAATAAAAAGTTTCTGATGATCATGTAGCTTTTACATCATAAAAATGTAAATGAGGAGTATTGATTGCTAAGCCAATTTAAAAACTCAGCTAAACATTAAGTACACTAACAAAAAACAGGTAGCCATGCCACCAGTATAGAACAACTGCAATTCTTCAAGCTTCAGGGGGCAGTTTTGTCTCATACCTGTAACCTCTTCCTTCTGCTCTCCCTGGTGGCCTAAGATATCTCCCATCTCTTATTGTGAATCAGGAGGTAAAAAAGCAACCAAAGAGCTAAAATGGCTGATTACACATAGAAACAAACAGCGAATAATGGAGCTGCTGGTGACAGTAGCAAAGTTGGAATATTATGAAAGGTTTAGTTTCAATGTCAAGCAAATGAGATAAACCATAAACAACAGGGCCTGAAATGAAAACACCTTGAAAGGGAGGTAGGCAGGGGTGGGGAGAGAGGGAAAGGAAGTGTCTGGTAGGTGGTTGTGTGTGGGAGTAGTGAATTACATCAGCTGAACCAGAAAACTGATATACATATGTTTCTCATTTCCCAGATGAAGGGACACCTTTCCAGGTACTGTTTGAACAGCAGTGATTAAAGGGGATTTTCAGGTTAATTGAAAGTACTCCAGTTGCCTGCATACAATACTGGATATGAATTTGTATCCAAATGGGTATCTTGCCATCTAATAGATAACGAACTTGTTTGCTCTGGAAAGAAACAGTATCTTTTGAACCCTTTGAAGCTGTTAAATGTCACAAGGCAAATAAAAAGTAATGAAAAAACTACTGATAGGAGTTATAGAAGAAATTATATGCAAAAGGTATCTCAAAAGATGTTTTTGTTTTGTATAGCAGTGGTATTTGAATTTCTCAAAAACCAATTTGTTTAAAATATCAGATCTGAAAAACCTTTGGTATGGCATGTTAAAAATAAATCAAATTTTTTAAGTTTCACAGTGAATTTTCATTTGGGGGACAGGGGTTATTTAGATAGTTACTTGACATGAAACCAAGTGATGAGCTGTTTTTCTTTGCAAGAAGCAAACACCGTGATCAAGGAAAGGAAAACCACATCTGCATTAGAACTAAGTAGTAGCTGCTGTTATTGACTCTTTAAATCCAACCCAAACAAATAAAATATTTCAATTATTAAGTCTTAATCCAACATTGTAGGGGAGCATGTTATATTTGCTATTATTGGCAAGCTGTGAAATAACATTTATAGATCAATTTTCATTACTTTATGCAAAATAGAGGCTTTTAAAAATAATTACATTCCAATGTGCTTCTTTATTCTCTATAGCAATTTTGGCTAAGTTGTTTTTATGCTGGGATGTGAAGGCAGACTTGGCTAAAAACAGCATTGCTAAGGACAAGCTTTCATGCATGGACTCACATACATTGATTATTATCAGAAATAAATTTAATACTGCAGAAATCAGGGCAGCTATATAAGATGAAACTAGGAGGTGCCACCTAATCCTTAAGGCTGTGAACAGAATCAAAAAAATAACACACACACACACGTGAAACACTCAGTTGGATTCTCTGCAGTTTTATGGCAAGAATGGCCAATTTTTTCTTATTTTTAATTTTTTTTGCACATTTTGCGATACCCTTTGTTCCCACAGGGGTAGCACAGGACACACTGTGCTGCCTTTGCACATCCCAGCACCTGACCCACTAACCTGATATTTCCTCTCCCTACCCTGACAAGCTGCTGAATTTTTCACCACACAGTGTGGTAGCTTTTTTTTAGTTTTGTTTTGTTTGTTTGTTTCTTTGAGGGCTTGTTGGTTGGTTGGTTGGTTTTTGATTTTTGTTGTTGTTGTTGTTGGAGGTTTTGTTTGTTTGTTGAGGTTTGCTTTCTTTTGCTGCTGTCCTACCAACAGTTCAAGCCTGACAACAGTTTCCATATTAAGTCCATTGCTTCTTGGCCATTCCTGATTTGAACCAGTGAAGTTCCAGTATTTCAAATGACCTGTGACCTGTATCTTCCCATGTGCAGGCAGCGCCTCAAGACTCAAACAGGATGAATGTGGGTTACCTAGTATGCCACCATCCCAACTTCCTCTGGAGAGTGAAATTTTACTATATATAACACAGAAATGTGGAATAGAAGTCCTGTTTTAGAATTTCTTTTTTGCTTCTTTTTTTTTTTTTTCCGACTCTAGCCTTTACCACTTTCCAGAGAAAAAAAGTTAAAATGACCAAAATGAATCTCTTTAAACCTTTAATCAAAGTATTGGAGTGAAAACAGGGAGCTTTAAAGTCAGAAGTCTTATCTGCAGGAGGCAGCTAATATCATCTATCCTTTAAAAAAATATTCATATCAAACTGTTGAAGTGAATTTTCTTAGGGAAAGGAATTAAAACAAAGTAATAGTACAGGGCCAAATTCATTCCTTACATACCTTGATTTTACAGAGAGGCAGGGCAGGTGCCAAGCAGCTGAACGATTACTGAAGATAAGAGCAGCAGTGGTTCAGATCTGTGACCTGCTATTTCATCTCAAGATCCAGCAACAGCTGCTTCTCACTCCCTCACCTTTGATTTTTGAACAGGAACCAGGGAGCAGAGCCAGGGGTAAGGATACTAAGCTGCCCATTTCTCTGGCAGCAGATTCTGCTCCCTCCAGATTCTGTGGGGCCATTGCAGTTCTGTGCCTTGGAAGGGAAATGAGGAGGGATGGGGGTTGCTGTGGGAGGCCGGGCAGAGCACCCTGGGCAGTGAAACCAAGAGAGATACCAAGTCCTGCCAAATGAGCAGAGTAAAACTGGGGCTGTGTGTGTGCAGGACAAAAACAGAGGTGAAAGTTACTGTAATGATCGTTGCCTCAGGATCAGCACTAGCAGATAAAACTGCTCATAGAAATGTAGCATTTAATCAAATACCCCAGTACTTTGGTTCACTTCAGTCTATATTTGGGTAGGGAGGACCATGCTGAACTACTTATCCTAAGCTTATGTTTCACACGTTGCAGCTTAGCCAGGGCAGCAAACAGCTTGGTAATGCCACCTGAAATATCTTGGCATTTATCTGACAGCTCATTGAGGAATATCCTGTAAAATTGATCACCTGACTCCATTACTCAAGAATAAAATTGAGTTGGTGTAGTGAGGTAAACATTGGTAAGGCTGTTTGAATGCTGCTACAGGAAATGAAATCCTCTGCATATATGGCAATATTTATTTTACATTTTGTGTGCTTCAATAGGAAATGAGCTCATATTTATCTTCTCTCTATAGCGAGAGGAACTGAGCTCCAGAGAAAGCACAGCATCTGTCTCCAATGGTTTTCATCTTAAAAAGCTGTATCCCTGAATCCCTGTTGCCTTGCCTTACACTTATGCTCCTGCACAGGGTGGAGAGGGCAAAAGCCCTTTGAGATGCCCTTGCTGCTGGCAGGCTCACTTGCTGCAGTATTGCTGGGGGGGAAAAGCAAGGGTGTTCTTGTTGAGTGAGGAGCAAGAGCTCACTCCTCAGTTGTAGCATGGAGGCTCCCCCTGGATCCTGGTCTGAGTCCAGATAGCTTCAGAAGAGTTTTCTGCATTTAGCTTGGATAACTTACCCTCCCAGCTCTCCTCAGCTGTTTGGCCAATAGGATGTTTTTGGCAGCATCTTCAATATCATCAGAAATAAAGGTGCATAATATATCACTTAGGAACACAGACATCAGGTAAACGTGACAATTCTGGACATCTTTGGATACATAAATGAAATTGATGTTAGTTCTCTCTCATCAATCTAAATAACGCAGTAATACATAAATAGAAGAAAAAATTCCTCAACTTTTGTAATTTATTTTCTTCCCTTCCACCTCAGAATTCTCTTTCTGCATTAGAAATTAATGTCTCGATCTGGTCCTGCTTAAGTGAACAGGAAATTGTAAGCTGAAATGGAATATAAGACTTATTCTATTTTTTATCTTGGACTCATTCATATATTGCACTTTATTCCTCATTCATATGACCATAGTGCCCAGGACTTGAAATATTTTCCCCAACAAAACACAGTTATCCTGTAGAGCAAAATGTGCTTGAGAAAAGTTTGCAAGTCTAGACCTTATACGAGAAAGGAAACAGTGAAATGAAAAATGTTTCTAGTGGTAATTGAGTAATACGTATTTGTCATGTATGTTAGAGTTGAGTGACTTTTTTTTTTTTGTCCTAACAGTAACACTCAAAAATGTGATAGCAGAGAAATTATCTTATCCTGTTTCTTTATTCCTAACTCAATAGTTGTTTGGGCTCCAGAGTTTAAAAAGTACTTTCTCACAGACAGCACTTATCTAACATATGGCCTCATCTCTGCGGTGACTGAATGCTTCTTAAGCATAAAGTGACTTTATTTTCCCAATAGCAGCATCCTGAGCTGAGAAAATTTTCAGCCCTGATAAATGGGTGGGGAAGAGGTAGAGAGAGGAAATGAGGGGCCTTGCTTATTTTTCTTAGCTAACTGTTGCTCAGAAGCCTGTCTTTTCCTTCCTTTGTCTATAAAGGGGCAGTGATCCTCATGAATGCTGGGAGGATCCTTCTCCTCCTCTCTGTATGGTGGGGAAAACTGGGACAGGCCACTGGTGATGTGGGACACAAAGCACCAGCACACACTTTAGGGAGTGAATATTGAGCCTGGTGATGGTAAGGGCAAACGAGGCTGTAAAATATCTGGCATTTGAGGCTCAGGATGAAACTGGGAACATTCCAGTTTAACTAGGTTTAGTGTTACAACCAAGTAGTAAACAGGAGCTAAGGCAGAAAAGATGGGTCTCATATCCTTCCTTCCCAGCAGCACCTGCTGGCCCGTATTTTATTTCTAATGGTTTTTTGTTCTTCTATCCATTGTATTAATAGCTCAGCTTAGTTGGACTCCACATCAGAAACCCAACCTGGTGGTTTAGCATCCACCATCGTCAGCAGGAGAGAGCGAGGCACCTTGTCCTGGCCGTGTGGGAGTGAGCAGGACTGAGGTGCATGTCCCAGTCACCTTTAGCCAAAATGACGTAGGTGTTGCGCCCAAGGACACATCTGCAGAAATGAAATAGCACAAGTGGAACGTGTTCTGCATGCTCTTGAAACTGCTACTGAGCTCCTTTTACCTTCCAGAGCAAAGGATCTGGCCAACAGACCTCCTGTTACCATTTCAAACAACCCACTGTGAGAGGTGGCTCACCAGCTCAGATTTCTCCTTGAGGCCTGAGGCCTAAGCATATTTGACCGGTGTTTTTATATGGTATCTTTTCTGTATAAAAACACAAGTACTCAGCACCAAATAGCTGCAATTAAGCACTTTGCTTTTCCTCCAAAACTCTAAGTATATTATTATGTATCCAAAATGTATTATAAGTGGGTTATACATTTGTTTCTGTTACGCTAACAAAAAATACTCCACTTCTTTAGGCCTCTCTTTCTTCTCAACTTTTCTTTCCTCTTCATCGTAGTTCTGAAGCATAATGCAACTGTTTTCCAACCTGTCTGTAACCATGGCTTTAATTTTTTGTTTCCTTTGCTAATGAAAAGAAAAATCAAATCAATTTTATCAAGCTACTAGCAAAGTACAGAGAGCATTTACAGTAATTAGGACATTGCATTACTGAAGTGATCTAAAGAATCCTGTTAAATGTCATTGCTTTTAGCAAAGAAACTGCAGAAGTTGAAATGGAATTTTGAAAAGGAGAGTTGAGTAATTTGCCTGGCAGTTCAATCACATTGACTGATGCATTCATGAGCTGTGTTTTAACCTAACAAGTTGAATTTTCTTTCTGCAGCAAAAGATTAGGAGAAATGTTTTTTGCTGTAAACCAGGTAATTCCACACTTGCCTGTTCTTTGTTTAGCAGCTGTTACGCCACTCTCCATTCATTTTGGCAATTGGCACAACATGCATAATAATGAGGTATGTGATGACAAATACCTTCATTGTCTCATTTCCTACTGATTTCATATGCCAGATTCTTCAAACCACTACAGAGTAAACCCAGTGCTGATTAGAGTCTAATTCTCCGTCATTTTCAAGTTTATTTTTAAGTAATATAGATTTCCTTCAGAGTAAGTCCAGTCCTTCAGTCTTATCTACATGGATATAGCCTGTATCGTTAATTCACTGGAAGTAAGTGCTTATCCTCCTGGACATAAGAACTGCCACCTTTGCTTGGATTGCAAGATTGGAGCCTAAATAACAATCTCTGTATTCTCCACCGAGGAAACATCATATGGTGAAGATCTGCTCATATATAGCACCGTTTGGGAATTAATCTTGCAATCAAATGGAATACAGAATTAGCTCTGAAACCCCTTTCTTATATCTGACACACAGTACACTAATCTACATTTCTAAGAGCCAGGCAACTGCTTTAGGAAAGTGCAGCCATTGTTCAGTTGCTATGACTTGGCAAACACACAGTGGTAAAGGTTTGGCTCTGGCTCCTCCTTTCTTTGGTCAGAACTGGTGAAGCAAACGTGGCCTGCACTTGAGACAGAAGTCCATAGTTAATGGACTCATTCAGATGAATTTTATTCTGCTTACTCTTCCACCGTGCCTGCTCTAGGCTTACTTGAATTCCTCACGCCTTGGCTGCACGTGTGAAACCCCTCGTTCTGCAGAGAGGAATTTAACCTTCTGTTCCTACTTTTCTCCATGAGTGAGATTATATCCTCTTGTTAGCATAACTATGTAGTCACAGAAGAGCCCCTGAGCAATGTACAATGTGGAGGTGGTGATTTTGTGTAAAGTATGTTATTTTTTTCATCCCTTATAGAAACATTTCCTTAGATGCTGAACTTTCTGAATTTTATAACAGAAAAATCAAATGCTGCTTGGCTTGTGAAGGAACTTATCCCTGTAGACCCAGAGTATAATACTGAAAATATCAGCTCTATCTCTCCTCAATATGTGCAGAAATTTGAAAGAAAAGGATCAAGCAGTTCTTTAAAGTTCAGATCCTGAAATCGATAAATTTTCATCTGCCTCCATCTGCCCTCCCCCGCCTGCTACCTAATGATCTCTAAATATCTTTAGACACAGAAATGCATTGTAGTATTTTGGACTGACCTGGTTTGAGGATAAAGTACACTCTGCAGAAGAAACAGGGGAAGAAAGCGAAAAGGATACAAAGGCAAACATTCAGGGCTGATCAAACATGCCATATTTGTAGACAGACAGGATGCCAGGGTGAAATAGATTATGAAACCATGAAGATCTGGCAATTGAAAGGAAAGTAAAGAGTGCTCTTGATAGTTAAACATTGAAACTTTATTGAGAAGGGGTTGGGGCTGTAATGAAAACAACATCTGGCTGTGATTGCTAAAATTTGATTGCAAAAGGAAAAACTGAATGATGTTATATCACACTGATTGACATTTAAAAAAACTTGAAAAAATGGACATTAAAAAGGAAAGTTAGACAGATGTAGCAAAGTAACAGCTGCTGGAGATGGACAAGCTTTCCCTGGGGATCCATTGCCAAGGAAAAATAAGAGCCTTATTCTGATTGCCTGCTGCTACAAATCAGCATTAGCTCCACTGAAGTCAAACTAGCTGTGCCAGTGCAAAACTGTCATAAGATCAGAAATAGGGATGGAAAGCGAAGCAAAGTGATAGAATATGGCAAATTTCTATCAATAATCTAATTAGTTTGGCATTTTTGTCACATGCACCTGAGTGTGTCTCCATGTTTGTTTTTTATGATTGATGAACATACTCAAATACTGACAGCATGCTCAGGTATTCCACCAGGTGGAACACTCAGAGGACTATTCTAGACATAGAAAGAGGAGAAAAGGGTAGGTACAAGTTCATCCTGTTGTACAGCATCTCAGTGAGAGGAAATCGTGCTTGCCTACTCTCAGGGATACTTGGGGGTAAGATGGGGGCTGAAGGAAGATGACTCAAGCCTGCTGTGCTCCTCATCTTTTTGAAGGCTCCTCAGCAATAATTTCCACTGATGAAAGGGTGGGTGCTCCCCAAACCAGGAAGCCTGGCTTTGAGACATGCCCAAATCCTCAGCTCTGGAGCACTCTCCAAGCTCTGCAGCCCAACATGCTCATGCTTCCAGGCTGGAGGTGCCCAGGCTCATGGCAGAGCCGTCGGAGTCTGGGTGTGCTGCCTGGAGCAGGAAGCAGGGATATCATCTTCCTGCTGCTGTCAGCAGTTACAGACCTGTCACTACTATCTGCTTTGCCCAGCTTCTCCTACTGTGAGGAATTCTTCGTGTGTATGAGCTTCATCCCCAGCTGTGGTAAAATAAACAAGTAAATAAAGCCTGCAAACAAGAAAATGTGCTTTCCAGCCAGCCTTTCCTATTACATTTTTTCTAAACAATTCTTTCAGTTTATAGGCAGTTTTTATTTTTCACTTTAAACTGTGACCCTGTGTTAAGGGTGAGCAGTTTCTTCACACGTTTCTTAACTTGCTGTAAAGAGCCTGGGTGGGGGCTGCTGTGTTCTGGTGAATAATCCCTTATCCTCTGCATCACAGACAAATTCTAGCTGCAAGACAAAGAATTAGAAGTGAGTGTGAGCAGATTTATAAAGCTGTGGTAGGGAAAGGGGGATATGATATAATTAGGGAAAAAGTATTGGAAAATCAGAATAGATTTCTGGAATAACTTTTTAGAGGCTGTTGGTAGTGAACATGTTTTAACACAGTGGGTTTTTTCTATGTGAAACAAACAAGAGAATATGCTCATAGCCCTCTCATGCAGTTCAAAGTGAGTAGGAATGGAAATGGCTGGGAGAAGGTTGATGTTTAGAGGAGAATTTGCATGGTCTGCTTTACACACCTATCTTGGTGAAACTGAGATCAGGAACACATGCACACACATACTGGTTCAGAGAAGTCTACTGTGTCTTCTCCCCTCTGTGCTGGAAAACCATGAGGACCCCAGACACCAGCCCCCAGCACAAGCACAGAGACGTAGCTGCCCCAAGCAGGGACAGTTCCCTTTTAGTGCTGCCCCACGAGCACGGCACAGAAGCACAGAATATAATTTCATTCCATTTTATCTGCTCTCAGAGAAAACACAAGATTAAAT
Source organism: Myiozetetes cayanensis (assembly GCF_022539395.1). Classification (NCBI taxonomy): domain Eukaryota; kingdom Metazoa; phylum Chordata; class Aves; order Passeriformes; family Tyrannidae; genus Myiozetetes; species Myiozetetes cayanensis. Next base: position 30,682,032 of record NW_026086605.1, read on the forward strand.
AAGTCTCACCACTGCTAACCACTGGCTAACAGGAGAAAGAATGAATGCTCTGCCTCCCTCTCTCATCAGGCAGTTAACTGCATGCATCCTTTGCCAACTACAGATACTTTGTGCTTCAGCAAATTTCTTTAAGCTGACAGGAATAGGAGTAATGTGTCTCATCAATCGGGCTTTCATCCTGTTTCATCAAACTTTTTAAGCGTTTTTTCCCCTGGCTTTCTGAATTGTTTTTGAATCTTCTATCTCTTACTCTCAGACCTCCTCCACAGAGCATGTTGTACAGTGGTTCTCTTCTACAGACACTATATTTATGGGGTTTATAGCATAGGGGGATCTGCTTTACAGCGACCGCTAGCCTTTGGGTGTCAACAGATGCTTTCTGTGCTTGGGAAAAGGAAAATCTATTCACTTTTCGTATTGTGTGCTGTTGTTCGAAGTCTGCTATCGAGATCAAGGAGGGTCACCCAACTGAAAACTATCACATAGTAGGGCTTTCTTTTTGAACAGGCAGAATAATTTCCAAACAGATTATTGGCCCTGGCAAGAAATAGCAAACCTGTGTGCAAACTCTTAGTAAAGGTTCTTTTCCAGGAAACTTTCAGTATCATCCAAGTAGTTCTGAGGCTTTAAGTGGTAAGGCAATGGCACAAAATTAATGTCTTCCCAGTTCGGATCCATTCTTGCTAATTATTTAAATATATTTCGTATTATCAGGAGGCCTGCTACTTGGTTAGTTAGTTGTTTAATGCTGTCTGTAAATCTGCCCTTCCTGCTTTTCTTAATTCAGGGATTCTCATCTTAAAGTTTATGACCTTCACAGAAATGTGCTGTAATTGGGAATTTTCCGGGGCGGGGTACACATGGAGATCTGTCTGCTGGTCCTGTCAGTACATATCCAACTGGCCAGGGACAAGGTAGCCCAGTGTGTGCTCTCCCCACCACCCAAGCTTGTGTTTTGGCAAATGCTAATCTGGAAATCACAGGAAACCTTCTCTCCATGGCCCTGACACCAAGCTGGAGTGACTGCTGGAACTGGCTGGCATCCAGCTGACCTCATGTGCAACCAGGGCTGTCTGTTTTACACAGATGTAGCTTTACATGACCTTACATTTACACTATGATGCAAATAAGCAATTTTGATATTGAATATTATTCATACAATGATATTTCAAATCTCCATATTTTTTATGACATTGCCTGTTATCTCATAATATTTTTTTTTTATTTGCATTTCCAGAAAACTTCTTTTCTCTTTAGCCATATACCAAAGGTAGCCATTCTCAATGAGTTTGAATTCATGGCTCACTTGGCCTTCATAGGAATCTAAAGAAACGGTATCTGCTCTTGAAGCATAATTTCAATATTTAGTTGCAATTCCAGTTTACTACAGCTGGTGTCAGTCATAAATTCCCTCAGAATTCCATCCTTAAGTGGAAGGCTCATCAAACTACTGATTTCCATTCACTCTGTTTAGTTTGCATCTAAAATAGTTTAGAAGCTATTAAATGGGTTTTGAGCAAACATTCGTCTTCATTTCATCAGGATTGAAGCATGGGGATGAGTCTTGCAAGACCTATAATACATTGTCATCCAAAGCTTGGGAGTAGTTTATCACTGCTTGTCTTTTGTGTCAGGTACTTGAGGTCTTGTCCCTTTCAGAAAGTCAGAGATTTTCTGTGTGCTGCAATCATAGGGACTTTACTTATATGAGGGCAGCGATGGATATCCTGTCAGATTGCATTTGACACTGTGGATTGCAAGATTATCACTGGGGAATTCACCTAATCTAATTAAATTTATTTTTTAAAAATTATTTAAAACTTTTTTTGGGGACAGGGGTTACCCCTTTTATTCCTGAGCAATGTCTAAAATAATGGATCCTTGAGTCTGGACTGGAGTCTTGCTTGTATTTAAACATTAGCTGATAATAATTTTACGCATCATGTAAATCTTTACATAATGAAGCGCCTTGGCATTCATCTCATGCAGTTGTATTTGCTTTCTGATGACAAACTAAACTGCCACTGGTGTGTGTAGCATTTCAAGTGCCCTCTGCCCTTCCAGCCTGATTTGCTTTGAACTTGTGTGGTTGTGTTTTAAATTAGGCATATAATATTAAAGTATTTATTGGAAATAGTAACTTCTGAATGCTTAACCCTTCCCAACTGGAATATCTGTGGGTTAAGTGTGGTTTTGATGTAAAGAAGGACAATTTTCCTATTGTTTTTCAAAGGACCTGCCCTCTGTTATTCCACAAGTGAATTTGACCCTCAGTTTGCAAATCCCCACTCTTCTTTCCTTCTCATATGCAATGTTCTGTGACAATAGAAACATAATGTTCAACCTTGTTTTGTCTTGTTAACAGCATGTGGTTAGAATATTGTACTGCCATTTCAGTAACATTTTTACGCTTGTCCCCTACTGTCTTGGCTGGTTGCCAGCACGGTGATTTATGCTTTGTTTGCCTCCAGATGTGATTATTGCTTTTCTTTCCTGGATGGGCTATCTGAAAGGGTTCTTCACACATTAAAATGCTGAAGCTCTCAAATCAGGGACTTGCTTAAAGTAATTTTCAGTGAAAATGAACATTAAAAATTCCTAAAGGAACAGAAAACACCTGGACAAAATTTTTATTTCAATAAAAATTTAGGAACTAAATTATCTTGGCTTTAAAATGATGATGTAAGCTATTACAGATTCAAAGTATGTAACCTCATCTTTTTAAGTGCAGCCCTGGGCTATATTTTCTAGTCAAGGGAAACTTTTCTATGCCACTTAATATGTTTAGTAAAAACTCACACTTTTATGGGGAAAAGACAGCTTAAACAGAACATTTTTATAAGCCGTTGATTTCTTTCTTCTTTCACTTTAGAAATTACTTTAATGCCTCCTTTAATATATGTTGAACTTCAAGGAAGTTAGAACTTTATACTCCCAATCAGTGCTGCATTCAGAGCACTTAACCTTATAAATATATTCTGTTTCATGTAAGACTCCTTTTCCTCCAGTTCCCCATGTATTTGCAGAAAATAGTTGACCTAAACAAGTTATGATTGGGGATGCTGGAGGTGAACACAGAAATAATCATGCTTTAGTGACCAAAGTAAATAATTTTGAATTAAAAAACCCTATTAGTTTTTATCCTTTGTTTATCCTTCTATTCAGCCCCACCTCCCCAATATATAAGCTCTCGAGTTTCTTGGGTTTAAGTATATATTGTTTCTGACTTCAGTATGAATGATAGGCTAGCATAGTTTTCCATTAGATGTATCAAGAAAATGCATTATTAATTTGGAGTAAATATGAACGTTTTTAGAGGAAATGGCTGAGATTCAGATATCTGGAAAATGAAAGCATTATGTGTTGATCCACTACAATTTGCTCTGATGGCAGTAATTTCTTATTCATTTGCCTTAGTGCCAGTGAAGAGAGTACTGTATTTAAAAACAGAACTGGTTGCACTGAATTATTTAGAAAAGTAGTCTGAAACTAGAGGAGAACCACTGCAGCTACACCTAATCAAGCAAGACACATTCCAGTTCTGTTGCCTATAAGTATACAGGGTCAGAATGTATTCATTTTTGAAGGCACCTTCCCTTCTGCAGCAACAGGAGGCAGATCCCCTGTGTAACCTGATAGTAGTGCCAAAATGCCCCACCAGCCACAGGAAATCGGTGCTTTTTACGGAGTAACTGGACCAGTTAGTCTCTGAAAGTCCCTGACCCAAGGCAAAAAGGACTCTTTAAAATTAAATAAATAACTGAGGAAAACCGTGGAATAACAAGGTGGATGTCTAGCTTGCAATTCTATTTATTAACAGCAGAACTGTGCACCACTGGTTCTTCGGAGTGTGTTTGTGCTGCCTTCAATTACTCGCTGAGGGCTGCTCAGATCCGGCCTCCGTGTCATTGTTTGTATTGCACAGGAACATGAATCAAGTCTGTCACGCTTTTGATGTGTCTGCCAAGTCAACAGCACAGTCACTGTAAGTACTTATCAAAAACCCCTCTGTGTTTTCTACCAATCACGACAGAACGATTTTTGCCCCTTTGCTTGTTTTTATCACTCTGTGGAAGATTCCTTTAAAAGCAACATTTATTTGTCAGCTGGAAAAAAAAATACGATCTTGTCAGGTGTTCTTAATTATAGATTTTGAGATTTATGGAGTTTACTTTTTATGTTTCACTTCAGGACATATTGTCTCAAAAAACATAAAGTAAACATTAAGAGCTAGCATTGCATTTTTATGTTTGCTTACTTTGGCAGTTACTTTATAAAATTCCTCTACTTTTAAGGAATCAGATCTAGCAATAGTCCTTCCAGAAAGCAGAGGTTTGGACAGGTAGACATTTACTGAATCCCAAAATACACTTAAATACAAGCTATCCTAATCTCTTTATGGGAGAATATTAAGCTGACATTGTCAGTTTAATTTCATCAAAGGCATAAATGTCCTATTGCCCCAGGGACTCCAGGAAAAGGTATTTTCAGTTTTGGTCATTATGCCAGGCATAATAGTCTCTTTTCTGAACTGCTGTTATGGTTTTAAAATAGGAAAAGCAGCAGAATGCAGAAAGTGGTATACAGAAAAAAATCCATACACTTTAATTTGGGTTGTTTGTAATGGACAAATGCTCCAAGATAAGGTAAAATTGTGGTAAAATTCCAGCCCTGGAAATTAGGTGGTCTTTGTTTCTGTATCTAATAGTGTTAATCTGGCAACTTTCATTAGATACACAGATTTGGTTCTGTACTCCTTAGAGTCCAAATCAGTCCTAACTGAATAGTTAATGCTGGTGTTACAGTTTAAGACCAAATGACAGTGCAGGGACTAAATAGATTTGGATACTGAAACACTTCAATCATAGATTTATGCAGTCTTTGGAATTACAGGTCTCCCCTGCTCTTTGGAAGAGATGGCACAGTCCAGGAGAGAAGTCAACAGGGTAGCTTAATTGTTCCAGCCCTGTCATGTGTCCTCCTTTAGCTGTGAGCACCCTCTTGCTCGCAGGTGTCCCTGGAGACTGAAGACATGAACCCCAGACCTGTTGCAGGCAATGTCAGTAGCAGTGTCAGGCTGACAGTGCCTGATTCTGGGCTGGCTCCCTCCTGCACTCAGTACCTCAGAACTGGCTCTGTGCTGCTGGTGCTCACAATCCGCTCCTCTCAAAGGTTCTCCTCTGTAAGTGACTTCTCCACTCTTATAACTAAATTACTCCCTTATGCTGTAGGGTTGAGCTGCTGCAGCAGGTTGTTTTGTTTAAAACAGGTCTGCAGTGAATGTCTCAAATGTGTTCTCATTCATTTATGAGATGCCAGGTGCTAACCCTGGAATTACTGGATTTAGATTCTCACCTACAGCTCATTTCTCTGATACCTAATAATAACCATCAACAATCAATTTTGTATCCCTTTTATTACATTTTTTGAAAAAAGCCAGCAAAAATAATCAAAAACCTAACTGCATTGCTGCTGGTGATATTGGCCATAAAGCTTCAGCTGTACACTTAGTGCAAAAAAAAAGAAATAAAAATCAACTGCACCAACAACCACCCCCACATCCTCAGCCCCACTGAAACAACAACAAAATGCCTGTGGCTTTATAGAACGCAAAGATTTCTCAATTGGATTTGATCCAATTTATTTCCAGTAAGTTTCACAGTCAGGAGGAAAAAAAAAAGTTGCTCTGTTTAAAACATAATAATAATAAAAAATAAAATTTAATGGATTCATTTGCATTTTGCTATCAGTTATCCATGATTCATACTTACATCTTGGAATACAATACATAGATGAGTCATACAGAGAAACAGCCTCTGCATAGGAAATTACACTGTCATTTTAAAGTAACGTTGCTTTCCCAAGCTCAAACAAAGATGGGCCACAGTAATCACAGATAAATCTCCAACAAGTTGGAGCACTTGTTTATAAAACCCACTCCCCTGTGTGTGTGTGGAACCTGACTCAGAGCATAGGGGGAGCTCAGTTACTTAACTCCCATTAGCTCTGGTGATCTTGGGAACCTCTCAGGCTCACCACTTCAGCTTATCTTTTTTCCTAGGAACAAGATATCTTAAAGGATAGCTTGAACTCTGGTGTTCTGACTGAGCCTCCTTCCAGGGCTGGTTTTTATTTTCTCGGAGCTGTATGAGCACCCAAAGTCAGGTAGTCAGGCGTCAGACTCTGTGTCTGCTACATGCAAACTCTAACAGAGCACACACTCAGCGAGCTTTAGGAGAGGCTTGAGAATAACAAAGTGTGCGTGCTGGGACAAGGTCCCTCTGAATGGAACTGATGCTCTGACAGCCAATGGCTGTCCCAAATTCAACAGGGAGCTGAGCAGTATCAGCCCAAATCCATGGTCATTGGAGCTCACTGTCTAGGGAGGTGGAATTACTTCTGTTCATGTAAGACCTTTGATGAAGAAATGACCTTTGTACATTAACGTGTCCTCTTAGCATTTCTGGACGCTTGGGGAACAGCCTTGTTCTCTTCTGTATGAGGTCATCATTCAATACAGAAGGAATGAAGCCCAAGAGCTTCCTAGCTTTTCCAGGATGCTCTTGAATATTCCAGAATGATGGAAACGGGAGAGGGGGAGTTGAAAATATCACACGAACAACATATGCTGTCTGCCAAATGTGCTGTAATTCCTTTGCCTTTTAAATAAACACTATTCATATGCATTACAAAGCCTGCAAGGGGAGGAACTAAACATCCTAAGATCTGAAGCTCTGTACTCAAGAGGTTGAACATCATGCAGACTGTGGTTTCTGAGTTCAAATATGAGTAAACCACAAATTTTTCCAGATTCTGGAAACATGAGACTGCACACCTTTAATCACTGGTATATAGTTTACCTGATTAGTGTTTTCAGAGCATTAGTAAAACTCACAGAGGGAAAACAGACATGAAAATAGAGTGTATGTGTGAAATATCAGTGATGATGTTATATATGAATCTGAAATTTGTACTTCATTCAAGTCAGGATCTAATCCAGCTCCCATTAAGTCAGTGGGAACTTTGCCAATGAAAACAATAGTAACAGGATCTGGCCAAAATAATTTAATCCACCCTCTTCAGCTGCTGTGCTCACAGCAAGAATGTTGCCATTAAGAAGTTTATATGGACATAAATATTCACTTTAATTTCCTAGAGTTTGTCTACTTGCTTAAAATTGCATTTGTGATTAAGAAAAGAGCAGCACAGTATACTATGGCTGCATTTTAATCACTCTAGGTTCAGGAATAAATAGAAAAACAGCTTAAATATTTTATACAGATTATATTGCAATCTTGAATTAACAATTCATTTTGGAGTTGTTTATTTCTTTTTCCTTCTTTCTTGGTTTGTTCTTCTTCTGTTGGTTCAGGTTTCTGTTGGTTTCAGGTTTTGTATGAGAGTGATTGTGAGGGCTTTAGATTTTTTCTCCTATAGTCACATTCTGAAGAATTGTCACTATGCATGTTGTATCACTAACTGCATCTTGCTTCACAATGCTGTGATTCCATTCCAGGAGGAGGAAAGGTTTAGGGGTGTATCATACTAAGGCTGTGTTTAATAGGTTGCTACAAGCCTTTGGAGGATGTAAGACAATAACATGGAAAAATTTTCAGCAGTCGAGGCATTTTTGAAAACAATATTCAAAGGTTTACAACACCAGGCCTGCTCGTCAGTGGTGCCTGCTGCCTGCGAACTTCATCAGGAGGTGTCTGGACTGGGAGTTGCTCAGGTTGAGCTCCTTGGCATAGAACTTGCTCAGGGAGGACAAGATGCCTCTTTTGGAGGCCTGGTGGCTTGTACTTCCATGCCTGGCATCTGCCCAGAGCTGACTGCACTTGAGTAGTTCTGCAGCTCTGCCCCTCTTTTCCCTCCCGCTGCAGGTACAGCAACAGCCCTGAGCTGTGCACACACTGCAGCTGCAGTCAGCCCTTCCGGGAGGAGGCCACCATGGATATACTCTAATACAGGCCTCAGGATTTTGGGGAAAACTTAGTTCTGCTATTGGCTGGAGATGGAAGGGAAGAGTTTGGGGATCTGTAGAGGCTGATCTGTACTGGGAATGGGTGAGTCTGGGGCTGTGGCACCTTCTTTTGCTGTTCCCAGGACACTGCCTCACTTTACAACCTGACCTGTGCTCCCCTACAGACACCTACATTACACCTCCTGAAACTGCCGCTGAAAACGGTCGGGATTGAAACAGTTACCTCTGGTTTGTTTCCCTGACAGCTCAGGAGTGAAAGGGGCAGGAACAAAGCAGAGAGAATGCCCAGTGGATGCCATTTATGGGTAACCATGTGTCTGATAGCACACTACACTTAGTGGCTATTTCCTGTTCTAGCAAACTTCAGCAAGGAGGATAATCATATCTCCCATGCCTCCCCTGCCTCTCCTCTCTTTTTGTCGCCATAGCCTTGTAATATCATCTTGTCCTTTGTTACTAAAGTTAAAAAGTCACTGAAACTTCAACTCTTCTCTTGCCTTCCCTCTCTTCTTTTTCTCCTGGAGGTACTTCCTCCTGTTTCTGAAGCCCTGAAAATCTTTGGAGGTTGAACTAAGACAAGAACATACCTTGCATCCATTCGTCATCCTTTATGGCCCCACAACGTCTAGTATTCTTGTTCTTCTAAGGCAATCTGATTTTCCTATCTCAGGTTTAAGTAGCAAGCAAAAGAAAATCTCAGTGCAGCCTGAGCCCAGGCAGAGGGGGACGTGGGAGGCAGTGACGTGTCCAAGGTGTGCACTGCTGTACATGTGTTCCAGTTGCCTCATGACCCCACTGAGACACTGTGTATCTCCAGTGTGTATCCAGACTGAGTTTGTGCATCTAGGCTTCACCTCCTCATAGGACAAACTTTAAATTCACGTCTGGGTTTCCTCTGGTTTTCATTCCTGCCAGGCCTTGGGTGTGGTCTCAGTGATGGTATCCAAACCCTTCTCTCTGCCACCTCTGCTGAATTTGATATTGAGTCTCACTTTTTCTTTCTCCCATTGTCTAATCTTGGTTCCTGTGACTATCTCCATACTGCACTATAGAGATATGTGCATTAGTTATGTATTTCTTTAAATTAATATGACAACTGCAGAGGCTGTTACCCAGGAAATATTTGGATCATTTCACAGCGGATATCTGAATTCTATTAGTGGGTAGTGAAGGTTACAAAATTCTCATCCTCTCTCCTAAAAAATATTTGTGAGGATTTTATGTCTGTCTCTGCAAAACCATTTAATTCTACATTCTGACTATCTGGTTATAAAGTTGATTGTATATTAGATTTGGTTTATGAAAGAGACAGCAAAATTCAATGGATTGAATTAAAATCCTGAATAGGAAATGAGATATAAAAACATTCCTCCTGGATATATTGAGTTATGAGTTCTGTGACTGAACATTATTTTATATTTATATTTGATGATTTATTTATTCCAAACAGATTAATTACAATGATGATTCTGAAAACAAAACAGCATCTCTCAATGTATAAGTTGCTTGATTTTTGGGGGGTGGGTGTGTTTTTTGATTATCTAATCTATTGAGAGAATTCATGCATCTTTATTATAGTACTTAATGGCCTGGAAACACATTACAACAGCATAGTAGTTTATTTATAGCTATATAAAGTTGAATTACTTTTAATGAGACATTTGCATACAATTATTGCAATCACACTGAAATGGAACAGCTATCTCAGCACATTTTTGAGACTTTGGCTGAAGAACTCTGTGGATTTCCCCTTGCAGCTGCTGGGAAAAGGAAATTTTTGACCCGGGCTCCAGGATGCAGTTCATGCACTACCAGAGTTTCTGGAAGGAGGGAGCCCGTGTTGTTCCAAATTAAACTGTAAACACTGATTCCCCTGAGAAGTCCAATGGGCTCGGTGCAAAATGTGAGTAACTAGTGTTCTCATGGATGTCAGCTCTCTCGTAGTAAGTCTGTTTTCTATTTCAATTAATATTTTGCATAAATCAGTGTCTCAGTAAAATAAGCAATACCAGACTGAAAAGAACACAAGGCAACTGTAATTAAGCCATATGTTTAGTAATGTGCTGAACAAACAATGGAAAAAAATTACTCTTTGGTTACTAAATCAATTGTAATCAACCTCATTCCGCCCACTCATCCACCTCTATGAGGGGATAATACAGCTGTAGATAACAGGAACAAATCCAGCAACTTTTAAGTTAATAAAGCAAGATTGGTGGTACAGCTACACGTGTTAGCATGAATGTATTGCTCCCTACAGCTTTATCTCTACAAACATCTTTTTGCTCCCAGAGGGCACTTTAAAATACATACTGTTAAAATACTCTTAAAATAAATATAAAGAAATTACTCAGCTTTATAATTATAGCATCATTTAAGATTTCTCTGCCTGTTGCCAAATAGTTTGAAATGCAATGGGTTATTGCTAACAAACTTATTTATCTCCAATAGTCAAATACAACCTATGGGGTAATATTCTTTCATTTGTATACAGTGAATAAGGCTGTTGGAATACTGGTGTTTAGATTGTCATCAGGCAGCTTGTCAAGCTAACAGTGATCACATAAAATCAGGAATTCATGGCACAGTGATTGCCATCACATGGTGTGGGGTAACAGGTCAATATGATTCTGCCACTTTCATGTAAATACAAGATAGTAGAGGGTGATCTTTCATCAAAACCTCCCTGATAGATGTGGCACAGGAAAGGCATTTCCAGCCTATCAGGGTGAGGGGGAAGATGCAAAGGGGCGGGTTCAAAATCTTCTGGAGCCTGGAGCCAAAACCTGCATTTTTGTGAGCTACATGGAAGGCTTGGCAACTGGTCACGGCTGCTGGCTCTTCTGCTGCGGAGTATCTCTTGCTCCTGCCAAAGAGGATAACTAGGATAACTAGGAAGGCATTAAAAAAAGTGACTCCTCCATGTCCATGTGTTTGCAATAAGAAGCAAGGCAGGATCCTGCTGCAGGAGAGGGAACTCACTGTTTCAGGCACTCCTGGACCCAAGGCTGTCCAGCAGCCAGTGTGAACAGAAGTGCACCACAGACAGAACCCTGATTAATTTTAAAATGTGTTGTAGCACGCAAACACTGGTGGAATACATGGAAAAACTTTTATAACCCTTGCCAACTGCAACAAAGGAATGTCAGCGGAGTTCCAATGACACTACTTTGGTTATCCTGCAAATTGCAGTATTGATGTATGGTAGGAAGTGTCTGGGAATTCATTTCCGGTGAAGAGCACACAGAAAATGTGTTTAATGCTTGTATCTTATTAACCTGTAACTATTAGTCAGTGAACTATTTAAAGAGCTAAGTACTGTTTAACAGTAAAGGACATTCTCTTGTCAGCTATTTGATAGTCTTCAAAGAGTAGAGATGGCTTCTGGGCATGAAAGAGAATAAAAGGAAGAAGCAGAAGTTTCTAATTCCTGGGTTGAAATTCCCTGGAGGTGTTTGTCCAAAGAAGGAAAATCCAGATCCCAAGACCCTATTCCTAAAGAGAATGCAAAACTGCATTACTTTTCTGTATTTCTTATGTAAGATTCCACTAATCAGGATTTCCTGGATAAAGGAATGTCAGCTAAATCTTAATTTTTACCGGCTTCCCACAAAGTAGTGATTATTAAATCCAATAAATACCTCCTACAAATACATATATGCAATGCTAAAAGTGTAATTCTTATTGTAGGAAAAAAGCTTTACAGCTTTACTTGTAGTTTATAAATATTAATGAAATAATTTTTAGTAGATCCTTGTGAACTTAGAAGATACCTAGAAAGTGTATTCAATTATTGGATAATGAAATCAAGAGTTTGAAGGGAGTGGAGACAAATCCTGAAAGAGAATTGAAATTTGCTTGGAAGGTTCAGATACACACCTTTGGTGATTTTTAAAAACACTCTGAGGTCTAAGTTACATGCATGCCTTGATGCTTTGAAAATCTTGAATGTCTATTTTCATTTTGAAATCATGTTTAAAAAGAGTTAGTGGCTTGACCAAAGCCACAAAAATGAGCAAGAGGTGAAGTTAAGAGCTGGAAATGAAAGTCATTATTTTAATTTTTAAGATTATTCTGCCATAACCAACCTGTGTGCATTGGACTGATTTTGTTCCAGCTTTCTTTACACCGACAATATACAAATGTCACCTGTCTTGAGGTGCCAGTAAGTTCAGCTTTGAATATTCAGCAAAATTACACTTTAAGATCTGTAGGTAATGATGAGACACCAGACACAGACATCATTGGACCCATCCAAGTGAGCTGAAGAGCCAAGTGCAGCAGCAAGCTTGTGTCTCATGTACCTGCTTTGAATGTTTGGGGATAGAGGATACAGAAATACCTACGTAAAGACAACATTAAACTACAGAGAAACAGTAATAATGTGGAAGGGTTGTCAGTGTCTGTGTCTGTGTCTGCAGGTCTTCAGTGGGAAGTGGAATAGGACAGGTGTCCTACAAAAGCCCAAATATTTCTTTCAATGTTGTTATCTTACATAGTTGGAATAATATAGAGTATGCAAATAATCCTGGCATTGGAATGCAATGCAATGTCCCTTTGCCAGACAACTTCTCTTCTAAAGAATGAGTTGGATGCAACCATGTAGATGCTACTGTGTTTAGGAGAGATAGACTTAGGGATGAGACACAGCTGGAGGAGCCCAGATAAGTAAGTCCATCTCTCTGTACTGTATAGGCATTGAAGGCAAGGGTTAATAACAATCCCAACAGTTCTCTCCAAACCTGAAGCCATTCCAGAATGAGTAGCAACTCACTGCTTCTTTCATTACACCTTTATTGGCAAATGGAAAGTATGTGAAATACTGCGACCATATGAAATAAATCCAGGTGAACCAAACTGACCACGTGGCAACTTGTTTGAGATGTCAGTTCTGGGGGCTGGTGGCAGTGGCCACGTTTGGTCTGGTGTCACCAGCTGGCGTGGGGCCAGATGTACTGTCAGTGGTCATTGCCTGTTACGTTTACAGAGACAGTGCCAAGAAGTTCTTGCAGCTGAAGGATGGGAGACTGAACGGGATGTGAGTCAGCCCCTGAGTCAGCTGTCCTGCAAATGGCCAAAAGCTGCTTTATCATGTGTTGCTGCCAATGTATTGGAGCAGGGCAGTACACTCGAGAGGGACACTGGGGATGATGAAGGAGCTGTTAGACCTTGTTCCTGGCAGTCTGCTCATGGATGGCTGTAGGGCCACTGTCCTGCAGCCACAGCTCTGCTGGGCTTTCTCAAACTGTGCTTCTCAAATTTAAATTTTTGTGTCTTATGGTGGCACAGGCACCGTGCAGTGAGGGATGCTCAGGGAATGTCTCTCCCAGCTAAGCCGGCAGACTGAGATCTGGGGCATCAACTTCTTCCTAGGAGTGGAAGCGTTGCCCTACTAAAATTACATAAAGCTCAGTGATCTTACAGTGTGTTTACATACATTTGAAGCAGAGTGAATCAAATGGAAGTAAAAGATAAAGAGAACAAATGTGGCCTTCATGAAGATTTATAACATGTCCAAACTCAGGAGAAAGATTTGCAGTAACGATCTAGCAGATGAAAATAAGTTGCTCTGCATTAGTAATGGACAGTTTACATTACAAATCTCTTTCCCATATTGCACGGTATGCATACATTATGTAACGTCCTCCCTGTCTCAAGTGGATAAATAACATTAGCACAAAGCCAAGAAGATTTATAGCATGAATGAGTATCTCTCTATTACTCTTTTCTGATGAAGTTTCTGTAACTATTTCTATTGCATATGAATTACTTCACTGGCCAAGCTAATTCCTGGAGTAACTCCCTTGGCTCCATTGGAAGCACTCCAAAAATGATTTTGAGATGTACGCTAAAACAGGTCATACAGTGAATAGATGGATGTTATAAAACAAAGTACTCATGGTAATTGGCAGTGGCATCATCTCATCACAAGTTTGTAGTCTCTGTTACAGCTCTCTCTATTACAGACCAGTTCTTTTCTTTTTCTATTGTTTGTATTCTAAAGCAATTAGCTCCTTGGAAACGATTTTCCCTTTCATCTGGAGACAGATGCTACTTCTGCTTATGTTTTTATTGTTACTAGAAGCTAATGTGACTTTGGTTGTTCTGTTAGAAGTGTACCATTGTACTCAGACTGCCTGCCACCTTGCAACTAAGGATCACAAAGTACATTGCCCATCTTATGCCTCCCAGCATTCAGAAGGTCAATAGGTACTTCTGTAGATGTTTAATAGACAAGAGAAGTTAAAATTCCGTCTTGCCTGGAAAATTCTAATGGGTTTAGAGTGCTTGCCTTTTGGGAATGGTCCTTGCTCATTCACCTACCAGCTGTTCCTTCTGGTGGAAATCTGAACGTTTCTTGGTGGACTGTGCATCTAAATGGACTTTATGTTGTGGGTGGAGGTTACATCAGTGCCTTGACAGTTTGTGTAAGGGCCTGGGTCTGCTGCAACAAGCTTTTACATTTCTTCCTAACATGTGTTTCAGATCACTGCAGAATTATCACATCATCACACAAATGATCAATGCTGGGTTTGAGTCCAGGCGGGAACCAAATTTAAAAGGAAACTGCATGTGCACAACTTCAGACTTTTAAATGGGAGCTGCTGCTAAAAGGTTCATAGGAAAGTCCTGGTACAAATTGAGGTAAGAACAACGTCTTTATAGTTGTAAAATTTCAGATCCAATTTTTCCAGGGTGCTCAGCAGCATTAATCAAGATGAAAAAAATTGCTGAAGTTGTGTTAATTATGCATGTGTAACAGTCCAGGAAATGTGGACAATCTTAAAATTATGAGAAAAGAGTTTGATGTTCTATTTAATTTTTAATTTCACACCCCCACAATTAACAAAAAGCTAAATTGTGCCTGAACTCCTTAAAATGCATATGGACTGACATGAAGTATGAACATTTTCAGTCTTAAAGGAATAAAATTGAGAAAATGGCAGGCAATCAGAAACAAAAGTTACATTACATGCCTAACTATTGTATCTATAGTGGCCACTACTACTGCTATTATAATACACAAGAGAATTTGAAAGCATCTAGATTTGCCTTTTCAGCTGACAATCTGCCGCAGGTGCTGTGCCATTATAAATAACTATTCAGCTGTTATGTGTTATTGTCTAAATCACCATTTTGAACCTGAAGTATAAGCTGTACAACCCATAGATCAAATCTAAGAAATTGGCTCTTGTTTACAATGTAGTTATTTTAAAAGAAGAAAATACCCAGTAAATCAAACTCACAAAGAATTTTAATTATGCTACTTGTTCCTGGGAGCAGTATTACGGTTTTACATTCCAACACTGTGTGCATGGGAAATGTAATACACAACACCTGTTAACAATATGTACTCTGATGAATGCTTGGCTAAAAATTGGTTTCTGATTTTTTTTTTTTTTTAAATTATATAGGGTGGGGAGAAAGAAGATCGAGTCCATTTTTTTTTTGTAAGCACACAAATAGTATCTATTTAGTATAATGATTTACATTTTACCATCAGATGAAATCATATAGGGAATTTTTGGGGACTGATACAGAAATAATTATAATTACTCAATCATTATTATGTGAGTGATAATAGGATTCCTGAACAGCAGCAAAGGGTGTAGGTAGGACTGGAAAAATGGTTTCCATTATAACCCCCTATTTGCAGCCTCTGATTTTCAATTCTCATTTGGCATCAAAAATTTACATGTTTGAGTTCAACTTTAAAAATGCTTTATTTGGATTGCATTCAATTTCTTTATATTTTTCTCACAGCCACAGTGAAAAGTTTTGTTGAAAAAATATTTCTCTGGTATGTATATAAAACATCCAGTTACAGTCCATACTTTAAAACACAGCAGAGGCAGTTAAAATTTAAATAGTCATTTATCAAGAGTAATGTCTGGCTTGGGTAACATGCTAAAGGTAGTTACCAAGAAGGAATGCATGATCCATGTGGTAGTGTAAAAGCAAGAGGTAGAAGAAAAATTAGGCTGTGTGTGATAAATCCAGGAGATAAAACTTTAAGTCACTTTTGTGTAGGAGAGCCTGTAATCATCTTTTGAAGCTAAATATGGTTTTGGAATTTGATCTTCTTTTCATCAAAGGAAGTTTCAAAATTTACATCAGAGGAAGTAAAGAGGCAGAAACTAAGCTAAGTTGAGTTAAGTCTAAGCTGAAAGAATGTTCCTGATCCTCCATTTTGGGGACTTTTCATTTTTACTCCAGTCGAGTTCTAATTGATAATTTTATAAATAAGTAATGGCTCAGTCCTCCCATCCTTGCATTGACTGAACTCCTGGGTTTGCCCGTGGATTGCTGAGCTGCTGTCCTGCTCAGGTGGCTGCAGCACTGAGTTAAGGGAGCCCTGATGAGGGATGACAGCGGGCGGGTGCATCGCTGGTTCTGAGCGCGCTGAAAGGTTGAGAACAACTGCAAATATTACTCATGCAGTCTAACAGAGCCCTGTGCTTCCAAAGACAAATGGTTTCACTGCAAGGTTCCCAGGGAACAAAGGAAGTCGTGGCCTTTACAAAGTACACAAATGGAAGAAATAGTTGTATACAAAGTCTGACTCACAGCTCATATAAAGAATATGACAAACTTCTTACTCTAATTCATTAACTCTAAATAATGTGCTTTCAAATGCCATCCCCAGAAGCAGTTTCTATTGGAGCTATTTTTTCTCCTTGTGCCACAGATTGTTTTAAAAGAATTATGGGAAATGACAGCAGTAGAACTAAAGTTCGATTTTTCACAGATGAAACTACAAAATGCATGGAGTAATGTAATCCAGTCAGACAAGTGGGTAAATTATATCTTGGTTGCAACAACGCACCACTTGCTGAATATCAATAAGGATATGTTCTCTTCCTTAGAGTAAAAACAATATTTGCTGTTAATGTAAATGGTTCTGAATGTCCCTGGCAGTACAGGCACAGATGCCAAACAGCATTGAAATTGAGCAGAATTGCATATGTTTCATTTGCGAGGAAGAGGAAGACCGTGTTCACAGATGTTAAAACAAGGAGGATGATTCATTTTACGTTGCTTTACCATAATGAAACTCCATTAACTTCTATCATCTTTCAAATTTCAAGTAAATGAGAAAAGCATAAGCTCCAGTTCAAGGAGCATTGTCAAACAGTGCACTGAGGTTTTCATTCTGTTTCTAAATTTCCTAGGATAAGTATGTGGGTAACTCTGATCCCTGTGGTCTAAAATATACCAGTGTTATCCATAGCTCAGCAGTCACAATGCTGTATGAGCTGTACCCCGTCTTTCTCTTCCTTTGCAGTTTGAGTTCCAAGACACTGAAGAACTTGAGGATGGATTAATCAGGCTTCTGCTCTACAAGAGGCTAATTCTGCCTCAAATAAATCAATAAATTGCTTTAATAAATACCTTATGGAAGCATTTGAGCCCTGATCTGTAAGAAACCCATGAATGTTCTGTATGACATCACACGCAGAGCGTGTGTGCAGTTAAAGTGATATTCTTAGCGAAAATATATGTGCTGGCCTCGAGTCCTCTGCTCAATGAGTTTTATTTTTACTAGGAGTAATATACTTAAGCTCTCTAGAGCTCTGCAAATTCATTTTTTTCATGCAACTACATAATCTTTTTGGAGTGAATATGGACATTAACTCCTCCTTGCAGCTCTCTATAAACATATGCTTGCACAGCAGATATTTCAAATTCAGACTCTGGGAAGGAAAGTGCTCCCAGGACTGATTACTGAGTTATATACCCTTTTATTTTAATGTACTCTGCCAAGATGAGTCCATAACCTCAAATGAGTCAGGGAAGAAAAGGGGAAGGGCAATAACAAACAGCTTCATCGTAATTTTAGCCCTATTGCCCAATGATCACAGAATAACCTTTATGCTTAGATATTTAAGGAGACTGCATGGACATATGTTCATCCACTCACTGGGATTTGTACTCTGTGATTCCAAGTACATAAGGAGAAGATACATGTGACCCCTAACCCAATTTATCACTTGATTCTGGTGGCAGGGACACTTAGAATGTTTTGCTAGACTGCAGAGTGACAAATTTCACTCTCTTGAATAGGCCTCACTCTGTAAAATGGAGATACATTTGCTGTACTGACTCTCCAGGTGTTGCTGCTATAGTTGGAATCCTGCTCCAAGACATCACTTAAACATGATGTTATGTCCCATTAATTCAGGCTTGCCAGTCCATATTAAATAAGTAAAGAAATCTTGAGACACCTTGGAAGCTGTTTGTGTAGTCCAGCAAGCAAACTTTTCACAAATATGCAAAGAAAAAATACATTCAATTTAAACTCAAAATAGTGACAAGCCGAAAGTTGCACACAGATTCAGGCTGGCATAAAAGTCACAGGGCATTTTTTTTCAAAAGATGGTTTGGTAAGCTCCAGTATACAAGATGACTTGTGTCTTGGGTAACTATAGTCTCTTTATTGAAAATCTCCCTGTAATTTCAGCTGGATGTATTTTTTTTTTTCACTTACTGCCCTAAATTGTTATATGTTATTCTAAAAGCTGCTTAATATCATACGGAGAAGGTGGCAAAAAATCAATAGAGCTTCACAACAAAGACATGAAAGAAGTAGAATATGAAATCTCTGAAAGAAACGATGTTCCCATTTGGGGGCAAAAGGGCAAGGACAATGGAATCAGTGAATTTTATTTCTTTTGCAGGCTTTGCTATGTTATTAAGATGTAATACTTTACACAGTTGTCTTTCTATCTTCCTTGGTCTGCCAACAGAATGAAAAAATAGTTCAAATCCAAAAAGTCAAGTTTTCTCTATCAAAATGAAATGTGAAGACAGTTTGCCCAAAAAATTATTGTCTCATCTTTTACACAGAGAAAAATACGCTCCAGTTTATGCAAACTTGTCGAGATGAACAGTGGTTTATATCCTTAGGAAAGGTACAGAATAGATGAGAACCTGAACTCAAATGGTAGTCTGAAGAAAGAATACATACATATGTTTTATATAAAAACCCCTTATATGTTTAAAGTATGTTGTATATATATTTTATATAGAACTATATGTAATATTGTATTTAACAAATGTTACTTCTGTTTGCCATTATAATTTGTTTAATTTGGCTTATTCCTTCTGGTGATTTCCCTTACTATATTAATTAGAAGGTTCTGCAGTGCACAGCTCATCTCCCTGAAGAACACAGCTCTCACTGTAACAGTGAAACAATGCTTTCCTGTGCACTCTCAGCAAATCCAAAAACTGCACTAAGCTGATCTTAAATTTGTTGTCCACTGCCACAGTGTGCTCAGAGCTCTGTAAGACTTAGGCAGCTTAAAGTTACTCAACAGTCAGGGCTGTTCTTTTTGTCTCTTGTCTTGAATTTGGGAACTCTTAGTGGATTGTTGTGGTTTGAATGATAACTTGGAGGAGTCCTTGAGATCTACAGAGATTTTGGGGTTTGTTTTAGCAACTGGTGACCTTGAGGGTAGGAAGTTTGAAATAGCGGCGCTCTAAATTATCCATATCGCTTTGTCTAATGCATCAGGTCTTGTAGTTTTGGGGTTTGTGCTAAAAGGTACTTAGAGGGGAGAAGATCCCAAGGTTTCTTAGTTCACACTGACAGTGTACTGCAATGTTATATGCACATTTACATTATTCCTACAGTGTAATACGTAGTAAGGAACAGTCTTGAACTACTGGGTTAAATAAATTCATATTTCTGCTTGAAGTTCTTGTTGGCAAGAAAAAGTACAGGTCCCCTGGAGACTGACTACATGTCCTTTTAAGTCTTTTCTATCTAATTTTTGGGATTTCTATAAACCTCGATCAAATTTCTTGGCACTAGATATAGCAGTCTGTTGGCTATGATCAAGAGTAGAATCAATCTAAAATTTGCTTTTATCCTCCATTGAGCCATTTCTCTTTATGGGGAGAGGATAATGGAATCATTGATAGAATACATGCTTTACTACTTTCATTTCTCTGTGTGCGTATTGTTTTGAATAATTGAAAAGTTATGATTTGCTAAATTTAACTTGTACTTTCTTATTGCTGGGCCAAGGACTAACATTACAGGTCTCTCACTATCACTGTCAAATCACATGGAAATTTTGCCTACCTATTAATTAAATAGACATAGTGAGATACTGAGCTAGATTGTGTTGAAGAATGGTGAGCAAAAAGAAGCAGAATCTCTCCCTAAATAACTCAGGGCTCTGTCCATCCTGCTGCTGACACACCAAAGCACTTATCCTCCTGTACTTGTATCTTAATTTAATTGGATACTGCCTGAGAAGTGGCAGAATTATCTTTTTGTTTTAAAAACAAGTTTCTCTGACAACCTGGGATTTACATGTTTCTTTTCCTAGCACATAATCACGTCCAGGATTTTTTTTCTGAAGATATATATGTGTAAAACAGAATGTTACCTAGAGGGAATGCTGCTCCCTGGATAGAGTATCTGCAAAGAATGTTATAAAATAGCCAGGAGGGAATGATTAATTACTGTGTTAATGCACCTATGTACAATAATGCAGGGCTCTTTATTTATTAAGAGCCATGTAGCACTAATGTCCTGTTGCTTTCACAAATTACCCATTTGTTACTTAGGAGGGTCAAACCCAAATACTGTGTGTGCAAGACCTCCATATGTGCCTGTGTTTTCTGGATCCTTGTCCCACAGGGCACAAGTCTAAGCAATTTGTTGTCGTGAGGGCTGGCAGCCAAGGGAGCTATATGTCCATCTGATGTTGATGTAACAAGCAAGGCTCCATTAGGAATTTCCATCTGCTTTTCATCCTAAATTTGCCTATGTGTAATTACTGTGCTTGGTGATGCTTAACTAAAAGTGAATGGGAACATGTTTGCAATTGAACGTTTTCATAGGATCTCTGTCTATCGGAGGATGTGTGGATAGGCCTGGAGTTTACAAAATCTTTGTAAAAGAAGGCTTCTGAAAATTTATCCCTTCTCTTGAATTCATAAATTTCATTTACTCCTGAAACGCAAGAACCTCTGCAAACGAGTAACAAAATCAGACTGAATCACCTTGGTTATTAAAACTTTGGAGGACTCAGTGGAATATTCTGGAGCACTTGCAGCTGCTGTTTTTGTTCCAATTGCAGGTGGCCTGCACCATCAAAGCCCTGCTTTGCTTGCAGCTGTGACCTTTATTCTCCTTCTGACGTGGACTTGTATGAGTCCCGCAGGTGAACCTGCTCCGTCCCCAAAAGATGTGATACCGTGAGGAAGAGCAAAGTATTTCTAGAAAGACCGTAGTGTAGTTCATCATGCAGGGAGCAGCTTGGAATTGCTATATTTGTGATGCTTCAGTGCATCATTAGCAAAATGGAAATCTGAGGACTTGATGAAAATTGAGGAGAGCAATCAGCTGTTTGCCCAGCCCCTGCCAGGGCTCGGTGTCAGTGGTGATACAGGCTAGAGGTGGCCCAGGCACCACAAGCTGAACAACTTTAATAAAAGACAGAAAGAAGAGAAGGGAATGTTCTCTCCAAGATCCTCATGCACTAGGTGATACAAGCCTTGGCAAAACAACTCCCAAACCTGAACTCTGCTTGCTTCTCAGAAAAGTAGAAGAGCACTTACTCTGTTACACTGCGTACAGCCAGATTTTCAAATATATTCTGTTTAAACTACACATGCTGGAACAGACACTTTCAGGGAACCTTTGCATCTAACACAGCTACACCAGTGGAGAAGGAGCTCTGATGTTCCAACTCTTCTAACCTGGAGTGTCTGTGACCATTAGAAATCACAGGAAATCT
This sequence comes from Myiozetetes cayanensis, assembly GCF_022539395.1. Taxonomy (NCBI): domain Eukaryota; kingdom Metazoa; phylum Chordata; class Aves; order Passeriformes; family Tyrannidae; genus Myiozetetes; species Myiozetetes cayanensis. The sequence continues at coordinate 30,703,773 of NW_026086605.1, forward strand.
ACCGTTGTTACCTGTAACAGGAAAGGTCTAGGTCAGCATTTTAAAACCATTATTTCTGTTTGCACTTGAAAGTTTTGCATTTGAAGGAAATCAAAAAGCCACTTTAAATACTCACATGCACATACAAATGTGGGTATTGTAAATATGAAGGATCCACATGAAATTAGAAGGAATGGCTTAATGCCACTATTGAATCCTTTCTTTTTGTGTGTATTTTTTTCCTTTTTTTTTTAATATCTAAGCCTTCTGACAGCGACTGTCTCAAAATCTAAATTGAAAAGTAGGAAGTTTAGGAGCTCACTACTGGAAATGTGGGTTGAGCTTCAAACAGTGCTCAGCTTCAATCACCTACTCAGTGCAGGTTTTGTGTAAGAGAGAATTCAGTCCTTTAATATTGGGTAAGAGAAATGGAATTAGATCCTTTAAAGGGCTTTGAGCCTCCAAGTCTTTTACATTGAAAATGTTCACGGAAGTCAGTCGGCATTTTCAATACCAGAGGAATGCAGAGTTAAGTCCAGAATCTACCTGTTACCAACTAGGTAACATCAGAATAAGTATACGCAATGTTATGTTGCATCCAAATATCTCACCTAATTCCCCAGTTTTAACACCTTACTACATGCAGTGCTTGCAGCTCTGAATACTGTTCTTATTTGGTTAGATTTATATACACAGTAAAAGGGGTAGTAATGCCGCTGTACAGCTGACAGCTACAGAGCACAGCACAAATTGTAGGAATTCACAGTGTGGGCTCTATTTCTTTAAAATTCACAGTGTGGGCTCTATTTCTTTAAAATACTATGAATAATTCTCCAAAACACTGCAGGATCCAGCTCTCTGAACCTCATTCAAACAGATTTCTGACTCCTTTTGGAAGCGCGATTGGTGTACATGTGTCAGTGAGGGTCAGGTTGTTTGAGCAGGAATAGGAGCTATGGATGTGTTGAACATCACACTATAAATCAGAATCTTAGTGGGTAATGGGCATGCTCTTGTCTCTTGTGACCCAGCTAAGACACAGGTACTGTACTTAGTGGTTTGCACGTTTTAAGAAACTGATGATGACAACCTTCAGAAAGTGGCAGACTGCTCAGGCACACTGCTCAGAAGCAGTAGCAGACCTTGAGACAGCTGCAGAAATCCCAGGAGGCCCTTGCTTTATGTGGGGCACTGCAAAGAAATTGTTTTGTCATACAGCTCCCTCAGCTCATCAATAAACTTTGCAAAATAAGTTAGCTCTTTCTTTGTTCTAATTACTGTTCATCCACCAAATGCTTGCATTTTATTTGATCTTGCAGGTAAGTGCTGTTACTCTGAATTGCTGCTGCTGCTGCATGAAACACTAAGCTGACAGAGAAAATGTTTCAGTATAGTTTAGTTCACTAGTCTTCTAAGTTTAAAAAAAAAAAAAAAGAATAGGACAAAGAGGAGAAACAAGGAATACTGATGTGGACTGTAATGGAAATGCAGCTCAGTCTCCAAGTCTTCTTCCATTTAGTTTGTAAATGATTGTACATAAAACCTAAACATATAAATTCAGATCCTTAGTTGGAGTAAGTCTGTATCTTTCAACCAGTCCCAACAGATGTGCTGATTTACACCTGCTGCCATTGCAGCTATAGCAATTGGTGATGACATTGTTGGACTTTAAGCTTTAGAAATTTAGCTCAACCATGGTTTTCAAGAAGCTGAAAACGTTGGGATGCCGTTCGGGTAACTGCTGGGATAACTGCACGGTGCCATCGGTATAACTGTTATTCAAACCATGCCAAGGGTCCTGTATGGGTTAGGAAAGCAGTGAGATCAAAATTCCAAGGGGCCCGTGAGCATGTTCTCGGTCACACCCGTGTGCCGGTCACACCCGTGTGTCGGTCACTGCGGTGTGTCGGTCACACCCGTGTGCCGGTCACAGCCCGTGTGTCGGTCACACCCGTGTGCCGGTCACTGCGGTGTGTCGGTCACACCCGTATGGCGGTCACACCCGTGTGTCGGTCACAGCCCCTGTGTGCCGGTCACTGCGGTGTGTGGGGTCTGGTTACACCAGGTGCTGCAAAGCATCCTGGGAGTTGTAGTTCTAAGTACTCTGTCACACATGCTCTGTTGAATGCTTGTATGGGATTGGCTTAAGAAGTTACCTGTGTGACGTGGCAGCATTTGAAGCTGCTATATAAGCTGGGACTCCTTGAATAAACGCTCTCTCTTGTTACACACCACGTTGGTGTCGCTATGGTCCCCATGGGACTTATTATTTATTATATTAATAACTGCTACATATGGCGCCCGAACAGGGACCTAAGCCTTATCCTGAATCAGGAAGAAATACGGACCAGACGTCAGGTACCAGCCTATATTTAACGCTGAGGGACGTCCGCCGTGAAAAAGAAATAAACGCCAGGTACCAGAGGAAAGGAAACTCTGATGGGCGTAGGCGGGAGAAACCGCGATTGAGCTCGAAAAAAGGCCTGAATTCGGTAGGAAATTGCCTACGTTTTGAGAGGACGCTCTCGAGAAGAAAAATCTACGTCCCAGGTGAGAAGGCGGGAGAAAAAAGAAAAAGAGAAAAATGAAAACTTTTAATTCACGTGAACCATAGAATATTGCAAAAGCCTTAAAGCTTAATATTGAAAAGACTTTGGAGACAAGTTAACAAACATAAAATAACTGGACTTCTAAAACTGATAAAAATAACTGTTTTAGGACTACTATTATTTACAATTCTTAGTGAAATTGCTTGGAAAGAGGGGTGGAGAAGCAGAGAGAAAACAGAAGTAAAAGGTGGACACTTTAAAACCCTCGCAAGAGAACTTCGTCCACAGAGAGAAACTTTGAATCTTCCCCTCCCCAGACATTGTAAAGCATGGAACTCCACGTGCTACTGCAGTCTGGAAAGGGGGAGGGGGTCCGAGAGCATGAAAGAAAAGCCTTAGAATATACCTTTTTGTGCTGAGTTTTCGCGGATGCGTAAATTCCGGGAAGAAGGCGCGTGTTGCGGGTTATGTGACTGGTAAAAGGGAACAAACTTTGAATCCCCAAGCCATGGCAAACTTGCAGACACGTGGAGACCACGCCGGAGCATGGGCGGCGCCATCTTGCCCATGCCGGGAGCAGGAGGAAGTGCCTTCTCTTCCTGTCTCGTGGCCATGTTGCGGACTGCCTCTGCTGGAGGCGTGCACGGAACATGCTCCGTGCTGGGAGCCGGTAACTAAGCAACAGCTGCTGTGCCTACCAGCAACAGCGGCGCAATGTTTAAAAAAGATCCGTGATAGCCGCTCGGCGTTGCGGCGGCGAGGCCAGCAGCGGGCACAGAGCGCGGGGCTGTCGAGGCGCTCGGCAGCCGCAGCAAGTCAGGCCAGGGACGGAGCTGCGCCCGGCTCCGCAGGACTGCTGGCGGCGGGCGCGACTCCAGCCCCCGGGCGGGTGGCTCCGGGGACGGGGCTCGGCAGCGGCAGCGACTTCATCTCGCGGTGCCGGCTGGGTGTCGACCAGGCTGCGGCGCGGTTCCTGCGCAAGCCCAGATGGCAGCGGCGGCAGCCCACCGGGCGGCGCTCGGCGTGGAAGAGCCGGGCGGCCGGAGCGGTGCGCGCGAGCGCCTCTGCCCGGAGCGCCTCAGCGGGCCAAGGCCCGGCCAGCGCGGCGAGCGGGAGCGGTGACCGAAGCACGGAAGCCCCGCCGCAGCTGGCGGCGACTCCGCCCGCGCCCGACCCGCGTGGAGCTCCCGGCGTAGCTCCGCGTGGAACCCCGGCTGGGGGCGGCCGCCGTGCCTAAGGAGAAGCCGCGGGCGGCCCCGCGGCCATCCCGAGCGGCCGAGCAGGCTTGCGCCGGGACTGTGGCACAAGTTTGTAAATGCAGCTGGGGCGGCGCGGCAGCCGGCGAGCACGTGTCGGCGGCGCAGAGCTGCGAGGCTTTCGCCGCCCGCCTGCACCTGGAGCGCGGGCAGCCCGTGCCGCGGCCGGCAGGCCGGGCCGTGCCTGAGCTGGCGGCGCGTTCCACTACGATGACCCAGCCGCCCGTGCCGCCGCTCCTGAAGCGGACCACGCGGCCGCAGCAGCGACCCGAGACAGCCACACATGCGGCTGTGCGGCGCCAGCAGCCGAGCCGAGGCCCGGCGGCGATGACCAGCGACATGGCCCCACCGTGGCGGGCCGGGCCATGGCCGCAGCCACTCCGGCTCCTCCGGGAGCCTCAACAGTGATAACACCGCCTCCCCACTCCCGTGAGAGGCGGCGGCCAGGCAAAGACCCCGGCTGGGACCAAAACTGTACAGACACTGAATTTACTGACTGTTTTTACATGTTTTACATATAACCCTTTAGAAATTATTACAAATGTTTTTATCTAAAATAATTTGGTTAACTGTCTTTAGTTTTCTATTTAACTAAGAAGAAAAATTCAACATTACCTTATTGATATATTTTTAAGTTTCTAATTTCCCTGTAGCTTTGTTTAAATTACTAATAGTCACATTTACTGAGTATTGTTTAAAATTGTTAAGTTCTTAGATATATCTAAGTAAGTTTAAGTTTATAACTATATCGTTTAAATAGTAATTAGCATCTTTAAGAATTTCTATTATTATTACTTAACAGATTATAATAGTAACCTACCTATTCATTTCTCTAAATACACACTCAGAAATATACACACTACTTACCACTCTTATACCTTTAAATTCATTAACTTTCCATATTCACAACAAAAGAAGGGGAGTAGACAGAGAAAATGCATGTAATTAAGTAAGTAAATCCTGAGTCAAACAATTTTCATTCTGACCAAACACTACATAAAAGTTTAAGTTGTATAGCTAGAATATGAAAGCAAAGATTGCATGTATGCATGAATGAAAAATGATTGGGGTGGCCACCCAAATGAGTGAAAGAAATTGTGTGAATGTATGAATGTATGTGAACCATTTACACCTTATACAACATATCTAAAACGAACACACACAACAAACACTACCTCTAATACATAGCCTTAATAAAAGGCAACTCAAAACATGATGTTCCTCCTTTAAACTTTTCCTTGTGTTCTAATAAAGTAAGTTTTCCCCAGTTATGTGTACACCCTCAGATAGTAAAGGTTTTTGTTCTACCCAATTACAAAAAACCCTTAGGTAAATAAGGTTTTTGATTAATAAAGTTTTATTATTGCATAGAACTCTTAGGTATATAAGGTTTAAACAAGAAATAAGTTTACTATGTCAAGTGAAAAACGTTTTGTTAAGAATTGCATTGTTTTTAAATTTACACTTTCTTTTATTATTAATAAAAATGGGGGAATTGTGGGGTCTGGTTACACCAGGTGCTGCAAAGCATCCTGGGAGTTGTAGTTCTAAGTACTCTGTCACACATGCTCTGTTGAATGCTTGTATGGGATTGGCTTAAGAAGTTACCTGTGTGACGTGGCAGCATTTGAAACTGCTATATAAGCTGGGACTCCTTGAATAAACGCTCTCTCTTGTTACACACCACGTTGGTGTCGCTATGGTCCCCACGGGACTTATTATTTATTATATTAATAACTGCTACAGCGGTGTGCCGGTCACAGCCCGTGTGTCGGTCACACCCGTGTGCCGGTCACACCCGTGTGGCAGTCACAGCCCCGCCGGGCCCCTGAGGGGCTGGGGGGGCGCGGCGAGCCCGCCGTGGCGCGGGGCGGGGCTGGGGGCGGGCGGACGGCGGGCAGAGATGGCGGCGCTGGCGCAGGTACCGCCGGCGGGGCGGTGTCCTCGTCCCGTCAGGGGTTGGTGTGGCGTGTTGAGGCGTCCGTGCTGAGCTTCAGCGTGGGGAGGGTTCTGCAGCACCTCCTCTACGAGGGGAGGCTGCGGGAGCTGGGCTGTTTAGTCTGGGCAGGAGAAGGCTGAAAAGTGTGTGTAGCAGTTTTTTCAGTGGTGCCCAGCCACAGGACAAGGAGCAGTGGCCGAAAACCAAAAGTCGAAAAGTTTCACCTCAACACGAGGAAGAACTTCTGTACATCGAGGGTGGCAGAGCACTGGAATAGGCTGCCAAGGGAGGTTGCAGAGTCTCCTTCTGGAGACATTCCAAACCCACCTGGGCACGTCCTGTGTCACCTGCTCCAGGTGACCCTGCTTTAGCAGGGGCTTGGACTGGGTAATCTCCAGGGGTCCCTTCCAACCCGCACTATTCTGTGATTCAATGTAAAAATGCAGCATATATATATATATATGTGTATGTGTGTGTGTTTATATATATATATATATATATATAGGAGCCCCTGGTGGTCTAGTGGTAAGGGCGCGGTGCTGTCACCACCGAGGCCCGGGTTCGATTCCCGGTCAGGGCCACTCCCGGGCAGGTGGGGCTCGTTAGCCCTTAAAGGCAACCCACCTACGTCCTGAGGGCCTCGCTGCCACCGTCCAAGCTCGCTTGGCCCCGGCAGATGAACCTTAGGATTAAAGGGTGGGCTCAGTTCCGCGCACACTGTGTCTCACCTAAAAAATCCAATGCGCAGGCTGGAAGGTGTAAAGACCTTCCCCGGATCTTCGCTCGCGAAGACTGGCCATTATTATGTATATATATATATATATATATATCAGTGATGGTGGTAGCACCACTGGCATAACAGATTTAGGCAGGGGAAGAAGAAACCCCACAACAGCAGATCAAAGAGAGGGGGTAGAAGATGTGAGAGAAAGAACTCTGCAGATGGGAAGGCCAGTGCAGAAGGAAGGGCAGGAGGTGCTCCAGGCGCTGGAACAGAAATTCCCCTGCAGCCTGTGGTGAACAAAGCCCATGGTGAGGGCGCCGTGTCCCTGCAGGCCGTGGACATTACAGGGGAGCAGATGCCTGTGTTGGAGCAGTTCAGGGAGAATCATCCCCCATGGGAGGGACCCCATGCTGGAGTAGTTTGGAGGATGAGTAGTCCTCCCTGTGAGGAGGCAGCAGGGTCAGAGACAACATTCGATGAACTGACTGCAACCATTATACCCTGTTCCCCTGTGCTGCTGAGGAAAAGAGGTAGGGAAAATTGGAAGTGAAGTTGAGCCTGGGAATAAAGGAGGGGTGGGAGAAAGGTGTTTTGACGTTTAGTTTTTATTTCTTATTATCCTACTCTGATTTCATTGGTAATAAATTGATTTTTTTTCTACCAAAGCTGTGTCTGTTTTGCCAGTGATGGTAATTGATGAGTTTCCATGTCCATTATCTCGACACCCAAGCCTTTTGTTTATATTTCCTCTCCCCTGTTCAGCTGAGGAGGGGGCTGACAGAGAGGCTTTGGTGGGCACCTGGCATCCAGCCTGGGTCAAACCACCACACTTGGCTTGTTCATGGTAGTAGGAGTATCCTAATTTTTGATTGTTGAGGGAAAGGCGTATGGTTTCCCTTCAGAAAGACTGAGGGAGTGGAAGCAACCTCACACCTTCCTTCCAGCAACATCACGGCTGTATTTCTCACCTTTCATTGCTTTATGTAGTTGAAGTTCTCTAGAGAATTTTGCAAATCCACAATGTTCGCATTAATATTTGCTTTTTTTTTTTTTCCCCCCTAGTCTTCAGCCTCAATTTTTTTTTTTCTTCCATTTTCTTTTTGGCTTGATTGCAGAGGTGTGGTTTCTGACTGGCAACTCATCTCATGCTGCATGTCAGGAGATGTCAGAGTAAAAGTTATCCCTCCCAAGAACGCATGAGGTGTTGCATCAGCTCAGAATTTCTCCCTCAAGCCTCTGTATATAGTTGTAGCTACTACAAGATAATTTTCTTCTGGTTGAACTGCTTTGTTGTCTTAGATGGCCAAGAAGTTACTGTGGCAATTAAGCACCTTCAGCCCGTGCCATGGTTTGTCTTTGTCAGTACAAAAGCTTAACGTTTAGGTTTCCTTAAATAAATAAATCCTCTTCCGTGTGAAATGTGTTATTAAGTATTCTAAATGCTTTATGAAAAATATATACATCTTTCACAGTGCTCTCTGTTAGTGTTCTCTGTAAATATTTTGGCAGTTGGAGCAGCGTAACACTGGGGTAATGCAGTCAGATCACAGTAAAAGGATACAGGGTATACTGGATGGGAAACGACAGGCTGTCAAAAATATATTGTACGTCTGTTTGAAATGTACCACTGAAATTTTTGTCGTTTTTACTTCATAGCTTTGTAAAAGGAATCTTTAGAGGAATTCAGTGAACATTGTTTTTTTCTTCATGCACTTTCTGTTCCTTATGTATTGAAGTTTGTTCTATGCACAACAGCTTACTTTTGTGATATTTCCTTCTATCCTTTGTGATTTGTTTTATTGTAAACTCTGTGGAAGTGTGTGTTTTTATAAATTACATTACGTAGTCTCCAGTTTTGGCTGAAGTTAGCTTGGCATGGTCTGTATGTATGCTGAAGGGAACATCAATTCTGTTACTATTTTTTTATATATTTTCTTAGATCTTGAGACAATTCCTTTTGATTTAAATTTAATATTTTTATAATTGTTCCGACTTGCAATGAGTTTCAGCCAAAAGCATAGTAGAAAATCTGAGTCCTGATCTTAGCAAATCTTGCTGCTGCTTTATTTTTAACCACATTTTTTCCAATAAGTGGTCTGCAGCTGTGAAAACATCAGTAAAATTTAATGTCATCATACATTTGGTCAACCATAAATCTTGACGCTTGGACTGTGTGAAGTTTCTGAAACATATTTTGTTATTAAAAGGACACTGTCAGAGTCTGTTGTTTATAATGGTCCTCCGAAAGCTTTCCTTGCATATAAGTTTTATCTCTTGCATTTGACACATCTGCATATTTCCCCTTTTGAAGGTAGTTGAAATTAGCATTACTATTTTTATTTCCTCATTTGTTTGACAACAGAAGAAATGTTTATGACTAAAAATAGCAGCTATTGATTTTAACTTCCCATTGTGGGAGCGGACAAGTGGGGCCTTTTTAAAACAAACAGGAACAGGGAACGTGTTTCTGTTTCTGCCTTTAACTATTTATGTAGACAGCTTCAAGATTTTGTGCTGCTGCTGAAGCACTTGACAGCTTGATAACAAAATGTGTATAATAATACAAATAACAGCCTGTGTTGCTGGTGTGGTTTGGTTGTTTTTTTCATTCCCATTTTGATTAAAGTTGTAACTGATATACAACACTCTCTCAGGGTACATCTGCACTGCTGTCAGCCGTGTCGCTCAGGCAGAGGTAGCTGAGGCAGCTTTACATGAACAAATGGCAAGTGTCTTGCTGAGGCAGCAGAGTTCAGTCCAGTCTAATTTTCCCTGGTAGTGAGAGGAGGATCTTTGGCTCCTCACACTTAAGGTATTTGCTACAATTTAAGAGACTTGGTAAGCTGTTCCTTTGTGTGTATATTTTTGGAAGTCGTATTTTTGCAAAGTGTGGTTGTTGTATTGTCAAACACATGCAATTGTTATCTTCATCCACTGCAGAGGGCTCATCCTAAAGGACAAGCTTAGTTTTTCTTCAGGAGCTCTGGTGCTCATTTCCATTGCTGTGTTTCAAGGTTTTGCCGCTCTGGAAAGGCTCTCACCAAAACTGCACATAGTGGGGCATTTTTCCTAGGCAGGGATGACTCACTAAGGGTGGGGGTTTTGGGAGTTCCTTCCCAACCCCCTAAAAGCAGAGGTATTTTTCAGTTTGCTATTTAACTACAACACTCTGCTGATGATATTTTCTGCTTTGTGGTGGTTTGTGAACATGGGCTGAGAGATTCCAAGAGGATCTTGTTCTTTTGTTGTAGAATGTCTGGTTTGGTATTTTGATTTGATGCTGTTGACAGGGGATGCCCAAAGCGTTTGGAGTAATGTATTGAACGGCCAGAAACATATTATACATTCAGAACAGCTAAAAATTCTTCGAAGGAAAATAAAACAGTAACAAATAATTCTCTAGTAGCAGTCTGTATTTAAAAAGGCTAAATCTACTGCTGGGAACGTGTACTGCTAGGATTGGTTTAGGAGTTTTTCTCCTGACACACGAAGATAGCGTTACCAGAATTAACTCACCTTGGATTACCTCAGTCAGTCACTACAGTTACCAGTAAAATGAACGGTAAATTCTTTGACACCAGTGAAAATGTATAAAAAATAGCTTCTCTTCATATTTTCAGTGGTGGTTAAAGACAGCAATCAAAAGACAAAACAGTGTTAAATCAAAATATTCGTAAGCTTTTAGTCATGTGTCTGTGGAGGTTTTGCTCAAACCTTCCACAGTCACAAGATTGTTTAAATGATTTATGGACTTTCAGTATTTTTTTAAATTACAGAACCATTGATAATTTTAAAAGTGAATATTCTAAACAATGTGCTTTCTCTCCCATAGTTCTTCATTGGTCGTTTGTAACAAACAGTATTTCTTCTTATCCCATACCTCTACTGGTTGTAGTGGACAGTGGTGCCCCAACCCCATCCTTATGGTGAGTAGTAACAAAGATAGTAACGCATTGGTGGGGATGTTGCTGCTGAGAATGTTGTTCCAGGCTCCAGGGGATGAAATGGTTCATGGGAGGCTTCCCCTTGCCCTGTAAAGCGTTGGCTTTTGATTTGCAGATTATAGAGCTTTATCTGCAACACTGAGTTACAACAGCTTGCCCGTCTCTTCAGTTTAAACTGCAAACTTTAGCTGGTCAGTGAGGATATTCCTAGTGCTAGAGGACCTTTAAATGTGTAGAAAGAGATTATAGGGGACGGAGTGCAAGGCACGTGGAATTATTTTTAAATTAATTTTTGTAATCATACATAGCGCATATATTATTATATATTATTATATATATTACATAGCTGTAATACCACAATACAGACTGAGACTAAAGCAGCTTTTCCCAGAGGTCCTTCTTGCCTTTTGTAATGCACAGAATGGGATGAACCTCAGCATCAGCATGTGAGGTGTGCTGGGCCTGTCCATACCATGTGGGTTAGAAAGCTGCATGCTTTAGTAAGCCCGGTACATGCCAGGGGCAGGAGAAAATTCCTCTTTGGACCAGCTTTTCTAACATGGATGTTGTCTGATACCCGAGGAATTAGTTTGGGTAAGATTCTTGGAAGTTGTTTTCCAGAATATTCCAGTTTTTAGCTACTAACCTGTTCCTTACAGTATGAGATTTAAGCAGTGGGAGAAAAAAGACTTTTGATGCACCTCTGTTTACAAGGTACTGCTGTGATCTTGAGTGGTGGAGGAGGACCATGCAGGTGGTTGGGAGTGTCATGGAAGGGTCTTAGTTGTTACTCACATCTGGCTGTAACCACAGAAAGGATGATGGAAGATACCTTGATGACAATAAAAATACTTTGCCTTGAACTTTTTTATGCTTTTCTTTCTGATACAGTGCTAAGTTCCTCATTCTGTGCTGATAAAGTGAATCTGGGGTGATACTTGTAAAATAATAGCGTTTTACCTTATTAAGAAGGCAACATCAGTACCATGTTGACAGACTGACCATTAGTATGCCATTTATATAGTGGTGATCCTTATAAATACTAAAGTATCCTATATATTGAACATCCTGAGAGAAAGAGATGGATGAGTATTAATTCAGCTTCCAAAACATCTATATCAGTTATTCTTTTAATTCAGCTCTCACAGCTTCTAAAAAAAATCTCATGTTCAACAGATTTCTAACATCACTGGTTGCTTTGGGAAAGCATTCATATTTTTTCTGGTTATTAAAAAATGTCTTTCAATAATTGTATAATATTAGCATGGAGAGCTGTTGTTTTTCCCTAGCTAGCGCATGTAGCTTCAATTATGTCAATGTTACTGACTGTAGGAGTACTTCTTTTCATGCTGCATGAATTATTACTGATAAAACAAAAGCAAAATAACATCATGTTCTTAACTATGTGAAGGAAGCCTTCTTTTATTCCACTCCTGGTGTTCTGATGAGACATTGTATCTGAGACTGATTTGTTTACAGTAGGGAACAATAATTTTGCATATTGAAGCACATGTTAAAGTGCTCTAGTACTTAATTAGAGGAAAAACTTGTCTGTCCACTGAATGTTCTTTGTTGCTCTCAGCGTTTCATCAGTTCAAATGTGGGTTTTCAGCTGGTCCTGGGGCTTTCAGTATATCTTGCAGTTCAGCAGCAGCAGGGGGAGTAGTGTACCTTTATTTGGGGGCTCTCTCCTTGACCAGCACTACAGTGAGTTGATTATTAGCCCAGATCAGTGCTGGTCAGGCTCAAAATCGGGAAATCATCTGCTCTGCTCTCCCTAGGCGAACTGGAAGCAAGATTCTGCAAGCTCTGCCTTATTGCATTTCTGTAACGCCCAAGTCCTGCAAATGTAGGAGTTTACCTGCTACAAGCAAATAGTGATCAGGTGTTCATGTGATCAGGCCAGTCAGACTCCCATCATGAGGCTGAAGGAGATTTTGGGACATGCACTGGCTCACCTCTTTGCTCAGAGCAGGGCCAGCACCAAGTGCAGACCAGGGCTTTGTCCAGTTGTGCCTTGAAAGCCTGCAAGGGTGGAGATTCCTTCACCTTTCTGGTTTACCTGTTCTAATGCTTAATTATTTCCACAGTGAAATATTTTTCCTAATGCTGTGCCGTTGTAGGTCCCTTTCAACTAAAATACTCCATTCTGTGACCGTTGTCCCTTGTTCCCCTGCCACGCACCTCTCTGAAGGTGCTGCCTCATCTCACATTTTATAATGTGCTTTGACACCTCACTTTGTCACCTACATATTCTATTGAGAAACAGTTTTCACTTTTTCCTACTGTTTTATGTATTTCGTAGATTTCTTATCAAAATCTATGCTCAAATTTTTTTGGTCGGTGACCACACAAAATAAAATATCATCAAATATTCCTGTTTTTTGAAAGCCCATTGTATTGTTAGTGCTCAGTTTATTATCCCCTATAACATGTACATATAATGAACTGCCTTCTGTATTACAGATACACTGAGCTTCCCTGTAACAGCAGTGTCAGATCCTCGTGTGGGTATCATTCTGTTGCAGCAAACATCTTGGGCTTTTTTTTTGGCTAGGGATGGAGTCAGTGTAGAGAGTAAATTTGAAAATGCAATCAAATACAGGGTAGAGAGCAAATAGCATGGTAATATGTGTGTATTCTCATATGTTAAGGAGAAACTAATTTTAAAATTTAATTATTGTGCAATCCAGTATCATGTTGGTCAAATTTAGATTCATGGATTTTTTTGCACCTTTAAATCTCTGTTGTTTTTACTTGCAGTTAATTTGATCTTGCGCTGCACATAATATGTCATTGTGCTCCCACATGAATTTAAGATAAAAATAGTATTTTCTGTGTATCAGCCCAGTTTTTCTCTACTGAGAATGTGTTAAGGTATTGTGTTACTGCCATATAATTATAACTGTCTTACATTTTTGGCATTTGTTGAATTAAGCCCTTGCATGCTTCCTTACTATAAAAATGTTATTTAGGTGAGTTACTGACATAACAAAATAAACGTTTTAAAATTATATTCCTATATACATGTTTGTAGGAAGAAGACCAAGATCAGGGTGCAGTAGGTGGAAAGGATGACCAAGATCAAGATGCCACAGGTGGAAGGGAAGAGCAAGATCAGGATGCCACGGGTGGAAGGGAAGACCAAGATCAAGAGGCCACAGGTGGAGGGGAAGAGCAAGATCAGGATGCCACGGGTGGAAGGGAAGACCAAGATCAGGATACCATGGGTAGAGAGGAAGAAGACCAAGATCAGGGTGCTGTAGGTGGACAGGAAGAGAAAGCGAATAAGCCATTTCTTTCTCTTTCCCAAATTACTGCTTTGTTAGAAGAAAATCGTAGAAGGAGTTGAAAAGTAAGTAGCAGTGGCAACAATGCCAGAAGCAATACAATAATGAAATAAAAATTACAGTCTATTTGCTGGATTTCTTTTGTGCTGGTTATTAGTGTTTAATTGTTCACTTAATTCATTAATATTTAATATGATTCACGAAAGGTGGAAGAAATACTGCTGATCTCAGATCCAGGCTATTTTACTGTATTTCCTATATCTCTTGATTTTGCATTATCTCCTTTTTCTCCCACTTGTATTTCACATTGATGTACTTTCTGAATGTACAACAGCTTTAAATAGGCTCTAAATGTAATAGTAAGGTGTAAATAAGAACAGGCCAATATGAGGGTTTGGGGTTTTTTTATAATGAGTCTCCTTGGTAACTTTTTTGATAAAACGTTTAAGATTCTGTGCTGTAATATGAGTTACTGAAAAATCAAGAATACCTTAAAAGTTCAGAAGGGGATGGAAAACTTAAGAAGGTATTAGTAGGTCCCCATTACGGTGCACTGGGGAAATAGGAGGCAGCCACAGACTTCTGATGTAAGCCAGTCTTGTCTTTCCTGAAGCAACACTCTCCGTTGTTATTAGTGTTTAATAGCAGCTAAATTTAGGAGGCCAGGAGTTCAGCCTGAGACTCCGGACTTATATTTTAAAGATTAAACTTTTCAGAAGTGCCCAAATTATTTAGGAGCGCTTGTGTCCACTGGCAAATTCTTAGTGCATCAAAAGCCAAAGGGCTGGGCCACTGGTCTAGTTTGGGAAGGAAGGGGTGGGGGGAGATATAAAATCCAACTTTGTTCCTCTTAATAGGTAACCATTCAACAGAGATTAAAATATTATTCCTGAAATACATTCTGCTCCTCCTGTTTGTCACGATTTTGAGGAAAAAAGGTCTTACTGGAATTTTGTTTTTTTTAAAGAAAACTGGAAAGAAAATTTGCTACCGTCAAAGAATAATAATACAAAAATTATTTCCTTTCCTGTTTTCTCTTGCACAATAGGTCTCTTTAAATTTAGAGGAGACTGAATTGTACAACTCACTGGAGACTAAAATGTGCTTAACAACACGATTTGTTGTGAAACTTTCTCATTAAGAGTGTAAAGAAAAGCACTGAAAGCTCATAGTCTCTTTCTTATTCTCAGCTGATCACATGTATGTTTACTGTACAAGGGGAATGTAAAGCATATACTGCATCTGGCTGAAAACAGAATAGTTACAGGGTATTTTATGCACTCTAAGCAGTTTAGCAGCAGCATTAAAATTTTGTTTACCACAGTGCATCGTGTCTATTCGCAAGAGCAGTGTGAAGGCCTCAGCTAAGGTTTGAAAATCAGAATAGATCCCATTCAGTAGGAAAATTTTGGTGTCCTGCATTCCCATCTATCAGGGAGTTTTATACCACTGTCCATCTCTGTACGACTGGAACACCTTCCATGAACAAAGCAAAAGCAGTCGGGGTACCGAGGAAATCCAAGTGCCCCATCATTTCCCAGTCATGCACAGACACTGTTGTCAGTGACATGCCTTACAGAATATTGAAAAGATGAGTTCTGGCTTTGTTAGCAGAATCAGAGAAAATCTAAATCCCTGAGAAGCTCTGATTATGAAAACACAGAGTTGGCAGAAGCTTCAGAAAGAGAGGATATGGACTGTTTCAAACGCTGGAAAGTTCAGCTGGCCACGTTCCACTTCTATTTCAGGACACAGTTAAGTGTTTTTAACCGACTTGCATGTGTGCAGCCATACAAATTTGTCATGGAGAACAAAGGAATACATGTTTTAAACAAAACTGATTGGATTATATGCTTTACTCTGTTAGCTATTGAGGCTTTAATTAAAAAAAGAAACTCATCTTATTTGACAGTGTATCTGTACTGTCTCTGTGAAACCCCTGAAAATCTAATGGTTCCCTATCAGTAGGTCTCAGATTAATGTCCTTCTGAGGAAGGAATGAGAAGGGGGGAGATGGGGAAGATTTTGGTTTTTTTACAGGGGACTAGAAACTCTGGTCAGTGGCACCTGGATCATCAGGTATAGTTAAGAATCCAGGGATTGCTTTAATGTAAAACTTAACTACCTGAGACATGGCTCAAGTTGTACTGGAAGAACTGCAGAAAGGTCCCAGCCCCAATCCCCTCTCTTCATGTGGAAAAATGTGCGCAGTTATTATAAAAGACATAACTAATTCTGTGTTTGGATAGAGCAGACATAAATGTGTCAGCAACACATGTGGCCTCCTACAAGGGAGCGTGTTTTTTCATAAATTTTGCACATTAAAGTAACTGGAAAAATTTTCATCTTGTGCCAGTGAATAGGACGAGGCTCTTTTTAAAAGTCTTGACCATTACAAAAGTGCAATTTAATTTCTAAATATTTTAGCTACTTTCAGTATTTATACATTATATTATTTGCATTAATTTTCAGATGTAATTTTTCTTCAGAGGAAAAATAATCTTGAAATGGAAACCTTGAAACGGAAACATGATCTTATTATTACTGTAAAACTGTCAGAGTGAAAGAGTGGTAGTAGAAAGTAGAGACTAATTGTTTCATTTCATCCTACAAACAACTTCCTGATGAAATGTTTTTTTTTCTCCGGGATTTTCAGTGTATTTCTTTTCAGTTTCGTAAGGCTATTATTCTCATTCTTTCATTAGTCATATCTTAACATTTGAATAGTGTCTGCTGAAACCTGGTAGGTGGTAGTTTACTTTTTGCAGCAGATATGTCCTCCTGATCATAAGTGTTTGTATCTAGAAATTGATGTAGCTAAGTTCAAGAAATGATGGATGTTATGTATGTATAAATAATATAGTAAATAATAATAACAAATATTATGGATATAATTGCAAACAGATGAAGTTAAGCTTTGGAATCTGTAATTTATTTTCTTAATTTCATTATTTTACTCATTTTTTTTTTTTTTAGAATGTTGGAAGAATTTCTGAATTTTACACGATTGAAGACATCTTGGAGAAAAGCTGTTTTAATCGATTATTACAGTGCAGGATTTCTGTGGGCTAAAGAAATGAACTTCAGTCTTATACAGCTCTCAGGATTCATGGAACTATTAAATTTTGTCTTGGGGAACATCAGTGGTAAGTATAATTAAGAACTGTAAAATAAATATCTGAAGTGGAAGGCAAGAATGTTTTCCAGTCATTTTAATAAAGCAATATTTAATTACAAATAATTGTAAAATTACTTATTTTCCTCTTGAATGTTGGCATGCTAGACCTTGTGCCTGAAAATAATTCTTATTGGCAGATGTTAAAACTTTCATTAGAGAAAACTGTAGTCTTTTGAGCATAATATCCCTCATTCTTTGTTGGTACACTATGTGGTACAAATGGGCCAGGTCCTGAAGAGACCTTTTCTTTGCTGTGGTAAAATAAATAATAATTACAGTGGTATGAGAGCAAGGAGCTCCTAAATTCCAATTCCAGCTGTCTCAGTGACTGACTCACTGTAGCCTTGGGCACATTTCTCTGCTGTTTGAGATATTCAGTACATCCTGTAGCATTACAGCAGGTGAATTACATTTATTTTATCCTTGGAGGTCAACTCGCAGGCAGCTTTCTATATGGCAAATGCTGCACTTCTGGCACAGAATGTATGTTAACTAAAGAGTGGTGAGGGAAGTAAACTGGCATTGCTGCCGAGGGTGAAAAATGACAATGAAGGGACTGGAACTCCTGTGGCTACGAGGAAATTTGCAACAAAGCTTGGAGCTTGGGTCTAGTGGGAATGAGAGAGACAGAAAATAATGGTAGCAGTGTCCTCTAAAACTTCTTTTTCAGAGATCCTAATGCTTGCTTAACATTCACTTTGAAGGTGATTATGTTGAGAAAAGCCCATCCCAGAGGAAGAGTGAAAGGACTCAGCAGTTCCATTCAAAGAGAAGGCAAATATTTAAAATCAAGCTCATAATAGTTATTATACTCTTTCATTGTAATTTAGTTCAAGGGCCTTTCTGACTTGGAATTTTGACAGAACATGTACGTGCTTTATGATCATTGGAATTCCAGTTGTCCTTCCTGTCTCCAGTGAGAAAGTATCTTAACATATGCTAACTATATTACTATAACAATGGGGAAGAATGGAAACCTGTCAGAAATTAGTTTTATGAGGCTGTGTAATGCATGTGTACACGACAGGCTGGTAGCACAACTGATTATTAAAGCTGACTGAAGTTCTTCAGGAATGTGATCTTGGCTGTATAAAGCTTTGCCAAACTTTAACTCTTTAAGATGAAATTTTCCATGGCGGTGTCTGCCTTGGATTAATTTTTATATATAAAATTGCAGCTGATCCCTTTCAGTGGGCTTGCAGACAGAGGCTATGGAGAAAAAAAAATTATTTTGTGTCTTTTTTTTTTTTAACAACTCTAATACCCCTGTGCTTTGAGGTAAAGACATAAGGTTTGGCAAACAAAGGTTGTGAATTTGCTTTTTGCTGTTCCTGTGAAAATCCATTTGGATTTGGCTAAAATACAAGGGTTTTAGGGAAAGAAAATGCAGTTTTTAAATGCTTACAGGACTGTTCTTATATTTTCTTCACAGCTAAGTTCCCTGAATAATCCATTTTATAAAATACGCTGTAGCCCAGGGCTGAGATGAATTTTCTTGTAATTACTATTCTCAGCTGGTGCGAGTTTCCAGACCAAACATTTAAATTAAGAGCAAAACTCTAATGTCTTCTATATTAATGACCCTTTGCTTTCCCTTCCCTGCACCTGGAGACAAGCAGCCTGGAGAATTAAACTGATTTGGCCCCAATAGCAAGAGTGGCATGGAGCAGGAGGAATGGATTTAGTGGAGGGTAGTGGAAATGCATTTAAGGCTGGTAAAGGAGAAAGGAAAACTGGAGGCTTTGGTAGTTTGGGAGCCAGAATGAGTTACATGATTTGATTCCTCTTCTGTACATTGAGGGTAAAGTGCTCCTTACCTCACAGAAGTGCTGTGAGAGCCTTCCCAAGAGAGGTAGGTGGGGCTGAAAATCAGGTGTGCACAGGAAAGGGAAAATTTGGATGAGCTGGCAACAGATTTGGGTCTGGGTGATCCTGTTCTGTAGCTTCACTTCCCTACAAAGGGTGATATTTCTGGTTCTGTTGCTCTTCCTCGTTTCCCATGGCTTCCATTTCCTCCACATTCTTTGCATTTCTTTCTTGTCCCCTCCATTATGGTTATTTGTATTGTGCTGCCTCTCTTACTCAAAACTGAGGTGAAGTTTCCAGGCCTTTGATTACTGTACCACTAAAGGGCAAAACTATAAAGAACAAAAGTCTTATAAGTCTTTTAATTTGTTTTCTGTACAAAAAACCAAGGAGTGTATCAGTAGAGACTTAAAACAGGAAGGAAAATAAATCTATTTCACCACTGGTGTGGTGTGTATTTCCCCATTTTTTGCTGTAGATTTTTTAGATAAAAACCGAAAAAGTAAATTGTGTTCGAAGCTTTGTTTTTTAAACTCCCTGTGGTTTTAGTGATGGCAGACACTGTGTGCAAATCAGAAAGATGAATCCTTTCTTTTTATGTGTTCAGCAAACACTGCTATATTTCAGATTTTCCTCTTTGTCAAGAAAGTTAACAAGCAGAATTTGAATTCTAATTCAAAGCTGCTTTGGCATTTAGTTTTGATTTCCAGGGTAAAAAAGTATGGTAAGTATCTGTTCTGGAGGGGTGCAAAAATATCTTCAAGTTTGATGATACATGGAGGGTATTATGCATATTCACGTTTAATTATGATTGTAAGCACTTAAAAAAAATTGGTTTCACTTTTTAATATTTGTTCCTGTATTAATGGGTTATGTTGTAAGGGGCATGGTCAGAAATATAATATTTTACAATACATAAACAGTAGTAAATTTATTTTAGAGCTAAAACATAATCAAATTTTCATATCTTTCTGCTGTGGTTATCTCTACCTAGGTAAGAGGCCAAGCTGTACTATCTTGAGCACCCCTTATTATGATCCTTGGTGATTTTGTGATGGAATTTTAATGGACACTCTGTTGATGAGAATAATGCCAACAGAGAGAAATCTTTGACTGCTGTTGCTTTTTAAGTTTTGTCATGGCTCATACTAAAACTTCAAGAAGTCTTATAATTAAAATGGGCCAAAAAGCCCCACTCCACCTTGTCATGTTCCTAGTTTTTGTTCTTTGGGATTATTTTGCAGACAAACATATGACCTTAGGAGATAATTTAAAAGAACTGGAAAGAGCAATGGCTGAAATAGGAGAAACTGATTCAGAACAAGGTGGTGACTTGAATTTCTTCAGCATTGAGCAAGGCAAAGCAATCATTGATTACTTCATTAACAGGTATTTATTGCTACAGAATCTGTTATTTCTTATTAAAGTAATTTAACATAGTGGGGAAATGACTGGTAAAATTATTGTTGTTGTTATTATTAAATACAAAATAATTAAATTATTCACATATTAAAAATTATTAAATTGCTGTTATTTAACTGGATATGTTCCTACTGTGCCAACATACTGTACAGATAAAACCTTAAACCATTAAAAAGAAGAGAGAACAGGAAAAGAAGAGAGAATATACAAGTAAAGATCTAGCCTCAGTTGTCAAAGCCCAGAAAATAAATTTAGACTGGAAGTTTATCAAACTGTAAGATTCTGCTGAAAATATTCCTTCTGAGTTTTGTTTTGAGTAATAAAAGGAAACAGTTAGAATGGTATATAGAGAATATTCTTGATTTGTTTTTAAAACATGCTACTTTTAAATTCCATCCGAATAGAATTTTAGGTCTCGTCTGTAACTCTAAAGTCTGGCCTTGACAGCTGTAGTGGACTTCTTAAGTGATTTAAACTTTTTTACTTTACAGAAGTAAAACTTAAGGTTACAATCATATAAGAGTCATAAAAATGTTGCATTTCAAAACCAGCAAAATTCCACTGTCTGCATGAAAATGTTTTCTGACAAGAGATACAGAAAGAGATGCAAACAGCAGTAATTCAGTTATTTATCTGAGAAGAATAAGAGTCTGATAGCACCTACTATATAGTAATGTGTACAGACCTTTCTCCATGAAATTCCATGTTTAAGTCAGTGACTCTACTCACACACCACTGTTTCCAGTGCATGGTGGACAGAGTGGTTCTCAAGCTCTTTTATCACCCCTGAATGTCGGGGAACAAGGAGATGGACAGTTAAGAAGTTGGTCTTGTAATATGTGCTCATACCCTGCACTGCATCTGTAGCCCTTCAGCCCATTTTTTTACCTGAATGCTGTTTAGAGGGGAATTTGTGGCAGATGGGCATAAAAAACTCCTTAAGATCATAACTGATCCATATATAGATTTGTTGGGAATTTTCAGACTGTTCTTTTGCTAGGAAAAGTTTGACACGTCAAATAAGGTTTTTTTAGAGTGTTTTCCTGAATGCAGAAAAGTATTTCCTCTTGAAGACAGGCAAAAATATTAGGGTAGTTACGAGCCTTCCAGTTTACAGTACTTGGATTCAGACAGGAGATTTAAACCCATCACAGGCAATTTCTCTTAAAATTGGCTATAAAGTTTGTCTCTTTCTCCTGCTCTCTGATTTTTTCTCCTTTGTATCTTTTTCATGGAAAATACAAAAACCCTTCAGGTTCTTCCCGTATGAAATGGGAACATCTCTTTAAATCTCAAATTTCTGTAGTCAAGGCAAACCCATGTCCTGCCAAGTACTAGCCCTAAACTAAAAGGAAACTTGGCATTTGAGATGTCTCTCTCAACTTCTTTTACTTCTCCCTTCCTGTCTGTGTCTTTTGTGTATTTATATGGAACAAGTGTTCTCTCCAAATAGCATGTCTATAGCTCTTTTATAAATTATCCATTGAGAGATATCTTGTTCATGAAGTAATTCCTTCACAGTCACGAGAATTTCATCCAAGAGATTAGATGCTCCATCCTTCTACCACCAAAGTATTAACTGGGCAGGAATACAATCAAGCCACAAGACTTTTGCAGCAGAATGGTATTTTGGCTGCTAGATTTGTGTTTTTATGTTCAAACTGCTCAATTTATTAAAAGCGTGTGCTGTTACAAGGTCATGGATATACACACATACACTGAAATGTGTTGTATGTGTCCAGTTTATGCATTCCATTATTTCAGTCATTGGAATATTTTTTCCCAAATAAGAACAGAATCAGCAAACTTACATGAGTGTACTTTGAACTTTGTGAACTCAGAAATAGGTTGACTGAGTTATTGAAATTAATGTATCACTTCAACATTTTTTCTTGTTTTATTTTAAATGATAGGCCTATAGCACTCTTTTTTTCCATTCAAGACAGTATGACATGTTGTAGTTCAGATCCCATTTTTACAGGTGAGCTCTAAACCCCTGAGATTTATAATGGAAGCAGGGACAAATGCTTAACTACGTTGGCACAAACTGTGCAGCAACTATAATGACACCTTCAGGTTTGGTGGAAGGTGACAGTTATCATCTTTTTATCTTGTCTCCCTGGGCAAACACACATCAACATAGCTCTTGACATTTTCTTTCAGGAAGCAGTGGAGCTGGGGAAATGTGTCATTGTTAATCACCTTCAGATTCTCATATGACATCACAAAAGGGTCTATTCCTAATCTTACTTACACAAGCAAATTTTTTTTTGTGTAATTGCTGAAAACACTGATATAGAATTTTTTAATTGTTCACAACAGATAGGAACAAAAAAGCATTTTCTATAATATTGACTAAAGAAAGAAAACTACACTGTGTAAATATGGATGTATAATTTATGTGATTTGATGTAAAGAGCATTATATGGAGGAATTCCTTCCTTGATAGAGCATTAAGGGTGCCAGGTTGAACAGAGTTATGTTTAAAAATAAAGATGTAAAATTCAGAAATGCCAAATAAAATTACTTGTATTTTTGGGGATGTTATATATTATTTGTACCTGTAACATAGTGCATAAAGAATATCATAATACATTTAGAGGGCAAGGGAAAAAGGCCTGATTTTTAGGTGCAGTAAATCTTGCTCATTTCCAAACCACTGGAATAAGTAAAAGAAAAAAGTCTGAAATGCTAATTTCTTTCAGTGCAGTTGGAAAGATGTATGTCTTATTTCTTGTGTTTCTGTGATGTTCATAAAATATTTTTTTTGTATTTTTTTTCAAATAGTCCCTGTTAAAATTTTGGCAAAGAATAGGTGTGTGTGTGAGGGGACGTGTATTTCCATACATTAGTACGAGTAATTTCCAGGTTAAGTCCTAAAGTCTGTTTAAACATCATTTCTCTATCCACTGAAACATGTCAGGAATTCTTTAGTGAAGTGCTGCAATAAAAATGTACTGCAAATGAAATGGCAAATATTGTAAGAGCTTAATTAAGTGCCTGTGTGTTTTGGGTTTAGGGGAAGGCAACCTGTAGCTGATGGTGGCCAAACTTGCAGGTGCCAAGGCAAGAGGCATTGCTGGCCCGTTGATGGCTCTCTTAAGAGAAGAGCCCGTGTCCTGTCCCTGGGCAGAAAGCACAGGAACCACTTACAGATGCTCTCTGCAAATATTGCTGTACTTTTCACGGATACATCAGGCAGGAGTGTGATAAACTCTTAAAATCATCCTTCAGCCTGGACTTGCTATGAAATCACAGAGCTGTGTTTTAAATTACGTGCCAAAATGACGTGACAGAAGCCAGAAGTTCTATATCATGATTTTAAGAGGAGAAGTAATTGTAACAGATGGACTGTGACAAACAAAACCTCTGATTAAACAAATGCCATATCATTGATCATTAGAAAAGGAAACAAGGAAAATTATTTCAAACATGTGAAAAGGAAAGCCATACATGTTTTAAGGAAGATAAATATTTTGGGCCATTGAGAAAGTCTATTTAAAGTTACTTTTGTTGTAATACACAAAACTGCTGTGTGTCAATCGAGTTTTTTAGTTTGTCTTTGAGGAAATACTAAGCTGATTTTGCTAAGTGACCTTGAGAGAATAAATGCTTCCATTCTTTATTGTTTTGGTGTTCCAAGATCAAACTTGCTCCCTGGACTGGCAGCCCATCCCAGAATCTGAAATTTGATTTGGCTTTGTTTCCCTCTTGTCTGCCATTGCTGATATTAAAGGCATAAGTATCCTGGTGATAAGTGTTTCAGGAATTACTTTTTTCAGAGTAGAACTTTGTCTTCTCAGAGTTCAATTCCATATGGACTAAGAGGATGTATTTTTAAGTATCATACTATATTTTCTACAACCATCTGATAGCATATCCTGCAAACAAAATATGCTGCGTGTTGTATCTGAAGTTAAACAACGATCTCTTTTTAGAATTTGGAGTATTACCATGCTGGAGGATAACCCTTAGTTTAACAAAATTTGTAATATTTTTATCTTTTCAAAAATTTACAACTGTAACAGTCCATATTCTTTTGTTTTTCAGCTTATTTAAATACTATAGAGTGTTTGAACTCCTCTTCCAAGGTCCTAGAGGACTTGAGTTAAGTGATGAGGTGAGTCATTTATATAGATGGAACTCATTATGCAGAGTTATTTAACGAGTGCACCCTGGCATATGTTTTATATTGCTCAAAGCAACTTCATGTCAACATTACTACGTTACTAACGTAAAATGGCTGATTAAAGAACACAAGTTGGATGTTTTGATCCTCATATTCAAAATTCATTTTGGATTTCAAAAAAGTGTAAATGCAGTGCTTGGTTAAGCTGTTAGTTGTGTTAAATCAGGAACACTTTTGTGTATGTATTTGTAAGTTGATGCATGTAATTTGAATTAGCAATGCATGAGTCTGGCTCTATTTTAAAACCAGCAGTCAAAATCAGAAAAGGTTGTGTACCAAGGCCAGTCTGACCACAGCCCTAGTATTTATGTGTATGTACAGAGTTTTATTTCTCCTGTAGCCACAACAGTTAATTATACTGACTGTAAAGAAACAAGCAAGCTAGAAGTTGTGCATTTTGGAAGCAGTCAGTTAATGGCAGTGAGGTGGCTTGACTGTAAACTTTGTCATGCATTCTAACTTGCATGTGAAAAAATACATAGGAAAATGTGTCGATGCAGGATGTGGCCTTTAATCAAATGGACAGATTCAATCAGTGAAATAAAACCTTTCTTTAGCCTTACTGTGCCTTCTGAGGATATATGTTACAATACATTGAAAAAGATTTACATTTTAAATTTGTATTAGGAGACAACTGGTTGCTCAGAGAGGCACAGTAGTAAAATTTTTTTGATGGCACTTATATTTTAGCTTATCACTACACAGTGACGTTAAAATTAATGCACTGGAAAATTTTCTTTACACTTTGAGCTGGTGGTTGGACTCTGTAAATGATGTGGGATAACTTCTTTCTGTGATGCTTTTAAATATAAAAAAGGACTTTTCTTGATGTGGATGCAGATATTTGGAATTTATTCTGATAATTTCTAAGGTGGGCTAAAATTCCAATTGTGATGCAATTGGTGACTAAACTGTCAATACATAGGTAGAGCAGGATTTAAGAATTACTGTATTAGAGTGGGTGTTTTATATTAGCTAATCGGATCAATGGGTGGTTAGCACTTCCTGATTGGTAAAATTGATTTTAGTGAGGCTTTGATTAAGTGATTGTTGTGTAAATTTGGGTAATGTATCATATCAGTTTCAGACTAGTGTAGAAGAAACATCTCTGTGTTTTCTTAAAACGCATTTGTGGTGGGTGAGATCAGCACAGGCCGTCCCAGCCACGGAAGGATGGTTGCCCTTCCCAGGTGCTGAGGAGCACCATCTCTGCTGAGGGTACCACCTCCTCCAGGGAATAGCAGAAATGGATTGCTGGGAATGACTTGGATGAGAGAGAATCCATCAAAGCAACAAGTGCCATCTACAGTTATAACTGTCACAAAAACCTGCAGGACAGTTTTCAGCCATAACTCCTTTACAGCCATTTCTTACCTATGGCACCACTTCAGTTTAATACATTTTGTATTCTGGGTTACATGGCAGAGAGCTTTTAATTTGTCCAACCACACTCCAACACCCAAAAAAATCAATAGTTATATTCTGTTAGAGTCTATTTTGATAGGGTGATGCATTGTTCTTCAATAAGTAACAAGTTTAAGGCATTGAAGCTGCACATACAAATTTATGGCATTATTTGTGCTTGCTTTATGTATTAAAGTGTGATGAGAGGTGAATCCAGCATAGACTTCAAGTTCTTTTGCTACAACTTTGTTTATTTAGAAATACTTATGCATAAAGGAGAGCATTACTTCTGTATTTCCAGTCCCTTAGAGGAGCAGCTCAGACCCCGAGGAGCTGGTGGGACTGCCATGGTTTGGTGTGTGTCCCTGTGGCAGGAGCACACCTGGAGTTGCCTGCTCTGCAGTGGATCTGCTCAGGGAACAGGAGAGCCACTGGGATAGCTGTGTGCTGAAATTAGACTGTAAATCTGGACTGACTGCAGTCCTGCCATGTAGACCAATGTCTTACAAAAAAAAGGCCACTCCAGACACAGCACAGCCCCCAGCTGGATGTGATCCTGATTCTAAGCTGAGAACGATTAATGTCTAAAAAGTTTTCTTTTAGCTCCAGCAATAAAAGCCTGTTCTTTGGAACAGGGCACTGTAAATTGTAATGGCTAGATTTGCCCAAATAACAAGAACCACGGTGTTCCAAGAGCTTAATTATAGTATTATCTACTTTTGCAAATGAACACTTTGAGACAAGTCAGTGAAATGACTTGCTTCAGCAGAATTGATTTGCTTCCACTGAAATGGCTTCAGCTCAGTGAGATGTGTGCCGAAAGAATTACCTGCTGAATAAAAGCCCAACAGCCTAACGAGGAGAGCTGCTCCTTTAAAAGAGATGCAGCTACAACAAATAAAAGCCATACTCAGTGTTTTAATGGATATCCTTTCAGAGAAACCGCAGTGTGTGTTTTCCAGAGAAATCTTATAGTGATGGGCTGTAAACTCATTGGAATTTTTTTTTTTCTCTAGCACAGGCAATTATACAGTGTTCTCAATCAGGTTTCCTTTTTGATCTTTCACTGCAGTTATTTCCAAATGACCCTGTCATTTCCTGTGTAGAATAAAATCAGACAAGAAAAGGGAAATGACTCAAAAGTCAGATTATGCATACAATATCTGTGCCAGTGACACTTAACAAAATTTAAGTTATTTAAATGTAGCACATAATTAGTGGAGCTTCACAGTCTGATTAATATTCTGCATTTGATGCAGCTAGCATAATGGAGCCACCTTTGTAAAATACAGACAGTGTTCAAGTCTTTAAAAAAGTAACAACTGCCTAGCTAATTTAAATATATTTTTCTTCTTGCATTGGCTAAAGCCTTCAAACCCCAAACTGCCTGAGGTGATCATATTGCCTAGGAAAAAAAAAGGTTAAAACAGAAAGACACGAATGCTTGGTTAGATGATAAAACACACATCACACTTCTAACCTACTTTGACAGTATTTAAAATTTAAAACTTGCCTTTCCAGTTATCAAATCCCTTACTTCTTCTCCGTTCCAGATCTACAAAGACCTATATATTATGTATGCATGAATACCTGTTAGAAAACATGACGGTACAAGGAACTGCTGAGAAGTGTTAAGATTGCCAAGTAAATTCATTGCTTTTTTTTTCCTGTTACTATTATGAGCAGTTCCCCCTGTTTAGAATGATTACAGAAGAAGCTGTGCTTTAGCTGTTCTGTGGCTGTGATCCAAAATAAAATGCATGTAGTGCTAACGTACCACGGTTCTTCAGGAATATTGTTAAAGATACTGGTTTTTTTCCTTTTGCCTGTTCTGGAGGTTTTGCTCTCTAGCTGTGATTTAGTGCACCTATATTAGCCTGCAATTTCAAGGAAAGCAAGAGGACTACAGACTAAATCTTGATGTGCAGGGATTCAGTGGAGCAATTCCTATTAACACATGTCAGATCTTATAACAAAGGTTTAAATTGTTAATACATGAATTGCGTAGAAGTTTTTATTCTTTTCTATTTCTATGTTCAGTTAATTTATTTTGCTCTGATAGGATGATATATTACAGCCTATCTTGTAATTTTTTTTCTTGCATTTACAAATTGTACCTTATACTACAGTTCATGTTTTTTGCTGCTCTCTGTTGTGTATTTTTGGATGGAATGAGGCTGAGGTCTTTTGGGATTATGTCTGCTTTGAAACATTTCCTAATAAAAATAATGTGGTTGGTAAATCTAGTTTTATTCCTAGTTGCTTTAGCCAGCCTGATGGAGTAATCTGCTATTTTATGGCCCAGATGACTAGCTAAGTTTGACTTCTTGAAATAGTAGTGTACAATGTAATTTTCTTTAGAGATGTCATAGTGGGTCAGGTTGCAATAAAAATATCGAAGATTAAGTTTAATGGCAGTGCAGATTCAGTATTATAGCAGTCACTAGATATCATCCTCTGTACTTAGAGTTCCAAAACAGTTTCCATTAATGCCTTCCTTCCATATACTCCTTACTTTCTGAAACATTAGGCTTTTGGACTATGTCTGGTCGTTATCCAATTGTGGGTTGGGCTGTTTTTTGGAGTTTTTTAAGTTCGAACAAAATCCCTTCTGTGTTTGAATTTAAGGGGGCGAATAGGAAGAATATGCTATTTGAAAGCTAGTAAAGTTGTGGTTTTTTTTTTTTTTTTTCTGATGGCAAAAGACCTGAAGTCTGGGACTTGACTTTGATATGTAATCCTCATTAGGTGTTGCATATTTAGATTAACTAGTTAATCAATCATTGTTTAAACAAATTTGCTCAATGATTTCTTGAGAACTGCATTTTAAAGATCTATGAAAACAGAACATTTCCACAAGCATATCAGTTCACACTAGAGAGACTCATTCCCCAGCTAATGGAGTGCTTTTCAAAGCCTAGGGGTTTCAGATATTTGTAATGCTTAAAAACCAGTGAGTTGATTTTTTGTTGCTTTGTTTTGTAAATATCACCATGGCAAAGGCACCAAGAGGAGCATAGGACTGGAAGGGATGTCTTCAATTGTCAGCTCTACTGCCTCTTTCTCATAGGAAAACACACAATTCTCTTGAGAAACTTGTCGGACTCCAGTTTTAAAAGTTAACTATTTTTTGTCTTTGCTCTTCCATTTAGAAAGCTGCCCTGGTGCCTGGTTTCTGTAATGGTTATAAAACTTCAGTTTCTAGTCTGAGTGTATTCATGACAAGCTTATGTGCATTTGTCCTTGTGCCAATTTGTGCCAGTATTGACCTTTAGCTCTCATTCCATCCCCTGTGTTTATTTTTCTGGTGTATAAAGAGACAGCAATCTTATTGTCAGCCTTCATTTAGCTAGACTAGAAAAGCCAGCCTTCTCTAATCTTTGCTTTCAAGGTAAACTTTTGATACGTGTATTCTTACAAAGGTACCAGCCTCTAGTCATCCTGTTGGCCTTTTTCTATAATTGTTCCACTTTAAATCAGTTTTGTTTGAGTGTAAGTGACCAAACTGACATAATATTGTTGCTGAGATAAAAGCAAGGCCTTGTAAAATATCAATAGTGCTTTCTTTTCCTCTGTTGGGAATAGCCTACATGATAGGTCCTAGAAGCACATTTTATACCTGTATCATGTGGCTGCCTCCTCGTACATCTACTGTTCTGGTTCTCCTTTATTACTGTATTTTCCAGCTGAGGTACTCCCAGTGCACAGTAGGTTTTAAAAACATTATGTCCCCACAATGTCACCTCCCAATTTGTCATTGAATACGAGAGTGAATAGTCTTCAAGGCCATTCAGTCCCATCTGGATGATATTCCTGCCCGCTCATGAATTGATCATCTCTCTCACATGGCTTTTGTCTAGAAAATTAGTTATTTAATAAACTATGAAAGTAGTCTGGCATCATGTATCTTTGATAAACCGATGTTGTGTTACGTTCCATTTCTCTTTCATTTCCATGCTCTTATTTATTTTTTCCTTCAAAACAAGTTCCTCAAACCTTTACTGCTATGAAGATCAAAACTACAGTTTCAGGAGTAGGTTCATTATTTTATGATTATGAATGTTTAAAACTAGCAAACTGGTACTTGGTCTTTTGATGTCTTGAGGGGAAATTTTTGATGTCCATTACAGAAGTGTGTCGTACCCAAGACAGGATTACTGAAGCAAGCAGCTGCAGAGCCAGTGGGTTTTGTGACAAAAATCACGAATATCAGGATCCTTTGATCTTGAAGCTTGCTATGGCTATAACCAGAGAGATCTTGAAGGACTTGTGATTAGTCTGAATGAAAAGTGGAGTCTGTTGGAATTGTATGCAAGTATTACTTTAAATATTTAAGCATAATTTGCGCAGTAGAAACTACCTTTGTTTTTCAGAGATTGTTGTTGTTATACTCATTTGCCAGCAGGGGAAATACACTGACCTTTAGGAGTTACATTTCCATGTAGGTCACATGCTGATGGTCTGCTACAGCAATTTTAATGTTCCTGAGTTTTGGTAGCTGAACTGCATTGCCCTGAAAGCCTGTCAGAGCTCCAGGGAGCTGGTGGAATTCTTAAGCCAGTGCTGAGTACTTTTACAATGCTTTAGAGAATGATTAATGTAATATTTTTTAAATTATTTTCTTAGGAAACATCAAATACAAAACAAAACCTGCTCTTTAACTCAGTAACATGCGTGAAGTCACGAAAGAAGAGAATTCAGGCAGGAAAACTGCCAAATAGCTGACATAGGCTGTGCCTTCAGTTTACTGAGCACGATGGTTTTGACTCAGCCAGCCTTTAAACAAGCGCCTCTTTTTACGAAATTGGGAACTTTAATTTCAATGGACCTATTCACCATACGCAGAGTTAAACTGAGAATTGACTGGGGTCACATTGTTCAGCACCCTGGAGTATGAAAAGCTAAAAGCACTAGAGAAAAAAAAAGTAAAATTGAAACTCATCATAACTTTTTAGTTCAGTTTTACAGTTGACAAAACATCACATTTTTTGACTGTATCATGTTAAGTAAGAGAGAGAGGAAAAAAACCTTGAATTCTTGGCATGAAAACGTTTCTGGAACTGTGCAGGAATTAATATATACA
This sequence comes from Myiozetetes cayanensis, assembly GCF_022539395.1. Lineage (NCBI taxonomy): Eukaryota > Metazoa > Chordata > Aves > Passeriformes > Tyrannidae > Myiozetetes > Myiozetetes cayanensis. Next base: position 30,734,536 of record NW_026086605.1, read on the forward strand.
CAGATGTGCTCTGTGAGTTTTTTCATTATTTATTTAGAAAGCGGCTTGATTTCTGTATGCGTGTGTTTGGGTGTATGTAAACATACCTAGTTGTGATAACGGCCCTAATGACTTGTTTATTTGCTGGAATGCAGGTCAACTAGGAACTGTAGGCTTTGGCTGGAGGGACAGTCAGTATGTTAATGACAGCATGTTTCTGCTGTTCATCAGAATATTCTATGATCCAAATGATTAAGTGCTATATCAGAAGGCTAGAGCACATATTTAAAAATAGTTATCAATCAAGATGTAAATTTTAATAGAAGTCATTGAGATTGGCAGAAATTACTTGGATGAATTTTAAAGTGGTTAAGCAAAGTAACTGAAGGCAGACTATTAGGGTATGAATTTTGTTTTACTTTTCTTGTATTCCTGAATAGCTCACTCTGTTGATGCCCTTTGGGAGCTCTACTTGTTTTACTTGACCAGCATAAAACAAAGTACTTGGAGCTGAGCAAAGATGACTAATTTTGTTTCATAGAAGATTCTAAGATTTTTGCAGTTTGACTTAATTCCAGTTTAAAACAGAAAAATAAACCCTTTTAACAGAATTGCTGTTCTTAGATGTCTGTGTTTAAACTCCCTGACACCAAAGCAGTGCTCTTGAAGACCTTTTCAGAGCCCAGGCTCCATCCTGGTGCCATAGAGTGTAGTTGGCTGTGCAGGAACAAGGCCCACATGATTCTGGGGTCTGTGCTGTGCTCCCAGCTTTCCATAAGGCAGGTTGGGGAGCCAAAAATCTAGAAAACAGGTTCTAGGTTAGCCAACATGGCAAACTGTTGAAAGAGCTTTTTGTACATAAGCTGGTGAGAGCCAGGTAGGCTGCTGCTGGAATGTTAGCAGGGACTTATTTACATCCTCACTTTTAGGTAGTTCAAAGAACATTTGAGAGGAATCTGCCAAAAAACCAAAACCAAAACCAAAAAAAAACTCCAAACCAAACCAACAAAACAAAAACCAAAACTAAACCAAAAACAAACCCACAAAAACACAAAACCCAAAAAAAGCAAAATCAAAAAAACCCAACCAACCAACCAAAAAACCAACAAAAACAAAGGGATACATTTTATTTTGAACCGATACTGTTTTCAGTGTTAAACTCTTCCATGTAACGTAGCAGGGATCACGGAGTTATTCAAGAAGGTGCCTCATTCCATTATATTTTGCTGGTTCAGATTTAGATGCCTTTTTTTAAAGTTGTTTGCCAGCAGGTACCATTTTGGTACCATTTTGGTACCTGCTGGTCCAGTGTGACTTACTGGTTTTCCAGAGCAATTGCCCTGTTTTCAGAATTTGCAGCATAATTTTTGTTCCTTGGCAAACGTGAACTTATGGTATAATGAACAACTGCTTTTGTACCCCCTACCTTTGTCTGCAGCTTTTCATCATTTTGAAGATTAAATTGTGTTCATAAAAGTATCTGTGGAATGGGCAAGTGATGTGATATTTCATGGGAATGTATCCCCATGGGTGAATAGTTATGTATCAAATTCATACATCTTGTGACCTTATGTTACGAATAACATGTTGACCTTATTCATATAAATAAACAGCATGACATTTCTTTACTATGGTGATTTATAATCAATATACATTTTAATAAATTTTTATCCATTTAGTTGATGTTATGAGGACAAATGTAATCCAAGTTTAAATAACAGACAAGTTTTGCAATCCTTTAAAGTTCCTTTTTAAAATGCACCGGAAAGTTTGCATGTCTTCTAATTTCACCTTGAATTTTACAGCTTGTCATAAGATACAACATAAAGTATTTCTACTGAACATTGAATCTGATGTATTTGAGTTTTTAATTCATAAAAGTTATTTTGATTTCCTGTAAATATGCTAAGCTCAGCAAAATGTGGTGTTACTCTTTAGAAAGCTGAGTTTTATAGGATGTCTGGTTGGTATGTGAGGTAACTTATATTGCTACTTAGGCTTACATTTAATAAACCTTAGCTAGGAAAATTGTTTAAATTTCAAAGAAAAGATAATAAATAAAATGAGGGCATAGAATATTAATGTGAACTGTGCCTTTATTTTGTTAAAGCATTCAAAGTTAAATAGTGGTGGTCTGTTAACAATCTAGGGCTATTTGGCAAGTCTCTAAACTTACTCAATAATCAAAACATAAAAGGACAATGGAAACTTTTCACAATAAAAGAAAAAGGAGTTGAGTACAGAAACCAAACAAATTATTCTCTGCTTTTTCTTGGTAAGGAGGTGAACTTTATAGGAAGGGCAGCAAGCTCTAAGTTAGGGTTGCCTTTTCCTGTCATTGTTATAAATTACATCTGTCTGTGAAGAATCCTCTCCAGTTATTTCGTGCTTCATGGCTACGGGGGAGGTGTGCGTGTCTATCTGGAATGGGGCAGAGAGAGACAGACTGTGGGGGAGCCTTCTTCTCATTTTACTGGTTTGTTTTTCACTTAGGAAATGGCAATTCTAAGCATTAATTTGCCTTGCTTACTAAATATACAGATGGATAACATTCCGAAGATCCCAGCTGTGTAAATAGAATATTAACAAAACAACTGTTTTCTTCAGCATTTGTATTATTTGTTCTTTGCAGCTTGCTAGACTTTTGAAAGACTTTGACATCATTTAGGTTCAGTGTAATAATTCAAAATGTGTTTATTAATGGCTTGAATGAGGAAAACATTTGACAAAGGGATGGACTTCATCCAAAACATAATGCTTGATTCTTTCATGGGAGTCTGAATACACTGCAACAATATTGTAAGGCACCAGAAATATGGGAAGGAGCTGCCAAATGGTACTGGGAGGAGAGCTGTGTACATACTGGGGTGCAGTGTGCTCTCCATCTACCTGGTGAGCACCCAAAGAGAGTAAGCTGAGATATCCCATGTATTACTGTACAGACAAGAGAGAAAGGGGCCAGAACCAAGTCCCTATACTATTTATTTGAAGCTAAGACTTCATTATGTATTTGCAGCATTGCACTCAGAAGAACAACATTGAATAGGTAGAATATACTGTGTCTCCCTGGGGAGAAAAGATGGCAGCTGGAGCATTTTGGTGTGTTTCATGGTTAAGACTTTTATCTGAAGTATTTTATGGTTTGGCTTCCCATTTGCACTGTTGAAAATTGGGTAGTGAACTCATCCTGAAACTCCTCTTGACCTAATTAAAGCAGAGAAAAGGAATACTTAATTATTTATACTTAATGTTTGCTTTTTCATACTTATGAGAGTGGGCAGGCTCTCTGGCTGACTTTAAGACGCTAAGGTGGTGAGAGTTTGTCTTTTTCTTTTTTTTTTTTTTCCGAGTTGATTTCATCCTTCCATTTTGTCCTCGTCTCAGACTTTGCCAGAGCCTGTGTGGGTTCTGCAGAGTTCCACTGATGATGGTGCTGAGACCAGGATAAAACACACATAAACCCAGATGTTTTCAGCTGAAATACGTCAACTTTCTGCTCTCCACTTTTATGAGAAGTGGTCCTTCTGACCTTTTTGGTTGGTTCTACAAGAATCCAACAACATTGTAAAAACATATTGCAGTAAATATTCTTACTAGTCCCACAGCACAGAACATTCTGCATGAATTACAGGCTAATACACCTATTACTGTTTTCTTAGTGTTAGAATTCACGTGCTTGGTAAAAGTTTTGTTGTCTCTGTTCAATTCAAATAACACTACACAGGGGACAATATCTCCTGTGCAGTTGCTCCGTAGTTTATTTTGACTGTGCATATCACATTTGGCTTATGAACACAGTCTAAGGAAATGGCATAGATTCTAAGAGATAAAGATGAATGTTGTGTGCTTCATTTATAGGAAGGCCATCCAGATATGGTCTCAGAGTTGTGATAACATCCTGTGCTTGAGAAGTCTTGAATTTTGGATCGATCAAGGCTGTGGACTTGTTTCAGGCACTAACAGGCTGGAATTCGGGTCTACCTCTTTAGATTTACTGAACGTTGTGTGTTGTGAATACATTGCAACTATCGACAATGTGTGTGGTACTCTGGTCTAATAAAATAGAGGAGGGCTAGGGATGTTCCTTGGAGATTATTCTACTTTGAATATCTGCCTCCCATTCTCTCAGTTTTTCTTAGCATTCATTTTGTATTCATGACACCCGCTTATCATTTTTGTCTCTGTCTGTTATACATTTAGGATCTTACTGATTTTCTTTTGTTCTAAGAAAGATACTGTGCCAGATTTTTGTATTCCTCAGGAGTTAGGATGTGGTCGAAGATTTACATTTGGAGAGATGTTCAACTACCTGTCATGATCTTATTTCCAATGAAGTATTGAAAGGTTTTACCCTTGCTTAGGCTTGCCATGGTAATAGCATTACTGTTGTCCAGGCAGGTCTAGATTAAAAGAAAGTGAGGGCTAGAGTCCAAGTTGCTGACTCTTCTCTTTCTATTTTTTTGGTTTTGGTTTGGGTTTTAGTTTGCTTTTTTTTTAAATAATCCTACTGGTGGTCCATTGTGGTGCCCTCTGAGGCCTGCAGAGTCACAATGGCCCCTGTACACCTGAGGTACCACAGTGTCACACAGCCCTGGCAGTTCCTTGGAAACACACATGCCCTTGAGTCTCTTGGCACTGCGTGCATACTGCTATGTAACTGTGCACTGAACCACCCATTTCTGTTTAATAATCATGTTTTGTTTGAGAAATCAAGCAGTTGTCAAGGGGGAAGTAAGGAGCCAAATGTTACTCATTTTGCCGTGATTTTATCTTTTGTCCCTCCTTCTTGCTTGCAAATACAACTCCCTGAATTACTGACTGTAAAATTAATATCATTTTCTTTGCAACCCTGGCACAGCCAAACACAATAGGAGAAGGTAAAGACAGGATTTCAGTCTTATCTCTGTGTGTTTCCGAACTACTGCTGGTTTGACTTCAGTTCCTATTCTTGTTATTCTTACTGGTTTTATTGCAGGATATTTAATTGTCTCTTTGTTCTGATCAATCCTCAGTTAAATGGATAAATAATAAAAGAAAGAGGGTACATAATCAAATTACCAGGAATAATTGATCAGTCCAAGCATTACTGGAACTTTGTAGTGAGAAAGAACAGGGCTTTGGTATCAGAGTCAAAAAGGCCAAGTGTTTAAAACTGACAACACAAACACATTGCTACATTGGCACATCTTTGTGAATTTAAATTACAAATTATTGTGTATAATCAGAATCAGAGCAACTGAAAACTCATACAGCATGGATAGACTTTATTAATTTTGGATACAAATGACAGGCATTAGACAAGCTTAGAAATCTGACAGACCAGGAGAATCTTAATATTTGACAAGTGCAAGATAAAATGAGAATTTGTCTTGTGGATTGCTGGGTTTTTTTCTTTCATAGCAGCAGGAACATTGCAGAAACTATTAAGCAGCAAACCATATGCATTAGCATAAAATGTGGGAATCTGCAGTAAGGGATCTTGTTTAGGTAACAGGAAAGTTTGAATACATCAGCAGGACATGGTGTATTGCACAGGGGACTGTGGGTTGCTCTGGGAACTGGGAATTAGGCACTAAAGTTTTTCAGAGGTCAGCTGCCATTTTCGTACATTTACCACTTTGCAGACTATAATATGAATTGTTCTCATTTCATTTTGTAGTGAACAAATACAATTAAAAAGATAAACCTGCTTTCTTCCTTAACATTTATGTTAGCATACTAGCAATTTTAGTAGCAAAATGAAATGCTTGATCAGATAAATATCAATAACTCTAAACTGTACAGATGTAGAATTTTATTTTTAAAAAATTTTATTTTCATATTCTCTTTACCAAATCAATTGGAGAAGAATGGATGAAGAGTAAAGAAAAAGTAGCATGACTGTTAGCAAACTAAACCCTGCTCAGTGGAATTCAGTTGTATAAAAGGTCATTTTTATAGGTGTGTGCCTGTGGATCAAGTCTGGAAAGATCAGTATGGCAGGGGAAAAATTAAAAGTGCTCAGTAAGAGTACACTAAACTAGACTAATGCTACAGAAGCAGTGGTGGTGCAGTGAGGTATTGCAGCTTCATTTTTACCTGGTGTCAGACTGACTCTGTCAAGTACTTCTCTGTTAAGACCCAATTTACTTGGGCTTCTTAAAATCTCTACTGTGACTCCAGTGTTCTGTGGAACTCTTCTCTTGGAACAGTAATTTCTACCCATCAAAACCATCTTGAACATTAAGATTAAAGAAATTCTTGAGATGGAGACTTTTAGACAAGTTTATCATAGGATAACCCAAGAGAAGCCTTTTAATGTCTGTCCTTCTATTACAGTTGTCAGGTATAAATTTTGAGTTTGCAGTTAAGATTTAGAGTCCAATTGAGGTGTTCTCAATCCCCTGTGCCCCAAGTAATTTCAGGGGAATTTCTGGGATTGTATCTAAAATAGACACTACAGTACTATGGTGTGTAATGTTGGCAGAATTGTTCCTCAAGATGAAAGCTATTACATTAAAAAATATTCTCCCTAAAATGCAAACATCTCATATTACATATTTGCTGCAGCTTTGTGATGTGTGAATGTGTTGTATGTATGTATAAGGAGAGTACGAAGTGCTGTACTGGTTCATCTTGTGGGTCATTCCCAAGTATGACTTCATTTAAAAACATTTTAACTAATTGTGCTTTGTATTTTCTGTAGTGAATTAAGGAGCCTAGTTAGTTTTCAACATGAAGAGGAGGTTACTGCAGTATTTCTGCAATATACCAGGAATTATATTTGTTAATATACTTTGGGAGCATTTAAATTCTAATCACGCAGACGAAAGGAAATTTCAAGTGATGGCAAGTAAATTTAAATTACACAACAGTAAAGACTTTCATACCTTTGAAAATATTTCAGCACTGGCTTTTTTTTCACTTGCTTTGATTATCCATGATCACAGCAGCGGAATTCTATTGCTGTTGCCATAATTTCTAAAGCATAACTGTGCTAACATGAAATATGTATGTATAGGTACATTTGCCAACTTGTTTTAATTTTGTCACTGGCTTTCCACCTCATGTATTGGGAGGGGCTGCTGATCAGTACACTGGCTGAAGGAGATGGAGATATGCAGGCAACATCTGCAGAAAAAGTAGGGTTTTTTTCTGTGGTTTCAACATAAAGAAAATTAGGTTTCTATCCTGTAAAATGTGTCTCTGTGACCTCTGGGACCCCTGGGTTTGCCAGCCAGCATTTGCTGGCTGTGCACTTGCAAGTGGCTCACAGGCCCTGGGTGAGGGAGGAGTTTTGTGCCACATAAACTTGCCAGCTTTGAGCAATGCTTTGTATCAGACCTCACAAGCTGGGTAGGTCCAGTAATCTAATGGACACTTGAGCCCAGGATATTTGGGATTTGTTTTCTGGTGATGCTTCCAGGTTGGTCTTGGTAATTATTCAAGTGTGTCTTGGCAGTTCCAGGAGGGAGAAGTTAGTTCTGCCAGGAGTCCCAGACCTCTGGGACTGGGGCTTTCAGTATCACCAACGATGCCAGAGACCTTTCCCACCTGACATGGAAGAGCATCCCACATCCTGTTCTCTGCCATGGAATGCCTGTAAATCTTGGTGTTCCCTGGAATTGAGGACTGCTACCTCCTCCTCAAATTAAAACCATTTCATGAGAATCTGCTATGAAGCATTGGTGTGTTGTTACTATCTCTCTTCAAATTGTGATTATTCCAGTATTTATCCCAGATCCTATCCTCTCTAGGGAGGCCAAAACTCCTAGGGAGTCATTGAATATGAGTAAGGAGCATAAGGAGTTTAGGACATAACCCTCAGAAGCCTGGTTTGATATTGGTGAAATCTGACTTCTTGATCGTGTGTTTTATAAGGAAATGATGGATTTTCTGGTGCATTTCCTTCACAAAAGCCATGAGGTGCGCAGGGACGGTGCTCCTGTTATCCTAAATGTGCTGAGCATCAGTGCGTGGCCTGGTCACCTGTGACGGGTGGTGCCACCTTGGCCATACTGGGCTGATCCCCAAGCAGGAGGGTCCCCCCAGGGTATTTGATGTGGTTGCTGTGCAGGATGCCCATGGCAACAGCTTTCTCACCAGGCACTCCAAGCTCTCTGTTGTGGGCAAAGCCAGCCCGTGGGGACACAGGGTGTGGGCCGGGTCCCATCTTTCTCCCAGTGGGCCAGTCACAGATGAGCAACATTACAAAACTGAAAATGGCTGAGGGTTGGGGGTTGTCTTCTCTGTGGATGTCGTCTTCTGGAGGAGCTCTGAAGGTGGAGCTGCTCCTCGAGTGAGGTGCTCAGGGGACACAGGCGGAGCAGTGTCACAATGGCCCCTGGGCACCTGAGGTACCACAGTGTCACAACACAGCCCATGCAGTTCTGTGGAAACACACATGCCCAAAGCCTGCTGGAAGTGGTTGGACACTCCTTGATGACTTGCTGTGGCTGCCAGGAGACTCATGGATTCAAGTCACTGTCTGTTCTTGGTGGTATGTACATTTTTTTTATCTAATGATGGAACTTGGCTCCTTCTGCAAACTGGGTCTTGGCTGAGGTAGAAGAATGCAATACAAGATACTTAGTGACTCAAGTGTCTTCAGAGAGCAAGGAGCAGGGGTAACATTTGTATTTGAAGATTCTGTCCAAGGAAGCATTTTCCTACCTTCCTCCAGCTTGATGTTCTCCTACCATGGGACTTTCCACCTCTTCAGCAGCACCTGCTTATTGTAGAAATGAGAAGAAAGAATTTAGCACAACTGTGACCAAAAATAGAATTCCCCAAATTTTTTTTATTGCTGTGTTTAACCTCTGCTCTTTTAATCATACGCACAGCAGGGAAAAGGGGATGTGCTCTAACAACTGGTCAGGTATTAAAGCAGTGCAACTTTTTAGCTAGAAATCATGCTATCAGTTGGAAGTAAACAATAAAGCTACATATATTTAATTATTTAATAAATTTTGAGTTATGCTATTCTTTTAATTATATTAATCAGGCAGGCTCCAACACTGCAAGCCTTAGGGCTTCAAGTACAATTTCAATGCTTTGTAATACATTTGCCAAACTTTGGAAAAAGATGAAATGGCTTAATATTGAACATTTGCTTGATTTAAATTTTACTAACCTATGCACTTCATAATTCATATTCTTTCATTGCAGTGTACAGCAGAATGATCATGGTAGTAATTATGAGCAAGCACTCCTTTTGCACACAGGTTTTGCTTATAAACTTGATGACTAAAGGCCTGGAATATCGAGGGAACGCTAAAGATCTGCAGAGCCTTTCACTTCAAGGTCACTGGTTCAAGCACACATTATTAAAGACACGAAGTTAACATCTGACTCCTGCTTCATAACATGTATGAAATGAGCTAGTGGTGTCGGTGGAGACAAGGAAAGGATACAACCAGTTTAATAGTAAGAAAAGTGGTAGGACTAATGGGTAGGTCCAAAAAAGAGGAGGAATCGGGAGACACCCAATGTACCAGGCTCCTGTCCTCTCCTGCATGTAATCCTTAGGGCTGAGTTCATTTCCTCAGTCTGGACAGGTTGTAGCCACCCTACTTGGTCCCATTTGATGTCATAAGCTTAACTGAGTTGAGCTGGGTAAATACTAGGATTCAGGTAAGGAAAGAATCCATGGAAGATTCAGGTAGAAGATGGTTTGATGATGAAGCAACAGTGAACCTGGTTGGATGTTGTGAGGGTCCTGAACAACAGGCTCTTTGGAGGGAGCTGCACACGGACATCCTGACCACTGGTCATTGCCTCAGACATACAAATCACAAGCAGAAAACTGTTGGCCCTGGTGTCCTCATGCTTGCCTTCCATGTGAGTAATTACAGCCTGCCAGTGGAATTCCCCAAAAAAGTTAATTGTGGGAGATACTCCCTCTTGATCAGTTGTGCAATGTGATTGCTGCTTCAGGCTCCTTTACAGGAGGAGTTGCTTTTCAGTGATGTGATTCCTTGATGTGAGACCTTTAAGAACATTAGACGTGTTTAGAGGAAGGACTTTGTGTAACAGGGCAGTGATTTTTATCAGCCATTTCAAAATGAAGTAAATTGCTTCTGTCTGCTCTAAAAAGGGCATTATTTTTCCTGCAGCTGCCTTTTTCCTTTTTTTTGGTCTTGCTGTTGTCATTGCTTTGAAATCTGGGCTGAGATTCGACCCAGGATGTCTTTACTTAATACATACACAGGGTTTAGTGAAAGAAGTTATTTTCACCATCATAAAGGAGCCCCATGACTTCTCCTTTCCATGGCAGATTTAGTTATGAACATAGGCAGAAGGAAAAAAAAAAAGCCCACCAAACTTCACATATGTAGTTACTTTGTTAATAAGCTCTCTTAAGAACATTTTGTGAGTAAGAAGGGAAATAAGGTGAGAAAGATCAGAGAAGGAGAAACTCAGCCTTCTAGAAAAGATGAGATACAAATGAGTTTCCAGGAAAAAGTCTGGAGAGATGGAACCTGGCTTGGTTTAGTTTGTTTCTTTTGCCCTTTAGCCCTTGTTACTTGTATAACATAAAGTTTTCATAGCTTTGGAAGAGGTTTTAGTCACAGGTTTTTTATAGTTTTAATATGTGTATACATTGAAAATATTTAGTAATATTTTATATTTAATGGGGGATTTTCTTTTTATTCTTAACACTTCTCTGGAGAAGAAAGCATTTTTGGAAGAACTCTTATCGATCTGAGCCACTGAATTAGTCTAATGTAGAAGCTGTTAATTGATAGGTGGTTTCACTTAATTGTAATGGAGAAAAGCCATTGAAAGATTTTTTTAATGGATTTTTATGAATGAAATTATGGTTTATTTTAAATAACTGTGTGATGCTAAATGAAAGGATCTCTGGAACTTTCCTGAATATTTTATTCAATAACCTTAGCCCATGTTTGTTTTCATGAGAAAAGAGAAGTTCCAAGTATGTCTTTTTTTAATTTAAAATGTCAGAAGCTTCTGTATAAAAATACATTTCAACCTCTAGGTATTCACACATTGCAAGAGTATTATTTCTTTTCATAAAAGATTCATCAAAATTCACATCATAATGTCTTTTTTTTTCAGTAACAGTTTAAAACCCAATCAGGGTTGAAAAAACGAAGGAGTCAGAGGTCAAAAATTAGATATTTTTTAAGTAACCCAGGGGGAAACATTCATAGGATATGTCAGTTCTTTCCTGAATGAAAACATGATAATTAATCCCTCACTTTGCACCTTGTTTTTTTCACCTCCAAACTTGAATACAAAATTTTTTTGACATAAAAGCCAATCGGTATTTAAAATTGTCATCTCTGTAAGAAAATGACATGGACTTGAAGTAATTAAAAAAAAGAAAAGAATTCTTCAATCTCAGGTTATGGTAACCTGTGATATTTAGTTGGAGGGCTTTTAGGGTTTGAAAGAAAAAAAATGCATCCAACAAAACTTTTGTATTTCAAAATATTAGTGCATTAGCTTTATTGGAAAAACCTGAAATTGTTCAAATGACCTCAGTAAAACAATTTGGACTACAATTCCCGGAATGCTCATGAAGCCGACATGTCTACATGTTCTTAAAAAGTCATAATCCATCATTCTGAGGCTAGATCGATGGATTATGACTTTCTGATGTCAGATATGTGAATTAAGGCTTTTTTGAGTACAGCCTGCTATCCAATTATTGCCCCTATTCATATATTATAAATCATTATTCCTTCACCAGGTAGTCAGCAGTTTCTATTTCCTAAAGTTTCAGAGCCTTCTTTTTTTAGCCGTTGTGGCGCTCCCATTGAGCAATCAAAACTGGAGAGTGCTGACCTGAGAAATAAAGCTTCTATCACAGCAAATTGTTGAGGGAACAACAGTCATTTCTAATTCTTCTAGTTTCTGTTGAAATAAGGGGTATTAGATTAGATTGAAACAAATCTCATCCCCTTCCTGCACAAACAAGCAATATAATAAATTAGTACAAAAGTTGTTGGCAGGCACTGACTTCATTTTTAAGTGCTCATGCCTGAGTTTCTTAAAACTGATGCTTTCTTCTGAGAAGCTGACTTTTTTTTATATATGAAGACTGATCGGCTCCTGATTTAAAGCCGAAATTTGCCAGCGTGCTACCTTAAGTGATTGTGTCTATTAGGTGCTGTTAAACTGAAGTTCCTTTGAATGAATTATTTATGGAGTAATAAATGCACCTCTAATGCAATGGAATATATGATAAAAATAAAAAATACTTTACTGTAACTAGTTTAGGTGTCAAATCAAAACACATCTTGAACAACTTTATTAAAAGATATTCAGAAAAAAGAAGAGCTGTTTTAGGATCTGTTGTGCATCCAGAGAAGTCATTAAATGAAATGTAATCGTGCTGTGTTGGAGAGTTATCTCAACAGATTTCTCAAGCTAAGGGAATTTAGGTCTAGTCCATGTGGATGGAAAAAATCAATAGTATGATCTTGTTGTTTTTTATTTCATTTTGCTGTACTGATATTCTTCATTAGGATGCAGTTTTCACACTAGATGGCTGTGCATAAAATATGTCCAGTCAGTACATTGCTGGTGGAGTAGTTGTCAAAAATGATGGTAATCGATGGAAGGGAGGTTGGTGTGGTAGAATTTTTTATTAACTCTTTGTCTCAGTCCTGCGTCTGCCATGAGAGAGTTATCACAGTACTGGCTGGTGTCTCAGTTTCTCCTTTGGGTGAGCACATGGATTCTAAAATCTGTGTCCCAAGGACTGTTTCTGTGACTCTCTCTTGAAAAACAGATTTGTGTTTCTTGTGTTGCCCCTGTTGCTCTTCAGTCAAGGATGTTTGTCAGAAACCACGTGAGAAAGTTGACATGGTATTTTACATGTCCTGCCATTAAGTAGTTGGGATGGGGGCCAGTTGGTAATGCTTTAATGTGCTGTAGTTTAATTCTTCTTAAAGGAAGACATTGTCTTGACATATTTATCTAATTCCTTGTTTATTTCAGGAGTTCTGGACATTAATGGCATCTTGCTCCCACCTTCCTTTTTCTCTTACCTCTTTCACATTTTCAAATTCTGGCCGCCAGGACTTCCAGGGTACTGCAGAGCACTGGTTTGTCAGGAGAGAACAGGAATAATTGTTCTATGAATGCTTCTGGAGAAAACATGATTTCAAGGACAAGTGCCAGCACAGGGTTGGAACCACTGGTGGAGCTTCAGAGCCTTTCTAGTTTCTGATAGCTTTCCGATGCGATTCAGCTTCAGAGCCCAGCCCTGCTGGTGGGGAGTCTAATGAAGCTCCTTCTGCCGCCCACGGAAGTAGGCTGCAACCCATTTTCAGATTTCCTGTGAAATACAGATGCCCACTAGATGGAGACACAATATTTTATACATTAGTGGCTGTACAGATGGTAATCAAACCCACCAGCTGCTGCCTGCGCGTTCTGGGCACCTCGCCAATTTACTGGCAGTATGTTGACTGGGAAGCAGACAGTGACACACTTTGATCGAAAAGCTTGTATGATGATTTTTTTTTTGTTGTAATATTATTGTTTTTTTAAAAAATGATAAAAGAGATCAAGATGTGTATCTTGATCAAAGGGTACTGCTGTCTGCTTCCCCATCAGCAACTTCTAATTTATAGAAATCAGATTGCATGGAAAGCAATCAGCAAAGGTTTGAGGTCTTTCTTGTTCTCACAGCCAAGACATGCTGACAAGTGAGAAAATTAAAATCAGAGAAGGTAGGGAGAGGACTAGTAAGACACTGGTTGAAATATAATTATTTAAAGTTCATGATTTTAATAATTTTAGGGCTGTAAAAAAAACCCAGTTAAAGTGCTCAAATTGGCTATCGCTTATATTATAAGAGCGCCTTAAGGTCTTTTCTCTGATGGAGAGTGTTGCTTTGAGACTAATTTACCACTGAGAGTGAAATATATCTGTTATTTGTTGTCACAGAATAATAACTTGTCTCTGGTCCTGGGGCCAGGTTTTTTAAAGGCACCTCCTATCAGCTCTGTTTCTTCCACACGGAGCTGTGCATCCAGTATGATTTATTAGGGTGTATACATGATACAATGAACACCTGCAAAAATCACTTAAACCAGTCAGACCTATAAATGTGAAGATAGTGTGTGCAGAGGGACTTTACTGAAAATTTCTCTATCATACTTAATAAGGTCTTTTCTCTCTAGGATCTCTAGCAGAGTCTTTTTTCAGCTCTTGGTACTGACTCCTTCTTTAAAAAACTGGTTTGGGAGTGGTTTTTTGTTTATTTTTAAGCCTGCCAGGTTTAAACAACAACAGTTTAGGTAAATGTGTGTATGTGTGTGTATGGACTGTGTCAGCTGGAGAAAGACTGTTTTGGTGCACAGGTGAATATTTCTGGCCAACATAAAAACTCAAACCCAGTGACAGGGGTGAGCATTGCTTCACACTCCACCAAATGTTAAAATCAAAATGAGGAATCATATGATAGAAGGACCTGGGATATGTGATGTTTTGTCTAGCTGGAGCAAGGGCTTATAGCCTGATGCTGTAAGGAAGTATTTCTGGGTATGGCTCTGCATTTTCAAGAGAAGATGCCGCTCTTTGGTGCTTGCTCCCTCTAGGTACTTATGACATTGCTATTTTGGAAAGCTGCCAGGGAAAAGGTTCTGCTGAAAGGAATAAATAAAACCCTTTGACATCACTGCTTCTTTTTTTTTCCATCAAAAGCTGACACGTCATCCTTATCTCATCAGGCAAACTGTGTGCAAACTTCATGATCACATTTTCTTTGCCTATTTTTGTAGAACAGTTTCTCAGAAAGACAAAGCACCAGGGAGGCAGAGGAAAAGCTCCAGTGTACAGCTCAGTCCAGTACTCTTTGGATCCACTTATTCTATGGATGACTCAAGATTTTCATTTCAAAGTTTGAAGCATTTGCTCTCGATTCTGACTTGTGTTAGAATTCTGTATGATTGTGGAAGCCTTTGAACAAATGTCAGGTTTTTGTTGGATCTGCGACTTGCATGTGTGGTAATTTTCTAGATGTAGTTAACAGAATTTATGAGGGATGAGGAGTTAAGTGAGTGTTGTTTGTTTGTTTTTTAATTGGAGAGAAATTAGTGGGTAGAAATGTTTGTTTCTTCTCACGCATTGTTTGAACAAATTCTAAAAATCCACAGTGGATTATACGATTTGTCATGAGCTTCCCAACAAGTCAAAGCAGAATGAGATTTATGCTCTTTTTCAGCAGAAACCATTTCATGCCCCAACAGAAATGGAAATGACTGTTCTCAGAAACCTTCCAAGTCGAAGTGGGAGGAGATAATCTGTAAGGAGATGTTACCTTCTCAAAAACAACCTCACATCATCCAAGGTGTGGTTGGCTTTGGCAGTTTGCCAGGAGGAAACTTTAGTACTGGATTTCAAATCACCCACCAAGCCAAGCTGTGCCGAGGCAAAGCTTTGATTAACTCTTGCATTCCCCAGACTAACCCTGCCCAGACCCGCAGCTGCGTTTTTGTTTGAGGTGAATGACGGTGTTGCAAGAAGAGCTGAAGCAAACACGGGCACTCAGGCTGAGGTGCAGCACCAACAGATTTATGAACATGGAGGTTACGAGGAGAGCCTGTTTGCAGTGGGGTGTGAAATCCAAGTGACACATAAGGAAGGGGTGGTTTCTTTTGACTATCAGGCTGTGGTTAGAATTCTGCAGATCCAAGTTTTATAGAAATGGAGTTGTAAAGAAGTACTGGTATCTTCAACTTCTGTGTGGGGGTTTTATGTGTGCTGATCAAATATTCTGGTGTTAAAATAGACTTGTTTCACATAGAGAGGTGACTGAAAACTGTAACTCTGAAATTTCAGAGAAAAGCTAGCTTGCTTCTGCATTCCCAAATTGGGAAATGTATGTTAATAACTTAATTTTTATGATAAAAACATGAAAAATAAGTCCCTAAAATAGTGTCGAATCAATTTTCTGATAAAACAAATTTATTTTCCCATTTGAGATTAAAATGACCTACAGTAAGATTTTTTTTTTAACTAGGTGTTAATTAAAAATATGGAAATGGATTTAACAAACCTCGCAGTTCACAGTAGAAGAATTACCATAACTGATTTGTTCTCAGAGCCATGCCTGTTTTGAGATGTTTTTAAGATGTCTAAGTTACTGGTTGTTTTTCTGCATGATTGTTTCCAAAGCAAAATGTGATTCCAATAAAAACAGTAATTGAATTTACAGTCCACAGGACAAATTGTTGTTTTAACAGAAACTTACACACTCAGGCAAAGACCTTATGTTTTAGGTCTAATAACAAAGAACACAAGCTCCCCATTTTTATGTGGACATATATTCTGAAAAGTTTTCTAATGTGACTTTTTTTTTTTAAAATCTATATTATATTTTTTAAATTGTGTGAGCAGTTTTTTTCCCTCCTCTTAGCTCTGAATCAATATTCCTTAGGTTGTGTTGGCTTGTTTTTTTTTTTTTTTTTAATGCAATCTTTTAAATGTTAGTGCAGCTATTTTCTGTAGCATCAGCTGGGGGTGAATCAATATAGACAGGCCTATCCACATCTAATGCACCTGATGGCTGAGAGGAGTTTGGAGAGAGCCTGTTCCTCTGGCTTTTGGTACTGAAAGAATGCAGAGAGCATGGGGCAGGCTTGTCCATGACCCGTCTTGCATGGAGAAAAGGCTGGTTTCTGAGGAAGTGGGTAGGAAGGGAAGGCTGTCCAAGAGCAGTGGCAGACAAAGGCAGGAGGTGGAACCTCTTCCAGCATCAGGGAGTCACTGTGCTTTACTGTATCAACAACAAAATATTAGTTTTCTGCTGTCAGACTTTCTCAGCAGGAGCTCCCAGTAATTTCTTGAACCCCTTTTCCTATGAAGTTTTTTAAGTTTTCCCAGGTTTCTGGAATCTTCTTGTTGCCTTTCTTTCCTGTACAGTGGTTTGGATAAAGCCTTAAGTCTGTTCTTGCTGAGCTTGGAGAAATCTGGTGGGGTAACACCCAGCTCCAGGGGCACAGGCTGCTTTTAACTGGTGTATGCACAGCAAGGAGACACTGGAGATTCACACGTGCTGGAAATGGGCATGTCTGCCTCTTTGGTAGTCATAAGGCTGACCTAAAGCCCTGTGGAACAGTGGGAGTTGGTGAGATATTGCTGCACCTTGGATGTAACACCTGGAAAAAAAGCAGTTCAGGATAGTCCGGTGCTGTTAATCTTCACTGAGCCCCTACAGTGATCATTTCAATTAAAAAAAAAAGGAATATTTCATATTTCCCAGCACCAGGCAAAGCAGGGAGCCTGGGTGAGGAAGCCAGCTTTCCTGGGTTCCCCTAGGGAAAGGGAAGGTAGCAGGCTGTGCCTGCTGTGGTCCAGGGCAGGTGCATTAGGCAATTGTTGGGTTCTTAATTCATCTTACTTGCTCTGACTGTCTCTCAGGAGAGAGAATCATCTTTGCACTTCCTACAAGGAGGGGTTTAGGGGTTTGACAAAGCCCCCAAAGCAGGTGTGATGAATACCAGCCCCCTAAGCAATTTAATTCTTACAGGCCATTTTGTTGCCAAAGGCACGCACTCTCGTGCAAATCAGTTTTCTGAGAGTATGAAATTGCAGCAAGTATTTGTAACATCTTTGAAGCCTGGTCCCAGAAAGAGGTACCCAGATGCACCTGGCCAAGTGTGCTTTCACTTTTTTTTTTTTTTTCATAACATTTTCAGCATTCCTATTAGATCTTCCCTGATTAAATTATTTGGAAAAAGAGATGTACAACAAGGAAATCTAAAGCTCCAACCTGATAAGGTGGATGCCACCAAAATATTAGAATGCCTGTTGTTCATTGGGTTCAACAGAACTTGCTTTTATGGTTTTCTCATGTGATCACCTGAATAATAAAAAGGACTCTAATTTTTTTAAAATATTTGTAGATCTAGATAGGTGGTTATTGTGGGAAAGGTGCTTGTGGTTTTTTTGGTTTTTTAAATGGCTTTAGATCCCTGTTGGTTATGACTCTACAACCAGAATAGGAGCTGGCTGCTCTTTCCTTGTTTGCTGGGTGCCCTTGAAGTGGAAAGTGGGGGCTGGTACTTTGAAGAGCCCAGACATGCAAGAGCTGCACTTTCAAGAACTGAAAAAAAATGCTTCACTCCTCCCCAAAATATGTATGTATTACTTTTAAAAGCCTTTCATTAACCTTGAACATTTAAAATGATGAGACAGATCCCCAAGAAATCATGAGTTGCTTAAAAATAATTGTTGTTTTGTTCCTTTTCCTTGCAGTCTAATTTTCGAGCTCTCAAGATTTATGTTTTCAATCTTTGCTCTGCAACCATAAGAGCTAGACACTAACTTTATTTTTAAATGAAAGCTGAGATTCTCTTGTAATCCCATAACACCAGGAGATTTGGCAATGCTAAATACAATGTGAATTTAGAGTGACCATTCCAAGGTGAATCATTTAGTGATGTGTCCTCAGCATAAAAGCCAACTGAGGATTTTTTTTTTCAGTCTTTTATTTTGTCTTTCTAAATAATCTGAAAATTGGCAGTAATAACTGGAAGCTTGCTAAAAGCAGCAGAAGACAACTGCAGCCTAGTAAAATCAGTAATTTTTTGTTTCTGGTATGTTAGGATATTCTTACAGAATCTAGGTATTAAGGGCATTCTGCATTTAGATATCTCTAGAGAGGAAGGCTTTGGTTGTTTTTGTAGAAGCACCCTTTTCTACTCAGTCAAGCATTAAAATTGGCAGCAGTTCCTGGAGTAGAAAGAAAATCCTGGTTGTTGCCCTCATATAGTTACTGAAAACAGTAAGAGGATATGTAAAAGCTTTAACTCCAAGGAAAAATATTTATAACTGTGACAGTGTGTTTCCTTACAATAATTTATGGGCAAAATGTAAGAAAGAAGGAACACAAGCTATAAATAATATTTCTTATGTAAACATAACGGCAGTAGCAAATTCTTTTTATTTAAAAATTAATATTGATGTTCATTAATATAAATTACCACATTTGAGATGACTCTGATGTCCTTGAGGCCAGATGTCACTGACTGATTTACAGCTTCCTGGGGGGAGGAGGAGATCCTGTTTTGTCAATGTAGGCACCAAATTGCTTCAGATAGCTATTTTGGACTAGATTAATTACTAATGTATTGTCAACAAAGTCGATTCCCATCTCAGCTCAGGAACATGGAAAACTCTCTTTAAAACATATTCACTTAGATTTTGAAATGCAGGAAAAAGAGCATAAAGCCTACCTTTGACTCACTGAACTTCTGTCTCATTTACGAATAATGTTTTGAAAACTCCTGCCCAGGAACATGCACACAGAATTTCCATGTGCATCATTAGCAACTCGGGAACATAATTCAGAGGCAGAGTTTTAGGCTCTCATTGATCTTAATTCTACTTTTAATATTAATAAAATTGCGTACTGCGAGGGTGTTTAGAAGGAAGCTCTGCCATCTTTGTCACACCACAGAGATCAGATAATCTGGATTAAGCTTTTGTGTGCCTCCCAAACTCCTTGTGTAAAGTGTTGCTGCAAAATAGGATGGCCACTGTATTTGCAGAGGTACCAGCAGCCTCCCAGGAGCCTCCTGTGGGAACGCTGGTGGGCGATGCCCCAGCAGGCAGGTGGGGTGGGTTTGTTGTGTTTGCATATGCTGGCAGGTTAAAGAGGAAGGATGAAAAAAGGCTGCCTGGTTTGAGTCAGTGCATTTCAGTCCATTATGTATTCTTTCAAATGCAACCACATGAAATACAGGCACCTAACAAACCATCTCTTGTAAACATCTTTTATTCCAGCCGCTGAAATTCAGCACGTTTGTAGGTCTGTGGCTGGGCATGCTCAGCATAAATAGCAAACTAATGTAAATCCTGTGTTACAGAGTTTGTTTGATAGCAAATCTCACATATATATGAGAGAAATCTGTGGAGGTCTCTGGTAGCACAAGGTCCTGTGGTCTACAACTAGAAACTACACAGGTGATATGAATATAGAGAATAACACACAAAGAACTCCCTTGTAAAAATGCATCTACCATTCATATAGAATCAAATCCATAGCCATGGAAAGGCTTTGAAAGATGTTACAAGGCTTTAGAAATGGCCCATGCTGAACATGGGATTTTTTTTTTCAGTCCTTATAAATAATTATTTTCCTATGTTTGATAAGATTAACTGCAGAGAATTTATGTTAAGACTGTGTGGAAAGGAGTACAGAATTTCAGATAATATTAAGCTGAAAAGGTGGTTTCAAAATGTTTCTGTGATACAAAAGCCATGTATTAAAGAGGCAAATACACCACCCCCTCAGTCTCTTTCCTCGTTTATGAAATAAGTAAACATAAACTCTAAATTCTCATTTTCAGCAAGTATGTTAGTAAATCCAAACTGACCTTGACCTTAGCTTTGCTAATTTCCAAACTCTGATATTTATTCCTGGAGTAGATTGTTTCCCTTCATACCACATACATAAATACTGCAAACCTTTCCAATGACTTGAATTAGAGTGTAAGTAAATAGCTGGTTTTAATCTACATAATATTTTGAGAGCAGACGTTCTGTGCTATGACTATTAAGATATACCCAGCAGCCATTTCTATAATACTGAAACCTCTTATATATATTATTAAAAGTAATGCTATCAGCCAGGGCTTGTTTTATGCCACAGAAACTTAAATAATAAAACACAGCGTGGATAAAATCTGCGATAATAGTAACTTAAGCAAAATTAATTTAAGTAACAGATAACATCTGGGGGGAAATGTAATGGTATATTGGTAAGTTATGCAAAGCTAATTTTATAATAACTACCACATCTGTGGAACTCATCTATTAGAATGCTTTACCAATCTTCTTTCCTGCCATTATCCTGTTTTAGAAATTTTCCTGTGTACTATATTATTGTCTTTTCTCTGCCTACGTTTGTAAAAAGGCAATTTGTTAGGGGTGAACAACAAGAAAAGTATGTGGGTTTATGTGCAGAACAACACTACGCTTTTTATACTTCAATCTCTTTATGCACACTTGTACTAGAAAGAATTCCTGAGTGGAATTGTGACATGGGGCCATCCATGGAGAGCAGTGTCTGCAGTTCTCAGCTGGCCTGATGTAACTGGGGTGGGAAAGTGAAGGTTACACTGAACGAGACTTCCCAACCAACCTCTGCTGGGTGTCAGCTCAGCCTCCAGCCTGCTCCAACTTGCCTGGGTTTAAGTGGCCTTTTGGCACCTCACCCCACCCAGGAATTAGTAGGAATATTGCACTTAATTCTCCCTCCAGCTCCTTCAGAGCAGCTGACACTGATATGCCAGCTACATTTGTGCAACTGCTTCACAATTCCTTTGTGTCTGAATTCCCGTGGACCCACCGGACCACAGTGTGCAGGAAAATATTGCCAATTAATTTTAAGGCATTATCATCTTGCCAAACTGTTTCTCACATTTCGATAGTTATATTGATTCAAGGGGACACTTTGAATAATACATCTTTGTCATAGTGAATAATGCTCACATAATGACAAATCTTCAGGAATTAAAAAAAGGAGGATGAAGTTTTTAATGTAGGTCAGTGGAAGTAATTCACCATAAATTTACTCAGACTTCAGAAACCAGTAACATTTTTTTTAAAGCCACTGTAACTGTATAAAACTTACTGTGTCTCCTTCTCTGTTTTTAAATAGATTTTACTACAGAGCCATTGGTGCTATTACACATGAGGTTTTGTTCAAAGGAAACACAAAGACTTAATTGTGTTTTTTAAAGGAAAGTATTGCATCAGAAGGATTCATTTAAATACGTTTGTTGGCTTCGGGCTCTCACCACAATTCATTCGTTCTAATTTTCCCCTGGACTTGTTAAGGACACAATGTATAGGAAGGAGCAATGCAGAATGGCATTTTTAGGTCACTATATTTTGGCTGTAAACTATAGTGCTGCTCATAAACTTGTTATTGCTAAACAAAATGCTTCATATTCTACATTGAAGTTGCACAGTCTTTTAAAAAAACTTTTGGCTGAATGTTGGGACTATTATGGCTCATTAAAGAGACTAGTTCTGCTGTAATTTAGTTATTTCTTAATGATCCAAGGGTTATTATTAGACATGGAACAGATGAGTAAAGAATGGCTCTCTGTAAAAAGACGCAGTGAAGTAAAAATATTATTCTAAAAAAACAGAAAATCTAATCCATGCTACAAAAACGTATTTGATCAGCTTGGAACTGATTCTAAAAACCACGTCTTTTTCTTTTTTTTTTTTTTTTTTTTAAATTTGGACCAGAGGGAATAAACGGAATAATGATTTAGTCTAAATTAAGAAAATATTTTGAGTGAATAGGTAACTAACTAACCAAAGAATACTGCTTTAAGGAAGCAGAAACTAATTGTGAATTCTGATCCAGTTCAGCTAATATTTTAATAAGAAAATATAAGGTAAGAAATCAGAGAAAATTATTATAGCTGCTAAATCAGAAAAGCTCTAGTTTAAAAGAAATAGAATTGGAAAACAAAGCATCTTTTTATTTTAGCAAAAATACAGTTTAGCTCAGCTTTTTCATTTTGATGCAAAACCCAAACTTTCTGGCTATTCCTTTTGTGGGCACTAATACAGTGCTGAAAATTTGAATTACAAGCAGTGGAGGAAAATGCTTCTATAAATCTATTTTTCTCCTCACTTATTATCTGCAAATATTTCTATCAGCCTTTTGGGTTCTTATAAACATGGGCTGATACTGTCTGCCTTTTTTATCAAGCTCACATATGACAGGGAATCTTGAAGATAGTAACAATGTCCAAAGAGAAGGTCTGAAAAGCTTTTAGGACTACAAAAGAGATTTTTAATGTAATAAAGTGGCTAGGTCTCACTTTTTATTTTCAATTTTTGCTGTCACTTCTGTAGATGTATAAAATCTTTAATATTTTCAGCATGTGTAACTGTAGCAAGTAACTAAATAAACCAAATATCAACCTAACCATGATTTCAAAAGCAGGAGGAAATTAATTTATGGGAGCTGCAATTACCCTGATGTGAATTAATGTCGTTTACTTACACCATCCAAGCAAAATCCTGTTTGTAATCGCTGACTCAGAACTGGAACATCTGCCTCGTATTCTCGATGGGCACTTCCCCTTGCAGAGGCCCCAAACACACAATTTCAGTGTTCCTTGCTTGTTCAGAAATGCCTTTTTTCGCCCTATTTGGCACATATGTTCCCTGTCATCCTTTTTTTTTTTAAATAGGACACAGAACCTTGTCCCTTTAGAGGACGCAGGGCTGCCTTCTGCATCATTCCTGAGACCCTGAGTGTGCACAAGGTTCTTCATCCAGCTGCTCTGAGGGGGAAAAGCCATTGTCTCTGAGCATCGCTGGAGCTGCAGCTCACACACCAGCACAGCACCAGTGAGGGTCCCACGTTCACAGCAAAGGAGCGATGAAGCAGCAAAACTCGGACCATTAGCGACTCTTAAATTATAGTCACATATAAAAATATTTTTCTTAGGGCCTTATTCGATGCAGTGTCACTACAACTTTACTCCAGCTGACTCCTTTGGTACAGCCCTGCAATTCCAAACTGCAGCAAGATCCCCGTTCAGAGGTGACAAATTTGCATTGGGGAGACAGCACGTTACCTAAGCACAGTGTTTTCTAAACGTAATTATCCACATGAGTAAGAAGCTGTAGTGTTATGAAATTATGAAAATCATCTGTTCTTTCTAAGTATTATAAAGAGGGCCCCTTGAGAGGCAGCTAGAGATTAAAGCTGATCTATAATCATTTTCACAATGCTTTCCAGTTCTGAGCACCTGGATAGTAACAGAAAAGGTATTGTTTTTTGTTGTGTGCCAGCCATTTCATTTCCATTTTAAAAAAATCTGCAAGAAACCTCTGAGTAATGATTAAACCTGAATTACTCTTTTTCTTTTTTCTTTTTTTTTTCCTAGCACCAGCAGGATGTGATTGAACTTGACCAACCTGCAGTTCCCTCCTCAGCTGCAGCAACAGAATCTCAGGTATGGAGTTTTGTTCCTTTTAATTTATTTTGGGGGTTTTGTGAGCTATTTTCCTATGAATTCCCATTGGAGCCCAGTCACTGATGACATTTATTCCCCAGAATATAGCATGCATCTCTTCTAAGATCGTTTGAAATTATTTTTAATGCATTAATCAGTCAGCTGAGGACTTTTATTGTAGTCATCACCTCTGGGCCCCTTGTAACTTCATCTGCCAACCTGGGCAGTGCAAGACAAACACTGCTGGTCCCTGTCAGAGCAGCACTTCCCCACATCAGCTCCCTGTATTGTTGCATGCCTTTGGCTGGTGCTGTTTGGTCTCGTGGAGGGCAGGATGATGTTCTAACTCATGTGTTTCTTGTTGGTGGTCGCTGCCAGGGGTCTGATCAGGAGGATTACCTGGAAGAGTCCTCCGAGGCAGATGCTGTGGCTGGTGTCACTGCTGAAGATCAGAAGTCTGCAGAGTGTGAAATCCCAAATGAAATTATTGGCAACCTTGAGGTACTATTACTAGAAAGCTATTCACTAATTCTGTCTATGCTTAATTAGCTAGCTCAGCCTTAATGAATATAAACTGTATTTGTGCTAAAGCTGGCAAAAAGCACATCCATATGCTGTAAAAATGTGAATTAGCCTCTATAAATAACTCCTAGTTTAGTCAGCTTACATGTGATAAGATAAAAAATATTCAGTAATATAACAACATATATCTTCAGCATTACTATGTGTCAAGAAACACAGGCCAAATCCTGCTCTCAGTGATGTCAGTGATAAAATTCCTTCTCAGGGGTTCAGGACCAGCTGCTGTGATGGAGTACATGCAATGTGTGCTTAATATAAATTGTTTGATGCATCTGTGTTACACGTCCTTCAATCTGTGTAAGAAATAACAGGTTTATGCCAATTTGAGGCTTTGTTTGGTCGGTGCGTGACTGTCCAAGAGCTGCCTCAATGGAACACATCAGGTGTCAGTATGGGGGCTACAGACACTGAGGGGTCCATGATTTCTTTCTGTGGGGTTCATGAAAGGAAAGGAAGCTATTGGCACTGGACTTAAATAAGAAATTATTGAAAACAAACCGGCTAGAACAGAGTTCCACCAAGGAACTGCTGGAGTTGGGTCTTATTTGCAACAACCAGGTGGCACTTTCAACTTTAGATACAGCACATTAGACACTACTGACCAAGCAGCAGTTTAATAAATATCTAATATTATCTGAAAATAGTGTGATGTTGATAAATTCTTTTACATGGATGACACATGAATGGAGAATATAAATTAGAATAATAATGCCATCATTAGATCTATCTATTTGATTTTATACTCCATTTCAACATGTCTTTAGAAACAGGAGGGAATCCCTGACCTATGTTGTCTTATTCCTGTCCCTAACTGTAGGAAAAAAAATAAAATCCTGGTTTTCACTAGACCTTGATACCATCAGTGTGAGTGCTAAGAGTTTTTTCTTTACAAAAACTGCACAGATGAGAGAAAGGCTTTATTTTTTCTTCTTTTGCAACTCTAGGTGTATACACAGAGAATGATTTCCCTTCAGTTTTTAAGTCTTTCACAAGTATATCTTTTTCGCCTGTTTTCTCAGTTTCTGGACCTCAGAAGTCATCTTGTAATGAGATTTTTACCTGATTCATGATCAAACTCATACCATTTTTTCATTATGTGTGGACTATGATTACATAGTCTGCATTGTGTATTAACATATGCATTAACAAGGCAGCTGTTGCTCTAATTGATGCTAGAAAATAACTTTTATTGTGATATCACCCAGTGGTCTCAGTAGCAGCCATAGTGAAGGAGGATAGAAGAGGATTAGCCTAAGGGTCAGTGTTCCACAGCAAAATAACTGAATATACACACATAATGTGAAGGGGTGAGGACATATTTGGTGATACTTGAGGCTGGTTGACTATAGTGACGGTCATCTGCAAAGGTACAAAACTGGGAGAGAAATTCCAGCCTTTTGGTTCCCATCTGAGCTACTGAGAACTCTGAAAACATTTCAGCTGTGTCTATCCATTGATTAAAGAATAGCACTGGTAGGGATTTCTAGGACTGACAAGACACAAAGTCCTTAAAATGTCACGTGTTTCTGGGACAAACCCATTTGCTTTATCAAAATTGCCTGAATTCCATTAAGAATGCAACTCTTAAGTTTTGGGATAGTTTATGCAGAGTTTGTAAAGGACCTCTGAGTCTGTTCCACTTGTTTGAGCAAAGCTTTGTGACTCTTAAAGTCATTGCACTTGTATTTTTGGAGGAGTGACTGCTGATATTGAGAAATATATGTAAATTACCTATAAACCCCCAGTATTTGTGGCCCTTTATCCAGTGATCCACATTTCCAAATGCCATAGAATCAGAGATTTCTACACATTATCACTGCCAAAGGTTTTACTAAAATATGTCCCAACCCTTGTACCTTCCCCACAAATGCTACATTCCAAATTAAATGCTCAGCATCTACAGCAGTCTGGATTTCCAGAATGAGATACACATTCGTAATTGTGCTGGTAATTAAGACAGACAAGCAGCATCACAGAAGTATGTTTTTTTTATTGTTCATTTTCAGTAATGCTTTCTAATTCCAGCAATGTTTCAATAAAACACATTACACTAGAGAACAAACATCTGCAGCAGAGGAAAACAGTGGCAACAACCAAATCCCAAAGCAATTTTTCTGATTTGGTGTCTATTGGTAAAGGCTGTCTGAGAACACAGGCAAATTATCCTATCTCCCAAGACAAGGTTACGTGAGGAATGGCTGTCCCAGATCACTTCCTGCTGATGGCAGCCGTGCCACACATCGGAATTGTGCACGGCAATACGATAACGTGTTATCACGTAAGTCCAGGCTGGAACACCGTTATGTCTGCAAAACAGGAAGGTGTGTAGGATAATGTCTGCCTTGCTGCACTACAGTGTGTCAAAACCACAAAGACAATGTGCAGCCCAAGATAGCTCCATCATAACCACTTCTTTCTTCTGATTTTCTTTGCAGGCAGACATAAATGAAAAGCTGCAAATGCAGGAAGAAGCTTAGACTCAGAGAACAGAAAAATTAAAAACTCCTAAATAGCCAGATAAGAAAGGTGATGCTGGATTTCACAGGAATGGGGCAGTAGGGGATGGCACACGCAGGGCTGGCTCCCTGCCTGAACATAATTATTTCTGTATAAAGGAAAGTGGTTCTGTTAACATTTACCTAGAAATAGTTCATCCCAGTTCCTCAAATTCACTGTGTTCTGCCAGCGTTGTTGTTTAGTTTAGGCTTAAGTTGAAGATTATAAACAGAAGGACACATAATTAAAACATGTCGAAGTTCAGTTTATTTCTGAATAGAAATCCTAGCTTAAAAAAATAAGTCGTTGAAGTTTCATTCTCTTTCCTTCTTCCAGTTGTGAAATATTTAACAGTTTCTGCTTTACACCTATGTTTTTTTTCAGGAAATGTTGCTACAAGGAGAATACATAGAGAGGAAACATCATTTTGAGGCACTGCAGATATAATAAGGAGGGAATTTAATTAACATGTAATTACACACTTTTCACTGTAGCTATTCGTTAATAATATGTATGTTATTTCATTTTAATTTGCTTCCTAGGCTTTAAAGCACATTTAATAGCTTACATTTCTTTCTTTCTACCATGTTAAATTGCATAAATAAAGAGTTTGCACTTCAGTATTCCTTTAGATTTCAGTGGAATTTTTTCTGGAATGCATGTAACCTTTCATCTGAGAATGTTTCCATATTTTTTCCAGACATTAGAGAAATGTTTCATACTCAAAAGGAATTCAACCAAATAAATGACCTCAGAAGAACCAGTTTAACATCTATGTTGCAGAACTGTAGCCTGTATTTATTGTGTCACGGAACTCTGTGCCCTAGAAAGCATGTGAAGTACAAGTCATGCTTTGAAGTGTAAAGGCTGGATTGGATTACATGTTTAGTGGAATATTTGAGAAATGGAGTGTTTTATTCATTACATTTTCATATTTGTCTCCCACTCAGTAAAAAGTTTTTGTTTCGTTTCATCCCCGTTTTTTGATGGTGGTAAATGAAAAAAAAATTGGCAAACCTGACTCAGCCCAATCAAAAGAAAAAAAGTGGCTTGTAACAGATGTGGGCTCTGAGCTCCTGTAACGCAGTGGTTTGGTGTTCGAAGTGGACAGAGTATTTTACTGGGTCTCTGGGCACTGAGAGAGATTCGTCCCCTGGTGGGTGATAAGGAAAAGTGAGCTCTGTAATGATTCACTTCCAAGTTTTCTTGGTTGCTCTTTCCAGTACTGGCCAGGAAATTACTGTGAGCTTCCTTTCAGCTATTAACAGCTAACTGTTCTGCTTTGAACACTGAAGGAATTCCTGAATCATTATTAGTTTTACCTTTAAAAAAATATTTTGATTCCTGGTTCTTTTGTTGTTTTATTGCTATGAAATAGAACTTTTTTTGTTATCAAAACTTTCTGAAATCAAAATGTCCCTTACTTTGATACATAAATCCATCTCCCAGCACACTATGCTAATGTCACCATTTCCCTGGTTTTGAACTCAAAGGTGAGAACAGAACTTTTGAAGAGAGCTGTCCATATGACAAAGAGTATTTTAAATACTTTTTAGTGAAAATGTGTTATTGGCAATTTAGCATTGTTTAGCACTTCAGACCTAAATCTGAGGACTGCAGCATTCCTGCTGTAGCGCTAAGCAGAAAGGGAATAGCTGTAATTTATGTTAAGACCAATGCTAAACAAAGGCTTTTGCCCATAACTCTTTCTCTCTCTCTCCCAGATTTTGTAGAACCTCTGGGAAATTTTAAAGTGCTTTGAAGATGAGAAATTGTATATGAACATCAAGTAATACTGTGATGATTTGTTAGCAGTCAGTACATATGCATAACAGCTGAGGTAGTGCAGAAATCCAAAGTGAAGTCCAAATCCCACAAACTGTATTTGTAACCATCTTTCTGCTGAACTAAATAATGGTACCAATAAAAAATAGCCCCTGGGATTTTTTGGCAGTGGGAAGGAGGATGGTGAGGAGGCTGAAGGAGGGAGCATGAGTAGAAGGTAGACGTAGCATTTCTCTAAGCAGTCGGAGTGCATATTCTGACACAGCATATGAACATCGAGTTGAAGAATCCTTTAATGTCTTCAGAATGTTAATATGAAATGCAAAACGTCATGCTTTGGATAGATGGGTAGGAACAAAATGTTCAGATGCAATATGGTGCATTAAGAACAGTCTCCATTCTGCATTCCTGGCTTTTCCATTGGTTTAAATCAGGCTTGCTGTTTCTCCAGCCTCTCGTGTCATGTTGAGTTACTGCTATAGTCATCTCTAAAAATAATTATGCTGTCATTCCTGGGACCTACAGTGGAGGCTTTGGTATAACAATCTCTGGTTATTTTTTTTTTTTTTTTTTTGCCACACTGTTGATGTAACAAAGTTCTTTACAATGCACGTACAGAGCATAGTTCCTAACGGGTTCCCACCCTGCAGAGCTCTCAATTTAAATCAGATCTTGTAGAAATGAAGGGAAGAGGTGTCCTGTTCTACGTTCTCTGCCACAGAAGTGGTGGTTTTCCAGGGGTCAGAAAACACAAGAAACAGTATATTTTCTCCTGTATAAGGTATAATATTGATGCTTTTTAGCATTTTCATGGCAAAATACTGGTCTTTACTAACATTTTGTAATGAGACAGTGAACAACTAGTAATTATCCTCCAGTAAAAGAAAAGCTCTATTTTCAGGCAGTGCTTTCCTGCTTTATACTGACAGAGTGATGGAAGCTTAGATGGAAAGCAGGTTTTCTAGTAAGTAGCTGGCTTTAAAGTGTTGGGAAAGGAAACAAAAAGAGAAAACAGTTTTTTACCTGTTTCATAGTATTTTGTCATGACCTTTTCTTCTCAAGCCTTGCTTTTCTTCGGTGCCAAAACTTGATTTGAATTTGAAAATTACCACATTGTTTCCTTCCTAAAATTGTAACTGGCATTCCAAGAAAATTTGCTTTCCCAGAAAAGCCACTGTGCGTAGGCTTCAAATTCAGCTTTTCACAAGTGAGAAAAAGACATTTTCTTCAATAACCTACACTGCCAACCTGACCATAAAACATGGGCAGAGACAGCGCTGGCCTGTTTAAATCAGGCTCCTCAGCAATGATTTGGCTGAATTCAGCATCACCCAAATGCATCTTTCCAGGTGTACCTGTTGTACTTACCTGAACAGCTTCTGGAGCACCTCTGCTCCTCTGCCAGCCCTCACAGGGAGGTGACAGCAGTGACCAAGCACAAGCAACTCAAAACTGAAGGTAGCATTTCAGCCCGTTTTGTTGTAGCCCTTTGAGTGTGCAGAGCAAGCTCTGGGCTCCAGCAGTTGAGGATTCAAATCACATGTACCAAAAAAAAAAAAATAAAATAATCAAAGGATAGTTGCAGTGACTCATGTAATTGAGAGTCCCATTCAGATGCAGAGCATTAAGCAGGACATAGAATTAGTAATGCTGCAGAAGGAACGGAATGTAATATATTTGCAGGGTAGAAACAACCTGACATTTTACATAGTGGACTGCTTTACAGCACAGTGGTGCTGCTTTAAAGCCCAGGCTGGCGCTGACTCAACAGAGTGTACATTAAACGGGAGGTTTGTTCTTGCAGAATTCTGCACTCACAGGGTTGCCTGGGTCTGCTGGGACTTGTGTGTATTTTGAATATATTTTTGAGTGTTTCTACAGCTGATTCAAAGAACAAAAAAGGAGAAGGTGAGTTGGTACAAGCACCCCAGCCAGGTGGAGTAGGGGGAACAAGAGGAGAGACCTGTGGCCTGACAGCAG
Source organism: Myiozetetes cayanensis (assembly GCF_022539395.1). Taxonomy (NCBI): domain Eukaryota; kingdom Metazoa; phylum Chordata; class Aves; order Passeriformes; family Tyrannidae; genus Myiozetetes; species Myiozetetes cayanensis. The sequence goes on from NW_026086605.1 coordinate 30,765,312, forward strand.
TAGACTGGGAGGAACAATGGCCAAAAAAATTATTCACCTAAATGAGTATGGTACTTCTCTGTTTCTGGAAGAGGGCTGGTGGAACTGTATCAGTTTGGGATGCTGATGTGGGTGGTGATTCATGGCAGGAGCCTCTGCATGTTGGTTGAAGCACCTTTTAGGTGAGTCCATTCCTCAAGTGGCTGCAAAGATGGCCTCAGGATTTTGCCTCCCTTCAACTGAGGTTGGTCTACATGAATATTTTGAGTTTTAATTTAATCTCTTTTTAGCCCTTTCTGAAGAGGTCTCATGCAACATTTTCTTGACATTTTAATATCATGTATTTAAAACTCCAGCCAAGACAATTTTCTTGTCTAGTTTTATGATTGCATTGATTGTAGCACAAGAAATGTCGTATCTGGAAAGAGCAGGATCCAAGGGTCCTTCTTTTGGCACTGGCAATGGGAGAAGTTTAGGGAAGAGTATAGGAGAAGAGCATCCTGTTCCACTGGATGAAGGCACACTCTTCCATGGATTGGTGCTTCAGAAACTTGTGGAGCCAAAGTATGCACCCAGACTCTGTGGTGAGTTGAAATCAAAGGACGTGATCTCTGTGAGCTTTTCTAGTCCTTTTTTGACCTCATTTGTGCTGTCACCCAGTACACTCTTCAATGGCAACAAGTTCCACAGTGTAATTTTGTGTTGTTGATTAACCCCAGCTGCAGTGGATACTGGAGGCTCAAGTTTCCTCACCTCAGAGGCTTTCAAGATCCTCAGCTTTGTTGGTTGCTTTTATATGTTGAGGTGGAATGAGTGGGTAACCACGAAGACACTGAGTTTTCACACACAGCAAGAGCAGCTGAGATCCAGGTAAGAGAGAGCACGTGTCAGTCTCTGCAAGGCTCAGCCAGAATTTTTGCCACCTGCAGTGTTACTGTTTGCCATTTCATTCCATGCCGTATCTAACTTGGATTAATCCTCCGTAGCAGAGATGCATCATTCAGTCTTTATCTGTGTGTCAAGGGACACACACATGGCCTGAACAGAGAGAGACTGACAAAGGGAGGAAAAATGACCATCTTTGGTCTGTCAGGCAGACAGCGAATAGTTTACTATTCTAATCATCAGAGCAAATTTCTTTGGAGCATGTAAGTCATGAATTACCACGCAACTCCGAGAGGAAAACTTTGTCCTTTGATTGTTTTCCAAAGAAATGTTCCCAATTTCTTTTCTGCCAAATTCATATTACAGATCATGCTAACAAATTTTCCCAAGCCTTCTTGACCTCCTCCCTTCTTCCCAGTAGTAAAAGAAATTTCACTCATTGCAGAGAGATCTTGGAGATTGCTAAATTTTGCTGATTTAGGAACTGAGTGAATGAAACAAGCTTAAAAATATGTAGATAGGCACACTGCAGAATGCAATGGCTCCACTGGTGAGGAAAATGGAACTTGTGATGTTTCTGCTGTTTGACAGCGCGTTAGTAAATGGCCTGAGAGTGCAGTAGTAGGTGGGGGGCTGCAGGCACTCCCTTGTGTTGAGGGCAGAAGTGTGTGTATGGCACTGGGAGGATATTTGTTTTGGTTTGGTATATTTTTCTCCTCGTTTCTCCCAGTAAATCTGTGCCTGGCCTTGCAAAAGACAGAGTAACAGCGATGCTCTCTGCATTGCTTTGAACGAGATATTTTACTCCCATACAGGAGTTTGGGGTGCTCAGTGTTTTGTAGCACCAGTTCCTCTATTACTGACTTCATTTGTAAACAGCTGAGTGGGCATGACAAGCCCCTTGGCTGAGTTAGGATTTTGGGTTGTTTTTCTGAATGAGCAAGGTGAGAGAAAGCCACCTCTTTACTGAACTTCCGTGCTGTTCACAATTACAGTTGTGTGTAATTGTCACAGGGCAGTTTTGCCACTAACACCACTTTTTCACTAGAGTGTGGCTGTTTGGATAAAAGACGGATTCAGATTTTTGTGTTGGTTTTGCTCTGGGATCATTCCAGCCCTTTTTTGAAATGTCACATTTCAACTCAACAAATGGCCGGATCATGCAGCTCCGACGGCCCAGAAACCATTTCCAGTGACATACTATAAAAGCAGGACTGATACAGATCTCCTGACTGCATTTCAAAGACATACCTTTGGATTGCAGGGTTGCAGATGAGACTTCAATTCTGTAGAACTCAGTGGTGAGATGTTCATTCGCTACCAAAGGCTCTCGCTTTAATTTTTTTATCTTCTGCTCTAATTTTCTGTGAGTAATATAGATGTGGGGGCTGCTCTTCTATTGAAGTAGTGGAATCAATTATTCATGTGAATTCAGTTACTATCAGTGCCAATATTTCTGTGAAATTATTATTGTGTAGGGCTACCTGAAGGTATGTCTCTATTATATATGTCAGCTTTCAGTACTGTCTCCCAAATATAAATTATGGGGATGTTTTTTAAGCCCTTAATCTGGGTTTTACTAACTCCCTACTCAAACAAAATGCTTCCTGATCTCTGTAGGCATGTTTGCCTTGGCGTGACTCAGGTGTGACAGAGGTGTGCTTGGGCTGGAGCAGCAGGAGGAGTGTGTGACAAGCTGGGGGAGCTGGGTATGAGCTCAGGAGCCAGGAGGCTCAGGCTGAGCCTCCCGCTCCTCCCACCACACACTGAAAGGTGGGTGCAGGTGCTTCCACTCCACAGGGGACTCACATCCACTGGTGGTTTTCTCTCAGTAAATACAGAGCTTTAAACACAAGTCCATCAGGCCCAAGGCAAGAATTAGGATCTGTTTGCACATCCCTGCGTGATGTTCCAAACAGGTTAAACACGTATGTGTGTGATGCTATTGAGAAACAGAATGATTTAGGTGGATGCACATTATTCCTCAGCTCTGTGTCAACAATCAAAAATGAGCTTTTGGATTTATTAGTTCCCAGTCCTGCACCTATCTTAAATCATTACCATATAATAAGGACTCTATATGGTGCATTGTCAATAAAACCTAATATTGAGAAGATTACTGATCGTCTAGTGCAAATGGAGAGCACTGTAAATGGTTTAGAGAATACGTGTCAAACGTTAAAGCTATCTAATACCTTCTAAAGTAGGTTGATACTCATAAATCTAAGATAAACGACCTGTAAAACCACTTAAGAAGAAATAATACTCATTTAATCAGGCTTCCAGTGGAAAGACTAGGTAGGAGAGCAATTCATAAGGAATTATGAAATCTCTTCTAATTCAGGACTTTGTTGATAGAGAATGCAAACCTATATTTGATAAGCAATTTTGGTTACTTGAAACTACTGGCACTACTAGCACTAAATTATGACCCCACTGAAAAAAAGAAAAGATCAAAGGGCATCTCTTTTATGGTTTATTGAGCTCTCATTCTTCCAGATTCAGCACTGTGTATATCAGATGGAGATAAAAGGGGTATTTATTGGAATTACTGTTTTGCGTGATCACAGGGATGGGATGTTGGATTGGCTTGTGTTGGTGTGGCTGTCCCTGTTCACTGATAACTGTAGGTTCCTTAGTGCATCCCCCTGGGAGGAGCAAGTCATTAATTACTGGGACAAGCCTAGTAAAAATTATCGTGAAACAAACTGTGTGTTTTCATGTAGCTGAGTGCTAACTTGTACAAACTTTGTCTGTTGAGTTTGGTGGTATTTTCAGTGCTTCAATTCCGAAAAAAATTCTGTTTCCTTTTCTACTTTTTTGTTCCCCAGACCCATCTGAAAGGTGGCTAAATTTGGGTGGGAAAAAAAATTAGATCATGATTTTCACCACCAAAGTTCTGATTCTTCAGTCCTTGCACAGAGAAAACTCCCGTTCTCTTCAATATGTTTTTAAGGCCACTTGTTAATTCCTATTCATCTTTTGGCTTTATGGCTGCTCAGAGCTCAACGTCACTGCCAGCATTTATTAGAACTTGACACAGAGCTTTTCTTGAAGCGACTGTAATGGTATATTTAGCCATGGAGCAATCTTTCCAAAGAGCAGCGTGCTGTGACTCATGTGACTCTGCTGCTGCTCTGTTGACCCTACCAGACTTACTCATCGTTTACATAGTGGCAAACAAGATGTGGTTCTGGCTCGATGCCTTATTTCCCTTGATGCAAGAAACATGCTATTTGCACATGTATTTTACTTCAGTTCACATTTTTTAAGATAAACTGGGAATCCAGCCTCTTTTCTCTTACTGTGAAAAATAAGGGCGCTTAACTGCTTCTCTGCGTGGAATTGGTGAATGAAATGCAAATGCATCTCATCCCTACGCAACTCATTTATACTGCAGAAATAACCAGGGGGTGGCATGGTTGTGGTTAAAATGTATTATCTGTCACCTTCTTTCTTCTTCTTGCCCTCACAGAGGGCAAAACATAGATGGAAGCACACCTATGCTCCCTGTGCAATGGGTGTATTCAGACTGAGTCGCAGCAGTGGTGTTTGAATTGGTTGGGTTTGTAAGAGGGCTGCAGCCTCAGCAGCACATTTCCATTGGTTGTGAATTTTTGAGATACTGGATTCTATCTGAAAAAAGCTTGTTGGTTTTACTTTCTGCTTTCTATTCAGCTGGCATAAAGCTAGAGTCATTTTACTAAAATACCAGTTAAACCGAGCATACGTTAGAGAAAGATCATTTCAGAAATCTGTCAGCCTTGGGAACATGGCTTTTCCATTTCCTTAGAATACCTAGGAGTAACTGCATTTACTACTTCGAGGCAGAGCAGTTATTGCATGTGTGTGTTGTATTTGCATTGTGTGCATGGGGGCATTTGCTATTAGTTTAAAAATATTAAAAGTCAGATGCAACAGCTGGATCAACTTTTACCTGGTAGTTACAGGAGCTGCAGTGTCTGGCTGTTGACAGAGAGCAGGGGAAAATTCATACATGATTGAGAGCTGGAGAAGCCTCTGAGAACTGGGAGCTGAAGCCTTCAATCATGTAAAATGGCTCGTGAAGGGTGAAATTGCTTGGAGCTGATCAATTTTTATTTAGATGTCAGTGCTTTTTAAAATCTATGGGTTCTTTTAAACAAACTCTAAGGGACAACAGAAGGAGGGTGATGCCTGATGACTGGTTATCAGTTACTTAATGGCAGTCAGATAACGGTTATTTTGTGGATGTCAGGTAGCTAGTTAACTAGTTATTTTATGGTAGTTAATCTTGACAAGTCTGGGAGGTAGAGATGGCTCGAGAGAGCTGGAATCATTGGGATTTGATTAGGTATCAGTAGTTTGTGTTGTTGAACCATGAAGGGCAGCTCAACAGGCTGTGCATGGGCTGTGAACCCAGCACCAAGGGAGCCTTAGGAGGGCTTAACCCAGCTGAGGACCTGCCCCCTCCTCTTCCACATATGGGAGAGACCCCCATTCCTCACTCATAAGCAAGCAAATCACACATGTACTCCTCACTTATAATTAAATTAAAATCTTGCTAATTTGGCAGCATACCTATCGCGTTCTCTTCTAGGAAGAAACTATTATTTCTTCTTTTATTCTTTTCTGCTTGAATCCCAAGCTATCAATGGCTTTCAAAGAAAAAGGAGTTTTTCTTTAGAAGAAAGTCTATTCAAATTATTCATGATTTATATCAAGAAGGGACCTTTCCTCTTTCAACTAGCAAAAAAAAAACCAGGGAGTTTGATCTTCCTCGAAATCATTTGAGAACCTTGTACGTTTCCTTCCAGAACTAAAACTTTCTTACAAAGCTTCGGATATTCAGCAGGATAATGCCTATTACATAATTGAAGCTCAATACAATACCTTGGGGCTAATAAATGGTCTCCCGTTTCTATAGAAAATGTAACAAATCATAATAGTACTTACTGGGAGTAGGCCAGGCACAGATGACAAAGCTGCTCTTGAAAGCGAGTTGAGGCCAGAAATACTCTTGGACCAAAATCATTCTCTTGACTGTCAGGGGGACATTTACTCCCTTTAATTTTCAGCCCAGATTTTATGTTGATCCTGCACACTGAAGGAAATCAAGCCTGACAGAGCTGCTACTGCAGCTGTTACAGCTGTAAATGTGAAGAAGGCCATTTAAGATGACTCTGTTTCCTGAATATGTTGTTTGGAAAGTATGCAGATTATATTAAAAATGGCTTGATAGGTCCTTATTGTTTGGCTTTTTTCCTTTTTTTTTAAAAAAAAAGAAAAGATACTGCATTATTGAGAAATTAACATTTCTGATCACAGCTCTTACACTTAAAAAATAATTATTCTGTTGCGTGCTGTAAAGCTGCCTGTAAACAACTGGCAAAGGAATACACTGCTTTGTATTCTTTGTGAAGGAAAAATCAAATTCAATTGATTAATCAAAGGGGACATTCTTTGATGGAAGGGAACCTTTTCAAAGTTTATTAAAAATATTGAATAAACCATGAGCGATCAAAGTTCATAATCTGAACTCCTGCTCCTACTTGGATACAGTAAACCTTCAAAATAACTCATAAGGCAGGAGATGAGATGTCTAATAAAAAGTAATGCTCAGAGCAGCATATTCCCAAACCTGTATCTTGATCTGGATCTTGGCTACACCATTGCAGTCCCACTGATTTTACTGGACTCACCCTTGTTTCCACTGGAGAGACTGGTAGTAAGAATTGAGCCTTGAACCTTTTTTCCAGTGGCTGATTCAGAAGCATCTTTGTACTCCCTGTCTTTTTGTGGAGGGTATTTCCCTCATTCTGAAGAAGAAATGAGATTGTGATCAGCAAAAGCCGCACAGTGATTAAAGATAATCTAGGTATGACCTGCAGGCTGAATGACTGTCCCCTCTGTTCCAGGAGGAAAGCAATCATATGGCCAAATGCAGGATGGCTGGTGGGAATGAAGATGAGTGAAATGGAAATTCCCATAGCTGCAAGGAAAGCAGAAGTCAAACAGGTGGGATGGCATGTTCAGCACTGAAATCATGGGCCCTGTGTGAAATACTACCTGTAAAGCCACTGTGCTGTTCAAGAGATCAAGTGGATGTTAGCAAATAAAATGCTCATTTATAGCAGCAGGAAAAAAATTATTGTAATTCTTTCAGGTATTTTGATGTGAAAGAAAAAAGTAATTGAGAGAAAAAATAATTGAAGGTATACAGTGAATGAGAGGAAGCAAAGACACTGATTGATCAGGGCACAGTAACCTGATGTTTGCTTGGTCACAAGCCTACAAAGCTTGGAACAAGAAATATTGAGACAGCACAGAGCAGAGAAGGGTGTCCTGTGGGGCCACAGGGGCTTGGGTGTGCAGGCACGAGTGGGACCCTGGGTGAGCAGCTGGCTTGGATGGCTGTCCAGGACAGCAACAACGTGGAATGTGAGGCTTGGAGGGGCATCCCGGGCAGTCTGTTTTCTTTGCAGTCCCTTCCTGTATTGTTCCCATCCCTGTCTGTGTTCCAAGCAGAGGTGTAAGGATGGAGCTGATGTCTGTGTCTCAGTCAGCACACGGGCTGCACCTCGGAGGGGGATTTTCTCAGCTGCACCAGACAGGGAGGTGAGGGGAGGAATGGTTCAGCTCCCTGCCTGGGGTACCCTCCAGATGGAAGGTGGGACAGAGAGCAGTGGGGGGATGACATCTGATGGTGCCCAGCAGAGCCTGACAAAAACATTTGCTTTGAAAGGAGCAATTTGTAGGTTTTTTTAGAGTAGCACCCCTGGCATAATGGAGGGGGAAAAACCCAACCCAAACCAACAAAAAAAACTCAGACCAAAACAAAACCCCATTCTGAGAGCTTTTGGGCCAACACTCTTGCCTAAAGCAAGCATTGGGGGTCTGTCAGCAAGGCCTCTGTCCCTGGTGGATTCCTCCTTTGCTCTGGAAATGAAGACTGTGCTCAGGAGCAGAGAGATTTGCAGTGAAGACCTTTTGGCAGTCCCCAGCCAGGGTAAATACAAAAACTCTAAAACTCTGATTAGTTGTTTGGGTCAAAAGAGATTATACTCTATAAAAAGCTGTCTTCCTATGTGTCATCCCATCCTGTGCAGTACTGCAGTTGAAAGTGCTTATCCTAAATACTCCATTCTGATACTGCAGCACATTAAAAAGGAAAAAAGACACTTCATTAAAAAAGGAAGCCCTTTCACAGAGTGACAGATGAATGTAGTGACAGATTAATACAAATTTTAAAATCTGAACATTATCCTCTAAGGGGAAAAGGCTCCTAAATACCCATGCAAAACAAAAATGGCAGAGCAAAACCTCTGACAATGCGTTGCACAGAATCATTTATTAGGTCTCTGTAAGTGATCATTTACATGAAACTTGCATTTAATCTAGCATTCAACCATTCCCTTTTATCTTCTGGCTCCGTGTGTTTGTGGGAGACAGTGGTCTCTCAGGATGCTTTTTTCTCCACTGGAGTTTATGTGCAGGGGACATAGGGCAGAGAGAGGAATTGGAATAGCCCCATTTCAAGCTCACCTCTCTATCTCTGATTCTCTCTTAGACCACAAGAGGAAAATAACCACCTCTGCTTTGGAATTGAGCAAATTCTTTCAAAACCCAATAAACCCTCAGTTGTCCTGTTGGCAGTACAGCCCTTTTGGACAAAGCACAGGGGAGCAGTCTGTGAGCTGCAGTGGGGTCAGGGGTGCACAGAAATATGAGCTTCATTTCGCTGTGCGGATGGGCTCTTTCTGGGGTGGTGGCAATGGCACGTGGGCTCACGACAGCAATTACTCACTTGTGCAGCTATTGCCAAAGCACCCAAGCAAGGAATTTCAAAACTAGCCCTGTGTATCAGCCACACAGTGATGTGCGGCCATCGCTGACATCGCTGCACTCTGAACTCAGCTTAATGTCGTGGATTTCTGCTGAACACCGTTGCACACCTGGGTAACATCTGAAGCCATCTCCTTAACCTGCTCCTAGGAGTATCTTGCTCAGAGAGGTTGGCATGATGTGAAAGCATTTCCCCTCTCACAAGAACATGGCCCACTGTTTCTCTAGGCCATGTTGACACCTCTTGACAAATGTGGGTTGATGGCACAAGTATAATATTCACTTTGGAGATGTCCAAAAATCCAACTGCTTTTTTCCCCATGTATCCCTCTGTGATGTGTTCCCAGCTGCCCTACTCATCTGCACTGCTGATTTCAGTGAGTGACAAAGGCATTTCAAACTGAAAGGAGGTATTTAAATACAGTCAGGAACAACAGATAGAATGACCTTGAACAATCCCACATAAAGTCCTTTGTTATTTTCAAAGCACCTTCCCAGCTTGACACCTTTTCTTTTTTATATCCAATATAAAATTCAAAATGTTTTATTCCATGCAGTACATGAATATAAAATATAAATATATCAAATATCAAACTATCTTTTTTTTTGTACTACTACTTTGAAAAAAGGACCTGAGATAAACTCAGTGTAAAGATCCAGAAAATTACCAAGAAAATTCCACTTCTCAAACTTTTGTTCTCTGTTGTCTTGTGCACGTTTAGAGCAACTTTTCTGAAGCACGTGTGCCGGCAGCAGTGAGGAGCAGCCTGGATACGGGTGGGTCTGTGGGCAGCAGCTCAGGAGTGCTCGGGGATGAGCACACTGAGATGCCTCAGGTGTCCCTTGCACGGCTCAGCACAAGTCAGCCCTGCTGATCAGGAGCAGGGCAGAGAGCTGGAGTGAGGAAACACAGTCTCATCTCCCAGAAGAGCATCCAGGTTTGCACAGTGAGGGCCAACACAACGGTGCAGGAGCTGGAAACCCCTTCTGTTTCCTGACCCCTTTCTCTAGGATGCAGAAGGCCAGTAGAAATGGGCTGTTGTGCTACTGCCGCCAAAAAGGTTGATATCTGGTTTCTGCTCTCTCTCTTCTGCTAATTGCTGTTATTAAATGGCTTTGAAACTACCTCAGAGTAACTGAGTGCACGTTTGGGGCCTGTGTGTACTGAGAAATTGAAGTGAATCAGTTCAGGGATGTTTGGAATAAGCATAGCTGGCAGCAGGCAGCGAAGCGAATGGCTGAGTGAATTTGCATCTTGTTTAATACATCAAAAAAAGTTTTAAGTTGTGACTCGTAGAAGTCAAGCCAGGAACAATAAGCTTGTCTGGAGAATTTTGGTATTAGAAACTCAAGGACACAGAACCATGTCCAAGGTAAATATTGACGTGACTCAAGATGAACTAGTAAAACATTTAATGAAGCTGAAAATAAGGCACCTGGGATAGATGGTTATTGTTAAAAATGAAACATTCGAGCAAAAGTAGCATAGTGATGATGAAGGTTATTCATAGGGAAGCCAAGTTGGGGAAACAGCATCATCTGAAAGAAACTGACTTAAGCTATTTGTGAAACATGGAAGAAAATTAGAATTAGAGCTAAAAATGGACATGAATAGCAAGTAGTTATGGATATTCAGAGTGGATTTTGGAGACTGAATCATACCAAGGGACAAATTACTCAGGTGTCCAGAATAACTCTATTGATTTTGACAGATTTCTTGGTATTTGCCTTTGTGTGATTGAGAGTTTACTCCCTTATGCCATATGAGGACTGAATATTAAGAAGCTTTGAGATTAAAAAAAAAAAGACTTTTCTTCATTCCAATATCATTCTCCTGATGATAGAGAATAAGTCACATCAACTTCACAAGGGATATCAGGAACCCATAAGGAGCTTTTCCCTTTCATGCAGCAGAAAGAAACCCCAACCCTTGGAATGCTGTGAAAATAATCAGAAAGGTTCCATTAAACTGGGAACAGGAATAAATTGTGCCACTATATTAGATGTCTTACATGTAATTTTATGGTGTTATTGGGATGCTCTGTTATAAAATCCCTTGAGCCAGGCTGTGGTGAGCCAACATTCCCTTCTCATGCTCACCAGTGGTGGAGATATTGGGGAAGAGATGCCAAAAGTTGAAATTGTCTGCTTAGGTGTGCTCTATAAGCCAGCCTTTTTCTACCTCAGAAATGTAACACTAATGCATAAGGATTGATTATGTATAAAAGATACCCTTGATCTATTCCCCTGTACCATGCCTATAGTTGCAGTGGCATTGCTATGTTTTATATATATATGTGTATATACACCAAAAAAATCTCAATTCAAAACTATGTGGTGATTATGCACATGCAGCTGCAGTTCCCCAGACAGCTTCCCAGTACAGTACAAGGGCACACATTCTTCCAGCCCCCAGGCATGGGATAATCCACACGGCTGACCGTGTGGCAGAAGGAGTCGAGGCAGGGTCAGAGGAGAAGCAGGGAGGGATGCCTGGGGAAGACAGCAACTAGGAGAGCCTGCCACACCGAGGCAGTGCATGTGCCCTTGCTCCTTGGCTGCTTCTGATGGTTCGGTAAAACTGTAATTGTAGTGTTTGGCTCTGCTCCATCTCTCAAAACCTTTATCCTGGGAAGAAGTCAGTGCTGCATTCTCTCTTTGTCCTCCAAGCAGTCTTTTGGAAAGCTGGGGTCTAAAATAATTGAAAACTTTAGACATAACCATCAGCTTCTTGGACTAGATTCAGAAAATGCACAGTCAACTTCCTTCATCTCCTGTTCACTGAGGAGGTTTCCTTTGGCCAGCCTTCTTGTTAGGGCCATGACCAAAAAGTAGTTGATGGTAGATTTTATTACTAACATAAACAAATAGCAGGTTATTTTGTTATTGTCCCGAGCTTCAAAGCTGGAGCTGGTCTTTGTAGGAGTAAGTTCTACCAGTACTGACATGCAATTGGAATACAAAGGGGATGTTGATAATATAAAACACGTGCTGCTTATGCAGATCGCTGCACGTCACTTCGGTGCTCCCTGCAAAGCACCTCGTCCTGTTGCTCACCAGCAGCATCAGCCAAAACAACACAAGACCTGCGCGTTCTGTGAGTCGCTGCACAGCAGCACAGTGGCATTCCAAAGGGTGCCCTTCCCAGTGCTTCACACCCGCAGAAGGAGGTTGACATAAGCAGCAGATATGTGGGATCACTGCCGGCGATGCTCTCTGGAACTCAGTGCAGCAAAGGTCTTCTCTGGGCAGAGCAAGAAGGATTTAGTGAATGTAAAAACACATCAAAAGCAAATAAGGGATTTTTATTGTCGTTTTCCCTCACACCATTTCATTGGTTTCATGCTCATAAAAACATTAGCTGATTAACTCACTATCAGAAAGGCAAAGCTGCTAACCAAAAGATGTATGTGAAACCAGATACGTGTAGTGCCTTTGATAGTGGTAGGGTGAGATTTTTCTTTTTCCTGCTTCCTTACTTTTTAAACCCCAGCCAATATAACTCTGTCATCATAACATTTGGCACTATTCCCATGTGTACAGATTGCAACATCTGCAAGTTTTAAAAATTAATATAAAGTTCCGTAATTGTATAAGCTTTGCTCGTTTTAATGGTCCTAAAAGAGCAGCTTTGATGCAAAGTGAGACTCAGTCAGCAGATGAAGAGCTCTGCTTGTACCAAGCAAGCTACTCTAGTGGGGCTGGTATGTCCATGTAGTTGATGCTCACGTGGGTGATGATCACCATGTAGGATCGTGCTGTGGAGGAACACAGTGTGGATTTAGGTTGCTGGCACATAGAAATTTAGTAGGTTACTAGTATGTGAAATCGTGGGTGCTAAATTGCAAAGCAATTGCATTTATTAGAGCTTATTTCTGTCACCTGCAGTCCGTGGAAATTCAGTGTGAAGGTATTCACAGTAGAGGGTGAAATGTTGTCTTCTGCAGTGCTGAGATTTTGTCATCATTATGTAATGATCACACGGTGATACACAAGCAACAGAAGGCTTTAGGGGGCACAGACAGTCATGCAGGAGGTGAAGGAGAAGGCTGGGGCTGTCCTGGCTCTGCTCATTAGCCCAAGTTTAGGCACTGAGCAGTGTGGTACCAATGGCAGACGAGCTTGCCCAACGTGAAGGAAGAGAAACCTCATCATCCTCCTGTTCACCAGTACTATTTGTTATCTGTGCTGTTTTTGGCCACATGGATGTAGTGTTGAAAACTGAAAGTTAAACATTTAAAACCTCTTTTAATTGTGTCTAAAATATGATGGCCACATTGTGGGTGAGACTTTGCCACAAGAGAGGGATTCCTGGAGCTGCCCGTGTGTTTGTGGCTGTGGGCAGTTAGCATCCTACCCCGGGGCAGATGGCTCTTACCATGACACATGCTTGGGCTGCAGTCTGAGGCTCAGCTTCCCAAAAGCAACTGCACTGAATTTGCAACTCTAGTACCATTTTTGGTTCTGTAGTCCATGTACTTTCCTCCAGGGTCTTCCTGTGAAGAGGGGGCATAGTGTCAACGTGTCGGATGTTACAGTCTTGATACTTCAAAAGCTAAATCCAATAAGAGTCAAAATCACGGACCATGTGAGAGACAGCACGAGTAATTGCTGCTGGTGTGTTCCAAGGAGCTACTCACCAATGGCTTGGCTTCTTTTTTTCCTTTAATTCCTGTATTTCTAGGCATGGTGTGTGAGGTTTCATTTTGTCCATTTTAAAAGCACATTGCATGTGGATGTGTACTTGAATTTGCATGTATCTTACTGAAAGCCATAAAATGAATTAGTCATTACATACTCAGAGATTTTGGAAGTACGGGTCAGTATTTCCAGGTTTATTGAAATAATGGTCCCTTGTTTGTTTTTCTAGTGGCAGGCAAAGTAGAAACAGAGCTGTGAACAATAACATAAACCTTACTGTTACCAAGCACTTGGCAAGCAGTTTTAGGAATGCTTTACTTTTCCTATGTGTATACAAAGCCTTAGAGAACTCTCTGACTGTGGCATATTTCAACATAAAGGAAGCAGAAATAAAATCCAGGCCCTATAATTCACATGTTCAGTAATGGAGGACTGAGGCAGAAAGAGACAGGTGCTTTTCTGAAAAGAATGAAAGATCTGAGGAACTGATTCATGGTGAAGTAATATGCTTTTAGCTGAGAAGGTTTATTGTAGCTGAACCTCATGCCATCCTTTGAGCCGGTATCTTAGATGAATCAGCAACTTGCGAGCTTTATCTCAGCTGTACCAATAGAGTTTATAATATTGTTCTGTCAGTGCTATTTATACATCATCACATGGCTGACTACTCCAGGCTGTGCTTTTTTTTACACAGCCTTGGATGATGTCACTGTGAAGTAGGCAGTGGTACTGAACAAAGGCTTTCTTCAGAGCAGCAACAATTAAAGCTGATGGCAGAGTACAACACCAGAGCCATGGAAATACAGAAATAAGCTCCCCCGTTTTAAGAAAGCTCTACAGAGGGCTTTCAGTGCTTCAGTAACTGGTCCCCCTGGGTAATGACTTCAGGTGATGTCCTACAGCTGTCAGTGCCCACCTGGCCTTGGAAATGTATAGGTAGCAGTGTGCTGTGAGGCCTGGGACTGCTCTGCACAGAGGAGTCGCTAACTGGGTAATTATTTGGGGAGGGGGGAAGGAAGAAAGGAAGCTCCTCCAAGAAGGAATATTTTCTAATGTAGACCCATTCTGCATCTTCTCCTCAGTCATCCACTAACAGAGAAACAGGGTTTCTCTTTTCCTCTCCCTGAAGATGTTCATCCACCTTAAATGTTTTTGCTGCATTGGGAGGCTCTGAGGACCCTGTGCGGGCCTGACCAGCCTGGAAGCCTTCAGTCTTGCCCTGTGTGTCTTCCCAAAGCCAGGGGACTGATGCCCATTGTATTATGAAGCAGTGAAACAATCTACAAATGATTTGCAAAGGAAGAATTCAGCATTCTCAGTTGATTGCCCTTTCATTTGTGATGTTCCAGTGAGCCTAAAATTATTCACTCCATCCCAGTGCCTCATGTGCATTTCCAGCTGTTAATCATCATTCCGTAAGGCCAGCAACATGTCAGCATTAACAACTGTGTTCTTCTCACCTGCTACTTGTATTGGAGCTCTTGGACTTCTAACAACCAAACCTGTTGATCAGCGCTGTTGGGACATGGCACGTGTAGCTTTTCTCTGGAAGCTGCTCCTCAGGAGCTCCCTCCATATGTCCTCCAGCCAAGCCATGACAAGTGAGTCCCTGGGTCACAGATGGAGGCGAAGGAAAGAAAGTGTTGCCCCCCCACCCTCTGCCCATGGTTTGCAGTATGATTGCAATAACTAGGTGGTTTATTTCAGAAGGACTCATCAGTTGGACACAATAAATGGCTACCCCAGAGACAGAGCTGGGACATGCTTATGCTGCAGGTTTTGACCTCCCTTGATTTGAAGACCTCTCCCTCCGTTTTCCAATGGAGGTTCAGACCCAGGTGTGGAAAGCTACTGTCAACAAGGTTAGTTTTTTCTCAAAAAGCTTCACAGAATCTCCAAGTATATTCCATAGACCCTCAGGGACATGTATCTCCAGGCAGGAGAGCACTGACCTAGTCCTAAGGACTGGACTGGTTGCCTTTTTATCCCCACTTAAAATGAGTTTTTCCAAAGCCTCCTTCCAAAGTTTGGCTCTGCACAAGACATGTCAGCATCTCATAAAGGCTCAAAACAGAAACAGAATGGTATAAATAGAAATTAAGTAAATTAGGAAGAGGTGCCAAAGCAGCAAAGCCTTAATGATAGCTGTGGCTGCATGTGCATGTGCCATGCAGCTTCCAGCCCTAGCCAGATTGCCAGGCTGCCCCTCAGTATTCTTAGGAACATATGCATCTGCTGTGTCACTGGCAGCGCCTGCCCAGCCTTGGACCAGCATTCTCATCTTCTCACAGACCCTTTAGAAAGCTTGGGTTTGTGCAGAGAGTTGGTGCCAGAGCCCCAGCCAAGCCAGCAGCAGCCTCTCTGTGGCTGGATAATCTTTTCTCACTTGGTAAACTGTGCCTGTGCCATCTGGTCAGTGCAAACAGCCTTACCCTCTTTCCAGCCACATTATGTGGAAACTGTGGTCTACCTGCATCATCAACTCAGCCATGCTACTATATGGTTTATTTCCTCATGAACCAGAGGAGACCTGAGCCAGATTCCCAGCTGGTAAAATATCAACATGGCTAAGGTGAAGTAATTTGGACCAGCCGATGGTTTCTCGTTATAGGCAGGACGGCAAAGGTAGAGCACATGTTTTGCTACTTATTCAATATTGATGCTGTTTTTCTGTAAGACCATGGATCACAAGTGAACAGGAGATAAATAGGTGAGAGCTGCTCCCTGTAAGCAGCATAACAGCAGTGGGTTTCAGGCTGTGTGTGGTGCTGGGTGTGCTCAGGTAACCCTGAGCCCCTCAGTTGGGCTCCTGCCATTTCATGCTTTTCCACAGAGGGCAGTTTGGTCCCCCCAGAGCTATGCTGGAGATGACCCACCCCAGCCTTATGTCATTCTCATTTTTCATTCCCGGTTCTCTTTATTCCACAAATTAGGACATTCTTAGTTTGAAAATATAGGCAAAGTTTTAGAAAACTTTCGGTACGAGAAGAAAATATGGAGCCAGGGGAAGAAGGGAACATGCCACTCTTGGGCTGCTCAGCCTATGAATGTACTTTTCACCCTGCCATATATTGAGCTCTGGGAACCTGTGCTTTTGAGGGAGAAAACCTAGAAAGTGGTGTTTGTTAGGTCTTTATGTACTGCCTTTTGCTGTATCCTGATGTCCTTACTTGACAGCTTGGCACGTAGATCTGTAGGAGGGGTGGTTTGGGGGCAAAGGAGAGATAAAATTCCCACTTTTGTGTTGGTCTCCTGAAGCTCAGGGGAGCTGCAAAGTATGAGCACAGTCAAACTGGAGTTGTTCTTCCATGCCACAAAACAGATGGTGAAACTCCAGAGAGGTGGTTTAGGGACAGGTAACATTTCCTGTCAAATCAGCTGACACACTCAGGAGAAAGGGGCCAATGTTTTGGGGCTTGGGTCTGTGTGATCAAAAGGAGTGCACTGAATGAATGGGCCTGGAGTAAGGGAGGCAAAAAAATACAACCAGCTATCTGTCAGTGTGCTATAGGATGGCTGATTGGGAAGCCTCAGTGCTCAGCTGCTAAATGTCCTCAGCAAATAGAGACAGCCAGAGTATCCTCTCTTGACAGGCTGGGCACAGCTCAGTGCAATGGGGTGTCTGGGTGAGCTCTCCCAACACTTCTGCAGCAGGTGGGATGCTGCTGCATGCAGGAGGCATCTCTGTCCTGAGGACCAGGGGTCAGGCAGCAGGAGAAGTCCTCATGGCAGAAAAGGTAGGGCAGGACTTGAGGCAGGTTCATATCTGTCCTCTCCGCCTGCTTGGGTGGGAGAATTTCCTTCACAGCAAACATCCCAGCTGCAAAGCCTGAAACGGAGAGGAGGCAGCCCAGCTGGAGCTGTTGGATTTATCCAGAGAAGATCCTTACTTTACTTTGTATGTTACCTCTGCAAATGGCACTTGAGTGTTATAAATGTATATGTAACATGTACGTAATGATTGATTTCACAGTCACCACACAAGTTGGAAACATTGTTAATGCAATGCTTATAGACAGGAGTTAGTCCAAATTAAAGGCAGGAAATTCCAAGGTATTGTTCTTATGGAAACTGTGACAGCTGAATTATATGGGCTTGTTAAGGAACTAAAGATAACCCCATTCAGAGTAGATAAAAGCATTATGTATGAGCAAGGAAACTGAATTACAATTGCAGTGGGAGCTATAAGTCTGAAGAGCTTGACTGTTGTGTGCAGTAAATGGAAACTTCACCGTGCTGTTATATTAATTTGGTACTTTTTATTTAGGGGCAAATCTTCAAATTCTTCGCCTTAGAGCTCCAGTGGAGGCAATGGAGAGTTTCAAATACAGAAGGGGATTCAATACCTGGTTTCGTATAGGTAGGATGAACTTCCATCTCAGTTGTTTCTGCTGTCATGATTTGGTGGTGGGTGTAGCTGTGAGAAGCATCCTGCATTGTCTTTAGACTCACCAGGAGGAGACTGGAGGACTTGTAAATAAATACTGGAATTAATTTCTTACTGGTCACAGCCTTTTCTGGGATGAAAACCAGGGCAGGATCCTGGAGAGTAGAAGCCTGATCTGACAATATCCATGGCATATCTCAAGGCCCCAGTACCCAATCCCACTAGAGCACATGTCTGCTCACCCACAGGGCACTGACAGGCTGCATATCCCTTCCCACACCTCTCCATTGGGAAAACCACTGGGATGAAGGAGCCAGCGTGTCCAGGGGCCATCAGCTATGCTGCTGTACCCTGGCAGCTGCCAGGCAGTTGGCTTGGCAGTGAATCTTGGGAGAGCATCCTCAGACGAGTTCACTGCTACCTTTGTTCAGGGACCACTGAAAGAGGCCCTGGGGTTTGGTACCTGTTGCCCCTGCTTAGCGCCCATCCTAAGGGAGCATCCTGGCAGCCACTAACCCCTGCTCCTGGCAGGCAGAGGGAAGGGACACCTCTGCTGGCAGATTTGGGAGGGGAGGGAAGGGACACCTCTGCTGGCAGATTTGGGAGGGGATGCTCTCCTTTTAGCATTAAGTCAGAATTTTACGGTGTGAAAATAAGAACCCACATACTTCAGATGGTCTTCCCCCATCCAGTATTTGAAACCTGGCATCTGTGTGCTGGCTGCAGTTCTGAAACCCAGTGGAGCAGCCAGCCAATGGATTGGGCTATCAGGGATGGGTTGGGGCTGGACTGGGGCTCTGCCCCATATCGGGTAGAAAACAATGGCTGGGATTTCCAGGGTGGCTGTGGGACAAGTTTTTCTGTAATGTTATTGCAACACCCCTACCTTGCCACTAGTCTTCCTGCTCTGAGACTAATCCATCTAGGTTTTGTTTCCATAATGTTATACACCTGGAATTTGAGACATTTTGCTTCTGCTTTGCTTAGTTTTAATCAGGCTTGCTTGAAATGTCATACTGAAATGAGAAAAGCAGCAAGGCTGTAGAAATCTCAGCCATAGACTGCAAGGCAGTAACAGCGTACAGAGCTTGGCAGGAGGCACTGGGACTACCTGAGAGCTCTAATTGCCACATATAAATATCAAATATCAGTATGTGTAGAGAAGGTGAGTGCAGAGGACAGAAAATAGCTTTACTCTATGCTGTAGTATGATTCATGCTTTTAAGATCAAGATTAAAAGTCTCTGTTAGGTTCCAGACTATGATTTTATTTTCATTTACATCAAAAGATTTAAGAGCCTTCAAAATCCAGCATTTTTAAAAATAACTTTAAGCATACTGTCTGGCAATGTGAGTCCCAGTTAGCGCAGAAGAAGCCAAGCTCTCCTCATATAAAGCAAATAACTGAAAAATCAGAATTAGAGAAATACCCTTGTCCTCAATTTAACTCTGACAGCTTGTACTGTGTTTTTGTTTCAGGAAAAAGACTTTATGAAAAGTGGGCCCTTGTAGCCAGTACATAGCCCTGGGTGATAAGCCCTACAGATCAGCAAAAACCGTGCACCATAAAAGCTTGTGCTTTTATGCAAGGTTCAGAGCCTTGATTTGAATTTTTGGGCTTGTTTGTATTTCAAAAGCAAAGCTACTGAATTGCATCTTGAAAACCGTATTCCAGGGCAAGTATCCTCAAAACACAGCCCAGGTTTGATCAAAAGGTTCTCAAGTCTGCAAACCTTCGACAAACCCGATGAATGTTTACACTTTCTAAGTAAACTCCATGGGCTGGCATCTTGCTATGGAGTTTTTTTAGATTTCCTCCCTCCCCACCCCCCCTTCCCCTCCCCCCATCCTGAGTTCTTGCCAAAAGCCCATCTATGCCCTGGAACTGGACGTTCAAGGTGGGCGTTCTAGTATTTTTATTGATAAACACATGAGCAGGCTCAATAAATATCTACACACAAGCAAAATATTGAGCTGTATTTGTAAAATGCCAAATAAAGAGCAATTTTGTATTTTGGCTTAATTTAACGTCCTTTCCTGTGGATCAGACTGCACAGTGCTCACTTGTCCAAACCACTAAGATAATCCTTACCACATATAGAAATAGATTTTAATTACAGAGCAATAAATACTGTGTGTGTTTTTTTGCTGTATGCATTTTTCTATCAGCAGACAAAAGCTGACATTTATTTTACTGATAGCCCTATATTTCCCCTCCCGCTACCACCGCAGCAGAATTTCCCTTGCCCAAGGAAATTGAGAGGATCAGAGCACATCTGATGTTCCATTAATTTAAAACGGCTGCCAGGACTTGCATATTGTAGCAGCTTTAAAGTGATTGAATTTGGATTATTTCAAACTCTGGAAAGTCCTGCCTTGCCTGACAGAGGTGTCTCGAGTGACAAAATAAAATATGACCCTGGGACGAGAATATCTCATGTCTGTACGTCCTCGTCCTCGCACGCAGCATTGCAACAGGCAGATTAGAAGCCATGGAAAGAACAACCCTAATTTTTTTTTCCCTTTTTTTTATTTTGGTAGCAGGCCCCTTTTTTAAGCTGTAGCCCAGCTAAGTGGAGACACCTGGTGTTTGTTGCAGCAAGTTCACTAAAAATATGTGAAAGGGGGAGAGGAGAGTGGGGGTGTCCGAGGTGCCCTGTCTGGGGCATAACCAAAAAATCCCTCTACCCTGCCAGGGGCTCCTCCTGTGAATATATACCTGCCCTGATCACAGAAGGGTTGTTACACCCCAGCTCTGAGTGTCCCCAGAGGGGGGAAGTTTTGCTCTGTCGGGTGTTAAATAAAACACCAGCTTTTGGGCAATAACTGTTTTGTAATGCTTAGTGAGCAGCTTGCCCTGTGTAAAGCAGAAAAAGTTTATGCACAGCCAAAGGAATATTAAAGTTTCACTACAAAAGAAATATTGTGGCTGCCAAGGCCTGATTACTCATAAAACCCACAGCATTATCACCATCCATCACTGCCGAGCTTTTAATGACCAAACTAAAAGGAGAGACATCAAAGTGTGGGGGGGTGGTGTCGTCGTTGTTTTCTGAGAGTAAGGCTCCCTAAATATAGGACCAATACTAGAGCTCGACATATTTTTTTACCAAAAAACTTGAAAAATCATTTGAATGAATCACAAAACATATGTTATGTTTTGCTGTAAAAGCCATGAAGTTTATGCAGTGCTCTATTATGGTGACTGCTTGGCTTTTCATGCATTCCTAAATTACCATGTAATCTAAAACCTTGTTTTCAGCTGCTCTATATTGGAAAGTCCCTTGCAATAATCAGGATGATTACAGGCTAGTACGGAGAACAAAACTTGTTTGTATTATTGCAAATAAAAATGTAGTTTATCAGAAATTTTACCTTTCAAGGGAAAAATAAAAATAATAATAATAAACTTTTTCTTTTCCCTGACTGGAAATATTTTAAGCATGGGATAAATTTTTGGCCACTCTACGACTTAAAAACACATGGATACTTGGTGTAAAAATATGTTTCTTTCCTGTAGGGACTTGACTAAAATTGGTGTGCCAAAACTATCTCACAGAGATTTCATTGTCTTATCTACTTACATCATCTTAATGCGATTTTATTTTACTTTGTCAAAGTCATATTAATGTAAATGTGTTCTTGATAGCAAACAGAGTTCTTTTTTATGCTAAACAGGATTCAGCTGACTCTAATAAAACAGCTTGCAATCCATTAGTCTATAACTGTAATATAGTTATTTTGTTTCCCAAATAAAGACCGTGTCAGAAAGCTGTATAAGGATTTTTGTCTTGTTTTTCCACAATAATTGCTTGGGTGGGGTTACATTCTGATCTTTAAATGAATAGTATCGCTTGGAACAAACACTTCATATATCTTTTATCTTCCCCTTGCAATACAGTTCTGAGTTTTCTTTGAAAATGCAAAGCTACTTTTCCAGATAAGTCATCAAAATGTTTCCAAAGTATTTTAACTGCCAGATTAACTATATCTTGAATACAAAGATAGATGGCTTACATTCTTTATGCAGAAATCCTGCCAATGCATAGCAACTAGCAACAAATTAATTTCTTTTGCAACAGTGGGAAGGAAATAAAAAAAAGAAACCCTGCTTTGCTATGCAAAGCTCAAAAAGGTAAATAGATATTTAAAAAGAAAATAAGGTTACTCGTTCTGAAAGGGTAATCTGTAAGCAAAGAACAGAGGATTAAACATACATTTGCTCTCTTTATGGAATCTGTGTTCCAGCCTTCTCGTAATGTATTCAGCTAATTAAGGACTGCAGTGACCTTGTGGCAGATTCTGAAATCTAGGAATTTCTATTTTTTATTTTATTTTATTTTTATTTCTTTTAATGCTGCCTCCCCTACAGAGCTTAATACAATCTGTTTCAGGTCAAAGTCTGTTTATGTCAGCAATGTTCATACTACACAACTAAAATGTTTTAATGCATTTATCAACTGAAAATATTGCAAACATTTCATTTCCTTTGATACAGACACAAAAAACCCTCTGCCTTCATTGCAAATTCTTGTTCATATGAATCACTCTGAGTAATATTTGCTTTAACTTTCGTGTGGTTCTACAAACAGCCTTTATATGGCTGGACTTCAAAGCTTCTAGAAATAAAGGTTAGAAATGTGATAGGAGTAATCTATTATTAGGCATGAAACATTAAACCACTTTTAGTTATAAGCCTTAAAACCTGAATAATATGGATTTTTAACTTGCTGCATATTTATTGTGTTTTCAGTTACTTAAGTCATTTAGTGTGGAGGGACTGTTTGGAACAGAAATATTTTCCATAGGAATACAGACCACAATTGGGTTTAATTTTTCCTAATATTTAATTTAGAAAAACTGCAATATCCTAACAGACGTCTCATATGTCAAAGCTGAAATACTCTCCTTGGTGTTTCTTGCAGTGTAAAATTAATCTCTTACCAGCACACTGACCCGAAAGGCAGGTTCTAGTGGAACAGGCACAGGGTGACGGGAGGGGGTGGGAAAGGAAGATAAAATCTCGCTCTTCAAATAGCAGGGAGGGGAAAAAAATTAACACAGAGGAATGTCACAGCCTGCCATTGACATCAAATGACATAAACTGATCCAAACGTGTGTGTGAGAAGTTTCCCACACGCCATCCATGGTTCATCCCTGCCACCCTGGTGGGATGCTGGGTGTCAGGTCTGCAGGGGGGCATTGCTGGGCAGGGATGTGCCAAGGAGCCCTTACCTTCACACCTTCCCTCCACCTGGTGAATTCACAATGTCGTGATCCAAGAGGAGCTGGGCAGGGGGATCTCCATGGATTTGGGGGACTTCAGCCTGTTCAGACAGTGGAGTCTGAACAGTGTTGGTAACACCTTGCTCTTGCTTAGGTTTGTGTACTGACACAGTAGAATAAAAATAAGCTGAAAACGTGTAACAGTTCAAGCCAAACAGGTCAGCCAGAAATAAACTATCATTTGAAATCCAGAATTTTAAATCCTCATGAGCCTGGGAAAGAATAGGGGTACAGCCTGGGCCCAATCCTGTTCCCACCAGCACCAGTGCGAATTTTACCATTGACAATAAAAGACATGTGGCCTTTTTCTAAAAATTCAGTTTTGTTTCCTTAGGTCCTGCTGTGCCAAGTTACTATGGCTGCTGGGGCTGCCCTGCACAAGGTGGGATGAAGGGATTTGCTCGCCCCTTCCTGGTGGGCTCAGCAATACCACACGCCCAGCCCCTCACGGAGGTGTCAGCCGCCTCGGGTCACATCACCTGGAACACCTCGGCAAGGTGCACAAGGAACCCAACACATCACGTGGAGGGGGTAATATTCAAATTTACAGCATGTGCCTGGGGAAGGCAGCATCTCTGAGCTGCCCTGCCCTCCCCGGGTGTCATGGGGGTTTGAGAGATTTGGTGGCTTCCCTCACAGCTGCCTGCAGGGCGGGCGAAGGGGCAGAGGCCAAGGTCCTACCTGGGCTGGTTCTGAAGGAGGGAGGGATCTTGGGACCTTTAGACCAACAGAGCAAAGTCACCCATGTGTGGAACTGGGGAAGCCAAGCAAGAGCCCTCTGTTGTGGAGTGGGGAATGTCTTGCTCAGCAGTGACTGGCCCACTGGGGAATGGAAAACTCTCACTCCTTATATATTTTGGCCAGTGGAAGAAAGGGGTCACACCCACCCATCTCCTTAGTATAGCAGAGCACTGACTACATCGTAGTCCCCACCTTCCCTTTTCCCATGGCTCTCTAGCACGCCTGGTCCTGTGCCAGGGGGTTTAATAGGTTACCCTGCAGACTGCAGGCCGTGGTGCCACGCAAGGTTGCACATTCCCAGGAAGTGCATGTGCACGGAGCCGTAACAGATGTGGACTAAGGAGGGATGGCCCTGACCAGGAGTTGCAAGAGGTGTTAATATTGCTGGGGAAGGTGAAAACATAATTGAAACCGTTTATTCTGGGGGGCTGCGCAGGACCAAATGAGGCGATACCTTCTGAGGAACAAATACCTGTAATTCGCCTGTCCTGGTCCTACAGACTTTTAATTTGCTCTACAAATTTGGCTTGTTGGAGAATGTGTAAACACCCAGAACTGTACAGGGCAACCCATTAAATATTAACTTATTGTCGACTTAAAAATACCCTTCTCATGATATTAAAAACATAAGGGGGAAAGAGATGCCAAGCTGGTGAATGAAGCCAGCTGACTGCTGAGAAGAGGCTATGGGGTTTGCTCCGTAGCTTTGCCGTTTTCAGTAATCTGACTCACTGAGATATTTTTAGACACAGTAACAACTTCCATTGTTAAGTAATTTTTCATTTGAATTTTTCTCAAATTATGCTGTCCTCTTGGCCCTCGAATCCCTTTCTTCAGTGAGGCAGTGCTGCTCTCCACGCCCCAAGGAGGAAGGGGAGCTGTGGAGGACTCTTGGTGATTCGGACCACATGGTGGAACAAGATAGATCTCAGCGTCAGGTTGGCAGGATATTTCCCTTTCTTCAAAGGTCTCCAAACCCAGAAAGATTTTCTTTGATTCCTTTCCAAAGGGATTTATCAGCGTTGGGGCATACATTTGTTTAGATTGTTCCTGTAGGGTGGGACTTTCAAAAGAGCAAAAGGGTGCCAAGTGCCAAATTCTCACCAAGTTCTCCATAAAGATTTCCTGAGCTTCCTTTGAAAGTGCTAGCTCTGCTCCCCATCGCTCTGTGCATCCCTGCTGGAAAGGTGCCCGTGGTACCCTCACAATGTGGGCACAAGGGATACAGGAAAGATTGTGACATTTAAAAAAACAGGCGGAGGAAGAACTGTCTTGAGACAGAGGAAATACATCAAAATGTGGAGGTTGGGAAGGAAACAAAGGAGGAAATGGAGACCAAATTCCCTAGACCCATCATCTCTTTTTTTTTTTTTTTTCAATCCTTCCTCTCTGCCTACTGTTTCTCTCAGGGTTTCCCCAACATGTCTTAGTTAAAACAAGAGGTGAGCGTGAGCTGTATATTGAGACAGTGGGCAGAACTTGGGCCCCACAGTGAGCTTGTGCTCGTGCTCTGGGCTCGAGACACACTGGGACAGACATGGGTGACCTGACGATGCCAGGCTAGTCTGGTCCCCCTCAGGGCTCCTACAGGAAAAGCAGAGGCTTCATGTGCACTACGACAGGGCTATAGGGAAGTTGGAGGTTTGGCAACTGGTCATTTTATGTACTTTTCATAAAGCAGTGGCTCAGTGCTCCCTGATGGCAGTGCACAGCTGCAGAAGCGAGTGGGAGATCTGCAAGGAGCTGCGAGGAGACATTCGGCCCAGTAGCTCCCGAATAACAAATACACTGATGTCCAGGTGAGGACTGCCAGAGCAATTTGTTCTGCCCTGGGAAAAAGGCCTGATGAGCACTGTTTGGAGAAGATGTCAGAGAAGGAATTTTTATTTTATGAGTAAGGAGATACAGAGGCTTTTTCTGATCTGTTATAGGTGTGGTAATGATTTGTAAGCTACAGCAGGATTTGTGGTTCTCTGGTTGTTTTGCAGACTGAGAAGATCCTTCCAAGTTCTCTAGTACTGTATTTGTAATCATGTACCTGGCTGTTTTTTTAAATGATAACTACCTAGATGTTGCTCAGAGCCAAACAATGTGTCTTAAACCTAGTTTCTACTCACTTGTTGGTTTCCAGATAGATTTTAAGATGTTGATTTTGCCCCTGAATGCCTGTGGCTTGCTCTTGCAAAGAAAAGGTGTTCTGTTAAAGTTTGTCTTACATTATGAGCTAAGTAAACCTCAGCACATCCCTTCTTGTCCCATGTTGATCCAAGGATTAGATGTCAGGTCCCTAATTCAGTGAGAGCAGACACAGATCTGCTGCAGTGGCTGTGCCTGGTGCTTCTGAGGAGGGTGAGGGCAGTGGGGTGCTGGAGCAGGGAGGGTGCAGGGGCCCCTGAGTCCTTTTCTCTCACAGAGAGCTGGACGGCAGAGGGGAGAGCCTGGAGGGAACCCTTGGAGACACTCCCAGTTTGTCACTGGGGCACTGAACAGGGCCAGAATCCAACCTGCAAAGTCCTTGGATCTCGGCACAGGAACTGGTTGTTAAGAGGAGCTTCTTTAGGCCCTCCTGACTGTAAGCTTTGGGAAATCAGACTTTTGCTTTAATTTATTTCCAACATTCAACTACCAAGAATAAAATATAAGGATCTTTCTTATGTGTTTTGGAGATCTAATAAAACGTATTTACAAGTCTGCAAAAGGCCTTTGCCGTGTGCAATCAAATCAGCATTGCAAATCTATCTGAACATGGCACTCCGGCATCTCAGCCTCCAGATGACATGTAATGTGTTTGCAGTTTGATGGTCTTCGCTCAAAAGGCTGGCTGAAATATTTTTATATTTAGATTTATTTTTGGAGTTTATGGTTGAAAGATTTCAGCTCTGGGCAGCCCTTCCCATGGCTTTTAGCAGCAACACTTGCAGTTGTGTTTCACATAATTAAACAGCCAACAATACTTAATGAAGAAATAAATAACATCAATAAAGTAGTAAATAATTATATGCAGGCAAACACCAAAGACATTATCCATCAGGCAACAGCTGTGAGCATTAGTTTTGATTAATCAATAATGTTGTACAATAGGAGCAGGAATGCTGGCCAGGCCTCTGGGGGAATCACCTACGCTTTTCTGAGCAGCAAGCATTGTGATTTTAAGCAGAACTTTCAGCAGAATCTTTAATTAAATGTAACAGCCAGGAGCTCCTCCAGCAGCAATGCCACACTTCTCAAAGCCCACCAAGCAGCTGGAGTTTAACCAAGACCCATTTAAGGAATCATCTGTAATCAGGAAGGTTTCTTGGTATGTCTGTGTTGGGGGACACCAATGGGGTACCATGTCCATCAGCAAAGGTGCTGTTGGGCTGAGGGTGCTTTGGTGGGGTTTGGTGACCCTCTTGGCATGGGGCCGGTTGCCTGGCTTGTGCCACCTGGGAAAAACAAGCTGGTGTTTTTGGCTCTGCCTCCAGCAAGGTGGCAGCAGGGCAGTCCTGCCCAGCCTGCAGCTGGAGCCTGTGGGGCCTCATCGCAGTCTGGGCACTCATCGGAGCAAGTGCCTGTTCTGTAAATTGTTTCAAAATGTAAGTACGGTTCAAATTTCCCACACGTGCAGCAGCTCCTCTGGAACCTAGTGTGGGCACGTTTGTGACAAAATCAGCAAAGTCTGGTTCATCTTTATCTGTACCTCCTGGATAGAGGAGCCTTAATGAAGCTTTCAGGAGAAATGGATCTCCTCCCAGGTATATCCCTCTTCCTGTCGCTCCTGCCACCAACTCATTGATTTCTGTGGCACTGCTGCCTGCTTGGGCACATCCCTGAATTGTGTTGAGAGGTTCTGCTCCCATTGGCCAGCCAGGGTGTGGGCTTTTCCTTTCCATTTCATTTATTCTCTTCTTTAATGGATAAAGAGCTTTAAAAGAATGCAAACATTGAGAAGGGCTGATCTTGGCACCAGATCCCAAACTAGATAAAAGGCACAAGGTTTTATAACCCTTATCCTATTAAAAGGGAAAGAAAAGAAAGGACAGGAAGAGTTTCTGGTATGTCAGGGACAGGTTTCCAGAGCCTGTGTTCGCATCTTGATCCTCGTGAAACCAATTGCTGATGACTTCTTGGCATCTGAATAAGCAGCAGCATCATGTTGCTTCCACTGTGAATCCAGTGCTGGGGATACTTCTCCATAAGCAGAGATGGGAGCATGAGGAGAAACATGGGAGTGAAGTGAAGGGCTTGTCTTGATGTGAACAAAACAGATGTGCAGACCCACACCTGATGGGTTACTTTAATTCTGTGAGGTGGCAGATGCACATGGGAAATTCACAAGCATAAGGCACATGGGTTTGTTGAGCTAGAAATGGCAAATCTTGGGTGAGGGATGGACAGGGGAAGCACTCAGCTCTTGTCTGAGAAATGGAGATTTGCAGAAGGCAATGGTGGAAACATCCACACAGCTTAAAATCTCAAACACTGCCCATGGACCAATCTTGAAGCTTTTTTCTCCCAAACCTTATCAGCGGGAAAACCTTGAACAGAAATCTCGCACGATAATTGCTGGTAGCACAACAAACCCTAGAGGGTTTCCTTACCCGCTTCTCAACATGCAGGCACTAATAAACTTCTGTGATAACATTAATATTACTGATAGTCTCTGTGGGCTCCTTCTCCCAAACGTGAATCTCATTATCATCTGCAAACCCAAAGTAAATTTGTAGGCGTTTAAAGGTGTAGCCTGTAAATTGTGATGTTGCTGCCTGCTCACAGCCCCTCAAAGCACCTGCCAGCCACGTACGGTAGCACCAACTGTGCTTCCAGGGTCTGGCATGGAAAGTGGGTAGTGCCAAATCTACACGGGTCTGGTTTGGTCCCAGATAAACAGTACCAAGTGAAAACTGCTCACAGTTCTTCTTCAAGATCAGCAGATATGATTATGGGTCTCCTCCTTCCCCTGTGAAGTTTACTGAGTTTGTTAATCCCAGCACTGTGCAGAGCCTGCTCTTGGCTAATCACCCCCTCGATATTTGGGGCATACCCAGAGGCACAGGGCACACATGAACATTTCTCTGTGGGCACTGAGGCTGCTGAGGACAAATTGACTATGTTTCTTGCAAAACAAAATCTCAGTTGCATGATTTTAAATAATTAATACAGTGTAGGTAACCTGTAAAACTCATGGCTTTTCCGTTCTCTAGAAGACAGGAAAGCATATCAATAAGCCACAGGTAAAAGTAGGGTTTGGAGTTCTTTTTTTAGTTCTTTGTCAAATTCTTTCACAGAATACCCGCTGGCTTCAGGGACAGTATTTATGGCAGATATTAATTTGTTCAGTGAGATAAATTAAAAAATTACAGAGAAAAAATAAGCTTTTGGTAAGACATGGATCTCTTTCCAGAAAAACAGCATCTTAATAACCGATAACATATAGACATGACTGCAGAATAAAGCCTTATTCTAGGTCCAGTTGTAAAGTACCCTAAGTACTAATGTTTTCCTAGCTGAAAGAAGGTTTCTGCAGACCTTTTTTTCCCAAGCAGACAATATTTGGCATCTTGTGCGCTGCATCAGATAAGATGAATGATATTCAGGTATTTCTCTGCAGTCCTGTTATTCCTGCTTTGTTTTATTGAGATGAATCTCTGGATTCCTAAACCTGGGAAGGGCAGATCTCATCAGAACTCCTCCTTTCTAGCTGCCCTGAGCCTGTAGTTCCCACTGACTCTGTTCAGAATGGGTTTTGCCTTTGGGTGCTGTTTTCTGGTTATTTTGGTAGGGGTGGAAGCACTGCCCCAGGGCACGCGGTGCCCAGCATCCAGCTCTGACCTCCCTGTGTCCGCCTCCATGGACCGAACTGTCCTCTGGTTTCACCAACATTCAGGGGTTGGGAGTGAAATCTTTTTGAGGGATTGCAATTTTTCAAGCCCTTCTTATTGCTAAAGCTAGGTAAAGCACCTCTCAAAGTCATTATTCAAATGTGGCATATGTTTTGCCGTGAATTTTCAGTAGAACTCTTTCCAGTGATTTCCAAAATAAATGAGACTTTGCATAGTACTTTTTCCGTATTTAACATTGCCTTCCTGGCTTTGCAGCCAAGGCTTCCTTTTAAAGGCATGTGCATGAGATTATGCAATCGTAGTACTCCGGATACCCAGAGCAATTAAAATAAATCAGGCTAGGTATAATGAAGATGAGCCAAAGCATCTGTTTCTCAAGAGGATTTAAAAAAAAACCCCACCAACTCTATCATCCCCAGGGGCTTGGATTCGTGGTGGTTAGACCTCAGAGATTCTTGTACTTCAGAAATGTGTCCAACACTCACTTGGGTAAGCAAAGGAGGAGCTGGAAAGGAGGAGAAGACTCTCTGGTATGGCAGCTATCCCTGCTCCCTGGGAACAGTGGTTGGATAACCCCGTGTGTTTGGCAACGCTGGACTTGCAGATCACTTCCGTTTCCCTTCTACTGTTTTAGTTTGACGTGTGTACCTGGATGGAGAGGAGGAGGAATGATTTCTGCATCCTCTCCAGTGTTTACCACACACATCTTGTGTTTATAATCTGTAGTTATTGGCAGTAGGGCTGGCTCAGTAGAAGGTGCAGAAAAGTCCATCCCCCCTGATGGTTGTGCCAGGGACCAGAGCGACCTGGGACAGAGCAGCACTTGATTGTTCAGCCACTTGCCTTGCAAGACAAGAAGCAGCCTTAAGGCTATAGAGTTGAGGTACCAGGAGCTATTCTGATTTGTTTCCCCCTCTGCTGCCACTTGGCACCAGATGCCAAAAGCCTTTTTCAGGCAAAACCATGGAGGAGGCAAGGTGCAGGCAGTCCCCAGAAGGTTGTCTGCTGAGCTGCCTTGGTTATGTACTTAGGCAGGAATGGCTTGAAGACAGCTTAGGCGAAGGTTAAATGTGCTAAACTGTACGAGATGATTGACTCATCAGTTTTGTGACATCTGCAACTCTGGTAAATGATGAAGACATGGGTGTAACTGCAGAAGAGACTGCTAGAGCGTACAGGGTAAAAATCTGCATGCAAAGGGAAGAACAAGGTCATGGTGGTGGATGCACCAGCCCTGCAGGTACTCAGGGAAACTTGGGGGCCCTTTCTCTGTGTCACTGCACCTCACCCTAGTGCTGGTAAAAAATTTCTCAATAATCAAGAACTCAAATGTCTTTGCACAAACCAAACTGGGGTAAACAGTAAAACTCAATCCTAAAACAGGCAAGCAAGAGTTGTCATAAGAGCTTAGACGTCAGTAAGGCAAGTACAGTCAATGAGGAGGTGAAGTCCCCTGCTTTCACATGAGGGCAGGATGGAAAAAGGCAAATTTTGAGTTTGGCTGGTGTATCCCCTGCCTGGGAAGCCCACCTTGCCCTGGCCTGCTCCCCAGCAGCACTAACTGCTCTCTCTGCAATAGCTACATATCCTCCTCTGTAGTCCACCAAGTCTATTAAAAAAAAAAAAAAAAAAAAAAAAAAGGAATTTTCTCAGAAAAAAAAAGCCACAACGGCTCAGACTTGCTAAGTGGAAAGAGGCCAGCTTGTTTACTTAAACCGATTTAAATCTGGCACACCGAGAATAGCAACTTGCTTTGACCACTGACTTGGGTAAATATGGCCTGGCATTCTTACAGTGATATTTCCAGCCCCCGCTATCCCCATCAGGCAGGGATATATATATATATATATATATATATGTGTATGTATGTATGTTTTCACTAAAAACAGTTGAGGTAAATTATTTGACAAGAGCTGGATGTGAAATGGCTGGTGTGTGTGTTTCCTGCATGTCATTTGGAAACTGAAGTCCATCTAAAGTCTTACCAGGCACCATCCCCTTCTGAGCTTAATGATTATAGAAGAAATAGTTTGGCTGCATTTAGGAACATTTCCAGTGAGAAATTTTATTCAGGATTTGTTGAGAAGGCAGGTATTTTTAGCAGATAAATTAGCATGTTTTCTGAAGTAATTCAGGCAGGAAAGGATAGCTGGGGATCTCTCGCTGGACAGTGATGGTGTTTTAGCTTTGAAATGACAATTCAGCCCTTCCAACACAAGATGAAATGATCTCCATGGCCTTGGCTCCCTCTTTCTTTCACAGCCGTCCACGCTACCACTGCACATAACAAGGCATAATTTTACATAAGTAGAGGACTGTGCTCTGAGCCAATATACAAGTCATACCTGATTGAATATTGCCATTTCAGAGCCACCATCTAATCACATTTTTCAGGATGTGTGAACAAAATAATGTTGTTATAATTACACACAGTGTTTGTGTGTATGCGCACATGTGTATTATATATGTATAATGACATTAGGATGATAATATAGCTGTTTCTATTAGCTCTGTGGTATTAATAAGGTATGACAGAAAGTTATTTGATACCATTTGAAATCCCACTTGCATTTTCATATTGCTCTCAGATGTAATTCAGGGACTTGATTTTTATGAGTTATGGCTCTGATGTCACTTGTATTTTTGCCTGTAATAGGTCCCACTGGAGCAAAATTCATCAGACTCAATTAACGGCATCTGAAAAGTGTATCTTGGTTAGCAGCCGATCAGGCAGAAACGGTGTGGGCTCGGTTTTAGCTGACCCATCACCCTGTGCCTCTGCATGGAACCAGCTTTCCAGGCAGTAGGTAACAGCTGCTGCATCTTACTGTTACCTTAAGAGTTAAGCAAATACTTTGGGAGCTACCAAAGTGCTGGCTCTTCCCATTCCATGGCTTCTCCCCTTGTTATGGCTCTCATAATACTCTGTAACCATCTGAGCATCTTTCTAGTTTCTGGAGGTGATCCGTCCTAACACAGTCACTTCTTTCCTGATGAATCTCTTGATATTCAGTGATGATAATCTTCCTTAAGCAGCCTGATCCAGGAGCCTTAGGGCAGTGGGGTGCTCATTCCAGGCAAGCTGCTAGCAGTGCTACAGGGGAGTTAAAAACACAATGCCAGGGCAGCAAAAAGAAGTGCAAGGTAAATAAAAATAACTGCAAATGCACATAGGAATTGAAGGTTGGGCTTTGAAAGCTGATCTCATGTAGGGTTTTCTGCTCAGTTTGGTCACTGATTTGGGCTGGTGGATCTTCTGATGGGAAGATAAATGCTCTGACTTCTGGTATTATTAATGCTTTGAACTGGTGATTCACACATCTGATATAAAGGGCTTCCAAAGTGAGAGACTGATCCCAAAACCTGCTAAAGTGAACACGAGGCCTCATGGCAATTTCACAGGGCTTTGCATCCCATCCCAGGTGCTGAGCAGGAGCAGGGGCTGGTGTCGCCCTCACAGCCCCACCGTGGCTCCATCCCCCACCCTGGGCATTCCCTGTAAAACTCTTCCATGTCTTAAAAGGCTGGAAGGGAAAAACTCTGAGTAGCAAATCCCCAAATGAAGTAGAGCACCCCCCAGCACTGCTGGCTGCCCCCCCGTGCAGGCACAGCCCCCTCGGTGCGTGGGTCAGGCTGCGCTCCCTTCCAAGCACAAAGACGGGCTTGAAGACTCCCATTGCTTCCTGTCTCCCAACATGCCTGACCACAACTATTTTTAATTGTAAGGCATGAAAATAAAGTTATTTAATAAATTAATGCTTCAAATGCTTTTTGATTCAACTTTGGCTGTTTATTAGGACCAGTCTTATTTTGGCTTCTATGCAGTCATTTCCAGCTACTGCTCTGTTTGATCCTCCTCTTATTTCCTTTGTAATCTACTGATCTTCTGTTGTTATCATTGCTGTGTTTTATGGTTTTGCATTACTTTATTGACTCAGTATACTGTAGGCTGCCTTTTTATTTTTTTCCTCCCTCCACTGAAAATAGCCTTTTATGAGAAGCTTAAGCAAAAGCCTGGAATGTCCAAAGGAAAGCACAGAAACATTACAACATTTTGCACATTTCTTTTGGCCAGAGAAAGTTACAAAATATTCATATGAAGAAACTTATTCAGTGCCTGCAGGAAAAAATCCAGCATTTGATATGTGGAATTTCAATTTCTGCTATAAACAGGCTCTGTGTGTGTTTTTTTTATTTATTATTTTGAAGTATAAAGAGTTTTTCAGGGGGAGAAGGCTCCTATACAATTGATGTCAGAGCAACGATGAGCACACGTACCCTCGGTATTGGGAATATGTATTCTTCTGCACTGCCACAGCCTCTGTTGCTATCCCATTCCAAATGCTACCAATATTAGAAACTTTAGCAGGATGCTGATGGTCCTACCATCCAGCAGCACTCCACCAAGGGGTGGAGCTGTGGGGATAGAGGGCACACCCTCCTTTTGCTCATGCTGGGCCCCCTCCGCTGCCCCACAGATACTGAGCTCCTCTAGAACTGGAGGTTAGGTGGGGTCCTGCAGGAGCTCAGTGCATGGACTGGTGGCTTGGGTCATCCTGCATAACCCCTGCCTCCCAGGATATCCTGCATGGATAAACAGTCCCTGCTGAGAGGACCAAAACATGCCCTTGCCTGGTTATCCACCCTCACCACCTTCTTGATAGTGGTTGTAACACCGTGGCTTGGAGGGAAGTTTGGAGCAAGACTGTGGCTTGCAAATCTCAGAGCCACAAGTGGTTCTCTGTGCAGTGGGTGGGAGCTCAGGGTCAGCACCAAAGCTGCCAATGATGCCTG
Source organism: Myiozetetes cayanensis (assembly GCF_022539395.1). Classification (NCBI taxonomy): domain Eukaryota; kingdom Metazoa; phylum Chordata; class Aves; order Passeriformes; family Tyrannidae; genus Myiozetetes; species Myiozetetes cayanensis. The sequence continues at coordinate 30,799,670 of NW_026086605.1, forward strand.
GGCCCCAGCTGCTGGCGTAGATGCAGAGGGACTTGGGCACAGAGATGGGTAGTTTTCTTTGATTTGATTATATATTGCGAGAAAGGAGCAGCCCTACCTGCCTGAGATAAAGAAAATGAATAAACAAATAAAAACCTGTTGGTGCCCAATATATTGTCACAATTGTTTGAGGACGGTTTTATCTGTGTGAGAATATAACCCTGATTAAACATGCCAAGGTCAGTGGAAACAAAGGTGAATTGCTGAAGAAATGTGAGTTACTCTGTCCCAGAGTTTGCTGGGGGTGAACTGGAGCAGCACTCTCTGTTTTGTGGGGATGTGTCGAGGTGTGGGTCCCACTTGCATCACCTCCCATACTTACCCAGCCCCTGTCAAACATCCTCCCCCCAGGGGACTGAGCTCCCAAGCACAAAGTGATAGACTTTAGTGGCCAAAAGGGCTGCTATTTGCAGCTCTCCTTAGCTGTTCTGCTGGTTTTGCCCATCCAAGCTTATGCAAGGTGGAAGTCCAAGGACTGGTACGCAGTGGCTCCTTGCCTGCCCCATCCAGCATCTCAGCTCTCTCCTGGTGCTCACAGCCTTTTCAACCCTGTACAGCCAAGAGACTGTGAGGCCACAGACCGGACAGGCACTTGAGGCATTTCGGAAGGATATAGAACAGGAAAGATGCAATCTCTAAGAACTGGAAGAATTGATAATTCCTCCAGGGGGACGAACAGAAAAGCAGCCTTCTTCTGGAGAAGCACCCAGCCTCCCAGTGGAGCCTGCAACAGCTGCCCAGCCAGACCCGAGCGCGGAGGATGTCGGGATGAATTCTTCACCTGCGCGATGCCAGTGCAAACCCTGCCCAAATTCCTACGTTGCTCTGTTCCCACTGCCCAGGCCGAGCGATCCTTTGCTCACACCTCACATAGGTTGCTCCTCGTTCCTGGTCACCGAACATAACACCCAGAGCTCACAGTGGGGTGGCCCCTTGTGCCCAACGGGATTTGTGCACCAACCATCCCAAACAGCCCCGCAGTGTCTTGCACCACTGTCCCGCTGTCCTGCACCGCTGTCCCCCTGTTCCCGCACTGCTGTTCCCATTGTCCCTCTGTTCGGGCTGTCCTGCTGTTCCCGCACTGCTATTCCCGCTGTTCCTGCACTGCTATCCCCGCTGTTCCCACACCGCTATTCCCGCAGTTCCCGCACCACTATTCCCAGTGTTCCCGCACCGCTATTCCCGCAGTTCCCATACCAGTATCCCCGCAATTCCCGTATCGCTATCCCCGCCGTTCCCCCACTGCTATTCCCAGTGTTCCCGCACCGCTATTCCCGCTGTTCCCGCACCGCCGCCCTCCCCACAGCCGCCCGCCAGGGGGCGCCCCCGCGGCGCCGCCGCCCGCACTTGTTGCTGCCCCCCGCGGCGCGCGCTGTGTCGTGATGCACGCGGCGCTGACGTCACCGCCGGCGTCATTATTAACGATCTCATTCATCTGTTTATTTATTTGCTCGTCTGCTTATTTGCCTGATTAATTATTTATTTGCTTCCCTTTCACTGCGCCCCGCTGGGGCTGCTCCGAGCGTGTGCCCGCCCTCCCTCTTCCCCCCCTCCCCGGGTCAGCGCCCGCGGAGGGGGCTCGGGAGGGGAACGAGCCAAAAAAATGGGGAGAAAGTGGCACTACTGAGGCAGGAGGTGTAGGGAGGGGGGAAAGGGTAGGGGGGACCGGTCCCCGCGGAGCCGCTTCGCAGCGCTTTGGCTGCCGGGGGCAAAGCGATTAGGACAAGGTTCCCCCAGAGCCCAGGGATGGGCGGAGGGGGCTCCGCGGGCGCGCAGGGGCCACGCAGCCCTCCGGCCGCAGCGGCATCTACCTGCGGGGCTGCGGCTCCCGGGGCTGCGAACGGAACTTTCCGTGCCCGGCGCTGCGGGCGGACCTTGAGCCGGTGCGGAGCCCGGAGTGGAGCCCGCCCCGCTCCCCGGCCGGGGCTCCCGCCGCTGATGCTGCCGGCGGCGCCCGAAGCTGCCCGCGCAAGGACGGCGGAGGCTGCCCGGGATGCGCGGAGCCCGCGGCTCCCCGACGTGCGGTGCGGCCGCGGGGGGCGGGCGGGGCGCAGGTGAAGGGGCCGCCCCGCTCCATCCCTGCTCGCTGCCCCGGCCCCTCCGCGCCCGCCCCGGCACGTCCCGCTGCGCGCCCACCCATCGCCGCCGCCGCGCTCCCGCTCCCCCTCCCCCGGCTGCGCTGCCTGTTCCGGCCGAGCCGCGTCCCTCCGCGCAGCGCCATGAATATTGATGTGTTTATATAATCGATAACCCACTTTCCATCCTTTCCCGGGGAAACGCCGATAAATAAATTAGGGACGCGCGCCGCCCGGCCGGCCCTCAGCGGGCCGGCGCCGGGGGGAAGGGGGGGCGGGAGGGGTGCCTGCTGCCGCTGTCCCCCCGCGGTGCCGGCGGTGGGACCGGGCCGGGCCGGGCTCGGAGCGGGCGGTGGGAGCAGCGGGAGCAGCGGGCGGTGGGAGCAGCGGGCGGTGGGAGCAGCGGGAGCAGCGGGCGGTGGGAGCAGCGGGAGCAGCGGGAGCAGCGGGCGGTGGGAGCAGCGGGCGGCCCCGCCGGGCGAGCAGCGCCCCTCGCGCCGCAGGAAATGGTCTTTATATTAGACATATACGGGCAGGTCCTGTCAGATCCGCAGCGCGCCGCCCGCCCTTTCGGCCCCCAAAAATCGCCGGGCTCTCCCAGCGCCCCCGCCGCCGTCCCGCCGCCCCGCGCCGCTCCCCGGGGCCCGCCGCCGCCCCGCGGCATTTTGCCGGGCCGTGCCGGGCGTCGGGGGCCGGCCGGCGTCAGGCGGCGCCGGCGGCGGGACGCGGCGGGGCGTCGGCGGGGCGGCGGGGCGGGGGCGGGCGGCGGGGGCGTCGCCGCGCGCGGCGGGGCGGGGGGCGGCGGCGGCGGCGGGGCGGCGCGGGGCGGCGGCGGAGGGCGGCGGGCGGCGAGGCCGGCTTCGCCCTGCCAGGACCTGCCGAGCTCCATTCACGCCAACAAGTTTGGGAGAATGTTGAGTTCAATCGCGCCGGAGCCGCGATGGAGCGCAGCGCACTGCAGGTACCGCGCCGCCCCGCGCCCCCGCCCTGCCCGCGCCCCCGCCGCCGCGGAGCCCCTCCCTCCCTCCCGCGCTCCCCTCCCGCCGCCCTCCTCCTCCTCCTCCTGCCCCTGCGCGGCGCGGCGCGGCGCGGCGCGGAGCCGGCGCTGATGCCGCTGCCGTGTTGTTGTTCCCCGCAGTGGGTCGGCGCCCCGTGCGGCTCGCACGGCCCCTACGTCTTCTACAGGGCGTTCCGCTTCCAGCGCCGCGGCGGCGGCCGGGCGCGGGTCCTCTCCCTCGGCGACTTCTTCTTCGTGCGGTGCCGCGCGGAGGAGCCCGCCTGCATCGCGGAGCTGCAGCTGCTCTGGGAGGAGCGCACCAGCCGGCAACTTCTCTCCAGCGCCAAACTTTATTTTCTCCCCGAGGACACCCCCCAGGGCAGGACCAGTGACCATGGCGAGGTGGTAAACGCGGCGCCGGCCCCCTCCCCTTTTCCCCCCCCGCGCCCGTCCCCACCTGCATGCCCGGGCTCGGCTCAACCCCCTCCCATGTTTGCTGCCCCCACCCGCGCCCCCCTGCCCGCCGTGCGTGGCGGGGCAGCGCGGAGGGGCCGCGCCGTCGGGGCGCACCGGTGCGCGCTGTCCGGGAACTTGTGCGGGCGGGGGAGGCGGGAGGGGGTCGCGGTGCGGGGCGCCCCCGGCCCGGCGGGCAGCGGAGTGTGTGCGGGGCTCGCCCTGTCCTTCTCCCGCAGCGTTAACAACAACAAAAAAAATTAAAAAAAAAAAAAGACGCGGAAAAGCGGGGATAAAAACACGTCGGGGTGATTTCTATATTGTTCGGGGCTTTTTTTAAGTATTCGATATGTTTAAGAGGGCGGAAATTACGAAATGGAGGCAGAGGGAGATCAAACGCTCTCGAGCTGGCAGGGACGTGTTGAATAAAGTGATAAATGACAGGTACGGGAATAATACATTCAAATAACTTGCAGATATGCCTGGGCGTATTTCGGAGCCGCCGCGCTCCCGGCGCAAACGCGGTGAGCGCCGGCACCTCCGCCCGCGGCCGCGCAGCGCGGGATGGGGCCGCGCAGTCCCGCACCGCCCCGCCCCAGCCCCGAACCCTCCCGTTATCTGCTTCGCTAATTCATTGCTTCGGCGGTCTGCGGTGTGGGGCGGGGGATGGAGAGGGTCCCCGAGAGGGGCTGGAGACCAGGCGGGAGGGGGATGAGATGTTTTGGGGTAACTTCTGTTGTGGATGCCGGAGGGGTGTGGGTCCGAGGGGGGGCTGTCAGCAGGGGCTGTTTTCGGAGGCACGCGTGGCTTGTAGGTGCCGGCGTAGCCCTATCCCCGCACCCATGCGTACGCGGCTGAAACGCATTTCAGAGCCACCTTCGCTCGCTGCCACCTCTTCACTTTAATTTTCTGTGCGTGCCGCTGAGATAAGGGAGCCTTTTCCTAAGAATCAGGGAGATGACAGTGAGCAATGGATGCTCTGAAATTGCCCGTGGTGACTATTTAAAACTGTGCCTCTGTGTGTCTCGTGTGTGTGCAAAATGAAAGATATTTGGAAGGGGGGGGGTGGTGAATGGGACACAAATCATTTTAATACGCCTTAATGATCAGCTCATGTTACTGTGGTAGGAACATCAGAGAAAATTAATCCTACCATTACGAGTAAAACACTGCTCCGGTACGAGAGTTCTCAGCTGCATGTACCCTCCTAATAATACGCACAATTTTATTTATTTTTACATGCAAACACCACTAGTAATTAGCCGTGTGATTATACTTGTGCATTTCATTGGGGCTTTAACTGATGTCATTCTGCATTATTCAACCATATGAAAACAATTTTCAATTAAGATAATGGCACGCCTTGAAATTATGCAAATACCGGCCGTATTGTGTAGAATAATTATGACAAATGTAAAGCAGGTAAAAAGTTTCCTAATGCAGTTGTGTTTTACACCCCGGTGATGTCATTTCCCCTCTGGCCTAAGTTAGTCATTCATTAGCAGAGTAGCAGCAGCAGCAGCAGCAACAGCAACAGCTCTGAGTGATACTTCTCTGGCAGGGAGCCTACAGAAACCAGCACTGAGAGCCAGGGCCTAGAGAGGGCAACATAACACTCCCATTAAGAAATGTACTTTGTTTTCACTTACTCCATTAACTTGTTTATAGACATCGGAATGATTTTTTATGATCGATTTTTAATAGTTTGGAACGATCCGAGCTACGCTCGGTGATGCGCGGGCGGACGGACGGGAGACAAAAGGCTGGGTGCTGGCTGGGGCTGTGCAGGGTCCTGGCTGGGGGGGTGATCGGCCTCATTGGGGCACAGGGTGGCTGTTTGCCTGACCACCTCAAGGTCTCTCGGTCCCTTAGGTAAATGACGTCCACATCTGTCCCCAGAGGGGCATCAGGGCCACTCTGGGGTCGCAAGGCTTCCTAACTCCAGGCTGGGCTCCTTTTGCAGGAGATGCAGTTGGTGGGTCAGAGGCGGCTTGTAGCCATCAGGGTAGACTTTATTCATGATGTGGGACTGCTGATGGGGTAAAACACCTTGTCTTGCATTCAGGGAGCAAGTGAGATGGTGCTTATAGGCGTGTTGCAAATCCGTGGTTTCTGAGGCAAAGGGTGAGAGGGGGGCTCGCTGTCCGAGAATTTGTGGGTGAGGGGAGCGAGGGGTTGAATCGTGGGCTTGCGATGGAGCCCACGGGAGGTTTAGGCACAGTCACTGGCAGCTACCTGCGCTAGAGGCATGATTAATAGAAGCAGCTGGCTGCCTGCTCTCGGTAATAGCAGCACTGACACTATGACAATATTCAGCTAGTGGCTGTGAGGAGGGAGGAGAAGCGAGGAGGTATGTAATGCTTCTGTTAGTCAGAAATTTCTGATGGCGTATTTTATCTGATTGCCAAATGTTTGAGCTAATCAGCAATAAGTGTAAATATAAGTCTTTTTATAGCTAGCTGAATTCATCATCCAGATTTAAATATAACCCTGACTGCTGCTAAAACCGGATGTTTCCATGCACTGGGGCCCAGAGCCAGGGAAGGTTCGAGCCCAGATGTGCTTCTGCTGCAGTACCTCTCCCTGCTCCTAAGGCTCAGCATCCCCATCACCTCAGTGGAGAAACTCCCGTTCACCCCCAGGAGCTGGCCAGAGGTTGCTTCCCAGGGGGTCTCAGTGGATGGTGAATGTGGGATGGGGCTGGTCATAAGTAGCAAATACAAGTGCTCCTGGCCCTGATGCTCATCATATCCCAGAGAGACGTACATGGAGAGCCTGGCAGTAGCTCTGGCATCATGCTCGGGCTAGGCGTCTTGCTCTGCAGGAACAGCGGAGACATCTTTGTAAGAGCAACAGTGTTGCCTTTGGGAACGCTGTTAGGTGAGGTACAAGAGTTTTGTGCTACTTCAGTGAAAACTTTGTTGCTGCTTTTAAGACACAGGGGCTTGGGTGTGCTGCCTCCCACCTTGCCATCCAGCCCAAACACTTCAGCACTCTGGTCATAGGGGAGGAGCAGCCTTCTCCCTCTTCCCTCCAGTGGGGAAGAAGTGGCTCTTTGCTGTTCCTGGAGAGCCACTGCCAAAAAGTGTCTTTTTCTGGAGGAAGTCACTACCTTGCCCCGATCAAAGGAGGATGCTTGGGGGGCTGTGAAACTCCTGAGGGAGTGGCTCCAAGAGCACATTGTTGCATTTGAAACAGTTTTGAGGGGTGGGTGTGGAAAGCAGCAACTTTGGGCTTTTTGGCACCTGACTGGGAGAAGTAGACGCAGGCTGCGTGCCCGGAGAAAACCCTTGCTTGGTCCCCTTGCTCAGTGCCCTGGTCCTGTGGCATTCAGGGAGCACAAGATGGGCCCAGCCCCCAAGTCCTCCAGCCCACAGGGTCTTCACCAAACCCTCCTCCAGCTCATTTACTCCTCTCTGCTCCGAGGGGCAGTGCGAGGCTGTGGAATGACTGACCTTTGCAGAAGCAGTTCTAGAACAGAATGCTTGTTAGTGCCATGTGTTTTCATGTTTTTAAAGGTGTTGGCATTAATTAGACTAGGCTTAAAAATATATCTCAAAGCTGGTACTCATTAAATCCAGGGATGGTATTTGATGTGACGCATAAAATTCCTAAAAAACCCTAAATAATCAACCAATTCACTTTGCATGGTCTGACATTCCCTGCATTGCCCTGCACTGTGGTGAATGGTACTTCCACTGAGGCTGGACTGTCAGTGGGGATCTGCCTTTGGTTCATTCATCAGCAGTGAAGTTTACTACGAACTCATGTTGATTTCATCTCTTCTCCCAAACCGGGGATCTGATGCAATGCTTTTCGCCTTGCAAATAATCCTTACTCATGCAAGTAATTTACATGAGTAAGCGTTGCTCATACAGAGGAGAGGAGAGAGCTAGTTTCCTGTAATTATTTCCCTAGCAGTATTTTGCATTTTCAGACTAATTGGGGGAAAGGAAAAGAATAAAGAAGTCGCTCCATAAATGTATGTCATTTATAATTTCAGAAGAGATTCTTCCAGAAAGTTAAGGGAGGCAGTGGGTTTGTCGTCCTTTCATTTCGGGACAGATGTTCACAGCATCCCTAGAAAGCCTGGTTTGTTTTGGAGGGGTTCTCCACGTGGTCCTACCCCAGTGCAGAAATGTAGCATAGGCTGGCCTGAGTGTGATGTCTTACACCCACAGTGCCTTATTGTCACCCCCCCTTCAAAAATGTGCTACTCCCTTTGCACAGTTACAGATTTTTTTTTTTTTAAAGACATAGGAATCTGTATGCTCTTATTTGAAATGAGAACAGCCCTGTTTCAGTCTCCACGGTGTGTGCCTTATGCTCGTATCTGTCAACACTGGTAATGGCAACACGTTTCAAACATGCAGATTATGATTATTAAAGGGTGCTTTAAAAATCATGCTAATAGCATCAATCTCCAATGTACACTTACTCAAATTAATTCAGCTTTGGAAATCAGGCGCACTGTAATAGCAGTGTTAGAGGAATGGCATTTGTCATAAAATATCGTGGTTTTGGTAATTGCATATCCACTCTGTATATTTTTATCTCTCTTGCCACCAGTAGCATATGCTGGCAAAGGAAGAAGAGGGCAATGATATTACTCAGAGAAGCCACATGTTGCTAGCCATTAGCCAGCAATCTGGCATATCTGGTCATTTAAGGCAGATTTCCTTTTTTTAAAAAAATTTTTTTTTTCCTATTCCCTCCCCTTCCCAGTGCATTCAGACTGTAAAGTACACCCACTGCTCTCCAGAGTTGCTGTTCCCAGTCTGATCAGTGGCACTAAACATTAAACTCTTGTCTTTGGAGAATAATAGGCCTCACATGGTACACCCTCAAGCATGTTGAGATACTGTGCAGGCTGGAAAATAAAAATGTTCTAATTGTGTCTTTTAAATAAGCATAGGAGTGAATTAATTAGACTATATTTTGTCTTTAGTTGCTTAGTTACACAATAGTATTCCTAAGCGCAAGTAAGATAAATTGGCTCTTTTTGTGCTGCTTGTCCCTTAATCATAATTACTGTATTGCTCAGGAGAGTAACGCATACGTAGATTTTGCATTTTTAATAATATTCAAACAATATGCGAATGATATAGAAAGTATGTTCTGATTCAAGCTCTCGCATGCTTTTATTCGGGAAGAAGTTCTACTGCTATGGGAGCAATATTTGCATTAGTTGCTCAGAGATGTAGTTCTGGGAAATACATAATTGAAATATTCTTGCAATGCTTGTTCTGGCCCTTTCATTCGCATTCAAAATAACAATGCCTTAAGTCTCTGAACAGTCATCCACTCTTGATTTAAGAGCGTTTTTCTTTGTGTGTGTGTGTGTGTGTGTGTGTGCATGTGCAGTGTGGGTTCACACCCAGCGTTAACCCTGCAGAGCCGAGGCGCTCGCGTGATTCATGGTGTCGTATCAAGTTGAGCTTTTTATTTGTAGCTAAAATGCAGTCAGAAGGTCAGATGAACATCGGCATTTTATGGCATTAATCCAATGACCTTAATGCTTGGCAGGCGTCCATGTTTCTGTGCGAAGGTGCCAGGGTTATAGATAATAAAAGAGTTTGTTTTCATTTTCTGGGTATTTTAATCTTTCTTTGCAGAGCGCAGCCTCGGGTTTGGGGGGCTTGGGGCTACTCCCGGGGGCCAAAACTTTAATGTCTTGCTGGGTTGTTGAACGTTTGCTGCTAATGATGGGCAGATTGATACAGATACTGAACAATGGAAGGTTCTGGCAAGAAACCCCCTAGACATGCTCAGTGGATGTATGTGAAAATTGGCTCCATTGTTCTGCTGTATGAAAAGCAAGTAAATTATTTACAGATATTTGCTAATTAAAGCACATATTGTTTTACCAGCACAATAGAACACAATATAACAAAAGACAAAAGAATAAGCTTGCATAATTTAAACCTGCTAATGCCATGTACTCCTTGTTAAGAAAAATATAATTATGTAATCTACGAGGAAAGCTTTTCGTACTGTAACTGTAGTAGGCAAAATTAGGAATGAATTGCTTGTCAACTTGCCTAAACTAAAACAGCTCCTCAAGATCTGTGAGCTATCTGACAGGAAAACATTTTGACTGAAGCCTGTTTTCTCTTTGGTCAGGACTTCTATCTGCAATGACAGATATAAATTCAATTTGAACCTCTACTTGGGAGTGGGAGGAGGGAGAAAAAACCCACCCCAGACAAAAAGGAGGAGGCTCATAGTAGAATTGTCATGTCTGGCTGCTCACAGCCATCCTTCTGTGCGCTCCATCTCCACCCCACTTCTGGCCCAGATGTACCAGTGTCCCACGGAGCATCCTACAAAGACATGGTGCTGCTCTGCCCAAGGTCATTTTGCATGTCTCACTTTGGAATTACGGAATCCCATGGAAAAAGCTGCTTGCTAGTACAAGGGAAAGTGAAAACCGTAGGATTTCACATGCTTCACTCATGTCCTTTATCTTGGTCTCTTCTCGTGGTTTTAGACCCCGGCAGAAGAGATGAACACATCAGTGTGAGTTTCAGACAGCTCTGTGTGACTGTGCTTAGGCTGGGGAAATACCTGTCACCTGAATTTAACAAGATCATTATAGCCCTTTAAAGTAATTATCAGAGGATTAACAGATGAAAGGTTCTGCCCTGGCCTCTTTAAAATTTTCCCATGTGCCAGGTAAATTACTGGTCTGTACCTGTTTCCACTCTCAAGGCTCTCTCCATAAGGTTCACGGGTGGAGAGTGGTGGTGTCCGAAGGTTTCTGCACACAGGCACCCCAGCAGTCAGGTGCACTCCACAGATCCTTTGGGATCTTTGCTTCCAGCAAAACCTTTCTAAGGATGCTGTGGATGTGGGGACAGCGGCACAGCTCTGCCAGGCAGGAACCACTGCTCCAGTTCTGCAGGTGGGATCACTGAACGACAGGGAAACCTCATAAGAGTCTCCAGTGCTTGGCATAGGCAGGGGCAGCTTTCTTTCCCCCCAACCCTGCCCCAAGTGCCTCATTTGGTTGCCATCTCCTCACGCATCCCCTAGCCCAAGGCAGACACAGGTGTCCCAAAGGATCTGTGGAGTGCACCTGACTGCTGGGATCTGGGCTTGTCATGCCCACGTAATAGGGGAGTGTATGGCAGGAGAGTCCTTTGTGTTCCTTGCAGGGAGGCTGAACAGGGAATGTCCCAGAGCCAGACCTTTTTCTGAACACAGCCACAGTTTTTCTGCTAGTTTGTGATCCTGCAGTCTTAAAGCTCCACATGTGTACTCCCAATCCAGAGGGAGACAGGACTTTCTTGTTCTAGAGAAAGTCTCTGAGAGCAAATCAGTCCTGTACAAATGTTCTCTGCCCTTTTAGTGCTGGAAATGGTCTCTGAAGGAAGTGTTGCTTGTAGGAGGTGACTCTGGAGACCTGAGTTCAGGTCCCTGAGTGACTTCTGGTGAGTGGGCTAGGGCTGAATTGACAAGACCTGGTTTCCCCTGCTGTCCCAGAGCCCTGGTAGCATCTGTATGGCAGAGAAGAGCTCTGGACTAAAGGCTCTGCAATCAGGGCCTTTTGTTTTTAGTGTGCTGTCAAGTAATGGTTGTGGTGCTTCCCTCAAACTCCCAGGTAAATGCATTGCTATGGGAGAGGTCCTTACTGGCAACAAGTCCTCTCCTTCCCTCCTCTGTATCTGCAACATGACCTTCCACTCCTCAAAGGGATCTAGAGCAGGAAACCAGATTCCTGAGGTGAGAATTGCGTTGTTACACAAGGTATGGGAACGTCCTTTTTACCTAAATGGCAAAAAAACTAAAAAATCCAAGGGATATAAAAAAAACCCCTAGAATAAGACAGGTCTTTATGGCAAATGAAATATTCAGTTCTATTATCCCTGGTGAATGCAGTCCATAAGAGTCACACTGTATTTTTTGCTCCCGTGGATGAATGTGTTTTCATCAGCAATGTGCTGGGTTGTAAAATATGCAGCCCCAGCTATCTACTGTGCTAAAGATTTCACGAAAAAGGCTTGAAGATGTTTTCTAATGCAAATGATACTGATCAGATAAATGACACGCAGTGTCTCCTGTAATTATCAGCAAGAGTTTTTACAGTACATCTCCTGTTTCTCTCTAGGCCACGTATTTGATGTTAGGAGACAGCCAAGCAGGTGTTCGACTCACTTGTGCCCTCCAGAATTCCTTAAATGACCTCTGGAAGCACTGGAGTGAAAACAGTCTCAGCATGTCAAAATTTTGAGATATCTCAGTTGCTGTAATTCTTTTAAGGCTGCCTGGACGTCTCTAAAATATAAATCTTTCCTAGTTATTGGCATTGAGTGAGGAGTTGTGATGTACCGTATGCGGGTGTGCAGTCAAGATGTACGACCTCCCTGTGCTGCCCTGTGACTCCCGGCCTTGTAAGAGTTAATATTTCTTCTAAAAAATAATTATCTGTTTTAAACTATTATAACTACCTGACCTCTTTCCCTGAATGTAAGTATTTCAACCATCTGCTGAGTCAGGCAATATAGCATTATGTGCTTTTGGGAGGCTGTGATGGTTGCTTAGACAACAGTGACATAATATTTAAGCATAACGGCTCTTGAGAAGATGCTGTCCCCTTCTCCCTGGATGACTTCTCTGGAAGTGCAAATCCAATATGCTCTTAAAAAAAACACAAGAGAGGGATGAAAAGGGTTTGTGTCGCCATCTTTTTTAACCATCTCCCCACTTCCCACTTGAGAGGTGAAAGTATTGTACTTGGCTTAGAATCTTGTAAGATGCGCTAAAATTATGGGCTGACTAGATACCCATTTTATAGAAGCAGGAAAAAAAGTGCTTCTTTCAATAGTCAGCGTTTATTTCGAGGTTTAGACAACACTGTGGCTGTGAACATTGGTGCATGAGACCACTGACCATTGGTTGGTCAGTGTCAGTTAAGATCCATCTGAGATAGATATGATTCCTGAGCTGGGCTGACATCCGTACCAGTTGTTCTCTCATCTTGCTGTAACAGGAAAAAATGGTAATTAAAGACTTAACCATGCAATAGAGATCTTATAAACATATCACTTTGGAGCATAGCTAATACATGATGAGTTGATTTTTGTATAGATAGATATATATATATATATGTATGCTCTGTAAGCGACGTGGGTGGTTTTTCATGTTTACACAGAGATACAATTATGAATGACATGAAGGTTATACAGCAGATTTCTTTAATCTTCTAAAGGTTTGTTAGTCATGTGTCACCGTGTACCTGGTTTTTATTTATTCAACATCTGTATTCCTTTGTCATCTTGTTGAAGAGGTTTCTCTGGAAGGGTTGTGGCAGTAGGTGCACAGTGGTTGATACCGAGCGGCTGCGGGGGCTCCTCTGGCTGACAGAGCCCTGCAAGGTCCCGGAGCAGCTTTTGTTGTGCTTAACCAAAAAGGAGAGGGACCCTTTTGTCACCTGCTGCTCAAAAAACACATAATGAAAATAAAACCCACAGTGGTTTAGGTCTGAGTGCTTGGAAAGGTTGCTTAGGGATGTGTGAAAGCTTGGCATGGCACATTGAAATTCCAGAGCTGGTGAAGTAGTTGGGTGACCTCTTGTTTTGGTGGCAGAGGGGCGGGGGACCTCTTGTGTTAGCAAACTGCCAAGATATGGGGAAGACAACCCCTCTGGAGCTGCCTGGTGCTCGGGCTCCTCAGGAAGCGGGGGCTGCAGCCACCCACCATGCCTTGCTGGGTGGCAGTGTTTGTGTGATGAGGTGTCAGGGTGGGAATGTCTCTGGAGATGCGGCTCCTCGCTGGCGAGATGCGTGTTGGCAGTGGCGCTCGGAGGAGGACTGCGGTCTGACCCGTGACCTCTGTGGTGTTTGAGGAGTTGGGAAGGACAACTCTTGTTCTCTCTGAATTGGGCCAAGAATGAGCGGCGAGAGAGAGAGAGAGCAGGTGTGTCCAGTACCACTGTGGGACGGACAGGGCAACCCAAGGCAGACCCTGAAATGCACTGGGTAATTTTTCCATTTCCCAGATAAAAGTGAACTTAACCGTGTTTCCCTGGTGCAGCTGGGGTGATCCCTGGTGGTATGAGGGGTGAACAGGGATTTGGGGGCCAGCTGGTTCCCCCTCCATGGCAGCCTGGGCAGAGCCAGTGAGTGCACCAACATCTCTTCCCCCTTGTTACAGTAGGGTTTTTTGTGGGTTTTTTAATTCCTTTTTTTTCTTCCTGTGTACACATCATGTGCGTGTGTGCGAAGGTTGTATTCTCGAAAACAAGTTTATTCATTGATGATGTAATAGTGATTGTACTTTTCTTTTGGTTAATAAATTGTCTGCTCAGCTTACTTTGTATGCCAGCCAAAATTAGTCATACCAGTTCTTGGAAAGGATATGAAGAAACTAGTAATTGAAATCATAATCATTTGATCATGAGAGCTATTTGGAAAATAATATTTTAACCAAAAACATGTCTGATCTCCAAGTCAGGATTTTTTTTTTTTTCAAACTGCTGCTAAATAGATTTCTCTAGTGTGGAATATTAGAAATTGTGTAGTAGCTGGTGATGGTATTCAACATCCTAAAAGAGGACTTCATCCAGAAATTGCTGAGACTGTCTACAGGCAGTCTGATATTTATATATATGTCTTACTTTTTTCCATCCTGACATTTAATAATCACCATGTAATAACTATAAAATGCATAGCAACTACAGCTTTTTTATTTCAAGTGGATGGTGTAATGAAATTGGGTGAAACCATCCATTGAAATTGTGCTTTGTAGTACCCAGTGCTTGTTTACAAAGTATTGACGTTTGTCATAAACAGAGATTTAAAGCGTCACTGTTATTGTTTGTTGTTTGGTGGAAGCTCTTATGCTGTGCAGCGATAAAGGAAAAGATTTTATTACCAGCTTGCTTAGCATATAAGCATGCTGTTCATTTCTAACCAAATATTTGTTATTGCACTAAATGTAATGAAGGTGCCTGCTTATAAAACAGTTTTTATTATATAAGGGAGAGTGGAATATCAGATCTGGTTTTTTTTTAGTAGAGATAGTTCAGTACTGTGTGCAACTTGTCACAATAAAGCTTTTTTTTTTTTTCTTTTCCATTGAGCAGTATTTTATTTCCTGAGGAATGTGTTCAGTGGACAAAAAAAACACACAGAGAGAATCAATCATGCTTTTCTCTTTGTTTAATAACTCAAAGAATTTCTCTCCCCTTTGCAAATACTTTTGTTTATTTGAGAGAAGAATTGGATTCTGGTTTATTTATTTCAAGAACCTGTAACCTTATTTAGTGCTAGAAATGCGTGTTGTGCAAGGTGTGGTGTGCAGCCTGCTCTTGTTACAACATAAATTAATTCTACTGTTTTAACCAAAAAATCTGGAGTGTATCTTGCTGGATATGTGTTTGTTTGTTTATTTTTTGAGGCTTTCTTGATCCTTTGCTCAGTGGAGTCAGCTGTAAAACATTCTGCTTATTCATCATGACTGAGAGGAGTTGATTGTTTCCTGGAAGGTTAAAATCCAGCAATTAGGGCTGTTTTATTTGAGTATATGTTCTGGAGGCTAAACTAAGTTTAAGTGCTTTTCTTAGAATGTTTTAGAAGGGAAAAAAATTACTGTTCTGATCTTGAAAGAGGTTTTAAGAAACATGAGAATGTGCAAGTTTCTTTTGGTGGGAAGCATATAACATTTATATAGTATTTCTTTTGGGATTACATCACAGTTTTATTTAATTTTAAGGACAAAAGTTAAATTCAATATTTGTGTTTAAGCCAAGGGAAAATGTACCATAAACACAGGAATTTTCTGGTGAGTCAGAGTTCCAAGAATCTGAGATTTACTTAGTCCATTTATTTCAGGACTAGCTATAACCATTAGTCATCCAGCCATGAATTTTTACATTTGCAGCTAATTGCACCTAAAAAACAAACTTTCCCTCAGGGCTTTGGGTTATACAGGATGTGATTTGGCAACCTGCATTTCAAATGCCTTTTAGGATCATTGCCCCGGTCCTAGAAATTGTCTTTAGATCATGTATATTTGCTTCCAGTAAACAACTAATATTTCCACTCAGATGGCAAGAGGAATAAATTAAGTACTAGCTATTCTGTAACACAGAAAAATTACTCAGCAGCAAGATATGCTTTTCCAGGAGTCAGTGCGGGGTGGTGTTACTGGTTTGTCAGTCCTCGTGGAGCCCAGAGTGACATGTTGTATTCTCATTTCACTGCCTCTTGCAGGATGAAGTTATTGCTGTTTCAGAAAAAGTCACTGTGAAACTTGAGGACTTGGCAAAATGGGCACAGTCCGATTTCTCCAAGTGGAAGTGTGGTTTCCGGGCTGAGCCTGTCCAGCCGATGGATGTGGGGAAGAATGGGCAGAAAGAGGCCTTGACAAGATACAGACAATCCACGCTCAACAGCGGCTTGAACTTCAAAGACATCCTGAAGGAGAAGGCTGACCTCGGTGAGTATCCCTTACTTTCTCCTGTGGGGAGGGGCCTGTGGGTGAGTGTCTTTCGAAGATGGATGAGCCGATCCCGCCACGCCATCCCCGATTCCCAAGGTACGTCAGAGCCTGGGGCGGAGGCGTGGTGATGGGATACCTGTGTGGGACGGGTGGTGGTGGTGAGCTCATCGCAGGCTCCTTCGAGACTGGCGTGGGGTAACTCTGTGATACCTGTCTGCTCCCTAGACATGTCCCCAAGCACTATGGCTCAAACCCTGGAGATGTGCACACAAATAACTGTCACAGGCTCTCCCTGAGGCTCTGAAGCCTGGGGGATCAGGTCAGAGCTGTGCACTGTGGGGAGAGGAGGCTGACACGTCTTCCCGAGGCCTCCTACAACAGGCAGGGGCGAGCAAAGGCCTTTCACTTCTCCTGTCCCATCTTCTGGAAGCTCAGAGATGCTCCTGGTGCTTGCCCTGTTTCCGTATGGTTGGCTCTGTGTCTTGTTCAGTAGGGAGGTGTCCCTTCTATGGCATTTCCTTGTCAGCTTTATCTGACTACACAACAGGGCTCTGCAAGCACCTCACTGTTGTCTCCAGATAGAGCTGTGCTTTCTTTCCCTGCCTGTTTCTTTTAGGAAGGGAAACAGTAGCTCTGCTACTTAGGGTGGTTGCAGACAGGCTTGCAGCTCTGAGGCTGCTTTGGTGCACAGACACTCACACCTCTGAAATCTGTGGTGGGATACAAGGTCTGAGGGAGAGGGATCCCCAACAGGTAAAAATGCCTGTTTGTGGTATTAGGACCTTGGATGCATAACAGCTACCAGAGGTGGCACTTTGAAGTGCATACCAGGGACATTTCTCTCTTGTGACAAGCTTTTAACAAATGTTCCATGTTTGAAAAGTATCAAGTTTAGGCTGTAATGTGTGGAAAGGTAAGAAATTAAAAGCTAAGGCTGATGCATTTGAGGAAATGCTTTTGTACCTTTGTGAACAGGAGGTGCAGAGCCAAGTTCAGTTTTATAGTGTCACAACTGTGTTGGCGTTGAAGCCAAGTTACATGAAGCTGAAGATCTGTCTTGGAGGATTTATCTTCTGCATCTCATTTTTCTGATCTTATCAAGTGGTGAAGTGATTTTGTCAATGTCACATTTCACTATTAGATACGTAGGTTGGAAGATTAAAGTACAATTGGAAGTTGATCTTATTTTTCATTACATGTCCGGGAATCAAAAAATAATCCATGCAATTCTTTCTCTTTTACTTTGCTTTTCTGTGTAGTTTCTTCTGGTTCATAATTACGTAGAGTAATTGTCTCTTGCTATTGCCCTGGTATCTTCTTTACACACTACGTTTATTTGCATTTGTTTGTTGTGTCAGAAAAATCTTAATGTTTTTCAGACAGAACTTTTGTGTGCTAATGTTTTATTGTTTTTGTTTTCAACAAACAAAAAAACCCTTGTGGTAAGTTACGAAATTGCTGTTATCTACCCTAGGAGCCAAAGAAAATTATCTTTAAGCCTGAAGCTTATAGTTGCATGTTAAGCCTTTCAGAGTATGGGTTATACTGAAAATGCTTATGGAATGCAAACTGTACGGTATAATTTTGATAACCCCACATTCTGATGTTGCTCATTTTCAGTTGGTGGCTCTGGCTTTATTGTTGGGTTGTGTTTTTTCAGTAGAAAAGAGAATTTTGGCTAATGTTTTATTATGATTGCCTTTATCTTTGTAATGACCGGTTGACGGGAAGTGAAGCCAAAGGTTCAAGGGGACATAAAGCTGGCCAGATATGTTGATATAGACAATTGATCTAGCCTTTTAAAGGCAGTCAAAGAAATTTCTTAAATTTAGTACTGAGACTATTTGAAAGACCTGAGAATTTAAGCATATTTTGTTTTCCGGATCTGACAAGAATTCCATAGAATGGTGATCTTCGAAGCTCGTGAAGCACCTTGGTTTGGTTGTGTCCTGTAGGTGACCCATGAGCTCTGGTGTTTGTCTCAACTGTGGGGTGGAGGATTAACACCCACCAGATGAAGAAGATTTACGTTTCTCATTCTGAGTGGTTGGTCAAGGTTGACATTGTGCTTTGGGAATCGTCATCTCCCGAGCTGTAGGCAAGGGCAGTAGCATGGTGTGCAGTGTCCAAGGCAGAGGGATTTGGGCTGCTGGTGTTGTCTCTTCCCTGCTGTCAGAAAGGCAGGTTTACTGCCCGTTACGACGTCTGCCCACAGACCTTTTCCAGTACTCAGCATCTTGCCAGTGGAGCAGCGCTCAGCTGTAGTGTGATCAAAAGATTTATTAGCAATAACTTCTGCAGCAAGGCCTCCAGCACAATGGGATGGGGTAGTTTTTCTCTTAAAACAGGGTTGTATACTGTGAGGGAGCACAGTGCACTGTCATGCAAAGGTCCCTCTGGTATGCTCGTGTTTAACCCTGGCTGTAGATGAGGAAGTTGCTGAACCAGGTGTTGAAAAGGCCTAGAAAAACAGTGTGATCTTCTGGACCCATTTTTTCCTATGAAACGACATGTTTCCATTACAGAAAAATCCCATAGAAGTGAGTAGATTTTGCAATTTTTCCTACTAGGTGTTTTTGAATCGAGCTCTAGAAGGTAGTAGGAAATTTATATCGCTACCAAAGAGCTCAAAAAAACTTTAGAGAAGAAACAAAATTGTTTTTCACACAGTGTCCGGGAGTGGTGAATAGTGAAATTACCCGGCTGAAATGAAAACATGAAATGCAGAACCAGAGAAGTGTCACTGTGCAAACATACTTAATTAAACACGTTGCTGCTGGGAGCGGGGCAGCTCCAAACAATAACCAGGCAAAGCGAGGCCTCGTGAGCAGTGTATGCCCTGTGCCATGCGCTCTGTGGCGCTTGTGGCACTTTGCTTAGCCAAAACTAAGGCAGCACCTGGTTAATCCACAACCAGGAGAAACTGTGCACCTATAATTGAAAGTTGACCCTAATTCAAATGAGGTAGTTCTGTCTCCTTTTTTGTTCTCTTTTTTCTTGTTTTCTCTTTTGTTTCTCTTTCTCCCTCTTTTCTTTTTTTTCCCCCCTTCTTTCTTCTTTTCTCTCTTTCTTTTCTCTTTGCCTTTCTTTTCTGCAGAAACTCTGGGGTTTTTTTCTGTAAAATGCCATTGTTTTTATCCCTAGTGAATTATGCAGAATTGTTCCTTAGGACTGTATTAAATAAAAGATCTTGCAATGGCATTTTTTTGTGTGAGCTTCAAGATTTCAGCCTGAAAAATGATTTTTAAGAATTATTTCTTTCTGCCTGTTGAGATATTTATGTTATACATTCTGTCCCTTTCTACAAATATGTCAATATTGAATGCTAGCAGTTTATGTCTTAAGACTATTTATAGCTTTCTGAATATTTCTTTCAAATGTTGAGAAAAATAAAGAGTAACAACAATGCAGCATATAAAAATAGAGTTGCTCAGGAATGTATTATTCATAATGAACATGAGAACCTGTTTTTCCAGAAGAATTGGTCTGATAAAATCATTCAGTACTAAGGCCGTTAGTTATTTATTTTTGTCTTTAGAATTATTTAGGGGATTTTTCTTTGTAATAAATGGACTTGTATATCCATATTTGGTAAACCAGTGGGAAATCACCAAATGAGGAATTATTTCATTTTACAAAATTTCTAGCAACTAAGCAATGTAAACAGTATCGGTTAAATATGGCAAAGTTGCATATTTGTATTCCTTGGGCTATAGTTCAAAAAAAAAAAAATTCAAATTATTTTATATAACACTGCTTCTTACAGACTTCCTTTAAGTGAAGTATGAAAGCTGCAGTGTAAGCTTTATTGGCCTATAAATATGTCATTATAGTTGGACTACATTTATATGCTTTGGATTGTTGTTTAAGCCAAGAAAATATGTCTCTACAGGTTGACTTTTTATTGAAACCCTTTGAGGCATACAACAGAATGTATTTTAGGCCAAGGTTATTAAAACAGCATTTTCATTTTTGCAGCAGACTCATTGTCAATTATGCTGCCACAAACTGTCTGTGGATAGGCAGTTATGAATGGTTTCGTCTCTAAATGTGTCTTTAGAAAAAGAAATAAAAGATAGAAGAGTCAGAGCTGAAATTGAGAGAAGAGACTGAGGGAAAAATGACTGAATTTAGTGCTCACCAGCTCTGGCGGTTTGGGTTAGACTGGGCTGTGGTGCTGCCTGGGCGTAGCCAAGGAACAAGTGGTCCCTGTGCCTGAGGTGGGAGCTGCTGCCCTGGCTGGGAGTCTGCATCCCTCTGGCTCTGTCCTGACAGGGGTGTAGGTTTGGTTCCCAAACTGGCATTGACACTCTTTTCACCCATCTTTTATGGGTATCATGCCAGAATGGACAGTTTGATGTTGCTGTGCATCAGGCACTCCTGTTCCTGCACTGGCAGCGTTAGTAATGGGGATGAACCAGTTCTGGTGCTTACAAAGTTATTTCTTTGTGTCCAGTGGGGGGAAACTCCAATAAAATTTAGCAGCCAGTCCTGTTCTGTCTTTCATTTCCCACAGTCATGCATTTGAGGGTATAAAATCTGGATCTTTGTTTCCTGTGAAATCCAGGGAATTCAACTACTGCTTTTAGCTGAGGTGTATATTCTAGCAGTCACCTTTTTCTAGTCCCTAGGTGGCTTTCCAGCAGTTGTTTCCTGCTTCTCTTGAAGTAGCTCTTTTAAACTCTTCAGCAGAGCTTACTGGGCTGGATGCTGCAGGACTGGGTCACCCTCCCATTTCCTTCTCCATACCAGTCTTAGAATTTGCATATCATCACTTGGAAGAACACAGCTCCTCGTTGGATCTTGTGTTGCTGTAGAAATGGTCTGATGCACAGCAGATTGCAGTGAGTTTGGACGGAGAAGCAGAGCGGGGATGAGCTGTCCTGCAGGAAGGTGCCAACCCCACGGCTCCCAATGGGCTGATGGATGGCCCTTCTGATTTCTCTTGCCAGTGGCCTTGCAGCAGGCATGGCTTCTTCAGATGAAGGTTATCCAGTCATAATGTGGTTAAACTGTGATATTATCGAAACAGATAATCTGCAGCTGTAGCGTGCTCAGACACTTGTGGTGACTTCTGGTCTGACGCCGACTCTCCTTTCTCATTGTTTGTCGTGTGCTGCTCAGTTCAGGCTCGCCTGGCTTAACTTGATGCAATAATTTTCTGACCAACTGATTGTTAGCTATTCAGGGTACAGCCACTTTGGATACTTTGTGCCTAAGTCATACCTCTACCTCTTCCCTCCCCTTCTGGGCTGTGTGCACTCTTTGCCTCTTCCTTGTGCCTTCCTGTCCCCATTGCCCTAGCTGAATGCCATTTTGATCTTGATAAAGCTCCTGTAAGTGTCCCATTATCCCATTTTCCCTTCTCTGCCCTTGTTCACCGTATGTTGTTTTTTGTCTTGTGGGTCAGAGTGACCTCTCTAACTCATTTTAACCAGCCCAATTGATACAGTTCTTTTGCCATAGATGAGACTATTACATGACTTGTCTGTTGTGCTCCATGGAGCCTGAATGGAGAAGGACGGTTCCCTTGGGAAAAAAAGACTGTGGCCTGGCTTTTTCTTCTGTGTTTGTGCAGCTTCTGGCACATGCCAGCACTGCTGCAGCAGGACAAGAGCACCAGCAGGCTGTGGAGCAGGAAGCTCTGTTGGGATGGCTGTTCAGAGAGAACGTGGAGCAGGAAGGCTTCATTTGGTTCCGTATCTTCTTTTGATTTAATTACTGGTTACCTTTGGTGTTAACATGTTTGGAATCAGAGATAACCTGAAGTGCTGAGCAGACAGACAGTTTTGTCTGGCCTTGCCTAAAGAGGGCAAGATAAATGTTTGTTTTATTATTTGTCAACCAGTTGGTTTAACAAATACTTGTTGGCTTGTTTGCTTCAGTTGCTGTCTGCCTTGTAAATGCTGAAAGGTGATGCTGTTGTTAAGTCCAGTGTACCCCCAATAATTCAGTCCTGGAGGTGAGCCTATCTCCAGTAACATTTTGGGGCTCCCCCTCCTCACTTACCCTTCTCTCCAGAGCCACTGCTGTTCTCCTTTGAACCTTCCTCCACCTCCTTGGGAGGAGGTTGGTGGGGTCCTTCCAAGGTTGTCTGTAGACACCTGGTCCTTCCCGAGGCCACATGTTTGCTTGAACAATGCTGGGATGATTTAAGTGCTGTTAATTTCTTCCTTTCCCTGGGGAGAGCCTACTTCATTACAAAGGAAGCATATGGGGTTGACAAAAACATTTTAATATGTAGCACTGACTATGGAAGCCTTTCATTCACCACTGGATTATGTTGAACCTCATCTATTTGTGGCTCTTGAAAGGAGTTTTAACACCACACATCTCAAACTTCAAGCGTGCCTTATCAAAGAGATAAAATTTGGATTTCTTATCAAGCTTTGACCTGCCTTTGAGCCTTTATAAAAGGGGGTGGAAGTATCACCCCTGGAAATCAAGGATGTGGGTATTTTGTTCTTTGAAATATAGAAGGTATGCCAAGAAATGTAAACAAAATCCCAGGTAACTTTTCTCTAGGTAACCCCTAAATCACAGTGCCTGTTCCCCACCCCCAACGGTTCCTGCAGCAGGAACAAGCTAACACGATTATCAGAATCGTGCTGATAGTAGTTGTCACTATGTCAGCGTTTTCAATTATGTATTGGTATGACAGGGCACTTTGTCGTTGGTGTAGAGCCCAGCCATTTGCAATTGCAGTTCTGGTCTATTCAGAAACATTAGAGAAGGAATCACTGCTGCAAAACTAGAGGAGGAAGAGTTAAATTTTATTGCCTGTGAAACTAGAGGGAACTGCCCCATGTCCTCTTAAAGCCAAAGTTGCAGCAGTTTGCACCATCAATAAGAGTTTTGTTGCAGCCTCTGACTGGAACGGGGTAGCCTACATAATTACAAAATAAGTAGATAAAAAATAAGGACCATTCACAGACAGTGTCAAAGCAGCCAGTGTGGGACAGTGTCCCTTTAAAAATGTTTGACGTCTTTTTTTATTTTTGTCTGTTTTTAGCACCGAGATTGACCTTGCCAGGCTGTGTAATAACCCACATGTGTCTGCTCTCCAGGATTTTTTCCCTTCTAGTCACTGTTGGATCTTGCATTTAATTCTTACTGACCATGAGTTTTTGTTCCAGTAACTGGAAACGTGTGCCTTCTGGTGCAGCGCTGTTGTGCTCTCAGTCTGACTTTATCTCAAGGACTGCTTTCTTTTTTTTATTTATTTTTTTTTAATTTTTTATTTTTTTTTAATTTTTGGGTTTAGAGGGTGCTGTTTTCCTCCCCAGCCTTCCCTCTAGTTTCCGTCCCTGCCCATATTGTTTCTGGGTCCCAGGGGGATCCAGTTTGGGACTTCTATTGTTTTGTGTCCCTGCGCTTCCCTTGCCCAGCACTGTGGAGGGAGGTGATCAGTGGTCTCCTCTGTGTGACATGGTTGCTGGTTAGAGCTGTTGATCCCTCTTGGATCATCAGTGCCTTTTTCCTGCATTCTGTCCTTTCCATACAACCAGCCAGAAATTGTCTGAGCACTGAGATCTGTAAACCAAGCACCTATAAAACATTGTGGTATAGTTGGGTGGGCCCCAAGGACATCCTCTTTTTCCTGCCTGGCTGCTTTCCTGTGCTGTAATTCTGCTGGAGCCCAGGACTTGGAGTCCTGCAGTCATCTTTGACTCCAAATGCTCCGTTAATCAAGTCAAAGCTGTCTTCACTCCAGCCCATGAATCAGGCTGAACTGTGACCTGTGCTGCTGTGCTGAGATGCTGAGCTGTGGGTGCTGTTGATACTATGGCCAGATCTGGGTGTCATTTCCCTTCTGGGGGGGGAAGGAGAAAAGCCAGACTCAATTTGTTCACCACCTCCCTTCCAAGTTGCTCTTCTTGAGTTGCTCTTTGTTACTCCCATGCCCGGAAAGACGACTTGCCTTTTGTTTACAGGCACACTGCGACGTGCCTGGCCTGTCATTGTCTGTTTTCCTAAGTATTTTAGTCCGGTTCTGACTAGTGTGTTGCAGAAAGGCCAGTGCTTGTTCTCTGAGATACAGTATTCATCTTCTTATAGATGACCCGTCTTGTGCCGTGGGAGCTTGTCAGAGAGAGCATCCTTTGTGCATCTGAAATTGAAGGAGGAGACTTGCTTTTTCTTCCCTTGCTCTTCTTTTTGCAAAATTGTTTGGTAGGACAGAGGCACACAGGAGCAAAAGCTGGGCTACCCTCAAGATGTTGGGGCTGTAATGCCAGGGAAGGGCCACGTCAGCATTTATAGGGACCTCCGAAACAGGACGTGATGGGCCCTCAGTTTGCCAAGGTGGAGTTTTGCTGGGCAAGCAAGGGAAGGTGGGAGATGAAACATTGGAAAGAAAAAGGAATGTGCTGGGTAAGATTGTGGATGGAAAGGGACTTGGCTCCAACAGCTGAGTGGACATTAGCAAATCTACCTTCCCAATATGGGCAGCCCAGGGACCTCCCCCAGCCCTGTGTGTCACATTTGTGAGCACCCAGAGGAGCTGTGTGGGTACACAGAAGAAGACTGTGGTTCTGGAACCAACCCTTCCTTTGTTATCTGAATTTTAAGACTCTTGGTATCAATATTCTGACTGTTTAATCTCTTTTGGTTAATTTGAGTCATGCTTGCCTTTTCTGGCGTGGTGATCCTTGTGTGATGAGAACATTGGTAGATAAAGGATGTTTGGGAAGGGTTAAATTTAGTATGTGTATAAATTGGAGTGCAGTTTGTGGGAGTGGGTGATAGAGAAAGCGTACATTTAAAAACTGTAACAGCATGAATTGTAACTTGCTCGGTAGGTTTTGTATTGGAGAACATAGTGGCATAACCTTTATTTACTTCATTTAGTAAAATCTGTACCATGTAAAATAAGTTCCTCCTTAATTTTACTGCTAATAATAATTTGCTTGTAAAAATGAATCCTCAGCTCTGTAAACCTTTAGGTTGGCTCTGTCTTGCTCTGATACATTGTGAAGGGCAAATAGTTAATGGCATAAAGAAGCTTTTGTTAGTGATAGATAATATGTATGATTTTAGCAGGAGTATATTTTAGCAGCTTGTGAAAAATCAAGGTGAATTTTTACATCTATGCTGTGCTGCATAATTGATATATGTAGGAGCTGAAATTCAAAATAAGCTTCTAGAAGAGCACACATATGATTTTCCTAAACATTTAAATATATGTATCACACCCTCATTTTAAGATGCCGGTTAATGACTTTATGAGCATGTTGGCAGCCAGAGCATTACATGTGGTTTGAGAAATGTGTCTGGATATGCTTGGTAAGCAGTATTGTTCTGACAGTGTACTAAAGGCCATCTTCAATTTGACTGTGCTCTACTTTGTTATGCTGTGAAAGAAAAAGATAATTCAGCAGAGCATTGTGCTGTCGGCTGGAGACGCCACACTTCAGAATACAAATATTACTAGGGATAAATGAATCATTAAAAGAACAGTAGCATAAAATATCTGATGAATGAACTCCAGGAGTCCGTGCTGGAATAAATTTAGCATTCACGGACGGTACCATAATATGTGAAATAATAGTATCAGTTCTACATTCAGATGCCAAAAACATTTATGGACCCAGAATAATTGTGAATTACAAGGCTATAAATACGTAGAGGGGATTTGGTGATATCATAATAAACCATGAGAAATTCGCTAGGCTGGTTTCTAATGTTACCAGAACCTTGAGATATATTTACAATCTTGTTCACACTCCTGCAGTTTTAGGGGGCAATTCTCCTCTCACAACACGTTTGTCATTCCCATTAGTGCCAAGGGGAGTTATGCATGTGTGTCATGAGTGGAATAGATCCCCACACAATTCAAGGATCCTATAACAAATTGAATATCCAATTTAAGAAAAAGGTGGGAAACATTCCCTCTCATCCTCCTTCAAGTTCCCCCATGTCCTGTTCTGCTCCTATGAACAAGGCTAGCAAAGGGAAAATAGATAAAGGATGACAAGGTAGCTGCTGTGTTCCTGAACATTTTATCCACAGCTGCATCATTTTTTTCACTTTTTATTACTGAGAAACAAAACAACCAAAGCCCAGATGTTCTGGTCCCAGGTTTCTTTAAAGTGCAGGCTAATGCATTTTAAAAGCCTGTTGTAAATACCCAGGAAAGGCTGGGATTGCCAGCCTGTCCTCCAAAAGGAGGCTTCACTGTTGTGATACCAGATCCGAGCCTGATAAGAACAGTTAATTAGGAACTGGGGCTGAACCTGACGTGATATCCAAGAGCACGTTCAGCTTTCAGCATGTCCCACATCACCTGTTTGTAATTAAGTCTGGTGTCCTCTGCCTTCCTGAGCTGGGGCGGTGACAGAGCCTCTGCAGGTACTTTGTGTTGGTTCACACATCTCAATATTAGATATTAGGGTTAGATGGGTTACAGCCCCAGTGCTGCAGGACCCCTTCCCCTCCCAGCATCTCCCCCAGCCAGCTGTGTGGTGTTGCTGGCCTCATCCTTCTTGTAAGTCATCGGCAAAATATGCATGTTCAGTGTGGTGCAGAGCAAGTCTGCTCAGTAATTCCACATTCCTTAGTGTTGCAGGAGGTCTCTTGACTGACCAAGCTGCAGTCTTTCTGCTCATCCCTCTCCTGGCTGTACATCCAGGCTTGCCAGGGGGGCATTTGTGGTATTTACAGTGGGAAGGGTCTGTGGCTTGGTTGACGTCCCTCCAAGTGATTGCAGTTCTAGTTCTTGTGTCTTGCTGGACTAACACTCTGGTATCGGCAGATAAATCACATCCTTGAGATACATCTTGGACCTTCCCTCCTTGTCACCTGATGAAGCAAAGAGAAGATAGTTACAGGAACAAAAAAATAACAACAGTGAAGTGGTCATCAGCAAGAGGGGCGTCTTTGGCAGCCTTGTAGGTGATTTGTAGGCTTTAGTATTTGTCAGTGATAGGTCCTCACCCATTTAGTCACTGAGCCTCTGTTTGCTTCGATCACTGCCAGTTTATGTCATTGTCTTTCTCTTTTGAATCCATGCGTGTTTTTGCTATGGCAAGGTCATGGGATTATTGATTATTTGTTTTAGTTAATTACTAGTGACTTGATATTCTTAGCAGTGTCTGTGTGAGCTCTCGTGGCAAACCCAGTAGACAGGGTATAATGTAATTTTAATGCGTGTTTTTCTCTTTAATTATTTTAAAACCACTGTCTCCGCTTTTCTTTCACGCTGAGTGTTTGCAAATTAAAAGCTTTGTGGGATGAAAATTAAATGATAAGTTACTATAAAAATCTGTTTCAAGAATCTTATATGTTTCAGGTCCATCTTCAGTTTTTTTACTCCCTGAGTGACCCTTACTTGTGACAGTGTTTGTCACTATACACTTCTAGTTTCGTTGCCCAGAGAAAATAACTGAAAAAGTCCTTTTACGATTGTGTTTTTAATCCTCTGTTCAGATACATAAAAATGTGGCCCTGTAAGTTCTGTGGTACAGTAAAAAAAAAAAAAACAAAACCCAACCCAAATAATTTTGGCAGTTCAAACGCAGAAACTAAAAATAATTTAATCTGCAGTGTGAACATAGTTTCATATTTATACTAGCATCTGGCCTCAGGAATTGAATACTCCATTCTTTAAATAGCTTCACTCTGGCTCTTGAATGCTTTGTGACTAGAACATTACCCTACAGTCATACACCTTGTTTACATATTTCTGTTAAAAGGCAAAAGAACTTACAGTACTT
This sequence comes from Myiozetetes cayanensis, assembly GCF_022539395.1. Lineage (NCBI taxonomy): Eukaryota > Metazoa > Chordata > Aves > Passeriformes > Tyrannidae > Myiozetetes > Myiozetetes cayanensis. The sequence goes on from NW_026086605.1 coordinate 30,827,392, forward strand.
CAAAACATTGGTACAAGCTCCCTCCTCCCCTCTCTCGCCCTGGAAAAGAGAAGTTAAAAAAGAAAAAAATGAAAGAGTGGTCCGAAAGTGCGTTTTAAATTTAGTTCTCTGTTTGCTGCTGGGTACATATTTTACTGTCATTTGTATGAAAAACTGGAAGAAAAATTTTCCAAAGAAAATGTGTGCCATTCCAGATGCCCAACAGTAGTCAAACACAAATTTATGTACACTTTAGTTGTATGTTTGTTTTTAATCTGGCAAATGTCTTTGTCTTTAAAAACACTTTGCCTAGAGACAGTGGGTCTTTATTTGTTACCCATATGGTAGAAATAACGAGGAGGTCCCTGCAAAGGAAAAATATCAGAATAATGTAATAAAAAAGTAACCACTATAAACAGGTGGCTAATGATTAGCTTCTCGCAATCTTTAGGGACAAAGTATCTTTTTATAGTTTTACGATCCTTGCCCAGCCCGACTTCAGGAGGAATTGCATTTTCAGAATTATGTATTTGAAACTTCAGCTAAGCTTTACAAATTTAGTAGATCCCTATTTAGTGTCTGTTGGTGAACGTAAGTCCAGCCTAATATTCTTACTGCTATTTTTTCATTCACATGTCTTGAGGTGAACCTAGGAGCAGAAGAGAAAATATCCCATTTTTAAACCTTAATCCAGAATCCATTCATATGAGTCACTAAAACAAAATCATAGTGGTTTGGCTAAAAAAGGCTTCGTGTCCAAAGGGAACGTTCCTTAAAGTGCTGGCGCATTTCCCACAGTGTTTCTTGAATGTGTTTTATATGTTGTCTTTGTGCTATTGTAAAACATCAAAGATTAGATGCTGCAGTTTTGTGTGTGGGAGGCTGCTGGTGTTTCAGTGGACTGGTCAGCTTGAACGAGGGCAGGGGGCTTGTCCCCTGAGAGGAGCTCAGCCCCTCGGCTGCCTGTGCTGCTCCTCCCATGGAGCAGCCTTCCAGCTCAGGTAGGGAGAGCATTCCCCTTTCTTGTGGTGACTCTGCAGTGCTGTACCACGGGCTTAGGCTTGCTGCTGTGGAGCTCAGCAACAAACCCTGCAGCAGTGTGAGCGCCAGGGAAATTGGGCCCCGTCTGCCTTTGTGAAAAACTTAGAGAGTGAGTTGTTTTGTTTTGCCTACCCAACTATTACAGCCCTCAACAGGAAAGAGCCTCTGGGATAATCATCCCACTTGGGTTTTGGGTGGTCAGTGCTTATTTCTGTAGGCTTCAGACTGGCCTGGGACATGTGAGAAGGTCGGTACCGGGGCCATACTCCACTATGACCTCCAGCTTTGATCCCCTTGTGATGGGATGGGAAAGAGGTGGTACAAAGCTGGATAGGAGCAGGGGCAAGGATGACAGGAGATAGCAATAAGGGCTGCTTCTCTACCTTATCACTGTGGGTTTTTTGGTGTGTGGCTCAAGTTGTTTTGTTAACCTTCCCTGCAGGGAAGGCTGGTGCTCAGTTTTTACTTCATTTTTAAACCTGGGACTTCCAACTCACATATACTGAATGTGAACAGTGCAGGATTTAGCCTTTGGTGATTTCAGATACCATGTGATTCCAAGGCACAAAACATGTGATTTATTGGGTAAAGCCTATTTAATATCTTAAAAGCATAGAGTAGGAGATCAGATGTGAGCATAGCAGCCTTAAAATATATTCCCTGACAACATCCTTAAGAATGTTTGGGTCTATATGAAATATACAGGAAATGAGGCCAATTTTGTCCCTGCTATTTTGATGGCAGGGTGTGCAGGAGAGACGGAGAGAGTGTGGACAGGAATTCATGTGTTTGATAACATGAGCCCAGCATATTTGCTCAAATGGAATATGAGCATTTTTCACCCTCTGCAGCAGAAACTATTGGTAGTTTCTCTGCCTCTTTTGTGAGACTTTTAACCGATCAGACATATCAGCAAATCCATCTAAGTTAACATGAAAAGTCATTCCCTCATCTCTGGCCAGTTGTGTACAGTGTTTGCACAAAGCAGCACCTTTTTCCCATTTCTAGTGTCCTGGGGAAGCACAGATTGCTGATTCTTAACAACCAGAGATGAAGAAAGGCTACTATCCTCCATCCTTTTTCCTTCATCACCTTGTAGCTGAAGTCAGTCTAATAGTAAGAAAAGGTTTATACTCATTTACTATGAGAATACTTGTTAAGTGTTGTTTCTAGAACAGGAGACTTCTATGAACAGTGAAGCAGGAAAGCAGTTACCAGAAGGACCTGTAATTATTTCTGATCATGGTAATGTCTGACCATTGTCTTCTGCTACACAAATAACATTTTCTTTTTTTTCCCAAGAATGTCAGACTGTTTAATATATGGCTGGTTTTCTTAAAGAAGGACTTTCTACTTTTTAGGAGAACAATGCAATTAAAGTTCTTATTTGAAGAATAAGAATTTGAAGAATAATTGCTCTTATTCCAACAGTGGTTGGAAATTTTTATTGTCCAGGCAGTAAAAATATATGTGGTGTGTTTGTCTGAAAGCATCATTTATATCTTCCTGGGCACGTGGCAAATTTCCTACTTAAAGTCATGTAACATTTCTTGAGCAACAGGGATTTTTAGTGGGGCATGCAACAAAAGCTTTGCAACTGTTTAGTTGGGAGAAACTTGGAAAATACGCGGTGATTGAGTTTTCTCTTGTTTTTCCAGTGGTTTCGTCCCTTTCACTTCTTATGGTTGTAGCATCTCCAGCTGGAGGACAAGCTCTCAGGAAACAGGAGCCCTTGCGCCCAGTCCCACAATATACTGAGTCTCACAGATGGTACAGGAATGCTCTAATGTGTGGCTGACAGGACACTTCATCACTGAAGGTTATCAAGACATGACAGAATGGGATGGTGATCATAGGAGAAATGGGACTGCAGTGTCCATCTGGGTGCTCCTTTTCCTTCAGAGCGTGTCTGTATGGACTGCGTGTAGGACAGTTTTGTGTGTGCCCCCTTTGCCCCAACTATCCCATAAGAATTTCTTACCATCTCCAGTTCTCAGTCAGTTCACTAGCCAGGTTGCCCAAGCCAAAATAGGACACAAGGCTCCTAGGAGGTGTAGCTGTGTACTGTGCATTCCCTTTTACCTGATAAAGTGACTCCAGTTGCATGCCAATGACCGATGGCTCCAAAGCCAGGAAGTCCTCTCTGAACACAGAGACCAGATTTATACCAGAGTGGATCCTCAGTTTCATTTGGTACTGTAACTTCAGCCAAAATCTGTCTTCAGAGTGGCTTCAAGCTTTCCCTGTTCAAACAATTAGGTTTACCTACACATCTGTCATCAGAAGAAATGCAGTTGCACATAGTAGACTTGAGTTTTCCTTTCAAGGATCAAAATGTTGAGGTGACAGTCACTGCTAGGGACTCTGAAGCTCAGGCCACCCTCCAGAGTGTCTCAAGAGTTAATGTCCTGATGTATCATTCCATGTTGCTAAGTGCTGTGTAATTCCCACAGAGCTTGTAGACCCAGTGCAGCATTGCTCTGCTGATGTACTCTTCCAGTGTCAGGAATCCACGGAGCAGCAAAGAAGAGCAGCTTCTCCAGCAGTGTTGCTAGACTTGACTGCAAGTTTGGGAGTTTGGAAGGGCATTATTTCGGTCACTGTTTAACTGACAAAGTCACACTGCAGAGCTCGCTGTGGCACACACTGGCTTTAATGACAAAAGATTGGTTATTTGCCCTTCCCCTACTAATTGTGAGTTCTCCAGATTTTACCATCCCTTCCCTCTGATACTGCAGGCTTGAATTGCAGGGGGGCTGCAGCATCCCCAGGCTTGTCCTCGTGCTGGTGCAGGAGGAGGCAGCTCATGGGCCGGGAACAAAATGCTTGGCGTCTCTCAGAAATTCCCATCTCACTTGCATCTGGTATAAATGCACCCTGCAGTTTATTGAGTTGCTCATCATGAACACTGTGGTTACTGTGCAGTAACTGTGCTTTTGCATATTCTGTTCTTCCTGGGCATTGTAGGAATTAGTGCATCAGTTGAGTACTGATGAGACTGATTAGATGAGAGTGAAATGATATGGGTCATTAAACAAACAAACAACCCCACCTTCATTTTACTGAAAGTACCTATAAATCTCATCAGTTTTCTTCTTTACAGCTAGATGACCGAGGATCTGTGTGAAAGAGCAGGCTGTTAGCTTAGGCAACTCAGATTGCTTTAAACGGCTGTGAACTAGTTTTATTGTGCTACCAGTCTATTTCATTTCCAGAAAGTGAAAGTTTGAAGTAGGTCCCGAATCTGGTTTCTCACATGTGAGATCATTTTGCTACCCATGACCTAGAAACCAACAATGAATGTGTAAATTACAGACAAAAAGAAAATTCTGAATTGACTGTAAGGTGAATAGAAATTGAATAATTCCCTGAACTTCAACAGTGAAAAGAAGAAAAGATCACTGAATTCTAAAACAGACTTCAATATAGACAAAGAAAATGTTATTTTAGTATAGATTAAACTTACGACTAAGATATAGAGGGATTATTGTGTCTGTTTCAGATGTAATTTCATGCCTGAGAATTTACATTGAAGGCAAACTGGTCTGGATCACATTAGCAAAGGCCCTGTTTTGCTGTCAGTTTAATTAAATGGAAACTGCTGGCAAGGAGACCTGAGTAGGTTTATAGAAGCAATACTATTTTCTGTGTTGGAGCAGGGAACTGTTAGGTCTTCCAGTTTGAAAGGGACACAGAAATGAAACCTGTGATTCATTCTTGTTTACAAACTCCTAGCTAGTATACAATGACCTTAGTGATAAATTAGCTGCAATTACACGTTATATGAGGTGGGCTTTACAATAGCTGCAGACTTCATGGTTATGAAAACCATGACCTTTGACAGGGAGGTTAGAACATGAAGTTTTTCCAAACAGTGCCTAGATCTTCAAAAGTATTTGCACTTCCTTCCCCGTTTCATGCGAGTCGATCGACAAGATGTGCAGTGGGTGTTCTGTTTGCTCGCCGCAAGATTGTTGTCAGGCAGAAACCCCCCAACACAAAAAAGCCCGCCCTTCAGGAACATTGATTTATCTGTTAACTGTGGCTGGCATGCTGCCTTTTGGCTTTGATTTCAGAGAGAAACATATTTGGTTACTTTAATAGGCAAAAGCATTGAACCTGACTTGTAGGGGAAAAAAATGTTTTCTTTCCCTTTTTCAGTTCTGTTTATCATATCCCGACGTTCTGTATCGTAATCGTGCAACAGTTCCAAGCTGAAGTAAAGAAAAGTAGAACTGGATGTCAGGCTCCATCAACCTCATTATTTCAGAGCCAGCTTTTCTGGGTGACTCAGTGGGACTGAAAATGCATGTTTATGCCAGTTAATAGCCACCCTGTGACACCAACTCAGATGATATCAAATGCCTTTTTGTTCTCGAGAATTGTTCACATCACCTATTTATATCTCCTCTTTTTATTTATATTTGGTTTTATCTTTAAAATTTTTGCTGAGCTGGAGTTGACTTACCTCTTTCTCCCAGATCTGTTTATTCATCTTTTTTGCTTCTTTCAGATGTACTGAAATGGAAGGTTTTGGGGTTTTTTAACTTCATTCTTTGACTAAGGAAATTCAGGTCTTACCTATTTTCAACTACTTCTCCAATTTATGATGTCACAGTGTGCGAGAGTAAAACTTGATAATTTGAGAAAGTAAGATTTTAAATGGTGTTACAATAATTGTATAATTTATTCTGTATGTATATACAAACAGATGATTACATAGATGACTGCATAGTCATCTCAGGTGAAACTGCACATATCTGTGTGTGTGTATACATGCAACTGTATGTGGTGCTGAGCTCTGGTATCCATAAAGCACTTGGCCAAAAGAGTGTATTTATGAAAGACTTAACATTCTTCACATAAGTATCAAAAGTAATAAAATACTTTGTTCGAGACCTACCAAGATCAAAAGAGAAAGAAGGGAGAAAAAGAGCTTTAAAAAAGCCTCTGTAATAGCAGCAAGAAAAACAGAACAAGGAGATTATCGGGAGACCTCTGTCCCTGTGAATGCAATGGTTTTTTTGAGTGAAGCTGTAGGAGGAGGAATCCATGTTATAATATTAACTTCAGTCGTGCTGTAGCCCAGTGCCTCCAGTGAGCACGAAGCTCTGCATGGCTGGGAGGTTGGTGGAGATGAGATTTGGAGAACAGTTTTGTAACTGCGGGTGAGGGGAAGGAAGAAACTCTTGAGCCACCACCAGTGCTTTTACCTCTCCCAGTAGCACAATGCAGCCCATCCCAGAGCACTTTGTGGTGTTTCCCTGTGCTGTGAGGAGGGCACATGTGCTCATCTCTGCTCTGTCCTCTGCCTCAGCTGGGTGATGATCTCCCAGGGATCAGCTCCCAGTGGCAGTTGCTTAGCAATGATTAAAATTAAACCAACAAGCTGCAAACTCCCTTCACCTCCGGGGGCTGTCCATCCAAGCTGCCCCCCAGCTCGCATTTATAGGTGGTCCTGGGGGTAGAAAGGATCGGTTAGTTTTGGTCCGGACTGTGATGAGGTAAGAAGTGCAAAGAGCTAGGGGAGGAACTAGAAAATTATTTTGTGTCAATAAGTAGCAAAATATCCAACAGGCTGGAACAAAAAAATGCTTGGTTGGTTTTGATTCCCCAGCAAGGAGGGACTTCAGTTGTCCCTTCCAGTCTGGCTCCCTGTTACCCTGGACCCAATGGCTGCGGTGCAGACCCATCCTTTGTACTACGGAGTTGGGGGATTCCTCAGTGGAGCCCTGCCAGTTGTGTTGCAAAGCTGTAAGGAAGCAGAATCTTTCTGGAGGAGGTGACTTTCAAGGCAAGCAGAAAGGAGAAAAGGCTTTCCCAGTTGTAGTGGTGGTAAGGCTCAAAGCTGGTAAAAAATTTCAGTCTCAAGAAAGCAAAATGAAATTCTTTAGCAGCTAGTTTATTTTAGTTTCTCTTCTCTTGTTCTGCTTCGTGACAGAACTTCAAATAATTATGTTGATTTATGATTACAGGTATTTTAAAGCTGTAGTATGCTGAAACAAGGCAATGCCAGCTTATTGTTTCTGGCCCTATCCAATTATACAATTGAGTTTAGGCATGTAATAATGTTACAACAGAAATATCCATCATGATGGATTGAATTTCATGAAGTACAACATGAGAATATTTATAGCTCCATTCTTAAAGCCACTTTTGAGTCAGAATATGCCTCCCTCGCATTTAAAAAAAGGAGAAAATCTGGAACTTTTTTCAGTCCAGCCCCAAACCTACCACAACTCATTGCCTATATGGGGAGGGGGCTGTAGGTTGATAGTAAGCAGAAAATGATAGAATAGCGTAATTATTTCTGCTAGAAAATGAGGATCCGGCATTATTTGTACAGTAACACAAAAGTCATTATTTGGCTGCGCCACTGTAATGAAACAATAAAGATCATACTTAATTTAAGGATCATCTCCAAAGAGACTTCTTGCTTTCCCTCTACCATTTTAACTGTTAAAACAAATTTAAATTGCTGGTCTAGTTTCCCAGTGTTTTTTAGTGAGCGGAGTGGGCAAAACCTCCCCTCCTCCCAGCTCTGTTTAAATGTAGACCTTTGGCATTCCAGAAATCTGACCTTGTTTGTAGGGAATGGCTCATTTTTCTATAATGTAATATGAAGCACTCTTGTGTTTTGATTCCATGAACTAGAGAGTTTAATGTTCCAGCTTGCCATGATAAGGATATGATCTGGTTGAGATAGAAACACTAAAGGAAATTAGCTATTGTACTATTCTTTAACATATTGTTTGCCTAGCAGTTTCATTTAGAATCATTTGGAATAATCTTGGAGTACCTTTTTTAAAGGATTCTTTTTTTTATTTTCCCCTTTTCCTTTTTTTTTTTTTTTTTTTTTTTTTTTTTTTTTTTTTTTTTGTTGTTGGCCCGGATAAAAAGTGAGGCTTTAAGATATTTCTCCTAAAATAAATGTGAGGCCGCCTCATTTATAGTCAGCATGCCTTGATTACTTGCAGACATGCTGGAAATTTACATGCGCTTTTCTCCATTATAAAACACTGATCTGTTCAGATCATTAGCTCCCTCATGACTAGAGTTTGGCAGCAAGCCAAGGCAGGCTAAATCTGTAGCTGTAAATCGTGAGTTGAAATAGCAGAAAGTGGATTTGTAACTTAAAAAGTGTAAACAGTTTGGAAAATGAAGTAATTTTAGAGTATGATTGATTGCCTTAAGATTGCACTTTAAATTAGCCCAGGGTCTCCGCTGCAGATATAGGCACTAACTGCTCATTATATATTTTCACTTTTCTTTGGAACAATAGCATTGTTGGTAGGCTTCGAAACAATGTATGCTTCTCCTGGAGTGACCTTTGAGGAAATGAATAGTTTTATTGTGTGTCCATTACTTTGCCTGAAACAACATTTTTGAGTTATTAATTTGCTGTGGTCTATAAATAAAGGAATCAAAATGCAAAGCAGCTGTATTATGCTGCATATAGTTCATCAAACTTGTGCTCAAACACGACCGTTTGAGATGGATAATGCACTGTATAAATAATTTTTTTTTCCCCCTCTGAAAAGTAAGTAATGTTTTTTGTAGCCTGTAGCTCCCGGAGATTGGTCCTTGAATCCTGTAGAAGCAAAATTATTATTTTTAGCGCAAACAATTGGTGAATGTTCTGAGGGACTGGCACAGTGCATTCACCTTTTCAAGGACCCTGTGTAGTTGAGAGTTAGAAATGTACTGACAGTGTGTCTGGAATAAGAAAAGTGGGAGTTGTGTGGTCAGCACTGTTATTCTCTCATCTCCATGTGGATCCCATGTGTGCTGGTGATCTCAGCACACCGTTCTGGGATAGGAGCAGTCCATGCAGCACCCTGGTTGAGAGGAGTAAGTGGAGGGTAATCCATAAGGCTGTTGAAGGAAGAAGCGTGTGCCATGTAATGTCTGGTGTCTTGTAAGCTCTGGCTGTTTGCAGATGGTGGCTGAAACCGTTTGCTGCCCTTTCCCGAAGAGATATAAAATCCATCGATAATGTTCCTGCCTACCCAGGCAGTGTGATATCTGGAGTCACAAAGGTCTCTGGTGGAACAGCAACACCTCAGTGTAAATTCGTGGGTGTGGGCACGTAACTTACGTGTATGTACTAAGCATATCCATTGTGTGCAGCCGGGACTGCTGCCTGCTGCCCTCGCGTGCTTCGACCCTGCTAGAAATTTGGAATGTAAAGCTATTAAACTGACGTTAGCAGTGGTTACTAATCACAGTAAACAGTTGTGACTGCTTGAAAAGAATACATAGTAAAAACTCTTGCAATTTTGTATCAGAGTGTGTTTCTCATCTTTCTCCTTGTCCTGGATTTGGTGTCTAGCATTCGGTAGATACGTGGCTCTGTTTTGTCGTTCTTCTGGAAGCTCCTTTCCCAGAGAGTACTTTTTCCCAGTGTTATCACCCCTCCTTGATCTTCTTTCCTTTCTCCCTCCACGTTTGAAATGAAGATTTTGCACTTCAGAAAGAGGAATGGCTGAGAGGTCTGAGCACAGGTCTGGGAGCCAGGACCTGCTGAGTGCTGAGCTCAGTGACTCATGCAGTGGCCTTAAGCAAGTCAGAACATCTCCTGTGAGGTTATTTCATATGTAAAACAGGGGAAATAATACTTATCTATCTACCTGCCTCATAGGAATACCCTGAGGACTAATTAGCGTCCATTAAGTGCTTTGAAATAGACGGTGCTATCTATTATTAGAGCAGATTCCAGACTAGTAGATAGTGTGTTAGGATTGTTTTCTACTTGGGAGCCTTGCTCTCTGCTGGGTGTGGGACTGAAGCCCATCGGGAGCAGAGCACAAGCCGCCTGGTGTTTTCCGGCTCTGCCGGGCCCTTCCTGTTCAGATTCACTGGAGACTTGTCACTCTCACTCAAAACTTGGAAAGAGAGTTTGCCTAGAGAAAAGAGTGGGAGGATACTTGCTTGTTCTCCTCAGCTCATAGGCATAACTTGTCCCGAAATCCTTTCTCGCCCTGCCTCCACCTGAGGCCTTTTCAGATAATTCAGGAAGATGGCTTCTCCGCTTTTCCAGGAATGGTTTCCTGGTCCTGCAGAAGAGGAAGAGAAATTCTGTAGTTCTCAGGAGGGCTGTGGGGCTGGGCTGGTAGGTTCCCATCGCAGGAAGCCCTTTCTTATTCAAAAGGCCATTTCTCTTTCTTGAAGAGCAAATGCTTCTGTTCTTTCCCTTCATTGGATAACAGACTCCTCTGTAAAGTCCTTAGAAGGCAAAATCTAATTTTGGGTATAGGATACTAAACTCTGCAGGTGTGTGTCTACTGAAGTCTGGGAGTCTTTTCATCATCATAACAAGGAGGGTTGTCATCTGACCAGCAGCTCCTTTTGTTCTTGGTGCATCTTCTCTCACCATATACTTTTGTTCCTCTCTTAGAGATGCCATAATAATCTAGTTCAAAGGACCCAACCCTGTTCTCACTGAAGCCCACAAGCCTGGTCTTTCTACCAGTGAGACTAGGACTCAGTCCAAATTCACTGGAGAGGAGCTTTATTTCTCTCCATTTGCTCCTCACGCGTCTCTCAGACCATGAGTAATTTGCAGCGAGACGGGAAAGCCTGTGTGAAATTTTCCAAGGGAATTTTCTCCATTTTAATAACGTTAATGACATTGCTTAACACTTCATCAGCTTTTTCAGTGTATGTTGCTGGGATTTTGATGCATTCTGCTTCTTTCTTCAGTACCAGAAGACGCTTACCTTAGAAATGGGGCTGGGGGCTCGTATGAGCATTTGGACCCACAGTTTGAACCTCAGTGCTGCAGAAGCCTTTTTGGCACAGGTATTGGTAGATACCATTTTGAGGAGGTTCTCTGCACCTCCTCTTGTGCCTGCAGGAAGGGGTAGGGATCCAGAGCAATTGTCCCACAAGCTCTCACATGCCTGCGACTAATTCTTTTTCCACAGAAATGAGGATGTGCCACGGAAGGCCCTGGTGATACAACCTTGGTCACACAGGAAAGCCCTGGCATTGCTGAACTTCAGCACAGTTGGCTTGTCCATCTCAATCTGCATATCACACTGTTTTTGGTCTGTGTATCGTAGACAGGGGAGTATGCTAGCTCCCTTTTCCCTTAGACCTCCTTCCTATTCCTCCTTTTCAGCTTGAGTCTGCCCTGTTGTGATGCAGGACAAGATTAAATGGGCAACCACAGACTTACTCATATACCTGTAACAGCTTTTAAAGCTACATTTGGTTTGGTTTTCAGAGCAGAGTTTGGGGGGTTATTTGGTGCAACATGAGAAGTTGAGTTAATTGATGAGAGTTCCAAGGTGTCTGGAGGAGGGCGATGCAGGGCAGGTGGGTCAGTGGCCTGGTTTTGGCAACTCCCCTGTGGCCTTTCCTCCTGACAGTCTTCATGTTGAGTTTCATCTTGTCACTGGGAAGGAGGGGGAACCTGAATAAAGTTCTGTTGGGAACAAATAATCTGCTAGATTGGGATGAGATAGAGGACAGAAAATTCTTGGAAAAAATATATATGACACTAGCATTTTTGTTTGGTTTCTTTTTAAAGACATGGCATCATGCTAATTCTAATTCTTTACACTCCTGGATTTAAGCATTATTACACTGCAGATGATAACACAAGTTTATCTATAAAATTCTTTAACTGTGGTTTTTATTTCCCAGCTTGACTTCTTTTTCTCTCCTTGTCTTTGATTGGCTTCCAAAAAAGTTATTAACATGTTGCAAAACAAATACAAGGGCCCACTGAAGCTTATTAAAAATGGTTTCTTTTGTTCATATCTGGCAGTTGACAAATTGTCTTGTGCTCTATCTTATCTGCTCCCGTGTGAAAGGTTACATGAGAAAATGGCTGCAAATAAATTGCTATTGAATGTTGTTGAAGACTAAGCATACAAGCTTCTCTATTAAGGACCTCTTTTAAAGCTCTCTATTCAGACTCCCCCCTGCATGTCTCTCTAACACTTGTCTGTTATATTATGTTTGGCACAGAAGGAAACATTAAATAGAAAAGCAACGTCTGACTGTGGTGTTTCTAGACCCTATTATCCCTCTGTCAAACGTCCACATGAGAAGGGTACAATTTTTGTCCATATTGATGATAATTTTTGAAGGTTTTACTAACTGTCTTCAGAGTGAAATGCTAGAAACAAGCAAAATTGAAAAGCATATTTTTGCAGCTTTGGAAATCTTAACTTAGTGTAATGAGACACACTCAGTAAAATGTAATTATTCTCACTTCTCCATGTGTCAAAGAAATCAGCAGTATGGTTAGGGAGCGGAGGGTTACAGTGAGCTTGTTATTTTTATACAGAGCCAGATACTGCTTGTGTGTAGTAAATTGTAAATAGTAGATAATGCAGTTTTTATGTGTACTAAATACCCTGCCAGAATTAACGGGGTTGTTACTTCATTAAGGGTTTCAAAGAGGGCATAAACGTCAAAAGCAGAGCTCAACTGTTTAAATCACTGGACCATTTCCACCCTCCACCCCTCGTGTCACAGCTCTGGGACCGGCAGCTTCTGCCGTTGCTATTTCGAGGAGGGCGCAGTTCCTCCGAATTTTCAGAATGATAGTGAAAGAGACACCAAAATAAGGCTTTTGACTCATACTTTTGGGTGCAATGGAAAATGAAGGCGGTTGATTCTGCTGCATGGAAGAGGTGGTGAAACAGTCCCTTATAAGTTAAGCTGCATTTGCTTCTCATTTGTCTTTGAATGGTGTGTGGAGCTGAAAGAGAGACGACAGGAGACCTGGTTACTCTAATACTAAGCCCAGTAACTCAGTTTAACTCTCAGTGACTTTCCACTTCTTTTCAGTTCTTCATGCCTTAGAATTTTCCCACACAAGTATGGATTCGTCATGGGCCTCTCCAGCACAGAAGGCAAATAACAAACCACAAATTTAAAATTCATCAGTCCAGAGAATATCTTGGGAAAAAAACAGTTCAGTCCTGAGTGCTGGACTGGGGAAGCTGTTCCGTCTTTGAGCTTGTTGTTCCAGCAGTTAATTATCATTACTGTACAAATGCGTGCCCCTTTCTTGCCAGGGGCTCTAGTTGCATGTTTCTCTGCAAGAGTGGAGTTTTTCATTCTCCAGTATTTTCTCAGTGCAGTGCTACACTTCAGAAGGGTAGACCAAGACACATAATCGTAGAAGTAGTAATAATGATACAGATAATGAGAAGGTGCTGTAGCGTAAGTTACTGGATGTGACCCCCTCCCCCTCACAAAGGTGCTGTAGGGAATGTGTAACTTCAGCCTCAGCAGCAGTGGAAGTACTTGTGTTTGTAGCATAACCCCCATGCTCAAGTATCTGGAGGATCAGGCTTTATGTGTAAGTACTGAAGCGTAGTTCAGTGGTATGTTGGATGGTGTTCAGAGATTGCTGAAAACGGTGCATTAAATAGCACTTTGAATTGCAAAGTGCTGGTTCAGTTTTGTCTATGAGAATGATAACACTTATTATCTGATTGTTCCCTGTGCAAATCTCACCTCAGGAAAAATTAAATTATGTTTGAATTCAGCTAAAGCAAAGTATATCATTATTTCCTTTCGTTATTAAAAGGGATTTTTACTGTTTGTTTGTTAAAACTGAAGCAGCTGCCATGTTAGAGCCTTAGATGATTTAAAAGCAAATACAGAGGCAGAGCCATTTACAGTACAATTGGCTTGTTTAATGTGATTTAATTCCTCTTCTTGGCTTCGTCATATTACCAAATTATGTTTTCAGCTCCCCTCCCCTTTTTAATTCTTTCTTCTTTTTGTTATCAGCAGAATTGAAGCTGCTTATCAGTAACCACGACAACCAGGATAAATACTTGTTTTAAAGCTGATGCACATTCAACCTGAATGGTCCACATGACCCAGAACATTCAAGAGGACAGGCAGCATGTGCTCCCTTCTACAATCAGTCTCCCCCTTCCCCCATCTCCATCTGCTTTAGAAAGCTAATAGGGCAGTTTAAAAACCTTTTATATCTGAGTGGTTTTCTGTAGCCATCCAAGGCTGTTTGGACATGGGCTGTCCCACGCCTCTGACCTGAGGAGTAAGGAAAGAAGGAAATTTTGGGAGGCAGGGAGACAATTTCACAGCCCAACACTGAACTTGGCCACATCCCCATCATCATCTCGCTTTCCTCGTGCTCCTCCAGCCATCATCACAGCAGTCACCAGTGTCCAGCAGGAGGGTGCTGCTCTGAAAACCTTTCCTGAAGGGGAAATATATTCCCAGCTGGGCAGCAGCTAAATAACATGAAGGAGTGGCTGGAGTCGTGCAGGACAGGGGAAACGGTTGTGGTAGGAGAGAAGCCTCAACACAGACCAGGCTGGTCTGTCCCCTGTCTCTGGTGGAGGCAGGCAGGCTGGCTGGGGTGGCCAGAGACAGTCACTTCTCTTCCAAGGAAACTGTGGGATATCTCACTTACCCAGAAATCCCCCAACAAGAATTTCTGCTCTCTGCCTTGCTCTCTAAGTTGCTTGATGCTGTAGAATAAATCCTTTAAGCTCTCTCTGTCTCAGTTTCTCTCTCTGTGTAATGGGGATAATAATTTTTACTCATCTCCATAAAGCAGTTTGAGGCCTGTGGATGGAAGGGTTATATAAAAGCTGGAAATGACGATTGTCAGTCACTCTTCTTTTGAGTCTAGAAACACCTCATAAGGTTTATGAGGCACTTCCTAAAGCACAGGAGGATCTTGGGAGCGCGGGATTGGAGCTGCAGTTATGAGGAGCTGAATATAGGATTAGGGTTTGAAAAAGGATGTGGAATGCCTGGTTGGAAACTTTTTCAGTATTAAATTTCTTTCGGCTTTTTCAAAAATTGGATTTATGATTTGAATTTAAAGTGATTTAGTGAGATAAATATTATAGAAGATTTGATTATGCAGACATACTTGTCAGTCATCGATCATCATATCTGGTTCTGTCCCCATTAAGTAGGAGTAGAACAACTCAGATCCAAATAACTGAGTGTAAAATGTTCTTCAACCATGTGCTTTAAGTACATTGTAGATGGCGCTGTCTTTTTTCTTTTTTTAATGACTGTGTTGCTGTTCGGTTGAACAGTAGTTTCAATCTCCAGTAGATTTGTGAATATTCTCTTTCTTTCAAATGTTAAACCAATCTTAGGAATTCTTTGAACGGCTGATGCTCTGCTGGCACTGTGACAGAAAACGGAGGGCTGGGGAAGTGGCACAAAATTCTGAGAATTAGCTCTGTCTCCTCCTTAAAAGGGGAGAAATATCTGACACATGCAGAAAGACTGCACGTTTTATTCTCAGTATTGACAGAAATGGCTTTTGCCTTTTGATCAGTTTAAACACAAAATCAGGCAGGCAAACGTCCATGTCAGAATTACAGGCAACTTGTTAACATCATCATTATCTGGTAAACATAAATGTAATCACTGTGTTCCCGTATCCTGCAACACGTTGCCTTTGTTCTTGATTGCATTAGCATTCAAATAGAGGGGGGTTCTCAAAGCAAGGATGAGTAGAACGGGTCCTGCCAATAAAACGGTATCCCTGTTGTGTCAGTAATTCACCCAAATTTATTTAAACCCAAACCCACAGATTTCCTGTCCCATCTCATGTGGCTAAATCATTACTGTATTTGCATTTATCTGTGAGAGAAATATGATTCTTAGATTAATATTTTTAGGTCTTGTGATTAATTAGCCAGCTGAGGCACATCAAGTGGCTTTACTAGAGCGAATAAAGACCGTGGGAATGAAAAGGCAGAGTGGATTGGAAGAGCTGCATCTGAGAAGTCTTCCCTAACCACTGGAGAAGAGCGTGGATTGTGCTGGAGCATGCGTTGTGATGATGATGCACCTACCTGAGCTCCTCAGCTGTTGCTCCTCTTTCACAGCAGCCTGGTGCAAGGGACATGGATTCCTACTCCAGTTCTTAGCTTTGTATCTGCACAAAGAATTCGGTGTGAGAAGTGGTCAGGCAGGGAGCTGGGCAGAATTCTCCCATGAAGGTTATTTCATTGGGAGAGCTATCCTTTCTTGCATGGGAGTACCCAGAGGTGTAGGTGATGATTGTTTTTGCTTCTTGGCCAGCTGCAGTTACCTGGGTGATTCGGAGGTGTTTTTTAAGACATGGATTGACTCATTCTCTGGAGCTACTACTACTCCATCAGCTGACTTAGTCTAAAAGTTTAACTTGAAGATCAAATTAAGTGAGTGAAATGAATTCCACCTAAGTGACAAAGCAGTCTGCCCTATACTAAAGTGGTGCTCCAAATGGGTGCTAAAATATCCCCTCACAGCTGATACATTTGCCATCAAAATAAAAGAGGTTGATTTCATCTGTAACAATGGTCTTTGGCTCTTCCAGCTCTTAAGATCTCTCATTCTACTCCTTTGGCAAAGAAACACAGGTGTGTAGATGAGACAAAGACCCTACAAAACCAACGACTGCAGGTCAGACAGGTTCTGCACAGCTCAGAGCTGCACGTTCTGATACAAACCCAAAGGGAAATAGCACAGTTTCCAGCAGACAGAAACAAACTTACCACACAACCACCTAAAAAAACCTGAACCCCTCAAAAAGTCCAAAAGCAACATAAACAGCAGAACAATGAAAGAGTAACCATAAGGAGGAAGAAGAAACTGGGTCTTTATGATCTCAAAATCTTTAAGAAGAATGATGCAATGAGAACACCTTCCCATATCACAATCCAGCTATGATCTGCCAAACACCTCCGAATCACCCAGGTAACTGCAGCTGGCCAAGAGATCTCTGACTACAGAGAGATCTGCACAACTGTTGTAGATTAAAACTGTATTATTAGATTAATTGAATCCCATCATGTGTGCCCCACTGGATTGCTGGGGGTCTTGGGAGGGCAGTGACACCTGAACAATGCACTGCAATACTCAGGAAACTTCCCATGTGGGGAGTCACAGCCATGTTCATTCAGCATGGCTAACCTTGCCGTTCCCAGTCCCTCCAGACATCCAGGTGTATCCTCCATTACCTCTGTGTCTGCTGCATGTTGATGGTATGGTCAAAACCATGCTTACAAGCAATGATAAAGGAATTATGATATGTGACTCCCCCGGGACACCCCCTTAGTGACTGAGGGCAATGAAAGGAGGCAGAGTAGCGAGGGCAGTGTGCAGGAGAGGAGCCTGACGGACAGAGCCCTGCAACTTCCTTCATTTTCACTCTGTATTCCAAATAACTCCCTTGCTCAATTTGCTACCCACACACCAAAGCATTGTCCCATTTTATCTGGTTCCCCTGATACTTCCATTGCTTATCTTATGAAGATCTGTGTCAACATTTATCAAAACAAATGGCAAGCCTGGGACCTTTTAAGTAGTTTTTTTAGTTAATAAAACCAATCTTCTACTTCTGTTATGTTAAAAGTACATTATCTTTTTATTACAAACTCTCTACAGCTCTGTCTGTTTTCCTTCTTGGCAATTTCATGACTGCTCCAGTTGATTGCTGTATGGAGAATTACAAAATCATTAAGGGTGGGGTTTTACCAGCTGACTTACAGTACAAGCCATTTCTCAAAATAACCACAACAGTGCAATACTGATGTGTAATTTACGTCACAGTATGTTTTTATGAAATAGTTTGTGGCTTATTCATTTAGATTTAGAACTGAATATCTCTTCTCTCGCTTTTTAATCAAGCTTTCTTTCTTTTTTTTTTTTTTTTTACTTTTTAATATTTTCCACTCCAAGGCTTGGCTTGCCTCCAACTTACCAGCTACAGTGAGGAGGAAAAAATTGATTTTTTTTTTTCCCTGCAGTTTAACTGCAAGTGTGTTTTCCCCTTTGATGTATACATTTGTGTTAACTGCCTCAGAAGAGATGGTAGATTTGTGGTAGAATATATTGCACAAAGGTAGAGCAAAGAATTGATAAAAGAGATGCAAGTTTGGAATTTCAAACCATACCAAGCAAGTGAGGCTATTTAGCCTCCTGCTCTAGTACATTTCCTTTATAAAAATTACTTTCTATATAATGTCTTGTAATTAGAACAGGAAATCATTGAGTAACTGTAAGAAGAAAAAGAGCACTTAAACTGAAAAGAAATTTACCTTCCGAGAAATTATATACACAATTTTTTTTTTCTTGATTTTTTTTTTCCCCTTCCCCTTCCCAAGTTGGTAATGACAGTAACAGATGTACAGACCCTTATCTGTATCATTGTTCTGCTTGTGTTTTCTGGAGGGGAGGGGGGTGGGGAGGTGGGGGAAAATCATTTTCACAAATACAAAAAATGAATGGACAGAAAATGGGAAAAGCCTAATTGCAAAAAATATTCTGTGTCACAACAGAGTAGCAATTAAATTGAAACTTCAATATAATTATCAATAACAGTTGAGCCTGGAAGGGTGCCAGGCGCGTAAAGTTGGTGCTCAGCCTTTATGTGGTTGCTAGGAGCACGGTGAAAAGTATAAAGCTTAGAGAAAGGAATGTCTAATGTAATAAAGTAACAGAAGGTAGCATAAATCATTGTGAGAGCAGTTCATATTGACATTATTTTACTTAAATTGGGTCGAAACTAGACATTTAGTCTTACAAGAGGCACAAATTCATATTTCTTCTGCAGGAATAACTCTGTGCTTTCTGGGAAGAAGTGGAGTGTGCTTTCCTAGCACCAGCCTCGTACATATTTGGAATCTTTTAAGCAAAAATCTTTAAATGTTTGTTTCTGTTGGCATCCAAATGCATTTGCACTAATACGATTAAAAGAACTAAAGGGCAAAATACTTGGCAGCTTTTGCAGTTGAGGTAATTAGGTACAGGAAGGAACATGCATAGTTTTTCCATCAAGCTCTATAAAATCCTGGTGTGAAGGTCTTTTTAAAGAAAAAAATGCTTACTGATGTTGAGGGTAGATTATGGCAGTTAGCAATAACATTATAGGCTGATGTTTCTGAAACAAGCAAACAAAAAGCCTGCTACAGTTTTGTATTTCTCTTCTCTCTCCGTAAATATTTCTGGCTCTAGATGGATTTGTTAGGAATTCATGCTTTTAGCAGGCTTTTCTTTTTTTTTTTTTTCTTTTGGGGCATTTAATTGTCTTGCCTTACATATTAAAAATGGTTGTGCTGATTTGAAAAGTCAGTTCTTGCATAGATTCATTGTGTTTGGCATTTCATGCATCTCTTACTTACAAAGACAACTTGAAGAACATGTAATCCAACATAAATGCCAGGCTGTGCCAAATCCCAGCTCTCTTTACCCCTCACAAAGGGAACTGTTGGATTACATCTATGCATATATAGGCAGTGCTCGGAAGGCAGGGATGGAACCTTGCTTCCTAATTACAGTTTCTCTGTTTTCACCCTGAAATATAAAAATAAATGAAAAATTGAGGGTTATTAAACCACACAATTATGATATAAGCGTGGGATTAGAGTAATTTCAGTTGAGCTTTACAAGCAGCATACTGTAGGTATTATCTTTTACCATGTTCTGTCTGCTGAAGCTAAAATGAGATTCAGAAATACAGCATCTCCATTCCCTAATATCTCAGTTAAATACTTTTAGAAATTATGTTGTTTTTTCTTAATTTTAAAGGAATACGATCCACATTTTGAGCTCTGCTTCTCCTAAGAGTAAACTCTTTCTGATCATATCTATGAAAAATACTCAGCAGTGTTCACTAAGCCCACCATTAAATGGCACATATTAGGTTTTGCTGGAAGAAAAAATTAGTTCTTCTTTGGGCTTGCATTTTATTAGGGGTTGGTCTACTTTGATTTCTCTTTTTTCATGAGGGCGTGGTTGAGGAATAAAGTCTTTGTTCCAGGAACACTCTGTTTGTCTTTCACTAAACAAATCTTCGGTTTATTCAGCCTTTGTTCATTCTTAGATGTATCTATTGAACTAGAGTGAAAAAGGAAAAAAAAAAAGGCATCATAAAGTACTTGCTGGAGTTGCACAAGCGTGTATAAAAGTGATCCTGTAAAAAAATTACTTGATTTTAATTTATACCAGGGGTTTGAGTTTAAGTCGTCAGTTGTCAGGGGTACAAAGTTTGTGTAATTCTGTGCAGGGACTTGCAGCACATTTGTCTAGAAACTAATGGTTTACTACAAAGGCACGTGGGACATACATTTATATACACCCTGTTTAAAAAGCTGACCACATCCTGGCATAAGAAAAGTGCTGTCAGATCGACAGATTCAGCTCACCGCTATCTACACAAAGGTATAAAGTAGTAATAACTGTCAGGCAGGCGTACGTGAAACTCTCGAAGGAGCTAAAGGACGGATCATGTGCTTGTTAATTCCTAGAACAGTTTTCCTGATCTGATTTTTAGAGTTTCCTAATAAAGAAGAGAGAGCCTTATTCCCAGGAGCGGTGGGCTCAATCATGCTGTTGTGTAGGCTTATGAGATACTTGTTGAAACGAAGAAAATCCTGACCACATCCTTATTGACCAGAAGAGGGTTTAGGACCATAAATTTTATTTTCCTAGAACAGTAATGTCAGTGCCGTTTACCAAAATGTGTTACTCTTACTCTTTTTTTTCTTTGGTTGGTTGGTTAGTTGGTTTGTTTTACACAAATTGTTTTATGTCCCCACCTACATCAGAATGGTGGGGAGAGTTCTGAGTTTTTAAAAGGGATGACTTTCAGGAGCTATGCTTGTAAAAACTACTTCGCAAGTGCCTCTGCTGCGTTGATTTTTTTTTTTTGCGCATTGCATTCATCTGCAGTGATGACATTCTAGGTGATATATCTGCTTCCAGAGACTTCTTAAAATTTAGCCTTTTATGTGTCAACATTTCCATTGCCTCACACGAATCTAGATGAGTTGGGCCGTCATATTTAGTTGGGGAGAACTGATGTGACATTTCTCTCAATATCTGAAGTGATTTTTACTTTAAGGGCAAGTATGATGATTTCGGTATGGGTAATAGGATTAAATAGTAGACCTTTTGTCTCTGGGAGAAGAAATAGCTTAGTTATTCAGTAATCAGAGCACAGCAGAAAAGGTAAAGTGAATGCTTTTGCTTTGTCTTCATTGGCATACTTGGAAAGACATACTCTGAGGAGATAAATGAGCATAAGAAGAAGTGCTGTTAAGTACTGGCTGCATACCTGCAAATGAGAAATTTCTCATGTTTACATCTCTGGTTGGGTTTTTTTGCTCTTGGCTTTCCTGCTGGTTATTATATGATGACACTTGATTGTGATATTGCAAAATCTGCTGCCTTTACACATAATGTCATCTAAAACCTGGAGGAATGGAAAGGTCTGAGCTCTAGATTGCTTTACATTTTGAGCCCACATTTCGGCAGTACAAGCTGTTCTAAAATTCATTTGCTCGTTATGCTCTGTAGGTGTTTTATTGAGTCCTGCTGCATTTGCAGTTAGTGTGAGGAAAGTTACTTCCACCTGTTGGTGTTCAGCAGCAATGACCAGGTCAGACCAGCCCACCTCCCTGGCCAAGGGGCCCCTTGGTAGTGCCAGTACTGGGTACTTCAAAGCAGAGTTAATAGCTGTATGCTCTGGGGCTTGTATATTATTATTTTTTAAAGATGTTAGCTGCTGTAAACATGAGTGCAGTAAAGCTGTATGGGGAACTGAGTGAAAATGACAGATAATATTTCTATCAAAGCAGCCAAGTTGGCAAAGTATGGAGAACACTTTCATTCAGGCCCTTGGCCAGCTTCTGCAGAGCAGTGTTTTCTTGCTCATCCAGGTAGTCCTTGTGAGTAAGCATGGGAGAACTGAACAGAAAGCTAGAAAAAAAAAAAAGCTGTTTTAATAAACTTTTTTTAAGTTTCTGTTTTTAACCTTTAAATTTCTATTTTTAAACTTTCCTTCCAAACCGTGCTATAAAAGATAGGCCTTGAGAAAAGACTGAACCGTGGGCTGTGCATTTTCTGAGATACTTGAGTTACAGCTCTTGTTTTTTATTTTTCTGACATACTAAGCATGTTTTGTTTTGGTTTTTTCCTGTTTTTCCAGGTGAGGATGACGAAGATTCAAACCTGCTGATTCTCAGCTACCCCCAGTACTGTCGATACCGTTCCATGTTAAAGCGCATTCAGGACAAGCCTTCGTCAATACTAACAGACCAGTTTGTTTTAGCCCTTGGAGGCATTGCAGTGACAAGCAAGAACCCCCAAATCTTCTATTGTCGGGATACATTTGATCACCCCACCCTCATAGAAAATGAAAGTATATGCGATGAGTTTGGTAAGTCATGTTACAGCTCTTTTCCATGTCTCAAGTAAAGACACGTCTTTTTAAGTGTCCACTGATTTCCAAAGGGAAGATGTGATTCCTTTGAAGTGAACCAATGGTATTTAGGATTGAAATGTTAAATATCAGATGTGCTCTTTCCTCTCTGAGACTTAAGGCTTCTAGCCACTGGTGATCTCAGTGTTGCAACTTGAGTTCATCACAAAGGTATGTTACATGGGTAGAGCACAATTACTTGATATGAGTGAAAGCATACCTTGTCTGGGTTTGAAATTTGCCTACCTTAACTATTCAGCTGTAGCCTATGTCTTTCCAGAAGCTTTACCAAGTGTGTTGGGTTTTTTTGAAGTCATTATTGGTGCAATTTGCTAGAAAATGCAAAATAGGAGAGAGTCCCTGTGCGTCCAGTTGGTGTTGCAGAGCAGTCACCAGCCATGTGTACGCTCCCAGGGCCCTGTTCAAATGTCAGCTGTAACTGGTGTGTTTCAGAGAGAACTGCAAGATTTGACACCTGATAGCAGCCAGGTGATTTCACACGCTTTGTTTTTGGTGCCAGACCAACCCAAGGGCAGCGGATGTGCTGTGAATGTGTGGCAGCACGCACCCTGTGTAGACACCCAGGGTAACTCCAGTGATGGGTGCAGCGTGGTTTTGTTAGCAGTGTACCCAAGCTGTGAAAATGAAGTTTTATTACCCATATCACCTGATGGATGAGCGCTGCAGCCAATGCTAGAAAAGTCTGTTTGCATAGTGGTGGGTACACCTTTGCATGGGAGACCCCCTACATCTCTGCAAGGAAGTGCTTGTAATCTCGTAGAGGGCAGATTTCGGATTATGCGTTAAACATATAATAATGAGAATGAAAGGGAAGGGCTTCAGTGATTCCTGTGATGGGAGACTCATCTCCCTGTTTTTCCAAACTCAAACATGCTGGCTTTGAGCTTGGTGCCCCAGTTCAGGCCTTGTTGTGTTGGCAGAGAAACACTGATCCAAACTGTGGCACTGGGGCATTTCGTAAGATGGTGCTCCTCTGCTGCTCTACTACTCCATTCCCAGCAGGCAGATGAGATCTTTCCTCACATGGTGTTGCCACTGGAGCACATGACTGCTGGGAGTAGGTTTAGTTTTGTGCTGTCAAGCTTTTTCAGGATCAGGCCCAAACTGTCAAGTCTGCTCACACTCACACAAAACATTACAGGCTTTGAATGAACCACCAATAAAAGTGTTGCTTGCTCTTAGGGGGTGGGGGCGGTGAAAAAAATGAATGAAATACCCTGGAAGTTTGGTCCAATAAACACAATAGTATCATGTTGATTTTTATTTACTCTGAGCTCCAGCTCAGAATATAAAGTTCAGTTTTAATTGACTCTCCTTTTTATATGGGAAAGGTTATTTTAGGCTTGAAGGCGTTTGATGAGCCTACCATCTGCTTTCTGTGGAGTATTTTATTCAGGGTCATTCCTTGATTACAGGTTTGTTGAAATAGTTGGATCCATAATGTAAGTGTATCATGGATTATTAGTAATAGATGAATCAAAGAGATGTGGAGTGATGCAGAAACTACGCTTAGTGAACCATAGCAAGTGCTTTGTTCAGTCTCTGAAAGCAAACTATGCCATTCTCTTGACCTTTGCAAAGCAATTATCTCATTATCAAACCAGAGCTACAGAAACCTTAGCCATAGAAATGAATAATATGTATTTAAAATTTAGTTTGGTTTAAGAAGCAGATTTTTTTAAATCCCTGTTAAAAACAAAAAACAAAACCAAACAAAAAACCCCCACAAAACTACTGTTTAAAAGTATTTGTTATGAAAATAATGATGTGGTAAAACTTGTAAACTCTGCTGTGTTAAGAAGAAAAAACTGACCAATGTGTGGTTCCATATCTGTATTGCAAAATGTATGGTGTCAGTTTATACTACCTTTGTTGAAGACAACAGGCAAAATACTATTTTATCCATTTCCTTGCTGGCAGGACAACAAAATGTACAACACTTTGTTATACAAACAGTTTACATTGATACCGTGTAGATTGATGTCACATGTGGAAAGTGATGACTGGTAAGGCTAAACAGAGGCAGGGTGGGACAGTAGATAAATGGATTGCTCTAAGGCACTGGTATTTATCAGTCAAATCTGAGGGGATACCAGATTACAGAAGTGTGACTAAAATTCTGAAAAGGTATCTGTAGGGAGATCCAGTACACATTTAATTTGAAGGTTATTTTTTACCTTACAAGTGAAAGAAGGCTGCAGAAGGAACAAGACAGGAATGTGTGTTTCACCATTGCCTGAAATTCTCACAGCTCTAAAGTGAATACGAAATTTGGGAAGTACAGTCTATTGATGTCTTTATGTGGGAAACACTGGTTTCTGATATGGATGCCAGGTCTTCTTCAGAAACCTTGCTGCTGAGGAAAGTGTTTCACGTTCCCTGCACGTTGGAGTACTGTGCAGCAGATACAGCATGTCACAAGTGAGACACCAGAAACACCTTTACAAAGAGGCCCAGCTGTTGTCCTTGTTAGGCACTTTTCATAGAGAGAAATGTTTTTCCAGGAAATAGTCTCTTTACTTTCATTATAGATTTATAACAAAACCTGATTTGTTCATCTCTGACTTCTTCTCATACTTCCCTACCTATTTTCCCCTCTTCGGTAGGGTTTAAGAAAAAAAAAAAAAGGCAGGAAATGAGGAAGAAAAATTAAGTTTTCTTGACAATAAGTAATGCTGTTTTGGTGTGTGACTTTTTAAAGTAGAAAGTGGATGTAGATGCTGTCCGTGAGCTCCCACATATGCGGCTGGAAGAGATGCTGCGGTGCTTTGGGTGGTCCAGGGTGGATGTTCTCTGTGTTTCCATAGAACTTCTGTAAGGCTCAGGCTATGCTGAGCTTCCCCTCCAGCTTCAGCCTGGGCTACCACAGCCAGTGCTGCTGCTGACACCACATCTGCCTGTGGCTGCTTGTGTCCTGCCTGTTCACTGCTGGACGGCACATGCCCCAGGAGTTTGGGCAGGAACATTCGGGACCGATTTTCTTACACAGTCCTTTTCTGATTCTCCTCTGCCTTGGTTCAGAGTGCCACCACATCCCATCTAGGGGGCTGCTGGAGCTGAGGAATCAGCTCAGCAGCTGGAAGGCTCAAACATTTGCAACCTGCCAGGGAAGGACTTGCTCTCCATTTACAGAGGAAAGACTGCTGTGAGCGGGAGGCCTCCTGCTCCCCTTCTTGTTGATACAACTACTGATGAGTTAATCAAACTGCCTTGGAGGGTTCCCTTCCAGAATACAAATAGGCTCAAAGGCTTACTTCTGTTCAGAAAGCAGAAGACATAAACCATGCTTGGATGTCTTGATGGCCCAAGTTCATGGCTATGACTGCAGTCAGAGGGTACACGTATTCATCTCCTGAAACAAGAGCAATTAGAGGTCCTCACTAGCGTGAAGCAGTCCAGGTGGATAATGAAATGAACACGAACAATGAAAATGAACAATTCATTTCTCTTCAGCTGAAGACATTTTTCAAAATCCTTTTCATTTATCAGCTGCTTACTGTTACTGAATAACTTTTGTAAATGCATGTAATTTACTGGCATCTGCTGTGTGGTCATACATGCTGCAAGAGAGAAGGAATGAAAAAAATAAGATTCCTAATAATTTTCATTATAGACCAAAGAGCTCTAGCTGGAGGCAAAGCTGCCTGTGAGTGTTCAGAAGGTCTGTCTGAAGGTCACTGGGCATAAATCAGTGTGCACTTGTTGCTAGAGCAGCACATGCCCTCTATGTTTGCTTGTCTGAGGAAGGTGACTTGTCCTACCAGGCTTGTGCCAGCTTCATGGTGTGGAGTGGCTTCCAAGGCACATTGGTGAGTGTGGATTCTTCATGATGCTGCTGTGGGCTGTGTTGCCAAATGCATGTGGGCCCTACAACACACAGATGTGTCTGTCAGCCCAACCTCCCCTTTCTTCAGGCGTGGGGACTCACAGGGCAGCAGCAGGAACAGGAGTGCAGCTTAGAATCAGGAAGTTCAGGTGCTTGGGTGATGGTGGATTTCTACGGCTCCATCAGCTTCACCAGGTGAAAATCTCTCCTAGAGAGATTTGTCATGGTGCTTTGCTACATAAATGTTATAAATCCTGCATGCTTAAGATAAACCAGAAGTCTCTCTTTCATTTTTTGAGCACTGGGTTGCTTTTTCTATAAACAGGAGTGTGAGAGAAAACTAAATACAGTATTTCCTCTCAATTTTTGAACTCTATTTGGTAAATTTTGGATCATTATTTTTATAGCATGCTGGGTCCAGTATGCCATTAAACAAGCTGTTGGGTCTCTGGGGTACTGTAAACACATGTTCACCCCCAAAAGAAGGTTAAAAGTTTTGATTTTACATATAAAGGCCAATTTTTTATAAAAAAATTCGTACCAAAAAGTGAGAGAACTACATCCTGCTGTGGTATCAGTATAATTTCTTCCTCTGAAAAATTAAGCCTTCATTTTACCATATCACAAGCAATGCAATAGGAAACTTCTAATTGAAAAAAACCTGTGTTTTAAAGGGCATTGCAATCCCCACTTACCTCCTCTCCCCAGCCCAAACTCAATGATATATTACATGCTAGGGGAAAATGAATCTACATTAAAAACAAAGCAAACCTCAAAACCTTCAATAAGTCATCTGTCCCTGTAAAACAATGAAGGAAACAGTTTCTCTCACTTCCAGGACTGGCAGGGAGTGGTTAGGAATGAGGGGTGATTTACCAGTCCTCACAGACACTGGTGTTTCTGAGCCAACACTTCCATGAGGACTTACCTTCTGTCTTGGCACTGACCAGGACAGCGCCATGAAGGAGAAAGGATTCTTTAGGGATAGGTCGTGTGCAGAAGAATTGTGTGGGATGAAAGCTGATGACTTCAGGGCACAGAGTGGTACCATTAGTCTTGATGTAGCTGAAATTTGGTCTTTCTTCTCATTATGCATCTCAGTTTACAGAAGTTTGTGACTCACAGATAAAATCAGTTGTTTAGGGGAAAAAACATAACAAAATAAAACCTTGGCAGGGAATGAGACTTTAAAAAAAAAAAAAAAAAGCGAAAGAATGTTTCCAGTCTAAATGAAATACAGTTTTCCTGTTGGTGACTTTCTTTATTTGTGTGAGTCAAAGAGTCAAAGTTGGCTTTTCTTTTTAAGCTAGCTCTAGTACACAATTTGTACTTGGGCTTGTATGGGTGGTTTTTTAATGCTTTTCAGCTGATATGAAGTATCACCATTATTGGGTACCTGCAGGATAATTTATATCCGTGAAATTCAGAAAAACAGAAGTTTCCATATAGATGCTTTGGGCTTCTTTGTTTTGATACAGATGTGATGTTAGAGTGGGATTGATATTAGTGCTCCTCTGCACAGACTGGAATGTTTAAAGCATTTAGAAATGCAATAGGAAGAGTATGGAGACTTTTTATTAGCGTGGATACTGGGACCTCCTTAGATGGAGCTTTACGGTGGCATCTCCAACAGTCTGAAAAATATGCAAATCTTTTCCAAGGTCCTGGGCAGGGTGGCTTAGCTAAATATTTCAAATTTTAGGTCTCTCAAAACAAAAACAGGACATAGCTGAAGGGGAAGTAATGATTAATGCATAATAGTGCTATATACAATATAGATAAATGTACATTTCCTCTTCCCTCCCAACCCACCTCTGCAAATGTGCAAACATAAGCTTTTAGCTTGAAAAAGCAAATCTGGAAATGTTCTGGATTCTGGTCAGACTTCTTTCTTATTTTGTTAATTCAACTGTGGAGCAAGATATTAATGATCCCCAGATGTTGTTTATAATGATTGATTTTTCAGTTGTGAAAAAATACTTGTAGTTTTTTTAAACAATTGATATTTTCTAGTGTGCTCTGCAGCATTTGAATAAAATGTCTGAAGGCAGAGCTGTTTATGTGCCCAACATAATTGCTTCTGTTAAGTGATTTCTTCATTCTTAACATTTTTAGCTCTAATTGCTTTTTCCCCATACATCTAAAAATAAATATTTGCAAGTTTTGCATTCTGTCACTCATTGAAATGCATAAAATATTTGTATACTCAAAGCAAAATGGCACTGATAAGGGGTCACATTCTGCCTTACTTAGTGGCGTAAATCCAACATAACTCGATCCACTTCTGTGGCTGTTACTCAATATTTTCACCAGTTAACCCAGGACAGAATCTCACCCAATGTTAACAGCAAGCTGTTAAGTGAACATAAGCAAAGTGTAGTAAAGTAAGATAAAATACCTTCCCGTCTGCAAGAACTTCGATAGAAACAAATGCTGTTACCTTCTACTCTTTTTTTTAAGTGCATTTTTGCTAGCAACCATAGTTGTAACCAGGATAAATATTAAGATAGATTATTTTTCACTTTATAATCAAAACTTCTTTATGAAGGACGCTGATTTTATTTGGGTTGTGTGTTCCTGCTGCCCTGAGGAAGGCAGCAGATGCTGAGTGGAGGGCCAGGTGCTGCGTGTGGCCATGACCCGGCCGCTTGAGGAGGCATCAGGGCTGGGAACTGTGGGGTATCCAGTATGGCCCGGGCTGGGACAGCTTTGGGGCTCTCATGGGATGGGAGGTGAGATGTCCTCACTGCTGCAGGGGCCCGTGGCACTGCTGAGAGCCCAGGTGTGCCCACTTCCCACTGGCACTTTTAACTGGTTTTTAATTTTTAACTTGGTGACTGTGATGGTGTTGTGGGGTTTGCATGTTTTACCAGCCAGAGTTTGGCAGAGAATGGAATGTATAGTTCCAGCAAACAAAGGGTTTGCAAGTGAGCTGCTCTTCTGTGCCTGATAAATGTAACTCATCACGTGTCTTTTGTCATCTATTACGCACACGTCTGTTTTATGGGTGTCCGTTCAATAAATGATTGTAGATATAAATTACTAACTCCTCCTGTATAAGATTTCCACTCGATGGCTAGTTTTACAATTCAGCTGTCAGAATCACTTTTTGTGATTGTAGAGAAAAGTAACCCAAGCTGCATTCATGGTGCATGTGAGCCACGACCATCATAGATGTTCTCATTTCTGGAGCCATCTATTTTGCAGTATGTGTTCCCCTGGCTTTGATGCCTTCCTTGGACCACCAGGCCTGCCCAGGCTCCTGAGATGTCTCAGAAGTTTCAGTCCACCAGCATCCCAGGCCTGGCAAGCAGCATGAGGTGCCAGGGCTCAGCAGTGGCAGCAAGCAGAGGAGACTTTTGTGTCCAGGGAAGGGGCCCCGCTCCCATACAATGGAAAAGTGAAGTGGTTTATGTCAGAATATGGTCACATTCTTCTGATTAAGCCCACTCAGAAAGACAACATTGTAATATTTTCCAATGACTGTTTATCACGAATTACGTCAGCCTTAGTTTAAATTGCTATTATTTCTCCTTAATGCTTCTTGGTGCCTGCATAATTTACAGCATTGGCATCTGCGGGACTACGAAATAACCTTTCACAACCACCATACAATAGTAAAGAACATGAAGTTTTTGTTGTTAATTATTATGGGACTCCTTTAACTTTTTTACAAAGTGACATAAAATATTGTTGAGGTATTTATGGGTAAAGCTACTTTTACGTGGATCTATTTTGCTTCTGGCTAGTTCTTAACTAAAGCAGTCATTTGTGGTTATTATGCCTAGGGAGATATTATGTCAGAACTGGTTTAAGAGTATTATTATGTATCACATGTCATATATTACATGTCAGCACTTGAGGCTGTCTTTCAATAAAAACAAATGTAATTTTAGTTAATGGTCTTTTAGGTATAGGCCATTTGTAAACTTACCTGAATTCATTTGAAGGTATACTAAAAAGCTTTGTTCTCCAGGAGTGCACTTGGGTAATTTCATTTTGGCTTCAGATGGAATTTCCAAAATATTTATCATTATTTCAATCAGAGGGTGCTGCCTCTAAAAAGTAAATAGTTTCCCAATACCGAGGTTAACGTACACATTTTAAGGAGCTGTAACTGTTACTCATTACTTTGTTTACTTTTCCCCCTTTGGAGCTCACGCTTCCCAGGTTCCCCACTGGTCAGGCTGATAGTAGTATCCCAGGCAACTAAGCCACCTAATGATGATCCTTCACTGTGCCGCTTAAATGAATAGTTTATACCTTCTAGATAATCCGTGGGTGAAGTGGGGGCGGGTTGGGGGAGAAATTCAAGGTTGCAGGCGAGTTTTAGGTTTCCTTGAAGTTTCATTTCAAACTTGAAAAATGCAAACAAAGCAAACTTCGAATTAATGTGTCATTCCCCTTGGTTCCAAATACTGTGCATATTTTCCAGCACTTACTTATTTAAAGCAAGAAATGAAGCATATAGGGTGTGCCAGAAAGTTTACACAAAGAATGAAAACACATAAATGACTCACATGAACTTTTTCTGTTGTTTTTTTTTTTGGTTTTTTGTGGTTTTTTTCCCTTAATGCATAATTATTTAATTACTGGTAGGAAAAAAAAAAAAAGAAATTATTATGTGATTTCTCTCTCTTTCCTCCCACCCCCAAATCTGTGTTTGAGCACCAAAATGATCAAAGCCTGTATTTGTCTCTAGTTGCGTTTTTCTCCATGGGACTGCTGGTTTTGGTGACTATTGTAAGGAATTGAAACCCTACTGGGCAAAAAAAATCAGTTTCTGTCCCCCTGTAAATGCACAGACTGAAGATGTGAAGATGCAAACATGAAACTAAATAAGCGAGCAAAGAGCAGGGTGAGCATTTCGTGTGTTGCTAAGGTGAAATTTAATAAGGGGAACATAAAATGGAGCTAAACTTGCCTGGATGCCGTGAGATTTTTTAATATTAGGCAGCATGCTTGATTTCCCTGGAAATGAGTGAGCAATCTGAATTTAGAGCTGTTTGGCAGGGGGAGGTGGTGTTTCGTTCTCTTTTTCAATCAAAGGCATTTCACAACCCGATTGCATGTGAAAGGGGAATCTATCCTTACGTAAGAATGTAACAAACTTTTCCGCCTAATGAATGAATATTAGGTATTTCGGGAGCCCATAAAAGATGGTAAAAGAGGGAGACAGAGCTGACGTCTTAAAGATTTTAATAAAGATTGAAGTTAGTAGTGAAAAGGTCAAAGTGCCATTTGTTGAGCCCGTGCTCCTGGCATGGTTTCAAAGCTCGCAGTGCTGACTGGGGGGCTGTGATGTGTGTTAATGAACAGTTGTGGCACTTAACTGAGATCATGGGTTGGTCACATGAATATATATAAAAGATATGAGTGAACATTTTTTCCCCTTTTTGCGGCAGTTTGGCTGTTGGAAGGACTAAACAATTAAAAGAAATGTTTGAAATGTTTGAACACCACATTAAGTCCCCTAGTCTGTAAGGAAAATGAGCTATGAATAATAGAATACTGCTCTAGTTAAATATAGTTATTCAAAATTGTTTTTAGCTACAGATGTTATGCCATTTTAGAAACTTAGACTAAATAATGTCAGATCTTGTTTGCTTTTTTAGTATGTTATTCATTTATTGGGAAATTCAAAATTTAAAACAGCTGGGAAAGGGTTTGGTGTTCACTAAGAAATCTTTAAAGTGTGTACATTTCAGACTTACTCTTACAGTGCTGTTTAGAAATGGCTGAATTGTATATTATAGTTATAAAGTTCTGTAAACATGCTCTGCCATGTAGATGACAGGGAAACGTGAAATGGGAAAATGAGATAATTCTGGAGCCAAATTTTATGTATTACAGACTTGATAAAACAGCAAATGGCTTTCTCAGTTTAAATAATTTGTAACTTTCCAGGAACATGCATGGATGTTATGAACAGTATGTCTAAAATAGCAGCAGAAAATAATGTTCATTCTCCTTTAATTCCCCCTTTGATGTTTATGTCAAAACGAAGGAGTTAATTTATCTAAGAGTTTCACTGCATGAGTTGGACTGTACAAAACCAATCATGTAGAAATAATAGACTACCATTGGAAGTGCTGTACTATTGCAGTTTTAATAGCTCTTCAGTTCTGCTCAACAATTAGTCCATACATTTTATAGCTGTGTCTTTAAGAAACTGGCACACTCAGCAAAATCACAGTAATTGGGAGATGATGCAATGTGGAGAGAAATCAGAGTAAGAAAATTAATTGAAAATAGTGTTTTGTCCAGGTTTGGGTTTGTTTTCTTTTAAAATTTTAAACACTGCAGTAGTAATTGCTGGTGGGTGAGACTTCTGCAGAATTTAAATTCCACGTGGCCAGGTTTTTGTGAATTTGCTTTTAAATCAAATTGCGAAAGAGGCAAAATAGGTCATTAAAATTCTTGCTATAGTTTTCTCTCTCCGAAATCAAGTGAGGTTGTTAAGGGGGATCCAGAGGAGGGCTTTTCCTCTCTGTTGACACAAGTGCTGTTATAACTAAGTTCTCACTACCTGTCAGCATCTTCGTAAACCTAATCACACAGATCACGGACAATATGTGAATTAGTTTGTCATTTATACAAACAACTTTAAAGGCTCAGCAATCCCTTTTTGCTTGTACCCACTGGAGAAGGTTCCGAGGCTTTACAGTGTGAGCATCCGTCTTCCCGGTGATACCCAGTGGTGCTGGTAGTTTCTTGCTAGGACCTTGTTTTTATGCATAAATACAGAAATTAAGGCAAATTTTTTTAAAAAAAGTGGTGGATTTTTTTGTTGCCTTTTTTTTTTTTTTGAAGGTTTATCATTGGCGATTGCAACCTTGTAGTGGTTTTTTAATTGCTCTGTTGTCCATTATGGGCCAAAGGTAAGTGAAGCAGTGATAATTTACATTTCAGCTGAAGTTTGGGCCTTGATATTAGATACAGGTGTATCTTGTATTTCAGTGATCAGACAAGCATTTCTGTGTGCCTCAGGGCAGCTGTGTTAGGCTTAATGCTATAAATTACTTCAAGGTAATGATAGATAACCAGTTGACTAGAGTAGGAGAGCAAACCTGGTTCTTAGACTAAAGTAGGGAAATAGAGAGGTGTTACTGCTGCTGCATCTGACACTAAAGGAAATCATTATCAACCCCCTAAGAGCTAACATTTTTGGTAAGTCAGTCAAATGATGATGGCTTTCTGCAAAAAGGGTTATACAATTTCATGGAATAACTGCACTGCTAATACTCTAATGTATTATTCTGAACTGTGAGCTACAGAGGAACGTCGAAGAGCAGGAAGACTTTATTAGAGAGATTTTTTCCCCTACTTTCAACTTTGTGCCCCATTCTGATGCCTGTGCTTTGCACATTGTATTGAAATACTGGACAGGGTTAAGGAAGGACCCAGAAAGCAATTCATGGTACAGAAAACCTACTTTTAAGTGGAAGACTAAAGAATGTCAATTTGTTTAGTGCACAGAGGAGAAGACTGAGAAGGGGCCTGATCACACTCTGTTAGTTCTTCCATAAGAAGAAGACCTGTGACAGAAGAGGTCTCTGTAATTTGGCAGACAGACACATAGCAGGACCCTGTGCTTCAAAGTGGAGGCAGATAAATTAATGCTGAAACCAAGGCACAATTATCTAGCAGCGAGGGGTAATTAACCATGGGAACAACTTAGCTAGGAGCATAGGTTCTTTTTTACTTGAATCCTTTAAATCAAGACTGATTTCCAAAAGGCATGATCCTTACTCAAGGAAGTCTTTATCCAGTAGTCATTCTGTTGTATAGGCAGTATCTGCAGAAGGTAAACAAGGCACTAATATCCTACTAATTCTTTCTGGCCTTAAAAACTGTAACTGTATTAATATATGTAATTTGTTGCTTCTGGGCCAGTAAAGGCTACTTTGTGCTTGGATCTTGTGTCCATTATACAGTAAAACAAACCCTCCAAAAAAATTGCTTGCATTCTTAATTAGACAAGGCAGAGCTTTGCATCTGCTCTGTGGACTGGAAACTGAGGAACAGGAATGTGGAGGAAGCTGGTGTGTTAGGAGCAAAACATCATTGTGTTCATTGATACACATTGGTGGCTCTTGGTGCCCCATGTCCTCTGTTCTCCTTACCCATCTCCATCCACCATGAGCACTTCCCTGTCTCAGAGCACTGACTGGGCAGTGTACTCCTCTGCTCTGGTCTCTGAGGGCTGGTCAGTCCCTTGCTTGTTCTGTGTTGGGAAGATCAGCTCAGGGAGAGTTTCAGGTCAATTTTAGGCCATTTTCAGTAACTTCTTCAAAGGGCTCTGCCCTCAGGTGAAGTATGGAAAATGTAACTCAGTAGCATCTTGTTTAAATGTGCAGAAACATAATGCAGGATCATCTACGGATTTACATTACCAACTCAATGAGTCTTCCCTGGTGTCCTTCACAGACATCTCCAGTCACCTTACCTTTCTGTGTAATAGCTTTAAAGAGCATGTTAATTAAAAAGCAGGTGTTAGCAACAAGTGAATAGTAGAAGAGAATGAATTTACTTGAAATCAGCAGTTTCAGGCCACAGAAAGGGTAAGGGAATATGTGAAAAGGCTAATGGTGATCATCCCGCTAACATGGGTGACATTCACAGACACTGCGGCTGCTTCAGCAGAGAGACACTGTGCGACCTCCCAGCTCTGTCATCTCCCTCCCGTGTTTCACTCTGGGTTTGCAACTGTAGTAAAAGTTAAACTCCCAGTGAAAAACAGCTCTTTGGTGTGGGGTGGCACATTTACTTTAAGTTGGTGTTGATTCTACTTCTCACTTCGTTGATTAAATAAGTCCCTTCATCTTCAAGTCTTAACAAACCTCAGCTGAACTTTGCTGAGTTGGGCCTGTGTCCCATTACATGCTTTCACAGAGGTAGAACATAAGTTTGAAAAATGGAAAGGATTATTCCCAGGGTCTTGAGCAGCTCTTAGCTCAGAATACCAGGTACAAAATTAGCAGTATAGTTGCCCTCATTCTTTTATAGAATCCCGATTTTGCAACGAACCATAATCGTTTGACTGATTTACCAAAAAATTATGGCTCTTCAGGGGGTTTTTGGTGCCGGTTGTTTTGAAAGGCAGCCTGTAATTAAGATGAATACATGTACATTGTGAATGTTTAGTTATGGTAGAGATGGGTTTGTTATAAAACAAAAACCCCCTAAAAATTACCTAGCTGCAAATCCTTGCAGTTACTTAGTTTAGAAGGTTAAGTCAATTTATGGAAGTCTGTGTTTACTGTCTTTAGAGCTTGATCATGACATTGGAATGTATTTTGGAAAAAAAAGACCCTATAAAATGAAATCCACATTTATGGGTAAGCAGCACAGAGCACTTAGGATCAGCAGTGAGACTACAGTATCTCTTTGAAGTGTAGTGAAGAGGAGTACTTGCTGCTGCCATGTTGGGTTTAGAAGGTAGTGAATTGATAACTTGGTATTTTCTAACACTGTAACAGCAGCTGGACCCAATGCCATATATTTCATGAAAATGTGGACTGTGATATCCTAATGACAGCAGTCAAAAGATAAAACTAGATCTGAAGTACTTAATTTAAAATAAAACTTTATTATAAAGTCAGGTCTCCTAAGATGCTGCTTTTGTGCTGCGCTGCATGTGAGTAATCTGGGTGACTCATCTAGCCTCTGACATACTGCAGCCATCAACATTCCCAGCCACGAGTGTTGCCCTTCATAAAGGAAATATCCTATTTTTGGTATGGCAGTGTCCTCAGTTTTAAAGAATTTTCCTCTTTTAAAGTGCTCAGACAATTAATGCCTCATGCATGTATTCAACAATAGTTGCCTAGCAACCATCAGAAATATTCGGGAGAGCAAAGGAAGCTGAGATGAATGAGCAGTAACATCAGCTCCCATTTCAGGTGAGCTGGAGAAGGCATCAGGGCTGCGCTGGCTGGGTCCAAGCCCGTAGATCCATGAAAATCAAACAGTCCCGAAGTAGCAAAATCGAGCTCCAACTGGCACATCCAGCCACACGCAGAGATGAGAGGGGTTGTGCAGCCAGAAGGGCTTGCAGGAGGCTGCAGCTGGTTGGACTTCAGCACTTTCAGAAGCCTAGACCAAAACGATGTAACGATGGTTAAAGTAAATTATAGAAGGTCAACAAACACTCCTTGATGGCTGAGGGAAGTTTTGCCACCTTGTCGTATGTTCCACCTGCAGCTAGAGAATAAGTGACGGTCCTGTTTCCTTTGGTAGAAGTGTCTGGGCAGGGATCTGAGCTCCAGGAAAACCCCTTACACGGGGCTTGGCTCCAGACCTTCTCTTGCATTGCCACCTGGTTTCCATTTATTCTCATTTTGCATTTTAATTCTAACATAACTTTTACCTCACAGGAGATTTTCTCACTCTACTGACTCAAGTTCTTGATGCCTTTTTTAACACTGGAAGATGCTAATGAATGGAATGGAAATCTTTTCCGCAGTAACAGCCCACAGCCACTATATGCCTGTTTGGATTTTGGTCTTTTATCTTTTTCTTTTATTTTTTTAAAATTTTTTTTTCATCAGAAAAGTTGAAATTACGTGCTTGGTCTAGGATTGGAAGGACTGAATTTTATCTTGTGGGGGCCAACTCTGTCACAGCAGAGCTAGTGTGGCCATGTCCTGTGCCTGTCCTTTTCTCAGGATGAGGTTTGGTGCTGTTCCACAGTCTCCCCAGTGGCTACCCCATTGCAGCACCTCAGGACTTTGGGACCCACAGTTCAGTGGGATGCACTGTCTTGTCAGAACCATTTGAGATGGTTATATATACTTTTGCAGTTTTAATCTGTAGAAGTATATTCAATTGGTTTCTTTCCATTAGACACATAAAAATTAAAGAACCTGATAGTTGCCTGTTAGTGTTGCTCAGAACATTTTTGACTGCCTGCCCCCATTTGAAGAAAGTTATGAAATTCTGACATTCTCCTGTTGGATAGAAAAACCGGATTTATGATCATCTCTACTTCAAAGGTAAAGGTTAAGAACAAGATTAGGATCTCCTTTCCACTCATGTAAATCCACAGGAGTCAATTACTTTGAACTGACAGTGATGTGATTTAGATCAGAATCTGGCATTAAGGCCTTTTGGGGTTTGCTCTTATACCCATCGACTTTCAGTGCCACTTGACTGCTGACTCTGCTTTTGGTATGTGGTGGTGGTATTTGCATGTGGAAGTGCCTCAGGGGCCCCACATAAAACATTGGTTCACTAGCTTTAGTGGGATTTTTTAGATTAGATGTTAAAATGTTGAAATCAAAATATGTAGGGGGTGGTCGGGAAGTATCAGACACACAGTGGTAATCAGAATAATGCAATTTTTGAGGCCGCTATCTCATGACTTAGCTGAAAAAAAATCCCTTATGTATCTTGGAGGTCTGAGGCTTTTACTCTTTCTGATTATAACAGGCATTTATTTCTGGCCTTGATGGCTGATGAGATATCAAACTTAAAATATGCCATGATCCTATAGTCTGGTAGTGCTTTCTGGCACTGGTCAGTGACTAAATATAGCCAGTTTTGAACCGCTGTGATAAACCTGGAAATAATGTTCAGCAGAAAATTCTCAGACAATTCCACAGACAAATGTGGAATATGAAGTGACTTTTCTGGATTGCATCTGGTTCATACTGTATATGTTTTTTTGCCCTGTCTCTCTCATTCCCGAGTTTTCCAACTGCCATCCTACAAATGTTTTGTGGTACAGATAAATCTTAACTAAGGCATCCCAGTGGTTCATGTTGGTTCATGCTAAAGCAACAAATAACATAAAGGGGTTTTAAACCCCAGCTATTTCATGCATTCCTTTTGGCTTTGTAAAACCATTTTGATTTGTTTTTATGAAAAGAAGGTGTATTTAAAAAAAAAAAAAAAAAGGCATGCATTTCTAGAAATCACTGATTGTCTTCTAACTGGCATAGTCCAGAAACATGCAGATTCTTGCATTGTATAATGGGATTAGTGGTATTCATCTGTCATGCATAATGTGAAGGTGATAGTCAGAAGAGGAAAAGAACTTTTTTGAAAGGATTGGGGGTTTTTTGTTTGGTTTTTTTTAATGATTTATCCACGTACTTGTGTTTTTTTCCTTTTATCTTTTTTTTTTTCCTTTTTTAAACTTCTAACAGGCTGTGTTTAATTTCAAGATGGTGTCTTTGCTAGGAAGATAATCAAATGTAATGTCTTCCACAACCTCTTCGTATGCATGACTGCATAAAGCTTGTGTAACAGTTTATTATTATAAAATTAGTATAGCATAGCATAGAGCAAACTGGGCCCCTGGCCAGATGAACTAGACAATGAATAGTTATATAAGGTTTTGAAGCACATGTATTAGAACACAAGCGCCCTGTATTTTCTTCTCAATTGTCTGCTGTTTGTTAATGTTTCCCTTTCAACGTGATTGCATCTCAATTTAATAGCACTTACCATTTCAGGGTTTACTGTGCCAGCGCTCACATAGTTACATCCCCTCTGTGCTACAAAGCCTGCATGTATATTAAAACTGAGCTAGGCATGGTTGGCTAATGGGTACTTTGAGAGATATGCACTTATAGAATTAAGTGATGTATGTAATTGTTAATTTTGTGTTAACAAGTTTGAAAAATGTGTTTCACCAATAATTGTAATGCTCCATTCTGTGCAAAGTGTGACATTTTAATTCTTGTTGAACAGTTTCCTACCTCTGCTCTGTGTTTTCATGGCAGGGTATTATTTTGCAATCAGGATAAAAGCATTATTTATTAAAGTTCTAAAATATTACATTACTGGAAATTTTAAACTGCAGATCAATCTTCTCTTTCATAAAAGCATTTCATTGATTTTATTTTTTTTAATTGGTCTTTGAATTTAAACCGAAGTTCTGCATTATGGATTGCATGTGATTCCAGAAGCAGAGGGATGTTTTAGTGGAGACTTGATGCTGCTTTAAAGGCACCGAGACGTACCTGTCACAGAACTGTGGGAAATGCTTGTGTTTGGCATATGCAGCTTTGGGACTGTCAGATCCCAGCCTGCTGCATTTTTGGCACAGGGAGCCCATTGACTTGGGCTGTGGGAAACCTACACTCAGCACTATCGGTCCTTGTGTCTTTTTCTGCACCTCCAAAGGAACTTCTGTTAGAGACTTCATGTCTTTGGGAGTCAATTAACAACTCCTCCTTGCTTTCAGTAGGGCAGGACAGCCTTTCCCTGGTGAGAGGCTGCTCAGTAGCCACTGGCTGTAGTTGCCCGGGTGTCCCTTGGTGGAAGAGTGACACTGTCCCCTGCCTTTGGGGTCTAGATTTATTTGCTGTCTCTGTGTGTTCCAAACAGCCCAGAAGTCTGGATTCCCCTGCTACCTATTGCTTCAGTCCTCCTATTCTTCAGTTCCTCACCTTTTGCTCCCCCAGCCTCGCCACATGGTCCCATCTCCATCCTGGTTCCTCTTTGTTAGAGCAGGGTGATGCCATTTCTCCCGTTGCAGCACTTGGTGGTTCATTCGGGCTGTTGCAGTTGTGAGACCAAAGCCTGCCTATTATTCCATTTTGTGGTGAATAAATTAATTCTTCGATCTCTAGTAGGCTTAGCTATGAAGCTGCACGAAGCAAGGCTCGCATTTCCCTTCCTACTGACAGGGCTTTATGTCGTTTGGATGTTCCGTGGCATCCCATCAGTGGAGTCTGACCTGGTGCAGCCTTACTGGTTGCCAGCCAGTGAGGGAAGGCAGTTGAGGAGGGACCATCGCCATCCCCCACTGAGTTCAGGAGCGCCTCTGTTTAGGATTTGAATTCCTAGTAAAGCAAACTTTTCTTATTTGCTGATAAGGGCAGGATGGGAGGAGCATAATAGGCTCAAAACACAATAAAAATAGCAAAGGAAACAAACAGTTTGTGCCTAATTTGAAACCAACTGATCTCCATGGTGATTGCAACAAGTCTGCTATGTTTGACTGTTTAGTGAAGACAAAGGTTAGAAATAAGAGTTCACCAGCCATGCTGGACTGTCTGAATGAACACTAGAGTAAGAGTGTTGGTACCTTCCCAATGATGGAGTGGCCGTGTGAAAGTGCCCAGGGGAATTCCACAAATAACCTCATTGAAAGTACAGGGGATTCAAGTGTCTTCCTTCATCATACATCTTCAGAAAAATCAACTTGTACAAATTTCTTAGGATTTTTGCTTTCCACAGTGCTGTTCTGTGGAAAAGAGTCCACAGCACTGTGTCTTCAGACAAAAATAGTGTGGCAGAAGACCTTCAGAAACCAGGCTGGAAAACCTTAGGTGAATAATAGGACCAGTATACTTGCCACAGTAAATAATAGGACCATAGGTCCCCCAAAACTCTTGATTGGCATTGTTTCAGAGTGAATCCTTATGTGAAATAGAAGCCAGAGATAAAATTTCAGTCTCAATTTACGGATATTTGAGACAGAGGAAGAAGGGACTACATTAATCCTTACCAAAGAAGAAATTCCTGTTCACAGTAGTCTGAGATACTGTCATGTGATGAGTCAGAAAGTTTTATTGTTGATGTCTTCTGAGTTCAGGGCTACTGAGTTTTGGCATGCAGAATGGGCAAAAAGCATTTGCAGATCAACCCATCTTCTTTTTACTGAGGCCCTTGGCAACGGAAAGCTTTCTATTTGCAGTAGGTGTGTTTGAGTTTCTATTTAAAAAAAAAAAGAATTTTAGAGGGGAGACTATACTTTTGAAATCCTTAGTCGTAACGAAAAGGTCTTCAGAGGCAGCTGATGAAGACATTCAGAGTGTTACACTGCATCAAGATTTAGAGTTTCTTGAGTAAATATTGACCAATTTGACCTTTGCTTTTCCTCAGTCAATATTTATCTCTTGGGACAATGAATCTTCATATTCACCTTAGATGAAGTACAAGTCTACTTAATAGTATACTTGGAAATCCAGGAGAGGTGATGATTTATCTTGGTGCTACTTTTATCTGTTTAAAATTACATATACAGAAGGTTTGGCCACTCATGTCACTTTGTCAGGTTTCCTAAACAAAGCAACCACAGGTCATGGCTGATGGGGAACTTCTAGGAAAAACTTAAATCCGTCAGCAGGCAGAGTGGGTCCGTCTGGGAGTGGAGCAATCTCTTCATTGGAAATGAGGATGAGGATTCCTGTACAGTGTCAGAGCCCTTCCAAATAGTGTCAGGAGGACGGGACTCACTAGGATTAGTCCATAAAATTCTTTCTGTATATTTATGAAGTAAAGAAAATAAGTTTTTGAGGTTTCTGAACCTACCGCAGTCTTCCAGCAGGCTGAGCCCGAATAGCACAACATCATGTATTGTGCAGAAAGCACTGCCCAAGAGACCAGTCTGAAGGCAAAGGGGACAGTGGCTTGCCAGGAGTCCCACCCTGCCCCTGAGATACGGATTCGGGAGCAGGTGAGCCCTGACACAGCTGGGTGATACTGGGCACAGTGGCCAGTTGCATCCCTATTGCAGTTCGCTTTTGTAAGTTATTCCCCAGCGCCTGTCCCCAGCTGCTTGACTTGTTTTGTCCCTCAGGCTGGGGAGCCAGGGTTGGAAACCCTATAGGCTTCCTATGGCTTGAGTGCCAGAATTCAGTCACTGGGAGTGCAGAGCAAATCGTGTGACCCTGACCAAGCCC
Organism: Myiozetetes cayanensis; assembly: GCF_022539395.1. Taxonomy (NCBI): domain Eukaryota; kingdom Metazoa; phylum Chordata; class Aves; order Passeriformes; family Tyrannidae; genus Myiozetetes; species Myiozetetes cayanensis. The sequence continues at coordinate 30,869,114 of NW_026086605.1, forward strand.
CGTCAAAGAGCACTGTACTTCCGCCTTTATTATTTCAGGACTGTATTACCCCCTTTATTATTTCAGTAGCAGTTTCAGTATTTGGAGGCCCTGGCTTAGGTGGAAGCTGAGACATGGCCTTCCCCTGAAGAGTGGGGTTGCTGGGGCAGCACATGTGGGTGTAGCCACAGGGTCATGAATCCTGCACAGGCAGTCCTGGTCACCTCTGTGCTGCATCCGTGCCTGGGTGCACCATGTCACCCTTCATGTCCCACAGCATCCCTGCCTGCTGCTGGCAAGAAGCCTCCTCTTACCAATAGGGGCCACGCTTTGGGGTAAAGGTGCAGTTACTGTGCTTGTGAGAGTTACTACTCTTGTGAGAGCAAGAGCAACTGGAAAGTACTGCTGAGGCGGTGGAGTAAGGCGGAGCCTTACAAATATCTGCTTATGCAAATCAAATCATTTGTCTTCTGAAATGTTCATTTTGCCTTCTCCCTGATTATATTTTCTGAATTGCCATATGTACTTCTAGTGATATTTCAGTCTTGTCAAATTAAGAAGTGAAGGCCTTATAATTAACTTAGGATATATACCAAATAAAGTAATGTTTATCATTTTTACTGTTTAATCAGTCAATAATAGCACAGGTGGCCTGTGATTTTTTTAAAAAAAAAAAGTCTAACCTGTTTTGTAACCCTATAACTATCAAAGGTATTTGTTTGGGGAGAAGGCATTGAGAAAGAAGAGAATTTAAAATTGCACAATTACAGTTAAAAAAACAGGGCAGGCAACGTCATGCGTTTCTGAAGAGCATGCTGTTTAATTTTATAGTAACAGTATTTTAAGAATGCTGATGGTACACAGGAAAGCAGTGAATAATTCTCATTGCAAAACCCTGGCGGTTTGTTGTGTTCAAAATGCTAAGACTTAATCAGCCCTGGATTTCTCTTAGGAAGAACAGGGCATTTGGAAAAAAAAAAAAAAATAGCCAGCTGAAGCAGTAGTGATTTATCAAAGTAGTATTCAAATATAATAAAGGTTTGGCATCTTTACTTAGGATGGGCTGGAAAATGCATTTGTTTTCATGTACCTTTTCTTTTTTTCCTGATGTGCCTGATTGACTTGTTTTAATACCGGTGTTATTTACATTTCAGGGATGGGCCTCTATTATGCAGGAAATTGTCCAAACCCCTACAGCTGTATTTTAAATTGAAATGATTTTTTTTTATGAAGTGATTGTGCAGACTTAATTTAGTAATCTATTATTAAATATATAGTTTCAGGCTGTATAAAGTCTTTATATAGAACGAATATGGGCACATATGAAGATCTAAGCTATATATACACCTGGTTCTGTATATTAAATCTTTTACATATGTTGTCCATTTTCAGGAACAAATAAACTGCTGCTTTTGAAAACTCAACTTCTCTTCCATATTAGGGAATTCTGCAGACTCCCTATGTTCCTTAGCTTCAGTATAATGCTAAATCAGTTTGTACATTAGTCTATTTTTAGTTATGAATGAACTTTATGGAGTGCAGCGCGCAGAGTGATTTCAGAGATTCTCGCTCATAAAACCCGTGTGTCATGCGCCGCAATTACAGCTGTAAACATTATGCAAGCTCTGGGCTTCCAGGGGCCCGAGCCCTGAAATTTCCAGGAGGGAAAAGCGCCCCCGGCCCCCCCTCACCCTTTTCTACAAAATATTGACGCGAATAGTAAATCTCATGGCATGAAATCGGGTTAAATTGTGTGACCTTGGCTGCGGCGGGCGGGCTGCCTGGCGTGGCAGCAGGGGGACACTAGAGGGCAACTGAGAGTTTGCTTTAAACCAGCCAAGCTGGAAATGGTTTTAATATCAACTAAGTGTTTAAACTCGGTGAGGATTTATTTTCCTGTCTGCAGATTTCACATATGTAACCTCGGAGTTTCCATTGACAGCAAATAATAATCCGACTGAAGTTCTTCAAGGGGGAAAATGCAGCGGGAGCGGGTCCGAAGCCTGCTTTTGCCCAAATAAGGCTTTTTTTGCAGACCCCATGTGTTAGATAATGATCAACTGACAGTCGGTCATGAGTTAATAATGCTGGATGCTGAAATATGCATACCATGTGGTATACAACAGTTCTGCGGGGAGAGACAAACACAGCTATAATTAGACATCTGAAACACAAGGAAGTGTGTAAATTGTTTAATAGTCCTCCACTTAATTCACTCAGATAATTTCCTAAGAACCAGTATTGACTACGAAAGAATATTGCACAACTGACTGCATATTTAGTTTAAACCCTGCCCTGCTCAGATAAATTTATGAATACAGCTCAGTTTTATTTGGATTTTTCTGAGTGCTAGAGATTTACTGGGGCTGTAATGCAGAGATGGGCTCAGTTTTGTTTGTGTTGATGTTTGGGAAGATTACACTGAGTCCATGGGGTTTGGACTCATTTAAACTGGGCACATGATCTTACAATCAGGGTTTTAAAACCTCCATTTTTTTGTGTGTGTTTTGGGAGTTATACAGATTTCCTTTCTACTTGTACACAACCTGACAGAATTACCAGAGTTCCACCACTGTGTTTTACTGGTGAAGAAGTGCAGATCCCTCCTGTGCTGGGCAGCGTCACCTCTGTACCCCAGCATTAAAGCCTCGTGCCAGGTGTATGCAGGTCTCGCAGGGTACAGAGGCTTCGTGCCAAGCTATCTGTGGAAAAGGAGTTATTCCTGAACCGCTGAACTATTCCTGTGTGCACTGTGATGGCGGGGCCTGGCAAGCCAAGTGCTGTTGGTGAAGTTGGTGATGACCCAGAGATTTGAATGAAGCAGAGCTTAGCCTGTGGCTGCTGCTCCTGCCTCCATCTAATGCCTTATGTAGTCCTCATTGTGGTGGAAGCTGAATGTAGGCATCAAAGGGGGGAGCTTCCTCTGTAGTTTCTGCTTGTCACTTTGCTAATATCTTCATGCAGGTTGATTATGCCTAACAAATTTTGATTACTTTGCAGTGCAATGATCAAGTGCAGGGGAGGGGGGAATGAAAGAAAATTATAATGTTCTTATAGAACAAAAAAAAAAGGTTCTTATATAATCAGTTACAAATCAGAAATGCAAGAGATTATTCAAATAATATATTTGTCATTTTCACATTGTGCATAACTCAATGATCATTCCTTCTTACCTGCCGTTGTCATTCCCGAAAGCAAGGTCTTGGAAAGCTGTCCATTTTATCCTTCTGGCATGAATTTCTGCCTGTTTATATTCATGCACAATGTCCATCAGTCAATTAGCCCATCTCATCTGTCTATCTGTGTGGATACCACTGGTTACGTATCTATTGTATTTCCGAGGTATGTAGGTCACGTCTCCATTGGGTACTGCTGACTCTGCTAGACAGCAATTACACAAACGCTGGCTTTTACTGGAGAGAAAAAGAAACATTGCTAGGAAAGCCGCCTTAAGATTTGCCTTTTATTTTCTAAAGCCCTCTAATGGGAAGTCTACCTTGAGTGTTCTGATGAGTTTTGATCAGACAGGCTGACTTCTATGGGTTTACTGTGCATTTTCACTTCTTGCTACCCTGCTTGCACTGCTTTTGTCTTGGCTATTACATAATCTGTTAGAGCCTTTTCACTTTCCTTTCTTTGCTTGCTTGCCTCTTTTTTTTTTCTTTTTTTTTTTTAACCCAGACTATTCTGAGAAGTCAGTCCTGCACTTCTTGAGTATTGCTGTGACCCTCCTACAGAAACTGAAGCCCCTGTCTGCCAGGTGCAGCTTCCCAGGAGGTGACCTTTGGGGATGGGGGGCTTCAAGGCTAGAGACTGACTGCAGATTTCTGAGGGAGAGGGAAATCTGATGAACCTCTGTCCGATCCTGTGATGCTGCCCAAGCACATGGTGTTTCATGATGAGATAGGACGATTTCTTTGTTCAGGGCTTGAATGCTTCTTTCCCACTAGTGACAGAGAGAGCCGTGCTGGCTTGGTTGTGTTCAGTGCTTAACAGGCTTAGCCTCAGAGGTGTGAATAGCCCCAGTGAGGTCATCAGAGGTCTTTCCATGTTCCAGGTCTTTACAAGTTAGGCATGTACTTTGCTGAATCAAGGCTGCAGCTCTTCATGTTCCTTGTCCTGCATAGCTCAGTGCTTCACTGTATTTGATCCTATACTCACACAGTTTCTCACCAGAAGAACCACTGAGTCATCTAATCTGGTATGAACCCCAAGTAGTGGCTCATCAGCCAAAATTGCTGGCAAATGCTTTCATCCAGTTCACCACCTTTTTTTCTGAAGGAGAAGGGAAACAGCTGTTTGAGTGAGGAGCACAGCCAGACAGCTGGACGCCTGCTCCGTGCATCCAGCCGGGCTGCTGAGCCGCCCGCAGCGCCCAGGCTCTCCTGGCAGCAGCACGACCCGGCCCTTGCCGTGCCTGAGGCGCGACACCCAGCCCCACTCTGATATCTTGACCTTCAAGACCCTCAAATTGCATGTGTTTCTTCCTGCCCTGTGCACACCAGCTTGTGTCTGGCTCAGGCTTTTCCTGAAAGGTCTTGAGAAAGCTGGTCATAGGCATGCCTCCGTGTTCTGGTGTGAGACCACCTATGTGGACTGCAGTGCCTAGGCACGCCTGGTTATGCCTCCTCGCTTCTGAGTGCCAGCTTTTTCTCACCTTTGAGGCACTCATATTACCTAGTGAAGTCACTTCTCAGTCATTTTTGCTCAAACCCCAGCACAGCTTAAGTTATTAGACCTCCTTGAAGGCAGACATCCCATTGGCAATGGCATCTTCCTCTCTGGGTACGTTGAATTTCCAGTGGGGAGTGGCCTGTGAAGTGTCACCCTTGGCTTGGTCAGTGGGACCTGTAATCCTTGCTCGCAGGTTTCATGCTGGAGCAATACTGAGGAGCATTGTGTTTTCCTGGTCCATTTTTCCTTCTGATTACTCATTTGTATGAGTCAGTCTTAGCATTGTGCCAGTCCTTGTGTCAGTGTGAATGTTACTGTCAGGGACTTAATATTTATTTCACTGATAAAAATTTGTAATACTAGCAAGGCCAGGAGCAACCCCTGCAGAATCCCACCAGAAGTCTTTTCATTTGATAGAAATTCCCCACTGATGCCTGCTTTTAGCTCTATCATTTAGCCAGCTATTAATCCATTCACTATATGCTTGAATAAAATTATGTAGCGCTGTTTTTTAATCAAAGAGTTATTTAGTATTAAATCAGCTGTCATACTGAATGCAGGTAAGTTCCATGCATGCAACTTGTTTCTCTAACCAAGCTTGTAGTTTCAAAGTGTAAAATAAGGTGCTTTGTTTGTTTTTCTTTTCTGTTGTTTTAAGATCTGGTTTCTGTAAAACCAAGTCAATTGACTGGCTTTAATTATATTCTTTTGCAAGCATATCATCTGGCTTCTTTGCAAATATGGAACAAATATTTACCAAACACCTCTGCCTCTTTTTGAATCATTAGCAACAATCCTGTCATCTGTAGCCAGTAATAGGCCTACACCGGATTTTTTTATTATTATTATTATTTTAATTTGCTCTAAGGTCTACTTGAATGTCACATATTTGTCGAGCATAGATTTTTCTCTGAAGTCTTCAGCTTCCCTTTTCAGTTTACCACACTTCATAATTTCCAACACATGTATAGATTTTGCCCAAAAAGAAAAAAAAAAAAAAAAAAACCACAGCAACTTTTTTCTTTTTTTTTTTTTAAACCCACATTAGTGAGCAGGACATAACAAAGCCCAGATCAAGAAAAAGTCTTAACTTCCAGACATACTGAAATGAAAAAAAGGAAACTCCAAACCTCATCCTGAATCTTGTCCCCATCTTCCAAAAAGAAACATTCAGGTTTTGGCAAAATTGGCCAACCTGATATTTGCAGTTCCTCTAACTTTTCTATTAAAAGCAATGCTAGTTTGAACTGTAATCCATGAAAAATACTACCATTTTGCTTTTTTTCAGAGATTGTCTGGTCAGGAGGGGGGTCAAAACAACAGTCTGCAGCAAGTCAAATGTCTCCACATTAATCCACACAAGGAAGTGTCTGTTTCACTTATTTCCAAATGAGGAATGTTTTCCTTAGAGAGGTAGCAAATTGATTTTCCCCACATGGAGCATGGGATATCTCATTTCCAAAACAAAACTTTCAGAAATGGCTACACAAGCCCGCTCTTTCTCCGTGTGGGTTAGAAAGCAGCGTGGTTCCTTAATGTTCCCTGTAAGATTGTTCGCTGCTGTGCTCTGGGGTTTCCAGGTCAAGTCTGGCAAGCTCAGTTATAAAGAAGGGAATAAAAGTGTTTGCATTTAGAAAGAGATTAGTAAAAATAATTTTAATATTGAGATTGTTCTGTGTGCAGCTTGAGTAAGCAAGAGGTGTGTGTTTGCAGAGAGGCTGTGTGACCTCCACAGCTCAATGAGATCTTGAGCTGTTGGTAGATGCTCATCAAGATTTCCATAGGTGTACTTATGATCTTGTTGAAAGCTTCCCCAAATTCAGTTGATACTGTTGTTTCCTAAACAAAGGTCTGGGGGCTTTTTTAGTGTAGTCTGATCTTTTGTCCTGTTTTTCAACCACTTCAATTTCTGAGCCTTGGATGCAGTGTTAGGTTAGTTACAATTCGCTTCTCTTCACCAGCTCATCTCATCATGCCTGAGTGATAAATGCCCCAGGCCCTCCTTCTCGGACCCTATTTCCAGGAGGCAAAAGTTTTTAAATAAACTTTGAGGGGTGAAAGGAAAATAAATTAAATGTAAGATCCTGAACTCAAAGTGCAGAAAAGGGAATGAGGTGAAGGAGAGAAAATAAAGAAATGGAGGTGACGAGGAAATCAAGGAAGCAGCTGGGACTCCAGAAAGTATGCGAGATTAACTAACCTTCCAACAGTTTTTGAGACAGAGCTTAAATATAGCAATATGCTTTCCTTTACTTTCAGATATTGCAGAATGCCAGAAGCCCCCTAGAGGGGTAAGTGTTAAAGCCATTAAACCTGTTAACTTTCTCTTCATTACATTTTAAAAGGTGCAACATGTAACCACAATTTTCAGCCAAGAGCTAACTTTTACGAGACTGCTTTAGGGATGTCCTCAGCAACCAGCTATTTACCACCTGCTAGCGGGCATGGATTTTGTGGAGATCTGGGACCATTCTTCTCACCTTGACTTTGATGGCCAGGCACCTCCGTATGCCACCTCCAGCTTATGTTTGGCACCTGCATCGTGAATAGCTCTGTGATCTGACACATCCTGCCGTTTCCACCTGCCTAAGAGGGAAGGTCTCCTAGTCTGTTCTGTATTTACTGATGGGTTTGCGGCTTAGGGCCAAGGATTCCAGTGTCACAGCTTTTGTGCATGTGTGTGAAAACTGGAAGGCATATCAAGGACTGGCACAGTGCAAAAAGATGCTGTGAGGAGACATTCCGCAAGGTGTCCTTCGGCGAGGAGAGGCTGTTGATGCTTTTAGCAGGTGTGCTGCAGCTTTGCCTCATGCACATCTCCTCTGAACCTGGTGCCACAGCATATCCCTGTTTATTAACTCCTTGCAACTTCCAGTGCTCCACCTTAATCCTGGTTTGTGATTGCTTCCCTCCTGTACACTCCTGCCTCTGTGTTTAGAGCTCACCTGACTCTGTGAGCCCACCCTCAATGGAGACCCAGATCTTCTGCTGGCCCCTCTTTGCTGGTGGCCCTGGACATTTTTACAAGCTCGTTTGAGGGGTTTTTTTCTTGTATTGATTTTTGCAGTTGGCAAAAATGCTGTTGTTCTTCCTTCATCTTTCCACAGGCCAGAAACATGGTCACAGAAAACAACAGGCAGCCAGAATCTGGTTGGCACTGCAAGTTGTAAGTGCATTAGCAATGCTGAGCAGCTATCCTGGTACATTCCTCAGCAAAACACAGCAATGGTCTTCCTTTCCTTATTTTTTTTCCCCCCTCTTTGTCTCTCTCTCTCTTTTTTTTTTCTCCTACTTTTGAAGTGTTTCTGAGAAACTGGAATATCAGCAAGCCAAAATCAAAAGTCATATCAGGAAATGGTTACGCAGGTCATAGAGGCCTGAAACTTTGATCACGAGCATCACAATTGCTTAGATGTGCTTTAGAGTAAGAAATGTGGAGCAAGCAATTAAAAGGTACGTGTTTTAGGCATGAGTGCAGTACTGTTTACTTACATGGTTTGTTGAGCAGCCAACAAGGTCCAAGGTTATTTTGGGCTCAGCATGAGTAAGTGATCCAGGTATGACAAATGAGGTAATGCATTCCAGGCTCATTAAAAACTCTTGGCTACACCACTGATTTTGACAGAGTGCCAACATAGCTTGACCTCAGCTGTGTGAAGGCCACTTTTTTTTTTAACACCCTCCCTATAACAACATCTTTTACATTAGCCAAAATATATGCTCCGGTGTTATTGGGAGGGTTGCACTCACTGGAGTGAGTTATCACCAGTGATAATCAGACTCCTAAAAAATAGATAATTTTACTATAACTGACCTACTCAAGTCAGGTACCCCAAACCCACAGTCTCTTGACTTATCTGTGCCTCTAGGAGTGGTTGGGTAGACATAGTATATGGCAGGAACGAGGTGAGTTTTGGAAATGCTCCTGTTTCCCATGTCCTGCTGAGCAGGCAAAGTCTTTGAGAGTTGCATTAACTGAGGGCGATAGGGACAGGAGAGAAGTGGCCACAACCTTATGAGTTTTCAGAGTAAGTGGGCAAGGTAGTTACCTTCTTGTGCTCTTTCTGCCCTGTCCCGATCACCTACAATATCCTGATGTTTGCACTGACTGATACGAGTGTTGGAGGGGAAGATGTAATTTTTGAGCAATGTTGCTGTTTCATGGCTTCATGAACAGAGAGGACCTCTAGCTCTGAGGAAACATCTAGCTAGTCTGAGCAGATTAGCCATGAGCTCCTCTCTTTTCTGTGTGGCTCTCTTACTTTGGGAATCAGAGCCTGCTGCTGAGCTTCTCTGTGATTCCTAGTCTTTATTTCTGTGCACAGATGCCTCTGGACTGTCCTTGTTTGATTGCTATAGTCTGTAGGCAGCTCTCAAGAACAGGCTTTGGGAGGGCCAGGCCAGATTCTAGCTGGGGTATGTTTTAGTCAGCAAAGATTTGCCAATCTACGTGTACAGATAATCTGACTCCTTGTGCTGTGCATGACACAGGCTTTGCATTACCCTCTCAGGTGTGACAGTTTGTAATGAAAACACAGAGGGTATTGCTGGTGCTTTGGCACTACAGAGTGTAGCCATGGTTTGGGGACTTCTGAACTCAAGTAAAGTTACCTTTTACTGTGCATTTTGCCATAGCTGTGTTTTATCTGGTCATACCTGAAATGCTTGCCAGGACTCAGCAGGTGAAATGGCTTTCTCAGCTGGGCTCTAGATTGCTGTGGCACCTGCATGTTTTGCAGGGAAGATAATGTCTTGTGCTTTGCCTGATTCTAAGTGAACATGCCCTTTGTGGTGACTAGCAAATTTGGGATGAGCTGTGATCCCAAGAAGAGGCTTCTTGAGTTAGCAAACCTTCAGTGTACAGGACACCTGTGCTTTGCTAGTATGATCCTTTTAATCACACCTGAGTAGAGGCAAAACAAGTTCCCAACAACCCATCAAGGGTCCCAGTAGGTGTTTCAGTGGCTGAATTTTTCCCTCTTTCAGATGAAAGCAAAAAGAAAGAAAAAAGGGTGGAAAATACCACACCTTGGCAAAAGGCAAATATGTTGTCAAATGCACAGGAAAGAAAGTTTTTGAGCTGGTACTGTCCTGTGTCTCTCATACTCCTGTTACAGGCACTAAGACTAAAGAGGTGGCAAATAAATGCAAACTTTCTTCTGTACTTATTTATGCATTTTTTACTTTAATTTGCTCTGTTCTCACCTTCTGGGAATGTGCAAGTTATCAGGTCTAACTGCCACAAATGCTTTCAGAAAATGGTTTTGAAAGCCATATGCACAAACATGTGAAGAAATTGAATCGTTTCAGATATTCTCAGGTAGTCATGCCAGAAGTCCTTCTCCAGCAGAAAACAGAAAAAAAAACGTAGGATACTCACTTAGCAGTCCAGTAAATACTAAACATACAGTGTCATCATGAAAACTGACTGGGACTAAGCCGCAACATGTGTGTAAAATAGCTTTAAAATAATTATGAATAACAAATTCAAGACATTTGCAGTGTGCTCATGAATATGTCAGAAATTAAACAAAAAAATGACAAAACTGAAACAAGTATGTGACTTGTAAATTATTTCTTCGGTCCAAGTCATATTTCCTAGCTCACAAGAACAAAATGGATGTCACTGAAATGCAATAAGCTTCAAATAATGCATTTATTTATAATGATTTAGGGAGCAAATATTAATGGCTTTGTTTCAAGTGTGACTGAAACTATGTCAAATGTTTTCTTCTACAGAGTAAATACTAGATGCAAGTACCTTCTGGTATTAATTCCTATTGCTGCTTTCTTGTTAATTGTGTGTCAGGTCTGGAACGGCTTCAGGTGATTTAAAGTCATTCCATGGGGCATGTGGGATGGTCCTCGTGTGTGCTGCGCCCAGACCTTCTCTGCTGCAGCTCCTGAGACACGGGGAGAATGCAAATACCCCATTTTGTAGTGGGTTTGTGCCAGTTCTGCCATGGAAGGCTCCAATTCAAACAGTGTTTATATGCAAGCTCAATATACCTGGAATTTAGAAACAAATGCCTTCTTGCTTTTAAAGCTTTTAGCAAAACATTAGCAGCGCTTTGTATCACACTATAAAGTACAGTGCCAAAACTCAGGATAACAAGTATGTTTGGAAAACATTGAGCCTTGAACTAGTTTCTTTATTCATTAAAGAGAAAGAAAGAAAGAAAGAAAGGACGAGTAATTCATATACAAGTATATTTGATGTTTGCTCAGCCACATCCCTCTTCTGCAATGTGTTGGGCCAGGCCTGGGGATCCATTCATTCGAAGGTTGATCTTTCAGCATGCGTGCCAGGGTGTAGGAGGCTCAGGGAGCATTACTGTTCTCTTTGGTACCTGCTTGAAGAAGATGCGACTGCTGGGGCTGACCACGGTCATGTGCCAAAAAACAAGCAGGAGCACATCAAAGGCTGAGTGGGGTTTATGAATCAGGCCGGGCGGCGTGGCCAGGGCTGGCAGTCTGGCAGCCGGCGCTGGATCCTCGGAGCTCATCCCACGCTCCCGCCGAGCCGCTCATCTCTGTTTATATGAGTAATGGAGCGGCTGGGGGAGGGGATTTGGAAGCAGGGAGCAAATACTCCGAGTGTTCATTTTGTGTAAGACTGACATCCACACCAAGTCGAGACTCCCAGCGACGTAGTGTGCAGTCACATGCTGTAGCATTCATGAGTACAGATATAAATCAGGCAGATGTTTGTCGACTGGAATGGGTAATAATTTCTTTCTCTCTTTGTTTGATTTTGCATGTTAACCTCAGATGACAATTTCAGAATTGCTTTCTGCAGTACTTTTCAATAAGCAGAATGTACTTCACTGGAGATAGATGGAGATATTTCTATAGGGAGATAAACATGTTTTTAGATAGACACAAATATGGACTTACACCCATATGCACATACATATATATATATACACACACACATATATATATATTTTTACTATGTGCCAGTGTTGGGGGCAGAAAAAGGATGTGACTTTTGATTTTAAACCTGCAACTTTTCTCTTTTTCTAAACAGACCAAATATGACAGTGTTACTCAAACTATAAAATCAAATTAGCACCCTTTATTGTGTTTGCAAACTAATTAAAATGTAAAATGTCCTGAAACCACTGGCTTACTGTGTGACAAATGTAAGATTAAAAACAATTAGAAAACACTCAAGAGGTTTGTGATGTTTAGATTTCTGACATTGTTCTAATCATCCCTTTAAGTAATGAAAACAATGGTTACCTAAAAATTAAAGGTTTAAAAGAAATTATCTTATTCAGTACAGTCATTAGTTAATGATTGTTTATCATTTTAAATGTTACCATAGTAGTTAGAGGCTGATTTTTAAATCTGAAAGCAGAGAGGACACTAATAATGAGCAAACATCTGCTTCATCTATTATTTCTATATATGATCATAATTTATATTGTAATACTACTATTGAAAGATGACTGTGATATTTTTTATGATGATCCATATCCCATTCCTCATATGGCTCAGCACAGTTAGGATTTAGTCACTGTGTTATTTCAGAGCCGTTTTATCTTAAGAATTGGACAAAACTGAAAGTGATTCATGTTAATTTGTATGTGTGGTATGTAACCCTTATGAAACAATCAATCACTTATTTCAGTACTTGTCGACTTCCAGAACTAGTTGTTAAGGGTTTTTTTGATCCATTTCAGGACTCAGGGGTAATTTTTTATTTTTTCTTAAACTTTTTCAGAAGAACTATGACAAGAATGACAGGATATATAAACATTTCTTGGAGCTGTGAGGAATTTCAATATTTCAGAACGTTTCCAAAACCAGATGTTTCCCAAAGTTGGAAATAGTTGTTAGTACTCTTGCTTGAAGATTAGAAATAATAAAGGCAGCAGGGTGATTAATGCAAAGTTACCTATTAATATTCAGTTTTGTTCCTTTTTGTACCATGGAGAAATGTTTGTGCTTTCTCTCCAAGTCCTTCGGAGACCAGTGTTTGACTTTATATTAATTAGCTATGTGAAAGTAGAACAGATCAGCTGTGGGGGATATTCTATAGAAACGTATAGTGTGTCAAGATGTAACCTGTGGAGGATGGGAATCTTGTAATAAGCGTTTACTGTAGACAGATGTGTACATTTCTGTGACTGATTGTAGTGGAATTATTTATTATGCTTTCAGCTGTAAAGAATCCAGGATAAGACAATGTGCTCAAATTGTTCTCCATTACTTTTCAGCGCCAAATCTTAAAGGCAGACCGCGCAAAAAGAAGCCATGCCCACAGAGAAGAGATTCATTAAATGGCATTAAGGATTCCAACAATAATTCTGAAAGCAAAGCTGTTGCCAAGGTAAATCACTTAATAATACTCTTTTCAGTACACTCTCCTTTTTTAGGTACAACCCTGCCTTTGTTTCCCAGCATGCTGTTTCAAATTTAGAGTGTAACTTATTTTCTTGGGGATGATAAATGTAATTTTTTTCAACAGTTTTATTTTTCGCTTAATCTTACCCGTATTCAAAGTTACCAACAACTATAATCACCTAACAACCTAATGCTATTAGCTTGTTGGTAACTGGTAGTTCTTAAGCTTTCTTGGCATCTAGTGTTAGTTTTCACATTCTGTGACACACAAACATAGTTTGTGACAGTATCTTCGAATTAAAAATAAACCTGGGAGCAGCTCACCCTGTTACAATGTACTTCTAAATATAAGTTTGAAGATAAACAGACTATGAAACAAGAGCCGCTCCAGTAATGGTTTCTAAGAAGCACACACAAGAGACATTACCCTGATGTTAAGATCTTGTCATTTTTAAACTAGAAAAAAAAAAAGGACAGAAACTCAGTACAAAAGCTTAAAAAGAAAAAAATCTGGGCTGTTTGTTTAATACTTAGTGCTGAGCTGCATGTTCCAGGGTTCGTTGAATAGTGTGTGCTTTTACAGAGTCTTCTGTATGTGCTGTAGTGCTTAGCTCATACTGCAAGTAAAAATTGGATCATTGATTTGTATTTATACACCTAATCTTTCAGATATTTATGGGTTTGTGTCTTTTCCTTAAAATATTTTAAAATGAAGCTTCTGTAGTGTAATTGCATCCTTTTTTCTATGTTGTCTGAGTGGTTAAAAATAGGAATTTGGTTTTCTCTTTAAAAAAAAAAAAGCAGCACAAATGGCTCCTTTCAAGATGATTTAATTTGAAACTCTAAGATGCAAAGACGGAAAATTACTTAGAGCACTGCTTGATTTTTATCTGAGGCAGAACTTTGTCACTCTGATACTTTTGAGCTAAACAGCTGAAGAGGTTTGCACATACTGAATTTTTATGCCAACTCCTGCCAAATCTGTTGTTTCAATAAATTAGATGGATGTGTATCTGAAAAACGTTGCCATTGTTGTGACCATCTCTTTAGGAAATACAGTGAATGTATAGACCCATTTGCGTTGGTATTGTTGTATACAATGAATGTCCTGGGAGATTAGGAGGTTAAAGAGGTCAAGTGGAAGTGTTCTGCTCTCAGTTTCTCATAGGAAGGCAAATTAAATTCCACCTCCTCCTCCTCCTCCCTAGGAGTTCAGTTAAAATTGTGCCTTCTGTTGATGACGATAAAAGAGGCTGAAGTTCATGATGAAGCTCTGCCCTTAAGTCACTGTTTCTCTTCTTTTTGTGCCCTATTGTGCTCGGTTGGAGCCTGTACTATCGTATTAGACAGGCATGGTAAGAGATGATGGAGCCTGGTGTGTTGAGTTGCAGGGTCCTGCCAGATACTATAGTTTGTCTGAATGTTTTCTCTGTGAAAGAACGTGCAAAATTGACGGTGTGAAAATGTCTCAATTTGCCTCAACTCCCCTTCCCCCAAGGCATTTTTCATGTTAAAATGTTACCAGTGAACTGCGGCATGGGCCCGTATTGTCAAAGTACCCTGGACTGTAGCACAAGTAGTTCTGCCTCTTCAGCACCTGATATATAGGTATTAGATAATTAAAAACTACAGTAACGCTTCGTACCAAATTGTTTATCCTCTCTGTTTATGTTTGGGTTCACCCTGCTCGTCAGATGGGAGGATATTTCAGATCAGAAGTAATTCCGCCTATTTATCTAGTCATACTGTGCTCATCATTGTGCAGATATTAATAGCATTAATTATCTTGGCCAGCTTAATTTCATTATAAATAATAGACATGCTCATGATGTAATGTCCTTGCATGCAGTCACACTGACTTCTCTGTGGCTCTTCACATCAATCTGTGTCTCAGGGCTGTGGATGTACTTTAATAAGAGGAGGACAGCGAATCAACCCCTCTGCAGCAGATGTACTGCACCTTACACAGACCCTGCCTCTGGGTTACTGGGGAAGCAGAGGAAGTGTATTTGGGGAGGGGGGAAGAACAGAGATCCACCTACTGTCTTCTCATTGTTGGGAACAGTTGGGATGTTAAGTCATCATCTGAAGCTCCATGTTGGACTCCCCCAATGACTCCATCTCCAACTAATGCTGACAATGGGTCCGTGGAGAGCAGGGTTGGACACTGCTGGTGTAAACGGGACAAATCCACTTGTGTCAGATGCTGAAGCTTTTTGGCAGTGGTCCTGGCCATAGTCCTGTTCCAGCAAAAATCACTTCTGAGCAGAAGTTGTGCTGCTTGCATTCTCAGATCATGTCCCTCAGTGTCTGACAGCAGCCTCACTTCCCAGTGGCAGGGCGACGGCTCTGACAGAGTTGCAGTGGCTCTATGGTTTGGGTCAGGAAACAGCAGAAGTGGCATTCTGAATTCTGTGGGTTTCAGCCTGTCAAGACCAATTCAAGCTGCATGGTTGTAATGACTTGCTGAATTTCATGTTCTCAGCTGCCAATGACTAGAAAGCTTTTTACCTCCTTACAACGTAGTTCCCATTAGGTGTGTTTACCCTGAACCATCAGCAGATTGTTTCGTAGGCTTTTACAGTTACCTGACATGCAGAAGTGTCTGATTGGGTAGGAGCAACTCTGAGTGAGTCCCAGTGTAGGTGGCTTGTTAAAAATAGAGTGATAGTGGGACAGTCAGTGTGGTCCTGGATGTGCAGGTGCTGCCAGGGAAAGCGCATCGTTCATGTGCCACTTCTTGCTGGTCACTGCATCCATTTCAGTACCTCTGGGGGAAGATCTCAGGGGAGTTCCCTCCTAGACTGGGAAGAGAATAGCAGGCTGTCTACTTGGTCAGGATCAGCTCTCCTGGAGAGGGATATATCAAGCTCTTCTCTCAAAACACTCCCAGGACTTTGGAGGCTTTCGTACTTCACTCCTTCACGTGTCATCACGTGCTGGACAGGCTTCTGGGACTTTCAGGCTCCAACATGACCCTCATTGTGCCTGCTTTGTCCTCCCAAAGAGTGTTCCCATTCAAAGTGTGCAGAAATGTATTCTAAGGATTTTTAAAACTGGCTGATCTGACCATTTTGAAGAACTGAAAGGATTAACTTGTTAACCATGGAAATTGTCCCCAGGTGAATCTGCTCATTTCATCTCCTAGTGCAAATGCTGAAGTAAATCTCTCACTTCATTTGTACAGCAAGATCTAGGAAATTAGTTTAAAAGTCACCAGGATATGTTTTTCCTGTGGCCACAGGTGGCCTGGAATGCTCTCAGACCTGGAGATTTATTCTGAGCACCTCAGCCATTATCTGATTGAAACTGTAAAATGCAGGTCTGTAGTGGTCTGTGTCATGTGTGACCTCTGGCAGGAGAAGGCAAACACACGAGTGTACCCATGAGTGTACTGGTCATTTAGTCATGGATGATCCACCCGTGATGGAACACACGGCAGGAGGTGGTCGGATGTTCCAGAGCCCATCTCTGGGCTCCCCCAGCTTATCCATACTGCAACACTGGGCCTCAGACACTGAGTGGATGAAGCATTGCAGCCTTCATCAAAGCTTCATTGAACCTGACACCGCTTGGAGTCCATTCATTGCATTTTGGCACCTCTGAGTTCCACAGGTGCTTTGACCTCACTTCTCTAGACTGGAGAGAGGGTTTTTCTCACTTCTGATGGCTTTCTTAATGTTATTTAATTTGTTTCCCTTCATCTCCTTCAGAGTTACATCCCTTGCCATTAGTTTGCTTGTGCAGCAGTGAACTTGCATTTCAGTTAATGTTCTTGCCCAGGTTGTCTTTGCAAACATAGTTCTGAGTTGTCCAATTTGAAAAAGAATATCCAAGCAAACAGGTAACAAAACTGAATAAATGTTCCCAGGTCCAGTGAATTTGTTTCGAATTTACAGCTTGAGTTGAAAATCCTACAGTTATTGAAGTCATGCATTCATACTGCTAGCCCAGTCTTTGGTGAAGCATTGAAACCTAAGACAATGTCATCTAAACTTTATAAGGGGAAACTGTTAAATAATTTTTCTGAGGAGCCAAAGTAAAAAAGTCAAGGGGTCACAACTCTGACCTGAGAAGTGGATGAGGAAATCCAAAGTATATTTAATAGGAAAAAATCCCGTTAGCTCCATTGAGTTTTGGATGAAACCCAGGATCTTTACAGGAGTTTAATCAACAAGCATATCTATTGCTAAAAGCCAAAGCATGGTGTCTTGTGCCATAGGAAGACAGCATCTCTTTGAACCATGCAGCTGGAGAATATCAAGCAGTACAGTAGACATAATGCAGCAGCAAGGGATCAAGAAAAATCCTACAAGAAGTTCACTTCCCAGTCCCTGCTGCGTTGCCTGGGAGGAGTGAGCCTGTACCCTGTGGTGACCAACATGGAAGTTTGTCAGCAGCATCAACTACCATGGAAAACTGTGACCACTTTTCCCTTCTGATTAGGAGCTACCACTGCTTTGTCCACCATCTGTGGAAAATGATGGAGGTAGATAACCTTAAGTCAGAACTTTCTGCAAAGTTAATACCTGGTGGAGTATAAAGATGTTGCTTTCCCTGAACCTGAAATGCAGGGTAGCTTTATTAAGATGAAATGGTCTTTCCAATGATATGTTTGTTGTTTGTTTATAAGCACGTACGTAATGCTTTACACAGCAGTTGTATCCCAAATGTCAACAAGTACCTAGGAAGCACCTGATTTTAGAACTGACAGTTCTGAAGGAGAGTCCATTGTTGCTTGAGCAAGAGCTCCTGCCTTCCTGTGCAGCAAGATAGCCTGCTGTCCTCAGCTGTCCTCCTAAAATACCAAATACTGACTCTTACAGTCTCCCTGCTCCCTCTGGGAGCACAAAGGATGTGTCTTGGATGTGGTATGGAACTGCCACAAGGCTCCTGAAAGCACTCAAAAGCCTTGAAGGGGCAGTGCAAATCCATAACACATGTAACCATCTCCACTACCTTGTATTAGAGGACTTCCAGTATTTAACTGGAAATGTATTGATTGCATGGTCCCAGTGTCTTAGTCATGTAGAGCTTTTAAACATCGGGGTGCAAGGTTGCTCTATTTATTTTTTTTGTATACACACATCAACTGAATGCTTGGCATGTAATTCGCTTGATTCAATGAGAGGATTATCTTCAGGAGGGACTGAAGGATTAAGCCAGTCTCACTGGATATTTTTCTCCATGTTTTTGAATACTGAGAAGAGGTAAAGTGGTTCCAATTTGTTGATTTCCTGACTGGCACACATCTGCTGGGCAGGCCAGTGGGAGACCTGGAGCTTTGGGACTCATGTGCTTTGGGGCTCCCAGTGTCTACCAGGAAAGAGTCCAGCTACCAGCCTCTGCCTTCTGCTAAAGACTTAGGGCTGTGCTCAAGTTTAAGCCGATGTCCAAATCCACATGACTTGAGTCCATGCTGCAGCAGAACCTCCACTCGTGTGCTGAGAGCTCTGCCTGGGTAAGGCTTGCCAAGGTTTGCATCTATTTTGGTGGGCCAAAGGAGAGAAAAATGTGTCGTTTCAGAGCTGGCTGCTGAGCATTCCTGGAAGGGGCTGAGCACCCTCAACTCCAAGGGTTGTCTAAGGGAGTTGACAACACTCAGTGTCAATCCTGAAGTAAGGTTATTATTAGACTTGCTAATGGCAAGTGTATGTGAGAGATGGAAGCTGTCTGTGACATAGCAATGTATAGTTATAAAAATGCAGATCTGGAGAGCATTACCAATGAGTTATAATGATTTAAAGATGTGGCTATTTAAAAATGTTGTGACTAAGATTCAGAACAAGACATTTAGCTCTATAAATAGCTTCCTTTGTTTCCCCTCAAACACAGTCACATGGTTTGGCCTTCATTTTTAAAACACTCCATTCTGCTTAGGAGAGGGTATTTATTCCTTAAGTGAAAATTAAAGGTTACCCAGATCTGATATGACATCTTTTCTTTTCCCAGGTAAAATGTGAGGCTAAGTCAGCTTTGCCCAAACCCAAGAGTAACAACAGCAACTGCAAGAAAGGCTCAAGTGAGGATAAATCAAAGATTGCCGTAGGTGAAGAATGCCGAGCTGATGAGCAGGCTTTCCTTGTGGCTCTTTATAAATATATGAAAGAAAGGAAAACACCAATTGAACGAATACCCTATTTAGGTTTTAAGCAGAGTAAGTATCCTTTTTCTCACTTTCTTGTTGACATTTTAGAATGGTTTGGCTTCTCTGGAGAAAGCATTTGCACACGACGCCTATTTTAAAGCCTTATGGGTGGGGGGGACCATATTTATATCTACACATTTTCCAGTCCGGGCATTTCACTGTCTTATGCCTAGATTTGCATCTCTTCCTTCTGGGGTAGTTGCTGCCGGATATTTATAGGTTTAAATCCGCTGATTATGACTAGAAATAGGCATGTTGAAAACTCTCTAGTTTTCTGTTTTGTAAATCTGCAGCGTCTGTAATGCCTTTCTTCTGAGTTAATAATATGACGTATCTTTATTGTGCCCAGATGTTCTTTATGAAAGGACAAATATTAAAGGAAGACATTTAAAGGTGGTCAAGAAAGGCACAAAAGGGATCATATTTTTAAGCCCCAGAATGTGTTTATAGTTAATAAATTACTGACTTTGGAGAATATAAAACCAGACTGTGTCTGTTTAATACAGAATGCAGTGTTTAGAATTGCTTTGGCATGTACAGTTTGTAGTGCCACAATCTGTAAAACAATTGTAGGTGGAGAAGATACAGTTGTAACCCAATTTTGCATAAATATTGCAGCACAATGTAGATCTTTCAGTTTCCAACAAAAACTGTAAATGGGGGTATTTTTCCTCCTTATCTATAGATTGAATGATACTTTATTTCCTTAAAGGGAAAACGCCATGGATTGAAATATTATTTACTCTAATTTATCTCCCAGATTAAAACCATGTGTTATTTTGATGAAGAATGTCAAACCTGTATGTTTTACATAACAATTTACATACCTAATAGCAATTGGCACTGATTGCAACAGGCCTCCAGCAGCCATTATAAACTTATATAACTCCAAATGATTACAGTGTTTGTCTGAAAACTGGCTGCTTGAAATGGAAGTAAAATTAATGTACTATGAACAGCTTCGTTGCATTATGCATTGATTCAGATTAAATCAAGGCCTAAGCAAAGCTCTTGATAGCTTTGAAACAGCACAAGGTTCAATGAGGCTTTCAGAGCATTTTGTGTTGAAGAAATTATTTCTTTCCCCCCCATTTTATTCTGCACTCCCTCAAGCATGGAGACAGGGTGGACTTGAAAGACACGCTAAAATATTATTTCTCAAATTCCCCACCGGGCTTAGGACCCTCTGCTAACATTTAGCTGAAGTACACTGAGACTTGCCTGACATTCATTATAAATTAGGGGCCTGATCCAGCAAATACTTAAATACGAAGAGTAAGTATACTGAGAAGAGCAGAAATGTTTGCAGGATGGGGCTCTGTATTTGTCCAGCAAGACTTGTGCAAACATTGCCAATATAAATAGCTTAGTGGAAAGAGGCAGTATGTACTCTGCAACAGAGCATCCCCCCGTGGAGAAAGAGATGCCGTCCTCCACAGTCCACAGCATTATTGCTGACCTAGAGTATCTGCAGTGTGTCCATGGGGAATCAGTGTTTGTTGGTGGAATCATGCATACACCTTTCACAGGGCTGACATCAATTTTTCTTGTAACACTTAAAATAAAATAAAAAATTAAATAAAGAAATTAAAATAAACCAAAAGTGAGACACCAGCAGCAAGCAGTGGGCCCCGTGGCCAGGATGAAAAGCACGTGAGGGGGGAAGGGAGTTCTGCAGGAAGTAACAACTGTCTCCCAACACATCTTTTGAATTGAGTTGCCTCCATGCCTCCAACCCCACAGCCATGGGCAAGGCACAACCAGCCACAGCATAATTATTATGGTAATGCTCATTTGTGCTCCATCTGGGTTCATTCACACGGGACCCGTTAGAACGCAGCTTATTGTTCATTGATTATGGAGACCATTATCTGAGCTGCAGTAAATATTGGATATTGTTGTCTAATCGATAGGCTTTCTCTGTGAGTCAGTGTGTGGCTCCTGCTTGCTGGCTAATGAAATCCGTATTAAACAAATAATTAAAAGCAACATTCTTCCCAATGAGTAATTTTTATTAGCAAGGTTGTGGAAACATGCTACGGTCATTATACTGTGCCTCTTATCAGCAAAGTCAAATGAGCCCATTACCTTTGTCTTAGTGTATTTTTCCAGTCCTGTTAAGGAATCTATAAGTGTGTTCTCTTATATGTAATTAAAAATATATATAGTGTGGGCTAATATTTACTCTTCAGATTATGTAAATACCTCTTTGGAAAATGTTTCACGGGAGCTTTTTCAGGGGCTGTAAGCTTTTTTTTTCCTCTCTATTTTTTTTAACTGTTTAATTTACATTTCTTTGAAATGTGTTGGCTAATGCAATGCTTATCTAAATACTTATTGTCCCTCTAACAGTTAACCTTTGGACTATGTTTCAAGCTGCTCAAAAACTGGGAGGATATGAAACAGTAAGTGTTTAAGTAACTTAAATGAAATAATTGTGCAATCTAACTTTTCCCTGTTAGAAGAAAAAAATGTAAAAGCAAACAATCATTTGCTGCATTTTAGGCTAGCTGTACACATTGTGGGTTTATTGGACCATTTTTGGAAACAGTCCCAATTAGTTCCAGGTTTGGCAAAATTGTAAACTTGTCGTAAAAACTACAAGTGGAAAACATATGTAACTCTTCCCTGTCAAGGAAATTAGTTGGGTCTGTAATTTTTTCCCATGTTGAGAAAGGGCTATTATTGTACAACAAGCCAAGATTGCATAAAAGAAATTTCACTTGGCAACATCCCTGACATCTGTTCATGTCTAATATGGGAAATGTATTAAAGGCTTTCAAAAGTAATCAGCATTGTCCATTAAGGAAGAGTATGCTGCAGAATCTTCTCTTATTCCAAGTGTAAAAGATCTTTATTAGACAAGGGTCAGTACCACGTAAACAGGAAGTTATCAAAGTAATTCAGAAAAGTCTCTGACACTTTTTATCAGTTAACCATATCTGACAAGAGCAGTTTATTTTTAGCTCACAGGAAAATTTGATGGCCACGGATTTTACAGCATGTATTTTGAACCAATAAAATATTAGAGCAACAAACTTAGATTAAAATCTTGAAATGAGAAGAAAGAGCTGCATTAATGTGGCACGTCGAGATGACATCTGTAATAAAAAAACAATTGACATAGGAAGATGTCGTCATTGGAAATATTTTCTTTGCACACAATGATCAGATTAAGTTGTTCAGTTCTTGCCGCAGTTGGATGAAAGAAATTATTTTTGCTTTGTTTACGAAGTAATCTGGGACATATCTGTGCTGTAGAGAAATGACAAGAAGAAATGCACTATCAAGAAACTGAAAGTCGTTCGAACCAAAATGCAAAACTCAACTGTTCTCCTTTCATACAATAAAGCACATTGTTCTGTGCATCAGTAGCCTGGGCTGGTTAGCATGGGTGTGCCTGGGATTTTGTGAAACATGAAACATAACATTCTTTAAAAAAATATATGCTTGATATGGCTTTTATTGTTCTTCTATCTTTCATTAATCAGCACATACCATGCTGATGTACAGGGGTGTGTGTAGGCGTGCTCATGGGTATGTATGAATGAATAGCTGCCATAGATAGATCATTGCAGCAATTACCAGAATTGCTGTGAGTTGTAAAGCGCAAGGAAAATGAGGGCTAAAATCTTGAATTTGATGCAGAGCACTAGGGAAGGCTGGGAGGGAGATTGAAAGGAGAGTGGTGTGTCCAGGGTGATGAGCGATTTTCACAGCAATATTTGGGTCTGCGTGGTGGGACAAAGTATAGATGCAGGGATGCCAAAGTGGTGGCTTGCTGGAGAGACCTGAGTTTTAGTACCAGGGGGAGAGGGATGGATTTAGGGATGCTGGAGCAGGTGAACCCCTATGCCTGGGGCAGAGCAGGAATAGGATGGAGAGTTTGTGAACACAAGGCCAGGGCCAGAGAGCCAGGTCTGCCAACAAAAGCAGAAATGTGAGAGGATCAGAGGGAAGGATCACATATGTGATAATGTCATCCAGAGTAGCTTCAATCTACCCTTGTGTCAGACCTTCTGTCCTTTTCTCAGTGACAGATGTTCTCTGTTGTTTAGGGACATTTGTCACCTTTGATGAAAATGTACCAGTGGTGCTTATTCTTTGTAGAGAGTAAGCTAAGCAATTGCTTACTGGTCAGTAAATGGCAAGCGTAGCTCACACCCTCTGACATACCTGTGAGCCCAGCTTTGTTTGGAGAGTGACTCTGGCTGAAATGATGGGTCTGATCCTGTTTTTATGATGTGAGTGGCATCTGTGCTCTTAGCAGGTGAGCTGAAGTTGGGAGGACTGCTGTGATGCAATTTAAGTTGTGTATGGAGCATGAGGTTTCCTGACCTCATTCTCATCTGTTAACAGTCTCATCCTCAATATGGATCTGCCTTTGCTTTGAATTTCCTATTAAGTTGATAGCTGTTGCAATACTTTGACCTGTGCACACCTTGTTTTTTATTATTTTATGGCCAGTTGATATTCATTGACTTTGCCAAGCTGCGTTCATTTGTCTATATTTTATCATAGTGAGCACTGCTGAGAGGCTTTTGTGTTTGATTCGTGTTTCATTTTTCACAAGGCAGTGGAGGACTGGGGTGACATGTACCTCAGTATCAGTTCTAGGATCTTAGGCAGGTCTGCTTAGATGCAGAAATTTCAAGTGAGTGCTGTAATTCAGTAATGACCAGAATCCACCACTCACACACAGTGCAAACCATCTGTCAGTGAGGAGAAGAGCAAAGGCTTTCTCAAACCTGCCCTGATTAATGCACATTTATCTTCATGGACCCTTCCATCTAGCTTTAACAAACCATTTGTCTATTATAAGGGCTTCACCATCTTTAACTTGGTTTAAAATGTCACAAGTTTCTGTTTTGTGCATTGAGATAGAAATAGGTCTGTTCTCTTAGAAGTATTGTAAAGAAAAGAATATTTAAAAGTAGATATTTGACTTTAGCATGTGACAGTCATTTTATGAACAGGAAACAGATAAAAGATTGGTTAAAATGACATATGGAAACTTAGAATGGTCAGATAACTAGTTTTTCATTGGTAAGAGTAGAAACCTTCCCAGTTAAAGCAATTGCAAACTTGTGTTTGACAGAACAATGATAGTCTGCCCATTTTCAGTTTTATCCACTACCCTGTCCACCTTGTCCATATATAGATGTTTCAGTGGGGTTTAAAAAACATTCTTGAGAAACAAGCAGAGGTGATGTGCAGTGTTTTCCAGCTTTTGCACAGATTCACAGAATGGTGCAAGACCTTTGAGTCCAGTCCTGTTTGGATAAGGATCTAAAAGTGACTTAGAACAGCCAGGGACTGGTTTTGAGATGCAGAGAACAACTTTCTGAGCTGGCTTTCCATTATTGTCCTGTATCAGGGGCTGGAATGGATCCAGTGAGGCTTGATAGAGAGCATTACCTTTACATATGGCATATACATACAGGATATCTAATAGTGTCAAGTCATGATTGTGTGTCATATTTAAGGGTTCTCCAGTCAGAGTACTCATAAGAGTAATTTCTCTCCCGTTTGATTACTAATTCTTAGCTGGTTGTCATCTGTAACTGTATAATACCACACTCCCTTGTACTTCTTGTTGGACATAATACAGGCTTAATAAAAATAGCAACCCATACAAATTCATTTAAGTCCTTAACAGATGAAGCTGTCTCTTTGGAGTAGGTGGAATCATGTTTCTCTGAAACAAAGATATGTGAAACGAGCATCTTTGTTACTAATAATAGGGGAGTGCATTGGAAAGCTCTCTCTAAAGCAGACCTTCACAGTATGAATGGTTTAAAATGTCCCCAGATCACTGGATGAAATACAAAACGTTCAAAGGGGCTCAGCTGCAGTGGCATTTAACAGCCATTGCCTGGAATTCTGTCACCCTAAGTCAAGTGAGTGAAAGGTGCAGATATTCATAGATGGGAAACTTCCAGGACTTACCTAAAGAGTTGCCCTTGGCAAGTCATGAAGTAGCTTTTTTTCTTTTGAGCCGACATAAAAGGAGTGCCTTGGCATGTTTGCAGAAGGCTGTGCTGCTGAATGGACTCTACCTGGAGATGTCTTGGAAAGATAAAGGATAAAAAGAAAATTAGGTGGAGCTTAACCTTCAGTGTGTAGCAGCTTAGATTTTGCCAAAGGTCAGTGGGATGCCATTTAGCTGCTGCCTCCTGGAAGCAACAGTAAAGTACTTTAGTTTTTAAAAATTAATGATTGACACACACAGCAGTCCTGTGTCTGGGCAGGCCCAAAGAAACTGATATATCAGTGGAATGTAAAGCTACCTGGGTTTGTTTCATGCAGAGCTAATACCCAGAGCTGTGTTTTGAAGAGAACTGTGAACATCATGTACCATGACCAGAAAATCCCTTATTGTGTTTGCAGCAGGAAAAGCAAGAACCCTTTCAGGAGAAAGGGAGCTGGGAGCTGAGATTGCAGTGACGAAGACCTTAAGCATCCAGTTTCTACTGGTTGGGAAAGGTATCACAGGGGTTTTCAAAGATGCTGACTTCCAGTGGGCCCAGCTCTAGGATTGTGAAGCTGTAGGCTGGACCAAATTGCAGGAGGGGCTCTGCAAAGCAGACTACTTTAAAACTAAAGCCAGCATTGGAATGGGAAGCTGTCAGAGATGGCAGTTGCACTGACCTGTGCAATTGCTTTGATTAATGGGTCAACTTGGAGCATCCTGCACTTCTAAAATATGGCAGGCACTGGGAGAGATGTATATACTGGTTAGGAGTAGGGATAAACAAATTGGAAAACTAAAGCAGCAAAGGCAGACAATTTTGGTAGGAACCACAACTGTAAGCAAAGCATTGCAGAGCATTACCCTTCTCAGGAAGTTCTTGGTCACTGAGGTGTCTGGGAGGAACTTGTAAGAGAAAGGAAAGCAGTCCTCAGTTTGGATGTGGTCAGCATGGGCATCCAGCTCGAGCAGAGCTGCCCTGTATGACAACAGTGAAGTTTCCTCAGTGCAGCATTTTGTTCAGATTAAGGGTGTAATTAATCAGTTCCTTTAGTCCTTTGAAGTTTATTAAGCATAAAAAATAAACTTTCCAGAGCAGGAGAAAATTCAACCCCAGGCTTTGTTAGAATAACAATTGTTTCAGGGAATGTCAGATTTAAACTTAGCTCTGTATGTGGGAGTGCACAGTGTTGCTAATTGCCAACCAGCTCTAGTCCATTGCAGAGGTAGAATTGGATAAAGCTGGGCAAATCTTTGTGAAAATACTATTATTCTAAGCAGCATACAGGAAAGAGGCACCAAAAATGATCGTGGGATTTCAAAGGGATTCCCTTTTCCCCTTAAAGTCGTTTATGTTTACTGGTGTTCCAGCATGAGTATCAACTCTTGAGTCAGCTCATGGTAAACGAGACCAAGGCTCTAAAGTTAACATTTTCCCTTTGAAAGTGGAGACCATGCTTCTTAGTCACATTAGGATGTTTAAAAAGGGGACTTGCAGTAGTCCTCTTGCTAACTAATCCTTGGCTTTCATTTAAAGCTTCTGCACAGCAATCCCTGTTCTTAGCCAAGGCATCAGGTCCTGGCCCACAGCCTTGCAAGCCAGCCAGGCTGTGCTTGTCAGAGGGCCAGAGCACAGACCCCAGATTGGCTTTGTGCACCTTTGTTCCCCTCATCTGTGAGCCTGCCAGAGACTTGCAGCAGTCCTCAGGGGATCTTTAATTTTTTGGGAACTAAAAGAAGGCAGGCTAGGTGGCTGTCTGGCCGTGCCTCTGTCCTCTGCCTGTCCTGAGGGGACTAGTGGAATGTGGGAGGCATGATCAGAGGTAGCTTCCCATCCAAGCCTTCTTCCACAGCAGGGTACTTGGTCCAACTCTCACTTGACCTCTTGGGTTGCATAAAGAACATCCATTCATATTCTCAGGATGTGATGTTCTTTATGGCTCATTAGGACTCTGGTTCTTCAAGTCCTTTAGTAGTAATAAGTAGAAGTGTGGGTAGCCTGGGGAGGAGACAGCGTAGGAACTTAAACCAAATAGACTTAAGATGAACCTTATCTTCAGATGAGTGTTTGATTTGTATTTAAATAATTTATTTGTGCAGATTTTATCCTTGAATTGCTTGAATCCTTGTGCCTGTGGTCTTAGGGTTTGCTACAAAAGACAGAAAATACAATTAGTGAATGAAATAATTTCATGTAGTTTTAAATAAGATTTAAGATAAAATACTTTTTTTTTTCAAGTATCTATAGATGCAAACTATGCTCAGGTGCTTATAGTGACTTGACAGTGCTGCTGTTTTGTGGAAAACTCTGTAAACAGTAAATTTGAAGAAATTGTAACATTATCAAATGATAAGTCTCCAGCCATGCTTTAATTTCCGCAAAGGAAGGATTTTCCTTTTGTATTGAGCAAAAAAAGAAACACCTCTTACCCTGTACTATCTGATGATGGTAGCTATCTCCTCTTGTTTAGATTAAAATTACAGACCTCAGATTGCAAGTTGTAATATTTGTTTTCTTCTGATTGCTGCCTTTAGCTCCTCAGTAAACACCATTGACTGCTCTGTGGGTAACTCCGAAGAAGCCTCCAGGGCTGAATATATTAAATCCACAGCATTCCACAGAAAATGACAAAATTCTCCCCAAATTGCCCCTACAGTTTTCCACTGGCCTTCTTTATGAGCTGCAGGCAAAAGAGGGTGATCTGTTGTGCTTGTCCTATTCCTGTTTTTCTTCCTGTTTTAAATATAGCGGAATATATAAAATAATGAAGTGGTATTCAGAAACAATCCTTTTGCCAGGTCTTCCATCTGTTATTCTGTATAATCCTAATTTCTGTACAAAAAAACAGAACCATGGTATGCAACTCAATATGTTACAAGATGTTTATTTTCATCAGCATGGTCCAATAAAGTACATAGCTCAAATATTAACATTGGAGTACGTTAAGATTTCGTTAGTATTTGATCTATATATTTTACTGACATAAATGGATAAAAATAAACAGCTTGTAACATACAGAGTTACGGACTATGCTTTTGTGGATTTTCAGAATTCTGTGGTGGATCTGGATTTTGCAGCAGATTTATTTTCTCTAATTCAGTTAAAATAACTATGTAATCGTTATTTGTGCTGAGTATGGTTTGAGCTTCATTTTCATAATTCACCGTGGGATTTGTCTGCATAACTTCTGATGGTTAATGACCCTGTATTGATTGAAATTCTCTTTTGTGAGTCCATATTGCTTGTGACTTGATAATGAATCAGTCAGATCACTCCATTTTAGAGAGAAAGAAAATAGATACAGTGCTAACTTACCAAAAAAAAAAAAAAAAAGACACCCAAGGCTCTGTGCACTCTGTATATTTTGTAGGGGCTTTTATAGTGCTTGTAGTACATGCTGTTCTGAAAGTGTCATACATGCATTTGTTGTTGTGAACTCAAACACTGTAGAATCTATAAAGATGCAAGATTAAATTTTCCATTGCCATTTTTACAGATAACAGCCCGTCGACAATGGAAACATATTTATGATGAATTAGGTGGTAACCCTGGAAGCACAAGTGCTGCTACATGTACTCGCAGACATTATGAAAGGTAAGATAACAAATCTGAAATGCTTGTTTAATAATGAAAAAATTAATTTGGAAAGCCTTCAAAGCGTTTTATAAAGAATTAGAGAAAAAGAGAGAGAGGCTTCTTAAAGATATAGTAAATATTCCCCCAACAGTTTAGTCAGATAATCCATTGTAATTTAAACCAGAGTGTCTGTCTCCAGTGACTAAATAAATAAAACAAGGATCTGATTTTTCTTTGGTATATATCTTAATTTTTGCAACAGCTTTCCAGTAAAAGAAGCTGAAAAAATGAGCAAAACATATTCAAGTAAAAATAAGAAACGACAGCTAATTGTTGCAAACACTTGTCTTCTGTCGTTTTTTTAGGAATACCAATTAAGCAAATTGTGGTTGTGATCAAAATAATGGGGTGGCCCACAATGCAGGGTGCTGTTAATGTTGTAGGTCATGCCGAGCGTTGCATTCCTCTTCTTCATTGCATTCCTTCCCTCGTCCCTGCCTGCGAGCTGCTGCCAAACACTCTTTCTCTGCAGCCATTGTTGCTGGTCAGAACTGTTGATTTCTTATTCTTCCCATGTAGATAATAACTTCCAGGGCTTGTGAAGCCAGCACGCATTGAATAAAATACTGGAGCTGGAATGTTGTTTTGGTTTGGTATGGTTTTTAGAAACAACTCTCTTTTTTTTTTTCTTTCTTTCTTTTTTTTTTCTTTTATCTTTATTCTTTCTTTTTCTTTCTTCTGTTTTTGTTTTTTTTTCCTTAGACAAGCAAATGCAAATAAAAACTCAGCAATTTCAGGCTCAGATAAGGAAAGTCCAGTCTCTTGTTCCTGGACATAAACAAGTTGCTTTGCTGGGGTCAGGAAGAGATTGTACTTGCCTGTGCAGAAAGCAGCGCGGCTGAGCTGTGTTCATTGGGTGGTTTTGCTCCGCATTTTAGTGCCTTCTGTGTTGGCCTCTCCAAGGGAAGTATTGCCATCCTCATGGAGGGGATGGAATTGATTGTGCCCATTTACAGTAGGAGACACCTCCAACAGAAGGGCCTGGGTGCACAAAGGAGTTGCATGTAATAAATGCCACCATAAAAGTTAGAAGCTTTCTGCAGATTGAGCCAAGCACCAGAGCAAACTGAGTGAGTTGCTGCGCGTGTCAGGCGGGGCTTTTCCCTGCCCTCATGCTGCAGACAAATGTTATAGATTGTTTTATTGACTCATCAGATTGAGAGTATTCAGCTCTTCTCCTCCATCATTACAGCCCCGAGTGTCTCAGGGCTTCCTCTTGCACCCAGGCCAGCTGATGTGTTTCCAATTGGCAGTCTGGCTCTTCCCTCGCCAGATGTGCTTTGGAGGATGTTGTTTGACAGAGGAGACCCAGGCACACATAAGCAGTAGGTCTCAGCGGGTTTAGGTTGCAGAGGGAGTGAGCGTTGCTGAGCTCTCTGTTGAAATCATGGAGTCACCGAGAGCACGTCTCTTGTAGTTGCGGGAAAATAAATGGGCCATTTACAAATACTCCATGAACCCCTGTCTCTCTCTTCTGCTTTCCTGACAGTGTTTCATGCTAGTGTTTTATTTTTTTTACGTGCAAACCCCCTGAATTGCACTCCCCTTCCACACGTAGAGTCTTTGTGACTGACTCGGCAGTTACTCGGGGTATGCTGCGAAGTGCCACAAAACCCCTTGTGCTCAGTAGAAAACCTGAGCAGACTCATGATGGCTTCCAAGATTGAAAAGCCTTTCCAGGCTATCCTAAAGCAGTTCTGCTTGCCTTGAGCCAATCTGAGGAGTGAGTCTTTTAGTTTATGGTTATGTTGGTCTTGGTACACCAGAGAGCTCAAATCTGAGTTCTTGGATGGCAGCCTATCGTGTAGTTCTGGATTACCTCTCATATGAGGCAGCACCTATTTTCCAGGGCTCTGGGAGGCTGTCAAAAGATGACATTTGGAGAAAAAAGTCTTGTAGGATTTTTAAGTTAGCCGTGAGCTTACCTAAAACGTGCTTTACCAAATTTGGTCTGAAAAACCAAAACACGTATACAAAAAACCTCAGTGACTCATTCAGTCTCTAATTTTCTACTGTTAGATGTTTTTTTCCACCACAGGAAAGCTGTATTAAGCCTCAGACTCGGAGAAAAATAAATGAAATTGTCATGGTTTGTTTCAGCTGGTAATTCTAACTACAGCACCTGTAAATGTAATGCTCATTTATAGCCAAAGTGCTCAGATGACATTTAATCTAAAACTAGAACTGCAGTGCAGGAACACACGCTCATGATTCAGGACACACACACATTTTCAAACTTGATGGTGAGCTGTAAAGCTGAACTGGAAATTGAATTAAGCTGGAAAGTAAATGCTGAACAAACCTCATGATTTTTCCTTCTTGAATCCCACTGGCCTTTCCTTACTTACTGGAGGCAGAATTGGCAGTTCCCCGACTTCACTGACCTGGTGCTGTTTGACTTAGCCTTGCCATTTATCTCTACAGCTACATCTCAGGGCTGTCCATGGTGTGTTAGCCAGCTCTTCTCCAAGGTGGCAGAGAAACTCTTGTTTGCACTGGCTTTAGCATATCAAGGCTATTTAGGTGGCAACCACTGTCGGTGACATCCTTAGGATGCTGAGGAATGGAATGGCACGTATATCCCCAATTCAGGCATCAATTGGAGAGGGCAGAATTGTCTCTCTGTCTAGCAAATCCCATGAAGAAATACTGGTTTTGTCTAAATATGTTTATAACCTCTACAAAGCCACCATATTGCTGCAGACTCATGGTACCAAGGATGCCAAAAGCTGAAACAAAGCCGGATTTTAAAGGCTGTGGGGAATGTATTGCTCTGCATCCCCCTGTTTGGAGCAGGACTTGTGGTGGTAGCTGCTGATGTGCTATAGGTAGGCAGAGTGCTTCAGCTGGGGCAGTGTTTGCTTTGTTTCCCTGGTAAAAGGGAAAGAAAGGTTTTTGTGTGCATTTTCAGCCGATTCATTTATCATGTAATATGGTTTGTGTTTCCAGTAACTGGTTTCATTTTAAAACAAGGCGAGGCTGCCAATGTTTCAGTTAGTGTTATTTGTATATTAGTTAGACAACTTTTGTTTTATTAATGAGTATAATAATGAAAGTGCAGGTTTCTGAGTTGAAGCAATGGGTGTTTTTATTTAAAGCGTAGCAGGCATCGCATAATGCCAGTGAATGCGTTATTGTCACTGTAGGCATGGCTGGTCTGGACCTGCCTCTGATTGGGTTATTCAAATAGGCCCAAGCACTTCATAAAAATGTCTTTGTCAGCCTAGTTTTCCTTCCAAACCTATTCATCTCTGTCAGTTTTTAATATTAGTACCAGGCTCTTGGCTATAGTCCATTAGTACTGTACTTAATTGCTCATGTTACAGATGATTACCAATATAAAAAGCATTAATGTTTTCCCATCGTGGGGCTGTGCTCTGTGCACAACTTGGACCATACAGAGCTTATGAGTTGTTGTTGTTGTTTTGGTCGTTACTTTCTTCATTTGTGCTCCTTTAATGCACTTACCTTGCACGATCACAGAAAGCCAGAGGAGTGTGTGGTTGGTTTTAGCTGTTCCTGTGAAACTCTTGCAGCCCTTGTCAGTACCCTACATCTCTCTCTCTTATCAAGAAACCCTCACAAACGGTTACTTTTCTGCGAAGCACTCTTCTCTGTGCTGTCTTCCCCTAATAAAGCAGATGTGGTTTTCACATGCAGGGTTTGAGGTTTCTTTTCGCTTTTACACAGAACACATGATCGGCAGCTTTAATTTTCTGGCATGAGCAATAGGCTGTGTTTCTGCAGTGCTGATGACGTTGTTGTTAGGGATTTTTCATAAATGTTACACCACCACCACCCCAAAAAAACCCCGCCCAAAAAAGCCCAAACCAAGAAAACCAACCTGCTATTTTGCAAGGCATATAAAGTTCCCAATAAAACGAATTGAACAAAACAAAAATACTGGCAATTGCCTGTTGGGGCTTTTTTCTGTCTCCAAGTCTGGCAGCGATTCATCTTGGTTTCCTCCAGAGCAAGCCCTGTGCACGAGCTGTGCACAAACACTGGGGAATTGTGGTGTGCAGTGGCATGCAGTGACTCTCCTCGGCTTCTTTGGTGGACAGACATGTCTGTGTTGGAAGGTGTCAGAGTATGCAGCTGGATGGTCCCATGGACCAGTAGCCTCCTGACCTCTTTGGGTGCTGTGGGAAGCCAGGCTCCCTTGGGGTCTCCAGCAAGGATAGACCCAGAGACCCCCACGGGCCGTGTCCTGCTCCTCAGCAGTGTCTCATATCCTGGCCCTCACGAGTCGCACTTGTAAAGCCGCTGTGTCCTGGCCAAACCCAGATGGAGAGGGATTTATTAGGCCCTGTGTTCTCACCAAATTCAGGCAGATGTGTGGGAGAGCGTTCTGCAGAGCCACAACCACTGGGAATTTGAGGAGGAGCAGATAGGTGAGATGGGTTGTGGTTCTTTACAGTGGGACAGGGTGGTCATGGCCATGCCCATGCTTTGGACACTGGCTTGTGTAGGATTTTATTCTCATGAGTGTGGCCCCTGGGCACTTGCAGAGCACGTTGCACTTCTTTCCCTTACCAGGGGACTAAACCCCAGGAGATACAGCGTCTTGTGCAGTTCAGAGCCCAGTCTGCCATTTTTCTTTCTAAATCACTCGCATAAATATTATGTATTATCAGAAACACAAGGTAGGTCCTTTACATGGTTTCCCTTTAACAGCCGTAAACTCTGTCTACCCTAAG
The DNA here is from genome assembly GCF_022539395.1 of Myiozetetes cayanensis. Taxonomy (NCBI): domain Eukaryota; kingdom Metazoa; phylum Chordata; class Aves; order Passeriformes; family Tyrannidae; genus Myiozetetes; species Myiozetetes cayanensis. Next base: position 30,902,575 of record NW_026086605.1, read on the forward strand.
GATATTGTGCAGTAATTCAATATGGAAGAGAGCCCTGTGTTCCATGCAAATGCTGTTCAGTTTTGTTAAAGCATTTGGATAACTTTGGTAACGTGTAAGAATTTCAGTGGAGTTTTGTAGCAGCCAATCTTTAGAGGGGGAAAAAAAACAGGAGGCTAGTATAGCATCTACATGAAATTGCTTATGGTTATCTTTTAATACACGTTGTAATTAATAGAAGGGTTTGATTTACACTGTTAAGTGTGAAAACATCCTCAGGCAAAAATTAATCAAATGTTATGTCATGCTGTAAACTACAACTAGCTCTTTGTTTGACCCAAAAAAAAAAACCTTACCAAGCAACAGTTTTTTTCTGGTTGTTTTATTTTTGTCTTCACCCCACTTCCCTGCCCCCCTCACACTTCAACTAGTCCCAGACTCCCAGAAAACTTCACAAGTTGCAAATTGTCTCAATAGTTTTCCATCAAGCACGAATTTAAGCCTGAAGATAGATGAGGTGTCTCAGTTCTCTCTTTCTTTCCTGGGTTTTTAGTTTGGTTTTTTATTTTTTTCTTTTTGATAAATAACAAGAGGTTTCTACTTATGATTTTCTGCCCTCAGGGCTTTATCATTAAGATTAAATAACTGTACTCTCAAGCATACCACTGAACAAACATCTTTTCAATTATGTGAGTAACAGATGCTTTAACAAAGGAACTATTGAAAATTCAGAAAGCTTCCCCCCTCCCCAAAATTTAAAAAGTATCAGATGACAGAGGAATGTAATTGTTTACCATTAAAACAGATCCTTAGCTGTCCATTCAAAACATCTGAGAACACACTTTTTTTTCCAAAATTTCTGGGGTTTCAGCCTCAGAGACTTATTGGCCAGCACTGGAGTCAGTGTGAGTCCTTGGGTGCAAAGTGCTGGACAGTCGGGCATTGCCTTTTAGTGCCTGAAAACAGATGATCTCTCTCCTGGCGGGGAGTTCTTTTCCCAGCTACATCCTTCCTTCCACCCAGGAGTTTGCCCCAGCGGAATAGTGGCACGCTATGTGCCACCCACTGCTTTTTGGGTCCCAGCACTCCCAATCACCAAGCTGAGGGCTTGGAGTCGGTCACTTGATCATTTCTGGAAATCCAGGAGTAGGGACAGGCTTGACACAAGTGGACAAGCCCCTTTTGCTTGCTGGGAGCTGAGTTGCCCCTGGAGAGTGCTGCACAGTGGGAAGTGTGCCGTTCTCCTTTGCAGGAGCAGCACCAGCGATGGAGAGTAGGATCTTTCCCCTCAGATTCCCCAGGGCTGCCAGGAATCTCTGCCTTGTACTTCAGGATTTTGCTAACGTGGCACGGTTTGCCCTGGTTTTTTGGCTTTGAGCAATGGAGTTGTGACTTCAGAGCTCCCAAGGCAGGGTCAGTAGGATTCTGGGGTCTCTGCAGGAGAGCTGCACCCCACAAGCAGTACAAAATGGCATCTGTCAGCCTGTCCTGTGCACAGAGACCAAGCATTGCAGGGACTCTATGAACCTACCAAAGAAAATGCACGTCTGCCTTTAGATGCAGAAATGGTGACTATGGACAAAACAGAAGCTTGTAGTAGTTTTGGTAGAGTGACCTGGGAAAGCTGCTCTGTGCCCATCACCCTTGCTTTGAGTCTTTCACATGCAGTAAATCTGCACCAAAGGCAAAAGGCTGGGGTTGTTCATCTCCCCCTGCTGAGCCCTGGGATCAGGAGTGCCTGAGCTTCCCTCGAACTGGCTGTGCAGCTAAATCAACAGCTGTGTTTGTAATGTCACTAATTTCCAGTTTACTTTAAACAAAGTGTCTTTGAATTCTCTTACAGCAGTGCAGTTCCCACCTTTCAGCAGTAAACCATTCTCATTACCCACCAGCACTCCCAGTGGGCTGTGAGGAAAGTTGTTGATGAAAGGATGAAAGAGCCATTTCTTTAAGGAAGGAAAGTTCTTTGGAAAGAAAATTGAACTCAAACATATTTTGTCTTCACTGATAAAATACATGCCAGTTTTGTACTTCAGACAAATGCAAATCAAACCATTGCTATTGTGTTCTGCACAAAAGCACGTGAGGCTTGCTTTCATAACCCCTCCATTGCACAATGCAATCCAGGGAAATCAGACTTGAGGAACACACTGCTTCATTTCCTCAATGTATTTTATATTTCTGTTTTGGAAAACAGGCTGAGATCTTAAACTTTGGGTTATTCTTTTCCCTTCTTTGCTGGGAGTGTGTCACTGGTGTCCAGGAGAACTGCCTCCTGCTCCTGACTATCCCCACCAACTGATTGATGTTGAAGGTGGCTTGTTTCCCTTGCCTACACTGACAGCAGTGCTCCAAGATTTATCCTTTAGAAAAACATCAGGGTAGAAAAGACAAGACTTCTCTTGGGATCAGAGCTCAGGTGTTCCTGCTGGTCCCTTAAAACAGCTGAATTTTCACCTCTCAGTTTTGCCCCTGAGTTTCTAGGGGACAAGACTCAGGTTTCTCTCGCCAGGGTTACTGATGGGAGCCCCTTTGCCCCACAGGGGCTGTTGCCAGAGCTGCCCTGGCTCGATGGCCATTCCTCCCAGCCCTGTGCTTGGACCCTCTGGCTGCAGGGGCTGTGGGCAGCTCTGCCCGGCTGCTGTGAGGACCTCTTGAACCAGATGGTTGCCCTCTGGAGCCAGACAAACCAGATGTCTTGTCCCCCAGCTCCAGAGGAGGAAGTTGGAGCCGCTGTGGCCTAAGGTGCTTAGGAGGAAAGCCATTTCCCAAATTCCTACCTGTAAAGAGTCCTATTGCCTGTCCCTTTTCAGCGTTTTTGAAGCTCTAACAGCTTAATGTTCTCATGATTTACATTAGCATCTAATCCTTGCATAATCTCACTAATCCCTTGGCCCCAAGATATCCATTGGCAACGAGTTCCATGGGTTAACTGGTTGCTGAATTCATTTGGTGGAGCAAATTTAAATCTTTTTCCATTCCTGTTGCAATTAGCCTCCTTAACCTGGCCAAGCATGCGAGTGGGGCAACATCTCCCAAGGAATGGGCTTCGGTATTTTAAGTCCTTCCAAGATTATTCTTGTGGCTGAGAGACTCCATTGCATGCTATTTTGTGTTGGACTTGGAGCCCTTGAGAAAGTACAATGATGTTGATGGGAGACATGCTAGAATATTTTATTCTACCAAAAACAAAACAAAAATAAACACTGAAACAGAGATATAAAAAATATTGTAGAGGTTGTGCTAAGCTGCCTCCTTCCCTCCTTCACCCTATGTGTCCTGGGCATATGGTTCCTCCCTGGCCCCAGAACCCTGTCATATCCATACACAGGAGGGAGAATTAAAGAGGAAACTGGCAGCCTTAACATTTAATTTCCTTCCTCTTTCTGGGCTGGTCAGATCCTTTGCATTATTGTAACTACTTTTTTTATCATGCCTATAAATAGATGTGCTCTCATGTGTCCTGTGAAGCAAAGTCGGGCCAAAAAAGTCATTCATTCTGCATAATCAATACATGTAGTGGTTACTGGCTCAGATGAGATCTTGTATTGTTAGTTCTGTAGCTGGGAAAAAAAAAATGTTGACTAATAAAGATTAAGGGCTTTTTTTTTCCTTTTATGAAATGCTAATGATGAAGACATGTTTGATATACTGTGAAATACATTTCTCTAATGTGAAGTTTCTGCTTTTTGTTGGGGAAGAGATTCAGTCCCTGGAGGATTTTAGAATTTGTAAATATAAAATTATCTGCTTCAGTGTTTTTTAAAAAAAGGTTGGCAGAAAGCCAGATTACTTACATTACTGTAATAGATTTGCTGACCTCTGACATCTGCTGCAGAGAAGTACATTGAATTTTTCATAATATCAGATGATGCAGATCTAAAAACTCAGTACACTGCACCATTATTTAATTCAGGACTTACTAAAAGAAAATCTTTTTTTGAGTAGCAGTTTATACGTGATTAAACTTAATATTGCCGATTGTAATAAATCAGGATTAGTATAGTACTGATTTGTTAATCTAACTTGTATTGATTTTAAGTTGTCTTTATTTAAAAAAAAAAAAAAAAGAAAAGAAAAAGACTGGCTTTTCACAGTGACTGAATTTAATAAGAAGCCCTGTGATAGCAAAGACTCCCCTACTGTTTCTGCTCTTGGCTGGAAAATGTTATTCTTGTATTATTCCAGGAAAAAAAAAAAAACCTCATGCTGCTAAAAATCTGCTGCCTGTGGAAAGATTTTTTTAATACGCTAGTGCTTACATATTCTATTTATGTTAATTGACTTATAAATAATACATTTTATTAATCTTAATATTGGAATCTTGATCATGATAAAGACCCTTTTATTTGGTCTTCTCTCAGGCTTTACAAGTAAATATTCTTTAGACCACGAAATATTCCCCCTCTTTTCCTTTTTTATAAATACTTTGATACTTCCCCCCCTGTCGTGAAATACAGCCACAGTTCAAAGCGACGGAAAACACGGTTGTTGTTTCCAACGTACGATACATTCAAAGAACCTCGATCCAGTTTTTTGGACGTTGTCTTTACCTCTCCTTGCGCAAAGATTGATTAAATCTTACCTGCACTGCAAATATTTGACCAAAAAAAAAAAAAAAAATCTCGTACTGGTTTCAGACATGTCACATTCTGCTAAACTATTTGGCTAAGAGCAGATCACATTCTTCCGGTGTTGGGCAATATTGACCTTAAATTGGCTAAGCCGGCTGCTTTCATGGCATGTGAGCCGGCTGCTTACATGTTCCGAGAGCTGTATTAGCTTTATTACTCCTGCGCTATAAAAACTTCTAATAATCAAATGATAAGATCATATCCTGTGGGTAATTGTGTTGTACCATGACAGGATAACTGAAAAAACATTCAGTGAAAATTACAACCGACGGAAATCTCTACGTGAAGCGGCAATTGCTGGCGTTGCTGGGCTCGGTGCTGCTCCCCGGGGTCTCGCAACCCGCGTTCCTGCCCGGCTCCTCGCCAGCCGCCCCCAGAAGTCACCTCGGCCACAGGGGCCGGCAACCCGCCGGCCCTCCTTTCAGGCGAGGAGGGGAAAATCCTAGAACAAGCCATCCTTGTGTTTTGACTCAGTTTTACCTTAGTCATGCCACCTCCCCGATACACGAAACATTTAATTCCAGATTTCCTGCCGCTGGCTCCAGGCCGCTGACCGGCGATGTGAAATGTATTTTTACTGCTGTCGGCCTGCCAACTGCTGAGCTCAGTGAAAAATAACTAAAATGAAAACCTTGTACTCCCACATGAACCCTTAAGATCAGAAAAGGAAATTTAAGCCACGGTAACTAATTAGCGCCCAAGCTAATGAGTTCTGGTGAGGTGCAGAAGCAGGAGGAGGAGGAGTTTGTGTCCCGCATTACCCTACAAGGCTTGGCGGAGAGCACGCGAGCGGTGATTAATTGTGTCGGCCCGGGCCTTGCTCCCGTCCCGGATAGAGCCACGGGGTTAATCACTTGGCATCTTTCAGGGAAAGGCCCGCTCCGTGGGTTGAGAGCATCTCCGTGTCCCGTGGGGCACCGGACAGTGTCTTAAACCTTCATGGATGGAATATGTAGATTTTTAATGGGCGACGCGTTCCCATGGAAACAAAACAAAGTCAAACACTCCCCTCACAGTGCTAACAATTATTGTAATAAAATGTGTTTTTATTAAAAGCGATTTTAAATATTTAACACATGGCAGAGCGGCCTGGATGCTGCCCTGTGTGAAACCCAACCTTGCCTCGAGTGAAGTCCAAAGTGCTTTGTGCAGCGCAGGGAGGAATTTGGTGTTTTCACCAATATTTCCACTTTGCGAATGAAATGTAGCAGCCTCAAGTATGAACAAGATTATTTTTTTCTTCTGCTGCTTAGTTATGCTTTTTATTATATAAACATTAACTGTAATATTACAGTGGGAAGCAGGTATTTGGCAACTACGTATTATTTTGCTAAGTTTGCATAGAGGGAGCAGTTTCCAGTTTTAGCAGCTGTAACATGTTTAAACTCAGTTTGTAATGGGATCTGAAGATGAATATTCCCCGTGGGCTCTGCTTAGCTTCATTACTGGAGCCCTGCCAAATTCAGGGCTAGAAAGTATTATTCACGCCTCTTTGCACATACCATGTCAGAGCATGCTCAGTTAATGAATTTTGTTTCTAATATAGCATAAATTAGGTTTATATTTTAACATAATTTATGTTGTATTTTATTAAAATGTAAAATATTATGATCACGAGCAATCTAATTTCTGCTCTCTTAAGCCCAAACTGTGTTTGAACATCTAAGTATGTAAATCAAAATTGCATGCTTAGAAACTGATTCTAGGATAACAAACGAATATCTGAACCAAAGAGGTTTCTGCCTTGGAGTCTTAGATTAAAGATAATTAAGGATTCCTGGTATTTGAGCAGATTTATGTTGTTTATAAGCAAAGTACATTTTCTTCATAAAGTCAACTTGTCTTTTTTTTTTTTTAACAAATTATGTTTGCTGTATTAAAGTTCATATTTTTAAAGTCTGAGTCTTGTATTAATCCCACAGTGAGTCATTAATCATACCAAAATGCATTATAAAAACTTTAATCACTGAAGTTGAAACTGAGATTGTAATGCAATCCATCCCTTTTAATTATATCAGTTACTTTTCCTTTCAGATCAAAAATTGCAAAGGGAAAACAGATAGATTAAAACTCAGTGTATTTGATGCTTTCAAGGGGAGGATATTTTTTGTGTTTCTTCCTTGCTTTTTTTAAGCGATTTCATGCGCTTTGTGGCAGGCAGTTCCACAGTGAAAAATTCCTTCGCTTTTAACTCTTTTCCTCTTAAAAAAAGACTCCCTGGTGAAGGCAGGGAGCGTGGTGGTTGTCGCTGCATGGATGCCTTGCACGGGTGGCAGCATGGCTGGTGCTGTGCCCACTCCTGTAGGGTTCCTGCAGCCCAGCTCTCCCATCTTCTGCCACATTCCTGGCACTCACCCTTGCCCTCAAGGGAACCACCAGCCTGGGAACCACCAGCCTGGAAATTGTGTAGCTGTTATCAAGTTGGCTGTGGCTTTGTAGGTGTTTTCCTGGGATTTGCTGTATGCTGTTATGGGCAAGGAGGGAAAACAAAAATAAATGGTGGATTTTTTTTTATTTTTTTTTAAATCAGTCTAAAACATAGTGCCTCATATCCTCATCTGGTACAAATTGGTGTAGCCACACAAACCACTGCGGCATTACTGACAACTGATCCACACCAACTCCACTGAATTTATGCCACATGATAATCTTGCCAAATAAATTGATTTCTTATACTTGGATTTATAGATGTAGAGTTTAAACTGTTGCTTTTGTGGCATGGAAGAAAATGGATTTATTAAGTAAACTGCTCATAGTAGATACATTTTTTTTCTTTGCTAGAATGGCAAAACCTGATCAATTATTTGTTCCTTAATCCCCTAGATTAATCCTGCCATATGAAAGATTTATTAAAGGAGAGGAAGATAAGCCACTGCCTCCAGTGAAACCTCGAAAACAGGATAACAGTTCCCAGGAGGGTGAAGCGAAAACAAAAGTGTCTGGAACAAAACGCATCAAAAATGAAAACCAAAAGAGCAAGAAGGAAAAAGATAATGCACAGAAACCCCAAGATGCATCTGAGGTCGGTTGCTTCCCTGCTTTTCAGTTTTTCAATTAAAAATGCACAGCTTTAATCACATGAAATCCAATGATAAAATACATAATTTAAACTGGAGAATTCCAACCACTTGGCCTGTTAGTTTGCTCAGCAATGGAAATTCAGTTCTTATGGTACTGTCTGCGCTGGGATTTTGCTGGGCTACGAATGGCAGCCAGTGAGCTCCATATTGCACAGCAGTGATGGCAGAAGACCAGGAGCTGGATCTAACAAGTACCATTTCTGCTCATTGTGTTATACAGTGGCCACCACTAAAAGATCAGCAGCTGCCAAAGGGAAACCACACAACTACCACAGTTATTTCCTAATCTAAGTACAGGGTGCAGGAACCTCTAATACTGTTGATAATACTGTGGTAGCTGTTGGACACAGCTGATTTTTATAATGGTAACCTCTGGATCAGCCCTTCTGTGCTCACAGATGTGTGCACGGCTGTCAAAAAACATATCACTCCCCAGGATTTTTATTATGTTACATTAAAATTCTTTTTAGACTAAAAGGTCACATTTTGAGGGAACCACCTTCCAAGTCCTAACTGAGACTGAATTCCCTCATGGCTTTCAGCTGAGGCTCATATTCAGACATAATAGGTTCCTGTTCTGTCACATGCAGGCCCAGATTTCCCCACAGAGCCACGTTACTTTAAGGCATAGGACAGTCCTCATGGAAGAGATTGTACGTTCACAGCACAGGGTAGGATAGATGGTAGAATTCATATTTTTCTGCAAGTAAGGGTGAATTTCAAGTGTTGTTAAGTGCTATAAAATCAATGGGGGTTTTGCTCCAGTATTACTTAAGGACTTTTCACATCCTGCCCACTCTCTCCTGTGCCCTGCTTGCACCCCATGTGAAGGAGGTGGTGAAGCACCTCACACACAACCCCTGCAAAACATGTTGCTTTTCTTGTCTCAGTCTGCCAGTTGACAGCAGCCTTCAAGGCGTTGCAGTGAAAGTAAGTATTTAAAGAATGTCGAAACCCATGACGCACCCGGCAGACTATGGCTGCTCCTTTGGCTTCATTGCCGTCTGGCAGCTACAAAAGTCCTGTTTCTAAACCTCTGTGGAAACTGGTATTGAGTCAGCTACCAACAATCCTCCTCTTCATTGTTTTAAAAAAACAATGCAGGACCAGCAAACACAGATGCCTCTGAGACTTCATGTACCCAGTCTTGAGAACAGAAAATTTTGGTTTTCCTGTCCCACTGCATCTTTAAGTTGTGCTTACAAGGACAATTGCATCTGCCATCCAAAGCAGAATTCGTGTTTTAGGTGGCCTTGATCAACAGCCCCTGTAATAGCTAATGTAAGAGCACTCCACAGAGAGATTTCTTGTTTTCTCTAGCATTGTAATTTTAAAACAGGGAACCCTATTGGGGTAAAATCCCCAAAAACACATCGAGAACAGAGTGCGCACAAACCTGCTTCAGTCACTGGAAGGTTGCAACACAAATTGCCAAAAGCAAGGAGGAGAGAAGTGAAGTGAAGGCTTTCACTCCCTTCCCCTGTCATTCCTTCATGCCTGGTTATATTTATTGAGGGGTCTTGGATCAGCAAGATGCATTACACATTATCTGTACCACCACTGCTAAACCCAGCATAACAAGTCAGCAACAGAGCGACAGCCTTAACTTTGAATTTCCTTGCTTTTGTTGTTCCCTATCTCAAACTTCCTGCTGCTTAAACTGCAGTTATTTTTATGTGGTTTGCAGGAAGAGTTCCTAAACTCTGCTTATCGGAAATGTAGGGAACCTAGACGAGACAATAAAAATGTACAATTATGGCAGTTTCCTATTGTAATTTTATAGCAGAATTAATATCTCCTCCCTGACTGGGGTGGAAGACATTTCCTGCCCATATTTAATCAGGGTAAGGACCTCAGCCTCCATGTCAGTCACTGTACGGGTAGGTGGTCACATGCAGGCTGAGCAGTGCAGTGTAGTGCAGTGTAGGGCTGCAGAGCTCATCTGTGCTCTGCCACAGGGAGGCCTCCATGCCCAGGATGTGGTACTTCACAGTGCTAGCAGAAAGGAGACATTCGGCTCCTTTGGATGGAGCGAAACCCAAGTCTTCTGGAGCCAGGCAGAAGGTTGTACGTCTGTCTCACCTCAGCCATCCCCTGGCAGTGGAGCCCCATTCCTGAGCTGTCATTCAGGCACAGCATTGATAGTGTATTGCTCAGAGGGAGCCTCTGTAGCCACCACAAAGATACACAGGCACATCCCCAGCCAAGCCACTGCTCAAACCATTTCTGCATGTGGCCTGGAAGCTGGTCTTAGGTGTGAGCTGGGAAAGTGTAATCCAGTTACAAGTGTGCAGTCCTCTCAATTGCATGTTCAACTCTTACCATGAGAAATATGTGGGGAAAAAATACAATTTCAGTTTATTAGGGTTGCATTTGCCTTTGTGCTCTTCACTGTTTTCCTGCCGTCACAATGACATTGTCAGTGTAACAAGACACCAGACAAAATGCTATTAGCCTTAGACTGCACATTTCCTCACAATAGCTGAAACTTCAATCAAAGTGTTGCTTAACAGAAACAAAGACCAGAATGTACAGTTATTAAATATGGTTCTCTCTTTTTTTTTTTCTTCCCCTTGCTTTACTCATCTGTCTGGTATTTTCCTGTAATTTTATAAGCTCAAGAGACTAGCGATGGTACTTTGTAAAGGACCTAATGATGGTATTTGGCTACAAAAGGCAGCTATGAGTTTAAAAAGAAGAAGTTAGGATGACTAACAGACACTGTAACTAACAGGCCAACCAAACAGACAGGAATATTTAAAAGCAGCTGTGAAGAAATAAATCTCTGAGAGGGTTGGATTCGTTAGGACCGTCTCCGATTCCCCACTCCTGTGACAGACCATAAAGCAGCATTTAGATGATAACTTTCTCGATGCGTCTTATCTTTACAATGAAGGAAGAAAGAAAACAATAATAATAAAGGACTCGCACAATGCTGCTGTTTTATGACTGTCTTCCACCACGACATGTCAGGGGAGAGTGACAGCAGTTTTGAAAAGGGCTGTCAGTCAGCTGGATCACAGATGGGACGCTCTGGTGACCTCTGCGGGTCACAGTTCAGCCAGCTACATAATGGGATGAATAGTGTGAATTGTGCACACAAGCTGTATTAATGGGGGAGCAGAACGAGCTGCGGTCCCATTGACGATAACGCATAAAAGCCATGTTTGTAATAGCAGGCACACACACTTACTGAATGTTGACAACTTCATTTTAATCTGTTAATAAAAAAATGTGTGCCCTAGTTAAGCTGTGGCAGTGATTTGCTGCCTACAATAGGGATTCCTAGTATGCCATTTCTATCATTTTCACACTTTAATGCAGAACTGGGTGTGAATGATCTCCTCTGTGATCACTGAATTTTTAAGATAGCTATGCTAGAAGGACTTTTAAGTAAGAAAAAACCATGGGAATTTTGTCATTTTCTTAGGTGAAGTTGGCTAGCAGGAGAAATTTCTATAGCCTTATCATTTGTGTTATGAAATCTGCTCTCCTGCATTTGCCTAATTAATTTTAAAAGCATATAACCTCAGCATTTAGCTAGCTATCTGGTCAAGCCAGCAGTGCCTCTCGTCAGGTTACAAATATCTGCTGTTTTGAAATACTTTATTGTAACCCTGGGAAGGATGGTGTATTTCTTAATATTTCCGGGAGATAATTCTCTTTGTTTGAGTCTGATACGTGTATGTTAGAGCCTTCATGTTCCAGAAAGGCGACTGGCATGTCTTTCTCTAGAAGTAGCCAACAGTGTACTGTGTATAATCTTACAGTCTGCTGAAATGTACTGCATTCTTATTACTGTCTGTTGAATCATTTTATTAGGTTTCATCAGAACAAGAGAAGGATCAAGAATCAGCAGACCAGAAAAGCTTCCCCGAACACCCTGCAGTGGGAGAGACAAAACAACCTGTGCAAGGCCCTCCACCTCTTTTACCAGAGACAACTCGGACACTGCCTCTGGAAAAGACAGACCTGGCAGAAAACAGCACCAACAGCGAGAAAGTCAAGGAGGAGGCTCAGCACTCCACCTCTTTCTCAAGTATATCTGTGTCCCCAGAAGAAGACACCGTGCTGGATGCCACTGTCACAAAGCGATTGCACCCACCATCAGATGCCCCAGAAGACACAAAGCCTGAACAAAGACTACACAAAGCTTTTACTGACAACATGGAAAGTGAACCTCCAGAAATGCCCTTCACAACTTTCCCAGTCCACCTGCCCACTCAGGGTGACATGGAAGATGAGAAATTGCCAGAGATGGCCGATTACATCGCAAACTGCACAGTGAAAGTGGACCAGCTGGGAAATGAGGATATCCACAATGCACTAAAGCAAACGCCCAAAGTACTGGTGGTGCAGAACTTCGACATGTTCAAGGAAAAAGAGCTGCCTGGGTCCATGAATGATGACTCCACTTTTGGTTACACACCACTGCTGTACTCCAAGGGTAATCCAGGCATCATGTCGCCCCTGGCAAAGAAGAAGCTGCTGTCGCAGGTCAGCGGGGCAGCGCTGTCGTGTAGCTATCCTTACGGTTCTCCTCCACCTTTGATCAGCAAAAAGAAACTCAACAGCAGAGATGAACTGTCCTCAGGCATATCGCAAGGTCCCCATGCCCCTAATTCTGATCCTGTAGCAATTAATAGGCCTTCAGTCATACAACATGTACAGAGTTTTAAAACCAAGGAGGAAAGGAAATCAATTAACGACGTTTTTAAACATGACATGCTAAGTAAACCAGATCCTCAGCGCTGTGATTTTTCAAAACATCACCTCAGTTCTCTTGCCGAGTCATACGTACCGAAGTCAGATATCCAGGACTGCAAAGATAAAATGAGTGAGAAAAGGGCACTGCAGCACTCCCATGTGCCCACTTTCTTGGCAGATTTTTATTCATCACCTCATCTGCACAGCCTTTATAGGCACACAGAACACCACCTTAATAATGAACAGACATCAAAGTATCTCCCCCGGGACATGTTCAGAGAGTCTGAAAATATTTCTACTTTTACTCAACACAAACACCAAGAAAAACTAAATTTAAATTATCGCCCATCTTTGCATCAGCAAGAAAAAAAACCAGCAGTGGAGGCCTCTTCAGATGATCAGCCAACAGATTTGAGTCTTCCAAAGAGCATACACAAACAGACTGCAAAGGCTCCGGGCTCCAGCCTCCCTCATTCATCCATGGCCCAACAAGAGTGCAAAGGTATCTCTGGGTTCCAGGCTGCGAGCAGCCAGGCGGTGAGCCTAGACTGTAACCCCAAAGCTTGCCGCGTGTCCCCCATGGCCATGACAGCCCCAAAAAAACACAGCGAGTTGCTCCATAGGTCTGGGAAGCAGCAGGTCCAGAGGCTGGAGAACCTGAGGAAGATGGAGGGGATGGTGCATCCTATCATCAGCCGCAGAACGAGCCCACAAAACGTGGGGGCTGCCCGGCCTTTGAAACGGAGCCTGGAGGATTTGGACAAAGTCATTACTGAAAAAAAAATCCGAGCTGTCTCTCCTCTGCACTTACCAAAGGAGACCCCAGCGAAAGACAAGATTCCCGACCCAGAGGGGGAAGGCAGCAAGCCGGTGCATGGCCTCCATTCTGGCAGCATGCTGGAAAGCCACAAATTTCCCCTCTCAGCCCCCATCTTCCCAGGTTTGTATCCGGGAAGCCTGTGTACAGGGCTGAACAATCGCCTCCCACCCGGGTATTCTCATCCCCTGCAGTACTTGAAAAACCAGACCGTGCTCTCCCCACTAATGCAGCCTTTGGCTCTTCACTCCTTCATGGTGCAGAGACAATTCCTCACATCCCCAGCAAACTCCCAGCAACTGTACAGACACTTAGCTGCAGCAACACCTGTAGGAAGTTCCTACGGTGACCTTTTGCATAACAGCATTTATCCTTTAGCTGCTATAAACCCTCAAGCTGCGTTCCCACCTTCCCAGCTATCCTCTGTACATCCCAGCACAAAACTGTAAACCCTCTCACTCACAAGAAGAGGTCTGAGGAGAAAAGTTCAGTTAGCGACATTCCTCCCCCTGTGACGATGTCTCGCAGATTTTGAGATCTGTATTTTTGTCAACCAGGATGCAGTCGTATCCCGCCAAGATGAGTGCTTTGGAGTTTGATGGAGACAGGACTGCTTCTTTAATTCTGGCTCCCACATCAGCCCCCCCCACCCCTTATCCCTGCCCCCACAAAAAAGAAAACCAAACAGAGGAAAAAAAAAAAAGAAAGGAAAAAAACAAACAAAAAGACAAAAAAGAAAAACAGGAAAAAAAAAGAAAGAAAAAATCATTGAATTTTACATATATGTTTTCTAAAAGGACTTGAACATGGTAAGAGCAGATGTTCAAAGGGAGCCGTGGAAACGGAGGCCCAGTCCTGAGCTCACTGAAACCCCGGTGAGGGCTGCATTTGCCTTTCACTGAGCCAAGGACCAGAGGCTTGCGTTGTTGCCAATGAGTCAAGGACTTGAGATGAACCTGAAAAGGAGAAGAGGGCCGAGAATCTGTACAATCAGTGGATGTGCTTTTTGGGGTAACTTTTCTTGACTTTTAAAGATTCAATCAATGCAATGTATAGTAAAACGGCAATAGATTTTTTCATTTTAACACTATTAGAACAGAAGGGTAAACACTGTTTAATTTGACTGTACATATCCACTTCATAAACTACCAGTGTCACATTTGGTCACAATAATTTATATAGTTTTGTTTGTCCAGTATATTCTGTGCTCTTTATGTTTGTTTTTTTGTTTTGGGTTCTTTTTTTTTTTTTAAATTAAACAGTATCATTTTATCTGCAATGTTTTTAAAGGCTGTGGCTGTCCTAATTTTTTTTTTTTTATTATTATGTGTTTGTAATTTTTCCAGTTTCTTTATACTTTTGAGCAGCGTTTTTGTTTCGTTTTTGTGGTAATGTTACTGTTTACAAACTGAGGCAACTGGCTCAGATTAATCTTAATGGTTATAAACATACTGTAGGTGATGTTATGGTGCAAGGATGCAAACAAGGTTCCTTTCCCCACGACCCACCCCTGCAAGGTGCTGAGCACCTCTCGCCCTCCTCCCGTTGTTGCGATGGCTCCCACGCCGCTCCTCCCCTCCCACCGAGCTTTGCTTTCCTGTATCGTGGTCCGTGAATTTGTCGAGCGTTGTACTTAACCTTACCTAGGCTGTGAAACCCTCCTGCCTACCAGAGAAACGGTCTAGAAAACAAAACCTCCATGGCACAAGCTTCTGGATGACAAAGGAGTGCAGAAAACGGATTTGTGGTTTGCGAGAATGTCGAGAATTTCAGAAATTGTGAGAGGAGCCAGTGCGGATTTGAATCAGAGGCTTACGGGTTGGGTCCTGTGCCTCATGAGCAGGTTGGGCTTGGTAGGGGATTCCATGCAGTGGTCAGGATGGTACTTCCACACTCCCACAAGGATCTCGGCCTCTCCCTGGGCATCCTGTCACAGGAGGAAAGCCCAGGCATGGAGGGGCTGGGTTTTCCTGATGAAAGAGCTTCCTATGGATGTATATTCACTTTGCGGGACATCACCACCACGCAGCTGAGCACAGACATCAGTAAAGCAAAGTGTGACATGGAGGCTTTATACAATGTGAAAATTGGTTGTGATTCAAACCATCTCAGTTACTGTTCAAAGACAGCGTAATCGATACAAAAAGAAAAATGGAAACTACTAAGAAACACTTTGCATGCTAGGCATGTCGTTAAAATTTCCCGTGATATAAAGCCAAATACAATATATAATGTATCATACTTAATATCCAAAGGTGGAAACCAGAATAATATACTCGTCTACTGTTAAAGATCCAGCTTCTTCAATTAAATACTTTATATTCCTGTGGTAAAACTATATTTAATTGATTGATAAACAGACTAGTAGAACTTAGAACGTGGATGTGCCAGTGCAGAGCATCCTGCTGCTCCACAAGTCGTACAGAAAACAGAACCACAGGCTCATCCAGGCAGAGGCCACAGTGTGGAGGACATCTCTAGTAAAGTTGCACTAGATCTGAATCACGTAAGAATCAGGGGCTTGGGGATGGGGGGAAGAGGGCGGGGGGAAAGGGGGAGAGAATATAAAAATCTACAGCAAATGCAAACAGAAACTTGTTGTGTGTTTGGCAAAGCAAATGCTTCTCCTTGTTTTGGTTAAGTTGTGTGTCCTGGAGTTGTGCATTTGTTTATGCGAAGTGTCCGGTGTCCCTTTTGGTTACGTCCCTTTGGAGTTTGCTGGTAGCCTTTTTGGAGCTGTGCTGAGGCAACACAGGGCTGGGGGACAGGGAGAGGGGAGGAAGGCTCCTCACTTGCCCCATGAGAGGACTGGCCACTGTTGGCTGGGGAAGCTCATAATATACTGGGCAAAACGTCAGGGTAAAGGAAAAGAAATGGAAGCATAAACCCCCAACAGAAACGGTGCATTATTTGTTTAAGAACTCTTAACAGAAATCTTGGAAATCTTTCAACAGACTATTGAATTCTCCGTTGGTTGAAAAGTCTTTTTTTTTTTTCCTTGATGTCTTAAATGGGGCTTTGTTTGCATTGTTTGAGTTCAAGGGGCCTTATTATTGAATGAAATTGCACAAGCCTTTCTTTGTGCAATCAAACCATTGTTATTGGTAGGTTTGTAAAGGAAACTGCAGAATCTAATTGGCAATAGAGTCATAAATCTATTTACTAGTAGCCAGTTCCAAGAAATGTTGCAATTCAAACGCACTATGTCCAGGATGCATTAGGGATGCTGAAGGTTGTGAGATCCAAAGGAAAAGGCCCAGCAGCAAACATCTCGCGTGTAGCTTCTGGCCATGCTCTGAGCTGAGCTTCGCGGAGCATGTGGGAAGTAGGGCCCGATTCCCGGTGCGATCCGTACCCCTGGCCAGGCTGAGTGGGAGCAGGCCGGCGGTTTGCGGCAGGTCTGTCGCGGCTGTGAGCTGGCGTGGTATGAGAAGCTCGCCGGGTGGGTCGGTGCCTGGGGAGTTGTTTGTCCCAGCTGCAGAGAATTGGCTTGGTGGTCGCTGGAGCTAGAGCAGGAGGCAAGTGCTGTGCTGCCTGTGCCAGCACCTTTGCCCCGTTTGGGGGGACCTGGGGCTGCCACCTCCAGAGACACTTCTGGGGTCCCTCACCCTCCTCGCCTGCTCTCTCCCTTTGCGGCAGTCAGTGAGGCCACGTCTGGGTTTTGGTGATTTTGGTGAGCAGTGGGACTGCCTGTGCTGGTGTGAGGCGGGCAGCATTGGCAGTGCTGCCGGGGGTGCTGCCGGCAGTGTTTGCTGTACACGTGGTTGATATTTCGCTCGTTCTCTTCCTCCTCCTCCTCCTCCTCCCCTCTCCCCCCAGCCCCGCAGTTTTAAATATGTTCTAATAATGGCAGCATAATCTACTAGCTGTTTATACTTTTTTAACTTTCTTTTGTTGTAAATATTGTATACTTTTTGTGATTCAAGTTATGTAGCCTATATGCTCTGTAAGGTGATGATTTGTATATACAAAAATGGCCCAGTAATATTATATAGTTTCCCATTTAAAAGGTTATTGAGTAACCTTTGCGTTAGTTTAAACACTACCAGAAATAAAGCTGAGCCAACTATAAACACTCAATTTTTGTATGTTTTCCAAATTGTACTTATTAATGCTTTTGATACTGTATTATGTGCCAATAGTTTCCCAATCACATAGCAGGCAAAAGATATTTTGTACTTTTTGATCCACTGTAATATTTAATAAAAAATGTTACTATCTGTTCCCTTTTGTGTTTGATTAATAATTCTGTAAACAGCCCTTATCGCAATGGATTACATATTATCCCATCTGACCTTTCAGCCCTCTTATATTGGCTTTTCTAGAGAAAGTATCTCCTCCTGCAAATGATTAGATTAAAGAAATGGAAGTTGGCAATTTCCTAAAGGAGGAAGAGACAAGATCTTCAGTCAGTGCCCCTCTATTTTTACAGTGTGCTTACATTAAAGTGTGGCTGTGATCAGGCTGACTGTGGGAATAGCTTTTGAGGGCTTAACATCCATGCTTAGCCAGTGGCTCCACTACCAAATTTGCTCTGTTTGCATCTCAGAGCAGGATTTTTTCCAGCAGTACTGCAGGCTTGAGCTGGGATCTGAAAAATTGCCCCCACTTCTTCCCAGATCAGCCATGGGTAAGATACTGGAGTCTGATGCTAACTGGCAATTTTGCTGATGACGCTAAACAATCATCAAATAATTTTTACTGTATTCCTTGATGGGTCCAAAAAGCCCCCATAAACGCGGGACCCCTTTGCATTAGCACAGCAAATGCTGTTACACTCTGGGTCTCTGCAGGTGGGAAAATCATTTGGGTAGGTGTGGGTCAGGACTGGGTACTGCCATTGCCCAGCACAGTTTAGCAGTGGGACAGGCACCCACTAATCCCCCCATTGTGGGTTAAGTCCATGGTCTTGGGGCAGGTGTGCAGCAGAGAAGCCTCCCCTATCCCTGGGGGTTGAGAAGCTGAGGCCATGGATCGTCCCAGAGTCTGTACAGTGTGCACTGTGTATGAGCAGGCAAAATAAACCTTCCTCTGCTTTAACCTGCTGCATTTTCATTTCCATTGATCTTGTTTATTCTTGTGTTGTGAGAAACAGTAAATAATTATGCCACATGTGAAGTTATGGGAGAAGATGTGACCATCTAGCAAACCTTTTGCCCCATCCACTTCTTTCTTTGTCAAGGTGAGGTGTTTTCTTCTTTTCATGTTGAAAATGCTGTCAACTGTCAACTGCCTGAAGGCAGTGGGGCAAATGTGGACACGTGGATGCCAGCCTTTACAGGAGATGCAGGGATAGCCGAGGTAACTTGCTTTTCAACGCTCCTTGCTTCCTTGTCTGTGGAGTAACATAAACTAACACTACCCGTTCCTGCTGTGCTGGGGGTGCCCACTGGGCTGCCCTACCCACACCGCAGAGTGTGGCCAGGAAAGTGACCCCAAGAGGTTTTCATACCCAGATGAGCCTGGCGTGTGAGTGGCACTGAGGGGTCACAGCATCCTCCCTTGGCTGGGCTGGGCACATCCCAGTGATTTTACTGGGCTTACTTGGCTGTCAGTGCACCCACACACATGCAAGGATTGGAGGGAAGTAGTCTGTGTTGACAATACCCTCCGTGCTTGCAGGGCATCAGGGGCACCTCCTCAGGGCTCAGCACACCCCACTATGGGCTGGTGGGGTCTGCAGGAGGGCAGAACTACACCCAAGAAGAGTTTGCCACCATTTTAGGGACTTGAAACTGCTTTGGGGTTTGAGAGGAAAATGTCCAGTGATCTGAGAGAGGGATAAGGGATGCTGCGCTGCTGGCTTGCTGTGGACAAGGGGTTTATCACCTTGTGACACCAGTTTTTCAACGGTGCTGCCAGCACCATTTTTCAGTGAAACTGCCAGCAGCAGTTTCAGGGTGGCTGAAGCAAAGCAGAAATGCACGTGGCGTTGCTGGCTGCAATTTAGTTCTCCTGGCTGAGGGCTCTTAATTCTGTCTCTTGCTGTCTCACCTTTCTGCAGTTACAGAGCTATGCCCTGTGCTGGGCTCCTTGCAGGAGGAATAGGAGCACTGATTCCAGATTGCTCTTGTTTCTGGGCCAGGGCAGCTGTGTGCCTGCTGCACACACTCTTTGAGGACCATGCAGAACCTTCACAAGCCTGGCACAACCAGTCAGGGCACAGAGAGCTGAAAGTGGATGGAGATTCTGGGGCAGGATCCCCATGCCCTGAATGGATCTTCTGGGGTGTGGCTCAGGAGCAGCTGCATTGCTTGCCAGTGTTTTGGGGCCAATTGTAACCCCCTGGTGATGCCAACCTGTTGGGAATGGGGCCCTTTCTCTCCCTCTCTGCCTCACCAGTAATGTCTCTGCACCAGAATATTTCAGGAACACTTTTTAGGAAAGTTTCTGCTGCTGGGAGGAGCTGATCACACACAGACATCACTGGTAATCCTCACTGGCACAGTAATTGCTCTGGGAAATGCAGCTCTCGCCCACAGGCTTTCCAGGAATATCAGTCAGACACCTTTTGCTCTTCCCAAAGCACAACCAACAGAGCCTGTATGTTTGCCTTCCCCAATTTGGGCACGCTCACAACTGAGATGCTATGGGTGCATACTACCTCTGCAGATTAAGAGAAACGTGGCAAGGCTGGATGGCCTTGGGAAAAGCAAAAGGAGTGTTCCCCAAAGCATCCCCAGCCTCCCGCATGCGTGCCTGGACCTATGGCTGCTGGAGGTTTGCATTCCCGCAGGAGAAAGCCATTGCTGCAGCCAGGTAGTGTCCCCTCCTGCCCCCTGCACAGGGGCCACGTGTCCAGCAAGCAGGCAGGGACGCGAAGGCTGCTGGATACAGCTTAATCTGTGCTTTCATTTAGCTTTTCAATTTATCCTTTATGATTAAAAAAAGGGTATTCCCGATGTCAGATGCTCCATCTAGTGCTCACCTGGGGAATGAACCCCCTGGGTCACAGGCCAAGCCTTGAGTGGGGGGTCCCCTGTCCTGGTGGATGGGGCATTAGGGATGGGACCCTCCACAAGGGCTGGCAGGCTGGGGTGCAGAGGACAGACATGCCCAAAATTGGATTGGACAAATCCATGAAAACTTTTGTGGCTGCTGAAAAAACAGTGGGTTTTGTACCTGAAAAAACAGTTACAAATGCCTCATTCAGGTGACCACAAGTGTGGTGGCAGCTGTGAAGATCTCCCCGTGAGGGGTGGCCAGGGCCCAGCACTTGTGCCTTGTCCTTGGGTGCTGCACCGTGGCACAGGCACGAAAATCCTGGTAACTCCCTCCTCCTCCTCCTGTTGCTGCTTCTGAGAACAGAGCTGCCTAACAGAGCTGCTTGATGTTGGTGATGAGCATCAAAGCATTTACCAAACTGTCCTGTACATGGGGGCTGCTCACCTGGGAAAGGAGGTGCTGAGGGTGCCCAGCCCATGGGGGGTTACTTTAAGAAAGGAAGAAATAGGAGCAAAAACCACAGAACTTGCAAACATTCCTCAGTTTGCTCGGAAATTTATTCAGGAAAGGAAGAAATCCCCCACCCCACCCATTGCTGAGGCTGTCCCATGCCCTCCTCTGCCACAGGCCCTGCTGCAAGGCAGCACTGTGTGTGAAGTGACAGTGTGAGGTGACATGAAGCCATCAGTCAATGCTGTGCCATGAGGCAACGCCATGCTGAGGCCTGGCCATGAGAAAATGCCATGAGACAATGCCATGCGGTGAGGGGCTGCCATGCCATGAAGGTGATGCTGTGAGGGGCTTTCGTGCTATGAGGGGCTGCCTTGCTCTGAGGTGATACCATGAGGGGTTGCCATGCTGTGAGGGGATGATGTGAGGGTCTGCCATGCTCTGAGGTGATACCATGAGGGGTTGCCATGCCGTGAGGGGATGCTGTGAGGGTCTGCCATGCTGTGACACCATGCCATGCCATGAGGGGCTGCCTTGCCGTGAGGTGAATCCTGTGAGGCGCTGCCACGCCGTGAGGGGATGCTGTGAGGCAGTGCCATGCCATGAGGTGATGCCAGGCTGTGATGCAATGCTACAAAACTTCCCATCTTGCACAAGCCAGTAAGAGCTGCTCTTTGTCCATTTTGGCGCCAAAACTGTTTGTTTGTTGAAACAGGCATCTCCTGACGCCCAGGGGCTTGGGCACACCACAAATGCCACCTCATGCTGGGAGACACCAGAGGGGTGAGCATCAGCTCCAGTTTGTTTTGGGGCCACCATATGGGGGTGTGGGAGCTGCAGTGCCAGTAGGCAATGCCATATCCCTTCCATGAGGCAGGTGCCATGATGGGGCTGAGCTGTATGAGTGGGAGCGGGAGGCAAAGGTGGGAGGCAGCCATGCTGTGCTCCCAGCACACACCCCAAGCACTAAAGGGTACTCAGAGGACACAGGGGGATCCCATGCCATGAAGATGAAACTATTGCACCTCTCTCGTTCTGTGGATGGTTCATGGATACACCTAAACACAATTTAACTGAATTTACAGGCAGCCCAGGTGTGTGTAAGCAGGGGTGCAGTGATTATCTGCAGTGAGAGGTGCTGGCTGGTGTTGATCAGAGCAGAATTCAGCTCTTGTAACCTATACATTACGTGTGCACAATTTGGTTTAGCCACTGCTGGTCTGGTGTGGGAAGCTCAGGCAGTGCTGAATCTCTCAATTGCCCTGCACGTCAGTGTCTACACCCCACTTGACTCCCACTAGGATGGCTGAGCCCTTGGCATGAGCAGAACGTGGGGTCACACAAGCAGGTGATGGCCATGTGGCTCTTCTGGGCTGGTACCTTCCATGGTCCCCTTCACTCTCCGGTACCAATGGGGGGAATTATTGAGCTGCTGGCAAAGGAGGCACACACGGGTGCCTTGTCTCCCCAACACTGTATCGCACACCTCTGCTCAAACCCTCCACCCTCTGCAGGGACAACAGGGCACTCTTCTCCTCTCACAGTGCTCCCTCGTGTTTTCTGGCAATGCTTTTGTCTGCAAGCTCCCCAAAAAACAGCCAGGCAAAGCAAGCTTTCCCCCTCTGCCCCCCGCCAGTGTCTGTGGAGCTCTCAAATGAGGAATAAAGCCATTTGTTTCTAATTATATTTGGCAGCCACTCAGAGAATTTAGGACTAAAGCACGCAATTTTTTTTGCTCCTGATTAAAGCACTTGACCTCATAAGCAAAAAGCAAAGATTTCAACATACAAGTAGGCTAGTAACAAACTGCAGAGAAAAGACCAAAAAAGAAAACCCCCTTTGCTCTAGATACACAAAATAATTCATTATGAAACAAAAGGCAGAATATTTAGTGCATCGCCCAAGCTCGCCTAGGGCTCAGCTAACTGCCCAATTACTGCTTTTAGAGCTCTTACTCTGAGCACAGGCACACACAGAGAAGGCCCACATGCCCCATTGAGCCCACGGCGTGCACGTGGCCAAGACCCATTTGCTGCCTGTGGGAAGAAAGCATCTTTCATGGGACAGCGCCAGCCTGCCGGGCCCCTGTGCCTGGCTGGCGGGATGGCTGGGATGAGGACCAGTGACAGTGAGTACGTGAGTAGTTGTCATCTTCTTTTTCCCCCTGTATTCCCAGACTGAAATAGATTTTACCCACTGGGTGCAGCATCCTCAGTGCCTAATTTCAAGGAGTGGATGCCCTGGGGTGCCCTGGACAGGCTGGGGGCTGCAGACCCTCCTTCCTGCCCTCAATCTGGCAGCATCCAGCTCCCCTGTTTGCTATTTTCCCTACCTTTAATGCACCACAAGGATGTGTCGCAACTGCAGAAGAGTCAGTTGGCTCCCAACCAAGAGAAATAGCAATGATCTTGATGGCATCCTTTAAAATAGCAGAGAAACCAGCTCAAACAGAAATTAACTACCCTGTGAGGTTCCGTGGTCCATAAAATACTTCCCTCGGCTCCATGGTTTTAAAATAACATGAAAGAAATACTTTCCATAAAAAGTAGTTAACTAGCATACAGATCTTTTTTTTTAGTTGTAATTCTGAGAGTCATACCCAAACAAAATAGTTATACAAGCATTAAATTATACATTAAAGAAGGCTGATAAAGACGGTGGATTACAGAGTTACCATATAAGATTTCAGATATACAGATAACAGCATTATTAACATTTCTATTAAAGGTGACCTATAAAAAAGGGACAAAAATAATCTCTGATGCTTCTGATTTCTTGTGATGTAGGAGAAATGGCTCCAGCCCAACTGCCACCTAGTCCCTATTATCATCCCTGTCTGCTTCCCCGCCCCATCCTCTTCCCCCAAAATTAATGGAGAGAGGAGGGCTGCTTTCTTCTGGGACAGACAATATCCAGGCTAATGTTCTCTGTTTTACCTGTGAAACTTCCTTGGAGGGCATAAAATGGATGTTTTTCTCATGGCTTACCTGAAACATTGAGATGGTGAATTTTTAGAGAAGAGATATTTTTTTCTCTCTACTTAACAGGTACCAGGGGTTTGACCACGTGAGCAAAGATAGCAATGGGCAGAGGTAGCTGCAGCAGGGCTGGGGTGGGTGGCTTCTTATGGAGGGCTTATTTTGCATCTTCCCTCCAGTGGTTCTTCCCCTGGGGGAAGAACCCAGTGCCTCTGAGGTTGTTCCTGTGCTTCAGCTCTCCCTGGGGTGGCGGCACCACCTGCCTCACCCCTCCATTCCCCTGCAGAGTTTCATAATGCCAGTGAGAAATAAGAAATATACAATTATAAACCTATATAATGAAATCTTAAATACATGTTTATATAGAGAAACATATAACTACAAGTAATAAATATATCAAAATAATTTATATAGATATATATACTTGTTTGGATAATATATTTTTTCTCTATAGGTTTATATACTTATATTTATATAAATATATGCACTTTCATTGTATAAATATATAATGTAAATATATAATTACCTCTGAGACTGCTGCTCCTCTGTCCCTGGTGGCTGGGATTGTTTATCAGGTTACTTAGTTGCTGTTACTTTCAAAATTTGTGTGGAAGAAACCAACAAACAAATTGCCATACACAGGCACACACAGAAACACACCACTCCTATATCAGTTGCCCTTGCCATGCCCTGGATTGAACACGGGCACTTTGGAGTCCCACACCCATCTGCGAGTGGTGTCCATCCTGCTCTGTCTCTGCAAACGGAACAACTCTTCCAGCTTGAAGCTGGAATCTCATTCTGGTGTTTGGTCTGTGGCAGCAAGGATCCTGCTCTTATAACCCATCCATATCCAGAGTTAGAGTGGCTTGCAGGAAGGTGAGGGTGATTTTATACCAGCTTCTCCATGCACTTGGGCTTTAACTCCAGGTTATTAATGACTCCAGATTTCCAGCTGTAGCCTGTTTTCCTATACCATTAGTATCTGCTTCGTCATAAGCAATGGGTGCCCTGGGAGCCAGGTGTGACTGTGTGGCCCATCCAGCAACCTGCCTTCAATAGTCATGAAAGGCCCTTTGGAGAAAGACTCTGTGAAGTGTTTCGTCCAACACTTCATCTTATAATACTTACAAAACGTGTCCCCCACCAGCAAAACCAGAAAAGGCTGCCGACACGTGTTGTGGCTGGGCAGCCATCTGCTTTGCCACCATGGACATCTTGTCTCAGGACGTGATAATCACACAATAAAATCCTGGTCCTTGCTGAAGGGCAGGAGTGGGGGGGTGTACATTAAAAACTGCTGAATGGTTCTCTTTTCATTTACTGTAGTTTTTGAATTAGACAAAAACCCGTTTCATGTGATGTGAAAATGAGAAGCTGGCACTACTCCATCAAGAGATGAACAAGAATAGATTACATTTTCCCATCTGGAATTATACTGCAGCCCAGCAGAATACCACCCATATGATATAAAATAAACTTGCAATAAATAAAGCCTGACAACAACCATGTTATGATCACTACATTATGAGTTTACCTGAGTGACATCAACCAAATCTGTTTTGGTGTGGACAGGTTTCTGATCCAAACCAGATCTCCTACAAGGCAGCTGCAGATGCTACTCTTCTCCAAACTGGTAAAAAACACATAAAAATGGTACACAAGAAGAGTCTGAACTGCAGGAAGGGCCTCTGAAGCAGGAATGGGAAGAGAGAGATTTCATTATGTTGTTATGTATATCAGTGGGAAAGGGATTTTGCTCCCGATAACTTAAAATATGATGTGAAAGGCATTCAGGTTTCACCCCTTAGAGTACCTGTGTCCTGTGTCCTGTGCAGCAGCAGCCCCTGACACCCCCTTAGTCTCCACCCACCATGCCCTGAGCCACTGGCTGTCCAGGTCATGGGGGACTTTGAGAAAGCAGCCATTATTCTCACAGTCCCTCTGTCTTCCCCTGCATATTCTGCTTTCAGCTGCTAATAGAGATGGAGGAACCGCTCCAAGAGGGGAGCCACCAGTTGTATTTTCCACTGGCTGCTTTGGAGGGTGTGTTTGTTTATCCCCCTCTCTCCTCACTGGTGTGTGATAGCCGCGCTCAGAAGGAGCATCTGTTCTTCATTTAGAGCCAGCGCTAAGCTACTTTTGCTATGGGATTGATGGAGGCAGAAGGAGATCAAATGATTTATCCAAGTTCAGATGGAGTCCCAGTAAAGAGCTTGTCTGTAGCACCTATTGATTATTGGTCCTGCTCCGTTCAGAGGAATTACATGGATCAAAGAACTGTAACCAGCATGGAAGCAACAGCAGTTCCCAACTCAGTCCAGATTCAGCTTTTCAGATGGGCCCTTATAAGGCTGTGTATGGAAAATCCCAGAGAAGGCCGAGAGAGCTATGCACTATTAGAATTAGGATACATCTCCATATGGATCAGGCACAAAGGAATTACAGCTGCATGCTGGATACTTCAAAAAAAGCAACAAGGTTACTTGGACTAGAAATCCACTGGCCCCTCCATCTCTGGAGGAGACGGCTGTGGGCTCTGTGCTCTGCTGCTGCCACCGCCCTGCTCAGTGCCACCCCCACTCTTCAGTGCTGCTCCTCTCTCTCTGGTGTTGCAGGGTTTGGATATGTTATTAATTTTCATTCTTATTATTTTTTCCCAAACCAACTTTTTTTAAAAGAAGCTCTGCCCAGGCTAATTGGGCCTCCTGAAAGCAAACTGTACTTGCTGGAAAAATGCAATAGTGTACATGATGCCATGATGGCTGCAGGGCCTCAGCTATCACCACGTGCCAGATCATCCAGAGCTGGACAGGACACCACTGCACATCTCCCTGCTGTGCAGTGCATGGATCAGCACAGAAGATGCACCTGGCAAATTAGCACCAGTGTCCCTTGGCTGAGTGAGAATTGCTCCATCAACACAGCCGTCCTCACAAGGGGAGCAGCCCCCAGCTTTGACACTGCTACAACTGAGACAGATGCCCATAGAAACTGGAAAAGTTGTGCTTGTGACTTTTTTTTTTTTTTTTTTAATTTCCTTACCCAGTTGAGAAGACAGGAAGAGGGGAAAGGATGAACATGCAATTTCTTGGGTTCACTTGGCTGAGAAGCAATGGGCAGATGCAGAAGTTGTGTGTCGTGTTTTACAAGCCCAGCTGCCTGGGGTTCTACAGTGTGTGCCTTAATAGGCTGCTGGCAGTGTTAAAACTTATGCATACACGTGTGCACACAATAGGCAGGACAAACACCTTAAAATTTAAGCCTCAAATTAATGGTTAATTATTATCTGGAATTAGTATGGATGTAAAATATCTGTTCCTCCACCCCTCCTCTTCACAGTCCCTGAATTATATTCTGTAACTAGAGTGGCAGCTTCTTAAACACTCTGTTTCAGATCATACTAACTTGTAACATTTTTACTTGGCTTTTGAACCTGTTCAGAAAGGTTTGCAACCGGCAGTTGCACCGAGGAGAGTGACCATGCTGCACACCTCAGCTCTTCTGAGTTCAGGTGTGACCTCTGTCTGCAAGCTGAGACCTTCTGTGCGCAGATATCATCTGAGCCTGTCTCTTCCAATTACACCCAACTCTTCTGTCAGTTATCCTGCAAGATGTCACACAGGAGAGCTTCTGTGATCCACGCTGAGCAAACGTCAGCTCAAGCTGCCCACAAACATGGTTATGTAAGAGCCGTGCTTTGCTTTTGCTTGTACCACCCAAGTCAGCCAGGTGTTTAACTCCCTTGTGTTAGAGAGAGCTCAGTGGTGAAGAGACTACTTGGTGGAGAGTGGAGGGATATTACTCACATTCAGTATTTCATATGGGGACAATTCACTACAAATGTCTCACCACTGATACTCTTCTCTGCCAGGCTCTCTCCAGAAAAAAAGACCTGTGAGGGTATATGTACTCCAATGATTTCTAATTTCAGGCAGCTTGGAGGCATCCTCACTGCAATTTGGCTTGTGCTCACTGCTGCAGGAGCAAGGGAAGACCACCTGTCTGTCCCCAGCCACGGTGAGAAACCTGACCAGCAGCATTTAATTAATTTCCATCAAAACTGGGAAGGGAATGAAACAAGAACAAGTGCCTGACAAACCTCTCCAGGGTGAGAGGTGAACACTGCTCACTGCGAGCTGGTTAACCTTCCCAGGAAAACTTGGATTTACGCAAATACCATGTTCCCAGAGTTGTGAAAAACCAGATTTCCCTCTCTGCCTGGTACGTGTTCCCTCTCCCTGGCTGTCCCCGCGCCGGGCGCTGCTGCCCTGCGCGGCCCCTCCAAGCTGTGCTGCCGGCAGGACCCACCCTTCGCAGCCAAAAACCTTCCAGCTGGTCACGAGTTACGCAGGCCTGGCTTTCTGTTTTCTCCTTACGTGTGTGAACAAGCCTTGCTTGGAGCCTGCGGGCATGGAGGCGGTGTAAATGAAAGCGTAAACACGGCCATTCTCATTAATGGATGTGCCGAGTGCGGTGTGCTGCGGCTTACGCAACCCTGCTTTGAACAGTCTGCGAGGAATTCATAGAATTCTCATAAATCTTGATCGTTTCACTTTCATTGAGGGTTTTTATTATTCCTTTTTTAATTTTGTTTGCTTTTTTTTTTCTTCTCCCCCCATTAATCATTCTCTCGTTCAGAAGTTCCTCTCTCCAGCGAGGGAGAATTAAAAAGCTCTGCTTGGCAGAGCCAGTGAACCGCACCAGCTGAATACTAACAAGGATGAGGGTGGCTCTCGAGCAACGTGTGGGCAAAGAAGGGATGTAGCCACTCAATCCAACATGTAGCCTTCCAGGAACGCTTGGATGCTCTTTGTGAGCAATGCAGCTATGCAAAGGAGTAATCTGGTCCTAATCCCAGTCTCACCAGCTTGGCGGATACCA
Source organism: Myiozetetes cayanensis (assembly GCF_022539395.1). Taxonomy (NCBI): domain Eukaryota; kingdom Metazoa; phylum Chordata; class Aves; order Passeriformes; family Tyrannidae; genus Myiozetetes; species Myiozetetes cayanensis. The sequence goes on from NW_026086605.1 coordinate 30,931,049, forward strand.
CTGTGAGCTTCATGACATTTGGCCATCTATGTCATGCTCCAGCTGCTACAGTCCTGCAGTCAACCATGGTTTTGTGTGTAAGATCTACCCTTTGGCTCCTTGATCACTTCTAAAAAGTCCAGTACCTTAAAACAGTCTCTTAGGAAACCATTGTCCTTAGTTACTACACCAGGAAAAGCAGAGGTGTAGGGGGGAAGAAGGGGAAATCAGAGGAGCCCACTGTGACAGTGGGAGCCATCCAAGAGGGAGAAGAAGAGTGGGACAGCCCCTGAAGTAACATACAGAGGAGATGAGGCTGGAGGGATGGTGGGGAACAACCATGGGGTAAAGTTGCAACTGTGCTAACACTGAAGCACAGCGGGTTTGCTTTAAACAGGTAAAATTGTGGAGATGTGTCTAAAACCACCTCATTCATGGGTCTCAACTTTCATGGCAAAAGAGCCTTCATGGCAAAAGAGCTCTCATGGCAAAAAAAAGCCCTTTGAAGTTTGACCTACTGGACCAAACAACCGAAATGTTAATATACAAATAATATTCCATTACTGTTTTTAAAGCCATCTGCCCTCAGTATTAGGATTTTGGGTTGGCAAAGAGGAATATTCTTAGCAAATAGTTTTACTTATAAACATGCTTTAATAGTAAATACCTGGTAGTCCTGGTCAAATGCTCATCTTGTGAAAAACATCGAGGAAGGAGCATGAAGCTGGAGCCCTGCAAAAGGATTTATCCCTTATATCCCCATTATCCCTTACACTGGCGAGGCATCCCCCGAAGGTGGGAGCAAGGCTCCAAGGGAGCCCACGGACCACTTCCAGCCCTGGGGTGAGGACCCCGCTGTCCCTCCCACTGCAGCTCCAGGCACCAGGGGAGCACCAGCCCCCTCCTGAATTGCTGCCCTCATGGCCTCGGGTGTGGGGCCTGGCAGCGCACAGGGGTCTCGTCCTGGCAGGCACCAGAGGAGATGCTCCCTGCTGAGCTCAGGAAAGCTCTGCCTCTCCTGTCCTCCAAAAAGCAAACAAAAACACAGCAGGTTTGGGCCACAAGCAGCAATGACCCCACAGTCTCCAACCACACAACATCACCAGTGCAGTGGCCTTGACAGGTCCACCGGCCTAGCATTATGTATCCTGATTATTTTCTTTTTCATAGTAGTTAGGTGGTTAATTACCTGAAGGTTGCAAGCTGAAGTCTTGTTTTTCATACATGACTTAGTAATTAAATTACCCCAGTTGCTATTACATAACGTAAGTAACAGCTACTTGATTTTAAAAGAATAGTCAAATTTGGCAGACAGTTCACAGTAATTTCGTTTTATATTGGAGCCTAATGCTAAGAGATTGCACAGAAAGCAGAAGGCAGCTGCCTGCAATAGCCTGAAATTAGCGTGTGGTAACCAACAACTATTATTATTGTATTACTGTTTGTAATTCCCAAATGAAGAATTAAATTTCTATAATAGATACAGCTTTTAACAAAAACAAAAAATAGAAGTATTTGCTATGTCTGTCAAGGAAAACTCTTTTAGGAAATTATACCATTGAATGTACATTTCCCAAGGGAAGGGGGAAGGAAAAACCCTCAGCCTTGCAAAATTCCTTTGCACAGGGCTTTGGCTTTCCACAGATGCCACTGCAGGATTGTCTCAGGTTTCTTCTAAAGGGCTGGCAGAAAGGTAGATTTATCATTTAGAGATGAAAATGAGCTAATTACATTTTTTAGCCATAATACACCTTTGCTGTAACTGCATTTAGGTTGTAATTTAGCGTTCACTTGCCAAAAAATGATGTTCCCTCTTCCCCACGAAGCGACAAGCCTGGGTGCTGCATTTCTGCTTCTTAACATGTGTCTGACCAAGTCTGACAAATTACAGGGCTGGTGACTAGGAACACAGGATCACATTTCAGGCTCTTAGAGCTTATATTGGCCAGTAAATTTTTGACCTTAATTTTAAAAGGCTTTTAATTCTGCATATCAGTTTTTATATGGGAAGGCCAGCTCAGGCGTGGGGACCTTGGCACTAACCTGATCTCCCACCCAGACCCAAAAGTAACTCAAACAATCAATGTATCTTTAATTTGAAATGCTTGATGACTAATCTCTTGTTTTCTTTAATAATGATCTACCCTTAATCATTATGAATGGTAAATAGTCTATTGCAGCATCGATAGAAAGAGTTCCTATGGGAAAATGTTCCCCTATAGCTTTAATTTAAATATGCATTTTCACATCACACTTACCAAATCCTTACCTTTATGCTATCACATGATTACAGGTCCATTAACTAATCACATTTGACAACTTGTTTATTGAGGGGAGCAACTATTTTACATCTCTTGCCTGGGAAAGAAAACACTCTAACAAACAATTATTCAGCAGCTGCAATCATGGAGCACTGAATTAATTGCTTTGAAGATCTCAGTCAAGAAGATCTTGATAAAAAAATCAAAGAAAATGTTGTTTGACAGAATGCATGAATGAGAATGCCAGGAGGGACTGTGGCTCCGTAAGCTGGAGCCCTGCTCCAGGGAGCTCTGGATGAGGACCTGGAAACACTGCACTCAGCAGAGGAGGCGGCCGTGGAAAAGCTCATTTGCTTGTTTGTTCTTTTAAGTTTTAGTTTATCAAAACCAGAACTTATACATATAATTTGATTATAGGATCAGGGTGCTGCTAAAAGGGCAAACAAACTTGAGCACGATCAGGTCTATGAAGGCTGACACATGGATATTTCATACAAGTAACCTCCGTTGACGACTTCTCGTGACGTACAAATATTAACCCAAAGGGTACTCTGAGGCTTAATCATTATAAAACACTTTAAAACTTTCTCCCTGTGACAGCTGCACTGGAGTGGGTTAAAAAGCATGTTGGGATCTCAGCTCTGGACCTGGCTGGGCAGAAGTGTCTTGGTGTGCTGTGGTACTGGGGAAGGCAGCAGTGCCAGTGCCATTCACTCCCTGACATGTATCCTGGGGGGCATCAGGAGAGTTTGCATCTCAGGTGTGCAAACTGGTGCTCTGTTGGGACCAGAGCCTTGTAGAAAATAGTGGGATCACTGCTAAAGCTTGAGGCAGGTACTGAAGATGTCAGTTGGAAAGGGGTTTCTAATCTCTCCTTGTCTGTGACTGCTGCTCCTTCAATAGCATGAGGAGGACCAGAGTGTTTCACAGGAGACAGTCCTAAACTCTGCTTCCCCAAACTCTGCTCCATGGACAAGTCCCAGCCTGCAATGCACTGGCCAAACCCAAGCCACGCTTCCTTCTTTCAGCCACTGTAATAACCCCATGTGTCTTGCAAGTCAGTCGAGATTAAATATGTTCCTGACAGATAAGACTAATTCCTACAGTGACATTGAAAAGGGAAGGAGAGTTTAAGGGTTCAAAACTCTCTGTAGTAAGGGGCTTCAAAAGTGTAGTATGAGACTAAACAATATCATCTCTGAATATTATGTCACTATAGAAAGCTGAGAAGGTCGCACAGTAAGCTGAAGGGCAGCGATAACGTCAGGTGGCTTCTCAGAAAACATCCTAATTGAGATTCTGGGCATCACATCACACTTGTAACAGTTCAAACTACCCTGTTCTTACCTTAAAAGTAGCTTTGCCAGCGTCACCTCTCTAGAAATGGGGAGAACTAGAATTCTTTTTCCTTTCCTGCATGCCCCCACTTCAGAAGTTCTGTGAGGATGGCGGTATTTAGGTCACAGTCATGAACATTGCACTGTTTTGCCAAATCCAGCACCACTAAGGACTAATATCTCAAAAAGTGTGATGGAAACTTCTGTCACAACTGTTCCTATTTATAAATGAAGAGCGGAGAAGCCACGGCCCCTGCATTGACTCTTGTTTAATATCAGAGGGAGCCCAAACTGAATTTATACACTTGTAGCTATGTACCCTGATTCAAATAATTGTTTCTGCAGCAACCCTTGGCTCTCTTTAATGCTTCAACATGAGACAGATGGAGCCTAACTAAATAATTGGCTCTATCTTTTCCTTCTGTCTCTTTTTTTTTTTTTTTGCAGGTATGGTTCACAGAAATTGCCCTGGTGAAGAAAATGTCGAAAAATCCAAGTAAACAAATAATTGCTGAAATTTATATTAATCATTAAAGCAAGTTGTAGAGTAGGAGGAGACCAATATGTTGTGGTTTATCCTTATGAAAAATGTAAATAGCAGGTTATGCATTAATGCTTGGAAATCACTAACTTTACTTGCTAAGGAATTATACAATTATTTTAAATGAATGAATGGAAAAGTGTGCATCAGTCTGTAGGCTCAAGTGGCTATTGCATGAGCTGGGATAAACCTGAGGTGTTCCCAAGACAGCAGACCTTTATCCTTCTTTACTGTAGGGTAATGATCGAGCAAATATTTAAGAAACTTTCTAATGAGGTCATGAGTAAAATGTGATGTATTATTAGACACACAAATGAACTCTTATTAAAATAATAGAAAAATCCTGATAGATTAGGGCATGGTATAATAAATCCAATTTAACCTGGAACTGTGCATGGAATACCATTATTAGGATTTGTCCTTAATAAAAGGCTTTCCATTTAGTTAATAAAATTTTAGACTCTACTAACCTTTGAGCAATGTTTCTTCCACATCAAGTAGTCTGTGCCATGTGACAAAGCTACGGTGGTGAGAAGAGCAGCCTCGTCCTCTGGGTCCAGTCACTAAGTCGGGGTTCAGAGGAAAGGCAAAGTTGCCACAGGCCTTCAGTTTTCCCAAAAGCCAAATGCACAGGCTGAGAATCTGTCAGCTCAGTACCTCGGCAACTGGCACCACAGCTGATCCATCCACATCACGGGAAGGTCAGTTAAATTGCTCTCAGTTTATTTCAAAAGCTCTCAACCCTCGCGTACAGACGTGAGGGACTGAAGAGTAATGATCTCTCAAAACCGGAGGAAGTAAAGCAGCTGCTGCCATCTGAAAAACAAATGCTGGGAGGACAAAGCAGCTCGCTCGTGCCAGCCATGCAGCCAGAACAATTTTTCCTGCTATTGAGAAATTTGTAAGGGAGATGTTAAGCTCACCATAACAGCACTAAGATCTTCTTCTCTTTCCCAAGTTACATCTTTATTTAAGCACAGACCATTCCAGCCACAGAGCGACAGAAATATTTGTTTGGTTTTCACTAACGCAGAATGAGCAGCTAAACCAGACAATACTAATGAACATATTCTGTTCTTGTAAATCAAGGGTTCCCCTGAGCGAGCAGTGCTTGTTCAGCTCTGGGCACCCCATTCAAGAAAGATATTGTCAAAATACATGTGGGATTTTGAAATAGACACTAATTAGAAAATGGAAAATATAATCAAAAAAAAGATAGAAGAGACTGGGACTGTGCCTTCAGGGTGAAAAAACTTAAGTAGGTATTTGTGTTTTGGAACCACCTTTATAGCCAATGACAAAAAAAAAAAAAGGGAATGTGAGGACAAATGCTGACTCTTTCCCTTTTAGCAAAAGAAAATGTACAAATTTTAAAGTTTGGAAAGAAAACTCTCATGGCATATCAGCAAACTGCAAGTCCTATGAGGCAACAGTGATGCCAAAATTTAAGTAAATTAAAAAATACAATTTTTTTACTTTTAACTGCTACTATGAATTCATGTCCAGACAGAGACATACAGTGAAACTTTGACAGACTAAAAGGCTTCCCACGTCTGCATATAAAAGAGCTTGTAATTACTAAGGGCTGGGAAGAAGCGCTCTGTGTATGAAACAACTCCACAACTTCCTTCTGCAGGTATTCCTGTATCACCTTCTGACACTGGACAAGAGCGAAAATAAAACCTTCAGGTAAGACAATGTATATAATAAACAATATTCTTTTGTAACTATTTTGCAAGAAGTTTATAGAACTGTGAAGAAAAGCCTTAACAGAATAAAAGACACTTCACTAGTTATTATAATTTTTCTCCCTTTGGGGAGGTACATAAAGAACATTTGAAAAGCTATCTTGATATAAAAAATCTTGAAAGATTGTTCTTTCCTCATGAAAAGCAATTTATGTTGATGTCTCACAAACTCTTTTTTTTCTGTATTTAATACGTATATGGAACAATTACAGTTTAATCATTTGCAAATGGTTACATGAAAAGATCATCATATCTTACATTACCATGATCCCTTAAAGCAAACTGCAGCAGCTTTAGCTACAGCAAGATTTTCATTAAATCACTCATCTGCATTGCCTTGCCTTGGAAATATGAATCCCACTTTGTTTGTTTTATGGACTCTTAAATTAGTCAAATATCCCAAAATTAAAACATCTAGCAATTCCCTCTATGTTTATTACAGTTATTTTATAACTGGGCCAAAAGAACACTTCACTTGAGCGGCACAGTTGGCTTTGAATTAGCAAAGCCACACTGAGCTCCAGCCAGTGAGGCAAACGGGAGCTCCACTTCAGCACAAGGCTGCCTGTGAAAGGAAAAACAATTAATGGATGGGATCAGTAGTGTCAGTGGCTCATTTATGAAGCCACCTTACAAAGCAGACAGAATGACGTAAATCTGCTTCATGGCGTGTTTTCCTGCAAGTCCACGAGAGAAGTAAGATAGCACCTAAACTACAGTGTTGTGGAAACAAGGGGCTTCTCAGGTACATTTCTGACTTTATCTATATGCACAGGGATCCATCTGCTGAGTACACTGCATGGCAGCCAGCACCCATTGCTCAGCCAGTTAAATGGCTTTTCCTCCCTTCCTCCAGTTCAGAAAACTGAGGTTTTCTGTTTGCTGTTACCAGTGCAAGCCTAGAGGGGCACAGTAACAACAGGCCCAGGGCAAAAGTAGCTACCCCTGAGCTCTCTGATTTTACAGCATCCATCACCCACGGTTTAGACACTGGAGCAGAACTTAATGTAGTTCCAGGCTGAAGAAAACTACACTAAAACCTTTTCATTCTAGAAATGTTTTTAATTTCACTTACATATTTTAATAGCAAAAAAATAAAAAGGAAGATTTCTGTTCTAACATTTCACAATACATTAGTGTCCAAATCTGCATTTTTCTATTAAGGCAATCTGCATTAATTACACATCAACTCAGAATACTAGGACAGCATTTCCAAATATGTACAAACCACCATAAAATAACTATTAGTTTTATTACCATAGAAAAAAAAATCACAATACTAGTAAAAATGTAAACATTTGAAGCTAATGCCTTTAAAAATCACAAAAGGTACCATCTACCATTCCAAGACCAAGTAAACAGCTGAAAACATTAGCTAAATATAAGAAGTTACCACATTAAGTCTTTATTCAGTCAATATTTAAAAAGTTGTTCATGTTCTGTAAAATTCATATTCCAGTTTGGACTAGCAATTACTTTCAAGTTGTATTTCCTAAAAGAGGAGTTCAGGCTGACTCCTGTCTCTGTCCGACTTCAAGGCAGCAATTCCACCACTTAATTCTGCTTTTAAGCAGCGTTAACTCATTCCACCAGCCAACAAGCAGGTACAGTTTTCAGAGCAGGCCTGACATGTTCCTCACAGAAGTACCTCATCCCATGTGTAGTTCAGCAGATGCCACCAGTGTCTTCCCTGTGCTACACTGAGTCTCTTGAGCCATGTGTTCTGGGCTCAGGGTCTCTGAACAAATACCGTTTTTCCATGGAATTCCCTGTCAGGCAGCAGTGCTCCAGCTTGCCTGCACAAATGGGAACACGGGAATGGGATGCAAGGGCTGGGAGAAGCCACAGGTCTCCTGCTGTCCTCCAAGCCTTGTCCCAACAGGAGGCTGGCTAATGTCTCCTGTGCCTTTGTGAAGTAGTTCCTATTTCGGCATCATTTACATGTGTTATCAAATGACTTTTGGGTTCTGATATTTTGAGTCATGCAGTCAAAGCACCCTCATGATTAATTGCAGCTGATAAGATGGTGTAATGGTTACATTCTCTTTCACTGCCCAGCAGTAGCATTTCCCATATGGAACAGGCACCTTCTGCCTCTTGACTCCCCTCACTTCCCCTTGGAAGGACAAAAGCCAACAGTTCCCTAGCTCCATGTGCTGCCAAAAGATGGGATTCAGTGACCATCACCCTTCAAACCTCACAGCATGGGAGCTGAATCAGCACCAAATTTAAACCACCACTGTACCACACTGCCACAGACCTGGCTTCCTCCTCATAGAGTGCTGGGCACAAACAACTTACTGGTACTAATGCCTGTTTTGAATATTCATCCTCACTACAGTCAGGAAAACTTGTGAAAAAACACAAAGGGATAGTTCTAATTTCTGAAGAAGTCTATACAATGATAAGGGACCAGTACCAGTAGTAAAGTATTACAATTTGAAACTATATGGAAAAGACAAAAAACATCAACTTTCCTCACAGATGTATCCTCTAATTATATTCCTAAAATTGTGCTCCTCTTTTATTACTAATATTTATGTTCTACTGCATAGACAAAAGTTAAGTACAAATGTATTTCCTAAAACTGACTTTACTGTACAGCTAAGACCATTGTTGGCTGGTAGCCCACAGGTTTTATTAGTTAAACCATCTTGCTTAACAGAAAATGCAAAGGCAATATTGGCAATAAGAAGGAGGGAAAAACAGAAGGAAGACTAAGTCAGCAACAATAAATACTGAAACCTGAAGTCAACTGTTGCTTCATAATAGGGATCATATAATTCTGAAGCAGGATGAGCAGGGTAATTAATAGCCTAGTTTGTTTAGTGATGAGCACAGCACTATAATGAACTAGCCCACATGAGCCCAACTTAAGGAGAGATATAAAATATAAATAAACACAGCGTCATGGAGAACAGGTCTTGAGCAACAGGTTGCATTTCACTCTTCGATATAGTAAGCTTGGCTTGCAAAGACACCTGCACTGAAATGTTACCCACAAGAACCCTAAGTCACCTACTGAACATGTGAACATGTAATTTGCTTTAAAATATCAGTACTAGATCAAATTAATATGCTGAAGACAGAAAAATAATTTAAAAATACAGTATTAATAGGGATTCAGCAACAATTATAGCTGTTTTCCATTAAAAGCAACTCCATGGCCTGTCTTGTTTGCTTTTCCCCACCTCCTTATCCATGTCACTGATGTAATAAAAACTTATCACTCTCTCTACAAACCTTGCCTTCAATTTTAAAAATCAATGATCTGGAAGAAACTGTAAAAATCACTTGCAATAAATTTGCAAAGGACATGCAGACTGCTGGTGTAGTAAAGAACGAGGACAGGTCACTTACACAGAGCAATCTGGATCACTTCATAAGCAGTATTTTAATGTGGTAAAATACAGTGTGTATTTCTAAGAAAATATAAGGTAGGATAATAAGAGGATGATGTACCGCATTCTTGAGAAAGACTCCGAAGAAGCCTTGAGCCATAAAAGTCAGCATCCAAGGCAATGCTTCCACAAAAAAAGAGCATAATGCAATTTTTGAGGAAAGAGGAGAGGGAGATATTCATCAGAGTAAGAGGATCACGTTGTGTCTCTATACAGTCCTGATGGATCTCTATTGACATGTGGCATCTCATTCAGATGCCACCCTTAAAAATATTTCTATACACGAGAAGTACAGAGAAGAACGTGAAGATTAATTAGTCTTGGATAACATTCACTGCCACAAGAAAGTTAAGGAATTCAGTACGTCTCATCAGAGAAAAGGTTAAAAGGGACATAATCATGATTTACAGCTACACACAAGCAATTAGAAAAGCTGATACTACAGAGATCAATATAGGCAATCAAATGCATAAAAAGACCAAAATAACTTAAGGTGGAGCTAGAAATGCAAATAGAAAATCAAGTGAAAAATGTACCTGGGGTAATTAACTATTGCAACAGGAGGTATGACTGAATTCTCATCACTTGAAGACTTCAAATTAATATTAAATGCCTTGCTAAAATATGTATGTTCAGTTCAAAACAAAGCCACTGAATTTAATAGAGAAACTGCTCGTTGAAATTCAATGGCCTGTTGAATTTAAAAATAAATCCTCATTATGGTGCCTTCTTGCCTTATATATTTATGAGATTTATTTTTAAATATAACCACTAAATGGAAGAGGGTTACCAAGAAAAAGGTATTTTTTTCTTTCCGAGCACAGCAACATTGAAGACTAGATTTAAAGCTAAATAAGCTGCATTTTGGAAAATATGCTTTCTCCCCCTGTTTATTTTCCTATTCCTTGTTCAGAGTTGTACAGTCCACTTAGTCAACTGCCTGATTTACATAATCATGTAGTTATTCTTCAGTTTTTCTGTCCCTATTTATAAACCATTCACAAACCATCCACTTAAGTAACAGCATGATTTATTGTAAGAATGATTATGGTTGTTTCAGAGGGAAATGGAATGTGATTAAATGAAGAATGAACAAGGACATTCTAGAAACAAAGGGCTCTAATCCCGCGGAAGGATTTGTAAATGAAACCTGCCTCTCAAGCCCCATCCCAAATAGCCAATGAACTACTGGGGGAATTCAGCAGATACCTTTACAGCTATGCAGCCAAGAGCTCAGCAGAAGACAAAAGATAGATAAAATAAACCAACCAACCATGCCCACACTGCCTTCTGGAGAAATGGTAAAACTCCCAAAGCCATCCATGCTTTAGAAAAAAAAAAACAACTAATGAACTGTATGTATACAGTTGCTGATATGACCCTCTCAAGACAGATCAGAGTACCAAGGCTCTAGAGAGAGATCTGCAAGCAGACCTTTGCTCTTGGATGAGTTCCAGCATCTGCGATAAAGGTATAAGCCAAGGAAAGGGTTGGATATTTAAGCTGTGGATCCAGGAGAACACAGCTTTTCCGTATGCAATAGATGTTTTGCAGGTGCCACAGGAACCCTGACAACCCATGCTTCTTACAGAAACCGTGAACAGTCTGATGGAAGAATATCAGCGTTCAGTATTTTCACCTGAGGTATTTATTCCATGCTGTTGCAGAAAGGACAAGTGGTGAAAATCCCTGTTTGTTTACCAGTAATGTTGCCATGTTTACAAACCAGCTCCCTACCAGGAACAGCTGAGGGGCTCCACAAAGGAGAAGCGGTGCTACCGAGCCACACTGATCAGGAAAAACAACCATGAGATGAAATCCTGAGTGCTCATACACAGCACTGCTTTTAAACAGTGTTAGTCTGAAATAAGCAGCAGTGATGGATCATATCCTTGCTCACAGACAGATAACCCTGGCCCATTTGGAAAGCACATGAACCAGCAAGAACTTGGGAAATCCCACAGTAATTGATAGAACTGCTTCAGAAATTCATATAGAGTGCTCAGAACAGCACAGTAACTTTTCATGGTAGATTACCATATAAGCAGCTGTTCCCAAACAATGAGGGAGAGATAAGGATATTTTAGGTGGAGCCAAGTGTGGAGCCCAAGAAAATCAGCTTTGCAAGATCTGTGATGAATGTGTGTGAAATCCCACTTGAAGTAGTCTCAGGAGCTGTAGGTGGGCTAAGCTGGAGGACTGGTAGAAGGCACCGGTAAGACCTGTGCTGTGGGGATGCTGAAGTTACCCTGAACACTGCTGGTTCTTCAAGAGGAAAGTACCAAACCACTGTTTTCCTAAATAGCACCGTTACTCCAGATAGGGAGAATTCCCCCTGTTCTAGTGCAATTATTTAGATGTGAGTGCTAATGAGCACAGCTGAGACTGCAGCTATTGGTAATGCCCTGGCAAACAGAAAAACACTGTAGCCTCAATACATAAAAGCTATATGCTAAAATCTATTTTTACTGAAGAGTATTAGTAGAAGGCTGAGAAACTTTAAATTCCAAGGACTCTTCTAAGTTAATTATGTCATCTATGGCTGCAACCAAGACCTAGGATCTAGTAGTTCTGTGATGCCTTTCTGTCTAGGGGTTGGTACTGGTTTGGTTTCAGACCTGGTCTTGCTAACCAGAGAAATGGGATTCCCCTGACCAGCTAAACTGCTTTTTCTACAAGGACCAATTTTGCGAGGAGCAGCAACAGGTGTCTGCAGCTGCTGCATTTTCGTGGCCAATGCTGACTCAAGGGAAGAACTACTGGCAGATTTGTGGTCAAGCTTCCCCCAGTTTTCTTTGCCCAGTTGCTCTGTGTTCACCTGTGCTTTTGCACTGTATGGTGACTTATCAGAGGGTGGAGGTGGAGCTCTTCTTTTCTTTCCTCTGCTGTCATTAGGACTGGTAGTATCTCCTTTTGGGTCCAGAGGCAGGCTCTTCTGAACAGTCATCTCATGAGATCCATCAAAGAGTGAAGCCCATAGGGCAGATGCAGACTCTTTTCGCTGGCCAAGAAGGAACTCACCATCACTCTCCTCAATTTTCCTTTGTATGATATCAGCTAAGCCCTCAAGTTTCACTGGAGAATCAATGCCTGTAATTTTAAGGGATAGCAATTAACTCAGATTAAAGCACTACCAATGCTTTTACTACTACCTATTTTGTTATTAGTACTTAGAATACAAAACTGTATTAACAATGTCTTGTGAAATCTGGATTACTTTTAGGAGTATTAATGGATGAAAAGGAAAAGATTGCATATGCTTTCACAGAGAGAAGTGAGGGGACAGGAGGGAACTGTTTCTGTGACAACTGGCATTCAGGCAAGAGGGTGGGCACTGATATTTCTTTCCAAGTAAAAATAGAAAAAATAATGTACTGGGAAACCTGTACATACTAGATATTAAACACATTTTGTTGTGTAGTACTTTGAAAATTTCGTTTCACATGAAAAACTGATGAAAAAGTTTATGACTAAATATTATTGTGCTGCCAGCCTGCTGAAAATGGGACATCTTTACATATATAATTTTTCTCTATGTGGTTTAAGATTGCCTTGCTCCATTTCTTATTCTTCTTTCTGAGTTTTCTATGTATACTGAAGTAATACCAGCCTCAAACAGCAGCAGTATCTTCTGGGTTGCAGGCCATACATTAATGATTTTCAACACATGTTTAAACACAGAGTTTTACTTATAGAATCACTTGGCTACAACCTCCTTTCTTGTAAAGCTAGAGAGCAATAAGGTCTCTCCTGAGCCTCCTTTTCTCCAGGCTAAACACCCCCAGCTCCCTCAGCTGCTCCTCATCAGACTTGTGGTGCAGATCCTTCCCCAGCCCTGTTGCCCTTCTCTGGACACACTCCAGCCCCATCAGTGTCTTTCCTGTAGTGAGGGGCTCAAAACTGAACACAAGATTTGAGGCGTGGCCTCACCAGTGCCAAGTACAGGGGAATACAAATACTATAAATAAGCAGGGGGAAAAATGGTGTATTGAGAGTGAAGCAGTTTATGTTCTGCTCCTCACTGATGAACTGGTCTATCAGTGGAATTATGCTACCATGTTACCTTCGTAGAACTTCCATGTGGTTCATTTACTGCATTTCCGCCCTGCATTCATAGCTTAGATAAGACTCTCTCGACTGTTCAGTGCTCTGATGCACAGTAACTCGGTGACCCACACGGCATTTTGAGCATCTTCACAGCTGCCATCCCAAGCAGGAAGCAGTCAGGCATTCAGAGTTGCACAGGGTTTCTCAGTCAATACTGCACTGGATCCATTAAAACAAAGTGACCTACTTTTTCTGGTCTGTAAATATTATTTTTGTAATGAAACTATTAAAGTAATCCTGCTGCATACCATTTTGCTCTGCGAAAATACAAGTCTCAAATACACTCTAGACAGGTTTTTCAAGCATATTTTTCAGTATCATTATCAAAGACCAAATAATTAGGTAAGTTATGCTAGGTAAGCCTTTAAATAGCTTTAAGATCAGCAGATTAATTTCATACAATTGGTTTGCAGGCTGGACTATTTTACCTTTACATTTCCTGAGCTTTATACTACTCTTACCATGAATGTTTATTTCTAGTGACAGCTTTTCTGAGTGTGTTCAGGGCTCTCTAGTTACAGTTCAGATTGCAGAATTTTTAGCTCAAGGTATAAAAATGTATTCATTATTCGTGCTATTACAAATTCAGATTTAATATGAACTCCTTGGTATGCAATTATGTTGCTCTTTCATTGTCTGAATTGTCCTTGAAAAACTCAGTATTTCAACATCAACACCAGAAGCCATCTGAATACAGACAATGTTGTTTCTGTTACCCTGCAACTTGAAAAGGCAAATCCCACTTACTCATATCATGGTAGACGGAGGTCGCTTCCTTTGTCAAGAACAAAGGTGGTTTCCGTGGTGACATAATCTCAATTTTCATAAGTTCCTCACAACAATGTTTCCACTGGCCTGAGAGAGAAAAGAGAACAATGACTGGAACTTGAACACTTCAGCTTGGAAAAAAATGGAAGTTATTAGGTTGTGTTAGGAAACTATCTCCAAAGCAACACCAAACAGCAAGTACTTATTTTTGTTTAGCAGGAATGCTTAGGATGCATTTGTATTTTCACCTCTGTACTCATTATCTTAGCTCAAAGGTCATGAGTTACTGTAATTTAAGCATCCCAGCACTATTGTTACACTATGAAAGGTAATGGTCATAATTTGCCTGTAAAACTCCAAACAAAGTATTAAACCATCAGAAAAAAGAAAATACCACAAAAAAAAAAATTAAAGTTCAGGAAGCTTCATGAAGTTATCAGGGACAATCCAATATCCTGCAAGCTGGATGTTATACAGCTACGTTACAACGTTATGGCAAAGGAACATTCTGTCTTTAATAGAGGATAACTTGCCTTTTATCCGCTAGCAGACAAGGAAACCTCTTTTTCTATTAATAGATTTTGACCTTAAGGAAAACAAGACAGTAAAATTACTTTGTTCATACCAATCATTCCAAGTTTTCTGAGCACATTAATTTTAAGAGAATTTTAGAACCAGGGAAGAAAAAAGGCATTTAAATGCCAAGTGACCCATTTTTTTCTGAATCTAAGGAAAATGTCTGAAAAAATCCATGGGTATTCTATCTATAATGAATAAGAAGTAGTTCTTTTACCCCACTCTACAGATAATTTAAAGAGGATGCCCTAGTTTTTGCTTGGTGTGTTTCTTTAATTGATAGTGTCCTTTCTCATTGTAAATCAGAGCTAGAAATAACTAGAACTATAACTACAATACTGAGTTTCCACAACCTCAATTCACTTATTTTATTGGTGTTGTCTCTGACTAAAGACTGGTATTTCATTAATTGACCTGGTTCTGTTTCCTGGCCCGATAAAAATGACTATCAGGAATCTACCTTGTCAATGGCAGCACAACTGACAACCTCTACTCAGTAACTCTTATAAGTCAAACTACTAAAGCAGAGGAAAAAGACACAGGCAAATTAATCTGTGTAGTTCTTGTAATGAATATTTGGTGTTAAACAAGCAACACACTATACTACTTTAATAATGTTTCACAGCAATAAATGAGTTTCTTCTCTCATGTAAGATCAGTGTTGTTCCAGAAGTTTGCCAAAGCATCAGGGTGACAATTTAAAATCTGTTATAAAGCCTCAGGTCCAGTTTTTGCCAGGTTCAGGTAAGCAGCCTGTGTTTGCGTGACTGGACTGGAGTGTGGCTTGGTGAGCATATCTCTGTGTGACAAGGGGTACCAAAACCTTTGAATTACCAACAGAATCAAGTAATCCCTATTATAACAAATTGCAATTTAATTCATCCATAACACTGCTGAGCTAGGAAATCCCATGGACATGTGCCTAGTTGAAAGAACTGGCTGAATCCACATCACAACAAGGCCTCAGATGATTCCAGCATCCTCACCACTTCCCACTAAGGCTTCCATACTAAGGTTTCATACTTGCAGAATCTCACAAAAACAACACACCACCGGTAGGATGCCCAGGCAGAGGTGGACTCTTGCCACCAGAGTGAAGGAAGAGATGGTGAGAAATTAGCAGTCCCTAAAAAAAAATTATCTAGAAAACTGCCAAAAGTGACCAGGTCCTTTTGAGATTGATGAGCATATTCTGCCTCTGGTTTCCTGCAAAAAACCAGACTGAACACACGGACTTTGGTTTAGTCAAATATTTGCCTTTCAATGGCTTAGACCACCACCCAATATTATCCCAGAGAACATTTTTCTTCTTGTCGTGGCAAACAAAGGCTTATGAGGCAATTCCAATTCCAATTGCTCAAAGATCCCTTTGATGTTACATAACGCCCCACTCGGAGGGCACGCTGCCAGCACTGCCTGCTTACTTACTCAGATCATAAAAGTGCTGCCAGAAAGCCTCCATCCACTTGTGAAGTTCATCCCTACTGTCAGTAGCAAAGCGTTGCATCACAGCCTCTCCAGACACAGGGTTGATAACAGAGAAGTTATTAGTTCTCCTCCTGGAGTCCTTATCCACAGCTCGAATTCTGGTTTCCTAGGAACGACAAACTGTGGTAATGAGTTATTGCTTCAGCTCCACGCTGGCATCACCTTATGGCCAATGACAGCGTAAGGAAGGTATCATTTGGCTTTGTATCTAATCCAGATTAATTTCCAATTAAAATATAAAAATGAACTAATGTCATGAACTGATTATAAAAATGTTTTCTCACAAAACTATTCAAATGGCATAAAAAATGTGAAAAATAATGGAATGGAGTGCAGTTATTGCAGTTTAGTTCTGAATTACAGGACGTCCATTCTGTGTTTCCCCTCCCTCTGCCTTCACGAGCTCATCTCACACTGCTCCCTTTTCTCCACAGCAGTTTAGCAAATAACCTAAAATAACAGCAAGCAGCTCCTTTTCTCCAGATGATTCAGGTGGACAACCACGTTGTTACAGCTACTACTTAGGTCTCCTACTGCATATCTGTGGGATGCTGTTTACCCATTTCTAAACTTCTATCCATTTTATGTTCCTTTTAGTGAATTAGAACATCCAGGGCTAAAACAAGTGACAGGAAACTGAAAAAGAAACTTACTTAGTCCACTTCAAAATAGACATTTGAGTTTGACTTTAATTAGGGAGAGCTACATAGAAAAAATTAATTTGTATAAAGAAGTACATTGACAAGTGTATAAATTTCTTCAGCTAGAGTTAGAAAGGCTCTCAGATTACACAACGCTGTTACAGCTAAGGTTTTTTCCATTCTGTTCAGGGACGCAGTTCAATTGATTTTTACCATCCAGACTAGATCCAGTGGTATTTTCAGAGTATCCAGTTTCTTTGTTATGGTATTACTACAATTTTTTAAAAAAGGTACTTATCCCCAGCTGAGTGATTTTTTTTTGGTGTAAAATGCTGAAAGACTTTTGAAAAAGTCTGATAAAAAACAGAACTAAAAAAATTCCAGAATGTAACTTGTCAACATTGCTGCTCATCACAAACATGAGGAGCAAATTAAAGTAATTAACATCACTTTATTTACAAAAGTAAAGCAGAAAAACAGGGAATATCTTTGCACATACAATCCAACCTGACTGACCAAGCAATGGCCCATTACAACAAGGCTCTTTAGAGGAGTTTTGGCAAACCCAGGACAGCAATGAAATGAGTTTTGGTGCCAGGGCACTCCTGCCTGGAGCCTGGCAGGACACAAGGACACTTAATGCACACTAAGACCATGCAGTGCCCTCCTGCCACATAAGGCTATCCCTGGCATGGAGAGGGCCCCAGGATTTGAGGGGAGCCAACAACCACGGCCACGGTTGTGTTCGAACATCTCCTGTCTGGATGGGTAGTGATTTTGACCAAAAAGGTGGCTTCGGGGCATTCCTCAAAATACAGTGGGGGCAGAACAGCCAGTTCCCTTTTACACAACTCAACCAGATGTCAAACATCTGCTAAAGATGTTAAACATATACCTACAGAAATTAAGTTTACGCATGGGATCCCATGGGGATAAGCCTAGTTCCGATACTCAGAAAAACAAAAATTATTCTACAGAACATTCCCCAGATTTTAAATGCATTACTGAAGTAACCATTTGAAATACCAACAGCTGCTTGTAGCGTATCTGATGGATATGCTCATTTAAATTCTTCTGTCTAAAAATAGGAGATGAAGTAATTCATCCATAAGTGCTCTATATCCCATTAACTCAGGTAACCATAGATACCAGCAAAAAAATGAAATCAAATAGATTAACATTTGACAGGTAAGAACTTCAAGCATACCACACACACAAGTTTATTTAATGATGTTTGCTGCAGGTTTTATCCTTCAACTGTGGTATTATTCAAAGGAGATAAATCCTCAAGCAACAATCTATATCTGATGCTTGAATATTTCAGGAGTGATACAAGATGCCATTACAGTAATGGGCTGATGAATTTACCAAGCTTGGGTGAATTACACTACATACCCAGTTCCACTTAATAACAACCCCACCGCAAAAAACAACCACAAGCTATTAAACAAACAAACACACCCACCCTACCCCTAAACAACAACAAAAAGTGTTTTAAGTTACTATGTTCTAATAATGATCAATCTCTCCCAGTCTTATAAGACAATTGAACCAACTCTGCTATAGCAATTGTAAAGACCAGAAGAATCAGTGGTTCAGAACAGGAAAAACAGCTGAATCTTGAACTCAAGTGACTCTTCTGGGAAAGCTGAAGACAGTTTTATGTTCTATATGCAAAAGATTATTCCTGTGAAGATGAGGAAAGACTTAAAGGGGAAATATGATTTTTGTAAATAAGAACTTTCCTTCATACTTTTCCCCCCAAATAAAAAAAAAATCTCTTTACCTGATAATATCTCTCTACAAAACTCATGTTTTAAGCTACAAAGAAAACAAAAACAAGCAGAGAGAGAGAGAGAGAGAAAACTTTTTTATTGCTGAGGTGCAACACTTTCCTGCTAAGCCAGTCCTGACACAGTAAGAAGCACTGATTATAAAGACCATTTGAGGACATCAAAACAAATTACAGTTCTTGAGAAAAATACTGAATAACCTAAGACCCAGTTCTGTGTGTCTATTTTAAGATTAAACAAATCAAATCACATCTAACAAAATTTCTTCACGTTTTTAGTACCAAAAAAAAAAAAAACAACAACAACAAACAAAACCAGCCAAGAAATAAAGTACAACAATGGAAACCCAATATAACCTATGCATGCATTGGTTCCTGCTGTAATGTTAATAATTTCTATTTGTTTGGGGTAAGTGGGGAACTATTGTTAAATTTAAAATTATGTCTTTCAAACACATTTATGCACAAGACCAAATTTATTAAATTTATGAACAGAACACAATATATTATGTATTTCAAACACTGAGCAACTATGTGAACTGCTGGCACATGTACCAGTTTGCTAAGCTATCAGGTGTAGGCAAAGCCCCTTATATTTTTCATTTCAAACTAAAGAAAATTAGAAAAAAATCAGGAACTGGCCCAAAAGGAATATTTCTTCAAATTGGATTCCAGTAAATTTTCTTTGCTACAGAAAATATAATTTTTCTTTTCCTACTTAGTTGTGCAATATAATATGTTATAATCACATTTAGCTGGAACAATAACAGTAGCACTTGCATAATAGGAACTGCAGAAGCATTCTTGCTCAACAGCAGTAGCAGTGAAGTCATCTGAAGTTGAAGTAATGACTTTGCTGGTCTTAATGGCTTCTTCAAGTCTCCATTCAAAGGGAATGTGAAATAAGGCTATCAGTGTGAATATTTTCCAGAGAGTTTCTCATAAATCCAGATGATTTCATTACTTTTCAGAAAGTATCTTTCAATTACATGTAAAGGATCAGCTTCACATTACAAATGAAAATGCCACATATGCAACCAGAAGAGATTTTAGTTAGAACATCTACAGTTGGTGTTCAATCTCAACTCTCATTTTGAAATTGCTGTTTCTATAACAACATGAAGCAGACAAGCCCTTATGATTAGTCTGCTTTCATTTAATCCATAAGAGAAATTTCATAACAAAGGAATCAAAAAATATCTGCAGGCATTAAGTTATTTTCAAGAGAAACTGTTTAAGTAGTAAAGTATCCAAATATGTGTTCAATTGCGATGTCTTTTTTTCTAGTTTTATTTTAAATTGAAGAAAGATTCACAGACAGTGAATAGCAGCCTGACACTTGTAAAATGGTATAAGATACATGATTTATGTACCTTCTACATGTTAGCTTTAAGGATACTCTGCAAACTATAGTATCTCAGAAAAGGCTTATTAAGCTGGATTTTAGGTTCTAAGTGTATTGGTAGCTTAGAGGAGCAAAATATCTTAGCACATATGGTTATTTTAAAAGGAATAGCAAAACTAGGATATAGACTCAAAAAGAGACCTCCAAGGAAAAATATGAGACAGTCTGATAGATAATTTTAAAAAATATTCCTGTCACAATTTGGAACATGGATTTAGTCATTCTATAATTTTCTCAAGTTTGCCATTTCTTAACTGATATTGTGAACAGCTGGAAAACAGAATTTTGGCAGAGGCTGACTAATGCTATTAGAAGTGACTGAAGAGGTAAGCAAGTAAACCTGCTTAAATAGATATCACAATCTAAATATTTATTTTACCTAAATGTATGAACAGTTGGAAGAAAATATGGTTCTGTTATAAGATACAGCACTATGAAAAAGGTATTTTCATTTAAGGAATCAATTTAAATCTCAGCTTGTTAAAAAATAAGTCCTAACACAAACAGGTCACCTTGTTATACCCCATTTAAACATTTGGGTTATATACCAGTCTCACTCTGGGTGAGAATGTAGCCAGCCTTTCCAGACACATTAAAGCCACCAAAAGCTGATATTGCTGTTGTAAGAAGCAGCCCTTTGTTACTCCATGTCCCTACGTGTTCCCAATCACAGCTGAGCCCCTTCCTTGTACCACACCAGCATTTGGGAAGCCATGTAGTGAACTGGGTAAGAGAACTTATTAAAGGGAACCACAGCCAAAGCCAAGGTTCCCTGTGCCCCCTAAATGAACTAACTTTAAACCACATCAGTTCCCTTGTCCAATTCATCAGTCAGCTGCCCCAGTGCCTGCCCTGGCACAGAGCAGCACAGCAGCTGAACAAGCGGCTGGACGGCAGGAATGCTTCCCTCGGAATTAGTGCTGGCACCAGCGCTCGCAGCAGCACGGCAGCGGAATCCAGATCGACCTGTGCTTAACACGGTTTCCAAACATGTCTGCTTAGTTATGTAAGGTGAACCCAGCCATGTCGATTGCAAACAACATTAAATTCCTCTGCCCATCCTTATGGGAAATTAACCCTTGATGACTGCACCAGAACCAGTCTTTGAGAGCATCTGTTCCCTCTAATGCTCACCATTCTAGAAGGTCCTTCCAATAACATTCCTAAATTGAACATTTAAATATTACTTCAAATTAAATACTTTCTGCTTCTTTAGCCAAGTACTAAGTAACACTTAAAAGTTAAAGTGTTAAAATGTGAAGTTAAGTTTTAAACTCAGCCTTTCCAATCAGGGTTTATAAAAACAGCAATAATGTCATCCTGAAGAACAGAACTTCCAAAGTTATTGCGCCCTGAACAAAACCAGTATTAAGAAAAGCAGCTTATTTTAAGGCACTAAAATATTTTGAACAATTTTCCAGCTCTCCTTCTAATTAAGCCTGTGGCCAAATAACACACCACAACAGAAAAGCTTTTGTTAAAATTCCAGCTTGCTGAGGACAAAAGTCTACCAGAGCATTGCTAGGGGACTGCAAGCAGGGTTGTCTTACAGAACTGTCATATAAGAAGTTATTACTTTTCCTAAAGAAAAACATCCTCCTTTTTGCCTCTATGCTAACCAGTCTAATGCAACTGAATGAACTTACATCCACAGCTAAGAAATGTATCGTCCCTGATAAAAAATTCAGTGACTGCAAATTTCACTGAAGCACATCCCACCCACGTGCTACCTATAAAGCATTCTGCATACAAGCAGTTTAGAGCCCAAATGACTGTATATACATCTTAAACCAAAAAGAACCTCCACCAAAATGAGGAAAAAAAAAAAAAAAGAAAAATTCCATACAACCAATATTACCTTGTTGATGGAAACTGTCAATGCTGGCTCCAGCTTGGCCTCAATTTCTTCTGGTGAGTAATAACAAAAGAGTTTGCCACCTCTTAGTACGCAATACAGCCTCCGCCAGCTTGTTAGATCTCCTACTGTTTGCTGAAGGGAAGAAGTCATCAGAAATTGCCAAACAAACACCAAAGAAGACCATATTACAAGGTATACACATATCAGACCTGATGATCAGGATTTAGCCAGACCAAATTAGTTCCTGAAACAAAGACTCTCTGTTGCAGAACACTTCAGTCACTGATTTGTGAAACGTTAGCAGTACTTTAAATGTCTTCTGGTGTTTTACAGTTTTTGGAGATTTACTGCCATGTGACACTAACATTACAGAGTCTGCTGGTTCACTCAGAATGAAATCTAGATCTGGTGTCCATTGTAAGAAAGAAACCACCTTTAATAAGACAAATAAAAAGAGTATTTCACTTTGGAAATACACAGTACATTCAACAAACGTTAAGCAAAGACATTTGTCTAGAATTTCCACTTTTTCAAATGAATTTTCTGAATGGTTTTCACAAATGCATTACAGTTTCACAACCAGTTTAAAGCCTGTAACTCAGCACTCCTGATAATGACCCAGACCCTCTGGCCCTCCGCTATCACCTTCTCGAATGCCTTGTGCAACGAACCAGAAGAGAGACGTGAAGTGAGTTCACATGAATCATTTCTGAAGGGACGAGTTTAAATACGGCTCAGTTCCCCAGCCCGACTCACCATGCTGTGATATGAACTCTTGTGCCAGCAGAGAGGTGTGCACAAGGATGAGAGCTGCAGGATTATTAGAACTGCTGCCATCAAGTACCAGCCTAAACCAATCCTGAAACAACAATTATACTTGATCTTTGCCTAACAGCCTAAATCATTTTATTGATAAGCACACCGAAGAAACATTTACTTCTCCATGCTTACCCACTGAAGGCACTGTTTGTGAAAGCAGCTGTGAGAGTTTTCTTGCTCTAGGTAGAATGGGTGGAAAACAACAGTTCTCAATAAACCACTCCAGGTAAAAGCAAATGTTTTAACAATCGACTCTCAGTGACAGCTATTAACAGAAGAGGATGTAAACACAAGCAAGGTCATCTTACCTGCTGATTTAGAAATCCTGCCATCATATCCCTAGTCATGCAGGAGGGCTGAGCAACTAAACGGCAACACATGTTTCCATACAGGGGGAGCCAAAAAGAGGATTCCTCTGGGGGAAAAAAACACAGGAAAAAGATAGGCAAACACTGAGTTCTGAATACTGTCCCTAAATATATAGTTTCGTTTACTACATCCACTTTTACATTAAGATTATTAATCTAAATAAGCATTTTCTCATATTTTAAGAAGAGATTTCATCCTGTAGTATTCGACTAAAACTGATGTTTACTTCCTCAGTAAGATTTTTTAATTTAAAAAAAATAAATTCCAAACAAACTTCAAGCAAAAATGGGAATATTGTTCTTCAAGAACAAGTTGTTGTTACATAAAATATAGCTCTAAATCTCATTTCACAGCTAGAAACATTTTGAAAGATAAGTACCCTGGCCCTCTCATCCGGTAGGATCCCAGAGCGTGTCCCATTGTGGCCCACAGCTACATTTACACTTGAGCACTTTGCTTCAGATTGTTACGGCTTAGAATTTGTATCTAGTTCTGTCTTTAGCACTAGAAGAGCATTTAGGATTCCAAGGAGTTTCTAGTGAATTGGAATATCCCTCCTTGCTCTGCTCCTCTCCACTATGTCATAGGCTCTCTCTCTGTAATTAGAAGTAGGTAATGCAATGTTCCATTAATGTGACTCTGTCTCTGGTCATGGTTTAGAAATGCTTGTAATGAACCAAAATATCCAGGTATGTCCTTTCTCACCAGACTGAATTACATAAACTAATGACAGAAAAAGGAACTTGAATAAGAGAGAGTACAAAGTACCAATAAAGAAATGCTTACAAATATCAAAGATACGCAGAATTATTCATCCAACCTTTCAAGAAACAAATGCCCCATAAATCTTTAAATCTGCACATATTCAGAATTACTGAAATGTAAAGTGGGAAATTCCCTCTGAGGTCAAGTTTACCCAAGTAAAAGAAAGTTCCCCGAAGTAACAGTGAAAGTCCCATGCCTTAAGCTAACAGTTAGAGGGTGGATTACGGCAGAGTCTATCCTTGCAGAAAACAACGGAGAAAGTACCAAAAACTGTAACTTAAAACAACACCATCAGTTGCACCATAATCATAGCCCCTGTAGTGTCAGCATCTCCCAACTTGTGCTGCCCCAGAGCTCAAGTATAGCCTAAATCCTGTGTTAAATCTGGGCCTCAACCAGTGTTGCTGAACTGAAGCTATTTTTCTTCTCTCTCTGACTACAGAGGAAAAAAGCTGTTCTTCATTCTGATACCCTTCCTTGGTTGTGAGGAAGATGAAATAATTTGTATATAGCTACAACTCACATAAGACTGAGATGCAAGTGACAGAAGAAACTCCCAAAAGAACTAAATTTTCATCTGGACTTGAAATTTTACTCAACTTGTAGTTTATTCAGCTGTGTACAGATGCCTGTTTTAGAGCCGTTAAATATTTTATTAAAGTTGTTCTATATTAAGTATCAAGAAAAATAATCTCTTTATGCTCTTTAGTTTACAAGAGCTTAATGCAAAATGTTACTGGTTTTTTATTTCCTTAAATTGGTACCATATGTACTTACCATTTCCTGTAATGGTAAGGTTGTGAGTCCTGAAATTGTCCTCGGTACTCTCCAGCCCCAAAGTGGTATATGCCAGCAAACTGTACTTTGCTCCACTAAATGTGAAAGAAAAGGCACGTTTAAGACATTTCTGCTTCATGTTGCTCAGGCAGTAATTAATGAGAGTCTAGACAGGCCTGCGATATCATATTTGGGTACAAGGGAACTCCGAGGTGCAAGGCAGCACCTCTCAGTGACCACAGATTGCCACCCCCCAACCTTTTTCCACCCAACTCTTGTGTCTCTGGTTTTATTTGTAAATAAACATTGCCCCACAATCTGTTTATCTCCTTGATATATCCTTATCTTCTGCCTCTGTGCTGTGTGTACCTCCAGTTCCCTCCCACCCTGCAACTTCCAGGCCAGTGCCAAGAGGCCCCATCAGGTGGCTCCTTCCATTGTCTCCTCTCTGGAACTTGCTGGCCAGCAGAATTCCCGTGTGGCCAGTGCCTCTGAGCTGGGCTTGTGCTTCCTGGGGAGCCAGCAGCTGCCAAACCCAGGCATAAAGGCTGTGCTATCCAAGCCCTCTGCACTCTGAGGATGCTCAAAGCACCTCCCCTCCTCTAGCCAGACATCAAGTAACTTTTAATAGTTTTTCAGCTCTTATTGCTAGGCCTAAAGCAATTAGATTAGGTAATAGGTTCAAAAAATCTTACAGTTAATAGAACAACTGATGACATAAACTTTATCTGAAAATACAGGTTAAAAATTAAAAGGCATTACACTGCTTCTCTGTGTTGCTCTGCTCCTTTACTTTGCTTGTGAAGACTACACTTTTTATAAAAGAGCTGTCGATAAGTGTATTTTTAATAGCATCTAATAGATGGATTCTTCCCAGGCAGAAATCTGTGCAAAAATCCTACAGTCAGTTTTGTAGCATAAAGGTTTTTTTTCCCTTATTGTGCTTACAGGTTTCAGAATGTTTTATCTTTGTTTTGTGTTTTGCCTGGCGGGGAGGGAAAGAAATAAAAAAAAATCACTCTTACAATTCAGCACAGTGCATGTGGAACAGAATTCTTGGAATAAACTGGCATAAATCTGGTACGTTTAACCTTTTCCCTAAAATACTCATCAGACCAAGTAACAGATTTACAGTCCAGCAATGCAGTATGAATTTCACCTGGCTAATGACAGTTTGAACAAAGTTCACAGGAAAACAAACCCCTCAAAAAATCACTAACTACTCTCCCTAACAGGATCTAGCACAAGATACTTAAAATATCTTCAGTAGAGCATAAGGAAGGCTAGTGGTGTACAAGGTGAGAAGTCACTACTGAACCAAATCACTGAAAAATAGTTTTCTATCATAATATTCTATCATAATATTTTTCAAATCTTGTTTTTCCTAATAGCACAGTGGGAACATACAGTTTTAAAATCTTTGCCTCTGTTGATGAAGAAGGCAGATGTCTGCCTACCCCTAAACCTAATGAAAGAGGAGGAGGAAAAGGAGCAAGTTTGTTAGCAGGGAGGTCTGATACACATCTGTCTCAAGGGAATGAAGAGAAAATTAAATGCATTATAACATTCTGGGTGAAAAACCACTGCTTTGAAGCATTTCAAGAGGGCAATCTGAACAAAAACTCATCAGCATTTGTATATGTTCCCTGCTTGACTGTTCCCTAACAAAAGATTCTCCACTGATTATGTTTGGCCGTGCAGTTGAGCAATGCATTACCATTCTGTCTCAACTGTACCAAAAAGTTCAGTTTCTTCTCACAGATAAAACTGCTATGCTGATTTTAAAGTTGTTCTTTTTTTCTAAAGCATGACTAATTACAACAACAACCTTGCCAAAATAAATAGCTACTTCACTTTTAAAATATGCTTCACAGTAACAGTTTCATTCTAAAATACAAGTCATTCCTTTCAGGCAGCTGCAATATAATTTAGAAAAGTTTTATCTACAAGTATTTTTCAGATTTAACTGGCTAATCAGGATTGTTGACCACGTTTTTCCTCTGCGTTTCACAGAATTAGCTAACTGCCTTAAATGGCAGTTTCTTTGTGTAAGAAAAAGTAATCTGCCTGCTGCATCTCATTCAGTACTTTGCATATCTATAGTATTTTTCCATGTAATAACTTCATTTGAAAAAAAAAAAGTCAGCTCATCTCCACAACATGCCTAGGCACTGAATTTGCCACAGAGACACTGGTGTGGGAAGGTGTAACTATATCACCCTTTCTATAAATGCATGCTAATAAT
This sequence comes from Myiozetetes cayanensis, assembly GCF_022539395.1. Classification (NCBI taxonomy): domain Eukaryota; kingdom Metazoa; phylum Chordata; class Aves; order Passeriformes; family Tyrannidae; genus Myiozetetes; species Myiozetetes cayanensis. The sequence goes on from NW_026086605.1 coordinate 30,957,926, forward strand.
GTATTTCCAATTCCAGAATCTGTTCCTGAATATTAAACCCAATGTTAGAAATCCCAGTCTTAGTTCACTCACATAGGTCAAGTGGAAGGCTTGGGAGTCAAATTAAAAAGGAAATCAAGTATGCTCACTTTTCAATCAGATCTTGAATAACAGAAAGTGAAATCAAATATAACCTTCGGGTATTAATGAGAACTCAGCCATAAAAGTGAGGCCACTAGATTGGACTATGTACTTCCTGCAAAATATCACCAGGGATTTGCCAATTCAAACATAGCACAATTCATCAAACCCAACAACAAGGGCCTGTGATGCCAGTTCTGCAAGTGAATAAACATGCACTTCAGGGGGACTCTCCAATAATTTGTCCAAAGAGCGACATGGTTACTCTGGAATACAATAGTATAACTGCACTGAAGATTTTTCTTTGATGACAAATGTAAAAAGAAAAAAACAATATTTAAAATGCAACAGAAAAATTAAGTAAGCAAAAGACTGTCTAGAAATTAAAAGAGAGATAATTAAGAGATAATATAACTCAAGTTAACCAACCTAAGCAACGATTCAAAGCATTTGTCACTAAGCTTTTGCAAGAAGTTACAAGTTGGACTCTTTCCTCACTAACCAGAGAGATTTCTAAGCCAAGGAGTTTGACAAAGAGGGATCACAGAGTTTTTGGAAAATGGAGAATTTCACTCATGTGTGCTCTGAAACGAAAAAGGTTTGTACAAATGAAATCTACAGAGAAAAGGTGTTCACATAATATGGAAAGTTCACCTTTTTGTTGCAGTTTAATTTCCCCTGCTGGACTGGTAAAACTCTCTGGGAATACTTGAAAGATCTCTTGTAATCTTGCAATCTCTTCCCCTTTATAAGGGCTACATACCAAGGTCTTACTAATATAAATCCTAAGGGGAGCCTATAAAAAAACTGACAGCTTATTTTCTGCCTATAATAACCCATTTCTTTCCAAGAAACTTTTTTAATCACCCAGCAAAGCCATCATTAAACACTTCATTGTTCATTTAACTCTGTTAAGAAAGTAATAGTCACTGTGACACGATTATCTACAGCAGAAACAACAAACTTCCAAGATGGAGGAAAGGAAAATTCAATTGAGAAACCAAAAGCAAAACCCAAGGGAGGAGGCAGCTGTTTAAATTGTCTGCTGGTGCCTCTTCCTTAGAAGACAGGCAATCTATATTCAAGCAAATAAACCAGTGGTTATATCTGATTCAAACTGTGTCTAATGATAGCGTGTCATGGCCCAGCTGAAGCTGGTGGAAAGAACAGCCACCTGACATGATGCAGATTGAAAAATACCTTGTCATTAGGTGGAACCCACTGGAAAGTTAGTGATAAAATTCCCTTTGCTCTGGTGGATAAGATCTCTTGGATGTCTATTTTTGAGTCAAACAGTAATATCAGTATACAGTAGTATCAGTTTGACAAAGACAGAATATGCTTGAATGTTTCCTTTTAAAAATCACAGGAAATAGATGTATAAAGCTAGACTAAGGCTACACTCAACACCTGGCAAGTATTAAGCATTGATTCTTTACTGCTCAGCTGCCAAAAAAGTAATTCCTTGAAAAAATTGCTTTCTAAAAAAAAAAGAAAACACACAAAAAAAAAGAACCAAAGAACCACCAGTATTATTAGCATTTGCAAATTAGGTATTTGGCCTTCTTAAATCTCAGTGAAATTAAAGTAGCTGGAAAATATTAAAAGGCAGTTAATTTCATTAGAAAATGTGAGCAAGACTAAAGATCATTCTTAAAAGGAAACAGGTAAATTATTGAGAACAGCATTTATATCTATGAACACTGAAAACGAGTAAGTCATTCTAAAACTTTCTGTGCAAAAGGCAATTAAGAAATCTCCTGTTAAGCAGTTTGTAACTGTACAGTGCCTTCGGCAGTCCAGAGTTTTACTGACAAGCCGGAAGGGGAGTTAGCGGAGAGGGTACAAGAGTGGTTTCTCCTTCCTACATACACACCTTTTATCTCACACAGCTTGTAACTTTTAGACATGTCTACCTGTCAACTATGAGCAAAACTGGCCAGGTGCAAAAATAGTATGGGGGAGGGAGTAAATGGGAAAGATAGATGGACAGAGGCACACAGACAGACTGACTGTACAAGCTTGACTTCTTTTAGAGATCAAACCGAAAATATTATAGAGTTTGCAAAGAACAGTGGATTTCCCAGCTGCAGAGCAGAAAGATAAAGCCTACTCGTGTGTTTCAAGATCAGAACCAGGCCCCAAGGCTCAGCGACATGGTTGGAATTCACACCTACTTTCTCATTTCCTATTTAAGATGTAAATTTTTTTTCACTCCGGCAAGTACACAAAGAATCAGTTTCTTGGCACTTTTCCAAAAATTTACAATATATTCAGCTTATTTCTATTTTAAAAGGTATAAAACCAGAATATCAATATATATATATATATGGCTTACTGGATGACTGGGTCAGCGGGCAAAAGGGATTCAGTGCTGTCTTCTTCCAGAGTAGCTTTGAGTTTCCTCCCCGTAGCTTTGCTGAGGGACGTTTTAAGCTTCTTTGCTAGTTTCTTAGGAGTGTTTGTTATATATAAAGACTCCTCTGTACAGCAACTATACACTTCAACCTTCACCTGGAAATCTGGTCTTGCTTCATCGCTGAAGGGGGGGAGGAGAAAATTTCAGAACGTTTGTTAATAAACTGTGCATGCAGCCAAGGAATGCTGCTGCAACTTCATGTATTAAATAACGTATTTCCAATCAAGGGCAGGAATGCCATGAGATTCAGGCACAGACATACATTAATATGGAATTAAGGACTAGAGTACACAGCAGTAACTTAGTGCTGAAGTCATGAGATGAATGTTATAATTGAACCATAAACAATTACAAACAGGAAATTCAACGTTTAGGTTAAAAACTGAAAAAAATCGCCCATGTTATGGAAATACACAGGCAAGACATTCAAACACACTTAAATCTGCCCTCTACTGTTACACAAAAATCACATGATTGAAAACCTATCCATATCTATGGTCCTAAATCATACTGAACTGTTTTAAAGATATCTTAGTTGCACCCCACGCCCTTCACATTACTGAAAAAAAATCCTATCTCACTTAGATGTAATAAAATCTGTTGTTCATAACTCAACTACACACTGCTGCATCCTCCTGTCCACAGCCTTTCTCTGTTTTCAGTTCTACTGATTCTCTTGTTCTCAAGCTTAGTCATCAAACCAGAAGGCCAGGCTCATCTTTCAGGTACAAATCATGTCATTACACAGATGCCCATAACAAAATCATCCCAAAAGCTTTTATAACAAGTCTTTCTTTATCCTGGGGGATACAAGGCAAGTCAGAGTGCCTTTTCTGCTTTTGTGGCAGTGTTTCACAGAAACTTATAATGATCAAGTCTCATATCTTTGAAGAAGCAGATTTAAATCTTTGTCCCCACTCTTAACTGGAACAGATGTTTAAGAGAGTTTAAAATCTGATTTAAACTCAGAATCTTGATTGAAAGTTTGAGGTAGTTCTGGCTTTCCAGTCAGTCTTCCTCAGGAGATTGAATCTAAATTGTTGATATAAAAAAAATCAAGGGGGGGGAGGGGAGTTAAGCACATGCTCAGATAGGTGTCACAGAACATGAGGTGTTACATGAGGAATGAGATTGTAGCCTGCTGTACAGAATGACACTTAAAACACTGGGTGCAATGTTGATGCCTATACTTTCATAACGCTTTCAGGTTTTAGAATTAATTTAACTCGTCCCTTGAGATATCAGTTTATCTCTTTATATGAAGAAAAAGGCTTCAGCATGGCAAAAATGAAAATAAGCAGAAGAAACGAAAAGATCAAGTGGCACATCTAGAACAAGCATCATCTTGTACACAAAACCCAGCCTTCCAGAGGTGGGGATCCACCACCCACTAAAACAAACAGAACCTCTACTGATTCCTTGGCCCACAGCAAATCCACGTGGGCCTCAGCCAATCTTATTCACAGGCACACACACTTTCTAAAGAAAACTGCAATATTTGTACTTCATTCAAAAGAAGTAAATTATACTCACAATATGGTCACATTTTCAAAACAGATATCTGTTATTGCTTTATCCACAATAGTCACCTCGGTATCAAAAACCTCAGCTCCCATTCTGAACAAACAAAAAACTGCATAGCGCTGCGATTCTGGAGAGAGCCAAGGAAAGGTTTTATTAGCCATATTGCACATCCCAATGCTGAACACTTCCTGTAAACAAAAGTATACTAAATGGTAATCCACACCTCTAAGGAATTGCCCTCAAATTTTTCTCACCATAAATTAAATTTTCATCTTAGGATTTTATGATAATTGACCTATCAGTGCTGCTGTATAGGTACAACAACATTCACAGAGGGGAAAAAATGGCTGCTTCTATGAGTAAAGAAAAAAATGGTTGAGTAATCAGGTGTAGTTTTTGCTAGCTACTTCAAAAACATTAGTAAAAATGCAATTTTGTTTAATTAAACTGATTGTATGGAAAAAAATAAAAATAACCTAACATTTGATCCAAAGTCTGTATCATTTTCTGAATGTACTATATAGGATTAGACTATTTTGCCATGCTTTGCCCCTCTGACCCTATTGAAAATCAAAGTGAAATCAATGCCAGGTGACAGCTGGAACAGATTTAGTGTTAATCTCCATGACACAGCAAAATGCATGTACTTGAAGACTACCCAATAATACACTCAACACCAACAGACAACTTTCATTTAAATTTCTCACTGGAAACAGGCTGCAATATACTCTCTCAAGTGTAGACAGAACATAGAATAATGTGTTTAATCAGAAATTTCTCAGTTAACCATTTAATAACATTTTTTCTGTTGCTTCCTCTGGAATTTTTCCTCAGTTCGACTCTGAAGAGACTCAGGTTTAAACACAAAGAAGCACAGGACTTTGAACTAACTCAGCTTGCTACAACCAACAAGTTATGAGCATTTACACAACAAAGAGCAAAATATGGACCTAATGAAAGGTCAGAGAAGGGGTTGATATGAGCATGGACTTCCCTATCCAGTTTAAATTTACAGGCATAAGCAATTGCTTGTCAGAGTAATTAATAATGATCTTACATACTTTCTTTATTGCTGAAGTGATCAGAGCCTTTCCACATTAATGGTATCCGAATATCTAAAGGGGAAAAAAAAAAGAGGTGGGGAAATTAAGTTATAGTCAATACCATAGATCTGTGATCAAAACAAGTTACAAAAAGTTTCTAGTTTTTTTCTTCTGATATTCTGGTGGTAACAGGACCTTCCACCAAAGAACAGCATAAGTATTCTAAGTTTATTATTAATTTCAAAAGAAAATTCATCAATTTGAAGTGTCATTTTTGTTTAGAAATTATGCTAGAATAAAGACTATTTTAAATCTCATTTGAAAGTACCTGAAATAACATTTCAGAGTGGCTGTGTAACATAGTTCTGAGAGGTATTCTCTGAGGCCATTATTATGCATACATGCAAACCGAAACTCTGCTTGCCTTGTGCTGGAAACCACTCATCCCACTGCAAGAGGAAAACCTTCCCGTTTTAATGAAAAGACTGGGATATTTATCCTGTAAACACTTAAGTCTTGTTTTGCTAACCACAGAGAAAATGCCACTTGTAATCACATTCTCAGTTAGAATTGTCTTAGTTGGCATAAAAAGAGTTTAGAAACCTCTTTTTTTTTTTTTAAACTCAAAAATATCCTTCTACTTCAGAACCATTATTTTAAATCATGCCTGTCATTTTAATATTAGGAAAGTATTTTCTTCAGTAAATTTCCCAATTTATCTACTCAATCCAGCACAGCACTGAGTGACATTTCCCTCCAGTTCTGAGGACTCAGGTTTAGACAACATCCCTTATTAGTCCCCTGTTAAAACACAAATGTGGGGGCTTCATAAATCCAAAGTTGGTTTCTGAAGTACAACGGTGCTGTTTAGAAGTATATGCAATATATTAAGTGACACATGATGGCAGCAGTGAACAGCACAAGCTCAACCGTCCTTTGATAAAACCCTTAAATTTATAGGAAAAAATAAAGGAGCATTGCTGACTCCAGTGCTGACCTTCATATGAGGCTGATGGAAAAATCCACATGCAGTATGCTAAGATGCAAAACTGTGGTGGCATTTTGGCAACACATTGTCGTGTATTCCTACAGGGGATTACCCACAGAACTTCCTGTTGATTTAAGTGAAACCGCAGAGAGTCACTCTGTCCCACAAGTTAAATGAAAGATTCAAATTTAAGTTATTTTTGATTATATTATGAGACATCTTATTATAAGTGCTATTTCAATTCTGAAACTCTGACATTCAGCTGTTTCTAAGCGTTCCTGAAAACTAATGAATTTTCCAGTGACCTGCCAGCAGGCAGCTTTAGACTGCCAACTTCCTAAAAATCAGTACGTCACCATGTTCTGAAACTGCCTTTCACTTCTGAAGACGCATTTGCATAGTAAGCATTTCTAATTATTTTTTTTTATGAAGAGAATTAGTTTCACTAAAACCATTACAGAAGCCCCTCTCAAACTTTTAAAATACATATATTTATGTCTGTGTTGACAAAGCAGAGAATGTTGCATTCCTAAAAGACTAAGGTCTTAAATTTACATAAACACATGAAAACAGTTACAAATAAAAGCTTTTTTTCCTCTTTAATCACAGCAAACTCTGAATAACAATTTCAATGCACTCAATAGGCCTTGTTAGCAATTAGAGTACTAGATTAAAGATTACTTCTGTATGCCACTTTCAATATCTTGCTAGCTGAAAAATTTACACCTTAGTCAGAAAATCATCAGGACACAGATAGTCAATTGCTTGGACAAGTTTAACACAATACTTGTAAATCAGCCTTCAATTCATTCCTGGATTGAAAGAACTGTCATTTATTAAAAACAGAGATCAATTTTCACACACCTTAATTTCAGTTACCATTAGCTGTAAATCCATGCGGATGCAAATTGGATACATTCAAGTACCACATTTAATCAAATTTAAAGCCAATGATTCCTTTATGAAATTGCTGTAAATTACGATCATGCTTTTTGATCAACATTTAATATATTGTCTTCTGACAAAAAAAAACAAAAACGATTGATACGGTAACATAAATTACGTCATTTGTTCACACGTGTGGGGGATAAGTAAAAATGATAGAAGTGTGAAAATCTGGGTTAAAGAATACACTCCCCACACAGTAGCCAACATACTTTCTGTAGGAGCACTTTCTTCAGTAGTCCTGCATAGCTCTTCTGGAATTTTTTGGTCACATGACCTCCCTTTTTTGGTAATAGTCTAAGCTTCAGGCATGTACTAACCATATGAGATGCTACTGGATTTATAAGTGGGTTGATTACTTGATGGTGGAAATTAAGGGTTTAATAACAGGTGATTTATACAAAAAACTAATTTCTCATACTAAAAATAGAGTCCTTACAAAAAAATCTGATTTTCTAAAGATAGCAGAAGCATATTATATGACCCTAAAGTCTTCACTGCAGATAACTCTCCAGATCCAAAGGAAGGTGCAACCACAGCACAGACAGTCAAACAGATGCTTTCACCCAACTACCATAAGGAGGAAAGACAGATACACATTCTGCAAACAGCTGTGCTGGCAGAAAACATTATTGAACCATGTGCTCATCACTCTTCTACTAGAAGTTACCTTGCTTAAAGATATGTCAAAATACTCAGAATTAACTGAAACAATTTCAGTAATGAGCCCTTTTACACTATTTTATTCTTAATGAAGCAGGTCAGGGAGCACAAACAGATCTGTTAGCAAAGCTGGCAGCGCAGACACAGGAATGCTGAACGTGGTAACATCCACTATTGGCACAGGCAAACAAAATAATGAATCCACAGCATGAAGTTTGAGAATAGGCAAGAAAACAGTGTGCCAGCCCACTAGAAATTGCTGATAAATATTCTTGTCACCAGCCTGAATTGAAGTTATACCAGTATACCTTTGCCGTAGTCATGTAACCTGCATTAGCTGAGTAACATTTGCATACAAGTTATAATTCTGTCCTCAATTTGTTGGCATACCCTGTACTGTCACTTCAAAGTCTGTTGTTGTGGGGAGAAAGAAATCTTCAGCACATTCACACTTATTTAGCTTTCAAATACATTCAGTGTTTAGTAGCAAACAGAAAAAAAAGTATTTCCCTCTGTGGAAGGCCCCGTAAGTAAAGTGGAAATACAAGGTAGGATCTTCAAAAGCCTGTGTGACTTCGGCACAAGTCCTCTTGAAGCACTAGGGGATTTATACCTCTGAAGCACATACACACTTGAAAAACCCCATCTTGTTTGTATTACAAGCCACTGTCCAGCCAATTAGCTCCTGTAATTAAGTGACTACCCAGCCACTTACCTGATATGGCAACCTTTGCTCTGCATGCCACCCTGTCTTTTGTCCCATTTTCTGAAGACCTGCCAGAAAAGAAGAAAAGAAAAACAAGATTTGAGATCTGTGCATTTAGACATCTAAAACTCAACCCTTTAAACACTAAAAAGTGTCATAGCTCATTTCAAGTGCTTTTTTTTAAAGTTAATTTTGGTATCTCTGGTTTAAGACATGAGTCATTAGTTTCTTAAGGATAATCTGGAATGAAGGTATGCCATCAATTTTCTTAATTCCCTAGAAGATTTTACTCCAAAGCTTATGTAACCTGTGTATTAAAAGACAAGTAGATTCATCTTCCTTGTCTTTTCCAGCTCCAACAGGACCAAATATGTTATCAGTTTTTCCCTTCTGTACACATCAGCGGAGATGCAACTTAATTCATCAGTTCTGTTATTGTTTAGAGAATTGCCTCCTCCTCTATTTATAGAGACTAATTATAAAATGTTGCATTTTAATTTCACACACAGGTAGTTTGCTAAATAGACAGAGTGAGACCTCAAAGTCAACCTTAAATTGAATTTAAAAAATCTGTAGATAACGACTAACAAGAGTGCTCTCCTTACCTCTGCCACTGCTCCTGACACCTAATCAGATAAGAAGAGGTGAAAATTTCTAGCTGCTACCAGTATCATGACTTCCAGAGGCAGTTAGAATATCTTTGCAACTCACAGATTACAGACCCACACAACAAGAACCAGGAGCAACATCCACTTGAAAACCCTTGAGTGAGAAAACTCAGCCACAATTAAGCTTTAACCAAATTCCAGTCTTGAGCAAATACCCAAAGAAAGAACTGCAGATGGACCATCAACTATCAAAGATACCATTTAAATGATAGAGAAATTACACTATAGCATGCACCTCTTCTAATGACCTCCACTGAAAATTCCAGGGACTCCTGAAGACAGAACTCTAAGCAGCGCATGACAGTCACAAATCAAGCAAACAATGCAGCTGTTCACATATATCTCCAAATATCTCAGCCCTCTTCCAGATATGTGCCATCACCACTCTGTGGTCACTGGCACCAAACCCCAGGAGTTGAGTAAATGAGCATATATCCATACTTGATATTATTCCATTACTAAAAACTTAAATAGTGAACCACTATAAAGATCTTCGTCTTGGTAGGCAATTAAATTAATAACCTGAGAGCAGTAGTGTCTCTGCACCACGATTCTCAACACTGCACCCAAAATATATTCCACTGGGCAAAAGAATTATAACATTAATCAAATAAAACACGCATACTTTAGCTCCTTCAAGAGTTATAATGTGAGAATATTTTCAAGTAATTTTTCTTCCTGGTCAGTGTTGTTTTTATCACGTCGCTGTAGTTAGCACCAGTGGCCAGCAGAGGGTACCAATTAACCACGATGGTTCCCTCATTAAAGGGCCCTTAGTAACAACAAAAGGAAAAGTAGAAATACGTCTATTCTGATTTGGATAGCTTTGTTTTGTTCCTTCAGACTTGGATAGGTACCTTTTTGTATGCTAAAGGTAATCAAGAAAATATGACTATTGTATTACTTGATACTGAATTGCAGTTTAATGTCAATAATCTACTCAGAAAAATATTACTTGTATTTAATTTTCTAAACTAAAAAGAAGACAATGGAATGGTCTTATAAAGTAATGTTTTAAGGGAGCTGTAATTTATGTTTATATGGGGGAAAAAAGAAGGAAAGGTTTAAATGAAGGGTTTAAATCCCCTTTTCCAAACAGGCTGCTAAAAACTCAAGTAAATAAATGCCTGCCTTCACATTTGAGCTGTTACTCACTGCTCTGCAGTCCTGCATGGGTCTGGCTCTCCTTTCTGGCTCTGTAGCTGTGCCCTGTACGCCCGTATCCGAGCATTGCAGACCATCAGGCTTTTGACGGCGCGCAGGAGCTGGTCCTTCTGCGTGCTCACCGCCAGCAGTTTACAGATGCCCTCGCGCATCCGCATCTCAAAGTCAATCTTCTCTTGGATGTCACGATCCTAGAGGTGCAAAAATAACAAAGACTTAAACAAAACAACAACTGACAATATCCTGAATTTTTAACAGGCTCTTCTTATTTCACAGTTGGGATGGAAAAGTCTAGGTTTTAATTATGAGCAGCTATTGCAATGATTAGTGAATGTAAGAACGATAGTTCTCTCTTCAGGGACAAAACAGTAAAACAAGGGATGCAACAGAGTCACTATATCCATTATACTTGAAAATTCCAAACCAGATAGTCAGATAAACTCACTGCACCATCTTAAAGTTACTCGTATCATTCACAGAAAAATCACATATGGTCTTTGAGAAGCCTAACTGAACCAAACTTATAAATTTACACCCCATTTTTTAAAGTGATCCCTATTAAATAAACTTTAAACTGAGAAAAATGTCTGAAATCTTTTAAATCAGAAATCCAATCTCTTTCCCTCTTTGGCCATCTGAAAAAGAGTGAAGAAAATACGAGGGTTTTTCACTTCTGGTTGATATAAAATTCAGGCAAGAGAAGAAGCAAAAATAAAGGAGACTATCCCAATATTTGACTGTTTCAGGCCATGAACTGAAAGTCAGACAACTGTGGTAGCTTCAACCCTACAGAGGGATCATACCATGCACAGTTTCCATTCAAAGTATGAAATAAGCTAAACCTGCCTGAAAGTCATTAGAATTCTGCATCACCGTTTTTTGAAGTAGTAGGGTTTTTTTAAGGTACTATAAAAACTTCAGGAAAGTTACATTTTTCCTGCCTACTTTCAGAGAAAACAGACATTTAGAAATGTGTATTATTCCTCACTTGCCATTTCTAAGAGATCAATCCACACAGATCCAGAAGATGATTAAGGTAAAGGGTCACAGATAGTTTACTGTCTCCCCAAGGTGTGCTAGATGACACTGGTAACTGATACAAATTTCCCTGTTATGTGGCCATTCCTGGCCAAAACAAAGATTTCTAGCACATGAAGAACAGTGTTATCACTGTATTGCAGGGTAGCATTGCAAATAAACTGCAAGTCAGTGACTAATGAAGCTCTGTCAACACTGAGCAAGAATGTCCCAACTACACCTGGAATTGACAAGATCATGTCAGTTTTCAGGTTTACAGTCTGAACCCAAAACAAGCACATGGATCTCTAAGCAGTTGTCTGAAAGCTGTGGCAAGGTTTCTCATTTTCTTCAGGTAATAAAGGAGATGGGTTTCTCCCACGCATGATAAAGACCCCAGGCTAAGCAGGACAAATATATGTTCTATGAATCTGACAGCATTTAAGGTAATTTAGTCAGACAGTGAGAATGCAGAGGATGAGTAGACACCACCGTGGCAGAGGAAACTATATAAGGTGTAGAGAACTCTCCAGAAAACAACTCCAGAAAACAAGCCTCTGCACTGCCCCAGCTCCTCTCCACATCTGTCACCTGTACGTAACTACAGTGAGGAAATCTCATCTCATTCCGATTCGCCGCCACGGACCCGCCCAGCTCGGGGGGCAGCTTTGGTCCCCCGAGCACCGCCCGTCCCACCGACACCACGCCCGCGGGCACCTCCGGTGCCCGCGGGGGTGGTGTCGGTGGGGCGGGCGGTGCTCGGGGGACGAAAGCTGCCCGGCCCTGCTCGCCCCGTCCCTCCGCTCACCGGCCCGCCCGGTCTCTCCATCCTCATCCACGAGCATCAACCTCTTCCCCCTCCGAGCAGCCGTTCAAACCTCCCGCCCCCGGCAACGGCCGCGGTGGGACCGCCCCGAGCACCGCCCCCCGAGCACCGCCCCCTGTGTTCCCCGCACGGCTCACGGACGCGAGCATCCCCGTCTTGTTTCTGGCGATGCCGTGGATTTTTTTTTTCTTTTTTTTTTTTTTTCTTAAAGCGGTGTTTCTGCGGTTTTCGTCGAGTTGCGCGTCTTTTATTACGTGCCGGTGCTTCAGTGGCTGCGCTATTGCTGCTACTAATATATTGTACTGTTATATACTGAATAAGTGCATTCATTATATTATTGTATATTATATTATTAGTAACTGCAATCCAGTTATTCACTGGATCGACTGGAGAGGGATGGGAGCCATCTCCCCCTCTTTCTGCTGCCAGTTTTGCAGCCCTTGTCTTCAGCAGATGAAACAAATGAGCCAAAATAGTGTCTCCCACCCATCCCTCGTGCTCAATTTCTTGGCTTTCCTCTCTGAATTCCTCCTCGGCAGGTGATGGTCAGAAGCACAGATCCTCGTTGCTTCGCACATGGTTGTCAACATTTGCGGGAAGTAAAATGTGCTGGAATGAGTGAGATATACAGTGTTGGTAACAGCTTTCTACAGAAGACAGAAGTCTCCAGGCTAACATATGCTTATTTAAAATATAAGAAAATGCAGTTAGAAAGGAAAAATTTTAAAAGCCTCTTTGCTTGATCAGGATTTCACATAGGTGCTCTGCAGCTCTGCTTGCCCCCTGACATTTACAACTGAGGCCTAAATGCAGGGGGCTAGCCTTGAAGGAAAATCATGAACTTCTAAGCCAAAGGTATGTATTCCTTGTTGCAAGGCAGAGGACAGGGAGCTCTGCTTCCCTCCAACGTGCTCAAGTCTCACCTGGAGGCAGAAATAGCAGCAACAGCTGTTCAGCAGTTCCTGTCTCTGTCTTGGGCCACTTTTCTTAGGGTAAAGAGGCATTCAGAGCTTCATTAAATACCTTCATCCCATCCTGAAGTCCTCTGTAAACCATTGGCAGGACACATGCCACAGCTGGAAAGCCCTACCCTAGGTTATTTATTTATAGACACTACGGTTTAGGTACTGTGACTTTCCCAAAATAAGTCTTTCTGCAGTACATCCAGTGGAGAAATCCCATCAGGGAGCCAAGAGGCTTTTGCTTAATCAAGGTGTGATACTTAGAGTTGCACATAGACAGCCAAGATATCTGAGTGGGTTTGAGGGAGATTGAAGGGAAAGTCTCCATCTAATCTTGGTGCTTCATGCATCCCAGCATGAACCTTGGGTTCCCATCTCTGCTGCAAAGTTCAGGATTTCAGACACATTAGAGAGACCCATCAAACAAGGGGAAAACATGAGATGCCAAATCAGAGTGCCCTTTTTATTCACACTAAGGCTTATCTCTTAAGGTGTGTTCTGGTCCGCCCTGAATCAGTCAGGGAAGGGATGTGAGGCTCAAAAATCTCCAGGTGGTTTTCTAGGCTACAGAAGAAAACTAGAAACAAGAGCATGTCATGTAGTGGAATTGAATCAAAAAAGTGAAAGTCTCAAGTTAACTGAACTGCATCATCCTTGAATCAGTGTTTGACCAAAGTAAGTGAGGGTACAAACCTCAACAAATATTGATGGCTGAAACCGTTTGAGGAGTTTGATGTAAAATCTGGGAGCAGCTGGAAATGATAACCTTACTGTATAATAATAAATAATGGCCAGTCTTCGCGAGCGAAGATCCGGGGAAGGTCTTTCCACCTTCCAGCCTGCGCATTGGATTTTTTAGGTGAGACACAGTGTGCGCGGAACTGAGCCCACCCTTTAATCCTAAGGTTCATCTGCCGGGGCCAAGCGAGCTTGGACGGTGGCAGTGAGGTCCTTAGGACGTAGGTGGGTTGCCTTTAAGGGCTAACGAGCCCCACCTGCCCGTGAGTGGCCCTGACCGGGAATCGAACCCGGGTCTCCGCGGTGATAGCGCGGCGCCTTTACCCCTAGACCACCAGGGGCTCCTACCTTACTGTAGAGATAAACAAATAAGGAAAGAATTACTGTAACTCTACCTTGCCAAAACTCATTCACCAACCCACAAGATGGTGAGAACTAATGGTCAGAAAACTAATACAACCTGTGAAAAAGACACACCAGAACACTTCCCACCCAGCACCATCCCAAGCAGTTCAGGTTAGAGTCCTGGTTCAAGCCTGGAACCCACTGGTTCAAGCTTTCCAGAAACACTCCCTGCCAGATCCCTGAGAACAGCTGTCTCAGGTGTGCACCAAAAGGGTTTTGTCAAAAGCCAGAATGACTACATGGATGCGATAAAAACCACTGCAAAAGGACAAGTAATGCCCAGAATTATTCCAGGCAATCAGCATCTTTAAAGCTGTTTTTGCTGGTTGGTGTAGACAGTTCCCAGGAATTTGTGGCAGCTGTCCAAGAATTTTAGGAGCTAATTAGCATGGTTTTGCAGTACAGTCTGTTCAGCAAATCCTAGCCTTAATAAAGTCCCAAAATGTGACTGCTAGCAGCATAAAGAGCCCGCGCCTGCAGCCCTTACACGTTCCTGCTGACACTGACTTGAATTGGAACCCTTAAGAAATCAGTGGGAGTTAAATGTGTAGGACTCAGCCCTAAGCAACACAAATAGTATCTTCCCAATCTCAGTGCATACCTGCCCTTCAGCTGCTTCAAATGTCCAGTTTTCCACTACATTAGGAAAATGTTACTGCAATGTCTCGCTTTTCACACTCTTGCACCTGCTTCTGCTTTGGTCCTCCTTTGTATTCACTCTCTAGAGACATTAGGTTTTTTCGTTATAACATTCAGTGGATCAGAGGCTTAATTAAAAAAAAAAAAAAAAATTTCACCAAACTTGTAACTCTATCTTTTAAGGGAACATGAGACTGAGGCTTTAAAAGGCATTTCTGCAGGTTTTGGATGAGGCGAGATGTTCTCTCCTCACTCCAACTCCAACAACGCTCTCCGGCTGCTGTTGCAGCACACAAAGCAACTTAAAATGAAGACAGTTTTATGCCATCTATGTTATCCAGAGATTTGGGATTCAGCTAGCAACGATTCTGCTCCCTAACTGAAGAGTAATTCCAGCAGACAGCAACAATTAAAAAGGAAGCATTGTAGCCATGTGGGTTTTTTTCTCCAGACAAGCCTCCACTGAAGGGCAAAGAAACCCAAGGCACAACCTACAAAAACAAGGAAAATCCTGCACAGTCACTGCTGCTAGAGGATAGAAAGAATGGGGGGGTAAGGTGAATTAAATAGGGGATTTATATCCTGCCTTCTGGGGTTTCTTAAGTGAAACATTTTTTTCAGATGAATCACACCATCCTTTTATTTGCCACTCTATTTGCATTGCAAAGCATTTGGCTTCCTTCTAGTATTAGGGAAACTGGATAGCAGAGGAAAGATCATTGTCTATCTAAATCACTGTTCTGCTCAAGTGTTAGATCAGCATATTATTTTAAACGTTAGGCCCATCATTTTGGTTTAGCAGGTACAAAATGTCTACACCTACTCTTGACAGCACTGCAGTATTTTTCTTAATTTCTTAGTTCCCACAGCTTGCTACACCTACTCCTTGAATATCGTCAGAGTGTGCCAGCAAAAATCTATTCAATTCCTCTTCAGATTTATCCTAAATGGAAATATATGAAGATTTGTACTGGACGCATGGGAAAGAATTTGCAAAGGCTTTTCATAACTGACTTATTTAATTTTAAACTGAAAAGCAAACTGTTGCCATTGATTGCCACTTACTTTGATTACTGTGGTGTGTGACCACTGTAGATTGCTCAAATGGGCAGAGACTCTGGAATTTAGGGTGTTTACCTGAACGCTTACTGGAGCCTCAGTAACTCATTTCTTCATTTCATCCCGCTGAGGTCAGTTGAAGTCTTTCCATTCTTGTAGGTGGGCAGAAGGGCAACATGCAGACCTACAAAACAAATCAAATATGGGTAATACCTTACTGTAATGAACTTCACTTTCAGTTTTGATTAGATAAGGTGAACATTAATCACCTGGCCAATGACAGTGAGCTAAAGCTCAACTCCATCAAGGTGAAATCAGTGACAAGAGAAAACTTTGTAGGCTCCATCTTATCTACCTGAGCAGTGTGAAGGAGGTGTCTTCTCCGGAGTAGTCATGGAGCCAGTCATTGAAGGCATCATCCTATAACATGCAGGTATCAAAATCAGCTAGGATGTATCATCCTTACCTTTCTTGGATAATCAGACACAGAGGCCAGAACATCCTAGAATAAACTCTTATTATTTCTGGTGTTCTCAGATTAATTTTACCCTGAGAGCTTTCTGCTCAAGGTTTTTTAATTTTCTGCAGTCTGCCATCAACTGCTCCAGTGCTCCCAATGGCACTGGGGTCATGTCTCTGTATGATGCCATCAACAAAATACTGATGCCAGGTGCTTCAATGAACTATTTTTTTTTGATCGCTATGTGTTCCCATAGGATTTCTAAAAGAAACCGTAGAAGGCTAAAAATGTATGAGGGATTATTTTTCCTTTTTCCAGATAAGATTCCAGAAACTGACTCATTACAGTATTCCTGATGTCAATCCAATTCTAAAGTGCCTCCAGATTAAATTGCTGTAGCCTCTTTAAGTCACCATGTATGAGATAAATGCAATCAAAATACTTTTCATAACATAAATTGTAAGTTACAAAAATCCCACCCCCATATGAATTCTGAAAACAGTTTCTGAGATCAAACCTGAAAACCTTAAGAATCAAACACTGAACTGCAATTTGATCATCCTCTATGTCTTAAAGTTGCTCCTGCACAAGACAGGTGATGAAGGATGGTTAACTGAGTTAGGGCAGTCACATGTGTTCCTGTTTGTCTGCTTGGAGATCTGGGGCATCGGTTTTAAAGCCAATTCACACGTGGTTCCCACACAGGTATAGAATCAAACCCATCAGAAGTATCCTGTTGGACAAGGATCCTCACTGGTGATTGACAGCTTCACTAGAAGCCTTTCTCCAGATGAGAAGACAATGTGCACACACAGTGCCTAACAAAGCAAGAGTTTTTGCACCCTTTCCCCGAGTTTAGATATTTATATGGTCTGTCTTTTCAATTCTACTTCCTATCTCAACAGCTGTTGAATGAATGAAATTATCTTTAGTTCCTTTCAAAATCAAAGTTGGTTGAAATTGGCTGTTTGGATCTACTGCTAATAGGGGGACATTTACACACACAGAAATTATGGTCACACAAAGATGACACTGCTATGGTAAACCCAGACAGGTCCTTTCAGCTGCTCCATATTAAGGGGATGTTCAGTACAAGAAGGATTTCCTAGAGATTCTACACTGTCACTGCCATAGCATGCCTTTGACCAGGATTCCTCTGTTGGGTGCACAGTCCTGCTTTGATTTCTTGTGCATTTCCTGGAGGTGACGTTTGGTGTATAAAGTATCCGTCTGAGACAGCTGCATCCAGCTGTTTGCTGGGCAGCGAGCTGCTGAAGTCACCAGTTTCTGCCATGGGACAATCTAACCGGCCATTCTTATGTTCTGGTTTCAGGATCAGGTCTGTTATGATTTTTCCCAATTGATATTGCACAGGCAAGTGAAAAGTCACGGGGTCATTTAAACGAATTGCCATTTTGAATTTGAAAGGGGGAATAAGTGCATTGAGAATATCACAAATCTAAAGATAGACTCCTATATGAGAAAATAATGACAGAAAATCACCTTCCTTTTGATAGGCAGAGGACTACCACTTATTGCTTGCAGAGCAGATGCAGGCCTACTTCTTGCAGCAATCTCCCAGTAAAAAGGAGCAATTCTCCAAGTTAGTTTGTAGGATTGTCTTTTTTTTTTTTTCCTTTTTTTTTTTTTTTTTGTCTGGAGATAGATACAAGCCAAGTATCTGCAGACAGTCTCTGGTTTTCCCACACGACTTAGAACATCTCTGCAGAAAACAACACTTGGCAAATGGTCTCTGCCTGAAGTGATTCTGTAGTCTGGTCTGATTTTTCCCAAGTACTGGAATGTATGTATCTAGGGAGAGAAACACGGCACTGCAACGTGCTCTGAAGGCCAAGCAGCATAAGCTGCCCTCTGTGCAGCCACAGGTACTCAAGCTCCCCCTGCACTGCAGCAGTGCTGTGGAAGGAAATTGTGACTGTCCCTTACCAGGTACATCTTGAGGTGACAGCTGTTATCCCAGATAACTGAGGCACAATGGCCCAGTGGACTAGTGAATGCATTTCTTTGCATTTCACACACTTTTTGGATTGGTTTTTTCCTGTCTCAGGGAGGATATTCAAAGGAGCATGGGTAGAGATCTATACTTCACTGCAAACTCTCACTTTGCCCCAAGAAATGTTCCTCATCAGTACGAGATTGGCTTGTCTCAATAGTTTTCCCTGTTACACTTGGGGCTATAACCATCTGCAGTTCTGTAGTTCTTCCTGCCTTGCCACAGAGCTATAGTTTTTCTGCATTTTTCTAAGTCCTGAGTTGGGTTCCAGCTGCATAAAAAGACATTTGTCATATGGATCAGGGCAAGGAAGAGCAAGCCAAAGCAAGAAGGATTAAGGTAAGTGTTATTTCATGAAAATACAATAGTAAAGAGCAAATAACATCTCAATACTGTCAATATACTTATTGATATGTGCAACATAATGACCATTTCTGGTTGGAAATTTCTATCAGAGGTTTTAAACCCCTGGTGCCTAAGGAAAATCTGGCTTGCAAATTATGTCCTGTTTCTTACAGAAATAGATACTGAAAAAATAGTGCGCAGTTCATCCACTCAAGTGCTTAGATTAAAGAAATACATCCATAGGGATAAGAAGATTTAAATTTTTAGATCTGACAGTTAATTTTCCATTCTGAGCATCCTTAGTCCCTGCGTCTCCACCAGACTTCCCCCTAAATCCAATCTCTTCCTTAGCCCCTGTGTGGAGTTCAATACCTCTGTGAAATTACTTGCTTCCACAAAACCTCAAAAGAGCCATATTGTAACAAAAAGTATTTGCCATGGCAGGGAAGATCCCGGGACCCCATTAGGGTGGTAAGGCTGTTCCTGGGAATAACCCCAGTGTCAGAGACAACAGCTTTTATACAGGTGATGATTTTAGGCTGAAATCGTTGCAATGTTGGATTGAAGTTGTCCATTCACATGTAGGAGGAACTAAAATATTGTTTTATAAGGTAGAAAGATCTAAGGAGAGACACTTGTTGCAAAGGACACTATGCCCTGGGAACGCCCCCCCAGCCAAGGTGATGGGCTGCACACCTCTTCAAACTCCCCACAGCTTCACTGAGGAAAACCAATCCAGCTATTTCTTCCCTTACTCCACTTCCCCTTGAAGTCAAACCATGGGAGACGATGGAATTGGGTTGTACTTGTGCTCGCTTCAGCGTGAGATGGAAACATTTCTTGCTAATGATAGTATTTTTTCACCTAATAATATGATCCATTTTTCCTCACCGTAATGAAAAATAAGGGGTTGAATAGCAAACATGAGCAACTGTGTTTTACCTGAGGTTGGTTTGTCAGAGATTTCTGTCATCCTTCTAACCACCTTACAGCTTTTTAAATGAGCTGAGACAACACTTCATGTCACCATTAGCATTTTGAATCATAAATTATGGTAACAATCAGTAGCACCTTATGTTTTTATAGACAATTTAATCTGGAAGAATAAAAATAACTAGTTCTGCCTGTATGCATGCATGACTTACACACATGCACATATTTACTTTCTTTTTTAAAAATCAAATTCAGTTCTAGGAAGCTATTTCTAGCACTTTACTCTAATGGTGTGTTTGTACAGTGTCAACAAAAAGCAATCAGGCTGTTTAAAGAAAAAACCAACAAACAGCAAGTCAATTTTTCATAACAGGTTCTTTCAACAGCTAATGCAGACCCAGAGGGGAAGTTATCCAAGTGTGATCTGGGACAGAGAGGATCACCTGTTTGAGATAATTCTTGAATACTTTTGTGAAAATCATGTTTGCGCACCAAGGCAGTTTTACCCAACAAGTTAAAATCTCCATTTCTTTTATTCTTTCCCTACTGGGAAATGTCTTTCATGTCCCTGTCCACCAACAATCTCTGCAACACTGAGTCATCCTACTTACACAGATAAGGCATTAGATTTTGTAAGAGAAAGCATGAGCAAAAAAGCATGGTGCTACCTAACATGGAGACCATTTTTACTTCATTTATCTCATAGTGTGGGCACTCACACTACAGTCCTAATTTTTTAAAAATATCCCTGCTCTGTCACAGAGTCCCCTCCTGGCCTGTATTAACTTCCACCTTTAAAACACCAGCCCAGGAGGGAGCTTTAAAAGGTATGAGTGGGCTGTTGCTCCTCAACTGCCCTTTGTGTTGCTCCAAATCTCTCTCCAAATGTACGTCTCTCCAACACTTTTAAGTGAGGGATGTGTTGTTTCACTGTCATATGTGTGTTGTTGCCTCTGCCTGCTACACAAACAAGTACCTGCTCTTCTTGGATGGATTTAAATGGCCGACTGGCATCAGCAGGCACTGAAGCACCCAGAACTTGTGCAGGCAGCACACACATTACTAACCTGAACGGGTTTTTTTTATCACCACCCCAGTCACACAGATTTTTAGGTATTCCTTCCAAATTACCTTACCTGGCATTGTCAGGTTGGAGGAGAACAACTACATCCTTGACCATAGCAAAGAGGCTTCTCCAGGCTATGGCTCTGAGGGATCCTATTTCTGTAAGAGGTGAATCATTCCCTTGTTGCCAGAGGTTTGACCTCTGGGCGTTTCTAAACTAAATTTACTGATCTAACCAAATAGCCTGAGTTTAAGATAAAATGTTTCAAGAAAGAAGAAGCAGTTGACTCTAATCCTGGATAGCATGGCAGCTTCCATGTAAGCCTTGGAGAGAAACTGCAGGGGGAATTCTGCATGCTGCGAAGGCTCACCTGAGTTTAACACAGGCATTCATCAGTCTGGAGATGGGACCCAGCCCCATTTGGATGAGATCAGTTTGGGCTCAGTTCCTGCTCCCTGTGGGAGGATCCTTGGATGTAAGTTATATAGAGTTAGCAGCCATCTGGGGGTAAGAAATTTGAGAAAAAGAGAGAAAGCAACATGCTACAATACGTTTTTATCCTTAGGTAAAGACACATTCTTTCAGTTCCCATCCTCAGATGGAGCTAAGAAGTATCTATGCACACAGCCTTCAAGATCTGCTGCCTGAAAGAGAGATATGCACGTGAAAACATCTGTTTTCAGGAATCTTTTTACATATCAACTGTTACTTATCTTTCAAATTGTGTGTGTAAGTTTCCACTGCAGATGTGACAGTGGCAGGAGCATAATATTTCCCAGGGACTGTGCCTTTTACTCATTTAATTTTTCCAAGGATGTATATCTGTTAAATTTTAAATTACCCAGAGTGTGGTGTCACCTGTTTGTTTGCTACCTGCATACACATCTTTAGTCCACTGCACTTTTTAGCCCCTGTGATGTCATTGACTTCAGAGCCTTCTTTTGAAAAGAATCTTCTTTGTGCATAAAACCATTGACAGAACTTCCTCACATGCTCACAGGCAGGGCCTTCAAAGTGGTATTAAAGATGATCCATCACCTTGCTCTCAACACTGCAAAAGGTAGCATTTATTATAACAACAAAGATAAAATTGTCCCTTGAAAGACAAAAAACTCACTACCCACTTTGCACTACTCAAGACATTGCTTTAACATAGGTCATTTGGCACAAAATACTAGATCTAAATAAAGGCCTGTTTCTACAGCAAGCTATGAAAGCTCCATTAATACCCCCATTCAGTGTCCTGCCCAGCTGCAGAAATCTCCAGCCAATCATTCTCCCAGGGCAGCAATAGCTGATCCTACAGACCTTTACATGTAATGCAAAGGTGAAAATTAACTGCTCACATGAGTATCAGAAAAGAGGAAAGAGCATGAAGGAATAGAAGCAAGTTGACCCTAAACATCCAATAAACTCAATATA
The DNA here is from genome assembly GCF_022539395.1 of Myiozetetes cayanensis. NCBI lineage: Eukaryota > Metazoa > Chordata > Aves > Passeriformes > Tyrannidae > Myiozetetes > Myiozetetes cayanensis. The sequence continues at coordinate 30,980,052 of NW_026086605.1, forward strand.
CTTTCAGATGGCATTAAAGATGCAAGTCTGAACTGTCCTCTGTGTTACTCTGTGGTATTTGGGGTGCAGGTACCCTGAGCAGAGAAAGAATTTGGTATATGGAATATGTGACATCAGTGCGAGAAGCTGCAGAGCCAAGTTTTCTCAGGGACTAGAAACAACTGCATTCAGGTTCCAGAAATGTTTGTAGCATTCTACTAAGTTTTGTCAGTATTCTTCTGAATCCGAGCTGAGGTCTCCTTGTTGGTTTGAATTTATTACCATTGTATAATAGTAAACAGAAAATAAAAAAGAACACTTTTTATTGCACAAACAGGCTTTTTCTTCCCCCTCCTCTCATTTTGTTTTGGTTTTCCTCCTTTTGAAAGAAATGCTGTGTACTGGTGCTCCATGGTCTGGGTATTTTTTTAGTATACTTTCCCTCTGTGTTCCTTCTGAGTTACCACATTATGTGCAGAAAAGTGCCCCAGATTTAGCGTTCCTGAAAAATCGTAAGTTAAGATTAAAGACCAAGCAGCCCATCCCAGTAGCTCTTTGGCAGGCAGAGGTGGACACAGAACTACTGACTGCATCGCCCAGCGTTGGGCACTTTGCTTCTGGTTCCTGCAAAAAGGCCAGTTCCGAGGTGCATTGAAGCCCCTGGCTGTAGGAACCAAAATGAACTCAAGATTTTACTTAAGAAAATTAAATCACTTTAAGTCATATTAGTACAGATAACCACACAGTAAATATAATGGTATTTTCTTTGTGATTTAAAAAAATCTTATCTGAATACAGAAAATGCCTAAAGGACATTTGAAATTGAATTGAAATCTGAATCAAAATTGAATTGGAATTGAAAGGACCATAAATACTTCCGAGACACTGTCTTTCCAGTGCTTCATTCCAAACAGCACCTGGCAATTGTTCTGTTAACTGAAACTCCAGAGGGCACATTATTGTGCAAGAGTCTATCATCATTCTTATTGATATTTTAATTTCTAGGAAGAGCAAGGACAGAGGAACTGTGGGTTTTGTACACTTGAATTGATACGTTTGTATGGTCAGATGTTGTGTGGAAGCTTGCTTGCTCGTGCAGTCATTTCCTGTTGATCCCATACCCATGTCAGACTGTGTGACAGCACTAGCTGGCCTGATTGCTTGGGAACAAGCAACATTTTCAAATAAAATAAAACTGAAATGGGGTGAGCTGTAGGCTCTTCTCTCCATTACTGGGGCTTTAATATCAGCCATATTAGAAAGTGCATCCCCCAGAAAAAGTCTTTGACCTGTGACCTCTGGATCACATTTACCTTTTGTGACCTTTGACCTTTTGATGACCTTTGACTTCTTGGTGTCATTTGACCTCTTTGTGACCTTTTAGGCTTTCAGTGACCTTTGAACCCTTGGAGTCCTGGCACAGATGTCAGGGATGTGGCAGAATAGGGGCAGGGGAAGCTCAGCCCCACTGCTACCCACAGGGCTGGAACTGCTCTCCCGCAGGCTGGAATATGGCAGAGGACTGAATTTGCCACCACAACTTAACACTGTTCTTTTTACGTCTCTGCTTATGTAAATTAAAAACTTTTCAAACCCCAGTGCATAGGATTAGGAACCGAATCAGCTAATTAAATATAGATGGCAATTCTCAGGCTTTTTATGGCCTTGTGGGCACTTTTTTCAGTTGGGAAATCAGCATGATTTATTTCAGACACAGCTCCTCAAACGTGGAAGGCATGTGGTATGAACTTTTAAACGTGATGTTCCTTACCATCCAGTGCCTGTTGCAGAAAGAATGCTATCCCTGAATTAAATTGCTTGAAATTCTGCTTTGATGGGAGGCTTTGTGCTCTTCTTTTCTTTAGAGAAAATGTCTCTATTTTAATAAGTCCCAATGAGGGAAAGGCTTTGCTTTTGGAGAAACCCAATTGGAGACATCTTTCTTTAAAGACATCTTGACATGGTTTTTTTCCATCTTTCAGTCTCTTTTTTGGAAGGGGGCAGCTTCTTTCAAAAACAAATGACCCTTTCTGCTGCAGATTCTGTCTCATTTCAGAAGAGCTCTGGGAACAGCAACCTGGTAGCTAAAATACACCACCAAAAGTCTCTTTCCTGCTTGGAGGGTACGAGTGGCTGTGGTAGCAAAATAAACATTGTATGTTTGATAAACTCTGAATAGATCTACATGCAAAGCTAATACGAGTCCCAGCCTAAGGCACCACTACCATAAAAGTCACTAAAACACTTCTTAAAAGTTTCTAAGGTCATTCCTTAGATTTCAGTACTCATTCATTACTTCTTCCCAGTAAACTGAAGATAGTAATACTAAATACTAAACGCAGGTAAGTTTCAGCAGTTCAGGTCATCATGTGCATTTGTGGTCCATGCTCAAACACCAAGAAAAACACAGCACTTCCCAGCATACAAACCAGCTGAGCTGAACAGACACACCTATTTCAGGCCCAGCTTTTACAGAATGGGGAGACTGTGCTCCCAACTCCCTCTGCATGCACTGGTAACGGATGTGCAGCTGTGTGTCTTTTTATGCCCATATATAGTTCAGTAAAACCGCCCCAAGAGTAACTCTGTGCAGATCCATGTCTCCTATGAACCAGCTGGATCCTGCAAGGAAGACCTGGGTGGGGAGCGTGGGCGTGAAGGGGAGAGGCAAAAATTTCTGACATCCCTTTTTCAAAAGCCAACTGGTACACAAACAAGGAAATCAGAGGCTGCTGGATGAAGCCAAAGTGATCACAGCGAATCCAGTTCTACACCACATAAAAAAGGCCCCCTCAAACATGTCAACACTGCAAGCCTGAAGGGAAAAGTGGTTGCAAATGAAAACAAAACTGACTCACCTATTTTCCTTGTTTAGCATGAGAAAAAAAATAATCAGAAGATAAACAATTACAGTAACTCTTGAAATGCAAACTGGTTTTATAACACTCCCTTTTCTATCCACCTTCAGTAAAGCGGAATTATGAGTCAAACAAAATTTACTTCACTTTTGAAGTGTGATTTTTAAGCTTGTAGGAACCCGCAAAATAGGAAGAGGTCAGATGGGACCTCCACAACAGATACAGACCACTACCTGAAAAAAAAGGCTGAATATTATGAATATTCCACCTTCCTTACAGCACCAGCAGGTTGGTACATGCTGGTTTTATTTAAGTAACTTTTATCCTTCTGCAAATCATACTGCAAAGTGTTTAAACAGATCTTGAAAGAGAGAGATGCGTAGAAATAAACTGGATAATGCCTCCCCAGCACTTGGCAAAATTTCACAAATGAGTCACGCATTATGGCTGTGTCAATCTGGGCTTTGTGTTAGTGATGGTGTTAGATCCTACCCACTCCAGATTCCAATCACAGAGGATGAAGCTCAGACATACAATGGTTGATGTACATCCTCCACTGTGCAATGCACACTTACTGGTACGTAAAAGGAAGGCTGTTCCTATCCAAATGCTGAGAGAAAAGCTGAACTGAGTGTCCAAATGGGAGCATCAGGAGTAGATAACGCTGAAGAGATGAGGAGCTGGATCCCAGTCCAGCAAAACAAATATTTAGAGCAAAGTAAACCCTGAGAAATCCTGAAAGAATTGCTGGGACTAGATGGTTGATGGATTTCAGATCTAACAATCCAAACCCATGTAGCTGAGGCTGCAGGTCAATTGGCTCCTTCAAACTCATCAACATTTTCTGTTCCTAAGACCATGAGGGCTCTTGTTACCATCAGCTGGAGAGAGTAGGAGGGTGTCAGCACTTCTAAATGTGGATGGAGCCTCAGGAACATCCCATCACATTAAGTTCACCTCACTCGTACAGCATCCGTCTACACCTTGGAGCATCAGCCCCAGGCACCTTCCCCTGATATGGGGAGAAGGTAGGAAGGCTATGGGCACAACAGAGAAAGATAATGGATGATAGAGGACAACAACCAAGAGAACTGGAATCAGAGCAGGGTCACATCCTGCCACCGTTGGTCTCCTACAAACAGTCAGGAGCCCCGAATCTGGAGACAAACAATTCAAAACCATTCCCTCATGACCTCCCTTCTCGTTTTTGGTACTGCTTGAGGACAAAAGAAGAGAAAATCACCACATTTAGACAAGGTGATACAGGACAACTAACTCATGCAAAATGTTGCAGCCTGGATGGTAGCCCACACACTTCAGAGATTAGCTGAAGCTCTGAAATGCAATTTGAGTAATTTCCTTTGATGTGCCATCTGGTGAATAATTTACTGGGAATGTCTTAATCACATCAAAGGCATCTATCAATGTGCTCAGATTTTCTCAGTGTTTAGGACTCTGCCTGTATATTGCACTCAAGAAACAGACATAACAGTATAGAACTAAACTTTACTGCAGTGCTTTCTCCCACAGTAATAAGAAGAATCTGCAGCATATTACCACTATGGCCTCAAGCACTAGAATTTGGAAGTGCAATATTTCACTATTACCTCAAAAAGGCTGCTACTCTACAATCAGCCTTGCTCATGTTTCCAAAAATTTATAAAAATAGAAACACATCTGTTGAATAAAAAAAAGTTTAGAAGCATATTTCCCTATTGAGAGAACATGTTGGCAATGTACTCTAATATCAGTCACATGGATTTAGACCTAGAGAGGACTCAGACTTTAGATTTAGTAGATAATTAGGAAATTTTGTACAAGGAGGGTGGTGAGAGACTAGCCCAGGTTCCCAGAGAGGTGGAGGATGCCCCATCTCTGGAAATATTCAAGGTCACATTGGACAGGGCTCTGAGCAACCTGATCTAGTTGAAGATATCCCTGCTCACTGCAGGGAGGATGGACTAGATGGCATTTAAGGGTCAAACCAAACTATTCTGTAAGTCTATGACATCCATTCCTCATACTCCAGATTGAAATCCCATTATTACTGCTGCCCCTCCCTAAATACTGAGACTAAATTAGGGTCATATTTAAAAAAAAAAAAAATTAAAAAAACAAACCAACCAAAGAAATAAACAAAAAATTCACGAAACTTTCTGGCTTGTAAATATAGATTTAAAATCACAGAAACAATTATACTCCCCAAAAGCCAAGGCCAGGTTATACCTATTTGCACGTGCCAGTCGTGTCTTGTCGCTTAAATGCTTTTAACTGCATTACCCTTCAGCATCGCCCCGACACACCCAGCGCAGCTCACTCACTGCTTTGCTGTGGCCGCTCCTGCCCCGCAACCCCCCCCGCGGACCCCTCGGCCCGGTGCCCACGGCAGGCAGGGGCAGGCGGAGGAGGGGAGCGACCCCGGCCCCGTGGCCCCGGCCGGGTGCTGCCGCCCACGCCCACCCGCAGCATCCCCGCCGGGCAGCTCCGCTCCGCATCCCCGTCCCCATCCCCGTCCCCATCCCCGTCCCCATCCCCATCCCCGTCGGTCCCCTCTGCCCATCCCCGCCCGCCCGCCCCCGCCCCGCGGCGGCGGCGCCTGCCCGGGCTGATTTACGGCTCTGCTGAAAACGCCGCCGCCGCCGCCAGCAACAAGTCGGGTGAGTGCGGCGACCTTGCGGGCGGCGAGGCCCGCGCCGAGCCCGGCCCGGCCCTGCCCGCTCCGGCGAGGCCCGTGCGGCGGCCGAGGCGAGCGGAGCCCTCCGAGCCGCGCCGGGCGGAGCCGCCGGGGCCGGGCGGCTGGAGCGCCGCGCCGGGCGGGCGCGTCCCCGGGCGGAGATGGCGCGGCACCCCTGAGGGATCGCCGGGAAAGTTTCCCAAGTTTCCCCGTCGGGCGCGGACGCGGGCTGTTCCCTCCCGGCGAGGAATGCAACAGACGGCCCGCGATGAAGGCGGGCACCCCTGGCCGGAGCCGCTCGGCAGCGTCAGCCTCCCCTTCCGCTGCCCGCGATGCGGCGACCACACCAGGTTCCGGAGCCTGTCCTCCCTGCGGGTGCACCTGGAGTACAGCCACAGCTTCCAGGAGAGCAGCCTGCTGGCCAGGAGCAGCCTGTTCTCGCCGCTGAAGGATGCGGAGCTGGTGTCCCCGCCGGAGCCCGCGCCCCAGGGCAGCCCGGGGAGCCCCGGCGGCTCCGCGGGGCCCTTCCTGAACTTGGGCGGCGCGTCCTGCGGGAGCGGGAAGGGCGGGCAGCCGCGGGAGCTGCCCGCGGAGCGCCCCGGCGCCTACCTCGCCAACTATGTGTCGGCTGAGTCTCCCAGCGAGCAGGTGTCCAAACCCGGGCTCCCGGCCACTGACTCCAAAGCCTCCTTCGAGGCACATGTCCGGGAAAAGTTTAACAGGATGGTGGAGGCCGTGGACAAAACGATCGAGAAGCGGATCGACAAGCTTACCAAAGAGCTATCCCAGAAGACGGCGGAGCTGCTGGAGGTGCGGGCGGCGTTCGTGCAGCTGTCCCAGAAGAAGCAGGAGGTGCAGCGGCGGGAGCGGGCCCTGAGCAGGCAGGTGGATGTGGCCGTGGAGATGATCGCAGCCCTAAAGCAGCGGCTCAGCGAGTCCGAGGAGGAGCTTCACCGCAAAGAGGAGTAAGTGGGGAGGCGAGAGCCGGTGCCTTGGCGGGCTGGCCTGGCCCTGCGTGAGTGACAGCCTTTGGGGACAAGAAATGGGTATGGCTCAGCTGCTTGCTGAGTTTGAAAGGGCTTGAGAGCTTCAGAACGCTGCGTTTCTAGAGCTGTAGCCCATGTGACTGTGTCCCTGCAAGGCAGTGGACAGCTCCTCGAGCAGGTGGTTCTCATGCTTGACTCCCCAGTGACTAACAGGGCAGGGGACAGCTCCCTGTGCAGGTGGCTTCATACTCGACTACCCCATGACTGACTTTTACACTTCCTAATGCCTCTTGTGCCCCTGGTTTCATGAGGGTAGGGAGAAGGAGAAGCTCTCGTCAGCAGGTAATCTGATTTACACTGATACCTCTAATGCATAATAGGCCTTTTTAAGAATATATGGGTGGATAAGTCTGGAGGAAGTATGTGAGAATATCCAATAACACCTTTTCCCTGAAGCCATCCCACCACAGGCTGCCTGTGTAGTGGGATGGTCTCCTGCTCAACAGTGAAGCTGTACTGGAGACAGTGCTGAAAAAGCCATGTCCAAGTAGTTCATGTCTAATATTTTAGATGGACACAGAACTGTGAAACTGGAATTGCTTATATGGGATTGGGAAGCAGATGCCAGAGCCGTTCTGAATAACATAAGCTGTCTAAAAATACGTTCATGATGCATCCATTAAAAATGTAGTGATAGCTGATATATTATTTATACATGAACTACTTAGTTTATTCAGCACTTGCTAAAACCTTTCAGGCTTTTCAGAGCAACACAACTTATTTTAGAGAAATGCAAATAAAGAGCATTGGTAATGGAGTGCCTCTAAACCAATTCATCAGCTTACAAAGGAAAGATGAGAAGTGCTAGTTGCCATGACACTGATCTTAGAAGAAATAAGGAAGGTGGTGTAGGAGTTCAGTGTAGGAAGTTTGGAGAGCTTTCATCATTCCTTCCTGTAGTCTAAGGACTAAAAGGAAAGATGATGACGGCTCCCACATCAGTAGGAGCCATCTATCTTGAAGCAGTGCTGTAGGTTTTCCAGAAGAGAGGACGCATAAAGGGGGTGGGGATTTTGAGCACCTGGGGTGTGCATCTTACTTGAGGGGATATTCAACAGAACCTCTGATTCTTGAAATATCAAGTGATCCTCATGTAAGACTAAAGGATTTAAGGTGAAACTAAAGATAATAGTATAACTGAGGCAGATTTAAAAGTATGCTGGAAAGAAGCCACGAAGATAACTTATAGCTTGAAGCAGTTTAGGTATTCCCATCTAGCCAGACTGCCCTAATGGGCTCTTTCACAGTGTGATTCATCCTGTTTGTTCTAGAAAACTATCTTAGAGGAGGAGGGATTGCTCTATGAAGGTCCTTCTCCCCTCTGCAGACTCCAGGGGGCCCTCTGGTAAGCAACTGTCTGGGCTAGATGCAGAATTTCAGATATTTAAAGTTAAGTGGTATGAATTTTAGCCCAAACTAAATGCAGAATGTGTTTTTGAAATTCAAGGCTATGATCCAGAAAGGAAAAACAGGAGTGTCAGGAGAAAGCTGAAACCATTCAGTGGAGCAAACCCAAAGTTCTGCAATGCTGCAGAAGAACAGACGTTGTGAGAAAAGAGGAAGGGGGAATGGAGTTATCTGGGTAGAAAGAATGAGTATGATATGGGGAGGATGGCAAAGGACACTGATCTGTAAAATCAGTAAGGCAGCAAAAGCTGTGATTTTTAACTATATGAGGAAAAGGAACAAGGAGGAGGCCACTTGCCCTTTTGGCAGACTGCTTACCAGCAGCACTGTCAGGCTGTGGTTCTGAAGCCAGAAAAGCCTGAACACAGAATGAAGAGAAATGGGGAAACACTGTCCCTCCCACTAGGACATTGCCAGGCTCAGATGGTTGATTATAGAATTCTGGTCATCTCGTAAGGAGGAGGGTGAATGTATAACCAGTAAGGTAGCTCCTAAGTTGGTGCTACAGGGAAGACTGAAGGTCACTTGGCTAGTAAGAAGCACTAACCAAAGAGGCAGCTGCACAAGAGGCTTCACTGGAGTACCCAGGATATTGCTCTTTTAGGATTACGCTTCCACGCAAAAGCAGCAATAGGAATGAGAGAATAGCTCTTACCCAGCAGCCTGGGAATTTGTAGAGGTAAATGTGCCTAATGCATGTTAGGGGACAGGACAGAAGAATATCAGCCCAAAGTACTGAGGGGTAGGAGGGGAGTCAGAGTATGTCACTGCCTGTGTCTGTGCCTGGCCCTGCAACATTGCCTCTGAAGGTACTCTGAGGACACTGAGAGGGTAGGCAGAGGGTGTAAGAATAGGTAGAGTTCACCTAGGAAAAACTAGAAATGTATTGGATTTTTTTTTTGTTCAGATGGTTCCTGCATTTCCCATCTTGGGAGACAACATAGAAAAATGCACTGTTTGGCTTTCCAGTTGAAAGGTCATTGTATAAATAGCAAATTGAGAAGGAAGGTAGGTATAAACAATGCTTTGTAAGAGCAGGACTGGTACTTCTAGAGCAGCCTTTCAGATCTAAAAAGGCCTGGAACACTTAGCTTTGCTCTGGCAGGAGGGAGGCACTGGATGGAATGCTGTAGTAGAGGAGAGAAGAAGGAATGTTCATGACTTTGGTAGCATCAGTGACACTTGTCTGGCTTTCTCATGCACTGTTGTTGAATTCTGAGACCTGTCTACATATTCAGTGTGTGCATTCAAAATGTACTTGGTGTGCTAAAAAGACTTTCTCCTTCAAAAAAGGAGGATCTCAACTTTGGCTTTGATTTCTGGAAGAAGTCCAGATGATTAGAAAGCCAAACAAGGCTGCTTAATGGAAATTGCAAAAGCCAGAGTTCTCACTGCAGACTGTGGAAAGTCAAAGGCATCCCGTAGGGACTGCTTTGATACTTGCTGACCTTCAGAAATAAATGCTTTCGTCAGTTTCTTTGGATTTTTTTTTTCCATAAGTAATCTTGTGAATATGGATAACTTTTCCTAAAATTAACATTGATATTGAGCTACTGTAGCTGAAAATTTGTTCCTCTTTCCAGGAGAAAAAAGAAAAACACCTTCTTCCCTGAAACACCTCTTTGTCCTATTTCAAAGAAAGTAAAAGCAACCAGTCTTCCCTTGGTCCCTGAATGGTTGTCCCTACTACCATATCATGGAATATGGTGCATGTGAAGGCAAGAAAGGGTTTATAATTAATACACATTTCTAGATGTCACAGAGACTGAGGTAGAGCTTATCTAGATCAATCTGAGTGAGGGTAAAAAGAAAATCAGCCCAAAAAAACCCCTACCAACCATCCAAAAGAGGGGAAAAAAAATCTACTCTGAATCTTAGATAAGGTCAAAAAACCCTCTTTTTTGGAGGCTCTTTTAGAGAAGCTGCTGAAAACTTTTATGGGGACCTTTTCAAGTACCTCCTGAAAAGTAACAATATCCTGATAAAGAAGTTTCAAATGTTTATTTTGTGTCCTACATATTGGCTATGGGGGAAAAAACCATTGTTATTTAAAAAACTTCCTCTTTAGAAAGGTACACAGGAAACTGACAGAAAATAACAGTACAATTGCAGTAGGTAATGGCTCTGATTTTGGATCTGATTGTAAAGTCAAATAGGAAAGCTGAGGGAAAGAAAAAATATGAGTGAGCAAGAACAATTTGGTTAGGAAGCCCCCAGAAGGGCTAAGCAGAAAAAATCTAAATTCTTGGTTTAAATGCCTGGTTTTCCAGAATAAGGAGGTGGAGCTGTTCTAGGCCTCACACAGTTCCTTCGTGCCCAGCCTTGCAAAGGCAGACCTTGCACTGCTGTGACTCTGTCCCCCCTCGGAAGAATCTTTGCACCTGAGGGCACTTTTGCTTGGTGGAATTTCATTTCTACTTCTCTGTTCTACCAGTAAAAGCCCACATGTCCTGAACCCTTCCCAGGGCCAAGCATGTGGGACAGAGACATAGAAACTGAGGCTTAGCACGTGGCCTCGTTGTCAGAAGCTGGTTTCTCTCATCTGTTCTCCAAGCAAGCAGTGCCTCTGCAAACTTCTTAACTTTGTAGGGAGTAAATTCTTAGAGTTACATTGTTGTTGCAAATCCAAGCACTAATTTCAAACGACAGCACTCCCAGGTTTTAAGGTTGAGCTCTCATTCGGATGAGAGGAGGAGTGTTGGTTTAGGCCACCAGCAGGAGCAGGGCTGCCATTTGAAGAGCTTGTAGGGTCCATAGGGTTATTTCTTTAACTTGTCAGTTGATTATTTTTTATTTGTTTTACATAACGCTTTTAGCAGTCCAACAAAGGCAGTGATAAAGTGAAGGTATGTTTGTAGCTGAATTTTCTTTTTGTTTCCTTACAAAAATGGCACTGCTAATATGCACGTGGGTGCGTGCTGTGATACTTGTGTTATGCCCACCGGGAGATGAACTGTGTTGGGCAGGACAGGTGAAGGTACAACACTGACTGTACTAATATATAGTTGAAGTAGTATTAGTCTAAGCACAGAGCTGCAGAGCAAAGGAATGATTTAATTAGAAAATGTGCCCTGAAAGGGATTATTCAATGTTTGATGAAGGAGAGTGCAAGTCAGAGTGAGTACTGTGATCTTCAAGATAACGCAGAAGCATGCCCAAAGGGAGTAAGACTTTGTTGAATAAGATATCAAGAAAGGCATTGAAACTAAAACCAGCTATGAACTTAACTTCTAGAGGACACTGAGAGGCTTGTTTCTGGAAGTGATGTAAGAAAGTGGAAACTGGTAGAGTTTGCTTTTCAGTAAGTCTGAACAGGGTAAACATTTGAAGTTATGTTCTTCAGCTGGAAGCTGCCTTCAATGGTGACTTAAACAGTCTCACTTTGTCTCCTAATTATAGAATAAGAGCATTAATGTAGTATGCTGGCTTATCTCTGACAGTAATTTCTTTAACCAGTCTAATGCATTTGTTTTGAGATTGGTCATGCCTCTGCTCTGACATAGCCTGGAATGTGAGAGTTGTTTCAGAATAGCTGTGGTGGGCAGTGGTTATTCTTGCCAGTGGCTTCATCCTAAATTTGCAATTAATGAAATTCTCTGTGCAAATAATGTCTTGACAATGGCATTAAGAGCTGGCTTTTAGAGGTCATTGCACTTTATGCTTTAAAACAGCTTTCCTTAATACATGAATTACGGTTGTACAGCAAAACAGTTTTGATTTACTTTAAGTAGAATACAACTGCAGTTAAACATTGTTCTTCCACCCTCAGTTTTAGGTAGTCCTGCTCCCTCTTTCCTTTTCTTTCATCTTCCCACCGGAGAGATTACTCCCCCGTGGCAGCTGCACAGGTTCAAGCCTAGCGTGACTGTCCCACAGAATGGCTCTGTGAAATAAAGCATTTTAATCTTCAGTGTCACCCCACTAAGTTCAGGGCTCAGATCTGAGCCTGAATGGGTGCAATAACTTTCTGAGGGTGGAGGTGTGAACCTCTCAAATCAAATGTGCTGATAGTGGTGTGGGAATGTGAAACCCCAACCTAATGAATAACAGAGCACCCTTCAGGCAGTAACACCAATCAGATGGTGGATAAGGTCAGTGGCATTAATACTTAATAAATGTACATATTAAATATTTTTACAAGGAAATCACTTTACTGCTTACTGTAGTAGGAATTTTCTCATCTTCAGGTAAAATAATGTGTTTGGTTTTCTGTTGATTTTTAGGCAGAGTTATTCTAAATGTAATTCTCTAAAGGGATTTGATACTTGGGTGCAGAATCTGCATAGAGCCTCATGCTTGTCTCCACCTACAGAGCAGTTGCAGGTGTCAGAGTTGCTGTAATTAGTCCTGGGATCAGTACTATGCATCAGTAGGAGGGCTTGGGTGCAATGTGAGAAATCATTAGCCCTTCTTGACAGGTGTTAAGGAGCTGGAGCTGTCCCATCCTCTGCATCTATCACTAGCATGTATCACATGCTTAGCTGCTGAAAGCCATACAAGCGTATCCCAGGGTCAGCAACTGGTCCAGTAAACAAGAGCTGCAGCTCACTCATCCTGCAAGAGCACTGCATAGCCTGTGGTAAAGGCAAAAGAGTAAATGTCATCTAGCCAGCCTCTTACTTATAACATTATTGACCACATTTCACGCTATTTCATGGTAACAGCCCCCATAAAGAAGGTTTTGGGATAGGTTTCAGTGCAGGCTCTCTGCATCTAGGCTGCAGTTGGAATGCAAAACACCAAACAACTTAAGTTTGGTTAACTGTAACAAGTTAACTCCCTCGCAGAATCAGATTAAAATAAAAGCTTTGGCAGCAAGTCTTTCTTGCCTATAGTGAGTCCTTCCCCCTGCATTTGTTTTTGCAGCTGAACACCTCTGAGCTGCCTGCTCATAAATTTCCCTTGGTCTCCTCTTGCTCTGGGAACAGCTCTTCTCTGGTACTCGGGCAGTACAGGCCAGTACAACCCTCCTGCTGCTCTTGGATACCTCTCAGCTTGCATGCCCCTTGTCTTTCCCTCTCACCTGCCTCATCCTGCTGCTGGCAGTTCAGTGCGCCCTCTGCTCCCTGGGCAGCAGCAGCAATTCCCTCTTCCTGAAAGGTCTTGTCTGACAGGAGCACACAAGACAAAGTAAGAAACCCACCTTTCTCCCTGCTGCCCAGTCACAGCCCTCTAACAAAACATTTTGCATACAACATACCTTAGTATTGGCGTATCAAACTATAAGCAAACAGATGAGATCAATCTGCCATCCATTACAGAAATTGAAGACATCTAAGCTGCACTGAGCATCATCTACACTGCTCAGAAAATTTGGTGCCAGGTTCTATTGCTTATAGGTCTACAGCAAGTGCCAGGGTGAGCTGGGTGAAAGGGGGCAGGAGGCTGCTGGGTAGAAGAGCAGAGCAGGAAAGAGATGGTGCTGGGAGCAGATGAGTTCACCAGGGGAGTTAATAACTCCACGTAACCTTTTCTCAATATAGCAGCAGTGCTCCTGATGTTGAATAGTCAGCACAGGGTAGCAGAGACCTCTCATTAGAAAGGGCAATGCTTCAGGTCTGAGCCAGGCTTTAACAAAATGATTCCTGTTGCAGATGAATGCTGCTGACAAGGCTGTTCTGTCAAGACACAGAGCCCAGTGGGCTGGTGCTGCTGTGCTCTGGTTTATGCCTCTACCAAGAGGGCCCCACAATATTCATAGCCTCAGCTTCCCCCTGACTTCATGAGGAGCACATCTGACCCCTGTGAACATCCATCTTTCCATGAGCAGAAGAGTGGAGAGTAAAAGATAGAAATCCTTTCACATTGTCCTCAAAAACTTGGCAGAGGCCTGGAGAAAAATTGAAACTAAAATAAAGAACATAAGCAAAAACTCATCACAGGTATCCAGAAAAAGAATTGAAGAGAGGATCATCAGTATGGCTTAGAAAAAGTTGGTCAAACTACAAGAGACAAGGAAGGCAGTTAGACAGATAAACAGCAGCTGCAGGAATCTACGTGAGTTCTTTGAACCATTTCCCTGTTGTTAACAGTGAGAGGAGGGTAAAAATTCTTCTGGGAACTCCCTTCAGGTAACCAAGGCACAGGAGGGGCATGGAGCAAGCTCTGTGAGGAAGAGGCATTGGAGCAAGTAGAGAGAGTTTATTAGTAGTCGTTCCTCAGAGCTTGATCTTGTTCTTCTGAGAGATGAGAGTGAAACAAAGAAAGTAGCTGAACTGACAGAAGTGCTGCTTATCAGGACAAGGCGTGTGACCAAGACCTAATGCATGGGTATGCTCTGGCTCCTGTCTTTCTAAGGGGAATTTAGAGAGCTCATTTCAGTTCAAAGGAAAATCTTTAGATTAAAGTTGTTAAAGGCAGGTTCATAGGCTGTACCGAGGCAGCTAAACAAACACAGAGAAATTATGGATATGTGTTACGGCTGCTAATAACAGTCCCTACAAATAATTGCATGTAGGATGCCAAGTTATCTTTAGTAGTCTAGAAAGCAAGGAAAATACTAGGAAATTTATTGCCATTATGAGTCTGTTCTCCTCCTGATAGTCATCTAAGTCTACCTGAAAAAAACACTGCTTCCCCCCGGCCTCCTTATGGCATATCTGATGAGATATTTGTAGGAAAGGAAAATCTGTTGGTGATTATTTGTGCCATAGAGCGGGCAATTAATGAATGCTTTATAATTACCTTTGCTGAGACAGTTACAAATGTTAGTGTTCTTGAAACTATCGCCCTTCTAAAAATGAATACCAGGTACTCGCTGTTTGTGGCTTCCCACTGCAGTGAGACACACAAGCTGGCTGTGTCCCTGGGAGGGACGTCCTCGTGGTGTCCCAGGCTGGTGGCTCCCTGTGCTGCCCACCCTTCCCTGCTGGAGGGCCAGCATCCTGCCAGGCTGTGCACAGCTCTTCCTTACCCAAAGGGGAAGGGATTTGGAGCCAACCTGCTGAGTTTCTGTCCTTTTGTGCTTCCTGTCCCCTGGAAAAGAGGAGCCTGATGGAGTGCCAGCGGCTTCAGGTTGCTCCTGTACTAACCCAAAACCAGAGTGGCATCATGAAATCGAAGAAGTTACAGTGCTGTAAGTGCAGTGAGAATAAAGCCCTAAAACTGACCTTAATGAGTTTAGATTGGCTTGTTCCTAAGCATTCCTCAGTGGCTCTTTAGGATCAGGTTGCTCTGGGCAAGCTAGTAGTCACAGCAATTGTACAGAGCCTTGAAATGGAGTGGAATAGCTGAGTTTAACAAACAAGGAACCTCTCTGTTTCTTAAGCCAGGTTTTGTGGGTGAGTTAATATAAACTAATATTCATCAATGTCCTTCGTCCAAACAATACATCCTTGTTTTTACCTCATTCCTGCCATTAGATCAGCCATGCAAGCAGCACTCTGCTGTGGTACAGAGCAGGCAGGCACAGCCTGAATCCTAGGTGGTGAATTTCCATGGCTGACCACTTGTACCCAACTCTTCTTGGCACAAAACAGCTCTCTGTTAAAACAACTATACTCTGTTAAACTGATTACCTACACTATTCTGAGTTAAAACAATGAAACAGAAAAACTTGGTATTTGTCACAAACAAGCTAAGCTTTGAAAGGTTATTTCTGCTACAAACTGTTTCCTGCTTTCTACTTAAAATGCTTTTTCCTCAGGCGATGTAATTCTACCAAGCAATCCTGCCCTTTCTCATTTGGCAAGAACCATTTCCCTCAACTCCCACCCGCTCTGCTCTGTACAAAGCAAAAATTAACATGGTTTCATTGCCAGACTAAGAAATATTTATCCTGGCATTTATTAACCAGGGAAGTCCTACATGTTCAGATTTGCCATTTTTTGTAATACGTGCTTCGATCTGTAACCAGACTTCTCCCACCCAGATACTCCTGTGATATCAGAGGTGCAAATGGTGGCCCGATTACTGATAGTAAACTGATAGTATGCAGAGAGGTTCGAAATGAGCTTTCACAGTCAGTGGTTCTGTCCTGGTTCCTTCCAGTTGTGTTACCAGACAAGACACGTTTCTAAACTCCTGGCCTAAAACTTGCTCTTCCCACGCATGCACTCCTTGGTCTGTAATCTCTAGATTATCTGTTAATCTCCTGTGCTCCCACCAGCTCCAGATCATAACACTGCACTTTGACATACTTGCAGGATTGCAGCCAAAATGAAGTTCAGTGGCCACAGCAGCCCTTTTAAGTTAGGAACCACCCCAGAAGCAACATTAAGCTACCACTGTAAGATTATGATGAAATGGAAAGATGAATTTGGGAGTTCATCTGTTTCTCTTCCTGTTTTAGTGATGATATTCTCATGGTTAAGTAAAAAAGAAATCAGATATAGCTGTCTCCATCACCTTGAGAGCTGATGCTTAGTGACATTTCTACCCTGTGGACCACTGAAGACTATTTCCAAGAGACCTAATAACGGGAAAAAAACCCCACCCCAAACCCACTGCCCATAAACTTAAATTCAGCTTTCAGGTTTCCAGATCTTTGCCTTGTCCACAAAAAAGTTGAAATAAAAGACAGTAATGAGCCACCACAGGCTATCACCATGAAAAACAGGAGAAGCATCAGTAATTTTTGACAATGGTGAGACCAGGGTCCTTCTGTTATTTAAATGTGGCCTCTCTGCAATGTTTCTGTCTTGCAGAGAAGTTGTTACTTTCAACCACTTCCTGGAAGAAGCAGCAGAAAAAGAAGTGCGGGGGAAAGCCAGGCTGCAGCACTTCATCGAGAACCTGTTGCAGCGCGTGGATCTGGCGGAGAGGCAGCTGGAGTATTACCAAAATCAGCAGATGGTGTGCCACCACACCGACGGCAGTGAGCACGTGGTAAGACACCAAAGTCCTTCCCTGCACTGAAACCCTTGCCCAGAGGGAAAGCACTGCAGGTTGAGTATGGGTGGGCTCCATGGATTAGGCTGATTGCTGCTCCAGGCAGATGTGCAAATGTAAAGTGTTCTTTCAAGTGTGTTTTATTTAGGTTTTAAACCTCTGAGTGAAAGGAGCAGAGAGCGTAAGAGCAGCAATAGCCTAAGATGGCAAAGGGAGAGCAGAGAATAATTAAATATTTGACATATATTTAAATTTTTTTCCAGTTTTGGCCACTGCTGCTGTTGCTTTTGCCACAAACACTTTTCTTTTTGTCACTTAGTGACGTGGCAGATTTTTTGGGATGCCTAAAGTCTTTGAGGAAAAACATGGATTCCTATAGGTGACATACCAGCCTGCTGGCAAATTGGCTTTAGTTACCTATCATGGGAGACATAGTAATGGTGAATGGATTCCCACAGGCCTGTCCCCCATGGATTAGAAGCTACAGCTGTCTGAACTTCGCTTTAAAAAATACATTATTTCTCTAAAAGCCCTCATTTTTAATGCCTACACTCAGTATTTTTCCTACAATGCGTTACATTTATATGGCAAGTTTTAGGCACAGGATTTCCAAAGAGCATTTCATTTAAATGAATACCCCATGCTGCCTGTGCTAATTGCTCACCCTGGGATGTGAGAGGAAGGCTTTTGATCATGCACAGCAATGAACAGGTATGCAGTGGTGGAAAGGAAAGGCTCCCGTAGCCACTTGGAAGACAAAGAGCTTTAAGTAAGACCTGAATAAATATAGATGTGCTGAAGGCCAGTGCAGGACATCTCAAACAGTGTCCGTGAGAAGATTGAGTGGCACCATAAAGATGATCCTCAATGCTAAGCCGTCTCCCTTGCTCTTGATGTGTTTACTGGGATTCCTACCTCAGCAGCATTCCTTGGGGAAGGCTCTAATTTTTAAGGCAGCTGTCCTGCTTTCTGCGTGACTTCAGCATTCCTCTAAGGTCATCCATCCAAATACTGGCCATCCCGACCTTCAGGAGGTAATTACAGAAAAGCACACTATGAGATGGCTTCAGACTCCATCCAAGACAGATGACAAGCAAAGTCAGGCTGGGCAAAAATCCATCTGCAAAGCGTGGACAATACCAGGGACACAGGGAACATTTACAGGAACATAATCATTTTCAGATGCCAGATCTGACTTGCTTGGCTCAGTGACTTCATTAAATGATATTCAAAGGCTCAGTTTAGTAGCTCTGATGGGAGCTCAGTACAAAGAACCGATTTAGTAACTCAGACCGATTTAAGCTGAACTGGAATCAAGCACCTCCTTTCTGGACCCCCACCAAAAGAGGGACCAGACAAAGTGTTTTCACACTGTGAACCAAACTGTTGTAAAAAATGAAGTCATGCAAATTTGTGGTGGCACTGAGGCTGTGCTGTCCCTAGCTGGTCTCAGGATTTGGAGTGTGAAGGGAGAGAAATGTTGCATCCCCTCCCTCCACCCTTCAGTGCAGCTCTGGCAGAGCCAAGGGCTCGTAGCTGGAGTAAGGCACTGGTGTAAAGGAAATGTACCACTGCAAATTTAAAGGCTCCGAGAGAAAGTTAATTTAATACAGCTTATTCAGGCACTGCCCCTTATTAACTACCTCAAACACAATAATTACTTCTCTCTGTATCCATGCTGTTTAATCTAATGTGAAAGATCCCTGTTCAGCCCTCACTTCTTTGGTAATTTACTTTGATTATAGTTAGAATAAACATAATGGGAAAAATCCAACCACTAACAACTCACATATTTTGAATTTTAAAAACATGTTCGTAAGCAGGAAGAGTAATACTCTGTAAAAAGAGGATTTTTTTCTGGTTTCTTCCATGGATGTTCTTCTGGTTTTAACAGGAGGTGAGAATGGAAATACAATTTTAAAGACTTTGTATATTTTATCCTTGTACTTTAGTTACTTGATAATGTAATATTAATAACCTGGTTTTGTTTTCATTGCAGTTTACAGACATTTCATTAAATAAGAAACCCAGATGCCTGTATGTATATCTCTTTTTTTTTTTCTCTTACTTATATACACTAAGTTGACATGTTTACATTTCTGCTTTTGCATTTCACCTTATCCAAAAGCCTGATTCAGGTTGGGTTTGGATCAGGTTCTTTACCTGTGTATGATCTATATTTGTAATCTATAGAATGGAGGAAACCCAGATTTCTGCTAAATTAAAGCTAAAATCAGATGATCTCTAAAGAAAATAAAGAAGACAAATTTTCTGTTAAACGAATTACTCCTTCCTGCTGACTGTAACAGCCTACTGCAAAGCTACAGGAGTTGAATCTCTTTGGCAAACACAGACCCGGTTTCAGTTGAAAATATCTTTAACATTCTGTAGGTAGGAGAGAGACAGTTGTCATTTCCTAACTGACAGTAACACTGTAGACTTAAAAATCACGTGTAAGCAGACAAGTGCCCTGACAAAGCAGGGGCAGTAACATCATCTCAGGTTACTCCAGCAGCTGTCCTGGGAGCAGCAGAAACAACAGGGGCTGGTCTCCATGTCTTTGGGACTTGGTCATGAGTCCCAGCAGGTGATTTGGAGCATCATATGTGCTCCTTGGCCAAGTGGTACCTTCTTGGGTACCTTCTTAGCCTGACTGTGAATTAGGGACAGACATCCATCTTCTCTACCATAAACTCATTCAATTTAAATACAGTTTGGCCCCTTTAGGCAGTCCCCTCTGACCATATTAACCTCGACCTTCTGGTTTCAATGGCATCACTCAGGGTAGCAGAGGAGTGCCTTACAGCACCTGCAGTCACCTGCAGTAATGCCTGCATGTGTTCTGGAAATAAATGATGTAACTTTTTCACTACAACATCTGAGAAAAACGGAGTGCTGCATCTTTTAACAACAACTGTAACAAACAGTGCCCAAGAACCAATTGTAAACTGGAGTGGCCAACACCTGTGTTGACACACAAGTCATTCCTAACTCCCAGCAAGTGGTGAGAGCCCAGGCCTGCACCAGGCCAGCATGGCACAGTGCCTGCAAGCTCCAGCTTGGACCTGCACAGCATTTCACCTCTCAAAACTTCCCCTAGTGAATTATGGTTGACAAAGCTGCCATCCAGGTAATACAGCTGGTCCTCGCTGCCTCCCATCAACAAATACAGAGGCTTTCATGACACCCTCCTGGTCTTCTTAAAGAGCAGGAGAGGGTTTGTACTGTACACACACTTGAATAACCATAGCTTTTTCCAAAACTGGCTTTATCAAGTGTGCTGCAATATCATTTAATTCCCAGAAGAAGTAATAGTACAGATACATGGTTTTGAGAAATAACGAGCTATGGAAAATAGTCCTATGGGATCCCTTAAGAGATCGACTTGTACATGAGCACATCTGTTCTTCACTTCAGTCACAGGAGCTGGGCAGACATGAGCTGGTGCCTTATGTTCATAGTTCTGCTCTTATACGAGATGTATCTGCTGTAAAACATTTCAAAATTTTGCTAAAAGGGACTGAAATGATCTTACTTAGCTAAACTGTGGAACTGCAGTTTCAATGTAAAATTTTAGAGCAGAGTGCATGGTTCAGCCTTTGCAGCACCAGGCACTGTGCTGTCACTCCACCTGAGCTCACCAATTTCTGCAAATCCTGCTGGGCTTGAACCATCACAGAGAGAACAAAGCATTCATCTTACTTTGGCCTTTAAGCTTTCACACCCTTCTTCCCACCAATTTTTTTATTCACCTTTCCTCTTCTCCCGTTTCAAATCAAAGCCTAAAAGCAAAGCTGAAGTTTCCCTTTAAGTGTGTGGTCAGCACAAAAGCAGAGTGTGGAGTTTGCTGTGGTATTGACCATTAGTAGCAGCAGCAGCTCCCTTGGGGAGCTCCAAGGCAGCACTGAGATCCCACCAAAAAATTCCTACAGTTCCTCCACCCACTTTCTACTGTAACATGTGCTGTGTGGTCTTCCAGAGACCATGGGATCTTTATTCTTTGCAGAAGGTTACTGTGAACCTCTGCGTCTTTAAAACTGATCACAAAGTGCAGACCCCAGTAAGGTCTCAGCACTCCAAAATCAGCAGAATGCTGATTGGATTAAAAGTTAGATGAACATGCATAAAGAGTCCACCAGTAACACATGTGGGTATTATTTTAGTGAGGAAGGCTTTTGAGCCCTGAGAAATGTGATTCATCTTTCAATTCTGTTTTTAACATGCATCCTGGTTCTGTAAAACAAAGCTATTTTTGTCTTCAAAAATGTTTGGGTTTGGGGTATTTTGGGGACTTATCACTTTGCAAGATTGAATAATAGTTATTAATGATCACTGTTATTAATTTCAGGAGCCGAGGAAGTCAACACGCTTCATATAACATGCCTGATGCAAAGCCTCATTCCTTTCAGAAAGGAAGAATCTTGTTGAAAAAAGCAAAGGATGAAAAAACCAGCTTGCAGCCAGTAAAATGCTTCTATGAACCTGTTGATTGCCCGAGGGAGATATGGAGAGCACAAAAGAAGGGTGAACCAGTCTGCTCTGCCAGGAAAGTGAGCTCAAAATCAAAGATGGGTAAAAAGGCCAAGCCGCTGCAGGAGCGGTGAGCAATACGCAGTAACGCAGGAACTTGGCTTCGACACAACAAATATTGAACCAAGTTAGTCATCCCACTTTTTCCTATCCATCTGCCCATGCCAAAACATATCAGCTATAATATATAGAAATATATACATATGGAAGATTTATATTATTTAGTAACGCCATTCCCTCTTTGGGTGCCGTAAGAGAAGTGATGTTTTATTCAGTTTACTTGGAGGTTTTTCTATTTATTCATGTATTTATTTATTTATTTATTTAGTCGTTTATGGAGCTTATTTTAAATGACTGCAGTTATCTTGCTGGGCAGTGCTGTGGCTGTATGTTTAATTATTTTACTGGCAGCATGCGGCCTGGTAATTTATTTTCCATCTGTGTTGTTGCCGAAGTTCAGAAGAATCCATTTAATCGGCACCTAAATATCCAGTCTTTCAGCTTAGGTTGTTGAAAGATCAGTGACTAACTGTTACCTGCACAGACAGATGCAAAAAGCCTACTTGAGTTGCCTGAAGGCTGTTTACAGCAGTAGATTGCCACCCTGGATTTCCTGCTATAGGCCCAGTCAAACACATTTCCATGTTTTATTGGATACATTAAACCACTCGATCTTGCCAGCAGCCACACTGTTCTGTTGGTACAAGTTTGGGCTCTACTGGTGTCACTTAACAAGGAAACCAGAAGCTGGTACTGCAGCTCTGACAAGCCCAGACCCAGTTGAGCCAGAGGAGGAATTTCAGTGCCAAGTGCCAGTGGCAGGTTGTCAGCTGTGGCGCAGTGAGTGACAGGCTAAAGCAACATGTTACTGCAGGGCATGGTTCCCAACGCCTGTGCTTGTTCTTAGGCGTGAGAGGCCTAAATGGCCACCATCGTAACCCAATCCCTTCACATTTTTGTCTCTGAAGAATCCTTACAGGACTGAGATCCCTGAATTTCAACAAAATGCCCAAGTGCAAGGAAGTTACAGGTGACAGCAGAACAGGAATGCACATGTTTACATTGGTTTGTGCCAATTAAAAGGATCCTTATTTATCAGAGTATTTATTTATCAAGATGATTTTTTGCGTGTACAGGTTTTTGGTAACATGATTCCTTATGCCATGTTTACAGATATGAACATCCTGATGATGTTACTGATGAGATTTGTTTTCTCAAGAAAAAGAAAGGATAGGTGAGAAAAGTCTCTGTGATTTATTTTTTAAATGCTCATAACAGGTGTAAATTGTTTATGTGGAAGGTGATTTTTACAGTATGTGTACAAAGATTTGTGAAAAATGTTTTTCATTTTTTATAACTATGTCTGTAAGCAGAACTGAGTATTAAAAGACAGTGTATCACTATGATTACTGCTGCAATAAGCACCAGAGTTGCAATATTTTTAAAGCAGAAGATGACTGATCAGTCAGCTGTGATCAGGTAACTACAGATGTCATACATTTGTCAGTGTACAGACCTCCCAGAAAGTAGCAGAGTGAAGAAAAAGAGTATTATTCCTCACTTTTATTTTAAATAGTATATATAGAACAATCAGATATATGTTTAAAGTTTCTCAACACTGTTTCAGTAGAAAGTCACAGTGTAAAACCAATTCAGGTATTTAGGTTGTAATGATATTTTAATATTTATTTACCTACGTCACAAGGCCACACTTGGCCTTTTGCTAGGCATTGTGTGTGGTGAAAAGGAGCTGTTCATTGTGTTGCATGGGCTTGGGTCAGATTGTGTGTCATGACAACTTTTATAGGCAAGCTACAAAATAGAAGCATCCTTGAGTTTTTTTCTATTGCTTCCCACATTTACAAACCTGAATAAATTACCTTTATTGAAGGTCATAAAGGTAAACTTTAGAAAGATAATAAATTAAAATATATTAATCTGTTTCTTTATCCACTTGACACTGAAAGAATATTTTTATTTTTAAATGCCTATTTATTCTGTTAGTCACCAAAGTTAAGTGCAACTACTAGTTCACAAATGAGATGTTTATTTTATTATTTATCATGCCAAAATCTTGACTGTAAGTTGTCCTTTTGGGGGAGGAAAAGAGTAAAAGAAGTTGCATGTTCTTAAACTTTTCAGAGCCTAATTTACAGTTACTTGCTGAAATACGCCAGGTTAGTTAATTAGGAAGAAATTGGATTATACTGTAACCCCAGATAAAAATTTTTAGAATATAAACGTTCTAATAATAAAGATATATTTCTCAATTATTGTGTCATTTAACTCTGTAAAATACAGTGTTTCTTATAAAAGCTTAAGAAATAGCAGAGAAAAAGACAAGAGGCAGCAGCCTGGACTTGGGTTTATCCTTCAGGTAAAGCAGGTCAGTGAAGGCGGGCTGTGGTCTTCCACAGCAATACAAATCAACCTGAAAGAGCTACTGCATCTCGCCCACGTGGCTCACACGTGTCACCTGCTGCTCTCCTGCTGTCCTGAGGCATGAAAATCATTCCTGAGATGACACACAAGGTCAGGGAACCTGCCCAAAGCAGAGGCAGGGGGAGTGGAGAGCTGGGTCAGGCAAAGGAAATGGGGAGCAGAGGGGCTCCCCAGGGGATGTCAGGGATAGTGTCTCCCTCACACACTACCAGTTGGTGAGTCATCATTTCATCAAGTCTCTCCCTGGTTAGACTTGGAAAGAGGTTTTCCTGTGGGGGAACCACACTCCTGTCAAGATGGTAACCTTTGGGAGAGATGCTGTAGAAGACTTCATGAGGAGACAAAGTCCCTCTGATACCTGAGAGCTTAAATAGTGTTTATCAAGAAAAAAAGGCTCCTTCCCACTCATGTTTACACAACTTACTAGCTCATTTTAAAGTTATACTCGCATCGAAGTGAATTTCACTAGGACCTGGATACCTCATTCCCCTATTCATTTTTAAAATCCCACCTCATCTATAACTAAAAATACCTCAGAGGAGTATGTGTACTGGTTGAGCCCTTACAGGTGAGCTTTCTGCCTAAAACAAAATGTTCTTACCAACATGAGATATTATAGGCCAGGAAAACAACAGACTAATTGAAACCCAGACCTTTAATTAGAGCTATACATAGAAAAAAATAATCACTGTGAGATGCTCCTGCCAGTTCAAGAAAAAGCATGTTTTTAAAGCACTGAATGACATCTGATCACCCTCCCCCACCTCCGAAGTAAAAACAGCCTCCCTCCTAAGAGAGATCTGAACACATTTGTTTTGTTTCAAAGGAGAGTTACTGCAAATATTCAATGGGATATTCATAATCCAAGGGGCAGCCACCAATTAGAGCAGTTCCTAGGTCAAACAAATTATCAATTCCATCATCCCTAATAATCCTTCCAATGCCACTGGCTCATTCAATCTACTTGAGCAAAATCCAGCTCTTCTCTCTTTATTCTGCGTCATCAGATAGTTGCCTCTATTCGTTCTTACCTCAGACTAACGCTGATTGTTTCCATACATCCTGTCTGAAGTGGCTGGAGTGGACTATTTTAGTGCTCTCTGCAGTGGGCATGGGCATTATTTTTTATTGGTTTTTTAGAAAAAATAATCCCAGAAGTGATTTTATGACATGAAACATACATCAAGCTCTTAAAAATAGATCCTGTTGCAACACAAACAAAATGTCCTTTCCCATTTCGTTGCTAATGCCACCCTCTACCTAGTCACGCTTTTTTTATTCTGGTCTCTTGAATTTTCATTTGTATATCTCTCCAAGGAGAGGGAGAAACAAGCAACATAAGTTAAATACAGTCATTGGTTCGACAAGCCTTTCCCCTCTCACTGTCTCAGTCCTAGCATCTCCCACTGCAGGCAGGTAGAAGTTGGCTTGAATTTTTCATAAGATGATGGAAAAAATATATACAACAGATTTTGAGTTCATTATGTTATGAAAGAGGAAGAGGCTCTTCTCTGAGAGGGGAAGGGAAATAGGAAGAGAGATACTCCCCTTCCTTGAGAAGTTACTTTCCAAGATAAATGTGACAGGTTGGAAGAATTTACTGTGTGCTGGTGTGAGATGAGGGAAAGTCAGAGTCACAAGTCAGCAGTGAAAGGTTGGGGGACTTGTTACTGCCTGCTGTTTCTCTGGGGCTTTGACCGACAAAACATCAGCACAGATACGGCCTGACACGTTCACACCTTAAATCACACTTTAGACACTTTTTTTGCAGCCTAATCACTAATTTCAGAGTAACAGACTTTAGCATGAGGGTTTCCAAGAAATTCCCCAAACTCTGTCCACAGTATTTATTCAAACCACAGAGTATTTGCCTTACAGTGGGAGCCTGTGCTCAGGGTCCTGTCAGCACTTGCTCTCTCCAGTCTGTGCCTGGACTCTGCCCCACTGACCGTCAGTTGGTTCCCACAGCAACACTTTCCTTCCTGCTTTTTTGCTGATTTTTTTGTCTGCTCCCCAAGCTCCCTCCTGCCTTCTGCCAACTCAATGCCTTCAACATGAGAGAAGTCTCATGCAGCAAGTACCTTTCCTGTACCTCAGCCTGCTAGTAAGTCCCTGCATCACACCAGAGACACTTGCAAAATGCTTTCTTTGGCAGGCTGGGGACAACTGCTGCACTAAGGTGGCAGATTCCCACTTGTTCTGCCGGCTTTGCGCTGCCCGGGTGACAATCCTGCCTGCTGTCATTCGTGCTGCTCGTGCCTGTTTGCAAACACAGTGGGCCAACCAAAGGTCAGAGGTGTGTGTTTCTGAGAGGACATTGCAGCCCATCACCCTTCAGCCACAGAAAGACCATAACCTTGGCTGAGTGCCCTGCACTTCCAGAAGTATTTTCCCAAAAATGTTATACATATGGCACTTGCCCTTCATTGAAATACAGCTTGGGCAGGTGTCACAGACCTCTGCTCCTAAAGGGATTTCTGATCTCCCACCAGCCAGCACTGTTGGTGGTAAGAGAGGGGAGGCTGAACGCTGGTCAAAAAACAACACACGTACACACAAACTACAGTCCAGGTGTGCACATGAGGAGAGAGGGTCAAGAAAACAACTGAAAGAAGGTTTGTTTTGTTCTGATTTTACTCTTCATTAAGATCATATCACTATTAGATAGAAACCCCAAAAGAAACTTTTCAAAATATATCTATGAACAAGCTAGTCCAGGAATTTCACTGAAAATCTAGTTTTGGCATCACAGGACATACTCATCTATAGCAAATTTCTGGGAATTTTTCCCCCTGGCAGAAAATAGTGGCCTCAGAAGATACTTTTAATTTCTTTTTCTCATGGGAGAAAAAATAGAAAAAGCAGGCAGAAAACCTGGAATGTTTTATCATGAACATCTATCACCCCAAATCCACAAGGCTCATGCTAAGAAACTCGGCCACCAGTGAGCCTGGAATTGTTTCTGTGTCAGCCTGCTTGGCCTACCAATGCTTCTGAGGTTCAGGGTATAGAGGTGACCTCCTAAGTATGATGTGGTTTAATTATCCCACCCTCTAAGGCTTTGTGGAGGCACCTGCTTGAGAGGAGCACGTGAAAGTCACTGGTTTTGCAGGCTGCCACGGTATGCCACGGTGTTTGTGCCAAGTTCGGGCCACCCCCAGGCAAAAGAAACCAAGTGATTGATCAGGCGTCACCCAAAGCCTGGCAATGGCAGCTGGAGCAAGTTGGATTTATAGGAGCTGAACCCATTTCTGTGACAAGAGCCACGGCTCTGCTTCTCATGCACCTGTGGCTGTCAGCATGGCTGTACACTTCCCATGCCTGCCTGGGCTCCCCCACACACCCTACAAAGATTTGGGGGAATGAGAGGTGGGGGGAAGGTTGAAAAACCCTATTGCATGCAGCAGGTTTGAAAACAGGGTTTAAAAGCACAGAGGGACCATCTCAAAGAGCAGTTTGCATGCACACACAAGCTCATCCTGCCCTAGTCTGGTCCCCCAGAGGCAGAGGAGTATTTCAGCCACTACTTCAGGAGTGGAGCAGAGGGAGCCTGCTCTGCCAACAAACAGCTTGCCAGCACACTTCTTAAGGGCAGCAAGCATTTTATCCATTAGGAAATAATGAAATTAAAAGGATAATTACAATTAAATGAAGGAACCATAACTCCATTGTCAGTTAATTTAATTGCCACAGTGAGTACACTGAACTGTTGGTGACAAGTTTTATTGTCGTCTCTATCTGAAGAAACTGTTGTTACCAGGTACTACCTGGGTTTCACCTACAGACTCCCCTCTGAGGGAGTAGCTGAGGGCAACAAGCAGAAGGCAAAAACCTGGGTCCAGGTGAACCAAGAGGAACATTTGCCAGGGGGACAGGCATAAGTTTAAGATTCCAGAAGTGTGGGTGCGGAGAATGAAAAGGAAAATGCAATAGAGGCACTTGAAACTGGTTAGCACAGCCCATGCTAAAGAAGGGACGAGGACAGCAATATAGTTCCTATTCTCATCTATTCTTTTAGTGGACTTCAGTAACTTCTTAGTTTTGCTAACCATTTGTTAACAAGGAAATGAAGGTGCCCTTCCTACCTCAATACCATATAGCATGGCCACCCTTGTTCTGTGGGGTACACCACTAAAGGACTTAGAAGAACCAGATTATCTTTTATTTTAGGGACAGGGGCTTCTATTCCTTTTGATATAAGTAGACGAAAACATACATCACAGATGCCTGTCTCCTTGGATTTCAGGATGGGTGCTCTACTACATGTGAGTCTGGGTGGTGTAAAAGGTCTGTTCATTTCCTGGCAAAAGCTAAACCACTTCCATTTTATCTGTGTACAAAGTCGAGGTGTCTAGGAGACAATGTATTTGGTCAGTTTGGATGCCAGTTCGCATGAGACAGAAATGGTTCCTAGCAGGAAATGAAATTTTACGCTGTTAAAAAAGCCGATGTGAGTCCGTGATCAGCCCAGCAGATGTGTACCCTATTTGAAAATTCGGTTGGGTTTTTTTTGAGGGGGGAAGGAAAATAGGCTTGAAAGAGACACGTAGGCTGGCAGTTGAATCCAGACGGAGCCTTTTTGCCACTAGGTGGTGATGGCTGACAATGAATGGTGCAGGATGCTCTCACCGCCTCTCCCGCCGTACCGGAGCAGCTCACAGCACCTCACCATTCCCGGCCCCCTCGGACGCTGTGCGTTCCACTGGAATACGCTCTGCTGTTACCAGAAACAGGCCACTCCATCTAACCCCATTTTAAGGTACAGATTAGTGAAAGGACTTGACCAAATACACCGAAGTCTCATTTAATTAACTAGCAATGGTGAATGAAGAGGAAGAGACCAACAAATGACATGCTATGGTTGGTCACTTGCAACAGGATGCTAGCAACAAAGGAAGTATCAATAGCTGAGCCAATCCTAAAATCACGCAAGCTGAACATAAATGATGAAAATTTGTTTTTCTGACAGAGCCAAATCTGCACAATATCCATCCAAATCTCTGGCAAAAAGCAAGGTTTTTCAGGACAGTGAACGTGGAGGTGCCAGGCAGGCTGGAAAGGCGCAGGGATCGCAGCACACGAAGATGAAAGCCTTGCTGCAAGAAGAGGCCAAGCACACCTTGCCAGTGCTGTCTCAGTGGCACAGGGCAGCCCTTTGGGCTCTGGGACACTCGTGGCAGCCACCCTGGTGCAAGGACATACCCTGCACCACACCACAGCAGCCCCAGCATCTCTTCCATGACCCATTTCCTTCCCTGAGCTTAGCAGCTACTGCCCTTCCTATGAAGTACAGGATATTTTGCTTCTTCATAGCCCTAATTAAAGGGCTTTATTCTTATTATAGAAATTAAGTCTACCTGGAACAAAATAGCAATTTTCTGTTATAAAAGGATGACTTTCTGAAAGACATAAGAGGACTAATGCACTTGGCAATGGCTAATGACTACATGCCAAATGGCCCTTTGCTTTCAGTGAGCACCCATCTGATTCCTGATGCTCTGCCCTGGCCCTGTATCGGAGTCTGCTGAAGACCTCCCCAGCCAGGCAGGGTACCTCGAAAACAGGGGCTCAGGGGACTCATCCCCTCCCTCCACAGGGAGATGCCACAGCCTGCCCTGGGGCAAAGGGCTTTGCTGCCAGGGCAGGAAGGTGTGGGAAAAGCAAGGGATAGGGCAAGAGTACACACCACACTTGTGTTAGAACCATGGCAGGGGATGTTCCCTGCAGCCCTGTGCCTGACAGGCTCCTGCTCAGGTCCCAGATAATGCTGGGGACACGTAAAATTATCAGATCTGTAGCAAATCTCACCTAGGAGAGGTATTAACAATGAATGCCATGTACCCATTACACCTCTCATTACTACACTCATCAGTTCAACACACATAAAAGCCTGACAATCAACTGTTTCCTGCCCCGAGCACGTCTCAGGAGGCTTTATGGTTGCAAATATATATTATAAAGATATTTTTTTTCCCCAAACAACATTAGGTGACCTAAAAATATTTTAATCCATCTGGCATAGCTCTTTCTTCACTCTAGAAATGACACCCACTCTTTCCTGGATTGTTTCAAGGGCAACCCTGCCTTTCTGCACCTCAATCACCAGTGTCCAAGGAGGGAGAGAGGCCTGCTTGGCTGAAGTCACCAGTCACCCACAAACA
The DNA here is from genome assembly GCF_022539395.1 of Myiozetetes cayanensis. Lineage (NCBI taxonomy): Eukaryota > Metazoa > Chordata > Aves > Passeriformes > Tyrannidae > Myiozetetes > Myiozetetes cayanensis. The sequence goes on from NW_026086605.1 coordinate 31,009,978, forward strand.
GTGCCAGAAAGGGACATGTTCGTACAAAAGCAGTATTTGCCGTTCTCAGAGCAATCCACAAGCAGAAATTTGTTTTCATGAAACATTAGTCATTTTAGATAACAACAAATTGGTACAAATCCTGTATTCACATAAATTACCAGCTTTGAATAGTTGACCCACTTTACATGTAATCTTGGCACAAAATCTTGACTATGAAATTTGAGGCAGATTGCTTTCACTTTGGTCAACTTGGAAAGAAAGAAATGAAAAACATGTTAATACAGGACTCAGAGTAAGGGCTTCTTTCCCCTTTAACTGAGACTGTTTTGTTCTTCTTGCAGCAATATAGAGACAAAAATCTTCTGCACGTGTCCTGTTTAGATTACCTGTGGTTCAGTTTCCAGTGGAAGTAAATTCTGGTGAGACACAGCTCGAACCTGTCATTTGAGTGCTGTCCTACAAGTGTGGCAATGCTGCTCTCCTTGCTGCCATACTCTAAACCCATTATTTCAGGGCTCCACGAAGAGACCATTCTACCTATCATATGGGGCAGGGCACACATTTCTGAAGACTGCATGAGGAAGAAAAGTACATATATATATAAATCTATATATCTCCATGCCTGGATATACCTATGTATATAATCCTGTGGGTGGCATCCCTGCCCACAGCAGGGGAGTTGGAACTAGATGATCTTTAGGGTCCCTTCAAACCCAAACCATTCTACGATATACACATCCTGTGACTAAAACCCTAAAGCATTTCTAATGTGAGTTAGGACCACGAGCTCTTGCTGTTCAACAAGCTGCAGGGTTGTATGGGCTGTCCTACACTTGCAAGGAACCACAGCAAACCTGACCATTGCTGACTTCTTGTAGAACCTGAAACTGGAGCTGTATGTTTTGGTTGTAAGCCCTGTTCAAATATATGATTTCCTAATGAAAGTACAGGCTAATGGGAAAGTTAAGTTATATTCTAGGGATATAAATGAATCAAAATCTACATTATGATTTGGCCAAAAATTCAGCTGGGTATCTGAACATGGTCTAAGCCAACACCAGCTTGCACTAGAAAATAAAACTCAGTCTTCTGGAGACAAAGATCTAGTCCATCACCCAGTCCTAAGACCCATCACTGTGTCTTCCTCTCTCACCTCCAGCTTCAGAGAAACATGCCATGAAGCTGCAAGCGGTCAGCAAACTTTTACCTTCACTTTTACCTTGTGGCTGAGGATTCAGTTCAAACGCCAATGCAAGCTTTTAATCAGCAACAGCACTCATGCTGTATGTAGAAAAACTTTTGTTTTTAATAACACATAAAAAGAGGACTGAGAGCAAAGCCATTGATTCACTGTAACAGAACAGCATGCCTGTTTTACAAGTGTATAATTTCTGGTTGGTAAAGATTTGAGGTGAGGGAATACAAGCAGACAAGTCCCAGGTAACCAGAAGGGAGAACTACACAAAAAAGACAGGTCTAATATTCAGAATACCTGCAGACATTAACAATGTCAGCCTGTCACTAATCATAGCTTGTAATGAGCAGTGGCAGTGGGGTTCTTCGAAACTGGATGGACTCACATAGCTTGTTATTTTAAATAAATACCATAATCAGTATGAAAACCCAGCAAATAAAATATGGAAAACAATATGAACTACCAGTCTTTTATGGGACAGAAAGAATTATCCATAGCTATCCAAAGGCTACTTTGGCTTTCATATACTCATATATGAACTTTACATCATCTTGCCTCCAACTCTTTGCAAACATAGGTTTTGTTAGTAGTGTTTAAGCTAACTGCAGGTATTCTAGGTTTAGATTGTGTGGGATGGAAAGAAATACTAGCCTTGTGCTTAAAAGGAGAGAAAAAAAGTAGATTTATACTGATACAAGGAGAACAAGGTGAGGAAGTGTACATGGGCAATGGCATTATGAAATTCTTAATATCAAATTCTAGAGAGGAGAACTATGGATTCTTACAACAGACAGACCCAGCCCCGACCCTGCAAGGAAAATATGGTTGATCTCACTTGCAGGAGAAGGCTGAGAAGGTTCTGCAGGAGCTACCCCTGCACACAGCCCAGTATCCCACAGCTGTATGCTGTGTACAGAGCCAGAGTATTCCAAGGTGTACGAGAAGACTCCCGTGTTACAGCGCTGTCCCTGCTGCTTGTCCTGGCATCACACCTGATGCCCTGCAGGAGAGGCAGGGAGCGTTGGGAAGCCTGGCTGCTGCCACTCACCCCCTCTGACACGTCACCACCATTCCCTGTTCCGCTTTCCCCACTTACAAGATTAGAATGATGAGTTCTCCTTTGAACACTTTCAGCCCCTTTGAGGGCAGTTGCTACAATTACAACATTATTATTGCAGGATATTGGATCAGCCTCACTGCTCTGCGGTGGAATGTCCAGGTGAGTAATTTGTCCATTTTATAGACAAACCAAGATATTGAGATGCTAATAGAGTAAATTGGCATGAGAATGGAAAAAATAGATGATTAATTTTCAGTTTCCTCCCTTAGCAGCTACCAAATGCTCATGGGAGTACAGAGGGCCCATCCTAACAGCTGCCTTAAATTTTTTAAGTGTAGTCACTCATTTTAAAGACACTTCTCCATTAAACATCATGTGTATCTTCAACTTCTAAAACCAACATCTACTCCAGTGCTTCACAGAGACCTGCCAACAGCTGGCAGCGAGCTGGCTGCTGCCTCTGCCAAAGAGGATTAATGCCGAATACTGCTGACTGGAGGTAGAAGCCCTAATTCTATTTCTAGCTGCACTAGCACAGTACTGCACAAGCCAGAGCGAGTAATGCTGTCTTCAAAAGAGGGGTGCAATGGTGTAAAAGGATTGTGGTTGGAGAGTATCAGGCTCAGAGGAATTGCTGGTGTATTTTTTCCAAGGACAGAAACTAATGGAAATGTTAACTTTTATATAAAGATTTCCAGTAATCTTAGCTGGTGTGAATAAGTGTAAACAGGACACATCTGAAAAAGTTACCCAAAAAAGTTATTTGCAATCTGTAAGGTAAAATGCCCTTAAGTGTTATGGTAGCATGTGATTTTTTAACTGCAAAACAGCCAAAATATATTGCCATCCAAAATCCTTTCTTTCCCCCCTCTAAGCAAAGCTATCCTAACCCCTTACACTAGATTAATTGCAGTAGCAAATGGTCTCTAAGGGGTTTATTTGGATTTTGTCGGTTCTTTTTGTTTGTTTTTACAGAACAGGAGATGTTTCCCAGTCTACCAAGTATCATTTGCCTTCAGGCAACTGAAACGCAGCCACACAAACCTTTCTAAAGGGTGAGGAGGGCAGCAGGACACAGGCAGGCACAGCACTCCCAGGGGTCTGAGCGGGTCACCCTAACACCTCTGCCACCTTCAGACCACAGAGCATTGTCCTGCCCCATATAAGTGTCTGTTACATAGAGGAGCTGTGCCAGGAGCAGGGATGGGGCTGGGATGACCAGTTCGGAGGCAGCAGCTGATGAGGTCAGCATTCACAATCATGTGGACCACACTATCCCACAGCACCTTTCTGGAGCATTTTAAGGAAAACACTGCTTTCTGAACTTACTGAGATTTAATTGTCTTTCCTTGAATTGCTCCAAATTGAGAATTTGTCTTCAGCATACCCTGGACAGCTGAAAGAAGTCATACACCTGGCCAAGTGTTTCTCTGACCTTCATCCCTCCCTAGGGCAAGATGAGATACCTGTAGCAATGCTGACCGTGGGTGAGACTGGGACTGCTTGTATGGCCACCAGGTTAGGAATTCAGGCTGTTTGTCAGACACACAGCAGGGGAGGAATTGCCTATAGGCTGAGATTGCAGACAGGGACTGCAGTTTCGTCCTGTCTGTGCTCTCTGCTGAGGAGGCGGCCATCCTTTGGTAACCCAGGTTTTGGGACAAAGCAGAACCAGCTGAGTGTCAGTCTGGACCTGGAGAGGCAGACTGACTTGCTTGTAGACCAGCAAATGATTTGGTGGTACTTCACCAGGACCCTTCTCTGCTGGTAAACTAAACCTAAGCACTTTATTTCTTCAGTCTCTTCTCGCTGATCAGTGGTGGGCTCAAGGACAGGGCAGGTTCTGTGGCAGAGCAGGACAGACCCCCTGACACTGAATTTCATCTGAACCTGGCAGCACAGCCTCACAGACCTGCCACAAATGTGCTGATCCCAGCACCCTGAGCAGCTACCACAAGGACAGAGTGTGGGATGTGAAACCTTGTCTTCCCCACCCCAAATATTTTCAGTATCAGGAAATTAATAAAAATGAGTACAATAAAGGAATACACAAAGGACTACAAATATCCCCTTTGTTGTATCTGATTTGGACCTGGAGAGTTTCCCAGCTTCAGTCTAGCCACTCGATAATCTGAAGTGGGGAATGCAACATAAATTACTCATTATTCCCACCAGATGAGCTGTCAAACGCTGCGGAAACCAGTTCATGTTCACCTCACCTCTCTCCGTTTCTCTTTGCTGTTACTTTACACTCTATTAAGCTCTGTTGTTAAATACTTTTGTCTCAAGGCACTAAGAGACAAAGAAAGTAGGAAAGAAATAAAGAAACCCTCCAGGAGCATCCTGTAACTTTACTTTTGAAAAGAATCCAGGACACAATAAAAGCCAAAGCAATTGTTCTTCCTCCATGAGCTCATCATTACACCCCACAGCTGTCAAACAGCCCTCACAGCCTGTTGCCTGCCTGGTGTTACCACCAGTACAGACACAGGTATCCAGCCCGAAGACTGCAGGAAAAGCATAGACTAAACTCCCCTCCTGCCAGAGGTGATTCCTGTGAAGAGTAAAGGCGGAGTTTGTGCATTTCTTGAGTTGCAGCTACTTGTATTTATTTTCAAAGAAAATCACAAATGTCAGATATTGCATAAATCCTGAGTCCTGCTGCTTCGCTGTGGCTTCTGCTCCACACACCTAGCAGCTCCAGCCTCCAGGCCACTCAGACCACAACTTGGCACCACAACTAAAGTAACACCTCATTTTGATTTTTCTAAATTAATCATTATTTTTAGATGTTTCCAACCAGTTGTCAGAACTGTATTTCTGCCTGATCCTCATCCCTAAGGTTTCCTGTTTGTTGTTACTTCCATTTTGCAGACAGCACAAGTGGCAGAGTGCTATTGCTCTTGAAAAGGATGTTTTTACATATGGCTTTGCCCCAAACACCTGGAAGTACTTGTAGCCCTGGAAAGAAAGCCCAGATACTGGGTGGCCTGGGAAAGCCAAATGTCATTTCAAGTTTGCAAATGCTTCCTGTCATGGCTTTTGGACCAGGCTAAAGCCCTGGAGTGAGCCATCCCTAGGGTTAGGAAAGACAAAATTCAAAACTAGGATGAAATCTGGACCCTCAAGTCCCTCTTGCAATATCCTGATGTTTCTGGCACACCGCTGGCTGGCACACCTTGGCACAAGCTGCCACTGGTTTTCTGCGCTGCACAACATCAGGTGACACTTTCAAATTATCTGCAAGTGCGGCACAGGGTAGTACTGCCACACACCATGGGTCCCAGCCCCTGCAGCACAGGGCAGTACTGCCACACACCATGGCTCCCAGGCCCTGCAGCACAGGGCAGCACTGCCACACGCCATGTGTCCCAGGCCCTGCAGCACAGGGCAGTACTGCCACATGCCATGGGTCCCAGGCCCTGCAGCACAGGGCAGCACTGCCACACGCCATGGGTCCCAGGCCCTGCAGCACAGGGCATTCGGCACAGTCAGGAAGCACAGCACCCTCCGGCTGGGAGGCAGCCAGAATCCCAGTGTTCAACGAGAAGCCTGAAGGCAAGAGGCTCATCCCAGCACCCTCAGGGCAGCAGCAGTAACATCTAACTCAGGAGAGAGCCCTGCTTCTCCCTGTCTCACCAGCACACTTGTTACAAAAGCACCGAGGGAGGGATGGATGGCTGGAGCTGCACTGCTGTGTTTTTCTCACGACAGACGTGGCAGACAAGTGTGGACACGGGTTTGTTTCGACTCTGCCATGAGCTGGCTGGATGTGTGATAGCTCCAGACTATGCAGGATCAAAGGAAAACAGGGCTGGAAAGTCCTCACGGAGGTCATTTACTCTGGTCCCTCATCCCCAAGGCAGGATCAATTTTCCCCCCATCATTCTTGGCAGAATGAAAGTAGAGAAGAATAAAGAAATCAAACTTCAGGGAACTGAGGTAAACTAAGTATAACTACAAAAGTGCAGTCTGAACAGGAATAAGGCTGAATACACTTATTCTAGAAAACCATGCCACAAAAACTGTGTCAGAAACTTGACTATTCTTTTCTGAAATAAATAAACAAATCTGGAAGCTTTAAAATCCAGGCTATGGGTTGAGAATTATTTCATAATCCTTAGTCACCTACATAGTCAACTAATGTGGAAATGCATCATATCACATCCTAATAAGCAGTATGCAAATATTTTTGTAATCTAGTGCTAACGATACCAAATATTATTAATATGTCATTTGGCACACTATTGTAAAAATTACATTTAGCTATGTATTAACTGGATTTGGAGCAAATGATGTATTTAGCTAATTGTATGCAATTAAATGAGAATTAAAAATGGGATGTTTCATAATCTTCTTTGCTTTTCACTAAAAATCTAAGCAGGGAATTCAATAAATGAAAGCTGCTGGAAAATCATGTGCAGCATCAAGCACTGGAAGATTAATATAACACAAGGCATCATATGTTGTTCATCTAAGTTTATTAAAAACCACACCAAGTCTAAATCTTTGCACATTTCATACTGAGTTCAACTTAACTCCTTCCCCCCCCTCTGATTTTTCATTCTATCTATTATATCCCCCAGGCTTAGGTCTGTTGCATCATTATATCCAGGGGAAAAAAAAAATCACGTCCGTGATGAAATGCCTGTGTCTGGACTGTGGAGGGAATGCAGACCCAGTACTGCACTTCATCTTGAATAACTTCTCCCTGTGGCATGCACGTGTGCACCTTGCACTTTTGTCAATAAACGGTAATACACATGGGCAAAAGTACAAGTGTTACAAGCTGCAACATGCTTTGTGTTAGGAGTTTGCTCTTTGCTGCCCAGTTAACTGGTTACACAGTTTATGTCAATATTTAATGCCTGGATGTGCTCATGCTTTCAGAGAGAAGGACTGGGAACTCACCCTGTGACTGATCCTTCTCTGTAGTTAGTTATTTCAAGGATTTCTCTTTGGGCATTGCTCAAACTTTGTAAACTTTGTGCTGTTCTTGCAGTACTTGTAACTCAGTAACAAAGACTCGTGTATACAAATTTGGCCAATAGGGACACAAAGGGTCGTTTATCTGCATGTGTAAACAAAAGATGAAACCATTTGCTTGTGCAGCAAATTTTCTCTGTTCCAGGAAATGTGCAGACCCCTTCAAATGCAGGGATGTCCACCTGGCCCTACCTGTGGAGGTTGGTCTTTGCACTCACCTCTCCCTCCCTGGGCAGCCCTGCCCTGGCTCCTGCTGCATCACAAGTGGTATCAGAGCCCACCAGAAAGGTAGCTGGATCAACCCTGCCCAGCACACAGTTCAGATGGAGTAGGTTCACCATTTAGCTTTAGCAACACATCGGGCTTGTTTCCTGATGACTCCAGCTGGTGTTTCTACTATTTCATGTAGGCATCCATATCAGTGGAAACCCCTCATTTTGTAGCTTTCGTATGGACATCACTCTTTCCATCTACAAAGATGGAAAGATCTGCAGAGATATACACCCTTTGCTGGTGTTTGAGAACCCACTGCCTGCATCCAGGGATTTCTCCTTAGACCTTAGCAGCAGAGACAAGTGAGCTGCTTGTAAATCCTTATTTCCAGACCAAACTCACTGATGACTTTTTTCGTGTCTGTTCTTGCTACCTGCCAGAGGAATGGGGTGTGATGGGGAGGTGGGATGGACAGGTGTTTTACAGCAGGAACTTGCAGAGGAGTCCTCCTTCTATCCTGCCTCCATCCATGTCTGCCAAAGCAGGGGCCACAGGTCTCTGCCCACGGGAATCCAAGGTGACAGGAAGTAAATAAGCACGAGGACCAAAGTTCTGTCAGATTTTGTCCCACACTACAGGGTTCCCTCATTTTAACTCACTATCTGTTATTTATTCAGACACCAAGAACCTGCATCTGCATTTAGATGCTTGTAGCCTAGTAGGCATATCAAATAATGAAAATTAAGGATCAGATTGCCTATCTAACCAGAGAAACTTTGCTTTCATATACTATTGTAGTTATCATCCAGGACCTGCTGGAGCCAGGGGGAAGCTCCCATTTGCCATGCTGGTGCTGGCTGGGGTCCCTGCTCTCAGCACCTCCTGTCATCCCCCACCTCGCTGGTGTGTTCTTCAACATCCTTCCACCCAACAGTGGCAACTCAATGAAGCACTGCCACAATTTAAATAGTTATTTGCATTTCATTAACAATGACAACATTTATTTTAATACAGTTAAATCAGAGTAGCATTTAATTTAATTTTAACAAGATAGTTATTAAGCTAACCAAATATCAATTGATTGCTGAAGAAACCACATTGTGAAACAAATAAGTTGAGAAATAAATCTTGTTGCCAGGTCATTAATGTAAAATCACATAAATAATAAATGTCTAATTAGGTTCTCTCTAATGAAGAGCTCCAACTGTTCCCTGACATTCTCTGGGAGGGCTGGTGCCTTCTCAGGTTGACTGTTAGAGGAGAGGGGCCCGATCCAAGTGCTCAGAGAGCTGTACACGCTGACCCAGGTTGGGCAGCTGGGTTTAAAGACGAGCTCAGCCTCCCCCTGTGCTGCCTAACTGGGACAGCTTTGCCTTGAACCCCCCTCCAGGTGCTCAGAGACCTGAAGCACCTCGTTCAGGCACAGTGGGAATCCAAAAGTCACGGAGCAGGTATATACCACCGTGGGTCCTTCTGTCAACACCACTGGGCTGTAGGGTGTGAGGGTCGTTTCCCAAACAAGCACTACATCTTAACACCATCCTCCTCAGCACTAACCATTTACCACTGTTCCCTGCAAATTAGCCTGCATCTGGAATACCAAAACCAGTCTGTTATGGAGACCTTCCTTTTCTAGTATTGCTAAGGACTTGTGATTTTCATCCATCTGTATGTGTGGATATCACTTTCGAGAGGGTTGTTTGTTTGCTTATTTAAACACAGATCGCTTAGGGAGATCTTTTTCTGACCATCTGCTCTGTCCAGCTGCACGAAACAGACCAAAAACCATCACTCAGGCAATTGTGAATCAAGTCTGCAAGTCCTGCTTACAGCATATCATGGTACATGCAGGCTTGATTTAAAGCCTTCAAGTGAAGGAAAATGCACTGAATCCCTACACAAGTTGCTCCAGTGATTAACTAACCCCACTGTGAAACATGTACACCTTCATTGAGCCTGAATTTGTCTAGTTTTAATGTTTATTCACTGTCTCTTCTCATGCCTTCTTCAGCAATCTCTCTCCTGGTGTCTGAAGCAGAGCCTGCCATTGGAGAGGGCAGGGTCTATTCTCTCTACCACCATGATTTTTGGAGGGACACCAGAGCAATTTCAAGTTAAAAGGGTCAGAAAGGCAGTTTACCAAAATGCAAATGAGTCCCCCAGTAGAAATTTCCTTTTTTAAAAATAACAATAACCTCACATACCACTCACTGTTAAAAAAAAAAAAAACCAAAACAGAAAATAAGACTAGACAGAGCCCATGCCCTCAGATAACCCACATAAAGTGTGCTTCCCCCAGAATTTCCCATACAGGCACACAACCTCCCTTGCAACTGGATGTCTGGAGGAGGGGGAATTATGTTCTGCCTGGTTTGGTTTGTGGATGGCCAATGGGCTGTGTGTATTAAGATCCAGTGAGTGCCCCGTGAGGCGCTGCTGTCTCTGCCAGAGCTGTTGAAACCCCCTGAGAGCTCCTCTGCCAGAGTCTCACTGGGAAGGTGGCACCAAAGGACCGTCACCTCCCACGGATGAGCACTGGGGACGAGGGGTGGGAAGGGACATGGGGAAGTTTGGCCCCATGTCCACACGTCCCCTTGCTCCCTCCAACCCCCAGGGGAGCTCCTCCATGTGAACTGCAACCCAAAGTAAACCTGGCTGGATTAGTCATGCCCAATAGATAACCCTGGGCCCGCAGGGCTGAGCTCTTGCAGTAAATGCGGCTCAGTTCACATGGAGGCAGGAGGGCTCCCACAGCTGCAGGCACATTTCTACTGAGGTGAGACAGCCTGTCCAGGGGATCAGACGCTGATACAGGCCAATCCTGCACAATTCTGCTGTAGCCTGCTGAGGCAAGGAAGCCACTGGCACCTATGACAGCAGTGTCCTATCTCCACGTGACCCTGCCACGTGGTGTCCAGCACCACATCCAACCCTCTCCACTGCCTCTCTCCACGCTGCTTGCTCACACGCGGGCAGCAGGCCTTGAGCAGAGGCTGAAGCACAGCACATACGGCCCTAATCACAATAAAAGCAGCGACCTGGATTTGTCCGTGTAACGTTACACAGATCAGAAGCTGCGGTTTTTAAGAAGGAAGCAGGTGTTTGGGAATATGATCTATTTTTCCAGCAGGCTATGATAAGTAGTTTTCAGCTAATTATTTTGTGCCAAACCATAAGGAAATCATCTCCAAAGTGGACTTCTCAGCTTGGAAGACACTCAAGATTTTACACCAAATTTTAGACTTGACAGTGAATATAGAGCAGGATGGGTGGTGGCAGCAAGGGACCCAAACTGCCTCAGCTAAATCCCTAAACACCAGGCCAGCAAAGTTTGTAGCCATTGTAAGGTAAAACAGATTTTTTCTTGCATTTTTCCATTGCTGTTTTCCGAGCAAAGCAAATTAAACACATCTGGGAAGAAAACTGAGCATCAACAGAAAAAAACAGCTGCTGAGCAAAAACCAGGAATATTTGAGGGCCCTGGTGCTATATAAGCTCTTGAAGACTGACTGAAATAGCCAAGGGATGCACGTGGGCATAGAGGCTATTGCAGGCTGAGGAGAAAAGGTTGTCAGCCACAGAGCCAAAAAACACACAGTAATCCCTTCACAGCCAGAAGATACTGCTTCTGTGAGGCCACAGATGCTGATCATCCTCATAGTGACCAGCATGCAACAAGTTAAAGTAGTTACACCAAAAGGGGAGAGAGCCTGCAGTGCAAATACCGCACATCCATCACTCACAAAAGAGTAAATTATTAACTGCTAATTAGCTGCCACTCCCATCCCACCTTGAGCTTGGAAAGGACAGAACGACCACACGTGGAGGTTTAACAATGCAATCTCCTCCCCACATGACTAAGCAGGACTGTACCAACACCACCCATCCACCAGCTCTTTTGGTCACAGCAGAGGAAAACTCACTTCCTCTGTTTGCTGTCCTGTGATAAACCCCCAAATGCAACATTTTCTTCCGGTCAGTGACAGCATTCTAGGAAAACACCCACAAATCCCTCCCCAGGCCTCTGAGACAGCCCTGAGAGCCTCCTGCCAATGCCTGCCAGCACAGGAGCACCTGAGAGGGCTCGCGCCACCCCTTGTGCTTGTGGTTATGTGATGAGAGCCACAAAGAGCCACCATCAGCACACAAGAACCATTTTCTTTTTCACAAGGAAACGAAAGAAGAGAAGCTTGTGCTGATGGTGACAGGACTCTTGGTGTAATCCCCTCTCATCTCACCTGCTCCCCCTCACTTGCATGTGCTCCTCTGCCACCTGAGCAGTGCTATCACCTGTTTATTACCCAGGAGCACTGTGCCAGGCAGGGTCTCAAGGAAAGCAGGAGGGTCTGTCTGTTCCCTCCATCTCTGATGCACGTCCACCTCATCTTCCAGCCCCAGGATGCACAGCAGCCATTGCCAAGGGGAAAGGTAAAGGCAATATCCTGCTCCAGGTACAGCCCCTTAGCCTCAGTAGGCAACACACTCTGCCCTGGTACACACTGGGAGGCAGGTCCAGGTTTTTAGGAGCAGTCATTGCTCACTTAAGTGGCATTAAATGCTACCAATAACCACATTACCATCTAATAATTGATGATTAACTCTACAAGCTGAGGGTGCCACATCACGACTTGGGAATTATCTTCTTTCCTGTAAAGCTCTTTCCCTTTACAGGACTTGCTAAAACCTGCTTGGCACAGCATTTCCATTTCCAGGTACAAACAATTTGAAAAAAAAAAAAAAGGGAGAAAGTAAAGCAAAGCACAGCAAGCATACAACAACATTGTTGTGAGCTCAGATGATGTTAAATGAATTAATTCGATTCATTCTTAAATTTGACTGGCAAGATTTAATGGTTCACATTGAAAGCATGAATAACTATTTTGTTCTGTGAATGACTATAGTTTAGTGACTCTTGATGTCAGTGTATTTTGCCCAGGGTTAAACGTGCTATATGAATTATTCACTGCTGGGTGAATGAAGTGAACAGGGTCGTGCTCATAGACAGGATGCCAACTGTGGTTATTTGACATGACGGGGCACACTCGATGCTGACAAAGGACAATAGTTAATTTACAATGTGGTACTGGGGCTCAGTCATTCTCCTTAAGATCTTTATAAAAAGCATGGCACTTTTTGTTATGTACTGCACATTAAGATGGATTCCGTGTGCCAAAAAACACTGAAGCATAGCTCACTTTTAAAAATGTTCAGTAGTTTAAAGGCAAAAAAAAAATCATCTACCTTCCTGTCTCGTTTGGCTGAAACATTGCTCCAAAGAAAATGTGTTTAAGAGCAACTTAAAAACAAATGAAGGAGCACATCTATCTATCACTTCAACATCTTGTCACAGATGCAGTAGTTGATAGCTGTTAGGACCTCTCCCTGATAGGAAAGGATCTGCCAGCCTCTCAGAGAATGAGGCCTCAGACTGGAAACAATTGAGCTTTTACCTAAGCTTTTATTTCCAAAGCAGAGAGACAGAAGAGACTGAGCAGTTTCTGCACTAAACTATTTACAGCGAGCAATTGGAGCAGGACATTTTCCCAGCCTTCTTAAAAACCTGTTGCTTTAATACAAGACATTTGTAATCTGGAAAGACAAGATGCAATTCAGCTTGATCTGACAAATGGGCCACAAACGTTTACTTACGCATACTAATGATACATTCATCTTCACTTTACACTTCTCAGCTGCATGCTTATTGCAAACATCTGTGTTGCTGAAACGACTGGCATTACAACTCATTTATATGGTTTCAAACTAGTGATAGACAAAAACTGGGAGGAAGGGGAGGGGTGAGAAGTGCTTTTTCCTCCCAAATTTCAAAAATACTTAGTTTTGTATTTGAGCGTGTTTTTGTGAATGGGCTGAATCGGTGCCCTGGTGTGCACAGAAATAACTTCATGGATAACTTCCAAACCACCAACATGGCACAAACCTTGTGTGCATCAGTACTGTGCCGATAAAACACATAGTATTTAGAAAAAAGACTAAAAGAAAGATGACTAAAAGGCAGCTTGGATTTTCCCTCCACATCATACACTCCCTACCATCCACTCACAGGAGAGGCCACCGCTCCATAGACCAGCAGCTCCCTGGCCACGCTTAGAGCACTACCAAAACAGCTCAATTCTTAAAGCCATTCCCAATTCAAGTATTTTCTTGCCTTGCACAAAATTGGTACAAGAATTTCTCTCAAATGAAGGTATGCTGGAGACTGTGCCTACCTCTGAAATAAGCCTGCCTGGATTTGTCTTGTTTTCATCACTCCCCTAAGGCTGGATGATTTGGCATAAATCCTGCCTGAACCACTTCTGCATGGTTAAAAGTGGAATGGGATATTTCTCCTTGGCTTCCAGATCTGTCAGATATTGCATGTATTTGCTTTTTGACCAGATAGCACTTCTGCTTTGTAGCTGCACATGAAGTATTAAATTTCTGTGCTCACGTTTGGCAGGTGTTTGGCATTCCCGTGACATCCCTGGGGATCCTGGATACAGGTTCATATAACAAAAAGGCTCTCACAAAGTCTTAAGATGCTTCTCTCCTTGGCCATACAGGCATTATTATTATTATTTGACTGCCTTAATAATGCCATGACATTGTGTATTCTTCAGAGTCATGTGGAACATCTCAGTGACACTCTAGGCTAATGGACAACTGGGTGGAGCAGTTAAAGCCTTGGCCATAAACTCCTTCGTATCTCAGCTCTTTAAACGGTTTCATGGCTGGATTGGTTGGTTGTTTTGGTGTATCTCAGTACTTACAGTAAAATTAGCAGGTCTGTGTATTCATGCCAAGATAGGAGAAGGCAAGAAGTCAATTTTGAACATAATGTATGATACATCTCTCTAACAGCACTCACGTGCTACTTTGGCACAGCACTCACAGTAACATGCACTGAGAACACGGAGACCACGAGATAAACAGTGTAAAAAAGTCTCCAAAAGCTTATGAACGCTTCCCACTCACACAATTCGCTGTGTCAAAAACGCTGGTGTGCAAACCCTTCTGCGGGGCATTTCATTTCATCACCTCTTTGCTTCATTGTTGCAGGGAAGAAGGAAAAACAGCTGACAAAGAATGAAGAGTAAAGTAAACAAAACAAATGCAAAGTAAGGAAATCAGTCCACTTCCCTGATTAATTCTGGTCTCTGCACTCACCAAAAAAGGGCTGGATGGTGCAGCAAAGCAGGGTGTGCTTGGAGGAACATCTGAATGAAACCGTCTCACTGCCACCTTCTCACAGAGCTGCTCTGCACACGTGGCCCACTTGTGAGACAGCCAGACAAGGGCCGTGTGTCGCGGCACTCACGGAACCTGCCGAGGGCGCACGGGGAGAACCAGCTCCTCTTTAGCCCTTTCAAAAAGAAGAGCCTGTGCCACTGTGGAGCCTACAATAGAGAAGCTATTACCCTGAGGTATGCATTCCAACCCCAGCTTTGTTATTTTCAGGGCTGACTGCTGCAGACTGAAGAATACTTCCTGAGGTTTTTGCTCTTTCTGTTTATTTTGCGTAGACATCTATCCAGTTTCAAGTAATTTCATGTCTAGAATCTCTACATAAGTACCTGTGTGGTACTATCACAAGGCAAAAATAAACATCATTGCAGGAATTGCTTCTTAAGGCTGAGGATGTTTCATGAAGAAGATTTGTGCCCTGGTGTTTGTGTGCTATTGACAAAGATTTACTGCAAGCACCAGATCTGGATTTCTTTGTAGTTTGTTACAATTTCTATCAGGTGTACAATCTGTCATGCACAGAAAATCCCTTTCGTAGGGAAAAATGAGAGCTACAGAGCTGTTTGCTGCTTTCTTTGTTTTCCCTCTGATTTATGTTACCGATGAATAATATCCTACAACAAAACGCAAAGACTGTGGTAACTGAACATGTTGAATATTGGTGATGCAATGAGCTTCTGGATTGCTAAGTAGTAATTCAACAGCACCCTCTTAAAGCAGAAGCACGCTGAACTATGCCATTCTCTGCTGCTTCCAACTCCTACTGACGCTGATAACTATCTTCCTTCAAAGCACAGTGGGATGAAATATAAAGAAAAGGCTAAAATAGTGCACCTTGCCATCCATGCACACTCAAGTGCTAATCAGCTAAAGGCCATCTGGGAACAGAAAGTCACAGCTGTTTTCTTCTTTCACAGTCCATATTGCTGTTGCTGGGATAAGATTTTTTTAAAAAACACACATGCAAAGTGCATCCTGTTATTTAGCCCTTTTTTCTCCCACTGAATTACATGGGAACTCTGCCCTTTCCATACCCGGCTTCATCAGGTTTGAGCAGGTAGAGAATCAAACCAGAATTGATTCTTTTTAGCATTTTGCTGAATTGATGGACAGAGCAAGCTCAGAGCAGGTTACACCTGCCTTACTCAAAGCACCAGCCCCTCACCTCTCTGGCAGTGAAACTCTCCAGGCAGCACGAGCTGGTGCCTCTTTGACTCCAGCCCACAGCTTATCCACTTGTTGTAAATGCAAGTCCAGCTACAATCACTGCAATAGCACCAAGCACCAGTGTGGCTATCAGATGAGATCTTCTGAAGTTTCCAAAATGCTAAGAAGTTTTTCTAAGTAATAAAGGACTGAATATCTAAGATGTGCTGTTTTACTCAATGGAGAACTCACAGGACGACTGAGTTAAAAACAAAATACTCCAAGAATTCCTCCTCTTTGGCCCCCATGTGATGTTTTCCTGTTAACTGTACCATTGCACACATCCCCAAGGGAAAAATCCCAGGCTAAGCAGCAGACTCACACTTGGGATTGGGCAGTGTGCTCCCCAGGCAGTCTGCAGCAGAGGAGTTGGTCTTTGGCTGCCAGCAAAGCGCTCAGAGACACACCACTGCACATCCTTATCCCAGCACTGGGATGGCTCTTTGCTTTCCACAAATGGACCCCAGGGGCCAGGGCTGCAATTTCACGTGTCCTGGGCCTGCTTCTGGTCACCGTGAAAGTAATGATTGCTCAGCTGCTTAATAAGAGAGCAGAGAACCTTGTGGAGGTGCCAGAGCAAAGGTCCCGGGGCTGAAGTCCTATGGATGCACATGACACACACAGGAATCTGGCTATTACTGTCACCCAGATTTGTTGATCCGCTTGTCTTTGTAAGAGATGATGGGATTGGGAGAGCAGACTTTATTCTCACAAGCGTCTTGATTTTCCTTACTTGTCCCCAAGAGTCACAGGCCCCTTGCACAGCCATCACTCCCTCCTCCTGTGCATCTGCCTGGAGCACGAATGCCAAAACAAACATGCTTGATACAGAGGCGTTTCTCAGACTATTACAGAGCCTATTTTAACAGATGACTTATGTCTGTGGAGTAATGTATGTGGGAAACAGAGATACACTTCACACTTTTAGGAAGCTCAGAAAATTGTGATACTTCCAAGAATACAAATAGGTTTAAGTACATTAAAGAATCTTGATTACCACCCTGTTCAATTTCCTCATGCCTGGATTTTAGTTCAGTTTCTCTACTAAGTACCACTTAAATGGCTAACTGAAAATAAAAACTTCAATTGCATTCATGAATATGGATAGTCCCTGGTTTCTGTTGTACAGGATTTTGTTTACATAGGCTATGGGAAGTTTGTTGTGGTTCACATACACAGCAAACATTTCAGCTGTAAACACCAGTTGGTGAAGCTGTGCATCACTCACTCAGTATGGTCTTTGGGTGCAATGGTTATGGTAAGCACCTGTGATCTCTCTTAGGCAAATCTACAAGCTATTTTTTATTTAACAGTAAGCGATCAGCTGTAGAAAGGACATTTGCAAGTGTGAAAGCAAATGCAAGTGTGGGGGAGGAAGAAGGAGGGGAAATGATGAGTGTCTTTACTGAAGATCTCAGCAAAATATTGTTTGTTACCAGACAGGATTTCTCACAACAAAATTATTCAAACAGGAGGTACACACCAAGGAGGGAATGGGCAGAGCTGGAATCACAAGAGTGAGCTCAAAGGTGATGTTGGACTATTTAGAAAGACCACAGAATGGGATCTTCTAAAGATCATGGTCTATTTTTCAACTGATACCTACACATCAAAATATGCCTGTATTTGGTGAAATCTAATAATCTAGTTCTTGTCTCTTGTAACTATTGGAGTCCAGGAGCTGAAATAATAAGTGCTGTTTATTTCTATAAAAGTCCTTCTCCATTCTCACCACTTTGAGAGCAAAATCCGAGATCTGCAAGTACAGATGGATGACACTAAACTCCACTGTGCCTTATATCCATAGGTGGAGATCAACTGTACTGAAAAGGTACTGAAATAGAAAGAGCAAGTATCTGGAGAAGCCTGAAAGAAAAAGCAGCCAGTGTTGTTCTCTCCCATAAAGGAGGGGATGCAACATAAGAAAAGAGTTTGAATGTCACATGGCTTGAGACTTGCAGAAGGTGGGGAAAAGTATTATCCAAGGGACATATTTTTGGAGCTGCTGCGGGAAATCTCTCTCTGCAGGCAGATCTTGCTGTGGGGGAAGCTCACACCCTGCCGTGAAGGAGGACTGGCCCATTTGGAGCTTAGGATAAACACTTGGCAGGGAAGCAAGCTCCATCAAGGATCTGTATCAGGACTGGGCATGTCAGTCCTGCAAAGATTAACACATATGCTAAGCTTTCTGCACATGAATGTTCCCACTCTAATTCATGGGTGTAAACATATGCGTGTGCGCAGAAACAGGACCTCAGCGCCCTCCCTGACTGGATCACATGGACGTTTTTCTGACTGTAAACGTGCAGGGAGGGTTTTGAGCACAACTGAACAGCTTCTGCTGCAGGCCAGAGTGTTTTGAGACCAGCACATAGTCAGAAATATGACTGGTCCATATGGCTGATTGCCATGAGATTCCCTCAACAGAAGTGCCCCTGATAACTAGGAACTCTTTTTTTTTTTTTTTGTCTAATGTTTTGATTGCTGCAAAACCTGTTTCTCATCTGCTTAAATGTACCTTTATATAATGGGGAATTGCCTTCATCTACATTCAACTACAAGTTAGCTTGTGACATATGGGAGCCATGCAGAATTAATCTGAATACTTACCTATTTTATTATAGTTTTGTCCAAATTACTTAAGATTTTTCATGCTTTCAAGGGAACTTTTACATATTCCTTACTAAGCGCAGTTCACTGAAGATTTGATCAGATTTATGTTATTATCAGTGTTCTTCTCAAGGGAATTCAGAATATTTTATATCAGTGGATCATTACATGTATTATGGGCTTTTCATTAGTACTCTACTGATCGTAATATTAGCTTGATTAATCCCAATATTAATTGTTATAGCTCATCTGATCAACTGCTGAGCTGTTGGAACTTGAATTTTGAGGCAAAATGCTTAAATGAGATGTGGTCAGAGCAGCCAGTTCTTCAAGCAATGACAGTCTTGATTTTCAGACCAAGTATTTGTAGTTCACCAATGAATTTCCTTTATAGAACGATAATTTGTGTGCTATCTGACCACTGTGTTGTTTGCAATCATGGATAGAAAAGCTGTTCAATGTACAGCAGAAATTGGTCTTTCTGAGTCTTAGCTGACAGCCTTAAGCAAGAGCATTTCTCCTGGATTGGGGAACTGAGGTCTCTTCACCAATTACTGCTGCCTTTTTACAATCAAGGCTGGGGATGGAAACAACTCTGAGGATTGGATTCTACAGATGATTTGGTTGAATCATGAGTAAATCAAAAGGAAAGATGAAAAGAATTCCTAGGAAGGTATTTATAAACCCACAGGACTGAATGACAAGCACCCAAGATTGCTAACAGAGCTAACAGAGGGAAGTGCGATACCTTGAGCAGTGATTTTTGAAAGTTCATGGAGAACAGATGAGGTGCCAGAGGATTTCAGAGCCACAAAATACAGCACTCAACTGAGTTATAAAAAGGGGCATCCAGGAATTTACTAACCAATTCATTTAACTTCAATAGCAAGTAAGCTATGTAAGGGGTCATAAAGGAGCCATTACGAAATCTTAGAGCAACCAGGAATCATAAATAATTGGGTGGGAAAGGGCTTTAAGAGGTCATCTAGTAATCTCATCAGAAATCTCATAAGAGTCAACATTCAGCAAAATATGGTACTTGGATTTACACATTTCAGCTGGCCCTTCCTACACACCCGAGGAGAGTATCCAGCCATTGCCTGGGGAGGGGGAACATTCCTCAAACAGAGCCCAATTTAAATGAGGGACTTTCTTGCCTTTTCTGCACAGCTTAGTCTCTCTGTTGAGTGAAAATCCCCAGAGGTGACAGGAGAAAATACAGCAGCTGGCACAGGAAAGGAAAGCTGTTAAAGTTGATGATCCTCTTTTTCAAATTAATATGCTCTGGGCAGAGACACAAGTAACAGATCATGGAGGCGGGGGTGAACTCTGATAACACGAGCAGCTAATGCTGGTGTGAAGGTGCTGAGGGGGAAGAGTGTGCTGATGGATGGAGATTGTAAAAGAAAGCCCTCCTGCCCAATCCCATTGGGCAACAGAGAGGTCAGCCTGCCTTGCTGGAGAAGTAGGAGAGATTGTAGCCAGCACAAGGGGGGAAAAGAGCCTGGTGCCTCCAAAAGTCCCACCTGAGCTGAGGTAGATGAGAGGAACTGGCTGTAGAGGGGTCACCACTCCCTTGCCTTGGGCTGGGCATTTCCTAAGCTACCTGGAGCAATATCTGAGTGTCTTCATGGAGGAAGCACAGCTCCCACAGTGAGGGAGGTGCCCACTGCCCAGGGTGATGGCAACCAAGGCACCCGCCAGCAGCCATGCAAGGTCTAACACCACCTCGGGGTGGCCACAAAAGGGAGCTCTGTCATGGCTAGGGACAAGGATAAAACTTACTTTTCTTTAAGGCTTGAAAGGCTCTTTAACCATTAATTGGGAAGTTTTAAAACCTTCCTTTCAACTCATGCTTCTGTGAACTTTTATGTAGTTTCAATCAAAGTTCAAATGGTAAATTTTGGATCTGAAGTATTGTGCTGAGTTCAGCAGAATAGTTCAGGAGATCCAGGGAAATGCTGAGTGACACATGTTGGATTAGGATGGGGCCTCTGGTGCTCAGCCTAAAATGCTGAATTGCAGCCTGACCTTGACAGAAGAATCCCGAAGCACCAGACTACCAGTGTGGTGTGAGAGCTTTACCTCCGAGGTAAAATCCTGCACCTTGCCTTGCGCTCACACAAAGCTGCTCACTAAAGCCAACCAGCCAAACTGCCTGAATACTGACTAAAGTAGCAATTTGTGTCTGCAAAACTTAGCTAGGACTTTGTCCAGACAGTACATGTGTATTTTCCCCTTTAAGGCAAAACAGCACAAGGTCATTTTGAAAGGGATGAGGAAAAAAAGAAGTTTACTTGTCATTAGACAGAGATAGTAATAATCAAAAGCAATAACCAAACCATGTGAGGAAATTGAATACAGACAAACCACAATGCTAAATGAGAGGAGCACCAATTATGTGCAACAGAGCTCTTATTATATAGCATCCTGATTACTTTAAATTATATTTTTTTAACAGACATCCATTTTTATTTTTACTTCTAAAACAGGTGAAGTTCTTTTCAAGTATTGACGTCAGCTAGCCTCATCAATTGTTCTTGTAATAACTCAACTACCACTACAGCCACAAATGCAATGAAAGAGCTAAGCACTCCCTGCACAAAGGGGGTTCACTCTGGTCTTTGCCACAGCACATATGCACAGGCTAGTCTTTTACAGTGTAGTAATTGATACTGATTTTGTGTGGTAGAGGTTCCCTCCCTCTGTGCACCACTGGTCTTTAAAAAACAAAACAAAACAAAAAACAAAACAAAACAAAAAACAAAACAAAACAAAAAACAAAACAAAAAAAACAACAACACCAAAAAAAAGTAATTTAAAAGACATGATGACCTGTCTTGAAAATAAATCTATTTCTTTTCTTCTTCAGAAAATGCAGTGAATTTAGTACTCATGAGATGTGCTGGACCAAGTCCATGGCAGACCTCCAGCACGGTCCGCAGGAGAGCAAGGCTCCATGTGGGACTGCCAGTACCTCGTGATGGTGCTTTTGGGGTGATCCTTTGGGCCAGCATAGCAGCACTACATGGACTCCTCTTTGGCACAAGGGCTCCCATCATGACAACCTGAATCAGATGCCACCAGCCCCTTCAGCCATCAGCTGGCAACATGGCTCCCAGTTCAGTGTCCCCGGTCACATCCAACCCCTGCTGTGTCCTGACCTGTCCCCCCCATTATTTCCTGTTTGGTCTTTCCTTTATGTTTTGACCTTTAATTATTACTAAGTCTGCATCCTTCTCTCTCAGAGGAGCCCTGGATTGCACTATTTATTTATCATTGCTCTAGTTTTGTTTTTTAAAAGACATCCATAACTAGGGAATGGGGGGAAATGGAATAAGGGGGAGTGGATGCTACCAGGAACGCCTGGTAATGGTTCAGTGGAAAACTTCAAGCTGTGCTAGGCTAAACAAAGGAAGGCCAGGAGAGCTGCAGAGTCCAGCCAGCTCCAAGGGAGCACTTGAACTCCCCAGGGAAGGCAAGGGAAATCTACCAAAAACACTGAAATGACACTTTTGCTTCCTTCCTGGTTATCAAATCAACCTAACTGTGGTTTTATTTCCAGGTGTGAAGAAGGTTTCTACTAACAGGAGGCTTCACATGGCACCACAGAGGAATGGCTGGAGGCTCCTGGCCAGCCAGCCATGCTCAGAGTCCCAAGGGCCAACAGTGTGAGGTGCTAAGGCCTCTCAGCATTGCACAGCCCAGCACCTTCCCAAAGCTGTGCAGAACCACCTCTAACTGACTGTGCATTGTTGTTGCTGAAACCTGAAACCTTGGATCCTTTCACTCCTCCTCTGCACCTCAAGAGGGTTTGCACATTGACCAAAACATCTTTACTGGTCACAGATTTCAAGTGCCCTTGGATGCAGTTTTTGTTTAGGTACCACGTTAATTTCAGACCAGTACCTTTCACGAGCACAAGTGTACCTGTTTCAGCTGAGTGCTGCACCTACACTGATGGTAGCTGACATCTACCAAGCCTTATGGATTAAAACATATGTTTTTGAAGGTCCATAGAAATGTGCTCTCCTGTAAGATGTCCAGCACCTCTTGCTGCAGCCTGGGCTAAAAATACAACTAGTAAAGTTCAGGTTTTTGTCATTCCCACTGCCCACAGAAGCAGGATGTGCAGAGGCAGAGGATCAGAGGACATAAAAAGTTCATTCAGGAGTCTGTCTTTTCACATTCTTAAAGTGACCCTGAACACTGTAAGCTTCCCATTCAGTTTTGACTTGAAAGTTTGGCTTTCTCCTGAGCCTCCTCTGGCTGGAGGGAAGTGGGAGTCAGAGCCCAGGCCATCCCTTTGATGTTGCTTTCATGCAACTGCTCCCCCAATTCCCGTGGCCACAAATTGGCCATGCTTCCCCGTTCCTGCCCAGCACAGTTGCGCATCCCTACAGCATCTGTGTCCCAAGCTCAGCAGCAGGGCCACTGCCAGATGAGACCAAGACAGACCTCACCCACATCTGCCAGAGCAAGGACAGTACAAAATGGACTCCCAGCTGCACCTGGTGGCACCAGCAGCAATTGTGTCCCACAGAACAAAGAGTAGGGCAAACTGGACTTATTGCATCCTACCCCGGATCCCCCAGATATAGGTCAGGATATTAACTAATTCTACAGTGCCTGAAAAGGCTATAAAGCAAGATTTAACATTTCTTCTTTTTGTTAATTTTTCCTCAATCTAAGATTAAAAGCATTTCTTCCTGAAACCTGAAATCTTGCTGATAACCCTGAAGTTTTAACCCAAGTGGTGGCGTGATTTGGAAAGAGGCGGTGACAATGTATATAAGATGAAGAAGATACGGGGGTTTCATTTCCTACAAATTAATTCTCCACAAGCTGTGTAAACTTTCCTTCATATAAACAAAGTCTTTACAGACAAAGATGTTAGGGGTTTTTCCCCCTTTCAGTTATTTAGAGAAAAAATAGAAATGTAATTTTGCTGTCTAGGCGCTTCAGCCCGTCCCAGCAGATCGGGAGCTGCTTGGCAGTGCACTTCCTCATGCTTCTGACCAGAAAACGAATGTAAATAAACTTGCAGAGAAACAATCTTGTGCAGCCGGATATTACTAAGCAGTTTCAAGTTTCTACACTAGGTTGACACCAATTTGCATTTACCCTCCTGATACAAAAGCCACGATTTCTCACTACAAATGGGCAACACACGGGAGCCAACACAACTGCCCGTGGCAATACCACAGTGTCGTCTTTGCTCCCATCACTCTTCCATGCCCTTACTTCAGGGAGGCTCCAAAACTCAGCTCTAAAAACACACCAAATGATAATTCTGCAAAAGAGGGAGTAATCCACATAATCAATTCCGTGGCCCAGCTCTGATTTTTGTATTTGCTCCCAGCCTGGCCCAGCCAGACACAGAGGCAGGGAGGGAAGCTGCCAATTTGCTTTGCTCTCCCTGCTGCACTTTGGGTTGGTGAAGCCTCCTGGGAGGAGAGTGGAGTCATCCCTCCTCAGAGAGCTCAGGGATCCCACACTTTGAAGAAGGAGTGTGAGAGGGGACAAAGGTGACTGCAATGTCCTGAGGGCTTGGCATGCCTCCTGGAAGGAGCAGGGAGCACCCTAAAGCCAGCCTTGGTGGTGATGGAGATATGGTGGCTTTCCTGAGGACACAGAGGAATGAGCTGGAGGCTGTAACACAGAAGGCATCAGACTCAAAAACAAGACTAAGGGAAGGACCTGCCCTCCAAGGATATGAATAGGGTATTTTATTTTAACCTGACAATTTTTCTGCTTCTGTTGGAACTTGTTTTCTGAGAAAACATGATGCCAGGGAGTCCCTGGGAGTCTCCTCATGTGCACACTTTCAGGAAATGCTGCAGGTCTACCAAAGGACCTGACTCACAGGCCATTAGACATGGCTTTGCCAAACAGACAAACAAGTCATTATGGACAAATATAAAAGTACCATCAGAAAACAGCAGTATCATCCTTTAAAAATATTCCAGAGCACTTAATTCACTCTCATATTCAAGTCCGTAGGACCAATTAGAAATGCTATTTGCTGTTATTTGTTTTCCTTCATGGTATTATTCCATACCAGTACATTGCATGCCATTTAAGAGGAAGAGTGTTTTCAAATATCAGAAAAATGGTTTTTGTCTCATTAATGCTCCATACCTAAAAATAAGCCCAGCAGATTTAAAATAAATGCTCGCAATGTTTGCCTCCCTCAAAAAAAAAAAAAAAAAATCTCTATACCTAAAGACATTTTCCTAGAGAAACAATGGAAACCTCCTCAAAATGATGCTATTTAGTAAATAAAGCAGAAAAGGTGTCTCTGGGAGGTAGTGATGTATCTTACTCTACTTGGGGATTAATTCTGGAGGGCAAAATTTCAGAGCACCAACTTCCAGTGAAGATAGTTTGCATTAAGAATAAAATAAACAGATGATATGTTGTCAGTACAACCATTTGTACTTCAAACAAAAACCCCATTTAAAAACACTACTGTTATCCAGTTCTCTGCTGATGATGTGTACTTGGTCACACATGAGAGGTTCATGTGAAGGCATTACTACACTGCTGTCTGCAGTCATTGCTTCTTAGGACAGATACAAATAATCTACAGCTGAGGTAACAGTCCCCAACTCGACTTTTTCTTTTTTTTCCTTCATATTCCTGCCCAGTGACGGTAACACCTTTTTCTGAACAGTACCAGTGATCTGACTTTCCAGCCTTGACTGGAAAAAAGTATAAAATACCAGTAGTGAGAATAGATGGCCAGTACTGCTGTTCCTTAAGTTAATTATGTCAAATATGTATTAGAATGTGACTTCTCCCTTTTCTTTATTAGGTACTTTATCATTTGGGCTCCATTTCTAACCCGGTTTGTTACTTGCTGCAAGATAAAGCAATTACTGTAAAACTCAAGCTTGTGAAACCATGGCCCAGCAACAGACAGAACTGTGCTGGTCATACCGTGGCCAGCAAACCCAGATCCGTTATGCTTGACTCTCAAGGAGAGCCATGACCAAGGGCTGTGCTATTCCTCTGTCCTGCTGCTCCCCAGATCTCCCTGAAGTGGCACAGAACCCCAGCCTGGGAGAGAGCACGAGGTCTGCTGCAGAGGGCAGGGAGGCAGCCGGTGCTGCAGGGCCAAATGCAATCCAGACCAAAGGGGAGCAGTGACAAGTAGGATGGAGGCCAACAGGCCTCCTCAGGACTCCTCAGTCCGGCAGGGAGCCCCGCCTGGCAGCCCTGCCTGCAGGTGCTTCCATCCTGCCAGCCACCAGCTCCTCGCCCCAGCGCTGGGGCCAGCCAGGAGGAAAGGCGGCTGCTGGCCACTTGCCAGCACATCTTGCACTGCCTCAAATAGTGTGTTCTGGCTACACGTCCTGTTCGGTATGAAACAAATCGACTGGAGGAAATGAACAGGATTTTGCTTTTAAAAGTATTGTGTCAGGTACATTAACAGTTCTACCATACGTGTTACTCAGCTCTTCAGAGGGTGCTTGGTTTCATTTCTGCTGTAATTTTATCAGCATCTTGCTTCAAGCCTCTCCGTGGCTTTCCTGCTACTTAATTTATTTTCCTTTGCAGTCATGTATTGAGCCATCTACAGTGCTCTGCTGGCTGCTGAACCTCTGGAAACACATCACACCAAAGTGTTACAATGAGTCACCTATGGCTCTTGTTTGCAGTTTTTACTCATGTAGCAAATACTAACTCTGTGTTTAGGACCCATTACTCCAATGATTGCTCTTTTTTAGCTTAGCAGTTGCTGAGCACAGATAGTAAAACTGAGGACTTCAGTGGCGGAATAGCAGTCATTTGTCAGGTTTTAACAAAATCTCTGACATGGAGGTGGCTCACAGAAAGCAAGGAACTATCGTCTAGTTATTAATACAATAAAGATGAATATAAACTCAGTTGACATCCCAGGAGCAGTGAATCATTAAGAGGGTGCTGCAGCAAGCCAGCAAGCAGGTTCAGTTCAGCTCCCCCAGCATCAGTGCTGAGGTGAACGTCGCTCACCCTATTTATCAGTGACATTATTTATTCTGTGTTATTTATTGGTGGAATATGTGAATTTGACAGCAATCTGTGAATGACAAGGAGCTAAGAGGTATATCAAATATGAGGAGCCATCCATCATACATGTAGATGATTTAAACAACTCAGAGATTTGTCAGAACAATGAGATGTGAACTTCAATGGGAAGGGGGGAAAAAAGCAGATGTCAGACTACACCTGGGGCAGACACTGGCAGAGGGTGGATAAGCCAGGCTCACTTGTACAGACCAGGAGTGAAAGGAGGAGGTTGGCTGCCCATCAGTGCTGTCACAGCCATCACAGTCTCACAGATACACCAACTTCAGGAGGATGATTCTTGACTGGAGCTGGGGGATATGCAAAGTGAAGGAAAACTGAATTTCGCAGCTTCCACCCAGAGCCATGTAGCCTTGCTGGTACTACTGCTGCCCCAGGGAGGAAAGGGAGGTGTATTTTGGGATGGTCTGTACCTTCCCTTACTCAAAGTCATTGCCACATTTGCCCTGATCACATCTCACGAGGCAACTGCTACTCTGGCAGCACTAGCACTGGCAAAGTTGGGAGCCAAGTTACAACTCTTTAGCCTGGCATTTTTCTGCATTTGTCAGTGTGTAGAAGCAGGCAGAAACAAACTCCTAAGAGTAATCATTGATCCCACAGGCTCATTACAGCTGCCTTTACTCCCCCTGCAGTGATTATGAGCAGCTAGAGTGTTTTAAGCAGCAGGGTTGTGTCTACATGTCTGCTAAGTGACATTTAAATGAGTTAAGTAGTACCTGTGAGGAGATGCATTTTTAAACCATGGCCTTTTTTTTTTTCTCCCCTTTGGCACAGAGAAAGGCAGTAGACAGAGAGCTTCCTTCCACCCTGAGTGGGTTAGGAAAAAGAAGCATCTCCCTAGTGGGTCTCCATGCACCTCACTTGTCTTCCCATCTCCATCCTCAGTACACTCTATACATGTGGAAGTCCACACACAGCAGGAAGGGCTGCCAGGAGAATGGAAACCATTTTGTTTGATTCAAGACTTGAAATGGCTTTTTCTGGCCTGGGATAATGCCAGGATCCCTGGAGGACGAACTCCTGCCCCTGAACTCCAGGATTCAGAACAACTTTAAGATAGCTAAGATTTGGGGACCCAAAATTGGCTACCCCAAAAGTCAATAATCAGCTTTGAAAATATACACCTAAAAGGATCTTGGCTGAAGCTGGGGGAAGCTGTCACAAATTGATCACAAGCACCCTCTGTTTAAATGCTTTGAGAGTACTGGGTGTTGCAACTGAAAGAAAAAAGGCTCCCAGGAGCCAGAGCTGTGGCACAAAAACAGGCATCTTACAGAAACAGGGAAAGATATTAAAAGTTAACAGCTTCAGAGAGCCAGCAGATGTTAAATAGAGTAATTAATTTAGTCTGAAATGGGAGAGCCCTGTCATCAGAGAACTCCTGTCCCATAAGGAGAGGACTGGCATTGGCCTGACAAGGTGTCTGAGAAAATCTTTTCATCAGGAAAGGACACACGAGAATTGAAGAACAGTTGAGAATATGACTTAGGAAAGAAGGTGATCTCTAACTGGACTCTCAAGGAAATCACTTCACTGGAAAGAGATAAATATGTTCTCAGCTGAAAGTATCACAGGGGGCCCAACACTGAGGTTTTATAAAGCATATGAACCCAAATAAGAAGCAAGGAGTGGGGGTATATCCACAGCAATGTTCCTTGGGGCCTGAGGAAGGAGGGTGAACAGTGCTGGCAGGTTGGTGGCTGGAAGCAGGGGCCACTGCTGCCTCCACAAAGCCCTGGCCACAGCGCAGGCAGGCACAACCTGCTGCTGCCAGTGAGCTGTGGGGCTGGAAAAGCTGTTACTCCAACTCCATGAGGTGGGATTCACACCCTGCACTAACCTGTGCAATGGCAGGGACCACGGGGAAGGCAGGTGGGAAAACTCCTGGGGGTCAGTTCCAAAAGGTGGGTGGGAAAACATCTGGGAATAGACCCTCTGTGGGTTCTTGAGGGCGAATTCACAGTAACAAAAGACCTCAAGAGGATCTTGTGGAAGAAATAAAGAGCCCTTCCCCCCTCAGTTCTGGCAGTTTCCAGATGGGAAACTGAAATGAAACTTTTTTTGAAATGTTCAGAAACCTTTTGAACCTCATTAGTTTTCATTTCATATGGCTCTGCACAAAGAAGTATATAAACCTGCAGCTCTTTTAGATGAAATGATGTAACGTTCAGATTATATCAAATCGAGAGGGGAGGGGAGCATTCGCCTCAGTAATATTTTAACAAAAGCAGTCATTTTATGCTGTCTTTACAATGCTTTCTTATTTCAGGGGTCATGGGAGCTGCATAACACCAGGTCTTCACAGCCTCAGAAACCAAATTACTTAATTTTGAGGAAACAATACCTGCATGCAATTAAGCTCTTAACTTTACTCATGTGAGTATTTTGAATTAGTGCATGGAGAATACTGCAGGCTTTCAACTGCACATGTGTAAGTTTTGGCAGGGCTTGGTTGTTAACCGCATTAATCTTGAAGCCTTGCTTTCTTTGTTTTCAGCAGCAAACCTAGAAAAACTATATATATGCTATCAACTTTGAAAATCCTGTAAAATCAATTTTAGAGACTTCAAGGAAATCAAAGGAAATGTGATAAAATTAAAATGCTCCCACTTAAATAAAATTTTATTTCCCTTCCAGTAACATACAATATTTAACTAAGAGTTTTAGTACATTCGGTAAAATATGAGCATATTATTAACCTCCTCAGAACTACAGAATTTACTGTAAAGTCATTACCATTCTGTTCACTCACGTCTGGCCTCTTTGTTTCAAGTCTGTTTTCCCAGCTTACAGTATCAGGTCAACAGACTCTAACATAAATGAGTAATGCGTCTGGAATTTTTCCTTGCAACACCAAACCTCAGACCAAGCTCAGGCAGAAGGGCCATGCTGTGAATAGGATGGGAAGCAGCTTCAGCTGTACCTCTTCTTTCCACTCTCCATCCTGTCCCACTTTCCCTTGCAAGAGGCTGCTACATAGGCTGCTGTCTGTCCCTGACTTCATTTCCTCCTCTCACAGCTCTCAGAAACAGCATCTGGACTTCTGGAAGTCTAAACCCACCCTTTCTCAGGGCCTAGCAGACAAAAACACTGTCACTGTGCTTCCCATGTCCTGTGTTCAAAATCTGCAACAGTGACCTCGGAAGTACCGAGGCAAGCCTGTTTCTGCAAGGTGGGACAGTTGGAGGGGATCTACTCAGACAATTTAGTGCTTGTGGTCATCTCTGACGTGCTGTCCATGGTTAACTCAGTGATGTGAGGGTGTGCCCTGCTTCTTGCTATCTGCTCCAGCTGGACGTGAGCACCCCACAATCAGCAAAGCTTTATTGGTAGTGCTGAAGGGGTCACAGCACAGGAGAAGAATGTTGGTCTCTTTCCTCAGCACTTTAAACTCCTATAGGCTTTGGGGGAAGCAGGGTGTCCTGAAACTTTCAGTAAATCTACTGTTTTATACAGATATTAGCAAATAAAACCCAAGTTGTGTGAAAAATGTCAGTTCTATTTTTGCCAACTAAAATAGAACAGGAAATTGTATGCTTAACATATGTGGAGAACTGCAAAACTGAACCACAGATATGTAACCACTATTATTAAGAATGGTAAATACAGTTGTGGAGGTGAAACGGATCATGCCGCTGGATGTTGCCTTTAATATGAATTCCAGCTATGGACTTGCTTTGCATATGAAGGTGAATAGAAGATCCTTAGGACAACTTCAGGAAACAGAATTGTGTTATTACAGGTCAGTCATGTATTTATCCAGTGCCTTTGATGAGCAAACAAATGCATTATAGTACACAAACTAAACAAATGGTTTCTGAATACACTAATTTCAGAAATGCACCAACAGTTTTCATAGGAAAGATCTGAATATGAATGTCTTGCAAACCAAAAAAAGAAAAGTCAATCTGATCTGCTAAGCCACAAGCTTAAATAATGTCCGGAATCCGGATGAAGCAAAGACTGTCACACCCCAGATGTGAATCATAAGTACAGGTCTCCTTTGGGATGCCCTGGAAAGCCCCATGCAGAAATCACAGCTCCACCAAGGTCTGAGGCAGCAGAGCACTCTGCAAAGGGTGCCCGGACACTGCTGCACCAGGAAGGTGGGACACGGGTGACCCTGAGCACATGGGCCTGGTCCCCTCCTCTTTCAGTAGAGTAACTACACAAGCAGGGAGGCTGAAAAACACTGCTGCCAATATTTTTATTTACCAGAAGGGAAAGGTGTTGGAAATTTTCTGTTTGTTCTTAGAAAGCACTTGTTTTCCTAAAGAAACAGCCAGACTTCTTTCCACAGCTCTGAGGCTCAAGCTCAATATTTTCCACACTAATTTTTTTCCCAACAAATGGTGTAGTGACTCCATCAGCTAAACCTCCCCTTTCCAGTTACCAGTACAGCCAGTGCCAAGCAGGGGGCACTGCATGGAACAGATCACACACCTGAGAGAAGCAAACTGCTCAACCCTTCCATTGTCCCTTTTTAAATGAGGTGGAACAAAGTAGGAGCAAATACTATCTGTACCTATCAGTTCAATCAGCCCAACGTTCCAAATGAAGGGTGTCCCACTCTTAGATCCTCTGCCAAAGGGACACAGCATGACATGGACCAACAGAAGGGAATTTCTTTGAGAGCTTCAGTTTTCTATGCAAAGAAACACATTAACTTTTAGGAAAAACAGGGTTTCAGGTAGAATCCTTAAGAGGAGAGAAAAGGGGGAATAGAGACAGCATATGTCAAATGTAATCTATGAGGATTTCTCCTCCAAATCCCTCCTGTTGTATCCATCACACAGGGATGGAGTGATGCTGAGTGCTCATGGTACACAGGTAATAACCACAAGCAGGAATTGGCTGCTTCTCACGCACAACCCCCAGAGGCTTTACTCTTTTGGCACTAAGCTCATACTCAAAACTGACGATGGCACAAAAGATTACCTGTGAGAAAACAGAGCACCCAGCAGCCCACTGCTGATGCCAGCAACCCAGCCGGCCCCCAGCCCACGGTGTTGCCAAGCCCACAGGTACACATGTGACTGGGACAAGGACCCTCTCCCCAAAATACATCCTGGGAAAGGCTCCCAACATACTTAAGGTTGAGGGATACTAATCTAATTTCTTTTCAGACTGGTAATTTGTGACTCACAGGCAGGCATCTATTTTTAGGGATGGTTTCAACCAGCTCCAAATGGAAGTGCAACAGACTGCGGCCTCCAGCAATTGCAGCCACTTTTACAGCCCAACTGCTGACACGAGTCCTCTCAAAGCTTTGGCCAGTGCAACTCCGGGACAGACTATTACTGCGCAGTATTGTAATTATGTGTTTTAACCTCTGGGTGCCCCATCACACAGGTTATTCTGAATTATACGAGAAATGCCTTGGTTTTGCACTGTTTCTCCTCCCCCTGCCTTCTCAAACACAAGCTGGGAGCTTTTTCCAAACCACCCCGTCACCATGTGCAGTGTCTTCCAGCACGGACTGTCTGATATGCTCTGAGTCAGCTACGTCCGACGGACCACAGCTGGCCTGGAGCTGAGCCAAAGACTTTTCCCTTCAGTTTTGTTGCGCAATGTGATCTAAATACCCAGTCCCATCTAATTTGTTTCCTTCTTGAGTTTAAGGAAACCATATTTCACTTCGTGAGGTCTCAAGTTAGGGAAACATCATAAGGTCAGCATCCAAAACCAATTCAGACAGCAACACAAATAAACATGGATTGGAAAAAGAGACACAGGCAGGAAAAAAAAAAAAAAACAAAATACCAACAAACTTTTGTGACTAGACTATCGCTTTCATTAGCATCATGCTCTGGAATTTAAGTTTCATCCGTTTCTATGAAAAATATGAACAAAGCAATGTATAATCAAGGAATGAATTTTTACTTGGTTGTCCTGCTTTCAGCTGGGGTTAAACCCCAACACTGTGTAACCTTTTCCTCTTTGTAAATTTGTCAAGATAGTATTTCACTAAAATTTGGTTTTAAAAAAAAATCAGAATTTTTTTGGAGTGACACAGAATCACTAAAATTCTTTAAGGCAAAGACTGCCAAGACATTTGGAAGTCAGACATAGTGTGATCTAAAAAATGAAATTTGATTACCTGGTGACAGAGAATTATGAAAAAAAAAATCATCTCTGCCCCAGAGATAACAAAACAGTAAGATGCTAAATTAATTTTCTTTTACCTTAAATTTTGAGACAAAGTGATTTTTTAACACATGGATGTATGCTTTTCTAGTATTCACGTTCTAGCAATGACTTTCATTTTGGGGGACAATAGATAAATTTTTTTTTTTTTTTTTGCAAGTTGTATTAGAAAGGGGGACCTATGTTGTGATTCTGGTAATGGTACAAAAAAATTACACCGTTTTAAGTTGCAAACACCCCTGAAATGACACTCAAATATGGGGTCGAAAACAAACTGTTAATCAGTGGACAGATTTTGTCCCTAAAACTTGTGTCACTGGCATGAGGAGAATAGTACTACCAAGAAGAGATGCTCTAATGGTACTGAACTCAACTAGCACCCCCACTAAAAGTTTCTGATGCAAGATGAAGGACAGTTCCACAGCACATCTTCCTTGTGTGGAATAACCTTGTGATAACCCATGTGGAGTTAAGCAAGAGCCACAGCGGCTTTGTGAAGGTTTCAGATCAGCTTTTGTCACAAGCCAGGTGACAGCCCAGGCTGGTGCACACAAAGGCTTCCTGCCTGTCCCTTTCTTCCTCTGCTACCTGACTTGGAAGCTCTCACACTGGCTGCCCTCAGAGGGGCAGGCATGATCCTCTTTCTCCAAGATCACAACTGCAGCTCAACTTCCATCCAACACAGATCTTCCACCGGTGACCAGAAAGGGAAAAAAGGATAACAGAAATCACCTTACCAGAAGTTTCAAAACCCAGCAGATTCCGCACCAGGGTGGAGAGCTGGTTTCAGTCTGACTGGTCCTCTTATTTATTTGTTTAAGGGCTACTCTGGCAGCGAGGAGGGAAGAATTCCATTCCCATGTAGGAGTGTGCTGCCAAGTTCCTCTGACTTGCAACAAGACTCACCAACATTTCCTGGTTCCCTCCATCCCCAAAGGTTAGCAAAGAAGCCCGTTCAATACCTCACAGAAAACAGCAAGATCTTTCACACCTCAAAGGAATAATTGAACTATGGGAAACAAATGTACCTTTTCTTTGAAAACGCTACTCTGAGCATAGCCAACTGAACATATTTCCACATAAACTGGCAATAAGTGGAGAGGAGGAGCTTGCAAAGAGAAGTGCCAATTTGCCTGCGCCCAAATCAAAGCGGTTGCTGGCTGCAGGCATTAGGGCAGCAGCATGCGCAGAAGCACATTGTTCAAATGCAGATCCTATCGCAAAAATAAAAGCTCGCACATGGTGAAAATGAACTATAAAATCTCACGTTTTCTTCCTCATTAGCACAGTGGGACAGTAATTTCAGAGGTGGTAACTGGCAGGTGTGTTTGTAGAGAATCGCTCACTCCTGTTGCAGGGTGTAGCAGAGAGAACAGAAATCAGGTTTCAGAGTGAATGTGCACCAGGTCGCTTTTCACCCAGGCTGGGTCCCACGGCCATAATGTATTACTGTGGATAATACATGTTGCTCAATAGCACTGTAAAACCTTTTCACCTGGATTTTAACTCTTGCAGAGGTATGATATGATTTCTAGAGGTCAAGTTCAGTCCTCAGAACAAGAGGTAGGACTGACAAGCATCATGTTCAGTGTGGGCACGAGCAGTCAGCACACGTGTGCTGTAGGCCTGGCTTGTGTCCCCAGGGCTCCCTAACATGATGACATCCCCAGGCTGCACTGACAGCATGGGTTGGTGCTGCCAGACTCTTCCATCCCAACGGCAGAAATAAGGTGAGAAACAGTTCTTAAGAGGCTCCTGGATACATTTCCAGGATTGCAAGCCTTTAAAACCTTAGCATGCAAAACCTCCAGCAGATTAGGAGGATCGACTGCAATCAGTGGAGACAACCACAGTGATCTCACTGCTCTCAGTAACCTGTCTCAAGGGTTGACCCGTTTGTTTCTCTCTTGATGAATCACTTTTTAGACAGTACATCAAACACAAATCCATCTTGTTTATACATATAAGTCTAGAATGTACTGATTTATAGAAATAACAAGAAATTAACAAGTCCAGTGATCAGCCTTAAAAATCATCAACTACACCAATTGCAGCTTTTCCTCTCTTACCCATTTGTGGCCAAGAAGTGCTTACAACAACCAGTAAACACCAACTTCGTAAGTGCTGCAATGCTCAGGCTCATTTCAAACTATTTTCCTTACAATAAAACCCTTTTCATTCTTTGTTCCTTTCTTAAAATGTTGTTGGTTTGTTGGTTTGGGTTTTTTTTACACAGGAAATAATCTACACTATTCTTTGAAAGAATCAAAGGATGTTGCTCCTATAACGCAGGGGTGCTCACCATGTGAGTGCTTCACCTGAGAGCCCTACGGATGTTTGTTGAGGTTTTTTTGTAGTTGCAATGAGCCAGGTCTTAAGATGGTATAAGGAGATTGTTGCCTAATTGGCAAGCCCCTACACCAGTACTAGAACAGAATCTGATTCCAGAGCTTTAAGGAAAATTGGAGTATACAGGAAACGCTACCCTGGATTTCTACTGCTAGAATTGCACTGATTTGATGCAGCATTGATGCTGTCACCCACTGCCAGCCAGCTCCTGCCCTGGCTGAGATCAGTCACGGCTCTCAACAGGAGCTGAACTGGACTCTTCGCTCTCTCTGTCATGTTTCGCTTGAATGAGGAATGTTTTCAATCAGGGTGGGATGGGAAAAATTAAGAGCCTTTTAGGAATGGCATATCCTGAGTTTCCAGAAGCTGTCTAGGTCAGCCCAGAGTCTAGTCAGCCGGTGCACTCATCCCAGTATTTACACTGACAGTGGAAACATGCCTGGAACAGCTGCAAACAATTACAGCTCTGACCCTCTCATGGCGAGGCTCTGTAATGCAGGATCCTGTCATTCACACTGCACAGTGCAGCACCTACTACTCACTTCTCTAGGAAAACATCCACGCTAAACTTATTTCATTATGGCTAATTGGCACCCAATTGAATTCTTTTAAAAGGTGTGCTTTGCAATATCTGTCATCTGAAAGCTTCCCGTACCGGGAGGAAACATCTGCCTTCCCTGCAGTGGTGAATGTAAAGGTTTTCAGTTTCCATGTTATATCTGTATACTAGAGAGTGTCAGAAGAGATTAACACAAGGGTTCAAAACTGTGGTGTGCTCTGGCAGTCACAGCTTGGGTGGCAGCATTGACAAGGCCTCCCACCTGTATCCATGCTTTCTTCCCCACCATTCTCATCCTTCCAGAGGCAGCCCCTAAGACAGTGTCCACTTTCACTACAGCATCTGTCCAAACCTAAACTCCAACCTCAAGTCATACCCACACACTGCCTCCTCCCACACCCCCAACTCGACTCCTCTCCCACAAAATTTCCCGCAGCGTTACCAACCCAGAACTCGTCACTGGCTCTTGGCACAGCCTGGCCAGCCAATGCCAAGACTTGCTCCTGCCCTGGGCTAGGAAGCTCATGCCTTGCCATTGTGCTCACAAATGGAGCTTCAGGTAGCAACTGCTTCTCACAACCACACTGCTCTGAAGAAGCTGCTACGCATCACAGCATTGAGGCATCTCTGGACTAAAACCCACTAAGAGCCAGGCCTGGCATTCATCCATGATCTCTCCCTCCTTTCTCTACTACTCCAGCTCTGCAATGCAAGCAAAGCATTGTCATGAATTCCCACATCTTGGACTGACATGGAAAGGATTGCTATCACCTCAAAATAATCCTGGCACAGGGACTGTACAGAAAGGTGGTTTAGGAACAGAAACATTAAGAGGAAAACAGAAAGCAGCAACCCGGCTGGCATGACAGAATGCATCAAATGCCAAGTCTCTTCATATTTACAGACTCATGCAGTTTATGGGCTTAACCAAATGCTTCAGTGAGAGAAAAAAGAATAAATAATAGAGTTGTCAATTTGTAGTCCTTGACACTAATGGAAAGAGTGACAGGGCCATAACATCAAAGCCACACTCTAGTCTCTTTGGCCTTATTTTAACATCTTTCCTTCCTTCTCTCACTTACAGACTTTTAAAGCAACATTTAGATCTAAACTCTCTCACACAAAAAAAGCCTGAAACACAAGTTGATAAAAATACTCAGAGTTGAACAGTACAACACCCCTGGACTTTGGCTGAGCCAGCAGTTGAGCAGCCGACAACATTTTGCTGTGTTCCTCAATGGGCTCATACAAGTGTTATTCCTTGCCCTTCCTGATACAGGTTTGAGTAATGAAACTGGAAACAGCATAGAAAGCAACTCTGGCCATTCTGATGGCTGAATTGAAAAGTTTTCCTCCAAGGAGTTTGATAATTGAGAAAGCAGATTAGAAAAAAGTGGCATAAAATATGACCGTAATCTCTCTGAGACTAGAAAATGTGTTACATTAACTAATAAGCAACAGGAAGAGACTTTATATTTCCTTTGATACTTGCACTGCCAGTTATATAGTTACAGAAGAAAATGTTAGGAGGTTATTTTATTTGTGGGCTCTCAGTGGAGAAGACAGAAAACAGAAGAATGTAGAGAGTTTGAACCTGAGGATAAAACACAGACATTTCTCAAGAAAAGATGCCAGCTTGCCAAAGGGAGGAGAGACCAAGATCCCAGGTCACTGCCCTTGACCACCTGATAGGAGCTTGCTGTAAATTGTTATTTCCCTTCCAGGACACTGTTTGTGAGGTTACCAACAGACCTGCACAGTTGGTGAAGCAGCAATGAGCCAGAGAGCTGTGTAACACGCAGGTCACAGTTGCTGGAGTAACCCTTTGGCCTTAGGTTTTCTGAACTGTCCCGTAATTCTTTACAAGGACCTGGACCATTACTTGAAATTATCCAAATGATATAAATCTCCTCTTGAAACAACACACATCTTACCAAAATATCACTGTCACAACAAGCAGCAAGTGCTCTGGCAAAGCAGTTCACTCTGGTACTAAAATAGCAAAATACAAAACCACAAAACGCAACAAAAACACTCATTTAGCTGAGGAAAAATACTGTCATGAGTGCCTGGGAGCCTGAGTTGCCCCCAAAGCTTATTGGAGCTACAAGTGCTCCCAGTGAATTGTTCACCATCAAACTCCAGTGGAAGCAGTGTGAAGCCCAAGGTAGTGGGTCAGCAGTGTATGGTGTGACACAGAGACAGTGGTGGACTGGATCCTTCCAGCTTGCATTCAGTGTGAATCCTTACAGGAATTACATGGTACCCTGTCCCAGAGCCTGGCAGAAGAAGGGGAAAGAGAAAAAAAAGCTAGCCTGTGGTTATTTTTGAAAAGAAATTGTACATATTTCATGCAAAATCTGACAAGAATAGAAGTCAGGGTGTCACACATCTGTGAAGTGAAAGCTGGTTTCAGGTTCAAAGTAAACTGCTTGTCTGAATCAAAACACATGCTTAGTTTCAGTATTAGTGGAAAGGATGACTGATTTGTCACTCTAGAATATTGTGGTATTTTACTATTGATATCAGGATTTTACACGCCAGTGCTGTTCAGGTCCTGCTGCTCATGAGGTTTGGGCTTTTGCATGCATTAAGTGGAAGACTGCTGAGTCCTGATCGTTTCCAGCCATTACTTGCCAAAATAAATGGCAACCCAGACCAATATTGCTTGGCTTGACACTCATAAGCTACGTCCAGGCTGTAGTTTGATGTTTGGGCTTTGTCTTAAGGACAGAAAAAACACAAACAGGTAGAAAAAAAGAAACCATGGTCTTTCAAGGCACCATAAGCTGGGAGACAAGACAGATGAGACTGTCAGTATCTCGGAGGATAGGTTTGGACTTTAAAACTTTTTTGACTGCTTGCAGAAATGCTCCAGGAGAAAAAAAAAATTCAATATGGAAAATTGAAAGATGCTTCTGTCAGGCAGGAAGAATCAGGTTCACAGCTAAGGGACGAAAATAACTTGTCCAGGAGCTCTGCAGAGAAGGACCTGGAGGTGGATGGGTCACCAGGGAAAGCAGGAGACAGTTGCACCACAGTGCTGCCAAA
This sequence comes from Myiozetetes cayanensis, assembly GCF_022539395.1. Classification (NCBI taxonomy): domain Eukaryota; kingdom Metazoa; phylum Chordata; class Aves; order Passeriformes; family Tyrannidae; genus Myiozetetes; species Myiozetetes cayanensis. Next base: position 31,048,654 of record NW_026086605.1, read on the forward strand.
AGTCCAACACAACCCCACCATGAACAGGCTGAGCCAGAAGCCTCCACTGCTCATGAAGTCACCTATTCAGTGCACACACCCCTGCTCCCAGGGCCCAGCTTCCTCATGCTTGTTTCCAGGGCTGGGCACTGCACCTGACAAAATAGGAGAATGACTGGAAAGAATTTAGGAAACAAGAGGAATGACTAAAAGGCCAGAAAACAGCACCAGCAGGGAAAAGAGGGAAGAAGATGGGATTATTTCATCTGAAGAGATGAAGGCTGAGGAACTCCTAAAAACAGTTTAGGATATGTAAAACCTATGTCTCAGAAGAAAGAAATAATCTACTTTCTAATGACTGTAATATACAGAAGAGTGTAGGAAGTGATGAGTTTACTGCACAGTTGGGAAGATGCAGTTCAGACATGAGATAAACCCTCTTAGTGGTGAAGGGGGAGAAGAACAGCTACAGCTTGCATTGGGAAGCCGTAAGGCTTCCAGCATCCAGGAACACTTTGGGCAAGCATCCTTCAGGAATGAGAGGTAGTGCTGATCCTGCCTTTGGTGGAGAGCTGTTTGAGGTCTGCCTAACTCCACAAGGACACAAGAGTGGTCTTTCCTGACCTCTGGTGAGCCAGGACACTTTGGACTGTAGCTCTTACAGAAATTAGGGAGTCAACTAGAACACTGCAAATGAAAAGTTCCAGCACATACTGGGAACACTCAATTTTCTTTTATTTTTATTAGGAGAATAATATATTGAACAAGGACAAAATTTAAAACTAAGGAAAAGAAACAGTGCCTTTACTGGCAAAAGTAGTATTCTCCTGCATGGTCAGCATACAAGTTTTTACAGTGAATTGTCACCTAAGTCCATCCTAAGTACAGTTTCTTGTTTTGCAATCACAAAAGCTTATCTACTGCTGGAACAGGTTAATCATGGAGTGACATGCAGTAGCTGGAAAGACAGAGCCTCGAGTCAGATGGGGGCTGTGCTGACCCCATAGATACTCACTCCCTCCCAGTCAGCACACACAATTAACAAGGATCAGACACCAATGGCTAGAAAGAAACTTTTTAAAGTATCTTCTGTCAAGAGATTAACCTTCCTTCTAAAAATATTTTTTATGCATAATGAAAGTACACACATTTTACTTCTAAAAAGTTGCCACACCATAGCTAGACACATAAATGAAACGCCACTTGCCTTACACTGACACAGGAACAGAGATCAAAAGTACCAATAAATCCACAAAAAGTGAAAGGGACCTGCCACTGTTTGAGAAGGAAAAAGAGATTCCATTTTAGAGTTATTTTTCACTAGCCTGCAGGTCATTTGGAACCTTTGCAGATCTCAACCTTTAAAATACCAAACCCCCCTTACACTTCTGGTAGAATGCATACGTGAGGGGCAGAACACAGCCGAGACCCAACACCAGCACTAGCCCCAGGAGATACCACTTGGCTCTCAGAACAGCCTTTTCCCTGCATACCTGCCCAGCATGTGCAAGAGGCATGTGCATTCCCACCACAGACTTCTGCAGCAGTGCAAGGTTACAGCTTTGGTTTTGATCTAAAGGTGTTTACACTTTTCCCACGCAGTCCACTTTGATGTCTTTTAAATATACCCTGAGCTTGCACTTGCCAAAAGAATAAACACAGCCTTGCTTTCATTCATATTTCAGTTCTGAAGTATTTAGTTCAGGATGATTTGCATAATGATTTAGCAAGAGGTAAACATCAGGAACAAGAAAAACACTGAACATGTTAAATGTGTGTATTATTGTCTTGCACAGAGAACTTTACCCTAGTAAAATTCTGTGTTATGTTGAACAAAACAGAGCTGAATCACAACCTCTTACAGTGTTATCTTCTACACACTCATGTTTCCTAAACAGCTTGTTTTCCTACAGTAAGAGCTCTGCGAAAGCTAGAAATGATTGAATTACTATTCTGTAGTCAGCTGGGCTGGAAGTAGGACAGAGAGTGGCACTGATGACTGACAGCAGTCAGCTCATGTGGATCCACTGCTGTGTAGCAGGTTTAGTGACCATCTGCCCCTACATGTTACACCAGTGCCTCTCATCACATGGACAACCTGTCATACGCTTTACAGACTAGGGTATCCTGCGTGTAGGAAAAAGTTATTTAGATAGTGCCCGTACAGATTTGTATTAAAAAAAGGCATCTCAAGTATATCACCAAGACAGTAAGGCATAGTCAGCAACAACAGGCAGGCCTAGTCCACTGGCTTTGTGGATTCCATTTGGTCCTATAGAAATGACTCTGGTTGTAGTATGTATGGTCTTAGCTTCAGTCCTTTTTTAAAAAAGTATAAATGCCTTGCATTTGGAAAACAAAAAATAACTAACATAGCAAAGCTGTGTTAATATTAGAAGGAGTTGTGCATCAGTGGTTCATATTGAATGGATATCAGCATTATGTTCGCCGGTGCTAGGATACCATGGTGATGGGCCCTGAAGAATTACCAAAAATAGATTAAATGCATGTGGCAAGTGATAATAAGCACAAAATGTTTTCCATACAGTAAAAATGCTGCAGGAAAGCAAAATAACACATTCTATAAACCAGCTCAAAGAATCAACAACTTCCAAGCAGAATACTTGGGTATCTGAATGAGTAGTCAGAGCTAACTCCTAAGCCCAAAATTGCCAAGAAACACAATTTGGCAATAGTGTCTGCACCTAAAGAAATTCAGACCGAGGAGACTGGCACAGGATCTGCTGTTGCTAGCAAAAATGTATGAAGGAGCTGAGAGGTTTGTATTTAAAGTAAGAGACATTAATCACTGGGTAACACCTACCACAGTGACTGCGTCTTCCCAAGCTGTTGGAGTCTCATCCCTTTTTGTATTGAGTCAATCAAAATATTAAAAATGTCATTCTTTGAAGCTGTGCTGAGCCAGGCTGCTTGTTCGCTGCTGTATAAAACAAATCACTCGAAAGCGTATCCCCGAAGCTGCCCACTGATTCAGCAGGGTGCTCGTGCACAGAACTGCAGACACGAGCGAGCCCCAGCAGCTCCCATGTGAGAATGACAGGAGACAGTGCACCCCACTTTGTCAGGAACAACCACTGTGCTGCATTACCACGCAGCGCGTGACTTCAAAGGGACGTGAACCGCCTGACACGGCACTGATGCTGCTCACAGCTGTCAGCAGCACTTGGCTCAAACCACCCCTCATGGAGAAAGGCAGCAGAGCCACTTGTTTGTGAAAGCAACAGCTACCTAAAGCCAGACTGAAAATTCATTAACTGGGATGTTTTACTGAGGTGACTCACTGTATGTAGACACATATATAAATATTTAGGTTGCTGCTCCAGATGTTAAGCAACAATCAACCCAAAGTGACAAGACTTTCTGAAGCAAAATTTCTTATGCTTTACAGCTTGGGAGAGCTCCCACTGAAGGGTGAGGCGCCAGAGGTAGGTACCAGAAACCAACTGGGAAGGAATATCCCACTGCATAGCAACATACCAGAGGCATTCAGGGGAAAGCACATGGAGCTGCCTGACAAACATTGGAGGAAAAGATATTAAATGCAGGCATTTGGGGAACATACGTGTCCCAGATGTCCATGGCTTTGGAACACTGGAGCTACTGGAGTATCTACAAAACCCTTGGTGCCCATCAGCCAGAGCAGCTCTTCCAAGGGAGAGACAACAGCAGCAGAGTCCTCCCAATGTTGGTAGGATTTTTCAGTGTGCAGGAGCAACAGAGATATCTAATTGCAAAGTCTGTTACTAGGTGACACATGAAGTCCTGACAAACTATACTGGGTGGTATTTTGATATATCGGTCTATGCAGCAAACTCTCTGCCAAAAATCCACCTTCACTAACTCAACCCTCTGCTTCCTTGGATGACTGAGGAACAAGGCCCCCAGAGCACATATGCCAAGAGAAATCTTCTGAAGATCTCAGAAGGTTAAGGGCTCAGAATCTCAGGACTCTCTGTCTTTTCTGTAGGAAGTGAAGAACAACATGAAAACTGCTAAGATAGAATTGTAGAATCATTTAGGTTGGAAAATACCTCTTAAGACCATTGAGTCCAGCCATTAACCCTGCACTGCCAAGCCCACCACTAAACTGTCCCTAAGCTCCACATCAACACCACTTTTAAATACCTCCGGCAAAGATGATTCCACCACTTCCCTCAGTTCAGCCACTGTCGACCAGCACGCCAGGTCCTTTTCCACTGGGACAATTTCCAGCCACTTTTCCCAAACTGGAGCTCTGCCTGGGGTTCCTGTGACCCAAGGGCAGGACCTGGCACTTCACCTTGTTAAGCTTCACACAACTGGCCTCAGCCCACCAATCCAGCCTATCCAGATCCTTCTGCAGAGCCTTCCTCCCCTTAAGCAAATCAACATTCCCAGCCAACTTGGTGCCAGCAAAATGATTGAGGGTGTACTCAATTCCCTCATCCAGATCCCTGATAGAGATGTTTCCTCTGAAATTATTTCCACTTCCTGCTAGTGAACAGGACAGGAAACTGAAGGATGTGTAGCAAAAACAAAACTCTAAATGCTCCCATCCAGGGAATCATTTGGAAAATTAATTTGTCCCAGTAAAAAGATGGTTCATATCTCTTTCTGAAGCATGAAAACACTAAGGATGAGCACCTCCACGCTCCATGCAAGACAGTCCTTCACTTAAGCTCTTAGCCAGAAGAAACTTCAGCTCTTAGCCAGAAGAAACAGGTTTTATTTGCTTTTTAAGCTGTTTAAAACCAGAAGTTGATTAGGATAATGTGGCAAAGTTTCTCCATGGTTTATGGATCCCACTTGGTCCTGAGGAGACAGTATCTTTCTCGCTAGCTTTCACGCCTCAGAGCAACCAGGTAAGAGGAAGAGTATCAGAGTACCAGAGATCTTAGGCCTTGTGGCCACCAGAAAACTGTTGAGGTTGGTCCTGCTTCAGTAGGGCTCAGAAGACCCCTATAACAGCAAAGGTCCGCTGTGATAGTGGCCAGCCTTACTGAGGAATAAGTGCAGTCTGGATATCTGTGAACTTGGGCATGCTACAGAAATTCTTGGGTGACTTCTTAAACCAACTTCACAGTCTCTTAACATCACAGGAACAGCAGGATGAATGCAGGATCTATAGCAACAAGAAAAATTATAGCAGAAATATGTGTGCTGTATTAAAGGTAAGAAATGAGCCAAAGGGAAGATTTGAGTTCACTGTTCACCTCCATCTTGGCTATAATAAAAACCTCAGGATGAAGGACAAAATATTAACTGTTGCAATACTTCACATTTTAACCTGAAAGTGTGCTGACAGACCAAACCCCTGGTGCTAGCTGGGCTTTCCCTCAAAGAACAAGGTAGGAGCCTGTCACTGTGGCTCGGGTAATGCCCCCAGCCCTGACCGTGCCCCTGGCAAGGGCTGGCAGGCAGCTGTCCTACTCAAAACAAAACCCTCCATGCCTTGTCTTTACAAACTGTGTGTTGAAGGAAAGCTTCCACAAATAATGCAATATATCAAAATGCCAGCAGACAACACTTGTACCCAGGTCAGGGCTCCAAACTGCAATTCAGAACTCCCTTGCAATTCAGAATCTCTTTTCTTTCCTCGCTCAGAGATGCCGTAGCAGGGTACATTACAGCAGTACTTCTGTCGTGTAAAAGGAGGACTGCCTACCTTGGTTGATGTAGCACCCACTTACAAGCCTTTTGTGCTTGTGAGTGACCTTTGTGTGCTGCCATACTAAAGGTCTGTTCACAGCACTGGTGTTTCTGTAGTACAGCAAGCACAGTGTCAAGTGCAGATGCCCAACACGTGGTGAGAATCATCCTCAGAGCAGCTTACAGGGCCCATGCCTAGCAATTGTGACTCCAAATCACCAGAACTCATGGAAAGACATCAGACAGATGGTAACTATAGCACAAAGCTACAGAACACACAGACACCTTTAGGATAAGATCCAAAGGGGATGTCTGACTTCTGCTTTATAATTCCGCAGTGCTTGGGCCTAATGTGGTTCACACAGCATTTGAGAAAGCAAAGGCCTGTCACTTTCCTTATCACAAAATACAGCTCTGAAACGATAAGACTCGATTTCACCTTTCTCATTATCTTCAGGAACATAAAAGATTTCACATGCAAATCATATTCAACATGAAAATTAAATTTGGAGACAGTAACACGAGGAAAAGGTTTTCTGAAAGTAGCATGAATAATAGCCCCAACCTCACACTACTTAAAAACTTAGCAAATCCAAAATTTCAGGCTGGGTAGAAAAGTGCTGTGCAGTAGAGAATTTAGATCACTAGTGGCTGTTATTAGTCAGCCAGACCTGATCTGCTCACTTTCAGTATCTGAAAGAGCTCTCTAGGACTCTCCCTTGACTTTATACAGATTAGAGAGGCTTCAGGGTGTTGATAAATTGTTTCCTTATTAGAAGGAAAGACCTCCGCTGACAGGACGTGGTTTTGAGGAAGTACCTGGAAGAAAGGAGGCACCACGCAAGGGAAAGCCTGCTACCTCCTTTTCCAGCAGTGGCCTCTGTTGTTCAGAGCAACTTCACCCCGCGTCCCGCCCGCAGCCCCGAGAGAGGGCGCTGGAGCCTCAGGCAGCGGCGGGACCCGGCTTGGCTGGGGGATGCCCGGCTGGGATGGGAGATGCCCGGCTGGGATGGGAGATGCCCGGCTGGGATGGGAGATGCCCGGCTGGGATGGGAGATGCCCGGCTGGGATGGGAGATGCCCGGGGCCGGGCAGGTGCACGCACAGCTCCCGGGCGAGAGCCCTGTGGAAATCCTAGCGATGGGAAAGGCGCTTTTTTTTTTTTTTTTTTTTTAAATTATATACACAAACATCTTTCGGGGCTTTGAAGGGCTGAATTCTCATGGGAAATTGCACATATTGTAAAAATAAAATAAAATTTTTAAAAAAAAGTTAAATAAACATTCAAGATGTATAGGAAAAGACAACAAAAAAAAAGAGATTTTCAAAGCACAGTTGTTCGCCATGTGTTTACATCTAGTCTGGAGACACTGAAAACAGCTTCAAACAGTTCTTTTGCCTAATGTGTGCTTCTGCAAGAAGAGAGCTGCTGGCCAGCTCTGCCTGCCCACGAGGATTCAGGGAAGGCAGCTCCAGTGGTCGCCACAGCTCAGGGGTACCAGCTCCCAAATAGCGCTCCTATTGATGTGAACATCCATATGGAGAATAGGAAGACTCCACAAAAGTAGATATTTCCAAGCCCTATTGAAGAGGATATGAAAGATTCACTTTCCCTATTGGGTTGGCCTCTTCAGTTTCAAATGAAGCAAATTCAATTAATTTATATTTCACATAGTCCTGAAAGACATTCCTCCTCTCTCACCCAAACAACTACCCTAAACTTTTCCTTGAGTGCAGCTAAAAAAACAATTTTATGATGTTCTGCAAGCCACAGAAAAGTTTGGTCCCTGTGCACTGACTCCACTTTTTCTTAATATATCCATATGAAAAGCAGTTTATTCTGCTCTGCTGTCTATTTTGCAGTTAGGGGTTCTCCTGAATGTAGGTCACAAAGGCAAGACTGTATCTCATATAGACAAATACTGCATAGCTGAATCAAGGGCCAATTTCAATACTCTGTAAGAATTCTTTCTACATTTTTCCAACAAACATCCTCAGATCACAGCCTAAACAAAACATTGTGATGGCTTCCAAGGAACTTTGGCCTGAAATACACTGCTGATGTGGTGTCTAGAGCAGGGTCAGGTTTATAACTCTATTTAAAAACAAAAAAATTAAATAAATAAATAAATAAATAAATAAGTTAATTAAGGTTTCTGTCCCCAAAGCAGAAGTTGCAGGACCAAAACTATGGAATGAGGTTGAATATTCCCCAAGACAAACCTCAGCACCTGCAGTCTTACTCATCTTCTGACTCTCCAGACCAAGACATACACCTAGGCTGATTCCAGACTAGGCATAGTGCAAGAGTTTTGTTGAAGAGAACCAGGACCTTTATCAAATTTTACATGTCCAACTGGAAAAGTGGAGGACTGGTGTCGGTGAACTTTCCCCTCCAATTTTTGGCCTGACACACATTTCTAATTCATTGCCTACATGAGTATGAGGGATCTCAGAAGGAGGCTACAAGAGCATGGTCAATTTGACAGCTCTCAGTAGATTCAAACATCCTGTGCTCCAGTTTGGCCTCAGCTCAGACCTCATCTAACAGGGTAAGACTCAGGTTCCCTGCAGCAAGTAACACAAAAGCTGCATATCTGAAATTGTTCCTGAAGAGGTAACTCTGGAGAAATAACAGTCAGCTCCACACACCATCAGCTTCTACCAAGAACAAACACTTTCCCAGCCTGTGGGCCTGCTGTGGTTAGACAGAAGTTGAAAGGATTATACCAAGCTGAAAACAGACTCTTATCTGTTGTCAGCCTCCCAGATTCACACCTGCTGAATACATGCAGCAGAACCATGATTATTACTCCAGACTACAGAAGCAAGCTAAACTTTCCACTAAGGATGGCCTAAACATCCTCCACAAGGGTTAAGTTCAGCAGAAAAGAAACTACAGAACTCAAGTTATGAAATAATCTTGCCAATCTAGAAGATTGGCTCATGGCTATCACTTGAAAATTCAAAGGACTTCTTAAATGTGGAAGTTCCCGGGGTGCTGTTGAGAGGTGTGGGACTAGGGGTCTCCAGAAGAGAAGCTGCAGAGTCAGGATTATTACACAGTATTGGAAAATCAGGGACAGTTAAATTCATATGGGTACCTGGAGACTCTGGAGTCTTTCTTGTAACTTTGACAAGAAGGGCATTTTGCTCTGTTGTCTGGACCAAAAGGCTACACAGGGTCAGAAGGCACAGTCAGGATTACAGGAGGCTTTTACCCCTTTCGTAGGGAGGGTGGAGGGCTGCCCCTCTGGTGTGATGAAACACCTTCCCTGCCCTGAGCCTATGCTTCCTGCTGGGCCAGCCACCTCTAGACTGCAGGCTGCAGAAGCAGGAGGGTTTCACTCTGGGCTCCAGAGAAGACCTCAGGGCTTGCTGACAACTGACAAGAATAAACATCACTTGCTGCTGCTTAGCCTTAAGGCAGGGAGACCTTGTGACAGCAAGGCCACGGAGCATAATTCAGATCCTTTCCACAGAAATGGGGCTTGCCATTGTCTTACTCCATTATCGCTCAGCATCCCAGCTATGGAGGAACCAAAGGCCAGGTTGCTCCCAGTCTTACAGCCAACTTTTGCTCAACCTTATTCATGGACCATATTCAGCCCAGGCTACACAAAACTCAATCAATCTCTGCTGGTAGCAGAGACTATTATAGCAGTACAGGCTCAGTAAGATAACTGCAGAGGAAGGGAGGATGTTAAGAGGTTTGATCTGGAATAGAAAAGTACCAGTGAGGGGAAAAAACCCAGCAGAGGAATGATCTCAGTATTTCCCAAGCATTATCAGCAGGCATAGACAGTACCAGCAGAAATAAAAGGGAAAGTAAGATTTGGTCAAGGACATGCATGAAAGGGAAACCTGGGGGATAAGAGGACTGAAAGGAATAGAAAATGCAGGAGAAGGTTGTTTGAGAGAAAAAAAGCGGGGGGCGCAAGAGGAAGGGCAAGAACCAGGACTATATCTGTCACTCGTCTCTCCCCGCCCACTCTGAGAAGCTTCAAAAGAGATCTGGAAATAGAGAGGAAAAAAACTACTGTCAGATATTACTGTTCCAACCACTGAGTCATGGCAGGAAACTACTGATACTGTAAACTAGTACTGCAAGGTCAGAGACTATTTGAGTTTTATCAAGGCTCACTGCAAAAGGAACAAATATTCAGCGGTGAAGATTTTACTAAGTCCCTTTTGTAACCCTTGGTGTTACCATAGAACTGTTTCATAAAGTATGTTTGAAAGAAGCTGCCTTTGTTTTAACATTTCACACAAGTGCAGATGGTTCTTTCTCTCTTCCTGTATCTTTGTTTTTATTGCAACAGATGCTTATTAAGAGAAGGATGTGGAGAAAGAGTAGAAAAAGCCACCAGTCTTTGGGGTGCAGCTATATGTTTAGTCTACTCCAATTTTCATAATTGCTGTGCCACAGAGAAATCAATTTATTATGATCTTCTTATCCATTCTTCAAACTAGTCACTGGCAGTTGTCACCACCTATGCAGCCTTTTCAGACACAGACCCCATCAGTCCAGTACATGTGCAATGGGTGGAATTGCTTCCACCAGAATGACACAGCCATCCCAATTCCCACAGAAACACAACAAAGAAAAAAAGCTGGAACTTGCTCTTGGGCAGAGGGCTCAGCAGCCTCCTCCCAGCCCTCTAGGAGAACACCCTTACATTCCCTGCACTGCCCACACATGTTTTGGTGGTTTTGACTCCCCACCAAGAGCTGACCAGGTAGAACAGCACAGGATTCCCAGGTGTGAAAACCGAAGGCACATGCTGGCCATCCAGGCAAATTGCATTTTTCAATTGACAAGCCCATTTGGAAAGGTAAGATGCCATCTAGCCACAAAGTACTGAAGGAAGGGAAACAGCAGACACTGGGGATTCGACATAACAGGAGAAGGAGCAATACAGTATGGGACATGGATTCTTGGGAAACTGTCATCTGTGCAACTTCAATTAACAAGCTTTTAATGACCCAGTTTTGCTCCTGTGGCTAGACATACCCACCACAGCTCTGCAGACACCTATCACAGTGGACACAGCCAGGGGGCTCTTGTCCCACTTCAAGGGTTAAGGTGTAATGGGAAGATTATGCATCTGCTACAGTAACCCACTATGCAACTTTCCAACTCAGTCATCTATAGCTAATTGCTTCCATGAGTCCCAAGGGTCTCTACCCAGCCCATCTGAGTCACAACACCAAGCCTGAAGCAGACTCACTTGAGCACAGTTCAGCAGAAGGACACATTCTCAAGAATAGCCCAGTGGTAGTAACGCCTGCCAAATACAAGGAAGTCAGTCATACTGGGGAAAGACTCTGGTGACCCTGGAAACCTGTCACCGTCTTCCTTCACCCAGAAAACAAACCAAAGCAGAACTTGACACATCGGGCAGGAGGCCACTGGTTTAATCCAGTGATGCATGGAACAAGAGGATGCAGGAAAGTGGTAGAGTAACATCCTGCACAATCCTATAATAAACTGGGAAGTCATGAGTGGAGGCAACACTCCTCATGGTAGGTTATGGGCAAACACAGACACAGGCACCTGCTGTTGACAGAAGCACTGAAGAGCCTTGAGTGTGGAATCCCTTCACCTTTTTCTTAGCTGCCTAATAGCTTTGATGCTTTAACAAATCAAATAATTTGTGACATTACATAAACTAGCCAGATGCTTTATGTGGTGCATCACCATAACACCTAACACAGCTGACCCTCAAAACGTTCCTGACAGAGATTGCTGGTCAAAAAAAAAAAAAAAGAAATATCTATTCCCTTTTTGTCTGGGCTTACAGGTACTGATAAACTTGACGACATAATGAGGATTTCCAGAAGGGGAGCAATATTTGTCTCAGTTTCCACACCAAAAGCAGCCATGGAAAAGGGCAAAGAATATAATGACTCAGTATCACAGGGCGGAGACTAATTAGCAGCAGATCAGGAGCAGGCAGTGGTCTCTGGAAGAAGGTGCTTTCATGAGCAGAGCACGATCTTACTCATCGCCTGTCTTGATCAACTGCAGAGGTTTCCATGAAACAGATGCTAACGCTGCCTCACTGACACAAACTGAGCACAACACTTCCGTAGTTGTTTGTTTGTTTTAAAAATAGGGCCTCTGTTTGGGACCTTCCCTATTCTCTTCTTCCAGCATCCAGTTTATCCAGGAAGGGAGGAAACCCCCTCAGTACTAATCAAAATGTCATTGTACAGCAGGAGCGCTTATCAGTCAGTGCCTCTCCATCAGCTCTCTCAGTTCACTGAGGACAGATAGCAAAAATATTAAGAATACGAAGACAGCATCATCCTTTCACTCAATCAATGCAAATGTGCTACAGGGTTGTTTCAGCAATAGCTTCTTTTAAGATACACTATTTTCCTCCGTGATTTCACCGCAGCTGCCTTTTCACTGGGTCAAAACCACTACAAAAGCATTTTATTTAGTTAGTTATCACATCACCCCACCAGCAAGGTGAATTTTTTTTCTGTTTTAAAAAAACTGTCATCATTCTGGGTTTATCAGAAAAGTACACTGTGAATACACTGAAAGGTAATTCTTGTCTTACAAACGATTTAGCTGGTTTTTCTAGGAATGTGTTCCAAAATGCTGACAAAACTAAGATTTGAAACTGTGTCTCCTAGTGCTGCTACTCCTATTGAGACTCACTGGATTACCTCCTAGTAAATTTTTTTCTTCTGAAAAATCTATTGCTTACTTAAAGAAGCTTAAAAACTCAAAAGCCCAAGAATTGGTTTGTTTCTTTTTAACTAAATCAACAAGTACATTTTTCAGGAGTAGATGTATGCTCATCCACATTGAGAAAGGAAGCTTAGAAGAGCTGGTGGAAGGAACTGACTTTATGAATTTTAAAGTTTCCCTTCCTCAGGATAAAGCCAAAGGCGGGGAGTAGAGTGGGGCTCCTTCTGCTGGGACTGCAGGAAGGTCAGTCGGGATGCCCTGTGAACCAAAAGAATTAGGGTGTCTATCAAGCACTGACCTCCCTGCTCGTGCAGGTGCATCCAGGCAGCTCCCTCATCTCACATAGGCTGGGAGGAACAGAGATTGCCTGAGCACTCCTGCTTTAAAAAATTACAATGAACGTGGGCAAATGCTTGCCCTGAAGAATATTTTGAAGGGTTTTAACAATCACTTGGTTGTTTGGTGACCAGAAGTTTGACAAGCAAAGGCAATAGACACCACCCACTCACCCCAGCTGAGGTCTGAACCAAGCCATCAGTGACGAGGCCCTCTGACTCTCTTTTGCCTTGCAGGCCTGTCATTGCATTTCCTTAATGCAGCAGGAACTCTGGCATCCCAAAAATCCTCCTCTCCTAGGCAACAGGCTGATTGACTGTCTCCTACATTTCTTTGTTTCTTCTTCATTCATTCTTAACTCCATGACTGGTAGATGCATCCACTAGGTTCTCTATTTCTGCAGCTTACAATTTTTTGAAGCACACAAATGGATTTAGGAACCTAAACCTCCCTGCAGCAGTGGATGGGCAGGTTTTTGCCAAAATCAGCCGGGCTAGGAGAGGCACAGCAAGCACTCGCTCTGACACAGCACAGTCTGGACGACCCCTGTGGGTGCTCACACAAGCTGAGAAGGTGCGCAGCAAACTGTGTTAGGATGAAAATACAGTTGGGTGGGGACAGACCCCTTAATTTATTTTGAAAACATCACCCATGGTCAGTTAAACTCATGACCTGGGCAACCTGGTCGTGCCAGGGACACAGGGCTGCAGTTTTGCATCCCTCTGCAGCCTGGAAGGTTGTGCAGCAACAGCACCTGTGAGCAGTAGCACAGGGGGGAAGCAGCAGTCCCATACCTAGGACATTGCACACTCAGGCAGCCCCTGTGCCTCTCCTGAGAAGTACCTAAGATGAGATGCCTGTGCTGCATCGCCAGACCTGTGTCCTTCAGACTGGCCTGACAGAATTTCACACCATGTCCAGTGCTGTGTGATGACTGCACCAATGTCCCCACCGGTGGCCTCAGTCTCTTGTCTGGGGCATGAAATCTGCCAGCTAACTCCTGAACATCATCTCAGATAGAGGAGGACGCCTCCCCGCAGTCTCAATGCTCATTCCTCTCTTGTGACAGCTGCAGAAGTTACTATGGAGAAAACCAGTTCAGTGCTGAGAAAGTACTGCAATAAATGGGAGAGACATTTTCTCTCTTTACAGTTTGTCATCACAAACAAGGAGGGACATAACGGGCCGAGCTGCTTTCTTGGGTCTCACAGCAACCTCCCACAGCCCCCCACTGCTGGCCAAGCTGCAGCCCACACACCTCTGAACTGCTCACCGATCTGCAGGAGAGCTCCAGGAGCCTCCAACCAATGGATACAATTGGCTTACATATATACATTTCTATTATGAATAAAAAGCCAAATTCATTACACATTAAAGCATGGCAGTTTTAACTTAACACTTTCAGGCTCTTTCCTACTTCTGCTGGCAAGACGACTGTATTTTCTCATACATGTGAGGAAGCTTTCCCAAATAGTATCAAAGGGGAAAAAAACCCTATGTATATTTTTCTATGTAGGATGCCCAAATCACCAAGTTTGCAGTGAGTGACGCAGTAGCTGGGGAGTAGCTGAGAGGATTGAGCCTGTGCCTGCTCAGTGGGAGGCATGAGGATCTCCTCACAAGGTGTCGGCAGATGGCTGGGTGCTGAAGGTATCTCCCTGGTGACACCCACGGGAAACAGCTGGCAAAAAGCTAGGATGAGGGACAGTTCCCTGCACAATTTGTCCAACACAGTTTAGTCACCCCTGGGCATCTAGAGTGCCTTCACTGGGCTGAAACCATGGCACAGGATACCTGGGAGGTCACTGCTCCTCTGCAGCAAAAGATGGAGCTGAGGCATCACACGCGTGAGCACCTCGAATAGCACCAGTCTTCTACATTTACACACCTGAATCATTCCTCTGCAAAACAAACCAAAAGCAACTGGAAGAGCTGGTAGCCACAGGAATTCAAGTTGTAGCTCTCCTATCTGGACTGTTACAATTAGAGTTTAGGTTTAGACCTGTGAGTATCATGATCTGATAACAGTCACCAGCAAAATACCAACTTAAAGGCCAGTGACACACCCTCCCTCTTCTCTTTACAAATGTCATGGTCATATGAGATAGTAGTCAAACACATCAGTAGACTAAAAATAAAGACAATAGGATATGTTGATAAATATTTATTTCAAAACATAGTTTTTTACATGACTAATGTTAATGTGATATCACAGTGAGAAAAAAACAAGCAATGTCGATTGCATGCTAACTCGGAGGAGTGACACAGGTAACTACCACCAACCCTGGCATTTTATTCTCCTAATAGAAAACATCAGTAGGCACATCAGTCAATGCCATTTTTGCTTTTAATACACCAGTGAGTACTAGCACAGCTTGCAATTATAAAGCCACAGGTATCATCTTGGAAGGGAAGCAGCCATATGTACACAAAAGGGTTCATCCTTTCACAACCCTGTGGGCTGGTTTCATGCACCAGCCAACAGAGTCTGTATCACTGAGAAGTTGGAAAATGTCTGCCTGGACCTTTAAGATGATTTTATTCCCAGTTAAATCACCATCCAACCCTTTTCACAATAGCATCTGCCACTGAACTGTTGCTAATTAGTCAGTCCCCCTTCAGCGAGGGAGGAAGACGTGACAGCAAAGATGGAATTATTTTTAAAAATGGCCCAAAAAGCCCCGATAAGGATTGCAGCACTTTATGACCTACACCATGCTTGTCACAGGGCAGGGAGAGGGAATTTGCACATCACAGCGTGTCGCAATCACTGTGGAAACATCTTTCTCTTCTTGTTTCCTCTCCACCCTTGTTAAGAGAGTTAAGGTAAGATGGGAAAGCAGCTGCAGATTCTAGGACATCCCATCTGGGGAGCCAGGACAGCAGTGGCAATGCTCCTGCAACGTGCTCTATAGCCTCAGTGGCTCTTTGGTTGCTTTAATGTTTTCTCTGTAAGCATCACTTCTCTAACTGTTGTGAGAAGCATAAACAAAATTCATGGAAGATCTTGAACCGTTTGGATTGTGGTACAATAAGGGCCACACAACAGACAGTGTGGTCAGGGGATTTACTGAAGCAAATAGTTCTACTGTGCTGGGGGAGAGAGAGAGAATTGAGAGGAGCACCTTGGCTTGGAGAGAGGTATGAAAGTCTATGGAATGACAACCGTAACACTTAAATAAAATTTTCCATTCTGCATACCACAATCTCCAAGGGGAAAAGCAGGGCTCTTCCAGGGATGAGTTTAACAGGCTGAGAGGTCCACAGGGAGAAATGCAGGAGCCCCAGAGTGTTGAAGCCTTCACTTAGCTTGTTGGTCTCACAGATATATCTGGACAGATAGAGCCTGACTACCTAAGCACAAGAGCAGCTTTAATGGAATTGCTTGTCCATCATTCTCCCTAGAATATGGAGAGGGAAAGGGGATTGCATGGTTGGGTGTCTCCGCAGTTTCTTGCTGAGGACAGAAGCATATGGTCCCTGAGGCTTGGAGAGAGTTCTTTGAAAAGAGAAAGTGGTGTGCTTCAAATGAGACACCCACCTTCTCTAGGGTGACACACTGACAATGCCAGAGAGCAGTGGGCTGCTCTGCTGCTTCCATAAAGACAGGAAAACCTGGTGTCAAGGGCAGATTTTGCATCTTGCCTTTTTTACCTCTTTCCACACAAAGCAGAGCCCACAGCACTGGAGAAGCTACTGCTCACAGCAATAACCCCCACACTATGGTAGCCTCATCCATGTGAGCATCCACAGAACATGATTTAGGCTACACGCCCACTACAGCATCTGCCCAGTCCTGATTCTACAAGGGCCTCCCTAGAAACACCAAAATTCTGGTGCAAGAGCTATTTTCATTCTATCACAGACTGCAATGACACCAGCATAGGGCCCCACCCTCCTAAATGCACTCAGCTCAGCAGTTTACCAAGCACACTCAAAAGGGCCAACAACAAAACAGGGTACCAACACCGACAGCCTGAATTTTAGCAAAGATAAAAATGGAGGGGGGAGGGGCATAGATATTGGTTGGTGGGTTCTGTAACAGCTGGTGGTGTGGAAATAATGCTTCATAATATTCTAACACAAATTAATAGTTTTAGCCAACCCCCTTCAGTAAATATGCTTCTTTTCCTCATGTCAGTGACATTAATTTACATAGAAAATGTAATAAGAGAGGAAAAGGTATTTTCTTAGTAAGATATTAAAAAGCTGATAGAAAAGCAGAATAATGTAGTATGTTCATTTTTAATTACATTCTGTATGTTGTAATTTCAGGCATTTGGTAACAGAGGAATTATTGAATATATAACTTCAGCAAATATACTTACAAATATACTCCAGAGACATCACCAGAAATTTATACTTCAGAATAAAAGCCATCAGTTTAAAGGAAGGCACTAGATATTATTCCTTGATGTAGAAGAGCTATTTCAAAAAGCGAACTCAGCCCTATTCTCTTTAGTATGTACCTGCTAACATTCAATATATTCATTCTGAACCTGTACAATGTCTGAGACAACAGTTCAGAAAACAGTAAAAATATACATTTCATATCAAAAGAAAGGCTCACTCTGAAAATCAGGTATAATAATTTGACATTAATACTCAATAACTAAGTCCATGTTCAACCCTAGAATAGGTCTGTGCTCTCAGAGCTGTCAGACTCATTGCAAAGGCTGCAGGAGGACCACCACCCGTTTGGAACAATAAAGAGCAGAAATAAATAAACCAAGGCCCTAGACTTCAGGTCCTCAGCTCCAGGTCCCACCTGCCCAAGAGAAAATACCAGAAAGACACACTGAAAACTTCTTTCAACTCCAGCACCTCACAACTGTAATCCAACTCCAATGCTTTCCAGGATGGCAGAACCTCCTAACTCCTCATCTCCACCCTTCACCCAGTTGATTAACCACAGCCAACGGGCATCTTCTGTTGCGGTCAAATAAAGATCGAGTCAAAGGCATACACCTGCCTTCAAAGGTGTATTCAAATTAACACTCATACGCTGGAACATCAGAACAATGTAGCAAGCGTGGGTAGAGCCCTTCTCAACTCTTCATTTGCGAAGCCCAGCCATAATGATGGTTGTAGTAAAAACATAATTTCTGAGCTTACCTGTAGCTGCCATACTGCTTGAAGACAGATCCATAGCTGTCCTCCCATTTCCATCACAGACGTAACAGGCTGCTCTCTTCTCTCTGGAGCAAACAAAAGACACAGGTGGTTTGTGAGTAACTAACACACATGTCGGTCATTCAACTAATGACCGGGGAAAGGAGTAGGAAAAGGGAAACAGAGAGCCAGTTTTAAATCAGCTTAATAATCTGCAAGCCCATCTGTGAACATCTAAGAGCAATATAAGTATGCCATGCTGACATAAGTGGTGGCTAAATCTAGAGAGAGTCTATGCATCTACACGGGCAAACTCTCAAGGAATTGGGCTGGTCATCCCAAATGTTTTGTTGCACTGCTGAAACAGCTGATGCTCGTGATTACAGTGACATAGAAAACACCTGATGTAATTGGGATTCGGCCTTGGTAATAGGTCTTTATCACCAGCACAGCAGGACATAATAAAGCCCCACAATTAAGCATTTTCCTGCTTTTCTTTCCTTTAGTAGTTTCTTTATGGTGGCATAAGCACTGAAATGGATACCCTCAACATTTATTATACACAGTTTTAAGCTTATGATTTTCCTGTGCTACAAGCAACAAGCTCTGTCCACCAAGACTTGGCTGCCACAGGTGGTGGAAGAGAGACACCAAGATTTTGCAAAGCCCAGCACCTTCTCAGGAATCCCTCCATAGACTAGTATGCTGTTTCCAGGGGAGAATTACCACTTATTTTACTTTTGTGCAAGTTTGAAGGCCCTTTTACCACCCTTCTGTAAATGAACTTGCATCCAAAAATCCAGTTTTTGCTATCTTATCTCTGTTGAACCCCACAGCTCCTCAGAGAGTTCCCTGCAAACAAGCATCGGGAAGGGGGACCGCAAGCTCAGCCTCATCTCACAGCCTGCCTGAGGTGGCTGCAGGGGCCAGCACCTCCCCACGGCCTGGGGAGAGAGCCAAAAGCACGTTAAGGGAGTTGAACTTAGGTCTTGTTGAGCCTTTGAAGCTCAGGAGAAAAAGGAGGGCAGGGGAGAAGTCACAAATCTACGTACACTGGCTGGCCTGTGCAGCCATGCCCACGAGGTAAAAGCTGCCTGACTCCATCCATGCCATGATGGCAGCCCAGAGACACCCACGGCCCTCCTGCCATTGCCTCAGCCCAGTGACACCCATAGCCCACCATCGTCTCAACCCAGTGACACCCTCAGCCCTCCCGCCATCACCTCAGCCCAGTGACACCCACAGCCCATCATTATCTTAGCCCAGTGACACCCTCAGCCCTCCCACCATCATCTCAGCCCAGTGACACCCACAGCCCATCCTCCATCACCTCAGCCCAGTGACACCCACAGCCGGCCTTCCCCTCAGGCCAGAGGTGCCCACAGCCCACTTGCCATTGCCTCTGTCGTCTCAGCCCAGTGACACAGCCTGCCCTGCCCACCATCACCTCCACTACCTCAGCCCAGTGACACCCACAGCCTGGCTGCCATCTCCGCAGCCCCTCAGGAATGCCATCCCCATTGCCCTTCATACCAACAACCTCGCCTGCTGGGGGGCCCAGACCCTCATGTCGGAGAGCGGGAAAGCGAAGCCCTATGGCTGAGGGGCAGGAGCCCCAGAGCCTGCCCACCACGGGTCTGCCCTTGCTCAGAACCTGCAAAGCCAGAGAATTCCCCTCACTCTTTGAGTGCCTGAGAGTAGAAACAGCCTGTGAGGTTGCTGTAGAAGAGACATTCTGCTCAAATACACAGGAGATCCTGTTAAGGACATCTCACCTTCAACTGAACACCAATGTGGGGGGAAAATAGTGTACAAAAATGGGAACTGAAAAAGTGAGGAGTGCTGCTCTCCAGCCAGTGGGCTCCTCCTGTCTGTGGAAACAGTTAGGAGACATCAGGGAAAAAACAACTCCAAGATGAACAGCTGCACTTACACTGCGGTGTTGTTGCTGGTAAAGCCTGCATGGTGCTGAAGGAAACAGTGATAAGAAAGGGGAACCGAAAGCATTGGAGGGGCTCTGGGAAGCCTTCTCCACAGTCTGGCAGCGGGCCAGCTGCTGGCTCACCCTTGCACAACCAATTCCTGTGGCCAAAAACACCCAGAAAGGGCAATAGGTGGTGGACAGGGGTTGTGTGGACATGGAGGCATGAGGGCACTGGATCAGACAGGGACCCAGAACACCTCCCTTTCTCCATGGCCCTGTGGAATGCCTCAGTCCATGTCTACACTTAATCTGCCCTGCTGGCACTGAGCTGTCCTTCAGAGCATCCTCCCTCGTGGGCTATCAGAGCCCAAGGCAATGGCCAGTCTTTCTTACTGACATACCCATCTCCCTAAATACATTTTTGCCACAGTCTCCTTCATTCATCTCTTATCCCAGGACATAAAACTTTGTGGGGCTCCAACTCCTGCTTGTTAGCTCAAGCCAAAAGGAATAACTATAAACTAAGAATAAATACTAATTAACCTGAATCTTTCATCGTATCGTGATCTGAACCAGACGCTATATCTATCTTTAACTTTAGGCTGCATTGAGATGCAACCTCTAATCCACAGCAGACAAAAATAAGATTCCTTCTTTTGATAAAGTTAATTGTGGGCCTCAACAAGACACATTTCTTGGCAATACTGTGATCTTATCTTTAAATGCTGTGAACTCACAAGGGTTTGAAAGGCCTTACATTTTGAGTACCTCCCATACAAGTTTTCTGATAGAGGAGAATTTAATCCAGGAACTTTCATGCTGGAAAAAGAGGTGCAACGAGGACAGCTGTCACAGTGCACACAAGGTTTGAAGAGAGGCTGTCCCACAAAACCCAGGCAAAGCTGTACAAGACCTCAGTCGAGATTTAGCCCCCCAACCCAGGGGACAGTGGGGTGGAAGCTGTACAGTATCTCCTGTTGAGCTGATTGAAATCAATAGTGTTTTATACTGGTTTTATTATCAGAGAGAGAATAATAGAGCAGGGTTAAAACCAAAGATTTATTTCCCTAAGTGTATCAACATTTTCAAAGCTGCTTTGATTTTTTTTTTTTATTTGTTGGAAGTAGCTCCAATATTTTCTAAATTACTAAAAACCACTGTTGAAAGCTCCTGTAACAAAACTGTGTTTTTCATTATGACTGTTGGTAATTCTGCAGACAACATACATGTAGAGAGGAAACTATACAAACCAGACTTACTGTAAAAGCCAAGACCTTTCATAAAAGCAGCTGTGTTCTCTTCCAGAAAAATAGGTTATTGGGGGGAAAATATTTTTGGACCTCAAAAAACAGTGACAGGGATACCAAGCAACTCTTTGGCAAGAGCTGTGCAAAGCTAAACTCTGCCCCGTTGCACCTCTCAGGCTCCTTCTGTGCAACAGTCTCACATCAGCTAGGCTGGTAGCCAGGATTAGCAGTTTAATCTTTTCACACCACTTCAGTGTGGACACATAAGCTTTAACAAGCCTGCAGATGAAGTAAAAAATTAAGCCTCTACCATTTAAAAGTTGCATAAACACTGTTTAAGTGGTTTATCAGAGTGGTTTGTTTACACAGCATGACTGTCACAGTATATAGCGGCACAGCAAGCTCAAAGATGTGTCCAGCAGAGCCAGCTATCCAGGTGCTGGCACACCTTTCCATCCCCAGACTTTCCACCCACTGCAGAGCACCGATGGCCCCTCAGTCTGTAGGACACGGACCTCACTTGTGAGGCCAGGTCATTACCCACTCCCTTGTTACATGTGCATTTAGGCACGTAAAACAACCTTTAAAAGTCTAGTCAAGATTTCTTTCCTTGAACTGAAGGTTCATATTCTTAGATGAGTCCCATAACCAAAACTGCCATCCTAACAAATGCACAGGCATCTCCTTTCCAGGACGTGGGTGGTTTTGATGCCTGCACTGGTTATAAGAAGCAATGTACTAAGGCAGTACAAAAAGATGAAATTTAGGAAGATGAGTAATGTATGAAGTGTGGAGGCAGTAAGAGATGATCCACTTATTATGTGCTTTTATTTAATAATTTATAAATAAGTATCAGCCTTCCCCAAACTGCCCCTCAACCCAGCAATTACATGCTGGCTGTTTTCTTGTTAGTACTATTCTTTTATAATAACAAACTGTTCCCAAAGCCTCACATACAGAGAGTTAGACAATCAAAGCACTGTGTGCAATTTTCCACTTAATTCATTCAGTTAGCTGCAATTAAAACAATACAATTCAAAGCCTTGTGTGTTTCTCTGAAAAAATACAAAACTTTACTTGTTTCTATTAATATATACAACATACAAGAAAGAGTTAACAAAGCCCCTTTGTCTTCACCATTGTAGTAATTTTCTTATGCTTTTCTGTAGATGCTCTGGCAGTCATCAGTATTTCTTTCAGTTGCTGTCCTTCAAAAGACACACACTTTTCATTCAACTGCACAGTAAGGAAAGGAATCCAGTGGGCCAAATTTCCTTGGTGTTCAGATCCACTGCAGCTGCCCAGGAAGGAATCTAGGTGAAGGTGTGGGGCTTGCATTAAGGAGAGGATCAAACCTATTTAGAAAGGAAGAAGCACCATTTTATCAGGCTGTAATCAAATTTCTGTTCAGATTTTACCTAGATATTTTCCTAAATATTTCATATTTCCAGAAAAGCAGTGTCTTCATGGCTACTGATCTCTGCTCACTCCATATAAATGACACACCAAGTTTCAGCATCACTATAGAGCCTTTTCTTTTTTATTATATGGGGCTTCACTAATGAAACCTGATGGGAGTCTAATTAATATTATACCAGTTTTGCAGGTTCAAAAGAGAACAGCTCTACCTTGCTGTACAAGAAAGCAATAAGCCATCCTATTAGAGCAGCTGGGGCTGTCTCCCATACCACCAAGGTCCCCCAAAACTGAGCCTATTTCCATCGGTCATGAACACACTCCGAGCGTGCAGTGCTCAGGGAGCAGCAACATCCCTGCTGACTGAGGATGCCCTGTGTTTGTCTGAGTCTCTTCTATTCCAAGTAGAAGACTATGCTCCTGGTGTGCTACTGTTTGGTATGTTAATTCAGTATTTCAGCCCTAGCTGTTGACAGAGGCTTTGATTCAGCCTACTCCTGCAACAGAAAAACAAATCACTGATTTGGATCTGTTGTCTTAATTATTATCCCACCAACATAAATGAGCATTTCATCTAAGCTCAGTTCCTCAAGAAAGAACTATTGTCTGCTTTGATAAGATGGTATGAAATTTATCCAAACATTTATCGAACTATGTGAAATCTTACTGGAAGAATATATTCTGAGATTTTGAGAAAGGAAAAAGTAACACCAAAACATGTGTCAGAGCAGAGACTCCCAAAGTCTGGTCCAAAGGGAATTCACGGCTCATCTAGTGCTCACCTTTGCTGGTTTCTTCCAGTACACAACAGCACAAAAATGACAGGGCAAAGTAAGGAACAAAAACCAGCTTCTTTTTTTTTTTTTTTTTTTTTACAGAAAGGCAGACTTCTGCCAATCCTAGCTCCAAGAAACACTTTCCAGTGTTTTCCTTCCTTATAGTTGCTGCAATTCTACAGAGATGTTACACAGTGATGAATGACAAGGGAGGCACTTCACCAAATAAGGTACCTATTCCAAAGTTATTTTTATTAAAAGAAATGCTAATACCGTACTCCTGGCATATGACTTATGCTTGAAGAATCTTGCAATTTGCATAGAATCTGGGTGAAAGAAATTTAGTTGAAATACCAACTCCAACTATTCATGAATGTTTAGAAAAACAACAACAACAACAAAACAACAAAAAAACCAACAACAACAAAAAACAACAACAACAACAACAACAAAACACAAAAAAAACCACCACCACCGCTTGGCACGTTTTTTCCAAATGTGTTTTCTTAGCTTAGGTTGCTATAATAGAGATAATACTTGGCAGAGAGCAACTCTGTGTTCTGTAATAATCATACTTTGATACAGCATTTCAGAGCAATTGGATTACTAAAAAAGCTTTTTATAAAGGTGAGTGTATCACTGTATATCCATGATATATATATATCCAGGATCATGTTATTACAATAAAGTAAGACACTGTCCATGTCATGTCACTTTAGTATGTCGACATTATCAACCGATCCATAAATGCCAGTAACATTTTCATTATCATCTACATTTAAACTTCTTTAAGGTTTCAAGTGCCCTTATGTTCAATACCTGAAAACATGCAATTCAGTCCCACAGAGTAACTCCAAAAATCACATCAAGGAAGTTCTTGAATGGTTATCTCAATGACTTCCAGATTAAATCCGCTCTTCTATAAACACAGAAAAGGCTTTCTGTGTCTAGTCTAGAAACACATGGTTGAATTTAGATCTTTTCAATTCAGGAACAAAGGACCGTGCAACTTTCAAAACAGCTATTAACTCTGCTGATGACACACATACTGAAATCAGTCCTGAGACCCTTGGTATCAGAAGAATAAAACCATATTTAAGAACAAAAATAAGATTGTGGAGCACACAAAAAGAATAGTTTTGTTTCTGAAAGTATCTACCTTCTACCTCCTCACCTTTCATTTGGGCTTCATTAAACTCCCAAGTACCAGTGCAAGAATGTGCAGTATCTGTTCAGTAAGTGCACAAATGCCAGAATGCCAAGGTAAGGCAGACATTATAAATATCTTCACTGCAGTGTTCCAGATTGGTGCTAAAATAAGAGTTATAAGCTACGTTCATTTCCAGTAAATATAAGATTATCTATAGTCAGCTCAGGCCTTCTTTAGTCACCTCTAATTGGGAAGAAATTATAGGTTCTGTAGAACAGCATTCATTTTTCTCCGTGTCACAAAGTGAAAGTGAACAAACTCTGTCCCTTCTCCAGTTCAGGCCAAGGTGAGTTATGTGTGTGTGAATCCCTGAGGGTGACATCTGTCCAGCCCAGTACAGCTGCACTTACCAACCCTGTAAGCTCCCAGATCAAAGGCTCAAGCCTCTGGAAAAAGGAAGGTTTAACAATAAAATATTCTTCCAAAAAGAAGTTGAGTGCACAAACTTACCATCTCTCCTTGTAACAAAAGCTGTTGTCCATAAAGTTTTCTGGAAGACATGATACACACCAGAGAGCAACAGAAACTGAAGGTGACATTTCAGGCCTGTGCATCTTGAATAGTTTCAGTTATGACTGGACAAGTGTTCTCCATGCCTCCTAGTACAGGGAAACAAAGAAGAGCAAAAGGAACCCTGGAGTCCTTCAGAACCTCTGCATTTCCACTTAGCTTTCCATTCAAGTATTTCTACTCTTGGTTATTGATACTAAACAAACCCAGGGATGCAGTGAATAGTAACAAAACAGCAGCATCCAAGAAAATTAAACTGAACTAGACATCATTGCTATATTGAACAAATAGATTCTTCCCTCAAACAATGATAGGAGCAGACAGAAGAGCAACAGCTGTGCGATGACACAGATCTTCAGCTGGGAAGGCAAATGGGTAGGCCTTGGCAATTGTGTAAATTCTGTGGTTTGCTCCTGGAGGTTGTGGCTTCAGCCCCAGGTCCCAATTCCTTACCACAAACCACCAGAGACCTCTCTGAGTAAATGCAAGGTCAGCTCCTTCTCAGAAAGGCTCCATCAGAAGTCCTGCAGCTGGAGCAGCCTGCCATGGGCAGGGCTGTTCAGCACAGCACTACATGGGCACAAATTGACCAGAGCAGGGCACAGCTGAGACCTCTTCAGCTTGACAACAGGAGACAATCCTTGAGCACCTTCCACCCCTGCAGGCTGCCTGCCTTGTTGGACAGCCTCTCAGGAAAACAACTCAGCTGCCTTCTCTGAATCAGACACAGAAGACTACAGATTACTTAATGCTGCCTGTATCCCAGGAGCATCCTGGGGAACTTAATCACGGTCCTTGACCGTGGTTCACTAGACACTTGGCATGCACTAGGTAAAAAGCAGCCTCTGCATGTCAGGGCTCCTCCAGGGAAGGTCTGTCCACCTGCAGAGCAGCAGCTTTTGAACCACTCCATGGTCTAGGATGTCATTCCCAACACCCAAATGTAGCTAACTCAGCCTGTTACAGCCACTCTGTTTCTGAACTGCAGGAATGAGGCAAACCTGCATGAGCACCAGTGGTCACAGCCACCCAGGCTCTCCAGCTGACACTAGATATAGATGAAAGCCATGCATGGGGTAGCCCTGCTTTGCATTTTGGTGCAGATGTACACAGAGAAAGGAGCGAGGGCAGAGCTGAGACAGTGGGAAGCTTGGAGAGAAGGAGGGCGTCTGTTACTTAAAATCATTCTAAAGCACATTACAAATCTGTTAAATCATTGTGGCTTACCCTGTATTTCAGAGTAAATTAGTAACTTTTCAGAGGGAGTGAAGAAACTACCACTCCACTTTTAAATAATGAAAATGCTAAAAAACCTACACTTAGCAGCTCTAAAACAGCAGCAAGTCACCCACCAACACCCACTCCTCTTGTCAGCAGGCTTTTTTCAGCTTTGCCTATTATTTGTGTCAAGCCAGAGATGTCTAATGCTTGCTGTGCTTATCTGCTCAACTTTCAGGAGCCCCACAGGTACCTGTGCCACTGACCTCTTTCCCCACAGTATTTTGATCTAAGTAACAAATGCCGAGTTTCCAAAATCATTTGGATTCACTGGCTCTGAGTGCATAGCTGTAAAAAATCTGCTTTAAGATTAACATCCAGTTTTATTCATGCCTGAGGCTTCACCACAGCATCTATTTTTGTAAGATTAACAGCAAGATCCCAGTTCTCCAAAAATCTGTAAAGAGTAACAGATAATTGTAAAAGGAAGATGATGTTTCCTAACCTGACCTGCTCACATCCAAGAAGGTACACTTTCCCAGCCCTTTCCACGGTGGGTGTAATTTCTCTTTGCTTTTCTGCACCCACAACATGCAGTAGGTATGTTAACCTTTCTGCCTCCCATTAGCTGAAATGCAAACTGTGGGTGCCGAAAAACACTAACACAAATCTCACATGTGCGAAGTGTCCCCTGAAAGACAGCTTTTACTCTGGAGGAGTCAAGAAGCAGACATCTTTCTGTAGCTGGCACAACAGCATTTTGAATCATCTAACTTGAAAATACAAGCATTGAAAATGAGCACTTGGTATTTCAGTTAATCCATTTGAAATGAATATATATGAAAACACTTCTTTTTGAACGTGGCAACTTGAGGACAAATTGAGGGTCATTTTTAACCTAAACACCAGAAGAAATGTTGCTTTAAGTAGTGCCTTTGGTAGCTGTCAATTAGAGCTATTGCGTTGCTGTCAACTTGCACTCCTGCTTTAGTTGCAGCTCTGCTCCATCCTACACAGATCCGTACAAATCAATTGTCTCTTGCAAACACGCACTAACCACTGGATAGTGAAATTAATAAAGTGCGAGAAAAGCTGAATCATAAAGCTGACACTCCTGTGCCCAACAACTCTGGCTTCTCCCCTCCAGCAAGCAGATTGAGATAGGCAGGCAAAGTGGTAAAAGATTATCAAATTGCAACTGTCATTCCTGACAAAATGCATGTCAATGCTGGAAGGAATTTTAGGTTTTAAGCTAAACCACCACCTCAAAGGGTTCCTCAGAGCCTGTCAATATCTGTACCTTGGATGGAAAGCTACCACTGAGCACAGTGTGTCCAACATATAGGACCTGCCACAAAATGAAGTTCTTCATAAGAAAGCTCATCTCAGTCTTGGTTGGTAACAATAACAAGGAGACAAGATGAGACCATCAGTCTCAATTGTGAAGACAATGTTTTCCTCCCATATTATTCTGTCTGTCATGTTCCCTTCAGGTTCCAAAGGAATCCCTGTCTCATACATCATTATTTCCCACAAAGCTTGAAAGCCTTCAGGGGGGGTTTCTTCCTGCCCACTGTACCAGCCTTGATGTCTGAGTACCTTCAGAATAGTGACAGAGGCCTCTGCCAGCAATAAAGGGGAACATCTGCATACCAATTAAACTGCTGAGCACTGAAGAGTAAAAAAAAAAAAAAAAGGGGGGGGGGGGAGCAAAAGCCTTGAAAGTAAATCTGAGCCAAGTTCTAATTAATGCCCTAGGCCCCGATTCACCACAGCACTTAGGCACGTAGTTAACTTTAAGCATGTATTTAGTTCCATTGAAGTCAAAAGACAGCATCGAAGAGGCAAACTACATTAGCACAATTTAATACTCTTTGGGCTAATTAATCAGCCATAAAAATTAACTATGAGAACTGTATTCCTTATTTCCCTCACTGTGACATTTCCAGATAAAAATACTTGAATGTGGCTGGAATAAGCAAAACAGCACTACCTCGCTTGGCTGTCATGGGCTGCTCGGTCCTACAGCTGTGAGGGCCAGTACCTAAGAGCAAAGGAACTGAGCTCTCTGCACATCACAGTCTAGTGTCTGTACCTTCTGTGTGGTGGCAGCAAATAGCTGAGTTGTCCCACATACATCCAACTTTCTCCACTTGGTAAGCCCAGCGCGGTAAATGGCTGCCAACACTGCACCAAAAACACCCAGGCTAGATTTGGCCTGAACACGGTCTCCGAGGCCCAAACAGGACCAGTTTTTGAGCTGCTGTTGGCTTCAAAAAGGCATGTGTCCAACCAACCATTCTGTAAATCAGAATGCAAGGAGACAAGCTGGCTGATAAGGGTGTTCCTGCTAGAATTGCTGCAAAAATGAAGCCGCAGGAAGTTTGTCGAGTATCATTAATGCTGTACATGGACCTATAAAGCTAGAAAAATGAAAGCAGGGGATATAAACTCCTGTCTGAAAATACTCCTTTATCTCATCTGTCATGAAAACAAAAAAGAACAAAAATGAACAAAAACAAGCCCCCCAAAAATTAGAACTCCATGAGCATAAAAGAAAGTACCACCACAGCTTTTCAGATTAACTTTGAATTTCCTTGCTTTCATTGGTTTAAGTGTTCTATTGTTACTCCCTTGTTTTTTTAATTGAAGATACTAAAAATTCTTTTATCTTTCAAAGTCTTTAAAGTATGTTATATAAATACGTAATTAAAGCCCCTTTCAACTGGGTATAATTTACTCTATAGTTTACAACAGCTGCACTACAGCTATTACAGTTTATCATTTAAAAGCCTAATTAGGGGCTTCTTAATTAGTGGATCCTTCAGTCACTAGACTGTGACTGTGTGAAATACGCTCGGCAGCCATCGCACGTTACAAATCCACATGGAATATTTGCGTGAAAACAGAGTGTATACAAGTCCAAAAGACACTGCTGGTCCCTGCAGGTCAGCCCATGTGAGCGTGCAAAGCTCCACACTGCACCTACACTCCCCTCTCCCAGAGCCCAGCTGCTCTGCACGCAGCCTTTACCTCCTGCATGTGCTGCTGGAACCACCAGTACCTCCCGAAACAAGTCCCCAGCCTGGCTGAGCTGACCTGCTATGATGGAGCACTCTGAGGTGACCATTCCCAGATTCAGACACAATCCAAGGAGAGGATGGGGCCGTGCCCACTATCTGCTCAGGTTGGTTCTTCCACGGCTCATCAAACATTTTCTCCAGCAAACACAGCTCCTCGATGTTGCCCCCTCTTCCTCAGGAGCTCTGCTCCATGTGGGATTCTGCGGGTACTTCCTCTGTGCTGCCCAAAGTACTTGCATCACTAGAAGGAAGAGGAGGGGAGCCAGTTACTGCCTCTCATTTACAGACACCAACACGCATTTCTTGCCAATCACCACCAAATTAGCAGTCAGTCAATGAGATTTTAAGTGCAATATTTCCCTGAGTGAGGACTGTAAATCCTCTGTCCTCCCTTTGGGTGGCACGGTGCCAGGGAGCTGGTGGAGCCATAGGGAGCCTTAATGGGAATCACTCCCCAGAAGGAGCCTCATACCAACTGGGGGCTAACAGGACCCACTGCTCAGCAAGCAAAGAGCTTGTTCAGACCATACTCTGGAGAACTGGTAGGGTTTGTTAAGTTTTCACCCCCTCATAGCACAGCAGTGTTACAGAGGGTCAGATTTGGGGCCTGCCAGCATTTGGGAGCGTTGCTTTGAACAGTACAGTGACACAAAATCATGAGTTCTTGTTGACTGCAGGATAATATAAATCAGCTATTGAAAACCTGTATCATTAGTGCTATTGCTTTCCAGTGGTAGATGGCTGCAGTAATGGATTGGCCTCTCCATCTCATCCTCCCACTGGAAAGCAGCATATACAGGACCGATCAATAACCTGATCTAAGTTACTTGTAGACATGTCAGGTGAGAATATCTCCCTTTCTCAAAGGTTTTAAAGACCAGGTATCTTTGCAGAACTTAGGCCAGAAAACAACTTCAGATAAATTGTCATTACAGCAGAGAACAGCATAACCAGATCCACCCACATTGTTACACAAAAGTTTTAAATAGACAGGAAGTAATTTTATTGTATGCATTACTTTGTGGGGTCATTAGCTCAAGATATTCCTTTGCAACAGGATAAATTTCCATTTGAAAAGCATTTTCTGGAATGGTCATGTTGCTGAAGAGCCTGTTTGATAGGAAACAACTAGTTTATTTCATCGTGGGGTTTGCCACTAATTTCAGCAGCTGAAATCCTAAAACACTTCCAAAATCAATACCAAAATCCACTGCCATTACTAGGGCCAGGATTTCATCCTATTGTGTCACAACATATTATCCACTTAATTTAGTGCTGTCAAATTCAAAGTGAATGTAACCCTACAGGTCCCAGCCTTGTTTTCCCACAGATCAGTGGAGAGGTAAGAGAGGTGTTTAAGGACCTTCCCTGTAAAAAGATGGCATCAATTTCATGCCATCACTATGGTTAAAGCATGTGCACGTTTCCACCCCTTACCCCACCTCTGTCACTGGTAACACACACAGAGGTGATTACAGTCAAGTAGATTCTAAAGCAGGCCAGAGGCACTGGTATTTCCCAGTCATCATGTTACAGCCCCCAAGGGTGCCCATGGACACAGAAGGAAGCAGAGGTATGCTGAGTTCTGGCTGTACATGGAGTCTTGCTGTGGCACTGACAGCAAGGCAGCCTTTGCAGGGGTGAACAGACAAACACAAGCCAGGCCTTTCCAAAAGGTGAGGGGTGAACAGACAAACACAAGCCAGGCCTTTCCAAAAGGTTCTGAAGACCCCTGTGGCAAGCCTCCTATGGACTCAACCGAGGACTTCACAGGGACATCATACTTCTTTGACCTGACCTTCCTAGAAAACTTTGCACTCCAAATTCCTGGAAATCCTTGCATCTTAAATCAAACACCCTTTTCAACAGGTCCTTGTTGTACAACACTTACATTTCATGGCTTGTATGGTACTAATGCCGACTTTCTTCATTAAGTTCAATGGCATCCAAAGCAATGCCATGGAAGTGATTTTACCTGATTTCATTTTGCCTTGACTAACGTGACACAAGAGCAGGACAGGCCTTTCAGAAGAGGAAGAGTAAGGGAGTGGCTAGGTTCAGGTATCCATAACCATAAAGCAGAGGAGAAGGCTGAAGGCAGATGAGGAAATAACATCCTGCCAATATGCTTTATACTCAATTTGCCTGCTGGTCCCAAGCAAGTACCAGGAACCTCCTTGTCTTCTCAGCAGGGCAGACGTGCTGTACCCCACCATGGAAAATGTTGGGCCAGCAGAGCAGCCCACGGCTTGGCAAGGCCGAGGACCCTCTGGAGCATGGTGCCTGCAGCTGCCACAGCTCCCACCAGGACAGCTCACCATCCCAGCCCCCTCAGCTCTGGGGTACCAAGGTGAGGAATCCAAACACCTGCACTCAGTCCACACAGTCCCAGCTGCACAGACTGGTGGCTGACCTGTTCCAGCCTCAGGGCTCTGCCTGAACCCTTGGGTTCAGAAGAAAAAATGGATCTCTGGCAGTCAAGAGATCCCTTTTTATGGGGGCAGGATTATGGATTATCATTTTGTGTAGATCTCTGCTGTTCTCCACCTCCAAGCCTTTCTTTTTTTTTTAATAAATGAAAACACTCCAGAAAAGCTCAGTCTTCTTTTAAGACTTCTCTATTTCACTAACTTGTTCCAACCTCCATCACAGCTCTTTCCTTGTCAGCAACTGTACCACTGCGCAATACCTCTGCCCACGCACAAATGCACTGGTTGAAGGTACGAACTGGAATCTCTCTGTTAAAGGAACAAGTAGGCATCCCAGAGACTGACACAGCCGCTATTTGCATGTAAAAGAGGAAAAGAAGGTGCATGACTGAGCCCAAATTAGCATGAGCAAAGCCTACCACCGCATTCACAAACTACAGCTTGCACAGTGGTGCTAATAGAGCTGCACACTTTCCTCACAGAGAAGGATTTCTACCTCAGCTATAAGGAAACTTGGCTAACAGTGGTCCACAAAATTTAGTATGAACTTTTAAATCCCTATTTTTCAAGAATTTACAGAGTGCTAGAAAAAGAGAAAAACAGTGGATGCAGGGTGAGGTGGATATGCCCAGGTTTAATTTCATCTCCACTTCCAGCTTGATTCCTGAAGATGGCTACCTCAGCAAGAGACATGTTTTGTAAGGCCTCCACCACTTCTGTACCCTTAGATTTCTGAATGTCTAGAAACATTTACAGTTCTCAGTGCACCTAAAAATGAAAACCAAAATAAGCAGGGCCAATGCAGATCTAACACTCCATTTCTACCTTTTTGAAAAACGAGGACCATTTTTTTTCACCACGAGCTCTTCAAAGGAATGCTCTGGGGATTCGTTTATGTCTGCAAAGTCTTGCTGAAGACACACACCTCATAAAAGATTTCCAGATTCCAACACTCTCTTTGTCTCTCTGGCTACGTACAGAGATACCTAAGCATCCACGTCTGTGTATATACCTATCAAGTCAGAAAAAGAGGATTAGATGCCTCAGGAGACTGTTTAAGTACTGCAATTTTATTGGTCCCCCAAACCAAACTGCACTTTGAGGTCTTGTTGTAGAGAAGTTATAGACTCTCTTTACTTTATCATCACACTTCCATGGAAGCTGTTGGAACAATTCAGTGCCTCTGCTGTTTCCGCAGTAGGTTTAACTCATCTGAGGAACTAGAAAGAACAGTAAATGCAGACATTAATGGTAATAAAAATCAAAGCTAAGCCCTTCATGAAGAGAAACAAATTCCAAAATGAAAAATTCGATTACACAGTACCTGTCTCCTGTCTTGACTTCCTCGTTATACGTAGAAATTAACCCTGTCATTAAGTACTTTGATCAGGCTGTACATAAACAGCTTATAACGGCATGAAATCTACCACAGCAAGCAGGCAAATGAACGAGTGGAGAAATACTGACATTTGGGGCTGCTGTCAGACGTCAAGCGCTGCTACTCCCTGAGGGCCAAACTGCTGGAGTAAATGGGGTTACTCCGAGGATTAATTGTTCCCTCCTGGTGTGCACTACTTCCAGAAAGTTTCAGTAATAATATCTAAGAGGCTATTGTTTGGAGATCAGTGGCACTGTTTTAAGATCTTTGAGAGATTCAAGAGATTTATAAATCAGGCTGTTGTAACTGCTCTTAAACTAAAACTCAGTACAGAAATTCTCATCCCATGGTTGACCCGAAGCAGCAATCCCACCTTTTTAAAGTGTTCTGGGGTCAAAAGAGCAAAAGCAGTATTTAAGTTGGAATAGTCACTACCATCCATCTACTCAGAATTAAGGCACAAGAGGTGCTTGTGGTCAAATTGGCCCAGCTTTGAATTGCTCAGAAATCAGGTATGGCACCATTTCATGTACTTCAGCTCCAAATATTTGTCACTTACATTTGGAGAATTTCCACGCTCTAATGCACTTTATAAGCAAGACGTGTGGGCAATTGAGAGGTTTTTTTCTGGTTGGTTGGTTTGTCGGGATTTTAGAGCAGAAATTGCTTTCTTCTGGGCTGCATTTAACGAAATGTAACTTCACTTACTTGTGATACTATCTAAATTCTTTCTACATATGGACTGCTGCACAATCAAAGGTGGTCAGGCCAACAGAGTCTCACTCCAGCTCTGCCCCGGCTTGCCATCAGTCCCTTGCCATCTCTGAGCGCTGTTTCCAAGCTCTGTTTCCTGTTGGTTCTTCCCACCTCTTTGCTCAGAAGACCCTCAGCATGGAGACAGACTATGAGGATGACCAAGTCCAACATCCTCCCTTGAGCACTGCCTGGGACACTATTTTATTTAGGAATTACAGCTCAGATGCTCTCTGCTTTCCTAGGTTAGCTGTGATGGGGTTCTGAGGATTTGCCAAGTATACAGCAGACACAGACACAAGGGAGCAATCCTGACCCAAAAGAGGCAAAGACAGTTTTCCACTGTCTTCAAGATGGCCAAGATTTTACCTTTAACATCCTAATAAAAGCTTGGAAAAACACCAAGCAATCCCACAGATTACTTGTTTCTGTATGTATTGCTAAACATATTGTAGAGCAGACATTTTATTACTCCTAAAAGTGCTGAAGTCCAGTATTTCCTCCACTTATCCCAATCCATTCTTTTATCCTATTGCTACAATCAGCTCCAGGATATTATTGCAATACATTGTGCTATCAGCACAATTCAGACAAACTCAGCTACAGACTAAAACAACTGAGACAAAATAGCACAGGCACCACTGGGCTTCCCAGCCTTTGCTTTCATTCCGTAAAACTGCATAACTCTTCTTACTCATGCCCCACATACCAGTTGTGTGCCCACAAAAACGGTTCTTTCCAGATCCACAAATACTGACACTCCTTTCTGTACAGTCAAGTGAAGAGTGCAACCATTCATACCAACACAGGCATGCACCAGGCAACTAACACTGTACACTTGGACAGAGCTGGAGGAATTGGCCTCAGCTACAGAGGAGGTAGGCACTTTGAGGTAAAGGTCTATGACAGTGAGAGGGTGAGTAGTCACTCACCAGCCAGGCAGAGAGCAGAGGGACTGCAGGAGATGGGCAGCACAGAGGAACGGCGCTCAATGAAGACAACTTGGAGGAGATCGAATTACCCAGAGGCAGTATTTTTACACCTGGCTCTAACAAACCAGGCCAACTTCAGCACATGTATAGTTCCTAGAAATAAAGCAAATCAGACATTTCTTTTGATTTTGCAATTTGTGTTCCAATTATTTTACTTAAATATTGCTGGGTATTTTGCCCTCATTAAAAGTTGCAGTAAGGGAGTACCTGAAATTTCTAGCAAACCTAGAAGCACTTAACGATCCTGTCTGCAAATGCACATTACATATACCAACTACCATATCATTATCATTTGACATTTTTACAATATGCCAGCTTCCCTTCTAAAAACAATTCACTATTAATAGCAATTTTATGTAACTAGCAGCATGCATGGGATTTCTCGTAGATCCCATCCCTGAAGAAACCCTGGATTCAGCAAGGCAACCAAATCCTATATGCAAAGTCTTCCAGTGCTTACTCTCTTCCATTCACCTCTTCAGGGCTCTGGAGTTTGCTTTTGCTCTGTGGAGTCATCCAGCCTTCCTGGTGAACTGCAGGATACAGAGCAGATTAAGGGCTCCACTCCAGACCAAGCAAGACGTTTTTAAGCCTGTCTTACCTGTAAGTGCATGTGTTGCTTCAGTAACCAATGGTATCACCCAAAATACAGTCAATCAAGTTTTTAAACACCTCTCTGAACAGCTGATGTCATAAACTGGGAAAATGCTCTGGCACAGCTTAGGAGATGCTCTAGAAACACAAGTAATGTACTTTGGCACTGAAAATGTATCAGTCAGGAAAAGCGTAAACAAGAGCTGCAGAAGCAGCTACAGTGGCACTGCTTTTCAAAACACACTTAATGGCTGTTGGGAGCCAAGGCTCAGCCTTGTTTTAGGTTTAAAACTGAATTTGGGAAGGAAGGCAGCTGCCCAGAGACCCAGATGAGTCACAGAGGTTATGCGAGAAGATGGCCCATGTAAAGTCTTTCGGGGATGGTGAAAATTGTAGTCAAGATAAAGTTTCTTTTAAAGGTTTATTTTTACTAAATCTTTGTTCCTGGATTTACACTGGACTTAAATCAGTGTGTTACCTTTATTTCATCAGTAACAAACCCCAGCCAAGGAGAACAGCATGTATCTAAAGGCAACTGGATCCACCAGATAGAAACGAATGGTTGCAGTGTTACAGTATGACCCCCTTGAAGGAGATGAGGCCTGGGGCCAGTCCCACAGATACGACCAGGACACTCAGCACTGCAGTGGCCTTTGAAGCTAATGGGAATTGATGGTACTCAGCACCACTGAGGCTTGATCTCCAGAGAGGAATTTGTGATTTATCATGAGCTCACTGATTACAGCTGGAGTCTGTCACAAAGACAGAGCCTTGAAAGGAACTCAAGTTTTCAGCCCTCATGTACATGTACATCCATAGGTTTCCCTCTATAAGATGATGGATGATCCCCAGGCACACATCTGAGAAGTCGGTATCTCGGTACACTCACAGTGGGACCACCAGGGAAAACCTCTTCAGACAGCTGCAGTTAAACTCAGGTCACACAGGAGGAGAGCACTGCTTTGGCAGGTCCAAGCCTTCCTGACAGCAGGCTGGGGGCTTGTGGCTGGAAGAACACAGGCCTGTTGAAAAGGATGTGAAATGTAATTACCTTCAGGAGGTGATAAATGTCAGGAAAGCAGTACACAAAGCATTTCCAGACTAAAGTCAGAGCATCAAAGTGTGGAGCTCCTTAGTACAAGAGCTAACTCCCTTCCATATCCACAGGTCTCAGAGATGCCTTTAGGTAAAGGGTATGAGTCATGGGTACCTACAATATCCCTTCTGAGCAGTCTTTATCCATCACTCCGCCCTTGCTCC
This sequence comes from Myiozetetes cayanensis, assembly GCF_022539395.1. Taxonomy (NCBI): domain Eukaryota; kingdom Metazoa; phylum Chordata; class Aves; order Passeriformes; family Tyrannidae; genus Myiozetetes; species Myiozetetes cayanensis. The sequence continues at coordinate 31,085,225 of NW_026086605.1, forward strand.
TCTGCTAAACAGCCCTAGGGTCATGGAGAAATATTTTTTCCCCATTTTATCTGCACACACTTTCCAGAGATTGAATTCTAAAGAAAGAAGAAAGGAAAACATAACCACTTTCAGAGGCCAGTCCCTCTGCCAGAAGGTCTTGCTTCTTCATGAAAAGCATCATGGTGCACCTGCCATTGCTGCTTCCATTCAGAGCCATCTGAATGGTGCTGAGGTGCCTATTCCAGAGGCAGTAGGAATCCTTTGGAAACAGGTCCTGTTCTATTTTCTCTGCAGTCTGTATTTGCATTCAGACTCCATCACTTCTGATTACTGGGTAGGGAGGGTTGATATACCACAGGTTTCTTAACAAAGTAAGACGATCTTGCCTTTTGGAAGTCTCTCCCTGTGCTCTTTTGATCCAAAGAGACTTCCCAGCTGATAGCACAGGGTAGATCTTCAGTGACTGCAAATGAGCAGTGCTCTGCTGAATTTCTTGGATTGTCAGTTATTTATACCATTCAAAGATCCTCCATACCATTCAAACTACTGCTCTGCATATTATGCACTCTCTTCCCCAACAAGTTTAGGTACCACAACTGAGGGAACAAAATCAACAGTCACAACATCTCTTTCCCCACTGCTGCTCTTCTCCTCTCCTAGGCCTATCTGCATTTTCTGCCCCACCTCCACATATATAATTCAACTGAATTTGGTTAAAAACATATTTTCAACCACTTGTCAAATTTGGATTACACTAGTCAGGACTTCCAAAGTTACACTGGAGGAAGGGCACACCAGAGGCCAGATTTTAATGGCACGCTGAAAACTCCCCAAAACGTTCAGCACCTGCACTGATGGAAGCCTGAAGAAGAGCTTCATTACACCTCCACAGTACCAAGGGCTCTGGGGTGGGACCTCACAGAAAGGAGCAGAATCCTGGCAAATCCTGTGCTCTAGGGACTGCCTGAGCCCCAACCCAGTACTCCAGAGCAGCTGGATACTCCACAGGCATCTACTCCAAGCAGCAGTGGAGGAATAAACACCCCCTTCAAATGGAGGCCCACCTCTCACTGCAGCAGTGGGTTGAAAGCAAGACACAGGGAACTTTCATATGGACAAAAGTAGGAATGGCATTCCCACCTTTCTTTTAATACCAGTATGCAAACCAGCTACCTATGAGAAGATTAGGCCACTTATTTCCTTCTGACAGCCAAGCTTCCCTCAAATGACCAGCAGAGTAAATGAGATTTCAATGTGGGCAAGCAGGAGGCCAGACACAAGTCTAGAAGTAAGGCGGTTTATTTCTTACTGAGCAGCTTGATAGGAGAAGTGCCATGGTCATTCTTTCTAATTTCAGGGACCTTTTAAATAAAGTTCCACTCCAGAAGTCAAGCATGAAAGGAGAGGAATGAAAACTCTTTGATAGATAAGATATTACTAGAGACTGTCAGAAGCTTGCTAGGAGAATGAAGTAACACTCTGGATACTGTCATTGGAAACAATAATGAAAGAGTACACCATTTTCTTAACTGAAGTACTATCAAATCTATGTTACTGCCACACAACATATTTTTCGTCCAAAGGTGCCAATTTCAAGCTATGACTATTGATCTCTATCTAACACTCAAAATTAACTGCACTACTAAGGAAAACTGGCACCAAATCGTTTGAGAACATCAAACAGTAAAAAGCCAATGGGGTCAAATCAAGGTCAGAATTTGATGAGTAGGGTGTCAGAAATTTAATCCATTTTGTCTAAGATAATGTATAGAGCCAGTATTGGGGCTTTTTTTTTTTTGCCTTTCTTTTCTGTATTTTTTTTAAGCTAACTTCTCTCAAAAATATCAAAAAGCAGACGTCAACTTTTTTTATGAACTTTTTTCCATGACTGGAGAGAGAAAAGATTAAATGGACTGCAACACAGATGGCAATTATGCCTGTTTATTTCCTAATGAGTCACGAGATTATTTTTTGCATTCTGCCACATCATTTCAGAATACAAGAAAACCTTATCTTGAAGGAGACTTGAGGAGACAGAATAACACTTTTAAAAGTCCCAGTCCAGCAAGGGACTTAAAAAAAACCAACCCCCCCCAAAATTTTAACCACAAGTGAAGTCCCATTCACTTACATTCAGAAATGATATGTAAATCTGTTGCACCAACTGGTGAATGTGGTGGCTATCAAATTCATTAGTGGTCTCATGACAAAATATTCAACAACTCCCATAGTGCCATGCTGCATTTACAAATCAGCTTTTGGAGAAAATTAAGCCCTGCACTGTGGACAGAAGAGGCTTCCCCTCTGCCCCCCCCCCAGAGCTGGGGATGCCCCTGCCCTCTGACCATCTCCCATATCCCCAAGATATTCCCCAGGCTCAGAGACTTGACCAAAATCCCTTATAGACTGAAGCCCAGACCCAGAAAGGCCACACTCAAGGCAGCACAGCCGTGAGCACACTGACCCAGCGCTGCCTGGGCTCCCAAACTTGGCTGGGTCCACTTGCTTTTAAAACCCAGGTCAAGTAACCAATTCGACAGCGGCAACACCGTCTGCTTCTCACATCACACTCTTGCAATTAACATGCTCTTGAAAGGAAGCATAAGATATGCATTCATCAGTTCAAACCCTTGTCTCTCACCACCTCAAAAAATGCCTTAACCACATGGTTTTGGATAGGGGACTACCCTCTAAACCTGCTGAAATCATGCAATAAAAATTCAGGCTTTGATGCTAAGAGGGCTGAATCTTCAGCCTAGTGATTAGGACACACGGTTGAAAGAGAATCCCTTATCTGAGTACTTTTCATACGTTTTAGGCAGTAACTGGAGGTGGATAATATGAATTCAGATCTTGTCAGGAAGAGTCTGAGTGTGACCTCCCACCTCCTACCAGCATACACAATATGCAAAGGAGGATCCATTTTAAAGGGAGAGCAAGACATACGCTTCTTTCTGGAACAGCACTACCTCCGTGCTGGAACACGCTTTCTGCAGTAGTAGGTAAAGACATCTCTCCTGAGAGAGGGCTGGTACTTCAGAAACACCCATATCCTCCAGACATTTCTGTTTCCTGGCTCTAGGGGGTCCCCCTCAGTGTCTCGGGATTTCTGCCAGCTTTGGGGAGCCTCAGGATTATCTATCCCAAGGAAGTTCAAAGACACACACAACTGATGTGGCAAAGATAGGGCACAGTTAGGTTGAATAATTTGTTACCTAAAAATGCTTCTGACAGATGGCAAAGCTGTTCTGGAACACTGTGAACATAACAGATTTTGGGACAGGGTGCTGAAGAGAACTGCTTTTAGTGAAAAGTTGGATTTTTATCAAACTGACCTTTTCCACTCCAAGTGCCTGCTTTGCATAGAAAATTGCAAAGAAAATTCCAAAATTTGATAAGAAATAGAACATCCCAGTGACTAAACTGGATTTATGGTTTGGATGTCATTATCCTTCATGGACCAATAGCTGCAACTGGGTTCCATGTCCAACATGCATCATTGCTAAATATTCTCACGATGTATCCCAACAGCACAAGACAACAGAAAACCATTATTCACATTTAAGAAGTCCAGAGTTTAAGGAAGAGAATGGACCGTTTACCCGGAAGACTTCCAGTTCCTTCATCTGACATGGAAACCAGTTGCTCCTACCTTGTTTCCCTCCCCAACCTCCTCAAAAAAACCTGCAGTTTTCCTCAAGAAATAAAAAATTCACCATCCATTCTAATTATCAAGGCATTTTCAGGCTATATTCCTAAGGAAATGAGGCTCAGTTGTTGGCAGTGCTGTCCATTTATCTGTCCAACGGTCAGTTCTGTGTGCCTTCCCTTCCTGTCTCCTCAACGCCTTCAGAAACTACCCGACAGACAGGGAAGGGGGAAGGAGCTGTGAGCACTGGGTGGGAAGAGTAGATATAAAAATCCTTAGTTCTGTTTTGATATTTTGCAACCACAGTACAGATCTACACGACAGATCAGCAAGTCTCTGAGGTTTGAGAGGAAACACTGCCAGAAGATGGTATTTCTTTCCCTTTAAAAAAAAAAAAAAAGGTGAAACAGTTTATTGCTAGGTGTTGTTTCGCATCTGAAACTTTCAGTTTCGGTACTTGTGTGACGTCTATACCAAGTGGAGAAGGATCTTACTAAAACCTTCCAGGATGAAAACCCTCACACCAGCCGGTCTAGACATTCTCTAGCAAATACAAAAGTGGGATTAGAGGGTGCTGCTATTTTGACTCAAATAAACAGAAAAATTAATTAAAACAAAAAAACAACGTCTTGAACAAAAACAGGTGAACATTAGCTAAAATCAAGTTTAGTTTGAGATGGTGAAATGCTACAACATAGCTTATTGAGGTAGAGTCATTAAAATACCAAGAACTTCTCAGGGCATGTATCAAAGTACATATTTGTCTTATGGTTACATAGAAACTTTTTCTTAAGTAAGAACCTAATTTTCTAAATGAGAGTGAAAACCTGACTCATTGGCTTCTATTCGATACATAGCTTTCTGCATACCTAGCTATTAAGATCTTACTGAATTTTCAGTGTCTACTTAGTCTCTTGGTTTACTTTAAACTGTTCTTCTAAAAAGTTTCACCTAAATGAGAGGAAAATCATTGACTTCTGATAGCTAGGAGAAAGAATCATGGGGCACAAGGAGACACTAGAGTTAAATTATACACATCTGTCAGTCAGAAGGCTTTCCATTTGTTTTGGAATTGACTTTTAATAGATATTTCTTTTTTTTCCCAATTCCTGGTAATTGTCCTGTTTTCTGTACACATATTCCATAGAAGAGGCAAAGGTTACCGGTGTAGTAATATTACCTCTGTACGATACTGTATGTTTTTAATCAGGCTCACTCCCACAGTGATTTCCATATCTAGCCACTTGCTCTTCTTACTTCTTGATAAGTGATGGCCTTATCAGGAAGCCGGGGGCGAGTCTGTTACTGCTCTGAGTAAACAGCCTAAAGGTCATTTTAGATGTTGGCTTTGACACTCTTCGTTCAGTAGCCACCCACCAAAGCTGTCACCAGTAAGTTACCCTCATGGAAAAATAGCCTTTCAGTGGGTTCTGTTGTCTCTTCAATAGAAGAACCCACCAGTGGGCACTAAATGATGAAATGAGGAAAATTCAATTAAATTCCCCTCAGAGATACCTGACAGAGGCTGGTCTGAGGTCAGGATCCAAGTGCTGGAGGTCTTCCCTGAGTTCTGCTAAGGTTTGGGGAAATCCTCGAGTTAACGGAGTCTCTGAGTCCCAGTGTGTCCCCATGGGTGCTCAAGGGGACACGCCCCCTGGCCAGTGCTCAAGGACCTTTTAATTGAGGCTTCCCCCAGCAGAAATGACAGCAACGGGAGACATCCCAGCTCCATGCACACAACTGGCCATGTGCACTGGGATGTGAAGGGTAAAACCCATGGCTAGCATGGCACCCCACTTCAGGTGCTACATACACACCACTGCCCTCCAGCCCAGACTTCTGCAGCAAGTATTATTTCTCTCCTGCTCCCACAAGATTCATGAGTAGATGGCACAGCTCTGCTGAAATAGCTGCATCCACTGCTGAGTGTGTTTCCAGCACACACCAGCACTCTGCCTCCATCAGTAGAAGGTTGTTACACTACAAGCCTGGCCACCTTCTCCCACACACCTCTTCAGCATGAAAGCAGGAAGAACCCAGCAGACAGGGCTAGAGATACCATCATCCTGCAAGAGGAGAAGAGTTGCGTGACTAAATTTAAGATCCAGAGCAAAGACCAGAGCACCCACAGGGCTGATGCAGCAATATACCTTGTATTGACAGCTCTGCAGGCTGATCTGTGCATATCCCACGAGGGACACCACCACCCAAAGCAGAATGCAAGGTTCATTACAGAATGACCATTGAAGTTCCTTAAGGAAACTTCCCACAAACAAGTAATTTTCTTTCCAAAATCAGGTACTTCAGGCTCCCAGGCTCTCATCTTAGGCACCTGAAGATAGAATATTTAAAAGATACGGAACAGACAACTCTCACTGAAGTCACACGTAAAAAGTTACTGTGGACTCAGGCCCCCAGGATGCTACTCTGGTATTCCCTGGTGCTTCACCTCTCTCCCCTCGGACCAGCATGCAAACAACTTAGTGGCAAGGCACCTCAGATACTCCCTTCTCCCAGGCTGAACACAGGACCTCCAGTAACTGAGGCACAGTGTCAAACCACTCACCCTGCTGGAACACATGGTCTGTGTCCACTTTACAAAAGTGGGAAAGGCACAGCCTGACCTCCTTGTCCAGCTAGAGATAGGTCTGAGTCTCTCCTAAAAAAAATGGATTTATCCAAGAGAGGGGACAGGCTGTGCTGATACATTATCTCCACTGTTTTGTTAAGACAGGTTCATGCTTGTACATGTGTTGTTACATTTCTACATGAAGTATCATCTTTGTCTCACCTCTGTGTAGTTAAAAATGAAAAATAAAAAAAGCAGAACCCTGAAGAACAGCTAAGGGAAGAAAGGGAAGACAGTAAATATATGTGTATTCTTCAAAGATGTTGCTGTCTTTTCAGAGCCAGACACACCCAGGCTACTGCATCCACCAGCCCCTTGCTTCAAGACACACAGTAGCTACCAGAACATCCTGTTCTTCTGTCCTTCTTTTCCACATGCTTTGTGGAATCCATCTGTAGCCACTGTGACCTCTGGCCCTGCCCTCACAACCAGCACAGGCTGTTCTGCTGCCTTTAGAAATGGAATTTCTAGTTTTTTGAAGTCATTCCTGGTACAATTCACTTCAAGTGGCATTATCATGCAGGTGCTAATAGATAAAAACTACTGAGGACACATCCCATTGCTCTTTTTCCCTCCCTTCACTCCACAATAAAGAGAGCTCAAGACTTCAGAGACCTTCTCAAAGCAGCCAAGCCCAGCTTCCACAGAGCCCTGTATGGGATTGTATAGGTACAGCCAGAGCTGTTTCCTCCAGACATGGGGCTCCATTTTCCAGTACATAATTTTCACTTTGCGCTAAACAGACAACAGAGTGTGAAAACTCCCTTTTTTTGGGTTTGACATTATCGTACAGACAAGAAAACCATCTGCAGTTTTCAGCTTCAGCTTTTGCTCAAAGTTGGGATCTTTCTGGTCCTTTTCCCAATACATTTTCCAGCCCAGACACTAATTCAGTCTGCTCCCTGCTCCAGCCGCTCTCCCGTTCTGTGAGCAATGTCTGCTTCCTAGCACGATTCAGGAGTCACTAAGCAGCTCCTGAGCAGAGTGCTTATAATCCCAGGGTGCCATATCACAAAGCATATCCTTGAATCCGGTACTCACCCGAAAAGGGTAGGAGCATGCCTGCTGCTGCACAGCCCAGCACTGCTCCCTCACGAAGGGTAGAACAGCACAGGTGGAGCTTCCCTGCAGTCCGATATCACAACCTGTCATATCTTCCCAGTTAAAGAAATCTGGGTAAAGAAAACACAAGCTGTATTTAAGCAATAATACCTTCTGGGAATGTCTAGCAACAAGTGCTCTGAGGAAGGAGCTGTGCCTCTGGCCCTTACCTTCACCAGTCAACAGCTCTCAGGCCGAGTTAAAATAGCTGACTTAAAAGTCACAAGTGCTATTCTCAACAGTAAAATACAAAATTTTTTTAAATGTACCTTTTAACATGCTGCACAGTTAAACAAGTCTTGCATGTTACCATGGATATAATTTCATGTTTATAAGACTGGTCTTTCCTGGCAGCTAAATGCCAGCATGAGAACAAATAGCAGAGCAGGATTTCGTTTGGCATTTTGCTCTGTTTAGGATAACAGCTAACTACTTTTTCTACTAACAAGCCTTTGATATTACTAGAGCTTCTCTAGGAACAGAGTTCATCTCATTGACGTTAAACACATTATCCTCCGGTGTGTGTGAGCAGAGCCCTGAACTCTGCGGCACCACGCATGAGAATCAGGATCATAGGGTCAAGCCCAAGTATGTTTACATATCTGCCATGGCTGATATCAGACAGGATACAGTGTATGAACTGAGTTAGAACTAATTTTTATTCAGAATAAAAACATGATCAATTCTGGTTAAAATAAGGCACTGAAGTTAGTTTTTTATTGGAGGAGAGGAGCAGTTTTGTTCCACAGCGTCCCAGAAAGACTCTCTAAAATGAAATTGCTAAATTTATATCAACTTGAAATCAGCTGCATTCACGCAGAAAGGGCAATTAATAGAGCAAGAATAAAATCCAGACTGGCAGAAAGGTGTTATCAGCTCAGAACACCAAGTCTAAATGCCTCCTTCCCATCCACACCTAATTACTTGTGCCCACATCTATTTCAAGGATTGTGTGTATCTCTAGCCCTACTGAACGACTTATGTGGCAAAAGTCACCTGCTCTTCAGTGGGACAACACTTCATCCCTCAGTGAGTAAGTCCGGGAATAACTTTTGCCTGCTGGTTGGTAACATGTAGGATTTTATCAACTCAGCCGCTATTGCTGGGAGATCTGAAAACAAGATATAAGTGTACAGACTGGGGATTACACCACACTGTGTCCCTCCCAGTCACGCAGCCAGAGTGTTTACCTGTGTCTGTGTGTTGCTGCCATGAAAAATTCTGTACCTATTTCAGTGTCAGAGACACGTATCAGTCAAACCTGACTTCAGCTTTTGAAGTGGGTGGAGAGCAACACCGCCCCTCTCCTGTGCTGAAGTCTGCAACAAAACTGCATTTTACTCACAAACATATATCTGTAGTTCTGCTGTGTTCTGACTTTTAAAAAAAATAATCTCATTGGACAGACAGCACCAGCAAGTTTCTCCACTCTGTGGAGTGTCTTCACAGCCCTCCCACAGAGTGAATATGACTCAGACAAAACTACTAAATTTAGGGCATTGGTATTCTATGTGTTACGCTGGTGTTCATACAAGTAATGCCTTAAACAGTAAATTTCTGAATTAAGCATTCAGGCATCTTTTCTGTGCTGCATCTGCCAGTGAAGCAGAACAGCGATGAAGGTGGGCTGAGGAGGAGGTTATTTGGATCATGATTGGGGTTGTGTTTTGGCTAGAGCTGTGTGTGAATTTGAACGAGGTTTGCATGCACTTTTAGAACTGTCTATTGACCCCATATCGTGATGTTTGATCTCAACCGATGAGATAGTGCAAGATTAGCTGCCCTTGGGAGATTCCCTTCATCTCAGGCAAGAGAGGCAGGCTTTGACTCACAAATGGGGATGATTTCTCTTGGGATGACTAGATCAATTCCCACTTCTCAGCATCCAACTCACCCATCCCTCTGACGTTCCCCTCCTGCAAGGATGGCTCATGAAGCAGCTGCTGAACTGCTGGTTGCAAATCCATGGAGTCAATTAAACCAGTACTTCTGTAATTCTGTATAAAAGTACATAGAATTACTGAAAGTTTATAATTTGCAAATCAGCCCCTGCTTCACCAGCCCCAGCAACAACCATCCCTGTAGCAAGGGCAAGGTACTCTCGAAGAAAGTAGTGATGGTTAAGCAAAGATGAGAAGTTCTGTGGCTATCACCCACAAGTCAGGGCTTTGCAGAGAGATCAGCCACGTGGCCACCACCCTGAAAAAGGGCCAGCAAGACGCTGGGCATGCAAGGAGTAGAAGATGCAATGAGCAGGATGAGAGGAGGATGGGGAGAAAGAATGACGTTGATTGAGGCCGTCTGTCCTCTCTTGACTGATTTGTTGGTGATTTTAGGCAATGTGAGACTGAAATCAGGCCAGAGCCTGGTCAAGAGGCCACACTCCTCCAGGTTGACCACATTACCTGCTGAAGCCAGCAAGAGTTTTGTGTGGGTATCTCAGGTAAGGACACAGAAGTAATGACTTATCTATTAATGAACTTTGGTTCTTTATCTGTTTGCCAGATGCCCCCAGAAAGGCATGGTTTTCTTAAATATTTTTGGTTTTTGAAACTGCTGAATAATCTTTACAAACACAGTTCATGATCTGTTACCCAATGAAAACCATGCAATTGCTAGAAGCAATCTGAGCTGTTTACATGGCACATTTCTATCACATGCCCTTCCTTTGTTCCTCATCATTAGAGCACAACTCTTTAATAAAATTAGGCTTATGCAAAAACATTGTAACATTTTCAGATAACCTGCTGTAGCCTCCAGGAATGCTTCTGCTGGTCTGAAGTGCAGTATTTCAACCTGGGAAGTTGGGCATTCTTGTCTTAGGTTCTGCAGAGCAGATAAAGAATAATTCTTTTCAGTAAAACCCAAAAGCTGTACTTGTATGAACACCTTCCCTGAGGAAAATTTCCATAGTACAGTGTCTTTCCCTGTCCTGACCCCACCTGAGAATCAGTGATCTTAAAAGACCCCAGAGTGCCTAGTTTATAGAATGTTAAAAAAACATGCCTAGAGGTGATCTGGAGGGATTATTTAATCTCTTCACTTGCTGTAAAGCAGAATAAGTAATTTAGACTATCTCTGAAAAACATTTGTCACGCTTGTTCTTGCAAAAATTCAGTCAAGAATATTCCACTTTCTCCCTAAGTTATCTGTACCATGATTTTACTACTCATGCAATTAGAACATTTGAGCTGTGTCTCCTCACCTTATCACTTCATCAACATATCTGTGCAACCAGACAACTCTGACTGGGTCAAATTACCCAGTCTTATCACCCAGATTTTGACTGGTAACCCAATCAGAGAATATAATCACATATGATGCTGAAAGCCAAGATCAAGATCAAATGAATATCTGTCTGATATCTACTTCATACTAGTTGCCCTATAAACTGAGAAACTACATTAGTTAAACATTAACTACTCTTGGCAATTTTAATCTTTTTAAATAATTTTACAATCCAGGTCTGTACAAACTGACAGTCTGTCCAAGAATCCAAACCTCTTTCTTATGTGGATTCATATTTCCAGCTTCATTAACCATTCCTTCTGTTGATACTTAAAGGGAGCTTGTAAAAAAAAATGGGGACAAACTTTTTAGCAGGGTCTGTAGGATAGGATGGGGTGATGTTTTTAAACTAAAAGAAGTCAGAACTGGACTAGATGTAAGGGAGTCATTTTTTACAATGAGGGAAGTGAAACACTGACACAGTGAAACCCCAAGCTGGTGGATGCCCCATCCCTAGACACAGTCAAGGTAAGGATGGACAGGGCCCTGAGCAGCCTTTTCTAGTTGAAGATGTCCCTGCCCACTGCAGGGATAGTTGGACTAGATGGCCTTTAAAGGTCCCTTCCAACCCAAACCAGCCTGTGATTCTATGCACAGGTAAGTCCTCCTTGGTAAGGCTCAGCTAAAGTAGCTCCCCAGTAACTTCCACCTTGTGAAACTAGAGTTGCCTCAACATATCCCAAGATGGTAATACATTGATATTTTTTTTGCCATGTTGCCTTTCCATGCAATATCTACATAAAGTGTCCATTGCCACTGACATTTGGCTAAAAAGTGCTTCCACAAGTCAATCAAAAGGATCTTTCCACTCATCCCAGGCAGGTGGCTTAAATTACACCCACCTGTCAAATAGGCTTTGCTCTTTCTCTCTTTCTAATTTCACCAGCCAAGTCTGTTCTTCATTATTCCACAGCTTCAGGACAAGCACGGATAATGCTGCTCCATCTCTCCTGTCCTTACAGAGTGAGCTGTATGAATGCTTTAGTCCTGTGACTGACCCCAGCAAATTTCTAACACGCCTATTAAGTATTTAATTTGAGTCTACACTACCATGTCAGGTTCTTTTCTCATGTTTGTACTGACATTGCCCTCTTAACCTTCCAAAGGTGCTACTGTAATATTCACTCCTTTAAACTGTTAACTTTTGCTCTGGCCTCTTTCAAACTGAGCATACAAGCCCTTTTCTTCCTAGGCTGGTGTATGGTGCACTATGGTGGAGCCCCCCATCTTAGATGATGTTTCTTCATCATCTAAGAGAAATTCACACCCCTGCCTTCATAAATCTGACATTAGCAAGTGCCAAACGCCTTATTTCCTTTTGATTAAAAAATGAAGTGGCTTGAAACACTTCATTTCAATGAGTTGAACCAAAGCAAAATATTCTAGTTTGACCCAGTTTGACATCAGTTTGTGTCACCTGTCCAGAGTGAGGCTCTCTGTCCCTTTTTCCCATGATCCAGCACTACAGTAGGTAAGAAGGGAGACTGCAACACACCCTTGGTTAGATAATGCAGAGGCTGAGATAATGCTGTAAGAAATAATCAGGATACAATGCTACCTGTCCCAAAAATACCAGCAGCTCATGCAAATGGCTCAGACTCAACATTAAGTAACCCACAGCAACACAACAAACTGTTTTGAAATGGATCAAACTGACTCAAAGCAAAATATTTCAGTTATACCTTCCTAGTGAGTCCTTCTTAAATTTCAACTTCACAGAATTTTTGCATAAAAGTCACTTCAACACCAAGTATTTTTTAACATAATATAATTAGCAACTGTAGAAATAAATCAGTCATCATGACTTGCTGCACAAGAAGATCAGAATACTGATTCATACATACTTTATATACACTGAATTGCTTCATAAACCCAGTACTTTTACATCTTCTTCATAACATGACAGTTCAAAAGGAGGTCTTTGCACTCCAATGCTTGGCACATGATGGGAAGTGATGCTAATCATGGGAACAACCAGAAAATTCTTTTGAACCAATTAGATGGCACCAGTCACAATGACATTAGTCATCCGCTCCTCGATCTGAGGAGAAGGAACCAAAATTGTCATTCATCTACTCCTGAACTGCAAAAAGACATGAGGGAAGTGTACTATTTCCCATTCTTATTGCTATGATCGTTACACAGAGCAACACAAGCTGCTTTTTTCTGTTCCTGTTCTAGGAGAATGGTGGTTACCCTCTGTGCAGGTTTCAAGAGAGACTTTGATCTCATTTATGTGCTTCATACTCCCTCTGTCCTTGCTTGATCAACATGACCAAGAAAAAACAGGACCATAAAACTCTACATGGGAAGAAGATACACAACCTGATGCCATGAATCTCTGCAGTGTATAAGGCCAAGGTGAGCGAGATGTGACTGCTGCTTAGCAAGGACAGTGACAGAGGAAAGAGCTGTCATATGTGGTGCCAAGGCTCTGCACACCAGTGAGAATAATAAGAAAAACATGAGAAGTGGTAACCAATGTGTGGAAAAGTGCACACACAAGGAAAATCTCCCAAAAACTTGATGGTGGAGCATCAGGAGGGTTCAAAGTGGAGGAGTGGAAGAACAGACCCGGGAATGCCACTGGAACAGAGAGGCAGACTGCCCTGGAGTAGCCAGGTTAACAAACCACACACCAAGGTCTTCACACTGCTGAGATCAATGAGATATGTACCACTGATCTCAGTGAGCTGAGAGGTGTGGCAAGTCCAAGGAGGAACTGGTAGGCAGGAGAGGCTGACCAGACCCTGTGTCCCCACAGCACGATGGCTTGGGCACCACAGAGATGCTGGTGTAGCAGTCTATCACTTTCACCTCAGTCAGCAGACCAGACAAGCAAACACTCTGGTGAGCACAGACACCTCTGTGTAGGATGTTCCAATGTGAGAGACACCCCTGAAACACTCAACAGCTACAAACATCTCCAGGGCACACACTAGCCATTCAGTATTTCAGCTCTTGAAATCCCTCCAACACCTTGTCTTTGAAAGACAGGAGTAGTGAAAAAGAGGATGAAAAATCAGAAATACCAACTCTTCTGACAGAGGGGTAAACAGACAAAGTTAATAGTAAAGTAATATTCTAGAGAAGCCAAAGATTGATCTCTGGTTTGGGAAGTCCAGATGCATCTAGCACACCTGTGGAAATTCTGCCAAGGTTTTCACGGCAATTGGTCCTCTGCAATAACAGTTTGCTTCACTGCCCAATTAGAATTTGGCCTTTAAAGACTTCATGGAGTTAATCTTCAGCTACAGCAATCAGAGCTGCTGCTTTCTAGAAGCAGGATGATCTTGAGCAGGAGACAATTATGCCCCAGATCTCAGACTGGTAGGGTGGTTTTCTCAGGGGAGCTACATCTCACAGCTTCACAATGAAGGGAAATGTTATCCATGGCATGAAACTCCAATTCAACAAACAAACTGGAAACTTTAGGAGAAGCCATGTTAACAGATGGTACCAAATCCAAGTGGCAAAGATCACAATTATTTCTTCAGATTTTGCATTTTGTCTTTTGTGTGTGTGTGCTTCAGCCCCAGAGAAGCAGATTATGACTCAAGATGTGGAGTTAATTAAACTATAACACACTAAAAGGAGATTTGGCTGTGTTGACATATCTGGAGTGTGGTACAGCAAGATGCTCCTCTGTAAACACTGAGATGCCTCCCCAGGATTTCTCATAAAAAATGAAATAATTCAGATTATCTCCGTAAGTAGTCTTGGATTTGAATGCCAACACCAGAACTAAAGCATGCCTGAGCTAGAAAAATCAGATCATCTAAGACCATATTTATATATGTATAAAAAGAAGATGAAGAGGGACAACAGCAATAGCAACTGTGTACTGCAGTTGTTGCTTGGTCTCACCTCTCTACAGCCAGCTGCACTGCATCCAGATTCATTCTCTTCAGGAGATGGTCTCCAAAACTCCCTGATTTGTCTTCCACACTGTCCAGTAGGAATAACTTGATCACAGCAAAATAAGACTCACAGCAGCTCTCCTTCTCCCAGAGAAAGAGGGGTCTTCCAGAAACTGTAAGGATGCCATTTTAATTATGTTCCAGTGCTCGTTTAAGCATGGTGCTGTTGGCACCATGCTTAACATCATAAAAGGTGGCCCCTGCTTTGCCTGGTATGAATGAAGCAACACTGACCTAAGAGGTGCTGATGTGTCCCACAGGAAAGGGGACAAACTTTCGGTCCATTACATTTTTATCTTCTCCAGCCTCTAAGTGACCTGGATATGCTGCTGGCATGAGGAAATAAGGAGTGAGGTTTCTGATAGATGTACTCCACTGGCAGCTTCTACTAGGCTTTAAGATACAGTGGCAGAGCACTGGAACAGGCTGCCCAGGGAGGATGTGCAGTCTCCCTCTGGAGATATTCCAAAGCCACCTGGACGTGTTCCCGTGTCACCTGCTCTGGGTGACCCTGCTTTGGCAGGGAGTTTGGGCTGGATGATCTCCAGAGGCCCCTTCCAACCCTAATGATTCTGTGCTATGTCCAACAGCTGTCTATGTACATCCTGCCAGAAGTTACAGCAACCCCTGCAGATTCAGCAAAAGGGAGCCTCTCTGTGTCTCATCATGCTCACTGAAGACATGGCAAAGAAGAGCTCTGGCCACATGCAGAATGCTCAAGCATCTGCAGCACATCGATCTGTCTGTGGGCAACAGATGCCTTTGCAGACATGCAGCACTCCAGGCTCCACTTATGCTCGTTTGCATCTAAATACTGCTAATTGGAAATTAAACTCACACTTCCCTGGCTCTGAGCAAGAAAAGCATGCCCCTTTAGCCTAGAGTTAATGTCTAGGCTTGGTTAATCATCCTGGCTCTCTCCACCACCAGCAGAGACAGACAGTGCTGCTAGATGATTCACTCTCATACATTCCTAATGAATCACTCTGGCTACCTTCAGTGATGAGGGAGCAGAGAGCATCCATACACACTGACTAGAGACCTGGCCTTCAGACAGCTCAAGGAAGATAAGATACATCCCACCTGAATGGCCTTTTCTTTTGAATGTGTGTAATGGTCAAGGCAAACGAAAAAGGAACCCAAACCGTGGCTTCTTGACACAATAACCTACAAAACTATCATGAAAGCAGTAATCCAAACCCACTAATGTCAGTGACAATAACCCAGAAGGTAATTCCCGTAGAAGTCATCAGCTGTTCCCCATGAGACCCAAGTGTGCCACAGCCTTCCTGTGTGCCGATGTGTATCACATATCTGTCCAACAGAGAGGCCACTGCCAATTCACATGCTGTCTATGTTTTCAGTCAGAGAAGAAAAGAAGCCACTGACCCAACAGCTTGGAAATCAGGTCACGAGATTCCTTCTGTGTGATCCTGGTATCCTGCATGAAACTTTCTGTCCAGACAAACACCTATAACCCTGTGCTGTCAACATAGCTTTGATTTATATCCTTGGCTTGGCTTCCACAGTACTTTTAACCCTTCTGTAGAGGGTCTGCTTGGGCCCAAGATGCACAGCTGGGGAAGTGGCAGGGAAAAACATGGCTCTGGCAGTGGGAAAGCAGCTAGACTCTCCTGCTGGCTTCAAAGCTTTTGCGGGGGCACACCAGGCAGGGCAGGCTGCCAGGCTTCTCTCAGCAATAGCTGCATTGCCAGGAAGCAAAAATGACCCAAGGGATCCACTACATCACACAGAGGTACGAGATTTGCACACACAGACCTTGTGCTCCAGTGGTCCTGGCTACCCATTCTGCAGAGGGGGTTCTGCCATGCCCATGAGAGGGCAGTTCAAGATCCACTGGAGCAGGCCCAGGGGCTGGATCAAGTTCCACTGGCTCTGAAACACTCAGCTGTGTGGTGTCACACAGCCCTTTATCTCCTGAGGGGAATGGGATCTTGTGCATTTTCATTCTGAACACATTAAGCAGGTATCTCGATGAAATACAGCACAGTCAGGCTCTGAAAAGATTCCCTGTAGGTGTGAAGACTGCGAGTGGCACACATCATTCTTCATTTAACGCTTTGTTGATTGCTGACTTGCGGATTGTTCTCCCTCTGAAATATCCTACCCATTCTTTCCACATGGGAATGTTGACCAGAGTAATTGAGATGTCTTTACACATAGATTTGGCATGGAGTCTGCAATGGCAGTGACATACTGATCTGGCTGGGCTTGTACCTACCCTGTGGCTGAGGCAGGAGAGCAAATGTCTGCAGTGTCTATGTCAGCTCCATCTGGAAAGAAAAAGGGTTTCTCTTTGAGTCAGCACACAGTGTCAAGCAGCCAGGCACTGACTGCTCCAATGGGCTCCTCAAGCTTAGGACAACATCCCTCACCAACCAGCTTTTAAAAGATCAGTCACATCCAAGCACATGCCACCAGCTGAAACAAGCCTATTAAGCAACATGAACTGAACGCTCTGAAGGCACTACTTACAGCAGTTTGTCCCGTACTACTCCTCAGAAGATCCTATTTCCAAGGCTTATAAATTAACCAAGTTCTGCATTTGCTGCAGGCAAATACACCACAAACCAAGAGCAGCAGGAGCACACAGTCCCTTCCCTGCAAGTATTTCATAAATAATAAAAATCAGTCTATGAAAGATGGGAGAAGACTATCAAGTGTACACAACATTCGTGACTTACACCCACCACAAATGTGTGCCAACACATCCATTGACTTCCTTTTCACTTGGTCGGCATCTGACCTTGCCATGTTCATTCCAATAATAGAACAGCTTCAAGCTCAAAGTCATCTTTCAAATAACTTTTTTCAACTGATAATGTGCTCCCACACTTAAATGAACCAAACTTTTAACTACTCTTTAACCCATTTTTTTCATACAGGTAAAATGCCAGGACAGTACAGAAAATAAGCAGGTATATATTTAATAAAAACATGTATTTTAGTAATTGGCAGCGTGTGTCAATGCAAACAAATCACGAGCTCAGGCAAACCAATGTAATGCATGTTTTCACTCCATGTTATTGGTTTCTTAATTTTGCAAACAGGAGATTTTTGACTGCTTTTAAAGAGGAAATCAGCAAATCAATACTAAATTTTCTGTAGAAGGGAGAGGTATAAAATGGTTCAAGTTATCACAGAAACAAATTTAAGCAAACTGGTGCCACAGATGAAGTAATCAGGCAGAAAGAAGAATTAAATCTCTTCCAAAATTATTGATTTATGATACTATGTCAAGTTTGGGACATAAATATTTATTATCTTGCAGCTCCTTTTCCTTCAACACTAAGATTAATTTTATTCGTGTCTTTCTAATAAAGGGTAACTCAGCTAAGTCCAAGCAGTGAACAGTAAGACAATGTTAAATTTGCTCTCTCCTGAGAAGTAGAGAGCACATTTTATGTCAAATTATTCCATGCACAGGGAACACTGCAATACCGGGTACACAGAGCCCCACCATGGATTACAGGATTAGACTCCTGTGTATACCTTGGAGCTGTCTAATAAATTTAAATTAAACTGCCATAAAGTAGACAGGGGCAGTCCTTTTAGTCTTGCCCTAGAGTACAGCAAGAAATGTATTGTGCTATGTATTTGCCTTATTAGCGAGTTCTTCCTGCCAAGAAGCAAGTTTCCCTAAATACCAGAAGCTGACAGAGAACTCTGAAGGTTTAAATCCTTTCACTCTTTTAGCTGGACATCAGCAATGAACATTTCTTCAACAACTCACAGTGCAAAGGGTTGTTGTTTTCCCTGCAGGACTCTAATCTGATAAGGAGCCAAGAGTCAAGCCAAATCTCAGCAAAAAGAGAAAGAAAAAATATTACGTCTTCCTCTTTTTTTTTTTCCCCCTTGCTCACAGAACATGACCAAACTGGCCTTTAGTATAAGTTCAGCTCACAGAAGTCATTCTTGAAAGCCCATTGGTGGAGAGTGCATTTCCTTCTCCTTTCAGGTTGAAAAGGAAACTTTCTGTGAGTTTACTGTAATGGAGTGTTTGTCTGTATCAGAAACAGCCTGACCTCTCCAGCCACAAGATGAAATACCAGCAGCCCACTCTGTCACTAGTTCACTATTAGGAAATTACATGGGAGGAAAGACAAAACACAAAATTCACAGGGAGAAAAAAAAAAAAAAAAAAGAGAAAAAAAGCCATCAGTAGTGGTGGGAGTGAATGAACAAGCTTAATAATGAAGCCAGCAAAAAGGAAAATACCCTCTGGCCGATTGATAATAAAAGGTTACTTGAGGCAAAGGGTCAGATCCTGAGCAGTGTAAAGTGGCCCAGCTTCTCCAGCCTCAGCAAAGCAACAGTGATTTATAGCAGCTGCAAAAAGCCCCAGGAGACAGAAAAACCCAGCTATAAAAATGGAACTGCAGGCCCACATTTTGCAAAGCTTCCACTCACTTTTAGCACCAGACTGAGGTACAGAGGTGACTCTGAGGGTTTGTTTCTGCGGGGGAGTTCCTGTGAAGTAAGCTGAAGTGTGAATTTACACTGCATCTACTGCTGGGTCTTTAAGTAGGTTGTAAATTCATACCCTAGCCTATTTTACAGGGATTTCCCCAAGTAGATAAGCCCTAAATTTGCCTCCTAATCATGGAGGCAGACAAAATAAATAGATGTTTTCAGCACTGCAGACCCACACAGGAATCTCTCTATTGCTCGTAGGGGCAAGTGGGTACTGGATAGTACATATATATTGTATTATAGTCCTGCAAGTGCATAGTGCCCTTCTTTCCACCACTGACCCCCAGAGCCCCGGCCACTCATCTCTCTCAACATCCCACTACTTCAAGAAACACCTTTGAAAACCCTGGCCCTGTTCCAGCTTCATGTCAGTCTTCCATGCCCTGGCCTCTGGATGCCCCTGGAATGGGCATTCCCTTTCCCATTCCCATTCCACATCTGGAGGTCCATGTTCTCCCCTGACCCTCAAGTGTAGCAGTAAAGCTGTCCTGGTACAGAGGTGTCTCCTCCTACAAGTTCCTTACCTCTTCACCAACCTAACCATGTCCTGTCCACGCCTCACCCATTCCCAGAAGCACTGGATCCCTGGGTTAATGGGTGTCCTTTGAAACCTCCTTCAGAGTCATAAGGTTAACTCTATGCCAACAAATGCCAAGAAGCTGGGTAAGATTACTCACACTTTCTTGGCAGAAAGATGCTTTTACAGGCAGCCGAACAGGAAGCCAGAGGCCTTCGGCAGAGCCAGAGGAAGCAGCTGGCATGGTCACAGCTTCACCAGGGTCCTCAGGCTGGGGGTTTGGGCTTCAGCAGGCTGGGGTGAGCAGCTTGAACCACACTAGGCCCGGGCTCTTTCCCTGGGAGGCGCAGTGAGGCTGTAATGGAGCAGAGCATTTACGCCTTGGCTAATGTGGCACCTTGCACCGCCTGAACAGCTCCTGTGCTGGCCCAGGCACTCGCTGCCCCAGAGCCAACCAGTCCCACCTGTGCCTATCCCACTCTAACACAGTGACAGCGCTGGGTCCTCAAGGATCCTTTTCAAGAAGTCAGTTTATAGTATCCTCTGTCACCCGATGCAAACATCAGGTTTCTCAAAAGCAGCTTGGAATGCTCTCCTTCAGTGAAATCCCGGATTTTGCAAAGCGTGAAAGACAAAGTCAGTTAACACTTAGAAGTTTGAGCCCTAAGGGAAGCAAAAAAGGCATAAAACATCTTTTGATTTCAGCAGAAGGAACCAGCCACAGTGAACAGTCATCACATACAGTACAGTATTCCATACTATCCTTATCTGCTGGAGCAGGTAACAGTACTCTGAGGAACAGGAAACACTTTCTAACAGGTACGAGACTGAAAAAGCTGTCTGAGAGACAGGTCACAGAGCAGTGATCCTTCCAGCACTTGCCTAAGTTTAATCTTTGATGCATATGAAGATTCTGCACAATAAGCATCTCTGAGCACAGAAAGAGCTCAGCACTCTTTAACAGCCAAAATCTGTGCTGCAGACCATTTCCTCCCTTCAGTTATCTCAAGCTTTCTTTGTGACCCTTTTCTATGTACTGTCTGCAAACATTTGTGCAACCGAGTTGTACCAGCAGTTGCACTTAAAGAAAGCCAGTGTCTGAGCTTGGCAGAACAGTCTTTAGAGAAACTGAAGTTTATATTAGTTCAGGAGCGTTTATCTTGGAAGTGTCTGGTCTTTCATCCAAACAGAAAGCACCAAGAACACAGTAAGAGCACCCAAACCCTACCAAGCCAACACCATGACTCATGACAGCTCTCAGAATGTTGTTTCACAACAATCCACAGAGCTAAAAAAGTAATAGAAATTTTGAAAGGTACATAAATATCAGGGAACAGCAATTGCATCATCACAATGCAAGCAGAAGAGAAGGTTGGATACTCTGGGAAAATTCTTCTGTGTGAATTATTTACTTGGCTGAAAAGCTTCCTCCTTCCTTTTCATCTTGCCCTGTTCAGCAAGAAATCCATATATTTGAATATGGAATACCATATGGTATCTTTCATATACTGTCCAGCAATTGCTTCCAGCTCCAGAACAAGACACTCAAATTGGGCCAGTCCTGTTAGAAAACTGAGTGCAAAAAGGTGGTTGTGTTTTACATCCTGAAATGTGAAAATCTGAGGTTTTGGAGATGATTCTGGATGTTAACTTGATCTTATATCACTGGCTTCAGTGACATGGCCCTATCATCAATAATTCCAGAGCCACAGCAGTAGGGTGCTGACCTGCTTCCCCACAGGCTCCACGTGCAGTGTGTCCACTATGACCAGACTCAACCTCATGCACAGCCAAAGTGACACAGTGTTAGTGCCATGTGGAAGCGGACAGAGAGCCACTCTTAAGTCCCAGTGCACACTGCAGTGGCTGCTCCAGCTGCCCTCTGATTGCTCAACTCAAGGGCTGTGTGAGAAAGTGCAAAAACCCCAGTGTGATCTTGTCATGAAACCTCGTCTCATTGCACACGAGCAAAACGAGGTTGAGCTTCCACTGCAAGGACACTCTTAGAGCAGACACTTTGCTGTTTCTGACCACCTGGTGAACTGAATAGTTGTTATCCACTGCTAATGTTATTAGTATCTCCATACATCTTTGCCCTGCATTTTGGATGCTCTGTACCACTTCAAAAGTACTAGTATTTTCAAAAAAGGAAGGCCCCATACACCTAATTTACCTCAGCCCACAGCCTTGGGCAACCCACGCAGCATCTGAGACAGGCAAGGAGTTTCCAGAGTATGGGAAGAAAATGGTGGAGACAACAGTAGAGTAGTGCAAAAAAGAAGTCAGACAATGGGGGTCACTTCATGAAGGGGGCTCTGAAATAAACCCGCATCAACCAACATTTCTGTCTGCTGAACAACAAGATGACACAGGGTGTGAAGGGAGAAATGCTGTGTTTTCACAGGGGTAAGCTGAAATTGGTCCCCATCTTAGGTCTCAAACCTATTTACAGCAATATTTTGTCTACTCATATGATGTATCATTTGGGATAAAGCATCTATATAAATGTATAAACTTTTGAAATAACATTTTATGGCTTTAATTTGCAGAGTATGATGTCTTTCATTTGTAGTTTTCCCAGGCTATAGATTTCCTGTCTATCATCTCCCTCTTGGTGTCAAAACTCCAGGGCCAAGCCACTCCAAGTCCTTACTGAGCGCACCACTTACAGGGTAACAGGGATAACCACCAGCATATTCCCTAAGCAGGGTATCCCAGAGAATTCACTCAACAAAACACATCCAGCAAAGCAAAGGAACAAGGCCCTTCATGTTAATTTAACAACCTGCTATCCCCTGAAATCACTGGCAATACTAATCTGTTTCTCTTGCAAGTAAACAAACATACACGAGTTTCCCATGCAATAACACACTGATTAAAACTTAGAGCATACGCCCAGGCAGAACATATTTCTCACATAAAAATGAGACCTTAATAACCCTTAAAGGAAACTCCACATAAACACAAAGCATCAAAAAGCCAGGAGCATGGAAGAATTCAGTCTGACTTTCAGTCAAAATTCAGTGATTCCTTTTATATCGCTTCAGTTGCAATGTTTTCAGAAGAACAGAGAACTGCCCTTTGAGATCTAACCAGTAAAAGGAGCACGGCTCTCCTTCTTCCACTGTCACGTAGTAGGGAGGCTTTTATGCCCTGCTAAATGTAAAATATTTTAGAAAAACAAAACCAGGAAACAAACTGGGATTTGGTCAAGAGTTCATGCTGGCTGAATCACTGTGGTGTGGAAACCACCAGCTCTAAAGATGGAAAGTCCAGAGCCATTCATTACCTCGAAGAAAGAAAAACAAAAAACAAAAAAAAAGAGGCATTAAAGACCCATAAGCTCTCCTAACATCGGAAACACAGGAGAGGCTACCTATAGGTAGGTGCCTTGACCTTTTTCCTCCTCATCTCTCTCTAAGCACAGCCAGCAATTTGATCTGCATCATAGTTTTTCATATCGGGTACAGTGAAAATTGTTTAAATGTCACTCCCTGACTCAACATGCAGAAATGCTGTAGGGTCAGGGCACTGCTTCTTCCCTCCACATCCTGCACCTATTGCCCTTTGAGGCCTTTCCCCAGGAAAAATAAATCGAAATCTACATACTTTACAGATTGAACATGGTCAGTTTCTAAGTTAAGACTTGTTCAGACTTCTCTGGATTGCCTTTTATCATCTGAGAGGTTCCAAGGAAATATTGCTCAGAAGCAAATAAAGCCCAGAAGCAAATAAGGTCAAATGTTCTTGGACAAGGACATAATAATAATCAGTGCATTTAGTGAGGCAGCACAGCCATTTTGAAAAAGGCCTGGGAAATCCTAAAATTGTTAAAATATATCTTCACAACTACTGACAAGATCTAGTAGAGATGTTTGTGTTGTGCTGGCTCATTTCATAAGCCAAAAATCTTATTAGAGAATCATTTTAGCAAACTTCAAAAGCCAAACTGTTGTGCTTGTAGGAAGGAGAACAGCTCTTGACAATAACCTCCCCATTCATTTTTTGCTCTGCTTGTTTCCAAAGTACTGGCATACAGAAATGTGCTACATTCAGGCACTAAACACATTTGTGTCAGATGCCCATCATGTTATTTGACATAACACTGTCAATAAAGTTAAGAATCCTATTGGCTTTCAGACTCACCTGAATGCTGTGCAGCCTTTTTGCAGCCCATGCTGGGTGGACCAAGAGCTGCAGAGGGAAAGGAATACACCTGTATACACACCACAGAATGAGAGGGGAGCTGGTCCAGCAGCTACACTTTGCAAGCTGAGGAAACCTGTGACCAGCTCTGCAACATATTTCCTTACACAGGCTTATCTACATCATTTATTCTCTCTGTGCCTCCGCTCTGTAAAATGGTACTTTTACATAACAGGCTGTGTGAGAATAAATACGTTGTGAAGTGGCACTGACAGGGAACATGGAAATACCTCTATCTATGATAACTCCGCATTACCAACCAGCCATTTTTAACTCTCAAAATTGAACGATTCCAGAGAATGTTACAGTGGAAGTGACTCACAAAACACTGAAGAATTAACACCCTTTCCTGAACTGAATGCAGTTTTGTGAACGTAGGTTTTAAAGGGTTCATTTAACTTAGTGATTCCATTTGGAGAGCAGTCTTTGAAAATTATAAGCAGCTTTCTACAGAGCAAACCACCAGCTAGCAGCAATGTTATTTCACAGCACTGGTGTCAATGACCAGGGAAGCCTTTCAACTCAGCAAAGAATGTTCCAGGATGTCTTGAGAAAAGGATTTATAACAACTGCACTTCAAAAGCCTGGCACTCTTGAGCATTAGTTTTGCACACTTCTAAATGGAGCTGGTGTTACAAAGTGCTTCTAGGCCTATCAAAATTTCACAGGCAGTATGTCAGGAGGGAATCCATCCTGAAATACCAAATCACAGTAAACTTCAGATAGCACCAACTTTTCCTACAGAGGCTTGCATCAATCATTCTCCCTTTCTCTTTCCTGAAGGGCTTACCCCGCACAACAGCTCCTGGTGACCTCTTCAGTGTGTGCAGTACTCCTTTGGGCTTTCACTGCTCTCAGATCCACATGCTGCAAGCACCTGTAACATGGAACAATACATTCTGAGTATTCCCTCTGCCCTGTGCCATGTCACCACTGCCACCCCACAGCTGGACAGTGCACATGTCCATCAGTGTCCAAGTTTGGAGCAGCAGTGAGCCTCTGGAGCCAGCCCCTCGAACACCCCGCTCGCTTCCTGTGCAGTCCCCGAGCACAGCCTGGATTCCTTTCAGATGGGACTAAGCTGAAAGAGGTACCCCAGCAGCACGGGCAAAGCACCTCAGCTGCACACAGACCAGGGGACCTCACCAGAGCTGCAGCTCTCCAGGTCACTCCTCGTGGCTGCTACAGCTGCCTGTGAAGAAATTGCCTTGAAGTATTAGACATTAATTCTCCTCCAGGGAAACTTAACAAACCCTTTCTACTCTGTGGTACAGCCACACAAAACTTGCATTGCTTTCCTTCCCCACCCCCTCCAAAAAGTAGCTTGATGCCTGTCCTTTCAGTTATTTACCCAATCAGCACCTCCAGTGGATCATAACATTTCAACATTTGATCTTCTGGACTAGTTGTCAAAACTGTCATCATTTAGGTCCTTGCCCACCTGCCAGTATCCTGTCACTCACCTCTTCTCTTTCACCTATTTCTACTCTTCCTTTCTTTCTTTTGGACTCACTTGTCTTGTTCTATGATTTTAGCTATGAATAAAGCTCAAACTCATCACTAATACCAAATTCTCTGAAATAATTCCATTTTCTGTGATATCTTTGATTTTATGTGACTGCATTTCTATGAAAGTTATACCAGCACAATCTGGAACTTCACACTATCTGTAATCACCTCCTTTTGGTCTTTTGTGGGCCAACCAGGCACCCTTGAAACTGAATGGAAGGACCTCAGCTGACTGCAACAGACAGTCCCCTAAATGCACTTAATGAAGTCATTCAAACAACTGATGCTATTTATACTGAATTTCATGACTATATGACATTCAGACATAACCATGTATGTTCTGTGTCTTTTGGAATACATTTTTCCTATTATACAATCTGAAAAAAATACTGGTTTTGTCCTAATGTAATTTTAAGAATCAAATTTATATACAAGACCTTTAGAAAACAGAGACCCACCTCCAAATGCAAAGAACAAACATTTGCATTACCTATTTATATTAAAATATGCAGAAATTTCCAAAGTATTCAGTCAACTTATAAATTTTTATAACTTCTTCAAATTGTTAACATTTTTTTAACACACAGCATTATTTCAGCTTTGTGGAAGGCTCAATAACAATCTTTCTGGTCTGGAAAAAAAGGAAAGAACATTATAATAAAGAATGCAGAATAAATAAAAACAAAACAGTACAAGCCGTACATCCACGCATACAAAGACAACTTTCATGGTGAGCTATAAGCAAGCATAATAACACAATGTGCTGCATGTTGATTTCACCAGTGAAAAGAATTTCTTCAGTTATTGAAGACTTTCCTGGCAGAATTTCAGAAAAAAAATTCTGACATTCTCCCAATCTGACTTCTGTGCAATGCAAGTCATGCACATTTTAAACACCAATGAATAATACTGCCTTTCTTCTGAGAACTGTTAACAGCTGTAGAAACTATTATACCCTGCTTAAAATCATGTCTCTGTAGTCAATACTCTCCAGACACTTAGCAATACTAAAGCTATTCCTGGGGCTAAACTAGAATTGTTATATGAGTACAAAGTTTGATTTATGTTAAATGAAACAACAAACATCTGATCTTTCCTTTTTTTTTTTTTTTTTTTTTAAACAGCCATTCATATAAACACAAGTATCAGCTGCATAACTAGAAAGTGATGCACCAAATTTACAGAATTTGGACAAGGGAAGACCACCCACCTTCAAGAAGAAAAGATTTGTCAGAGGGTGAAAGATTGCTGGTGAAGATACTTAGTACAGCTGTGGCTGCCCTGATGTCCTCATGGCCAGGCTGTGGTTTATGAGAGTGGATGTTCCATGAATCCAGTTTTTCAAGTCTTCTGAAAGACACAAAATTATCAGCAGCCTGGTGAAACATCTTGGCGATGCTCATCATCAGCTGCTCTCAGACAGATCACAGGCACAGTGGACTGCCTAATAAAATCTTCCAGATGCATCCAAGAGCAAGTCAAGATCTCTGTGTATTTATGTTATTCTTTCACAACCCAAAGCACAGGTGGGAACAGAAGAAATGCTCAGTTGTGGCTCCTCTGACATTTTTGAATCTATGACTGAAATAAGAGAGGAAAAAACTCAAGTGGAATAAGAGCAAACCTTAAAATACATATAAAATTTCAGATACATTCTATGGATTCTATGGATCTCTAAGACGTGCTGAAAATACAGTTTTGATTCCTCAGTTCAACAAACAACCACCTAAATTCCTTTTTTTTTTTTTTAATACATCTTTACCTTACAAGAAAGATGAATGAAGACACCTAAGAAAATATTATCAGTTTTGGGAAGGGTTTGTGATCTCTGACAAAGTCAGCAATTAATTTGACCAGTAACAATAATAAAGTGAGGGTTAAACTAATTTAAGTAAGAGACTCTTCCTCCAGAAGAGTACTCCAGTTTTTTCTAGATTAATTATAAATCTCTTGCTGTTAAAGTATCTAGAAAGATGAAAGGTAAGTTAATTGTTTAAGTTCATTGATATTTTTCTTCTGCCAGTAAATTACCTTTTTTTATAGCATGACATTTCATCTTCTAATTAGAGCTTTCAGGGGAGTTTCACTGTGTACCAGTATTTCCCCATGTGGCACAGGTACACCTCCACCTTCTCCAGCAGACATGCAAGCACCAGCATGCAAGCCTGTCTGCCCTGCTGCTGCCCCTGATGTCATCCAACACAGCTCTGCACACACAGTCCCCGTGCTTGGCTGGACAAAATGCTGCCAAGGTTGTGACTGTGGCACACTCAGTGTTCCTTCCCAAAAAGCCACTGTCAGTGCCACCAGCTAACCTTCACTCTCGAGATGGCTTTACTAAAGGTGCACGACTGGTGTTGCTGCCAAGGATGGGAACTCACTCTCACTACAAACGCGACTGTGCAAGACTGAGGACTCCACAAGCAAAACGATGCTTGAAATTCCAAATGCAGACCTAACCCACAGCAGAAATGCTGTCATTCTCTCTACCTTCAGGTCAAATACAAGTCCTTGTTCTGGGCTTGCAAATATTGTTATTTTTGGGGAAAACTCCCTTTGACTTTGCTCAAGACCCCAGTTTTCATTTATACAGTACTATCCCAGGCTGCTCCCAACCCCTCTGCTTTCCTTTCTCCCTACTCACTCACTCGCTTGACTTTTCCTATTCCTTTTATCCTTGTGTGTCTCCTTTTCTTCCCTGTGCTCTAAGCCTTATCCCATGCTGCCCTCTGGGAAGGCTTTGGATGTCATATCTCCATAAATTTGGGATAACACTCAAATTCAGTGGAAATAAAGCTGACCCATACCAACGGGTCTCTCTTGCCAAGGACTCTCCGTCCTTCTTCTTACCTCTTTGAACAATCTCATCCTGTCTTTAGTATCTGTAACTCCATTTCCTTCTCCTCACTGTTGGCCTGCACTTCATATTTGCTAATTTTCCCATATTTAGACTCAGAGTTTCTACAGGCAGAGTACAAGTTGCTAGATTTTCCCTTCCTTTGTCTATAAAACAGTATCTATGAAATGTTTTCCCATAACAATGGAAAGAGATGATCAATTTACAACAGCAAATCATATGGAAGCAGAAGGTGTGCACATAAGGGGGAAGCGGACACTCTCTTACATTTTAATAGGTAACTAAGAAATAACCCCCCTGGTGGTCTAGTGGTAAAGGCGCGGCGCTATCACCGCGGAGACCCGGGTTCGATTCCCGGTCAGGGCCACTCCCGGGCAGGTGGGGCTCATTAGCCCTTAAAGGCAACCCACCTACGTCCTGAGGACCTCACTGCCACCGTCCAAGCTCGCTTGGCCCCGGCAGATGAACCTTAGGATTAAAGGGTGGGCTCAGTTCTGCGCACACTGTGTCTCACCTAAAAAATCCAATGCGCAGGCTGGAAGGTGGAAAGACCTTCCCCGGATCTTCGCTCGCGAAGACTGGCCATTAAGAAATAACCTTTTTTTTTTCAAAATGACTGACCCTACACATTGTAAAAATGTATTATTTAGGAAAAAAAAAAAAGGCATAAGAAAGGCACCAAGATTACTAGAAGCTGTCGTATCCTTTAGTCTGGGAATTTCAGCTGGGCTCTCATTCAGCACAGTCACAAGGCAGTGCTGTAATTACAATCCTCTGGGGACTCCAAATGAAAAGACACGCTCAAACAACCAATTTCAAGGTCACATATTTGAAATCAGGGCAGCAGGGAACCAAAAAGCCTTACAAACCTTACAAAATAAGTACAAATCAGGCAACCAGGAAATTCTCACAGGTACAACACCAGCCTAACCTGCTACTACCACCGGTCAGTAGTTCCACTGAATGGAGTGAGAAAAATTAGACTGTGGGTTACGAGGGCAGTAATTTACAATGGGAAGTTGGGAGTGGACCACATGGAAAATTAAGTGGCTTGGAATGCAGACAAGCTTAGAGAGAGAGTGAAGCAATGGCTATTTTGAGAATCCCTGCTGGGCACAAAACAGCATTTGGCTATGGAGTGCTAATGACACAGGTGAAATGCACAAGGGCTGCAGCGTCGGGCAGGAAGAGTCAAATGACCTTATATAACGATATAAAAATGGGATTTCATCCATCACAAAAGAGAAATGTAACAGAAAAATCTCCAGCATGTAGGCATAGCCCAAGTGTGAGAACACAGCTTCCCAGCCATGGATCAGGAAGATCTGATCCTTGGCACTGATTCTGGAATGACAAAACTTTTAGACAGGTTACCTCCTTACTTTCCTGTGGGTAGGAAAATCTCTGATAACTGAAAAACTCTTAAGCAATGTTCTGTGCTGCTTTTCTATTGCAATAATTGCACATTGACTGCTGAGAACTGAATGGTGCCTGGTATGATTACTCTAAAACACGTAGCCATCCACCCAGACATTTACACTGTGCCTCTCCTAGTGCAGAGGGGCTACAAACAGGAACACACAGGGGCAAACAACGCTGTTAACACTTCCCATTTTGGCTGGTATCACTGTGTTAGTGCAGTCCATGGGCAGGTGCTGTCGTTTTTGACAGGCCTGTTGGGTGGCAGTGACAGGAATCTGTCAGATGCAGCCCACACACGGGATGTGTCCTGCACAGTACGCTGACCTCCTCCAAAGAAGTTTCATTTTTGAATTCTGTGGAGCACATGACAAATACCAGCTGGTCGTGTGCAAGGCATCACAGAGAAAGGGCATGGTGCAACAGTCAGGACACAGCAACATGGAAATACCCTCCGAAGGCAGCAGTGGGCTTGCTGGAGAGCACTCTGTGCTTCCTTGGAGGAACAGACTAGATCTCTGTGAGGAGGGACACTTGGCCCATCAAAGAAGGTAACGTGCTAAGGCACTTCTGCACTTCTCCTGCAACTCCCCGACCCTGCAGTTGCCAGAAGATTAGTGCTGTCATAAGGACGACTTTCAAGCAGCTACAGTCCTTGCCAAGAATAAACCACGAGTGTCTTTACCCTCACAGGATCATATTCACACCATGAGCTCCTTTTCCCCCAGGGAAAAGCCCTGTGCCAATGCCTAACAAGATATATGTCAAAGACCTTTGCCATTGCCTCAGTACAACCACAACTCTCCTCCCTGGTTCAACAAGGAAATTCTGAGGGACCTACTTACTTCTGCTTTCTGCCTTCTTTACAGCACTTAAGGTGCAAAGCTGAGGAACAACCAGTCACACTTCCTAGGCAGGTTATACAATATCAGAGACTCTCAACTAGCAGAAGACCCTCTGCACACCAGCCAAGGCAGCTCAGACTGCTTCTGCTCCTGTACAGGAGGTTATCTGATTCACAAAAGAGCTTTAAACTTTAAGCTATCAGACCACCCACCAAAGCCCATGAGACAAATGTGTGCCCTCCCTCTCCCCACCCTGTTGCAAGCAAGCTCCCCACCATTGCACAGGGATCGATTGGATAGGTTTCAGCACCTTTAGCTACACAGGTATCTTTGGGAGAGCACTTCTGCAGCATGCTCAGTACGGTGTGCAATGAGACAATGACAGTATTGTCTCTTTAACAAAAAGTTAAGAGTCCCTGAAATTACAATTTTTGGTTTTGAATATTATATTAAGACCAATGCAGAAACTGGTAGCAAAGGACTGATTCATGAACACCATCAAAATGATTCACCAGTCCCTCACTGGGAAGTGATATCGCTGCATCTCATCTCCATGAGAATGGCAGAACAGACACATTGTTTCACCGGACAGAAAAGTGCTGTATACTTCAAAATAAAAGTATTAAATCTGCAGGTGTGTATGACAAAGGAGAGGGGGCAAATTGTCAGTGCTCTTGGGCAGTGAGCCAGGTGCTCAGCACAGTGACTATCAGATACTTGTAAGCACTGCTGAAAAATGCCAGAACATTTCCAGAAAGGTCTGGGATAAATTGTAAGCTGAGAGTATATTGTACAAACTACACCAGAGCCCAACCAGATTCTTTTCCACCTGATCCATCACTTGCTGCTCCATCCCTCAAGCCACAAACAGTAAAATCCTTCCTTGCTCCCTGTTTAGCAGCCACATAGTGAGTGTGTTCTCACATTCTCTTACCTGACTCAGTCCCACACTCTCTGGCCCACAATATTGTCTCCACATCTCAAAACTCAGTCCTGCCAGGGGTCCATACACCTTAGCCCCATACCCACTCCTCCCCTCTGCCATGCCCAGCACCACTACAGGTGCTCCAGTGCTTCTCAGGCCAGGACTGCTGCACATCTAGCTCTTCCAATCTCTGTGTTACACGGATTCTTACCTCATGGTCACACTAAGGAGAAGGTAGATATATGCATGAAGCTGCTGGGGAGGCAGAAAGCAATGAAGTTTTAGGTTGTCTGCCACATGCTGCCTTCAAGGGTGACACACTGGATGACAGTTTTTTTAGTTCTTAGAACCGTACCTCGTGTTGGACACGCTCTCTGCAGTTACTCTGGGTGGTGGCAGCCTGTCAACACCTCAAAGCCCTAAGCATGCTGCACTCTGCCGTGCCTTTTAATTAATGACCTGCTCCTTGCACAGCAGGCAAAAGCAGGCTTGCAGCTACAGAACCACCAAACTGACAATGACAAGCTGACATCACCCAGATTAAGAGGATTTTCTTTCTTTTAATCTTATTCCTTCTCCTCAGCCTGCTCTGTGTTCCAAGAGGTCAAAGTACTACCCCTCCAGTTCACTTGATGCTTCTCCCTCCCCTCTCAAAAACCTACATTTAGAGCACCGAACATCAACAGCACCAAGCACTGGAATGACAATAAAATCAGTGCTGCTTTCCTCTCCAGCCTGCTGCCCATCTGTGCCAGAGACCAGGGACACTTTGAATCCAGGGAACTGCCAGAGAAGGGAGTGGCAAATTTTTGAATCACTCATTTCTCCAAAACTCCTTTAACTCTCTGCAGGAAGACTGGCAGGCCTGTTGCTATGCAGATCTGCTGGCCCACAGCATGCCAGAGGCTGCTGTCAAATCAAGGCTTTAGGAGCAATCACAGCCACATCCAAACAGCACTGGAGAAGTCATCTGCAAGGAAGAGCAAGTCCCATGCCATGTAACATGAAAGCAAGTTGTAAGGATTTATTCTATCACTTCTAAATTTCCAGGGACTGGCCTTTTAATGCAACTCATATCCTCCAATCTAATAACCTCCGTTCCCTGGAGCCTGGTGCTGTAGACACACAGACAGGGCTTGGAGCTGAGCACTCTGGAATTTCTGATGTACCCAGCCACACTTGGAGCCAGCCAGAGCCATGCAGGACTCCTCATGCAATCCATCTACTGCACTGGGTTCACCTAGAAAAGCAAGTCAGGCATCTACCAGCCCTCCAGCTCAGCCCAATCACACCGAAAGAGCAGATGGAAAGAAAGCTGCTCCCTCCATCCCAGCAGGGCCCACAGGCTCTGGGGTACTGACCAACAGCTCCTGTCCCAGAGAGCTGCTTCTAAAAGGACACACAGCCAAAGGAAGAAGACACACTCCAACCAGGAACTTGATTGAGTGGTTTTCCCGTGTGATAGAATACAAGAGAGACCATATTCTTGATACTCTTTCAGCATTTCTGTATAACAGACAAGGCCACGGGGGAACTCAAGCAGAAAATGCAAATGCCACTTCTTCGGCCAAATACACTAAAAAAGCACTGGACCTGATTTTAAACTGGTCACCCTCACTTAACATTCACGTAACCCAAACAACTTTTACAGTTACTCCTTGTGTAATTAAATAACAAGAAAACATAATTTTCTATTTTGTTTAGAGAAAAATCTACTGCTTTAAGCGTACAGAAGCATAAGAAACCTCTTAGCAAGCATTTCAGAGAACACTTTGCTTTGCTGAACATATTCCCTCAAGTTATATGATCTAGGTGAGCAGCAAGTGTTGTACTCATCTCTCTCAAAATTATCAAGTATCATCAGTTAACAAGTCCTGCATTAGTTTCCATCCAAAAAGTCTCCTTGCTGTGCATGCACAACACTCCTTTAAAGTCATGGAGACATACCCAGACTAGAGAAGACCAGAATAGATCACAGATACCCATTTTGTAACCATTACCCAGAAAAGTGAATGGTTCCATTCTTCTGTGTACTATAAAACCTCACGTACCACAGGAAGAGAAGCTTAAAGGCCACACTTTCACTTTGTGTGTGCATCTTCCAGTGATGTCAGCTGGGTGTGAGCTTCTGATCCTCGGCCAGCACAACTTTTCCCAGCAAGTATTTTCAAACATACCCCATCAGCTCTGGGCTCACGCTTGTATCCCAGCAAAATTTCTTGTCTCTCCACAACATCCACAGTTGCACTGTCATTTTTAAGTGGCAGCATTAAGCCTATTTCTAGGCATAAGGACAGCTGATAACTGTGGTGAGATTACCACAGTTTAAGAATTTAACAAAATGAAGATGGCTTAAGCCAATGTAATTCACCTTCTGCAGGAGAGCAGAGTTCCTGAAGTTCAGCTGGTTCCTGAAGCACAGCTGAGGAGTGACAGAGTGTTAAGCTACAGCATCGTGATTGCTTCTAATTGTCCCTTTTACATTCTAAGAGCTAAATTATCCTTGTTCCGAGGCAGGGGTCAAAATACTGCACAAATGCAGGTCACAGAGCAGAAGAAAGGTTATTTTCAACTTACTAGGCTTTCCACAAGATTTTCAGATTCTGCACATAGGCTTAACCAATTTCATCATTTTGGTTACATCAGAACATCTTTATATCAGAACAACCAACTTTTTGTTATAAACCCTTTTCTTTTTTTTTTTTTTTTTATTCTGGTTAGACGCCATCCCATTGAATTCAAATAGCTCAGATCCACACATAAAGATTGAGATGAGATAATGGAAATAAAAGATAATGAATCAACTGGCTTTGTACACAAAATAAGCATCTGTAATTACAGAGCAGCCAAAACGCTGACTCTGCCTTGAGTTACACTACACACTGGCCCCTCGGATCCCAGGACTTGAAATCACCTTTGCTCTCTCTGTCACAGGTCAAGTATAGCTCAGCCAAACCAGGAGATTTGTGCCAAACAGTTTGTATTTCCAACAATTAAATACTGAATTCTCCTTTTGGGAGTCACTCAGGAGTCACTCTTGCACAATTATTTGCATACACAGCCACTTTATTTCAGCCCCAAATACAAAAAGCTATTAACAGCTGGCCAGATTCTGCTCTCACTTGCCCCAGTGCAAAACCACATCATTTCCACTAATATCAGTGGAGCCAAAGTTTCATACCACACATGGGAGGGTAGAACTCCATTCCCACTGAGACAACTCCCATCTCCAGCGAATTGTTGTGCCTGTGGCACACAGGGCCTGGAGGTTTCTGTTCTGTGGCACACGCTGCCCCCTCTGCCCACTGTCTTCCCAACTCCTCTGCAGCCCCACCATATCCCTCACGGGCCTCAATTATAAATAGACCTTGTTTCCCAGACAGACCAGAGCAGGTTACTTATTCCACTTAATTCACTGGATTTACAGGAAGAACACCAGCTGAGTATCACTGAACAAATGACAAAATTGTTTCTACAGTGTATTTACACACAACAAAATGAACAAATCAAGTAAACCAACTGTCACAAAGTCCCTTCTATTAACTGAAACCAGAAGAAATCCTCTTCAGTACTTCCAGTACTTCTAAATGCACACTTATGTCCTAAGTAACTTAGAGCTTACAGCAATTACTTGGTCCTCAAAGCCTTGAGCCAAGTTTTCTCCACAGTATTTACTCCCTGGAACCCAAAAGAGTCAACACATAACTGGTCTCCAGCCCTCTTTCAGTGCCCTCCACACTGAGGGTAGACTTTGCTCATTCTCCCTGACTGACAGATCATCCTGGTTTAACTTCTCCCGGACTCCCCTCATTCGCTATACACGTCACAGCCATGTCACACTCCCTGTGCAACACCTGGCCAGTGAGGGACAGGCAGCTGGTTGGGACACTGGGAACTGTGGACTGAGAAACCAGCACAGTGCTGTCAGCCAGTCAACTGCAGTGAGTGCCAGAGCATGGACAGCCAGCCTGAGAGAACAGAAATCTTCATCCCACTGTCCCTGCATGCCCACAAGCAGCTGGGTTAGGAGTCACTGCTCTGTTCTTCTACAGACACAGCTTTTAGTTCATAACCATTGCTTTGTGCTTTTATTTCTTTCTGGTAATGTAATAGAGCAATTCCCAGTTATCAAAAATGGGCCCATTTGTGACCCTGCTGAGGTTCAGAGGTACAGCACTGAACACACAGAGCACTGGCCAAGCAAGCTCCTGTTCTTCCCATCAGGCAGTCCGACCTCAGACAGGATTCCCACACTATCCCATACAGCTCCATCCCCTAGGATTATGTGTCTTGCAGACAGAGTTCTCTGCCACGTTGTGTGACCACACAGCCTGAGAGGCAAATGCAAAATGCTTCCCTTGCATAAAGGGAAAAGTAATTTATCATACAAATACAAGGCACAGTGAATCACCACAGCTTGATTACTGATCTGTGCCAAAAAAACAGCGCTAGTTTCAAGGTCCCCCTTCTGCCACCCTTCCACTGAGTAATTTAATTGAGGGGGAAAACTTGACATCAATATTTCTGATGCTAAGTCACGTGTCTTTTTTTCCCTGTTAGAATACCTGGAAGCAGAAGATTGTCACATCTCTCAAGTGGGAGATACTAAGAAACTGGGTTTCAACTCTCTGGTAAACCTGGAAAACAAGGTAAGCAGCCAGCCAGCTCCTCTGTGAGCAAACCCCCAGTGACTCAACCAAAGCCTGCCTATGTGAGGCAAGAACCAAGAGGAGAATCAGATAATTCCATTCCAGCTGTGTACAGCCAGATCTGTAAAGAGAGAAACTGGTGACTGTTTTTGAAGTGGAGTATTATCATCTCAGTAAAGTAGCAGAACGACTCTGTGCATTCAACGTTTTAATTCTCAGGCAAAGTTAGAGCAAAAAGCACATCAAATTCACAAAACAGCTCTGAACTGCTTGGAAAGGACATAGTAAGGCTGTGTGGGCAACCCTGCTCGCACCTTCTCCTGTAAGGGATCAGTGGCTGGACACTGTAACACAGTATTTGCCTATAATGTAAGTCTGCTGTCAGCTTCAGATCCTTCTGCCTCCATACCCATATGCAGACACAGCCTACATATGGGTTGCATGTATGTTTTATTTAGCACAAAACAAGGAACAGCCTTCATTTAGCATTCAGACAATATTTTATATACACATAGATGCAGATAACCTTGAGAAATCAGGTGATTTCACACATGTGAAAGGCAGCTTTTTTTAATACTCTCACAGATATTTGTCAATGCAATCCCTTCTGAAGGCAGGGAGTAGCATCAGTACAAGCCCAAAAAGTTACATGAATGAGGCCCTTGCTCCTGCTGCACACCAGGAAGAATTCACCCCAACACTGTATAATTAAAGGATAAAGCTTTCAGCTGTAACTCAAAATTTTGTCACAAGGGCTACAGCCTACTACAGGAAGACAGCAGAAAAGATTAAGGGCACCTCAGAGACTTTGCCAGGTGAAAATAAGTAAATTGTGCAAGTTTTTGCAGACTTTTTGTTTTGTGGAGTTATGGTTGTGCTGACATCCTCATACAGCATCCTAAATTTAAGCACCTACATAAAAATACAAATACAGTTAGAAACCTGCCACAAGTTCCACACAATCCCTGTGAGCAGTGCCTTGCCTATACAGGGCTCTTTGCAGGATCAGGACTGTAACCTATGTACAGAAATGCAGGTAAAGTATGTTTATGTAATATGTAAATAGATAAAGAAAAGTACATTCACACCAACTACTGAGGAAAGAAAACAAATCATTTTTCTACTGCTAAAAGTACTGAATCACTTACCATCTGCTTTGTGAGAAAAAAAAAAAAAAAACTCAGTCCAATTCAGCTATAAAGAAAATCCTGTCTAAAAAAAGTAATCACATGCTAGATCCCCCTAAGTTCAATTTCCAATCATTTTAACACAGAGACATGGAGAATTTTGTTTTCCTAGAGATAAAAAAAAAATCACCAACAGTAAGAAGTGGCTTGTTAGGCCCGAATCCTGCCAGCTCTAAATACTTAGCTATGGGGAATAGTGGAAGCCAGCATTAGGAAAAAGTAGAGTGTCTGCATCAGTTTCTGCTGGAGTTCATACTAATTTTCCAAGAAAAATTTGCCACACTTCTGTTACCATGCTGTGAAATGCAAAAGTAAAATCTAGCTATTTATTATGTGAACTAATTTAACATCGTACCTTCGTAATTCAGGGTTTTTTTCCTCAGTGATCTGAAGTTATACCCATACAGAAGTGATATGTTACTGACAAGAATATAATTCTAACCCAAAAAGAACATGTGGTCAGGTATACACTCTGAGCAGTGGAGCGCAAATAGCCAAGGTCACATCTAGGGCTCTGGCAAGGATTTGTTGGTTCCAAAATTGTGATTTGTCACTTTGTCCCCCAACACACCACTACAATTACTTTCTTCACTTTTAAAGAAACTAAAATTTTTGTATCATCATTTCAATCCACACTTCAAAACCCAGCCTACACACAACACTGATTTTCCAAAGGCCTTTGTATGTCCCATTTAATAGTTGTTCATCTGCAGCTGCGTGTAATGGAATCAAACTTCCCTGTTTGCCCTTGCCTTGTTTAATATGGACCTATGGGACAAAGAAGTATTGTACTGGTTTTACCAATTAACCTAAACATTACAAACATCGGAAAACATGGAAAGAAATTTCTCTGTGCCCCTAAATACCTTACCCACTAAATTTTACCATTCACCTCTTTTGCTGCTGAATGCTCTGTTTTTCCTTGAAAAAAAAAGATATATATTATTTATTTAAAATAGAAAAATGTTCCCTGGCTATTCTTTCCTTCTTAAATTTGGCATTATTGATAAGCCCTGTACAGATCCCCACTGGGATAAATTTGATCCCAGACCATTAAGAAATTAAATAGCTCTCTCTTGTTGAAAAAGAGATTCCTTAAATACTGTGTTACATGTACAACCAAAGGCAACCGAGTTACTAAGGCTTCACATGTTACACATGTTATCACCTGTGTGACAACCATACCCAGTCCTCACTCCTGATTATGAAGAAATAAGACTTAGCTTGAAGATAGTCTGTGCTGGGGTGTTTTTGGCAGTGAGGGAAGGCTATGAGTGAGCAGCAAGCAGGTTACAGTGACTCAATGGCACAGCAGTACCTCTTTAAGCCACTGAAACAGGATTGCTTTGTACCTTGCAAGTAAGATTGTCCCAGAGCTGGTGTGTGACCACTACTTGGCTTAGCACAAGCGGTGGCAGAGCCACAGTTCACACCCTCTGGGACCCCAAAGTTAGCGAGCGATCTCCTGCTACCCACGGCCAACCCTCAGGCTCCGAGAGAGCGCAGTCACACCCTACCCTGGACAAACGCCCACATCCCACACCTATCACACACCAGGCAAAGGTAAACACGGCCCTGAGGTCAGTGATAATGGGAGAGCAGACCAGCACAGAAACACAAGCTTTCACTGCAGGGGAGCAGCTTTCCTGTCACTGCCTAGCACGAGGACTCTATAATAGAGTCTTCGGACACTACACAGACCTTTCCCCTGGGTCATCTCAACAAACCTTTCCTTGCCATTGGAAAGCCAGCTGTTGAGGGGAGGGCTGGAGGCCACGAGAGCTGCTTCCCAGCAGAGGTGACCTTACAAGCTGTCTCCCACCCTCCACTCTCCCACTGAACGGCCAAATGGGACCTTCGGGATTCTCTAAAAAAGTAACAATCCCAAGTGGAGTTCGGCACTGATGTAACAGAGGCCAGAGGTGCCTTATGGGTCCTGCAGTCAGTGACCAAACTCAAAGAGAAGGGAACTGGTTTCAAAAATGGTGTAGGGCCATGCTCTGAGCCCAAAATCCTGCCCAGTGCCAGTGATCCCTGGCAGCAGTGTCTCCTCCTGGCACACGTGGAGCAGCAGGGGTGTGTGACACAGCACCTCCCACTCACTGCCCACAACAGCCAGATGGACACTGGGCACTCCACCTCACCACGAGCCAGGAGCTCCCAAGGAGACAAACCCCTCCTGCTAACAGAAGAATCAGGACTACAGCCGAGCGTGACCTTCACCCTGCACCAACTATCCCAGGAAACAGATTTCAACTTTCCCAGCAGGTAGTGTCAGCATTTTAATTAACAGTAGTACCAATAAAATGATAAATTACTTCTACGTGTTTTGCTGCTTTTGAATGCACCTATGTAAAATACCAATCAAATGAAACTATTTTAATACAACCAGAGATAAAGATACGTAGGGAAGAAATCACATATAAACATACCACATCTTTAACTGTGTCCTTGCTGCCAGTTAAAAGGCTCAAAGTGAAGGTCCAAATTACAGTGTTCCATATGCTGTAAGATTAACCAGCTTAATCAATGATTCCCATTTATTTCCAGTTACATTCTTCATAACATAGTATCCATATGCATGCCTGTTGATTTTTATTTTGAAAGTTATGCCAATAATAAGAAAGAGTGATAATACAGCTTTTTGTGTACTCAGAATTACAGTTACAAATTGAGCTGTGGGTTTCTTTCATCTCAGTAATCATCAAAAAAACCCTCTTTTTTTTACCTTCCTTCCTGTAGCTGAGCACACAGAATTGTGGACACTTCAACAACATTCTTGAATATATTTTTAAGTTTTAGACATAAAGGTCATTTTTTTTCCATATTATATAATCAGATTATCTCTAGAAAACATTAAAGAGACATGAAAAACCTAGACAAGTCAAATAATAACTCTTTCCACAACCATAAGGGGATTTCTCTCTCTATTTTTTGCCACCACTGCATAGAACTGGTGACAGTGGCTCCTCAGCTGCTGGGGCTAAGAATGACATTACCAAAGTGGCTCTGGGCAGAGATGCCTTCCTGCAAACTGCACACCAAGAAGGGAGGGCAAGAAGGGAGAGCAGTTTCCAACCATGCTGGTAAATGCCTCCTTCATCTCATCCAGGATCGGCCCCAGACAGTCAGCGAGTTCAGGAGAAAGACTGGGGATAACTCACAGCACCCACCACCACAGTCTAAGCTGGGTGGTGTCAGGGAGAGCAGCACAGATCTGATTTGCAGCAGTGGAGACCATGAAATCAGTGGAGCTGAACTCAGATGATCAGAATGAGGCTCATTATCTCTGCAAATTTATGCACAGTGAGTTGCATGCTGCACAGCCTTTCCTACTCTGAGTCACTCCAACTCCTGCTCTAGGCTGTTCAGTAGCAAACTGTCAATAAAACTCATTAATGATGTGCTTTATATAGAAATAGTGCATTTAACTGAGGAGTTACAACAAATGAAGTGTGCAGCAAGGGGTGAATTATGTGGTCCATAGAATCACAGAATGGTCTGGGCTGGAAGTGACTTTAAAGTTCATCTACATGTCATTCCAACCGCCCTGCCATGGACAGGGGTACCTTTCACTAGACCAGGTTGCTGAAAGGCCCACCCAGCCTGGCCTTGAACACTGCCAGGGCTGAGGCAGCCACAGCTTCCCAGTGCAACCTGTGCCAGTGCCTCACCATCCTCACAGTAAAGATTTTTTTGATAGTATCTACCCTAAACCTATTTTCAGTTTGAATCCATTCCTCCCTGTCCTGTCACTAAATGCTCTTGTAAAAAGTCCCTCTCCATCTTTCTTGTAGCCTCCATTCAGGTACTGGATGGCCACAATAAGGTCATCCCTAAGCCATCCCTTTTCCAGGCTGAACAAACCCAGTTCTCTCAGCCTTTCCCCATAGGAGAGGTACTCCATCCCTCTAATCATCCTGGTGGTCTCCTCTGGACTTGCTCCAACAGTTAATGGAATACAGGATGTGTGTCAGTAAAGAAGTGGTAAAGGTGGGTGGGAGTCTTAATGTTACATAGACCTGCTTGATTTTTGGTGTATATACGAACCCAAATCCCCTTCTGATTTCAGTACAGTTATATCTAGCACTCCCCTGTGTTTCTACTGATACATAAATTCTCTGATGAATAATTGATAACCAACTTATCTTTTACGTAAGCCATTACTGGAGAGCCAGCAAATAGTACAGACATGTTGTTTGCCTTCTCTGTTTTTAGTCCTGTTCTCATCTGAGTCACGTTTGGCTAGTGTTCATATCCAGCTCCTTGATTGGTGGTAGCTATAAAAAAATTAAAATATACACCCTTGCAGAGCCAGTGGCAGGAACAGTGCAAAAAAGATGTTCTTTGACAAAGATCCTTGGGTTTTGTCCTATGTAAATACACATCTGCAGCTGTTGGCAACGTTATAATAGAGGATGGTTCCTGTACTGCCTGTCCAAGCTCTACACCTTGTAAAATATTCTGGCACTGTGACACAAGATTTAACAGCAGCCAACAACTGACCTTCTACACAAGTGCCTGTCATTTCTGTCCACTGCACACTGTTGTTTTATCTGATGGTTACAGGGAATTCTAATACCTCAAAACGAAATAAGAGGATACGAGAAGCAGCTCCCAGAAGAGAATGAAAATGAGCAAGGGATATTTCACAGACTTGGGGGGAGCTGTAATACCTAAGAGCAATAAAGAAGCAAGAAGCTATCCACAGTAGAAAGGGGAGGAGGCTGGAAATAGCGGGGTTGGGCCAGAGAAAATAGCTGTGGCACCTCTCACCACGTCCTCTTTTCGTGTGTGGGGAAAAAAACAAACACAGCAGGAGACCAAAACCATAACCTGAATCTGACCTCCCTCTCACTGGTTGTATCGCAAAACCTCTGGGCTGAACTTTGGTCGTTGCGTCACGGACACAACACAGCCTTAAAGCCCAGCCAACTACACTGTGATTTTTTTTCACATGTGCTCAAGATGATAGAGGCCACCTAAGAATATGGCCTTTCAGAAGAAAAAACATGTCAATTTAATTGTCAGTTGGCTGGACAGCTTGCTTTTCTGTTGAGGTTGGTTTGTGGGTTTATTTGACTATTACTGCACTGAAAAGATGTGGGTGTGATATAGCATTCGACTGGAACGTTAAGTGCCAAGGACTTATTTTTGTCTGTATCTGTTAGAAATGGCAATCAATAGAGTAGTTAAAAACACTGAGGATCATAAGGTGATCAGTTATGAAAAATACACACTTCATCACCAGTTTAACATGGCACCAGGATCATCCACATAAAAATGTTCTTAAAATCTTAATAAATGTCCTTGTACACAAGACGTGTGATTCATGGCTTACAGAGTGATAAGCACTGAAAGGGTCAAGTAACTCACCTAAATACCACTCAGCAAGTCAAGATCAGGCTGAGCTCAGACTCAGGATTCTGCTTTTCCGTGCTGATCTTTCCTACAATTGCATGTTACTCCAAGCACACAACGCAACATCCTACAAATACCAAGCATTTGTTTGCACAAAATGGCCTATTTTTGTGCTGCATAGAGAAAGAACCAGTGTGTTCAAAAGTGAGCATTCTAGCACTCCCTCACAAGCAAAGTGCAATTGCTGAGGCAGGACACAAATGGACAGCCAACAGAGAATTTATCATTATCACTGATAACAGTAACCGCCAAAAATTCCAGTCCACACCTCCACAGTTAGTCCCTGTGGAAGGGGACTGAATAGAAGAGCTCACATGGAGCCTTCCATATCTGCCAGTTGCCACCCAATGCAGCAGCAGTTGAGACTGTCGGTGTCCTTGGCAGTTCACTGCAATACAGAAAGGCACACAGGCCATTAAAGACCCTACCTCTCCACTCAGGATGATGCTCCCTCATTTTAAGCATCTTCACCTGTGCTCCCCACACTGGTACAGGACAGACTTATCAGGATGTGAACATGAAACAGCTGAAGACTGCAATGGTTTGTAGCTTCAGGCGGAACTTGAAAGCAGCAAGTGGAATGAACATCCTTCTCCATGGAGAGGAAGCAATGATGCCATGACCTGAATTTGCATCCCATGCACCAAAGTTATTTATGGAGGGCAGGAAATAGGATTGGAAGATTAAATCCAAGTCACCAATCTTTGTTTACAGTATCAATATTTCATCCGCTGCAGGGCCATCCCAAGCCCACAACACCTGTATTTTTGATTCATGTACAGTATTTATGACTCATATGAGGGTGGTGAGACACTGAAACAGGTTGCCCAGAGTTGTGGATGCCCCATCTCTGACAGTGTTCAAGGCCAGGTTAGATGGGGTCCTGAGCAACCTGATCTAGCGGGTGGCATCCCTGCCCATGGGGGTATTCCAAGACTTAGATGATCTTTAAGGTCCCTTCCAATGATATCTATGATAGTGTGTAAGATCCCTTCCAATGATTCTATGATAGTGTGTAAGAACACTGTAAGGCCACATATCTCTTACTAAAGTTTAATGCCTATCTTAAGACTTGAGTTTGCCTTTAATCAAGAAGACACAATGGTTTACCTTGTTTTGAAATGAAATCTTTTAACTTGGCAGGCTGCAGCCTCTGTGGTCGTATTTGATTACATATTATCATTCAGCTGTTTTGCAGAATCCTAACCAGCTGGGCCTAGACCTACCATGGTACTTACATGCTGTAGACCCACTCAAGTCATTGAACTCAAGGTGGTACGAGCCTGCATATT
The DNA here is from genome assembly GCF_022539395.1 of Myiozetetes cayanensis. NCBI lineage: Eukaryota > Metazoa > Chordata > Aves > Passeriformes > Tyrannidae > Myiozetetes > Myiozetetes cayanensis. Next base: position 31,129,115 of record NW_026086605.1, read on the forward strand.
TCTGTGACAAGAGTCTAACTTTGTTTACCAAATCTCAGCACTAACGGGTCAATTTCTGACTTCAAAGATAAGGATTTTCTTGGCATGATCTGCTATGCACAGTCACGCCAATTAGAAAGAAGGTAATAGGTCAATAGGTATATGAATTAAATAAAATGTTGCATGTAATGCCCTGGCAGAATAAATGCTGTACCCTTTGTGTACATTAGCCTGAAACAACCACATGCAGGCTCCACCAGGCTAGAACCAAGCCAGATTATCCATCCTTTCTGCCATACGTGGATTCTCTGAGGACCAGCATCTGGAACTCCATGTGCTCGTGCGTTCACCTGCGGCTAAAGACAACGAGTTCAGGCACAATCCCACTCACAGGGGACCACAAGGAGATGAGTGCGGGACAGCGCACGCCGCGCAGCCCGACCTGGACCCGGCACTGACGGGATACGCAGAGCCCGAGCGCTGGGATCCGCTAAGTCTGCCCAAATGTCTTGGCTGTACCAAGCAGCCAGCGATAAAAAAGTAAGTTGTTCCTGCAGTCGCCGCGCGTCCGTGACACCGCATTCGCGCTATCCCGCTCAGTTTCACACGGCTTAACTACCAGACAAGCCACAGGGTGCTCCTGCGCCTTCTCGCCCTTCCCACGGCGGGAGGAAGCACGCGGCACCGCGGGGGGAACTGATCCCGCGGCTCCCCCGGGCCCAGCGCAGCCCCCGCGCCGGCCGTGCCGCTGCTCGGGCACCGGCAGCGAGAGCCCTCGGCCCCGGGGCGGCGGCCGCTCCCGCCGCCTGCCCTCCCCTCAGCCCGCGGCGCTGAGCGGCGACCACCACACATCCCTCACCTCCGCCGCCCGCCTCCTCCCGTGCGCTCGCTCCTCCCTCCCTTCCGGCCTACGCTGCCCGTGGTGCCCCGCGGCGCGGCGGCTGCGCGGCCGCCCGGGGGCGGGGGCGGAAGCGCTGCCGGGCCCCGCCCGCCGCGGCCGGGCCGGGCCGAGGCGCCGCCGCCATGCCCCGGGACAACATGGCCTCCCTGATCCAGCGGGTGGCGCGGCAAGCGCGCCTCACCTTCCGCAGCCCGGCGGGCCCGGCCTTCGGCGAGAACCTGCACCGCCTGCAGCAGCTGCTGGACGAGGTGCGCGCCGAGGACTTGCACCTGGCGCCGCGGGGCCCGTCGGCCGCGGCGGCGGCGGGCGGGGGTCCGCCGTGGGCCGGCGTGGTGCCGCCCGTCAGCTACATGCACATCTGCGAGACGGAGAGCTTCAGCATGGGCGTGTTCCTGCTGCGGAGCGGCGCCTGCATCCCGCTGCACGACCACCCGGGCATGAACGGCATGCTGAAGGTGCTGTACGGCACGCTGCGCATCGCCTGCATGGACACGCTGCCCGCCGGCGCCGCCGCCGCCCCGCCGCCCCCCGCCGGCTCCGGCTCCGGCTCCGGGCCCTGCCTGCGCGCCCTGTTCCGCTCCCGCCAGCACTACACGCCCGCCTCACCGCCCTGCCTGCTCTCGCCGCACACCGACAACCTCCACCAGATCGACGCCGTGGACGGGCCCGCCGCCTTCCTCGACATCCTGGCGCCGCCCTACGACCCCCAGCACGGCCGGGACTGCCACTACTACCGGCTGCTGGAGGGGCCGCCGGCGGGCGCCGAGCCGCCCGCGCTGCCGCGGGAGGTGTGGCTGGTGGAGACCCCGCAGGCCGCCGACTTCTGGTGCGGGGGCGAGCCCTACCCCGGGCCCCGCGTCTGCCTCTGAGCCGCCGCCAGCGCGGCCCGGGCCGGGCGGCGGCCGCTGGGACGATGCTCTCGCCCCGCCGGGAAGGGAGGGGAGCGGAGCCCGCCCGGCCGCCCCCGCCGCGCCCCGGGCCCCGCACAGCGGCACCGCGGGCACACGGAGCTCCGCGCCGGCCGGAGCTGCGCGGGTCTCACCTTCCGCTGACCGCGGGCTGCATGAGTCGGGGGAAATAAAGCACCAGAATGTGCTTATGTCCTTTGGGCCGATGTGGGGGAGCAGCGCGGTTAAACTTCTGCTCAGCTGAAGGGTCGGGGGAATAATCCGACATCTTGAGTAAATAGCTAGGGCCTCACGTCGGGGAGGGAATTAAGGCTCTGAAGGGAGAGTCAACACAATAAGAATTGTCGGCTTCCCCTGAGGGGCTCCTGCTGCCAAAGCCAGCTGGCACTGGTGCGCCAGGGGACTGTGCCCACCCAGCTTGGGCAAGGGGCTGGTCCGGCTGCAGCCTTTGGGGACTCGGTCTTCAGAGTGATTCTCAACAAGAGCTGTACCCTGCTAGCAAAAAACCAACCCAGAACAGCTCCTGAGCCAGGACACGCTCCTCCAGTAAACACCAGTGATCCCCAGGGCTGGAGTTGAGGGAATTCCTGCTCTGAAGGGATGCTATCAAATTCAGAGTTACTTTTCAACAGTTATTTAAAGTGTTGTGTACAAAACCTCACTATTGCAACGGAGAATTACTGAGTCCATCTATGCATATGTCCTTCAGCAAGGAGAAGGAGACAGCTGCTAATTAACCTCGCTTGGAACCTCTCACGCAGCGGAAGGTCGCAGAAACTGGGGGCATCATAAGAGAAGAAACAACTCTCCACTGTTGTGGAAGCCACTCTAAAACCACAGTGTATTTGCAAACCCTACACATACAGCAGCGCATACCCTAGGTACTGATAATGTTGGACCTGCTGTCTTCTCTTTAAAGCGTGGTCTTTGTTTTTATATGGCCAAGAGAACACTTTGGGCTTTTGAAGCCTTGCAATTTCCGTCTTTATACTATTTATAAAGACTACTTTTTCATAAAGCTTTTAAATAAACGTAGAGTAGAAGAAACACCAGGAATTTCACCTTGCTGTGATGGAAGCGGTCTGGAGATGCAGTTTGTCCGTGGCAGGGAATGCAGTCTTTCTAACATGGGAGGAACTTTTTCTACAAGTGAAGTACTTCGTCTGTACTGCAGGGACTGGTCTCGTGCCTGTTCATTAAACGCACACTTGGTACCACAAACCCAGGCCAGGGCAGCCTTGGCCATCTTACTCATGATGTGGCAATTTGAATAAGAAAACACGATTACCGACCTCCTAAGTGACGTACCAACCTGCTCCAGAAATCATTCCACAACTGGTTTTAATTTTTCTGTGTATTTATAAAAGCAGACTTGTTTTTCCTGTACAGTGGCTTATATGTGAATTTTTAAATGATTCTGATACGGCATTGCTGCCTTTTGTTGTTGTTTTTGGATTTTTTTTGGCCTGCAAAAGAATGACTGTGAAATACAGTCAGCATTATGCATGCATGGAATAATTCTTTTGCAAGGAGAAATTGATAGAGATTATTTCAGGTGATTTCCATTTATTCTTGGGGCACTTTTAAGTGTCTGATATTTCTGCAACTGGCTTACCTGTTTTTCTTGGAATTCCCCTGCAGCTTAGCATTAGTTAATGTTTAACAATTCTCAATCGAATGTAGTCATTAAGGCAATGCCTCCTTGTGTTACAGCCTGTTTCTACCTCTCTCCAATGCTAATAAAGACCATCATCCTTTTTCAGAAGTCCGCAAAGAAGATAGCGGGGTGCGGGCCAACAGCTGTACTGGAAAAACAAACTGCGACAGAGAGCATTTTTTATCTCATCTGCCCTATCCCCCTCTTAGGTCTTTCTGCTTGGTTTTTAATTTTTTTCCCTCCATGTGTAAAACCTAGTCAAGATGTTTAATGGGACAGGACTTCAATGCATCTTTCCAAAGAGGACAGCATGGTCCCTCACGCTGTGGAGTGCTGTTAACAACCCTGACAAAACCATTTCTTTTTGTTTTTTCTATTAAGGTGTTAGCATCAAAGTATTAAAAGCTGGGGAAAATAGCAAAGAAAACCTCAAATGCATTAAAAAAAAGGCACCTCTGTGTAACTTCTTGCTTATTTGAAACTTCATACATTCTGGATGTCTGTAAGCAGAAGGTTTAAGTCTGTAATGCTGTTCCTTCTCTCTGCAGTCTGGTTATTGTGTTTTCACAACAGCAAAATTACTGTTATAGCTGAATTATAGAATAAATACAGGATATCTCACCACTGACCAGTCATTATTTTGCTTCACAAGTGCAACAGCCCTGAACCAAGTACAGTACAAAGCACTAGTTTCTTTTGCCTCACAGTCTGATTAGTGCAGCCGGCCTTTCTTTGGGAGGTGAGGCTTAGCACTGGGTTCTCAGCCCAAATCCTGCACCAGTGCCTTGCAGGCAAATCCAGGCACATGCACTGTTGCTGCTTTTGAAGCTGGCTTTCGCTGTAAGGCAAAGGCACAGGTGTAGGACCGCTGATACTGCTACACAATATGAGGTGCTCCTGTGGCTGTACACTGGTCAATGGCAGTTTCTTAATTCAGCTCTTTTACAAATTCTGTGGTGTTTACCTCATTTTTTTGCATTTGACTGGGGTTTTGATTGTAGAGTGGCTTCAGACAGTAGTTTGGAGCATGCAAGTAGAGTCTTGGATTGTGCATCTGGGTAGCTGAGATACCAGTTTTGGTCATGATGCTCTGCCTATGACCGAGCTGTGGTTATCCGAGGCTGTGGTGGTACGTCCAGAAACCCAGCAGGCTGAGAGGACTGGGTCCCTGTCTGCTTCCCTGTCCTGCAGGCCAGCCATGCCGACCGAGGGAGGCCGCAGCTCCCGTGTGACATCCCTCCAGCAGCGGGCCGTGGTCTCTCAGGGGCCAGGAGTACATGGGATCAGGTGGTAAAGCTGCAACATGGGAGGCAAAGGCTTACTTGAGCTGCTGAGGTAGATGGGGGGGCAGTGAGTGTGGCAGCTCTGGAGCTGGCATTGTTCTGTGGCCTCTCCATCCTGCACAGGCTGGTCCATGCCCAACTTTGCTTGGGAGAGGCAGCAGGAGCTGAAGCGACGTGCTTGGTTCTGAATCAGATGGGAAGCAGCTGCCCCAAAAGCCAGCACCAGTTCCAGAAGATGGGGAGCAGGACATTTCAGACAGAAAAGGCAGGTGCTGCTGGGGCTTTGCACAGCAGGACCCCGCACTGGGGAAGCAGAGACTGGGAGCCACCAGGCAGTGGCTTTGCCCCCATGCCCTGAGGTGCTGGGCTGTGGCATTAGTGGTGAGGTCCATCCTGCACAGATCACTTCTGCAGTGCGGCCACACCGGGCATCCCTGCCCATGGGGCCGGCACGGCCCTGCACCGACCGCAGGACCCGAGGGTGGGCCGAGGCTGGGATAACATCTTAAAAACAATAACCAAAACAGGTTAAAAAAAAAAATAGAGGCGCTATATTTTGGCCAGATGGGTTCGGCAGAAGCAGTCCGGCTGTGACGCGGGGGTGAGCGACGCCACCCCGAGCCGCTGCAGAGCCCCCGGGCGCGGGCGCGGCACCGCCCGCGCAGCCCCCGCGCCGCCGGAGCCGCTTCCCCCGAGCGCGGCCGTCGGGGCGGCGGTACTCGCTGTTCCGGAGCCCACTCGCGGAGGCTGCCTGGGGCGGATCGTAACCGCGGAACAAAACAGAGTGAGTCAAAAAAACCCACCCCACTCCCTGGTTAATATTATCCCGTCTCTCGTCTCTGAGGGAAATCCCCGCGCCCGAGAGCGAGTGTTTGTACGCGGGCGCCGGGGCCGCTGGTTTTCCGCGCCGAGGCGGTGCGGGGCGCCCAGCGGAACCGGGCCGAGCTACCCCACAGCCCCCCGACGCCGGGACCCCGTGAGGCCCAGGAACAAGCGGGGGACACCCCTTGCCCCGGGTCGGGCCAAGGATCCTAAGGAAATAAAGATGTCAATTTAGCATAATTAAGAGATTTATTTGTCGTCTTTTATAAACGTTGTAAGCACCTACCCTATTGTCGAAAAGTTTATTTACAGAGTGGCCAGAAAGACACATCCCCCCTCTCCTTCCAGCCCCCGTTAGTGGTTGTGCATTATTCGTGTTACCTGCGGCGCACTGGGTCCCGGCCGACCACGGGCGCCGGTCCCAGCCCGAGTATTTACATCCTGTCCCAAGTCCTACTACAAACGGAACACTTTTAAAGTCACCAAAGAGAAAAACAAAAACAAAACCCCAAACCAGTGCGTACAAAAATATAGTCTCTAAGAAAAAAAAAAAATCTCAATATTAATAGGCAGAAATGTACAGCCATACTAAAACCAGGGAGGGGAAAACTTTCCGGTCTCGGTGTCGCCGCTGTCGTCGGAGCGGATCGGTAAGGCACCCCCCACATGCAGACAGGGGACCGGGCTCTACACCACACAAGGCACCAAGGACACCTCACCACGACGGCACTGCATGCATCCATCCTCCCGCCGCAGACCCTATGTACACCCGCCGGCCCGGCCCGCTCCGGCCCGCCCCGGCCCGGGGGAGCCCCGCGGCGCCGCCAGGTGCTCGTCGCGCCCCGCCGGGCCCCGCTCCGCTCCGCTCCGCTCCGCGCCCGCCGCGCTCGGCGGCGGCTCCGCGCTGGGTACTGCGCGCCCCGCGCCGTCAGGGCGTCCGCGTCCGCGCCGCGCAGGGGGCCAGGGCCGCGCCGCTCCCGCCGCCGGGCTGCGGGCACCCGCCGCCGGCCGCCGCTCCTTTCCGCTCCTTCTGGCGCAGGTGGATCTTGGTGTGCCGCTTCCTCTCGTCGGAGCGGGCGAACTTCCTGCCGCAGAAGTCGCAGGCAAAGGGCTTCTCGCCCGTGTGCGTGCGGATGTGGGTGGTGAGGTGGTCGCTGCGGCTGAAGTTCCGCATGCAGATGCGGCACTGAAAGGGCTTGTGGCCCGTGTGGATGCGGATGTGCCGGGTGAGCTCGTCGGAGCGGGAGAAGCGGCGGTCGCAGCCCTCGGCGGGGCAGGGGTAGGGCCGCTCGTGGACCGGCGTCTTGCTGGGCCGGTTGGGGTACTTGCGGGGCCGCAGGATGGGCCGCAGCGGCAGGTGGTGCGGGCTGTAGGCGCCGGCGGGCAGCCGAGCTCCCGCACCCTCGCCCCCGCCGCCGCCGCCGGGAGCGCTGCCGGGGGCGGCGCCCGCCGGGGGCGCCCCCATCGTGAAGTTGCGGATGGTGGAGAGTGGCGTGAGGGGCGGTGGGACGCGGAGAGAGTCGAGGGGGCAGGGGAAGGGCTTGCGGTCGGGGCCGGGGTGCAGCTCCCGCTGGCACTGGGGCGGCGGGAAGAAGCCGCCGTACTCGGGGATCATGGTGAAGAGCCCGCCGTCGGCCGCCGCCGCCTTCGGGGAGGGGTAGGAGGGCGGCGGGGGAAAAGGCAGCGCCCCGCCGCCGGCGGCGGGCAGGAAAGCCGAGGAGGGGTCTTGCGGGTACAGGTCACCGCAGCCCGAGTAGGGCGGAGGCGGCGGCGAGTAGAGATGCTCCAGGTCGGCCGGCTGGCCCTGTGCCATGGTGCAGCCGAGGGCCCCGGCCAGCGGGTTGGGGGAGGCGGCGGAGGCGGCGGTGGCCGAGGAGGCGGCGGAGGAGGCGGAGGAGGCGGCGGAGGAGGCGGCGGAGGAAGGCGTGCTGACCCCCTGCAGGATCCCCGCGCTCACGATGTTGATGATGCCCTCGGGGTAGCAACCGGCGCCGGGGTACTGCGGGTCGATGGAGAATTTGCCCATGTAGGTGAAGGTCTGGTTGCGGGAAGCCGGGGCGTTGGGCGCGAAGCCGCCACCGTAGGGCAGGTCCAGGGCCCGCTTGTCGCCCATGTCCACGTTGATCATGCCGTCTGGGGGGGCAAGGAGCAGGTCAGCCCTCCGCGCCGCCACCCAGCACCGGTCCCGGCCGCCGCCCGCGCGGGGCTGCGGCGCGCACATGTTGCGCTCCGGCTGCCGGGGGGCTCCGCGCCGACTGCAACTTTTCCCCCAGAGCCGGGCGCGGAGGCAGGGCTGCCGCGAGGGGCGAGGGGGACCCCGGCCGGCCGCCGGGGGAGCCCCGCGGAGGGTCGCGGCGTTCCGTCCCGGTCCGCCCCCCGCCCGCCACCCGGGGTCCCCGCCACCCTCCGCGGGTGGCCCGTCCCGCACCTGCGCGGGTTCCGCTTACCTCCTGCCACACCGCTCATCTGGTCAAACGGCCCTGCCAGGTCGGCATTGGGGAAGATCGCCACCGAAGTTGGCAGCGCGGCCGAGATGTCATCCGCGGGGTAAATGCCCTCGGGGAGCTGGTGCACGAACCCACCGAGGGTCACCGGGATCTTGTCCACCGCCTTGGCGGTCATCATGGGGGCAGCGGGGCGGCCGCGGGAGCAGCGCTCCCGGCCGGCGGTGGGCGCTCGGGGCGGGGAGGGGAGGGCGAGGAGGGGGCGCTTCCCCCTGCCTCCCACTACCGGCGCGGGGGAACGGCGGGGAGCCGGCGCGGCATGTGCGGGCGGGCGGCCGCCCCGTCGCGGCGGTGCGGTGGCCGCGGTGCCCCGGGAGCGCCGCGCTCCCGCCGCAGCTCGCGCTGGAGGACAAGTCTGGCGGTAACTATTTATGGGGGCCCCCTGAATGCCCGGGACGTCACTGCCCATATAAGGACTGAGGAACGGGGCCCGGCGGTCACGTGGGCTCGGGCGTGCGGGACCCGCCGCCCCGCGCCCGCCCGGCCCCCCGCCCCGCACACCCCCGCGCCCCGCGGCTGCCCTGACCCGCCCCGGCCCGCGCGGCCCCCGCCGCCGCCCGGCGCGCCGCACAGGGGGGTATTCCGGTGGCGGGGCCCTTGTCCTAAAAAGGCGAGGATCCGGCCCCGCCCCCTTGCCCTTTTTAGGGAACCCGTTCCGGAAAATTTTAAAAACGTTCGGAAAAGCAGAGGAGGTCCCAGGGCCGCCCCGCCGGACCCCGCTCACTTTCTCAGCAGCCCGTAACCGCAAGCCGGCGGCGGGTCAGAAAACAGCCGCATTCACGGAATACAGCTTCTCCTTTCTTAAAGAAAAAAAATATTAAAATTTTTTTTTTTTTTTCTGAATTACGGGCGGAAAGAGCCGCCGAGCAGAGCGACTCGGCGGCGCTGCTTTTTTTGGAAAGTGTCTGATCTATATATACCGTCGCGAAAACGGAACCGCCCGCTCCGCCGTCGGTGGGTTGTTATTGTACCGACGGGCACAACCGGGGACGGGACGGAGGGGGCTGCACTGCTCCCCCGCCGCCCCCACCACCCCATTCTGCCCCATTCTGCCCCCACCGCTCCCACCCTGCTCAGATCAACCTTTTGCTTCCACAGCTTCCATCCTCAGTAACATTTCCACTCCCACTACTGCTTTCTTTCTCCATGATCTCCTCCATAATGAGGGTATAAAACCAAAGAGTGCTTAAATTCTGTCTTTTTTTTTTTTTTCCTCCAAAGTACTAAAAATAACCTCCCTTGTGCCTCCCTTCCCAGGAGAAGCCAATCTTTCATATGCTGTTCCCAAGCTTAGAGCTTGCAGCCCCTACATCTTCTTGCTGATGAGGGTGTCAGATGTAATTATTTTTGAAAGCTGTATCCCATGTCACTAATCTCATTTACTTGGGGATATTTCATCTTGAGGCTGTTTAGTCCTGCATTTAGGAAAGCAACTCTCACATATGGTCTGTAGCATGCAAGATTCCTTTTCAATGGTCTGCAGTAAAAACCCAACCCATTAACAACCCAAACAGCAGCAAGATGTGGCAACATATGAAAGACGCTATGAGAGTGTACACTCCTTTTCCAAAGCAACAAGCAGAAAATACATAGGAAGGATAAAACCCTCTTTGCTCTAATTTTTAACTGCAGATACCAATATTTACAGGTCTAATACATTCCAGGGCTCGGGCATCCCGAAGGAACATGCACTTATCTCTACCTTCAATCCCAAGCACTGTCACAGTGTCTCCCAGGCCCCGTTTTATCCGTGCCACACCTCACACCCCAGCTGAGAAAGGGTCTATCAGTTCCTCCAGTTCTATATCACCGCCTTTGGTGATGCTCCAGGTTCACTACTTGTCCAGGCACTGCAGAGCCCAGGCTAGACAGGAGCGTCTCTGGAAAAGTAAAAGTTTTAGGGACATTAGTCATACTTTCTAAGGAATAGTAGGCATAAACATAGATATTTGCCTTCATGGGTGATCAGAGAAGTGTGCACAGTAATTAGTAAATATATAACTGTTTTTTAATATAGATTTTTATTATCAGTCCTTTCTAGCACTTAATATATAGCAAATACAGTTTGACATATGAGATTTAGTTGAAAGAAAGCTTTCAGTGGGATTCTAGATATTTTCATTTAAAAGACCCATCTCAATTTAAAAGTTAAATTGTGACAGAGAGACAGGTTCTGGGAAATTTGACTGAGAAGCAAGAGCAATTGTATTGTACCTTTCCATTACAGCTGAGCTATAATTGGTTTAATCGCTACTATGAAAGAACAAAATATTGGAATCTGTTGTGCAGTGGGGCGAATTACTTTACATGAATTTGAGAAACAGGTGCAGTATCCTCCTTACTGCAAAATGTTGCAGACGTATCAGATTCAAGTTTTATGGATATTCTACATCATTTTCCCGTATTGTTTCAAAATACCACATGCTCACTGATGACACTGAACCCATAATGCTCACAGGAGAAAGAAGAACCAAGGTTTCACAGTGCACCTCAATCTCCCCAGAAATCAATTCCACCTTTGAACTAACTTGGCTCATTTAATGGAAAGGATTTAATGAAAGACCGACACGAATAAAATCCACTGTACCTCCTGGCTAACTTCACCTGGGGAATACTACTATAGTTGGGTTGGTTGGTTAATTTTAAAAGCCTTTTTAAGCATGGAGTAAATCGTGCCTGATTTCTAGCCTTTCCAGGGACAATCAAATCACTCAGCATCTCTCAATGGGAGCTTTGTCTGAGGGGCAGCGGGATCTGGTGTGGGGCAAGATGGAGACCTAGTTAATGCTCAGCTTCAGGAAGATGTTGACAGATGAGACTCAAATGTTTCTGGGCTCTTTTCAGATATTGTCGCTGCATTGCTTTGCATGTGCTTTGTGCCTTTGATCCCCATTTGGCTGATCACAGCAGACTCCAAGGGTTGGACTGTCCACCTCACGCTGACGTCAGTGAGCCTTATATGCAAAAATACCCTACTGATTTCTGTGGTTCCTACAAACCACGTGGTTTCATATGACAGACATTGCTGCTGCAAATTGCCAAATCCCCACTCGCACCAGGAGCCTCGAATGTGCCTGACACGTCTGACTGGATACAGCATGGACTGAGGAGGGTTCAGAGCTGATAGGCAGAACTTCTGTTCCCAATTTCTTTGAAACCAGACTCCTTTGGATTTACTGCATTTACCCTTTTAACAAGTTGCTAGCTGATGTTGCACTGGGGTTCTACTTTCCTGTAGTCATTCTCTACCATAGGTACCTGAGACAGGAGCTATAGAAATAAAATTGTCCTTGCCTCCATGAGCTGAGAGTGGCTGAGGAAGAAAATGCAGCTCATCATCTGTGGAGCTGGCAACACATTTCACCAGTGTAACATCACACATTTGAGTCATCTCTCCAGGGGGTTACTGTGCTTTTGCAGCAAAACTCGACCGACCTCATGTGCTAACAGCAGCGATGCTGGTAGGCCTGCTTGGAAATGCACCCTGCCGCTTCCACTGTGCATCCTGCTGTTTTTGGGAATGTTAAGGTGGCTCCAGCTCAGCAGGTGTTCTCAGGAGTGGGAACTCAGGTGTGATCAGGGAGTTGTTTTCAGATAGGAGATGAATGACCTGTCCTCTGACAACTCTCTGAACTAGATTCATGTTGGGGTTGATGTTTCCTTAACATTTCACATAAAAGAAAAGATCTCTCCAAATCTAGATTTCAGCATTTCCTAAATTTGCCCCTTTTCATTGGGGGTAGAAAAATTTGTCATGTCCTCACAGGAAGAAATGCTTATTTACTAATACCTTCTGTTTTGCCAGGGTGTCCCCTGGATTCCCAAGTTGCTGGCAAAAGCCACATCCCTTCAGTCTACCCTGTCGGCCCCTCACAGGCCTGATCCAGGCTCTCAGCCTGTACTGACCAGTCACCAAAACCTGGAATTCAGCCAGGGAAACCTGCTGTAAACTTGAACGTACAGAAAACAGCTGCCTGACTGCTGGCATGTGGGGGAAGGGGATGGTTAAGGAGCAGAGGAGAAGGCATCCCAGTCTGCCCTTAATTACAGTACCTTGAAACCACTCTGTGGTTTCCAGCCAAGCGTGCTTGTTGTCTTAGGATGAATGCCTGTAAATTTGAAATAAGTAAATGGCTTTGTTGTGAGTATTTGGCTCAGGAGAGCCATAGCACCATCCTGAAGGGCTATTTAAATGTCAATAACATTTTCTAATTCGGGCTATAGGAATTAAACAAACCCATGTGGAATCAGCAAGCTGCTAATTTAAGTTTGTGTGGCTGTGGACAAGTATGTGTGGCAGAGCAAAGTTCCAGTCAAATAAAAGCAACAACAAACTCGTTTGCTCAAAACTTATTCTCGCAATTAAACACGCAGAACACTTCCTGCATGTTCCCGTACGCGGCTTCTAGCACACGTGTTAAATCCGTAGTCCTGCTTCCACTCACCTCATTCGTCCCTCTCGGAACACCCGAGGGAGCGGGTGCTCCCAGCCGGCGGCGGGAGGGGAGCGGGGAGCGTGTGCGGGCTCCACTGCCCTCTCCTGGGGGAAGGCGCTCCCGGGAGCCGGCGAGGACACGGCAGCTGAGCAAAAAGCGATGCGTCGGGCTGAGCGCAGCTGGTGTTTCATAGAATCACACAATATGCTGCGTCGGAAGGGACTCACAAGGATCATCGAGTTCAATCCTTAGCCCTGCACAGGGCCATCCCCAAGACTCACACCATGTGCCCCAGAGTGCCATCCAAACACTTCTTGAGCTCTGTCAGGCTTGGTGCTGTGATCATTGCCCTGGGGAGCCTGTTCCAGTGCCCAATCACCCTCTCTGGAATGAACCTTTTCTAAAATCCAACCTAAACCTCCTCTGACACAACTTCAGGCATTCCCTCTGGTCCTGTCACTGGTCACCACAGAGATCAGCATCTACCCCTCCCCTCCTCTTCCACTCACGAGGAAGTTGTAGACTGCAATGAGGTCTCCCCTTAGTCTCCTCTTCTCCAGGCTGAACAGACCAAATGACACCTTCTCTGTTTTGGATTATACTTTGAATGGTGGCATCAGGGAGGCAAAAAAAAAAGAAAAAAAAAAGAAAAAAAGGTTTTAGGGCTTTAAACTGAAAGAGAACAAGTTTAGATTAGATTTTAAGATGAAATTCTTCCTTACAAGGGGGGTGAGGCCCTGGCACAGGTTGCCCAGAGAAGCTGCAGCTACCCCATCCCTGGAAGTGTTTCATCGTGTAAGAGCACCCCTAAAGGTTTTCATCACAGTTGTGCTACCTATAGAGAGAATATAGCCCTGTGGAGTCGGAGATCCTGGCCACAGGCTGTGACCCTGCAGCCCCAAAGGTGTCAGGACAGGGATCACATACCACAGAGAGTTGCTGGGAGCAACCCACAGAAGGGCATCCCTGCTGGAAGGCTAAAATATCGGTTCTACATGCTGCTTGCCAGGGGAAAAAAGAAAAAAAAATTTGCTTCTCATAACTGTGAAAATAACTGGGATACACATATCATTCATGAAACAAGACTCTCAAAATAACGACGACTTTGTTTCTGAATAGTGATAGTCTGCCTACTAAGCTATAGTTTCCAGTCCTTTCTTCCAAAACTGGTTTCACTTACCCTTGTATTTCCTGCTCTAGTGTGTCTCCTGTGCTTTGTGTAAATACTGCCTTGTCCCATGGCCAGGCCTTTAGTCCAGAGAGAGATTAATTGAGCACATCCCTTAATGACACGAGTGCCTTCTTCCTTGAAGGGCTGAAATAAAAGAAGTATCGCAAGAGTCACATTTTCAGTTCTCCTGTTGGTCCCATTCCCTGGTGTTTGAGTGCAGAGAACGCTTGTCAGAAGGCTTTCTAGGCATACTCAGTTTATAGGAAACGGTGCCTTCAGAACCGAGCACAGCTTTTAATCCTCAGCTGAGGAATAAGGTCAAGTGTGGCAGCTTTTTCTATCAGACCAGCAGGGAAAGCAAAACTCTGGCACCATTTTCCAAGCAATCTTCTGAGAAGAGATACGGAAGAGCTCTGTGGGGTGTTTCTCAGAAACTTCTCACCCCCCCAGGGAAGCTGGAGCCACTCACAGGATTCCTAGATTGCCAGGCACTCATTTGTGTTTGCCCTGTCTATGTGCCACCTTTCAGAACCTGTTTCCATTTATGTCTCATTTCTCTGTGCTTTGGTCTTAAACCAGTCTGCCTTGAGCCTTGGAACCCCTCAGCTCTTTGCTCTGGGTAAGTCAGTCTGAGTTTGGTTCTGTCTTTTCCTTATTTTTTATCAGCATTTATTTTCTGCTCCTGAGGGCATGTCTACATGCTCCACTCTCACCATCCTGACTGTAAATTCCTGAGGACAAGGGTGTTCAGGTTCATTTTCAGCAAAGTGAGCCAATGGATGGCTTTCTGTCAGGAGCTGACAGCAAATGTTATTGGAGCAGAGAATTTAAAAAGAAAACAAATCCACAAGAGATTAAAATAAGCAACATGTTTTGCTTTAAAATTTTTAGGGCCAGATCTTCAAGTGGTGTAAGTTAGCATAAGTTTTCTGATGCTATAACCCCTACAATCTGAGTGAAAGTCAAAATTGGATGTGATTTTATTTACAGTTTGGTTATTTTCAAGGCTAAAACTCCAGCTTCTCCTGGGGGTGGGCATGGTCCTTTTCATCCTGTATTCAGGCTGCTGCCACCTGTTTCGCAGGAGTTTGTTTCTATCTTTGATTTATTTTTCTCTGATGCACTGCATTGGCCTTGTTCTTTCACCTCCCCTCTCATTCATGTCTCTCTCTATTGTCCAACCTTTTCTGCTCTCTTTTCCCTCTTCCCCCTCCTGTCTTTCCTCTTCCTTGGTAGTTCCCTTTCCTTCCCCCTTATCTCAGCAATTGCTGCCAACAGCTATATTTGGAATAGAGTGGGAACAAGCTATTCTTGTGACTTTACTTTGAAATAACTGTGAAGAGCAGATGATTTTCTTTGAACAAATAGAAGATACATTGAGGAGAAGGCAGGCTAGTAAAGTCAAAACAACAGCATTAGGGAATACCTGCCCAGCAGGTTCATCTTTCCCAACTCTCAGGATAACTTAACCAGCTATCACTTCTTGTTTGCTCTGTTTTAGCTTTAAATCCTCCTTTTGTGCCAAGTTCCTCTCTCCGGGTTAGTAACCCGAGGTGCTAACAAGGCCTAGCTCATCACCAAAATGTCTGGGCACTCATACATCAAGGGGAATGAATGCAACTTAAAATCTCAGATGACAAAATTAGATGAACCAGGATATATATTTTTTTAACACCTGAGCTCAGTGCTATTGCATGTTCTGGCGTAGTTACAGGATACTGTTACAGAGTCCCACTTATATGGGCTAGCACAGAAATATGCTGGGAGGAGCAACTTCCTATGGAGCAATATGATTTCTCCACATTCTCTCACATTAACTCCTTCTCATCACCACCTGTTCCTCATCCCCCCTGCCATTTCAACTACTCTAAGCAACATATTATCAAAGCTAGTAAGAAACAGAGCTACCTGAACAGGACAGCACAGAAGGTATTTCTCCCTATCCCCCATATTTCTGTGTTTATACCATTGACTCCCACACTGGCAAATCAAACAAGAAATGAGGCCAAATGAGAAACTCAGCATCACAGCTTGGTGCTTTGTGCTTGTGCCAGAAGAAGACCCAAGTCTATTTGTCTGCTCTCAAGTGAAGCTCGTTGTATTAAAACTGTACGGCTGTAACGTGTTTGTGTGTGAAACTGCTTCATCCAGGGAAGGTACATGAAAATACATGCAGAAAGATGCAGGGACAAGAGCTTTCCTTACAAGGGGCTACTAAGTGTTTGACAAGAAACTAGAAGGAAGTGATTCTTCCATCCATCAATGGCTTCCTGGCATTTTATAAACCAGCTAACACAAATGGTCATGCTGACATGGTGCCTCCACAGTTGTGTCTGCAACAACTGTGAATAAGCTCAGTTTGCCAACAGAATAAAAGTCAATACCAATATCTTAGGAGGGCAAGGCAGACAGAGCTGTAATGCTTTTCTATCAGACCATGTAAGAGAAAAACAGATCAGTCCTCATGCAAACAGATTCTTTTCCACGTTCACACTGCTACTACTGCCACCACAATGCAGATCTTGAACATGCAGTGTGTATCAGTAATAAACAGAGCCTAAGCAAAGGGAAAAATGAATGACCCAGGCTAAGAAGTGACATTTCAGTACTACCTATAATTCCCAATATGGCTTGCCAAGTGTCTCTGGGCTTCTGTTCCTTAAAACTGACACTATAACAATACAAAATAATAACAATACAATAACGTTTCATACTGAATTAAGCACATGCAATGGCTAAGCACATTTCATCAGTATCAGATGAGTTTTGTGCTGCCATAGAAAGTACATATATTATATTTATGTGTTCCCAACCTCAGGACAGCAGACAAATGAACTTTGACATATTTAGCACCGCAAAATCTATGGTGAACTCAGAGTGCCCTCCGCTGTTACCTCTCATCCCCTGTCCCATCCTCACTGTGCTGGCAACTTGCAGCTTTCCTCTCAGTCCCCTCGACTCCACATGCTCAGTACAGCTGAATAACAACTGCAAAGAGCATCTGAAGAAAAATCTTTAGTTTAAGGCTCACAGGGCACTAAGGACACAGACCTGGGCCAGTTTGCTGAAGAGGTAACTAGCCCACAGCTGTATGGCCACAAACAAGTCTGCACTTACTGGTCCAGGAACCAGAAAGTGCTTCCCAGGCTCAGGAGTTCCAGTGCGCCTTCCCTTTCTATTAGTGAGCAGATGCAGATATGAGTAAGGCTTGGTTGCACCAAAGCTGTAACTAAACCCTGCTAAGAAAGCCACAAAGTCGGCTTTCCTCAACCACCCTGGACTGGACCAGCTGAGAAGATGAGCATTTTCTGGGCCTTTCTGCCACCATTCAGAATGGAGGGAATTTTCATACCCATAGTTAGAGTCCTTGCCCACGATGTGTGATTTGCTGGATTCATCCCTCTTTTCTACCTACAAAAACAGCTCAGCCCACTTCTTTCACCTTGTAGGATGGCACCCAAAACCAGGTTTCGGAGTGACTCTGAGGCCTCCCTGTGTCTTCCTCATTGGTTTTATGAGAAGTGAGCCAGCAGGACTGTCTCCACATTGGAGGTCAGGGTACCTGCCTCGAGAAGGTTGAGATCCAGTAGGAAGACATAACTTGTGTCCCAGTGTCTGCACTGCGGTGTCGAGCAGGCCACGAGGAGCTGACAGGCTGTGCATCTGGAGAACGGTAAATGAGGAAATCCTAAGTGCTACATTACAATTATTGACCTGCAGTTACAACCACAACCTGAAAGTACTTTCCTGGCACCAAAGGTGGACAATCACTGTTGCCATATCCCACAAATGGGAAGAGAAGGTATTAAGAAGAAGTTGTGCCACACAGATGATGTTTTCACTTCAGTCCATAAGAAATATCAAAGAACAGGAATTAGTGGCCCTGTGATATACGATGGACCCTCTTTAAAGCTAGGCTGAATAATCATAACCCTATCAAAAACCCTGTCCTGTGATTCAGGACAGCACTTGTGCTGGAGCACACTAAAAACACCATCTGTGCCACATGCCTGGCCAGGCTGACCAGAGCTGCCATGGACTTTGCAGGCTTTCTGGTAAGCACACTTACTGAAACACAATTAAAGTCAACAACGTGTCTAAAAACACACATAATGTCAGAGGTGGAATGAAATGTTGCTTCCCCCTCTCTCCCCCAAACTCATTACAGGCTAAGGAAAAATAATGTATGGAGAATAATACTTCACCATCTAAAGAGTTTTTCTGGTTTCTAAATCTAGTGAAGAGTCATTGTATATTTTGACAGAAAAATGGATCAAAATAATAAAGTGAATACAAAATTATATTGCTGTCAATAATTTAATTTACACAAAATAGCACTCTGACATGGTAATTGTTATATATGATGCAGCATTCAGTATAATATTTGGAGAATGCATTATAGAAAGTCAACATTTAACTACTAAAATCAACTTACATAATCAAAGCTGTCAGGGAATCTTTACAGTTTTATATTAATTTGAATGTAATTTACTATAGAGGTGTCATTCTTAGAGGTGCTTACAATAGTTAATGATCTCCGCATTTCCATTATAAAATCCTATTTTCAAAGGTTTATAACTTGGTCTTAAGAACTCTCAGCCCTCTGGCACATTTTCCCTTTCCTTAAAAAACTATGTTTTAAACTTTTCTCTCAGAGCACATAGTGTGGTTACTTTCCAAATCCATTGTGAGGGTTTGCTAATTTGCTGCCTACTACCCAGGGATCTTAGAAAAAGAAAGGTCCTTCACAGTAGAAGACATTTCAGTTATATTTTCTTCTTCCATTTTCCTGAGTATATTACCCCTCAGACCATTTTTCTTGCTGAAGTGTCTAAGTATCTCCCAATACTGCATCCAAGCCTCCATCGCTCCTTCTCTCTTTCCTGTGTTGCTGCCATTCAGCTTTCTTCTACGTCCTTCTCCTCATCTTGGACTCCTGGCTCAGTTCTGTTTCGTCTCACAGATGTCCACATTTATGCTGGCAGTTGGAACTTCCATCAGGTCCATCAGTCAATGGCCTCTCCTGGCTGCACAGTCCCTCAGCCTCACACCTTTTTTCAGTATGCAGCCCTAGTTCACTTTTCCAACTCACTAGAAGACCAACAATTAGTTTTGCTCTAGCAAGTACATTTCTCTCCCCAGTCTTTCATGCTTGATTCATATCAGACATTACCTACGAACCTACCCAGACCTGCTCTGTCAGTCAGTTGGTGATTTTTGGTTTCCCACCCACAGGAACCCTGCTGTCCCGAGGCACTAAAGCTGTTTCCCCCTGCCCCAGGCTTCCTGCCCAGGGGGTAGGACACTGCAAACCAATTGTCCACAAACACATTGTTACAGGTCATTCCCAAAAATAGAATTTGGAAGGCAAATTGTCGACACAAAGCTATTATCCATTATAAAACCAAAACAAATAATTACCTTGCTTTGGTAGACCTGCTCCAGCTCCTGGGTCTAGTTTTCCCAAATCCTGCTCAAATTCACTTTTTTTTTCCCCTTCCATGTTAGCCAGCTGTCATTTTGGATCCCCCAGCTTTCTGTAACCTCAGTGTTGTCAGAGCAGATGTGTTTGAGCCAATATGCACAATTACTCATAATCTAAATCATCACTACCACGTAAACATTTAGACTTACACTAAAGTAGTTTTGTCACTTGTCCAGGATCTCTTTATTTGTGATGCTCTGTTCTAGCCTTTCTGCCTTGATATGGCCTCTTTTGTCCAGCGCCAACACTTAGCCAAAATATTTCCTTTCCTTTTTTCCATCATTGTCATTTTCCCTGTTTTAAAAAAATGAATGTACTAGTTTCTAATAATTCAATGATGTCACAGATAACATGAGATGATGAACTTGACTGAAGAAAAATGTGCTCATATTTAGACTGGATAGAACTGATGACTAACTCAGTGAAAAGGCAGATAACAATGAGAAAGTCAACACTGGGTGTATTCGGTTTGATCTTTCAGATTCATAATTTAGTGGTACAAAGAAACTCTAGAAATAACTTTTATTTTTCCCAGGGGATATGCAGCTGGACATAAGCAGGATGAGTGTCTGGCTAAATTATATTTTAAAGAAGCATTTGATACTCTTCAGATCTTTATTCTGGTTTTGGAAAAAAACCACTAAAAGACTGACTGTAGCATGGACTATTGCCTGAAAGCTCCGGGTGCTATTTCATCATTCTTTGTGTTGAGAAAACAGAATTGGAAGATGAAACTTTAAAACTGTCAGAAAAGCCAGGGACTGTATGGATCCCTTCTCCAGCAGAATGAATGGGACCTGACAGGCACAGAAGCTTAGAGGACGATCTTCCAGACTGGATGACAGTTCTTGAATTTTCAGTGTCCCCCACAGAAAAATCTACCAGACCAGTTTATCTCCATTCAAAGTTTTTACTCCTCGAATCTCAATGAGAAGGTTTTCCTCTGATGTAGGTAGCGCTGCCCGCTCTCCCGAGGTTGACGCCCACTTTATTCAAGTATTCCTAGTGCAGCAGGGATGTTAGTGGCTACTGGCTTGCAGCCAACATCCCACACATTTCCTCCGCAGCAAAAATGCCTTAATTCTGACCCACTGCCTTTCAAGTAGATAGTGAAAAAAAAAATCAGTCACAAAGACTTTGCTTTTATCTGTATTTCTCCTTCAGAAAGATCTGAAAAAAACGTCAGACATTGTTCTTTTCTTTTTCAAGGTCCACAGTCAGCGAGGGTGAGGTTTGGTGCTGCTGTTAGAGCCTGAGCCCGAGAAGAAGCTGAAGGCATTCAGACAGTGGTGCTTATGGGTTTGGGTAAAGGAGTTTTAGGCAGGGTAAGTGCCCAGGGGCTGGACCACTGTGCCTGCCCTGGTGCCAGCAGCTGCATCCAGCGCTTCTCCCGCTCAGCAGCTCTCCTGAACACTGTTCTTTCTGAATCACTTCAGCCATCACCTACTATAGGAACTTGTGTTTCTCAAGCAGGGCACTGAAAAGAGATCAGGAGGGACAGTAGCTTTTGGCTCCTGGTGGAAGTTTTCCATGCTCAGCACAGAAAGGAGAAACACTGCTGATATTACCTAGAGCTGTGGGAAGTGTGTTGTCCCAAGCCCAGCATCCGAATGGGCACCACCACTGAATCTGAGATGGGACAAATTGGGCAACCCACAAGCATTTTTAGACCCACAAACCCCAAGCACATACATGGTTTTAAGACCAGTGCCCAGAAAGTGGGATATAGCGGAACAACGTTGTCTACTCACAATTGCATTGCACATAACCCTAAGGGAAAGCAGCACAGACAAACAGGTCTCATATTTGATAATTTGGCTGAATGGACACAATGGGAGGTGCAGCGATGTCCATAGGGGAATGTGGAGCCCAAAGTTACAGTACTGGGAGGTCTGGAATCAAAAGCCAGGGAGAAAGGGGTTGGCAAACCATAGAGTT
Source organism: Myiozetetes cayanensis (assembly GCF_022539395.1). Taxonomy (NCBI): domain Eukaryota; kingdom Metazoa; phylum Chordata; class Aves; order Passeriformes; family Tyrannidae; genus Myiozetetes; species Myiozetetes cayanensis. The sequence continues at coordinate 31,150,199 of NW_026086605.1, forward strand.
AACTTCCAGTGGTGCTGTCAGGATGAAAGAAAGATGAACTACTCTCCAAGTTAGCAAGTTATGTAGTGAGGAATATTTGAGGGAAGAAGTTAATAAATAAATATAAATCAAAAAGGTATCAGAGAGAAATATACTCTAGGGAAAATCACCAACAAGTGGAAGGCAGATGGCCAAATTGTGTGATACAGAGAGAAATATACTCTGCTTCATTCAGTAGAACAAGAAAGTCTGGATGACTATAAATAAGAAAGATAATTAAATGGAATGGAAGGAATTAATTAAAGAAATCATTACGCTGACCTTGCATAAATAAAGTTTCAAAGGTTGCACACATGCTAATTTGAGGAGCAGGATGTCTATACAACTAAAAATATTCACTCCTTTATACTGGGATAAAGGTAGAACCTGAATGGAGGTTAGATGTATTTGGTACCATTCCAGCTGATTATGATCTTGGAAAAATTACATGGAAATTGCTGTGGCAATCTACTAAATTTAAAGGAGAACTGCAAAACATACAGATGAACTTAGGGAACACAACTGAAACAGTAAAATCAGCACAGGTTAAAATACAAGCTGCAGAAAGCTGACAGCAGGAATAATTTCAGAAAAAACAAGGATAGGTAAATTGGATAAAACAGAGGAGAAGGTTGGCACCCATCATCACCATGACACTTGCATTACATCTCACTTCCAAGTGCAGAGTCCAATTTGGGAGAAGGCAAGAAGCAGAATATGCTCTTTTATAGGGGAAAAAAGGCTTCTTTCTTTTGCAAGTTCCTGTGTCAGTAGCCATTTTATGGGGCTGCCAATCATGGCAAATCAACTGAAAAGCCAGATCATTTTCTAAAGCATCCACCTTCCTAGAGAAAGATTTTCAAGTTGACTGTGTACAATCCAGCTGCTGCTTTTAATCTTTCCCTGACAACAGTAGTTGTTTTATTACTCTGACAGTCATTTTTAGCCCATGAATAGTACCACAGTCCTTGTAAGATAGGAAAATTCTTTTGATCTACAATTTCATAAGGTCTAGCAATGGACAAAGGATTTTTCCGGTATACTTGATCACACACTTGCTGAAGTTTAGGCTGAGAGGCAATAAAAAGGGACTGAGCAACCCATTTGGAGATACACAAAAATCCTTTTTGATGAGTAACAACTGCCAGAAAAAAATTAGTTTATAATAAAAATACTACCTATCATTAGAAAATTAAAAACCAGGTTACTCCTGAAATAAATTTGATTCATTGCCATGATCACTTTTAACTTTCTCACTGTTTTAATATAGTATGATCTGGAGAATAGAAAATGTGGATGCAAGAGAGGCATAAGTGTATAAAAGGAAGGTGTTTCAAGATGTCTGTAATAACTAGGAGGAATTGGGAGAAGACTCAGGCAGACACAGCAGTTTTCCAGCATAATGACCTGTTCTATTTACTGTGTAAGTAAGAACTGTATGTTTTGTGCAGTCTGAAATACTGTATAAACTCTAAAATAAAATATATTTCTAAATAAAAAAAGAAAGCCATTCAATAACTATTTTGAGTGAAAAAGTAGTTGAAAATTATAATAAAAATCTGTCATTTTTATTAGTACAGGCTGCAGTAGTTTGAGCACTTACACATATGTTAAACTTCTCACACATGTGCATGCCATTTTCTTGTCTTATTCACACTGGAACCCATTCTGGTTTGCCTTATGTATAAGGAATTAAAACAAAAGGCCTTTGTGACGGTAAAGTGTAAGGACAGTGTTTCCAGGAGGGCTATCAATTTAGCAGCTAGTCAGCTGAGTACATAGCTACCTGTGGGGAATACTTAGTAAGGTGCTGAATTGAAGTCTAACTTCTTTAAATTCTTTCCTTTGAAAACTCCAAGTCCATTGGTACAGCCAATTTCCATAAAGACATTCCTCTCCAAAAATCCACACCAAGCTTAAAATTTAGAGAGTAAAAAGAAACAATTATATTTTTGGCTGGATGCAGTTAGAAATCAGTCATCTTAATACTTAGATTGGTCAGAAGTGAATTACAGAGGATTAAAGGATGAACAGGAGTTCCTCTTCCACTCCCTGCATTGTTCAATTGTTCCCAACTGTAGCACTTCTTAATTAAATATATTACAGTATACAGAAACATTGGATTTCATACCTTTTGCTAGACAGTTTCTATTTATAACCTCTTAAAATTCCCACAAAATTCCCAAAAAAATCACACTTTCTGGCAAAACGCCAGCCTGACTCCTACAGTCTAACATTCATGACATAAATACTTTGCCTCAGAATTTTCAAATAAACCCCCTAATTTTGGTTTCATTAAACTCTTTGGGCTATATATTTAGATGTCTCTGTACAATTACTAAAAAATTTTAAGTCCTCCACAATCAGCTAAAAGTGACTCCAGTGTCACTGACCTTGAGGAATCAGCTCTCAGTGCAAGCCCAGATCTTCACTTCTGTTTCTCCAGTTTGCCAGATCTCTAAATAAAAGACTTTTTTAAAGGGCTATCTTTGCTCTAAACACTTCAAGCTGTATTTTTAGCCCACTGTTTTGAAATAATGCACATCTCTGAACTCTGAATGTGCAAGATTTTTCTTTCCATTCTTTCCTCCAAATTAGGAAGACTCAGAGGAAGGAATTTGGCCACTGTCGTTTGCTAATTATGTTCAAAAGCTCCTACAGAACATCAACCTCTTGCAACAGACTATGCCTGGAATTGCAACTTTCTCAGCGTTTTCCCACTCAGTCCTGTTAACTGAGTTGTTCCCTGCCATTATCAACTTTTGGACTTTCCCTTTGAGGCCTCAGTCCACTGCAGTGGGGAAGATGTCCGTGCTTACTGCAGGAAGCACGGACACGTGTTTCTGCATCCTTCCTGCCACATCTTGCAAAGTGCTTAAGGCATTGTGCAGCAAAAATGAATGAAAATTGGAAAGCACAAGCAGAGCTGTGCTCTGATAACCCATGCAAACTGCAGCTCACTTAGGTGTCCTCTTCTCTGAGAGCTGTAAATAACTAAAGAGAGGTCTGCTCCAAGCCCTGCTGGAGCCAGGAGCAATTAACACCCTGAACTAAGGTGCAGGCATTGACTGCTCCCAGCACAGCAGTGCCTGGGGACTTTTTGCTACCCCAGACTGCCGTGGTGCAGCTGACAGGCAGCTCATTGCATGTACAGGGCAGCAGAACCTCAGGGCCTGCAGGAACTTCCTGCAAGTGGGACTGATAAAGGTTCAGGGAGCTCAGACTTCCCCACCAGGACCATTCTGTTGTTTAGAATGTTTGTTTAACTGATGATCTATGTCTGCAAAAAGTATCAACTTCATAACAAACTATTCATCAAAAATCTAGGTCCATGCTTTGTGCTGTCCAACACTGACTTTCAGGATATTTTGTCTAATAAATCTGAAGTAGGTATGAATAAACAAATATGGCATTATACTAACCTCGTTAATTATGCATCAACTACATGGTGCTGAAAGTACACACAATACTGGGATCTCGTGGAAGATGAGTCTGCAAAAAGGAAAGATTATTATCTACATGATCAGAAACCTTGTTTTGCCTTAAGCTTCATCTGTTTTGGGTGTTTTGACTGAAAAATGTATTAACAATTTCCAAGTTGGGGTTGACTGATTTAAAATATGATATCTACATATGATATTTCAACATTCGGCACAGTGTACCTAAAAGCAAAGTCTTTCTAGTGTGTGTTCACTGGTTTCATTTGTAAAATACAGCTATTTCTTCGTCATTCTGTGTGGGACCAGAGAAACACTACACAGCTTTTCGCTTTGGAAAGGGAAGAAAGAAAGAAAAAAAGAGAGTGCCCTTCTCAACAGCAAATAAAGGGCCCAGTCTCTTGGCATCCACTCATTGACTCAGATCATCTCTTGGAGAAGGAGACAAATGTTGTCTTCTGCATTACAGTCCCAGTAGAAGCTTTTCTGCATAGTGCAGCAAATCATAAACATAAGGCCCTCATTAGCAGAAAAAGCTTTTCCAGGAACAGAATAGTGACTGGGAAATCATCTGATTCCTGGACATCCAGCATTTCAGCCATCAGCCCCAAGACAAAAGGAAGGGGGAGGCCAAGGGCTCTGGCTCTAAGCTGTGCTCATAAGGACCCGCCTGCAAAACCTCTTCCAGGCACCTGCAGGAGGTATCTGCTTTCGCTCAGGTCATTCAGGCTCAGCACCCCTACAATGCCTCACCTTCCTCCTTGATGTGACAGCAACTTCTGCAGCAGGAACACTCCCACACCTCTTTCTGGGGAGGAAGGATGCTTGTTTTCTCCTGGCTTCAGTGTCTGACATATCTGCCAGTATTCAGCACTGCTGTAACAAGGGGTCTGTTGCAAAACACAGGTCAGTGCTCTCTGTTTCCTGATAATCCAAGAAAGAAATTGTACTGAGGTAAAAAAAAAAAAAAAAAAAAAAAAGAGTTTTAAACAACCAAATAAGGACTTGTATAGTTAGCAACACCGTTCCATCTCAATTCTCTGTCATTCTTCCAGCAATCAGGCCAGGCCAGGGTGTTGCAGCATCATTCCAGCACAGTCAATTGCTGTTCCTCCCAGTTCCCATCTTCTGCCTCAAATTGGAAACTGCTTTGTAGTACTGGAGACAAGGAAGCATCCTCCTCTGGTTAGAGATGCTGCATATATATAAAGGATGAAAAATCAAAAATATGTCTGTAGCATTTGTATAGGTTATACACATATATACATGTATATATAGATGTATAGCATTTGTACGGATCTAGCTTGTCATCCAAAATTTCTTACATGTAAATAAGAGAGCATTTGGCTTGTGTTTTGGGGCAGTTGGTTTCTCACACAAACATATGAGGCTGCATTACAGCTACAAATGTTTCTCTTGAGCAGTTAACACTGCAACAGTTCGAAAATATCTGTGCAGACGTTTTCCAGGTGATGTTCTTATTGCATTAGTGTATCAAGTGTTGCCAAACCCGATGGACTGAAACCTGTGTTAAACCTCATCCATTTTCTATGAACACTCCTGTAAACAGAGGAAATTGCTGTCCCTGATAAACTGAGTATCATTATGAAACGAAACCAAGTGTTCAGAAAATTTTCAGCAAATGAGGTTATATTGTGACACATATTAAGACCTCTCAGAAGGAAGAACATTTATTGCTAATAAGCTTCCAAAGCAAGCTGGATATGTAGGCCTGATGGATTTTTTTCTTTTTCCATCAATAAATTGTGGAGGAAATTGCAGAATTGATATTAATCTTGCACCTTAACACTTCTTGCTGTGAGGTTTCATTTCGTAAATATTCCCTTAAAGAAGAGGTTTTAAAAAACCAAAATGACCTGTGCCCCTGGCAGTGAGAGGTGAAGTGGGCTGTATTTGGAGTCACCTTTGCAGAAAGGGAACACCTCAATAAATGCTCTGTGTGACCAGTTGTGACAGAGGGTTATGTGTCTGCCAACACAACCTCCATTCTTTACACTAATAGCACAAGTCAGAATAAATATTATCTCCACTCATGTGACAGACCTTTGATAGAGCAGAATTGGCCTGGCTGATTAGGAGCACGTGTCAAACACAGATAATGGGGGAATCCCTTTCAGCAGCAGCACACCAGCTCAGCAAACATAATGAGGCCGATTTAACGAGCTTTCTGGTTTTACAAGAGATATTAATTGCTGCCCTGTCACATAAGGTACAATTCAAGATAAAATATGTAAAAAGGGGGGAGGGGGGAATTGGATTTCATTCCATTTTGGTCACCATTATAAATTTTCTTGCAGGACCATGAATCTCCCCACTGCTGATCTGAATGCCCTGGGTGGCTGACATGCTGCAGAAGGACAATGTGCATTGTTATGAGGGCTGTTAACACCAGAAGAATGTCAGGCTTTTTGTTGCATCTTTCTACCCCTATGATTTTCATTCTACTTTACCCAGGTTTTCTTTGCTTGTTTGTTTACTAAAAACTCAAGAAGCAGGCACCATTCCTGAACAAGCCTCAGCCACCAAGCTGCCCACCTTCCTGTGTTGAGGATTTACCATTAATATTAATTCAATACATTGTTACTTCAGTGGATGCAAAGTGCTTCTGAACCAGATCAAGATTTTCTTCTAACAGTGTTCCATTTGCAATGGAACACTGGCTGGAAAGCTCCAACTGCAATATATTCAGCCCTGAATATTGTCAAATTATAGGAAAATGGGAGAAAGTTAGAGAATTTTAATCCTTACCTCTAATCCCAACACTGGGTTAGAATAGTTCAGTTTGTTTAAAGATACTGCAACAGCAGCTTTGCAGAGAAACTTGTTGCTGAGGAGCTGAGCCTTAAGGCTGTTCATAATCTTAAACCTCTTGTCCTTGGCAATGCCAAGAACTCCAAAACCACAACACGTACAACCTGTGAATACACTCAGTACCTTGGTCATCAAAAGGTTGATTTTTTTTTTTTCCCTCATGACTGAGAAAGAAACAGTGGAAAGAAAAGCTAAGATGGACTAATTTTTCTATTAAATATGTTAATGAGATTATTTTATTTTTCAGCAAGGAGGAAGGATGCCCACAAAGACAAATTTATATAGGTCTTTACATGCTAGTCTGAGAGATTATCTCAGTTTAGGAGATGATAAAAACAGAGTCTAAAGCTGCTTGCAAGCCCAGGCTCACCAGCAAAGTGGTTACCTTAAGGGACTTTGGGTGACACATCAAGCACCTTCTAAGAAAACCTTCCTTTCTTACACTGGTGCCATCAGTGAAGTCCACCATTTCCTGCACAAAGCCTGCACACTCAGTAAACACGGTGCTGAAATTCAGCCAGCCACACACATCCCGCAGAATTCAAAGCGTGGTCTGTCAGCCAAATGACACAAAACATTGAAACACACGGTTTTAAAGTCTGGTCTTATTCAGCAAAATATTTGCATGCTTTCAGACACATCTCCAAATGATAGCATTTCCTAAATCCCACCCTCAAGAAGTGAGGCCACATTTGGCCTAAAGATGAAAATAAGTACCAGCCTGGATTCTCATAAGTATCTAGGAATCCTAATTCATATTTTAAGAGTCCCAGCTAGAGATTATCTGCATTTTAGGAACCTCAATAACTCTTCAAAGCCTGTCCAAGGAGTTTAATTTGTTTCTGAAAAGAGGTGCTTTAAGGATTATAAATATACAACTCACAGTAATAGAACCTCAGCACGTACTGCCATACCTACTGGACCAGAAAGCAAGTCTGACACTGGAAATAGCAGCTCTCTACTGCTTGTATGGAAATGCTGCGATCATTCCAGGTGACCCTGCGCAAAGATAAAGGGCCCAACAGAGTTTTTGTAGGCAGTATTTTCTGATTGTAAGAAGAAACCCAAAATATCTAGATGTGAGAACATTCACTGGTAGAATTATTGAATGATCATTTCATGATATGGGGGGTTTTCTGTTGCTTTTTAAGATTTTCATTAATGGAAAATACCGATATGGGAAGACGGTGCAATATACCATTTCATACTATGTACCCTGACAATATCCTTTCTGAGATTAGTCATTTCATGTTTCTGAAAAGTACCATGTACATGTAAGCCACTTAATTAAATACAGGAAGTTATCTTCAAGCAACCCTCTTCCACTCTCTGAACATGAAAGAGCCCATTAGAATATTGATAGCCCGTGCAATATGTTAATGTTGGAAAACATGCTAGTTTTCAGCAATTACAATGACTCATCAAGAAAGAGGAAAAAAATAAAAGAATGAATATGTGAACTAATTTTGATTGTCTTTTGTGCTGTCGTATCGTGAGCAGATAAGAGCCTGGTGTATGCAAAAGCAGCGGTTGCTCTCTCTTTCAGGGAGATCGCTCCCCCCGCAGCCGGGACGGACCCTGTTCTGTGACCTTTGGGAAAGCCGCCCCCGCCCCCCTGCAGTTAACACGTTCTGAAGACCCTCCTTTGTCTCTGTGCCCCTGGTCACATACTAGCAACGGGCTTTGCTACTCTGGAATTAATCAAACAAACTGCTCCAAGCTTTAATCTTTTATATGGCAGCCGCTGCAACTGAGAGTGTCGTCTCGTGAGTCCCATATTTGTACACATCCAGCAGAAGAAATACACATATGACATATTGCCTTCACTGTCATCAACATGCCAGATGGTATTTTCAGCTTGTTCCATGATAGCTGCTTCCTAAATCAAGCACCTTAACCAAGAGCAAGGACAGATCTGTCCTCATATATTGAATTTCAATGACTGAGATAAAACCTGCAAGTATCCAGAAAGCAGGTCTCAGTGTACCGAAAATCTGAATTTCCAAATCACCAGCACACACCTGCCAGACAAACACCTTGACTTCAACAGACCAGGGTTTAAATGCCACAAAGTGGTGTTCCCCCAGTCCACAGCCTGGGCAAGGAATATGAGACGGTGTCAGATGAATTCTAGCATTTTTGTATGGCTTTTCCAGGACATCTGAAACCCCTCAGGTGAGCACATACCTGACATCCTCTTGTCTTTTCAGCTTGTTCTCCCTGCATGGCACCAGCTGTTTGGGACTCTACAAACAGCAAAACCTCCCAGGAGCCTCCGATGCAAGGTGGCAGCTGTAACAGATGACATCTAGTTATTGATTATACACTCCAGCCTTCTAGCAAACATCCCCAACTCTGAGTTCAGGCCAGACCTTCCCTTCCTTCCTAAAGTAAAAGGTGAGTGTGCAGGTCAGCAGTGCAGAACAGGTCTGGTCCCCTGGGGTATGAGATTCCACATGAGTTGGGGAGTGAGTGTGAAAAGCGTTGTTAGTGAGTCTCCTCTCGGAGAGGAGACCGTTAGAGGAAGGTGCTTGTTATTACAGAGGAAATTAGAATACTTCAAGCTCACTAAGTATTTAAAATGCAGCTACTTCAAAAAGACAGGCTACAGCTGAAGTTTTCAGCAGTGGCTTTCAGAACCCCACCCTCAGCAAAGCAGAAAGAAAAGAAATGTGAGCTCAGCATTTCTCACAAAATAGGGCTGTGTAAAACCCCCAGGCCAAAAATACTCTTCAGAGATCCTCGGAGAGCATAAAAGATCAAAACTTCAACCTCAGCCCTGTGTATCTGCATTGCTAATAAATGCTCAGTGCTGACTCCATCTGCAGCATCACACAACAAGGATTAGAGGTAATCATGTTTTTAAGGAAAGGGAATGTTTCACATTGCCAGAGCATCTTCAAAACTCTGACTCAGAATTATGATATAGCATTTTCTGTCTTGCCCTGAACAAGGTTTTCCAATCACCACTTATGAACAGCTGCACCAGCACTGCGCTCTTCTTATGTGCTAAACAACAATGGGACATTGCAAAACTACAAAGGCTTGTCCTGTCCATTTAACCAGCGTGTCCCACGGAGACAAAGTATAATGCAGCTCTGTGAAAAGTCCACCCACAAACTTCATTTCACACTATAGAATGAGGCACTTGAGTTCTCTCACATGAATTCACATGACAGCAACCTAAACATTTTGGAGACTGTAGAATATAACCACCCAAAAAGTTGCCTGCTAAAAAAAAAAATAAAAAAATAAAAAATTAAAAATATTTCAGTCTATTTTGTTATTTCTTTCTTTTTCAAAACTCGCATTCAGTTTTAAAAGCTAAATCAGTACTGAATGATAAAGGAGAGTAATTACCGTTGAAGAGAAAAGTCATGTCATCTTATTAAAACCTAATAGTACAGAACTGAAATCCACAGCACTTTGAAGTGAATTAAAATGCTATCACTAGAAATATAAATTTTTTTTATTACTGAAACACAGTGCCTTAAGTTGCAAGATAAAAGTTTAAAAACCACGGCAGTATTTGTTATCAAACAGGAGATATTTATTTTATCAATTTAACCCACAACAAAACACCCATTATACTGACACAGCGGTACCTAAAAGGGCAAACCCCCCTCCCTGCATTCCCACTCATGCTCACACACAAACACACACTCGTTTTACCCACAGCTGGCAGAACAGCCCCACAGCTCTGAAGGGAGGGGCCAAAGGAGCAACAAAACCAGATATTAACTGTCAGGAAAAGGCATTCCTCGGAAGAGCTGTATTTAGAAGACAGGAACATGTTGTTACTGTGTTGTGTTCATGGGACTGCACAACAACATGTTAAAAAGAAATTGAAGGGACAGTGAAGAGGATTTAAAACTACTATTTTAGGATCCCTTTTCCCCAAACAGAGTTGTAGGAATTAGAGAGAACTGTAGTTAAGCAATCAAATATTCCTGGAAGAAGTCCTTTAGATAAACAATTGAATCATTCCTGTTTGGTTTTATTCAGATTTTATAAGCCGCAAAATAACCATTTTAAGTCTTTAATTTTATAACTAATTAATTCTCTGCAGTGGGGAACTAAAAAAATCTTGGAACAATTTTTCTTAAATGAAGAGACAGCTGATGGCTCATCCTCAGCCTTTCTGAGAACTCACTGACAAACTTGCCCACTGATGTCCCCATGCAGCAGAGCCTCAGCGCTGTAAAACAGCCAGCATTTACCTTTGGTTTTAACAGTCACAAAACAGTGCAAAGGGAGCATGAAAAAAGCCAAGGAGGGTCAATAGCTCTGTGTCATAACAGCATACAAACAGTTAGTCAGATCCTGCAACACACTGAGGATTTTCACCTGCCAAAAACTCAAGGTGCTGGCAGGAACTTTTGCCTAAATACACTTCTTCTGGATGCTACTCCAAGAACAGTTATACCCCGAAATCTCTTCAGCTCTGCACAGTCAGAACAAAATGTGGTATTTCCAGTAACAGAGTGAAGATTACTGGCATCATTTAGCGGTCCTGCAAAGGCATGTGCATTGATGGTAGAGGCCCTGTTTTGATCACTTAGTTTAAGCACAGGCACTGCTCCTCTGATTTTAGAAGGGTATTTGCCAGAAGAAGAACTGCAGGAGTCAACAGAAATGTGAGTCCTCACAATCAGGAGAAAGAACCCATTAAAATGTCATGGCTAAAGGAGGCCTTTAATACCCAACTCTCTGACATGCAGGTGAGCCCAATAAAATTATAGTAACAAACCTTGCACAGATACAACTGGAACAGGATGTGGCCCTCGGAGCCAGCTGAAAACTCCAGAGAGCCAGATGGGAGATCCTCCAGACAGTGTAATCACACTCCCAAAAAGAGAAAAAGAAAACTCTGAAGTTGCCAGGTGCAGCTTTAGACAGGTGCCAATCTTTCTCAGCTGAAGTCACTGAACAAAACTTCAGGAATGAAAAGTAGCTTACCTAGGTGCTTCTGAAAAATTAAGCTAGAAGATTGTGGTGGGAGCAGGATAAACGACAGTTCTGTTGCCTTCTTAGGAATTCTTTTCGAAAAAAAAGCAATGTAAAAAAAAAAAATCAACAAATGAATCACCACTGAGTTGTTTTCCTGGTGACAACATGATCCACACAATTCAAGAAGGGAAAGTGTTCCTCTGCAACCAGGCTGTTAAGAAATCACCCTGCAAATAAGAACTCTCTCCCTCTTTATTGTAATGGGCCTTGACATTGACTTTGTCATGTTAATTTGCCGAATTCAACCCCAGTATTTGCTTGAATTGAAGCAGTAAAGACATACAAACATCAACCATCAGCTAAGTCCATGAAACACAAAAGCTGCCTTTGACGGTCAGTGGTACTCCCTGTACTTTTCTTTCTTTTAGCAAAATTAATGATCAGATACAGGAAAAATGCAGACTGGCTGAACTGTAAGTCATCTTCTTGTTTTGGCAAAAAAGAGCAATCTCGGGGGGTGGGGTGGAGGGAAGGCACACTGAATAATTTGACAGAACATGTTTTTCAAATAAAGCAAGCTCTAATATTATCAGCCAAAGAAAATCGGCAGAGGATTTGCTGTAATAAAGACACTCCTCCAAGCATGAATTTCCCCATTCTGTTCAGAGATACCTGACATCACCATACCCCCATTTGGGAATGGCTTTGAGGCAGGGGAGCAGAAGAACTGAGAGCAGCCTGTAAGTAGGAGCCAACATGATCACAAGGACTATGTGCTGCATATTAGTATCCACAGAGGGTGCATGGAAGCAGACTGAATGGGGACACAGGAATATGGGCCAAGACAAGTACAGAAAAACCAGAAAAATATAAAAAGCCTATGTTGTATTTTGTATACTTTTAATAAGCGCCTTGGTGATGGAGGCCCTAAAGATGGGAAGAGGCTGATTGCTGTCTCACTTGTAAACAAGAATGTTGATCCCTTTGGAAGATGCTGGAGGGGTCCAAAATGCTTGGGGAGGGCTTTCACCTACTGTATTTTACCTCTGTCTTTCTCACATACACCCTCAGTCTCATGCTGGGTTACAGCCAGCTGCTGCTGTGTCATGTTTGACCAGGTACGTCAGAGAACGGGTCTTTGTTCCAAACAGGGAATTGAGTCAGGCATGAAGATACAACAGGAGGTTGCAGGGAATGGGCATGAAATACTCTGTCCTGGTTTGCCTCAGCTCCTGAGCTGCACTTTCTCTCAGAGGTTGGAGTCCTGCTTTTCATTCCTACAGCTCAGGGTCTGAACTTCCAGCAGGAGTTCCATCAGGCTGCTGCTCTAAGCCATCAGCATTCCTGAGCTGATGGCTTCAAGAACACCGTTACTGCCCCACCTCCCTTCCTGGGGTAAGACATGCCTTTGCTACAGATGGATTCATTACTAAGAGCTAAACAATAGATGTATTTACACAAATTGCATATTGTGGGAACGCAAAGCTTTGGTTCAGTCAAAGGCAGCAGCCTCAGAGGGAACCGGATGGGCACACGAATAGGTTGAAACTAATGACTCACAGAGATGGAGTAGAATTCAGTGTCACTGTGCCTCTCTAAGTTTACAAAAAAGCGTCTCAAGAAGATAACAGGAGCTTATGAAAGTAAAATCAGCAACAGCACAGCAATGGGCAAGAGGTTTTATTGTAACCTGTACATCAAACGTCAAAGGTCTCACAAGGCCACTGATGGCAGGTGGACACTTAACATAAATACTGCACACCTGATACAAAAGAAGCTCTCCTAATCTCTTCTTTCACATGCATAAGTAACTCACACCACATGTAAATGTCATACATCTAGTAAACAATTCATTTAAAATCATTTATGTACAGCTTAAAATGTATTTTAATGGTATTTTACTAAAGGTCAGATAATGCAAAGAAAAACAGATAAAAAAGATACAAAAGCTTACCTGGATGATAATTTGGGTATCCTACTAATAGCTTATATAAAAGGAAATAAGCATTATGCAAGTGAGAAGGAATAAGTAGTGTGACAGGATCAAGATCAAGATGCAGGAAATTCCTACTAAGGCAGTTCATCCCAAGTTTACAGTTGCATAAAACAGCATGAGAGAGCTTACTCTTGGGTATACAGTATGCAAGTATATCAAATGATTATAACATAAAAGTATAATATTCTCTTTCCAGTACAGATGTGTTAAACCATTGGACTTGGCTCAAGATCTGATTTTCATTCCCACCAGACTCTGGGAAAGGCCACATCCTATGTTTTGAACGGGTCATTTCAGGACATAAAATGAGAACTAGTTATGAAACTCACTTTCCAAAACCTGCAGTACTCAGAATCAGAGGGACAATGAACTTACAAGACTACCTCCATTCTACAGCTTGCCAGACAAACTTGACTTCAAAAGTTGCTCTCAGGCCAGGCCAGGTTGGTCCTTCTGATGTACATGTGACAGTGCCTGGTGTCACATGTAACCTTATGCCTTAGATGTGCCACACTTTCAGAAAGTGTGCTTGAATTTTCCCTCCATCCCTAGGGAACACATCAAATTCACACACACCCCCCCACAACAAATTCAGCTTAGCAACAGAAGCTGACAAAACATGAAAAGAAAAGTTATTATTTGTAAGCCCCTAACAGAAAAAATATCAAAACCATACTCACCTTCCTAATGCTGTGATGGTGTACACGTACACACACATCCAGGAGAGTTTAGCATCATTTTAAAGGAAATGTTGCCTCTACTTTTTATTTGTTAGCGTATTTCTGACCCACACTATAGGGCTGTTAATTGTAACCATGTAAGATGTTCTCTCTTGGGAGGAGATAGCAAGACGTTAAGCACAGTGCACACTTACTATCTGCATAGTGGCTTCTCAAACACTGGCAGATCTTCCTTCTCACTTCTCATTTGACACTGTAATTGTCTCTACTATCTCAGGTTGTTGTGGTGGGTGAGAGCCACAGCAAACAGCTCCTGTAATTATTGGCGTGTTATGTGTCCCTAGAAACTACTATTCTCTTGGATTTCCAAGAATATTCCCTAAGAGTTGAGTCAGAAAAACAGGTAAAACATTTTAAACCATGATGTAGAATGTTAGGTGCCTCCTTGTAGCCTGGGCAGGCTCTAAACTGTTGGGGATTTTGTTTCCCCTCCAGGGTAAATGGCTCAGGTAGGTATCTGACAGTGGGAGCAGGAGGTTTCTATCCCCAGCTCTGAGCCATCAGCCTCGTGCAAGAGCAGGGTCAGTGTCACCTAGACAGGCTTGGGCCTGCTGGTGAGAGCTGTTTCCCCGAGGAATAACTCCACGATGCTGTGTCCTGGCCCAAAATGTCATCAGAGGTCGTACAGCACAAAAAGGGAGTGTTTGTCCCACCTTACAAACTGCGAGTAGCTGAACATTCAAGTTACCCCTTCCAGCCTTCAGAGAAATCTGTCAAATAAGGGACTTACGGATGGAAATGTCCAGGGAAGGGAACTGGAAAGGACCACTGGAGTTAGAAAAGCCTTTTCCCCCAGGCCAAATGTCTTTTTCTCCTTTAATTGCTATTTATTGCCACTGCAGTGACCTAAGACATTCTTGTGGCACTTTCTAATTTAGTGGCTTTTGGTCTCTAATTGTCTCAATCTTATTTGATGGTTCTAGAAAGTTTCATCACTTGGGAAAAGGAGGAGGAAGCTGGATAGATGTTTTGTGGACCAGTCAGTACTACAAGTACTTGGTGAGTCTGTTGGCCTAAAATGACACAAAATTATATAATTTTTATTAATTTTTAAGATGTTACATTCATGGAGAAAACATACTTTCAAAGAACAGTCTCAGGTACTGCAGGGAGAGAAAGACAAGTCAAGTACACCAGCAAGAAGAAAGGCATAGAACCTGAAAAGCCAAATTTGAGTAAATTTACTCTCAGGATCAGTCACACAAACCAGTTCCTGAACTGCATATTTGTGGATCACAAGCATAGTGCTTGGCAAAGACCACCAGCAGTTAAAATATTCTTCCCCAAAAGGTCCCTACACTGAAGTGGTCAAGGATCTTTGTCTGCTGGATAAGGTTTAAGCCTGTGTTGAGCTCTTAAAAATCATAGTGATTATTTCCAACAGAAGAATTATAAGAAGAACTGAAATTAAAGGCAGAACCATGCTCCCAGATACCTATAATTCCAGGTGTAAAATCCTTTTCCCTTAGAAAGGATTCATATTACAAAATGAGTTTTATTTGTTGTGCTATTACAGTTTCATGCTTCTTAATTTTTCTGTTCACTCACCTTGTAGAGAAAGAAAAAGTAAATTAAAACCAAGAGCTGATAGTAAACATACATTATGAAATATGAAGAATCATGGGACCAACTGACCACTGCAGTGATTATGAAAGCTGTAAACTATTTAAAGAGAGCGCTTTTTGTTGCTCTTCATTAGAGTCTGATTACCTCAGCCATTAACATTTGGCTCTTATTATGATGATTGTGAAATACTGTTCACTCTAATGGACAAAAGAAAGTTGACATGGCTATCTTGATTAACTCATCAATAATAATTTGGAATAATTTTTCTTCATTCACTGGATGAATCATTCACATGTCCTTTAATAATGCACATTGTTGTATAGTAAATTAGCATGAAGATTACCCACCTCTGGGAGCTACATTCTACTTCAAAGCCTTGCTCAAAAGAGATTTCAAATTTGAATTTTACTTAAAAAAAAAAAAATCAGACAACAGTGACTTCTTTGTAACTGTTCGGTACACCAAGATATGCAGCCCTCAAGTTATGCAACTGAGCTCAACCTTTAAGTCACCAGATACTCAATATGTAAAAAACATTCTCCCCACCTATTTGCATTCTTCTCTGGAGACTAAAACAGAACTCTTGTTCTTCTTAAGACAAATATAAACTTGAATAATAAACTGACTAAGATGAAGTAATCCTCAGCTAAACAGATAAGAATATAATCAAAGCTCACCAGGCCCATTGTGGATCCAGCCTTACAAACCTTCAATCACATGAGGTTTCATAGCCAGTGTGCCTGTGAACTCAAACTGTGCTCATGGAAGGAGGTCCTGTCTCCATGCACAGAGCCTTGACAAGTCAGCTTCTTGCTGAGCACTGTCTGTGCAGGACAGGAGGAGCTGAGCAGTGGTCACCATGGCAGGTGATGACCAACCTCAGCCCTTTGCAGCAGCAAATTTCACATCCCTCAAACTCTTTGTGAAAATGCATTGACATCCACCTCCTCCTTGCAAAAAACAACACCAGTAGCCAAGAAGATCCTCAAAATTCTCAAAGGGTTTGGCTTTTCCCTTCTCACTGTGTTTTGCTCCATCTCTCCTCCCAAAACCACCACTTCCTTTCTGAAAACGCATCAAGCTGCCATCTTACGATTTAGTTCTTTGCTACCAATTGTAATTGGATCTCCACAGCTCTGAGGAAAGGCAACCTACTTTTTCTTCCTTCCTGGCTGTACTCACCACCTGCCAGTAACAACCATCACGAGTCAGGAGGTTAACCAGCCCTGCAGCAGGTGTACCTGCTACAGCCAGTGGCAGAAAGTCAGAAAGACAGTTGTATAGGAGGAAAACAGGAGTAGTAATTGCAATCCTGTCAATTCCCTATGCAATTTTTAATGGATTTTACAGCTTTCTATAATCTTTTCCTCAGTTTTCTCTCTGACATGCAGAGAACTGCTAGCCTTTCAACTGCACTCGTGGTTAACTGCAATGACCAAGCTGTTTTCCTGTCTTGTGTTTCCTGCTCTTTTCCTAATTCTGTTTGATTTTTGCCTGCTACTGAGCACTGACTACATGTTTTCAAGACCTTTGATAATGTTATCATGACAGTAATCAGTTCAGAGCCCATTACTGTGCATGCAGCATCAGGTGTGTTTCCCCCATGTACATTAATGTAATATAATCTGTGCTGAATTTCATCTGCCTTTTTCATTTCCTAGACACTCTGTAGCATGAAACTGTTCTATATACCTTTTAAAACCTTTACCCTTTTTAGTATTTTTTGTTAACTGTCCTAAGTAATGTCACATCAGTGAATACTCTCACTGCACCATCACTTACAAGTGATTATCTATGAAGATGTAGAACAGCCCAGGACTAGCACTAGTTCTCAAAGGACTCTCCTGTGTTGTCTCTTCCTTGAGCAACCCAATAATTTATTCTTGCTCCTTGTTTTCTGCCTTTAATTAGCGCATTTATCCATGTGAAGCACTTCCATCTTTCACAGTTCTGCTTCTGTTGGAAGCTTCACTGAAAGAAGTCTAAAACTGGAGGAGCAAGGAGAAATAACAAACCACTTCCAGTTCTTTATCTCCTACTTTCCCTCATTCACACATGCATCTCAGTTACACTTTGCCATGAAAATGATTTTTGTGAAGACTGGTGCATTTTATCTCTTTGTAGATGGCCATTCTTAAATAGCAAGGTTCCCAGCTGCTCCTATACAATTATTCTTATATTGGCAACAAAATCACCAAGTGTCATTTCATTAATTCACCCACTGAAAAACTGTTTCACAGGAAGGAAGTTACCATTGGGAACGGAGAAGGAGAATAACATTTGTTTGATAGTAAAGATTAATTGGAAAATAAACTGCGTAATGGATGCTTGTGGAGGCATAAATAACATAATGGAATATTTGGGGTATTCTCCTATCTTTATGTGCAGCAAACAATCTGTATAAATCCTCCCCTCACGGAGACGAGAATAAAATCCCGCATAAATATTAAAACACTGTTTATGGTTTTGATAGGAAACACATCTTCCTGTCCTTTGCAGCTGAAATAGTGCTTATCTGCTCTTTTCTCCCCGTGCCTTTTTGCAGCAGCTATTTCAGCTCCCGGCTCTGCCTGCTGAGCAGGGAGGGCAGCTGTTCATCTGGTGCACATTTCCACCGCAACGGCTCCGGCAGGAACATTTGCACCTCCAGCCAACGCTGTTGGCACCGGCGCTGCCAGCGGGAGCCGCGAGATTTCCGCTCTTTCATGCACCTATCGTATGACAGCACTTGAATTGTGTAGGTTTGTCATTTCAGGAGACACGACTCAGGATCTCCTGAGTGTATTCCCGAAGCTCAAAAAGAAGATAAACAGAGGAAATGACATGTGGTTTTATGATCATTGTTATAAAGCATTTTATCAGCTGAGGGACAGTACCCAAGCTGCAATATACATTCATATGAATAATTCTTAGTTAAGAAGGTAATTCTCTTAATTTTGCTACTTTTTTATTTATTCTAGATTCCTAGCCAGTGTCTGTGTCCAGTTTGGGGAGAGATCTGGTCTAGCAGCTGGAGATTTGAGCCTAGAGAGGCAAAAATATTTTTTTTACTACCAGCAACTTCTAAGAGTTGCAGAATGAGAAATAATTAAATTTTTTCTGTCATTTTTCTGAAATTTGAGAACAGGTGCATTGAAAAGTCACCACAAAGGGAAGAAAAAAAAGAACTGAAATTAAAATTTACATATGTCATCAGTGGTTTTGAATAAAAGATCCAAGGCATTGAAATTCTTGCATTTAATGACAAGAAAACTTTCCATCAGAATTTGCACCCCTTACCCAAGGAAAAATAATTTTGAATGGAATTCTATTTTCCAGTTGGATGTGGTTTTGACTGAGAAGTTTCCATCAGTTTTACTGGGCCAGAAAGAAGATGCCAGTCAGTGCTTCTTTCCCTTTTCATCATTATAGGAAGAAGTATTTATATAGAAATTGTCCTCTTGCAGTTCAAAGTCTGCTCTGTGTTCAGCTGAATACACTTTCCTTTTTTTCACAATAAGCACACTTGCAAATCTTTTCTGGGGTGTATTTTTGCACACACATTTACATTTCATTGTTCTCTTGTTCCCAGAAAGCTCACCTTAATTAAGAAGCCTTTGTACTTTTGATCCATATCATACTTCCCTTAAAAATTCACGTATCATGAAGGTAACACTGCTTAGTGAAGCGTTGTCTTTCATTATTCTATTTAAGAAACCAAAAGTTGTACTTTCACTCATCGCCAGAGTAAAAATTGCATCAGCAGAAACTTTTGGAGAAGAGAGTGTGAGAATGAATAAAGACAACCAGCATTATTTGCCTGCTCCAGCCCACAAGAATGGTCTGACTGCTACAGACAGTGGAAGCTATTTATGTACCGATGCACCTGACACGCATTAATGAGTTCACTTGAGGATTTATGGTCATAAAGGACATTGAGAGAAACAATGAAAATAACTGAGGGGGAAAATTATCCTTGAAGTAAAATATTAATAAACAAAATTTTTTTGGTATCTTGATTAAGATGTTCCCATTTAAGAGAAACTCAGTGCCATTTACAATGTACAGCTTGGTTGAGAGTAAGAGGACCCATCATTGCGTACCATCAGCTCTTCGGTCATGCAGCTGCACTGCTGACCCGCTGCCACAGAAAGTCAACTCATGAGGTCTATGTGGACACAAAAAGATATCCTTCTATATTATGTGTGTGTGTGTAAACACACACATATATATAGATATTGCTTTAATCACATTTAAAAATTGAGACTAGGACCCATGGCTTTTCTTCCATTTGGAAGCATGATACTTCTTTACTATTCCAGCATCCTTCAGACACAGATCCCATGTGACCAGATCAGTTCAGATTTCATCTGAGTGAAGTCTTGGGCTTTGCTCTATAGGAAATATGCAAACGCCAAAAATAGCTGCTTGAACTAGAATTAATCACAGCATCATACTCCATTCCCAAAATGGCTTCAGTGACAGGAGGTCTGAGGAAAAGCATCTACGAGTTTTGAAGGAGATGGATCAGAGTGCACATTTGATTTATGTAAAAATAGGATGCCATGTCACCTGCAGCTATATGTTAATTTAGTATAGGCTTTACATTGAGGGTTTTTATCAACAGGGTAGAGCTCACTGCAGTACCAGGCATATTATCAGCATTAATCAATTAATAAAACCATCAAAACCAAAACCTTTTGAAATCCCTCAGTGTGTAGAGATTCTCTGACATACACTGGAGTAAAAGTACTTTATTTTGTGTATTTAATGTAAGGATAGTCTGCCATTTCTTAAATTAGGATCTGCTGCCTGCAGTCAGCTTGCTTTATCAACCTCTCTTTCTCTGTTATCTCACCTCTTTGTCTTTAAGTGTTTTTATTTTAAATCAAACCTTTAAAAAATTTCACAGTGTCCTCCTCATATCCTTCACATCCATCATTAAAGAATAATGTTACTTTTCAAATAAAATTTCCACAAATTAGATGACTTTTATAGACAATACACCAACTCAATTGGCATGCTTTTAAAATTAACCTACCTTTCACTGAGAAATATAAAACCTCTTGTATGCTTTGTATGCTTGCATACAAAGTCCACCTGATTTTGTAGCTTGGCTAAAAAACAATAACCATAACAATAGGGTATTCACCTGGTTTTATGATGCACTAAGTAGAACTTGAGTTAAAAAAGAAAAAAATCACAAAAGGAAAATATTAACGTTAGAAAGTATCTAACACAAAAGCATTAATCAGCTGTCGTGGACGCCTCAGCTCCTGAGGCTCCAGGGACCAACTGGGTCTGGGTGGAGGAACCACTCACAGCCCTGGGGAGCCACCAACAAGCACAGGACATGCCAATGGTGACCCCAGCACCAGGATGACTTCTGGCTACGCCTCCTGGAGGCTCTTGCTTCAGGGAGAAAGAGAAGATGTCTGCTGCTCCAAAGGGGAAGAGTCCCTTATATCCCCAGGAGTCCCTGAATCCTGCCTTTTGCTGACTGCTGCTCCTCCATGCTGGCTGTGGGATGAAAAGAGAGGGGAAGCACCAGAAGGGCAAGGGATCTTGTGATAGCTACACCATCTTTGTTGTTTTCTTGTGCTTCATGAAAAGTAAGCTGCAGCCAACCTTGTGAACTTGATCTGAAAGACCCATGAGAGCCCTAAAAATGCAACTCAAGTCTTATAGCACTTTGTTCTGAATAAGTCTCTGTGACTCCATTACTGTCTATGCCTTTTTATCCATTTTTTTACTTATTTGTCTACTACAATAAACAAAAGTTGCAAAAGACTCTGAAACAGCTGGTATATAGCACGAGTCAGATATTAATTAGCAAGACATGAATACCATGAGTGACAAGTGTTTTACAGACACATTTCTCTGACAATTTACAGTAAGGGCAAAGAAGGGCCAAAACTAGAATTTTCAGAGGAGGCTCCTTCGGGCAAATCCTGGAAGAAAAGTCTTTCTGATTGGCAAGACCTCGCTCTCAAGGCTTCCTCCTGCTTGACTTTCAGTGCAAACCTCCCATTTTGGACCAAACAATTACACAGGTTTGCGAAAGCCAAAGGGTTCCTGTCAGCACATGCACACCCCTATCTGTGGAGGTACCCTGGGAGTGCCTCACAGACACAAACTGCAAGAGGGCTCTGCACGGGTAACCAGATGGCTGAGCTCTCTCACAGGCATAGCTGGTGGTATTACCAGGTCCTGGGATGATATTAAAAGCCATGTGGGTTCTGGTGCTTTACCTCAAGGTGCTGCTCCCTCCCAGAGGCATGTGGTTCTGGAAAAAATCCTTGGGTCCATTTTTTTAAAGTGCTGCTAGTGATGAAATTTGGCCTTGGTGATAAAGGTCAGTTACTTTCAGGAAATATGGGCAAATAAACCCTCAAACAACTTGTTTTCAAAATCTAAATTATTTCTAATCTTGCTTTTTCTTCCCCCCCCCCCCCTTCATTTGACTCCTGATTTCAGCAGAATGGGAGAGCTGCCGGTGCAGCTCAGAGCAGCAGTTGTTGGCACATTACCTACCACCCATGCCTGCATACTTGGTGTGCACAGGGGCCGTGTACAGACTTACACATGTGACTGCTGGCCTGTCTTATCCCTCCTCCCTCCCCCGAAATGTCCTAGCTCAGGCCTTGGGACAATAAAGGGCATGCAGGCTGCTTTTTTACTCTTTGAAACACCCCCGGAGAATCATTCCCAGGCAGAGGAATGCTCACTATGGCCGTACCCAGTCAAGCTAGAATAGCAGGTCTGCATGACAAAACTCTTCTTAAAGCTATCCCATTCACCACTGCTATTTGCTTGCCTTGGATTTCTTGCCTCTCACTTCCTGCATGTGGAGAAGGTGTGGAGCGAAGCCCTTGCGAATCAGGGGCAAACACACCAAAAGAAGGGCTTTTTCGGCACAAAAGTTGAGAACTTTTTCAGTTAAACATACAACCACCTAAGCCCCTGACTGCACATTCTTCAGGTTTCAGTAAGTTTAGCTGTGCTGCTCTTCAAGCTGTTTCCACCCACAGCTACCCACCCATCCACCTTTTCTTACACATTTAATAAAACAAACAGTAAGCAGGGAAAAACAGAATCCTTTCACTGTGTCACTCAGAGCCACCCCATCACACTGCCGAGCCTGCCTGTCAGAATACAGCTGCTGCAAGTTTACCTGAATGCTCAGGGTTTGTCATTTCATGACTGGAGGCTGTGAATTACAAATAATGCAAGCACTAAAATCATAGCCCAGCGCCAGCTGCCCTGTGGGAGGGACTATAAACTTTGCAGCCAGAGTAAACAGCAGGATACTTTGAGTGACCACTGCTTCATCCTCCCACACATATCTTATTCATCTTGTCTCCTTTTGATGACATTAAAAGCTGCTGCAGCATAAAAAGAAATATTAATCTGCAAGAGAAATATGAAGAGCAATTTAATACTGAGGCAGGCTAACAGATCTGGAACCATGGCATGGCTGTTACTGTCATCAACCAGCTTTCTAATGGAACACAAGTTTCAGCAAGTTACAATTGTCAAGGAATACAGAAGTAGAGAGAATACATGGAATATTTATGTACGTTTCCTGTGACCCAAAAAGGTGCAAAACTAACCATGCATTATTGGATGGGGAAGAAGTTGCATTTAAGCCATTGAGCTGAAGACATAATTTTAAAGTTTTAAAGAACTCTCTTGTTTCCCAGTTTTAAATATTACCATTCTCCCTTCTCAGAGGTTATTGAAAATTATTTTTACTTTATTTCATCAAATAGCTGGTGCAAATAGAAAGGTATGAGATGCTGAACTGCCCTCATTCTAGGTGATGTTTTATCCTTTATGCACAAAGCAGCCAGGCAGGTGTTTCTGAACAACTAGTGAAAAGCTCTGCTGTTAAACCTGTACCAGGGTTACTGTGGATGTGTAACAAGAGCCTCCTTGCAAAAACCCTCCACCAATCTCTGCAGAAAAGCCAATTCCTCTGCTAGAGCAGCACAAATCCACTGAGCTTAACAGGTCTAATTTTCTGCACGCACCAGTAAGATACCCAAGACAGGCCCACAGTTACCAGCCCAGTTAGATTCTAGTAAGGAAAAAGCCCGTGCAATCTTCAGAAGAAGCCGAGACAAAGGCTCAGCAGCCAGCCATTGTGGCTTTAACTAATCAGAGAGAAACCACCTGCAGGAATACCCCCTTTTCTGTTTACTCCCAGCAGAACCTTCCAAATGATGATTAATCACTGAATAAACTGAACAACTGACAATGACATGATGACAAAGGGAAGGCAGAGAGGGGCACCAGCACTGGTGGACGTGGCTCGAGCATGGGTGGGTGGAATGGCCAAAGAAGATGGATGGCCTGAAAACGCTTGACACTTAAGTATCTCCTGTGTAGCAGGAGGATGGCTGTGCTAAAGCGAGCTGCCAACTTCAAGCAAATAATGCTCTGCACAACAAGCTGACACACTTCCTTCAGCTGTCAGCAGCAATGCAGAGGGGCAGCTTCCTCAAGAACGAACTAATGAGGCTTTTAATTGGGATATGAAACCCTGGTAATAACAGAAATAAGAGATACCGTAAATGACAGGATAATCCATTACAGCGGGAAACATTGTGAATGTTTTACTGATTATACCCACATATTATCCTACCTATGTCCCTACTAATTTGAAAAATGATGAATCATAAGGTTCAAACAGGACTCAGATGAGTCAATTAGACTAAGTAGTGATATCAAAAGCTCATATTTTTTGCACACAGGAATCAAGCATGTTTTGCCTAACAACAAACAAAAATGAGCTGTATTTCACACTCTCAGTTGACCAAGTCATTAGCAACATGGAAGAATACTTCTTTAAATTTCCCATATTTTCAGATGTTCTTGCCCCTCTGGAGTCCTTTCTGGCAGATGTTTATTAGCCAGAAAAAACATCTGCAGGAAATGAAATATTGTCTTGCAGCATTCTGCTGATTCCACTTCTAATTTCATCAGTCCAGGGTTAGTTTGGGTGTTTCAGTGAGTGTCCACATAACGAGAAAACTTTGACTGCTATTATTAGCCAAACTCTGCACATCCAGCACTCAGACCAAAACTCTGGTGTGCAGCTGGGACACCACTTTTTCTCTCTTTATGCACACACTGCCCTCCTGAAGTTGAAATGCAAGTGCTGTAAGATTAAGCCTTGGGGACAAATTCACTATCTATAATAGTTTGGGCAGTTATTTATGCTAATGCAGAATGATCAGGTAAATCTCCATACCCATCAGGAGACACAGGGGCATCAAGCACCTTACTGCCCTTGAAAACATCACCTGATTTGAAAAGTGCTTTTTACCCAACAAAGAAAGATTTTCTGGCTCTGTCTTGCACCAGTTTTGCACTGGAAGAAACAAGTAGAAAAGTTCAAATGATGTCAATAGGAGTAAAACCTTTCCCACTTATTTTGTGATTGGTTTTAATTTCAGGATCCTAGCATAGGTTTTCTGCCTTTTCCCATAAGTGAAATGAGAGGAGAAGAGGAATTACTGGGGTAAATCAAATCCCAGATGCTTTTATTTTAGCTTCAGGTTCATTTAGAACATTTTCCATTTTGAATTACTGTACTGAAAGTAGGAATATCTCCATGTATCTGAAAACTGCTGTGAATATTTTCGATATCTCAAAAGGCATTTTTTTTGTAGGGGAAAACATTCACAAACCATTTCAGCTACACAGAATATAAATTAAGTCCGATCTCAGGCAATTTGCATTTTCTGTCTGATTTAACAGAAAACAGACAATTAAGATGAAAGTTATTGCAAGGATGCATCTGCACTTCCAGACTTGAGCCTATGTCAGTATTTTTATAGTGTATTTCCTTGGCCAATGGTTTAGTAAAATTTAGCTTTCCCTTTTCCTATCATTTTATATAAAAGGTCTCAAATGCAGCTTAGGAATATCTTTGCTTTGAAAAAAAAAAAACCAAATAGGAATAGATGTTTGAGGACTGAGACATGTACACAAACCCAAAGAACTTTCTTGGGGGCAGAAACATCCAGGAACTTTTACCATTACGAAACTGGGATCTTGTCAAATTGCCCAGAAGAGTGACTTGCTCCGAGGGTCTCTCAGTAAAAAATGATGCAGAGACTCTGTTCACTCCTTCTCAGCACCTGAGGTGGAGTAACCACTTCATGCAACAACGTGCACGTCCGTGCAATAAGTTTGCAACTGCCAAAAGCTTGAAACTGTGCTCAACTCCTACCTGCCAGGACTTCCAGTACTTCCTAGGAACACTGCTCTACACCCTGGAAGGGCTCCTGAACACAAGTGTGTACAGCCACAACTTTTATACTTCCATCCTGCCATATTTGTTCCATTCCTCCACCACATCAAGCAGTTCCTCATGACAGCTATCTGCACAAGCATCTTCCTGTTTCATGTTGACTGTTTTTATACCTTAAAATTCACATCACTCACAATAGATGGTCAAAGTCCTCCACTCCAAACCCTTCCTACTCCTTCACTGGTACAATCAGTACTAACTCAGCAAAGCTCTCCCACGTCAATTGAGTGCTCAGCCCAAACCTTCCAAAATTTTCAGTTATTCTGGTGAGTCTTAATAAGAATTGAGTTTCTTATCAAAATCATGTAAGAGTCTTGGGGCCCAATATTGTATAATTGGACTGCTTTGGATAGTCCTTTATCCGAAATCAACACGTGAATTAAAGGTGCAACCTCTCCTACAGAAAGGAAAATTCCATTTTCAGCTCTGTTTCAGTAACTATTGCCAAATTTGCTAAATATTTTTTTTCTCTACACTGACATCTTTCTGTTACAGCACAGACTTTTCCACAGATTTTTGGAATATCACTCTGTGATCTCTGCTGTCCTATCAGAGTAGATCATTATTCACAACCGCAATAGCTGTGGCTTCTTTTTTCCCCTCACATTCACACTTCTACATCTGTATTTTTGATCAACCTCCCCCAGTCCTTTTTCAATGTCTATTTCAAACAAATATTTTGCTTATTTCCTTTAGATTTTACATATATGTTTCTCTTGATCCGGGCAGGATCAGGAGATGAAGATAAAATGCTTAGAGGAAAAGCTTTCCCCTTGTATTTGTTCCCTCTTTATTTTACACAGATCTGCTCATTGGCTCTTTGGAAAGAAATCCTGGTGACCTTTGAAATGCACAGATAAGATAATTTTAGAAGACTCAGCCACAGACAAGGTTACAAAGTTGTGAACAGGCAGGGAAGAGCAGATAACTTGCTTTGTTACCGTTCCTTCATTTTCTTTAAGATCCTTCTTTTCTGAATTCTTATAAAAACATACATCCCAGTGAGCAAGGAAATAGTGGAAGAGAAATAAGAAAGTACAGACAGTGCATTTTCCCTTCAAAATGTTTAAAACATCTTGTGCTTTTTCTTTGCAACAGTGAAGATTGATGTCTTTTTTAGGATAATGCTTCAAGGAACTACATTGCAAAAAATACCAGCTTCCTTTCAGCTAGTTCTCTGCATGTGGCAGGATATTGGTGAAAATCAGCAAATTTGGGATGTTAATGTTCAACCAGGTACAGTGAAGGGTGCAAAGCACTTAAAGACAGATCAGCTTGACAGATTCTGCACTCCAGCCTATTTAGCCAGGCATGTACTTCAGTTGTAAGTTGCCTTGTTTAATTAGCTACTGAGCTGTTCCATCTTCATCCCTAGTGCCTCATGCCTCACAGGACGCAGGAGCAATCACTGCTTGGGACTATGACAGAGCAGGGCTTGATTGTTCTACAAGATGTCCCATGGATGGGGACCAGACAGTGTTGATTAACCATTAACTTTGCAATTCTTAGCATCAGGGTTTTTTTCTTTCAGTGATGCTAAGACAGACACTTTGGAAAGATCTGAAATGCTGTGTAGAAGATGACAGATTGCTTTGTGTATTTTAAAAAGGGCTGATTACAGCAGGCTCTACCACCAGAGCAATTTAAGAATGAGAAAAACATAGGAAGAGATGGAGGAATTTCTATGAGACTTCTTTAAAAATACATACACACATATAAGCACATTTTAAATGCGTGTAGAGATGCCTCTATTGAATGTATTTCTAATACAGGATTAAAGCACACCTTGCTGAAAACTTATGTGAAACAAATTTCCAGCAATCAGCAAAGTTCATCAGTCCATAGTTTTTGTTGTTTTTACAGAGGAAAGAAGAGACATTTGTAGGAGAAAAAGTAGAAGTGGATTGGTCAGAATAGTAGAGAAGTGGCTGCAGAGACCCCACTGAGGTAAACGTGCTGCTTAAAATATGCATTTTCAATGTGCTGTGTTCACTGCAAAATCACTTGAAATTTTTTGTACCATTGACTCTTTCCATCCTGAAATACTACCACAATTTAACTCTTGGGTGCTTCAAAGTGATTTCTAGGTGCTCTGCTGTGGAGTAATTTTCTTTATGAGGTTAGGTTATGCAGTTAGGTTATTTTAGGTTATTAGTTGATTAGCAGTCCAGACTTTTACAGCTCCCACTTGCTCCCAACTCCAAATAACTATATAAGTAAGGAATTTTCATTAGTACCCATAAAAACAAATCTAGTCTAGTGCTGGCTATTACAGTATTCACAATATGAGTCAGTTTTAATTGTTCAAATTAGTCAGCCCATCATCCTGACCTCTGAGTTTCCTTTTCCCAGCCCTTGAAGAAAGCATTGCAGAGAAGGGCCCAGCAACCAAGTCTTGATATTGCTGCAAAGCCTTCAGATTTCTCCAGGCATTTCAAGCTGGGGTTGGGCTCCCCAAGACCACAGAAGAGCACAGACCTCTGGTGATGATCTGCACTTAGTGCTGGGCAGAGGTCTGAGCTCCATGATCCCAGTTCCAGGGGTTTGCAGAATGGTGGAACTGGCATCTCGATTTACAACAGTTCGAGTGAGATTAAGTCACAACAGAGCTGAGCATGAGAGTGGCCAAGGCGAGGTTTTGACCAGGCCAGGTCATTGGTAGTGTTTCCAGATATCCCACACCTATTGACCAGAGAAATCAAATGACAGTACTGGATCAGCACTTATCTACCTAAAGGGAGTCAAGTCTAATATTCTCAATTTAGCATATCCCATCATTTATTTAAGAAGACAGGGATATTGCTCTGCTTCCTCCCAGTCGTGTCAATAATTGGCCAGACAGCAGAGATAAAAACACTGCCATCTCCAGCTGCCCATCACACACCTCTGGGAGTGGGCACAGCACCAGCCCTTCAGCTGCCCAGCTCACCCCCAAAGAGCCAGCGAAAGCAAACCTCCCAAACTGCACTTCCCTGTTCCCTTTGCCCCAAGGACCTGCAGTTCCACAAGCTGAGCAGCAGCTGTAGGAGACTGGAGAAGATGCTGTCTCCTGGCTGAGCCACGTGGCACCTGCCACCCAACACCTGGCACACACAGCCCTGTAACTGCAAAAGGATCTCAGGTCACAAACCCCGTACAAGTGAGGGCACCCCGTTCTCTGCACCCTTTCTTCGTGCTTGCCTAATCAACTATGGCCTGCCTGTGCTGAATTCCAGGACACACTGAAGAATCCTGCCATTTACCAAGTCCTCACACAAGCAATTTTTAAGGAAATTCCTGAACATTTTTGCAAGGTACAGTAATTTTTTTTTTTCCCCTTTTTCCCTTCCCCAGTCCTTTAACTGACATGGAGCAAAAGTTGTATGATTTACATGTGCCTGGAAAGGATGGGAGCAGCTATTTTTAACTGTATCACTTGCTTTTAATTCCATCATTCAATTAGACACATATTTTTAGCTTCAGGAAACTTTCTTTTCAAGAGGTGAAATGCCAGCACAGTACACTAGCAGAACCATTAGCTGTCAAAATAAAACAGGCTTCACATTCACAGAACAACAAGATCAACTACACGCGACAGAAATAAGATGGCAGTGCACTTTTACTTTTCAGCAGCTAGCTCAGTGTTTTCTGTATTAAATTTAATAGGCACTTTACATGGGATGTCGGATATTTTTGTCTCTGCAAATAGGGTTCTTTCCTTAAAAAAAAAAAATTGAAAAAATTTGAAAAAAATCTAAGTTTCTTGCTGCTTATATAGGGAAAACAGCACAGAAATTGCAGTCTTACACTCGCAATGACTAGGTAGTCATCATTTTTAAAAACAATGTCACAAAAGCTATTTCAACGCTGTCACTCTTAAGAATAATTAGTTTCCATCAAAGCAACAGATTATCTGTTCATGTTGTCCACTGGGTCATTACAATGGGCAACCAATACAGATAAATGGTATCTAATCTTTTCTGCTCTTCTATTGGACTGATTGATGGTTATAACTTCTCCGATATTATAAGGCAGAAAAATTATGCTGACATTTGGAAGCAAAAGCACAGAAAGATAAAACTAAGTACAAAGCACATCCAACACCATTAAAAAAAAAAAAAAAGAAAAAAAGAAGATAAAAAAAAAAGCTAAAGACAAATAGAACAGAAAAACAAATGACAATTAGGCCAAAAGAGAATTATAGAGGGGAACAGCTATACGTTGTGGGTGGCAAGGAGCTCAATTAATTATAGAACATGAAGGGAAATCCAGGCATTTCCATTAGATGTTATTAAAAGACATATTGACTGAGCTTTCTTTACATGTTATGCCTTAGAAGAAGACAAAAGGATTTCCCTGGTATTGATTTGTTCCTGGAATTGGTCGACTTTAGGACATGAAGAATAACATAATGAGAGGTGGCTGGGTAACAAACAAGGAAGAACGAATTGCTGCCACTGACACTCACATTTGTGAGCTTCCATATATTATTGCCTCTCTCAATTTAGCATTTGTTCATATTGCTTGTCAGAAACCATTAAACCACAAAATATGTTCTAAACTAAGAACAGCAAGCCTATCAGTTATTCATCTACTGTACAAATAATCACTATTTTCAGCGGACCCACTCAAAAGTATTAGCAATGTTAAGCAGCTGGCTGTGTTTGCAATGTTCCTGTGAGGTACTAAATGCCCTGAACTGCTCTCAGGTAGGAGGAAAATATTCAGCTTTTTGGAGGAGCAGTCTTTTTCCCCCTTAGCAATAAAAATCTGTCCCATGTTCATCTGCTGCTTTGCAGGATGACCCCAAGACCAACCCTCCAGGCAGAGTAGCAAGATGAGGATAGGGGTGATTGTTGGTATGACAGCCTGTGGGCTGAGGGGCTTCTAAACATCTTCTGGCTGGTGAAGGTAAACAAAAGGTTCTGTTTTGCTGTGATGGCCTAATCCTGTCCATGACAGGCTGTTCTACAAAATAACTGTGTGGGGACCATATTTTTGGGGGTTGGAGGAAAGAGCATTGTTGCCCCCTTTTAGGCAATCATCAAAAGACATTAAAAGACAGGAGTATTTCTCACCAATATAATTTATGTTGATATGAGAAAAGTAAGCAGTTCCATACCAACAATTAGTAATACACTACAGCTGGCTTCTCTCCATGAGAACAAAGGCTGGTGAACATAACCACCTTCCCTCTTGTATGTGCTTAACGATCGTTCTCACAGCTATGATTCTTCGAGCAGTTTTGTATCCTGCTAACAGTCTGACTACAGAATAATTTTCTGCTACCATAACTATGTATCCACAGCATGCAGAATCTCCTCAATATATAGATCCTCAGCCAGGCAGCTACCTTCAAAATTATACTATGAGTTACACTTCTTCCTCATACTCTGACATTTACCTTTTGATTTATCAGCAACTGCCCTAGGTTTTCACTCCTGAAATTTCATGCAGCAGCTGATTTTGCCATTTCTCTCAGACTCATAGGATAGTTTCAGCTAAGAGAACACTTTGGTATGCAAGAGTTGTCTGGAGAAATAGCTTACAAAACATCAGGAGCAGCAGTGGTTTTGGTAAGCCTTAAGCAAGTGTGAGCCAACTATCTTCTCCACTACACCATTGTTCAGAGATGAATGTCGAGATAAAGAGCTGCCTTTACGTTTGCTGTCTCTAATATTTTTTAAGTTTTCACTCTTAGACTCATCCACTAAGTCAATGCCTCTGGGAAGGATAATCACAGAGCTACCCTCACTACATTTATAATTTCCACCCAGAGTGAAATGTGCTCTCCGTTTTGTGAGAATATAAAATCTCAAAGATATAAAATCCTGTCTCAAGTGTAAGCAAAATGCCAAAATACTGACACGTTTTCTGAATGGAAACAATACTCAATTTCCATCAATGTTATTTGTAATATTCCATTAATTTCTAGAACAGACAACATATTATTGTTATATTTTTTACTTCACATTTGGTTTTGAATGGAAATTTTTTGTTTTGAACAGCATAGTTTTTCAACTGTGAAAATCGCTACCAGTATTAATTTATAAAGACAAGGATTGAAATCTGAAGTTCTAGTGCTTTTGTCAAAGTTTAATGAACATTATGTTCCGAAATTTTGATCCTCAGTTACATGTTTTTTCCTTAAGCTACCAGATAATTTTGGGCTTAGACTAACTACTGTGGGGATGGATGAAATCCATCAGTGTTTAACTTAACCAGTAGGAAACAGGAAAGCTTATCCCACTTCTTCAAAGCAAATCCAAGTCTGCTAAGCTGGAAAGGTGACAGAAGTGCTTCTCAAAAAGGCAACAATTTTGAGGCAGCACTGGCTGAAAGGTGTTTGTGCCTCTGAACAAGGAAATGATCTTCTGATTCTTTGATCTATTCTTCTCATGGTGAAACTCCCTATATACATAAGCTAAGATTTATTTTTTTAACCAAGTACTCCTGTGAACTACAACTTGTGCAAAATCCCAATTTTTTTTTGCTACCTGTTCAAGTAAATGGGGTAATATAATTTCAAGTCTGAGTGTTAGCTCTTCCTCTCAATGGCTCAATTTATAGTACTTAAGTTTCCTCAATATGCCCTCTATTTTTAGAAAATAATGGAATCAGAATAAAAAGATGAAACTTTCCACAAATGGAGACCCAGATACAACACAGATTAAGTCAATCAAAATCCTTCAAGATTTTTTAAACATTTCACTTTGAATTTTTTGAAATCAATTTAAATTCCTAAGTGAAAAGTCACTTGGACTAAAAATGTAACTTTTAATTTAAAAAAAAAAAAAAAAATCCGAAGAAATATTTCCATACTTCCAAAGCTTTTCTTCTGTAGTTTTTTAAATAAATACTGTGTTTAAAATAATTTTTGCAAAACAAACAAAAAACCCAAACCAAATCAAAAAACGCAAACCACAATTCATCTTTGATTTCATATTCTCATTTCTGGAGAAAAAAATGTAGAAATAATGTTGACTGCCTCTACTAACCTTTAAACCTGTAATGGTTACTGGGCAGGATGACAATCCTTGCTCCTCAGGTCTGTGATGCTGAGCAATTGTGCAAATTAGAACGGGATCAACTTATCACTCTTCTTGTGATTAAGTTTCAAGAGATGATAATGCTCTGATGTTACATGTGATATAGCTGAGTGAATGAATGTAAAGTAGGAGGATAAGAAACTGTTTTATCTAGTTTTTTCTTCCCTTCTGTTGTCTGTTTATGCTGTGACATTTTCTTGTTTTAGCTCTCTTCTGCTTCTTTGGAAATTAAATGAGATCCAGTATCTCAGAGACTACTGGCACTTATGGATTAGTGAGACTAACGTAAAGGCAATTAGTGAGGGGAAAAAAAAGAAACTAATTGCCTGAACTTGATTTAAGAGAAAATTTTTTACAAATCCTACAACAAAAAATTTGGAGCAAAGGTGAGGTTTGCTAAAAGCCTGGGAAACCCCAGAGAAGGTGCATGCAAAGCCACTGTCTTGAAATGCAGAACTCAGAAGAATGGATGAAGGGACGGTGGGGCTGCAATGGCACGGCAAGAGCAGCAGCCTCGTGTGTTCAGCCTCACCAGCAATCTGCCAGTTGGCACCAGCATTTTCTAAACATACCCAAGATACTCAGAACAAGATGTTAAAAGTGATGCATTGTGCTTGGTTTATACCAGGGAACCACAGACATCCTCCACCTGGATGCCAGAACAGTCAAGTCTCGTGTGTTGTACATGGGAAGGCTATATTTGGAAACCCATTCTGACAGCTACATTTCTTTTGAGTTGTTGACTGCCTAAACCCAACTTTTTACAGTTTGGACAAGAATGAGTCTACCTAATCCTCATAAAAGGGAAAAGGGTATTTGTGCTGTGATGTCCCATTGCCAGAATCTATTCGTGTTTATCCCTCAGGTACATAGACTGAAAGCTGAGATGTTATCAGAGAAAATAACTACAAGTATAGGTACGTACTTTCCTATGCAAGTCATTAAGCTGATCTGAAACTCCAGCTTGTGACCCACTTTCCAAAGAGCTCTTTCTAAATCTGTGATACACAATTGATTTTGATTTAAAAATTTTAACCTAACTTATACTCTGCAGCTTTATCTAGGGGGGTATAAAGAAGCAACTTTTAAAAGTACACCAAAAGCACAAAAACCTTCTGTTTCTTTTCTATAGATTTAGGCATTCAAATCAAAGTCAGCACTGAGTCACATAAAACTCTGTAAGCTGATCAGAAACTCATAACTGCTAGGGAAAACACTAATTACAGGCAAAACTTTGATTTTCTGTATTCTGTAAGATGGTAAGCAAAACAGTCCTATCTGGGCAGCACTTCTGATGACTGCATGCCTGGGAAAGGCTGAGATGCAGGGGCAGTAAACTTCACAAGTCTCAGTCCTGTTGTTCCCTGGTGGAGCTGATGAAAGACAACGTAGCTCCCTTGTGTGAGTATCCATGCAGTGGATCATCTAGCCAGTCTTGCCCACAGGTTCAGGAAGCATTAGATTCCTATCATCCTGGTTTTCAGGTTAGTATACAAAATACAGACAGAGGAAGACAACTAAGATGTGTGCAGACTCTTCTTTTAAGCATCTGACTTAAATGCTGTAAATTGTACTCCAAGGGCATCTTTCTTCAACTGCATATGCAGAGAATTTGCCTGTCTGGGCTCAAATCTAGGATGTGACTGGTGTGTGCATGTTCCCCAGAGAACCCCTAAAGAAAGACAAGGTCCCACTTAGAACTGTCAGCTGTTGAACAGGCAAAGCTACAAAAACCCCTTCTTCCTGGAGACTCAGCCAGGACAGCGGGTCACAGGCAGCACTGCCATTCCCAAAGCAGGCAGGGTGCAAGGACCACAGAGTGTGGGGGAAAGGGATCCTTCTTCCTCCTTGAAAGTACCAGCTCTGAGTGCTTCATACAGAGACCTCTAACTCAGGTACTTCACAAGCACAGATACCCAGACTGCCCAGGTGAAACTCAGGCTGGCCTCCTGTGGCTCCAGCTGTAAGCGCTTGGAAAGATACACAGAGGCAATGCCTGCAGTAGCTGACATGGACACCACAACCTGTAGTGATTTTTTCACCTGTCAGAAGAGTGCAAACCCTGAAAAGAGCATAACTTCACCAACACCAGCCCATCAGTTTACAGAGGAGGTGGCTCAGGCACAGAGTCCCCAGGACCTCATTGTTTCAGCTTTCTGCAGGCCATGGCTGGGCAGGGGGCATAAAGAGCCAGTTCTATGATTGTTGTGAACAAACAGCTCTTTCAAGATCACCATTCCTATCTTCAGCTAGCACTGAACGTACTGCCATTTGCAAAAGGTCAAACTAGATTCACCCGTGATTAATACAATGAGTAGTTTGATTTTTACATTTACTGCCATACTTCAAAGCAAGAACTAAGAACACACCGTAAACATAACTCTTACCATTCAACTAATCCCATAACTTATGGTTACAGAGAACATTTAAAGTTCCTTGTTTGAAACCAGATGCATTTTCAAGAGTTCTTCTACCTGATTTTGTGCCCACACACTTCAGAGGTACCTGCGTGTTACATGCTGAGAATAACTTGCATGTTCCAGTCATAGGGGAAAGAGAAACTCAGCTCTGAACTCAAATACACTGCACAAAACTTGCCTTTTCAGCTATGAAGATTATAAATATTTCTGAGAGAGGAAACTAAGTGCTTGACTACAAGAAAATGTGAAGCAAAGGCAGGTTCATTAGTAATCTAAATTTACATAAGATGTGCCTAACCCTACCTACGACTAGGACATTTTAGAAATATATACCTAGAAATAAATACATTTTGATTCGAATTGGTCCATTTGAAGGGAAAGATAGTTTTAATCAACCTTTTTAAGTTTAAGATAAAAGCCTCCAACACAACTGCTCAACCAGAGAGTGGACACTTGAACAGCTAAGGAACTTTGCCTGACCAACAAAAGCAGTTCAATGAAGGAAGTGCTCAAATCAGGATTGCCAGGAGAAAAAGAAAAAATTAACAGAAAACATTTATTACTTTATCCTCTACTACACTGGGACAACTTTCTTTACTGAGCCAATCTGCTCTGCTTGCCAGCAGAAGTATCAGCCAAGCAGTCTTCTACCCTTGCTGTTTACCCAGGAACCCATCCTCATTCTACAGTGCTTCTAAATGTAATGCACAGACCCCTTGGACTCTGGGAGGTGGAAAGTGCAATGGAAGAATGAGAAAAATGGCACTTGAAGACTGCAATGAGATTATTGCTTTTTTCAGGAAATAAGATCCAGGTCTAATATTTTAATACTGAATTAGTAGTCCTTAGACCTCTTGAAGAAGTTTTGCTGTCCTATGGCTGACAAACACTGAGATCAACAGGAACAACCTTGTGTGTAGATGCAAAATGTTTCACAAATTGCTGCTTAGGCACAGACATGGCATTAAGCAGTATTCCAAAGAGAAATCTATATCCTTGCATTTCAATAACTAAAATCCTACCTATTTAAGTAAATCTTAACATGACAGAAGTCATTAAGTTTCTCAGGAGTCATTAGCGTTCCCCAAGTAGATGCTGTAAGAGTTTTGTTAGTAATTATTTTTGCAGTGCTATCACTGGAACTTCACAGACAGAAGACACAACCGACCTGCATAATACATTAGTTAATACAAGCTGTAACATGTTCAAGTGCAATCCACACAGAAAAGACAAAAGGCTATGTCAAAACATTTCATCACTCTTCCCCCAAGTAACAATATAATTCCGTATGTCCCAGAGCATGTTTGCAACAATGCATCTACACAGAGAGTTCAGCCCACGCTCCATCTTAAACTTTTCTTCACACACTCTCCATAAAAGCTTTAAGTCTTAATTCACAGAGCTTGCTCTCTTGACTGCTGGGAATACTAAACCAAAATTCAGCACTGGGGCTCCTTCCACATCATGGAAGTAAATGCAAAAAGTAGCCAGACTTGAATCTCAAGCAGGAATTTCTACTTGTATTTGCTCATTTGAAAATCAGTTCCAAAAGTAAAACCTACCTAAATTAACAATTTTGCCTCCCGTCCTCCTTCTCTAACAAACCCAAACTCCAGCCTCTCATCTGAAAGGTTCACCATACTCTAGTAGATTGCCTCCCTCTTTATATCCATTGACAGTTAATTTTAGTTCACCCAGTTATTTCAAGTGGCCAGAATATCTCATCAGACATCCATTTAAAATAGCAGAATTACAGAGTGACACGTAGCGGATTGTAATTGAAAGAGCCAATGGAGAATCTCACCATTAAATAGGAGAAATACCTAGGAAGAAGTAGAGTTTGACAATAGTTATTTTTGTCAAAGCATCATATTTGAACAGTGTCCTTGGTGCTGAGAAACCTGTCCATCCTGCCCAGAGGGAATTGTAACTTCCATATCCTACAAGCGTAGTTCTGCAATTACCTCCACAGACCAAGCTGCCCTTAGAGCCTGGTCAATATTCAGAGTCATCCACTGGCACAAGAGCAGTTCCAACACAATGTTCTCGTTACCAGAACAGCAGCACACACAGCTCCATGCAAACACTGGGCTACGATGTATGGCCAAAAGCACATTGCTGAAATAAACCTCAAACCTACCCAGCAGTGCCTGACTCACCTTCAGGGTGGAGAATAGAGTGAACTCCATCCTGGAAAGGCACAAGATATCACTCCTGTGACAACTCTGCAATGCCTCAGCACATCCCGTTTTCTTAGGGGGAGACAGGGGCTGCAGGAGAAGCCCTGAAGGGAGCTGCTCTGGCTATGTGGAACCCACCCTTTTATCACACGGTATCCTCAGGCTCCTAGGAGAGACATCTTGCAGCTCTGCAGTTGCTTCCCCTGTCCAGCAGCACTGACTTTCTCCCTACCCCTGGAGGAAAAACAAGATGCTCAGGTCTTTTGAAGGGGCAGAGAGGTAAGAGAAAAGACAGATCTGTGGTATCTGCTAAAGTGAACCTCCTCAGTTTCCCCATATATAAGAAAGGAACAGTCAGAACTGAAAATTTCCCTTTACATCATTTCGAGTAGCTAGCCAAGAGATAGTTGATGGGACTTCCTGAACAGGAGCAAGAAGCAGTACCAGATCCATGTGGACACACAGACAGGAGACACACGTCTCACACAGGCCTACGACAGTGTGTGACTGCACCCACAGGTGTGACTACATGTGAAGCCAACACCTACCTCAAGTTTGGAACAAGGCACTGAGTTTCAGTCAGAAAACCCTGCTCTCTTGGGTCTTGTATGCAAAGGAGTGTTTGCTCTCAGCAGTCAAACATGTACACATGCAGCAACACCAGAACGGATCTGATGCTCACAAACTAATAACAGGTTTAAAACCCTGCAGTTTTTCCTACTGGAAGCCTAGCATTGTGTAACAGCTTGAACTGCTGTTAGGGGAAAATATCTACTGTTTTACAGTAATTTGAGTTGCAGTGAAGGGTATTTTTCACTCTGGTCTCTTTAACAGTCTCTGTACAAAGTGCCAAAGCTTGTCTTAAGCCTGCTATTTACCAGAGTGAAAAGATTTCCAGGTATGAGGAAAATGCAATATTATCTGTTATAGATCAAAAAATAATAATGCTTGTGATAGGATACGATTTTTTATTTTCACATATTTAAGTCTATATATTGTCTAGTATTGTTTCACCATTGTCTCATCATCAAGATTAACATTAAATCAAACAATGAATTATTCATGAGGTGTGAATAAATGGAATTAGCTTTTCTAGCATTCACTCTGTAAATCGCATCTTCTGGATAAATGCCTTTTTTTTTTTTTTTTATGTCTGAACACTAGAAATAATGACCTGGCTTGCAGCCTTGCTAGATTAGCTCTTGTTAGGGTGATATTTTTAGATGAACATAGGTCTCATCAACCAAGAGATGTCAGGTCTGCTATCATTCCTGTCAGTTTCCCAGCTTCCAACAGTTTCCCTCTCCATCCCTAAACTCTACCTTCACCCCTAGCAGCCATGGTACCTGGAGCTCAGATGATTTGTTGAGCTTGACTCATTATCTACTGTGTTGTAACAGCAGTTAGAAACTGAATGACATTCAATTAAAATGATATTAGCAGCTCAGGAGTGATTTTGTTTAATTTACTCCTACTCAGATGTAAAAACATTAGTGACTTTTTTAATTGGACCTCATAATGTCTAACTCCTACTCAAATGCAATGAAATTAAAGACTTTGGTGGCTAAATACCGCTTAATTTACTCCTACCCATCTATAATGACATTAAAGATGCTTTAGGGTAGATATTGTTTCCAATCATTTATATTCAAAAGAAATCTGAGCTTATAGGTACTATTATTGAGCATATAATAAAATCACACAAGAAATTTATCTATACAGTAGGGGATAGTTGGCTACAAGTAATATTAAAAAGTAATCATTCATTTTTAATGCAAGGATATTAAAAAGTAATGTTAAACACAAGAATTCGTGAAGTTGTCTGTTCTTCACAGCCTCTTCAAGGGCACAATCCTTTCCTTTTTTAATTCAGTGTGTGATTTTAGATGAAACATTTTTATTAAACTGCACATGGTTTTCTTGAGCAGTATTTATATGATAAATCCAAGACTGACTTTCATCATTACTGGGATGGACAGACAAGGTACTTTTCAGTAATGGGGTTCACTCTACTCTGTAACTGTAACAGTATGTATTCTTCCGAAGTTCAAACATTTTAGAGGAGGATGGAGTTCTCTGTCACACTTACACTATATCACCTCCCTTTAAATATGACTTGATCTACACTGAGTTAGTGCTTCTTGCTTCTAATACAAGTACTTGGTCCATGTTTTGTAACATCCATAAGGCTGAATCATCAAATCCTTCATGTCTCTTTTACTCACACAAAATTTCCACTCATTTAACCTCTGGCATGTTCGTCTCTTCCCCTTTCCAGCCTTAAAAACCAAAATAGCTATTAAAAAGGCCTTCCTTCACTTAGATAAGCTTCTAATTATTGAAATGAGAAGCATTTACCAAATTGCACTTATGCTTGTGTTACAAAGACAAGCTGTGCAGATGACAGATTTGAGATGGAAGAACAAGATTTCTGGTTTAATCTCGTGCTCTCATCTAGTGTGGCTATGGAGGTGTTAAAATGGAAGAACCTGTTTGAGGTAACCAGCATAACCCACCGCCAAGGGAGAGAGGAGATACTTCTCTTCTTCCATCTTTGGGATACACATCCTTGTCCTCCTGAGCAGTGGGTGGTTCAGTGACTGTCTTTCACCCTGCTTTTCAAGTGATAGTACCTTATAACAGCTTCTTCCCAATCCCAGTAGAACATGGTCCCTTCAGCTCTTAACAGCAAAGCCCATCAGAAACCGTGATCCCTGATTCATTTGCTGATTCTGAAGCACAAGCCAGTGTGTAACTTCTGTTGCAAACTAATTTAAAATAATGCCTAAGTTTATAATACTTTATAATAACTGTAAGGTTTTGCTGTAAAAATCTGTTTTAATCCAAAACATTTGCATGCAATTTTGTAATTCTTTCCACTTGAGTCTGGAATTTGGACATGGGAGATTTAGAATAATTTTTCCCTGGGCATGGGCTTGCAAGGGGTTAGTTAAGCAGCGTGGGCTTGAAACACTACGAAGCTTCAATGTTATCTTGGAGAGTTCATAGCAACGTTAGTAACTATATAAGCACCTAAAAGTTAAGCACCGGCTAATGCGAACCCTTCACGTGTCTTCTGCTTTGACCTGCAGCTGGTCATTTGCCAGCTCACACAACAAAAAGGACCGCTCTGCTCAGCTGCAGCATACTACTGGTATCTGGCATATTTACATTTAGATATGATTGATTTAATTTTCTCCATTTAAAGTGGTCAAGAGGGACCACTGAGCATTTGGATCTCTGTTGTCACTACATCTTTCTCTCTCTTTTTCCATTCTGGCATTTCCTTTCCTAAAGCAGTGTCTGAGTAACCTATTGCCAATGGGTACAGTGCAAGAGAGAGGATGCATCTTTATGATCTGGTGACTAATCTGAATGATAATGGATAATGTCTGCAAAAGGGAACACCAATAACACACCATAGAAAAGAAGGTGGATATTAAAAGCAGTAATTAACTGACCAAGGTGTGCTATTCCAGGATCACTGAAGTCTGAAACATACAAAAAAATACACAAGGACTTCTATTTGGTTTTATATTAAATATTAATATAAATTATTTATCTTAAGGGAATCATTAACAGAATGCATTTTAAATACCTTGCACATATAATGAAAATTACTCTATCATCAATTCAGATGTGAAATGACAAATTTCAAGATTCACAGCCAAGTACGTATTTGTCTGCACAGGAAGCATTTCAGGGTGCAGCACAGTAAAGTACAGACAGATTTATTTGTAGTTTTTTGTGTACTTGCCCCAAAGCCAGAAGCATTTTTGAAGTTAAGGATACTACAACAGGATGAAGTTCTTTAATGGACTGAGACTTAAATGCCTACACTGGGCAAAGATGCTTTATATCAACAAGACACAATATTAGAAAGAGCAAGAGAGAACATACACCTTTAGCAGGGAAAAAAGAAATCTGTATAATTGTCTTTTTCTAAGATGGGCACCTAAGATGGTCTAATCTAAATTGCCAGTTAACCTCCATCTAGTTTCCCTGCTCCAGTAACACTTCCTACAAGCAGATCACTTCCCATGGAATGCAACCCTCACCAACCACAGGAAAGGGCAGTCCAGAATGGGCTTAAGAACATCAACTCCTTGTCCCCACACTGCTGATCAGGTAATCCCATTTAATCTTGATGATGTAACCCCAACACATTTACAAGGCACCCTAATTCTCATTATGGGTTCTTGACCCATTATATGGAGCACTTAAACAGCCTGTGTCCTCTCCTATCTAACCTCAGTTTATAAATCTATTATTTAACATATGCACAAACAAACCTCACATATTTTCTAGTTTTCT
Organism: Myiozetetes cayanensis; assembly: GCF_022539395.1. Classification (NCBI taxonomy): domain Eukaryota; kingdom Metazoa; phylum Chordata; class Aves; order Passeriformes; family Tyrannidae; genus Myiozetetes; species Myiozetetes cayanensis. Next base: position 31,191,980 of record NW_026086605.1, read on the forward strand.
GGAAAAAGAAAACTTCCTTTGTCAACATCTATTTCTATCACCTCAACTAAAGGAGATGTTTCTGTTGTAGCTAATTTAGAATTGTTTTGGGAAAGAGAAAGATCCTCTCTAATTTCCATGGTGGAAATTTTAATAAACAGCACCCTCAAGAGGATTAGAACTCACTTCCTTTACTGTTTGGGTAAAAAAAAAGAAAAAAAATCAGTTGCTAAGCTACCACTTTTGAATACAGCCAGAATAATTTCCAAGGGTTATTTAAGGTGTTTAACTACAGAACAGATACTGGAATCCAGGTGTGCACCGATACCCCCTGTCACAAGTGCTGCTGTGGTGGCCCTGAGGCATCTGCACAGTTCAGTGTGAGGCTGAGGCTCCCCGAGATCAAACAGGCAATCAGTCCCCATTATGAGGTGATCCTTGGAGGAGGTGACTCCTCCTGAGAGGGATGAGGAGACAGGCAACTTCAGGGCTCCCCGTTGCTCTCCACGTTTGGGCAAGTCCTTGTGAGACAAGCTGATGCCCAGACAGTTCTGTTTTGTTCCAAGGGTAAGGAGTCCCACGGCCATCCTGGCTTGTGGCCACACCTGGACTCTTTCCTTACACTACACCAGCATGAGACCCCGACACATCCCAGGGGCATCTGGGAAGGAAGCACAGCAGCTGTACCTCACTCTGGGTAATGCGAGGGCTCACTGGAGCTGGAGACACACTGCCAGTGCCCTTCTCCAGCATGGGCAGCAGGTCTGTGGGCAGCTGCCAGGAACGTTACAACCCCTGCCCCTGTAAAGCTCAGCCTTAGCCAAGTCATCTTCAGAGCCTTGAAGGAGAGCAACTCGTGTGGAATGTCTGTAGCTAGCAGTGAAGAGATCTTAAAAATCATGTTTCAGAACAGAAATTGGATGTGCTGAGGACAGTCACAGTTTGCAAAGCATCAGAAAAGTCACTCTGGTGCTTCATTCTACCCTATGATGGGGCGTACATATTTTCTTTGCCGAACTAACACCATCCAGATGTCTCTTCCCTCTTCCACTCATTCTTTCCAACTGAACACGTATCACATCAATACCACTAAAACTGATTTGCCAGCTTTTCAGTGCTAAATTCCCTGGAAAGGAAGACTTCCAAGAATACCAGAACACTCAATGTTAAATACAGCTGTAATTTAGAGTGAATAAATTTGATCTCGTTTGGATGTTTCTCTCCAATGTGTTGACAATGCTCAGGTACCAGAAATTTTTGATCTTTGATCAGAAGTTAAAAAAGAATCTTGGAAAAAATAATATAAAACCTTGAGCATGAAAAGACAATTAGATAATTCAGAGCAGTTCTTTTACACTTAATTTAGTAAACTGACTTTCAAAGAATGCATGTTGGGTTCTCACTGCTGCAAAATTGCACTTAGTTTGATGTACTGGCAAATGCTGTTATTTGGCCTTTTTGTTTGAATTATGAGCATTTCTTTGTGCTTATCAATTTTTAGGATAACTTTTATGTGTTAAACAGATATCCTTGCCTTTTAAAAACTCACTGTGATCTAGGGAAGCCTAAGCAAGAGAGCCTTCTGAAGAGTAGCCAGATTCATGCCTAATGTTGTTCCAGAAGAGTGTAAATTCCTATACATGGAGTACCCAGCCAGATACAGATGTGACTGGGACTGTCAGAGAGCACATTTCATCCAAATGCCAAAAGGAAGCTGCTTTTTCAATTCAGAAGTGTTTTCACAGTTGCATTTCTGTATGAAGAACTATTTTTAAATTACTTTTTAAAAGCATTTTTATTATTTTTTTATCTAGTTGCTTTTACTTAAGCTAGACATGAGATGATCCATATACACTGAAGAGAACTTGGGTAGAAAATGCTCATCTGATCATTATTCCCTGGAACAACAATAAACAGCTGCTTATCTGTGATCATGCTGCTTGGCTGCAGCTTTAACTTAGATATCAAAACTTTCAAGATCCACATTACTGTAAGCCCCACAAATTATCTGTTACACAGACATGAATGGCTCTGCGCCCACTATTCTGAGATAATTCATTTCCTCCCCTTCTCCCAAGTTTTACCACCCTTTCTTAGCATGTCTGGCCAATTTTCTGACATAAAAGCCTTACTTAAACACACTGATTGCTTACTTTACTTGCCATGTACAGCAATTTTGGTTAATTATTTTAAAATCCATATATATATACACATCTCTCTATATATAGGCTCCATATGAATAAGAGAGGCTAACACGTAGCAATTACCTCCATCTTCTAATTGCTTTACTAATTTTATTTGAGATAAAAATAGGTAGGAAATTTTTGCATAGCTGTTAATTGATATTTATTTTTCACTCTTCCAGAGTAGTAGAAGTACTTCTACTGGTGTAGAAATACAGCTTAACCTACATTTCACACTCAGTCATATTCCTTTTTATGCTGTAGTTAACAAAGGTGTTCATGAATCAGCCAAAAATCTCAATTCATAGCTGGATGACACTTCTCTTCAACTAACAACAATCCTCAGTTACAAATGCCAAACAGGAAAAGCACATCTGTGAAAAACAAGCCTCTTAAACTGAACGAATGAATAACAATGATGTGTGGGTTGTGCTTTCTATGCAGCAAACTCTGGGAAGACCTTTCTGTGAACAGCTATCTGATAACAATTGGAGATGCTTTGGTGTTCCTACTCGCCTCCCACAGCCCTTTGTATCAGCAGCTCAGCAGAGAGAGTCTGACAGCAAGATTCCTTTGTCATTTGAAATCTCAGGTACTGTAACTCAGCTCAGTGCTGCACAAAAGAACCTCTACTGAGTGGCTGTGTTTCTAGAGGAGAGAGGAATTTCTCAATGGCTGGCTCTGTGTGTGCGGCACGAATTGTTATCTACGACTTATCCCAACGAATCGCTCTCTGCTAAGCAATCTTCCATCACCTTGGTCTCCCTGATTTACACGCAGCAGCACCCACATTTCCAAATAACCAAACTAAAGCCCTACAGCACCCACTAAAGCCCTAGCTGTGCTGTACACAAGGACCTGTGCTGCATGCAGCTCCTCTCCCAGCGAGCTGCACGGCTGAGGAGAGCAAACCACCTGTGCTTAAAGCACCATTAAGTTCTCCGATACCATCCAGAAAACCATAATGTACAAGTCTATAAAAATGAAAACTCCAAACTGAATGAAGTCCATCTTCATATCCAGATCTTAGTGCAAGAGGCATTTCCCAATCATTCTCATAAGCCCACCAGAGAGACACTGAATGAATGAATACAAGCAAATAATTCTCAACTTGGAATCTGCAGTTGGCCATAGACAATCCCCCCTCCCTTTTTTGCACCCATAATATTAAGGAATAACTAAAAGTGTTTGCAACATTTCACTCATTGTATTAGAAATGGCTGCAGAGAGAAAGGACAAAGACATTAGCACTGGCAAATTCATATTTTCCTCCTTTTCCTCAAGCCCCACACCAATATTTACATAACCCAGTAACAAAAAACCCCAAGGAAACTCAGAGTTCATTCCTGAAAGAAACCCTCTGCTAAAGGCAGACCTCCCTAGCCCAGAAGAGCAGATTGAAGCCATGCAAAGCTTCTTGCATCAAGAATAGGGCCACACATTTTAGATAGATGTAACAAACACTTTTAGTTTTGCAGAAAGTTCTCTTCCATCTCAGCAGAAGGCAAGTTCTCAAACACTTCAATGACATGAGAAACAGGCTCTGATCTGCTCACTTTCCTTCTTGCCAAAACCAGCTACAATTTTCCAAGTACGTAAGACCATTTTTCCCAGCCACTTAAAATCCCAGTCACTGGAATCAGAGCCTGACAACAGTTAATTTATTTGGACTCCTTCTAACTCATCAACATGCTAGAGCTCCAGGCTGTAGCATAATCTCAGCATTTTTCTCTCCTGAAAAACAGATGCTACTAGGAGGAAATAACTTTATGCTCTGCAACAATTGTCACATTCCCAAAGACAACTTCGTCTCATCCTTGACATCAAAAAAACCTACCAAAATAGAATCTTTCTGTAGACTCTTAGGAGTCCCCATCCATGGCTTTCCATACCTACACTTGACACCATTTGCCCAGCCATAATTAAAGATGCAAAGGGGAAACACTGTTGAAAGTCACCAAATCTCTGATGGGTTTTCACCTATCCGAAACCTGTGAATACGAAGGAAAAGAGCCTCGGTTTACAGAAAAGATTGGGAATGTATGTTAAATTCAATGTGCTATTAAAGTGATGAGCTGCAGTGTGTAAAAGTCACAGTGTAAGCCTCTGGGGTACAACCCCCTCTTCTGCTCCTACTGCCTGTAGGAGGGACACTTGCACCCTGTGCTTCTGATTTCCCCACCTGGAAAAATGTGAATAAATAACTGCTAAACATAGATGTTTCAACATCCATTGCCTTAGCATTTGCAAGCCTTTACAGATCCGAGGCTAGAGAGCACTCTCAAAAGCTGAAAGTAACATTAGTTTAGATCATATTTTCTGCATTTTTTGTCCTCTCGTTCTTAATTTTGAAGGACAACTGCAATTGTGGTTCATCCATTTAGGCTTATCCTAAAGTCATTATTTGTTATGATGCTGTTCCTGCCTTCAGCTACAAAGAAAATGACTATCCCTACCCCCTCACAGGCAGGATTAACAGCCACAGAAAATGAGTTATGGTTAGTCTAACTGACAGGAGCTCAGAAGCAAATTTGTTTTCCAAAGTCCACCTAAGCACAGGAAGGAACCCTGCACCCTGTGTTTTCTTAATTCTTCCTCTCAGCTATGTAAAGAAGGCACACGATGTATTTGTCTTCATCACCAGTCTGCACACTCGGGATGTACACCAAGATCTATCTGTGCCAAAGGTAGTATGTGAACTGAAAGGTCTAAAATCAGTGGTGCTATGGAATATAGAATCTGTGCACTCACATCAAGTTGTTTTTCGTATAAAGAATGTATTCAAAATGTTGTCAGTACAAGTGGATCGTTTTATTTATAGGTGGAATAGTAATTGTTTAACTTATGTCTCTGTCAATCTCCAAGGCTCCTTGTAGTGTTTAGTGAGACTGTTTAGAAGTAACAATTGCAATTTGTACCAAATTTGTAGTAACCAGCCTCATAATTTTCCCTTCAATCCACCTTTGTTTAGCAGAATGGGTACCAGATGGAGCTGCATAGACTTATTTTGGCTGTATTGAGTATAGAAGAGTCATAGATCCTGACCTATTTGTAGTGCCCTTTATCAGTACATTGATGGGCGTGCTCTTCCACCTTGCTCACTTACAGCTTACTAAGCTGTAACCCAAGTACCCTGGGACTGCTGTCAGCTCTGACCCACAGGACACTACTGAAAAAGCATCCTCGAATCAGCTGAAGACAAACACTGTGGGATTAAAATATAGACTGGATGCCAATATGCTGCACAATGCTGAACACCACACAACAATGATCTCCAAGCAGCCTCCCAAAGTGGTAATTCAAGTTTAGGGATCAGCATACAGCTTCCAACCAAATACACTTCAAAATCACAAGCCATGTTAAAAACCACATGGCACCTCTGTTCTGAAATTATCTTGAAGAGATCTGGTTTTTGGAGTTGTTGTAGTGCAAAAATATACTTACCTAGCTGCAGTGAAACAAAATCACAGTGTTCTCCCTGACTCACAGTAATCAATAAATGAAAACCAAATAAATTAAATTCTCACCAAAAGCAAGAGAAGATATGAGGCCAACAACAGATGTATAATAGCTGCAGCTTTTCCCCCTGGGCCCCCAGGACACACTGCAGGTGCTCTCAGTGCCATATACAAGGAGTGGCACACACCCCACCAGTCACTGGGAACACTGAGCATGATGCCAATGAAGCACATGTGTTCTGATCTGCGCTGTCCAGCCCCGATGCAAGGACACACCACTGAAGGGCCACGTGTGCACTCCTGCCACTATGAACAGCCCCACCAGGATCCATGGCACATCACAGAACTTCCTACACAGATCCAGGCTGTGGGATGAGCGCCTTAGTTGTTTCTCACCACAAGTACCAAGAAAACAATGACAAATCTCTCAAAGTTTACCTGGAGAACTGCCCTTTTCTTGCTTTGTGAGCTGAAGCCTAAGGATTTCAACTTTGGTTTGTTTGGTTTTTTTTTAATCTAGAAAGTCTTTGTTTAATAAAATACTTATGAGAATGAACTCAAGTCTTACTGTTTTCAATATCTCCTCTACCAAACTAGAGGAGATGCTTTGTTAGATTAGATCATATGTTACCTTTGCATATTAAAAAAGTAGATGGAAATACTGACTTACATTTATTTTAATACAATTGTGTAATTTGAGGTTTATAGAGCCATGCATAAAGCATTTGTTATTCCACCTTTAACAAAACTGACCCATTAATTCTGACAATATTTTTAGTACATAGTTTGCTACAAAAGCATGAAGACATGTTATGAATCATTCTGGTATTATGAGAGTTAATAGAATACTATATATTTTTCAGGATTATTAATATTTAGTGTCGTTCCGTAAATTAAAAAATCAAGTTTAACTAAGGTTAAAAATATCTGATGATACAGTACATAGATGATTGTAAATGTATATTAATGAAGCTTTACACAATTGACTGGGTATCTTTTCGTTAATCACTCACAAAACCATGCCAAACATATATCAAAGACTTCAGCTCCTTTTTCATCCAGTCTTCCGACATTTCATTATTATGGTTACCTGATTAATGGATGCAATAATATATGTGGCATGATATGATATGTTCACATTAAATTTTAATCAAATATTACTAAATTCAGAAAACATTAAGTAAATCATGACTGATGAGGCAATATTGCTGTACTGTCATATTGATGGTTAGAGAAACTCACTATGGAGAGTTACAGATTAAGGAAGAGAAGTAAATCTTATGAGGAAATAGAAGTATCTCAAGTTTAACTAGTTGGTTCTTTCAAAATTGCCTTCCAGCCAAAGGCTGAGTATTAGATCCATCAAAAGTATTTCACTGTCTGTAGCTGATATGAATGTTTCGTTTTCTTCTGCTGCAAGTTGTCTCATTCTTAAAAAAGTATGGATTAACACATACTCTGCACAGGGGCCTTTTCCAAAAGACGATGGCCTGGGTAGAGCAAAGAAATGTAGGCTGAGAAAAATTAGCCTAGTTTATTTAAAACCTTGCTATGCCCTGGGCAGCAGGGTGTGCATGGAACACACTTGGTCTGCTCATTACACTACTGTTACTTTGCAGAAGGTGGGCAGGGAGATAGATGGGGTTTACTGCTCACAGTCTGGGTCTACTAATGTAGGATGGTTTCATTCAGGAACACCAGAGAATGTGCCTCTACTGCTGCAGACAGCAGTTTTGTTTTCAGTTTTAAGTTAGTAATTAATGTGTTCATCTGAAACTTTGGAACTCATATTTAGCAATAATTCTGTATTGCATTTTTAACTGGCAACAAGGAAATAACAAACTGAACCTGCTTTTTATGTTGTGTTTGAAAGAGAGCTAACTGTATTCATCTACTTACAGTTCGTGTTCTAGTGAAATTTGAGATGGGATATGCTTATGTTGTCCTCTGTCTGCCTTGGACATCCATCTCCCCCTCCCCTCCCCCCTGTAACTGAAAGATTCATCTTATAATTTTGAGCAATATTCATCTTTATAACAAAGAAGTTGTTTACCCAGAGAAAACCTCCATGTTATGAGAGCAGATGACTCTTCAGAAGCTAAACAATGAACCCTGAAAACCAATAGTGGAGGAAGTACTAACTAAAAGCCAGCAACAAAACAATTCAGTCTGTTCTGAAAAAAGCTTATTCCAAAGAATTTAGAACTCCTAGAAACAGACATTCTGAGGTGCTAATTCTAAAGATTCAGTCTTATAATCTATGACTACGCTTGCACGGAATTTCAGTCCCATGGGACAGACAAAACTGGTCTCTTCTTTCATTTGTTTATACCTTATGAACAGACATTAAGAGTCTTGTCATATGACCATCTTTTTGATAGACTCTGATACCAAGATATCAGAAGTTACTGGATCTTATTTTGAGCATGTGAAGTAGAGTACAAGTCCTGCTTAGTTGCATAATTAATTCTATTCAAAAATGAGTGCATTGCCATAGTACTTTCCAAAGTCTCTTTGTTTCTTCATGTCCTGGTATCACTTTCAATCCCTTTTCTTGTTTTGAAGGATTATGAGGGGTGTAAAGCTCTGCATTATGTGGATGTGGTTACCAGCATGGGAAATCATACCACCAGTGCACTCCAAATAAATACTACTCAACTCTGCAGCTATACCCTGAATATTAAGAGCAATAAATATTTAATGTGCTTAGCTGGAATTTTTGAATTTTTTTTTGACAACTTTCTTTTTGCTAGAAGTCATTCCGTATAGAGTATTTCAAGGGAAGACATACAGATAATAAGGGTAGAAAAGAAAATTAAAATGCTTAAATGCATACAATTAAATTAAGGACCAGCATGGAAGAAGTACTGAGTACTTGGTAGCTCAGTTGGTTCTTACTGGTGAGATCAATGGCACAAGGATTTCAGTTAAACACCTTCTTGCTATAAAAGTGGGTTTGGAATTTTTTAAGTATGACTGGCTCATAAAACCTAATGTGAACAGTTATGAGAGTAATTAAAGCAAATCACTAAGTTATCTTCCTCCATACCCAGATAAGTTTTGTACAGTTACAAGATTAAAAAGCACAAAATTCCTGTGAGTGTAAGACCTAATAAAAATGGAAGAATACATCCAAACCCACAGCTCTTACCTCAGGCAAACTCCCACTGGTGTTGGCACCTCATGCGATGCAGAGAAGAGTGCAGACACTTCAAACAAAATTGCCTGGAAAGGTTTGATTCACTCTCACTTGATTAATTGAATGAGTATATTATAAGTCAGTCTTGCAGTTCTTGCTTTTCTCAGGAATGGAAACATACCAGGAAGAAAAAAAAAGAGGTAACTCAAGGTCCTCAGTAAATTTTAGATCACAGAGCATGATGTTATGTCTCAGGCCTCCAAAAATCTGCTGGCTTACACTAGAATCCTCTGCTAAAAACAAGATTCAGCTTTTAACAACCCAACATACCCTTGTAGTCTACAGGATTGTGTCAAATACCAGACCTCTTGTCAGAAAGTCAACTCCAAATGGGCCTATTTCTTTGCAGTACAGTCACAGAGGGGAAAAACAAAAGAATCCAGAAATGTTTTGACTGAGTACTCAGGATATGTGATGTTCACTGGATTTTGATGAAGAGGCAGTTTGTATGGGCAAGGAAGGGAATAATGTTCGTTCCAGAGAAACACAGCTGTGGAGTTAGGATAAGAGAGCCAGTTTGGAAAAGGAGAAAGAAATCAGTGCTAGTGATGCAAGAACAGAACCTTCATATCCGTTAGCAAAGTAAAGCTGCTAAACAAACCTACTTTTGTCCAAGCTTTTTAAATCCCAGAAACCAAAGCTGAAGGGTCTTTTATGTTTGTGGATAGGGCCAGATGAGAGAAGCATTATTCAGCTGCCAGTGGCAGTGTTTAGGAAGGCAGTAACAGAGGCAATGATGCAGCCAGCGCTGGCCCTTGCAAAAATGAGTGTGAGTGGAGCAGCAGGTCTGAGCTGGGGAAATAGGGGCAGGCCTGTGGGTTATAAGTGAGAGGGGATTTGCAGCAAGGGTGGGAAAGTGATGAAAGGGAGGGTGGTGGCTTTCCAGTAGAGCTGTAGGAGAGAATATATTAAGAAAAGTTATGAAGAGACTTTGGGCAATGGAACATGAGTGAAAAATACGGAAATCCTCACATACCCAAGTTTGATTTCTCCTCACTTTCAAACGGTCAACTCTTTTTGACCCCCAATTTTGCTGGCAGAAATACATCAGCTCTAGTCAATATAAAGGAAAAAGTCAGTGTATCAGTTGCTCATCACTATGCTCTCACAAAATACTGAAAACAGGGAAGCTGCTGCTCATCTTAATACTGAGGGTTTATAAACACAAAGACAAACAGAGTTTTCCTGGTATCTTGCACCTGGACAAAGTAATGCAAAGGAATACTACTTAGCCTTTCACCATTCCCACCAACTCCTTTACCTAAATTAGTTGTTCTGAGCAAAGAAATCACACTATAAATATAATTAGTTACTTGGAACCTGATCTAAAGCCTAATGAAATCAGCATAAAGCTTACAGAGAGAATGAGCTATAAAGAAAATATTAGTTTGATTGCTGTGGGCAAAACTACTTTAAGATCTAAGCAGAGGATTTAGCTATTTTATTCTGCAAGCAATGAGAAAATATATTCTTGATTCTAAAACTAAAATAAGAGATCTAATTAATTCTAGAGCACCACAGTCATATACATTACTTCTTAGTATGCAGGAATCTAATAGTTTCTTTTTTAAACAGCAATATTTAAAAATGCATTTAATTTAAATGGCTGTGGTTCCTCTTTTCAGTAAACACATGTGAAGGCATACATTGTGTTTAAATATAATAAATACAGCTAAAATCATGCATCTGGGTCAATCCTCTGCATGTAATCAGGATTATGAAAATTTAGTTTTTCTTATCTTTCTCAATAAATGGTCTATGTACAGACGACTGGAAATTTATTCAGACATGGTCTTGGTTGTGTTCTTGTTTTTTTAACTCACCAGTTCTTTCTTCCGTGCAAATCTAACTGATTTCAAATTCTATCAGTTGCTCTGGTAGCCAAGGAAAGTGCCAAAGTGTGGTTGCCGTGCTGAAGTTCTTTCAGAGACAAAATTCCCATGCCAAGGCATTGTAATTGTAAGTCTTATGCCCATTTGAATGACTCACTCTTTTGGTTCTGATTGCTGACCACGTGTAATTATAAAGGGAAGGTCACAGAGGACCTTGAGAAGGCAAAATCCAAACAGAAACAAAAGCAGGAAAGGCGATGGGAGAAGGTTTTCATTTAGTTTCCACCTTCTCCAAGATTTCCCTGCCCTGAGCTTCCCAGCTCTCTGAATGAGGTTCCTTCAGCCCCAGTTGTCAAAGCCCTCCTTCATCCACTGCCTTGCCCACAGCTCTTCTCAGGCATTCCCCAGAGGCAACCCAAAGAGACAGGGCACATCCAGGGGGAGACCCTGAAATCCAGTTATTCTGAAAAATCTGACAAATGGAAGGAGGCCCATCAGCCTGATGGTTCTGCACATGTGTGGTGGGAAATAAATTGTCAGAGGCATAGGGGAATCCCTTTTGTTTCAAAAGTGCCTCTTCAAAGAAACAGACATCCCCATCTCTCTTTGAGGAAGGCGCTGCGTGGGAGGCTCTGTGGGCCCTCCTACAATGCCATGACTGAGAAGCTCTGTCTTTAACTGGAGCTTCACTGAAAATGCACAGTCCAGATAAAATGCAAAGGCACAAAGAGTAAATAAAGAAGTAGTCAATGCTAAGCAAAGTGTGGGCCGAGGAATTCTGCCTCCTAAGGAGGTGACAGTCAAATGAAGCTGGCTCATCATGTGTGTCAAAAGCAGCATCAGACAGGTAAATAGCAATTCTACACTTCCCTCCTACTCTAAAATTCCACCCTTAAAACACAGGGTATTTTAGGAAGCTTCCTGCTGACAGGCACATCCTGCCCAGAATTACATTTTAATAGTTCTTCTTTTAGACAAACATTTAATTTATACTTATACAGTCAACATGCTATTCCCATGCAGTCCCTCGGGAGGAGCAAAACATGCAAAACACACAAAGGTGGTAATGAAAAGAAATAATCATTCTGCGCTCATTGATGAGTTTGCAGATAATGGAGTAGAATATTTACTATGGTTCTGTTTTCTCTGGAGGGCAACTTTTTATCTCTTAGATAACTCTGTAGACACTGGCAGAAAAAAGTAGCCATTTTCAGTCCAGTGCAGGAGAGGTTGGCACACCATCGGGAACGAATACGTGACATGCAGCACTCTTGGATCTTGGTATTTTGGACAAAAATCCACAAAGTGTCCCAGGACTATTCTCTGAGTAAAGAAGACCTTCCACACAAATTTAGATTATTTGAACCAGCACTAACATCACTATATCACATTAAAGCTAATTTTGCACAGATAAGGCTACAGGTTTTACTTGCTTTCTGCAGCCCCTTCAGGACATGGCAATATGATGCTTCTGGAAGGACCAGGGCTCAATGCTCAATGGCATTTTCATCTTGCCAAAGCCTAAAAGTATCACCCACCTACAAGGAGGATGGGAGGGAGGGGAGGAAGATCACAGTAGAAACTAAGTAAGTTGAATAGTGCATTGCAAACAGCATCACTGAGGGCTCTGAATTAAATCCTGTGTATCACGAGCAGTTTATAAAACATGAGATCTGTCCCAGTTTAAATGACTTAAAAAGTAATCTTGTCAGAGATTGTCAGAAGGCTGGACAGGTTTCTTTCTATTTGACTTCAGTTTTTTGTCAGATTTAGATATAGGAAGCAAAACACTGGCACACTAGTCAAGGAAAATGCCCCATTCAAGCATTTGCTAACAGTGTCTGGATGAGAAGAGGCATGGTCAGGTCCCCTGAGGAAATTACAGTCACTGCCAGCCTTGCTGGAGGAACAGTAAAGGCCACTGCTGGTACATGAACAACAGGCACACTGTAATACACTGGCTTGACTCAACAACACAGCTCCCGAAACCTTAATTCTGTTAAAACAAAATTCCTCAGTCCTTTAGCTCCCATTCCCCAAGTGGTAACTTGGCCCAGCATCTTCCTCCTTTTTCCACTAAAGATAATGTGTCTTGAAATGAACATTGACTTGTCTCTTAAAACCCAATAAATTAAACTGTCTTTCCTGAGCCAGCAGCAGGAGTAATGGAAAACGTTTCTCAGAACTAGTTTGTTTGATTTCTAAGAAAGTGTTTGACCTAATGATCTATTTTAGGAAATCGATATGACTTATGGATAAGTGATAAGCACACAGCAAAAACCAGCTATGCAGCTACTTGTCACAAGGCAAGCATTTTATGTAAAATTAAAAATTATACACAAACCGATCATGAATACAGTTTAAACAAATAAATGAAAATCTGCAGTTCCACTAGTGATGGTGAAAAAGTTAGCAAAATGGCTAGAAATAACAGCTTGGTAGTGTGTAATTTAACTGCCACTGTATCTACAATCTCATCCTACATAATATTTAGCAAGATCATCATTTGCCTCTGAATTAATGCAGTATGGAAAAGGATAATCAGCCAGCTAAGTGTGTAAGATCTGATGCACAGACGCAAGAGAATCCAGTAAATTGTGATACATTAACTCAGTGTAACTTCATTAACAACCAAGCAACCAAGTTTTGTGCTCCATGTAAAGACCTTTGGTAGACTTTTTGCTATCACGGTACTACTGGCAAGAGAGGAAAAGGCCAGGCAGCACCAGGTTAAGGGTTAGAGAAGGGCTTGTCATTGTGAAGAGGAACAGGGACCAAGTGGGATCCTCAAGAGGGGGGCTATATTCTTACAGATAAATATTACTTCTTCATGAGTGTGTGGCCATGAGCTAAAGGAAGGAAAACACAATGGTTGGGTACAATACAACAATTTAATCTCAGGCTGAGTATAAGTACTGGTAGAAAAGTGCCAAGTACCTTTTCTCCTTCACCCAGGCTGACCTATCCCTTCAACAACTGACACAGGACAACTTCACCTATCTCCAATCAGTGGGCTCCAGACCAAAACCCCTCTGGACTACACGGGATCTGGCTTGGTGATACACAGTTAAACCAAGTGATAGATAAATTCTTGCAAACGAAAACAGGAACTAGCAAGCTATCTTTGGGAAGCTCCTCACCAGAAGAGACTATCTCGTCTAACCACATATGTTAAAAGGAAAACTCCCCCCAGCACTCCTGTGTTGCAGAGCTAGTCCCTACAGCCCAGGGACAGCTGAGAGCTGTGGCATATCAGGCCATGTGGGCTCCCCCAGAGACCCACAGACGCCACTCGTGTCTGACGATCGCAGCTACAAAGGGCACAAAGGGAAATCTGGACTTTCTTTACTTGCTGCTAATTAGCTTTTTCACTTCTTGTTTTCTGGGTGTTTCATCTTCAGCCCTGCCTTCTATCCTTTTCACACTCCCTTTTTTTTTCTTGCCCTCTTTCCCCTTTCAGTCTGTTATTACCATGCTCCTGTGAACTCATGCCATCCTTTCCTGAGAAAGGTACACACAATCCCTTTACTACACTTTTCTTCTCTGGTCTTCACAACACACAAAGTTGTGGGGATAGGAGTGACCACGACACTCACCAAGTTCTCTGTCTAACAGCTCATTTGGTTTGCTGGTCTCCCTCAAGACATTTTGAATAATTAATCACAGAATCATTAAGGTTGGAAAAGATCATTGAGTCCAACCATTAACCTAACACTGCCAGGTCCACCACTAAACCACGTCCCTAAGCACCACATCTACAAGTTTTCTGAATACTTCCAGGGACTGTTATTCCATCACTGCCCTGGGAAGCCTGTTCCAAAGTTTGACAGCCCTTTCAGTGAAGAAATTTTTCCTAATATTAAATCTAAACCTCCCCTGGTGTAACTTGAGGCCGTTTTGTCTTGTCATATCACTTGTTACCTGAAATAATTAGCACTATTGTGCTGTTAGCATATACATGGCAATTGTGGCACCACTGCCATTATCACCTACTTCCACACACTGCAATTCCTGCAGTGAAAATCCACAAGGAGCCCTGGTGCTTTTACTGCTTTGTGACTGTACTGGGGACACTTTTCCCCACAGAAACCCCTCAGCGTGGCCCTCCATGTCTGTGCCTTAAGCCTCTATCTAGAGCTTTTAAAGTGTTTGTTGATCTCCCAAGGGATACAAAGCTTTAGTTACAAACCCTTTTTTATTACCTCACATTATTCTATATTCCCATCAATAAGCATCCTCCGGAAGAAAGAGCTATCACAGGAACTTGAACTCAAGGAAAAATAGCAAGAATATAGTCGAGATGTGAGGAAGACAGTACTCTTGTTGAAGCATTTCTGGTCTTCATGCCTGTTTTAAAGTTCCTGGGTGCAGAGCTCTACAGGTCTCAGACTGACAGTCCTTTACAGGTGCATCAGGCAGGTTCTGGTGTTCAGGTACAACTACACCACCAGCTTCACATGCCAGTTTCAGCCTGATGTTGGCTTACATCCATTATTTTTAATCACATCCACCTGATATTTATTAAAGATCCAGGGATACCAACTTGACACCGTACAGAATATGACGTAACTTGCACATAACCATTTCTTACTCTTTGAGAGCAAAGCCACCTAGTCCTAGTCAGGGTGTTGAGGTCACTCGGTGTGTTCTGCCTGGAGGAGTCTGATCTTCTTGTGATCTTCAACATCCTCACGAGGGTTAGTGGAGGGGCAGGACCTGATCTCTTCACTCTGGTTACCAGTGACAGGACTCGAGGAAGCGGCACGAAGCTGAGTCGGGGGATGTTTAGGTTGGCTATCAGGAAAAGGTTCTTCACCTTAAGGGTGGTCGGACACTGGAACAGGCTCCCCAGGGCAGTGGTCCCAGCATCAAGGCTGAGAGGGCTCAAGAAGCCTTTGGACAACGCTCCCGGACACAGGGTGTGACTCTTGGGCTGCCCTGCGCAGGGCCAGGAGGGGGATCCTTGTGGGCCCCTTCCAACTCAGGATACTCTAAAATAATACTTCCAAAATAACCCTTTTCTTTTCCCCCTCTCCTTTTCGGGGGCTAACTTTCCCGAGAAGCAGGGAAGGCGACAACTCCCCCTCCCTCCCCTCTCCCCTCAGCGGCCCCTCCCGCTCCCCACTCGGGCGCGCGCTGTGCCCGTTGCCCGGGCGACGCGGCGCCGCAAGTCTCGCGAGGCGCGGCGCGGCGCTCGCGGGCGGAAGCGCGGCCGTGTTGACGAGGCCGCCGCGCCGGGCCGGGCCGGGCCCCCCTGATGTGCCCGCAGCGCCCGCCCATGGAGGTGATGGACGGGCCCCTCAACCTGGTGAGCCACGGGCGGGGGGAGCGGACACCGCTCCGCGGAACAGGGCGGGGAGGCGCGACCTGATCGGACCGCGGGGCTCCGGCCGCCCCCCTTCGCCCCCGGACACCGCTCGGGGCCCCGTGAGGCCGTGCCGGGCGGGAGCGGGGCCGGGGCCGGGGCCGCGCCGGGGGGGGGCTCGGGACAGCGCTGCCCGGGCCCGCTGGGAACGGCGCGGGGAGCGACGTGTTTACATTGGCGGTGAGCGCTCCGCAAACGCGAGAGGTGAGCGAAATTCGGGAGGCACGGTCAGGAAGGAGGCGCCCAGGGGAAGCGTCCAGATGGCACAGGCCATATCCATGGGGGGTTTAGAGTGTTTACCAGGGCCTGGTACTTCCCTTAAGTTCAGAAGGCGAAACGCGTTAAAACCTGAAATCAGTAATTACTCTACTCGGACTAAATCGCGAAGGAACTTGAGCTGAAACACAGACGGTCTGAAAAATGCAGCTTCACAAACGCTAGTCAGATGTTAAACAGCCTAAACTGGCAGGTCTCTGTCCTATAGACACAATCTAGAAGAGTTAATTCCCTGCTGCCTTATGTTTTTTATCAAAGCCGTTTCTTGCCTGTGCCTCAGATGTGGTGAGGCACAGAGTGTTCCCTTAGAAAACAAGCTTTGGTCCAGCAGTCCAATGAGCCAGGAGCAGCATCCAGGAATACAGCAGTGGTGCTTCCAGGAATGAGTTTGATCCAGAAATTGTTCAGACACTGCCATGTGAACCACAGGGACTTGTGTCAGTTCAATTTTTAATCAAAGTTTATTTACTCCAGCACAGTGTCAACCCTGGCAAACCCTTGCCTGCTCCATACAGAGCCCGTCAGGTATTCCTGGATCACTCTCTGATTCAGGAAGCTTTTTAGAATTGTCATTGCTGACCACCCATGGAAATAGAAATTAGGAAGAATGTGAGTTTATATCCAAACCAGTGGTGCAGAACCTCTCTGGGTATGTCAGCATCACACTGTCTCAGACTTCACTGCATGCTGAAACACAGATTGAAATAAGGAACAGCAGGAAATAGAAAACCTCTTATAACCTGTTGATATGATGGCCTAAAGTCAGGCAAACAGCAGGGTAATGCAAGAGGGACAAACTGTAGCTATTTCACAGACACTGTAAAAACCTTTTAAAAAGTAGATCTAGTGCATAAAACTCTTGGAAGAAAATAACAATTGTTTATTCATTGGTAGGTGTCTGTAAGCAGCAGCTTTTTGGCAGAGCAGATGTCACCAGACAGTAGTGTTTCAGTAAAAAAACACTTGGTAAGAGACCACTTAGAAGGACTGTAGGAGTGACAAGACTGACTAAAGCCTGGCTAATGATCTTATGACCACAACAGGAGCGGTGCAGGTACCACACCTGGGTAGCACCAGGCTGACAACAAGGTCAATGCACTTCTGTGTTAACAGATAGTAGGTGAAAAAAGGTACTTCACATACTTTTGTACAGAAAATTATGAAATTGCCTGCATGTATGTTCATGCTGCCTTAGAGTGGCCTGAAATACCAAAACTTTGTTTTGAAAATGCTGCACAATATTCAGGGAAGGAGCCAACCTCCAGTAAAAAAACATCCTCTCAAGATTTTTACAATATCCAGTGTGATATATTTGACTTGCTTTTGTAAATCCCTTCTCTTACCCAAGCCTAGTTCCTGTCCATAGGAAAAGCACAACTTTTTCCAAAGATGCCAAAGGGGAAAATAAAGCTACCAAAAAAAAAAAAAAAAAAAAAACAACAAACAAAAAACCCCAAACCAAATCACCCAACACCTAAACGACAAAGTTGTTTTGGATGCAGTAATCGTTAGACTTAACTGCTTTTGATGACATGAGTACAAGACATTTCCCTTTCAGTCTATTATGGCTTTTTCACAAAATTGATTTTTCTTCAGTTAAGGCATTTCATCATAATTTACTACAGTACTTGGGTGTTGCTTTGTCCTGTGAACCTTGTTTGTTAGCTGTGGAAAGCATGGATACTGTCCTGTTTTTCTGGGCAGCTGATCTGACTGAAAAAAAATGCCTTACAGGTGGCAAGCCATAGCTTACTGTGTTCCATTGGTTTCAGTTATGTTCTTTTTCTACCTTCTGACAAATACATTTCCCTCAAAATAATGTTTTATCTTTATGGAGCTGGGCTTAATGCCTTAAACTATTGATTGTATTTCTTTCTTATGTTTAGCTATATTTTGCTTTCCCCAGTTCACTGATTTAGTTCTGTAGATGGCACTAGACAACACAAGTTTGCTTTCCAGATATGTTGAAAATATGTATAAATGTAACTGCAATGTTTTTTGTTGAATGGAAGTTTTAATTGCTGACCTTCAGGTCTAATTACTTCAATGAGAAATGGATCCATCTTTTCAGAATTTGACCTTATTTAGGTCATTTATATATGAATTTAGTTCTTCAGACTTTTTTTCCCATTTTAAAGCTACTAACTTTTTTATTCCTTCTGTGCCATTGTTGCATGCTTAGCAAATAATCATGCTGAGTCTAACCCCAACTTTCCTCCTTTTAACCTTTCTAGGACTTGTGCTACAGTACTAACTGCTGATTTGATTTTCCACTGAGCTGTCCTCAAGGTATTTGTTGTACCCAGTGATCCTTCCTTTAGGAATAGCTGCAATAACTTTTCCAAAATCTGTTGGCATTGTCTGAGTTGACAGAGCCATTGGAAAGTGTTTTCATAGAATCATTAAGATTGGAGAAGAACTCTAGGATCCAAGTCCAGCCATTAACCCAGCACTGTTAAGTGGACCACTGAACTATGTCCCTAAGCAGTACATCTGCACATCTCCTGAACCCTTCCATGGACAGTGATTCCACCAGGGAGGAAGGTTTTGGGACAGCCCTGATACCCAAACGTTCATTTTATCTCTTCCACTTCCCCTTTTCCCTCCTTCTCTCTCACTCCTGTGTTGCATGCTTTGCAGATGAGAAACATAATCTGAGCCTGAAGGAAAAGGTTAAAGCTCTCATCCTTATGCTTTTACTGATAAGGAAGCCAGTTCTTAAACCCTACAAATAAAACATGTAGGTTATGCTGTGAAACTTGAAACCAGTACAAGGTGCAGTTTCTGCACCTGCAGACAACCATGTAATAGGTTCTAGCCCAGCTGATTACTTATTTCACACATAAGCTAGTGTCAAAAACTTGAGGCATATCAACATTCTTCTACAGATTAGAACTTTTACTGTAAAAGCACA
Source organism: Myiozetetes cayanensis (assembly GCF_022539395.1). Classification (NCBI taxonomy): domain Eukaryota; kingdom Metazoa; phylum Chordata; class Aves; order Passeriformes; family Tyrannidae; genus Myiozetetes; species Myiozetetes cayanensis. Next base: position 31,211,186 of record NW_026086605.1, read on the forward strand.
AAGAGAAGTCTCTCATGAGCACTACAAGTTCTTGCAGAGCATCTCAAGAGCTTCTTGGTGATTTTTACTGTAGGGGCAATTCCTACTTCTTTCTAATTTAGACAAAGAATTCTGATCTCACATCCAGCAGTAATTTTAACCTTAGGTATAGGAGCAAGAGTTACAAGTCAAGAAGCACAACCACACTCTGCTGACCATCAGAAGTTTGGAAGGAACACAGTAAAAATGAGGCAAATAATATCAAACCTCAAGAAGAGACTAGAAAGAAAACTTGTTCCTTAAACAGTCCTGGACCTCAGAACTCTGCAGATTCTATGTTAACACCTCAGTGTTGTCCTATAGCTATGGAGCCATACCACCTCTACTTTGTATTCTTCCTACAAGGTAGTGATTTTTGTATGGCTTATAATAAAATATAACCCAAAATCTGGTGAGTATCTGTCAGCTCTAAGTTTCTTGAAGCATAAGGGATGCAGTTTGAGGAGCTGCTGTTTTGGTGAAAACAAAGCACAGACCAGTGGCTGGAGTGAGAATAACACAAAATGTGTATTGCAAACATCTCATATAATGAAAGCTCTTAATAATAATAGTGCTGTAAGCCATTGGTAGCAAGCAACCACTCCACTGCGAGCCAGTCAGTGGTTTACTTCAGGAAATGATTTAAAAGTGACGTGATTACTACATCACACAAAGGCAAAATAACAAGCAGAATAAATATGCAATATGGAAGTGTAGGAAGAAAAAATAGAAAGCATCTATGAAAGTTCACTAGAGACCAAAGGATTTAAACCACATAGGCTAATGTGTTTGAGACTCAATGCCAGCCTGCACCTCTGTTGTTTTGATTGGAAAACCAGGAATATTATGTTAATCTACAGGAACATCCACAGAACCCCACTTAACTGTCTTTGATTTTTTTTTTAATAAAGCTTAACCTGCTATACTTGATCTTCCAGTCTAAAATGGAACCAAAAAAAGGGCAGATACACTCAATTCTGAACTCAAATTAGAGAGGACAAGCTTGTAGGTAATAAAAGGGGGGAAGTATCACTCTATAGATGTGCCTCACACACAGTCTGTTTTCACCACAGTGGTGGGTGAACCACAGGGTGTGAACCCACAGAGGCAGCCCCACACCTGAGTGAAGTGACTGGAGGTGCTGAGGTGGTGCATCAGATGCTCAGCTGAACAGCCAGATCAGTAACAGCCACCTCAGTGTTGTATTCAGGTACATAATTGCTGTTAAAGGCACAACACAGAACTGTTCCATGTGACACATAAAACAACAGTCAAGAACATAATTAGCTAAGCTGTGGGTGGTTGACAGAAGCATTATTTCCTCACTGTATCTGTGCTGTTTGGGTACCTACCAGCAGTGCCTTTCTGCTGCATCACACTGGCATGACGTGCCTGTCATCACAGGCCACACAGTTCAGCTCTGAGTCAGCGTGACCAGCAGTTTAAACACCCAAATGACAGCACCTCATGGAGGCCTGGTGAGGCAGCAGACTGAAGTCACAGCTGAAACATCTCTGCCCCACTTGTTTTGAACTTGTTCCTCCTGGAATAGGCTGTTTACTGGACAGTTTGTTGTGATGGCTCAGTTGTTCCCTACGGAGGAGTAGCTCAGTTGCTGTAACAGCGTGAGCTGTGTGGTTTAAGGCTACAAATGGAAGCCCAGGTCGGTCTGGTTTATTATCAGGGCAGTGGAACAGTTCTCACTTAGCAAGACTTACTGTGACACTTAATATGGGGACATGAAAAACATCACCAAAGCAGCTGAGAACTGCAGGAAGCAAAATGCCCAGGGAGGTGGGGGAGTCACCATCCCTGGAGGTGTTTCAAGGAAAGACTGGACATGGCACTTAGTGCCATGATCTGGTTTACATGGTGATAGGTTGGATTCAGTGATCTCAGAGGTCTTTTCCAACCTAATTGATTCTGTGAAAATGGCTCTGACAAGCAAGTTGAAACATTCGGTGCTTTTATCCTACTAAGTGGATGAAAAGGAAGAGAGTGAGGTTGATTTGACTAAGCAGTAGGTAAAAGGATACCACACCTTAATGAAGGTGCAGGTGATACACGCCTGTATGGGGTTTGGAAGGCTCCACCTAACCTGAGCAGTGTGGATGCGATTTGGTTCCATTCCAGATCTCTAAATTGCATTTGCATGGTGAGAAACTCAGACTAACCATTTTATCTTAAACTTGGGCTAGGCTGGGAACACACGCATAGTCAATTAGAGGTATTCAGTGAATTAATGTGGGTTAGCAAAACAACTGGTTGCTTGTCTGCCCATATATTTAAGTTCTAATACAATTGCTTACATACCAGTTGAACTTTAACATCTTTGTACTTCAGTACAAAGAGAGTGGGGAGTCTGTCAGTGCTGAGAACACATTCTCATGAGAGTTTCACCTACTTGTTTTGCTCTGTAGGAACACTAACCTGTCATTTACACAGCTGAGTCATCGTTCTGTCAACCTGGCTAAGTACAGGCTTACAAAGACAGACAGTTGAGCTCACATGCAACTTGTGGTTGAACAGCCACAATGGGTTCTGCCATTTTTTGGTTCTTTAGTCATCTTTCTCAACAGAATACAAGTATTTAAAAATGGGGGCTTGTTTCTGTTGGTAAAGCTACACTTTACCATTTCTTTAGCCTTAGTGGCAAATATATTCCCATTATTTAGCATAAGTTACAGTACAGCTCTATATTATTTTTGGCTTTAGTATAACTGCCTGTAAGTACAAGCATTTTCCATAGGCACCCTGATTGTGACTGCACTTTTTTTTTTTTTTTTTTTTTAAATAAAGCATGGCCACAGTTTATTCTTGGACCTCTCAGGTCAAGTTTTCCCCTTGTGTTCTGTCTTCATCCCATTTTTTCAGTGCATATGAGGACTTACACATTGAAACCTCTCTAAGTTCGCTGTTTCCTGGTAAGAATGATGTTTGAAAGAGACTTCTGTAGATATGGCACTGACAGAGTGTGGGGTGGGGGTAACCATGGTGTACCAGCTCTTCCCACCCTTTGTGACCCATGGCTGTAAACATCCATGTAGAGAACACAGCACTCTCAGATAACATGGAAGTGACACAGTGTGCACTTTCTGACTCCTCAAACACCCTTAGGAAAACAAATCCTCAAGTAGATCCCTCATCTCTCCAAAAAAACCCAAAAAAACCCAAAAACAAAACCAGAAAAAACCCCAAACCAACCAAACAAAAAAAACCCCAAACCAAAACACCTTCCTCTTTGCTTTCAGCAACAAGAGACCACAGGTATTGATCCTGTCTGGCAAAAATAACTGGTATCCACAGCCCATAGCATAAAGTAGGTGATAGTAGCAGCAAACAGTGGTTTCACTTAAAACACTTACAAACAAACTTCTTGCAGTTAAGCTTCCATCAGGCTCCATTGTTTTAGCAGATGGGTTTTCCTGCTTTTATTAGTCACCTTTTCAGTTAGGCACTATAATCTGTGCTTCAGAATCATATTAAAATACGTAATTTCTAGAGAGCCCCCTGCAACGTACAAAGGAGGCCATAAGCTTAACATCTTGTGCAAGACTTTGTCCCAGGTGAAGAGCTGTTGTCCCATTAGCTGAAGAGAAACAAAACATACCCAGGACTGTCTCAGCTGCAGGAGCACAGTTGCAAATTACTGCTCTTAGGAGAGGGTAGGAGACTTACTCTGAAAATGAGTAGTAGTACCATAGTAGCACATCTACCTCTTAAAAATACTGTTGGATCGAGCAGGTTTTTTCCTGTTATGTTCTTTTCTATCATATCTAGCCACCAACTGGAATTCTATGGGAAAAGCAGCAACTTTTTCCCCAACCTAAGCTAGGATCACACTGTGGTAATCCTTTAAGTTGTAACAGTACACTTTTCCTAGAGAGAAAACAAGAATTTTGATTTTTTTAGCTTGAGAGGACACTAATAGATCTGGCAAGTGGGCTTTATGGCTTCATTTCTCACAGCCTGCAGTCTCATCATTGTCTAGTTTATGGTGCAAAAAAAAAAAAAAAAAAAAGAAAGGGAATGATAATTTTTTGACTGCTAAAGAAACCTCCGGGTAAAGAGGGCAATCTGCATTGCTGTTTTAGAGGTTTGTTTGATTGAGGGTTTTTTCTGTTGTTTAGAGATACCTAGACAATGATTTGGGCTGTTGAGTGGGAAATCAAATAGGAGCCTTTCTGTGGAATAGCATAAACTTACAAATGCAGATAACATCCCTCAGCATCTCAACTCCAGCTGGGAAGTGGAAAAATGTCAAACTTACCTCCTTCTGCAGTTGGTCCAGAGTGGTTCATGTCACACAAAAAAGCTTACACAACCCTCTTAAGAACCAGTTGTGTTGAAGCAAGATGAGGGAACTTTTTATCTTGACCATCCTGCCCTCACACTGGCTTCCTTTACAAGAGTGAAATTGTTACACCTGCCCATTTGCCTACTGGGAATTCCTGCTCGTTAGGATTGGGAGGGACACCTGGAAGTAGTTGTCAACCTGCTTCCCAACTTCAATTCCATAGCTTGTTAATAAATTATAATTATTCTTACACCCCGTCCTACATTTATTTCCAGCACTGCAAGTGGAAGACGAAAGAAAATTCAGATCCATAAAGCCAGCAGAGCCAAGCAGGAGGTGTTTCTGTAACCACAGCAGCAGGACCAAGGTCAAAGCAGTCCTGCTGGAATGTGCTGGGAACCAGCACAGCAGCTCCACAACTGTTGTGTAAACACCTTCCTTCAGCATGACATCAGACCAGGGATAAACCTGAGAGTCATTTTGTTCTCTTTAGGATATGGGACCAGTTCTTCCACTGCCAATTTTATAACGGGATGCAGGCCCCTCTGAGTTCAAAACAAATTTGCTAACAATGGTTGGAAGCTGTGTGTCTGGGTGGAACTGAGTGTTTCTTACAGTAAACCAGCAGACTAGACAAGATGTAGAAGCTCATCCATCATAATGGCCATTAAGCATCCAAATATTTCTGCTGCAGCTTCGTCACTTGCTGCTAGGAAACAGCACCACTAATTTCTCCAAAATGTTAATGAAAAATAAGATACCGTGAAAATGAGAGAAATTCCTTGGTCCTTCCACAATCAGCTAATTGGCATAAATACTCACAGGGTGGAATAAATGAGCAAATATTTCCTTGTCAAGCTGGCAGGAAAAGATAGAAAATGAGGAATTCCTTGCCCATGATTGACTGCAAAACACCTCATTTTCTCACACAAAGCTGTGCCTAAAACTGATATTTCTCTGTTGTGGTTTCTATTGTTTCCATTGGGAAGTTTGCTGCATCAGAGTAAGGTGGCCTGATGTGTATATTTTGATGTAAGAGCAAGAAAGGCATTTTGACCTTCTCAAAAGAAAATCCTGTTTTCTTCCTGCTAGCATCTATGCACTGTTGTTTTCCTAATTTTATTCACAGTCCAGTCGGACTTCTTCAGACTCCCTTCAGCTTCACTGGAAGTTAATTGAGAATGGAAATAATTCAATTGCTCAATCAAGTAGAACTGACTGTCCTCAAATGTGCTTAAGTGATTTGAGTAAGATCATACTCCAGTAGTTTAAAACGTGAGAATAACCTCTGAAAACAATTACACTCAAATTCTTATATGTAGAAACTAATAAATGGAAGCAGTCCCCTGGCTTGTTGAAGTGCTTCCTTAGCCCTTCTGTCTCTGGCTATCCTGTTTCCTCTTACCCTGTTTTTTCAGACCTGCCCATGCAGTTTGCAGCAGCAGCTGTATCAATACTAATTTATTGAAAAATTGTTTTGCAAAGAGCTAGCTCAGGTGTTTTTATGTCCATGACACAGCTAATTTGTAACAGGACGAGCTGCCAGGAATAACCAAGGAGATGGCTCTATCTGTGCTGATCCTGTTTGTTCATTCCCATGGGAAATTAGTTTATCTTTCTGGCATATGACATTTGTAGGAGTCCATAGAAAAAGGCCATAAAATAGATGATTTTCCAATAGAAAAACATTTCCACTTCTGTGATTATTTAACCTCAGGGCAGAAGAAATAGGAAATGCTGACAATGCTCTGAGGATTCAATGAAGGTGAGGAAGAAGAATAGAATAAAAAATGTTGGTTGTGAAGAATTAAGGAATTGTGTTTTGTTTTGTTTTCTTTTTTTTAGAACTCACCATATTAGCAAATGAAATCAGTTTTAGAAAAGCCAAATGTCTACATGCAGTGATATAACTGCTAGGGAGTGCTTAAGAACAGCTGTTGCCCAAACGAGTGTTTTCTGTGCAAGTCATTCTTTTCTGGGGTGTTAGAGCTGCCAAGGTTGTGGGAGAAAATTGAACTTACTCTAACACTGCGGGGGATAAGTGCACTTGGAGGACAAAGAAACTGACCTGTATTGTGGAACTTGTATTTTAAGTGGGTGTTAATATGAGTATCACGTAAGTACCAGTACCTGATGTGTGCTTACTTCAAACCCAGCGTGCAGCACAGCAGCCCTGAGCTGTGTAACTGAGAGTCTCACCAGTTCGTGCTTGTAGCCTTTCACATTACACAGCTTGTCTTGGAGGAGGGACCATAAAATTCATGTCTTGTAGGAATGACAAAAAGATTTGCTTCCATGCGTGTTGCAGTGCTGGTCATGCAGTGCTGTTTCTCACTGAGCACATGCAAATACAACTGCTTGCTTACAGCAACATCCTTAGTCTGTGCTGATGGTTTACATTAGTGGTTTACAAATACTGGTATAGACTTAACTGTTGTACAGCAACAACGTGACTTTGGTATCTTTAACTATGGCTGTGCTGCTGCCATTAACTGGTGTAAGCTGCAGACACACACAAAAAAGCAGAGATCTTTTGTAGTTTGCTCACCCAAGAGGCAAAGCCTCTGGGGCATGGGACAGCAGAAAATGTCAGACCAGCTGTGAGATGTAACACAATTCCAGTATTTTGCATTCTGCCAGGTAATTGGTCCTAAATACACACAACTTCTCATCACTTCTTATGGCCTAATGGTCTTTTTACACATCTGTGGTAAGTGCCTGCCTCTAAAAGAGAACATGTACTTTGTGAGGAACAGCTTCAAAAGGATTTTGTTGTGTACACACCACCTTTGCTGCAGTAACAACCTTCAGTTCTTACCAGTACAGACTCTTGTAAGGTACTATTAAAGAAGAAACCCAATTATAAAGCATGGAAGGGAGTGGGAGATCTGAGCCTAAAAACCTGAGAACTAGAATCAGTACAGGTTTCTCAGATGTACTGATTACTTTTACCACAGGTATAACTTTGTCCACAAACCCTCAATGATGTGATGCTCTGTTTTTTTGAAGGCTCACCAGCAGAGCAGAAAAGCAGATCGCTTGTTGGCAGCAGGGAAATATGAAGAAGCAATTTCTTGTCACAAAAAAGCTGCTGGTGAGTAGGTTATTTCTCACATTCCAGCTCTGAAAATCAGTTCCTGGGTTTGCATGCTCATTCCAAACTCTGTCTGAGCTGAGACCAAGCCTGTCTGAGCTCAAGAAGCGTTTGGACAACACTCTCAGGTACGTGATGTGACTCCTGGGGTGTCCTGCCTAGGGCCAGGAGTTGGGCCCAATGATCTTGATGGGTCCCTTCCAACTCAGAATATTCTGTGATTCTATGATTCTGTGTAAGTAGAATATCTAGTTACTTGCACAATTTTTATTTTTAAAATGTGAGTTTGTTTTTCAGTCCAGATCAAGAGCCCTTTGGAAACTTTTTTTTCCTCATATGAGCAGCTCAAGTCAGACATTTTCAAAGTTGTTTTGACTGGGGGTGGTTATCACTAAAAATGCAGTTCTTGATAGAAGATGAAGCCAACACCTTGTGTCATGCACAGACTAAAGCTGGGTACCTGCTGTAAGCCAGTTTCACTTTTCACTTTGTTTTCTTCACTGCTTTCATAGCTGAGGTCACCTGCTTCCCCTGCTAATAAAGAAAATACTTAGACAAATGTTTGCTTACAAAAGTTTACTTCCCTTTCCTAATGTCCGAATCGAGGCAGCTGAGAACAGGTGACGAGCTCAGCTTCCCCAGAGCTCGAGCAAAACAGCAGATTGACACCCTGTCCTGTGTGAGACCTTGTGCATTTACCTGTCCATTTAAACAGTCCTGCCTAATTATCTGTGTTGGAGTCCCTCAGCCAAGAGCAGCAGCTGCTCGGCAGAAGAAGAAAGAGGAGGTCTTAATTGGTGCAACAAGTAGGGCATTTTCAGTGACAGGGCTCTGAGGAGACAAAGTAGGTGGCTACTCTAAACGTCAGAACCTAGATACCGGGCCTTCTCACTTTCCATTCATAAATAGTAGAAGTTAAAGTGAGAAACTGATCTTTTCTTTGGTTTTTACAAATACTCAGAGTGATCAGGGGTAACACATTCTAATATGCAGACTTTTGGTTTTCTTTCAGTTCATATACCAAGACAAAACCCAGAGGGACACTGAATGTTTCTTGCTTTTCTTTGTCTGGTGATTCTATGCCATTATCTTGCATCATTCCAAATTGGGTTTAGAATTTCTTACACCTTGTCATTTTCAGCACTAGCAAGATATGCTCAAAGTGCTTCTCTGACTCTTAAGCCAGCATGTTTTCTGGTTTGGAGGGGAACTGGGGGAAAAAAGTGAGAAACTAAGGACCATAAGTTTTCATTATGAATATAGTTTAAAAACGTGACTTTATAATACTGGTGTGCCATGGGCAAGAGGATCTTACCACATTTTGTTATAAAGTGCTTGTATGCTAAAAGTCTGGTCCTTGGCTGTGTTTCTTCCCTTCATGGGAAAGTTATTCTTCTGCAACTTTCTGGAAATGGCTGTTATCCTTCTCTGAAAAACAAATTTGAGCAACCTGAGCCACCAGGATACCATGGAAAGGGTGTAGTGTGCGTTGCAAGGTCTTACAGCAAATTTTCCTGGCTTTTGAAAACCAGCAGATGTTTCCAGCCACTGTAACTCGGTAAATACTGTGCCTCTAGACTGCTGTGTTTATGTGGGAGTTCAGCACACAGAAGGCCTGGAGCCTTTCCTCAGGTTTTATGGGAATGCTGAGGTTGTGTGGCCGTGCTGAGCGCTGATCCGTTCTCTCTCCACAGCGTACCTCACGGACGCCATGAAGCTGACCCAGTCGGAGCAGGTGAGACCCGAGTGCAGCAGCTGCCAGAACAGCCACAGCTCCCCTGTGTCCCACTGTGCCCTCTCTCATCACATCCCCCTTGGGCGTTACCCTCCCCAAAGGTTTCTGAGCCCTCGGCAACCGCACCGGGAGTGTCACAAATGTGGTAACACCAGTCTTCTGAGAGAGTTTTCCCAAGTTTATGTGGAGCAGGGAGAAGAGAAATGCTAAGCCATCCAAGGGGTCTCCAGCTTTCTGGTCTGCCAGGCATCTTCAAGGAGGCGATAAAACTAGTTTCGTGTTTAGCTTTTGCTGGGAGGCACTTTGCTGAGACACAAAGCTGAGCGTCTCATCTGCAGTCTGTAATTTTGGGTTCATTCATCCTGACTGGGGAATCTCCAGAACAACAGCCCCGACACCTTTCCTTATTCACTGCACCAAGCTGCCTGTGAATGTAGCAGTGTAGTCTGCTCAGCACTGTTACAGCAGCAGGCTTTGAATTTAGCCATATATTATGCAAGCAAATAACCCTTGGAGATCAGGCTTCTGTCTTTGCTACAAAGGGTCATTCTTGTAGAAAAATGGTCTCTCACCCAGGTGGTTCCTGTGAGGTATTAATGCCACCCCCTTCATTCAATCTGGCTGAATCTTTTGGGACTGTATCTGGCCTCGGAGCAATTTGCTGCTTGGTTTTGGGTGTTATTGATATGTCTGTCCAGATCCCATCACAGAAGCATACAAGACGTTTGCGTCGTTTAGCCAAAGCGAGGCTGTGCATGACAGGAGAACCCCTTCCTTCCTGGTGCTGTTCAGACATCAGTTAAACAGAGGGGTTGTAGCCTGGTCAGTGACTTACAAAAAAAAGACCATTTTTTTTGCTAAATTTGGGTGACATATCTGAATCTGTTGCATTGTACATGCAGAAAGCACTTCTTGTTGGATTTAGTACCTGAATAACAAAAGTTCCTCCCCCTCAGCCATGCTGTGATGCTGTTTATGTAAATATTTACACACATGTAACTTTACCTGCATGAATATTCAGGTGGGATCAGGGAACACCCACTAAATTGTTTAATCTTGTTCTTACCCAGGCTCAGCTGTCACTGGAATTACAAAGGGATAGTCACATGAAACAGTTACTGCTCATCCAGGAGAGGTGGAAAAGGGCAAAGAGGGAGGAAAAGCTGAAGGCCCAGCAGAATGCTGACAAGGAAACAGCCACACACCTTCAGACTTCTTACAAGCCATCTGCTGAAGACTCTGATGATCAAAACATACTGGTTCCTGTTACTCAGAAATACAGCCCTTCCACAGAGAAACATTCACAGGATGTTCAGGGTGTCTTTGACAGGGACCCGGATACACTGTTGTTTCTGCTTCAGAAAAAAAAGGAGCCGGTGGAAGCATGTATTGGGAGTAAAGCTCCAAAAGATGACAAAACAATAATAGAAGAGCAGGCAACCAAAATTGCAGATTTGAAACGGCACATAGAATTTCTTGTAGCTGAAAACGAGAGATTAAGGAGAGAGAATAAGCAGCTAAAAGCAGAAAGAGCTAGACTCCAAAAATCTCCAGTAGACAAGGAGCTGGATGTAGATGCTGACTTTGTAGAGAAGTCAGAGTTGTGGGGTCTGCAGCAACACTCAGAAAGTACTTCTTCAGCTGCAACTTGGCAGAAGTTCACAACAACTGCTGGGAAGGCAAAGGACATTCCAATACCCAACCTTCCCCCCCTGGACATCCCATCCCCTGAACTCCCACTGCTGGAACTCTCCGAGGATATACTGAAAGGACTGATGAATAGTTAAAACCCAGGAAAAGTGCTCAGTATAGTTATCCATACTTAAGAAAAGGGAAAGCCACCAGGACAATGGTGATCTGAGGGCAGAAACATCTTCCACAATCCTACTGTTGGAGAAAAGGCATTAAGCAACTTTGTTACTGTGAAATACACGTCATATCTGATCTACTTCATGAGAGTTAAAGGTACCATAGTTGGTATAAGATGGTGAGCTCTTTAGTCTTTCTCCCAACGATTCAAACCAAACGACTGCCTGGAGAATGTTTCAAGTAACACAATCCTTCAGGGTTTTTAAGTATGCTATATGTAATAGTTATCTATAATGCCATAAATGATGGTGCAGAACCTAACTGTTATGGTTGCCTGTTGGCTACCACTTCATACTGAAAAATGCTTTCTAGCATGAATTTAAACTGTGCATTTCATTATGCATAACTTCGTTAATTCAGATACAGTGCAATTTATACACCTCCTAGATGGATTTATGTGCCACACTCAGTACTCCTGACCATGTTAACCTCAAGTCAGGAGAGATTGTAATTTCCATTCTATGAAGGAACCAACTTATTAGTTCTGTTGATGAGGTTTTTTTGGGGGGTTATCTGTTTACATAACTAATCAGGGTGCATTGAATCTAGCTTTTGGTTTCTGTATAAAGTGACATGGTTTAAAAAAAGAAAAACCTATACTTAAGGAAAAATACCCTTTTTGTTTTCAGTGATGCATGAATGGAAGTAATTCTAGCTGGCAGTATTTGATTGAAACAGAAATTGTTTACAGCTTAACCTGATTCAAAAAGGATAGGAAAATAAAAACCAAGGTGTTTTGACACTAAACGTGTGTTAAATCTCTACAGATGTTGCAGAGTATAAAAACTAAATTAGTACTTGTATTAACCGCATCAGTACATATGTACAGCTGGGCTTCTGTGTTCCTCATCCAGCACATTTAAGGAAGCTGGGATGAATTCAGAGGGCCCAGCCCATCTGTGAAGTGACCTGGCTGACAGCTGGGTTAGAATCACAGAATCAACTGGGTTAGAAAACACTGCTCAGATCATCAAGTCCCACCTTGATCCAACCCCGCCGTGGTTCCCAGACCATGGCACTGATGCCACATCCAGTCTCATCTTAAAACACCTCCAGGGACGATGAATCCACCACCTCCCTAAGCAGCCCATTCCGATGGCTGATCACTCTCTCCGTAAAAAATTTCTTCCCAATATCCAACCTAAACCTCCCCTGGCACAGCTGAAGACCGTGCCCTGTTGTCCTACTGCTGGTTCCTGGGAGAAGAGATCGACGCCCACCTGGCTACACCCTCCTGTCAGGGAGTTGTAGAGGGTGATGAGGTCTCCCCTGAGCCTCCTCTTCTCTAGGCTCAACAACCCCAGCTCCCTCAGCCTCTCCTCATAGGATTCTCATAGGGTTCTTACACTGGAGCGTCCCAGGGCAGCTCTGTGGTTCTGCCCGGGACAGCCCCCTGGAGCCGCGGGGACGGCGCTGGGAGCGGGGCACACCCACTGCGGGGCTGGGCTGGGCTGACAGGGCGGGCTCGGCCCCTGCCCTGCCCTGGTACCCGAACGGGGCTTTCCTCGGGGTGTTCCCGTGTGTAGTGGAGGCCTTAGCTAACCTCAGCTGTTACTGATTTATGGAAAGTATTCAGTATTGCAAGCTACCTCATTTTAAGTTGTTCTTGTGCTGTTAAAAGGTGAGCTTGCTTTCTAAAGGTGCATTTTTTTTCCAGAATAGGCTTGGAAGTGCAGCAAGAACACCCTACTGCTGTGTAAATTGTCCCCTGGCCTCTCTATACCTGGTGTCTTCTGTGCTTGAAGGAGAGTAGGGACTGGAGGCTAGAAAAAGTCTATGGAAACAGAGGTAAGATGAGGTCATTAGAGGAGGTACCTTGTGCTGAATTGTAGCTGGAATCTAATCTTGCTGGGGTGAAAAAGTTGTTTTTCAGTTGGTGCAAATGGCCCCACAGCCCAGCTGTGATGAGGTGACCTGTTTCAGGGCAGCCCCAGCTCGCTGCTCCCACCAAAGGGAAAGTCACAGTCTCTGCTGACACCTGCCTGGCTGCTCAGGTGATGAGGCAGAGCAGCACAGTAAGTAAAGAGAAAATGGCATGTGCTTACAAGATGGAAACAAAGTGACTTAAGCGCCTAACTGCGCTGGTAGGGCTGGTAGATCAGGGCTGCAGACATTTCAGTGGTCTCTGCAAACAGCAGTTAGAGGAGGAGGAAGCACCTTCTAGCCTGGCTACCTCTGCTAAAGAGACAGGGTTCCTCAGAGGTGGGAGCATGGGGCTCGCCAGCTTTGCCTGTTTTCAAGACTAAACTGTCCCTTCACGTATAGCTGCATAAACAAAGACCTGAAGGAAGCTGTGGGAAGGGTAGCCAAATGGAGGCAAAACTCCACACTGCCACTTTGGAAAATGGTGGTAAAACTTTTCTCTCTCCTGCAGTGCAAATGTTTGTTTGTTCTTGCAGTCTGCCTGCTCAACCCAGGACTGCTGCTGAATCCCAACTGCGGGCAGTAAGGCTGAGCACGAGAGTGTTCCACTCCTGTGAGCGATGCTGAGTTTTTCCAAGTAAGGAATTCTTCAGTATGAATCCAGAGCTAAGCAGTAATTCAGTGCATGGGAAGAAAGGTAGGTTGTACAGAGAATACTCACCACTAGAGGACAGGTTTTATAGATGCATGGCAATAACCTAAGGAAAGCTGTCTTCCGTGGCTGTCAGCAATTAGTTTAAGCCCGAACAATTTAGGCCTGGTTTAAGTCGTTATTGCTCAGCCCAGACCCGCTCCCTTGTGCTCGCAAGCCCCCGGCTGCCACCTGGTGGGAGCCCCGTGCCCGGCCGACCCTGCCGAGCCTCGGGGACCCTCCCTGCGCCGTGGCCTGTTCTGCCACCGCCGAGCCCACGGGCTCCTTCCCGGCCGGAGAGAGCAAGGCGGAGGTGCGGTGCGGGAATGCCGTGCAGGAGGTGACCGGGTGCAGCAGCAGCAACAAAGTGGTAGGTAAGTCGCTGGTGGTCACACAGCGTGGCACCAAAGCCTGGCACAGTACGTGGAAAGATTCCCATGGGCAGGGAGTCTGGGCTGCGCTGTTTTACACGGGCAGAATTAAACAACTCTGTTGTCCATCATTTCAGTGTCTCACCAATTTTAAATACACGTCCAGACACTGCCTTCTATTCATAGACTTTGCCTTAACCACAGAAACCATCCTTGTCTTGGAACCCAGAAATACTGGCCCTGTTGAATACAGCCAACATATGCTGTGCAGAAAGAAACTGTAATTACCCAATCTCTGGCTATATCACCACAGAAAGAGAAACCAAAGAAAAGCAACTAGGAAGCAATGTGGAGAGTCTCTTGAGAATAAAATCTGCAGACTGCACCACCAATTGCTACTTAGAATGATGGCTAAAACCAAAATACAGAAGTGTTGGGTTTTGTATTTTGGTTTTACATAAAGGGAAAAAAGGATCTTGTGACTGCTTTCTCTGAGAGCATTTCCATGTTCAGGAACTCCAGCCAGAACTGTCAACAGCAGCTCTTCAGCCATCTGCAATTCCTGTTGACCTGCCTTCAGTGGTAGGGACTACACCTTGTCTAGGCTCCTATTTCTCACAAAAGGTTGGATCAGATGATCTTTTAAGGCCCCTCCAACCTGGGCTGCTTTACAGTTCTATAAAAGCAGGCCCGAGAGCAAAATAGATGGAGAAAACCAAGTACAGCCACAATGTTTCCTGTACTGAATTGGACTAAAAATAGAGCAAACAAAATCAAACTGTTCCAAAGCAATTGGAGCAGTGGTGTGGCTGCCACAAGTCAGGTATAGACTGGACATTATTTGCTAGACCTTCCTGCCCGAGTATGTGGAGTTCAACTGTATAAAAAGTGCATTGCTCCCTCAGGACTCAGAACTATGGCTGTCTTCCTGCACCTCCTTTCTCTCCCATGTTTGTTTTCCCAGAAGTAACCTCAGCTTAACCAGGGTTTGTCTTGTAATCATTTGAAGTGTTCCCTCAGGCCCATTTGCTGCAGGAGTTAAGGTATTATTGAGATCAAACAATATGAAATCCTTAGAGCTGTGAAAATACAGGATTTCCTGCCCCAGAGCTACTAAACCCTACTCTTTAATTTCACTAAGGAAGCACAGCACTACGGTAAAACCACATGCCCAGGGACTGCAAAAAGAAACAGGCATCTGGGTCAACAACGTATTGTCTTGGTATGGTTGGAAGGTACCAGAAATGTTCACTTTGAAATATAACAACAACAATCCTTCAGTCTTCCACACACTTTAGAAGGGCCCATGTTTAGAATGCCACTGTTTGCACACAACACATCAGGTAAATGATGTCTTCACTGTGCTGTGAGGCAAGATTTTCCTACAGCTATATATAGACGGTAACTTCCTTTTCAAAACCCATGAGAACAAATGAAAAAAGCAGAGAGGTACAGAAGTTTGTGTGTGCTGCTAATGCTGCAGGGCATTTGCTCCTTGGGCAGTTTCCTGGGCACCCTGCTGAGACTGGAAGAAAGGAACATGGTGGTGGATAACACGGGGCACCGAGGGCTCTCTGCCCTGCTGGGGCACATGCCCCATGGGAACACAAAGGCAGGGCAGGAGAAGCTCCAGCCAACAAAGCAGAAGTCAAAAGGTGAAAAGCAGGAGCGCAGGGCAGAGCTGACATTGTTTGAGGCAAAGCTGGGGGTCAGGAGGGGAAAGCACAGCAAAGCCTCCATCCAGGATCTCAACAGCAGCTCATGCAGCACGGATGTGGGGGAGAGCACAAACATCCTGCTCAGGAAGGCAGCAGAACAGGCCATGGTGGCTGTGGAAGGAGGAAGGAAGGGAAATTCCCAGTTCCAGGCGCAGGGCAGGGAAGGCTGTCAGCTGTGAGAGCAGCAGAGGGGGTGACAGGATGTCACGGGAGAGGGTACAAACAGAATTACCACCTACTGAAAAGGTCAGGGAGCATGAGAACACAGAGCTGATCAAATGGGGGCTCTGCTCACACACACAGATCTGAGCAGCTTGGGTGAAGCTGGGGGAGCAAAATAAATAGATCTGTAAGTCAGACTGTTACAAACCCCTACATCTGACCTCTGTATCGAGGACCACTTCCCTGCCAGTAATTCCAGCAATTTCTGTTTCTGTGAAACCTTCCACACAGCAACCATCTGTGCTGGAATACCTCAGGTCATCACAGCCCCACTTCATTCTTTGCTAATTGCTTACCCTTCATTAGTTACCTCTGCAGTTCAACTGGAAGATCACTGCTGTGGTCCTTTACTGCAAGGCAGTGCTGAGGATGGAGGTGATGGTCAGGAGCTGGGAAGGAGGGGTGTGAGGAGCAGGGCTCACACACAGTTTGATGAGTCTGAGAAGTGATCTCAAAGGACAGGAAAGAGTTTCAAGGAGAGCAAAGCAGATGAAGACAGAGCTTGATCTCAACAGAAAGGTGACCAAAGATGACACATGGTACTTCATATCCATGCTCTAGGAGCTGACAGCATTCCTGCACTCAAATGGCTTCAGCTCATCTCACTGAATACTTTGGGCTGTATTAAAATAGTTGAGACTGTAGATCAGAAACCCCCCTGAAGAGTCTTTAGGAAAGGGAGATGCGAAAAGCATGCCTCACAGAACATGGAAATGGTCAAGAGGGAAAAACTAACCTGAAAAGAAAACCCCTCAGGTCTCAGACATCAGCCGTGAACACCTCAGGTCACAGCCACAAGCATGACCCAGCCAGATTTCCTGCTCCCATTTCCTGCAGGGGAGCAGGGAGCTCCACTTCATTGTGACAGAGCCAGGAATCTTAAGGCACTGAAAAAGCTGAATTTGGTACACTAAGGACTTTAAAACAAATTTTTTTTTCTTCTTTTAGTAGTATTTGGAGTAGCCACTGACTTTAACAACTTCTCATGGTCTGCCAATCCGTGCAGCATGTGACTTGCAGGGTTTTTCAAGCTGACAGCAATAAACACTTTATAGTGCTCCCTGTCACGCTCAGCCTGTGCCACGTTGTCCCTGGTCACTTGCTTTGGCTTTGTGCCCTCCCATTAGTTACTGGGAGAAATGGTCATTGTGGTGGGCAGTTTGTGAGGACATGTCACCCACAAATGCAGCAATTCCCAAATCAATTTGCAAAATACATCAGGTGATGTTTTTCTGCATCACAAATCCACACTAACCACAAAATTTTAAAACTACACATCTCGTGTAACTACCACATCAGTTTATTGCAGATAAACTCTACTAACAAATCCAGTGGAGAGTTAAACTCTATAGTGACACCTTATTTATGCAGTTCAAAGTCATTTATCATTTCTCTTTGCTACAAAAGCAGCCAAGATCTACTTACTCAGTGACAGTGCTGCACACCATGCAACACTGCAGCTTGAGCCCGGCAGTTTTGCCTCTCCAAAATCACACTCTTAGTCCTAAAATCTTGTCAATCTCTCAGGCTCTTCTTTGGGAACATTCTTGCTGCTTCACCACCCGTTCCACCCACACATTTTTTGCAGAAAAAAAAAAAAAAAGTGTGTCTTTTGTCATACGCTTAAGGATTGATCATCAGCAAAGGTGGCAATAAAAAAGGTCACAAAGGAAGAACTTAAAATATTAACACTTGGAAATACAAATCAGCCCCAGTTCCACAACTCCAGTTGCCCCCTGAGGAGGTAAAAACCTCTCCAGGCTGACAGGGAGGTGCAGGGGATCCCTGCAGGCACTGAGGGGTGGCAGAGGCAGCTGTCAGTGCCCTACAGGCCCAAAGGATGGTGCCAGGGCTCAGGGCTGGAGGGACAGGTGCCATCAGCTGTCAGGCACTGCCCCGAGAGCAGGAAGCCACAGCTTTGGCCAGGACAGGCACAGCAACGTGACACTTTGTGAGAGTGAGCCAGGGGAAACCAACTTCATCCACTCACTGCAGACCCAGCAGCACAAGGACAGGACAGTGATGGCCCAGGCCCAACAACTGCTCTCGGTGCAGGAAAACAAACAAGGGTGGATGTGACCCTCTGCGCAGGAACAGCAACTTCAGCAGCCTCCAGGCATTTCACAAATGTTACAAGTACCTCACCAAAACTCAATCTGGGGGGAAAACACTTAAACCTGATTAAAAAAAAAATCACTCATTTACATATCCTGAACTTGAAAAATAAAGTCTGTGTGCTTACAGTCCACCTATCATTAAGCAGTTGTAGACTGGCAGGTCCTGCATCTCCAGCCAGTGCTCCAGTGCTGTTGGGAAGAACAGAGGAGATGCTGGATGGAAGAGTTTGACATTAAGAATCAACTGCCAAGCACAGCAACAGTAACCCCAGTGTTTCTCTGCAACTTGACACAAATTCCAAGTTTTCAAGACAACTAAAAGATTTCTGGAATGAGAAATTGCTTTTGTGTTTCACTGTTTCTAAGGGTAATTTTTTATGGCGTTTGGGGTTTTTTGGTTATCCAAACCCCCTGTGAGATGTCAGACTGGGAGCAGGACCCAGGCTCATTACTGTACCCAGGCTAATTACCATCCCCTTTCAGACACATCAGGAGCTGGCCAATGGCTGTGCCCAACATCTGATATCCATCTGATCATTTCAATAGTTTTAATAACTTAAATCAAAGTACACTTCAACTTTTCAAATTCCCTCCAAGAGCAGGAATTCCACTCAACTAACATTTATCATTATTAAGTAATACCAGTTATATTTTTTAAACATTTGTTCAGTGGTATTACTTGAACTGTGAAAAGCCACGTTGTTATAAAATAATTACTCCGCAGAAACGCCTTTCCACCCTTCTGCAAAGCAGGAGCCGATTCCCGAAGGGAAGGCGGCTCCGGCCCGCAGTGCCGGCTCCGGCCCGCAGAGGGAGCCCCGGAGCTGCACTGGCACAAACAGACAACACCACGTCTGATAAAGTCATTTTAATGGAAAATGTAAAACCCCTTTCAACTTCAATGTACAAAGCATGTGTAACACTTGCACTTTTAACAAATTAAAGCAAGCCAATGTTTTAAAAAAATACATCATTGAATGTATATATGTATATATTTACATAGCATATTAAGTTTAATATTTAAGCTTTAAAAGTTCACATAAATTTTACCAAAATGAGACAATTTTTAAATAAATTACACCTTTTGAAAACGTTTAATTGTACACTGAATAGCTTCAATAAAATACTGAAGTGTCTGTATTTAATATCTACTTTATATACTTTATATTTTACAAAGTTTACAATTATTTGGCAGTAATTTTCAGATTATGACATGACTGCTGTGCGGACTCAGCAAGATCCCAAATGCAGGCAATAGCTGGTGTTTGTGTCCTACTCTCACAGTAACTGTCTCAATGTAGTGAAAAATATCTGAATTATTTTAGCAAACTGTACAAGTCACATTTACATTTGATCAACAATATAGCATAGAATTTTGTGGGTTTTTTTCCAAAAATAAATACATCATCTTAAATCTTTGACATTTCACAAACTTCATGTACATTATAATACAGACAGCAGAATGCTGCTCAACTGTTTGCAAGTGGAACATGGAATCACAGTGGCTGTGATATGAAGCTCTACCGTCGCAGTGTCATTAACAAGTAAATACGATGACTATTTTTTCTTGGCACTGATGGTTTGTGAAGCTTAAATTAGTGTGCATACCATTCACAGGCCAGGGGAAACGACCTCCCATTGATGGTGACTCCAAAAAGCAGAACGCGCTCAGTTTTCATCTGTATCTTCCATTTCACCTTCGTGGATCTTCAGAGCTCTCACCATTTCTTTAACTGCGTGGTACAAGATATTTTTAACCTGCAAGAACAACAGACAGATTTTAGTAAGGCCTGTGACTGAGGAACTCTGCAAAGTTTAGGACTGAGCCCTAAGCACAGTGGATGGAAAAAAATGAAGGATGCACCGAGCCCGTGCAAAAGGCAACAGCTTTTTACACATTTTAAAATGTCATGTGAAATAAATCAAACCAGCAACTCAAGGGAGAGTCGTTTAGAGCCCTGGCATTGAAGCTGCTGCTCATTGTTATTCTGTGTGAACAGCAGTGAGGAAGTAGCTCCACGCACTGCTCAGCATTTCAATGAGCCCCAGCACGCCCTGCCTTCCCAGCCGCTTCCAGAGCGGCGTCCGGTTCCTACCTGCAGTTTATCATCGTAATTGATTTCTTCCTTCGACAGCCTCAGCTCCTGCGTTAAGTGAAATGACTGTACAAGGTGTTCTGGAGACACAAAGTCTTCAGTTACTTGAACACAGCTGTGAAAATTTTGCACCTATCCAAAATAACAAGAGACTGGTAATTAGTATTTGGAGTTATTCTTTGGCAGAGAGACCTGAGAAAAGAGTGGGCCTTGACATTCCTTAACCACAGCCTTATCAGACTAAAGGGCACCTTCACAGGTACAGAACAATTAAGTGTATTCGACTTATCTAAGAGCTTCTGGCAAAAGGCACACTGAACACTCTGATGTGTTATTCCACCCTTTCACCAGCTGCTGCACAGCCTTCCCAGACACGGCGTAGGATCCGCAGACCCACCCGGCCACAGCTCTGCCTGTCCTGCAGGACCTGGCTCCTCTAGGAGCTTCCACACTCATGGAGAAGTAATGCTGGTGGGAACACTCAAAAGAGAAAAAAATCATGAACAAAGAAAGGGGCAGATTGAGAAGTGGGGGGCAGAAAGCACTTTCTTCTTAGTGGTGTGAGGTAACTGCTGAGGAACAGACACCATCTCCTGCCATCAAGTTGTACCTGAGGACAGCGGAGAGGGAAAATGCTTCCTGGTTGTGACCCAAATATCAACTCCTGCTTGTTCCCTTTAGGAACATTCAGCATCAGATTTTCACCCCTAAACCCTTACAAATTACACTGTAATTTTTAATTCAGCATGTCAAAACCCCCAATTCCAACTGCTCCTCACAGAGTTGTGCAACATCAATTCTGGGGAATTCCCAAAGCCTGTGGCTGGGGAGGCATCCCAGCAACACCCAGTCCCACCCTGCTCAGGGCTGACAGACATCTGCACATTTTAAGGTCACACCTAGCAAAATCTAGATTTTTTAAATGTACACTCTAAAATTTCCATTATGGTACCTGACACTCAAAGAAACCCCCGGGGCCTGCACAGCTGAGGACACAGGACTTCATTTAAAAATTATTCTCTTCTTCAAAACCACTGCCGAAGTGTGATTTCACACGGCAGCTCAGCCCTCTACAGCCGAAATCCCAGCGGTAACCCCAGCTCAGCACTCGTGTTGCATGTGGGGTTTCTGCAGCCTCATCATCACCAAGGACAAAGCAGGGCTGGTCCCTCCTGGGAGTTCATCGCCACAGAAGTCATTCTGGAGACGAAGAGGGTTTGTTGATGCCCCACAATTTGCGAGCGGCAGAAAGCCAGGAGCAAGGCAACACAAGTGCCACTGTGAGGCTCCCCCAGCACTCAGGGAATTTCCTCGAGCCTGGGCTGAAATGCCTCTGCCAAGCTCCAGCCCCCTCTCCTCCCTCACAGACTTCTCACCTCTTTCAAGTCTCTACCTGCCCTTGTTTTCCCTGCCAGCCCATGCAAATCCCACAGGACTCAATCACTTTCTCCTCACCAAGACAAGGTTTCACCAACTCCCTCCCCCCCCTCCACGGCAGAATAGGGAATGTTTCCCTCAGACCTTTCTTTCTGCTGTGCCTTAAGCCTCCTTCCCTTCCAGGGCCTGTCTTAACCGTGTGAAAAGCCTGCAGGGAGGACAGATTTTACCATGGGAATGCCCCCCTGGCAGCCCACAGGCAGTTCTATTTATAATATTTATAGCACAAGCTGATACAGTGACACACACAAATAAAAACGTTGAGCGAGGATCCCCCGGGGTTTGCGGGGTGAGGAGTGCAGCACTCCCACGCCTCTGCCACTTCCAGCTGAACTGACAACAGCTTCACACCCAGCCCACGCGCAGCAGAGGTTTTCCAGCACGGCCAGGAGATGAGTGGAGTGTTGGAAAAGCCTCAGACCTGGGCTGGGACAGGGAAAGGTGACTGGGCAGGGAGGAAAGGGCCACCCACCCGTCCTCATGGCCACAGGATCAGCCACTTCCTGCAAGGCTCAGCTGCGGGAGCTCTGCACTCGCAACGCCCAGACTTTATCCCACATCCTTATCGGAACATCGCCAGGATGTCGCATTACCTCCAGCATGTAATTTTACAATACATAATCCTGCTGTTAAATCAAGATAATACCACTATAAAAAACAACATTATAATAACCTGTTCCTCTATGAACGAGTTTTGCAGGGAAGCCTCAACACCACATTTCAATCACTGATTCCATACCTCTAGCTTTTAATTTATCGCTAAAATATTTTACAAATCTGAAGCCACCAAGTTAAAAACAGACAGGGCATCCCTAGAGATGTCTGTGATGCAGCATGACCCACAGAGGAGGAGCAGAAAGACTGACTCATTCACGACAGTACAACGCTCCTTTTTTAGCCAGGGAAGTTCCAAAGAGAGCTCAGGGCTCCCTGTTCCAAGTCCCACAGAGCGAACAAGGCCCAGACATCAGCCAGGCAGGGACACTGCTGAGCTCCCAACTCACACAGCCAAGAAGGACGGACACTGTGATCCCACAGTGCATCCCTCACACGGCATCCAGGGAAACATCTGCAGAGGTGACCGGTGCAAGGCTGTATCTATTTCTGGCTTCCCCTCCCGGGAGAGCAATTCCCTCCTCAAGAGATACTGCCAAGGCTGCCCTGCCTGTCACAGCTCACAGGAGAGGCTCTGCCTCCCAGCCCACCCGGGAACAGCCTGACTTTGCCTACTGCAGCAATCACAAGGGGGATGTGACTGCTGTCTGCAAGGACACGGGGAGAGGAGAAACCTGGGAAGCAAGAGGAATGCTTAATTCTACCATAAAATGTTAAGAATAAATGACTTTAAAAGCTAGACATGAATCCACAGAACCTGGGCGAGAGGAAAAAAGGATATACAGAAGACACACACACAACCTCCTCCATGTTAGAGCAGCACCTCCATTCTAGACCAGTACACCAGAAGCAGCAGTGTGCTAACAATCCTCCAGGATGGAAGTGTCTGAACTACACCGTGCAGTGACCACAGGCACCCGGGCTCCCTGACTCCAGCCCTCAGCCTGATTTCCTCTGCTCCACAACACTACTGATGAGCAAACAAAAAATAAAAATGTTAATTTACCACCAAATTTAGTATCAACTCTCACCCAGTTAATAATTAAAGACTCATGATGCACATGTAAATCTGAAACACTCAATGTGTAAACTCAGTGTGGTATGTATTCGTGTGCAGACTTATTTTTCAGTGTTTAAATGTGCTTTGTTTCTCTGAAGTGCTGGTGCTGATCCCTAAGGTCAGTATTTATGCATCTCTATTTAGAGAGAGCACTGTGCACACACATGAAAGAACACCATGCTTTCATTTCCTCCTACGTGGCAGATTCACAGGAACTTACTGAAGATGAAAAGGTTCTCAGCTTCACCCACTAAGGTTTAAAAACACCATGTTATTAACTCCTTGGTGCCAGAAGCTAGAACATTACCACTTCAAAAGAAATCTCGAGTTTAAAGCCAAGGAGATAAAGATAAGAGTGATCTTATTTTTGGTCCTTAAATGTATGAACTGCAGGGAAGCCTGGAACAGTCCCCCTACTTCATGTTTTATATTCTGCATCCCTTTATATAATGTCACATGCTATATAAAGCAAATTTCCCAGTACATCTGCTATTTTCTGTGGGTTTCCTTATCACTCTTGTATCTGGGACATCTCTCCCTTATTTCGAGAGATCACTGTAAGGTTGCTGGAGGATTCAATACATGACTGTGGGAGCCCCAGCTGCTTTAGCACAACAGGAGCCAAGAACAACAGCAACGTCAAGACATTCCTTCACCTTTGCGAAGTGACATCAAGCCCTGGAGACGAGGTACAGGGAAAGGTGACCTACAACAACCCCAGATTTGGGTCCCCTGGGTTTGTATGGGGCTCTCTGGGTTTTTTTCTTCTTTGCCAGGAAACGAATCCCTGCAGACTATCCAGAGCTACCTACCACCACGTCAAACCCACCCAAAAACTCACTGGAATGAAGAGGAGCCCAGTCTGGGTAAGGTACCTGTCGTTTCCAATGCCCCAGAACTGACACAGGGACAAAGCAGCTGTCATCACCACAACCCAGTCAGTTCCCCACTGCCCTGGCCACGGTGACGTGGTTAAGCCACTGCTTCCTCCCTGCCAGCGGCTGGAAGCTGATCTGCACATCAGAAACCAAATAGCATCTTCCCCAGAAAGGCCTGGCCTCACTTGAACCCGCGTGGAGATCAGTGATAAATGTTTAATAGCACGATGGTTTACAAGCCCAAGTGCAGGGTGGGCATGCTCCTCATTCCTTGATAGTCAGCTACCTCGTTAGGGCTGCCTGGCAGCTGGGGACACAGCAAGCAAGGAGGCTCCATTTCCTGCTAAAGCAGGAAAAGGTTAATGAGTGAAGAAAGAAATACAATTGTGCTTTCTTCCTCTTTTCACCAAGGAGCAGCAGTTCACAGACTGGGAGGGAAAAAAAAAAGGCCAAACAAAAGGCAGTGCCAGGAGATGACTGAAGCTGCCTGACACAAATTCATCCTGTTTCTCCAGAACTGCCCCACTGGCAGTACTTTTTCTTACATAACTAAGGATTAAATCAGCTCGGCTGCTGCAAAGGCAATATCACTCTTTCTGATGGCAAGAAGGGACAATGATGACTCCAGGTGACTGATGTACCTTCTGTGTAAAAATAAAAAGTGTGGCACGGGAAAACAACCCAAACCCCAGTTACAGGAACACCAGAACACCCACTACAATTCTCCTATGGCTGAAGAGAAAAGCAATGACATCCAGGTGGTTTTTACCTGCTCAAGTTGCTCTCCCTGCCTCTCCTGGGTGAGGTTAACTTTTGGCTTAGAAGAAAAAAATTACTAACCTGACTTTGCCATAACTAACCCCAGTTTGTTTAGAAATCTGCTAAGGAAACGAAAAGTGGAAAACAGTGGTTAATAATAGTCTGTTCATTTGTAATTGTAAAGCAAAAAAAGGAACTAATATTTAAGGCATTCAAGTTGCTGTACATTAGCACTGGCTAATCAGTTACACCACTAGATGTAACTTTATTTTACATTCCTAACAGCCACTAAAAAGCAAATAAAATCTACTTGAGTACAGATGTATCTATGTCTTTGGAAAAAAGTTATTTTACTGCATTTATGCTATTTAATCCTGTGTGTCTTTAAGCTGAGGTACATTACCTGGTGAAGTGCTCCTGCTGGTAGGATAATAGCATCTCCAAGGAACTGAATAACCGTACAGGTTTTTACTCCATATTCTTCAAAAAGTCTTTGGCGAAGTTTTTTGTTCACATACCAACTCTGATCACGGATTGGATCGTGCTCGGGTAAAACTTCTAAGCCTTGCTCCTTCGCTATCTGAAAGTACACAAAGGATCCCAAGTCACTTCCAAAAGAACCAAACCTTTTGCTGATAAAGTGTAAATATATCTAACTTGGCAGTAACGTTACTGTGTTCCTAACAGCCAACCAAGAACTCTCATCAGGGATTCAAAACACCCTCAAAGGAACTGTGAAGTCCCACTGAATTGAAGACATCTGCAGCACTCCCACTCCAAGATGCAGAGCTGTAAAGGACTCAGCACAATAATCTACTAATAAGCCAGACACTCTCTCTGTGGGACTTCTTTCATCCAGAAAATATCTGCCCTCAGTCCCTGTGCTGCCAGTTCCTCAGACTTACAACCTTCAGCTTTGACACAGACAGGCACCACCACAACCCCAGCTCAGGAAAAAAACAGCAGAGAAAAACCCAAGGGTCCTACAGTCCTGAGAAACCTGCTCCAGGTGATTCTGCTTGAGCTCAGGTTTGGACAGAGGGCCCTCAAGAGGTCCCCTTCCCACCCCAATCCCACTGGGATAAGAAGTTATTTTCCTGCCATCCCATGAGGGTATTCAGAAAAAACGATGAACGTATAAAAATACTTCCTGACATCGGTAAACTGAACTGCACACACATTTCTCACCACATGAACCACAGGGGAACAAACACTACCCTTAATCAACTGCTACTAAATCAATCCTATTGACTCCGATCCACCTATCATGAAAATCATCTCATTAAAAACATCGATTTTTACTTATATTGATATTAAATATCCTTAATTATGTGATGCAAAGCTTGAAGCAGTTCTTCAGTATTATCCCACTTTTCTGTACTAACAAGATAGTGAGATTTTATCTCTTAGCAGGCAAATGGTCCCAACGTTTACCATCAATTAAATCTCCAATTCAGTACTTCCAAAATACCCTCCAGTACACGACTCATTCTGGATACCAGAGCAAGCTGTGACAGCAAATGACAACCTTCATTACACAGCATCTGAAGTGCTTCTGTTTCAAACCTGCTGCTCAAAGAGTTTCACAATGTCCCTTGACTGCTCTGAGACAGGAAACGCTGAATACTCCTCATTGTCCACCTGTTCCCTCGCAGTTGTACTTTTGTTCACAATTCTTTCTCAAACTGAAGAGCCACAATCTAATTTATGAGCATCTACTTTTTGAATGAACAGAAAAGTCTTGCTGTATAATTCATAATCTCCTGGAATTAGCTGTGTTTTATTTACTAGTTCTCTTTTTCCCCCACAGTTCAGCTTGCCAAAGAGCAAATGTTTGAGTCACCAGAGGACAGCTGCCCTGGTACAAAAACACTGCTTTATTGTCCAAAAGAATCTTCACTGCTAGAGCTCTCAGGCTTTCCCTGCCGGCAGTAGAGCCCTTGGCCTCCAGTCTTTTTATGGACCCCTTTGGCTTAGCCAGTTAAAACTCATCTGATTTCTTCCCACAGTAGAAGAGAGAAAAGATTTCTTTTCCTCAAGCAAGCACTTCAGTGATATTTTGGTATTTCTATGTCATCCAGCCAGGCTGTCTCCTAGAACATCAAAACACACTGACGACAGGGCACAGAAAACTGCTTCCAACACGGTATCCCTACATTTAGTGCCACTGGTGGATATTCAACCTATGGAACAACCTGCAAGGTTCTGATGTGGCTCTAACTTGTTGCATCACAGGCTGCACTGTAGCGAAGGAGTAAGTTTGCTGCCCTTGGATACGTTATCCCAGTGCTTCCACCTTCTCTAAGAGCCAAGGCATGTTCTCTGAGCTAAGTGACCTAACACAGAGCCCTGAGGAATGTCAGTGGCTGCTGGGTGGCAAGGTCAGGGGTTTTGGCATGGGTCAACTCACTAAAAATTCAGCAGCTGATAACGCGCGAATGGATCAGTGACAGAAAAACATCATCCTACCGATTATCCTTTGTATTAGAGGAGGACAAGAATAATCTCTATGCTCTCCTGAGCCTTCAGAGTTTGCAGGCCACCTGTAACTCTTATGAAGTGAATATGGATCATGCTATGTATTTTATTTGTTGACAATGTAGCAGGTCAATTATAATCTATTTTATGTGCTATAAAGAAGTAATTTTACTTCTCTCTCTTCCCTCACACTTGGGTGGAGTTGGTGGTTTCTGCCAGCCCCCTTTGATTTACCAATTACTTGGTTTATTTATAAATTACGTGTAATGAATCTGACCTTTTGCAGAAACTCTCTTATCTTGTCAGCATCTTTGCCAGCGTAAATGTGCCATAAGGCACCAGGTAATTCACTTGAATCCTTCAACCGCTTCCTTAAAAGGTCATCCAAATCTTCCTCCTCCAACTTCTTCAAAACTCCTAAGATTGAACAAAAATGTTCTTTAAGTGTGAGGCAGAGGAAAAACTTTAAAACTAAACACCTTCCTTTCAAATATCCTGTGAGACCAAGCAGAATAAAAGTTTGCTGAATACAACAGGAGCCCCCAGATGACCTCTGTGTTCAGTGTTTGTAAACAGGTACTAGAACATGAATGCCATGGATATCTTAAAAATACAGTTAATTTTTAAACTTGTCCACATTTCTTGAATTTGACAGAACACAATCTCTTGCCTGAAATAAACAAGCAGGCTGGTAAAAAAAAATTAAAAGAAGAAAAAGGTGTTTTCCTGCAGTCAGCACAAGCAGCGTTTAGCATGCTGTTCTAGCAGGCAGAGCTCTCCCAGGATGCTCAAGTTTGCTGCTATTAACTTAGTGCATACCCAAGTGAAAACAAAGTAAATAAAAGACAAACCTTACTGCAGCTCTATTACTCACATCCCAAATCTACACTTGCTGATTGTGGAGTAAGAGGACAAAAGAAAAAGGGGAAGAAACAAAACTATTTCAGTGATTTAAAGACTGTTTCACATAACCAATAAACCTCATAGAGATGACTAACATACACCAATTTAAGCTCTCCAGTGCTGAAAAATTACATTACAGTCCAAATTCAATAGAGTGAACACAGTGCACCCAGAAGGAGCAGAATAAACAGAAGGTCTGGCAAATACATCATCCTGACATAATTGTTAGAACCACCACAGCTGCCAAAGGAAATCCTTCATCCCGCACTTTCATTAGCTGTGCCAGTCCCAGCACACGAATGGTGCATCAATTACAGGTGAAGGCAAAAAAAAGTGAGAAGAGGCCCAAATACCATTTCATAATTCATGAACTGCAGTGTATTTATGCAGAACTAATATGTCTGCAAACTCTTGAAACAAAGAATCTCCCAGGTTTAAGGAAGTATTTATGGATATATCCCACCCCCTTCAGCAGAACGGCGTCAACACTGGAAGCAGCAGAACATTCAGTCCATCCACACCTGTACAGTGAGTGAGCTTCCCTTTACCTGATTTGGAAAGCACTCCATTTCCTTTTGCTATGCCAACATAAACAAGGATGTTCACGACATCAGACACTTCGATATGGAGATTTGTGGTTCCTATATCATGGTCCTTAGTAGCAGCCACACCTGTGGTACAAGACAAAATTAAGATTTGTTGCAGTGCATATTCACCTTCAAACAGAAATGTGCAACAACTGAGAAGACACTTCTGAAAGCATACTCAGCATCACTGAGATACACAAACTACAAACATGCTTCTGGTTCACCTGCTAAACAAGGAAATGTTACTTGTTAGCAGACACCGTGAGGTGTCTCTTAGCCCAGGTAACTGTCCCTCTGTAGCATTTGTGTCAGAACAAAATGTTTCAGCAGAACAGTGGGAGACATTTCCTGACCATTGTGTTCCATTCCTCCTTTCAGGGTGTTCAGTGCAGAATGCAGATACAATGAATAAACAAGGCTATCAAATATGTCACTTTTATGTCTGGCTGTAAGCGGAGTTCTTAATCAAAATAATGCCCAAACAAGGAGGAAAATTAATTTTAAATTTAAAAAATGAAAACACACATTCTTACATCAAAAGGACATTTTAGAACACTAAGCCTTACAGCAGTATTACATGAGAGAGTAAATTAAAGATTTAAAGACTCAGTCCTTCAGACCCATGCCTTGATCACTACTGTTAATATGTTTACTTCAAAGGACACCTGGAGAACTTTTTAAATCAAAGCTATCACATCACAAATTACCACTCATTTCTTGTCCTATTACAACAATCTGTAAAACAGAAACGAACAAAATTTTTTGGAAAAGGAGTGGATGGAAAATATCTGAGGGAAACCACCTTTTCTGAACAGGTTTTTGAGTGTTCAGCACACAAAACAAACTATGAGAAATATGCTGAGACTTATTTATGGCCAGAATTACAAAGACAGTGACATCTCATGAAGTGTTCTGTCATACAGCACTTCTCAAGACAGGATCTAGCTCTGTGTAGAAGCACATAACCATTTCTATGCTTCCAAAGGCTGTAACAGCACAAGAAAAGATAGAAAGAAATGCAGAAGCAGCTAAGCTCTCATGCCTGAGGTGCCTGTGCTGTTAATATTCAGTCTTTCTCCTACACTGAGTGAACAATTAGCCTTCAAGTAAGCTCAGCTTTCTATCAAGCATTGTAACACGTGACATTCTACAGGTTCAAGGGTCTGCACTTCAGGGCACACTCACCATATGCACTGCACAGTCTGGGTCCCAAATCTGGACGGACAAAAAATCCTGGCAGATGAGAAGCCAAGTTTAGTTTTCCTTCTGGACTACAGTATTCAGGCAAGGGTAAACTTTTTAGTAAGTCCTCATATCTGAAGGAGAAAGGAAAGAAGAATGTAATTGAATTTGTGCCATTACATAGAGAGAGAAAAACCCAACACGGGGACTGACTTAAGAATGTCCGATGTTAAACTCAAAATACCTTGCTGGCATCATGGCCTTGAAATCTTCACCAGAAGGCCAATCTTTCAGTTTTAGTAGAGCTGTTTCCCCATTTTTTACTTTCTGCCGTTCTGCAAGTAACACAGAAATTAGTAAAAGCTAATACACTGTAGATGTTTTACTTTATTCAACCAAAACAGAGAGCTGAACTCTTAAACCTATCAATAATCAAAATTTCATGCATGAAACAGCAGATAAATTATTTCAAAACTCAAGAATGATACAAACGAAACTCAATGAGTTAAGGAACAGTGACATTTGTTTGGTTTCCTAGTCAGACCTAACCAGTGTAAACAGTGCATCTTTGATTCTGCAAACATATAAAATGCCAGTTTCCATCACATTCTCTGGAAACAGATTATCCACAACTGTCTTTTAAAAGTTTCTTCAAAGCCTCAAAATCCATAAAGACTATTATTAACTGCAGTTTCTAACACTGATCATGCTCAGAATCAATAGAATAATACATTCACAGTAACATACTTGAAACATCTTCAAAACCATCCCAGAACTCCTTGACATTGGTGTTTGAAATGATACTGTCTTTGCAATTCAAGATATCGGCTTGCTGGTTTCCAAAATCCAGACTAATGGACTCAGCTTTCCACAGGCTGAAGTTCATTTTCTTATGCATACCCGACACCAAAACAGGCTGTAAAAAGAAAAATAAAATAAGTAAAAATAAAATCAATATTTATCCTTTCCCAAGTACAAATGCACCTGAAATACACACTGAAGACCCTGGCCCTACCGAGCTGTTAACAATTCCTCCAGGAGCACCCATTCCCAAACGTGTCACACACCTCTTTTTGGACTCTGAAACTTCCACAACAGGAATTTCTGATTCACCATGAGCAAGTAACTGAAGTTTAACTACACAATTCCCCTGTGGGCTATCCCTGACAGGTTTTTGCCCACTGATAACAATGCAGCTTCACACATGGAGTCAGGCGTTTGTGTCCCTCAGCACAGCTCCCCAGGGTTCACACTGAGGTCACTCCACACACTGAACGCCTCAATACCTACCCTGCCTTGTTTCCAGCACTCTTTGAAGAGCTTCCAGTTGTTGCTGTTTTTATGGTCTCTGAGCCACAGAACGTGCTTATCACAGATCCATGAATACTGAATATCACTGTACCGTTTACTGCAGTCATCCTGAATACATTTTTTATCATCCTTTGGCTCATCTTTTATTTCAGATTTTACATTTATCTTTGGTGCTCTGTTTGGTGGAATCTTGTTTTCTACTACTGAAGCAATTATGTCATCAAGGATGTTTGGCATAGTCCTTCCACTCTTGCCACTCTGTTAGAAAACAAACAAATTTATGCTTAAACAACATAAAAGCAAATGAAGTTAGTGTAGTTCCTTCTGCAGTAGAATAACATTTCAGATATATCAATTCTGACCATATATAAAAATAAATAAAACATTAATGTGTGTGTGTCCATATGAAGTTTTCGTATGAAGTTTTCAGCCATCGGACAACGTGCCAACACAAATGATACAGACTTTCAAATCCTGGCAGAAAAACTGTGTGACTTGTAAACACTTACTGCTGTTCCTGTGGAGTAAACTGGAGCAAAAGCAATGCCAGCGTCAGTGGAACCCAGCCGCAGTTTGCCCGCTGTTGTAGTTAGTAAGTCTCGTAAGGTTGAGCCCTGCTCGTTGTTCTGGGATGCAGGAGGGGAGTTTTTACAGTTCTGGGACTCCAAATCATCCTGGTCTTTCTCTTCCTTTGAATGTTTTCCAGAAGGACACTCTTTGTTCTCTAAAACAAAAATAATCATTGGGAGTTTACATTGTTGTGTCAACGAAGCAGTCACAGGAACAGCACCACTGTCCTGCACTTCACACTGGTGGTAACACACTGTGCAGCACCAGTGCTTTATCCACCCGAAAACACACCAGAGGATGAGCCGGATCCTTCGAAATGCCGTCAAACAGTGTGACCAAGAAAAGGCCTTCCTCAGCACCTCAGACACGCAGCTGAGTGAGCACCTGTCCCAAATGGGACATGCTGTAGCTGGAAATGTTCCCACATCACCCATGCATTCCACTAGTGGCCCTTTGGGGATTCAGATGCCACCATGAAAAGGCACTGCAGTTTCAAGGTTAAAATTACTGGGGAACACAGTCTTTACTTTTCGTAACAGCAAACGGTGTTATATTTCTCATAATTAATTCAATTGCGTTACCAGTGGTGCCTCCAGAGTCATGGACAAGATATGACAACTTCAAACACGTACCTTTCTTTTCTTCTCTGGCTTTTTGCTCTGCAAGATCAGCCAGCCAGTGCAGGGGGGACTGGGATTCGGGCGGTGTTAACTTGCTGTCTGTGCTTACATCACTCCTTGGGCTCACGTTACCATTTGCCTCAGACTTTTGAGGAGTGTTCTGCTGTTGAGACTCAGGTGTGCACAGGGAAATTTTATTACTGTGGTTAAGGACATTCTGCAAAACCTGTAAAGAACAAATTTGGTTTTAACTCCACAGCTTTGCTCTAATGTATTTCAAAGACAAGGCCAGCACTTAACTGTCACGTATGCAAATTAAAATGCAGCTGGCGCTATTCAAATACAGAAATCCACAGGAATCACAACACTTGAGCAAGCTGCAATATATACACACATTCTAGACTCACCTGAGACACACCATTCATTGCAGGGAGCTTGCCAGCTTGCGTGCTCTGCTTGCTGGTGCACTGACAATGCGATTTAATTTCAAATTTTTCTCTAATATTGTGCATAGCATCTAAAAGATCTGTCAAAACTAGAAGACAATTAAGAAGAAAATCATCAGCAGCTGTCAATCATTTTGTGACCCTCTTCACAATACACACACTGTGATGCTAAAATGCTATCTCCAAGTATTTTCATAATTTAAACTCTTAGAAATCTTAAATTTAATACTCAAAAATACTATAAAACGACTGCCCAGTTTATTTTAAAGCTTGTGCAGAAAGAGAGACCTTTAATTAAGTAATTGCACCCTACTCTTCTGAATAATCTAACCTGTATTCTGCATTCCCATCGCGTGGCACACACCAGGCAAGCCAGTCGTTCATTATTTACTTCTTATTGTTCAACAGGTGCATCATTGCTCCATTTATTAAAACCATCAACTGCAGACTGAGTGAGCCACATCTTGACAAAAAAATTAGTATGTGACCATGTAAATGAAGGCTGTTTGGTAATGGATATGCACAGGAGGACACCACCGAGGCTACGTAGGCAGCTTTCGCTGTGCTCTTTCCAGACAAGTGGGTCACTTCACAGTGTAAAATTAAAACCAGTTTCAGACTGGAACCTGTTCTGAGGAATGTCACAATCTGAATTTGCTATGGAATCCAACCAACCTTCATTTCTACCTGACCTAACATGCAACAATCCATAAAATAATGACTGGCTCTGTATTTTCAGCTTAAAATAACCTGTGAATTTACTTATTAAGGGCACATTTGAGTTTTCTGTTTTCTAGTCTGTATCAAATGTTGCCAGAAATTCTAAGTACATTTGTGCTAGTAACCACCCCCACACCTAACTGCACTGCTTCAGGAAACTTCCTTGGTTGAAAGAAGTCTGAATCTAGCTGGGTTTATGATTACTGCTTAGTTTTTCAATTATCACAAGCTCCTGCATTTTGCTCAATCAGATGTCCAACCAAAACATTTTCTTTTCTGTGTGGGTGAATGGGACAGACAACAATGGAAAACAAATCCCCAGAAATCTCTTGCCACACAATGCTCTGGGATGTTATAAACATTATATGAAGATCTTTCTTTTAACAGCTAAGGTCAGAGTTATTAAGCACATTCTGGCTGGTTTATTCTGCTCTGAAAAGGTACTAATTGGTCAAGATCTTTGATTTCTTCACTGCCCATCCCCAAAACCCCTTCACACATCTGTCAGCACACTCCCTTACTGTCTTCATCATCTGTGCCACTGCTGGTAACTGCCCAGAATCACCTGCCTTACTAAGACGATTTAACTCAATTGTCAGGTTTTTAAATGGAAAATTAGAAGTTTCAAGAAACAACTCTGGCCTCTCGTCACAGAAAGGTGCAGGGAAAAAACACATTCTGCTCGTTCACACATGGTCTTACCAGAGCCTGGAATAATCTGGGTTGGCATCAGGTGCTTGTGATCGTGGGGCTGTCCCTTCACACACTTCATCCAGGCATACAACTCCTTATCTGCAAAACACCATGGCCAATGTTTTACTTTGCTTACAGTGCACACAGAGTCAACGTTCTTCAGACTGATTTTAGTTAGCAATGTTTTTCTGAACATACTAACTCTTCTGCCCTGGTATCCTGCGTGACAAAGACCTGCACACAACAGGAACTTTTTCACAATAAGGAAAACAGAGTTTTAACAATCCTGAAATCTGAAATGACTGCACCTGTAACACAGGGCCTTGCCAATAACCTCGAAGTTTCAAAGTATATTCCCTTTATTATATTTAGTCACTTGCCAGTTTAACAGAGGTCAAAATCCTTTCCAGTTGCTATTGCTACAGTTGCTATTGAGGCCGTGAGCCTCCCTTAATGAATCCTGCCATGGAAAAGACACACAATTAGGCTGCAACTGTAAGGTTAATCCACTTGGACAAAATCCACGCTCCAAATAAGTGGCTGTCTTCAACCAGCGGTTGGCTAAACAAGGCAAAAAGATGAACTCCTAAACCAAATGGACTCTCTGAGCCAACCCACCCTGCAGTTACACCAATGTACTGGTGGCACAAAGGAGAGGGAAGTTGCATCACAAGTTTATGTCAGAATGAAGCAACCATGAAACTGTAAGTCTTGTATGTATTGGTTGAAAACCATTTGTGGTAGCAGAGAGGGCCTAACCAGTAAGAGAGAGAGGCTTTCTATAACGTTTCAGGAAGGCTGTCCTGAAATACACAGTGCAAAGAGGAACAATGAGAGCAAAAAACAGTCTGGCCAAACAACTGTTTACCAACCTGCTACGTGATTTGGGAGCAGAAAGAACGAAACTTCTCTCTCAACCCCCAGTCTTGTGTCCTATCCACTGAACTGCTAGTTTAAAGACATTTTTCCAAAACCTTTTACTAGCTTGCTCAGCTCTAGCAGTGTAAAAGGAACCATTTAACACATTTAAAGCATTATTTTCTTACCCTGTAGTGGATACACAACATACCAAATATTCATTTCAGATAAATATTAGACTTGCAAGCTATTTTGTAGTTGTTGTAACTCCTGAAACATAGAATTATCTAACTGGTCACAAACTAGATAAATCAAGAAACAAAGTAGCATATATTTACTTAATCTATTTTCTCAGCGAAATGCCCTAACATGGCATTCCACTTGATGGTGCCACGAACTGCCTGAAAGTAACAACGGTTGCACATTCATGTAGTAAAGTAATGAGAGAAGTCATTGATAAGTATCTGAATATGGAACATTTAAACCTCTAACATTCCTGCTGAAGCAGGGAAAAACCAGGGGATTCTCTGTTACATTTAGCAACTGCAAAAACAACTACCGCTTCCAGGAAAAATGGTGTAATATAAAGTGCTATTATACAGAGATAGGTGGGTGGTTCTGAACTTTTTAAGAGAGTGCCAAAGGAGAAATACAGTTCACATGAATCCTGCAGCATCATTAGAAATGAAGCCACAGAGAGGGAAACTGTCATACCTCTGCTTTTGCATGTAACACTGTGACATACAGAAAGGAGAAAGTCTTCCCTGTTAGAAGACTGGAAAGAAGCCTCCTTCTTTATACTGCTTTTTCAAACTTCTGAGACATTTTACTAAAATTTTCCTGGCTGCTTAACACACACACACTATAAAAAGCCTCTGGCTGCATGTTCCCACCAGGGTAAATAATGTTCGGCATACATCCCAAGCCACGTCAGATGGATGCACACACACAGACTTAAGCCAGTGGAGAGCTGCTGAAGCAGCCTCCAGCATTAAAGCATTAACAACTGTTCCCAGTGCTGGAAAACACTGGCATTAGTTCCCTAAAAACTTCAGGCTTCGATGGACGTCTCTGGGAACATCCTCTAACTGCAGTGTAGGGGGTTTCTCACTGCAAGCCAGGGACAAAGTAGGTGAGACTCTCCACTTAGGAAAGCTTTGCCATCTAACAGTTAAACTTTATTTTACTAACATTTCACATCTGTGACATTACACTGCTATGACAAACATGAAAATGCTTTTCCAAACAGCATTATACTTGAATCAGTTCCTGGCACAGCGTCTGACCGCAGAGCTGTGCCAGGGCACAGTGCCTGCCTCCCGGGGAAGGCAATTCATTCCCCCAAGCAGGCCGAGCACCAGTGTGTCAGCCCAGGGCTCAAACACCAAATCAATCTTCCCAGCGTTCCTCTTTGCAATTGCAACCAGGTTGGGTCACCCAGAAATCAGAGGTTTGCAAGTCAGTCCTGTTACACTTCTCTATGGACTAAACTTGACATTTCCATTAAAGCACAGGAATTACATGAAACTGGGTATGTGTGTAGGCTGATGGATGGTGAGACCTCCATTAACACTCATTTTAAATACTACGAGAAATATTTTTCTCCATCTCTTTCTTTTTTATGATAGAACTATACAACAGGCTGTTAAGTCAGTATGACAAGACATGCACCTCTGGAAGGAGAACTCCAGAAGGCGTTCAAATCAAGGCAAGTCTTAGCAGCAATGAGTTACCATAAAGCAGGGAGTGTAATGGAGCATCGGTCTCACAGCTGAGGAACAAGATTTAACCTTGAGGGGCAAGGCACAAGTAACCTCCAACAGTCCACGCAAAAAGACTGAACTGTGGACAAAGAGCTAAAATAGCCCCCACAGCAATTGCTTTCTGAATGACTGATTCTGTACCTACTGACAAAAGAGGCAAAAAAAGATCTAAGAGAAACCAAAACACACAAGCAGTAATTTAACACTTTACAGAAAGACAGTTATGGCGGATCAGCAGCTCTGCAACAAATGAGAATAAACAGCCTATACAATACTCTAGTTCATAAAGAACTGACCTCTAGAACTTTTTCTTTCCTTTGCTTTGTAACAATCTAGGCAGACCACAAATCCACATTTTTGGCAGACCCAATGAATGTTAAATAATGTGGCTTCACATGCATCACACATCTCACGGACTCCTCTCACTGCTCTCTTCCATGCAATTTTGGCTGAAATACAAAATAAGCAGAATAAAAGGACTGAAATTTAAAAGCAAAGCACAGAATGAATAGGCTTTATAGATGAAGCATTCATAGGTTTCCCCCTAGACACAACTGGGTGTTGGGGGAGGAAAGTGATCCTTCATAAACAGACCATCAACATGTTTCATTGCACAGCCTCCCCATCAATACACTGTGAAGAAATAAAGCATTCAAAAAACACAGACTAAAGTCACACAGAAAAAATACTGCTGCAAGTATGAAGAACTTCTTCAGCATATACTTTCAACCCCGTGTGCTCAGGAGAGCTCAGGGTTTTTCCTGAGTGCCCACGGGACATGTTTAATCTCAAGGGCAGCCAAAGTGGCTGATCTGGATGGTTGGAGTTGGCAGGAGGGGAGGGAGGTGCCTGTTCCGGAGACCTGGTCAGTACGTCTGTTTTCTGCCCCACTTCCTCCTCATACTGCCTGGAATTAGTAGAGTCACCAGCCTGTTTCCACCCTGTGCCCATCTGCCATGGGCCAGAAGGACGGACTGTGGCTCTGGAGGGGAGGAGGTGACAGCGTTAGCACATGCTCTGCTACCTTCTCCTTTGTTTTGGGAAGGAGATACATCAGAAACACACTGTCTGTTGGCAGGAGTCAGTGCCTGGCTCGTGGTGGGCCTTGGCTTGGAGCTGCCTGCTCTGGCTGGAGAGCTGGAGGCCAAGCTGGGAACTGAGGCTGCTCCAACCCCAACAGCTGCCTGGCCCTGGCCCTGCAATGGGTTGACCCTGAGGAAGGAACCTGCCCCTTCCCACCATGCCCTCTTAAAGAACAGCCTAGGAAAATCCAACAGGACAGTCTAGAGAACAAGAGCTACTCAACAGGAAGAAATAGGTCACTCAGGGGAAACTGCACTACACTTTGAGAGCACTGAGACTTCTTACCGTCCTTCTTCACCCAGGACATGGCTGTCTTCTCAGATGTTACTAACTGACAAAATTTATCACCTATGATATCTAGAATGTATTTAGAAGTTTCCAGGTCCAGTTCATCATCATCATAGTTTTCATGTGTCCATAAACTCAGGGCTTCATCATCATATTGATCAGGAGAGGAGAAACCATCTATCCTAACCACTCCGTTCTTACTAAAAGATAACCTAAAAATGAAAAGACACAGTTTAAGTGCATGTGTCATTGTATTCTGTGACTTACAGTTTACTGGTTTACTTCACCTTGCTGTTTAG
Organism: Myiozetetes cayanensis; assembly: GCF_022539395.1. Lineage (NCBI taxonomy): Eukaryota > Metazoa > Chordata > Aves > Passeriformes > Tyrannidae > Myiozetetes > Myiozetetes cayanensis. The sequence continues at coordinate 31,249,827 of NW_026086605.1, forward strand.
GTCTTACAACACCAAAGTGTTCTTTTTAACTTTCTTTAGCATCGTACAATATATTTTATTTTTAAAATAAAGCCTACTGATGAAAACGGTTTTAAAATGACCAATAAGGAACCTTGAAAACTACAATTAACCTTTTAGGCAGTTTTTTGCATTTTGTTTACTCATCGCTGTTACTCTCTAACACTTATTATTAATTTAAAATTCAGACAGAAAAATTTGGGTTTTTTTCTTTTTTTGGTTAAAGTTTGGTTCCACCTACTCCTCACTTTCAATTTTTGGAGTGTCTGCAACAGCAGTCATTCAGTCTGACTCATATTTTATAGATTCTTGTATCCTACTGTTCTCAAACTGAGAAAACTAATAGAAGATAATGTTTTTGTATCCACTAAGGTCTGACCCTTAAAATAAGTACAGCCTTTCCTGTTAACCTTGCCCAATACCATTCCACTAACTCTGGCTTATTTAGCTTATTTTAAAGCAGTAACAATTCATTACTCCATCCTGTACAAAGCAGGGTAAATCATTTTACATATGTGATTATTATAATAGTTAAAGAATTTATGTCAGCAAAACAGTCCTGAATTTAGAAATACCAAAAAATGACATTTAGGTATGCATTCAAATGAACAAGAAGAAGTGAAGAACTTTGAGTTACAACAACTTCCAACAGAAGCGTAAACTTTGTTTACAATTCAGGCCCCACTATCTCTACACAATGAAAATCATTAAACTGCTGTAAAATTTACCACAATATAGTCAAAATGTTCAAATTAAATTCCATCACAGTGTTTTAAAATGCTGGCAAAACTTTATGTTCTCTCCTTTATACAGGACAAAAAAGCCACCAAAAATTCCAGCTTTGCCACATTAGGAAGCAAACACTCTTCACACAGAAGGTATTCAGAGTCCAACCTTGAAATGATTCCAGTAGGACTACCACCAAGTCCTGTCACTAAAGTTTCATTACAAAAAAATCAAACCCAATCTAGGGAACAGTCTGTTGTCCAAAATGAGCTGGATATCTACTGACAACACAGTCTGTGCGCAAATTAAAGCTGTTGCACACTTTCCCCATGACTGTGCTGCCTGCACCACGTGCACTACACTGCACCCTGGGAAATCTTCCTTCTGAGTTTCCCGTGATGGGCCATTAATTGTGAAAAAGGAGGTCACAACTCCTCTCTGTCCTCAGAAAACTCCCAGAAAACCTGAAGCAGCATTCCCACCATACACTGGCAGAAGAACAATTACAAATAAGTGCAACTCTGCGGTTGCACAGCTTGTCCAGAAAAACTGAAGTTTGCCTTTTGAAAATCCCACTTCAGATGTCAGACACCTGTGTAATGGTGATGTGCTGTATTTTCTGCTTGCCTAAGGTACACCAGGCAGATGTTCTGATGTCTTTGCTATAAAGCTCTGAACAGCAATGAAGCGAATCCACAAAAGAAATAAGAAATACAAATGTAAATACTCTTAAATTAGATGCTGTCTTTTATTGGGCAGACTGACTGAGCCAGAAAAATCAGACATCCTTCAAGCATGCAATTCCTTTGTCTGTATTATTTTTAGAAATTAAAATACCCCATTATTGGGAAAACAGTCGCACTTACCGCCGAAAGTAGTAAAATCTACAAAATACTGGTGAGTGAGTGGGTTCTTCTCCTTTCTTACTTCTTATTAACCTACATTCTCTGCATTTTTGCAAATTTGGTCCTATTTCAGAGCAAGAATCATCCTGCAAAAAGGACTCTCCTGTTTGCTTCAGCTTCTTTACTTTGCGCCAATCCTTTAACACTGAGCGAGGTATACCGGCTGCAAAACAAGAGAGTGTCAGGTGAGGTACTCACAGATCCCAGTCAACATCAGTCAGTGCCCAACATTTGCTACCTGCATAACATATTCCATTATTATTTCCACTTGTCTGCCTGCCAGCACCCAGGTTAAATAGCAAAAGTACCAGTTAAACTGAGGTAGGCAGGAGCACAGTTAAGAATCTGCTGAGTTCCCAGGACACTGCATTTCCCTTTTATTAGCTGCATCATTCACCAAATATTCCACTAAAACCATCTTCACAATCTCATTCTGACAAAACAAGCAAATAACAATACCTCAAGAAAGGTAAGTCTGAACTCTGTTTCAAGGGAAGATGAGGGCAAAAAAGGCAACAATTTAATGAATAAAAGCAGATCTTGAAAAAAACAACCCAAAACCCAAAAAACAAACCCCTGCTTCTTCAAAACTTATTTTTGCTGAAGGTTACAGATATGATTAGAGAAGAGCAGCACTATTCACAAATCCATTTACTCTCTGTGGAGTTTGTTGGCTTTGCAAGGCTAAGCAGTATAATTCTGTTTTCGATACTGAAGTCAGCAGATTTGACACCGAGTAACACGAGGAGCAAGTCTATTGAGTAATCTGTGTGATTTTCACATACAAGATTTGAAACTGAACCCTGTTGTTATTTAACCAGGCTTTCATTTCAGTCTTCATTTCACCAGTCTTATCTGCAGATAGACAGAAGTATCTGTCATTTCATCTACCACTACTCCTGGAAGTTCATGTCCTGTAAACAGGGATCTGATGCAGGATGACAGAGAGATCAGGGTGCTAACTTTGGACTTGGGACCTGGGTTCAGATCAGTGTTTTGCCAGAGATGACTTGTGCAAACTTTGCAAGTGACAGACTGCCTGTGCCCTCAATTCATGGCCTACAAACTGCAGCCCACACTCATCCAGGCCATGTCAGTAACTGGATTACAACTTGAGAGTAGAAACGACAAAGTACAGGTTTACTAGTCCAAAAACAGTGTTTCCTGCCTTGGAAGCAGAGATCCTGGGCGTCATCTGGGAGCTGCTACACTTCAAGCTCTGTGGGTAGGAACTTGGAAGACCCCCAATACTGGGAGGGCTGTGCAAAGCCTTGCTTTGCAGGAGGGAGCCTCCCAGCCTGGAGCTCTGAGCACTCTGGCTAGCACACGAGCTCCTGGGGCTTTCCAAAACGGCACCAGGACAAAGCAGTTTTCAACCCTGGCAGCATCCAGATACCACCCGTGTTGCAAAACTGCCACTGAGCCCCAGATCCTGCAGCCCAGTTAGTTATCTTCAGCCACCTGCAGAGAGCCCAGGCAGCCATCCCAGAGGAACCTCTTCTTTCAATAAAGCTCCTCAAGGTTGACTATGTTTTTGTGTAAATCTTTGTGGAAAGTTCTTTTTGAAGGAGAATCTCTGACCAGCTCTCTCTCAGAAATTATAACAACCACAAAAAAAAAATCTTTTGCAACAATACGAAGGTCGTAAAGACCTAACACATTACATGTGTATGTTTACAGTTTACTACAAGAAAGAAGCTGAAAAGGATTTTACAGGCATGTTTGCCTTGATCTTCCCTTTGGTTGGGGGGGAAAAGTAATACTACTATCACTGGACCCAATAGCCAGAATACCTCAGACAGACTACAACACTTCCAGCACCCAGTACAGCTTAGGGATCAAGTACTCTCAAATACCAGAAGAGTAACTTTATACACCAGACAGTGAAAAGCAACAGAATGTATGTAATTACAGGCAGCATTACTCATTTTCTTGCTACCTGTACTTAAAAATTCGTACGAAAAGTAACTTAATGGTAGACTCTCTCATACTCAACCAGACCAAAGACAAAAGAAGAGTCCTTGGATAAGAATAAATTGAGATAAAAAATAAGGCAAGTTCTTAAATAAAATCCCTTATGTTGGCAGACCAGTTTCTCTTCTCAGATTAATCTACTTACAATCTGCTACATGTTACAGTACTACATTTAAATTGAAATTTGTATTTCCCTAAATTTCTTTACTCCTTAAACAAGGAGTACATGTTAACACCATGTACTACACATGCTAGTTAGGAGTGTGAAATGATGCTCCCTTAAACCTTTCATTAAATTAACCAAATCATAACAGAGTGGCATCAGGTTCTCAAGGACCTGCCTCTGGCTTTCTGATTAAAGGATGAATTAAAGCTCAACAATAGAGAATCTCTCCCTCCAGCAGTGCTCTAAAAATAAAGGCTTTAGATCTTAAAATAAAAAAAGCCCCAACATATACGTGTATCTCAATACATATATATGGATAGTTGTGCCACTTGGCACAACTATATGCACCAGACTGCTCAATTCTGATGGACGGCATAAACCAGTTTGTTTACTGCTTATTTTTAGGCCAAGAACCAGTTTGTTAACAGAGAGATACAAAATGCTGTATGTCTTACACCAGGGCATTTCAAATGGCCTCAAGACAGATAAATCTGGCCCTACTCATTTACACAGGCATGCTTTTTAACTCTTTTCCCAGCTATCGTGCATGACAAACCCTCCAGGATTATCAGTGCTAGACTTCACATTAGTCTGTGTCTTCCAGATCAGATTAATATACTCACTGCTGTTATTGCTGCTCTGCAACTTCAGCTTGCTTTTCTCTTTGGCGCTCCTGCTAAGAACACCATTCGGTTTCACTTCTTCCTCGGTATCACCCTTTTTTTTCTGCAAATCATTTTGTTTCTTTTTGTAAGTTGGCTTGGGCTGCCTTTTAGTCCTTTGCTCTGACTTGCTCTCGCTTTCATCAGAGTCACCGCTTTCAGAGCCAGACTCGTAAGTTCGTTTTCCTTTTCTCCTTGGGTGCTTCTCTTCCTTTGCAAACTTATCTGCCAAGATTTTGCTGTCTATGTTATTTTGCAAATCATTTGATGTAGAAGCTATTAAATTGACAGTACATGGCTTAATAATTTCTGAAACACTGTTCCCTGAATTCTCTTTTTTATTAGTGTTTTTATCTTCCTCCGAATGCCTTGTTAGCCAAGCCTTTTTCAGTTTAGTGTGGTAGTTTGGCTGACTCGTCTGGGAAGTTTGCCCACTGCCTACAGAGTTCGCTTTGTTTACTGTATTACAGACGATACCACTGTCTAGGGAGAGAGAGGTTGAAAATGTCTGATTTTTCACAGAGTTGGACTCGGCCTCACTGCTGTTACTACTTTTAAACTGAGCTGCAGCCAACGCTGCCTTGTGCTTTTTCAAATGGACAAAGTCGGTGGAGGTGGAGAATCCCGAGCTGGGCTGAGCAATGCTGCCTGTGCTGCCAGCAGCGGGTGTAACTGGAGCTGGAGTGCTGACCTTGCATTCCTGGGCCTGCGCCACCGCCTGACTCCCGGCTCTGGAGGTCGGGCACTCCAGCATTGTGCACGCCAGGACCGTGCTCGATAAGGAGTAAGTCACTTCTGAGCTGCCCCGGCTCGACACGCTCGTCGTGGTTGCTGCTGATGCAGTGACATCCGTTTTGGTACTGCAGATGATCGTTGTGGTGGGGGTGGCGGCACGAGGAATGCTGCCTTGCGAGACAGCTGGAAATTTCTTTTCATACTGTGTGCGAGCACTGTCTGAGTTCATATTTGGCAGAATGACTCTTCCAGTCTCCCTGGCTTCCGCTGTTTTCAGGCAATCTGCTTGATTTGTCACAGCTGAAGATCTCTCACCAGCTCGATCTTTGGAAACAGGCTGCACTACTGCTACACTGTCGTACTTCGTGCTAGAAGGAGGACGCACAATAACAGATGCCGTAGCAGACTGCGACTTTCCACTCATTCTTTCAGCGTGCCAATCCCCTTTCTCGTTATTTGGGGCATTATTAGACTTCCACATTTCTGATACGTTCTGTTCAGAAGTGCCCTTGTAAACACTCTGAGCTTCCTTGGGCTCAGGTACTAAAGTAGGTGGTTTCTGCATCTCCTGTATTTTGCCACCACCACCAGCATTAACGGGTTGAACAGGGGTTAGAGTTGGAGGCGAAAGGCTGCTATAGCTGCTTTCCTTCTTCTCCAGGTGCTGGTGCACAGGAGGGTGGAACACGGGGGCTCTGTGCAAGGCAGGCATGCTCCGGAGTGTATTTGAGGATGAGACTGACAACTGAGTAGGGCTTCTGCTCTCGCTTCTGAAAGAATTTACAGAGTGAGACTGCACTGACTGTGAAAGCTGTTCGGGTACCTTGCTTGTAGAGCCTTCGCTCTCTGGTTGGTGCTTAATTAAAGGTGGAGGTTTTGAAAGAGAAGAAATGTAAGAGGGGAGAGCCTGGGGACTAGCTGCTGTTGAAGGACAATTAGTCTGCTTATCAACATATGCCCCTGAAGCTTCCTTTGATGGGTATGATCTTGGAGGTTCATTTACTACACTGTTAGACAAGGTGGTGAAATAGTTACTCTGTGGCAAACTCTGTGGCACCGAATGCTTCATTTTATAGAGTTCTGACACAGAGCGTTCAGCATCTTTGTCATATTTCACCGAATGGCTTTTGGGACTTGAAGATAACGACGTTACCCTGGAGTAGTTCTCTCTCTCTCCCTCCAGCACCTTTATTTTAGCTGTGAAAGGAGCAACTTCAATACTTTCTTGGAGTATCCGTCTGTGCTCTTCTTTGTATTTGCTCAGTCGTTCCCCAGTCTCCTGTGGTGGCCTTGGCAGCTGGTTCAACATTGGATCTGCAAAATGTCTGTGCATATGGCTCTCCTTTGCTGCCTGCGTTCTACTCTGCTCTAGTTCAGTCTTTACTGGTGCAGTGGGAACAGAACGCAAAGGTTCAACAAACGCCTTCCTCTCCAGTTCTCTGTTTGAAAAGGTTAAGCAAACACAGGTCAGTCTGAATGCAGTGCAATGTGCCAGACTGAAGACCTTTCTTCCCGTGCCCGAACAAAGTTACCTATTAACACAAAACCCCACTTTTTCTTTATATAAGGTACAATTTTCAAAAGTCTTGTGATGGCCCATGAACTGCAGTGCCATTACAAGTCAACAGGGCAGCACACAGACAAGCCTGTCTCCATCCATGTCTACAAACAAACTAAAAAGGAAGCTTGAAGGCAACACCACCCGCTGAAATGTACCCTCTCACACCGAGTTCAACAGCAAACTCACTCTTTGCGATGCTCTGCGATACTTTTGGACAACGGAGGGCTGGAATGTGTTGTCAGTTTGAGAGGCCGCAGGGGATCTGCGCTGGACGGTCGCACGGGAATGTGACTGAGTAAACCAAGGCTGTCAGCTGAGGTCACTGGGGTGGGCTGGTGTAACCAGGGGCTGGGAGTATTCTGTTAACACCAACCAAAACAAAAAATAAAATCACATTTCAAAATAATCATGGGACCACAAGGGTCACTGCATCAAGTCCTACACAAAGATCAGAGTGAAATAATGGATTTCAGTATGAAATCATACCTAGTAAATAAAATCTAACATTTAAGTCACTTTTTTGATCAACTGGAACACACAATTGTACTCCCTCTGGACTCGCAGCATACAAAACAGTTTATACATTTCAGAAGCGTTCTTAGAACCATTTAATTTTCAAGTACTCAGGATGAACAGTTAATTCTAGAACAGCATCTCAAGTTCATCAAAATTAACAAACCAGTGACAGCCTGACAACACTTAAGTTCAGTTATTAGTAAGAAGACCACAACTGCTTCAATGAATTGCAAGAAGTATTTCTTTGAAGATACAAATATGGCTTAATATTTCAAGCAGATAACTTCATCTGCAGCTTTATGACAAATCTCAATATAAGGGCTATAAGTAACTCCTTCCTGGATGTTTCTTTCCTCCCCCCAGCCAAATGATTATGATTATCCTAATTAATCTGCTTTATTTAGCCAGGCATTTTTATTTGGTATGACAATCACCATCACACTACTAAATCATAAATGTACACACCTGCCACACTCTGCAGCGTGGTAAAGACATGGTACACACAAGTTTGTGCTCTGTACCTAAATACTCCCAAGGTGGGCAAAACCAACCTCCTTGTGTACACACACAGTACTAAGTCTTAATTTATGAAACGTTTTTTTAATCTACTACTTTGTTAAGGTTCTCTTTCTTCTCTCAAAGTTGTCTAAGAGCCTGCAGGAAAGACCGAGAGCAGCTCTCTGTCTCTCCCCTTTCCCTCCCTCTTCTGCTTAGGAGAAGTGTGTGCAGCAGTGTGGAAAAGCAGGGCACCCTGTCCAAGTGGGACTCATGTGCTGGGGACAAGCCAAGAAGGGGGACTGGGACAAGAGTGAGTAGCGCTTTCATGTGCACCCCAAAGCATCTTGGTGCTGCTCCATCCTCACCAGTCCGTCCCCCTCCTTCTCCCCAGACTTGGCAACTCCCAGTCGGGAACTGCTGCAGCAGAAGGAGAGCCAAGAGCTCTCATGACACACGCACACAGCACAGGATAGATCTGCAGGTGCAGAACTTTGAAGTTCTGATTTCTGTATTTTTGAATATTTAAGCAACCGCTTGGGTTTGTGCGAACAGTTTTAGTGCACACGTTTCCTGGGCCAGGAGTTCCCACGCTGTGGTGTTCCCACGAACAGCCTGTAAGCTGCATTAAAGTATTATGCAAAGAAGGACTGTCACCTTCTCCCTAGAGGAGCCGGAGAACATCTGCCTGAGCACCAAGCATTGCTCAAACAGCTTTGTGACTCCACCTGCACCATCTATGGCCCAGCCCAAAGGTAGGAGCTGCCACAGCCACCCGTGGAGAAAGGTGGGCTTGGGGCACACTTCCCTCAGCTCACAGACACGGTTCAGCCCTGAGCCAAGGGTGGCTGCTGCTGCTGCTCTTACAGCTGAAACACAGATCCCTTTCTGTGATTGTGGCATCCATGCAAACCAACCTCAGAAACGCCCATTCTGGGTTTCTAAGAGCTATTTAAAAAAGGCCTCCAGTGCAAGAGCCAGGAGACAAGTCACCACAAGACAATTGCCACATATCAACATAATTAAAAAGCTACGTGCCTCGGTATGCAAGGCTGCATACTTCAGGTAGCCAAAATGAAAACAACGTCTATCATAAGTTCTTTAAAATGGACTTTAGTATGGGGTGGAGCAGGCAGCAACATGAAAAGATAAATCCACCTATAGTTTTCTCTAAGGCTTTTTGTCTCTGCTGCATTTGACTTTATCACATTTTAGATCAAACCTACTTCATATTACAAGGCCAACTCAAACTGACTGTTTTGGGAAAGACTTAGCCACAATGGTTTGGCTTTTTTCTCAAGAATAAGTATGGGGAAGAATAGCTTTCCCCATGATGAAAAATAAAAAAGTCTTTATAACCATTCAGGAACTCCAAGCTTTGCCACAAAGGCTTACAATTTGGCAGAAGGACCACTGTCAGCGACATGCCTTTTGTGGTCCCTGTGAAAATCTGCCCAAATTAGGCCAAGTTGTAAGCCTCTGATGATCAGCGTGCACATGCTCAGTGGAGATTTGATTGAAGCTGGCAGTAAAGCTCTCCAAAGTTTCTGTCTGCACTACACATGCTTCATCTTACACTATTTCTCTGAGGTGCCTGCAATGAGCATGCCATATCCCAAGACTGCAGGAGCTGAGAAAACTTTTCCTGTAATTGCCACGTCTGCCTGCCAAACCCCGCCGCCGCACTGGGCGAGAGGCTGAAAAACACAAACCATGTCTTCTGAGACTTCAGTGGCTGTACTCAGCAAACAGACAGAGGAATCACCCTGACTTGAATACAGAAGAGTAGAAAACAGATGGGAAGGCAGGGATGTATGTCAACAGGAACAGAAGGGGAGAAAAAGATACGCTAGGAGAGGGTACACAGATAGGTGTAAAGACAAGAGAAGCGGGTGTAAAGTGCAAGAAAGATTTATAAATGCTAGAGGGTTACTCTTCAGAACTTCTGCCTCAGTCTTTTGCCACTACTTCGGGAGCATACACAAAATTTCACTATGAAGACAACTGTCTTACCTCTCCTAGTGTTTCACTTACACAATGGTTTACACAGTTTGAAGTAGCAAATATATACCCAGTGAACCTGAGGTCCCAAACTAGCTGGTTGACCTCACCTGCTCATGATCTAAAATCAAACATTTCCTCTTTCTTTAGAAGTCTTCGGAAATCAAGGTGTGGGAAAAGTCCCTGCTCATATCCACCCTGAGACAACAGTTACTGCTGGAGTTCCATTCCCAGCTCTCTGCCTACTCAAAAAACCCACCATGACAGTACACTTGGTGTGACGCAAACTACCACATGTGGGAGACACCAGGCCCAGCTAAATACATCATCAAGAAAAGATCTCAACTTACCCTTCTCAAGGAAGCCTCCGTGTTAACAGGAGTTTCTGGGTGGACCCATTTGGAGGAGGGTAGACCGAGTCCTGAGTAAGCATGTGTTCCGTTTGGATACTGCCAAATAATTGGATAAAGCCCTAGCTGATTATAGGAAGCAGAAGGATGAGCTTGTCCGAGAAGATGTGGAGACTGGTGTTGTAACATCTGTTGCTGCTGCTGGTGCGCTAATGCCAAATGGCTTAAGCTGCTGGCATGAGCAGTCTCTAGTCGCGGGTGGGCACCCAGCAAGGAGGCAGCAGGCACTCCGGGCAACACTGCGGGGAGCAGATGAGGGTGATGGACGGAATGGTGGGAGGCGCTACTAAGGGGGTGAGTGTTAATAGCGGACAAGGGAGCCTGAGCTGAAGACCCAGCGAGCAGATGGGATGAACCAGTTAATGTAGGATGATGAGCATTTGGATTTAAACAGGTTCGGTGGGATGAGGAATGCAGAGGATAATTATGTTGATGCAAATAAGGTGAAATGTGATTAGTTCCTGTTTCTTGTCCAATCAGAGTGGGGTCCCTGTACACTGTGAAATGTTCATTCTTGTCAATGATAAGAGGACTTTTAGTAGCTTCTAGAGCACTAACTCTAGCTGGAACTGGATGAAAACTAGACCTAGGCAAATCATGATCAGTTTTACTGGCTGACCTTGTTAATCCAGTAGCATGGCTGTTTTGGGAACTAACCTTAGACTTCACAGTATCGGAAGATTGGGTGAATTTAGGCTTAACATCAGGTGACTTTGTTTTAGGATGATCAACTGAAGCACTAGATTTTGACTTCACAGAATCGGGGGCTGGACTTTGTTTACGCAGTTTACTCTCTTCTGCTAGAGAAGCTACATTTAACGAAGACACAAACGAGCCATACTGCACTTTCTCTTTTTCAGAATTTAAGTGTTCATTTACTGGCAATGCTTTTACAACCCCAGGTTGTATCAAATCCGTTTTAACAACACTGCTAACCCAACTCTGATCAGCTTCCTGCTTTCTTGCTTCAAGGAAATTTGCATTTGCAAACTGCTGTTTTAAATCACTGCTGTGAGATTCTATTTTCTGAACCGTTTGCAAACCAAAGGTACTTGCAGCATTATCCTGGTTCTCCTTTTCAGAGTTGTTTTTATTAGTAACGTCAACAACACACTTTGGAGTAGGAGGTCTGGGTAAAAACTGCTCATTTTTTAACTCCGCAGTATGATGTTTTTCTGCATTACACTCTAGAGCATGTGCATCCTTGGCATTCTGCTCGTAAGGTGTTGGCTGCTCTCCTGCATGGAGTGAAGATTTTTCCTGCTGATCCAAGACTGATGACTTCAGCCTTTCTGCCTCTTCATGGTTTTTATCCTCCTGTACTTCATCCCAAGGAGACCGTCTATCCGTTAGTGTCTGTTCTACACCCTCAGTAGGTTGAGATTTTCCTTCTTCCCCATTTATCTTTGAAGTTTTCTTGCTTTTTAACTCATTTTCTGAATTTTGCTCTGAGGATGAATCTGTTAATCTTTTATTTGAAATTTCCGAGTCACTGCTTTCAGAATAATCTGAGATATTGTCTGTCCGCAGTCTCTTCATATTTAACTTTTTTTCATCCTCTTCAGGTTTCCTTCTTTTGTTAAGAAAGTGTTTATTTTTGGTTTTGGGGTTTTCTGTAAAAGATAAAAACATGTCTATCACATTTTCAGCCTAACACAGTTTTAAGAAGCTCTCCCTCCCTTTCCATTAACTGCTTTTACCTCCGCGACCTATATAATCGTATCTTTCGTCTTTCATCTTCTCTTCATCAGGCATGCTGCTATCAGAGCCTTTCCTCTTATTTGGTCGAGTATTCCTCTGTTGCTGGTGCTGGTGAGAATTCTGTTTTGGTGCTGCAGTTTGGGAATTCATTGCTGGTCTGGGACTATTTGCTTGTGCACGTGTATAATGACCCTAAAAATAATTTGTGATTAATGGACTTAAAAATGCAATGTTAATTAAGTGTCTTTAAACATGTATTTTTAACATTCTCAATATACAAAAATACTTAGGTAAAAAGATAAATGTATCTACGTGAACTGTGTTGCTGTTCTGGTTGGAACGAGACCGTCGGCGTGAAGTGATGCCAATATTTTCACCTTTCAACAAAGAGTGAACAACATCATCTAGAAAGGTCATCTGAACCATAGAAGGATCAACATTCTGAGGTTCTAACACCTGGTTTGTGAAGAAAAAAAGAAAGAGAGAGAGAGAGAGAGAAAATAACAATCAGCAGATGTTCAGACAATGCCCAATCTGTATTTTCTGTATCAATGTTCACCAGTCTATTTTGTGTGCTAAAGACTAATCAGAGAAAAGCCTACTTAATCCTGACAAGCAGAACTGACATATGACACAACAAAGGCTGGGAACAGTGTCAAACTAAAGCAAATGTGTCTTTACTTATCACTGCAACTTTTTTTTTTTTAAAGAAAAAGGACTCCACCACCACTTCCTTCCCTCCCTTCCCTGACCTGCAAATTTGAGATGAAACTGAGTTATTCACAGAATAACACCTAAGTAGTAATTATGATATAGAAGCATTTTATAAAATTTATTTCATATACTATAAATTATATTGCAAAAGCACATTACAGTATTGCCTCCAACAGAAGCAAAACTGCTGCAAGAAGGGAACCAAAACGACTGGAGACAAAAACTCTAAAGACTAGTGTTACACAAGTGAGGGAGATCATAAAGTATGAAATGCTAACCAGATCTTCAAAGAATGTGGCACAAAGTGAAAAGATAGCACGTGGGGAAAATCAGTTAGAGAGAATTAAGGGAAAGAAGGTACTAGACTAGCCTTAAGTTTTTATTGTCACACATGATTATGTCAGTCATTTCAAGGCAGACAGGTCATTCTGTATATTACCACTGAGTAGTAGTATGAATGTAGAGCCATTACTCCACTCTCCTGAAACAGAATTCATTACTGCCACTAAAACACCAGTATTAATTCTTTTCGTAACATCAAAATCGGAAATAAAACGAAAACCTCCCACACTAAATATAAATTAGGGCTGTAGTAAACGCTTAATTCAACAAATTGCGGAAAGCGGCTAGTTCAATTACTTGGAAAAAGTAATTATTACTGCAGTGCTAAAAGATTTCATTGTTGAGAAAGAAATTCCCAACAGAACTGACAGGGAAGACCAGTTCTTAAAACCAGATTGCTTCACTTCAAAGACTTCCCTAGTCAAGTAGTAATAGCAGAAGAAACTGTAGGACTGGTATTAACCATATCACTGCACAAGCACTCAGCTCCAGGAGGGTTTAACCGCTGGCCCAGTGCAGTTGTGCTGCAGTTTCAGTGCAGTGACACCCTCACCCTGCTGGAACCAAACAACTCCGTGTGTTTCTGAGTACCAGCAGCAGAAATTCAGACCTCCCCATGCGCAGTTTGCTCGTAGCTTGTTTTCTGGGTATCATCTACCAAACTCACCTGGTCATTCATAACAACCATAGTGCGCGTGAAGAGATCATGGTGAGTGATGATGCCAGTGAACCACTGGGTGGCAGAATCCTGTCTGTACACTCTCACCCTATAACCATTTAAGGAGTACGGACCTTTGGAAGAGGAAGAAATAAAAAAGCCATTGAGGAATTAAGGAGGTGGGGGGAGGGGGAAGGCATACATGGGTTTCCTGCCTGTTTTGTTTTTTAAACTTCACAGCAAACATACAGTGCGCATGGCACGGGAAGTAAACCACAGCCAATTTTGGTACATCACTGCCTGTGGATTTTACTTGATTTAGGAAGACATTTTGAAATGTAAATGGTACATACAAGTATGCTTTAAGGTCAATTCAGCTAACATTTTCAACATACAGTTTTCTTATCTTAACTAAATCTTTCTGCAACCATGATGACACATGATGGGAAAACTCCTGCCTACAAACAGCAACCACAGAAAAGTAATCTGAAAGGCTAGAAAGTGGCAGCAGCAGGTTATACAGAAGCTATTTAACAGGCTAGTCACATGCCCAGCCACTTTGCTGGTGAAAAGATTTACATCTTGGTGGTTAGGCTCTGCATCTGCCAAGTCTTTCCCATAAGTGACCACAGAGTTTCTCTCCATTACAGCAGGCAGGAAGGCAGTCGAGTGATCCCGTGCCTGCTATGGCCACATGGAACACTCAAGCACACACGGTATGAAAGACTTCAGCTCCTGTTTTCAGACATATCAAACACAAAGAAACCTCACACACTTTGCAAAGGTCTGTTTAATTCACCTCCAAATGCCCAACAGGCATACGTAAGTAGTATGATACAGTACCTACTTTGGAGTCTGTTTCAAGACACAGAAATTGAGATGCAACAATTTTATTCATGTTCAGTGTCTCATTTGATCACTGGGACCCTAAGCTTCATCACACTTGATGTTTATACAGCATTTTGTATGACCAAGAAACCCTGCCACTGAGTTCAGTTCCAGCTACGTGGGTTTTGCAACTTCTGCAACCAAACCCCAGGCACACAGGAAGGGAAGCAAAACCAATCAGTAACAACCTACAAACAGCCTAGCTTAAATGATTTAAGAGTGCTTAGCTGCTGAACCACACAGGCAAGGCCAGAATTCCCCTGTCTTTCCTAACGATCATTTTTTCCAAGCCCTGCCCAGTACATTAAGCAAGCTCAAACATCTGCAGCAAACAGGCCAGGGACCTCGCAGGTGACAGCTTTCTCTGGTAAAAATTAGCCACGTTCACACAACTGGGTCCAGTATACCCTCTGCACATGACTGTGTGTGACATAAAGACTGTTTTTAATGTCAACATTTGAGAGATCAAGAAAAGTGCAAAAGTAGTAATAATTTAGCCATTTCCAAGCGGTCTTAGGGTTTAATTTTGGAACCTCAGCGAGGCCTTCTGAAATACCTTTTGCATGTGATTGTCTAGGTTTTAAAACTAGCTGGGAACAGAAACACCCTTCTCACCACCATCCGCATCACTCACGGCACAGATGAAATCTCGAGACCTGAACCCCCTGAGCTGCCCCTGGAGTGTTTCTCCACACACTCAGCTGCACAGAAATGTGCCAGCACAGGCACTGCCAATCACACAAACGTATGGGCAGGAAAAAGAGGAAGAATCTACAAGCTTACGTCTCACATTCCTGGTCTTGGACCAGACGGGGTTCCCGTGGGGACACACTTCCTGATGGCTTCTCTCCAACCCTTACTCCATATGCCCCTGCAAAATGCCTTCAGTTCAGCTCCCACACTTCTGGCTGCCTGACCCATCCACACTCTCCACATCTTGAACTTTTAATGGCTGTCCCAAAGCTCTGTCTTATTCAGACAGTCTCAGTAAAATGTTGCCTCTGTCTCTGTGCAGATTTGCCATTCCTAATTTCCTATCCCAGCTCCTCCTCTCTTGCATCCTACTGCTAACTGCACAATGATTTTCAGTCTCTTGTATAACCAGAACCAGCCTCTCCCCAGCTTCTTGTCTCATTTTAGCATTTAAGATTCCAGGCCCTTGGCTTCAAAGTCCTTTCCCAATCTTCTCAGCTTACAAGCTCCATCCTTCCTTCTCCAACAGATTCCAGCTTCTCCTACTTCTCTGCACTGACCCAGTGCCAATTTCTTTCCTCTTACTCCTTGTTCTAATCTCTGTCTGTCCTTCATCCCAGCTGTTATCCTATCTATTTTTAAAAGTGACTTTATCTACCTTTTAAGAACAGAGGGTTGGGGTTTTTTCTTACGTGCTGCTGGGGTGACAGGAAGAAGGAGAAAGATTAAACTGCAGTCACACGACACAGGCCAGCTCAGCTCCAGCCCAGCCCAGCCACAAGCAGCCATTACAGGAAAAGCCTGGCTTTGTTTCCAGTCCCTGGCTGAATCACGCTTAGCTACACATTGTTGAAAGACCCTGAGCAGTACTATGAGGAAATATGTTCAGGGTTGAAGCACACTCAGTGTTTCGAGAGGATTATTATACACTCAGCCTGAGATTGTAGTGATGATAAATCTAATCGGAAGAAAAAAAATCAAATATTTTAATTGTTAAAAATCAAAGACACTTCACTATGTTCCCCGAACTGGTTTTATTTGTCTCAAAAGCTTTCAACCTGGCCAAGTCTGGGAGGAGTCTGGGGTTTTTTTTGAAACAAGGAATAAACTACTTTCCTGCCAAAGCTACAATCTCTACTGCAAAGCATGCTGCTGTGACTGCTGCCCAAAGGAAAGGTTATATATGGGCCAATTTTTTACATTAGTCTCATTCTTGTAAATAATTGGATCGGTTTCGACTAAAATTCTCCCTCCTCAAACTGGTATGTTTCTTTTCAAACATTTGGAATCCGATTTTAATGGTTTTATCCAACCCTCCTCTTTCTTCAGATAAACTGCATTTTAACTGTGATAGTCAAAGTAGAAAATACTAAGTTATGACATGAAGGTCTCAGCATGACAGACAACAAGGAAAAGGCTAAAGATGTTGTAGAGGATGAAGTAAGAGAATATGGTAATAACCTTAACAGATGTGTCTAGACAAGGCAGAACTGAAAACGTTTAAATTGCAGGGAACAAGAAAATGGTAATAATGGAGAAGGTGAAGCAAACCATACAAGAGAGGGGAGGAGAAGAGAAGGATAACAGGAGTAGATCACAGCAGCTGGCACTGCCAGAGGGCTGTCTGTGAGCCACCGCAAGGGCTGTGCCAAATGCAAAGTCTCCATGACCAGGAGCAGATTATGTCCTGGGAGAATGTGACAACAGTCCCTGCTGCCTGACCAACACCCCCTGGAGCGGAGGTGGTGGCACTGCCAAGGGCCTCGTGGCTGGCACGTCACTGCCCCAGGGAGCGCGTGTCTCCTCAGGTCACATATCACACTAGGGGAGCAAGTGCATTTGAACTGCAGCTTCTCCTGAGATGAGGGAAACTGCTCTGCAGGGATGTTTGGATTAGATTCATCTCAAGATACTCTGCATTTGGGCACTTCTAAGCACAGGAACATCTGTTTGAGAAATTATACAGATAAAGACAAAAATACAGTTCCTGGAACGATGGGAAGTAAATGAGTTGTGTGGATGGTGGGCTTGCAGTCTCATTTAAATGATAATTTCAATATTGCTGGGGTTTTGCTCAAGAATTGATTCTGTACCAGTGTAACAGAGCCCTTTATAACTGTCTTATTATTGTTACTCTAATGAAATACAGTTAACAAGCTCAAGTTTAGTTTCCATTTCATATAGCCCTCCTAATCGATTTCGCATGACCTCTCAATCCAGTTTTGGCTGCAAATTTCATCAACAGATTACTAACTTGTGTTGCATCTGAAAATATCAAAGTAAAATCTAAAATGACTAACACCAACATACGAACTTATTATACACAGTTCCACATGCTGCTTTTTCAGCATCCTTTTTCCGTGGCCCGTAAGAATAATCACATCTAGTCAAATTAGAAACTCCGCAGAAGGAAAAGTTTTTTACTGGAACTTCAATAATAAACTTACCATATTCCTTTGGTCTTCTGATCTTAGTTTTATCAAAGAAACCAGACAGCAAGAAAACCTCAGAACCATCCTCAAATTATCTGATTATCTGATTATTTACTGCTTCCCTCCCAATCTTCATTTATAAAATGACTGCTTAAGCATTTTTGTTCTGAAACTGCTTTACTGTTTGCCTAGGGATTTTAGCCCAGACTGCAAAGGATAGTTTCTGCCTCCAATTTTAGGAATGCCTCTGAAGAGCTGCCTGAAAGTTAATGAATATATTGCCAATGCAATAGTATTTTCATTATCAGCAAGGTGGAACCAAAATTATTTCTCCTAACTCATATTAGTTTTCTTCTAACTTGTATCTACAGTTTAAATATTCTCGTATACAGCATTTGTTGCAACCTTCCAGCATTAGACTCGAGTTACAAAATCGTGATTTGAAAGGCACTTTTCAGTCAGGGGGTGAGGATGTGGGATGGGGATCTGAAAGTATTCTTCATCTGTGACAGAACTGTGAAGAACTACAAGCGCAGACAGGTATCTGAGAAGTTATCACACATAACAATAACACTACAGAGTACAGAACAGTTTTAAACATGCCAAAATGTGTGTGGTTGCCATTCATACACACTATTTCCAAAACAAACTTTATAAAATATCTATGTTCAGACTAATGATATTCAGCTTTTGCTGTAAACAGTAAAACATCAAACAAGTTAAGAACAGTCTGAAGCAGTCACCAACAAGCTTCTTACACAGTCTTGTTTTCTTGTATTAACAAATACTTCCAAAAAATAATTTTCAAGTTAGAAATATATTCTCCATTATATCACAAATGCAATGGGATGAGTCCCACACAAGTAATGGCCTTTAACTAGCTAACACAGAATATAAATAACACAATTTCCCACATAATTACCTTGCATAAAAATCTCCTGAACCTTTTGTTCCTTTACCCAGGCTTTTACCTCCTCATGTAACTGCGGGTTATCCCTGAGAACTGGGTTTAGACTGTCTACGTCGTCCTAAAGTAGAGATTAAAAAAAGAACCATATGTTATGTTTACTTGTAACATTTTTGTTTATTTTTCTAAATGTATTTTTAAAGTACAATATTAAGTAGTTAGATGCTAATTTTACTGATTGCCTACAACTCCCTGAGTTATTTTTAGGAAAAAACTTAAAAGCACAACATAGCGTTTAAAGTTATTTCCTGGGAACACGGTATGTCAGATCCCACATGTGGCCAGACTTGTAAGCTATTAATAGGATCACACTTTCATAAATACTGTCTTACTACAAGCTAAAAATGCCCTCTAAAGACTTCAGTGTTTACAGGTATGCACAAAGACTTGTTTAAATAATCATAAAATTATTTAAAAAAAACCAAACTGTTTTCCTTATCTGTAAAATTTAATATGGACATATTGAGCATAAGCAGAGATACAAATCCCACAAATATAATGCATAATGCATAGGCCGTATTTTAAGAGAAACAAGCATTCTGAGAGAAACACCATTGCTGATTTTCAAATATGTTGGTCTTTGTTAAATAGGTCACTTCAAATAAGACATTTTCATTTCTATTATATTCGGTTCTCCTGGAAAAGATTCTTTTTCACTATTTGGTAGAACATCATCTGGGAAATATTCATTGGCACTGTCCTCCTAACAAGAAAAAATTAGGCACAGAGATCTGGTTCGTATCCTTGCAAGCATGGCTTAAATCACCACCCATCTTTTGACTCCTAGAACACCTATTTCTCTGCTTCAGAGCAAACTTGCTATTTCTGTCTTTCAGGCTGTGGCAGAGAAAAAAAGCTGCACTGCAGCCTGGAGACTCCTCATGCAGAAGATGGCCTCGGAAATCCGTGAGCGGCAGGAACACTCATTTGTACCAAGAGAACTTCAGACAGATAAATAATGAGAGCAATTCTCCACATACAAAATGTAAAATGTTTTATCAGTACTGCAGCTGAGATCAAGCAATTTCTTTCCTTGATCTCCAACAAGTTCCTTGATGTTTCACAGTTTATTTTGAAGAGTTCCAGCCACAGAATACAAAGATATAAGTAACACCCTGTGAATCGT
The DNA here is from genome assembly GCF_022539395.1 of Myiozetetes cayanensis. Lineage (NCBI taxonomy): Eukaryota > Metazoa > Chordata > Aves > Passeriformes > Tyrannidae > Myiozetetes > Myiozetetes cayanensis. Next base: position 31,269,517 of record NW_026086605.1, read on the forward strand.
GCATTGCTGCCAAGCCCCTCCAGTGACACAAAGCAATTTCTCTCTATTCATCTGGATGAGATTGTTCTTGCTAACCCATTATCACAGGGTATCTATTTCAAATTCAAAATTCACTTCCTGACACTTTGGGATTTGCTGTGCTCCACTATGGAGAATTCATCGATTCTTCGGCTGTTAATTACTCTCTCTCTTCATTCTTTTGCAAAGGATACAGCCTTGGATCCAGAAGAAACAGTCAAGATGACCATATCAATACACGTAAAGTGGAACAAAGTGAAGGGAAGATCAACAAGACCTCTACCCCAACCAGGTTAAGTATGTTGCTGGCATTACCAGAGGCACACGAGGGTCACAACTAAAATTTATTCAAGGATGGCCTCTCCCGAGGCAATCTACAAAGAGTAGAAGCTACAAAGCTATTCTGCCTACTTGTGCACTGATCCTACCTACAGAAGTAACCCCACCACTGGAAAGAAAGAGGGGATGATTTGCCAGGGGAACACAACAGACCCTGGAACTGGAGTTGTGTGATGATCACTCATCTGTGCTCCTTCCTATGAACTCTTTTCACAGCAGCTGCAAGAGGTTCCTGCAATAAAAATTTCCCCTCTCAGATCCACAAGCATTGAATCTGAGTAACAGACCCCAGGCACTGCAACACTGAGAGTCTGGATGATTTACAAATGCAGTTAATATGCAGATCTTGTACACTTTGAATAATTCCCTCAGTCCCATCTAAGAAGATTTGTATCTTCATTTTGAGACTTACACGTTTAGGTACCATGAAGTCAAACCTGTTACTCTTAACATTATACTACTTCCATGAGTTCTTTATATGAAGTTTTCGAGTCTCTATGTCATCTTAAGCTACTTTTGATTTGTTCCCTGAAGGCAACAGACACTGCTGCTTTTCTTTTTTTAGATTTCACATCCTTCCTAAGCATCTTGGCCTTCTTTGAACTTGACACAGAAGATACTGGCCCATCCTACCTATAGTACATTTGAACCTTTTCTGCTCTATCTCCTAATTCAGATGTATGACATCAGTACCTTGGTTGAGTGCTTCATGTGAACACTTAGAAAGGAGACTGCAGAGTCCATTTTGTACTTATTTCCTCACTCTTGGTGAAAGCTGAGTTCATCTCAAAGATGAGCTACAAAAGGCACAAGTGAGGTCACAGACCCATTACACAAACTGCATGCAGATATGACTGGGATTATCAAAGAGAACCCAGAGGTTTTAAATGCACACACAATACACATTTAACCTATCAATCATGAAGAGAGGGGGAAGATACTAATAGAACAAGATTTCTGAAATCTCAGAAAAATTCTGTTCTTTTATGCACATATATCCAGGGAAAAAAGTGTGCGTGTCGTGATTGACCTTTTCCATCTTTAATCTTAAATCTGAAATCCAAAACTCAGGAAATTAATTGCATAATGTATTAAATTGTAAGACAGTGGCCTTAAGCACACCATTTCAGCATACACCACAAACTTTGGCAAAAGCAGGGAGACACGGGGTGAAAAGCAAGGCTTATGACTTGCCATCTCTTCCCTCGTTTAGCACTGAAGACAAGCAGATAACTAACTCTGCAGTGCACAGTCCTTTTCCTTTCCCTGTATTTACACTGCTCAAGAACAATTACTGTCTAGAGGTTTGAACCTTGGCAATTGTGACCTTCAGTTTTCCTCTCCTCCTTGGTTGAAGCAGCATGATTGACAGATCCACAGATGATGTAAATGCCCTGCAGGACTTTCCTCCAGACTTTTCCTCATCTGAAAATTGTTTTACCAACAGAAGTAAGTATGGTACCCTCTCCTAGACTAGTTTTTCCGCAAGTCCTGGAACACCTCCTCCAGAAGGATGTTAATACTGGTTTGAAATTCTCATGCAAATCAGGGTGCAAATCAAAGAAATGGGACTGCTATATTCTTCAGATCTGCTGCAGGAAGCTCTTTATGTACTCCATGTGGCAGTGTCCTCTGCTCCACAAATGACTCTATACAACTCTGGGAAGAAGACAAAGGGTGTATGGGCTACAAAGATATGGTTGAGATAATCCCTCCTGCCCCTCTGAAAGACAGTCACATGAAGCAATGTGACTGTCAGAAGCTTGCCAATCTATGACAAGTTTTTTACATCTTTGCTGCTATTCTTCCTTCTTTCTAGATCAAAAGAGGAATTCACTTCTGGTGGACTGGACTTCAAGTTTAATTATCCAAAAAACTGGGTCAGCTGCATGTCTCTCTAGGTGATCATTCTCACATACTGGGGACATGCCTGACACCACAAAGAAGTCCCAAGAAGTAGAGAGAATGACATTTTCCCACGTAACAAAGTGATCCTGTGTTTTTCTGAATGTATCTGTTCTTTCTTCTGGTGCAAAATGATACAAAGCAGGTTGAAACTACAGACAATACCATCACAGGTGAAGATACCACACTGCTCTAACCAGCAAGTAGAAATTTTTGTTCAGAGAAGTAATTTCGGAGATCTTATTCAGACAAAAATAATTTAGCATTCAGAGTCACAGATGAACAAGTGCAGATCACTTACAATGCTTCAAAATTCCTTTAAGATCAAACAGGAATTTCAAAGACAGTACCCAGAGAAAAACAAGACAAAATCCAAATGCACAGAGAATTCTCCCACTCAAGCCACATCCACAAAAAAATACTGCCCAAGGCCCTGAGAGGTATCCCTGGATGAGCTGAATTTGTATTGCCCGAAGACCATACAAAGTGCCTCTGAAAGGCTCAAACCACCACAAGCTCCTTTTCCATTTTGGGCAGCCAGGCATGATTGTGGTGGGAACGCCCACACATTTCCACAGCTCTCTACCTTCCCCACAAGACTTGAACTATTGAAGCAAGATGTTTTCCTCAGCATTTTAAAATACTTCTCCAAGTCCTTCTTCAAAACCTTGAGGGGTAGAAATGAGTTCACGGAGAGACGAAACCCTGGAGGCAAAGAACAACAGTTGGACTGTTTGATTCCAGTGATGCTCCCACCTCCAAACACAGCCTGCATGCTGCTTATAGGAGGGTACAGAAACTCTGGTCAGCTGTCAACTCTCCATTTTCAGTGAAGGAGAGGAGGAGAACTGACAATATGCATTCCAGGTAAACCAATTCTAGAAAAACAGTGGCTTTGGGAGTAAAAAGGCTTAAATCAGAGCCCTGAAGACAAAGTCTCAACACCTGTCACACACTAGGAACCTGCAAACGTTTATTTGGGAAAGCTCCTTCCATGGAGCTTTCCACAGCACCTCTGCATTTGGCTTCACACATCAAGGACATCTTTTTAATATCAGTAGGAACTCATTTCAGCTAGTGTTTTACAGAGAAAGACTAAGGAGATTTTGCAGTCCTCACAAAGGTCAACACCACATTAGTCCTCACCATCTGTGGCTTAATTAACTATAGCTTCCTCTGGCTGCTTAGAGGTTTTCTGATAATTTAGGACACGAATTAGATGAAAACTAGTACATAACCAACTTGACAGTCCTGTTTACAATGTTTACACAGTATGCACTGCACATGGAAATAAGCATTTTGTTAGTACTTTAATGGTAGAGGGACCACATTTAAATTGAAACCATGCAAATGAAAAACTCAAGAGATCAAAGTGTCAGAAGCCTGAACCTTCAGTGTTGTTGGTTCATAACTGAGTGTCTGTAAAACGAGCCCCCCACTCCTTTTTTTCCTTTTTGCACCAAATAATTTGTACAACTGCATGGAGCTTCAGAAATTAAATTTCAAAACTGCAGTGTGAAAAACAAGGTACAAGACAGGCCAACACGTCCCTACCAACTGTCACAACAGTCTTCAGAGAGCAGTGGCAGCAAAAAGCACTTTTTAAAATCTACACTGTTGAGAATTCATACTAGTCTTCTAATGCCATTTTTAGAAGATGATTTTCTCCCACAAAAAAAGATAAAATGTCGTACCCACACCCAGCCTCAAACACATCCACACAAATTTTTACTCCTCATTTGAAAGGACGTCTGTACAATTCTCTTTTTCTTTTCATTTCTTCATAACCAGTAAAATCCCTTTATTTCTCTCTCTCTCACTGATTGTGCCACCTGACACATGTGATTATATCACTGATCTGTAATCTCTTTTACTGATTATAATTTTTAACAAATCTTCCATCTGATTGTCCTCGACATCAGAGTGAGCAGGGAAAAAACCCACGCAAAACAGAAGTGACACAAAATGTAGACAGGCAGAACACCAAAGACATTAACAAGAACATCACCTATGAACTGGTAGCATTGCTCTGCCACACTAGCAAGGTTTTTTTTCCAGCGGCAGAAGATGAGAATTTAACTAAAATAGAGAAAACCTGGCAGTAACTGACATCCCTGAGGGTATCACCAGGCAGGCACTCCTGCTGCCACACACACCACACCAAAACTTACAGGGAAATAATCGAATTTAGATGAGTCTAAACACAGATCTTCTGTTGCTTGCCCCATTTCTAGACACACAAGCACGCATAACCCCCTGGTAAAACAGTATATTCCTTATTCCCTTCTGACAAGTGAAAGGCTACCCCAGCTGCCACATTGCTGCAGCTGGTGGGCAGGAGGTCAGAGAGGCCCCGGAGGCTGCAGGGCTGTGCTGTGCTGAACAGCCACACCAGGAACATCTTTCCAGAGGGAACAGCTCCGGGGACACATTGACCTGACCCTCCGCGTGGCCCTGCAACCAGGGCAGCCTCTCCCTCCCGCTCCAGGCTCCTCACCAAGGGCAACGCCAGCCACCAACACCGAGGCCAGAAAGGCTAGAAAGTTTTTTGGGGAGATCGTAACTTCCCAGTTTACCTTAAACGGCTTTGTCTGAGCTCAGAGAAGAGGCTTAGGCTTACCAGGCGACGCCAGCGCTTTCTATGTAAACCCAACCCACACTTGACCTATTTTCTGCTGTTCTGAGCGCACAGTCACAATTTACCTCATTCAAACCCGGCAGCTGCTGGGCTACATCTGAACCAGTTAAGTCAAGCTTGAAGGCACAGCCCTGACCCCTAAACCAGAAACAAAGTCGAGGCGAGGTCAGCGCTGCTCGCACGTGCGCGCAGGCACGGCCGCACGGCCGGCAGTGACGCTTGCCCTGCGTGCGGGCCAGGCCACGCAACCCGGACAACTAATCCCCACCCAACCAGGGGCTCCGCGTGCGCTGCTCCAAGGACAAGTGTTTATAGAGAGTTCAGACCACAGACGGTCAAGATGAGGGTTATTTTCAGTGTGTAATGACAACAACTATGCTTCTGCACAGAGAACTTAAAACTAAGAGGGGGGAAAAAGGATGAGGACTACAAATTTAGTGATTTTTCAACTGTCAGTAAACTTAACATCTCTCAGGAAAAGGTATCAATAATTTTTCTGCTGCTTCCCACTCTTCCCTATGCCTAATACTTCTCCCCATACACTCCTAACCCCTTCCTCATTTCATCTGTTCAACAATTAAAGAGTTGACACTGATTTTAAAATTTTAATTATCAGGTTTGAGAACTATGGGATCAGGGTCTGCATACACTTCTCCAAGTCATGATTTCAGGCTTGAAGGTGTCTCATTGCACCAATTAGTTCAGTTCTGGAAGAGTAACTCCTACTTCAAGAATACCAGAAAACTTCTATCAAAAATATGGAAGATTATCCTATGGAAAGATATGCTAAAGTTAGACCATAAACATACAGGAAAAAAATCTGACTCTTAGTCTAATATTCTCCCTGATTTTAACTCACAAACTCAAAAAAACAACACAGATATTTGCCTTCCTATGAAACTGTCAATGTCTCAGGTGAAATGGGCATGCTGTAAAACTTGCATTTAACAAGTTAGTTATTCTTGTGTCTGTAGATGATAATCTGGTATGGGAAGGCAGTGGGGAAATCAGAGCAGCACACAGGATGGACATGCAGCAGGGAAGCAAGCAACAAGCAATGGATAAACAAAACCAAACCTGGGCTGGGCAGATGTTGTCATAAAACAGCCTAAAAACTGCTCTAGTGACATCTACAATAGTTTTGCACTTGAAAATAGAGATTAAAAAAACCAGATGACCCTTATGCTCATGGGTTATGTTACTCATTCTGTGACAAGCTGGGTGGCTCAGAAAAGCAAACCCTCCCCCAGTGCCAGGCATCTTTTAGCATCTCACCTTAAGACTTCCCCAAACAAGCGGCTCCAATCCACAAACCTGGTGGGCTGTCAGCCTCCACCTGGAGCACTGTGCAGACTGACTGCACTACTTACCAGACAACGAATAAAGGTCAAGTCAACAGCACTACCCCATGTCCACCTTTTCTCTCATTGTGATGACACAGCCAAGCATTTGCTTTTCTATCATTTTCTACTGAATCACATTTCCTTCCCCTTTCTCACTGCCGGCTCCTCACATCTATCATCACCATCTCAGCAATATGCAACTTTGATCTAATTTTGTGGTTTATCTACTTGTAAAAGAAAACAGGGAGGGAGTACTGGTCCTACCCCACTCAGCCAGTAACTCCCAAGTCATGTGGTGATACTGGAACAAGCCTTTGAGTCACTAAGCAACTCAACTACCACTATGGGAAAAGAAACCTCAAAGTGCAGACACTTCCCTGGAGCAAGCAATTAGCAGAGCGAAGTCAATGCTAACAAGGAGAGCTGCTAAGTGAGTAAATTGGAGGAATCTCTTTTGTACATTGATATTAAGATTTAAACCAAGATCCCGACACCCCATGAATTCTGAACAGCTTTCAGAAGGTATCCAACAAGACCCAAATCACATGAGCTGACGGACAAGTTGTATGGATGGAGGTATCTTCAAGCAAAAAAGAAAGCACATTCTGTTAATCACCAGTAGCCTGGACTAGGGGAAATGAAGTCTAATGCACCCAGAAATCAAGCCAAGACATCAGCCATGCTCAGAGACTGACTTTACAGAAGACACATCCTACTTGCACCAGGGACAGCAGAGGTTACTGCTGGAACCAGCAGAGTTGGAAAGTTGTGTCCCACCACCATGGAAAATGACAGACTGGACAATTCCTCTCCTACCAGGGTAGTTACCTCCACCACCAGTTGCATTACTCAGCAGCACAAAAGTCCTGGATGTGAGCACTGATAACTAAGAGCTTAGTCTATTGAAGGGTAAAGATCTCTCAGAACTGTAAAACACTGCCCAGCATGTGGCAGTCTGATGGCAGATCCTAGAACCAACACCATCTTCTAGAAACATCCATCAGAGTGTATCCCTCTTGTGAATGACTCCCTGCTCTGTAATTTGAACTACCACCAGCAGTCACAGAGTTACCTAGTCTCTTCTGCAGATATCCTCAATCCTTTTTACTAGATAGGAACTCGAGGAACATACAATTTTCCAGCTCCTTTCCCCTATAACTCATGAGGATTATGGACATAATACAAATCCTTACAAAAAAAAAAAATTTTTTTAAACAATTTTTTTGGTCAAGTGGAAAGAATACATCAGATACCATCAAATTGTTCTTGAAACCGACTTTCAGTGGACTTTAGTCCACCACATTACTATTACATTAATGTTTTATTTTCAAGTGGTTTTCAGGGCTTTGATTAAGAATGCATAATACATACCAGTGTTGGCCCACATGCTGATAATATGAAAGTAGTTTAGAACAAACCTCATTTTTCTCACATTTTAGAAGAGTACCACTGTATTTCCACAGAACTTTTCTAAGTTAATTTCTAATAGAATTTAAGGCAGTGCTGCAAAGAAGTTGGAAAAACAATTAGTACATTTTCTTAAAGAATTTCATTCAGAAGAACAAACTTCTCTGGCTCCAGGAATACAGTGCAGAGACTCTCTACCCTTGGTCTGGCTGGGCATACAACAGCAAGCCCATCAGTGTACAAGTGTGGAAATGCTGCCTCTGCTCCAAGACAGTACCAGAAGCAATGCAACCATCCTCATGTGCTTTCTTTTCCAGCAGAGAGCTCCATCCTGACCTGCTGGAGCCATTTTAGGAATTTTCCCTATAAATAACAGAGGTCTGACCAGCTGGGATGTATATCATACTTGGATTAACACTACAGCTCTCTGCAACTCCAGAGAAAGCAGTGGCTGTGCCTTTTATAGAACTGATGAATAATGGTCCTGCTCAGAGGAAAGACTAAACTGCTAATCAGAAAATGGGGATGTTTCAGTTGTTGCTGTAATAAGTTCCTTGGGGTGGACTTAGGAAAGTCATTCAGTGTTTAAATTTGATACAATGCTCATCTATTTCACAATATTTTTCCATAGATAAATCTCACAGCACGCAGAACCAAAAAAAATTCTATTAAAGACATAATTCAAGATGAAACATCACTTGGGGAAGAAAAAAAAAAAAAAAGGAAGAAGAAAAAAGCACTAAACTCCAGCCACAAAGTGTTATGCACCCTGAAACCTGATTTAAGCTGATTTTACTGCCAGTAATGCTGACAGATACACTCAAAAGGGGGATACAGAGCAAAAACAGGAAGCCAAATTTTAATTCCATTCAAAAGACAGGAAATGTTTTCTAGATTGAAGAGGGGGAAGTGTCAGTATTTACAAACAATGGTAGTAAAAAACCTTTATAACTACATTTAATTATCTAGTATATTGTTAAAAATAAATGTAGTTTGATCAGGAAACACACTGTACATCAAGCCCTTTACAAAATTATTCCAATATCTAAGAAAATAGTAAGATTCATACTTGCTTTTAATTTTAAAAATTCAAGTTGGTATAAAATTACTTGAGTTTCTCCCCACATGTCTGTCCTGGAAAAAGAATTAGGTGCACACACCTGGAACTGCTATAGCTCTCAATCTCTAGTAACTGTAGCTTGCTGAAGGCTGTGGAGCAGTTCCCATGGAGCTTTAACCCCAGACTACAAATTATTACGTCTATTAGTTGTAATTTCAAAAATACATTTTGTAAGAGAGAGAGAGTGGCAGCCCTGAACAAAGGAACATTGTATCTGAGGGAGGAGTGAAAGCAAACAAACCCCTGAGCACTTCACCCAAAGAGCTACTGTGTTTATCAGTCAAGATAAGGCTTAATATGGTAAGAACACATTTCGATTAAACTCAGTTTCCCCCTACTTGAAATGCAGGAATGCCTGCTCTCTTCCAGCTCTGGGGACAGACTCCCATGAGTGCAGGAGTTCACCCTCATTCAGGGTTCCGAGTTCCCCAAAGCACTGAGGATTCCCAATCCCAACACACAGTAACTACTCAGGAAAGCAAGAACACACTGGCAAAGGAGCACCTGGTTATAATGTGAAACAGACTTCTCTAGGAGCTGACTTTGTGTCTGGATTACAGAAAAGCCTTGGTCAAGAACACCACATAAGAAAAATACTTTAAACTTTCCTTTTTTTTAATAGATCAAATGGAAATGTTAAGGACACAGAACCAAGGAAAGGTTCCCTTCTCTTACTACTGAGTGGTATTTCCCACAGACTTTTACTGGCAAAAAGAAGTAATCACTTGTGATCACAAACACAGGAAATTCCTTACCCAGAAAGACTGGATGGATTTGTAAATTCAGTAATCCCAATACTGGCTTTTGAGTAGTACCAAAGTACTTCAGTGAAAGGATTTGATCCTTGCCTTCAAAGAAGCAGCTAATTTTGTTCCATCTCTTCTGTTGTGAAATCCGAACTTTTAAATTATTTATTTCAATGCCAGCTCCTAGAGTAGGATTAATGAATTGACCATGATTTTTCAGAAATTGTAGGAAGAACATGTTTCTCTATGACAGTGGAAGAAAAACTCTTTTCCTATGGATTTGAGAGCCATTTCCATTGTAGCAGCCTCAGCTTATCCCAGGGATCTTCCCACAGCCTTCAGCAGTTCCCCCTGAACTTTCTCCCACCTGGAGGGGGCCACACTCCTGTGGCAGCTCTGTCACCCCCCCTGCTGACTGATGGCCACCCCTCCATGCTGCTCATCTTCTTAAGGCTTGTCAGATACGCAAGAACTCTGCTCCTGTGTCAAACCTTACTGAGAGAGACAAAAGAAGTGACTAAGGCCCTCACTTCTTAACTGATCACGGTAGAACAGAAAGTATGATTTTCTTCCACTTCTTTCGAGAATGAAGGCAGAGGAGGTTTTCAAGAAAGAAGCTCTTTTTCAAGGGGAGACACAAATACAGGCTTAGGACAGATGATGTATATCTCCCTCTGAATCTACAAATGGAGGGTGTCAATCCCTCCTCCCTCTCCCTTTGAGATGAAACCCTTCTGTCCCACACGTGTTCCTGGGAGTGAGGCCTGGGATGAGTCATCTGACCCACTTCTAGCTGGACGCAGCCCTTTGCTCCCCCTCACGCTGGAACCGCACACCAAACACGGACGTGTGGGTAACAAGCTGTTTAGACCATGGCTCGGTACGGCGCTGCCAGAGCAGCCAGCTGGACTCCTTATGGGTGGTCCAGACACCAGAGACATGGGAAAGAGCAGAGACAGCTCTCCAGCATGACGCTGAGAAGAGTTAAGGATGCAGAAAGCTGTGTGTGCCTGGGCTGCCCACAGAGGAACCGAAAGCAGGAGGGGAGCACATGATGCCCATCACCGCCAGCTGGCCGGCACCAGGAGTGCCTGGGCTGCTCCTGTCAACCTCAAAGGGTCGGACCAACCCAAAAGCTCCTGCCTGCCTGTCAGGGGAGCTGCAAGTTTATGGGAAAAGCAATTTTCAGCTGCAGTAGCTATTTTTAAGCCTGAAGTTTAAAAGTAAGAGAAGTCTGAAAGATGAGTCCACATATGATTATGGGTGCTTAAAATACAGACAGAAAAATATTATTTTATCCCTGTTTTAAGATGTTTAAAGAATTTTTTCATGTGCTTGCAATTACTACACAAGCCCTGCTTGCTTGCTCTGACAGGCAAACAAGTCACAAAACCAAAAGCATCCAGGCCTGAAATATCCAACGTCTGCCTATAACAAACAGAAAAGCAAAGCACTGGAGCTGCCCAATGCTCTTCGTTCAATTCTTAATAGCACACACAGTTTCTAACACATCAAGATTAGTGTATATTCAGTCCTGCACCTGACATAGCTACTTCGTGATTAGTGAGAAAGTTTATTACTATTACTGTTTCAACAATCTTTAAGGTGTGTTAGACATTTGATCTGCCAGCTCTCAGACATGCCACGCACGTTTAGAAGAGCAAAGTACAGGTGCCTATCATTGCGTGTGTAACACCTCCCACGGGGATTTCTCATCCCCCTATCTTTACATCTGCAACCTTCAGCACAGAGGGAGACATGCAGACTGTACCATTTTGAAACAATAAAGCAACCAGGCTTGTCTCCCGAAAAATTCTGAAGGAGAGTGTAAGGTCTGAAGAGAGATTTCACCATAAAGAGGAACTGAAGTGTGTTCTTCATTCATTCTTATACAATTTTTATTTTTTTTTAACCAAATATGCGACAGAACTTTTTGAAGACTCAGCTCACCCTTCTTCTTCCTTTAGTGGTAAAATGCCCTTTGTAGGAAGTCTAATGATTGTGAAGGAAATTCATGTGAATTCCTTGTCCTGCCTCAGCTGTGCACATTTGCTCCAGTGCTGTGTGCTCAGAAACGCTTTGGAAATGCATGATCATACACATTATGTACATATTTGGAAATATAAAATCTATCATGTACCCCGCTCTGTCCTACCCAGACACACAGCTGAAATGCACTGACTGCCTGGGTAAAGGACACTCTTTCCAGATCTTTCCACAAGTGTATTTTATTATGGAAAAACATGATATAAACCACTTTTGTTATTCTTTATTTGCTTGTCCAAAGTATAATGCAGTTGACTCCAGCTGCTTAGGCCAGTAACAGCAGAATCACACACTCAGCCCAACACTGCCCGTGACGGGTACTGCCAAACACCACCCAGACAAAAACACCACTCTGATGAGGTCACACATACCATATGCTGAGCCTTAATGCTTCACATCCCCATCTATAGTCCTTCAAGTAAACTACGATGCTTAAACAAATTAAGGCATGATTAGCTTTGCTGCTGCTTAACTTACTATGTGCAACACAACAGACACACACATAGATGTCACAGTACAAATAACTTATTATTACAGAAAACAATTTTGGTTCCAAGTATTTGACTGAGGTCACACTTGTATGTGTAGACTTACTGTAGTTTTGCTTAAAATATTTTAATAATGAGCATATTTGAAAACGTCTTAAGTTTCAGTTTGTACCAAGAGCCACTGCAGAACCCACTACACTTGTGACTTTTTACTTAAACACAAAACACACACGATATATCATGAATGCAAAGTGGAATTCATAGTAAGGACCTAACTTATACGTCCCATATCAAGACTACACTTCCTACAGATACCAGTCTGACACAGAACATGTGTGTTGCAAATTTTATGCCTATCATTTCCTGAAAAGGACAGAATTTTCATTTCATTGCTAAACAAAGCACCACAGCAAATGTTCATATCTGCTTCATTCTCAAGATCCTCTTGTCACCACCGTAAAGAACTACATGACTAAATGGTCTGACGATCCCAAATTAATGAATGAGTCACTCAGTCACACACAAGTTTTACATAGAGTAATACAGTTTACATCCTCCATGAAGCAAGAGAGGTAAAAGCCACCAGAAACAAGTTGTAGGTTGGTGTTTAAGGCACACGCATACAGAATCCAAGGAACTTTTACAGAGAAGGGTAGGATTCTGAGCAGTACACACATAAAGGAAAAGAAAAATCGCATGCACATTTAGCAGTAAAGAACAAATTCACTGACAAGTGTAAGAGTTGCTACAGAAAGCCTTGTGCAGACATGGAAGGCTAGTACAATGCAGCTGCACACCCTACTGTAATAATGATATTCATCTAGCTCTTATGAAGGTTGCTGAATCTCTTAACAATTGAAACATGTTTATTTATGCAAAGAGCAGACATGGCATGGGAATGCACGGTTCGCGATTCCCCAGTGAGTCCTGCCAAAGTCTCTTTAATCTTGTTCTGGAAGAACCACTTCTGGTAACGACAGTAATTTAGTTCTTTGCCTACTCAAACTTTGTTTTTCCTGCCAAGCCTGAAAGGATGCCAAGTGTGCTGGTTTCTTTGCTTTGAGCAGTTGTCACCTTCAAACTGGACAGCAGCACCTTATTCATGAAGCCCTTTGGCCAAACAGTTGTGTGAAACAGCACCGTGTTTCTTGATCAGAACTGCTCTGAGCAGAATTCATACCAAATGCTCGTCTGCTGCCCATTACTAGTATTATGAGTATACACAACGATGGGAAAAATTACTCAGTAGTTAAGAATTGTATCTGAAGTGAAATGGACCCTTCCCACACAGATTCAGACTTTTTGTTTGTTTTGGCAGAAAGGTACTGGAATTTTAGGCACTAACAGCAAAATGCAATAAAAAGTGTTTAGGTCACCACGGTCTCTAAGGAATTCATATTGAAAATGTGCAGCCTTGAGAGCTTAAACCAAAAACTAAACACATTTCAGAAGACTCAAAGTTAACTCATCTTTGCAAAGAATGGTTCCTCAGTTCTGTCTACAGGCCAAAAGTAGATCAATGCTATTCCAGAAGAAATAAGGGAGCAAAAAGGCCCTTTTTATGGAAAAACAGATTTTCCACAGGAAGTTTACCAAATATTTATCTAGGACTAATTTTTATGGCAAAGGAAATAGAGATCTTCCAGAAAAAAGATACAAATACAAGCCACCTTGCATTAAGTGGCTGATGGCTAGGAATGTAATTTCCAGCCTGAACAAAAAATAACAAGGAAAATGAACTGAGACAATCCTCCCACTCCAGGTATCTTTCAGCAGAAAATAAGTCTCAGTGATCAAGCTAAGATTTCTGTCTAACACCCTGTTGGTATGTAATTGTTCCCATACTTAAAAAAAAAATAGTTTCTGTTCTCCTAAAGACATTATCATTCAGCAAAGCTCTTACCTGTACAATTAACTTGTAAAACTTGGCAATGAGAGACTGCAAGGCCTGCAGAGACATTTCTATGAAAGACATTTCTCAAACTTCCTATAATCATTCAAATAAAGAAATCTTTGCACTGTCCAGCAGTGAGCACAATGTTATTTTATGTTTCTACATTCAATATCCAAGCAATATCCAGTTAAAATGCAAATTCGAGATGCTTTAGTACTTAAAGGAATCTCCATCAGCAAACTTCTTGTAACGTTAACCAGGCAAGTTAGGTACCTGCCACCAAACTACTTATGATGGACTCAGGTCAACAGCCTCCATCTCGGGCTTTAACAGGCAGCGATTTGCTTCATGAGAGGGGGAAACAGCCTCATCTCTCACACAGAATTGCCCTTCTACATGTCAAAAATGGGGGCCAAGCTTTTATCAGGAACTATTTCTGGCAAACTACACCTTTGTACCAGTTTTTGGTCAACATCTCTTTGAGAAGTGAAGTTGCTAAAGCTGTTAATTTCAAGACAATATGACGCCAGCTGTTCACATGACACACTTTCAAAAATGATACCTTCAATTTGTATGCACCTTCCCAAATTAAGGTGTTTCTGAGTCTAATGCTCTATCAGTAAAGACTCCTTGAAGAGCCTAAAATGCACAGAGCATCACTATGTTAGTGCCAGCCAGGCCTGGCAGTAGGATTGCTCAACAAAAGGAGCCGTTCTCATATGTTCAGTTTGTTTTGCTCAGCTCAGAAATGATCCACTGCCAAAAGGAGATTGATTACTGTTACTGGAATGAGCATTATCAGAGACATGATCTTGACATATTTCAGGCAAAGGACAGACACACCAGCACCAGTATTTACTTTGTAAAATGAATCTGGAAGATTGCAGCTGGACTCTGAGGGCGAATTTACACTTCACGGCTCAGCTGATTTAAGAGGTCGCTGCTGCCAAAGGAGGATATCCCGCTCCGTGTTGCATCATCCTGACCCCCTCTGTGGAGGAAGCCGCAGCACTGGATGCACCCTGGGCTAATCCAGCTCAGCTCTCTCACATCACAGGCTTTCCCCCGCGCCATGTCCCCCCCTCCCGTGCTTGGAAATCAGGGCTGTGCTGGTTTAGAAGGCTGAAGGTGCTGGCGCGGGGTCTGATGGTGGGAAGTGTTCTTTGCAGCAGAGCCAAGCTGTTCCAGCAGCTCGAGTCATAACATGTAACCTCACCCTGACAAGAAGCGTTCGACTCGTTTGGCTTCCCCACCACAGACACACAGAAGCACCAGCCCTTCCATCAACCGAACCTCCCTTTCCTTTCCCCAGGATTCTCTCTCAGCTGCTTCTCTTTTTCTAGCTCTATATTTGGTATTGGAAAAAAAAAAAGCATCTTGGTGAAGCAGGAGGGAAGAAGGGGTGTCAGGACAAAATTACGTAGCATTTATTCAGAGCCATCTGTTATTGCGAGTCTCGAAGTACTATTTCTGTATCACCGCAGTGTACCATCCAAGCCTTAAGGGAGAATTTATGGCTATTCTAATTGCAATCAGTTCAGCACGAGTTGAAGTATCAAATATTTTTCTATTTGTCACAGAAGAGATTTTTAGACCTTCTTCTGAAGCAAGGAGGGAATGACTGATTCTCTTGTTCTTTAAATACACTTACATTGATTTATTAATGTGTTTCTAATTAATGGAGAACGCATTGAAATACAGGATACTGGAAATCTTAACAGGCTTAAAAACAACATTTTCTGCTATTCATTCTCAGGAGGAAAAAAATCAGTAAGCGGGATATCACTGTAGTTATGCAAAGCCCTAGATATGAAAGCTCAGCTTCAGAAGGAGAAATACTGTCTTTTATTTGCTCTACAATTAATAGTACTGGTTAACCTTTAAAGGGGTCAGGTATTTTACTTAAGGATGGTTCAATAATATTAATTGCATAGCACTCCTTGACAAGATCAGAGTCACCAGAATCTATAGATACAGTATCCAATACAATCTTTCACAAAACAAGCAACAATCTCTGCCAATAATGAATAGGAAATTGTTCCTGTAACACAGAACTTGGCCATAAAATGCACTTAAAAATAATAAAAACATGAGTTTTAGTTAAATTAAATGGATAGTACTTATACACTAACCAAATTTCTTACCTGATAGGGCTGAAAGGCACTATCTTCAGTTATAAAATCCAGTTGTTTGTCCACAAGGAATTCTACTGCAGTAATTGAATTGTATACACTTTTTCCAACCAAGGGCTTGAATGTCTATTGAGAAGAAAAAAAGAAAATTAAGAAACTAAAAAAAAACACCCAAACACCAAGCCCCCAGAACTGTATAAATACTAATGTAATTCCTCCATCAAAACAAGTTAAAACAATCATTAATTACACAAGAAAGGATGATTTTGTGTTCTGTCGGTTTTTTTCCTTTGTGCCGTTGGAGGAAAACCAGCTAGAAAAGGGAACTACACCATACACTCTTCCTTTCCCTCACTGTGCTTGAGCAAGAGTGTTTACCACGGCAGCTCAAAGTGCAGCAGCCCCATTCCACCTCCAACACACAGCTCAGCCCGCAGATCCTCTCTCCGTGCCTGCAGGACCAGCCAGCGCAGGGTGATTACAGAGGACGATCAAGTGGCAGCAGACTGCAGACGCGAAATCGCTCCCCCCTCCCTGCTCTGAAATCGTTCACCTTGCCTCAAGTCAACCATCTCATTTCCCTGCCCATCTCTGAACTGTTCTGACTGTGCTGCTGCCGCCCCCGCAGCCGCTCCTCCCTGCAGCAACCGGCTGCTCCAGTGCAACGCCTTCCGAGGACACGGCACCCGCTCCCGGGAATTCTGCAGCGGGGCCGGGAGGGTTCCTGCTTCCTCCCATGTTCTGGGAAAGCGGTGAGGGGCTGCCGACCCTCACTGCTTACCCAGCACAGGGGAGGAAGCAGGAAACCTCCCAGCTCTGCTGCAAAAGCCAGGAAAGGGCAAAGGGGAGCAGGGAGTAAGGGGCTCCTCGACGCCCCCGTACAGGCTTTTCCCAAAATACCCTGCCCGATCCAGGCGCAGCAGGAGGCAGTAGGCGAGCGGGGACTCGAGGGTGTCCCCCGAGATGGGATGAGCAGGCAGTCCCCTTCCCTGCTGGCTGCGTTTCCTGGAGCAGAAGCGCAAGGAGAGCGTGACTGAGCGGGGATGTACCGACAGGGGATGAGTCAGGTGAAAAGGAAATCCCAGCGGATGGAGGGGAGAGAAAATGCTGCTCTGAAGACAGACGGGAACAGTAAGAGGAAGACACTGGTGAACAAAAGAAATGACTGCCAGAAAGAACATGCAGGATATACAAGGGACAAAAACATGGAGGGACAGAAAAAATAGAGGAAAGTTAAATCTACAGGGCAAAAAAACAGCAATGAGGGAAAACAGGAAAACAAAAAAGCCCTTTGAGACACATTCTAAATTTAAAATGCAGAAGAAAAAGACAAAGAAGAGAAACAAGAGCAGGTCAAACCACCGAAGCATTGTGCAAATGCTACTATCAGTAAAATGCTGCTATCAGTAGCTCACATGCACCACCCCACAGCAACAGACCCCAAGTACTTACAAGGGGAGGGCAGGATCACCACGACCTATTTACAGATGGGGAAACTGAGGCACGAAGCAATCCTTTAACTTGACAAAAGCCACCTAAGCAGGGCAGCAGCAGAGCCAGTGACCTGCCCTCAGCCAGTCTGCAGGCAGCTCATGAGTGAGGCACTCAAGGTTTTATCAGGCTTCATTACCTACTTTACAAAGGTGTTGCCTCGCGATTAGGCTAAATATAGCCCAAGTCTCTCTGGAGCTTCAGCTCTGGCACTTACTAAACAAATCAGAGAACACTTCACTGGAGATACATTATACTTTCTAATAAACCTATCCAACTCCAGAAGCGCTCAGAGTGAGTGTGCAGCATTCTTGTTTCCATTTTATTAAAGGTTTCCCTTCAGCTGTTACCCTTCCTCAGACAAGCAAGAAAAAATCCCCGAACCTCGCAGCCAGTCAGCCATCTCTACAGCAGGGTAACTAGATGAAAGGGCTGGAGGAGCAAGAGCATACGATAATATGCTAACTACAGAGTCTGAATAGTAAATAACTATTTAACCTCTAATAGCTAAGAAAGGGCCTCTTTGCTCTTGCATCACTTTCCTATAATGGATCTTGTATTGCTAATGGTTTGAGTTAAGAGAGGGTGGAGTTCACATCATGAAATTGCAAAGCACTGAGTGTATAAACTCACGAGCACAGACTTTTCTTTGAAAAAGCCAATGTTGTAGTCTTTCAGTTCTTAATTCGCCCCTGCGTCTTTCCACGCCCTATTATACTTTTTCCACGCTGGCTCCTTTCTAACTTTCTGAGCTATTATTCAGGTCAAGAAAAGTGTTTCCGACTACACACAACAGGACATACCACATCATTAGCTGAAACCAAACTGTGTGGAATGTGGCTTGCAGTTATCATTCAGGATTCAGACAACACTACAGATTAAGGTACATGTGAGCCACTGGTTTGTCTTCCTGCTGGTATTAAAAGAACTAGTTCCAAATATAGATCTGTGAGTGTGATTATTCTGAGAAGAGAAACGTAACGCCTTCTCACTTGCTTTCATAGATCTATGCCTCTAGACAGGCCAACACCCCCAAAATACACATGTGGAGGATGCAGGCTATCCCACAAGCACAGAGCAAAAATATGTAAATAAATAAAGTAAAACTATGCCATGTCACACACCTCCTGTGTAGATGGCTGCTCAGCTGCACACAACCTGGGATTTTTCAGACACTATTAGAAAATATCCCCACTATCAAAGAACAACAAAACCCCACCCTTTAATAAAAGCAGGCCTTCTTGGGAAAGCAAAGTCCAGACTCCATCAGCTTCAAGAGATAGGCAGGTCACCAGGGAAATATCCAAACTGGGACAGGTTGGGGATTCGAGAAATTTTAAGATGGAAGACGTGACCGAATTTCACACCACGCATTAGACATGCACAAAGAAAAACAGACTAAGAGTACAGCAGGCAAGAGTCAGCTACTAGAGGCAAGCATGTGAGGCATGTAACAACATGAAAATAGATGTAAGAAAGTCCAATATGCTCCTTGCAGACTTTCAGAGGAAAAACTCCTTGCAGACACTCCCTCTTTCCGTTCCCAAAGTGGAGGACAGCTCTAGGGAGTACCACGCACACAGGCTGAAACCAGGAGAAACTAAATCTCTGTAAACAGAAATCTCTCTTTCAAACTTGTAGTTTTTAAAAGGAAACTTTATGCATTAACCCAACTCCCCAAAGACCATAATTGAGCACAAGACTCAAGCACTCAATTTTAAGTCACATTTGAGTACAGCACTATTTTAAGTGGGTGCTTGGGGGGGGGGGGGAAGCCACACTTTTTTGCCCTAAGAGACTTCCCTGCTTAGCCAAAGGGAACACACACGTTGTCTTTGGTTGCTTTACTACCAAGTTGCCTGACGCTGAATAAAGCACGTTTCTTACTCTGCCCCCTCACCCTTCCCAATGAATTTAACCCCAGCTCAATTCAAGAAATAACCTGCCTACGGGAGGCAGCTGGCATAGCTCTGAGTCTGAGAACTTGACTCTGGACGTTCTGGAAATCCAAACAAATTTTTACAACACGTTACCATCACTTCACAGCAAACAATCGCAAAACTATTCAATGGCATTCACCAAAGACGAATACAGCAGATTACGCAGGGACTGCGTTCTCTAACGCCCAGTAACACAACTCATCTATTTACTTATCGTTCCAAAACCCCCGTAGCAACCACAGGACCCACTTCCCGAGGAAGCAGCAGTGAGCAGGCACATAGCACGTTTTTCCCTCTGCCTAATGCCATTAAGCAGTTGGAGTGGTGCTACTCCTCCCCCAGCATGCGAGCAGGCAGCTCCCCGGCACTGGCCAGGGCTCCAGGAGCTGCCGCACCTCGGCTGCTGCAGCCTGGGCGCTGCCAGGCCGTGACACCCAGAAGGCTCAATGCAGCAAACGCTCGGGTTACAGCTGAGCTCGCAGCTGCTGCCCGGCTCATCCCGCACGTACCACCTCGTCTGCTTCGCTGGGGCTCACAGCCTGCTTAGCTGGGCACTTGAGCCTGCTCCCCACGCCACAAAAGCACATCTTACCGTGCACATGTACCGCAATCACTCTTTTTTTTTTTTAATATATATATGTATCTTTCTAGAGGAATTTATGCTGTAGAGTGAGCAGACTTTTAAAGAGCTAATAATGCAATTAAGAAAGCTATTCTTACACCAAAGCCTTTAACATTCTATAGTCCTTCCTCTTTAAAGCATAAAAATTGAAAAGATAGTGTAAACTTAATCTGCAGGTGCTATTCAGTAAACTTTTCCACATATTGTTCTCCAGCCTCGCTGTTTAGTCTGCAATAGCGCAAACACTGGCACCTTTTCACTGTGACACTTCATCATTCAAAATAGCTGTAGCTCCCTTCCAACGCCTGTTTGTTGCCATGGTTTGTACTCAAAGGCAGAATTACCGAGTGGAAAAGAGCGGACAATAAATAGAGCAGATCTGACGTTAAAACCGAGCACTGGGTTTCCTCATTCGCGGACTCCCCCGCCTGCAATCCCTGCGGAAGCGGCCGTCTCCAGCCCAGGCGTTATTCCGGGCGGAACTCCCGCAACCCGTGGCCGGGGGGGGCAGAAGGAAGTGCCCCGCGGGGCGCGGGGGGGCAGCGCCGGCCGGGCCCGCTGCCCACCGGAGAAGCCGCATGGCCCGCGCTCCAACGGCGGCGCCGCGCCGTTAACGGCCCCGCCGCTCCCGCGCCGCCGTTAACGGCACAAACTTAACCGAGGAAAGAGAAAAGGAGAAAGGAAAATAAAACCACAAACCCCCGCACAACACCAGAGAGCCGCAGACCCCGGTGTGCGCAGAGCCCCGCGCCGCCGGCGCTCCCGCCGTGCCCGCGCACAAAGCCGCCGCCGGCCGCGTGCCGCGCCGCGCGCCCCCGCGGGCCCGGCCGTCACGTGCGGGGCTCCCCGCGCCGCCGGCCCCGGCGGGCCCCGCAGCCCCCGCCGCGAACAAAGGCGCCCCTCGCCAAGTTGAAGTGTCCGTGCGGGGGTGTGCGTGTGTCCCGCGGGGGGAGCCGCGAAGGAGCCCCCCGCCTCTCCGGGTCCCAGTGGCGGATTCAGCCCCCTCCCCGCCCCGCCGGTCGCTCCGTACGCACCTCTCCCGGCGCCCCGCGGCCCGGCCCGGCCCAGCCCGCGGGACCTCCGCACCCGCCTCCGCCTTTGAACTCACAAGGAAAATGGTTCTCGCCGCGCCGCTTCCGGGTCGGGCCGGGCGGCCGCGCCGGGGGCGGGGACGGTGGGGCCGGAGGAGGCGGCGGAGCAGGAGGAGCAAGAGGCGGAGGACGCGCCGCCCGCCCTTTGTGGGGCCGGCAGCACGATGGCGCAGCCGGGCGCGTCCCCGCGGCCGGGTCAGGGCGCGCTGCCGACGCCCCGCTTACATAAGGCGGGGGCGCGGGGCCGGTGCGATCCGATCCGCGGACTCCGGGCGCGGGGAGCGGGCGCGGGGCGGGCGCGGGCCGCGGACACGTCCTGCGAGGCGGGGCCGCGGGACACGTGTGGGCACGGGGGCACCCGCTCCGGACACACAGACCTCCTGTACAGCCCCAGCGCTCCCCCTCCCCGCTAAGCCCCCGAGGCGCCGGGCCCGTCCTTGGAAAGCTGCTCCCTGTCCCTCCCACGGCTGCGCTTTGGAAAGTCAGCAAGCAAGGGCTGCAGCTCTGTCCACAGTCAGCCCAGAAAAAAACCGAAGTAATAAAAAGGAAGGGCGGGTCAGGCATGAGCTCAGCGCCTGGTGCGGGTCCAGGAGCAGCCGGGGCAGAGGGCGGGGGGCGGCTCCGCGCCCCCTGCGCAGCCCAAAGACGCCTCTGCAGGGACTCAGGCCGGGAACCGATGGAAAATGTTCTCAGGCACAATTTTCTCATTTCGCCATACAACCTATTTTCTCCTTTATAACACACACACATATTAAACGTGTTTTCCCACTGATGACTCTAACCAACTAGTCATTTGCAGTTCATATAGAAACATCACTTCTAATCCAGCAGAAAAAAAAGTTCATGGGACACTAATTAGACAATGGAATTACCAAAGAAAAAATTAGCAATAACACCTGTAATGTTCTCCTTGGACTGAGCTCAGATAGACAAACATGGATAGTAGGAAAAAAAGAAAAAAAAAAGGAAACATAATCACAAGGAAGGTTAGGATAGAGGCATTTATTTCCTCCAAACCCTTTAAACATAAACAGCTGTACATTTTTCACTTCATGGAAAAAATACAAAGCATGTCATTTGCCAAGAAAGTATGAGAATAATGGGAAATCAATGCATGACTACATCTCTGTTCTCATCTTGAATTATTCCAAATGATGTAAGCTTAAAGGTGTATCGGAATGCTATAAAATACTGAGCTGTGAAATAAAATACTTGGGTACAGTTAAATATTGCAGTTGAACTGGAAGGCTCTCTCTACCCACCACAGACTTTTCTCCAGCAAACTGGTTTTCCTCCATAACAGTTCGTGACACTGCACGCACGCAGAGCAGGAACCAGGCCACCTGTGCATGGCTTTTACACAATACCCAGCCTGTGCTCAAACCACATAACTGCAAAACTGGATTTTGCTTTGAAGGGACACTATCAGAGGCAGTTTTTTGTATTGATTTTCCCTTTTAAGTGGTCTTCCAGCCTGGCCAGCCCAAGGCAGCTGACAGCCTTATATGGCAGGAAGGCTGTGGGGAGCAGCAGAGCCCTGAGCAGCCTCCATCTATTCCTGACCTTCCAGATGGGACAGTTGCTCTTCTCATCTCTGGCTCCCCTGCCACAGCCCCTGACCAGACCCACAGCCCCTCAGGGCAGACACAGAAAGGCTGCCTGCTGCCACCAGCAGAGCATGGGCTCACTACCTCCCTCTGCTCCCCCTAAAACACACCTCCTGCCCTGGCCAGGCCGTGGTGGGGCTGCACTGCCTCATCTCCAGAGAAAAAATTAAACAACTTAGTGACACCGTTTTGACCTGATTTCTTTCCAATTCCTTCTTCTCCAGCTCACCTCTCACAGGGTGGGGGAAGTAACACCTGAGTCACTTCACCAGTACCGAGACAGGCCATGCAGCAGCAGAGACTAAAATGCAACCTCATTCTGTGTTTGCAGCTGCAGTTTGCACCCTTTCCCCCTCTGGAGCAGAAACGTGCCCTTTCTCTGCCACCCAACAGCAACATGGCTACTCGTCAAGTGAGTAGGGCACTCATTCACAGACTTGGTTCTTCAGAGGCCTCACCATCTCTAAAAAGTAAAGACATTATCAGTAATAGTTGACACAAGGAAGTATCCTGAACTCACACTCTGCCAAGTGATCAAGAAATAATTTTTCCAAACTTAATTCTATACTTGTATGACCTTCAGTTTAACTTTAAGGCACATTTTAGACTACCTCCAAGAAGAACTGAACATCCCAAAGACATACTACTTCTACCACCATATTCACACCTTTCTCACACAGTTTCAGGGGTTTGTTTTACTATTTCTCTTAATAGCCCAAACACTAATAATTATTTCAGGAAGGGCAAACAAATAAATTATGTCTATGACAGAGCACAACATAGTTCATGCTACTCTTGAACTAATGGTGCTGTGATAGCTGTGTGGTATGTAGTGCAACTGTCAAAGTAGGCAATCCTTAATAATATCCAAGACAGACACTATTAAAATACAAATCACAAAACTGTCTGGAGGACATGCAAGTTTGCCCATTTGGCCAAAGCTTTATTAATAGACTGCGACTTAGTAACAAAGAATATTAATACCCAGCACAGCACCACCAATTCATTACCACGGAGGGATTCTGCTAAAAAGCCTCAAGTTACACCAGCTACAAATGGAATACTAACTCAGCAACTGTATTTCCAAGGGTTTCACTTTAAGATGTTCTCAGGAAAAATCCACTGAGTGGAAAACACCTTTTGAGAGTATAGAAAAACAAGGAAGTTGCTACTGGTGTAATTGCTAATGTTAAGTAGACTAAGGCAACATAAAGTGACATTTACATCGTAATTACTCAAATTTACCACAATACATATGTGTATATTCTTAACAAAACACAGATTTGTCATATAGAGGCATAACTGAATTTTAAACAAGAATTTAAACATGAGTGTCTATCCAAGCTTAGTTGTGACATTTGCAGAAAGATACATTTTTCAAAGGCTTATTTGGTAGTTACATTCTTTTAGCACTGTTTTCCACTACTGTTTGCTTCTTCTCACAATTGGGCCTGAACTCTGTCAAACAAGCCATACTATGAGCTTGCAGAACAGAGCTGCCTTTGTTCTTTGGCACTGCCAGTCCCCTATGGAATCAGGCAGCACACTGAACTGCACTCGACAAACAATCCCTGACCTTCAATTACTGTCCTGGCTCGCTGCCACAGGATACATGTATTACTGGTAACACAGCATGCCCTATTTTGCAGATAATCGCTAGAGCTACAGATAATCATGAAAATCAACGGAAAAATTCAACCATTCCCTTCCTAAAATCACAGTTGTAACTTCCCCAGTGTGCTGCAGCAAAGCCTGGGCTCAGGCCGTGCATGTGAGGATGGCAAGACTGCGGGTTTTGTATTTTTAGTGACCGCATGAAGAATTCCAGGTGGCGGATGGCTTCGCCTTCCTCCGCTGGAGGTTTTCAGTTTGGGTTTTGTTTGCTTTGAGGCGGAAGGTTGTGCTGGCACGGTTGTTCAAGAGCTGCTCTTCCCCCCCCCCCCCTTCTTTTTTTCCCCTTTAGAACCCTGGTGGGTTTTTCACTGGCTGAGCAGGCAGAGGCCGGTGGCAGCTGCAGCCCCTGCACTTGCAGGCTGGCCGGCAGCCAGCGCCGGGCCCTGAGCCACAGCCCTGCTGGGAGCTGCTGCCACCGGGAATGCCGCACCGGGAGGGGCCGGCACACGCTGACCGGGCGTTCTGCTGTGACCCCCTTTCGCTCCTTGCAGGCAGCAAGCAAACCCCTTGAACTGCAAACCGTGCTCTCCTTCCTCACCCTGACAAACCCACGTGGGCAATGCTGCCAGCCAGGAAAGAGCACATGCAAATATTGCAAATGAGTAAATATTTAAACTTGAAAACAAATGAAGGTTAGTTAAATCGGTCTTCATCTTTTAAATTAGCATTTTTCTACTTATCTTCTTCCTGTCTGTGCTGCCCCACATTTGCTTAGCAAGCAGAACTGTATCATGGAGATAGTCCTGCAGAAATAATGCAGTGTAAGGGCAGAGCTTTGCTCAGTCTCATGTCAGTGGAGAAATGAACTTTCTCACTATGCATTTGTGCAAACTGAGTTCAGATGGTGCACTTACGTGCAGAAGCCAAAGTCCAAAGGAGGGATTAATGTGTGTGAAACAATTATTACTACTGGAGTTGCAACATGTGAAATAGAGCAACTGGCGTTCAGGTGCAAGTTCATCTGGCAAATTCCTCATTTAAACTCTCTTTTTTTTTTTTTTGTTATGGAGGTGGGCAAATCAGACATGCAAAAATTTCACCAGGCTATCTTTAGTATTCTAATTTTTCAAAATTGAGAAGCTGAGGACAAGGGCATGAGCCCTGATGAAGGAACACAAGCAACAGTACAGTTAATACACTCACGTATCAATGCTAACTGATTTTACAGTTTATTTCAAATTAATTCAATTTAAAATATGCTTTCTATCTTTCACTGTTTTCAATCAACTTTTAAAACCACTTTTATCCTTCCCTGGGCAAGCACCATGGGTTTAATGCTGCATGCATCAACATGACTGTGCAATTTTTCCCATTACTTCATCCCCATCTACTCCATCATACCAGTACTGTAAACGCAACTCTGGGAATAAGCTCTATTAGTGAACTGGTGCTATTTTGGGGGCTGAATCAGTGTCCCTGCTGCAACAAGAGACCAATAACTGAGGTAAAACAAAAACCAGATGCATGGCCTTAAAAAAAAATAAATCATTATCACTGTAGGCAATAGCATTGTATAAGTTTTCTTATTTGCTGGACAGTGCTCTAACCCCAGATTTATGTTCAAAGACAAAATGTCGAGCAGTATCTCAGGCACCCTTTTGTGGATGTTTCATCTTAAGCTCAGCATCACTACAACAGACTTGTGTTTTTCTAAGCCCTCTCCCCTCATTAGCTGAGGAAAAATCACTCACTCAAATCCAGTAACATCAGTATCACCTTCAAGTGTGACCTGCTCACTCTCACTTCTGGGTGCAGATCTTTCCAACAAAGGTCTATTATAATAATAATATAATGGCCAGTCTTCGCGAGCGAAGATCCGGGGAAGGTCTTTCCACCTTCCAGCCTGCGCATTGGATTTTTTAGGTGAGACACAGTGTGCGCGGAACTGAGCCCACCCTTTAATCCTAAGGTTCATCTGCCGGGGCCAAGCGAGCTTGGACAGTGGCAGCGAGGTCCTTAGGACGTAGGTGGGTTGCCTTTAAGGGCTAACGAGCCCCACCTACCCGGGAGTGGCCCTGACCGGGAATCGAACCCGGGTCTCCGCGGTGATAGCGCGGCGCCTTTACCCCCTAGACCACCAGGGGCTCAAACATCGCGCGTGTGCGCGGACGCGCGCGGGTAGAGCTGTTCGCACATCTGTACAGGCACAGCTGTACAGGAACGGCTGTAATGGCCAGTCTTCGCGAGCGAAGATCTGGGGAAGGTCTTTCCACCTTCCAGCCTGCGCATTGGATTTTTTAGGTGAGACACAGTGTGCGCGGAACTGAGCCCACCCTTTAATCCTAAGGTTCATCTGCCGGGGCCAAGCGAGCTTGGACGGTGGCAGCGAGGTCCTTAGGACGTAGGTGGGTTGCCTTTAAGGGCTAACGAGCCCCACCTACCCGGGAGTGGCCCTGACCGGGAATCGAACCCGGGTCTCCGCGGTGATAGCGCGGCGCCTTTACCCCCTAGACCACCAGGGGCTCCTAAAGGTCTATTATAAAACATGTTTTTCTACCCAACCCCGTAGTTCAGAGCACCAGCCTACATTCATTCTGCCTTTTGATTACTGAAGCCTCCTTTCTCTGGCCTCACTAAATGCACACATGATCAGACCACGCAAAATGCTGTCACACACCCAGCCCACCACATCCACTGTTTGCACTGCTTCCCTCATCAGCCCCATCACACACACTCCACTTCCAGGAACAGCATCTCCCAGTCCTGCTATTGCTCATTTATCAATTTCAGGAACAGTTTACTGGCAACACTTGCAAAGCTGATTCACTGACATCTTTCCATTTTCACCTTAATACTCTGCTTGCTGTAATGACCTCTGAAACCTTGACAATGTCTCGGCCACTACTTTATGGAAGCCTCATCTTCCCTTGTAAGCAGTGCCTCCTATTTCCCATCTGCCTGTCTCTGTGTGTCATCTGCCCTTGACTCACTCAAGTTTTAACTCTATGCAGAAAGGAACCCTTCTCATTCTGTATTTCTTCAACGAATCATTGCACAATGAAATCCTGGACTTTCATATGAGTTTGTAAGGGTTGTGGTAATGTGCCACAACATTCATTAACCTTGGGACCAGATTCTGTCTTCCACAAAGCGAGCACAACAGCGTCAAGTTCATAATGTTCTTACCCACACTCCGTCTGCAATATTCATCAAACCCTTTTTAACTTGGGTGCTATCCATGTTTTGAAGTATTCCTGCTTCTTCAGCCTTCTTGCTTCCATCACAGTGATGCCAAACTCCCTCCAACTCATTTCTTGGCTTTACTTTCTTCTTCCAACCCTATCACCAACATTCACAATGTTTCTTGCATTGAATCCTTTTCCCCTTGAACTTACTGGACATAACATTCATTTACCCAGCCTCCTCTCCACAAAAACAACCTGACTGAGAACATCAGCTTCAGGCTTCTTACATCCACTGAAGTGCTGCTCTTCTGATTCAGCATCCGGCAACTGCCTCCCTCTCATACTTCCCACTAACTGAAGTCCATTACAGAACAGGACTCCACCTTTCACCCTCCTACTACTTCCTGTCCCTCTCAGACTCATTCCCAATTGCCTCTCAGAAGCACATCTCACTTCCTGAGAGCCACACAGATCCAGCTTTCATAAGGTCCCTCCCTGGTTTTTATTCCCCAGAGCTTAAATACCTGCCTCAACTTTTTCCATCTCTCCCCCTTAACATGTTTGTTGATTTTCATTTCCAGAGCACTGTTTTTTTCCCAATTCAGCTGTTTTTTTCAGCTCCTCTGCCCTGCCACTCCCTGTCTTTCCTTTGTCTAAAGCATCTTATTCACCAGCTTAGTCAGCTTCCTGTCTTTTAAATGGACTGAATTTTGTTTTGCATTTTTCTATTTGCTCTTCTCCAAAACAACTCAGGAGCATCTTCACCACAGAAAGATCAGCTTCCCTTGATCGATTCTCGCTCCTTGATTGCTCAGGCTGCTGGCAGACCCTTCGGTCCAGGGATGCCTCTTGGAAACAAGCCTCTGGCTCCACTGGAAGCAAACGGGGTGCGATTCCAAGAGAGCCTCACTCCAGCATCACTTCCTCTGTTATGGCAGTGCTGAGCATGCACCGTGCTGGTATTTTCCATTCCCACAGCCCTATGACTCCTGCAACATCCAATGCTCCCCATATCCTGACACCACACCCAGGGCACGCAGCAGATTCCTGACATCATGCTGGAAAATGGTCACTTGAGTAGGAGGCTGGAACGACGTAGTTCAGTAAAAGTCTATGGGGAGTGGAACTGGCTCTTGAAACAGAGCTGGGATATGTTAAAGAGGAGCTCCTGTGGGGAGCTATCTGGAATAACAAAAGCCTCAAAACCATACAGAAGGTGAAGTACAAAAATCCGGAAAAAATATCAAGAACAGAGAGCAGCATTTTAAAAGAACACATCCTGTAGAAGCTGAAAGAAGGAAATACCTGCTTCATGTTATCATGTGAATGAAGTTGTTATACATAAATTTAGAGTCAGTTTCTGAGAAGCAAAAGACTCCTGAATGCCATTGCTCCAGGTTTACATTTACCCCCTTTTACTGACAGCAGTGTATTTCACCATTTGTCAGGCACAATGAGAGCTGTAGAACGAGCATACTCAACCTGCAATATATTCAGAATGTGGTTTTTTGGTGAATAGTTCAAAGGCTGCAACTTCTACTCCTTCCTCCTTTTCTACTGCCACTGTCCCCAGTAAGTCAGGAATCCCATTTGCCAGTTCTTCAGGCTTTCTATCTGGCTATTTCTGGATTCCCCCAATAGCGAAAGGTCATTCATGGAGGAAGAGGATTACTCATTTTGGATCCCATGCTTCTGTGCTCTCAGTCCCAGTTCGCTGGGACTAAGGTCATACTTTAACATTGGTCTGTGTTTGGCAATACATCCTTTTTATATTCTAAACATGTACACTTTACACATAAAAGTATCTTAAAAGTAGTATTTTCATATTTCCAAACACTAAGATTTAAATATTAAACAACATTGATGCATTGTGGTTTAATCATCTCTGTAGAAAGCTCCATCTTACTCAGGCAACATGCTAGTATATACTCCTCAAATAAAAATATCAGACTGTTCACCTCACCTTTGTGTGTCACATAGGCAGGCAGAGAAACAATCTAGTGTCAGATGCACAGAAATATGTATCTAACCTTCTTGAGCAGTATTTCCTCCTGCTATGATTGCTTTACAATCATTCTGTAGCTCTGTCAGACATCCTACACAGATAACAGTTGCTGGTACACTGGTTTGATTCCTGACTCTACAGCATTAAAAGGTTTGGGAGAACTTCTCAAATAAAAAACCCTTATAGGCATAAACCACTAAGAAGGTGAGGTTAAAAGTTTACACTTGATAATAAAAAGTCTGATGGAACAGACGGGGTTTTAGTCAATACATCCCAGCATCAGGATAATGCTGAAATAATGTTGAAACACCATCAGTCTATCTAGTAAACAAATCAGAAAATAACCTAGATATCATAATGGATTCTCCCCCCCGCAATGCTATTTTTAGATTCTCACATCTGCCCTACATGCTTGTCCAGTAGCAACCTTGATGGACAAACACATTTTTTTTTCCTTTCAGGAAAACACAGGACAGATGGTGCTCAAAGTATTTCTCTCAGAGATAACAAGTTTTCTGCTTTTTATAAATTCACTCATCTTAAAACTGTGACAGCTGTGAGTTTAAAGATAAAATCGAAATGATCCAGATCTTGTTCATCTCCTTTCTCTGGGGTCCCTGAAAGGTCACACAAATATGTCTCACTTAGAAGTTTCCCACTAAATGTGAAACACACTTCTTTTCGAAGTTCAAACTTTGCGGTATATTAGAAAGAAGTAATTTTTTCAAAGTTGTCTTAGGCCTGTACTGTAAATTTGGGATCTTCTGGAATCCGCTTGTATAGTGTATCACACAGTATTTACCTCCAAGATCTATTTATAGCAGTGATTACATTCCCCCATTCCTCCCATACTAGCTTACATGGCAATGTTACCAGCCTGCATTTTCTACTTCCATGTAGTCTCTCATGTTAGACTGTACTTCTACACCCTCCCCTGCATCCTGTTTGGCTTCAATTTATTTTTCTCCAGCATGGTTGAATGGGATGGTGTGTGTTAGTTTAAAAGCACTCTCAGGGGCAGCTCTGTGGGGACACAGGCACATCCCAGAGTCACACCCTGATCACCTGGCCATCCCCCAGCAGGTTCACAGTGCTCCTCTGACCCGCCAGAAGGCTCAAACCCCCTCCTTGCCAGTACTTCCGCTGGATAAGCTCTCGTCTACATTTGCCATCTGCTCCTAAATCCACCACTTTCTGTTTTATGCAGTGACGTTTTGTTCCATTTTTACTACTTTGTTTCTCAAGGACAGTCATTTTTAGTCGCATAAAACCCCCCTCATTCTCTGTGTTAAGGGCTTCACCTATTCTGCACCATCTACTGATTTAATCAAATTTAATCAATTAGTCCAAACAGTTTCGTGAAAAGACTAAGCAAGTCATTCCCAAAATGTGTTAACAACAATTGGCAGACAGACCTATTTCACCACTCCACCGCTCCACCTATTTCAACACCGCTCAGTTATCATCTTATAATTAATTCCTACCTAATGTACTGCTCACGCTACTAATCCCAGTCTTCCTCTGACTGTTCATTGCTGGCCATACTGTGGAATGCGTTACCAAAGTCTAGGTTAATTATATTAATTACATTTTCTTGCCTAAGGACAAAGCCAGCCAAAGTTTTTGTTCAAGTGGGTCCATGACGTAGCACTTCAAGGTGGCAAGAGCTGCCCGTGATTAAGGGCAGGGGGAGGAAACTTAGAGTAGCTATAACCAGTCTATTTTTAAAGAATACAACGCCATAAGTAAAAGCCAGCATGAATCCACAAATATGCCATAGCATCCATAATGTCAAAGCAAATTTCCTTGACAAACAGAAGAGCAGAATTGAGAAGCAGATCTATATCCTGACACTGCCTCCTATGATACTCATGTCTGCAAGCGGAACAGATTACACCCAAATTAAACTAATATCAAGAAAAAAAGAAATATAAATAAATAAATAAATAAACCCCACAAAAGCACCAAACATTTAGAAATCACCACTAACTATCTGTCAAAATACGTACCTAGAATGTAGTTCCCAAAGTCACCTACACTGGGTCTGCTCTTACTCACTGTTTTCATTAGTGACCCAGATGATGGAACAGAGACTACATTTATTAAATTGACAAACAACCAGCTTGATGGGACTGCAAATTATGTTAGAGGACAAAAAGGCAAACTGGACAAGTGGTCTGAGAAAAAAGATGACATGCAAAACACTGCACGTAGGCAAAGTCAGCAGCAGAAATACTGAATGGCTAAGGAGAAATTCCACAGAAAAAGAGACGACCGGTTCAATTCATGGGCTATGAGTTAGCAGTATCATGTTGTAAAAATATAAACACAACACTGGGATATATAAATGTTAGTACAACCTGTGTTCTCCATTCATAAAGCCTTGGTTATAGTACTGTAAAGTGAGCAGAGTTTTGGATGTTGTTCTTCATGACAGGTATGTACAATAAAATGAGCATAGTTTTGGAAAATACCATGGGTGAATACAGACTGAAGAGACTGGGAGGGAAAAACTGTTGGGTGTGTCTCCAGCTATAAAAACAGGATGCTGCAAGGAATTATTTCTTAATCTCTACAGCAGACACAACAAGTTTTAACTGCCTTAATTTAGATTAGATGATTTCAAGGTCTTTTTCAGTCTTATGATTCTACTGTATCCACAGAATCACTCATCTCTCCCAAATAAAACAGCATTTAGAAACATGTGCCCAAATTACTGATACATTTAAGCCTGTTTTTATTATGCCATATACTGCTCTGACCAACATCACCTGTTTCACGGCCTCTCTGAACAGCTACAAACCATTGATCCTTGGGGGGCTGCAATGCAAATGAGAGTCTCAAGACCTCGCTCCCTGGCAGCAAATATTCTGGCAATAATCTTGAGAGCTGTGAGATACCAGCTTTCCCTGCCTGCACTAATCCCAGCCTGCACATTCCCACCGACTGAGCCGAACAGGAAGATTTACCTGCAGACCTTGGGAAAGGTTCTGGCAGATCATCCCTGACCTGAAGGCCATGGGCTGGCCTTCCTTGTCTAGAAAATTAATTATTCTCAAAGACAGCTTTAAGGTCAGTAAAATTCACTCTCTGAAGTAGGTATATTGCAGTTTATTTCATTTTCTTTAATCTCTCAAACCCTTGATTCCTCCCGCCCACGCCCCTCTATGCCTTCCAAAGCTTTACATATTGCGAGGACAGACTGACAGGCTTTTAATTGCTTCTCTAATTCTTCCTTTCCCCCTCTTCATGATGGCACTGCTTTCTCCAATCATTGGTACCACCCTGAAGGAAAGACGAGCTAAAACAGTTACAATAAGCACTAATTCTTGACTAATTGTGAGATGGAAATTTCTATTGGTCTAAGTATTTTACGATCCTCAAGTTCCCTCTGGTAGCAGTAATTTCCATTCTCTTATTTTCATACATCTTGTGTTTTCCTCCTTATCATTATCCTTCTGGAAAAGCCAAAAATATTTAAAGTTTTAGTTGTGTATTACTGTTATTCTCTAACCTTCTCACACCATGCATGACCTTTTTATTTGTTTTCACATCATTTGGAAGATTGAGTTCTACTTTAGAAACAAACCTGAATTAAGTTGTCCTGTCCCCTGTGTCCCCTCTGACACTGCTTGCAGGGTTCCTGTCTTACTATATCTCCTTGGGCTGACCATTCATCCGTTTTGGTCTGCAGACCAGAATGACTCTTTACTGAGGATTCCGTTTTCAGACAAGCTTTACATATCTGTAACTTCAAGAAATCGTGTCCTGAGGCTCCTTACACTTGTGACCAGCTTTGCTTATTTAAATTGGCCATTAAGATTCAAACCCTAACATTTCCAAACAAACTTCCCTGTATTTTTTCACATATTTCAGACTGAATCAACCCACGATTACTAAGGGTGCAATTTTAAGTTCCCCTTGATCTGATTAACTGTAAAACTGCCCCTGACTGGGAATGCCTGGATGCCTCCCCAGCCCCCAACATGGCTCTGTCTCTCCTGTGGCAGCCTGATCCATGGGAGCTCACCCCCACCCGGCTGACTCACTTCACTGGAGTCACCTTGCTGATGTAACTCCCGCCTTGGCTGCGTGACTGCTCGGATCAGCTCCGGGGGCAGACAGAGGGAAGCCAGCCCAGCTCCCTCAGCAGCTGAAAAAGCATAAAGTGAAACTGAATCCCCAATCCAAAGTTATTTTCTAGAATATCCTCACTGCTTTTCAAAATGAAGTCTAAAGCAACGCTGACTTCCTGTTGGTTCAGTGACTAGTTTAAGGAAGGAACTTGCCAGCAATCACATCCAGGAATACCTTGGCCCTATCACTTCTTCTCTTATCTCTACCTGGGAAAGTAAACCACCTGATAACAAGCAGTATTTATCTAACAACACTACAAAGATCCCTATCCCTCTGAGTTTAACCCTGGGGCCAACACAGATTCTTTGCTCCTTCTGTCATCTTTTTCCAAAGTGATTTTGAGCCAAACTTATTTTGGTTTGTCCTTTATACACTGAAGTATTTTTTTCTAGTCTACTATATAATTACACTGCACAGCTTTTGCTTTTGTTAAGTTACTTCTGAACAGCACAAAGCATTTTAAACACCTAAGCTTTCCAGTTCCTAAGAGCATTCTGCCACCCTTCAGATGTTTTATATCCCAACCTCTAAGAGCAGCTTGGATTTCTATGTTTTTTTTGTTGTCCAGGTTCTCAACATTTCAGTTATTTCTTCGTAAACACATCCCATTATCCATTAACCTTTCCCTAGCTGCAGCGCCTGACTATCACTCTTCAATCTTGGAGCTCTTTTCATTCTCAGTTGGTACTAGTCTTCTACCCACTGACACCTCTCCATATGCTGAGACAGAAACAAGTGTTTAACCTAAAAACTGAGGCCTGAATGGAGACTTCATTGTTGGTCAAAGCCTTCTTCCTTACACTGAAGTTCCCAGCCACTGAACCAGTCACCCTCTCTAAAGGCAATTTTTCCAGGTATTTGGGGGCAGCGCCTCCCTGGAAGAGTTATCCCTCAGGGCTCTCTCCTCCACGTACCATACTTCCACTTCGTATTGTCAGAGCACTTACTCTGTCTTCTCCAGTGCAATATGCACATCTGTAATTCTCCAGTGCTATATGCACATCTGTAATCCACCACTGGAAGGAAATTCCGTCTGTCGTTTATCCTATCACGAAGGCTAATGATGGAGCCTCTCCTTCCCACTCCCACTCAAATCCCTTCAGGATCTTTCTCAGCTTTCTCATTCTTATCTTCCCATTCAGCAACATCAAAAGTCTCACCAAGAAATCTGCAGTTCCTCAGCCCTCCTTTAGTTCTTGGATCTGGTTTAAGTTCCAGCCTCATTGCCTGTTGCATCTTGAGCCTTTCAGCTATTCTGGCTTTTTCTCCTCTTCACTTTTGAACTGTATTAGTAATTTCATGCATACTATATTTAGTCATCTTTATTAAATCTGCCATTTTTCAGGTTTTCTCCACTGTTCCCTTGATTATTAACTCTCATCTGTTTCAAGTCCTTGCCTTTAAAAAGGACACACACCAAACTCCCTTGATATACTCACCAGTTACACAGTAACTACTTATTAGCTGTTTGACTTCTGAAACATTTTGTTTAAAGGAATTTCAACCCTTCATTTAGATCAGCTGTGGGTAGCAGCAGGAACCATCTCAAGCTCAAATGCCGTCCAAAAATTACATTCAAATCAAACACTAGTCACTGATCCTCAAGAAACAAGATTTGCTTTCCAAGCCCTTGGGAAAAGGGTCCTATGTTGGCTTTGCTGATCTCTACTGAAAGCCCAGGGCTATATAACAAACTGGATGTGTCAAAGATGTCTGCTTTGGTTATTCCCATGGAAGTCTATCCAATTTTGGCACAGTTAGAGGCCAAAAAAAATATGAGAGTTCACAGACATTTGAGTGAGAAATGCTTGCAAAGCAAGGAACTTTCCTTTCCTGGCAATCACTGTTCCTGGCTGTTGAGGGTTGTGCCCTCAGAGATGAGAACAGAAAAGTGTTCCCCACTGCTGGCACCCACCACTGAAGAGAAAGGGAGATGTAAAGGGAGGAGAAGGCACAGGGGGCAGGAAATGAACCACCAGAAGGGCAAGAAAGAGCAAACAGGCAAAACAGCTGGCAGTGGATTAACAAGAACAGAAAGCTGTGTGTATTACCCACAGACATCCCCTCTGGTAGCTGGAAACACACCTAAAACCCCCAGGCAGCAGCCCTCTGCTTTCTACCAAGAAGCACAAATCACCCAGGCCCTGTCCCCACACCCTGTTCTGCCTGACACCTTCCTCCCTTCTGTGCCCCTTCTGAGGACTTTTGCCACTTGCAAGGTACTACAGCATGTGCATGTGGGGATGAGGAACACTGTCCATTTGTTTGCCTTTCACTTTAGTATAGCTCTTGTAATTTTTTTTTATAATTCTTCTAATCATGTTCAATTATTTTGTGTAATAGCATTTCAATTTACTATTTAAATTATTCTCCTTTTTTTGGCCCAAAAATCCAGCCATAACTGAAACAAAAATATCAATAAATCAGATAACTGCTTTAAATCTAGGACTATCCAAAACTTTGGATTTTTTTTTTTTTACTCCTATTTAAGATATCCTCATGTGTGCTTATTCAAGATACAGAGCAAGCAATGGATGGGAGTTTAAAAATGAAGCCTCCCTTTGGTCTTTATATTCTCATATCTGTAAAATGTTTTTAAGAACTTTACTCCCTTTTCCCCCCCAGCCACCCCCCCAAACTAACAAGAACAAGCTTTACATTAAGTAGGTATTGAGGGAACAAAAGAGTAACTCTCTCTGACAGGTTTTTATTTTTCTCTGAAAGAGAGCTATTTCAGACCAAGACCCACAAATGGAGCTGGACAATAGGGCAAGCACTAAATCTTTAGGACACTTCCCCCCCTCCCACCCATTTCACAGTGTAGTAACACTGTACAGTGAATTACTTCAGGAGAATCTGTAAAATGAATGACCCATTTCTGGTCCAAAATCCCAGCTGTGAATCACATAGCCATTTGGCCTATAAAAAGCAGAAACCATCACCTTTTCTGCATCCCGCCACTCACCCCCCCTCCCCAACCTGTTCTGGTACATAAAAAGAGAACTGGGATGTTTTCCAGTGAATATAAAAGCTAAGAACTTTTTGAGAAAGAAGAACAGTTACTTTTAGAACTACCTCCCCTTATGAAAAAAATCACTCTGGCATACCTGTACACAAAATCAGCATTTCTCTCTCCCAGTCATTTTTCTGCCTTTCTCTGTTAACAGAGTTACACCTGACTTTCTCTGTGAGACTGCTAATCCTGAAAATAAAGGGGATAAGGAAAAATACATCCATGGATTTATTTTAGTAAAGATTCTTTGTGTTAAGTGGCTCTAATAGTGGCTTTAATGACAGAAGAAAATACATATCCTGTTTAGGGAGACAGAACAGAGATACTCCAGCTGTGCAAGACCTCTCCAACCAACTAAGGTGTGTTTACAAGGATTGTGCCTTCCCCACACACTGGCAGCTTTTTCTCTGCCTCCAAGCTAACAGATGATTTAAGCAACATATCAATGGACTTCAGCAATAAATACCTCATCGTTGTAATGAAAAAGAAATGGACTGCTAGTTGTCACAGTAGAATCTAAATTAGGTTTCTATATTTAGAAGTACAACCTTTCTTTTGAGGATAGTAATGTGCTTCAGCTGAAGGGCAAAAGAACTCATACAAAGTTGGTGTAGAAGCTCCTGAACAGGACTAGAAGTGGCAAAAGACTGAAATCAAAGAAATTTATACATGATGGTGATGAGCATCAAATGTAATTATAACATCAACATTAAAACTAATTTGTGGAAGTTGGGAGGCCTACGAAATTGGAAAGTGAAGTTTAACTAGCTAAGTTCTAGATCTTTAAAGAAATTAAAAGGACAAAACTTAATTCCATTATCAGCTTTTTATTTATGACCTTTCAAACAGAAATTAATTAAAACACTGTAATGACACCAGATATTTATCATAGTAGTAGTGTTGTAGTTATTAAGGTCTAAGGCTGAAGACTGACACTTCTATTTCAGAACTGAAGAAGAACTTGCATTATTAAAGACTAACCATTCAATTCCTTCTGTATCTGTCAATCCAACAAAATATTTGGCTATTCCAAAAGCCTCACCCCACCTATTCCCAAAAATATTGAGGGCTTTCCTTCCACTGCATTTTTTCCCCCACTGAACTCTTCTACTTGAGTTATTCCTTTACTTTTGGCCACTGACACAGACTTTAGTAAAGCTGATCCTCTGTCAGTGAAACACAGTATTTTAAAGTAGACTCTACATGTGGGAAGTTACTCCTACTGCATTTTTGCCTTTCATTCTGTCTCATTTTCTTTGTCACTGAAATGTTCCCAGTCTGAACTTAATAAAAATAGTCAAGGTGACCCTCATTTATTTAATATCTAAAACATCCAGTAACTCCAGATGCTCCATTCCAAATACAACCAATTTTTTTGCATTCCAGTTTTAACCAGACACCAGATCCTCAAGGGCAGATAAGCAGGGGAAAAAAAAAAAAAGGCAATTGCAAGCTGCAGTAGTCAAAAACCTGTACCATATAAAGCTTGATGGACTCCATATTAGACACTACTTTGGTTTATATCACTGGTATGCAGTAGGAGGAGAAAAACAGGATTAATGTAAAAGGCCCAGGACTTGAACATAATTAATTAAGCTGGAAAAACGTAATTGCAATGGCATACAAGAGACATGTAACCTCACCATTCAGCCACAGAGCCACGAAGGGGCACTGACCTCTTACCCACGTGCCTTAACACTTAGCAGAACATTGGCAAGTTACTGAAATACTTGTCTGCCTCCCTGCCAACTCCCATTTCAGCATACCTTCCTTCAGACACCATCACTTCACAGAAAAACTGAAACCCATCCTTTTTGTTGTCCGGTAATACCTTGCAGTTCTACTTCTCACATGTAAAATTTATGGCTTGTTTTCAGAAGTGTAACGCTGTCTGTAATGCACAGACATATCCCACTGGGCTCTAGTTGTAATAGTTTTAATAATATAATATGCATATTTTACTGGAGTTGTCATTCTACTGCACAATCTTGCTTTTCCAATCAGAGAAACCTTAACAGTGGGTTAAAAATGACATTTTAAGGACCAAAGTAGCGTGAGGAGTATGAGAAAGAGATAAACATACATGTGTGTATATATATATTTTTTTTTTTTCCCATGCAAACTGTGCCAGGGAGGTTTTGGGCCACAGAAGGGAGACCATAACCTGACTTGTGGCAGGAAGCAGAGGGTAGAGGCCCAGCCACTGTTTTCAGGCCTCTCTGTAGCACTGTGGTGGAAAGCAGAAGCCAGCCAGACCACAGGAACTGCGGGGTGTCAGCACCCCTTTCACCACTGCCCCTCACCCAGCACGCAGCAGGTATCACAGGCCACTTGCACTGCAGCTGTGAGTGCAATGAATGACCTTTTCTCCTCCCCAGCAACATTTCTGAAACAAAACTCTCATTCAGGAGGAAGACGCTCCATGCAAAAGGCTGACACTTAAAACATGCAGCTCAGCTAAATATATTTGAATGTATTTTGCCTTTCACTTCAGGAATTAAAAAGCACGGGCAAGAACTGAATTTCAGCTTGCTGATAGGTGAGTTCAGTATAGAGATTATTAAGAGCATTATGTGCAAAAGAGCCATTTGAGCATTTACTCATGGGCTTCTCTCCATGCCCCTGGGATGGGGTGGGGAGTATTCCTGAACATCTACACAGTCCAGATTCCTTCAGGCTTTATATATCAGCAAAGAGAGACCTGCTAACATATTAAACAATTTCAGTCTGTGTCCTGAGTGTTTACTGATCTGTTGTCAGCTTTTGTGGCTGTTGCCCATGCAGGCAGTGGAGGATGGGAATGCCAGCTTTGAAAAGGGAAGGCCAGTTTCAAGATCCTCTTCCATCCACTTCAGAGCAGTTTCTGTTACTCCTCACTCTGACCCAGGAACATGAACTCTCACTCCTACCTCCCATGTCAGCATCAAAACCACGTTCCAGCAGAAAAGGGACTCCTTAACAAACCAACCCCTCCATGAAGGTTTCCGTGAGACTTCTCTCTGGTTTAGGAGCAGTTTACTTTGTCAAAAAGTGCATTTCTGTGGCTACCTCAACCATCTAACAACGGCTGATGGTCAAATCCACTTTGCTTACTAATTCAAATGAACTCAGTCGGAAATCAAAGCTACTTCTACCTCTACCATATTATTACAGCTGACTGCAATTACTGCATTAGAACAATGAGTATTATTTTCCATGGCACAAAGCACTGAATTTTAGAGGGTTATCAGCCATCAACTCTGAAGTCTGAACAGTCTTCAGTGAAGGGCAGCATTCAATCCAGAGAAAACAGATTTTTTATACCAAGTTCTGCAAAAGGATTTCCCATGGGCAGTCTGTTTTGACAACAGTTACCACACTGGGACATGTGAAATGACTGTAGTTTCCCACACTAAAAGATGACCATCTGTTTCAGAAGTATTCGTGCTTGTTAAGTAAATGCTCATATTTACAAAGAAAAGGGGTGAAATGGGACCAATGAAAACTTACTAAACTAATAATTAGGTTTATTTTTTTAAAATAAATTTATCCCTTGACAAGTATTCTTCTAGGTACCAAGTTACAGTAAACACTAACTTTTCAGTGATTAAAGAAAGAACTATGCAGAAAATCCATGCACTTATTAAAATAAAAGGTCCAACTGTGTTATAGTGTCAACTTATCCAGATAAAACTCATGAAGCTCAATGAGGGGCTTCCCTCCCCCCCACCAGAATGAGAAAAAAAGATAGGTTACATTAAAAAACTTTCAGGAGGTAATCTTGACCTTATCACAAGGCCAGGAAGTCCTGGGCTAGGCTGGTAAGCAACTGCACCCTTCTTTTTCTTACCAGAAGTGTTCTGCTGGACTGGTGCTGGCTGGGCTCCCCGAGAGGTCATGTGTTTTGGCATTTACTCTTTCATTGCAGTACTTGGTTCCCCTTGTAACTCCTCAAAAGCAGCTAGCAGATGCCTCTGCATTTGTTACATTCACATCACATTTCAGAACTCTATCTCCAAACATGAGGTGGGTTTTGTTTTTCAGAATTATTAAAGATGAAAAAAATATTCTGTCTTCCTCAAAACTGCAGCTGTGAGGTAGCAAACCCAAGCACGTTTCCATATGTTCTGAGCAACCTCCTCCATTCCCACAAAGTTAATCAGCCCAGCTGAGAAACCTCAAACATGAGAATTGCTCTGACTGACAAAAGCAACCCACGGTGGGGCTGACAAAAAGCAGCATTTAAGCACAGGTCTCAACATGCAGAGTTGCTATCACAACATCCACACTACTATTAGAAAACACAAGGCACGCCAGGTGGATGTTTACCCACTGTACCTGTGAAATTCCAGGTGCCTGGTACAGTTTATCCAGTGCTGCTGATCCCAGTGCACACGCTACAGCAGCCTGCAGATCCACACAAGAATTGTAAACAGCCTGGCTTCTGGTACAGGACACAGCTTGGGACTTGCTTCAAGAGCTCTATATAAACAGCTCTGGCTTTGCACCTTGTACCCACCAGAGATGGTGAAAATTTGTTTCCCTCCACCATAACATTTAAGTAAAATGTTAACCAGCAAAACCATGGTACATTTGAGTGTTTAAGTGAAGAGTGTTTAGGTGCAAAGGCAAGCTTTAGGTGCTCTGTAGTACTTCTAGCGCAATCCTTCAGGTGCTCAAATTGGCATCAGGATCATTGTAGAATGGAAGTATCCTGTCTCAGTTTACATCTTATAGCCAAAGTCCTCAAAGTAACATAAAAGTTTAATCCATATTCCTGTTATTCAAGAACGTTCAAGTGGGGAGGGGAAGGCTGAAGAAGACTGCCAACAAGTGTATATGGAGAGATCACTGGCTACCATCTCCTAGAACCTTACAAAAGAGATTGTGGCAGCATCACACACTACCCTGAATTTTTTTTTTTTTTTGCAAAATTAAAAATTGTTTCCTTGTATTAATTCTCTCGGTACCTGAGATTTCTCCTTGTTGCAGCTACTGCAGTGAAGAGATTAGCTGATACCTCCTTCACCTGCAAGCACCACTAACTTGTGCTTTTTCTGATGATTGCAGGTCTGTTAACAGGGACTGAGGGCAGGAAGTTGTCTTCAAGTAGCTCCATTTCTCTCTTCAAGGCACAGAGAGCAGCACTGGGTAATTGTACATTCAAAGCAAAGACTCTTTCATATCAAGTGCACACGACTGTATGTTCAAGGCCATCAGGAAGCTGATGAAACATCAGTTTTATCTCTTGTGCCTTGCAGCCATGCCCTCGACGTGAGCTGAGATATGACAACTTGGAAGCTAAAACTCAGTAACGGCTTCATTGTTTGGGTTTGTTAGTTGTTTTTTTCTTGCATAGACTAATTCAGGCTAGAAAAGTTACCTTCTACTTTCAAAGCCCAAAATAAACCATATCCAAACATAGGGATTACGTGGATTTTCTGCCAAACCCATGAAAATCACAAACTGAAAAATACGGATTATTTTGTCTTACTGAATGGGTGTGTTATTTTTTCCTGGTCAAGTACTAACTGGTCACAGAAGATCTGGATGAAACTTTTATTTATCAAAAAGCCACTCTCAGATACATGCTCTGAAGTCTTAGGTATGAAATATTTTAGGCTGACAAATATCCATGGCCTTGCTTAGCAGCTAATGCTATGGAATTAAAGCTGGGATGGTCCTGAGGGGGCTGGGAGAGCAGTGGGACTTTACAACTCAGGCAGCTGCTGAAACAATGCTAATTGACTTCTGATGTTGGAAAAGGGAAGGAAAGAAAACTGGGAAGGCCCAGAAATTTGACTTTAGAGGTTCACTACTTTGTGCTGTTAACATTGCCTGTCCTGTCTTCATTGAGGAGCATGAAATCACTGCAGAGAATTGTTCATTCTAATGCAGGGGTGCAAGAGAACACAAAGAGAAACCTCCAAGAGGGCAGAAAGTGCCTTGAAAAAGACATATCAAAATGGAACAGCATAATTCCCTCTCTGACCACACATATAGCTCCCTAAACCACATCACAGGATGCCGCAAGGAAAATAAAAAAACTAAAAAGAAGAATAAAGAAGCTAACTGACAAAACCTTGTCCAAGTGGTGGCTCTAAGCAGACAAAAGTGATAACTACTGTTACTCCCATCTCTTCCCTCACAACAATATGGGCAGGGATACTGGGTCAGACGAGGTCACTACCTGGTTTCAGCAATTCCCACACACACCGTTCCCCTCCTCAACCCAGAAAAGGACACACAGAATTATCTGGCAGTGCTGGCAAACAAACAGGGGTTTACAGACCGACTCTCTGGGCCAGAGCTTGCATCCCATGTCCTATGTCATGTCCCCTCCCCGAGCCATTGTAACCACTGGCTATATCCATGTACATCATTCCCCACCCCAGCACAGCCTTCAGCTGCAA
This sequence comes from Myiozetetes cayanensis, assembly GCF_022539395.1. Classification (NCBI taxonomy): domain Eukaryota; kingdom Metazoa; phylum Chordata; class Aves; order Passeriformes; family Tyrannidae; genus Myiozetetes; species Myiozetetes cayanensis. The sequence continues at coordinate 31,312,690 of NW_026086605.1, forward strand.
GGGCAATGTGGCAATAACTTTGTCATCCCCTTTTGTTGATAAAGCACGTTTTTTTGGCTTGTTGTGAAAGTGCTGTTCAATGTTCCACTGGGCATCCATTGGTACTTGAAGGCAGTAATTTTCTACCTCAACAGCATCCATGGTCACACTAAAGTCTGTCCCCACCATCAGCCACATTCCAGGCCTGTTTAAGACTCCTGACAAGAATGTTTTCTTCTGATCCTTTTTACTTGAGCTAACCTGACTGCATTTGCTGTGCCAGGTAGACATGCACTGTTAGTTTTGACTGTGACATAATTTGGGGGTTTGCTTTGTTCTTACACTTAATGTTTTCCCACTGATTGCTGCTATTCAGCTGATCTTTAGAGCTAAAGCCAAGTTGGAAACAGAAGCCACAGCTAAGGTCAGCTGAGGACACGTAACCACTACCTGTTCTTTAAAATGATGCTAAAATGCTTGCTAAACAATCAAATGTGCATTTAGAAATTATTTTAGAGGGCTAGTCATATTCAGTTATCAAAATATTTTTTTTAAAATGCCACTGGTGCATTTCTGAATGAAAGAACTTCACTGATAGGCTTACATAAAAAGGTAGAGAGTTTGACAGAGCAATTTCTGAATATCATGCAATTCCAAGTTCATAAAAATGTGAAATTAGAAATAAAGTTATTTCAGATTAGCAGCTGACCTACCAGAACACTGTATTTCCATTAGTGTCTGACACCGTCAACACTTGTATGAAATAAATCTCTGCCTCATTTGGGAGATGGGTATGAGCCAAAATAACAAAACATTTTAAATTGGTAGTATTACTCCAGGGTCCTGAAACTAGCTTGCATTTGTAAAAATCCATATTATTTGAGAAAGACAACTGTAGTAATGGTTTTGATTCCCTTGTTACCGTCATCATTCAAGAAGATGGCTGAGATGAACACTTTCAGCGCATTTATTTTATGCATCTCAGATAAACCAAAATAATCTTTGCCATACAAAAACTTGACTTTAATTTGCTGTAAAATCTTCATAGTCTTACAAACAAATTATTAGGAAAAAAAAAATTAAGCAAAACAAGGTTTATAAGAGAGAGAGTATCAAAAGATGAAACTAGAAAAAGAAAGTAGACCAAACTGATGACTTACAGGGGAATCTGCAAGCTCACAATTACCTTTAGGCCATCAGAAATCCACACCTCTTACTGGAGAAAATCATGCTTTTTCCATTTCCATTACTTTATTTCACAAAGTCTTTGTGGGTTGATAAATCTCACCCTGGTGTCCTGCATAAACACCGAAACAGCATTTTCAATCATTGCCTTGGGTGAACTTTGCTTGAAAATATTTCCTGAGGCTTTTCATAAGGATATTTGCCAATAAAGCAGCTGGTAAAAATGCAGACTGAGCAAAAGAAAGATATATGATTTTCAAGATCATACAAAAGACCCCTACACACTTGAGCCAAGGAAGAGAAAATTTTCCTTTACATTTCCTGAACATTTACAGGCAGCATTTAAAGGGTTCTAGCTGCAAGAGTACCTTCTTAATGGCAACAACATCACATCAAGTATCTATCAACAAACCCCTTTTGGATCAGAAAGGGACTCACAGGTACTGTAGTTTATTCTCCAACAATGGCTTTCAGTATAAATAACAATATTTTTTCTTTCCAGAGTTGAAAAAACATGCTTGAGCTCTGTGCTATACTGGCTTTAAAAAAATTAATAGGAAGAATTAAAAAAAAAAAAAAATCAATTGACCTACTTTCAATTTCATCTGAACACTTAGCATTATTGATACGCAGTTTTAGAAAGCAGGAAAACATGGTACAGCCATCTTCATAATTAATGCTTTTTAACCAGAAAACTATTTTGGGCATTGGAAAGTAGAGCAGAAATTATATTTGAGGAGTACTAGGAATAAGCCTTATATAACTCCTGACCTAAAGTAAACATTAAAAAAGTGATGCCTATATTAAAAAGATAACAGATCGCTTCTATTTTCACAGCACCAGTGATGGAACAGAAGAATTACACCCCTGATTAACATTTAATATACCATGCATCAAGATACTATCTGTAAAAATATAGTAAAAATCCATCTTCTGAATATTTTAATGTATTTAAAGTATTTTTATGCAGAACAACTGTGAGACACTAAATTCTATGATACATGATATACTTTGATCAACTATGTCTCAGCTATAGTTATTAAATTACATCTCATATAATGCCCTCTGCCATATTCCACCACGGTATTTTGTAGAACTCCACAGAAATGCTCTTCTTCATCTTTTACCCAGCCTAGCTATAAAAGTAACTTTTCAATTTTCAGGAATTAGCATGTTCTGGACAATTCCCAGCACTATGTGCAGGGTAATGAATAAAACGATACATCATCTGCATTATTTAAAATTTAAAAATACTCCAGAGTTTGAGAATGATGGAAAATGCATAGTGAATCAGTAGGTCCCAGGTAAGGACCATCTCACTGTGTTGACAGAAAAACCAGTGGATCATCTATAGGTTGGATTTTGAGACAACACAGAAAGAATATTAGGCATAGACAGTCATCCTTTCATTACATAGCATCCTTAATGATCATTTTATTCAGTTAAAATGAAACAGAATTCTAAAGTTCAGGAACAGAGGACTGCAAGTTTGCACAGACAGTTTAAACCTCCAACCTCATCCAGACATAGGAAAACAAAATGTTTTCCAGTTTTTCCACAGCTGACTTCACAACCCAAGTAATGGTTTTAAAAGTATGAGTTGTTTGGTCTGTGATCTCCTGAACTCAAAATGGAAGCTGACATTACAGAAACTGCACCATGTGGAAGCACACTTACCCCACAGAGCTCACCAGTGTAAGTGGAACTTTTGTATTTCACTCACTAACCAAACAAAGCGAATGAAAGAGCAGCAAGCAAGGGGGCCCCTGTCTGGAACTGCTTGTATTCACCTACTCTACCATGGCCTCTCTTCTGAAACAAAATGACAGCCTGGGATGAGGATCTTCTTCAGCTTCCACAACTGAATCCCAAGTGGTGTGCTGCTCAGAGCTCCATTGCTGCCGGTGACTGGTGCAGCAGGATCCTGGCAGGCTGCCACACAACGCAAACCCACAAGACCTTCAACCAGCCTACGTCGTCAGATGCCTTTTGAGCTCAGGAGCCTGAAAACCTGTGCTGCAAGGCAACCACAGAGGCTGCAACAGTTTTTAACAGAAGACTGTTCAGACCAGTCCCTAGAAGGAGATAAAAGACTATGTAAATGAGTGTCATAATTATCTGGTAGACAAGCTTTGGTACTCAGGATTCACAGGTTTTATTTTTAGTTCTGAAAGGAAGTATGCTTTTTATGGTCAATCCCAGTTGGCCTCTTTCTACTTTCACTGCTCTCACCACCTCAGCAAGAGGAATTACAGTACTTCTCACTTCAGCTGCTCATCGGCTTTGCTGCAATGGTTCTGTGGAACAGGGATGAACTGGCACTCACACTGTTACTTACAGATTTGTACAGGAGAGGTGGCTGCAACCAGAGGTAATTTCATAATTCATTTCATACTGACGCTTTTTACAAAACCCTGGCCTTATGTTTAATGAATGATCTACTCAGCTCAAGCAGTGAGTTCATGCACAGTACTAGGGATCTATCAGCCAGATTTGTTTTTATATAAAGGAAGTGCAAGTTCTATAGAAACGGAATGGGCACATTATGGAAATCTTTCCACCTGCAGACCCTCAATACCCAGAAATCTTACTTACTTAGATTATAGCATTTCCCCCCATATAATCAGAAGCCCTTTTCTTTTCAAGCAACCACACTTCATTTTCTGATTTTTAAATGATTTTCCTACAGCCAGAGGTTTGTGCCAGGGTCTTCTGTCCCCCTGCAGAGCAGTGATCAGTGGAGAGGCTCTGCTGTGACTCACTGTACCCTCAAATAACCTCCAGACTGTTCTGACCAGAGCTGCAGCAGAACACGGTGGCTGCTGACTCAAACAGATGCAACAAGGCCTCATTCCCTCACGGAGCACGGTGCCTTCTCTGTGCCATTAAATATGATTCATACACAGCACATTGCCAAAATCAAAAGAACAGATCAACATTAGCAGACAGTAAATTCTAAGTCTGCTCTTCTTTGAATATTACATGCAAATAACCGAGAATAATTCCACATATAGCAACTTGCCCTTCAACCTCGGTGAGGATGTTACAAATTTACCACCTTTCGTACAAACACACAGTCGGTTTGACCATATAAGCACCCAAAAGAAACATCAGAGATGCCTGACAACAAAGTCAGGGAAATATATGCCAGTGTTTTGCATCAACTGGTCGTTAATTAGCAGATTGTGGTGGAAGCACTGACATCAAAAGTTGTTAAAACCAGGTCCAAAAACACCTTCAGATTTCATAGAATCTAACATTCATCTCTACCCCTCAGAAAAGAAGCCAGTGCCTTTGGAAGAAAGGAAGACATGTGACAGCAGAGCTTTTGAGCAATGCTGTCAGACAGCATGGCATGAAGCAGTTCCTGTCTTGACAAAAAAGTCGCAGAGAGAGACAGACTTGGCTAATAATCCCATCCTTTTCAACCAGACAGGATGTGGTTCTACAATAAAGAGACACTATTGACTCCATTAACCTACAGTGCTGGAAACAAGTCATGAAAAATGTATTAATTTCCACTGCTCATTACCACCCCCTAAATAGCTGCTACAGGCTTACTTATCACTTGCAGTATTTTTCAAGAGAATACTGTAGTCCAGAGAGAGCAGCATTTCCTAACTCAATATATTTTATTCTTCAAGAAAGAACAAATCCATGAGTATCTGCTGATATATTTATGTATGATGAATTTAGTCCCTTCCTATGGCATAATGCAGAGTCTCAAACTAGAAGAATTGATCTTGCTGTCTAGACTTTAAAGGTTTCACTAGAAAGGAGTTTGACTTTCATTTTTCAGTGATGGAAGTTGTGGGGGGAGTGTCTGGAAAAGCAATAAATAACCAGGCCAGAAAATCTATTTTGAGATTGTTATTAATAAGGAGATCAGCAAATAATTGTGTGTGGCTACAACAATTTTCTCCAGTGATACATGAGATCCATACCATAACCCAGGAATATAAATTTAGAACTCATTTTCTTCATGAAAAGCCAGTCATCCATTAAACGATGATGTCACCTATAAGACCAAAACATATAGGTCTTAAGCACTCCATGACTTGAAAAATAGAAATATCCATTATTTACATATCTATTTTGGTTTTTTTGATCCCTTTCCCCAACTTGGCCTCCATAAATTCAATCTGTGTTAAGTCATCACACCGTTTTGGCATTTATCTCACCAAGCTTTTTCCTGCCTCTTTCTGTTTCTACAATTAATAAGAACTTTGCAAATTAGGACAGCCTGCATACTGCAATAAATATCAATTTACAAAGTTTTTGTCATTAAAAACACAAACTGTCAGTATTTAACCTTCCTAATGCATTTCTAAGAGTTACACTCTTCAAGTAATTTATTCCCCTACCATCCAAATAATGATCCTTTCTCTCTCAAACTGAAGATGAGTAAGAGGCTTTAGCATCGTGTTCAGCATGACAGGAGCGGGACAGGCTTTGTGGTGATACTCAAGCTCTGAGAAGTTCCAGGGAATGCTCCTCTTGGAGACTCAGTTCATTCCTGTGATGTGTCAGAGCACAGCACATCGGGGATTGCACCACCGGCCCGGAATGGGATTTTGTGAGGAGTCAGCTCCCATCCTGGCATACCTGAGAGCGTCACAGCACAGCCATGACTCAGAGCCAGGGAGAGTCTCTGCCAGCCTCTCCAGCTGCACAGGGACAGGGAGACAGACGGGAGAGTTGTTCAACCAGCCACAGCCCACTTCCTTTCACTGAGGGCCCTCCAGCACCTTCCTCGGCAGCCAGACAAAGCTGAAGGCACGGCAGCAGACACAGGAAAGGGCTGCTTTTCAGTCATGGAGCCTGCACCCTTGTCAGGTGACTGAACACGAGCTGTCTCATCCAAATGTGCCCTTCATCACTTCAAAGAAGCATTTTCTGGAGGCAGCTGCATACTTTGTGTCCTGTGAACTGCCGTGACTGACCACGTACAGACACTGCTGGAACGTGGCATTCACCAAAAGGAAGCTCAAACATCCGACTCAAACATCCCATCCTCTGAGGCAAACCAAGCCTGCGTAAGGGAGAGCCTCTCCCGTACTCCACAGAAACCACAAAGCTCTCGGCCCACTGTCCTTGCACTGACTCACAGGGAAAGCACAGCTGTAAGAGGAGCACACACCCTACTGCAGGAGGCAGGTACCAGCACCAGGGAAACGCAGCTGAACAGCACAGGAGGGGATGAAGGATCCAGGACAAGGAATAAACACCAAACGGCTCTCAGGAAATGCAAAAGGATTAAGAGAAAAGGAACAAATGGCACATTGATACCTTGTGTCTACATTTGTGGGCCTACTTTTTTGTTTTTGTTTAGATCATTATGGTTTCAAATTTCTTTACAAAATTAAGGTTACTGAAGCTGAATTCTCAGCAGACAATAGAACCAGATTTACCACAGAGGGAGCGCTTTGAGAAGGGAGGTATGAATCCAATGAGAAATCTTTAAGCAGAAGAGTTCTAAGGAGCCCCGGTTTTAAGACAAAGCTCTAGCAATCAGGATGTGGCAGAGGACAAGGTGTCTGTACTCTGAGCCCTGGACCTGACCTCAAAGAGCATGTTCTGCGCACTGCCCTGGCAAACCACACTATGGGCACAGGATGCAGAAGTGTGGTCCAGAGGACTTTTTATCTGTTATGGTCACAGGAAGAAACTCATCCCAAAATTGTTATATACATCTGTGCATTTCCTTAGAAATCTGGTTAGCCTCATCTAAAACCACTTAAGAAGAGCTGTACGGCTGGGAATGAAAACCTTTCTCTGCATTACATGGAGAATCCTCTCCAGTCTGGCCGAGATGATGTCCCTACAGTCATCCATCTTGTTAAATGAATCCTTGCACAAGACCTGGCAAAATGAGGAAGAGAACAGGGGATGAAGAGGAGAATGGAGCTGGACAGTGTAACCCTTCAACATCATGTATCTGAAGTGAGGAATTTGTCGGCATCACAGAAAAGGGGATCAGTGATCCCTCAAACCTGAAACAGATTGTGAAGAATTTGTGAAAGGATAACGGTGCTCTGCCTGTGACCATCACCCCAGTCCCCCAGTCTTTGTTATGCAGAAGTAGTGGGGGGTGGGGTTCCTGCTTTCAGTTCTTCTTCCCAGAGCTCAGATGAAAGCTACACATCACTGGTAAGCTGGGACTCTGCTCAAACAAACATATATACTCCTTTCAGTAGTCACTCCTCTATTCAACACACCGCCTGGAATCAAGGGAAGGGATTCTCTCCCATTCTTCCCCCCCAAGAATGGCAAAAAGGACAGCATGAAAATGTCACCACAAGAAAGCAAAAGGAAAAACCTACTGGACTTCATCCTGTTCTGATCTGCAGTCTTCTGTGGCAGCAACAATCCTCCTTCCAAAGGTAAAACGGAGACAAGCGCTACCACCAGATACTCTCCGATTCTATTTAACTCAGCAAGCAGCATCTGTGTGCTCTGGTGAAAGAGCAAAATCATTTGAACCACCTTCAGAGAAAAGAACAGGGAGAACAAACACTCCCCCTTTTGACACCAGTGAGCTCCTGCAACAGTTCTCTGGATTTGGAAGATGACGACCCTATATTCCGGCAGTGACTTACCTGAGGTAGCTGTGGTTTAGTTTATACCTCATTATGGCTACTGGTGGACAAAGAGTGAACCAGCACTGCTGGAGAGTGAGTCTGATGTGTTAACAGATTCAATCTAGACAAACAAAGCTGATGCTGAAATGGACGAAAAAAATCAAAACAGGCTGAAGAAATGGTAACTAGCACAAGTACACAGGATTCTTTCCCCTATTCCCCTCACATCCAAGGTTTTTTGTTCTTTGCTGATGAACTCCCAAATCCCTCTTTTTCCTACCAGCAGCCTCCATCCCAACCCAAGCCCCTCAGACAGCTCTAGAAGCACCACCACTGCTTGCACTGTTATCAAATAGCAGCAGAGAACTAAACCAGGCTGCAGTCACAGCCTGGAACCGAATAGGAGCAATTCAGGTAGAGAACTCTACTGCTTTCACATCTCTCCTGTTACTGATGGTATCTCCTTTCAAACAGTGAGATACAACCTCCTATCTCAAAACACAGCAGCACATTCTGGAGGCAAAGGAAGAAGTGACTGAATCCTTTCTCAGTGGAGCAGCAGTCCCAGTAGAAAAATGAAGAATTACAGAACAACATACAGCCAAATTTTCGTGTGACTGTTAAAATCTTATCAAAACTGGAAAGCAGACAAATTGGGGCAGGGGGAGGAAGTCTTCTTTACTATCTATATCTATGCCTACAGATCATAAAAAATGACAACTGACCTGACTCACCTCCTCTCACAAAACTACTCAAGAGAAAGACTTCTCCATAACAAAATTGTAATTCCAGACTTGATGGTTGAAAGTTGAGCCTAGAACTATGAACAGGTTGCAAATCATTGCTTGCATGAATCTGGAAAAATTAATCAGATCTGTGAACTGCCCTGTTAATCTCAAAGCAGAGCACTGCCGAGTCCATGTCCATATGGTGGAAACTCTGGCCTTTCTCTACATACAGCGAGAAGATGGAATTTTTGCTAATGAATTTCATCACTTGGTCACAGTCAGCAACTACATTATTTCCCCCACTCCACAAGTGCTCTCACTTGCAAGCTCATTCCCTCAGAGGGTGACTAATGTGCAGGACAGTTCAATGAGCAGTAAAATGTAAAGAACAAAGAGAGCACAGGTTTTGTCTGAGTGGCAGAAGAGACAGAAATATGGTCTGGTGAACTCATCAAAGTCAGTGAGGAAGGGGGAGGGTGTTGGGAGATTCAGTGAAGGTGGATCAAGGCTACAGACCCTGACAGGGGACACCCAAAACAGTGCATTAAAAAAAAAAAAAAACAACAAAACAAAAAAAAACCAAAAAACACAAACAAACAAACAAAAACAACAAAACAAAAAAACCAAACCAAAAAAACCCCCACAACCAACCTCTGCACAACAAATGACTTGAAGAGCAGGATAAAACCAATAGCCAAGAATTCCAACAGTTGAAAACCTACAGGACTGGAAATCACTTTAGAAATGTATCTTTTAAACTTCTTATTTTCACTACTCTGACGGGAAGTGTTTTAACACAATACTGCTTTAAAAAACTCTCCAATCTGATCAGCCTTACTTATTACAGTTAATTTGCGGGTAGTTTATACCCACATTCTCATGCCTGCCTTGGAAAGGGAAAATAAGCCTCAGTTTCTGATAAACAAAAATCACTGGTTTTACATGCATACATGATTACCAATATTCTTTGGCTCCTCAGTTTTGGATCATGGTTGAAAACAGAATTACAAGAGCAAAGCGAGTATCTGCTTTGGCCTAATGGCTTATTTTCCATAAGAAATTTGATATAAACAGTTACTGAGTTTTCTCCATTTACTTTTTATAGTCAAAATGTTGTTGCTGGCCAACATAACACTATTCAGGATTTATTGTGTTTTGTAAATCGTGCAATGACTTTCCTGTTATCTCCCATCTTCATCTCTCATTTATGAAAATAAACAGATCTTTCAGTTCATTTCAAAGACAAGCTCTAAAGGAAACTAAAAAAAATCTGGATTACATTAGTTGAAAGAGTTATCCTGAAACTGTACCAAGAAGGCAAACTGCAGCTAGAGTTTTAAAGTCACAATGTATATGCTAAGCCCTGGTCAACACCAATGAAGGTCCATACATGTTAAAGAAAAACATTTCCCCAACAGATAATAACTAGCTATTGTCTACCTTTTATAGTGCCACAGTGCCAAAAACATCCATGGCCAAGTAAGGGATCTGTACTTCCTTTACACAGTTAAATTAAATGGATTAAGAAACCCAACCCATCGGTGTCTCAGTGTACTGAGACATACACACGTATTAAAATGCATGTTAAAATACCAGTAATATATAAAAGGGATTGTTTAGAATCCTGTCAAGCCAGGGAAAAGACCAGCCTGTCTCCCCTGGTAGCCAAAATTTGATTAAAATAACACACGGACGTGGTGCAGGCACAGAACAGCTTCCAGCTTTCCAGTGTTCTGGGTGGGTAAGATGTCACACATCCCTACACTGCATCCCCAAAAGGCAGAGGATACAGGAGCAGCCAAACGACATCCAACAGCATTAACCTTCCCTGCCTGGACGTGGGAACAGCTGCCCTTCCTGCTTTCATCTGTGCTTTATACGTGCATTTGCAGCATTTAAGGAGAAGACATCAGTTGTTTTGTCACTTTGAGAGGAAGCCTAGGTTAGAGGCACAATAAAACGTGCAGTGGTTGGTCTAATAAATAATCTAGGATACAATCCTACGTGTGCCAATAATGTCATTTCTATTGAAGGAACTCCAAGTACGTCTATCATTACAAGATTGGGCAATTGCAGCAGCCAAAGATGTCGAAATCTACATTCTACAGCAGTGGCAGTAATTTCAGAGCCCTGTGCCAAATTGTGATTAATCACAGTTCACTGGGTATTTTGATAGTAACAGAGGAAAATAGCTTGGCATAGAAAAACCATATGATCAATTAAGAATGCCATCAAGCCCCCCAACAGCGTAACCTTCCAGTAGTGTGAATACCACAGCACTCCTATAGGCTGATTACCTGCCAAGATATGGGTTTCATATATCTATATATATAAAGGACAAAAAAACCAAGACTGCTAATAAGAGAGCATATGGAAAACTGTATAAATTCTTCCTTAGGAAAAGCTCATCTGAGATTACGCACTTTAAAGGAACCATGAACTGCTGCACGCCCAGACACACATCAGAGCTGCATTTCTACCTCACCACATTTTGAGGGTGGAGGAAAAGCAGCAGGTTGTCTGTAAACTGCACATACTGGTCAGGCTTATAAAAATCATCCACAATCCCTCTGCCTGCAAATCAAGTCAAACACATTTTTCTGCTACAACTGCATCAGTCAGTCCTGACTGATCAGATCCTGCTACTGCCTGCAAAGCTGATGGCACTCAGTGGATGTTCACACAGTTCTGCCTGTCTGGGGGGTGCCTGACAGAAGGCAGTTTACTACAAAAGTTCTCACGCAATCTCAATCCCATAACTGCTTTTTTTTCCACAGGACAGTATCTTACTAGAAAGCACAAAACCATCAATAAAGCCATAAGTACTTAATAAATAAACGCATACAGTGGTTCTATTTCATTTTCATATTATTTCCAAGATGACAGCATTCCAGAAGACTTCTCTGACTAAATGTATTTCCCCCACAATTGTCCGTAATTGCCCCGAATATTTCTCTTCTCCCCTTGAGTCTTAGAAAATGACTTTGCCCAAATACTAATGGTTCTACTTGCCAATAAATGATCAATAGCTAATTCATTACCAGCTCTCAAACAACCTTGTAAATGTGTCTTACCCAAGGAGTAAAACAGAATCGATTAGGTCTGTCCTAAGTAATGTAACAGAAGGAGATGCTCCAAAAGCCCGAGGTGATGCCCATTCTTCAGGATTAAAAGGATTAGCATCTTGCCTCAAACTTCAGGAAGGATCTGATCCCAGCAGTCTTGTAGCAGCAGTTCACACAGGTGCTGACACCTCTCCTTGTTCACTGCAATGGTACAATCCACTGATAACAAGATTCCTGAAAGATGTGTTTTGATGCATCTCCAAACCATCCTTTCAGGAAGCTACAAAAGATATATACCCTGGCTTTTCTGTAGTACTTTAGGAAACCACGATGTGAAAAAGAAGTTGGTTTTAAATTTAGAAGCAGTAAAAAAGTTTAGTGAATAATTTAGAATAAAGTACTGTGAGTACTAAGAGCACTGTGATTTAGAATAGTAAAAGTACTGTTGTGAGCAAAAGCATATTTAGACAAATAGAAACACTGGAACCAAAACCAAGAGGCTTTAGCTTGGGAGCAGAGCCTCCCCAGAACACTGGTTAGACCTAATACAGCCTATCCCAAACAAATACACCAAAATACATACAACATTGTTCTCTAAAAAAAAACAACTACTCTCTATAAAACTCATAAACAGATTTTTACTGTATTTATATTAATATATATAGCTTTATTCTTATACTTTCAAAATAGCTAAGTTCATCACTGATGATAAGATGTACTATTCAGCTCATTTCAGAATTCAGCTAAATGTTTTAGAGATTCCAAAGGCATCTGTTCAGTCAGCCCTACAATTCAGTATTTTATTCCTTTTGTGATGGTACTAATACTGTTTGTAGCAATTCAGTATATGCATTTAAAATCCCAGCAAAGCCCTTCAAATTAAATATGTAAGAATTTTTCAAAGCCATCTGAAACTAGAGCCATGAACAGAAATATAATTCTGCATCATTTATTAAAAGAAATGAGGTACTTACCCAATGTCTTAGACTCAAAATTGATGAGAAATTTCAATTTAAAATACTTGTTCAAGAGTTTTTCAGAATGATGTATTACAAGTAGGAATAGTTAACTTTTTCCTTACAAAGTTCTGTTCAAAATCTGAATGTTGAGAGGTTTCATGCAAATTTCTAACAATTTGTTAACTAATGAACCAAGTCTCTTCCACATAGGAGTCAAAATGGAACATAACAGCAGCTAATAGAAGACCAAAAAGCTTAAAATACTTTCTTCTATCCATGACTGGTATAGGCCCTATGACAGTCAGAAGACAGAAAATAAACACTGTATCGTTAATTGTGTTAATAATTCACCCATCTGTAAATAAGAAGTCAGACTTGCTCAGGGTTAGATGAGGTCTGCCATGTTTCTCTAGTAAAGTATTAATTTCTGCTAAAGGGTATTATTTTCAAACAAAGACCCATTCCCTAATCAATAGGAGCATATTTTGATTGCTTATAAAGTCAGTCTAACAAATATTGTTCTGCAATTGTTTTGCTTCCCCAAGACTTGATGTGGCCGTACATTTACAGTCCTTTACACTGACTCACCTTCTCGTACTAAAGCTATTCTATGTAACAGGGCTTTAAGTATGCAACGCACACTAAATAAGATACAATACCACAAAGAATGACCAATAACCACCGTTGAAGTAACCCCAGGCTTTACTGCAAGGAAGAGCAGATAAGTTTGGGGAAACAGACCCAAACACAACCCAAAGTTTCACTGTATGTCCCTCTCCCATTTACGTGAATATTCCACGCAGCAGATGGTAGAAAACCAGAAGTGTTCTAAAACCAGAGAGATGACAAAGTGGTTTCTCAATACCTGATAAATTAAAAAAAAATTAAATGCTTTCAGTGTTGTTCCACCATTTGTTTAGGACTGACATCATCCTAACAGGACACACATTGCCAAGAGAAACACAAACATCTTCAGTTTAAGTTTTTGCTTTTTCTGTCATTGAAAGTGCCTTCGCCATTTCTAGCCCTTGACTCAACTTCCTGATTTGGCCAGCAGCTGGAAAGGATGTTAATCCAAGGATACAAGAAAGGAAGTGGTAAAACAATATGCTCTGAGCCCTGGGCTCTGCATGTGCACAGAGAGAAGGGATTTGGAACCCGCCGCACACAACTGGATGTGGCAGGTAAATAAAACCCGTGTTAAATAAGCACAAGAAACATAAGGGGTTTTACTACTTAAGAGTTTGTTTTTCAAAAAAATATACACAGATCCTACCCCAGCTATTCTCCTCATCCAGGTTGAATACCTGAAGCTGAAAGGTTGTTTCTGAACTTCTTTCCTATGTTCAGTTTTCCCCATAGAAGTTAAGATAACTTCAAAAAGTAAACATACATGTTTTAAATTTTTTAATTTACATACAATTTGATGTACAACATCAATTTGATGTACAACAAACTGTTGCTAGGAAAACTCCAGCACTGTGTGAGGTTGTTGCAGAAATTTGACTTTTCCTATCCTCAAGAAACTGCCATATATGAAAAGGGATTGCTCATGATAAATGTATCATGGACAGCCCATTTAAAATGCTTTAGCACCTATGACAAAGAAGAAAAAAAGGAGACAACTTTTTTCTCCAAGTACTTGATTTGGTCTGTTTTAGTGTAATTGAGGGCCTGCAACATCTGCCAGCAAAAGAAGTCTCTGATAATGGCAGCTAACTAATCAAGATCTCATTTCAAAGTTTTTTTCAAACACAGAGCCCCAAGAGCACAGAATGACAAAATGAAACAAAAAAGATACGTCATAAAACATAAGTGATCATTAAAAGTACCAGACTGCATAGCAGGAATAAAGAACTGCACTTCCTTCTCACATATACCCCTGCTTAGTTCCCAAGAGCTCAGTGTGAACTAAAACAAATACTTTTGTGTAATGGAGGGGGGAGCATGAGAGTGTTTACACACCCGAGGGGACACTCTGGATCTAACTGAAATTGAGGTGGGTTTAAGTGAAAGGACCAGAAAGGGGAGGTAGCAGCACTGTCCCTTTCAGCATCAGTGAAAAACCACAGAAGCAACAGCTGCTTTTATATGTCAGGAACGAAAATCCAGGTGGAGCTGAAGAATGTGCTCTCTTAGTACCAGCAAAAACGCTTCCTTCAGATTCTCAGTACTTTGCAAAACGCAGAACTTTTATCCTAAACCAGAAAAACACAGGGTTTGGCCCAGACTGCAACATTTTCACTTCATGAATTTCACCTGGGTCTCCAATGTCTGAGCTGTGGCAGAACACACTCTTCCCACACAAGGCCCTTGTGTCTGCACAGTCACGTGTAACCTACTGAAGCCCTTCTTACAGAACACGTGCTTCACATTTTGGGTGGATTCTCAGTTAAGATGGATATTGCGGCTTCATACAGCACATCACTGTGGAGGGTTCACCACATGTGATGTTCAGCACATCACGTGGGGTTCACCATTAAGCCCAGGAGAAACTGCTGGAATTCTGGGGCAGGAGAACAAGAAACTCATAAAACTCTAATTATGCTTTCCATAACTCATCTTACCAAGCGAGCATGAAGAGAGCAGTGCTGCAGTGCTGCACAGCTGACAAGTCATTAATGCACAGAAGCAGCGGTGGAGATTTGAACATTGGGTGGCTTTCGAAATTAGTTGCCAAGTGGATTTGACAGGTGTAAAGCCCAGCTGCTCCTACTGCCATCAGAAGGAAAACTCTGAGCAGGAGGTTTGCAGGTGGAATTCTTCTGGCACAGCTTTCCTCATCCTGGACACTGCTGGGATGGAGGACAAGTACCTTGCTGACATCCTTCGCTCACTGCACACACTCACAACAGGTATAGGTGAGGGAAGACCTTTTTTTTGAATGTTTGTAACATACAGAGAAAAACATTGTATTTGTGTGTGTATGTGTATACACACACCCCTATACATTTTACATATAAGTCATAATTTATATAAACAGCAACAAATAGAATGTGAGAGATGAGTATGATGGAGACACACGAAAGACACTGTAGGCATTCAGTCATCTTCCAAAGCCTGGAAGTTGAATTTCCAAACTACTGTGCCGAAATAACCAGCTGCACCCACCAGCCTATATCCTGCTCACTGTGGCATCTCCAAAGTTGAGCTGATCTTTCTAACCCATGGAAAAAGTGAAGATGATCTAGATAGCTACAAAGCAATTTGTTTTCTTCAGCACAAGGGAAAATTTTGTTCTCATAAATGCTACTGAAAAAAAAAAAAAATTCAAATACTTATGACTTTCCAGTGAAGTCCAGAAGATCCAGCATAACTGCACAAAAAGTACCAGAGCAACATAGAAAACAGCACTGCAGTGAGCCTTTCCACCCCATCACTCATTTCCAGGGTGGGAGGCCACAGGACAACACCCATATTTCACAACAGAGCATCTGGGGAGACAGATTCCAGTTTACTGCTCTTCATTTGGGGCTTGTCCTGGGAAGGTAATGCCCTCTCCTTAGAAGGCTGCAGGGAGAGCAGTGACTCCCAGTAAGCAGCAGTTCAAAAAAAGCAAGTGCCAAAGTACACAGGCGGGATGTGGTGCCTGTGCTGATGTTCTGTGGGAATATCACAGTAACTGCTCTCCAGCAAAGTAATCTTTGAACCATCTCCAAGTGCTGTTTCTGCATGTCGTTGTCTTTCACAATGCAGCAAAAATCGGGTCATTTATGCTCTGCTGAGTCAGTTACTTAAATTTTCTCTTCCCCAAGCACCAAAGTCTTCCAAGAAGCTGACAGCTTCCAAGCATTTTCCCCTCTGTTGTATCTATTTCATCTTTACCCCATATTAGCAAGGCATACAAGCAAGAGAATTTTGATGCAGGGAATGGAGAAGCTGAAAAATCCACTATTAGTTTTTGATTGTTTTCACTGGAAGCTACAGCACTTCCTCCCCTCAAATTTGAAATATCCTCAAAGTTTTGACTTATTTTTAGGACTCAGGAGACCGAAGCCCAAGTCTTCTCTCTGCCTTACTTTCCATACACGTAGTAATCCTTTGTGAATTTATTTCTTTTTATTGCTAAGTATTTTGAGTGTCTGCTGAGAATTTAATCACAGTATCTGACAGTGTATACCTCTATTTTTCATTGTGCAGAGAGAGAACAGGTTGCAGTGAAGGAGGAACATCGGCAATATCTACAGAAGCTCCTGACTTTGACAGGGATCAATCTGATCCATGGGACCAATATATAAAAGAGTAACTTACTAGGAAATGTTAAAATTTAGATCATCCAGACCAGGAAGAAAACAAATCCTTGAGCAACTGAAAAAGTGGTAGTATATAACCCTAGAAACAGGAATAACAAGGGACCTGCTCTACTTTCCATTACCATCCAAAAATAAAGAATCTGATTTGTCTCAGGCAGCCCTGGAAGCCCTGTAGAAGCTTGTTGTTCAATCTGTGCAGTTTCTTCTTTAATCGTGACACAAATGCCAATAAACTGGCACTTTATAAGTATTTGCTTTATAATCCAGCACAATCAAGGCAGTTGAAGCAGAATGCAGTCAAGCAGAAGGATTCTGCCACTGACAGCTGGGACAGAGGGGCAGGGAGGGAGGAGGGAAAAGGCTACATAAGGTCAGAGGACAAGTCTGATCTTCCACATGTCCACAAACGCTGCTGCTCTTACACTTCCCCCCAAGCACCCCGACACACAGTGAGCACATGAACATTTGGGCTCACTCACATCTCCCCAGAACAAACACACCCACTGCCACCCAGAACAAACCTCATCTCCTTCTTCTGCAAGACAGCCTCCTCATTAGCATGATGGTCAGACTGAAGGCCCTCAGTCCCACATATGCCACTGGCCACTGTAAATCAGCTCCAGATTCTCACAATGGAAAAGAGTTAGTCATTGCCAGCGAAGATCCACTCTTTGTCCCTGGTTTTGCTATAAGCCTGGCTAAAGCCCTATATTCTTGCAGAGCCCTGGACAGAGTCCCAGGAAAGACTGTTCTCAAGCCACTGTTTTAGCAATGACTTCACTTATTCCAAGAAAGAGAGGACAGGCAAATAGACACATGCTCTTTTTTTTTACAGGGGTGGGGGGTAGACTGAGTTGCTCCTCCAGCCTCCCTGCCTTAGGAGATATGTTCAGGATCTCCTCATGAAGATGTATTTCAGCTTTTACCTATATATTTCTCAGAAACACACAATGGCAGGAGAACCAGTCCTTGCTGTATGCCAGGCAAATCTGTTGGCTGGACAAGGAATACTGTAAGGCTACTGAAGCAATGCCTTCATATTCAAGCAACAGCATGGTTTCTTCTGATTTATTATCTGTAGATTCTGATTTATTATCTGTGGATTCACAATGAATTCACAAGCAGCACTGGTTTGTTTACAGGTGTAACAACAGGCAACACACACTTCACAAAACAAGCCATACCCAGTAGAAGGCAGAAAACACCCAGAGCCATCACCTTCCCAGACACCCAGCTCTGCCCTGCCAGCTCAGTGTACCATTCCCTACTCCTGTTTTTAGCACATTATACTGACTCAAGCTGTCTCCTCCTTTGACATTTACCCTGCACAAGACCACCAGTTTCTTCCAAAAGGAAAAGGCCAAAATAAAATAATACTTTTCCTTCTCTGTTCTATAGTCTCTTCCTTTCTTGTTGCAGAAGTTTCTAATGTGCACTCCCATTCAATGCATTCACTTTTCCTTATCTCCAATTCCAAATCTTTTCTTTCCAACCTTGTATTCTCCCCGATCCTTTACCTGAAAGTACAAACTTGCCATAATCTATCCATCTTAAACTCCTTTAATCATATTTTTTCCTTTCTAAAGTGGTGAAACATGCTTCTTAAAATGCTTGTGTGAAATATGTTTGTGTGAAATACATTTCTATCTGTAAACCTCCAGTAATAAATTTTCATTTAAGCACATTACTCGAGTTTCCAAAACTCTCTTCCCAAACAAAATTATTAAGAAAAAGACACTCAGTCCACACATTCCTGTGCCTAAAAGTGAACTGCTATCTATATTTCTACCCTAGTGTCCTCTCCCAGTTATTCTGTTACTTTTCATTCATGTTATTCTGTTATTCTCTAAAATGTCTCTAGCTGCTTCTATCCTTTGTCCTCTCTTTTTCTCCCTCTACACTTTATTTCTAGATATTTTAACGTGCAATTAGAGAGACAGTAATTAAATTCAAACTGACAGCTCACAGAAGCATTCTGTTCTGGCCACATTAAAACCTTGGTTCCAGTTTGTCACCCTGCCCACACACGTACTTCCATCTCCCCTCTTGGCTGTTGCAGGGATACCACCATATCCCCAAGACTTCAGACTGAATTATATCATAGGCAAAATTTTATCCCTGATCTCTAACATCCTAGTGCCCAAACTATTTCTACATCAGGGAGATTTATTTACTCCCCCTAAAGTACAACTACTCTTTATCCACCTGCAGGTCAAAACATTTTATTCATCACCTCAATTGCTTCAAAGTCGTTTCTGAGAAATTAAAAAAACAACTTTCCCTCATTTTTGGAGTACTGGTGATTCTCCCCAAGCCCATCACTTTGAGCCCATCAGTCCTCTCTTTTTGTATTTTTGGGACATGCAAACCTGCTTGTTTTCCAACCTGAGGGAATGCTTTCACTTTCAGCACCTTATCTGGGCTACTTTCCTTAATCCCTTGATGTGGAAAGGCATATCACTCACTTCCACTACCTATACTGTTTAAGTTTTCAAATTCCATACTTTCATTTTTCCCTATGCTAATCCTTTGGCCAGGAGGTTTTCTCCTGCACTGACATCTCTAAATCATCTCAATTACTTAAGGTAAAACATCATGAGAGAAACTGAATGCAGCAGATAATCTACCCCTCTTGTGTTACTCAGCTTCTAGACAAGGAGAAAGAGGCCTTCCTTCTGATTTCCTCCCTTTCTCAGGAGGGAGAGACTGACTAAAGAGCCTAAAATATGAAAGCACAGTTACACAAGGTCAGTGGATTCTGTGCTTTGAGGACCAGCTACACCTCAGGCGTTCAGGTATTTTAAAACAGCAACATTTGTGACCAACTCGCATTCTAGAAGTTTATAGATAAAGGGGAGATTTCATCCTATCACACAATTGAGTGGTAAAAGCAATCAGTAATTGTGAAGCACACAGGCACTAACCAGACTGATAACTGCCCACAGAAAGCCCCACAGCAACTGCAGACCTTGTCTTCGAGCCTGAATACCATGCAGTAAATGCAGAGTACATCCATCCAAGTAGAACATAAGAACTTGTCATTCACTCCACTAAAAGCAAAGATTCTGGAGAACTACTGCATAAAACATACTTAAATACTGCTTTGTTGCATTTACATTAGCATCCAAAATCAAGTGTACCAGAAACCTTTTTTTTGGTATCATTTCTTTTCAGTATAGTTCACATGCAAGGGGAAGCTTGAGACATTCCTTTTAAAAACTACAGCAAGACTCAACTCTTCCAAAACGTGTGCATTATCACATCCACGCTCAGGATTTCACCAAAAGAGTAAAATATTCCTATTGCTGTTTGGCAAATTAATTTTTCACTACTTTTTTTCATGCTTTCCCATTTTTAATAAGTCTTATTTTGGAAAACAAAGCAAAAAAAACACCCCACAACCAAAGAACATCCCACAAACCTTTGGAGAGATCATCCACTCCACCACAGTGTTGAGATCGTCTGGCAGCAAAATCCTGAGGTTCCCTGGCAATTTGAGCACCGGTGGTGTTCCCTGGGCATGGTGTGCTCAGAGGAGTGACTGATACAGAGCAGAACCTTGGGAGAGCTCTGTGGAAGGCATCTGCTCTAACTAGAGTTAATATCCTGTATCTGCACTTTACTGGAAAGGATGACTAGAGGGTTTGACTCAGAAAAGAATTGATAGAACATCTGTAGGCAGGCCAAGTACAGATGCTGAGAACTTGTCAACTTTAACATCTGGAAACTGTGACCCAACAAGCTATTTGAGCCTCACACTTCAGACTCTATGATTTCAGGTTTTTAATGGCAAAAGCAGGAGGGAGATCTCTTGCAAATCCTCCTTTTCACGCCTATCAGCTGCCTCAAGAATGTAAACACTAAAAAAGAATAAAATAATAAGATGGAAGAAAAAAAAGTTTCTGCCTTCTGCTGGACCAGCACAAGTTTGATAAAAGTGTCTACTGGGAGAAAGGTTTGACTAAAACACTTTCACACATTAGCAAGTTACAACAAATTAACTTATAACTTGAGGACAGGATCAGCAGCCAGACTAGAAGTACACTCCTCCTAAACCCAAGAAGGACCTCTATCCTAGAGGGTGAGATTAAAAGCATGCAAAAGAGCCGAGTACTTAGATACCAAGTTTTAAGTTCCTAACAGGTTTTAAAATACCCACCTCAATCAAGGAGAGATGGGTGGCTTCAAAGAGCAAATGACACGACTCCCTGAAACCAAAAATTCTTGCTCAAGGATACACTAACATGAAACAGAAAACCTGCCTGGACAAGCAAATGTATGGATCAGCCTGTACATCCAGAAAGTTGAGCTTGCTTTGCTCCAGTCCATTAGCACAGACAGACAAGTTGAGTCACGCAGGAATATTCCCTGAGGAGGAGGTAAGTCCATCCTAAATCTATGCCTTTCTAGAGCAGACAGCTTCATGACCTTCAGCACGACTGTTCCAACCACAGCTCCAGAAAAATAATCACATGACAGTACTTCCAGAAGTCCATTCAGTGCTCAGAGACAAGAATATGAAGGGTATTGAAAGGAAACACAGACACAGCAAAAGCTGGAAGGAAAAAAATACCATCTAAAAATATCATCTAAATTCATTAGACCACAAGTTTCTAAAAACCCAAGGCTGAAGTCACATATATGAGGCTTAATATCAAATATATTTAAGACTGCCCCTCACCATTTTGACAAATTTGTCAGAGTCCACTTTCACCCACCAGTCTGTGAGAAATCTTCCCCAACTCCATACATAGAAAACAATCCAATATAGTAGGTTCCCAAAATCTGATCTGTTTGGTTCTTCTGAAGGCTTTGAAAGCACTACTAGTTTCTTTGGAGCAAAATGGAATACATGTTTATTGCTTCTTAGATTATCTCATCAGATCCTGAGTATTCCTCAGGTCTATCCCAAGGCATGCCACAAACGCACACAAACCTCCCAGCAGTTATCTCACAGTTTTAATGCTTGGGCAGCACTCCAGCAAGAGGGAGAGTCACAAGCACCACCTCATAAAACAGGCAAACAATTACCACTTACTTTATTAATCTTCTCTCATCTTTCTGAACTCTGACCTGAATTTCAGATACCCTCAGCTCCCACAAAGAAGGTACAAGCTTAAGGGTTTATTTTTCAGCTTGGTTTCAATCCTGCCCAGAGCAGTAAGATGTGTTACTGATAACTTTGTATTTGTAAGATGCTTTGACTATGTAAAGTGACATTAATTCTGTCATGTCATTCAGGTCAGTTTTGCAGTGCTCTAAGTTGATTCAAAAAGCAAAATGAGCGACTATTATCACATCACCCCTCCAACATGAACACGCTTTGCTAGTATTTTCTTTTTCTTACCCACCTCCCACTCCGTGCTCACCACTTTCCACCACCACTTGAGTAACCTAGACAGTTTCCTAAGGACAGAATCAAAAAGATTAAAACAGTTTAGTAAGTGCAACTGCTCAAGTATCTTACCAATGCAGGCCATTGAATTTGTTTGATCTTTGATCCCTGAGTCTGGCTTGGGTCCTTTCTTTTCGCCCAGACCAGCTGGTACTCCACCAAGAAGGTTGCAAAATCTTCATAAACTTTAACCCACTCTCGTTTTTCCCATTCAAGGTCATCAAATTCCACATATACCTGGGGAAATTTCAGAAAGGAAAGGACATGTTATTGCATATACACAGCATATGTGCCTCTACGTGCACTTTTGAAAGCATATTTAATGCAGGAGTCTTTTATTATGCATTTTAATGTTATGGTATTGAAATTATATAATCAGTACCTGCACCACAGAAGACTTTTTTCTTGGCAGTGCATTTGTGCTAAAGAGAGGAGAGTTACATTTGTTAAAACACTACCATTGACACAGGGTGTCTCATCCCATTAATAAAAAGTATTACATTAGGTATTTACAAGCACTATTGAGGTAATACATACAGCTATTTACACATCAGGAAGTTTTAAGAATAATTCTCATTCTCAGTTCAAATACCTGTCATGTAACAAAAAACAACCAAAGAAATGGTTTTAAGGAGGTGGAATAAACAAAGCCATTTGGAACAGCATCAGAAAGGACATCCTGAGCCTGCAGACCCTGCTAACAAGCACACTCACACTAACACAGCACCCACAGAGACAGCCTCAGTTTCCTGCCATTGCTGTCCTGGAATCCCACTCAAAAACAAATAAACAAAAAAAAACCCCGCCCACACAAAACCAAAATCCAAAACAAATGAGCAAAACACCAAAACCACTTTTTGTTTTCAGCCAAATCAATTTGGACCCATTTTGCAACTATCTGATCTTATGCTACCCCTGACCCTCCCCAGCACATTCCTAGAGAACAAACATACCCTCCTGCCCTCAGCTGCAACCAAGCTAAATCCACCAAACCTTTTGTCTCCCCTTGTGAAGGAAAGCGGGAAATCAGAGCTATCCAAAAGCTACCTACCCTACCGAACAACTATTCTAAAACCATAACATTTCAAATTTTAGAAAAATCAACAAAATAAATTGTTTTCTTCTCCAAATTATGAGAAACTTCCTAAGAAAGATCAGCTGGCAATAAACAAAAAAGTCACTGCTTGTCAATGGGGACCTGGAGAAGAAGGGAAGATGCTTTCCTACCTTCCTGAGTTTCAGCTCTCTGCCACACACAAGAGAACTTCTCAGAGTGGAGTTTCTTCCTCTATCAGCTTCTGAGAACTTAAAATCACTGTCACAGAAACATTCTTCTCCTTTAACTCTGGTTAATTTTAGGCCTGCAGCATATTTCCTCGTCTAGACTTTGTGTCTCACCCTTCCCAAACTTGCACTACATAGTTCTCCTTCTCATCTTGTCCTTCTCTCTTCTCAGTACACAACTTAAATTTGCACCAAGCCACTTCTCACTCTTGTATCAAAATTCATCATTCCAGTTTTCCCCCACAGACACTTTTAACCCATATTACTCCCATTCCATTCCTACACACCTTTTGCCTTCCCTCTTTAAAGCACCAGATCAAGATAATTTATATCTTATTAGACATCTTTTATATATATAAATCATATCTATATAGATCTATCTATCTTAAATATATATAATATCTTATATATAACCCAGATGACTGGGTCAAGGCACACTAGCTCAGTTGTCTGCAAAAGGTACTGTTCCTTCTTCATTTCCCAGGGGCAGAGCCTTCCCTCTGGATTCACCACCTCAACACCTGCAATTTGTGCCACTTGCCTGCTGCCTCTCCTCCCACATTTCAATTACCCTGGCTGGTCAGTCATCTCTGCATCACCCTGTTAATCAACACAACCACTCTTTTACCTTTTCCCTTTGCCCATTTCACTCACTGAAACTATCAGGAAACTACAGCTAGTCTTTGTGGTGTCAGAATCCTCCCCATAGTAAGAGTCTGCATAAAAGATTATCCTCTCATTTCAACTATCACCCGTTATCCTAACAAAAGCAAGTGGAAAACAGCAGCAAAAACTCAAAACTAAAAATTGGAAGTTAACCCCTTTCACTTAATTTCTATAAATTAAAGTACATAATAAAGTTGCAGAATAATAATTTCTTAATGAAAACAAAGTTAACAGCAAACAGAGTAATGCTTTAAAGCACTGGTAGGAAAACACATCATATCTCAAATCATCTTTAGCAGCAGTTTCTTATTTTTGCAGCTACTTCAAACCCTTCTGGAGATACATTCATTTCTAAATTTTGTCATTTGATCAATTGTAAGACAACCTTCAGTGACAGTACAGTCGAAAATCATTCTCTGAAGTCACCTTCCTCATGGCCTCTCCTCCTGAAAATTCCACTTGATTTTTCAGGGCTGGTCAAATAATTTCATTTTAGTATCTGGAAAGACACTTCCCTTGGGTAATCCATAACAAGGTGTAAGAGGTTAAGCACCAGACCTCACACCAGCAGCGGATTTTAAAAAAAGTAGGAGGCATGGGGAATGTAGTGAATAAATATTTTTGAAAAATACAGATAAGTCTAAGGCAGAGCTGGCAGTTTAGAAACAGTCACAATAAAACACACTGTATCTCCTGGACACTGGCCAAAACTCATGGACAACTGTGACACAATCTAGTGTTTGTGTGCAAGTTCTGCACCCCAAACAAACCCAAATCCAGTGCAGCAGCGCTGGGAGTTCCAGCCCTGCTCTCTGCAGAGTCTCTCCAGGTAATTGGATCTTCAAAAGAGCCGTTCCAAGGAAAGTGGAGAATGGAGCATGGCACGGAGCCAGTCTGCCATTGCCCAGGGCACCATATTCCACCTCTGGGACGATACGCACACAGCCTTACTTGGGAATTACTCCTTCCAGCTTCCACCACCCTCAGGTCTCCATGCCAAGACTATTAACTATCTGCTGCCTTTCCAAAGTTCATTTGGGAAAGGCAGAGGCAACACAGGCAAATGCAGAGCCCAATCACTACCCATTCTCTGTTTCACTAGGAAAATAATTTTTCCAAACAGTAAAGCCCCTGAAGAACACAGGCTTCCCCTTTCCCTGCCACACGGAGACCAGCAGGATCCTGGGCAGCACAATTTATGAAAGGGAGTAAAAAGGGGAGAGGATGAGGAAAGGAAGCGATCCAGCAACCTATGCCAACAAAACAAAATGCAGAGCCAAAGTTAGACCCTCTAAGGAGTGCAAAGGCTGAAAATACTTAATCTTTTTTGCTTCACTGACAAAACTCTGTACAGCAAGAAACTCTACAACGTTTACCTCCCTAAGAATCAATGTTGATTTTAAGATTTTTCAGCCAAATTTTGCTTCCTTGCCTCGTCAGCTGTTTGGGAATAGATATTATATGTCTGTGTTCCCAGAGTGGCTGAAGTACTCTCACCACGTATGCATCCACTTGCATAAAAAGGAGAAATTCCCACTGGGATGATATGATATTTATAATTGGCATCAATGTGCTAATTTTGTAACTCGCTGCTATTTTCCAACAGGAAGCAGCATAAGCTTTTAGCATGCTTTTCCAAGTAAAGCAAGACAACAAATTTATTTCCAATGGAGTCAGCCAAACAATTGCAACAAAATATTGCTGTTTCAAAGCCCAAACACAACAACCATGGTGAAATTCTCTACATGCAGCACTGTGATCCAGAGTCTTCCAGTTACTTCTGCTCCAAATAAATAAGGCTGACCAAACAAATTCTGAAATACTTTAAAACTGTCAGGAAACCAACACTGACTTCCAGCAAATTTGGCTTAAAATGCTCAAAAGCACAGTCCATGCATCTGTCCCTTTCTTAAAATGGTGAAATAGCAACCAAAGACAGCAAGAGGGATTTTTGTTTAATAATGTTGCTCCTTGATATCAAAATTTCCTCAGTCTTTCACATGAGCATTTCACAGTCACTCTACATTAAAAAAAGAATTCACTAAAAAGAATTTTAAAATGCACTGGCATTGCCCTTACAGCCTAAAAGCACCTGAAATGGCAATAGATTGGTCTTAAACTATCAAATGTTTTAGGATTAAAAGATGGGGTTTATTGCCTTCACGTATTCTTAAAAATAGCCACTGTAAAACAGACGTGTTCATTCACTTAAGACTTGTAGTCAAGAAAGTACTTAGCTTTGACAGAGAAATACTAAATGTACAGTGTATTTTTTATCAGGGGTGAGTAGACTCCCACAATGCCAGAGTAAGTCTTTAGAAGGTCTGAAAACCTTCTTGACAAAACTGGCATTCCACCATTTAAGGAACATAATAGCTTGTCTCTGAAATGCAAGGGCCCTGCCTCTGACTCTCAAGCACTAGAAAAAAAGGTTGTAGAATTAGATACATGTTTTACAGGAAAGAACACTGGAAGCTCCTTAAAAGATGGGACAAATCAGTACCATGGGTTATTTTATGTTATTTCAGCACTTGAAGCAAAACATGAAATTGTTTGGTGAAATGTTCAAATCTGCACATCTGTTTTGATTACTTGGGCAAAGTAACAGAAGTTTAATGATGGAAAATCTAATTTTCCATCACATGGGAAGAGAAAGTTCTGCTACTTTCAGATGAGCTGTGGAAGTCAACTCCTTTACAACTCCTCAAAGATTAAGTCCCATTTGACATAGCCTACCACCACAAAACTTCATGCTAAATCTGAAAACCTAAGTTCTCTGTTTATTCAAAAGAAAATGAAATGGTTGTAGTATCCCAGAAGAAGTCCTCAGTTCTAACCTGGAAAGTTGAACTGTACAAAAAGGGGGACTAGTTCATTATCTGCAGCGTATTAAGTCTCTACTGCTTCAAGATTCACAACTGCTTGGAAACCTCCTTATTTCTGTGGCACAAAATGGTTCTGGGTCTGTCCAGCAGGAAAGGACCAACACTTAGTTCTTCTAAACCACTGCAAGACCCCACCTAACAGCACCCGGCTACAGCTCCTCTGAGATGCAGAGACAGCTCCTCCAAAGCCATTGTTCTCATTTCTGAGGGAGGGAGGAATAAAACACGCAGCCTCAGGATCATCTGCTCCAACTATAGAGACGAGCCTGTGTCCTTGCTGGACACACTCCAAAAGGCCACACTTTTACTGCCAACACTGCTCAACACACTTGGTGGAAGGCAGAATAAGGAAGACAACCTGAATAAACCAGGTACACACTCGCTGGCAGACACGACAGACACATGCTGTGTGCAGGATGGAACAACACCAGATATAGCCAGTACATGCTCCAATAAACACGGATTATCCAGATAGCTTCCCTATATCAAGCTTTAAAACATTAAAATCCTACAAACAGAGAGGTCTTGAAACAAAACCAGTTATTTATTTCCAGCAAACAGTAGTCTCAAGATAAATTATGGAATAATAAACATAGAAAGAATCCACATGTACAGTTCATGGTTCATTTACAAACCCTAATTCTGCAGTCCCTGAAATGCATGCTTGAACACTGACAATGAAGTAGTTTTGGCAGAAAAAATATTTAGCAAAAAATGGTTGCAAAGCTAAAGAAAAATACCAGTACTATTGCAACAGCCTGCTGCAGTCTGTAACTTGAATTGCTAAGCAACCAGCGCATCATGTAGAGCACGAAGTAGAGGTTGCAGGGAAGGCAGAATAAAAAAAGCATCCTTGGATGCCCCAATATCATCCTTATGAACAAAGAAAAACATAAAAAAGCATAAACTATTCAATCATAGTAATGATTAATTAAAATATACACATTAGACAAAAAATTTCTGGTGCTTGGGGCTTAAAAAAAAAAAATCTTTTAATTCTCTTCGCCATCACAGAATGTAGGAAACTTTCAGTATACCTAAATTTCTTAATGTTCATTTCTAAAAGCAATTGTAGAAGTAGACATACTATAGACATAGAAGTAGACACACTATAGAAAGCCTACACATTCAATTTAAAAACAGGGGAATTTTTGTTTTTTGAATCAGGCAGATTTTAGATAAGGTGAACTAAAAGCCAATTAAAAAACTTAAGCAATTTAGATGGCAAGTTAAAAGAAGATCATATGTGAATATACACAAAATTTTTAATGTCGCACTAAAAAGACCAACATCTGTCATTGAGTACGGTTTTATTATAGCTAAGTCTCAACTTAAAAAAATTTAAAAATTTAATGCACACTTATTTTCAGTTTAAAATATTTTCAGTTTAAATATTTTCAATTTAAAAATATATAGTGTTTTAAAGTGCATTACCTCTCCCTTGAAGATTCGACTAAAAACAACTAAAAAACAGCTGTCAGACTATACAAAATACTAATTATTAATTGTTAAATATTAACAGCTTTCAGTCAGTTTTCAGTGTAATGGTTCATTAATGAAGACAAAGTTTGTCTGGCTGGCTGTTGAACACAAAGCACTACAGGAGGCCAAATTAAAGTGCCTGGGGAAAAGAATAGGTCACTTCCTATCAGAATTCATCATTTGCTATTGTTCCTCACCCCCAAAATCTGAGTTAGCCAGAAACAGAAATTTACCTTTTAGAGGCAGGAAATTTAAACAAACCACGCGGCTGGAGCCTCAGCTCCCAAGGTACGGCTGCAAAGCCACTTGTGGGCAGACAGGACACTTCAGTCCTCCTGAGACAGCCTCGACACACAGAGCTGGAGCTTAAGGAGATGAGTAGGACCTGAGCAGAGAGCTACGAGTACTTGAGCTTCTGTGATGTCTCACTCCAGCTGGATGGCCTGAACCCAAACCCGAACCATCGCTAAAGGGCTCTCCCTGTTCCTAGCATGACAATCCCATCAGCCAGCACAGCCATCTTTCCAGGGTTCAAAGGACTGCCCCTTAGACTAGACCTGAACCTAAAAGTATTTAGCAACACCTGTCCAGACAGAGGTTAGGCCTGGTTTATATGCTGGTAGGAAAAGTGATGTCCTCCCAAACCTGCAGTGCAGACCCCAACTCTGTACTTTGGAACAGCAAATCTGTCTTTGAGGGGAAACGAAAAATGAGATCATGCAAGGAAAGTGAGGTTTGGAGATGAACTTTTGATACCTGTACTTTGAAATCCAGACTATGAAGAAAGACCAAGTGCCCCTCAGCTGCTCTGCATGTCCATCCACATCATTCCAAGCCAAACAAACCAGGAAGGGGCTCACAAACAATTACCTTTTCGTCAGATAAAGCCAGGCATTCCAAAAAGACACCAGCAAACCCTGAGCACAGTGACAGAACAACTGAGTGAGCTGGACAGCAGATTTTCTTTGTGCCAAAGACATTTTCCCAAGGTCTCGCTCATACTAACAGCAGAAATTCCATCAGGCAACCATACACAGTTCACTGCTTGCTTTGGTCATTTTACAGGAATTAAGAGAACTATGAAGGAATATTCCAAGGGTAATCAGGAAACGAAGAGAAACATTCATCTACCAAAACCAGACAGTATGTTGGAATTTTTATAAATTAATGTCAACTACAAAATGGTAATTTTCTGTGCTCTTATAACAAAGATTGTTAACCTTCAGCAACAAGCTAATCAAACAAATCACAGCAAGCAAATGAAAAAATAGTAGTAGTAGTAGTAGTAATAATAATAAACTTCAGGAAGAAGACAAAGCTTTAGTGAAATATTTATTTACTTCACTGATTATCTGTTAAAGTCTTTAGAAATATTTTCCAGATGTTTCTTCCTTTGTAAGAGGACTATAATGTTTGAGTAGGAAAGTTAGGAGCACTGTATCATTAACTTCAAGGCTTTCTCTCTTATCAGAGAAGAACATGTTATGGTTTAACAGTAACTTGCTGTCCTCTTTCCTGCACTTGGCTTGGTATCTATAACCATTCTCTGCAAACTGTTTCTCCCGGTCCTGCTGAAACCCCCCTCTAAACAGTATAATAAACAGTTTCTAAGTTCTTCCTAGCTTAGATACAGAGGTATTTCCCTTTTGCTGTTGTGGTCAATTCTTATTTTCTGGAAATCTTAATTCTTGAAGTCCTTTCCTTAAGTGTTGTGGTTGTATTCAGTGTCATCTCACAAGCTGGATTTTGCTGTTAAAGTGTCAACTTGTTGTTACCATTCCAGTCTTGGAGTTTCAATCTTTCAAGTCATCTTTCAAAACTACACCTCTATTTCCTTCACATTGTTGATGCTTCTTCACACTGGAAAGTCATCCAAAAAGCTCCCATATAATCTTTCTGATGCAGCTAAAACCTTGAA
This sequence comes from Myiozetetes cayanensis, assembly GCF_022539395.1. Classification (NCBI taxonomy): domain Eukaryota; kingdom Metazoa; phylum Chordata; class Aves; order Passeriformes; family Tyrannidae; genus Myiozetetes; species Myiozetetes cayanensis. The sequence continues at coordinate 31,343,070 of NW_026086605.1, forward strand.
GACTCCTGCTAACAAAGTCTACTTCTTTCCTACGGATTAACTGCAGCATTAGAGGAGTAAAATCTGTACTCACAGTCTGAGGCATCAAAGAATAAACATTTTTAAAGTCTTTATGATCTTCCTTTATTTTTCCATTTGATACCAGACTGCAAGGCTAAACTTTACAGAGAAGAACTGGGTCAGTTCATAGTTCACCAGGGCATAAATGTCCACAAACTGAGATCAAAGATCATTCACCTCTGAGGTATCTCCAGCTATTACCAAGAGGCCCGAGGAGATTAAGAGCAGGGCGAGTGGCCCACGGGAGCAAAACATGACACCAGGAAACATCCTGTCAAAGTTAAGCAACATTTTGGGAGCAGGAGAGAAATGTAACCATGACTTCCTGGGTTTTCAGACTGTCTAAATCCACACCCTCAATCTCCTCTTTGCCATAATGGCCACACCTGAGTCACAGGTATCTGAAGTTTCTGAGCAAAAACATTACAACTCCTTAAAAAATGCACAAACTATAAAGAAATAGAGGTACTGTAAGTAATTTAGGCAATCATCTGTTCCATTTCACAGATTTAAGGAGATGTTTTACATCAGAATGAAGACCTTAGCAATGTGCACAGAGAGTCTAGCCCCAACTTAACACAGTATTGCCTTTGGTTAATGTATTTCAGAAGTCTTTTAATAGTCATTTGCTTGTGTTTGGGTTTTTTACTAAAAAAAAAAAAAATAAAACCATGAACAAAACACTCCAACTTTAGTCAATGATACTGAGCGGGGAGGTTCTGCCCTCAGTGTCTGTGTATCCACATACAGAACAAAAACATAATCACTTCAACCCAGCACTGCCTGCTTTGAGCACAAATTCCTCGGGAGTTGAGATTATGTTTACATGACACCGAATGTCCTGGAGATCAACTGTGGGTGGGTTCTCAGGTGCCACTGAGGTGCTGCAACACAAATCAGGCTGGATCACAGACACACAGACAAGCAGTTCCCCTGGACAGCTGCCCAGCTCTGTTGTTGCAGCTGCTGAAGCCACAGCACAGGAGAATTGCTTCAAATAAACAGAGTTACTGAGGCGGAAAAGCTTCAGGAATACAGAGGTGGAAAGCACTTAAGGCTACAGAAATCAGACACGTTACCTACACGAAAACTCTGTTTGCCTACTGCTGTTTTACAGAAGACACTTTTGCTCTCTCATCTAACATGGCTTTTTGTCCTGCTACAAAATTTCTCAAGTATGTGAGGAAGGTCATTTAACCTTTTATATCCTAAGTATTACCTAACTCCTTTCAGTGCCACAATTCTCCAAACTACAGAAAAATGTCTGACTTTTACCTTAATTGCATGATTTTTTAAATAAAAGCCTACAGCTTGGCTTTTTTTAATTAAAAGCTGTCCTACAAGCCTCCAATGTACTACAATTCACACCAAAAAAAGTGAAGAAAAAGCAGTATTATGCATTTTCTGCTCTCCTAGTAATTTCTTGCAAAGATCTTCTTAAGGAAGAACAATGGATCCATTGATAAGACAAACAGAACAGATCCAACAGATAACACAATCAAACCCTTAATGCTTAGGCCCAGAAGTAAAGCCATAAGAACAAAACATTGGCAGTGAGTATACATCAAAAGCTGCCTAATGAACCAAATTAATAACTGTAATTACAGCATTAGCCATCTCTGGGTAACTCAGAAGTGAAACACTCAGACATTCCCTGTCACAACAGCAAGGGTAATATTTTTGAATAAATGGCATTTTAAAGATGATTATTATGATAAATTAAAAGAAAGTTTGATTATGCACAATGATTTTACAGACTAACTATAAGGGTTGTGACCGGGATTAAAAATAAAAAAAAGGCCTCCCTGTACTTCAAAATGCATTCTGCAGAGAAGAGAGTAAAAAAGCATTAATTCAGAACTGTACATCATTTTCTCACCATCTGTGCAAGTTTCTGGAACAAAACAAGGTTTGCTGTATGTCCAGGGCAGTTTTTAATGCTAGAAATTATATGTTGGATATGATAAATGTAGCTACTGCACTGACTCTGATATTTATAAAAGTTTATTGAATTGAACAATTAAAATGTGACACCTGAAACACAAACCTGAGGGTTGGTACTCTTCCCTTCCTCTTTTCTCCTCTTCATTTCCCCACTATCATCTTGCTGATTTAAAATTAAGATACAGTTTTTTGTTTCCCCTCATTCAAGCACTGCTATACACAACAAATGCAGAACAACTTCCCCCAAATTTTTAGCACCGATCAGCATTTGCGATTTTATTTTCTGAGGAGCTCCTTGAACTCCTATAAGCACTTACACTTAGATGCTAATCAGAAACTTAAAAAAATATATATAAATGTAAGAAAGACTTTTTTTGTAACAAATGCTAACATACCTCACCTATTCCAGGTTCACCGAATCAGGAAACATTTTGAAAACAAACAAAAATACTCCACAAACTGCAATAGATTGTGCACCTACAGTTAAACTTACAGAGACTACAGACAGGACTTTTGGGAAAAAGTCAAATAATTAAGTAGGGCCTTCATGACCTCCAGAGGTAACTCAGGCAACCACAGCCTTCCCGGAGTGAACTTGCATTTGACAGTTCTCCTGTATTATGACAAATCAGTGCAAGGGGAGACAGAGCCTACTCACGTCACATTTGTTCCCATTCCCCCACAGGGAACAAGCAATGAAATTACTGTTCAAGTTAAGGGACACAAGTGTTCCCCCTTCAGGAATAGGGGCCCTCTGTAAAATGGTATTTTTGACTAGAATCATCAGCTGTAGAACTATCAGTGGTATAAGGGAACCCAAGTTCTCACTGATAAAGAAGTGAATTTGTTTTCAAACTGTTACCAGGGAGTGACAACTGAGGTTTCCATCTTGCTTTACCAAATGCCTTCTGCTGTACGCACTCCTGAAAATCTGGAGGTTCTAATAATCAGTCTCATTTCCTTATGAATTGTATGTATAATATACCTTGTGCTGCAGTGAACTTAGTGTGCCTAAGAAAGGAACAACTGCTTGTGTGAAAAACTCCAATTAGCCTTTAAGACAAAAATGCAGGATGGAGAGGGTTGTCTCCTACTGTCAACAAACATTAATACTGCAGTGAATTAAAGGAATATGCAATAAATACCCTTGAAAGCAGCGTTCTTTATTGGCTTTCTCACAACTTTTGATTCATTTATGTCACTGTGATACAAACAACTCACATATTGTAATGTGTTAAGAGTTTTAAACACAGACAAGACCTGCAATCATGCAACTGCAGCATACTGTGAACAGATAATAGCTGCTAACATTTCAGACAAATACATATACCAGTACTTTTATTCAATCGATGTATGAAAATGAACTGCGTGGAGAGGGGTGAGGGGGCAAAAAGCCATGTTTTTCTCCCATGGATTTCACCTCCCACAAAACCGGTAAGATCAAGATACTTTATTCCCCAGTCACTGCAGGGGGAAAAAAAAACAAAAAACAACAACAACAAAAAAACAAACAAACAAAAAAACCAAACAAAAACAAAACAAAAAAACACCAAAAAAAAAAAAAACAAAACAAAACAACCAAAACAAACCAAACCAGGAAGGATGGAATTCCACAGTTAAAACTTATTTCCTCAAGTCTCTCTCAGGATGGGAAGATCAGCACTGATGAACGAGACAAACACTTCACCCACTCAGGGAATCAGTTACATTTCTCCCATCTCCCACTACCTCATGTTTACAGCAGGAAATGAAGGCTGAATAAACAAGATGCAGAAGTAATATTAAATGCGTTACATACAGGCAAGGACAGTTTTGCTCATAAGAAGAAATCAGAATATTCCTTATATCCAAATAAAACTTAAGATGATTTTGCACACAGATTATTAGATGCCAAAATGAGCTGCCAAGGAATTTTGGCACAAATTCATGGGAATTGTAAAAATAAAGAAACATACCTGAAAAAGTTCCACAGCACTGGAAAAATTAAGTGTTTTTGAGCACTGAGAGCAAAGGGTAAAGATTTCCGGGCTTTCTAATGTGTGTGGCTTCTCTTACCATCACATCCCTTCCTTTCTAATGCTGATACTTAAAAAAAGAAACCCAACATGTTTTCACAGGACACATTTTGCCCAGGAGTCCACAATGGCAGGACTGGTTGTTAAGAATAACCCTTGCTCTCAGTACAGGCTGTTTTCTTACTTATTTTCTGCACCCAAGATGCTAATAAGAAAAAAATTAAAAGCCCCACCCAATCAAAATAAAATCACACACACATACGCAGGATGCCAAGACAAGATCAATCCTTCTGCAATTGATTTGTAAATTTAGAACCAGAAATGGGCAATTTAGTAATTGTATCTTTTTCATATTAAACATCTAATCCTTTAAATGATTACTCTTCCCACATGCAACACACTGAAAAACAATTGCAGAGCTCTGAGGAAAGCCAGCACCTGCAGGAAAGGGTTTAATCTGGCAACTGCTGGTGTTGTTGAGCTATTCATCACATAAATCTCTTATTAAGTCCCACCTCTTTCCTGTAGTTCCAACCGTTGGAGTTTGAGAAAACAGACCTCGTTTCATGCTAAACTCCCACCACTAAGCAGCTGAATCTCCTACATTACTTAGGATACTGTTCGTGAGAGCAGACTTCACATGGAGTCATGCAACATCCTGTTCCAAGCCAAATGCTCCAGATGGGATATGTTTCACCGCTGCCTCCCCCTCCCCAGCCCATTTAAGCTTGTTCTTTTTTCTTTGAAAGCATTTATCCCAAACTGATGCTGTAACAGCATTAAAACTGACCTTTTAAGAAAAATACAGACAAACCCAAAACTTACTTAAAATCTAAAAGTCTTTACTACAAAAAGAAAAAAATCCACACCACTTAAATTATCAAAATATTTGCATTAGCTAACCGATTAGCAAAACTATGCATATAAGAAAACAAATTACTTGATGCAGCTCTACATGCAGGAAAATCTGCCTTGTTTCAGGGAGTTTACTAATCATTTAAAAGCTTAACATTGTCACGCACGTTACTAATCTAATGGAAGTTCTCATCGACATAACAAGGGGAAAACTGTCTAGTCTGCTGATCACTCTGAATGCTGGCAATTTCTCAAACATCTGCTAAAGGTCAGATTTCCACTGCATGGAACCAATCAATGAAGCTACACAACACTCCCAGCGCCATTGGAAGTGCCAAACAAAGACCACTGTTTTACATAAGCAAAGAAACTCAGCCTGAAATCCTCCAAAACACTACCAGCCAAGTCCTTGCTCCCGTCCCCACACAGCACTCCCCTACCTGGTAGTGGCTGTAAAGATTTATTCTAGTTTTGCTTTTTTACAGCAGACACCGAGTTAATTGATGCTAGAGAATTTTTCCACGTTGTTAAATAGTGGGCAGCAGATACCGTATACAGAGAAACACTAATAGAGGAAAAAAACGAATGTATATCCAAACAAAAGGGGGTTTTGTTCAAATGTTAATCATCATAAAAACAGAGTTTCAGAAAACTGAGTACTGACATATTTGGTGCCTTTGTTTCAAACTCGGTGACTTCAACAAAACCCCATCCCTACTGAGTTCTAAAAAACAGATCTTAGAGTTGAAAAACAGCCTGAAATGATAAAATTCTGCCCTAAAACCCTTACTAAGCAACCTGAGAAATATAATCCCAATATCCTAACAGATTAGGGAATTGTTGGCTCCTGCTAAAATCAACATGCTCTATATTTCAACAGCTTATCACATGTCATAAAACCAGCTCTTTAGCAAGAGTCCACACAGAAGGAATAAATGATCAATTCCAATGCTGCTGAAAAGCTGAGCTTGTTCTATTTTTACACATAAAATGTTATTTTATATAATCTGGCACTGATTTACAAGAGGAGCCTTTTGCACACAGACGAGAAGGTGAATAACAAGGCAATCTGATGGAATTCAGGAATTATTTTATGTTGTTTGTCACTAAGTGAACAACTTCAAACTGCAATTTTTAGGTTTATTTTATAAAGCGCTCTGAGGTTGCTCCAGACCCCCAGCCCTCCTTGCCACAGTTGGGACAGAGCAACCCAACGGCCTCTCAACTCCTCCAACAGAGGAGCTGCTCCCTTGGCAAATCCCAGCGGAAGCGCTGTGCCAGGAGTCGGTGCTACCCGTGGATCAGAGGTGTGATCCCGTGGGACACGACACTGACAGGGTGGGCAGGGGACAAGGGACCGGCACTCCCCCAGCACCACCTGAGTCACTGCAAAGGGCTGTGTCCTGACAGAAGCACAGGTTGCTCCTACAGGTACCCACTGAAAGTTTTAATGATGTGATAACAATTGGCATTATCCAAGGCACAAAAAGGAAATTACTAAAACTGAATTCAGATACATCTCTCAAAGAAAAGATTCTTTGTTGGTTGGATTGAGGGTTTTTTTTCATTACTTTGTTAAAGTTGAACAGCAATAGGACTATGGGATGTTTCACGGAGAGTTATTTCCTGTACTAATTCCATTTATTCTTTGAAAAATGCCTTCAGCTCCTTTGAGCAACCTTTTCTCCTGAATGCTTTTTGTCTCATCCAGGCTGATCCCATTTTTGTGGGATACTTAGGGGTAGAGTTTTATCACACCTCAAAAAACAGAAGGCAGCCCCAGAAAGGCCTATCGGTACCCAGCTGTCTCCTAACCTTCAACCATTCACCCCAACTCTCCACTCGAGGGAAGCCAAGAAAATGAACAAGCATCTGCATGAAATGCTTCAGGGAAGAGCACCAAGGCCAATAAAAGTTTGTCGTGCTTAGTGTTCCTTTCAGCAGGTCTGTACAAGTTGCCATTACAAAGAGGTTTCTGCAAATCATGTTCAGAAGCAGCGTTACTGCCTATAACGGAATAAGTAGCAACACATTCAAGCAGCAGTTCAGTGGAAGGACCATAGATCAGTGACAGCTTGCAGAATTTGGGTGCTTTTATATGCAAACATTACCAGTTGCATTAACATACTTGAGTACAGACTTTATTTAAACAGATACTGTAGCCAGGAAGCAGCCTGGCCAGGTGGGAATACAGAATATATACATGTATGAACCCAAATTACTTACATTAGTTCACATCTCCACACGTGAGTGGGAGAGTATTGTCTGGCAATCCTCTTACTTACACTTTAACAAAAGGCAGGACAAAGGAATGCTCAACTCTCACTACTGACATGGAAATGTGTTATAAACAGTCAGCAGGACTTACTTTTGGGAAAGATAACAAACAAGGTTGATTTCTCCAGGTTTCTGGTATGAGGATGCCAGTTTCCAGGGATTTTTTCATGCCATATTAACCTCACAAAGCACTAAGTTAAGACAGAAAGTGCCCATAATGCCCAATAAACATGAGCTGCACATGCAGAGGGCACCTACACCACTTTTACTGATTGAGTGCTTGGCTTGGACATTATCCAGCAGGTGAGGAAGAGGGACGTTGAAAGTGAGATAGAAGATCTGTAAAGACCAGTTTTATGAGGGCAGGCCAACTGCCAAAGCATTTACTTTGAACTCCATGTTACCGTGGCTACGAGAGCCTAAATCCAGCTCAAGTACATCTGCTCTGCGTTGCAGTGCACACACAGAGACATGACAGCTTGCTCTGCTTGCTTTTAGGGAATCCACTGAGGAACAAATCATTTAAAGTAGCTGGTAACAACCCCCAGTAACACAGGAGTCACAAGGTAACCATGTACCTCAGGTTAAAAAAAAAAGCTGCCTAAATGGTGCTTCCACAGGAACACCCAAGAAAAGTACAACTAGGTCACCGTTAGATATCCACTATCCTAGCTTCAGTTAGTTGGGAAGGAGTTCAGTACTTAAACCTTGGATTTAAAGCTCCTAGTCATGCATAACTATGGTTATCCCCCACAGAATTACAGCACTTATTCATTCTGTACTGAAGGGGGTGGGTTTTTTTAAAGAATTCTCAAAAGTTCACTAGTTCAAAGTATGTTAAAAGTTCTTTAAATATGTGCTACTAGAATTGCTGCCCAATTCATCTCATACATGTATATTTAAGATTAGTATCTTACACTTGATTTAGCGAAATGGAGAAAAATTTAAGTTTAGCAGTAATTTTCTCCCATGACCGTTCACAGAATGAAGAATAATGCTCTCCAGAGAACCTCTCCAAACAATTGCCCTTTTTCCACAACAGCTGCCATTTACTTACACTCTCAGAAGGACGGATGCCATGGGCTGCCTCTCAGCAAAGAATAACTGTTACCTTGCTTTCATCCTTCCTCAAAGTCATCATCCATATCCCCACAGATAGGAAGCCTCTTTCTCCCCTGGGGGCAATTGGCTTCGCTCCCAGTAGCGAAAACAGAAGGCAAGTAGTGGCCATCTTTGTTCAGGCAGTTGTGGCTTCAGCCAGACTGAAAAATGAGAAGTTGCAGCACAATGGAGGGAAATGTGCTTTTAGGATCCTTCTGCTAAAAATTAATCTCAGTCCTAAACATCCTCAGACCTCCTGCCAACAAGATGGACACACAGAAGGAGGAAACAGATATGTATTTGAAGTGTGAAAAAAATAAAAAAATAAAAAAGGAAACGCAGAAATTCAGTTGACAAAATATCAAGAATGAAAATAAACTGCGGGTCCTGTTTCCCTGAGTCAGTGAGGTGAGGCAGTTGTAAATCTGTCTAAACCAGCTCTGCATTCTCCAGTTGCTTTGTAGCTCCAAAATGCATAAAATAGCTATCACATGCCAGTCAATCTGACCCTCCGAATTGTTAGAAGTCTACTTTATTTAACACACACTCCCCTCTTTAGGGATTTTCTTTTGTATGAAGTGGGTAAGAACACTGCCTACATGGAGTGCCAAAGATGGGTCAAGCCAAAGAAATTGCCAGGAGAGTACTACATAAAGGCTGAGTCAAGTCACTCATTTAGAATCAAAGGGAGCATTTTACTGGGGGAAGGCTGGGGGTTGGGGAAACACTGACACATGGACTACAGGACAAAGACTTACAAAACACCCTTTAGAAGTTTAAGATGTTATTAATTCTGCTTACCGTAATTAAATGCATGGTCGGGGAAATGCAGGCTTTAACCACAGACACAGCCAATTTCATTTGCCTCAAAATTTTCTGTTACAAATTGCTCTGTAATAGTCTGTTTAAAATACTGTTTGGAAGTTTATGGTTTTACTACTCCAGTTGTTCGGGTCATTCTTCTCCCACCCCAAAATACCAATCACATTCACTACCTTAACTCAGAAGTCCTTAAGATTTCGCTGCAAAGCATTAAAAGTAAAAAGTGTGGTAGGTAGGATTATTCTGCTGAGTTGACAGCATTACCATTTCCTGACATCCTAGAGCTTAATTTTGTAGTCTCTATCTTTAATTACATTCATATTGGTTTGTATTCTTTGTTATTCCAGTGCAAAATGTAATTAAAGATAAAGATAGTACAATACTCTTAACTAGAGCTGTCAAGACGCTTTTATCTCAGAGATGCCTGCAGGGCTTTTGCACTTTAGTTTCATACCTTCTTCAAAATTTTGGGAAGCATGCTAGGCAGCCAGCTAATTTAATGGGTTTTGTTTCATTAAATATTCCTGCATGTAGCACTGGCAATACTCCCTCCTCTCTCCACTTGCCAGGATGTGAATACTCAGTTATAAGGAAGCTTAATTGAAGTATCAAAAAGAAATCAATTTAGAAAGTATAATTACACTCTGATCTGTGAGCACACAAACACTTAGATTTCTAGTTAAACTGTCAGCAAAGGCAGCAGTCTGTAAAGTTAATCAAGCATGTCATAAAAAGTAACAATTAGACTAATTTACTCCTTCAGAAGACAAAAGAGCAGAATGGGAGAGAAAAAGAAATCGAAACCCAAGTCCCCAAACTACCAAGGGGACTAAGGGAACATCTGTGTTGTATCCAACAGCCAGGCAGAATCCAGACAGCAGGATGCTTGCAACATGAACACCAACAGGTACAGCCAGACCTGCCACCATACACGCGGTGCTTCTTGTTTCACGGGAGATAAATGGGACTGGTGCAACATCATCTGCTTACCCAAAGCAGGAGATCAAATTATCACTTTGTGCAGTTCACACAGTACAAAGGACATATTTTTACAACAGATGCACAAACGCAAACCCATGAAACACAAGGAAAATGTTTTCCCAGGCCTAGACTTCGAAATGCTGGATCCCATCACTGCTCTAGCATCGTTATGTGACCAATAATCCACAGACCCTGCATAGCCAGTTAAAAACTCACAAATGACGAGTCACCAGCATCTGAGAGGTTCAACACAGCTGACGCAGACTCCAGTTACAGCTATGGTATGACCAAAGAACATTCATATCCTCCAGACACTTCTTGAGCTGGTGTAACTTATGCTCATTATAACTCATGCCAATTATACACACAACCTGTAAGAGACCAACTCTCAGAACTGGAGATCTACCCCTTACAACCTAATGGCTGAAGGGACTCACTGGTCTCATACCCAGACTCTCACAGACTAACAGAGCAAACTTCAAGATGGAACAGCTACTCCTTTTACAGCTCTGGAAGTTCTTCCACTCGAGTGCTTCAGCACCAGAAAATGATGGGGAAACACTCAAACACCCCCAAGATACCCTGTTTGTACTTTTCAATTCACTGCTGTTCAGCTCATCAGTATGGTGACAATCCCCCTATTCTAGAAATGCAACCGTATTCAGGATTGTTTGACAGGTAGGCTCACTTTATTCTTACCTCCCAGAATTAGCATCTTTCCACATTTCCTTACATACCCAGGCAGTGTTTAGCTATTTCTCAGAATAGCATCCCATAGCCATACAAACTGTAATCACAGTTTCTAATTTAATTCACCTATCAACTAGCCTGCCAGTACCATTTCACTGAAGAAATGAGCTGGGACAAAGGGGCATCATCGTATGGTCAGTGAAATCTGAATGTGTGGAGGGGGAGAAGGGAAAAAAGAAACAAGTCCCAAGAATTATACTTCAAGGCTCCTTCTAAGGAGTTTTACAGTGATGCTTCAAAATTTACCTTCCCAAATAGCATTCAACACTGAACAGAAATAAAGGCATGGATGCAAATACCAAGGTGTATCACTGGCAACAGTGACTGCTACCTTGGAGGGTTTGCCTGGCTTGTGTTTGTGCATAGCTCACGCCTGACAAGCAGTATGGACAAATTCCAAACCATGAATTCTTACAGAAATCCAATTATACATTTACATTTTCCTTCTGCAAGAGAAAGCACCAAAGACCCAACAAAAATAATACTCTGTATGGGGGGGGCATGGTTGTTCATTTTCTAACTGTTTAGTCTCTTATTTCAGTTTATTTGGAAGGTGATGTTATCACCACCTGACAGCAGAGACTTCATGACTGATGACCAGATTTCACAAATTCTGCAATTCTGATTTGCTATAACATATCCTGAAGTCTCTCATGATGTTTCAATATTAAAACCTGAGTTTCTGCAACAATTTAACCCAACAAAATAGAAAGAAAATTTGTGGTAATGCAATTTTGAACCATGTTACCTGGGTGCAGGTATTTAAAAAAAAAAATCTCAATTACATTCTCTATATCACATACATAAACTGCTGCAAATTAGATGTTGCTTCATTGTTATCCTGATTAACAGAGGCTTTTGGAGGACACACCTTCCACATCACTCACTGCTTTCTTATGACTTTGTTTTTTTGGAACTACATTTTCCCCCAGAAGCAGAAAATAACTTAGTGGTTATTATGTTCCCAAACATACTTCCATTGTATAACTCTGAATTCCCTGTGCAGCTGCAAAATTGAGTTTTTCTGCCACAACATCCTCCAATCCCTTAGCTCCACAACCCTGTCCTGTAGCTTTACTCAGCCTGGGCACTGGGGATATGAGAGTTTTCTTCTTTCCAATGAATTCTAGCAACATTTCCCATTTTCTAGTTTAATCATGGAGAGATGGAGTGGTTCTTATTATAAACAGACTTAAAGCAGGAGCACCAGACTAGGCACTCTTAGACATCTAGCATCTAAACCACTATGCTGTCTTTACTTCCAACCATGCTGCTACAAATTGAAATGCCTGTAAAAATGGAAAAGAAAAGTAAAAAAACTCAGCAATGCAGACCTAAATCCCTTCTTTTACTATATAACCATTTCTCAGGACAATATATCTACTACCTAGTAACTGCCTCCCACCTATGTTAACATTTACAGAGCAGGAAAGGACAGTTTCTCCACATTCTTGACAAACTCTTGGCCAGACACCCAAATACTTTTAGAGAGCAGACCTTTAAAATTATGTTTCTGCCAACTGAAGGGAAAAAAAAAACACCCACCTTTTCTTCTCCTCAGGAGTGTGACTATGGTTCATATAATTAATCATTTTAAGGGGTATGTCTAAGCAGCAACACATAAAAATACACTGGAAAAATGGAATCAGAAGCTCCTGGGTGTGTGACTACTTGGCAGGAGAGGCACAAACTCACTTCAGACACTCTTCTTTGAGAAGAACGTAAAACATCAAAAACATTTTAAAAAAAAATCTATACAAAGTTATACACATAAACAGCATTTTGAGCATCTTCCCCGATCTGTCACAGGCTCCAGTAAGCAATAAAATTAAAATATGACCTTTCAAGCAGGCAAAAGGGTTTGTCACCCAACAGCAACAGGGATACCACAAAGAATGTGAGCAATACATCAACGCCTGGACAGCGTGTGGAGCTGACAGAGTTGGGGGTCAGTTGGAACCAACAGCCCCCTGTGCTGCCCCAGCACTGACTCGGTGACAGAGGCATTTCTGAAGTGATCACAGCCAGCTGTCCTGACACACTGACAAGAAAAAAATTGAGTACAATACAAGTAATGATTTAAACACTTTCTCAGGGGAAAAAAACAAACAAACAAACCCAAACTCAAAGTCCTACACCTAGAGCAGTTACTTTATAGCCTTTTAGAAAAAGGGGGTGGGGTGGGGGGAAAGACATTTTGTGGCAGCTAAAACATCAAAGAGCTAGCTGCTACAAGGTCCCCTTCATTTATATACACACACAAAAAACAAGTCACTTCCTTCCCCCTTCAGACACAGCATCCTAAACCATTTTGAAATGGGTTAGGAACTCATCTGGAGAGCCAGAAACTCAAGAAGTACAGAAAAACAGCAAGCCTAGTAACAACCTGGCTACCTAGGAATACTGTACCCGCCCAGCAGTACTAGACACAAAAGTACTACAGTAGTTTGTTGATTTATCTGTGCAGAAAGATATTTTCATACAACTGGCAAGTCAGGACTCGCAGGATAATTTAGCCCTTCTGTGAGGCTGCCAAAATGGCAAGCACCAGGCATCAGATTTCATCCAACAAATAAATAGGTCAGACAGAAACCACTGATCAACTTTCTCCCGGAGAACAAAAATATCTATAATAGCAACAGGTTTACAGCAAAAAAAGGGAATTTATTGTTAGGTAAAGCTAGCATTTTAAAGTTAGATCACCACTGCATTAGTCTGCAAATTATGCTGAGCACTGGAAGCAAAGTCTAAAACAGGCTCTCCTGATAATTTCATTTTCTTGCAGCTAAGAATCAACACAGGCAACAGCAGTCAACAGGACCAAAATATATGTCCACATGACCAGGAAAATATTGAGGAATCCTTTTTTTAAGTGGAAATAATTAAACATGCTTTGGAAAGCTCATGCTAGAAGACAGAGTAAGCAAGCAGTAAACAGGCACAGGTTTTGCATGTGAAAGGCAAGGATGGTTTTAAGTCAGTGAAACAAGTGAAATCCACTGAATTTAAACGATGTATTACTATAACACCAAATGCAACTATAATATCCAAATGCAACTGGAAAGAACTGCATCATGCAGACATCATCCAAAAAGGACTCATTACAGCAACACTATTTTCTTTTGAAAATGCTTGCCAAGATTGAGAGGGTGAGAAATTGTGGATCTACAAGGGGAGAGCAATAAAAATAACTATAATTTAAGGTTCATTAGGTTTTTTAGTTCCCTATCAATACAACTTTGTGGATGTTTGTTACAGGAACTTGTAAACAGAACTGTCTACCACATCTACTAAATAACCTCAAGGGAACAGACCATAATTCCTTGTCAAAGTGAGTTTAAACTTCTTGTATAACATGAGACAGCAACAACATTATATTACTGGAGTAAAGAATATCAGTGGCAAAAGGCTTCTTCAGGTACACTTGTACTGAATTAACATTCTCAGACTACATTAATTAAAAAAAAATCACATGAAAGCGTAAGAACGATCCTGCAGTTTCAGTAAATCACTGAGATACCAAAATAAGCACTTGTATCTGCTTCATCTCTACCAAAACATTTACAGCCCGCTATAATGACTTTGAAGTTATGCTCATGCAGTAACTACGGTTCCCACTATTTTATAACTGTGGATCCCACTCATAATGCATGTGTGCATCCAACCCAGTGAGGGAGTTCTCCTCGGCAGCCTCCCTTAGGGGTCACACGAGCACTCCCTGTGCCCTCACGCTGCCAGGATCAAGCACAGGAGGGTCAAGGTAACCCACGCTGCCACCTGGCCCCAGCGCAAACAAAACTGAGTTGCAGGAGCACAGGGCAGCATCGGCAAGTACAGAACATTTCTGAGCACAACAGTTATATGAACTAACAGCTTTTTGCTCGAGTATCCCTGTGTGTGACTCTTCCTTAGCAGTTCTGTCGTGTAGGAGATGGAAGCTGGAAATTCAGCTGAAAGATCAGAGAGCCCACTCTCAGTGCATCTGCTCTCAGTGCTTCCCCCAGCACATTGTTCGGCTGGCACACATGGAGACCACGCAGCCTCTCCCTCACCACAGGGACCTCACCAAAACAATCTATGAAGACCATCTGAGACCCAGCTGAACAACTTCCAGCATACAGTGGAGTATTTGTTAATATCATTCCTTGTTATGCCTCGATCTGTAATCCGCTTTATAGTAGAGTGTGCCAAAAACTACTCCTTCTACAACCAAAAGAAACAAAACAATCCAGGTATTAAGCAAACAGATCCTGCTGCACACAAATACAGCATTTCAAGTAATCAGACTATATCACCCTGCTCCAGCCTGACCAGGAAGAGGCAGGCACCCTAGGCCAAAGAGAGGTTCTCACACAATTTGTGAAATCTTAAGTGTGTCTGTCAAAAAATAACGCTGTAACCACAGATATCTTGCTGTACAAGGTCTGATAAACAAAACCAGTGAGGTTGTGCCAGAACTGGTGAGATTACCTGGGTGTTTAACAGACCCACGAGAGAAGGAACACAACAGTTGAGCCAAGATCCACAACCAAAACTGGGCTCTTCTCTGTAAAAGCAGCTGACCTACCTAAGGAATTACTCATTTGAGGGGCACCAGACCCAGCAGACACTGTCTGGTTTAGGAATCAGAGGTTCTACCACAGAGAAGATCAGCTAATTTGTCAATCGCTCCACAGCCATGAAACGTTTCAGATTTACCACTGACCGTTCTCACACATGGACTGCTTTGGACAAGGGATCTGTCTCCCTGTTCACATAACACCGACCTACACAGCCATTCCTCAGAACAACTCCATTTTCCACACAGAATCAGAGAGAAGGATCTTCGTGTTCACAACTGGTTGGTTGGTTTCACAAAACCTCATGTCAAAGTTAACACTCATTGATCAAATGGCTGGCAGGCAACGAAAGAGCAAATATATTTCCAAGACAAATGTCTTCTCACAAATATACCCTTGTAAGCAGTATCATGCAATGATATTTATTTATCACTACTAGTGGGTGGTTTGTAAGCTTAACAACAAGTAACTTTGCATTTGAAACATGTCCTGATGGAAATGTGTCACTCTCTGGAACCCCTAAGACCACTATAGAAAATTACAGACCGGGACAAGTAGATTTGGCCCTGTAACACCGACCTGCAGGTCCTCCAGGGAAAACAAATCACAAACAACTCCGTTTTCTGAACAGGGATGATTCAGGCACCTTCGTGTCAATGGATAACTGCACCTACAAACTTTGCTACCAAAAGACAGCTCATAAAATTTCATAAGCTGCTTAACCACGAAGACCTGCAATGAGTAAAGCACTTGAGCCATTAAACCATGCCAGAGTTTTACCTGGTTTTGCACCCAGGAAGAATTTGTTCGAAGGAGAGTAACTACATCAGCACCGACTATTTCTCAAAGAATACCAAAGTATTGCTAATTGGAAATCTATTTTTATAATAATACCAGTATCTGCTACATCAAGAGACTGAAGCATTGCTCTGGCAATTAACTGTTACCCAGAACAATCTGCCAAAGTTATCAAGCTCCCTGTTGGTTTGACAAAGAAATCAGTAAATGTTTCCTCAGAGAATTTTGATAGTACAGTTTAATAATAAACTGTTCTGCCTGGAAAATACAGGGGGTGAGAAGGGAAAGGTAGACAAGAGGAAAAAAAGTATTTACATCCATCTGCCTATGATATCAAACTTCTTAGGCACTGTTGTTTTAATTTCTAACTGCCATGACTGCTAGAGAGAACTGGAGAGTACTGTGAAGATACTCAACCCCCTTGGAAGGTATCCAATTTATGTGGTTGGCATAGTGTGATGATGTGGAAACAGAAGATAATGTGGCCCACAGATCTTTGGCAGGCTTTAAAATATCATCTTTCATCATAAAATTACTCTATTTTAAGCGGGTGATTGAAAGGTACTAATAAGGCATTTGGGCTGATCATTGCTGCTGTGGGGAGAACTGCAGCCTTTCTAGAAGAATTGAAGAAAGGAGCCAAGAGTCTTTAAAAGTCCTCTGTTTAAAGTCATCTGCCTAGCACAGTGGTCATCTGCATACTGAGACCTCTGTCACGACAGCGTCAAGAAACAACTGATTTGCCACCGTTTTACTCCAGTGCCATCTCTCCTCTTACTGGGGCCACAGCAGAGAACAAATAAATAGTCTTGGATTACCACTCAGCTTTGAGGGAACCATAAAATACCTGCTTTGGAAGCTACAGGCAGAAATATGGTTTAAGATCTATAAAAACAAGAGGCATTTAAAAATCCTCTTCTCCTGAAAGACCATCAAGGAAAATAAAGATCTCTAGCAAGGTTTATTTTGAGTCAGTCAGCAACACAGTCACTACTCCGCTGAGGCACAGCACTGCAAACTCAAAATCAGTAGGCTTTTTCCCCCCTTTTCTTTTTGTTAACCCGTCTCCAGTGCAGCTTCTTTCCCATCTCATCTCTCTTACATCCAAGCTGCACGAATATAAATTTTCCCAGACTTTCTACTGCCACACGTGCCCTCAGTTCACAAAGCTCAGTGAGGGAGCACCACCAGCCTCACACTGCCTGACAGGTAACAAAAGCACTGCTACAGGAAGAGGCCAAGCCAGGAACACAGATCACTCTTTTGCCATACATCAAAATAAGAGGTATTGAGAACTGCAGTACCAATTACTACTCATAGTAAAAAAGCAGCTGCGTGTCCTGTTGCTGAATGAAGCTGGTTTGGACTAGGGCACGTCACAAGTTAACACAGTGCATATAACTAGGAAGTGCTCTCTGGTTGGCAATTCCAAATACACAGTGACTGTATCACTGATGTCTGCTACAAGGCACAGGAGAGAATCCTGTTCTCTTTATCTTAGCCAGTACAAGGTGCAACTTGAAATTAAGAGATCTTTTCTTCCTTGGGACAAAATTCATAACATTGAAAGCTGGTCATATCTCCTTAAAGCAAAGAGAATCATTGATTACAAAGAATTGATCATGATCATCCATTAAAGCCATCACATAACCACAGCACCCTTTCTGTAGAACATCTTGAAGCTTCTGAAAGTCCCTCTGTTCCACTAAGTTGGAATGGATGTGCTGGTGATAGGTATTTGGTTTTAGTTAAATAGGTTTTCTGTGACTATCTGAATTCTTTCATTATTATTCCCCTTTGAGACACCTGACTACAGAAGGTTCCCTTACCTTCTGTGTATGTACTGTTAGAAATCCAGCCCTAAACTCCAACTATCCTAACACAGAGATGGAGTCCTGCTCAGCAAGAGGAGCAGTCTATAAAATCTCACTGAGGGAACTGGCTAGATCTGATTATTTCTTATCTATTTTAAGCGTCTCCCAAATGTTCTGAACCACTGACAGCATTCAGTATATCTTCCATAGGATAACTTAAATCAAATTTCAATGATTTATCAAATAGAGAGGCAATGAAGTTTTACAGACATCTTGCTTTCTTGGGACCCAACACTGACCGAGATCTCTCTTCTGAACAGGAAATGCCAAACCAGACACACACCGTGGCAATTTCTTTCTTATTGTTCATATAAAACTACATGAAGAAACACCACAGTCAAACTGTTTGCAGGAACAAACTTTCCCAATACAAGGTACAATGAGTTCACTCCAGCTCTCTGCCCGAGCACTGTAGAACAGTTTGAAGTGCCTTTTATGCTTTCGGGAACAGCACAATCACATCAAGACTCCCCATGCAATTCCTTACCTGTACTGTTGGTGAAAACCTGCCAAACCTCCTGTGCACAGGATGTCTGCCACTACATTCTGCGTTGCTTTTAGATATAAAAACAAAAATATTGGGGGGGGTAGGGAGGGGAACCACCACCATCTTTCCACTTGAACTAGTTTTCAAAATGTTAATCGGAAACAATCACCTGAACGCTAATGGGAAAGTTATGACCAACTGCTTCCAAAGTTTTGGAAAGGCCTCCTTCTTCACATGTTGCTTTTGACATTTTTACTAGTAGGAAAATCTTCTAACTAAAATGCAAACTAAATTTGTAGAACTGTTTTTGTAACCAAAAACACAATGACTTTTTTCAATAATTGCAGGACAAGCTATGAATAGTGACTTCCAAAGTCTTATTGATGGCTCAATTATAGTTTATGTTGTCAAGGCATGACAATATTGCCCACTGACTGCTTTGCGAGGAGTTCAGGCCTTTCTGTCCCCAGGTCCTGGAAGAGATTGCTTACCAGTAAAAGCAGCAGCAAAGCTGAAGTCAATTGAAACTGAAGAGATAACAGGCAAGCACAGGGCTAAAGAATAAGGTCACCAAAACTCCTTGGCCAGGACAATCAGCAGAAAAAAAAAAAGAACTCGTGGCAAAATAAAACCTTTTCCATTGCTCCAGTTTAGAGTTCTGTTGTCTTGTTTGTTTCTAAAGTACATTTAAATTGTCTTTTTTTCAGGGATGCAGTCTCTCCTTAAATTATCTTTAAAACAAAACCAGATTGCCTTCACAGACTTCCTTTTGTGAAGAAAACAAACCGAAAAAACAAGAGGTAGTCTCAAATCTCGTATTTATTTGTATTTGTGATTTATAAGTTTGAGATATGGATTACACTGGAAATTTAGATTTCTTCCCTGTAATAGTCTTCCCGAAGACTTTTTTAAGTTACACAAACGATTTCTCTTCTTCCTGCCCTTTCCTCCCCCCACTATCTCTTGAGAACCGCCTGAAGGCAAATATAATTGGAACCTTGCACTCAGTGCAGACATGTCATGAACAAGAACATAATCCAGGGTCACCAGCAGGCTACAGCCCGCGCTGCGCTGCCCTGCAGACACGGGGTGGGATGGGAAGCGCCCGCAGCCAACAGGGCTGAGACGAGCAGCTCGCATTGTCCTCCAGCAAATCTGCTCGCACCATCCACACAGCGCCCGACAGCTCTGAACGCAGCTGTACCTACTGCCCCACTCGCGGTTAGGAGGAGAAAACACAAGGTCCTAAGCACTGAGGGGGGAGGGAAGGCTGAAAGCAAGGATCTGCTTACAGACAGAGAAGAATATCATTAACTATTAATAAGGAAAAGGCTGCAATGCAGACAGCCTGAAATCTGGTACAGCTTACTAAATCACAACTGCATGAGACTATTGCACTACAGTGCACCAGGAACAGCTCCACAGCTCCCTTGCAGTGAGAAATTCATAGATTTATATGAAGACCACACAGCACATGTTTCCAGCAACACAGCACTTATGATGAGAGCTGTTTGGAAATTCAGAACGATTTCTAGTTATATATTCACTTTAAAAGCAGGTCCTTCTGAAACAGGATGTTTTATGCCAAACAATTTACAGACAATATTCAGTAACACAGAAGCGCAGATTTAATTCAGTCGACAGTGACATCGAGGAGGAAGATGAAATGCAAGTCATACATACCTAACAAAGTTCCCTCACTAGGAAGAAAGGATGATTCCATTTCCTCTGGAAAGAGCCCTCACTTCAAAAAACTGGCAATCAGTAAGAAGTTCATACTATAATTAATAAACCATGTCACAGCAGAGAATTTTATCAAGTGCCAAAAAGGAGGGGAAGGGGGTGGTTTGGTTTTTTGACTGAAATATAAGGTTTGGGTTTTTTTTTTTACTTTCAGTATATTAGTGGCTTAGGTGGAACCCTCTATTCACATCTAAGCAAAGCAATTAAGTTCATCTTACTTTTTTTCCTGTTTCCTGCAAAGGCATTTCAAAGAGTATTGATGTGCCCTTTCAGGTGCACTCTTCCTTTGTGAAATACAAAGTCAGTGCTGTTTTCCAGAAAGACAGGACAACAAAGGGCTAAAGGAAAATGGGAAAAACGCTGGATCACAGTAGTGCTATTGTCAGAATACAGGACAGGCAATGCTCGGCTTCTCAGAGCTGTGAGGTGAGGAGAGAGATGAAAATGCTCTGGGAAGGGGAGCTGCAGCCACTTGGAATGTATTTTAGAGAAAGGGTCTGTTTGATCACAGCTGGCCCTGGTCAAGCCTCTCAAACAGTGGAGAAGGGCTGTCCATGCACATGGGTGTTTGCATAAAGGTGGAAAACAACAAGGTAAAGAACCATTAACAGAAGTTTTTTAGTGAAGTTCTTAAGTTGACAAATTATTCAGAAATTTGCCACATGGCTTCAAAGTAACCCATACAAGAAATATTTTGAAAATACAGAAATAAGACACATGCAGAGAACTAATTGTAAGAATATCCAGAGACACACCAATAAATGTCAGGACTGAAAGCAAACTGGGACAGTTCCACAACAAAAACTGCAGGAATTAGGAGGGTGTTCACTTCCTAGAACAGAAGTGGAAGAGGGAAGATAATAAATCTGGAGTCACAACCACATCAAAAGAAGGTTGCATGTGCTTAAGTGTTAACTTGCTCCTTTCTGACACTTAATTTTGTTTGGGGATTTGAATGTAGAAACTCCCTATCTCTGGCAGTAAAAGTAAAATCCCTGGAAAAATGTAAATATTAACAAATACATAAAAAACCCAAACAACCCCACCACCACCAAATAAACCTTCTTTCTCAGGCCTAAGAAACCAGCATAGCTCACTATCATTTCTTTTTCTAGAAGCGAAACTGGCAACATCAAAGTGTTTGTGATAGTGTTATTTTTTTCCCTTGCATTGGACTTAAGCACGCTGGTAACATTCCCACCGACTTCAGAACTCATCAGGAGCCCAAAGCTCAACTTTCACAGACACAGGAGACCAAAAGACATCAATGATTTACAGCACCTTGCCATAGCAAGAGACAGTGGATACCCACTCCTTTAATGAAACTTCGAAGAACATCAGAAACTGAAAACAAGGTTGTTTTATCCAACATTTTTTGAGACTGAAGCTAAAGTACTGCATCTGTCTCAGATGTTCACATTTTTAAGAACATGTTGAAAAAAAAAAAAGGAGGATTATGCAGAAGAGTGCTGAAAAGTTACTGAAATTAGGCAGGAAAATCCGTTCAGTGCCATATAATTCAATTACTAACAAAAGGAGAAAAACATGACTCTAACTTGCAAGTATTACAAGGATACAGTTCACAGAAAAACACCAGATAGTAATAGGCTATTATGACAAAGTCATTTCTGGGGCTCCTCCAAAATTCTTCTTACTTATTTGTATTCTCTGTCTAAACCCATGAGTAAATATTTCTTATCAGCATTAAAAGGTCTGCACAGTCAGCAGTCCCCAAGTTTTTTATACAGACAGACAGGTATTTTTTTATAAAGATAGACAAACTGTTGTGGTATGTGATTCTCTTCTCCTTTGCTGTTTATGAAGGCAAAGTTTATTTGCATGACCCAGACAAATCAACTGCTGAGAAGACAGTGCTAATGCTGTCTGTGCTGCCAGGATCCGAGACTTTTCTCAAAAAAGCATCTTTGCATGACAAAAACTTAATGCTACACCAGACAGCTTTTCATTAGCAAGATGCTAATAAATTGGTATCCCCAAGTAATTAATTACGCAGGGGAACAGGAAGTCTCACAGCAAACAAGTACATTCCATTTTCATAAAGTTGTTCTGGCTCCTCCCGGCCTGTGAGCTCCAGTTCGGGGCAGACAGTGCCAGATGAACTGTGGAACGGAGTTTCTTTCTAAAAGGCTGCAAAATCTGTTCCATTAATTCTCAGCTACACTAAGCACAGTTGACTTTGAAAACCAAGCCAAGCACTAGAATTGATCATTGATGCTTTGTATCCTTCAAAAAGCTCTGTACTTTAACAAAATGGGCCACATTATTCACTGAAAAACTTAGCTACATCTCTTTTGCATTAAAAGCCTGCCACTGGCCAGCACTGGAGCATCCCAGATCTCATGAGCTTTTCAATCTGTTAATCATAAGGCTTCTGCTCAAGAACTGGATGTGAGATTCACAAAAATGTAAGGCAGAGATTTGGTATCAGGCAGCAGAGCAGCGAGAGGGGAATCACAGGGCTTGAAATTCACCCTGTTGTGCTTCCCAGTAGGAAATACAATGGTATTTATCAACAATGATTAATCCCTAACAAAGGACAATGGATCCACTACTCGGAACCATCAAATCAAGCCTAAATGCCTTTTCTGGAAAATATGCTTCCATTAAATGCATTTTGAAAACCCAGCACGACAACATACAATAAAGCTTCATAGCCTCAATTATTCAAGAGATGATTATTACTAGATTATCTAAATGGATTACTTTCATTGCCAGGAGTCCTGAGCACTACGGCTCAGAATTTCACTGTGCTATACACTGTACTGACAAATAAACAGCCATTTCTAACATAAGAAACCTGGATTTTCCCTTTTTATGATCAGTTTCATCAATAAACCAGAACAGAATCTACCAGCAAGTGCCAATTACACGGGATGTGCAGCTGCCTTGCATCTGCTGTGCAGCACTTCATTTGCCTAAGCAAACTCAAGAATTCTGGTACTTATCTGGGAGCAGATTTATTAGCCCAGAGTGCCACATTAGCAAAACTACCCCTGGAAGAAAGGTGGGCAAAGACCAGCTAAGAAAACATTAGACACAAGTTGGACAGATGATCTGCAAACACAAAACCAAGTAATATCTGAGCATTCAAACCCACAAGTGCAACCTACAGCTCATCCAGGTGCAGGACAACTGGGTAAACGGTGAGCAGGACTGACAGTGAATAAATTGGTTATTATTTAGCACAGAAGATCATAAGTCAGTTTAGGTTTTTGTTTTTGAGAGTTCTCTTTCACAGAAAATACAAACCTGGCTTCTGTCCCAGTGCTTAGCAGCCACATTAGCACCACACAATGACTTGCCAACACATCTAATGCCACCACACTAAACACATTCTGCAATACAGCCATCAAAATCCCAGGATCTTGCACCTGCACTTTCCAGAATGTGACATTCCTCATCCAACGCACTACGCACCTAATGGAAGCGAAGCAGTCGCAGTAATAGTGGAGCTCATTACAGAGACGTTTACAGAGGACAGAAATATCCAGCTGCCAGAGCAGCACATCCACTCAGAAAATAACAATCTCTGCTCTCTCTGCCCTGATCCACAAGAGAAGCCTACAAAACATTCCAAAAATAATGAGTCTAGAAACAAACTTCACTGAACATCAAAAATCACAAACTCAGTAAAGTGCCACAAACCCAGTAATTGTACTCCCCTCTTCATGTTCCAAACAAACTACCATTTTTTTTTTCCTCCTTGGAAAATAAACTTACTTTAGCATTTCTTTCACTCCCTCTTCCCATCCTCTCATCCCCATTGCTTCCCTTTCAAAGGCTTGGATGCAGAAAAGCGTGTCTAATTTTTACTCACCACCTACACCAAAACATTTAATGGTTTCTTTACCTTTGAAAGGTGGTTTGCCTACACTCTTAACGAGTCACGTAATAGTGCCCATCTTTCAAAGGCTCCCATCTTTTCTAAATATGTTTGCTAAAGGTTCATGAAGGCTCTACCTTACAAAGGTAGACTCCTTCCCACCACAGCAGTATAAGGCACAAAAACTTAACCAATTCCCTGAGCAGGGAATTGAAGAAAAGTAGAAGCTGGGTCTAGTTAGAGAACTAACTTCTGCTCTCACTCAGAGTTCAGCACACCCACCTCCAGGGACTCGAGATGCTGCAACAGAACTTACACAGCCATGCAGTTCCTCTTTGGCAAAGCCCTGATAAACACCACGACTGTCCATCACCTACTGGGTCTGCCTTATTTACTAACTGGTACTTCAGATGGTCTTTCTCTGAACCTGTAACCAAACTGATGTCCTTTATTTAAGCACAAGGACAGAAAGATTGAGAAGTAAGTCTAGAGAATCTCTATTTTAACATCTTGTGGTGATACTCAAGGCTATCTTGATTTTAATCAGGCACACCCATTTTCAGGACTCCTACATCTCAGTCCGAATCTTTCAATTATTACAACCCACACTTGTGAGTGGGAGCTGAAAGTAGGGGGGGGGGGGAGGGAATTAAAAAATCTTCTTTTACAACAGCAGTCCTGTAGGCTTAATTAAAAACAAAGAAGCCAAAAGAAGCAAAGGGAAAAAAAAAAAAAAAAACAAGAGATGACAGAGTCACTGGCTTAACAGTACTCAAATTCTCTGCCAACACACAAAATTCTTTCTGTTCTTGCCTATTTTCCCTAGACACCTCCACCTCCTCTTTCCCATTAAACTAAACCAATATGTTCACACAGTTAACTGTTCCAATAACTTGGTCAATATAAAATATTCATAGTAGCTCCAAATCTATCAAATTAGGATGATTATTCCCTCCCAATTCAGGAGGCATAAAACCTCAGAGGACTGCAAGCACACCAATGCTGCTTCTCCCCCTACCAACTCTGTAAGGTTGTCCTCTCGTGGAAGAATTAAGAACTTAATCATGAGGGCATTTAATGGCAGCACAGTCCAGATTTCACCATGTTTTACCACTTTCACAGGTTGGAGATGTTAAAACAAGAAGGTGTCACAAACCCTACGTAACACCTAAAATTTTGTTAGGCAAAACTGAATGAATACAAATCAGAACATATGGAGCACTTCTTCTGTCTTTCATGATGCAACCCACAGAAGTGATTAGCTTGGCTTGTGACCAATTTGACATCTTGACAAATCAGTCAGTTCCTCACAGAAAAAGGATCTCAACTATTACATGTTTAGGCAAACCAGGTTAATTTGATTATTACTCAACTCCTCTGTCACTCTCAATTATTCAAACCTCCACAATAAAGTGGACGGGCACAAAGGGGTCTTTGCCACATCTATAACTAAACACAACCAGCATCACAAGCGATATATGAAACAGCCTGCTGGAAATTCAAGTTACAACCAATCCCTATCATCAAGATGTCAGCGATGGTGGGCCTACTAAATCATCAGAAAAATGTTCAAATAAAGTGATTCCAAAGCCCTGAGAATTAAAATGGTATTGTTAGCATTCAAACTTTGAGATCAATACTCCCTTAAACTTTCAGTAGAAATACCTGGTTCCACTTACCACTTCATTTCCTAGACCACGAATTATCTGCACACAGTTCAAAAGTCACTAGTTTAATCCATTTCAAAAATTATTTCCTGAGTTTCATACCACAGAAACAAGATGTGTGATGGAAATGAAAACTACATTCTCTGTGCTGGGGCAGGGGGGAATCCAGAATGTACTTAAAACAGGAGTTGAATTAGACTACTTTGCACAACCCTAGGGTTAGGGTCACAAAATCCATTAAAACTCACTAAATGACAGTAACTTGCAGTTTTCACCCTAAAGCATAATGTGCTTAAGACAGAACTTTCAGTGTTCATGCCAATACTATTTGTTTCTACCAGCTCCTCCAAGGTCCATACCCCCAGACCTATATTTAAGCTATTACTTCAGTTATTACATCACTTTTCCCTCTGAACTTCACAGGACTCTGCTCACACACAGCCTCTTACAATGCTGCTACACAGTAATTGTTCAGCTACTTCACAATGACAATAGCTGTCTTCTCTACATCATTTTGCCTCCTTTCTCTACTACTGAAACCAAAATCCCAGACAAAGTCTTCAGACTCAGCTACAAAATGCCTACAAAGTCCTACTTCTGATCCACAGTTAAAGCCTGTCACTGGTTACTTTAAAAAAAAAAAAAAAAAAAGAAAAAAGAGCACGAAATGAAGAATAAAATTAAAAACCTGTTTCAGCCTGCCACCTTTGGGTTTCATCCCTGGCTGTCCCTCATGTCTGACAGACAAAACCAAGGAACACAGTAGAGTCACTCTTCAAAAACCTCTCCTACGTCACAGGAGTTCCCAAAGGTTTGGTTGCTGTACACAAACACCACACCATTGCACCCTCATTTCAGCTCCTTGTCCTCCCGGATTTCACCAACTCTGTGGCAGTGTCAGGGTTAGCTCCATGTTTGCACAGCCCCTCCCACAGCCAGGGCTTGGTCAGAGAGGGTCCTTCAACCACACAGAGCTGCGTGGACACAGGACTGGGATCTCAGCAGCTCCAGAGCTGAGACCTGACACAAGTTTATCATGCAATTCACAGTCTGTTTACCCCAGAACATCTCAGTCTCACCTTCAGACAAACAAAATCACACACACACAAGTCCATTTTTGAAGTTAACTGCCCCACAATCCTTCAGATCATACGCAGCAAAAATACACCACTAAATCAATTTATTACCTACAGAAACAGAGAGCCAACAGATCTGTGTAACCATCTAATGCTACTAGAAACAGCCTTTATGTCCTTTTTTTTTTAATGAGAAATCAACAGTTGCAGTAGGTTTGATCCTCACATTAAAAACGAAGTTATTAGTTAGCTAGCTCTATCTTATTTCCTGAGGGAAGGGAGGTTTACTGGAAGTCTTCCAACTGTGAGGCCAGGACAAGATGATTATGAGAACCTGAAGCACTCTGACCATAGAAAGATGCGAGGAAGAGAAATAAAAATATAGCTCATCAGTGGGATAGGCAGGGAACAGGAAATGCTAAACAATACTTGGTCAACATCAGATTGAGTGCTCTGCACAGGATGAGAGAAGATTGAAAGCAGTGTCAATAATTTTGACTCATGCATCCAGAGAGAACAGTCTAATCTTCTGCTATTTATACTTACATGACAGCAAGACACCTTCTCCCTGCATAACACTTATCATTGCTGATTTTCTCATGCTGGTTACCTTGGTGGTTTGATATTTCTAAAATTAGAAGGTAAGAAAAAACACAGAATGCAGCGAGGTGCAGGGAAATATTGCTTTACAGCACTTGTTTCACAGCACCTCAACAACGCTTTTTAGTTGCAGTGACTGTGCTATTTAGTGCTCTATGAAAACCTTTAAAGATTTCTTTGCAAATTACTTCTATACATCACAACCTGTAGAAAAATTTTTATTGTATTCTTTTCCCCAGGTGTGCATTTCCCATAATGCACACATATTTTAAGTTATAAACCCCTGCAAGCTGGAGCCAGTGTTACAACCTTCAAACTGTTAACCCATGTGGCATGACTGCTACAACAGGACTTTATTTTCTTCTAGATTGTTAGTAAAATATTTCACTAAAATATCTGAGTAAGTACTTCCCATTTTAAATGACATTAATAAAGTCTTGGGAAACAGATAGAAGGACTATACAGAACCAACCAATAGAGAAATAGAAAATATAGCAGCAGTTTTCAAGTGCCATGGCAAAGCAGATATATCAATTTTGTTATGAAATGCCTCTAGCTTTTATCACCATAAACACCAGTACTGGTAGGCCATATCTCATTACCACACAATTGTTTTTGTTACTTTCTACAACTGTTTCTACGCATATATGGATATTAATTTTTAAGGATGCTTTCAAGTTAAGACCTCTCTGTTAACTTGCAGCTGCTACTTGAAGTTTGTGTCCACACATGCATTTCCTGTGAGGTTTGCAAAACAAGTGCCTTACAAATCCATACACTTCACTGCTGGTGAGTTGGTTGCAGTTCCAAACCTCGTGCTGCCAGTACCCAGCTGACATGCTCGATGAAGAAAGGTGTGGGATATGGGCAAAGCCAACACTGAGGCAACAAAGAAAACACCTGGTAATAATTAAAAGTCGATTTCAGTAACACACTCATATATTTAAGTTAGACATCACTGTGTTCTAAGGTCCAAAGGGGAAAGACCCACCAACTCCTCCACACTCAAGGAAAGGGTTAATTCTGTAGCCTCACTGGTTCAGACAATAAGATCATGCTGTAGAGAGACTGAATAGCCTGAGGGTGGATAAAGCTGCAGAAAGAGTTTGCACTTTACTAGACATCTGATAAACTAATCCCCTTCAAGGCTACCTGCCTGTTTAAGCTCTCATAACTAACAGAATTCAACAGCAGCCTTAGTTAAAAATCAGCTGAGAGGGCAGCCAACCAAGCAGCACAAATTCAGAGCCAAGAGGAGAGCACTGTCACAGACACACTCAGCACCACTGCTCTGTGATCCACAAGTACTCCACACCCACCATGGTCCGTATGAGGGAAGTAGTTTCTTTCCAGCTCCCAGAATTATGCTGCTGTGTTATTTTCCATGTAACTCAGACTGCCAGGCTACAGTTATCTATCCCAGATACCTTGCAATTAAGCAGGGTTTATGCTCAGGCTCTCCATCTTATACACGCAGTCCCAAAGAAGAGCAGCACGTGTCTGCTATGCTACAAATGAGTCTCCTTCTCAAGTGAAGATCTGACAAGTAGATACAGATAACTCCTGGGAAGCAAAGGAAACAAAGCAATTAAGAAGAGCCACAAAAAAAAAAAAAAAAAGTCTAACTGACACAGCCTTAGGAACAAGAACTGCACATGGCCCAAGCTGTGATTAATTAAACAGCAATAGCAGCTTCATCTCTGTGACTTACAATAATCAAAGTTTTTCAGATTTCGTTTTTCTGAGTTTACCCTGGCTTTGAGTAAAACTATCAATTCAGGTACTGAACTTGAACATTTAGACTTCCTTTGTTCACAAATTTCTTTATATTTCCTGTGTAAGAGACTGGACCCAGTGGAGTCAGAATCCTCCCATGAAGGGATGCCGGCTGTTGTGCAGACAAAAGCCCTCCTTTTGTCAACTTACACCAAACTATCTGTGGGTCTCTACATTCTAACCCATCACTGTCCTCTCTTCTTTCCTTGCCCCCAACTGCTGATTGATTTTTCTGGACATGCCCACCTAATCTTGTCATAAGAAGAACTGATTAAAGAAAGATCAAGAACTGATCAAAAGGTTTTCAGGGGGGAAAAAAAAAATAGAAAAAAAAAAAGTTGTTTTGCATTCTTCCCTGCCTCCAAATACTAGCTAATTCAGTCCTAAGATTCCCAAGGGCCATTCTGCATGTCCTTACATTGTCCTCTTCTTAACTGAAGACATACTTCTAAAAGTACAGGCCAAGACCAAAACCAGACTTGTGTAAGAAAGGAAGGAAAAAGACAAAGAACTAATTGCTGATTCCCACTGAAGCACTAAATTCTTTCCAATATACCAGTAAAAATTCCTGAGCTTACCAGTCCCAGGTACGTGGAAATGGGGAGCTACCATCACATAACACATCTTAGGAAAAAAATGTGCTTTTACCTCAGCCAAAGAACCCAAGAACCCTCTGGAGACACCTCTTAAACGGGGGAAGTTTGTACCAGTTCACGAGCCCCTTTAAGTTCTGCCACTATTTTAGCAGAGGAGTAACACATGGGCAAACTTAGTTTCAAATGTGATTAAGAGAATACAAGTGAGCAGTGATCAACTTTGTCAGGCTACTGAGATATGAGCCATGCCCAAATGCACTTAAAAGCTAAAATTAAAACAAAAAATTAACATCAGGTAACAGCAAATCTATTCACTGTCCAAAAAAATTGACAGAGGGAAATATATGCCAAGGTGTACACACAGATATCATGATAGGAAAGACACTATTACAGAACACCAACAAAAATTTAATCGTGTCAGCAAGCCATGTTTCTAAGGGTCAATAGAAAGCCAGATCTTTAATAAAGGATGGTTAAGGTTTTTATATTTTGAATTTAAAGTATATTCAGTTTCAAAATAAACCATGGAATGGTTTGATGGAATTTGAAAGTTAGTAAATTAATCAATTTTTTCATTTATATATATAGTCTTAGGTCCAATTCACTAAATTTAAATCTTATAAAAAGCTATAGGTAACAAAAGACTAATTTAGACTCCAAATTTCTGAAGGAAAAATAAGCTGCAAAGTAGCAAAGCACTTGAAACATTTTCTATTTATAAAAACAAATTGAAATTTCGTGAGATGAGTCAAAATTTATTGTCTTTTAAAAGATGATGCATAAGGAGGTAAGTACCCCACTATAGAGAAAAGCTACCTATTAAATTGAGAAGTGGTCATGACATTACCTAAAAATATTCCCATATCACATTCTGACCTATATACAACTATTAAAATATGACAGTATACAGCTGTATTTGGGACAGCACACCTGGATTAACAGTTAGCAAGTCAGAAATATTTAGTTACCACCTCCATCCCTTTTTTTTATTTAAAGCTTTACTCACTATTTAACTGTTATTAAATAGATCAGCACCAAGGTTTGACCAATATCTGGGTTTACTAAACATAAATGCACCTGCAATAGACAATTTTGTAACCATAACTGAAAAATGAACTATATACTCCAGTTGAGAAATAAATTTTTACAATTTAAAACTCATTTATAATGTTACTTTATTTCCTGAAAAACAAATAAATTTAAAACTCAACTTGACAGTATTAAATTAAATCTGTTCAGAACAACCTGCAGAAAGGAAATAACATGAAGATACACATCTCAGTGCAGATAGCCATTTAAGATATGCAGTGAACTGCACACTCTGTGGAATAATCTAGTTCAAACATTCAAACAGTTCAAAACATTTATTTGGACAGGGTTAGTAGGGACTGACAGACAGAACAGATTCCTGGGTTAAGAAACAGTAAAGGAAAATTGCCACATTTATAAGCTCCAGAGAGGAGCAGGGAGCAGCAGAGCAGAGCTAATAAAATCATGAGTGGCACACAAAAGGCAGGGACCAAAGCGTGTCTGAAACAACAGAAGGCAACCCGGAGTAGGAAGCACAGTAAAGCCTGACCCTTCTTTGTCACAGGATGTTGAAAAGTTCACAGAGATTCAAAAAGATTTCCTACTAATTCATTTAGAAAAAGTCCAGGAAGGGCTACAAAACCCAAAGAGCTCTGCTGCATGAAGTTCGTGAGCTCCAAATCTCCATAACAAAACCCTGAGGAAGTGCAGACATGTCCCAGAATTGTAGAGATAAGACCAAGCATCACAACAACAGTCCCTCATTCCATTCAGTCTTCAACTACATCAGCTTCTGTAGTTTTGACTGAAATGTTGGCACCTAGACCCCTGTTGGCTCCTCTCTCTTTAAATCTCACCATGGGTCCACAGCCCAAAGCCCATTAACCCTCCTGACAAACTGCTCACACCAGGTCTTTGTTGCACACCTTTTCTCCTGTCTTTGATGATGACCAAGGCTTCATTAGATTAATGACAAACTCCAGTCAAGTTCACTCCAGTGAAGTCTTAACTTCACTCCTATTTCCTGGCAGTCCTTCTCCAAGATTTTCTATCCTAACTGAACAGTAGATCACGTATTTCCTTATGATTACCCCGACAACTTGTTTTGTCTGCTTGACTTTGGCTTTTGTTTTGTTTGTTTTTGAAAGGTAGTAAATTTACATTCTGTAAATTACACTTACATTTCAGGAAAGAAGAGAAGCCAAGAACAGCAAGGAAATAAACTGGAGGGATATTTTGAAATGACCCATCCTCACCAACACTCCTCCAAAATACAGCTTTCCAGCCCCTCCTCACCAGACATGCAGGACTGAAGAGATTTGACTTGGGCCACCCAGCAATGACTCAGCAAGTGCTCTCTCTTTCACAAAGCAATCATAATTCAGGTTTTAAACCATCATTTGATTGAAGAGTCCTGTTCCCTTAGCAAAAAAGTAAAACCATGGTGAGCCAACCCAAATAATAAGTCAGTGCTGTCTACTTGAGTCCCCTGCAGTGCAGCTTAACTTCAATCATTTCAACATCTGCATCAGCTACGTGGCTGTTCAGAACACTCAAAAAGATCTTCATACAGCTACAGTATTACATGCAGTACTTTACTGAGTCATCAGAGGTGTATGCCTTTTAACATACAGATGCTACAGTTTCCCTCAAAGCATTTAATTCCACATCTAGTCTTCCAAAACTTGCTTTGCCAAGTAAGTACAGCATCACCAGACATCAGATGGTCATGTTATGGGCTATTCTGAACATGTATTTCCTTATTCAACCAAAAGAAGAAATTAAAATAAGTGAATAAACCAGTTCATTTACCAGTTAGAGTGAACACAACTCTCAAAGGTATTTGAGTCAGTTTTCAACTACTTCATTCAGGCCATGGTCCAGAGACATTTCTCCTGGAAACAGTGCCAGTTTAAGCTGCTCCCACCCTCAGCCATTTGTCTGAGATTGATCCCACAGCACCTCCTCAGCCTCAGTACAACTGCCTGGAGTGCCATATGGTGAATGGATCAGGAAACTGCTCAGGGTTAAAAAAAAAATTAAGCCAGCAGTGCCACCAAGAGAAATGTCTGTGGAACCACAGTCTCCAAAACTTCTAAAAACGTTGCCACTGGAGGGTCAAGCTAAAAGCTTTGACACTTACCCTGCATCTTTTGTGCCCATGAAGCCCTGAACAGGGTACATGAATTAGCTCAAAGCCAGCTGCTGTATGTACATGGAGGCAAGTTCCCCAGGAGCAGATCAAGTTGCTCCATTCCACTTAATTCTGAAAAGTAGCAACAGCTGGTACAAGTAAAATAAAAACATTTTTAAGAAAATTACTAGAAAGTAAAGCCCAGCAAAATCCCTGAGGCTCCTCTGGTTCCCCTGCTCTCATTCTGTCTTAGACACGGAAGTTAGTTGACATTATTCTCGTGAACACTGACAACAGTAACTTTCTGGGGGAATCAATATAATGATCAGCATCAGTTTAGCTTGGAATTCTCAACCGGTTTCCAAGAGCAAGTTGGGTTCAAATTTTAGAAGTATCACTTTTACGATTCACTCCATTTGATGTTACATAACAATTCTGCTGCTCTCAAGCAGGTTTAGAGATCCTGGTACATGCATAGCAAGAATAGCTTCTTATAATACAGTTACTCATTCTTTACAACTCTTTATGATGGCTATGCCATGGCTTTTTGAGACAGCTCCAAAGATTCACACGAAGTTCTGGAAAAAGAAAAGTCTGAGGTAATGAAAATGGAGACTAATACATTATTTGTATGCACGGTATATAAAAGGCAAAAGCGAATGCTCTTTTGATTAAGAAAATACCTGATATATCTTTCTTAGAGCCTCCTGAAAGATTTAAGTACAGGATCAAACCTTCCTTTTTCCAGATTTTGTTCACCGTTGCTTACTTTGCAACTACGCAGCAAATTAATTACCTGATTAATCCCTACCTCGAGACACCTGAATTCTCTTTCCGATCTTCACATTCAAATAAACTTTACTCAAAATCCATCAGTGCAAGTTCTTGATCTACATAACATTTTTCTTTTCGTACAAAACCAAAGAGGAGGGAAGGGGAGAGTATAAAGCACTGAATCCTTGCAGTCAATTTCATAGGAACACTCCCATGTTTGATCTTTTTGTCCAATTACTATAAAAGAAACACTCCTTCCTGAGCACTGCCTGAGCTGACCCTGGGAGACACATGAGGCGACATTCACAGGCACAGGATGACAAGCTCAATCTTACTAGAAACACTGAAAGGAAATAGGAAGTTTTCTTTACTGCTGAGCCAAGAAAAGATTGCCCAGCTGATGTGCCCCAAACCTACAAGACTCCTGTTGGCATCAACGCTGATACTGAACAGCAGAAACAATGAAAACTGTCTGAATCCCTATTGCATTTTGAGTTTCTCCCACTCCATTCAAACCAACTTCACAACACAACACAAAACACACCCAACAACAACATTCCTTCATTCAGAGGCAGCATGATGTGATAAACTCTGGCATGTTTTCAGCATCATCCCCAATAGCTGGAGTAGGTAATGTGACAAGTTCCTCACCAACAACTTGCTCTTCATCTTTAACCCAGATGCTACTACAGGAACCAACAATCTATGCACCACTAGTTTAAAGCACATTTGTCCATTTACTTTCTATAATAATTTTACTATTTTTTCTGCATCTTCCAGTTGATTTCAAGGCTAAAGAGCCAAAGCTGCAGAGCACGTACTGCTAAAATAAGGAATGGACAAAAAATTTTCAGTTTTAAACAGATGAGCTCAAACATGTTCAAGAAGTTAACACTATCTTAGGGGAAGGAAAACAGAGGACAACATGCAACACACTGCACTGAAAATCAATATATGGCAGAAACCAAGTGCCACCTACAGAAGTGCAATTCTGTGCCCTACAACAAAGCCAGACCATTTGGGAACGCCAGAAAATTTGGGAATGCAGAAGCAGGAAGACTAAAACAACCACAGATTGTAAAAAGACTAGGTAAGAGCAGCTCAACACACAGCCAAGGCAAACTTACCTTCATCTTTTAGTTAGAAACTATCAGCACATGGAGTACTTGTCTAAAATATCTTATTTTCAAATTACCAGAAATGTTTTGAAATTATTTTCATATTAACTGTAACAGTAGTGGTAAGTTTCCAATACATTTTGACAACTTCCACTTTACTATTAAGTGAAGGCAAATTCAATTAAAACAGACAAAATCTGCTCCTATTCTCTTCAAGTGGTTTTACCGAACATACTGAATTTTTAACAGTTCCCTGTTTGTAAATTACCAAAGATGAGGTAGTATAAAAAAAAATACAATTCAGAAAAGCATCAGTGTATTGTTTCCAGTACTAGATCTCACTAGCTTTACTGTGAATAAATAAATAAATAAATAAACAGCTGCTTCAAACCCTCATTAATATTTAGCTTTTTATGAATAACATCTAGCATTGTGATGTATTGCTACAATATATTTCCCTATCCACAACTATTGAATGTCACATCTGCCTATCACAAGACATTAAAGACTTCCAACTCAATTCTTGATTTTGTCTTCCAATCCACAGGCATCATGGTAGCAAAATTCATGCATCAATGAACATGAACTTACAAATCACCTCAACCTTTTTACTGAGAGTTGCACATTAGATGTTTAAAAGCTTGTTTCCATTTTCTCTTTCATGTGGTGAAAATATACAACTGAACACATGCCTATATTCAACATACAACTGCAGGACCATGAAAAGTCACAGAACTCTGAGGTGAAATTTTAATAATTTGATTTACATTTTAATAATTACACCTCTAAATAATAAATTTTAAAGTACAATAGAGAAAACACCTCTACCATCACCACATCAAATTTTCTCAGGAGTGATTAGAGAGTTTGCAACTTGCCCACAAAGCAATTCTTAAGGGACAGTTAAGACCAGGGAGATCATATGGCATTGACTCCATCTCTTTCCTCCTGGCTATTTCTTTATTTGCCCAGAGTTATCACTGCAATCAGAGCAGCACACAGGCCTTTCCAGGCAGTCAGCAGTAAGGAAAAATGGAGTTCCTCTGATAACACCAGCTGTTAAGTTGAAAAACAGTTATGAATTCTCTCAACAGCTTGTGAAACACATACACATTATATACACATGAACACCTAAGCATACGAAGCTTTTGTCCTTGCCATTTTCATTTTAAATAAATGCTTTGCATGCAACACGAATGTCCAAGAAGAAAGGATCATGAGGTCTAACCATAAAGTTGTGACTCAGAACATGGAAATCAGCAAGAAAACTCCTGGATTAAATTTTATACATTGCGCACATTGTACCTGTGTATCAGGTGTTTACAACATCTGTAAACATTACAGGATAACTAAGAGGCAAATCCTGGCATAAAGGATCTGCATGGAATAGCAAGAGCATTGTTCTCTCAGGAGACCAATAGCAACCACTCCCAACCACTGCCAGTTCTTACCATACTCCCCACTAGTTGTAAATTATTAGGAAAGCTGAAAAAGGCAAAATTTTCATAAAATAAACAAAATTTTAAAAACACAACAAAAAACAAACAAAACCACCTCCACATATCAGCTATGTTGCAATCATAGAAAGTATAAGGAAAGACTCATTTAATATACTTTCATGTAGTAGGATAGACCTATATAGACAACTGACTTCTTTTCTACCTTCTCTTCCCAGGACAATAATTTCAGCTATGATAATAATCACTAATTTAGCTAGGAACATACAATCACGAAACAAATTTAGCAGCAATTGAAAAGCAGACTCTTGATTTCCCTGCTCACAGGCTGAGAGTAGCCAGTCCACCCTGCAGGCCTGGAGTTCCTGATTTAAGGAATAGCTGTGTTTCCAGCAGGACTAATGAAGGTCGGTTTCCTGTGGATTTGCTCCTGCAAGCCCTGTGGCCACTTAACCCTAATTACGTCAGTTGTCTCTAAGCTTGCCATGTCTCCTTGAGCTCCTGCACCCCGTAAAATTCCCCATTTGCCCATCTATTCCCATATTCCCACACTCAGGCTTGCTGTCACACCTTTGTTAACACCCAGCTCTTTGTCGTGCCCTCAAACCCACCTTCACACCCCATCAGCTCCATCCCCTCCCCTCCCTGAATGCTGCTGTGAATCACAAAATTAGGTGTAACTGGGTTCAAGCTGGGTGCACCCCGGCTGGCCAGCTGGAGACCCTTCTGCACCTCCAGGAGTGCAACAAATGCCATGACCTCCTCGCCTTTACGTTTTTTTGGGAAGAGGGCTCTAGGATGTCAACTTTCACAGGGAAGGAGAATGTAGCCTTTCTCAAACCTTTCCCTGTTCTTAAACTGGTTGAAGTTGACCGGTGGGAGGTTCACACTTATTAGGAAAAGATAAAAAGCCACTGTAAATTATACTTCCTTCCAAAGCCAGGATTAAAAGGTAACTCAGTTCCAGCCAGCTGCAAATCATATTGAAAATGCTGCCTGCTGCCCTCCTCCTGTGCTGTGGTTCAGAGCAGCTCCCGTATTTCTCTAACATCCATCCCGTTCAGGGGGAGCAGGAAGACACAAAATTGACAAAAAGTCCATTTCAACATTTTTATGCTGCACCCTGTGGGCAGCAATGAAACTGTCAGCGGGAATTACCGTTTCACTCCAGTGACGGGTAGCAGAAGGGTCTGGAGCTATTCACAGGAACGGTCACCTCAAAACAAAAGCCATGAGAGGATAAGAGCAGCACTCACTCCAGCTAGGACAGCACACGTGGAAGAGGACTACCAGAAAAAAGTCCTTATGCTTTGCTGGAGGCAGGGGAGAGGATATTCATTGTAGCAAATATCAGCTACCAAGAAGTTAATTACAAATGCACAAAGAGAGACTAATCCACAGAAACTACCTGTTGCTAAAAGAAACCTTATCATTTTTTCCTCTACCCACTCCCTTTGTGACTTATACTTGTTTGTGCCTTGGGGACAGAGAACAGGTAACGTGAAAATCAAATACTGCACCTTAAAGAGGGCAATGATGCTCCAGCATCTAAGTACTAGTCTGGGACTCGTTAGACCTAGATAATATTTCCAAAACCTTCCCAGGCTTCCAGCACTCCTAGGAGTACCTCTCCATAGCATAATGCAGTGCTGTGGAGCCAGCCTGAATACCAGCAGGAACATGGCCACGGCAGCACTGCACTGCACCCAGGCTGGAGTGCAGCTGGAGCATCCATCCTGCTTCTCAGGTAGTTTGGATCTATCCAAATGGTGCTCCACAACGACACGTAAGCACACCCTTAGTCACCCTGCCTCAGAAACCAGCTGTGACATGACAGTTCTTCCTTAAATTACGAAAAATTGTACGGAAAGACCATCTAAAGAGAAACATACTCAGATACCAAAGTTAGGAAGAGGAGCAAGTTCCATACACCACCCATTTAACA
This sequence comes from Myiozetetes cayanensis, assembly GCF_022539395.1. Taxonomy (NCBI): domain Eukaryota; kingdom Metazoa; phylum Chordata; class Aves; order Passeriformes; family Tyrannidae; genus Myiozetetes; species Myiozetetes cayanensis. The sequence goes on from NW_026086605.1 coordinate 31,381,352, forward strand.
TAACAGATACAGCCCCTGAATGCCTCCCTTTAGCACCCCCTCTCTTTATGTCAGCTCTGCCCTTAGAGTTTACGAATTATGGCTCTGACTTGTAAATGTTAGTAAATACCTCCTTAGACCTTACTCAGTCTTTCCGTAATTGTATACAGATTCTAGAGAATACTACCCTGTAGGAATAACATCCAAAATAGGTTCTAAAAATAAAGCATTCTAGACGATTCTCACATATAGCCGAAGGTTGGAAACATAAACCATTCCATAAAGAAGGGCATGAACAGAATGCTACTTGAATTACAGTTAGAGAATGGGAGAAAAAACACCCAAAACAACATACAAAAAAAAAACCACCAAAAACCCAATCCTCGATATAGTAAAAAAGTAGCATCTCAAGTGTCACATTCTGTTTCTAAAACAAAGCTTAAAGCCTGGGACGAATGAAGACAGAAATTCTTAATTTTGTGATTGACACTTCTCGAACTAAGCAATAGATAATCTCTAAAATCAGGCGATTGTCTGCTTGATGAGTTTGTGAAAAAGGCAACATTCCACCCCGATCCGTGTCGGGCTGTGAACGCCGCCCCCTTGCCAGCAGCAATATGGATTGCCCAGCGCAGTCCGGTGATTCCTTTTTTCAGCCTACGTAATGCCCATTTACATAGTCATGGTATTTTTAAATGTGCTTTCAGAAGCACTAAATAACACAAAAACATGGAAGGAGACAAGCACAGCAGTAACACAGCACTCCTGTGACTGCGGAATTCACGAACAAAATACCGACCAAGTCCGGGGAGCACAATAAAACTCCATTTTCCAGATTATGCATTCAGAACGCCAACCCAAGGAAATCCTGGTCGTGTTTCCCCCCTACAGCGAGAGTGCGTCTGAGCACAACAGAGCATATCCTGGCTCCTTCGCTAACCTCCACGCACATTCCTACACCCCTTAGGAAAACAGTGACAGCGGACATGAAAGGGAGGGAAACAATGACATTCTTTTAATAACAATGTTCACCAGCGCGCCGGACCCGCTCGGTCCGCGCTACGCGGCGGCAATTCCTGCATTCCCGCGGACCAGCCGCATTCCCCCCGCCGCTCCGGGGGCTGCCCCACCGTCCCCCGCGGCCGGGCCGGCCCCGGCCCCGTCCCCCGCGGCTGCCCGGCCGGGGCTCGGGGCCGGCGAGGCCGCAGTCCCGCGGGGAGCCCGCCCGGCGCCGCCGCGACCCCCGGCCCCGCAGCGAGCCCGGGGCTGTGCCCCGCCGGGCCCGCCGCCCCCCCGGCGCGGCTCTTACCGCCAGCTCGGGGCTGTGCGAGTCCCGCTGGGACACGGCGCGGATGACCCCGGCCCGCCAGCGCCCGCTCTCCGGCGGCTCCTCGCCGCCCAGGCACAGGAACCGCTTCCCCACCAGCTCCGGCCGCGTCTCCACCGCCATGGCCGCCTCCGCCGCGCAGGCACCGCACCAGCCGCCGAGCCCGCCGCTCTAGGGGCCGCGCATGGCGGGCGCGGGGCGGGGACGGGCGCGGGGCTGCGGGCTCGGCAGGGTCGGGGCCCCTCGGCCGCCGCCACAGCCCGACACAAACAGCGCGAGGGCGGGGGCGGCCGGGGCGCGCGCTCCCTCCTCCCGCCCCCCTCCTCCCTCCCGCGCGCGCGCGCCCGCCGCGCTGCGGCCCCGACCACTCCGCCCACGCAGCTCCACTGCCATGGAGACCAGCGCCGCGCGCCGTCTCCCTCCGCCGGGAGCGCGGGGCGAGTGGCCGCCGCCGCAAAGAGTCCGCGGCCGCCGCGGGGTCACCGGGGACCCCCCCCAGGAGCTCGTCCCGCCGGCCCCTGCCCCGGCCGGGGGAGCGCAGCCCTCACCTGCCGCCCGCGCGCCCCCGGGAAGCGGCCCCGCGGTGATGTGACACTGCGGGGGACCCTCTCCGTGCCTCCAGTGCCTCTGCGGGAGCTCGAGCACAGCCCCTCCGGCGTGTCTCCCCTCGGTGGGAGAAGCGGCTGAATACCCACGTCGGGCTCGCCCACACCCCGCTTCAGGCACCGCGCCCGGAGCGCATTAATGTGTGCGAGTGAATGAAAGGAGGTGCCAAGAGCGTGGACCAGGCTCGGCTCGGCCGTGCCCAGAGATAGGACAGGAAGCAACAGGCAGCAACTGACGCGCAGCGAAGTTGCACCTGAACATGAGGAAGAAGTTCTTTACGCTGCAGCGACTGAGCACTGGAACAGTGCTGGAATAGCCAGAGAGCCTGTGGAGTCTCCCTCACTGGAGATATCCCAGAACTGGCTGGACACAATCCTATGCCATGTGCTCTGGAATGACCTGCTGTAGTCCTTTCTGTCTTGAGCCGTTCTATGATTCGGTGAGAGCTGAGGCAGGCAAGGGTATCCCAGGAGCCAGGCACCAGGGTATGGGAGAGCCAGGACCAGGTCTGCCATCTGCAGCACCTTCTCCCCCCATGTCAATGTGCTGGGAGTTCATTAAAGACATCCATCCATCCATCCATCCATTTCTCCCTACTGCAAACAAGGCCACAGAACTCCCTAGGAATGCACGGTCAGTTTAGTCCCTCAGAAGCTTTTACAGACAGAACACTTCAGACCTAGAAGACTTCATTGGATCCTGCTGAATGCCAGCAAACAGGACACCCAAACAGTGAGCTCAGAGACTCCCACAGGCTTCAACTGAGAGATTGTGCTGTGTCTCCCAAGGAGGCCATGCAGCCCTGTGCTATCAGTCTGTTCTTCTTTGCATGGAGCCCGTGGTCAGGCTGTAGTAATGCCATGTTTGCGTTTCAAGAGTTCTTTCTTCATGTTGTCTGGAGGTGTAGCTTTCCTGAACTTCTGCCTGCCTTTACTGGGACGCCTGCCCTCAATAGGGCAGGTTAATGATTTCCCATGTAGCACTAAAAGCAAATTTGAACAGTGCATTTTTTGAAAAATAGATTATGAGGCAAAAGCAATAAATCAAGAGTGCCAGCTTTGCACATTCCCATGTATTTCAGTGGAACAAATAACTTCTGGTACAAAGGAAGGTAATTAACAGAAAACAAACAAACAAAAAAGAAATCATCATTCACCACGACAAGTTTGTTCACAGTATCAGCGTCAGTTCCAAGACGTAACATTTATACTTGAGCCTATAGGTGCCTGGCATCCCGTGGCAGCAGGCCAGGGATGCACGGAGGCGTGTTCCTGAGAAGCTGCAGGAGCAGCCATAGTGCATTTGAGATCTTCATCCACATCCCAGGGTGATGCTACAACCAACACATGAGTACCACAGTCTTGCAGAAGGAGAAAAAGTCTAAGTATGGGGCAGTTATTCATAAAGGGCATACAAAGAAGTTACAAGACTTACTATATAAGTATTAATCATATCAAATAATCATTGGATTCCCTCTTGTTTAATCAAGTAGTAATTTGAGATATTATTGGATTCTACAATTAACTAGATTACATTAGTGTACAACAAAATGTAAAATATGCCAAAAGAAGCCAATTTACATGATTCTGATAGACTGAACCTGTGAATTCATCACGAAGTACCAAAATATTAAGAGTAAAGCGTTTTTAATTTGTTCAAAAAATTTGTATCAAAGCACTGACACCAGAAGTATGTTTTAGTACAGATTAGAATTCACTAAAGGCTGAACCATTTTACAGTTGTTTTTACCTGAAAATATCAGTAAGGTCAAGTAACATCACCATGTAGGTGTGAATTCCCATGGTCAGCTGTCAGTTCCAGATGCCAAGTGAGGAGGGCAGGACCTTTGCTCTGCTCCCCACAACACCCCTGAGTTAGACCAGGAGAAGACACCTCAAGGGAAGGTGATGGCAAATTGTCAGGGCAGCATCACTCCCCAGTAACTCCACATCTCAGCTCTTCTCTCTTTCACTTATTCAGCTTGGAGCAGCTTCTGTTACCACAGAGTTGCTTGGGGAAAGTCAAAATGTTCATGTGGATCAGCATACGTGAGACCCACAGCTTGCTGAACATGTTTTCCACCTTCAGCCTCCATTCATTTACCCATTTCTTCTTTGCTGCTTCCTTCTCTCCTTCCTTTATCTGCAAAGTGCTGTAAACTGGAAGAGCACTAAATGCTCAGGATGTGGATAAGTCATCTCGGAGCCTCTGTCTGCAACAGAACATAAAGTCATGGTGCTGCGGAGTAGGGCCTGAAAATAGCTTAGATGTAAACTTTTAAACAGTCTGTGCTCTATCACACTTCAGCAGGACTTCTTCCTTTCTCAGAAGCCTTTGCTGGTGTCAAACCTATATATTAATTCCTTTTTCAAAGCAACACCTTCCCTATTTCCTTGATAAATATGTGGAATATTTGAACAGAAAATTCAAAGCACCAAAATTCACAGGATTGGAAGAATTAGGGATGGTATGAACTGATGCATCTTCCAAAGAAAGTGTCATAAGGAAGCCTCTAGAAAGATCAGAGGAATCATCCTTTTGGAGCTCAGGAGCAACACTCAGAGCCACATGCCCATGGACAATAAGAAAACAGAGCTGACACCTTCAGGCTGGAGAAGTCCACAGAAAAATAAAGCAAAACACCTCTAGACTGATCCCCAGGGAAGGAGAGCTCCCTTTGGGAAATGGACTGCAGACAAACTGCTCCCTTGCACCCTTCCACTCCTGTGGCCCCAGCGCAGCTCTGGGTAATACAGTCACCAAGACTTACTGGCCAAGTAAAGAGGTCCAGCCATCCCAACAAAGGAAAGACAACCCTGATGCTGGGTGCTGGGTATGACCTGCTGGGTTCATCCTCTCACCCAAATTGCACATCAAACACACATTAACCATCTGAGCCCATCTGAAAGGGGCAACTTTGCACAAAGGCATGGGAATAGGAAGCTGGGGGAAATAAGTCTCAGTCTTCTATCCCTCCAAGCATCAAGAAAAGCTATTTCCGTGATTTCAAAAATCACTGCATCTTCCATCTTTAGCTATAATTGAAAAAAACGTTGATGGTGCTGTTTATGTCTTCAACAAATGGGGGAGGGTTTTTCCCCAAAATGTTTTCAGTTGCACTTCCCTGAAAGTGTACACATTGGGCAGTTGCAAAATCAAGATCTTTACTGAGAGCTTTTTCTAACTTCCAGGTTGAAATGCAGCACAGCCTGTATTGGCAGTAATTGCACCTTCTCCAAACAGATAAATGCCACATTTTGAAATGGTTATTTCCACTTTGCAGGAAGGAAAATTGAGAAAGGCAAAATGACTTGTCACTGTCAACAACTCTGAAGCAGAATTAAAACTGAGCTTCTTCTTCCTAAAATATGTCCTGTATACTTCTAGTTCTATTTCACCTTTCCTTGGGAGATAGCAAGCGTCAGTTTTCTCTGAATTCACAATTCCTCAGAAATTTGGAAAGCCACATTTAATGTTTTTCTAGGGTTCAGCACTAGAAAATTAATAATCTATATTTAACAGTTTGGTTTAAAATTTTCCGAATTTGCAAATTCACAGCCAAGAAAAAGCCCATTTTTTTCCTCAATTATCAGTTACTTCTGTAATAAAGTAAACTTTTGATTTCAAATTGTCTTATCTTCTACAGAGAGACCAAGGGCTTTTCTTAATTCATCCTACCAAAACCATCTTCCTTAAAAACATAGTAATTTGAGTGGTGAGGCAGTTCTAGAGCACTGAATGGGACACAGGATCAGTGGGAAAATATGATTATCTGAAGACAGCTATTTACTGCAGATGCAAAGGCTGCACTAAACACCTGGGGGTGCAGAGGTGCATGACAGCAAGAGTTGTGGTTCTTGACGTTACCTCCCTAGCTCTGCCACTTACATCCCCTGTGGTGATTCATTGCCTCTCTGACTGTCTACAGTCACAACTCCATCTGGGGCTCTCCACTGACCACTCCTAATCTCTTCCTGTATCTTGGCTTTCTCACTTGTAAAAAGGCTGCAAATTTACTGCTATATTTACATTGCAGGTGAATACAGCACCCCTCTGTGCCCAGGTATCACCCTCAAGACTTCTTTGATACTGTTGCTACAGCACACAGGGGAATTAAGTTTACTGCCTTTGCGGATCACTCCAGCCATATCTGCACAAGAAAACATTGCAGTTCACAGGGTGCCACTCCATCAAAGCTGACAACAGCAAGAAGCACTACTGAGCCTCCGTGTGATGCTTCATAGTCAATCTGTAGCCTAGAGCACATGAATGCAGCACATCCTGACTCCACCATTTCTTTCTGTTCCAGCTAATGAGATATCACCAAAAGATGGCTGAACAAATTAAATATATACGACCTTCAATACATCCTCTTCCTCAGAAGTTTGATGACATCTCGAAATATTAGTCCAGCCCTAATCCCCTGCCCCTCACTCAATCAAACACTGCCTTACACTCGAGCCAGCAAACAGAGCTCCTGAGTACCCCACACTGAATACACAGTCGGCCAGCTCAGCACAGTGAAGCTTCAGGGCCGGGTTCTACTGAGCCCGGGAGCTGCTGAACTGAGCCGAGCTGGGCTGGGCTGACCCTGCCCTGGGGCTGGACACCTCCCTGCAGCTGGGGATGGCACCACCTTTAACAGCTGCCACTGTTTCCTGCAGTGAGTGTTTAAGTGCAGCCTGAGGGCAAAGCATTATCAGACCAGCACAATACCTTGGTACCAAACAGCCCCTCCCCGTCCTCATGAGTTTACACCCTATACAGGTAAAACGCAGAGGGTGGGGGAATAGAGATAACAAGGCTACCATTCCCCACCTTTCCCTGAATACCTACAGGCTTAATTCCTCACGTGAAACTGCAGGACCCTGCTTTGGCCTTATCAGACAATGTCTCCACTTAAAACAACCTCTTTGAATTTGCTTGGAGGAAAATGTTCTCAGTTTCTTCAGGCTACAGATGGAAGATGCCATTTCTACTGGTCCCTCAGCCCAGGTGCAAGAATTAAGAGCAAGGGTGATGCACAGCAGCAGCAGCAGTGTAACCTTTCCGTGGCCATCCTAGTAATGTTACGTCTCCATTCAAGCTTCTTCCCTGCCTCTCATCGAGCTACTGATGTCAGCTTGAGGCTCAGTATTTCTCAAGAATCAGACTGAGCTTTAGGCATATCTGTCAGCCTCCTCAGCTCTCCCACAACTACATAGGCTGTACTGCCCAGAAAGCAGCACCAGAACTGAGAACAAATTCTTATTGAGCTAAGGGAATCTGTCCACAGAACAAAACTCCAGAAGAGAGGGCACATACTGAGCCCAAACAGCCTCAGCAGTGCTGATGGGCCTTCTGACAGGGCCTGGCTTTTACTAGGCTGCTCCCAGCAAGGCTACTCCTTTCTCCTGTCAATCGCTCACACATAAAACCTGAAACCAATTACTGGTAAAAACAATTAAAAATTAATTAATCACCTTCCCAGGAACCTTTGCTTCCAGTAGTGCTTCCTCCCACTTACACCTAAACTATATAAAGGCCAGTAAGTGATTTTTCTTTTGTTGGGAGGCTACTGGCTGGAAGCCTAGTTGGGGTATAGAAATGCATGTGGGCTTCTGAAGCACCAGCTTTGTGGATTTTCCAGCGTATATTTCTATTTATTTTTGATTAACATTAAATGCTTGGCTATTGCTATCTCTGTGCTTTTACAATTAGTAGCTTCTGAAGGTTAGCAGATGGGTAACAGTAAAAAGAAAAATCACAAACAACCCTGTGAAGACAGTTATTACTTCTATGGTGGACTTCTATCTTGATTTTAAGATGTGCTAAAGTTTCCCAGAGTATGGTAGAGGAATTTCTTTCTGTGTTGGATGAAAGGTGTTTAAGTTGGTTGTTTTATGAGTAGATAGTATTACTGATAAACAGAATAGGGTATGTTCAGCACTGAAATAAATTTATACATCTTCTTTGAATTACCTGGGAGGTGGGTCAGGACTCATCCTCGCTAGAGCTCACTAGTATATTGTGTAGTAAAGATAAAAAGAGAGAAAAGGTACAGTATGTCTGGCTAGAGTCTTTTGCCTCCTGAGTTGTTAAAGGTTCACATGGCACCCCACACACAGTGGATTGCAGTACTTGGAATAGGAATCTTATAATCTGATTAGTGCTCTGTACATAACTTAAGAAGCTTCAATGTAAACATTAAGAATCTTTTAAAAATCAGTTTAAAGAGCTGTGTTGGTGCTGCTATCCAGGGAACTTTCTACTTCCTGAATCTCCAGTTTCTGTATGAATTGTGTTGGGGTTGTGACCCCCAGAGAAGCAGGAGCTCCTGCTAACAGCAGCTTTAGACTGACATCACTGGGATGCTGGCATTACTTATTCTGACATAGCTAAAACAGGCAGTGGTTATGGTAAGGACAGGGTTTAGCATGCTGCTGTACAATGCATACAATAAAAAGAAAAGGGGAAGGTTTAGGAAAGGTCTAAAGCTGACGTAAGAAATAGCTGAGTTCAGCCACCATTAAACTGTGCGCAAGATGGGGGAAATGATGAGAACTTATGGCTACTTGTTTGTCACGAGAGGAAAAAGGCAATAACAGAAAGATGGTTGGGTATTTCTGGACCTGAGGTAGAAAGAAAAGCTCATAATGGCTTAGAAAAAATTATTTTACTTAACTTTTTTTTTTAATTTCTGTAATATTCTGTCTCCTCAGATTCTTCTTTCTCAGCCTCACTTAGTATTCTGCTATCCAAGTTCCTTTGCATTTTCTTAATGCAACTGTAGCACTTCCCCCATATCTTTATCTCATTAAGCATGACTGTTTACCAGTTTTGTCTGAAACAGTAATTATCACATGTAGTACCCTCCCTTTAACAGACTTTCCTGATGGCTATTTTTGTGTGATGCTAGTTCTTCTTTCCTCCTGCCAGTAAACTGTCTACCAATTAGATTAAAACTGATGCATAGGTTTCTTTCCTGTATTCCAACTGCCTGTCCTGTTGAGTTTCTGTGTCAGGGAAGGCTAACAAATTAATGTTAATTGTGTCCTGCAATTCAGTAATAGCTTTTATTTAACAATATCTTTTTGAGAAGGATTGTCTTAATATTTCATAGTGTTGCCTGGCACAGGGTGTAAACAAATTATGTTACTGATTCTGTGCTGATCAAGCAGTGGTACTTTAGTATTTTTCTTGGCACTGTTATCCCAATTAAAACTATCACGAATTTTCTACTGAGCCAGTAACTCCTTCGATTAATTTACTGTTCTCATTAGGAGTGTTCCAGGGTCTGTCTGTCACATTTGTTCAGGCTATGCTCAAAATTGGCCCTAGAAAGGGAATTGATTTAAGTCTGCCCTTACTGCAAGAACTGTAATGAAACATTACATCTTATAATGACAATCTGAAGAGGCACAGACCTCCATAAGCAGAGATGAGAAGGGACTTGCATGTCTTCTTGGGTTTAACAGCAGAAAGATTGTGTTTGGCTGTTGCTGTGTCATTTAATTGAATGAAAAGATTGTCTTGGAGTCACGGACTAGCTGAGGCTGGAGATTGTCTAGTCTGATGCCCCTACTCAGAGCAGGGCCACCTTGAGCTGGCTGCTCAGGGCCCCGGCCAGCCGAGTTCTGAATGAATCTTCAAGGCTGGAGACTTCAGTTTCTCTGGGCAACCTATCACAGTGGGGAAAATATTTTCTTGAGCTCAAATGGGATTTCCTGTATTTCAGCTTGTGCTCATTGCCTCTTGTCCTTTCCCTGGGCACCACTGAGAAGAGGTGGCTCCTCCTCCTTTACTCCATTTTCAAGAAAGATTCTTGTAACCATTCTTAGGCTGGTTCCTACGGAGTTCTAGCACAGTGTGTGGCCCCCTGCTTTGTGAGCACGGGCTGCACAGCTCTGCAGGAGACCTGCCTCCTTTCACTGGAGTGGTCTGAAGGTGGCCTTGCTCTTATAATCAGGTCCTAAAGCCAAGAACCTACCGGGTGCCAGGCGTACTCTGGTACCCTTTCTGTGTTTAGATTTTGCTTTCAGATTAATAGACTAAAATACTTGTTAGCTTTAGTGTTAAAAGTTGCTGAAGTGAGGCAAAAAGTAATTTAAATTAAATCTTCATCTCTTAGTCCTCTACTTTCCCCCTCCTTTACATCTTTTCCCTTTTAATCAAAATTATGTTCCCAGAACTTTGCTTTGGTATTACCAAGTTGCAGCAGTAACTATCTGTGAATATTCATTATTTGGCCATATAAGATGACCCCAAATTATAAAACATCAAGTTGTAATTAGAGGATATAATGTGCAGAAACTTCCCCAGCACAGGCTGGTCTGTATCTGAAAACACTACATTAACCTGGACTTCAGAAAAGACCATCAAGTCTTTTCTACTGGCTCTTTAATCCCAGTGGTTATTTACCTGAAGCAGACTTCAGATGACTGCACACAGCTTTGTTTGACATGATTCAGAAAGGTCAAGGTCCAAGGCAGGTGGTGAGCCAGCCTGTGTGGCAGCCCTGAAGGGAGGGATGTTCCCTTTACAGGAGGAGGCCTCAAATGGCCCCTATTAAACCCCTAATTTGGGACTCTCACATGCCCAAATGCAATGCAAATCTGCTGCCTTTCTTGTTTTCAATTACTGACAACAGAAGGATGAAATGGAAGTTTAAGGAAACAGTTGTAATAAGCACAACCCCAGAGATTTGTGTTGACTCCAAGTCAACTTATGTCTTAAACTGCTTTGAGCCCTCGAAGTTATGACCTAGCAATTTAACACTTGTGTTTCATGTTGTTTAAGTTAACTTTCTTAGATGAAAAAGGGGTCTGAAAACACGTTTGGTAACTGCTACACCAGTTGAAGACTGAACTCATTGATACATGAGATTTTTAGTGGTGCTTGCAGTTGTGATGCAACTTGTCTACAGGGAAATAGAGTGAGAAGATAATAATGTCTTCTTTTCAGCATTTTCATAAGCTACAAGACTTGTTCTATGCTAAGGATGGTGAAATTTGGGTGCTTGATTTGTGCTTAAGAACTCAGTGTGTCAACCACAAACTTTAAAAGCCACTCAAAACCATAAAGGTGACTTTGTTTTTTAATTCAGCTGATCAACAATGTGTGCTCAGTTAACTGTTGAGCATCCATCATTTGTGGAACTGGTGGTCCTAAATACTCCAGTGATCAGCTGCTAAGGTTCCTGAGTTTTAGGTTACCCTTTGGTTTCATAGGTTTTTTTCCTTTGTGTTACTTCTGGTTACATGTATCTTGATGGATTGTGTTCCAAAACGTATTAGAGAGGATGAAAAAAAAGACTATGTGGAAGAACTGTGTTTTTACAGGAATATTGTGGGAAAGCAAACTAAAACCAGCTTCTAATTCCCCTTTTTGACTTCTGGACAGTGCCTTTTGGTGTCAATTTTTGATGGCTAACAGTTATTTCTAGCAACTTCTGAGAGACAAGTGGTATGCAGAAAAGGATCAACCTCTGTGGGAAGAAGGTCTGATTTGTCTAGACAGAGCTTCCTTAACATAATGTGGATGATTGTTTCCTAGCCTCCTGCAGGCTACAGGCTCAGAGCAGCTACAGCCACAGTGTATTTATGCCTGTTAAACCAGAAGTTCTGCCTATTGTTTTTCCTGCCTTCATGGCTTTCCACTGCTATAGTCCAGCTATGTTATACCAGGCCATTAAACATTCAGCATCCAGAATGTCTAGACAGGCTGAAAGACTGTCTGCACTCCCTTTCTCAGAGTCAACTTTCCTAAGAACTAAAAGGCTCTTTGGAAAGCAAAGGTGGCAGAGTTCCTAATATGAGACACATCTTCGGGCTGCCTTCTGAGAGAGCACAGAGTAACACACCCTGGTAGGGATTTCTAGCAGTGCAAAACATTCCTGTGCAAGCCTCCTGCTGCTTCCCACAGAGGTTTCAAGATTTTGACAATTATTGCTAATGTCTTAAACAACTTGCACTTATATTCCAAGGATACCAGACTACATAGAGATGTACCCTGTTAGCTGGCAATGTCCAGCTGAAATAACAGAGGAAAGAACTAAAGTGGGACTTCCTTGCCACAGAAGATGGAAAAGGCCTTTTTGAGGCTGGAAGGGTTTCTGTGGATCAAGAGAGACACTTTCATGTGTGTATCTGCTTGTTTTGATAATATTAAACAAGCCAACTTTTTTTTTTTACACATAACCTTTGTTTTCTTCAGTGCTGATTTGAGTCACTCTGTACAGTAAGAAGCAAGTACTTGTTTCTTGCAGGGTGAAAATGAATGTTTCCTCTATTTGCAAACTGCAAGTTGGATACAGTGTAAGGGCTGATGATCCTTTTGCTGTTAATCTGACTGCACACTCTGATGGTTGTGATATTATATTATAGAAATATTAAGCTTTGATTTCAGACCCAGGACAAGCCGGTGGGGGTTGTCAGCAGTGGGGAGGAAGGCAGGGCAGGCAGCCTGCACAGCATCCTTGCTGAGTCCTTGTACTTTTGGGAGTGAGGACACGGGGGTGCTCCCACCCAGCCGTACCTCTGGGGTACAGCCCAGCTCCCCCTTCCCTGGGTGGCTGAAGAAACCTTGTACTAACTCTCTTAACTTCCAGCAAGGGGGAACAGCATCCTTGTGGAAGTGCTTAATAACCTGGGCTCTTGTAGAGGAAAGTAATTTTTGCTGTATTAGGTGAGCCCTCCAAGAACAGAGATCAACAAAACCTTCAGACTGGGAGCCAGGGTTTTGAGAAGCAGCATGTGAGGAAGATGCCCAGATCAAAGGGGACAAATAACTGAATATGAGCACCCAATAATTTTTTTTAACTCCAATTTTGCTTCCTCTACTAATGAGAATAAAAAGTAGGTGGCAGACTTATGCCACTCCAAGTCATATAGAGTTAAATAGTCATATAGAGAAATCTGGTTACAGAGTTCAGTATATGAAAGTGGTGAAAAAAATCTGGGAGTTAGAGCTAGAAATCTACCATGAGGCATTTAGGGACTAGAAAAAACATTTCAAGAAACTTGCAGTTTAATTTATCAAGAGATTGAAAGGTGACTTATGCACGTGTAAGTCCTTGTGGGGAGATAATGAGTGTGAAAGAGCTCTTTAATTTATCACTTAGAGCATAGTAGGAACCAATGACTGGAAACTAAAGGCAAATTCAAATTTAAAAGCATGGGCCTAGCTTTCTATAGGGAAAAACAATTTACTGATGAAAATTAAAAACAAAGTCGATGTTTAGATGCCTTCAAATCAATATCCTTTGCTGGCAGCACTGCTTCTAGAAAACAAAGGTTATCTGACACAACACATGAATTAATGATCTCTGTGTCTTGGGTTTAAGTTGGATGAAATTATATTCCCTTCCTATTTTAAAATATATGGAAAGAGATCTTTTCCCCAGTTCTGGGTAGAATGCAGAGAGAGGACAGTTCTTGGAAGAAAAGGAACTCAGTAATGAGGACATAGAAAGCATTGCTCCAGGGAGAGGAGAACCAACATCAGGACACTGTCTAATAAAACAACTTCCTTAAATGCATTTGTTGGTCAGCAGTTTTGACTGGACCTGTCTTAGAAGGAGCAAGGAAAGCCTAGTGGGGTCAGCTGGCTAAAGGCTAACTTTGGGTTGTACATAGGAATTGTTATCCTGGCTCACAGGAGTGTTCCCCCTGGGATAGCTCTCCCAGCTAATTGTGGTGTGCTGCCCTGGGAGGGTGGGAAAGAAAGAAAGGGAAACCTGATAGCCCAGTGTCCTTTGCTGGCAGCCTCTGGAGTTGCTGGATAATGTATGATGTAGTCCTTCAGCTCTTGGTACTGATTAGGCTCCTCTCAGGCTCTGTGTGTGGGTTTCGCCTCTACATTTCAGTAGAGTTGGCTGTAATAAAAGGAATGGAAAGGTCTAGAAAATGTCCTGTAAGGAATTGGAGTTATTTATTCAAGGCATGATTTAATAGCTTAAGTACTGGTTTTGGTTTTTTGAAGTTGTTGCAAAGGAAATTAACACTTTTCCTTCCAAACTTGGTGGAGGCAGGATAAAAACTCCTGAATACCCCTTGACTCAGATTAACTTTGATACAAGGACAAGCTTCCCAGTAGGATAATAAAGGGCTAGTAAACATGGTAAGAAAAGGTGTGTAATCTCTGTTAAAAGGCTTCAGGAACAGGTAGGACAAGACATCTGTCCAAATGACATGGTGGATCCTAGTTTTGTTGTGCAGCAGATAAACCTGGGGTCCTTTCCAGTTCCATGATATGTTTTTTTCTACCTCTTTTGGGCTGATGGTCATGGGCTTCTGCACTGTTTAGCTGGTTGGAGACTGCAAATTTCTGCAATTGGATATTGTGCTGAACAAGGTTCTAAGTGTTGCCAAAGAATGTATACCTCCTTCATTTTAAATAAAATCTATCAGCCAGTTCAAAAGGCAAACATTGTTTCCTGATAAAATGCAGCTGGTGTGCACATGAGCTTAGTCAGCAGACTATAAAATAGCGTAAGCTTTCCATAGGGATCAGAAACATCAAAAGCAGAAAGTGTATTTTAAAAAAAAACCTCTAACAGATTGCTATAATTATTAAATGTGATGCATCACAAGTAGTAATGGAACATAGCTGAGATGACACTACCCAGACAGGAAGGAATAATATGGCTTTGGTCTGTGACTCTGTGTACAGATTGCAAATCCCAGAGAGTGGATCATCAGATACCAGAGGATGTGTAGCCCATCATTTAAAACGGGTTTGCTCCCAGGAGAGAGAGGTTTATATTTACTGACACATTCATTTGCAGTTTTTGAACAGCTTTAATGCTGTTCTGCTTGGGAACAGGGGGAAAATAACCTATACCAACCTGGGCTGTACTGGTGTGGTCACACTTAGCTGCAGAGGTCCAGTGCAATACAGGTCAGACCTCTCTGTCTGTGGTTTATCAATGCAGACATGGGGAAGCGACAGGGACAGCAGAGCTGCTCTGTGAGAGCCTCCTGGGTACTCCTGATGAGCTGGAAATCAGCTCCTCTGTTGCCTCAGCTTGCCCTTGTGGGGCTGCATTTCATATGCTTTCAACTCCAAATGGAAGTAATAAGGTAGGATGGACATATGACTGCTGCCAGGAGAAAGTCTCAGACGGAGCTGTTCTGAACTTTCCCCTTCCTCTTTAGATCACATTTCCCTTCAGAAAAAAAAAATCCTAAGGGGTGCTCTTATGTTTCTGGTAAGAAGGAATTAGAGGCACTTAACCCATTGCAAGCCATTAAAAATTGATAAAACAAATCAATAGTGATTGCCTTTTCATGATAAGCCCCTTCACAGCATGGTGAATTTTCTTTAAAATAGGAAGCAGAGTACGCTTTTAGTGTTTGTACTTTTAATCAAATTAATTGGATTCTGTCTGAATTGCCTGCTGCAGTCAAAACAGGCTAGTGCTGGAGTGGTGAAAATGCTCTGGCTTTATATTGACAGGACTGTTCTGGGTTGTTTTTGGTGTTTTGTCCCAGCCTTATCTGCTTTTCCTGACCTCACAGAATTAACAGTGCTAGACTTCATTCTTTTGTAGTCTTAGAAGGAAAAAAATCCATGGGCCTGTTGTTGCTAAATCATCTTCTTGCAAAGATTTCCCTCTAATATGTAGTGCAGTCATCCTACAACTCCAGCTAGATGCCTTTTGAATTCTAAATTCCATGTTGCTTAAAATTCAGAACTAACTGAAACTGTCAGGGCCCTGAAAGTCGGGCAACTGACTTCGAGAAACCCCCTAAACTATGAATTTTACATCATGTTGCCGTTTGTGTCTTCAGGTTTTGCATTTGCAGGTGTATCTGTGAACATGAGGGGAAGAAATTATTCAAAACCTAAGGATTTTATTTATTTACATAGAAGCAAGAGCATTAAAATGAATGTCAAACTGTGTGTAATAAAACTGTGAGAACAGTGGTGAAACATGCCAAATGTAGAGGAAAAAAAGGCAGAAATATCAATTTTAAACTATTTGTTTTTTCATTAAGTTGGATGCTTCACATGACTAATTTGGAATGTTAATAAATATCACAATAATACTTATGAAAAAGATAAACAAATGGCCTCTTGGCATTCTGTCTGTCTGTGTGTTGGAAAAAAAAATAGCTTAAGACACAGCTGTGTTAGACACCAACTGGCTTTGCCTTGTTCCCTGGGGAGATGCTGTGCTGGGAGGCTGAACACACATGTGAGCAAGAAGTGGCAGGGCCAGAATTCTGTGCAAAAGCTTCAGCTGCTTTGATTTCATAGAACGTCCACAGCATTGCCCAACACTCACTCTGTCTCAAATGAAATCTCATTAAGGCAGAAGGACTACTGGGCTGTTTATCTGGGCTGTGATCAGAACCTACCTTTGCTGTTGCTTCACAGGAAAGATAGATGAGGAGTTAAATATTTGAAGGTAGCATCAATCATATATTTCAGCCATGTTAATTAATAATCACACCAGCTTAGAAATGGTTATCCTCACTCATTCTGTATTCTGTTGTTTCCACAAGTAAACTGGCATCATCTGTTCTGTGTTCTAATACCAAAATCACAAATGTGTGATATGATTCAGTAACTGAAAGAATTCTGTATTTTTTCAAATTCTTCTATATTTGAGACTCCTCTTGAATAGATTAATACAAAACAGCAAAGTTAAGAAAAGCCCAGCACTATGATTAACCTATATGCATTTTTAACACATGCGATGCTGTCTTTGGGGGAGCACATCCTCCTACTACAGGGAGGATGAACCCCTCTCTCAGAAACTAGCTCATATCTTCCTAAATGTTGCTCAATTGCTATTCGCACATCTGCAGTGTAACTGAGATGTTGGTTTACCCTGTAAAAGAGATGCAAGTTAAATATTGATGTTTGCATACATACATTGTATTATATCAAAGAAGTTAGGTGACCTTTACAAATGATTTTCCAAAGACTGTTAAATCTATTTACAGAAACTTTTTAACTATATTAAGTGGCTTTTGGAAGGAGTGTCAAAAATATCCCATAATGAGATACCTGAAAGTCTCCTCCTTACATAAAAATAGGCAGACGTATGAGTAAGACACACCAGGTTTGAATAGGTACATGGCATGGATTTAATTGCCATGTTGCTCTCTCTATTTCTGCCATACAGGAGCATGGATTATCATTATGTGTGAACTGGAATACAGGGAAGTTCACGTGGCATCGCTGTGCCTGTCTGCTGGGGGCCCAGCAACCACCACCCAGCTCGTTGCATGGAATTAAGTCTCAAAACATTCTATGAAATAAAGTCTAATCTTCTTAGCAAGGTAAATTACTCTTAGGAGCCATCTGCCTTTACCCTTTAGAAAAAAATGCCTCTTTAAATGTAAATTTAGCTTTCCACCAGAGACAGTATTGCCATGGCAACAAACGCAAGAAAAATAAATGTCTTGCTACAAAATAAGGAGTGGTTTTCCTCTAAACATACTCCATATGAAATAAAATATGCAGCTATGGAATCATTGTAAACATGATCTCAGACAGTAAAAAAAGAGTATCAGTCTTTTTCTGGAATGGTTCTCTGAGCTAGTACCGAACACACAATTGCTTATGGTGAAGAAATGTATTGTGTACTTAATTTCATGTGCTATAAAGTAGAGTTCTCATTTTGCAGTTTGCTCTGGAGGGACTGGAATGCTACAACTTCAGCACAGCGTCAGGCAGGCAGCAGGAGTTCACAGAGCTGGAGTCTAAAATGTAATCTCTCCTAGGTAATTTATATTACAAATGCTTTGCTGTGTGAGTTTGCTCTGTACAGTCCTTCACTGGAGGAGTTTGTTATTAAGAGAGCATAGGAGTAGTGGTTCAGATTTCTCCTTTCATTGAATGAAAGGAAGAATGCATTCAGGTTAGGCCTGTTTCAAAACTGAGATTTATGAGTGGTGTACTTTAAATTGCTCACAAACAAATTCCTCTCTACCTCTTCCTACATCAGTAACCCCCTACAAAGGTCAAGTTGAAGAGACACCCAAGATAGGCAATATCATAACTTGCAAGACCCAAATTCCTACATGGTTAAAAATAGTTTATTTTTATAATGTGTACTTTCCCATTCCAGGCTTCAACTTTCACGGTACACAGCTATAGCAATAGTTTTCAAACATTGCTGTTGTTGAAATCTTCCACGATTGTTTATTCACCCTCTTCCTTTCATTTCTTTTGGCCTTTTGACGTGTGTTTGAAGGCTGCAAGGGAGTGAAAATACCTGTGGCTGGGTGCTCCTCATTGGTGAAGGTGAGGAATTCTGGTGCTTGCCTGTGGAACAGAAACCATCTTGCACTCGCCTCACACCTGTCATCTGAATAACGCAGGGAGTAGTTTACAAAGAATAAGCTCTTTCTTCCTACTGTATGGCAGGCAGGGAAACTGCACATTATCCCCACTTAAAGACCTGTTAAAGAACTAATTTCTGCTACAGACTGTGAGGCTGACTTTGGCGTGTCACTTTCTGTGAGAGTAAGCAGGTGCAGTATTGAAACAGTAACCTTCTCTTTCCCTACCGTAGCTGCTGAGTGGCATGTTCAGTGGCATCGACATCTGTCGCTTTGGATATCACTCTGTAACTCGTATTGAAATCAGCGGAGTAAAGTTGAAAATTTCCAGCGATGGCAAGGGCAGAATTTGGTACAACCTCCTCTCCTGACAGAAGATGAGTCAGTTTCAGCAACATATTGTCCTTTTATGCGTGCAAACGGTCCTGCAGGAAGTGTAAAGCTGGTATGCGGGGATGGGTTGCAATGGATTAGGCAATCTATCAGGGAGCAGTCAGCTTCTCCTGCATGTCCTGACCTGCCAGACCATGAGCTCGGCAGGAATACCTGGAGTGGGTCACACTGTGGGCTCTGCTGCTGTCCTGCCTTGGGCAGCAGCTGATAACAAGGTGTGTAGGGAAAGAACAAAGGCAACAGGACGCACAGGCACTAAGTCCTTCCACAGGTATCCTCCTGCTCACCCGAAGTTTTGGCGTACCTGCACATAGCAGTCTATGTGGCCGCCTAAGGATGTGTCCTCGGACAGCCTTTTGTACCGAGTCCTCGTCAACAACAATCACCCCGCCTTCCCGGGGTGATTCAGGGGGTGCTGGAGCTCAGGGAGCCGCTGCCCCACGCCCTACTCCTCCGTATGGAGGGCTCCAGCCGGGTGACACACAGCACCCTCACCTAACCCCTCCAGCAACCATGTCCCACCACACTGAGGCGACTTCAGGGGGTGACACGGAGGTTTTGGTGAGTCCTACAGCCAACGTAAGCGCATGGGGGCACAGGACAAAAGCCCAGGCAAGGGGTGAGCGTCTCCCACACGCAGACACTGCTCACCGGAGCCGGTCCCCCCCGGGTACCCTCACCCCGGCTCCATCCCCTCACACACGGCGGGCTCCCCTCACAGCCAGGTCCCCCCGCCCCGCTCCCCTCCCGCCCCTGCGGGCGCGGCCCCGCCCCGCAGCCGCACGGCGCACGCGCGCAGCCGCCGGTGGCACGGTTCGGGCGGGGCCGCGGCCATTGCGGCCCGGGCGGCTGAGGGGACGCGCCGCCTTCGCCGCCGCGATGGTGTCCTGGATGATCTCCCGGGCGGTCGTGTGAGTGCCGGGCTGGGGCGGCGGGGGGCGGCTCATCTCCCGCGGTGGGGGGTGATCCCGGGGGAGGCGGCACTCCTTTCTTCCTTCCCGCGGTCCTCCGCAGCCGAGCGCCTTGCGCGCTCCCTGAGCGTTCTGTGCCTCGGAGAGTCCTTGTGCGCCCAGAAACTCTCGCAAAACTGCACCGGGTTCCTGGCAAGCACAGCTTGTCCCTCCTGGTCGCTCCGTGTGTCTCCTGCTCTAAGTGCGAGTTTCCTGGGGCTGCAGAGCCGGCAAACTCGGGCTGCTTGTGCCTGTCATACGCCTTACTTGTAAATTGATGTAAAGTAACCTATAAACCTTTTTAACTTATAACCGATCATAAAATCCGGTTCATTTCTAACTCGTGGCAGAGATGAGAGGGCTGCGAGAAGGGCGGCGAGTGCGGGACGGGGTCTGTGGTCAGTGCGGGCCATCAGCTGATGAACAGGTAGACTGGCAGTGTTGTGTTCTGGGCTTCCTAAAGTCGAGTTTTTGGCAGCCGAAGAGGCAAGCTTTCTCAGGTGGGAGGTATCATGTTACACGTTGTATAAGTTCTGTTTGAGGAAGAGTAAACTGCGGTACAGCCTCTGGTATTTTTCACGGGCGTTGTGCTGTTCCTTCGTGAAACTGATGGCTTATTGTGCTCATTTGAATAATGTTCCCTCATAAGCGTTGAGTCCTTGTGCTTCTTACTGAGTAGCAGTGGGGCTCCCAGGGCTTTTTGGGTCACTCGAGCTGAGATTTGCTGCGTGTGAGTTTTTTCCAGGCAAATGAAGTGAACCTGCGCACAAAGCAGTCCAGCAAACAAACATCCGAATTAGTGTAAAAGTATGTGGCAGGAGCGTACTACCCAGAGCAGGCTGTAATAGGATTTCCATGTTTCATTGGTGACAAACATTCCCCCTTAAGCTGTCTGGTGTAATTTCATCTGAAAACTTTGTCAGGAAGCCCTCTCAAACCACCAGGTAAGCTTTGCTGCTGCAGCCCACTCACCTAGATAAGTAGCAGTCCTCCCTCTCGCTGCCACCCCCTTGGGATTTGTCACTTAACTGAAACTTGCAAAGTAGCTCATCGTGTTCCTGAGTTGGCAAAGGACGACACTGGTTTGGAAGAGAGGCTGTGGGAAGAACTGCTGTTGGTGCACTTTGTCAGTATGGTCTTCCCATGGGCAATACACAGCGCCAGAGGCAAGAGGCATAAGCTTACTTTCTGTACATGAGATGGAGCTGCTGAACCTGTTTCTGCCTCTTTACGTAAGAGCACCGACCAGAAAATTCTTATTTTAACAACTTAAACTGTGTGGGGTGAAAGGGAAATAGCAGCGATGCTGAGCACCTCAGTTTCTGATGACCAGATTCTTGTGTAGATGGCTATTTTTTCCCCATGAAGTGGATTTTTAAGGGTTGTATTTGCATTTTGAGGATTAACTCCTCTATGAGCCGAACCAATAGCACAGGGAATGAAGAGAACAGCTACTGCTCTCCACGGATTTATATCAAAAGGCAATAAAGGATAATGCACTGTGCAGTTCCATGTAGTTTGGTTTCCTGGTTGCCACTGGTCACTCGTGTGCCCTAATTATTTTTGCTAAAAATGGAGTCCTTAAGATTATTTATACATCCTTTCCACCTTCTTGTGCCCTTGTTTCCTAGCTATGGAACTTAAATAGTTTGCCAGTGTTCAACTTCTCAGGAAGGGGAAAGTGTTCGATGAGAACTCGGACAGCTTTGAGACTATTGTTTAACTTTGCTTAATAAAGCACAATTCATGTGGAAACGGAAGGTGAGACGTAGCATGAAAGTAGATGTGGTGTGACGTTAGAGGTCTTAATTCAGTGGTGTTGAGGCTGTCCTCCTTGTCGTCTTTCCTCAGTGTCCATTATGCCATCTTCCTCTTTGATCTGTTTCTCTTCCTGGTCCCTTTCCAGACATACCTGTTCTAGTGACTTTGTTTCTCTGACTTGTGTGTTAGGAGTTTGGAAGGTGTGTACTGCCTTTACCTCAAATACCATAAGAAACATGAAAATATTTGTAACCACTGTGTAGCTGTGGAGACCTGGGGTTCTCTCTTGTTTCTGTAGCATTTCAGTTCTGCTGTGGTGACTCTGTGAGAGCTATGGGTATCTCACCCTGTCCGTGTGTTGTGTGCAGGCAGACATCAGGAGTACCTGTGGTCTTGAGTGGTGATGGGAAGGAGCAGCAGTTGTTCTTGCTGTGGCAGAGTTCTCCTCCTCTGACTGACCTACTATTTTTCAGTGCCAAAAGAGCAGCAAAATAGTAATTTGTAGGTGTGTGGCAGTGCCCTTTGCTGACTTCTGACGTGGGGACTTGCCATGACACGCGTGTCCTGAGCAAACTGCCCTCTGATGCAGTTTGAGACTTCGCAATTTGGGATTCATCAACTCCACTAAAAGAGTTTGGTTAAAGCTTTAAGGATCTAGGGAATGGAGCTAGTAGAGAATTAGAATTCTTGATTGCATGTGAATTGTCTTGAGGACTCATGCGCAGGAAACGGGGAGTGGTTCAAATTCTTTGTTCCACCTACTGATCTTTGTTTTAATGAAATCGTTTCCCTTTGCTCTATAAATTCTTCTATACTTAAGCACCTCAACTTGTGAAATACCTTGTACTAACTGGGTGTCTTTTTTATGTCAAGAAGCAGAAGACTGGAAGCACATAATTAAAACATATTTTAATTTTCAAGTTTTGTGTCAGTGGGTTGCTGCTGTAGTAGGTACAGGTCATCATTACTTCTAAAACACGCTGGCTATTTCAACAGTTTTTGGAATGTTTATTGCAGTTTTTTTTCCTTTTTTCCCTTGCAAAACCAACAAGAAAATGGTAATCTCTTTCAGAGTCTCAGAAAACTCCTCGGAGTGGTACATCTTGTCAAGTTCTTCATCCCTAATGGTGGGAATAGCTTTGAAATTTGTGGCTGCCCATCTTGTTAACTTCAAATAGAGCTTGTGCTTGACTTTTAGTCTGCTTTGATTGCTCATTCTTCTCATTTGTAAGGTCTGAGCAATTGTGTACACATCAGTTGCTGAGACAGTATTTAATAGTAAACACGCTGAGTACTTGTCAGTCACAGCCTGGTATGGATGAGATCAGACCATCCTCTTGTGCCAAGCAAAGATGTGAAGCATCCTAAATACAAAGTAGATGGCCATTTTGTACTTGCAATCTGTTAGAGCAGACTGTCTGCTGTAATCTGTTAACTTTTTCCCCCTCCTCTCTTAAAAAAGAAAGTTCCCCCATCTGTGTTGCTTTGCAATACTCTCTACCCTCATGTTTAAGTGCATGGTTTGTTGCCAGTAAAGTTGGTCAGCATCCATGAATGTTGGAAGGGAGAGTTGCAGTGGTCCTGGGGAGGATGTATTTGTCTTGGGTATTAGTAGTTAGCTTTCTGTTTGTAAATATAATGTCTACCTTCCCTACCCTCATTTTAGAGCCTTGCAATGAGCAAGAGATGTACAGATAAAAGATTCAGCAAGTATTCCTTCATTCTGATATTAGATTATAACTGTAAATAGGTTAAGCTGGACAAAGACTGTCTGGGGGACACAGGAGGTGACCTGAAGGTAGGTGTTAGTCTGTCAGCCTTTGCTACTTTACAGATCGGAGCTGCTTCTTTCATGGTCGTTTCCAAGGCATTATCTTACTCTACTTTTAATACTTTCTTTTTGTTTGACGTTTCCAGCTGCCCCGAGAATTGCTAGACATGTGAGAATGGATGGCTGAAGCCATAGCTTCTGTGTTGATTGGATTGTTGTCAGGAATATCTGGTTTGGAATGTGGGTGTTGTTTTGTGTAACTGTGTATGCTTTGTTTGTAAACCTAGGTTGTGTTTTGCTCTTGGAATACAATTTTTAAACTTAAAAGCATGAAGGACAAAAATATTTGCCCTCTTGTTTGCTAATCAACTTGTCAAACATGTTGTCTTGAAACTATCACAGCTCATCAGATGGAATTAAGTAGCAATACCACTATGAGCTGGTTCAAAGAACAGCTTAATCTTCAAGTCAGAAGGGCCATTTTTGGGAAACTTTTTTTTTTTTACTTGTTTGTAGCCTGCTCTCCTGGCAGGATGGTTCCAGCTGAAAGACAAGGGATGTTGAACTGCTGCTGATGCTGAATTTCTTCCCATATCCTTCCAGTTTAAAGGCCTGTAAATTGGTGCTGCACCTGTGGGGAAAAAGCAGCTGCTGTCATCGTGTGAGGGATTGAGATGGAGAGATGTGCTGAAATGTCTCTCATCACAGAACTGGAAAGACTCAGTCACCATGTATCAGTTATCCTTGGCATCTCATGCTCTGCTTAACTAGATCTCACCAGGCTGTTGCTGCGAGGGGCCCTCCTGCCCTTCACCCTCTGTTCCTTCACTTTCCACGGGGTCCAAAAGTTGCTCTGTGGCCACAGGGTGAGTCTGGTTGTTTTGCCAGCCCGAATGAAAATGAGCATTGACAGAAGTTGATCTTTTGTTAGTTGCAGTGAACTGCAGCAGCTCATGCTGTGTAGTTGCTAGGTGAGTGCTGTGTTGAGCATGGAAGGTTGCAGGACAAAACTGGCATTGTTTTTGGCCTCAGTATGACCAGACTGATTAAAGCTACTCTGAAACTACATTCTTCCCTGGCACATTGCTGCTTATTCTTTCTAGTAGTGAAACTAGTTCCAGTAATAATAACAGTGCAGCTGCTCTAATCAAAGTGTCATATTTTTTAAAATCATCTTAAATTTTATAGGTTGAAATCTGTAAGCATGTGTAAGTCTAGCGATTATGTGTATTGTCCTGTCTGTGTGAAAGTTTAAAATCATTTACATAATTCAGCAGTGAAATCATCAGAGCACTTCTCTCCAATAGTTCATCTTCTCAGTGGGGCAATCCTAATATGTACAACGAGAAGAGCCTGCTTGCTCAATTTGATTTGTAACACCTCCTGGGTTGGTTAGGGCCCTGCAAAATGACTGGCTCTGAAAACTTGTTAGGAGTAAGTGTCCCCAGCTGCCTGCCTGGCACACCTTGGCTTAAATCAGTATTTGCTGTGCAGCTTGGCTGCTCCTTTCTGTCCCATGTTCGGGGGATGGTGTAGGTGCAGAGCATGATCAGAGTCCGTGTTCACAGCCCATGGCAGGCGGGTGGGCTGAAGCTCAAAACAGATGGAGCACGACAAGAGGCGTCCTGTGGAGTCTGACGTTCTTACTTAATGGTCTTGGCATGTGCTCTTGTTACAAAACGTGCTGAAATCCACATCTGTGTCCTATGCATTATAGATAAAGGAATTCCAAGAACTGCATGGTCTGGCACAAAAGGAGGTTTCTAATTAAAACAAACAACCTCCACTCCTGAATGTTCCACAAACTGATGTCTGCCTCAGCTGAGCATATTGGATACTCTTGAGTATTTCTGCACCTTAGATGGAAGGGCTTGTCTCTCTGGGTTATTTTGTGCTAGGGACAGCTCTTGATATCCTTCTGTAAATGCTGAACATCCTGAGCTAAATTTTGATATTTAAACAAGATTTGCTTTGGCTTAATTTCTTAATATTTGATACGAAACTATTAAAAATATATGTGAAAAACATGTCTGGCAAACCCCCCTGTTGTGGTGCTTCATGTGTAAAGAAGCTTTCTCTGAGATTTTTGGTCCTTGTCATTCTGCTTTTGAAATTGCAATATTTCAAAACCTGTGAAAGCTTTGGGTTTCTAGAGAAGAAAACACCACAACAATACCGTTTCTGTTTTGAATCTATAACACTTTTAAGATCTGCCAAACTGGACTGTAACAACTTACTATTGGAGAGTCTAGGATCGCTGTAAGGTTTTTGCTGACTAGCCTGACTTCAAACATGGTTGTCCTCGTTGGCACTGAATAATCAATCTGATGAGATGCTTTTGGACAGGAGGGAAATAAAGCAGCCCACAGTGACTAACTCTGCACTGAGCCTTTTGTCAGCCATCGCTGTTACTTTGCTGTTCAGTTTATCACTGACAAAATAATAGGGCGTTGTTCCTTTTTGTGTTGTGTTTTATAGCCTGTCTGCAAGCATTGACATGGAGGTGGGTTTAACTGGATGAATGTTTTCCCCGTGTTTATCATCTCTGAAACATTGCTCACGTGTGCTAAAGACAGTTGGAACTTGCAATTGATGTTGAAAACTTAAGTGCAGTTTATTTCAAAAGCCTCCATCCTGGCTTTAAGTGCAAGGATTCCCAAAGCAGAATTTTCCTGAAGTGAAAAGTCTGACATAATGCTGTACTTTCTTGTGCAAGTAAAGCTGTTGGAACTTGCAGTGCTCAAGAGGGGAAAATCAGAAAACAGTTCGTGCTTGTACCTTCCTACCACTGTCTGGTTTTGATATTTCCTCCCCCCACCCTGTTTTGTAACTCATCAGTCAAAAACATGGAGAGTGAGGAAGATGGTCACTAGTTTAGAGATACCTTGATTAGTTTTTATAGTACAGTAACATTACCCTAAACTGTAATATAAAAACACAGTAAAATTTAATTTTTAGGCTTTGTGCTCTTACTATTAATTTCTGTCTGCTAGTCTTTTTTTTTTCTGCCCAGATTACGATTATTTTCTAGAACACGTGGTTTTCTTTATATGTAAAGGCATTTCTAGTGTTACTCAGTTGCAGTGTATTTAGTATTAGACTATTTTAGAAGCTGACCTATTCACATTTTTCATCAGCAAACTGCTTACTGTTCACTTGGAAGACAATACAGGCACAGAAACACAAAATACATGTTTTACGTGACTGCTTTGGCAGTCATTAATTTGCTGTAGATGCAATGTAAGCACCGTTCGTTTTACTGTTCTAGAACTTTTGAGTGGTAGTTTTTCTTGTCTAACAGTTAACGTTCAATGCTCGAGACAAAAGGAATTTACATTTGTATAATAAGAATAATGTGAACTGGGCAGATCACCTTTCATTTGCATTTGGAAAATGACCTTTCTGAAAAGGCACACAGATTTCTTTTGTATCTTCTGGTTTCTTAGCCTGTTAATATATTATCAGTGAAACATATTGGTGTTAATAGAATTCTTCTCTCAAAAATGCATCTTTGGTTAACTAGCACAGTATGCATTATCTGTTTTTGAGAGCGAAACCTACCCCTCAAACTACTGTGTTAATGTGTGGGTCTGAAAAAAAATTCTTGGGGGTCAAAAGGGAGGAAATTAAGTAGCTTTTAGCATGGTATTTTTGACATTAGCTACTAATACAACTGCATGAATAAGATGGGTAGAGATTCTGCTTGTTGTCGGTCTTGACTTGTTGTCTTAACAGGATATTTGCAGAGTTCTCTAAATACCAAGTATAGCTGAGGAAACACTTAGGAATGAGAAGTCCAGATGTTATCTCATCAGTATCTACCAAATATAAAGTTCATGGAAACCTTTTCCTCTGTATAGTAGGGAGGTTTGTTTTTTGAATGCCCTATGAGGCTTCAGAAATACATCATAAGATTAACAGAATTGCTTGAAAATCAAGGACCTTAAGGCAAAAAAATGAGATGTAAATAACTTAAAATGATTAAAAGCAAAACCCCCAACTGTCTGTGGAAGAGATAAGACATGTTTACTTCAGGAGTTGGTGTTACGTCGTTCCACTTATTACTTTGCTCAAACTGTGGTGTTTTTGTAGCGTTTCCTTGGCAGAGGCAGGACCTTCTGGCTGGTCTGTGATGACACCCTTAGGCTCCAGGATGTGTAATGATTAAATAGAAGCCTTTGGTTTTTGAACTTCACTTTTCTCCCTAGAATGGCACAGATTAATATTCTACATACTGTGACCAATAGCAGTGTGAAAACTTACTTTTTTGAAAGCAATCCATGTGAATGTGTGGTTATGTGCAGTGTGGTTTGCCTTTCACTGACAGACAGCTCAAAAATAAAGTGAGGTTTTCCTTGGAACAAGCAGAAGCATTTTTTTTTATTTTGGACCCCTATTTTAAATATTAGTTTCCTATTCTGATGTTGATGATGCTCATAAATACTGACAGAAGATACTCTTGTGGATTTTAACTTGTGAAATCCTCTGAAGTCCCTAGCAGACTTGATGTAGGGTGAGAAGCAAAGTTGATAAGGTATGCATCTAAATGGAAATCCATTTATTGACAACTTTGAGGACACTGGACAGAAAGCGGAGCAAGTAGGTAAATAAGAGAGCTGGTAACTTTTTACTTGCATTTATGAAAGCCAAGAAACTAAGTGTCAAGTGCATATGTAACTTAACCTCATGACAAAATTAAACACCTCATTTTAGGATTGTAAAATGTTCCTGTTAATCTTGTTCAGCACATCATCTGCATTAAACTTGTGATGCGTTTTAGGAATTCTCAGAAGTATCCTAAATTGAGAGGATTACGTTGCTCATGAAAACTATGTGTAGGTTGTAGCACCTCCAGGAGCAGTAACTGTAAGGGACTTTTTGGAAAACAAGAAAGCTCATAAGTGTCTTTCTCTGTTTTCTGTCAATTGCCTTTATTATGTGAACCCTTTTAAAGCACAATATAAATATAAATGGGCTTTATGCTGTGCGACAGTTTCTTTTTGAACGTGCTTGTAGGTATCATCTTTCGTCTTTAAACTTAAAAAAACCTGTGGATTTAATTGTGGTTTTGCTCCCTTGCTTTATAACTAAGCTTATTCATGCATGTACTAAATACAAATGGAAAATATCTGCTGAAAACTAGATTTGGTTTGACCTTCTTTAAACAAGGAAAAATAGCAAATTAGTCAGTTGGTTTCTTCTGACATCTGTAGTCCAGCTGTCAGTCCTTGCTGATCTTTACAAGAAGAGCACAATTTAGCACAAGGACTAAGTCATGCCAGGCTGTCCCAAGAGCTATGGGGGAAGTTGTGCTCATGCCTGACACCACAGCTGGCTGATGTGAGGCCACGAATCCTCTGCTGCCAGTGGTAAGGAGTCACAGCAACAGAGAAATCAGAGTGTTTCAGGTAGATTTGAAGGAAGATAACTTATGATGTTTAAATAAGTGTGAGCAGCTTGGCAATTAACACTTCTCCAACAGGGATGAAATGTTGCTATTGAGCTTGAGCTGGAGTTTAGTGGAGCTCTGACGTTCCCTACTAAGGGTTGCTCTGTATTGGAGGCAATCAGTGTTTGCTCTTTATCACGTGGAGGTGTTACAGATCCTCCGTGCAGTTCCTCGGTGGGAGTGCTTGGAAGGTGTGAGCTCACCTGCTGAGTGTTCTGCTCGCGTGGGTCAGGTCAGTGAGTCAGGAACAGGAAGGAGCACAGAGGCTGTCAGGGCTCTGTTACAGCAGCAGTCAAACGTGTGTTAAAATCCAACAGTGAATAGGTGGTCAGGCAGGGAAGTGACGAAGACTCTTATAACAACTTCTATTCCTGTTACATTTTCTATGTGCTTTCCAGTACTAGCTTTTTGAAATTTTCTGTACTACAGGGTTTCTTGGGTATTTTGACTCTGTTCTGAGCAGGATTTGTGAGCCAGTGGGGATTTTGTTCTTCTGTTTGTTTTTTTAGTGACATGTTGATGGTATCTCCAGGCTTGGGCCCTTTTGTTAAAATATGCCTAAGGCATGTTGGGTTTGTGTCCACAGCACAAGGGAGGCTGGCTGGTCCTGAGCACAGGTTTTGGACAGGATCTCCAGGCACAGACTCTTCTAGCCAGGTTGATATGCCAGTAAGTAGCTTTTCCCCAAGTACTTCTGCACTGTGTGGGATCTGTGTGTGTGATCAGGGAGTGAGCTGATTCACAGGATTTATGTACCAGTAGTGCCTGGAGAGCTGTTTTAGAGCACTGATGCAGCTTGTCCGTGTGAAAGCATTTCCAGGCTGACTCATTAGAGAGGGCAGCCTGGATTTTGCTTCAGGAGTTGTTTTTTAGGAGTACCTTGTTCCAGATTGCCACAGGCCCCTGAGAGAGGCCTGTTAAAGTAAACATACAGTAGGTTTGTTGCTGGGCAGTGGAACTTGAGGGACTTGTGTTTGCATCTTGCTGGCAGGTGAACTGCCCTAATACACTGCAGGCTGTGGGTTGGAAACTCAGAGGTAATTCTTGCTGAAGGAGGTAACACATCTAATTTCAGGTGTGTTTACGTACCAAGGTAATGATTAATTAAGAGCACTCTCTGATCTTTATTGTGTTAGGTAGGGGTCTTGCCCATAAGTACATCAGCACTTCCACACAGATTCCAGTGAGAACATCCCTTGCAGAAGAGAATTTTTTTTTTTTTTTTTTTAATTTTTTGTTGTGCTCTTTCTAGGCTTCTTTCAAGGTTCAGGCAGGGCTGTTTCCATGTTGAGACAACTTGGAGAGTATCTGGCAATAGGTTCCCTAATTTGGGGTAAGTCAATAAATATTCTGTAAAGACAAGTAGATAGGATATGCATAACAGAGCTTGGAGCTCTGCACTGGTTGACAGGTTTGATTGCCTCCTATCAGACTGCTTGCAATTATTATGCTTAGGGCCTATTAAAAAAATGCTCCTGGCATAGAAAAGTCCCACTTTCTAGCAGGATTGGGAGGGATGTAACTTTTCCCCTTAAAACTTTAAGATGACTTCCAACTCCTTGGGTAATTGCATTGCTGTTGGTTGTGTTGTGCTTTGGGAGAATCTGGCAGTTGCTTTGGAGAATTCCAGCTTTCTGAGGTGGAAAGTTAATAGCCTCCTTGCTTTGCTCAAGAATGTGCTTTATTCAGATCTGTCCATGCTTCTGGGTGTATTCTTTAACTGTTAAGACTTTTTTCCCCTTGGCTTTTGGTGCTACTCTCTAAGAATGCTATGAGGATTTTAACAGACCTGTTCCTGATCACATTCCTGCCTTTTGGTAACTGTTATCTGCTGAAGGAGTTGCTGAGTTTGTTTGCTACTGTTAGCAGACATGTTCTTTTAATAGGATTCATGTGAGGCTTTTTTGTTTGGTTGGTTTTTTTTTTTTTTGGTTGGTTTTTTCCCCCTTGCCCAAGGTGGAAGAAAAAGAAGGATAAATTTGGTGTGGGGCTCAGGAGCTTACCCCGTAGCAGACTAACATTTTGGTCACAGTGAAGCTTTGTAATTACTTGAATACATAACCTTTTGCTGCAGATTGCTGTGGTCAGTGTTGTGTAACTGAATGGCAGAAGGGAGCTGAATTCTGTCAGGTGCTGGACAGAAAGACTTTGTCTAGTGTAGTGCTTTTCAAAAAACATTCAGGACAAAAAGGCCGGGGTGAGCTTTTGTTTGTTGGACATGTGAAAACGGAGGCGGTTTAGTCTGAAACTTAGGACAGGACCCAGCTGTAACGCTCGGAGGGAGTTGGCAAGGCATGGTTTGAAGGTCTTGCTTTTTTGGCAGTGTCTTGGCTTTGTGTGGCAAGGTTTTGGTAGCAGAGGATTTACAGGGGTGCCTTCTGTGAGAAGCTGCTGGAAGCTTCCCCCATCTCTGATGGGGCCAATGCCGGCTGGCTCCAAGACAGACCCACTGCTGGCCAAGGCTGTGCCCATCAGTGGTAGCACTGCTGGGATAACAGATTTCAGAAGATGAAGAAGAAAAGTGCACAACAGCAGACAAAATAGTGAGAATATGTGAGGGAAAGAACTCTGCGGACACCAGGGTCAGTGGAGGAGCAGGAGGAGGTGTTCCAGGTGCTGGAACAGATTCCCCTGCAGCCTGTGATAAATGAAGACCATGGTGAGGCAGCTGTGAGGAGCTTGGGCTGTAGCAGGTTTGCTGGCAGGACTTGTGATCCTGCAGGGATCCCGTGCTGGAGCAGCCTGTTCCTGAAGGACTCTGCCCCGTGGGAGGGTTTCATGCTGGTGCAGTTTGTGGAGAATTGCAGCCTGTGGCAAAGGCTCACACTGGAGTAGCTCATGGGGGATTATCCCCTGTGGGAGGGACCCCGTGCTGCAACAGGGGAAGAATGTGAGGAGTCTTCCCCCTGAGGAGGAAGGAGTAGCAGAGACCAAGTATGATGAACTGACTGTAATCCCTACTCCCCTTCCCCTGTGCTGCTGGTGGGGAAGGAGGTAGAGAATTGGGAAGCGAAGTTGAGCCTGGGAAGAAAGGATGGTGGTGGTGGTGGAGGGAAGATGATTAAGATTTATCCTTATTTCTCTCTGATTTGATTGGCAATAAATTAATTTTTTCCCCCAGCTGAATTAATAATTGCTCATGATGGTAACTGGTGAGTGCACATTTAGGGTTTTTGGTATTTTTCCTCCTGAATAGGATTCTTACAGATACTCCTTATGCCTTATTTTGAGCATGAGGGCACCACAGAGATGCATAGCATTTAGAGCTTAGTGCATAACTGGTTAGCCTTACCATTTGGTAGCCAAAAAAAAAAAAAGAGGAAAAAAATCCAAACTGCTTATCTTTGATGGGAGTGGCTTAGAAGTGTATGAATGGCACACAGTCTAAGCAGAAATACTTTTGCTTTCCCAGTGTGTGCCAGTTGAAACCTCAGTGGATGTGTTGATAAGGCTGTGGCTGGATCTGCCTTTTTATAGCCAGGAACAGCCAAAGATTCAAGGGTTGTTCTCTGGATTTTTTGTTCTGCTATTTAGTTTCCATTAGCAAACTTCCCTTCAAATGAAATCTTGCTTAGACTAAACTTGCTAAACCGTAAGTGGAATAGTAATTATAGTTCATGTAGAAGAAAGATGTAGCTGCACACATTAGCAAGCGTGGGCTCTGTATCTGTGCCGAATATCTTCAGTCTGTCAGTGAGTGGGCAAGGGGGTGTCATCTCTGTTATCAGA
Organism: Myiozetetes cayanensis; assembly: GCF_022539395.1. Classification (NCBI taxonomy): domain Eukaryota; kingdom Metazoa; phylum Chordata; class Aves; order Passeriformes; family Tyrannidae; genus Myiozetetes; species Myiozetetes cayanensis. The sequence continues at coordinate 31,413,594 of NW_026086605.1, forward strand.
CTTGTTAAGGAAAGGGAGCTTTGCCAGTGAATGGCATTGTCTCCAGAGTATCTGATACTCAAGGAGTTTCCTGGATTGCTTTTACTACTAGGCAAGGGCCAGACTGATCCTCTTTTGCATTTCAGAGGAATGAAGGAATCAAGTGCCAAACGCTATTCCTTGCTCCGGGCAGTTCTTTGGCAATGCGAACAGACCAAAGCCTTAAATGCCCTGTTGGTTTAATGGTGCTGGGAGTCTGGATGCCAAGTAGTCCTTTTGAGCGACTTAGTGGCTTTCTTTTGTGTCTTGGTTTCTTTTAGTTCTTTTTTTTTGCAGCCTTGGCTTTAGAGTTGTTTTCTATCCAGGTTAAATATGCTCAGTGCCAGAGATGTGTGTACAGGTGACTGATTTTTTGGTTATCAGTCAGATGCAAACTCAAAATGCTTTGCTTCAGAAATGAGCTTTTCAAGCAGTTGTTCACTTTAAAGCTTTTAAAACTGTAAGCCCATAGATTATGTGACAGTACAGGAAGTGTGTTGTTTTTTTAAAAAATACAACTATATGGATACCCAAATACATTGTTTCATTCAGATTTAAAGGCTGATACATTTTTTCTTTGTATTTTGATTTTGATCTCCTGATATGTTTGAGAAACATTTCTCTTTTAATTAGGGAAAAGGCCTATAAAGGAAGTGACTGTACCAAAAAACGAATGTTAGTTGCTGAGTCCAGCTGAAAAACTGAAATAGCTGGGCTTACAACTGGTAGTGAAATTACATTGGTAAGCAGGATTATCCATATATCTACTAGTAAAATAAAGTAAATGACATCCTACTTGGCTGAAATCTGTTTCCATCTGTGGAAACTGCCTTTGTTTTTGTCTGTATGTCAGTGCAGTGTGTTGATATCCAGCGTGAAATACAAATAGCCCTTTTAAAAATAACAACTCAAGCTTTTAAATTTGAAAAGCCAGGGAGTAATTGGGCACATCCTTGAACTGCACAACAGTGCAGTTACTGTTGAAATACCAGAGGATGGATGTGCTTATGTGTAGAGTAGGTGTTGCTGACAGCTTTGAGATGTTAGAAGGTAGGGATGCAAACAGGAAAATGCCTGGAACACGGTGGGGTGTTAATTGTGTGCTGCTCCCCGGTCAGCTGCAGGGAGCTCTCCTTTGTCAGTGCTCTCTGATCTGTCATGTGTAGATTGAGGATAAAAGCCAATTTGCTGACCTTCAGTTACACTCACTGTTGACAAGTTGGCTTTTCTGCTGTAAAATTGCCTGGTAGCTTTAACGAAGGTTCGAGGACTCTCCCTTGAGGGAGGCAGTGGTGCCAGCTGGCAGCAGCATCCTGCCACACTTTCAATGTCAGCTCTGGCTGGACAGAGATAAAACCTTCGCTGCTTCCTATTATTACTGGCTAAATGTGCTGATGTTTCATTTCAATCCTATCTGCCCATTTCTAGTGTTCAAGTGGCAGTTTTTCCAACACTTCCATGTCACAGTGGTATTGAACGCTAATGATATGTGCTGTCTGTCCTTTGGTTTTTAAGTGACTTCTGCAAGAATTCTTTAAAAGAAAAAATGACTACTAAAATAGGGGCTTTTCGAACTCCTGATTTGACCAGTATTGAGTAACACAAAGATTTGCTAGATGGGAAAAAACAGCTACTTTTATAGTGCTTGTCTTGTGCTACTGTTCTCATTTAACTTGAGGTCATCTTCAGCTTTATGACCACCTTACTGTTACTGTAAAAAGCTTTTGCTTGAAGATCAGTTGCTTTTGAAGAAGTGTTCTCCAAGTTCTGTTTTGTCCCAGTTCATGTTTATACAATTTCTTTGAGGGGGACACATTCAGAGGATAAATTGCTGTTTAAATTTAAAAATACATCTTTTTTTTTTTTTTTAACTGAAGTGATGCTACCCACAGTCAAGTAAGTGGGAAAGTATAGATGAAAAATCTGTAAAAGTGAGAGACAAATGGTTTCTCTTTCAAATGCTTCATCACAAGTGTGATAGCATTGATGGGGTGGAAAGAGTCTTTTGGTGGGGACAAATTGCAGGACTGGTTTTACTTGAACCAGTCTATTACCAGCAGTCTTACAAAACAGTTTGTCTTCAGGGCATGCAGCCTTTTCTGTTCCAGTTTTGGTTATCATGGAACTTCCTCCAAAGAACCTATAACACAGTGGGGTTTGTTTTTGTTTTGTTTTGTTTTTTTTTAATGGGATTTTTTAATCAAGTTGGCTGCATTGCTCTAATGATGTATTGTCACTGTTTTGTCATCTACAGCATAACAGATCCTAAAAACTCTTTTTTTTTTCCCAATAGGCTGGTGTTTGGGATGCTGTATCCTGCATATTACTCATACAAAGCTGTGAAGACAAAAAATGTGAAAGAATATGTAAGTCTCATTCCTTTTAATTGTTTAACCACATGCCTCTGCTGACATACATCTGTGATATTTTCATTATGCAGTGCAATAAATCATTGAAAGCTCAGTTGATCTTAGTGTGAGATACAACACCTGTGTGAGCCTAGTGGCAATCCTATGATTTTTATTTGGAGGGCTAAAGTTAAGGTGTCTCAGACTCTTCATAGTTTCATGCTGAAACATGTCCAACACACTATGCTTTATGTAGATATTTTTAGGAGAATTTTTAACGTGAACCTTAAAGTCTTGGCTGCATTTCAGCCAAGTGCCTAAAGTAATGCAGTTTTGGGCATGGGATAGAAGGAAAGTTTCCTAATTCTGCCTTCACCTGAAGTATAAGCAACAACAAATTGATTCTTAGTGACCTCTAGAAGAGTAGCAGCAGTTTGCCATTGTATGGAGCTCAGCAGGGAATTCAGAAACCTACCTGAGAAAAGGGCAGCTCTCCTTAATCTGTTGTTCCTCAAAGAGGAGAAAAAATATAACCAGGGTAGGAAAAAACAATCAGTTAAGGTGATGTAGAACAGTCAGAAGAGAAAGAGGGAGAAAAACACAATTATAGTTACTGCAGTTTTGAATTAAGCTATTAAATTAATTACCTGTCTGTGTGAGCAATGATGAGAACCACAAGAATGTTACCCAGCTGCAGTCACAAGGAGCTGATCACTGAGTTACTTCCCTCTTCTAAGAGGCAGCCTGACTTGATGTCTGTGTTCTGTCCTGGCTCATGTCCTTAGCTGGGCTGCCTGACTCAGGGTGGGCAGGGCTGGCAGTCCCTGCAGCTCAGCTGTGACCTGAGGCTGCTGTCTGGGTGTGTGATGGCTCCACTTTGTCCTTGGTTGGAGCAGTAGAATGTTGTAGGTGTTGTTCCTCCCCTTGGATGTCTTAATTTAGTCTGGTCACTCCATCAAGGCTCCAGAGTGGTCTGTGTAAAGCTGATTAGAACTTAGTTGTGCAACCAGAGCTGGTGCCTGCCAGAGCTAAGCTTATGGGAGGAAAAAAAAAATCATCAAAACCAAGAGCAGAATTCCCTCCATCTCATGCTTACTTTACCCTGTCAGGAAAGTCTGTAGTGCAAAGAATTTATAATCTGCTTTTCCTTCCTGCTCCTTCAAAAAGAGATCCACAGGCTAAGTAGGGGATAGCAGTTTCCTACTCAAATAAAGGAAATTTTTAATTTAAAAGGTTACCATTGCCTCTTACAATATGTTTTCTAGAAAAAGAGCAGTAATGTTTGTAGAATGCTGAGATTTTTTGCTCATCTCAGTTGTCCAGTTGGCTATGACTTTGGTATCTCTGGAAAAAAAAAATGCCCAAGAAAGACAACTGTCATTTACCCAGGAGCTCCTTAGTAGGGCCTGTAATTGTATTTTTCCAACTCTTTAGTGTGAACCTTTGAGCAGTCTCAAAAGTGACACTCGAATACGAAATGTTCATAGGGCCGAGATGAATGAGACCCATCACAGTGACAGAGAGAGTGTGGGTTTACTTACAACCTTCCAAATGGCCCAGCTCTGCTACCAGTCACATCCTGGCCCAAGAACACTTCCTTTCCAGGCTTGCCTGTGACTCAGGAGACATCTGTGTTCGTTGCTGGATTGTAAGAGCTTTGTAACAGTGCTATTTTTTTACTCAGTCACTGCTTCCACCAGTGAAAACAAACAAAAAGAACAGACATCTCGACTTGAGTAGGTCATGATACAGCAAACTGTTCAAAGATTATTTCTAGGGGAAAAAAGTGTTGTGCTGATTGTGGTAATTTAAAAGACTTATGGACTTTGGTGCTGGAAATTAGGATCTGTGCCTTTGAGGAGATTTATTTGTTCTTGTAATTACTCTGATTTAATGAGGTTGACTGGGATACTTGAAGTTTTTTCACTGTATTACACCAAAGCACTTGTAATAAGCATCTGAAATGTAGTTTAGAAGGCTGAACAGACCAGTCTTCTCAAATCCTGGCTTCAAAATCTTGACTTGAAAGAATGTGCTTCAGCCAGAACCAACAAAGATGAGCTTAACACTTGGATGGTGGAAAAAAAACACCTTCAACAAAACAAATCTGTAATCACCCTTTTAACATGAAAAGCAAAACTCATTCAAAGCTTCTGTAACTTCATCTTTGAGAATTAAGTAGATTATAGTCTTCTGGGTGCTGGAAAATCTGACCTTTGGCTTTTCATGTTTTGTGGTTGTTTGTTTTTTTTTTTTTTTTTTTTTTTTGTTTTGTTTTTGTTTTTTTGTTTTTTTTTTTTTTTTTTTGTTCTGGTATGAAAACCACCCTGAGTCACTCAGGTTTGTTTGTCAGGAATACTTTTGGTACCTAATGCATTAGTTGTACTTGAATATGATTTGTGTTTTATAGAATCTTCGCCCAGACCTCAGCAGGTCTCATGGCAGATCTCATGTGCCCTTCTGCAGAGCTGAATTTCTCTTGGGCTGCTTCTAGCAGCCCAAGAGAAATTCCACTTTCACTGTTTTTCCTAATTGAATAATTAGATGTTGATTAAAGAAAAAATAGCATGGATAAAATATATTGGAAAAAAATTCAGTCTTGCATGGCATCTGAAAAATTGCACTTCATTATAGTTAGGTTGATGGGGCAAGGTTGGATTTAATTTTATTTTCATTCAGGTGCTTCTTGTGGTTCATGGAAGGGTCACCAGTCTAAATATCACATGGCCTGTCAGCAATGACTTCAGCTGTTGTGTAGGTTTGTCTTAGTTTATTCAAGCTTGAAATACCTAAATCCTCTGAGAGACTGAAGTGAAGAATGTCATCACATGACTGAGTTTCTTTTCAAATTGAAATGCAGAAAAGCATTTAAGATAAATGGGTCTTAAGTTCTGACAAAGGAAGTGGTTTTAAACCACAATGCACAGCTATGAAGAAGGCAGCAGTGTATCATTAGGTTTTGAGTACTTATTTAAGTCCACTTCAGAAAAAGATTGTTTTAAAAGTGAAGATTAAATCTGAGTCATGTCCTCTGTAGGAAAGTATATAAATTTCTCCTTTTGAAAGAGAGTACTATGAATTTAGGACTCAAACTAGTCTCTAATGATTGTGGTGGGTTAGATTCAGTTTTGTTTGTTTTGGGTTTAGTTTGTTTTTGTTTGGTTTGGTTTTTATTTTTTTTTTTAAATGCTTTTGTCTTGTTGTTTTTTTTTTTTTTTTTTTTTTTCCCTAGGATAGATAGGGTTGGAATGTAAAGAGCATGTGGATGTTCAGTTAGCACAAATAAACAGTGGTTGGTTTGCACTGACCCACTTTGGAAATACATTGCACTGGGCAGTTGATATCTTGGAGAAGACAAATGCACCAGCTACTCCTATAGTATTTATTCTGTAATATATAAACAGCTTGGATGACCAAATTTGAACAAATGTTCAAGGGAAGTGAGAGATTTAGTGAACTGTTATAAAACAGAACTAAACCCTGTATTTTGAGAGCATTGCCTGATTTCAAAGCACTGATACGTAGTATAGACCTTAAAACAAACAAAACCAGCTGTAAGTCTCTGAAGCATTAACATTCTTGCATGTGAGCTTCTTTATTAACAAGAATTTTGTGGTTCTCAGCATATAAATAGAATTAAATTTCCATGAAAATGCTTTTTTGCTGCCTTGCCTTGGTGTTAAGACCTTAATGTTAAGCACACAGAGATAAATTAATGGCAACATGTGGCTGAATAACTCGTGTTGTGAGGTGAAAGCAGGGGCTGCCTCACGAATGCTGACTTTGGTGTGTGTGGTATCAACTTGATGCGTTAGTGGGGAAGAGAATGAAATTTCCTGTAGAGCTATAGTGGGAATTGAACTTCATACTTAGGATAATCTACCAACTCTTTGCAGTGGTTTTTTTTTTTTTTTTTTTTTTTCTTGCCACTAAAGCTTTGTAGAGGCAGAACCAATTCTGAGAAGCCAGCCTAGGTGAGGTGGTGACCCTGGTGAACCACGGAGCTTGGTGCAGATGCAACCAGTTCTGCTTAGGAACAGAAATCCTTCAGGACCTTCCTGTAACTTCACTTGAAACCTGGTTTATGCAGACTGAGATGCTGCTGAGTGTCTGGCTTTGATAGCTCTGAACAGACTGTACAGTGTGTAGTATGTTCTGTGTAAAGGTGAGATCAAAATTCTTACTGGAGACGGTGTTTTCATTTTCAGGTTCGCTGGATGATGTATTGGATTGTGTTTGCTCTGTACACGGTCACTGAAACAATAACTGACCTAACAGTCTCCTGGTAAGAGCCTGCTGTTTATGAACTCCAGGAGGAACTGTATTTGTTTGGGATGTTCTCGGATTTGTAATGATTCATTTTGTGTACAGAAGTTGTGCTTGTTGACAACCCTTTTTTCAGGCAAAGGTCTCGGTGCATGTGATGAGCAGCATCTGTTTCAGGTTTGCTGCACTGGCTCTTGAAGTGGGGACTGTAACACTTCCACCTTTGCTGTAGAAACTGAATAGGGGAATGTAACTCTTAGAAGGATGGGCTGGAATTTCTCTGTGCAGGAATGTGTAATGCAAAGCAAGCACATCAACTGTTTTCATTTTAAAAATTACAGTAACCAGTTAAAAAAATTAAATCCATAAATCTAACTCCTTTAATTTTTGTCTGATATAACTTCTTGTATGTGGAGAATCCTATATTCTAATATGTAATTGTGTTTTTTGAAAAGATCTCTTCATGATGATTGATTACTGTGCATTTTCTTACTGCAGCTGTTGATTTTGTGCAACCTTTTTTAATTTGCCTGTAGGTTTCCACTGTACTATGAACTGAAGATAGCTTTTGTTATCTGGCTCCTTTCCCCATATACCAGAGGGGCAAGTTTAATCTACAGAAAATTTCTCCACCCGCTGCTTTCTTCTAAAGAAAGAGTAAGAAATAACTTGTGAGATGTTTAATGCCTAATATGGACGTGCCATATGCTGCGATGCTGTCTCTGGATGCACAGTGAAAGCAGAGCAGCAGCACTGGTTTGCCCTGCAGCTCACACTTGGACTGGCTGAGCACATGACTGTCTATATGTGCTGCTGTCTAACTTGCCTGAGCAGACAGTGTCCTGCTCTCTGACACCAGAGAGCCTGGTGTTCCCTGCTCCACGTGGTGCCCTTCGAGGAGCCCGGCTGAGTGGAAGGGATACAGTTTGACTCTGTCCTGCAGGAACACGTGCAGTGTCCTGTGCAGGAGCACGAACACAACTTTACTAAAAGCTGTTGGTGTTGCCATTTGTTCTGGCATAACCTGGTAATTACACTCACCAGGTGACTGGCATCAAGGGCATTTCTGATGGGCAAACTGACAGGATAAGAGGAGAGACTTTTTACAGAGGTTTAAGGGAAGACTTGTCTGCAACAGTAAATACCCAAACAAAAAATAGCTGGAGGATGTTTAACTTTAGCCCAAGTCTGACAGGGCCACAGCTCTGCTTAGCTCTTCTTCAGCATCCTGTTTGGATGTGTGGAAAGAACAATTAGCAAAGGTGTGAAGACTGCCACTGGGAAACCTCACAGTCCAGAAACACCATTCCTGGAAGGTCAGTGCTAGGCTTGGCCTTTATTAGGCAAATCAGGTAGCTGACATGGTGGCCACTGCTACCAACAGCGAGGTCATCTTGACCTTCTGAAGGTGGAGCTATAAACTGTTTGCAACTTGGGAAGCTAAAGGGATGTTTCCCTATGAGCTGTTGGGAAGTCCCTTGTAGCCTCGATCTCCAACTCCAGGCACTTAATCACAGCTAGGGGTAAATGCCATGACTATTGTCCTTGGTACTTAATTATGCCAAAGCTCTGGCTCTGGAAGTTCTTTGTGAGCTGGCTCTACCTCTCTAAGGAGCTCTGATTTCATGTTATTTCTTGGAAAACTTTTGTCCAACGAGTCAAGCTTATTCTCTTTAAGGAACTTGCTATGTAGCTGCAACACTTCTGAGCTGGACAAAAGTGATCTATTTTATCTTCTTGTTTGACCAGGTGTAATCCTCTTTAAATGAGAGAGTTGTAGTGAATGAAGCATCAGCATACAAAGATAAGAGTAATTATCCCATAAAATATTTTCTTAAACATTTTTGTCTTCCTTTACTGATGGAAAATTAATACTGTGGGGTAACATTTCTCTCTTAGGATCAGCCTTCTAAAGTGTAAATGTTTTGTTTTTAGGAGATTGACGAGTACATCGTGCAGGCCAAAGAAAGAGGCTATGAGACCATGGTGAATTTTGGAAGGCAAGGGTTGAACTTGGCAGCAACTGCTGCAGTGACAGCAGCTGTAAAGGTAACTTTCTGCTTGCATTACTTGTTTTTTACCTTGATATAGAGCAGTGTAACTGTACTGAGGACTTGCCATTCCTAAACAAAAAAGATAAATTTTGCAGGTGTATTGAAAACCTGGAACACATTTAAAGGCTGGCAGCACTGTATTCCTCCTCATACTTGGATTGTTTAAGGTGGCTTGTAGTTATTTCTTGGATGATGGGGATCAGTTGACTCTAGTTCAAAAGGTACCCTGCAGTTTTCTGAGCAGACTTTTGATAAAGATGACCATTGTTTCTTTTCTGTCTCTGTTGTGCTTTCTCGTTGATAAACAAACTGTTTAAAGGATTTCTGGCTTTTCTGCTGTTTTTCTCCAATCAACTTGAGGTAACTCCACATATGAATTAAGGCATGAAAGACTACTACCATGGATAAAAGTTCTCTTTGACACAATTAACTTGTTTGCAACTTGAGTGAATTATTAATTTAATACACTAAGCATAAGCTTGCCTATTGCTGTTTAGCATACACTTGCTTTGTCATGTAGTTTCCCATAAATCATGAAGTAACCTGTGGTTGTTACCAGATAATTACCTTGCTACAGCACTTACCATCCTCAATTGTATTTCAGAGAGTTCTAGGTGTAGGAAAACAAAATAAAAGCTTAAACCTAGGACTCCAAGCAGCTTGTGTCCCACAGAAAGGACTATAACTTCAGACAATGTGTATTCTCCCTAATAGTAATTTAAACCAAAACACACACCAAAAAAAACCAGTATGGAGAGAAAGAGATGTATGTCCAAGTTAAATTATGGTTTTAAGGCAATCAGGATTAATTTCTTCCTGGGAATAAATGAAACTGCTGAATTCACAATAACAGCCCTGAAAACCTGAACTCTGTTAGCAGGTAACAGAAAGCAGTGTAGAGATCCCTGGCTGTCAAAGTTGAGTAGGTACAGATAGCATTTAACTTACATTTTTGGGGTTCTTTATGAACTTCTTGTTCTATAAATCAAAGACACTTCTGAAAACTGCATTTTCAAATGCTCTCTCGAAAAGGTTTCGAAAAATAGCCCTGCATCTCTTGTTTGTTTTCTCTGTTAAAGATACATGTGGGTGGTAGCATAATCACTTTTTGTTTTAAAATATGGTCATAATGAGCTTAAAATACTGAGAATGTGATTAAATTTGATCAGTGTGGGGTGTTTTTTATTAGTCAAATTCTCAGTATTGCCTTGAGACATGAAATAATTTAGAATAAAATAGAGTGCACCTCCAAAGGAATTAAGTATCCATAGTGAAAATAGGCTTTTTAAACAAACCCTCAAAGTGCTCTGCTGGGACAAAGTTTAAGAACTGTGCTAAATGCTAAAATGCAAATTCTTTGCCAAACAGCAAATCCTAATTTATTACAATGTACACCTGTAAGGATACTTATGCTCTGTGTGTGTTCCTCGTGTTTGGCTACAGTTGGATATGGTGTTACAGAAATACTGTAAAATAAATAACACAAATATCTCCTCCCACTTTCTTCTGAAATGATGAATAACTTTTTCCAAAGTGTCTGTGTTTGGATTTCATTGCTATTTAGCTGTGACTGGCAAGATGCCTGCTCTGTTTTTTAAAACTTGTTAAACATGCTCATGAATATTTGTACAGAATTAGTTCAGTGCAGATGAGATGATTGGGCAAAACAACCACCACAATACCAAAGACCTAAAATAGACATGATTTTTTAAACAGTATGAAAGAGGAGACTCTCTGAAAAACCTTTATTTTGGCACGTTAAGCCTCTGGAGTTTGTCATTCCAGAAAGCTGAGCGTGACTGCTCCAGGAAAGCAAATGGACACAATGCATGTGTTCTTGATTTTTGTTCCTTATTTTTCCAAGAGTTGACTGCTGCCTCCAGCAGGTGAAAAGATGATCCCTTCAGCATGAGCTGGTGGAGCATGCTATAAGGTTTCAAGAATGGAGTTGTGTTAGTGGGATCAGTTTTGATGGGAAGGAGGACACACTTTCATCACTGTTTGGTGTTTGGTTTTTTTTTGGGTTTTTTTTTAAACTTTTTTTAAAACCTGCGTGCTTATTCTGATGTAGCAGGTTTCAAATTAGGAGAGGGGGAGGTTAAACATGTGTGAGGTTAAACCTGTGTCACAAGAGACTGAAGTATCCAAGCAAACTGCTTATGCTGACTTTGGGAGGGTGGTAAAATTGCTTGGAAACGTGCTGAAATATTTTCTAGATCAAATGTGGGAAAGAGTGACTTTCTCCAAGGGCTGTCAAAGGAATGGGGGATTGCCATTAAAAGGCTGGTTGGCTCTGTTAGGGGGGCTGGAGCAGCCAACCAGGTCAGTCTGCTGAAATCTGGCACAGATTTAAACCTGCTCCGCTGTATTTAAATCAAAATATAATTGGCAGGAGCAGTGGCTTATAGCTTACATTCCCATACTGATATTTTTAGCTGGCACCAGTTAGCCACTGTTCATAGAAAATTTAGTGCCTCGAAACCTGCTAAATAGCATACATTAGCAAAATAAATTGTGTTAAATTAGCATGTCAGAAAAGAAATCTTTGTAAAATCTGATGTCAGGAGACTTAGAGATGAAATAAATAGTGTGTGCTGAGTTTTTATATACCAAAGGAAGCTTTTATTAGTGAAAGAAATGGAAACAAGATGCCCTTAATGACATAAAAGTTGTTGGAGCACTTTCAACTCAACAGTATATGGATTTGGAGTAATTATATCCACAACACTAAGTTCCACTGATACATGTTGCATTTTGATGCATCTGCCTTTCAGGTCCTCTGAGGTGCTGATTATCTGCACGTTTCAGTTTTTACCAACCCATAAATCCTGACTTCTTGAGCTGCCAGTGACAATTGGTTTCTCTATCTCCTGGAACAGGATGGTGCTAACGAAGCTGTGAACTGCTCTGTCCCTCTTCCTGAGGTCACACAAACAGTGCTCATCTGTGAAGTGTTGGTAGTGAGGATAATATGTTTTGAGGGCTGCGTTTTTGAAAGTCTTTTAGCCACCCTGAGTCTACTGCCTCTTTCCTGGCTGGGTAGCCTTCTCCTGGCCTTGCTTGGAGTTCCCAGTGTTCCCACTCCGGGCATGGCTGAGGAAGGAGGTGTCTCCCAGCCAGCTGTGGCACACAGCCAGCAGCACTGTGAGCAGCAGCGCTGCTTTCATCCTCCTCCCTGCTGGGATGCCTGGCCTGCTGCAGAGGTCACTCACGGGACAGCAACCCCTCTGCAGCCTGAGAGGGAACAGGAGTCATTCCCTGTCAGCTCCCATCGGATCAGGGAGGGAGCAGCTGAGAATGTGGGTGCTGCAGCTCTGTGGACACAGAGTCCATTGAGAACTTGTCCAGGGAAGGCAAGCAGCTTTAGTCTGTGATCCTGGCCACTGAGGGCTGCAGGTCCAATTTAAACAACAAAAAGAGTCCCGAGGCAGACACAGTGTGGTGTTTGTTTACAGCAACTTGCCTGGGTTAAGCATATAGACTATGAAAGACATGCTCAATAACAGAATAGAGAGTGGCACTGCATCTATGAGGGGCAGGTGATGAGACTGAATACTAATAGCTTGCTAGAGGCTGAGTAGTCTTGAAAGGAGACCCTTAAGTAGGATATATTTATAAAAAAAATTGTTTTGGAAATGTATTGCAGCTTTAATTAGTGTTTCACGTTGGTCATTGGTAATGAATGTGGACTATGAAAAGCGTTTAATATATTTTACCAAATGCTATCAAATTGAAAAGCAAAATTATTCTGTAAGACTTGAATTTTGTTTAAGACAGCAGATTCACCCTTCATCTAAAACATTTACTTACATAAAAATTTGAGCACTGAAGTTCTGTGGTTGTAAATGCGTGTGTCTCAATCCTTTGTGCTCGAATTTAATTGGCAATCTCTGGGCTGGATGCAGCCTGATGTATTTCTTCTTTATTGAGAGGAGCTGCTGACAGCCTGGGCCACCAGTGCAGGCAGGGTGACTGCTCTGCCACCTTCTCCTGAGCAGCACCTTGGGGTGTGGGTATCTGGGGAGAGGTGATGGCTGCTGCTGTGTCCATGGCATGCACTGGAAGCAGGAGATGGCCCTTCAGCTCTACCTGTAATTGGATTGCTCTGCCTGCTGTTTTTTTGGGCGTTGCTTTCCAGCAGTCACTAATAACTCTGTGAACTTTCAATCCCAGGTATTGAAGCTCTTAAAGCATTATTATTCTAAATGTGAATGTTACTGTCACATTTCCTGCAGCAGAAGGTATTTAATCTCACATTTCCTGCTGTAGGAAGGAGTTTAATATTTTTCAACCAGACTTTCATCCTGAGCTGATAGTAATCCAGATCCTCACAGAATGCTTTGTTTCAGCAGAAAGCAATTATCTGCTGCTTTTGGGCATGGGGGTGGAAGGATCTTCTTGAGTCCTAAATGCAGTGTGAGCACGGTGATGTGCACACCCACACAAAACACCTTGACATTTGTCCTTCAGTTAGTCTATGCAGTGTGGTGAAGTAGATATCAGTCTTCTTTAGACTAGACTGGATCTTCCTGGGGGTGAGATGGAGACTGGGGACAATGTAGGGAGCACCTGCATAGGATTAGCACAGTGTGATGGTGACTGTCCTGCACAGCAGTGCTTGTGCAACCCCCATTCCTCCTGTGACTCTGGGGCATGTGCTGCTTCTCTTATTTGTGTATGTATGCTTTCAAACTTCTTAATTTTGCTGTGTGTAACTTGAGTAAAACTTTCCATCTTGGCAAGTGCTTTTGGAATGAAGGGCCCATTGTATGATTCCATTAGGTCCTCCCTGAACGAGGCAGTGCTCCACAGGAGCTCTAGCTCAAGCATGCAGTTTGGTTAAGGGCACAGTGTTGTTTTATGGTACACAGCTGACTTTCCCCCCCCCCCTCCCCTTTGAAAAACAAAATTCTCTGTCCAAAAGCTGCACTGGAAAATAAGGCTGAATGTTTCCAGCTTGGATCTCGTCCTCTATCTACAGCAGAATAAGAAATACAGGCTTGTAATGTGAATTCTCATTAGCATGATAGTTGTTATAGGCCTAAATTTGTTATCCTGTACAATTTCCAAATGTCTTTTTGTAGTGTATCATATGATGAATGAACTTGCTGGGCAACTGTTATGCAAGTGTGTCTTTACATACTTGTGCTTTGGGCCAAAACCAGCTTCTGTCACTCTTTTATAGCAGACTCTGTTCACACTTGGCAAGTGGACTTGTGCTGAATTTGTGTGGATTCTACTGAACCAGCTGGGCCTATTTTCCATATTCATTTGTGTTCAGGGGCTGAGACTCATGTCCTGTTGCTTCTCTTGAAGCAGTGGACACAAACTGATCAGCAGTCCTGTGTTATAGCAGATACCCTGAGCTGTTCTCCCTCCAGTTCTCTTGACAAGAACTGAAGTAGTGAAAGGGCAGGATTTCTCCTGCCTTAGGAGGAATCTTAAGAGATCTGCCTTAAATAAACCATTTTGGGGAATAGAATTGACTTCAGAATTTCTACAGTCTTCTATACAGAGAGACTGTGCAGTGTCCATAGTACATTTTAACTCAAAGGCAAGCTGTTCCCATGCTTTTGAGAACTGTGAGTCATCCTACAAGTATGTAGGAAGAGCTGGAGAAGTTAAGGCTTCTACTTCTCTCACAAGAAACCTTTTCTTTGTTATACAGTGTCCATGTATGAATAGTGGTGTAAAAATTATAATAGGTTCTTCTTGCCTGAGTAGCACACTTAGTTTTATATGCTGTACTAATGACTAGTCATTAGAAAATGAATATTAGGTTTCAGCCACTTTCACCCCCACCCTTTGGTAGCTCTGCAAGCTTAAGGAGTTTAAGTCCAATGTCTCTTCCCTTTACATGGCTATTTTTAATGTGGAATAGTTTAGTGTGCTGGTCTACCACATGCAAACAGTTGTCATCAGAGTGGGAACAAATGGCTGTGGCCAGTGGTGCAAGAACTGCCTTGTGCTGTTGCAGAGGAAGGTGTGTGGAACTGTACCCAGATTTCTGCTGCTGCTAGCTAACGTAAAGTAAAGCTTTTACTTAAAAGCTTCATTTGTAAGAATGGAACAAAGTCTTGAGCGCTTGCTTGAAGTGGGATTCATGCACAGGCTTGTCAACCTTCCACTGAAATGGTGATTTTTTTGCCTCATGCCACAGAGGGGAAGAATTAAATGCTATTTTAACATGGCTTTGAGTCCTTGTTCTTGTGTGCTTGTTCTTTTAGTTGCTTATGCAGTAAAGTAATCTTCAGTGCTTTAATGATAACATCTGATGTAAGATGAAAGAGCTGCTTGATGGCCCTTCTTTCCAACAGGGAACTTTCTCTATGTCCCATACAGAAGAGATGTAAGAACAGTTGGAGAAGGAATAATAATGTTCACATGTGATCAACTATTCTCCTGTGTATCATTCAATTTTGGGTTGTTATTATGTCAGTAAAACTGGAGTAGTAGGAGGACCTGCTAGCCTGGAGTCCAGGCAGGACCTCTGGTGTTTGTGATTTGAAGTTTCTGTCAACTACAGCTGCCACTTTCTCAGTTCCTTGAGTTATGATACAGAGCATATTTTTAACAGGTTTTCCCTTTCTTATGCATATTCAAATTTTTGGAGGGTAAAATCTAAAACAGCAGGAAATGCTCTTCATCCATGCTTTTCAAAATGGAAGCATTAAACTCAGTCCTGCTACCCAGAACTGCTAGAGAAATGCCATGTTTGAAGTGAATGGAACATCTCTGATGGGTGTTTCTTTTTAAACCCTTCCTCTCACCCAAGGAGCCCTTATTTGCTCAGGTTAAAGGAGTGCAATGAGGCATTTGTGATGGAACTGCCAGTTTATGTGTAACTTTGCCATCTAAGAGCGACCTCCAGTTGAACGTGGGTGAAAGCAATACCTAAAGCAACTGTAAATCTGCTGCATGTGTATGTCCTGTGTTTTGTAGTGCAGCAAGGAAGCATGGGCTTAAACACCTTAACCCCAGCTGAGCAGCAAAGTTAAACCTGTGCTGTGCTTTCAAGGATCCTGTTGTTGTATTTCAGAGCCAGGGTGCAATAACTGAGAAGCTGAGGAGTTTCAGTATGCACGATCTGACCACTATACAAGGAGATGAGCCTGTGGGACAGCCCTATCAGACCTTACCAGAAGCAAAAAAGAAAACCAGAGCCTCTACAAGTGAATCTTCAGGTATGTATCTGGTTTTTTTTCTAGCTAAAAGAACAATTTACTCAAGGCACAAGTGGAAAAGCAGAAATAAATTTACCCCATCTCTAAATGGAAAAGACCTCAAATAATTCCACTGAAACAGAGTAGATGTGGTCAAAATACAAGCTGAGAAATCCTATCTGAATTTTTTTCCACAGCCACTCTGTGTAGTCATACTGTGCTCATTACTCCTGTCTTTGCCAGTTGGCAACAAGAATTCCTTGCCAAAGTAAAACTTAATTGGAAGTAAAAAAATACGTAAGTGGTGTTTCTGTGACAGTGTAAAAAATAAACATGATAATATATTGGAGCTCAATAAATAAAAAGGGAAAATTAATGGAAGGTCCCTGGGTGTGCAATGATAGATCAAAATGTGCAGTTGCTGATGGTGATAGGACTAATGAAGGCACTGAGTTGTCATATCAGCACTCAGAAGACACTGTGTGGCAACCAGTACATGGCTTTTTTCAGAGATATTATTTTACTGTTATATTGCATGTATTGTTGTTGTCATCACTTTGCTGTTGAGGCTGTGACGCTTGAAGGAAGGTTTAGGTGGAAGACTGACAACGGCACCATTTGAAATGATGGGGCTGCAATGTAAAGGAGTTGATATTTCCCACAGAAGAAGTAGGACTGGTATTTTTCTTTTTTTTCACCTAAACCTGTCATTTCTTCTCATCCTTCCATTTCTGGGAGGGGTGATTCTTGTAGGGTACAAGGAATTCCAGGAATTACGTGGCAGGCCATGGTGTTTCTGAGGAATAGATGTCCAGCTGAATGGCTCTGAGCTGAACTGCACATCCCACCTATGCAGGGCAGTGTATGGACCAGGTCTCCTGGCTGGAGAGAAAGCCAGGAATTCATCAGGGCCTGTATTAGGGATGATGTCCCTTCAGCTGTTGTGCAGGGGCTGTTCTTCAGTAAAAGAGCATTAGTTATCTACTTGCAATAGCTTGAAAATGCTCTAAATTTAATAAAAAAGAAAGGTTCAGTTTATACTGTTTGAATCTTACCATCAGTGACTGTAATCTTAAATATCAAAAAGCTTTCTATGAGCTAGTTGAACTTAATTGCTTCTGCTCCTGGACTCAGATCTAAGATATACCTCTCATGTTTTCTTTGAATTTTCTTCAGTATTAGAATTTTTTAAAAAAAAGATCAAACCACAGATGGATTTAGGAAAGCTGTATAGCAATATTTGGTTGTGCTTAACAGGATGTTGGGTTTTTTTGCCATTGTGCTGGGAGTTTTGTGCAGATTGGCTGGAAAGGCCTAGTTGTAGGACATTGTTCATAGGAGGGCTGAGCTGTCAGGATGCTTGCTGTGAAAAGGGCAAAGGTGGTGGTGATGCATCAGAAAAGGTGCTACAAATAGAGATAAGGAAGTATTGGTGTCACTGCAAACATCCCTGGTCAGAAATGGAGTAAGAGAGACAATTCAAATCTTCCATATGGAAAAAGACGAGTTGAAACTATTGGAAGCAGAGATGTGTTCCCTCTGGAATGTCAGAAGAGGTAAGTCTACCTGAAGTAGCTGTGGAGTAGGTGAATGTGATTGTAATTTCAGGAACAAAGAGAGAATTGAGGAAACGAATGCAGTTAAGCAGAAATAAAATATTGGCTTAAGATGAAAGGTATGCTGGTCATTAGTAAAGTTTGTTTTGAAGTTTTAAAGGTGTTCCTGAGTGTTACAGCCCATAGGTTCTGGAATGGCTTTACAGAAGGAGAGTTTGGTGAGGGAAGGAACCAGTCTGGATTTGGAGGCTTTGTGGCAGGGCTGTGGTGGGGGTTCAGGGCAGTTGGACTCCAAGGAACTTTTCCGGATGTGTTTTTAAGCAGTTTGTGCCCTCTAGTGAGAGTTTTGGGTAGTAATCTTGGTCCTGTTTTTGCAGGATGTAAACAACCCTTAACAGTACTTTGACATGTTACCCAGCTGAAAGGAGCTTTGGTTTAAAATATGCAGAGAGGGATGTGAGCATGGAGAAAGATCCTACGAATGGTTTCTATGATCCTATGCAATGGTTTGGATTGGAAAGGACCTTTAAAGATTTATCTAATGTAACTTTCCTCTCACGTGAATTGTGTCCAGAAACCTTAAGTACTCCTTAGGATGATCACTGGGGTTTTTGCAGTTCAGTTTAAAGCAGAAGATGGTGGCAGACTGAGGGTTTCAGTTTTGACAACTGAGGAACCATGGCATTACACATTTGATTATGGAGTCAAGTGGTCTATTCCTTACAAATGGCAGAATTAGAAGTAAGAAGCTCCTGGCATGTTCCCTGTCTTGAAGTAGCTGATACACTGACCATATAGTTTAAAGGAGTAAATGCTGTGTGCTAAAGATAAAACTTGTGGCTTTCTTCAAAAGCTAAAAGTTACATCTACTTCTTATTAAACATTTTTATAAAAAATTTTTTTAAAAGGTTACAAAACACCACTGGAAAAAAATGCTGGAGATGATAAAACAGATGAAGAGATGGAGGGGACACATTCAGAGGATGAAATGTTTGCTCAGAGAGGCCTTCGAAGAACTCAGAGCATGAAGTCTGTGAAAAGTAAAGGCCGTAAAGAGGCAAGTATGATCCTGTGGGATTACTGAGTTGGTCCAGTGTACCTTTATGTTCTTAATAGTGCAGAAATTGATTCTTAATCTTGGAGGAGTTATCAGTGATAACTGGGCTGTAAAATGATAAATGGAGAACGAAGTGTGTGATAATACCGAAGCTTGGGGCTTTTGTACTTTGGAGCGTTCAAGGGAAATACAGGAATGAAATGAATTTGAGAGAGGAACAGGGAGAGGAGATGAAACACACTCTGTGCTTACAATGCTGATTCTGGCACCACCAAGCCCAAATTCCAGGAACTGCTCACCTTGAAATGGCTGTGGAGAGTGGTATTACCACCTGCACGTCATGCACACTTCAGCATCTGCTGTTTAATGGATTAAAGAAGATTCAGAATTTGATAGTTCCGATAGACATATGGCCTGCTTTGACTCTTTGTGCTCTACAAAGAGAAGATTTGAGGTAGGGTTCAAAGTGCTCTTTATTTGTATGTGCCACAAAATCTAAAGATACTTTAGGATAAAACTCTGTGGAGTCTCATAAAAGTTTATGGGTAATTCCAGGCGAACAGTTGAGACTTACTCTTCTGACCCAATTCTGTTGAAACTGCATCTTACTCAGTCATAGGTAGATTCTCTTAATGAAACTGTGGAGTGTCCAAAGCACATTTAAAGACATCTGCTAAATGGGATTAGTGGAGAGGTAAATAATATTTCTGCCTTATGTGACTCAACTCCTTGTTAAGTTGTGATTTTGTTTCTCCCCTCAGATACGATACGGATCCCTGAAATACAGAGTGAAGAAGAGACCTGTTGTCTACTTCTGAGTGCGTTGCACAATGTCTGCAAGACAAACTGCTGTACTCTGATAACTTGAATTCAGTGTGTCAAGTGTTACAGACCCCGTGTATGATTCATATATGAGTATGTATGGATAGATACAGTAGGACTTGGTTTTGTGAGCCCAAGTGATGAGATAAAGTATTACTCTGCTCTTCTGTAATTGCTTATTGTTTAGATTTAAGTCTGGACAAGTTATGGTATGAATTTCAGCACTCCTCAAAGTGGGGGTTAAATGAGTAACAGGAAACAACAGCCTTGTGCCAGAGGTACTGAACTGACAGAAATAACTACAACTCCAGTTGAATTAGAGCAAGTTGTAAGTATTTGGAGCTTGTGAAAATGGAACCCATAGTGTCCCCAAGTTTACATGGAAAAATAGATATACTTGAAATACTCTTCTGAGCTACAATTCCTGAGAAGGCCCTTGTGTAATTTTTAAATGTACAGTCTTGAGGACAGTGGATGATGGTGGGAAAGGAAAAGGAAAGGCGAGGTTCGATAGGACACGTCCTAAACATCATCATCTTGCATCATGTTGCCAAGCTTAACAAATTTATATCATTCTAACAGGTGCAAACTGGGGGTACATATAGCACTTTATGCAAAACTGTGTAGTTTTGCACACTCTTAATAATTGACAACTGCACATGTAATTTTAGTGACTTGATAGGTTGAATGCCAGCAATTCTTGTATTTCTAAAATTTATTGCTTAAGTACAGTTAGGAGGCTGTAGATAATTGCTACTAACAATATAATCAGGTGCCTTTCTGTGTATTATAAGGCTGCGGGGCTTTTGTCTGTGTGGGGTTTTTTTGGTTTTTTTTTTTTTTTTTTTTTTTTTTTTTAAAGTCAGTTTTTGTTTAAAATTGTGGTAAGTGAAACTTGTAGCAATTCCACTGCTGGACCTCAGGGATCTGCTCAGCCCATCAGCTGTGTGTTAGAAGTCACGCCAACACGAAGGCATGTGTGATAGATGAGTCAGGCCCTGGTTTGGTTTTGCTCTACATTGCTTTAAGAATGAATATATATATATTTTAGAACATTTGTGTGTATATTTCATATCATGTGTGAATCCTAAAATGGTCTGTGTAGTACCTTTTTTGCTAAAGTTATTACTAAATAATTTGCATATAAGTATCTTTTTCTAAAAATGTAGTTGATTTAGTCAGCCATTCTATAACCTGGAGTCCCATGGCATATCTGCACAGAGATGAATTTTGGAATGTCCTTCAAGGCAGGGACTTGTGACAATGACTTTTTTAGGTCCTCTTTGGTTCTATTTTCTGCGATTCTGAGAATTAGGTTGATTTCAGTTTTCCGTGTGACTGTATTTCTACTGTGGATTCAGGGAGAAATCACCCACTTTTTGCAGATAGTATTTCATTACATATCATGGGGAGAGATGGTGTTGCTTTCCTTGAAGAGAAAATGGCATGTGACTTGTTTTACCCTTGGATCTCTGACTCCAGTCCTTCCCCCAGGTATTGACAGTCATCTGCAAGTCTATTGCAGCGCACTTAACCATGTTCCCAAGGCTTGAACCACTGCAGTTCTTTGTTGCAGCAGCAGTAGTTCCCTGCTGGTGGGCACTTACTGCCCTATTGGTACACACTGGCACTCGGAGTAGCCTGCTGCATCCTGCAGGCTGGGGCTGGGATTGTGTGGACAGTGCAGCTGTTCTGCATGGCACTGCAGCACTCCCTGGCTGTGAGCGGTGTCTGTAAACCCAGTGCAAAGCTGTGCTCAAGCACCACGGGGATGGCACAGTGCTCTAACTTATCCAAGCTGTGATACACTCGAGGAAGTTCAGTGATGTAGTGAGAAGTCCCAGCAGTCCATGTGTGATTACAAGTCTAAAGCTTGGATTGCTCTACTCAGACACAGTTCCATATCAGAAGGCAGGAAGGCCTTTCTCTCCCAAGTGAGTACAGTGCAGATCTCCTGTCCTCTAGCCAAGACTGTACCTTGTGATCCAGCTTTTACAAGGAGCTGCTGTCTGTGGGGAGGGAGTGATCACAAAGGCATCCTCCTCAGGGTGTGGGAGTCCCTTCTGCCCCAGGAATGTTTGCGCTTCTCATCTGTTTCCCTGAGTGCAGGGAGAGGCTGGCTGTGTGTTAAGGTGTGTCAGACCTTAGAGGAAGCTGAAGCTTTTGTATTTGCATCTCACCCCTCTCTGAACATTCAACTAACCTGGGATGGAATCTCTGACTTAGTGTCCAGCTGAGCATCTTCCTTGAGCACTTGCTGCCACATTTTGCTGTAACTCATCATGCTTGCTTTTATCAGCAAGCAGGGCAATAAAATGATCATTTTTCTACAAATATGAATCCTGCATGAAGGAGCAGGGTAAGTCCTTCTTTCAGAAATACAGTTCATGTTACAGGGTCACATAGATCCTCTTTTGGGGCTTGTGTTTTTAACACACTTCCAGAGCTGAAGATCAGTTGAGTATTTTGGGCTCTATCACACTCGTGTCAGGAAGTTACTCTTCGTGTCTCTGTGTACCTGAGGCTGTAACTTGGAGGAGACTTAACTTGCTAATGCAGTTGGCTAAGTAAACTCTTCCTGAACCTTGCATGGAAGTAGGAAAACTGGCAGAATTATTCATATTCATTACTGTTTCCATTTAAATATACTTTGGTTCTCTCAGATACTGTCTTGAGTGACCCCAACTCCCAGGGTTTTCCTAACTGTCTTGTTCAGTCCAATATCCAGCTGTAAAATTCTTTTCTTGACAGCCTGATTTTGCTCTTTGAATTCATCCTGAAACTGGTTCACTGTATTATCTTGATTTTTTTTCTTCTGGCTGTTCGTTGTCAGCTGATGCTTGGCAGAGCCCAATGGCATGGGTAGCTTTCCTCCCAATTTGCTTTTTGAATTTAGTTGGGTTTCAAAATACTACACAATTGTTTAAACTTTGTGTACAGAGAATTTTCAAAGTTTTCTTGCCTTAGCAACTGCAGAAGTGATCTGCCTAGCTCTAACCAGTAAACTTGGAAAAAATGTTAAAGTTGATGTTTACCTTAACATTCTGTTTGGTCTTGGACTGTAAAATGTTGTTCCTGTCAAATTGGATAATCTTCTGCTCAGAGTATTTCCTGAGAACTGATGGACAGCCACCAACAGGACTGCTAATGTAGTTAAACAAAAAGTTACACAGAGGTTAAAGGTGCTTTAAAAGAGAATATGTATTTCTGTTTAAATCACATCAAGGTTTCAAGCCTTTCCAAAATATATGTGAACTGACTCAGAGTTCTGAGCAAGAGCTGTACATGTTGAAATACCCATGTTTGAGATGAGGATTAAATTGATGGCCTCAGCTGCAAATAAGCTTAGGCCAGACTCTGATTACAATGTAATTGCCAATATTGTGAATGTCTTTGGTATATGAAAGTAACTGAATAATATCCAAGATACATTTTACAAAGTATAATGAATTTTAAGTGAACAGAAGATAATATGATAAAACAGAATGCTGAAGAAAATGCTGGATGCATTTAAAAGTCTCTTTATGACAAAAATGTGTTTTATTTTGGTGTTGCTTTTATTAATGGGAAGCTGGTATTTTTAAGTATTTTTATACAAATATGTGTATGTGCAAAGGCAATACTTTAACATTTTTCAAGAACTTGTATTTTTAAATCCTATAGACCATAGACTGTCTCCATTTGGACTGAAGTTAGTAGCTTTAAAAAATGCAATGTAAGCTTTAATTTTTATATTGTAATAATAACTTGCTGATGACTTGTTTACATATTTGTAGGAGGGAAGGCTTTGTTATGGATTGACTTATCTTGATGCTCTCTTTAATAAATGCTGCTTTGAGCAGGATGCAATGGATATTTTATTACCTGAATTACAGTTAACAAAACAGTCAGTATGTGATCTGTGTTCTGTTATTTATCATAATGGTTCCAGCACCAAAACAACCCATCTGAACTTTGGAGAGACTTTTAAAACTCTTTGAAGTGTGACTGAACTGCTTTGGAGGTTCTGCCATGGAGGCTGAAGCTGATCTACACCGAAATGAAACTCACCCTGGGAAAGGCAACTTGAAAATGGTGCAATGTTACCTGTTTGAGATGTTTGGTTCAGAATAAATTCAAATTGAGATGTTTCATGTCCCAAAGGATACACCTTCCTGGGGAACTGTTGGACAGCAAACTGATTTGGGTTTGTATTTCCTAGGCAGAGTTCTTGAGGTGACCTAGAGAAGGAAGGTGAACTTGGCCCTTTTCTTTTTAAACAGCTCAAATAAACTGTTTAACACCCCTCCCAAAACCCAATTCAAAACCTCAGTGACCATGTTCTCTGGACCTTGTTTGCAAGGCTTCCTGACTTACTGCCTCAAAGGAAAGAATTTCTTAATAATGTTTATTGAGGAGAAAGACTTGAGAGACAGTAGTGATAAATAAAAGCATTATGAAAATCCACCTGACTGGAAGGGACCTTGCAGTGATTCAGTTCCTGATGTCAGAGCAGTTCATGCGGTACATACCCCCTGCCAAAAAATTGTGGATGTCAGAAAACAATACTGACCTTTTCTCCTGTATTTGTTCAGCTGATGTTTAGCAGGCAGCAAGAACATTCCTGAATGTGGGCTAAAAACTTCCCTGCTGTGTAAAGTGATGCTGGTGAGACCCACTCAGGGAATCGTTAGCTGGTGATTCTAAAACTGCTGGGTATGTATGTCTTAGGCTGAAACATTAAAGGCGAAACAGATACAGCAACAATGGGGACAGGTCTTTTGGGGGCTCTTTATTTTGAGTCCTTGGGCATTGTGTATTTTCCACACTAACATGAGAAAACAGATGTTGGAATATGCGGGGAAACCTAATAGTTCTTGTAAAATCAGTAGACTTCCAAAATGACTTTGGTCCTTTCTGTAGCTGTATTCAGGAATGGAACAGGAGCCTGTCTTATGTCTGCCTGCCTTTGCCAAGGTTCAGTGACAGATTGCTCTGTCTGAATTAGGGCAGGAATCAGAAAAACAGCTGGAGCAGAGACTGCAAGGACCTCAGAACATAGGATTTCACTACTGTCTGCCAATGTATGGTGACTACGTGCATGAGGAAGCTTAGAAATTATTTAGAAACTTCCTTTATTCCAGGCTGTCCCAGTTCCAAGGTAAGCAGCACTTTGACCCTCACTTAGCTGTTCCTGGGCAACAAACTAGCTCTGTTGTGTGGCACCTGCTGCTTTTTTGGGGAGCTGTGCTGTGACAGCCAATCTTTCTACTAATTTTAGTTCTGGACTAAGAATACTAAGGGGAGGTCATCCTGACTTACTGCCTCAAAGGATTTCTTAATAGGGCTGAGGAGAAAGACTTAAAAAAACCCCCAAAGCAAAACTAAAACCCTGTATAAAGTTAATGTAATAGTAAAAGCTCCACCTTTAAACGTAGTGGTAGGAAAAATGCAAATATAACTGTGTGTTAGTCTTGAAGGAATTGCACCAAACAAGGTCACTCACTGTGCTTTTGTCAAACACCTTAATTAATGATAATTAATGTCTCTATTCTTAAAACTAGACTTGGCAACTTGAAAGGAGTTTCTCCTGCTGTCTGTAGGGTGTGGAGCTTTTTGGTGTCACCCTGCAAGCTGGATGAAAGCCACAGGGTGAAGAGAATCTTTATGGTAGTTCAAATTGTTTATTGAATTGGCAGGGCAGCCTCCTGGTTCAGTAGGTGCCCAATTACCACGACTAGAGACAGCAGCCCGGGGAAAAGGCTACTGAGCAAAATTAACCTTTTGTAGCAGCCTGCAATTATCTAGTCTAGATGAAATCCTGATAAAAAACACTGCTTCTCTTAAAATCCAGATTCTGAAAGAGGGGGATCTGCTCTCGTTTTCAAACAGCTCTGGCACTGCCGGGCTGTTCTGCTCTCTGCCGGGGTGTCTCCCGCAGCACCCCAGGAGTGCCTTTTTGCTGGAGAGGAGATGTGGCTGTATCCCGGAGCATCCTGCCTGGAACCACCTCCTGCCTTGGCAGCATTTTCTTCCTGGAGCGGCGGAGAGGTTGTTCCCCACGGCTGGGGCGGATGCTCCGCGCCCTGCCCGCCTCGCTCGGCTGTGGCGGAGCGCGGGCTCTGCGGGCGGGCCGGCAGCGGGTGAGGCTTTACGGCCGGGGCGGAGCTCGGCTCGGCGGGGCTCGGCTCATCCTGGCTGGACGCGCTCCGGGCGGGCCATGGCGGCGGGGCTGGGGCTGGAGCGGGAGCGGGAGCTGGGGCTGGACGTGGAGGAGGCGCTGGCGGCGGCGGGGCCGTTCGGGCGCGGGCAGCGGCTCCTCACGGCCCTGCTGGTGCTGCTGCAGGTGAGGGCCCCCGGCGCTCCTTTCGCTTTCTGTTTGCACAGCCCGGGCGCACCATCGCGGGGACGGCGGTGCCGCTCCCGGGCACATTCCCTTTTCCCGCGCACCTCCGGGCTGCAGGGGGCTCGGGAATGCCGCCGGGAAGCGGTGTCAGGGCGGGAGCCGGGGCTCTGTGTCCCCCAGCTCCTCCGCCTCTGAGGACCGTCCCGGTCCCGTCCCCTGCTCCGCTTCTCGATCCCTTTGCCGCTCTGTGCCGGCAGGCGTCCTTTGGAGCCCCGCTTGGATTCGTGGGCGTTCCAAAACACATTTGGTCCTTTTCCAAGGAGCATGTCAAACCTCTCTCTTACCTCAGTGCTGTCTTGCGTGTTTAACTTCTCAAAGTTTATGATGTGTTTTCCTTATTCCTGTGCACATCTTTTTATCTCGTTCGCTTTTTAAAGAGTGCCTTTTATGCTTTTCCTGATGAGGGAAATGGAGTCTAAATGCAACAATTTTTTTCTGTTTCTCTTTCTTTCTTCCTCTTTTAATCTCTTCTGAAAGTCGTATGCAAAGTGCTGTCTTTAAATAGTGCCCACACCCCAGCATGCAAATATTTATCTGGTTCGCTCCCTTAGTTTTCTTGCTTCCTCTTGTCAGTACAGCTTTACATTTTGAATTAAACACCGTTGGGAGGGAGGGAGATTGTGCTGATTGATGGTTTTCTTTGTAACTTGTTTCTGCAAGAGTGTCCAAGGTAAGCACAGGATTAGATGGCACATTAAAACAACATCCAGACAAATGCACCATCTGAAGACTTGTGGCCCAGTGAAGGGAGCCATTCTGGAGTCAAAACTTTTCCATCGGCAGTGACATGCTAAAAATCACTAATATGTGGATATGCTTAGGGATAATATTATTTTAAGTTAGAAAAAATAAAATCACGCGCAAAGCCTGGAAGACATTCAAAACATCTTGAAGCCCATCTCAATGAATAAATATTCTCATAAGGGTCTCTTTTTATAAAAATCTTGTTTACTCTCGCACGTTCTAGTTTTCCTGATGGTCAGGTTAAGGATTCAGTCCCTGAAATGGAAAGAATTAGCAAAGACTTTTAAAAACATAATATTAGATTTCTTTTTCTCTTGTTGGTTTTTTTATTTTTGGTTGGTTGGGTTGTCTTTTTTTTTTGTTTTGTTTTTTTTTTTTGGTTTTTTGTTTGGTTTTTTTTAGGTTTTTTTTTTTTATGTATGTGTATTTCTCGACTTGTCACTGCAGGTTCTATTCTTTTAATATAGTTAGTAAAACTTCTGTATGTAAAAAATGTAAGTATTAAATCTCACCTATGAAACTGTAATGAAGTTTTTAATATCTTCCTTTCCTATGACTGGCTAAAAACTGCAAGAACAAACTGAACAACTCCACACCAGGGAGGAGGGTGTCAAGATGAATCTTCCCTTGGAAGTGCACCAGCCTCTCTGGAGTGGTACTTGCTGTCCCAACAGCCTCCATGGTCACATTTGGGGATTTAAACACAGTAGGCTGACTGTGTTTTCTTTGGGGTGCTGGGTAAAGGAGAATTGGTAATCGTTAATTTAATGAAAAGCCTGTGATATTCCATCAGGTCTCTTGGGGTTGTTCAGGGTCAGTGATTGTGTTTTATTTTAAGGTATATGTGGCTTGCCAGTCGATGCTTATTGTGCTTGTGGGAGCTGTGCCCAAGTACCACATAGACCAGGAGGGAATTCCAGTGAGCAGAGCTGAGCTTGCCAAGCACATCCGTTTTGCCAGTAACTTCACGTCCATCGTCACTGAGGCGAGTACTTCCTTCAGTGTAATCACTTCTTCTGTTCTTGGGATTTGTGTTACTG
This sequence comes from Myiozetetes cayanensis, assembly GCF_022539395.1. Lineage (NCBI taxonomy): Eukaryota > Metazoa > Chordata > Aves > Passeriformes > Tyrannidae > Myiozetetes > Myiozetetes cayanensis. The sequence goes on from NW_026086605.1 coordinate 31,441,047, forward strand.
GTGCAGGACATGGCACATGGAAAAGCCAAGCAGGGCTTAGTGTAATCTTCTGCTTATGCTACTAAAAATCTTTGGAATCCACCATTTGGCTCTTTCATTTTATTATTTTTAAATCAGAAAGTATGTGACTGAATTATTAGTTTAATTTTCCTAGTGTAAGTCTAATACTTATTTAGGTTGAACTTCCTGTATATTATTTATTTTGTTTTCAGCTATACCTTGAGCTGTTTTAGAAAGTCGTTATTAATGAAGAATGATAATTTAATTCCAGTTTATAATGGGAATTTAGGATGAGCTGCTCCTAATGTTTGTTTAGTGCTGAGAGAGATTCAGTCTGTTGCGTCTGCACAGTCTGCTGTGCATGTAACCTTGGGCATGAGTTGCACTAGTTCCTTACAGAAGATACATCTTTAAAGATGAAACCAGTATGGAAATGGAAGTCGTGCACCACATGTCTGGGTATTTTAATGTGTGGTGAGAGCAGGGGATGGAACAGATTGAAGTTTTCTGAGGGGGACAGAAGCTTTGCTCTTCATCCTGCCTTATGAATTCCAGGCAAGAAGCTCTGCTTGCTTTTCTCTGGTCCCCAGGCTGTAACCACCCAGACAGGCACGAGTGACCTGAGCAGTGCTGCCAGTGCCAGGAAACAGGCTGTGTGCGTGGCTGGGCTGGTGGTCTGAACTGCTGGAGTTCTGCTGATGGAATTCCTGGAGCAGTTCTCAGTAAACTCCTATAAAAACAGGTTAACCCTTGGTGTAATTGGTGCCAAATTTTGCTTCCTTCCCGTTATCTCAAGTGTGATATTTACCTTGGGGAAATGTAATGACTAAACCCAAGGAGGAATGATGCAATATTGGATCATATCCTCTGTCAGAAACAGAATTTTTTGATTAGCAAGATAATTCTTCAATTGCAGACTTCTAGCAGGATTCTTGATATGGGGTGTTTAACTTATAATCAGAAACCATCAAATTTTTACTAAGACTGTGTTTTGAAATGTAGGAGCCAGTGTCCCTATTTTCAAAATATGTGCTAATTCCCAGGATTCATCAAAACAAATTTATGTTCCCATGTGTTTTGGTAACTTTAGGATTTTTTAAAACTATATTGTTAACAGTCTTCTTATGGAATCTTTAGATACTGAGCAGCATTTTCCTGCTAACGGTCTAGCAAGTAAATCACACTGCCACGTGGATATAAAGAGCTGAGAGGATGTGTTTTGGTGAGAGCAAAATTGGCAACACTTTTGTTGGCAAGTTACAGTTCATTTTGAAAAATATTTAACAAGTTCCCTTTGTGTAAATAAAATAGATAGATGCATTCTTTTAAAAGTTACATTCTTCACAGCTCATTTTAAATACAAACATGCATCCACTGAGCAGCACAAAGAACAGTTGGCAAAAGCAATATTTCCTGGTTCTGCCCTGAGAAAGGAAGCTGCTTCTGTAAAGTTTATTTTCTTTATTTTGGTGTTGGAGATTAAACTTCGTGGAGCTTAAATATTCTCAGTTCTGTTCTGGTTTGCCAGGGGCATTGTTCTCAAAAGGCCTCCAGAGCTTGAGTTCTTCAAGAACTAATCATTGTAATTAATTTTGGCATAACTAAAAATTTAGAAATAATAGCTCAGGCTTAGTTTATGAAAAATACAGTTGTTAGAATTGCTTCTTAGTCTGGCATCAGCTCAGTCCCCTTCTTTAACAAGCGATGGTGCTTAGGAAGGTGAGTTCAGGATTGGACAGTGAGTTCAGGAACTTCTACATTTGGTGTAGAAATGGTCCCTTACTTTTGAGAAGTGGATTTTTGCAACCATATCCAGGAGCATAAATTTGTGTTGTCTCTTGTATCAGCCTGAAATACTCTGCAGACAAGAACTGGGAGTTTGAAATGTGTGTAGTGTGAAGTACTAGAGTGGAGGAGGAGTGCTCTGTGCCTTGGAGGGCACATGCAGTGATATTTTTATACTTTAATTTTCCCGAGGGTTTGTGCCCAAGGGTACTTCATTGTTGAAGTCACCTCAGAAAGTTAAGATACCATAAGTTTTGGGGCTACATATTTATCCAGTGTGACACTCATCTGCTTTTTTGGAAGTAAATTTCCCAGTGAATACCCTGGGAATTATTTTAAATATTGAAATAATGATGGAATAGTTCTATCGGTAAAACTTTGCATTGAATTAGTTAATTTCCTTTTCTGGAAAATGACTCTAGGATTTTCTGATTCTTCGCCAAGGTGGTGGGGTCAGCAGTGTTTGTACGTCCAGCATTGTGTTTCTGTGAGCGTTGACTCTCCCTGTCTGTGGCACAGGGGCTGCTCAAGCTCTCTGTGTGCCTTGCCCCAGCAGGAAACAGTATTTCATTCTGATTTCAACCCACTCTGAGTTTGTTTTCTTCTCCGCTGATGAGTTTTGATTGCGCTGCCTCAGTTTAGGTTTTGGATGAGGTAGAAAGTCCACTTTGTGAAGGAACCCGTGATGCGTTTCTAACTTGGGTTTGGCTATAAATGTGCATGTGCAGTGAGACACTAAAACACCAGTGAGTAGTCTATAAGTAGTTCTTGGCATTTTTACGGAACAAGGACATTTTTCCATAATCCCCTCCTGATTCTCTTCAGGAGTTCAGCGTGTGTACGGTGGGGAAGGGCACCAGGGATCACTGGTGGTTCAGGAAGCACAGCTGCAGAGCATTAACTCTCTGAGTCCTGCAGGACCGAACATGCATTATTCTTGCTAAGGAAGGATTTTTAATACCTGTGCTTTGAAATAGCTGAGTTGGTTCAGTGCTGAAATGGGTAAAGTGTGAACAGTTCAGACTCTCCTTGTTTTTATAACCTAAAATAAGCTGCCTGGCCAAAAGCTTGGGAATGGGGTGCAGCTAATTGCACTTACCAAGTTCGAAAGATTTTAATGAAATTTCCTGGGGGAGAGATGGTGGGGTCTGTTAGGGAGGCAAAATGTGCCTGCTTACCTATCAAGCGTTGAATAAAACTTTAATGGGATATAAAACAACAAGTGGGAAATGGCAAGTGAAGAATTTTGATAGATGTTTCGTTATTTTTGAGAAAGGCAGCAACTTGATATTCATACTTTTAATAAGGATGTTCTTTTTGGTTTTGACAGTGGTACCTAATTGACCAAGAAGCCTACAAAGTAAGCCTTGCATCATCCCTGTTCTTCGCTGGATTGCTCATTGGAAATATCACATTTGGCCCTTTGTCAGATAAACTGGGCAGGAAACCCGTGTATATCTCAGGTAGGAGTGTTAAAGATTTTTCTTTAGCATTCTACGTGGATATCATCTCTTTTCCTCCCTGCCCCATACCCACCCTGCTCAGAGGCTGCTCGTGGGTCACCTGCTCTGCCAATGATCTGTGTCAGCTTTTCACCCAAAGTGGAGCAGCACTGAGATTGGTCAGTATGAGTGTGCTGAGCAACAAAGAGATCACAGAATATCCATGGGAGGTGAAAAAAGAACCTGGTTTTGCCATTGTTATCACTACTGGAGCACAGTATTCCAGACACTGCCCAACCATAGTGTTCCAAGTAAAAAAATAATTTGCCCTTTTTTGGAGGGTGAGGGGGAGAATGATATTCCTAAACATCTTTAGAGTGGGTTACTCCTGTCCTGGTGTTCTGTTTTCCAGCTGCGCTTACATTACAACCAAAGGGTCTTTTTGTTTAATGAGAACATTGTCTGAAGGAAATGTCACCTCTGACATTGCAAACATCAAGTGTGTAACTTGAAAATTATTGTAATTTTCATATGTTGCGGTGTCAGAAAACCAAATGCAAGAGGTGGGAGATGAGCACTAAAGTCGACTCATTATAGTCAGTCACTGACTGTGGTCCCCGCCCTGTTTTGGAGTTCAAACTGTGTAGCAGAAGTACTAATTCCATTTTGTTCTGTCTCCACAGGTCTCTTTTTTGATGTCATTTTTGGGTATGTCACAGCCTTAGCTCCGAATTATGACATATTTGCAGTTTCACGGTTTTTTGTTGGAATTGTGAATGGTGGAATGGCTCTTGTGTCTTTTGTCCTAACACAAGAGTATGTAGGAAAATCATTCTGGTCATTTACAGGTGGGCTTTAGGGTATTTTTAATCACTGTTACTGTGACACATATTGATCTATCAGTGCCTTACATTTTAAGTTAGTACAAAGTCAAATCAGTTATGGTATAAATCAGATGACTGTGATGTGATTCATCCAAGTTCTCATTTCTGTGGGAAAGGTGCCCGAATAAGGAAGATGGGATTGAGTTTGTTTGATAAGTAGCAAAACTGAGGTTTTCAAACTGGTACACTAATTCCTAAAAATTCTCAATTTGTACACTGTATTACATTACAAAGAAAATAAGTGTTTTGGCAGATCCTGCCAAATTCTGCTGTGTGGTATCTTGGGAAGGTATTCTGGGAAGTGAACCACAAACTGAGTTGGTGCCTGGACAGTGGTTTTTCCACTGCGGAATGTACTGACCATCCAGTACTTTTAAATGTCCTTTTCTCATATGATACTGCCAACACTTAAAATAAGTTTAACACTTGGACATCAGACGGTTTCAAAGCCAGAGTAGCTCAGACTGCAATGCCTTTCTGGCAGACACAACATGGGGAAAAACATGGTCCAAATGCTAGCTTCCTGTGTCTGTGATGAGCATGTTTCTCTCTGTCATTTCTTCAGTTGCCTCTTTCTACTGTTTTTCTTACTTTTTTCTCTGGACTCCTGGGGGTGTATGAGACAGTTGTGGTTTAGTTATAACCTTTCACTTTTTTTTTTAGGTACTGAATTTTCCTCTTCTGAGTTCACTTTTCTGACCTGTGCCTTCTCTGTCTCTCCCACCCTTCCTTCTCCCTTGCCCTGTTGTCTCTCTGCTCTTCCCAGCCTCCTCCCTGCAGGGCCAGCCTCCCGATGGACAAGACAGGCCATTTCCTGCTGCTTGTTGCTCTAGGTGCTCTATTCTAGGTGTGCTCAGCGTTGGGAAGGAGGGGCTGAGGGAGAGGGAGCTCCTGGGTGCAGCTCAGCTGTGTCAGAGCAGCTGTCAGGGTGTTGGTGTGAGCTGGGCTCTGTGGGACACAGCTCAGAGTGTCTGAGTGCCACAGGATCCCCTGTGTTTGGCTGCAGGAGGTTTGTTGCTGGGCTTTTGGAGTTCCAGTTGACCCCGTATTTTACACATTTTTATTTACACTTGTTCATCAGAAATCTGCTGTAATAAACCTCTGGCTTGGCAGCTGGTTTTGTACTGAGCTCAGTCCTTGTACTTCTGTAACTTCCAATTTCTGCTCCAGCTTCTATTCAAGGTTTCCCTAACAGACCTAAATAAATCACTTGCTCCCAATACTTCCCCTCCTGTCCTCAGGTTTTTTCTTTAGTCTCTAAGTTCCTGTTCATTTCTTACTTTCTTCTATGTCCCACTCTTTTATTTTTTTAAAGGGGGAAAAGAAAACCCCAACCCTCCCATACACTACACAAAGCTGTTCTTCATTGGGATTGCATGTTACACTTAAGCCAGCTGGTTCACCAGTGCTGTAAAGATAACTCATAAAATTGCTACTTTATTGAGGAATTTCAGGCTTCTGCTTTAAGCATTTTTTTCCGTTTTGTCAGTGGTTTCTGTGGTGATTGGTTTGCTCTTGTTTTTTCAGGTTCATTAACCAATTTGACATTTGCAGTTGGCATTGCTGTTTATGCTTTGCTGGGTTACTGCATCAGAGAGTGGCGCTACCTCGCCTTAGTGTCAAACACTCCAGGAGTCTTCTTCCTCCTCCTCTCCTTGTAAGTGGTTCACATGCATTATAATGATAAGAAAAAAATATGCAGCAATTAACAGTTATTATTTCTTGTCAGCATTTGAGAGTGGTGTAAAGGAGGGTGATGTTTTTCCATAGGGTTCCGTGAGCCAAGCAAGAGTTAAAACCACGTTGTGCAGGAAGGAGGGGTGTGAAGTGAAGCACAAAGTCAGGGTTACCCAGAAGACAAGCTTGTGTTTCTGCATGTTGTTGCAGCTGTGGTGGCCAGCGCTGCAGAGAGCAGCTGTGTGCCAGCTGTCCAAGGAAACTCAGTTACAGATCTCCTTGGGGAAGGGAAGGGAAGGGAATGGAAGGGAAGGCCTGCCAGAGGCTGTGAGCTCGAGCATCTGCCAGGGGCAGGAACGCTGCCTTCTGCCAAGGCAGGGCTTCAGAGCTTGGGATGGGAATGTAGAGTTCCTCTCCACTGAGACACATACATGCAAAGGGAACTAAGTGAGAGCACTGGGAATTGCCTTTTTAGTGTGATGTGCTGTGTATCTGCTTGCTTTTGAGGTTCCTTGTGTCTATTCCTAGCACTGCTGTGCTTGGGTGCTCCTATTTAGAATTCCCACACTGACGTGATCAAAATGATTATAAAATGCATCAGTATTTAAGGAATTAGGTGCTAGCTTTGTCTGGGCTGTGTTCTTAGAAAATGTTCTTTTAGCATGTCAAGTACTGCACCCTGTATACTCCTGGTCACTAGTTAAAGCTCTAGAGGAAATAAAGGAGTAGTGTAGTAGGTTGCCTGCACATTAATACAAGAAATGTATAACACATGGCACAGATGGGAAAAAGCTCTTCTAATTTTCATTATTTTTTAGATAGATCTGCTCTTGAAATAAGTTCTGTTAAAGAATACAGTTAAAAAACCCCACCTCTCTTCCTGTAGTCAAGCAAAACAAACTGCAGGCAGCGGAAGGAAGTTCTGCATGATCTGTTTTCCTCTATAGTGTTCTGTTTCTGATGGAGTAGAATTACTTCCCCAAAAACTGAAAATAGAATCATAGAATCAGCCAGGTTGGAAAGGACCTCTGAGATCATAAAGTCCTTTTTTTTTTTTTTTAAATCCATTCCGTACTCCGGCAGAAATCCAGTCCGGGTTTTCCCCCATTCCATACTCCGGCGTAAAACCAAATAAAAAATCCCCCAAAAAGCAAAAAGCGAACACTGCACTGCGATCCTCTGAAGTAATGAAAGTTTAGTTTGGTTGTAGGATTTATATATCTGTTAAGAATACCAGAGAAAATAAATGTTCAGTTAAAAATATTCCCTTCCTGATTTTACGGCTCATATAAAAGCTGCCACAGAGGAAAAAGAAAAGCTGGAATTATGAACTGAAGCTGTGGAAAGCCAGGATATTCTGATTATACGTGGGAATAAGAGATATAAAACTTATGTGAGCAGTGATGAGCTGGTACTGGAGGCTGACAATTAATTACCCAGTAAGGTTTCTTTCCTTTTCTCTCTGCTGCAACTTGGAGCCCTTCCCGTAGTGGAGAAGCTTGAAATAAGCTTTGTGAAAGCCAGGTTTTGTCCAGGGTGTTCAGATAATAGAGGTCTGAGATGCTTTCTTGGCCATGCTGTAGCATTGCCTAAGAAGTCATTTCAGAAGAAGTCAAGATTTAGATGTAAACTCTTCTGACTGAGTGCTTTGTCGGGCATCTCGCAGTGATCCATCTGTAAGGTTTAACTGTATTATCACCAGGCTGCCTGGAACTGAATATGCAGAACAGTGCAACAAGAGTGTGTTCCTCTGAATTTTGTATTGGTATTTTTCTCCAAGTATTGATTTGCAAAATGATAAGATTGCCTTTAGAGCAGCGAATGAAGTTGTCATTGTTGCTTTTCTGCTCCCTCCTCTTAGCATGCTCCCGGAATCTCCACGGTGGCTCTACTCCCAAGGGAAAACAGCAGAAGCTGAATATGTGTTGCAATATATTGCCCTTGGTAATGGAAAAGAGAGATTAAATCTAAAATTGAAACCCAGTGCAGGAACTTTGAGGAAAGATGAGTTGGCATCTGGAATCCTGAACTTGGTGCAACAACCGGTCCTTCGGTGGCGAACCATCCTTCTGATGTACATCTGGTGGGTAACAGCAACGTGCTGAGGTGTTGGGGGTGAATCAGACACGAAGTAATGAACATTTTCATTAATGTCCTTGAAAAGCACATTAGTGTGTCATAAATGTCAGTTGATGGTAGACAATAATCCTGTGAAGTGATAATCCTGTGTTGCAAGGCTGGTGTTTTGTTATTGTTGCTGTTGTGTTTTATTCTCAGTGTCTTACTTACAAACTGCTTCAAAACCTACTAAGAAAAAATCCAGTGAGAACATAATATTTAGATAGAGTGAAATGAGAAGCTGAAGCAGAAATTATTGAGAGGATGTGTGTTTGCACCAGTCTTGGGAAGAAAAGGGCTGCACGGATCAGGCAGCCACAGAGATCTGAATTAAGAAGAAGCATAAAGAGCCCAAAATTACATTTCATAGGTTCAGTGGAGGAAAATTGTGAGCAAGGTAAAATACAGGTTGCATAGATTTATATTGGTGCTGTCTTGAAAAGTGGTACAACTTGGGAAGGAAAAAAAATGATCCTGCAGGAGGATATGACATAATCTGTGAGCAGTTACTGGCAGTGCAGAGAGAACCTCTAGGCAGGGAGGGTGCTGGGTTGGTTGTTACAGCAGCAGCTCTTCCTCATTGGCTTGAGCTAAAAAACTGTTGTAGGGGCAGCTCTTCCAAAATTCCAAGGACAGGTTTCCCTTTTAAAGTTCAGTGTCATCTGAGATGACTGTCAGGATGCGGATGAGAAAAAGCAGTAGTTTGATGTGTGTGGTAAGCAGAGACATGCAGGACGTGGGAGAAGCATCAGGAATATCTGCTAAGGAGAAACCTTCCCAGAAACATCTGAAGGGAGAGTTCTCTTCCTACCATGTACCTCAATATAGCTAATACATAACTAGGCATAATTTACCTTTTAAATGCTTTCTTAGCCATAAAGACTAGCACCAGTTAATAATACAACTTTTCTGGTTGCTTTTAGGTATGTCTGCAGCTTTGTGTACTATGGACTAACTTTAAATGCTGGTGAATTAAGAGGAAATCTGTATTTAAACGTGGCTCTTTCTGGTCTTGTAGAAGTTCCAACATTTCCTCTCTGCATGTTTTTCATTGAGAAATCCTGGTAAGAAAAACTTATTTTCTGGTTCTCTGCATATATTTGTAGAAACTCTAGAAAAATATTAACATTTTTCTCAGTCACATGCTTCACTGTCTTTCTAACCAGTGTTGGTTCTTTGGGGATTTACTCTGCTGTAGGGGTTTCTGCGCTTGATACAGAAATGAGAGGTGATTTTCTGCGTCTTCACTTCTTTAGTTTTGTTCAGATCTTACATTACTCCACAGATAAACTCTTCAGTGATTAATGTTATTAAAAAAGTTTGGTCTTTATGGAAAGAAGTGAATAGCCTAGTTATTTAAGTAAGTAGGTTATATATCTCTTACGTATTTTTTTCAGAATAACATGGTTTTGTAGTGCCCAACTGCAGTTGAAAGCATTTTCAGTGTTGTTCATTGTTACTTAATCTTTTCTAAGAGAACTTTGAAGTGAGAGCTGCTGAGTTTTCACAAAGGCATGGATGATCCATGTCTGTGTATATTCATACTTTTCAGTGTGTTTGGAGGCCATGCTTTGTGTGGGTGCTTTTTTCCAAAGCCCAAAAATTCTGATGACCCAGGGCACGTCAGGGTTTCATGTAACCCTCATGGTCAGTGTCTTTGTAATGATACTTTGGTCTCACTGAGGTCAGTGGCAGAAATCCACCAAATTTGAAGCACTGACCAAGGCACAAGAGATTTAGAACTGTTACTTATGCTGCTGTGTACTTCAGTACTCTGGTAATTTATAGACAAACTAAAAAACATTGCAGGGCCTTGGTTCCATCTTTACTTGGGTGCTCTTTCCCTTCCAGGTCTGGAAGACGTAAAACTATGATGTGTTTTCTGACATTTGCAGGACTTACCTGTGTGTTTTCCATGTTTTTACCATCAAATGCTGGTAAGTGTGTGCTGCTGGCAAAGCAGACATTTGGATAAAAGCTGACAAAACAGCTTCATGGACACTGTGTGACCCAGTGTAGGAGGGCCTAGTGACCTATCCATTTACAACCCTCTCTTGTCTTTTCAGGGCTGGTGAGGGAGCCAGGGGCTTGTCTATATTTCTTTTAAGTGCTTGCAGGCATAATTTGACTGTGTTAATTGGCCAAGTCTGATTGACTGTAAGCCCTTGGCTTTTTGAAGGCCAGCCCAAGCTGTCCCATTCTGTCTCAGATACTGACCCTGCATTCATTGATCACTGTTAAGCAGTTCACCTTAAAGTACTGGATTTCATAGCCAGACCACTGTGCAGTGTAATCCTAGTTTGGATCCTGTCAGTGTGAGATGCCAAGCTTAATTTTACTCTGGTTTTGGTGGCACGTGATATTTATAGAAATAAAAAACCTGACATTTTCCGGAATTAGAAGTTCATTTTATCATTAAAAAACACCCAAGCCACTAAAAAGCTTTAAAAGAAACACTTTTGTACTTGAGAATTAGAAAAGGAAGTCAGAATTGCAGAATGGAAGCCGCAGGGATAGCAAGGATCTTGCTGCCTTTGTCAGACTCAGCTGGGTATTGCTGTGTTAAGCACTTGCGAGGACAGCTCCTGGTAACAGTGGAGTGTCATCAAATATATTTCTCTTCTCAAAAGATGTGTTTTTTTCATACATTGTCAGTGACATTCACAATGTTGGGTTTTGTCTTTTTTATTTCCATTTCAAGTACGTTTTTTTCTGTGCTAGTTTTTATTTTAGCTACTGAAAACTTAGGTCTGTGTGACACTAACAAGTAGAAGTGCCTGCTCTCTGCTTGTGCTCTTTGTAACATCCCTTCAGTAGAAATACTTCAGCCTAAACAGTGTTCTGACTCAGGAGCACCAGCCATGTCATCCCAAGGTGGTCTTCCATAGGCTGTGTTTATCCTTAACAGATATAAATGCTGTCTGGCATCCAGTTCTAATTGATCTGAGAAAAGGCTCAGGAAGAAAAGCAGACAAAAAGAAAATGTCTTGTAATCTAATATGCCAGCTTGTATTAATTCAAGTCCTCAGATGTTTTGTTGCTCCTTTTATTGAGACAGTGTCTTCCTTTATTTTAACAAGTTTGCTCTTTGTGCTTCTTTTTATAAATTTTAAAACAAAATGATAGAAAAGCAGTAGGGGCTCATTGGGAGAGGATAATGATTCCTGAAGAGTTCCTTATTTACAGGAAGATTTGTCTTTAATCCCATTAAAACATCTGACTTGGCACTGTGGTGAGAGTAAAGCTGGCTCTTGGCCCAGAGTGATCTGTGTTAGTTCAGAAGAAACAACTTTGGTTCCAAGCATGGTGAGGATGAGTCACTGTGGATGAAACAGGGATTGCTGCAGCTCCAGTCTGACTCCCAGTACTATTATGTTTGTCTAAGTCTCTATTCTTCTGAGTGATTGATAAAGTCCTTGATTTTATTACAAGGGACTTAAGATTTTAATGAGATGTTGGGCACTTGCCTCTCATGTCTGTAACCTTTGCTTGATTTCTAAAGAACTCTGTGATTCTCTTGTGAATGAGAATCTGATCTGAGTAATTTCCCTTGTGGAATAAGCCAAAAGCATTTCTGGTATTAAAGATGTGTACTGAATTGGAGACTAAAATTCTACCAGCGGTTAAGTAAAGACTGATATATCCCTCAGCTCCCTCTTTCCTTATCACTTAAAATTCATCAATTAGTTTGTGTATCAGACTGGAAGATGGTGAGGGAGTGTGGCAGTGGAGGGGCAATGGAGCTGTAGTACTATTTTCTTTCAAAAGCTGCTGTAAAGCAGAAAGGCATCTGCATTTTGTGCCTGCTTTAATCCTGCAGCAAGCAAAGGAGACTCCCAGTCTAGGGGTAACTGGATTTTAGCTTTCATTGAGATTTATCTGTTTGTGCTCAAGGCATAATACCTTTTTGTGGCTTTGCTCAATATGCTTTCCACTGCAGCAGGAAAGAGAATTTGCAGTTCTTTAAATCGATTTTACCTCAGCTCTTGTTAATGTTGGGTATTTTGTGTTGAGAACAACCCTTTCCTGGTGGGTACTTTTGTCTGAAGCAAGTTTATAGACCCCTTTAGTTTCCAAAGTACTACTCAAGTGAACTTTTACTCATGAGGGTGACTGACAGAGGGTGAATCTACATAGTGGCACCAGGAGGACCAGCTTCACACCTTTCCATCTGCCAACTGTGTGTAATATTCCAGTTCTTCATGACTAAAAGGAGAACTTGGGTGAAAATGTTGCATCTGTTTTGCATGAATTACAGAAGTAAGTACAAAAATGCATCACACTTAAAAAAATTAAATCAAGTTTCTGGATTTCAGTTTACATACAGATGAATTTCTTCATCAGTTGAAATATAATCTGACTGGCTCAGATGAATTATACTGAAAATACTCATGGGCAAAACAAAAGAAAAGCAATTGAGAAGCAATCAGTGTTTCCCATGAGTTAATAAACATAATCTGATCCAAATCAAAAATGCTAAACTCAGTGCTAAGGAAGGGAACCTGAAATACAGCTAATCAGAACATTTGTTCTTCTTTCATGCTAAAGAAAATATTATCTTTTTATTAAAACACACAGTGCAAACATAACCATAACCAAAATCACATTAATGAAAGCGAGGTTTCTTTTGGACTCTAAAAGATGCACATTTCAGTTTAGCCACCTAAACTCTGTCTCTCAGTAAACTAGGCTGCGTTAGCATTTGTTCTTTCCAATTACAGAGCTGTCACAATTTTAAGTCCCAGCAGGGTACCCTTGGGGAGCAAATAAACTGTTGAGATGAATCAAGTTTCATGGTTTTAATCTAATAAATTAGTCAAGGAGGGTCTGTGCTTATCAAAGGACACGGTTACCTGGGAGGATGTTCTGAGTGCAGAGCTGGCAGCAGCAGCCCTTCCTTTTGACAAGTGATAGTTCAACAGTTTCCAAACAAACACACAAAAAAAAGGGTCTGATTTCCTTTGTCCTAAATACAATTTTCTTAAGCTACCTTAAGAAACCAGCTTGGTTGGGACGAGCTGAGATGCTGCTTTTATGCTTGTAGTTGAGAAATGTATGAGTTTAACATTGTTTTTTGTGACAGTCTCCAAAAGAGGACTAGATATTTGTGTAAAAAAGAATAAGAAAAGAGACTGTTCATGCTTGCATCTTGTCTTCTCTTTCCTGAAAGGTCTCCTCCTGGGTCCCACTATGTTAGCTCTGTGTGGAAAAATGATGGTCAGTGCTGCTTTCAACATCCTGTATATTTATACATCTGAGCTGTACCCAACAGTACTGAGGTAATTTGACAGAGCTTCTGGGTAAATGAAATTGTTTTCCATGCTCGGGATTGCTGGTGTGCTTTACTATTTATCTGTAATTATTTTTACCTGAAATAACAATGTGAGTTGTTTCTGTAAGTAAGGCAGCTTGCCAGGGCTGGGAAGGGCTTCTCCGAGTGGTCACAATTTTTGCACCAATGCACTTCTCCAGGCTGTTTGGGGAAACTTGCTATAGGTCTGAATCCAGAACAAAACCTTTGTTTGCCTGCTGGAAAACAAGTGCTTTTCTATATCTTTGTTATTTAATTATTTATAATGCAGCCCATTTTAATAGTATCTATATGACAGTCATTTGCTCTACACCATTTAATTAATGGTGTAAAGCTAAAAACCTCAATTTATTTTTCATCGTTCTTAGCAACTCTGTGCAGTTACTCTCCTGTTGTCCCAAGATAAATCTGAGATAGGAAAACGTAATACACAGTGTTGCTCTTCTCATCCCATGTTGGCCCTGTGTGATTTTCTGGATGTGCTCTGAGTACCCGGTCAGACTTGGAGCTGAATCGCACGAGTTGATTAAGAACAGCAACTGCAAATGTACTCAAAAACCTGGGCCCAGTTTAGGGAGAGCAGGAAAGTTGAAAGCTGATGTGGAGTAGGCAGGTGTCCCAGGGGGTAGATGTGGCTGTAGTTAGTTAGGATGGTGACACAAATCAGTTTTATCCACAGCTTTGACGGGAAATGAAAAAACAAACCGAGGTTCGTAAATTACCGCGTTAAGGAGACATAAAAACTGGACTGTGGATGCAGCTTTGGCAGTACCACTGATGAGGATGGACGTGGAGTGACTGTAGATACTGAGCTTGTGGTTCTTGGCACAGGTTTAGGTTGAATGTGCAAGTCCCAAGCACGCTGACTGCGGTTGGATGTGGGGGGGTTGTTTGCATTCTCCCCATCCAAACTTCAGCCCCTCTTTGTTTTCCTTTTTTTTTTTTCCTTTTTTTGAGCTTGTTTGATTCTTGTTTGTTTGTTTCCCTGTCCCCTCCACTTTTCAGAAGTTAAGAATCAAGAAAATTAAATCTGAAAATGTTTTTAATTTGTCAGCTTCTGCTTGTTTTGCTGTGTTTTCATGCTACACTGTCTCCTTAAGTCCTGTTGATGTTTGGTGCCAAGTGTGTGACAGCTCATACCTAGCAGGAATTACAGCAGCATCTCTGTGTGTATGAAACTAAGTATTTGTCATTAGCAATATTAAAACCAAAAATCAAGTAAAGTGCTGCTTCATTTGAGGATCTGGACTAATGTTCTGGCAAAAAACGTACTTTGTATGTCAAATTCACAGACCACCGGTGGAGAAAATGCAAGGAGAAACAGTTAAAAAAATAGCAACTTTTATTAGACCAGTCATGTTTAATAATGTGACAAACTGACGCATTAAACCATATGAACATTCCTGACGTGACAATTATACATTTAAAAACATTTGATATGTCTGATACTTTTAATTGCAAATATTATAGTTTCTGCAAGAGAAGTGGTGTTAAATTTAAAACAAAACATCAGCACCATCTGGTGGTCTCTGCAAAGCTTGGTAGTGCTCATGGCATCAGCCCTGGGATGAGACATGTACTTTCAAAGGCAGGGGAGATGGGAGAACTATTTCTTTGCCTTTTTTTTTTTCAGTTGGATGTTTTGCAGAAAAATGTCTTCAGTGTTACTGCTCTGTATTTAAACTTACTCCTTTAAGTATGAGGACTGCTAGGCCTCTATTTTGGGTTAACTGGTACGTGCAGCAGTGACAAATACACCTCATGGTACACATAGGGCAGTGCTGCAGGCTGGGGGAGTCTTTGGGCTTGGGGCTTTTTTCCTTTTTGACGTGTCCTTAAAATACCTCCTGGGGAATAAAAAAAAAAAAGTTAAAAATAGAATATTTCAATTCTGTTGCATTTTGGACAAAGGGGAACTTTATCTTTGGGAACAAATTATAATCATAGCTCCAGTAATATAGATGTAAAAACTCATGGGGTTTTTTTTCATGAGAAAGTGGTTGCAAAATGATGACATCCTTGTATATCTTGGGTGAAATCAGAGTGGGACCATTGGACTGTCTAGGATAGCTTTTTTTTTTTGCTTATTTTCAGTAATTATTAAGCTATTTGATTATTTTCACAGTGGGGAAACTATCCTACGGTCTTTTAGTAACTGCTTTCATTTTGCATTGGAATGGAAATGATACAATTTGCATTCAGGATCACATTTTAGCAAATTCCCTCTCAGCAGAAAATGAAGAAGCCTGCAAACCTCTGGGTATGGACAGGCTTGGGGTCTGTGGGAAGGATGCTTCCAAAGAAGTGGTTCACACACAGGCTGATGTGTCCCATCATACAGGGATTTTGTTGACAAGGGAGGTGCTTGGCCTTGTCTTGTAGGGTTTGGGTTAATGTGGTCTAAAAGTGAGGAAACATGAGTTGCTATTTTCCTTTTCCCAAGAGGACTTGATGAGATAAAAGGTTGATTTTTCTGTTTATTTTACTCCAAAGTTACTGGCCTCTCATCAGCTCCTTCCACCTCTTTCCCTTCACCTGGCGAAGGGCCATTAGGAAGGGCCATGCAGGTGGGTGGTATTGGGATACCAGTTACCCGTGTCACCACCCTGCTCGTCATCCGTAATCCTGTTACTGCCTTCCTGTCTTTGGAGAAGGAAAAGGGTGAGGAGGAGGAGGGAAGAAAAAGGGTGAGCAGGAACAGCTCAGGAGCGAGACTGAGGATGATGGTGAATGAGAGGAAGCAACCAAGAGATGCAGAGAGAACAACCACTATGATCTTCTTGTTACCATCTCACTGATGACTGCTGCCAACACCCATGTCTGAAGGGCTGTTAAATCCTGTATTTAGGAATGATACAGAGATGGAAGTTTTTTTGCAATTCGTCAAGAAATGACTCTGAAGACTTTTTAACTTTTCTTTGAAGAGGATCCTGCTGTTCTAAGCCATGATTATCATAGTCTGGATGAGATTATTTTAAACTTGTCTGAAAATTGAAGGGAGCGCAGAATTCAGCAGCCTCTGTACTGACACAGCTGGCCAGATGTTTTCAAGCTTCTCACTGTCAGAGAGTTATTTTCTGTTTGGAGGTAAACACTGACTTTTCATCTGTGCACCCTGAGGTGGCAGAGGAGAGGCTGCTGCCTGAGGCTGCTCCAGCCTGAGCTGGAGATAACATTCAGCATCTTCTCTCTGAAGGTCCTGCCACATTTTGAAATCATTCCCCCTTCAGGGATTCCCAGTTAAATTGCCCTAGGGGGCAGGTGGGAAAACCTCTCTCTTTGTTGATTATTTGAATGTTTGGTGTGATTTTACCTTACCTGCATCCCACTGAGGAGAGTCTTCGGAGTAACCACTGGAGGTCTTTAAAAAGTTTATTTAAATTCAAGATTACTGATAACTTAAAAAAAATATATATATTTAAGTTGGCTTGGACACTGCCACCATGTGTTTGTGCATGATTCAGTTGTGTATTCTGAAAGTACAAATCTTGCATCCTTTGTTCCAAACAGAAATGCTGGCTTGGGTGTCTGTTCCATGTCTTGCAGATTTGGGGGCATTTTGGCTCCATTTGTGCCATCTATGGTAAGATTATTTTCAACTTTTTTATGTAACTCAGATTTATTAAATTCTCTCAAAAGCACTTTACTGATTTTGGTATCATGTCCACCTATGTTCCTTAGAAGAAATATTGGTTTTATGAAAAATTAAATAGTGTTCACCTGATTTCAATAATGAGTGAACAATGCTTAAAAATACCTAGTATTTTACTGTTTTTGGAAATAGCCTAATGTTCTGTGTTCTGTCACTGTTTCATCTGTTAGTGAAATGCTTGTCATGTAATGCATTTGGTACTGCTAAGGCTCACTCAGTATCTCAGTGCTCTTAGACATGTAAACAAAGCTTGCATATGAAGCTGTGTCTGTGAAATGGCATTTATGGGGTTTCTCTGCTCCACCAGAATATGGATAATTGCACAAACTGCCAGAGTGACAAGTTGTAGTCTTTTGGTCTTGACTGCAGTTTGTGCTTTTTGCGAGCAGGCAAGAATGCTGGTTTTTTCCTATGGGTTTTTAATTCCAGAAATCTCTCAGTCCTTCTGTGCCGTTTGTGGTGTTCGGAATCACTGGACTGTCTGCGGGATTCCTGACTCTGCTTCTGCCAGAAACACTAAATAAGCCAATTGCTGAGAGCATTGAAGACCTCCAGAGTTCCAGATACCAAGTGCTTAAAAATGAAGAGGCAGAGTAATTATAATTTTTTTTAAAAATTATTGTACATTTGCATTATTTTCCCCTTTGTCTTATGTGAACTGTGGCTGATCTGCATCTTGGTCAGACTGTGAACTAACAAATATGTGCGTGAAGTTTTTAAAGCCATCCTTCTGCATTCAGTGGAGATTAAGTTTATTCCTTGGCTCTTTAAGGATGAAAAGGCTCAACAATATTCATCTGAAGGTCTTACATTATGTATAAATGAATATGATTTTGTTTCTTTAAAGGAAAACAGATTTCAGAAAGATGATCTGAAATAATCAGCCACGATACATTCAGTAACATTCCTGTGCTTTTACAGGAAAACAACTAAGCGTGTTTTTCATATATTGGTTTGTGCCTTTTTGTCATGTTTATAGTGGAATGTAATCTACTATTAATACATATCTGAGGAAGTGTTTTATCCTTCATTAGTCTCTGGGTTAAAGCCATTTAAAGTGTTTTCCTGTTGTTGATACACACTAAATGAAACTTCTGAAGTGGGAAATGAAATTTTTGTTTGATTCAACAGGTAATAGAATAGAAAATGTAGAATACATCCCCTCAGTTTGGGAATGGTTTCCCAGAAGAGTTAGTTTTAAAAGGGACGGGTGGGGGGTATTTCTACAAGAAAAGAATTGTTATCTCAGAATTAAGCAGGCTTAGTGTAGTAGTAAAAGAATATGTGGTTTCCTTATGCTTTTTCTTTCTAGGCTATCTTATCTGTTAATTATCTGGTAATTATTGTACTTAATCAGTTTAATTGTGCTACACACACTATTCTGCTCTCTTTTTATGCCTAATACAGAGTAATACCACATTCAGTTGAAATGGAAAAAAACCCAACAGCTTCTGAGCTTTACAAATACCACTTCACTTCTAATGGGTAAAAAAACCAATGAATTCTGGTTTGCATCTTTAATATTAGGCTATAACATAGGACAAGGAAAAAAATATATGTAAAACGTTTTTCGTAATTATTTTGCTTCTTTCTGACAGGCAAAGCAGTTAGAAGAAAACACTTGAGTTTGAGGCCTGTCTGGTGGAAAATGAAGCCTCCATTGAGAAGGTGCTGTAACAGCTGAAGGGCAAAGTGCTGCTCCCTGTGTGTGACAGCAAACACTCCAGGACTCATGTATAATGCTGTTTGTAGCATGTTGAACAGCTCTGTGTGGAGGCACATGGAGAAGATGGAAGGAGTTGATCAAAGCTTGTGAGAAAAGAGCTGACAAATCTGTGCATTAATTTAATGACTTAACAAAAGCCCACTTCAGAGGTTTGGACTTCTCTACAGCTTCTTGAAGTGAAGTATTAATTTATTTTACAAGACTTAATTGCTAGCTTCAGATGAAGCTATGATGTTGTAATTGAAGAGGTGTATAATTTAAAATTTAGATGGCCTTATATATTCTGTCAAGCTGGAAATGTGAGAAGGAGAAGCATCCTGTATATGCTAATTTTCTCTACAGGTTTTTTGCCTCTAGACTGCAGTGTATACCTCACAGTGTGAAGAGACCAAAGATCTGTATGGGTTGTTGGCCTTATGTCTAACCATAAGAAATATGAGCAGGAGATCTGAAAGGAAAATAAATGCATTCTGTTGTGGGAGAAAGCAAGTTTTTGTTGGAGAAGATGCATTAAATGAAAAATAATACTGGAATATTGGAAAAATTGTTGGGACTTGAAGAGGTGCATTTAAAGGAGAGAATGAGTAACCTTTTCGACAAAGGTTATTAGATAATTTCTCATTCCACATGTACAGCTAGACCTTAATAACCTTTGTCTAAAAGTTTGTGTAAAAGTTCTAGGTGTACATGTGGAATGAGAAATTATTGAGCCTGAGTTATATATTGTATAATATATGTAGTAATATATAATCCCATATATTTGACATATCAGTTGGAAATTCTTCCTGTAAGGGAGCGGTGTTTGGTTAACAGTTACTATATTTATGTTGGAATAGATGCATCACAAATGTTACAGGGATTTTTTATGGCAAACACAATTTTGTCATTGAAAAGACAGTTATTTTAATATCTGTATTATGGGTGCTGCTTTTTCTAGGATGTTTACCCAGGCTTTTTTAAGGAATACTTGTATTGTTTTGATTTTGGCCCTTTATCTAATGTGTTGATTACTGTTTAAGGTTACTACTGGGCCACTGTATTTTGAAAAGTCCCATAATTAAAGAATAATTTGATCAAAGGAACACCTTTGGAAGTGTGTGTGCATTTTTACACACACCAAAATCTGTGCTGTGCCCACGTGTGCTTTTCCAGGAGTCTGGTCGGGACCCCAAGAGGTAAAGATCAGTTGGTGATCAGAACAATGTTTAGATAATGTTGACATACGAGTGGATAACAAGTGCATTTCCTAAACCTCCAGGGATGAAGCTTGATGACGAACAGCCTATGGAATGTGCTCCAAACTCTCATCTTCTGATAATTTATTTATTAATTTGCATTCATGAGGATTAGAATGGAGTTTGTGATTTTTTTTTCCCCTGACTAATATTAACAGCTTCCATTGCATTAACACAACCATAGTGACTGATTGTACCTCTTCAGAGGATGATTGGGTCAGCAGGGATATGGTAAAGACCAAGTTTTGGTATTGTTGACTTCCATTTTTTTTATTACAGGAAATAAAATTTAATAAGAAATAGAGCATTATAAAGTTGTATTCCCAAAGCAGAGCCAAGGCTCTGGAACAGAAGGATTGTAAAGGTACCACCATGTGGCGGGACTGTATTTCTCCCTCCTGCACTGCATCAGTGTGTTTTTCCTCTTCCTTTTATTCAACGTTATGTGAAAAACAGGAAACAAAGATAATTTGCTTTTTGAACATGGGTATTTCTGCTTTATTTGACCTGGAATTAGTGAATTGTTTGCCTGGGGTGACTTCTGTGAATTCAGTGGATTGATGACCTTAAAGCTATATGTCCCCAAAGATGTTAATGATCTTTCCAGCAGCCCTGGCATGACTCATGGTACCTGGAGCTCTTTTTAGGAGGCTAGGCCAGTGTGGAAGCTGGTTTGGTACTTTGTCTCCAAGATAAAAAAAAAAAATTAATATGGACAGAAACATCAACTTCTGGTTTTGCTTCATACAATTTCCCTTCAATTTAACACCTTCTTTACCATTTTACTTTAAATATCCTTGCTGCGTTTTGCTATTGTTATATAAAAAGATAGTATTTTGGGGAAAAAAAATTGTTTTTCCAATTCTATGTTTAGAAATAAGGAAATAATTAGAAATAATTTGTTGGACTACTGTAGTCAGTGCATTACATCTTATAAGGTATGTGTGACACACAAACCATATGTCATTCCTTACTGTATTTGTCACAGCAAATTGGAAAAGGCAGCATTTTGGTCAAATAAGTGAAGGTTTTTTTGGAGTAGATATCTGCCCTTAAAGCTTTGACTTTGTACAACTCGAAGTTCTTCATGTAGAGCAACTCTTTTTCTCATTATGTTTAATGAAGACAAAGCATTTTTTGGGGGGGAATGCCCTAATTTGTTACTCAGTGTGGGACCATTATATGTTGCTTTTCCACTTTTCTGTAAAAAGAACAAAGAGAGCTGAATTAATTCAAGTGGCTTAATTATACACATTAGGTCACAATCTCCATCTTTAAATACCAATTTTGACTCTTCCCCTGTGCTTTATTCGTGTGTAGAAATTTGATTGTAATATAGCATCTGCACTGTTCATCTGTTTGTGTTAGAACAATGTCTTCAGTGCTTTAGCAGTAGATTGTGAAATTGCTTTTCTTTCTTTATCTGTTTTTAAACTGATTTTAAGTGTTTATTCCAGCATTTGAGAAAATTCTGCTGCTTTCTGGATTTTTTCATGTTTCAGCTGCAATTCTCAAGGTATTAAAAAAAACCCAAATATTGGCTGTCCTTAAATACATCTGTGATATTCACAGGTTGTCCAGAAAGAAAGTCTGAACTGATTTCAGCTTTCACTCCTTTCTGTGTTTCACCTTTAATATTGCTGTAATTTTCCCCAAGAAATGCTGGGTTTTTTCCTGACTTGGGTGCTAAGAGTGCTGATCAGAGGCAAAGCTTCAATATTCATTTATGCCACCTATGTTTTAATGCCATTTGCCTGTCACTGGGCAATATTTATCCTTTAATTTTTGGTTGGGTTTGCTTAAGCCCTAGTTTCCCCCTTGTCAGAGGAAGAATATCAATGGAAAAGTAATGGAAAAATTACTGGAGGGTAATGGAAAATTATTTTTCCATCACTCCTTCAGTTCATGCTATCTTTTGTATTTTGTTGCACATTCTGTTGTTCCACAGCCCTCTTGGTGGCTGGCTCATCCTGGAGAAGCATCAGGGATTCAGCTGAATCTACATTTTCCTGGCTGGCAAATATCCTCTGCTTTCTTTTGTCACCAGCTAGTTATACATTCCCTCTCCCCACACACACCATGTTAAAAATCAGGTCATGTATAAAGGCAGGGCTTGAGTTCCTTTTTCCTGAAAGCAAATTTTGCCCAATGTTCATGTCAGTCTCATCTCAGTGATCTTTTTTATTATCCCAGATGATGTTTCATCAAAGCTGTTTCCTCCTTTATTGAAGCACTGTGTGTTATTGCTTGAAGTGAAGGCTATGGATTCATTTTTAGCATTTATCCTTTTTAATCTGAGTGAAGTACAAATAATCCTTTACTCTGTTGACTAATGCTCTTGCAGCTAAGCAGTAGAGAAAGGAGGAGGTAAACTTTTTGGACTATCAGCTTGTTCTGCCACTCAGTTTTCAGTTTGCTTGAGTCAAATACCTATCATGTATTACAGCATGCAAGAGAGCTGATTTTTTTTCCATGCCATGCATTACCAGCAGTTCATTTGCAAGTTCATCTTTTGGTGTATCACTTGCTACAGGAGATGTAAAATTTCCTAGAGACAATTTTGGGAGATACATTCCTTCCATCAGAGTTAAATTTGTGAAAATAGTGGACAGATGTACAGCTATGGGCAAACTATGGGTGTGAAACACTGCCTGGGCATGGAATAGCAACCTGGTCATGCTAATAGCAGGTAAGTTGAATTGACTGGCCAACTTCTAGTAATTTTTTCAGCAACTTGAGTCACTTGGGCTGAAAATTTCTATACTGGTGTTTGTCTGCCAGGTATCAGTACTGCCAACATTGTTGAAAGGCTCTGTGAAGAACTGGTGATTATGTGGGGGTTTTCTAACTCAGAGATTCTGCATCTGCAACACCTCATTTCTTGTTTGTCACAGCCTCATATTATTTTCCACCTCTGCCTATTTCTTCCTATCCCATCCACAGTGATGTAGGGCCTGACTGAATTCTCATTTCTCTGTGCCAATGTGCAAAGGAAGAGACTGCCATATATTTTTGGCTCACCTAAGGAAACCAGAATCTGTTCACACAAAATGAAGCTGCTACAGATACATCCGTGTTGAAAGAAATTGTTCTTGCTTTTCCCTGTCCCGTATCTCGTGGTTGGTCAGGTTTATAGATGTTGGTGTCAATGTTCAGTGAGAGCTGGCTCTGGATTTGCTGCAAGAAGCCTGGGAGCAGCAATGGTACACCCAGCTCCCTGTAGCAGCTGCAGCTCCAGAGGTTTGTCATTGGCTTGAAACCATTATTAAATCCTTATGATTGTGTATGTTGTTGTCTGTACAAATGCCCTTTTTTAAGGCCTCCTGATCCTGTGATTTCAAGGCTGTGTTATGACAGTTGAGCAGTCTGTCACTGCATTGTGTTTATTTCCTTTCATCGTTTTAGATTTGCTGTCTCTTGGTTCACAGCAGATGCCAATGATAGGGAATAATGACAGTGAATAGGAGTGCTTGACCCTCAGATACACCCTGCAGTTTAATGCCACTTGTTTTGTATTGTCTGTTTTCTCCTCTTCTGAAAATGTTGCAGTTAGTTTTCTGAGTGGAAGCTTTTCCAAGGCCTCTCATTTTTATGTGTCTGTCTGCCTTGAAATGGGTAAGCAAATGGCTTCAAATGCTTTTGTGGAGATAATCCCTCAGTGTGTGCCCACTTTTTGCTTGTGCTAAGACCTGGTGGAAAACCAGCAGCCAGACCCTCTGTGATATGGCTGAGAGAGGGGGTGAGCCTTTCTCCCTGCTCCTCACCTGGAAGTAACTTGGAAAATTTAACCTGATACTTTTAAAATAAAGCCAACCATTACCCCTGTGCCCTCCCCCCTCCCCCCCAAACAACCAAACCCCTGATAAAAATGAGTTTTGGAAATAAAAAGCCAAGGGAAAGCAATGACTTATGCAGCAGTTAGTAATCTCTGCTGAAGAATATATTAGAGAAAAGTAAAACTGGCAGCAGGAGGGCTCCTGTAGTTGTGGTCTTAACAAATTGCTATGGATCTGATTTGGCTATTTATTATCTCTAATCCTAGTGGTCTACCGGGAAGGAAGGGAAATAATTACTAATGGCAGATTTTAGTTAAAGTTAATTTATTGGTGGTGAAAGTAATTACGTGTTCCAGGTGTTCATCAGTTTAGCAAGACAACATTTAACTATCGAATATTCCAATTACAATGTGGTTAATTAAACATGATTAAGCTGTTGGGTTTACAAACACACAACTAATTATGTATAATTACACTTGTAGTGGGTTTATGGTATGCAGCATGCAAGATAGATGTGGTATTTAAAATCTTTCAGAAGATTTTGTAAATCTGCATTTTCTAAGAGACTACCTTATGCTTATACATTAATATATAGGTATTGACAGCTTGCTGCATTCTTAAATCAGAAACCTCCTGTGGAGAAGTTTTAGTGAGATACTGAAATATCAGTTAAGAACCATAAAAAAGGCAGAGGGGAGAGTGGAACCTGCTTGGAATTTGCAGGTGAACGGTACAAATCTTGTGTGGATTGGTAAAAGCTGGTGGTCCTTTGCTACTGAATTCTTCTGTGATTTAGGCAGAGTTTTTGATACCATGAGAACTGTATTTGTTGGATGCTGCGGCTGTTGGGTCGCCCTGTGGTAGTTCGGACCTGGCTCCCTGAAAAATGCCTGAACTCACAGTGAAAACCCCCTTCCCCCTCCCTTTCTTTGCTCCTTAGAGCAAAGGAAAAAAAACCTATTAAAAAACTGAAGAACCTGAAATCAAGCTACTTATATAAAAATATATATATTTACTTATGTTACATTTATATACATTTAAGATGCTATGTACACAGCGCAGGGAATTCAAACACCCCCCCACAAGGGAAAGGGGGAAAAAAGGGACACAGAACAGATATACACAATCAAAACCAAGAAGTAGCAAAATACTAGCAAAAAAAATCTCACCACTTCCCTCCAAAAGGGAAGATCACCAGACACGGCCAGCACTCCATAATCTCCCACGTGGCAGGCCAGCGGTCGCTGCAGGGCTCAGCCTCTAGATAAGCGAGACCAACACAAGGACCCACTACCCTGAACCTTGCCGGAAGAGAAGAGAGCGAGATCTCTAATCTCGAACTTATTTTTACTCTAGTTTACGTAAAAATCGTATGGAATACTGGGTACATGGCCACTTCCTTGTGTACAAACTGATTACCAGGAAGGCCTAAACCAAAACCATCACACACCCTTAGGAGCAGCTCCAGGGGTGGTGGTTGCTGAGGGGCCAGGGTGTTTACGGGGGCATCAAGAGCCTCTGGGAAGGGTTTGGAAGAGTCTGGGTTTTAGCGGTGGGATTACTGCAGATGGGCACATCCCCTGAGGGGGCGAGGGCAGGTGGGTGCTCGGCCAGGCCCAGGCAAGAGATTTCACCGCTTTGAAGCCAATGCTCTACAACAAACTAGAACTGCTGAACTAAGGAATGGTGGTGTGTGACTTGCGACTCAGTGATTTCAGAGATCTTTTCCAGCCTTGTCCCCTCGGCCGGGAGGCGCTGCCCCCCCACAACCCGAGCCCTCAGTGCTCCCCAGGGGCCACCTGCCCACAAGATGGCGGTCGTGCCACCTGCCCACAAGATGGCACCCGAGTGCAAAGGTGTGAGAATAGCATGTGGGGGCCATGCCCTGTGGTGATGGCTGTCCCTCAGTGCTGTAAACACCTGTGCTTTCTTCAGGACTCGAAACACATGGCGTGGATCAGGTCTGTGGAGCTCGGATTGGGGTTTAGGTTTGAATTACAGCCCTCGTGATTAGGGCGTGGAACCTCTGTGGTACCTCTGTTAGGTACGGATTCTGCAGTAGCCCTTCAGGCTTAATTCCTGCTCTGATGGATGCATGTGTCATTTAAATACGCGTGATACTTTTACTGGGAAGGCTGTGTGCTGCACTGCACTTGTTGTAAGGGCTGTTTTATTTTCTGGTCTGTGCTGTGGTTCAGCTGAGGCACTGAGGAGAATGTGTGTTTGTGCAGGAAGGAGTCGCCATGACTTTGTGAGGGAAATGTGAAGGAGCACCCTCTCTGGTGTCCAGTGACATGGGGCTTTTTTGGCAGGGAAGACACTGTCCATCCTTTTTTTGACTTCATTCTTGTGTGTCTGAGTGTTTGTGGGATTATAACACTAGTTTACCAGAAGATGTTTTTACACGTCATTGGTACCCATATGAATATACTGAAGCATGTTCAGTCCTTCTGCCCTTGGCATTCGCTTTCACGGCCATTCAGTTGGAAATCTGTAATAGTATCAGGCAACAACTGGAAATCCACAGTAATATCCAGCAACTTAGGTTAGAAATCATTTCCTTTCCTCCCTAGTCATGAGTAAGCATTAGCATCATCATTAGTAATGAAATCAAATGAACACCAGTTAATATGTTGAAGTAACTTTAAGTGGTACTTTTTAAATTTCAAGTCTACTTTGTACTGACACAGGTGGTTTTTTTTGTTCTTCTTTCTGCATGCCCAAGTATATCCCAGAAAGGCAGAACAAGTCGTTCCCTAATGGAAATTTACCTTTGTGCAGACTTCTAGCGCCAGAAGGTTATACTGCAATTACTAAAACTCTAATGGATTTATAATTGTCGTGGGTTTTCCTAAACCGGGAGTGCATTGTGTCAAGAGAACTTGCCCTGAAGTGGAACTTTGCATTGAATTTTACATTGAATTCTCCTGTCCTGTTCAGGACCATCACTTGGCCTGTCAGACGCAGCACTGAGGAGTAGTGTGGCTGTACCAGGTGAGCACCAACCTGATGAGATCCCTTGTTTAGGGAGAAAAGACCCTTTCATCCCATGTTGTGGATATTCCAGAGGTGGCCCTTGGGTGGAGCAGGCTGTGCTCTTGCCCCCTGGCCATGCAGGGCTCATGTTCTTTTCCCTACTGGTTGCTAGAGAGATACTTTCTGTTCTGAAGGTCTGGAAATGACATTAAGAAGTTTAATCTTTTTTAACTTTGTTTTATTTATGAGCAACTGTTGGGGTTACTCTGCTACGTAAAAAGAATGCAGGAGCCTGTAATATTGTTAAATTGACCACGTGTCCAAGATGGTGATTTTAAACCTTTGTGTAACCCTTCTTGTTCCCATAAAACCCCTCACTGTACCTGTGGAATGTCTGAGAGATAACTAGAAACTCATCTATTGGTTGTTAACCCCTTGTCATCATTGGTTGGTTGTAAGATGTCCTGTACTTTCACTGGTCACCCTGTGATCCCTCCAAAAGGTACTTAAACTGTTGTTAGATCAATAAAGCTCGCTTTGCGCTCTCTTCGCTGCTGGACTCCCTGCGTGCTGTGTGGTCTCTGTCTCCTGGCATAGGGGCCTCCGCTGCCTGTCCCTGCCACGAGGGGTGTGTGGCAGGGGGGGTGATCTCAGCCCTGGAAACCTTCACAGAGCGGCCGGGAGTGACCCTCTAGAAACCCCCTCCAAAACTGCAACAAGCAACAAATTACAATTAAATAAAAGAGGATGAAAATAAAATTTTACACTGTGCCTTTTAGGCAGTTTTTATACTTCTCTCTAACTAGAAGGTTAAAAGAGCAAAATAATATTGACTAAGTGTCTGGTCTTTACATAAGTGTTCTTTAAAGTTAATCAATCCACTTGTACCCTAAACAGTGTTAGCTTTTTAGTTCAGAGGGGCTGTGGGAAAATTCACCTGGCTTTTCTGGCTCTAAGAAGATGGCAGGGCTGGAAGCGAACTGTGATGAGCTTGTTTGCTTATGCCTTGATGGGATTAAGATTGGGTGCTGTACTGTCACTGAGATGATGTTTTCTCTATATTTAATTGAGCATTGCAGCTTGCAAACAGCCCATTAGCTAATGTATTTATGCTTCTTGAGGCTACTGCTGAGTGGTGATAGCCTCTTCCTCTTGTGTTTGTTACAGAAAAGCTTAAGGTAATTTGAATGAGTTTGGGGAGAACAGCAAAAAGGCAGGAAGAGGTTGGTTTTCTCATTGTGCTTGTTAATATGGATCTATAACTTGGAGGCTTTGTTGAAGAGCATTAAAATGCATAGACTTTTAATGGGACTGCAAGAGAAAACAAAATTAATCACTATTACCCAAGTAATCTATCACTGCAGCTTTGGTCTTGAAAAATGAACAGGGATGTACAAGTCCTTCTGACCTTCAGACCCCCTCTGGTGCTGTAGCCCGCCTCTGGACACATCAAAGCAGGACTAGGCAGGGAGAAGAAGAGTTACCTCTTGTAAATTTGGCTGGCTTTGAGAAAAGAGCCTGGTGATTTCTACTTCTCTGACAGTAATGTGGATGAGGGCTCCATCTCTGCTGGTTCCCTGCCTGAGTGTGAGCCATGACCCTTTATATAACCCCACTGAGATGTAAGTGTGGCTGTTTTCATTTGCTTTATTAGCTGTAGATGTGAGCAGCATTAAGGTTCTCTGTTTACCTTAACATAACACACAGAGTGTGTGTGTGTGTGTGTGTGTGTGTGTGTCTGTGTGTCTGTGTGTGTCTGCATCTGTGTTGTAGCAGGATTAGATGGTTTTTATTTGGTGGGGGGTTCTCTGCTAAAATCCCCACAGAGAAACACACTTCCCAGACAGCCACACTTTTCTGCATGAATTTTTAAAATCCATCCAGGGAGCCTGTTTATCCACTCTGGAATAAATTGCTCTGGATGGAAGGGATCTTCCTGTTCCCTGTGAGCTGCTGGTCCCATTCTGTCAGGATGGCAGCCTGCCTGTGCCTCCCTCTGCTCTGGAGGGGACATAGCTGCTGCCTTCACAGGCAGGCTGCAATTATTTGGGATAATAAATAAATCTCTGGTGGTTTTGGTCTCTGCTTTCAACTAAACCTTAATTCCATTATATGCAGTGAAACTGTGAAAGGATTGTGTGATAGAATGGGGGGGGAGAAAAGGAAGGTTTCATAACAGGCTTGACCTCTGAGCTCCATTTTACTGCTTCCAGAAGGAAACCCCTGCTCTTACCTCACTCTGGTTACCTCTCTGTTCCTGGTTTGTGGGTTTGGCTGTTGGATGACGTACAGTGGCAATAACTTGCAGATGGCTTTGTGTGCGACAGCTGGATTGGTGTTTTTAATCTTGCTCATTTCCAGTGTGCACTCCCCTTTCCCTACCTCTTCCAGGGAAGCTGCCTTCTCGTTTCAGCGACCTTCAGCAGTGAGGTGCAGATGTTGCTGCTCGCTGCTGTCTTCTGGGTGAGATCTTTGCTTTCAGGTCTCTGGGAGCAGCTTAGTGGCAGAGCAAGCTCAAGGTTGTGCTTGCCCAAAGGCTGCTGAAAGAGTGGAGAGAAAGGAAAAAAACCTACCCAAATAAAATGCATGAAAACCTTGAAGAAACTGCAGTAAAGGTGCTTAATGACTGAGGAAAGGGCTGAGTAAAAGACAAAATAAAATGACTTGAGAACACGAAGTAAGTGGCCATAAAACGAGTGTTTATGAACGAGCAGGTTTGTGAAGCCTTTCTCCCTGCTTCCTGAACGTGGTTAATGAACAAAGCCTTGAGATGGTTTTTATTCAGTTGTGATTATTGCCAGGTTTGTCTGTGCAGAGAGGAGAGATGGAAAAGCAATAAAAAAATAAAGGCAGCTAACTGTAAGAATGGATGTGTGGCAGTTTGGCCTCATCTTCTGCCCCAAACTAGAGGGGGGTTTTGCCCTCCATGTCTCCAAAGGGCTGCCTGTGCGTGAGCAGAGCTGCTTTATAATGCTGAAAGTATCAAGATGTGGTCACAGACCCAAGAGAGTATCTGAAGACTGAACACGTGTGCTTTACTCCTTATTTTTGCCTTGGGGGATGCATGGGGTGCCTGCACCCAGGAACAGCTGCAGGCCTGAGGAGAGGCTGGGGCTGCCCCAGGCTGGGCATGGCCAGTCGCAGCAGCCCCATGGCTTAAACCTTGCTGAGCCCCTCAGCCCTGAGTGTGGCACCTCAGGGGCACAGAGGTGAGAGGAGGGAATCCCTGCCAAGACCTGGGAGAGGCACAGGAGCTAGAAGTGAAGGAGGGAGGGTGAGCTGGGGAAAAGAAAGTAAGGGGAAATAATGTATCTTTGTTTCTTACCATCCAGACCTAGTTTAATTGGTAAGAAATGACATTATTTTTTCCCAAGTTGATTCCCGTGCACCTGTGATAGCAATAGGTGAGGGATCTCCCTGTCTGTGTATCCCTGGCTTTGTATCTTGACCCACAAGCTTTTTTGCTGTGTTTTCTCCCCTGCCTGGCTGAGGAGGGGAAGTGAGAGCAGCCAGGTGGGCATCTGGCAGCCAGCCATGGTCAACCTGCCACAGAAACATTTAATTGACCTCTAAAACATATCTGTTGAGGGGTTTAGAAGTAGTTCTGATACTGATCACTTCTGACCTCTTGTTCTTTCCAACATGTGTATGGAGCTGCCCTGAGGCAGCTTCAGGTGGTATTTTAATAGGTGTTGGGTGTGTGGGTGAGAACAGAAGGCGACCCACTCACATACCAGCATAAAGCTGTTCAATATTGTGTGAAGGATGACCCTTACCGTTGCCTGGTTTGAGGTGGCACCCCTGTTTTATATCCAGGGGTGTGCAGCAGCTTCTGCTTGGGAATGGAAACACTAAATCACAGAGTGTATTTTGTGGGAACTGCAGGTGGCAGTAGGAGCTAAGTTTTACGGAAACAATGTTTTAAATTGCTGTCCTTTGCAGTTGCTTGCCATACGGCAAAAACTTGAATCTCTGCAAGAGCCTTCTCTTAAAGCCAGCACTCCATGTTTTTAAGGACTTGACAGCTCATTTTAAGGGGCAGTGTTTTCACTAAGTGTAATGACACTTTCTGCTCCTTTTGGAATGCCCTGTACTGCTTTCCCCAAAAGTGGGGGGAAAATGCTCATTGAACTCTGGTTTTCTTTACGGTGTTCCAACTGGGTAAGTAGCCTTAGTTGGGTATTACTTACATTTACCACAATCAAAATGGTTTGAATTTAAGAGATGACTCAATTGCTCTAAGTTAACCCTGGGATTTGTAAGTTCTATGTGTTAGTTTGGTTTCTGGTCATTGAGAAGACCTTAATTCAATGACTAGCCAAAAGATAATGAACTAAGTGTTGTACCCCATGCTCTATGTATTTTTGACTTAGAAGTTACCTGTCATCAAGTGCTCTCTCCTTGAGGATACACACATTTATTTGTCTGGTTCAGCCAGAATAAAGACTGTACTGGGGTTTATTGCATACCATGGGGAACTTGAGAGAGACAAGGCACTGAAATAAAGGTGTGCTTGTGTTGTTCAGACAGCTCTTTGTGCAAACAGAGATGTGCCCGTGTGCTCTATTTATGCTGGGATCAGCGGGCAGGGTGTGTGCATGTTTTAAGTTTGGTTATACTGGCTTATGATTAAGCTGGAAAAACTTTCCAAAACACCTAATATTGCTATTTCTGAGCTCTGAGGTGAGGCTTGGTACAGACAAATCAGTGTCTAAAAAGTACTAATTGCTCTTACTGATGAAGTTGTACCATGATAAGTGCAAATCCCAGAGAGATAAATGCTGATGGCAGGGTCAGTTCAAAATCTGCAGGAAGCATTCTTGGTACCATGTTTTTCCATTAAAATGCAAGAGCAAAGTAGTTAGATGTATTGCTGGTAATTAAATACTTACTCTAGAGCTAATTGCTTTTGTTGGTAGTTTTTCAGATGTACACTAGGAAGACAACAGATAGTTTGGACTGTGAAGGACTCATCCGTGTTTTGAAAGCCTTCCCTGGCACGAAGCACTGATTGTTGTTCTCCCCCTCGTGCTTCTTCCTTGGTGCTGAATGCTGATTACAAGCCATATATTTACACTCTTGCTCCTGGTTGGAGCAGGAGCATCATGGAATCTCTGTACCGGAGCCAGCGCCGTCAGAGAGCACGTCCCAGCCTCCCTATGGGAAATACTGGCACACAGTGTGATGTGCAACTGTATTACCTATTAAAAAGAGATTATTTAGGGCATGTAGAAGAGAGACTGTTTTATAAATTAAACAAAGAACAAGATGCAATTTAATAACTGTTCCCGTGTACTGGGAAATCCCAGAGTGTGCATATAAGGTCTTATTGCCAGGATGTTGCTGTTGGGGAGGATCCTGGGGTGGGGGAGCTCAGGAGGGAGGGAGGTGTCCTGTGCACATATTTAAAGAGAATTAACTCAAGCTGCAGTCATAGATCCTTCCCATTCCCTTTTCACAAACATCTGCATGAATTTGGTTGGCTGAGCATCTGCTGAGAACAAATGCCAAGGTTGTGTTATCTGCCCTGAGTGCCAAATTTGACTTGTGTGCAGGGGTGTGCTTGTACTTGTTGAATCCAGAGAGAGCTGGAGTGCCCTGTGATTTACCTTAATAATTATAATCAAAGCCACACAGCTCAAATGAGGAATGTTTGATCTTCAGAGCTTATAATGAACCCAGAGAAGAAACACCCCAGAAGCTATTTTATTGAATAAATTTAAATAATGCATTAATTTTAGAAAATAATTGCACATGAGCAAATGGCTAAGTTAAAGTATTAATTTGTTCAGCTCTTAGGGATATGTAAAAGCTTAAATAATGTGTAAATATCACATTTGGCACATGCAGACTTACCACAAAATATGAGTTATTTGTAGTGCACACACAGCTGAAGAGGGACTATACAAATATATTCTAATGGTGCTTGATGGGGGACCAATAATCAGATTTGGGAATGATATAGGGAATTGCACAATTCCAGTTTTGCTGCATCAGTTAGTGTGTATTTCCCTTGAGACCAAGTTCTTTGTGGAGACTCCCAGTGCACTCCATGCATGGAGACCCGCTGGTGACACGCAGCCTTTTGGCAAAATTTCCTGCAGTTTTTCTTGCAGGTGATTTCAGAAGTTATGACCTGAACTCAGTGTGGCCCTATAGCACATGTAGGCCTGTTGGCAGAGGTTTGGGGCTGGTGTCAGACTCTGGCAGCCTTTGCTGTGGTTTGGACACGCCTCACAGCCCAGCAGGGTTTGCACCTTCGCTACAGCTGCACTGGGTGCTGGTGTCGTGCCTGTGCAAATGACAGCACAGACAGTGGGTATTTTAATGTTGGAGTTAATGCACCTCTGCTCCTACTGTGCCTGCTTTGTGCATGTGATCTATTCATGGGCAGAAGTACTGTGTTCTTTCCTAGACTGACAGGAGATTTTCACTGCTTACAATGAACCAGTCTTGATCTGATTTAGCTATTTCTATCCTGGCGTGTGGCAGTGGTGTGGTGTATTAGCAGTCTCACAGCAGTCTTCAGTGCGTTCAATGAAATTAATGTGGGTATTAGTAAAATACTGGCTGACAATTTTCTTAGGCTGGGCTCTGACAAGAGTTGTGCTTGGGAAATTATGATTTTGTTATTTCATTTCACTTAATATTGATGTGTGGGGTGATATAAAAAGTCGTTATTTTTTAGAGTAGGTTCTTTATCCTGACTCAGTCAGAGACTGGAGTCTGGTATTTGTATTAAATATTGTATCAAGTGATTTGCAGTAGCTGTGGGGTTTAGTGGGATGAGAGCTATTTGTTTTTACACAGAAACCTGTGACTCCTTTTGTTGGGGCTTTGAATTGCTTTCATACTCCATTCTCACAGGAGAGATGCAAATGCTGCTGAAAAATTATATTTTGATTACAGACAAAGGTAGCAGAAAAGCCTTACAGAAGAAGTTAGGTTTGTCTGCTTTTTGCCAGATGTTTTTTTAAGTGTAGGAATTATGTTCCACTGCCCTTCCGCTGAGGAAGTACGGATGAGAAATGCAACTGTGCAGCAGTGTTGGCCTTGGGCCTTAGTGGTCCAGCCCTGTAGGAAGTTACAGAAGGGGCACCCCAGGGACAGCAGGACCTTCAGAGATTTTGAGTGGGATGTGGGAAAAGCAGACTGTGAATGTGCTGAGCATGGAGAAGTCAGGACGTGATGTGTGAGCCCAGACTAGCAGAGATGCTGTGGCAGCTCCCTCACCAGGGGGCTGTGTCTGAGCAGGGTGAGGAGGGAAGCGGCTGATGTGCCTGCTCAGGGGTGCTTTTTCCCATCAGCAGGAGCAGCAGACTCCAAACTGGAGCTCCCTGCAGCTTCCCCTTTGTTTTGGTGGTGGTTCTCACTTCTTTAAAAACTCCCTGTGGCCTCACCGTGCTCCCTGCACACATGTTCTTATGTTCCTTCTTGGTTCATTTATCATAACTCATTAAAGCAAATTCATGAAATTATTGCTGTTCTCCTCTAGCAGGGGTGACCCTGTCCTTGAGCAAGGCTGTGCTTGCTGGTGGAACGTGACACTGTCTGGATGAGATGCTGGTTACTTCCCTGGCTTGCTTGGCTTTCTTCATCATGGAAGCTTCTGAAATATGCACCCTTTGGATTTCACTGTCACCAGGTAATCTGATCAATATAACAGATGGCTGCCAAAATTCAAGTGTGACCCTTGAAGCTGATAGGAGTATATTACATTATGGGCTGACCTGTTGCACCTTGGGTTATTTCCTTGCTCATGCAAAACAACTCTTTTATTCTGTCCTTTGTCAGCTTCTGAAGAAGAGCAGGTAGAAGTAATCAGTGAATTTTGAAGGGCCTTTCCAGCCAGTTGAAAGACATGCAAGTTCCATTTCATCTCGGCTTATAAATCAGCAGTAGAAAAGTGCTGTAGTCTACCTTTCTTGTTATCTAGTGCATTAAGAACAGGAAGCAGTGCATTTAATGTTATGTACTTAAATGTGCTGGCATTTACCTATTTAGCCATGTTTACTGGAGTAATTACAGGTTACATTAAGTGTGATGCTTGCTGACCTTTAAGGAAGGGCCCAAAACAAAAGGCAAAACAAGTTGTATAAATGTTAGGCAGAACAACTCAACTACGTGTCACAATCTCAATATTTATTCATATAAGAAAAGTAAAAGACTTGATGCAGACAAAAGGTATTCTGATAGGTCCCAGTAAAAATTTCAGATAAAGTGACTTGAAAAGAAAAAAAATCCAATGTAATTTTCTTCTGTGATAGCTGGGGGGAAAAGGTTACAATCCTCCAATTACAATTTTGAAACTACAGAATAATCAGTGCTTGCAGCAGAAGTAGGATTCTCCTGATATTTTTCAATTGTGACTCAACCGTTAAGCCCAGATTTACTTAAATACAAGTTTGTTATTTAAATGTGAAAGTAATTTATGGTAGCACAAGATAGAAATTGGAACTTAAAATATTCATACTGGCTATTTATCTACTAGTTGTCTCCCATGGAAGCAATTAATTTGAGCACTTGGGTATTTTCATGCATTCTGCGGGGTTGGTTTTATACAATTTACTTGGAGAAGTGGTTTATTTCCAAATTACACCTCATACACTGCAGAAATTTCCCCAAAGTGGCATTACTGACGTTGCTTGTTGAAGGCACTGATGGAAAC
This sequence comes from Myiozetetes cayanensis, assembly GCF_022539395.1. NCBI lineage: Eukaryota > Metazoa > Chordata > Aves > Passeriformes > Tyrannidae > Myiozetetes > Myiozetetes cayanensis. The sequence goes on from NW_026086605.1 coordinate 31,476,297, forward strand.
CCTAAATTCCCGCCCTGCCCGGTGGCTGCCTCAGCCCTCCCTGCCATGAGCAAAATTCAGAGGGTTTTCACGCAGTTCTGCAGCTGGAGGCCCCTCCAGTCCCAGTTTTGGGGCAGCTTGTGCTCATGGCTGAGTGTGAAAACCAGGCAGTTTGGGCAGCTGGAGAAAATGTTCCTGCTTTTCTGTTGGGCTGAGGTTGGGGGGAAGGCAATTACCCTCTGAAGATGGATATTGGCAAACTTTGGCAGCTTTGGGATGACCCTCTTCCAAAATGGAAAAGTTACCCTAAGTGTCAGCATTGCCACAAGTGCTCTCCTGGGTCTTTCCTTGTCATTGGCTTGGTTATGGAAGTTTGCTTGGTTTTGTCTCTCTCCCATGAGCATCCATATGTATGAAAGAGATTTTATTAGTTTTCCTCCATCAAATGCAGAGTCGGATCCTGTGCATGTGGGTACCCTTTGCTTTCATAGCATGGTGACAAAAGCAAACATTTTGGCTGGTCAACAGAACTATCATATGGGTTTTAACTTTAATATTACTTTTAGGCTGTTTTCCCCACACTGCCTGTGGTGGGCTGTAATTTCTTCTTCCCTTTTCCCAGGAACACTGGAACTGCTCTGCCACTGATTTCACTGGTGTCATCTCTCTCCCGAAGGAAAAGGTATGGCTGATTCTCCTCTAGATGAGAGTCAACTCCCATCCCACTCCTGACTGTGCAAAGCTGTATGTGCTCACCCTGGGATTTTGGAGACTCTCCTCTGTGACCAGTTGCATTTCCATGGTGCTATCTGATATATTCCCAGATATAATATATATAATGGCCAGTCTTCGTGAGCGAAGATCCGGGGAAGGTCTTTCCACCTTCCAGCCTGCGCATTGGATTTTTTTAGGTGAGACACAGTGTGCGCGGAACTGAGCCCACCCTTTAATCCTAAGGTTCATCTGCCGGGGCCAAGCGAGCTTGGACGGTGGCAGTGAGGTCCTTAGGACGTAGATGGGTTGCCTTTAAGGCTAACGAGCTCCATCTGGCCCGGGGAGTGGCCCTGACTGGGAATCGAACCCGGGCCTCGGCAGTGACAGCGCTGCGCCCTTACCACTAGACCACCAGGGGCTCCCTATCTTCCCAGAACTGTGTTGCTTTTCCACCTGTGTTCCCACTGAGGCTCAGCTGAGGAAGGACAATGAGCTGTGGGACAGCATGCTGACCTGGAGTAGCCATATATCTGAGTTACAGGTCTCAGGGTCTCTTCTTTTTTTTATCAGCCAGAATCCTCTCGTTTCTCAAAAGTACTTAATAATGAAAAATTACTTTCGATTGCTTGAACATTACACTTTCTCAATTACTGTTTGACAAAAAGGTGGGTTCAGTGATGCCCACTGTAGTAGCTTGCAATACAATTTGAAAACTAGCTCTGTAATATACTTCTTCCTTGTCATTTTTATTTTGTTGCTCATTCTGAGTGTGCTGTTTTGTCCAAACACCACAGCTGAAGATTATGGGCATAGCAGTAGCAAAGCCTAACAATTATATCCTCTCTCCTGTGCCAGCCTGGAAGCTAATCCCTATGTCTCTTTGTTTCTCTTCCTTTGTTCCCTGGTAGAAAGGAAAATGTCCCTGGCCTTTCACCTTGGCTTTACATTTTAGAAGTTCTGCATGTTTTTCTGAAGATGGACAGAATTTTCCATAGGGGACAGACACCACATTATGTCTGCAGGGTGGCCCAAAACCCAGACCCGAGAGATAGAGGCTAAGATAGAGCTCTTTCCTTGGGCATAGGGCTGTCACTCGCTTTCAGGAACCCAATGCTGAAATTGCCAGTCTGACTCCTGAAATTGAATATGGATGAAGATTCCTCCTAGAAAAAAGGTGGCTGGAGAGAAAGCTCTTGCTGCCCATGGAGTGCCCAGGGTAGCCTACAACCTGCCACTGACACCCAAAGGTTAGAGGCTTTCTTTCCTTGGGGAAAGGGGAGTCCTTTGCTTTCATGATCCCAGTGCTGAAATAGCCAGTCCGAGTCCAAAAATTGAATGGGGACCAAATTTCCTCCCAGTCCAAAGGTGGCAGGCTCTATCCTGAGGCAGACACTGGATTAATATATTTCACATGAATTTAGAAGCACATGCAGAGAGGGAGAGCAGCTCAATGTTTAATTATGCAAATAGTCTTCCAGGCTTTAATATTAAACTGGAATAAACCTGTCCTGACAGCTGTACTGGGGACAGGCAGTGAGTGAGCTGCTGTGCTGGGGTGCTGGGTTAGCAGGGGGGACATGGTGAATTGGGTGCAGGGGGTCAGGGTCTGGCTGGCAGCTCCTGGCATCACTGCAAAACTGACCCAGGGGCCGAGCTACACTCAGCTCCCACTCACAAAGGCAGAGATGAAGTTTCTGGGTGAAAACTTGGTATAGCTGGGTCTGGCTATAGCAGAGCTTTGTACAGTGCTGTTACTTAGGGCTTTCTTGGTGTTAGTTCAGGCTCTGCTTGGCTCACCTGATGTGGATGTATGAAGACACTTGCCTCCAGTGCTCTGCTGACAGATGTGGCTGCAGTGACTTGCATGGTGAGGTACTGCACTCTGACAAGCCTCTGTTTGCTTGGGCTTTTTAATGACAAACTCATTTAATTGTGCTGGATTTGATGAGCTTGTGTGGGAATCCAACTACGAAATTTCCTCTTCGTGAGAGCTTCACCAGGAGAGTGGGAATTACCTCTCTTCCTTGCAGGGCTTCCCTGCAATTTGTGAGCACTGCCCATGGAGCCATGAAGCCTTCTGGAGGCTGCAGATATGGCTGCACAAGTGTTGTGGTGATGCAAGAAAACTGCACTCAGTTGCCAATTTTGACCTGCTTAAAAACCTTATTGCTCTTTACTCTTTAATATGGCACCTTTTCTGTTTTAATTCAAACCTTCATAGTGCCATTCACACCTCTATTCATTTTACACACCCACTTCAGCTTCCCTATGTTCCCCAAGTTGCTGTTGAGCCCCAGCAGGAAGGAGACTCAACAGTGTGTGCCTCCTGGCAGGGATGAGGCTATTTGACCATTTGGGTGTGTTCAAATCTGGAGGAAAGGTAAAAGCTTCACACCACAAAGAAGTTTTTAGGAAACACATGTATATGTTTTTCTATTTAATCTCTCCTTTTTCCCATCAGGGGGTGCTCCCAGTCCCTGGTCCAGTACAGTGGCAAAGCATATGGTTTGCCATGTGTGTTTCTCTTAAAGTGGTGGTGAAGCTTTGTGGGTGTCCCTTTGTCCCAGTTTAAATGAGACAAGGGTCTTTTGCTGAGGATGAATTAGGAGGAAAAGACCCAAACTTCTCTTTCCAAACAATTATAAATCCAAAATTAAGAGGCTCCGATTGAAGGAAAAACAAATTATGGAAAAGGAAAAATAACAGCCCTTTATTAAAAGGTATGTGTGTATTAACAGGAACACGAAAAAAAAAAAACCAAGTAAAATAACTAAGTAATACTCCTATACCCACCAATAATCCCCTTTAAGAACAAAACCGATAAACCGGCAAAAAGAAAATAGTTCAATTTCTTGCACCCTTTGGTGCTGTTCCAACCACAGTCAGCAGGGGGCGCCGTCGGGTCACTGGAGATGCAAAATTTGTAATGTCCCGTACCATTCACCAGGTGGCGCTGTTGGGTCACTGAAGGTGTAAAAAACTTGTAGTGTCCTATTATAGTCACCAGGTGACGCTGTTGGATCACTGAAGGAGTAGAACTTGTAATGTCCAGTGCCCGTCACCAGGTGGCGCTGTTGGATCCTTGGCTGCCACCGGGGGGAGGGGAAGGGGGGGGGGGAGGAACAACAGCAATAAAACAGAAAGTTCTCCCAATGGAAGAAAACTCACAAACTTCAGCTGATTAGGGTCCGTTGTAAGCAGGGCTTGCAGTCAGCCAGAGGTGAGCCAAGAGCAGCAGCCAGAAACTCCCCTCCGACAGGGAAAAAAAAACAAGGAGCCCGGCAGTGTCTGCAGCCCGCAGCAGCCTCTCACCCCGGCCGAGAGAGAGAGAGAGCGAGTCTCCTCCCCCCCAGCCTCCACCCCCTTCCAGTCACACATCAGCCAACTCCCCCCTTCGTTGTCAGGGCAACTAATCTCCATCATTAAGGGCTTCTTTTGTTCAACTAATTGGCCCATCACAGAGCACACACACACGGCAGGAGGAAAGGAAAGAAAAATTCCTTGCTAAAGAATACGAACTATGACACCCTTTCCTGTGCCCATTTTTGGGATTTTTTCTGCTTTTGGGTTGTTTTCACTCTTTTGTTTTTATACCCTGCTGGATCCACCTGTGGATGAGCAGAATTGCTCATCTGTGAGCTCTTCTGGGGGACGCGGTAGGGAGGGCACGTTTCTGATACCCTGCTTGCCCGGCGGTTGTGTTCAGCACGGCTCTTACCTTGCATTGTTAAGATAATGGAGGAGGAAGAGGAATATTGCCTTCTGCTGTGTTAGATTAGGTAATGATTTTCTAGCTCTCACAAGCTCTATCAGGTTTGTTTCGGTGCCCACACAGTGTCTTGATTTGCTATCAAAAGAAAGTCTTGAATTATGCAAAGACTAAGCTACGAGTAGCAGAGCTACTGCTGAGCATGGTTTTACACTGCCTCTGCTGAATATTCATGGTAATCAAAGATCACAACTTTGCTTGCTGGAGTTAGAATATTTTTTTAGTTGTTTGGACAATTCTAAACCTGCACACTATGTATTGATACAAATATCAAATAGCTCTGTTACCTCTCCTAAAGCAGTATTTCTTTATGCAGTGGACAGAGGAAATGAAAACACAAGTCATTATAGGATTTTGCGTACAAAACCAGGCACTTCAAAATGTTAATTTTTATTCTTTGTCTTTGGTCTTAATACAGTTCAAAGCCAGAAGATGAGTGAAGGCATTCCTGTACCCAAACTGAGATAATGGACTTAATTGCCATCTACCATGTTTATTATGAGAAGAGCTGTCATGAGGTGCATGGTGGAAAATAAAAATATTTGTTAGTGCAGGTTTGTAGAATTGTCTCATACTTACACACTTGCTCGGGGTGGGGGAGAGGCTTGTGTCTAGTTGAGAAGGGGATGGTTAGAAATGAAGCAGGGCCGGTATTTGCCTATCTGCTTTTATGATATGCCAAGGTACCTGCTTTTCCATTTGGGGTCTGCATGTTTTATGTGTAGGGTTTTACAGTAGGGAGAGAAGGTAATTGAAAACGTTTTTGGGCTGTGACAATGAGCTCTTCCCTTTAACAGAATCATGTTTTGCTGTTTTCCCTCTCAGCTTGCTGACAAGATGATAAAAGGTAGCGTGGTGTGTGTGCCTTGATAAAACAGGAGCTTTCCTTCCAAAGGTAGGTAGATAATTTAAAAATGCTCTGCTTGAGAATGAGAGGACAGGGTGCTGTAGCTCTAACATGTTGATATAGGGAGAGGGATTGATCTCTGAGCAGGGAGTGGTTTAGGGGCAGGCAGGATGTGACACTGGATTTCTGTTTAGCCTGAGGTGCAGGACAGTCTCAGAGGTGCCAGGGAAGTCACTGCTGAAATCACTGCTGCTGTCCCTGATGGGGGTGCCAAAGTTAGGGAGCAGCTGCAAAGGAAGGGGCTTGAAGGGGCCTCCAAGGACAGGAGGAGGTCACCTGTTAATTTAGGGGATTTTGATCTTTCTGGTGGTTTTGTACTAAGTAGTGGCATCCCAGCAAAGTATAGAGAGCAGCATTGGCAGTCAGTTCCCTTGCTGTTGTTGAGGAAGGGTGAGATGTGAAGAAGAATGAGGGATTACATTTCTTTTTGATGCTTGGTGGAGACTGAAAGCTTAGACTGCAACTCCACCTTATCAGCAGAGGAGGACAGAAGGTGAGGAAGGATATAGATGTTAGTGGTGCAAGCATATGGAGAAAGCAGAGAGGAGAGCAAGGGAGAAGGGATTAACAGATGGGAGGTAGAAATGCAGTGAGTGAGGCGGATGGGGAGGAAAAGCCTTTCTGCCAGACACATCCCTTTTTCTGTTCCCAGGAGAGGCTGTTCCCCGGCGAGGAGCTCGGGTACCTGCAGGTGGCAGCTGCAACACAGGAGATGGAGTTTGCCAGGCCTCTGCCAGCAAAATAAAGACCAGTGTGAATTCAAGGGGAGAAACCAGCCACATTTCTCAGGATGGGTCTGTCTGTGCTGCTGGCTGCCTGCTGTAAAAGGGCTTCCAGATCACAGACCTGCTGACAGACCAGGGGCTGTGGCTGTGAGGACTTTGTGGTGCTCCTCTGTCAGGGTTTAATAGGTGCCAGGAAGGAACCACCACTACACCCACATAATGTAGTTAAAACAGCTGAGGAAGAAGAGTATCAGGCACTGCTTCCCAGCTGACTCATGGCTGTAGCATGGAGAATGAGGCCTTGAGAACTATAAATGCTTACAGCAAAGACCCTGCAAGTTTTCACTGTTCAAACCTAAATCCTTCCAGCCAGCAACTGGGTGCAGCATAGCCCTGTTGATGGTTGCAGTGCTGGGCCCAGGCAATGAAACAGCCATGACTGCTTGGAAAAGCCCTTAGGAGAAAAAAGGTTAAAGACTCAAATAGGACAGTGGCAAGAGCTGTTAACTGAAAAATCAGCAAATGGTATGATGAGCGAAGGATGACCTGGCAAACCCTTTCTCTCATCCCACCATCATCTCTCTTTTTTCCTCTTTACTGCTCTGCTTTTATGTTCCCTTTGGGATCATGCAGACAACAGGCAATCAGGCAAGGCTTTGCAGGGAAGATTAGGAATAAGTGTTATATTTTGGGGTTTTGTGGGGGTTTTGGTAGCATAATAGAACAATGTCAGAGCATTTTTTTTCAAAACCAACCCAATCCTTGTTGCTGTGAATTACAGGGCATAAAAATAAAGTGGTCTGATTGCTGCACTTTATATATGATGCATTTGAATGCATTTAAACACATACTGACAGTGCAAACTCTGTCCATCTAGATTTGGGTTGAACCCCAGCACACCTTTTAGGCCACTTTAAGGCCACTTGATGGCATAGATTGAGTGTCAATGAATCTCTAACAGATGATCAGATCCCTGTGCCATCTGTACACCTTTAGGACTGAGGGCTCATAAACTCAGCTGCTGTACTTGGTTGTTCACATAACTTCATTTAGAGCACAGGTAAGGGCAAACACCTCTCTCCAGTCATCTCTCCTGCTTCAAGGAGCAGTAAATCAGGCAACTGTTGGCTTTGTAACTTGTGATGGTTAGAAATGCCACACGTGTTTCTGTATCCTGGAGAAGTTAACGGTAAAAGTCGCTCTGGTGCTTCCTGGTTTGAGAGGTGAGTTTGGGCAGACCTGCAGTCAGCTGCCTTACGTGTTCCTGTATGGCTCTGAGAGCAAATGTCAGAGAGAAGCAGAGCTCAGTTTTTCAGGTTTCTTGAAAGCTTTAAGTGTCTTCCAATATCCTGAATTTATAGCTGTTTGGAAAGGATGCAGCAGAGCAGAGCAAGCTGGGGAACTCCTGCTGGAGACAGAAATTTGCCTTCGAGTAGTAGGCACAACCTTTTGCTGCTGCTGCTGGCAAGGAGCTCACAGCCTCTATTATTTGATGGTTGAAAACATCTTACAGCTGTTTAAACTTAGAGCAGCTTGAGAGGAAAGCAGCAGAGTGGAACACACTGTTTGTACGGCTGGTGTGAGCTCGTGTGAACATGGGCTCTGTGCCCCTGAGGGATTTGTCATCTCTAGGGCTGCCCACCAATGCTTGGCTCATCCTAGCAACCCTGAGCTGCAGCACTGGGATTTGAGCAGTGAACGTGATCATAAAAACAACAGCTCTAAGTAGAGGACTTGGAAAATGCTTTTGGAAAATGAGGAAGCAGAAACACAATCAGAAATGATTTCCTCCAGAATAAAGACGTGCCAGGGAACTGTTCTTCCCTGAAATATTAGCCCTGAGGAACTCCTGCCGAGGGCTGAAGATGTAGCTGTCAAGTGAAATGAGCATGACTAAATCTGAGACAGTCTCCATGCTGCAGGTGTGTGTGCTTGTCCCTCAGGAGTCAGGACATGTCCATTGGGCACAACAGGTAACAGCCAACAGCTTATGTAAGTATGGAGTGGTGCCTAGGATGAGCTTAGCTAGAGCATCTTGGAAGCAAAAACATGCTCTGTAAGAACAGATCTTAACGGAGATTTTAATTCCTTGGACTCACCACAGTGGAAGTAGCTTTAGAGGAAGGACATAGGGGTTGCTTTTCTGTTGGGAACACAATTCTCTGTCAACACGTGGAGCAAAATGCGGGGTCTTGGCATTTCCTCATGTTCTTTATACCGGTCTGCTGCTTCAGAATGAAATTCTGCTCTGTTCAGCACTTAGGCTTTAAACTTTTGCAAACATACAGCAGTGCTTGAAAAAACCCAACACAACAAACAACAAAAAACTACGCAGTAACGTAGTTTTTCCAATTATGCTTTGAGAGCTGGCCAGCATGCATTTCTAGTGTTTTTGAGCTCTTTATGGATCAGAGGTCCCAGAGATGGATTTGATTTTAAATTAGGCTGAGGTGTTTTTTTACACATATGGCCTAAGAAACCTCAATTTAAAGCAAGTACAACACTGCAGCACCACAGTGAATTCATGAGGCCTGGAAGCACCTCCAGGGAGCATTGTTCTTCCACCATTCTCCTGTACAACAGACTCCTCTGATGAGGAGAGAAGTGTGGAAGCTTTTGCAGTAGCCTTGGTGCCTTCTCTGTGAGGAAAGGGGGTTCAGGGTGCTGGGAAAAGGTTCTTTAAGGGATGTCCAGTGCGTACTGCTTTTGCTGACTCTCGTGACTTTATTGGCATTCGATGCCAATGCCACAGCTCGTGGGGAAATCTGAGTAACCTGTGAGTGTCAGAGTATGAGCATCTCTTGGGCTCATGATCCTGTGGTAAAGGGGAAAGCCAGGAATGAGTCACAATTGCAAGTTAAAGAAGCAACATTGGGGGGGTTAGAGAGGGAAGAATACAATTCCCCAAAACATTTTTTGATGTTTAAGGACTTGATCTGAGACCACTGTTTTGATGACACTCTTGCTGATAAGTCCAAAATGAGATTTGTGTTTTCATTGAGAGTTTGACTTAGGTGCAGTTAGTATTCTGCTATAACTCTTAAATCAGTCCTCTCTTCTGGCCAGTTGTTCTCTGTTTTGTCTCTGCTACTGAGCTCATTTTCTTTTCTCAAATGTAGTATAAAATTTGTATGTACTTCCTCAAACTTTAAAGATTTAATAGTGTCTTGTGGAGTGCTGTTCAGCTGATATGTGCATGGCACAGAGGAATTAAAGGGTAAAAGTTCTTTTGGAGGTGCTGAAGGTTATAGTCCTGTTGAAAGATTCGTGAGAAATTCAGCTACACGTTTGTCAGAATCCATAAAACTTGCCAAGATTGCAAGTATGTGATGTCTGGGCTTTGGTGTTGACTAAGCACAGTGCAAATACTGGTGGGTACAAAAGCTGGAAACAAGAAGTTAGGTATAAGAAACACAAACCAAGCCAAAATCCAAGATGATGGAAGAGAAAGAAGTGTCCTGCCAAATATACCTCTTTAACTGTTCACTGACAGAAAAGACACCTTCCAGAAGAGATTGTCTTCCCAGATGCAACTATGAGAAGAAACCAAATTATTGAACCAAAAGCATTTGCATATTGTGGGCTTATAATGATGTATTAAGTATAAAATATACAAAAAGTTAGAATTGATACTGTATTTCCAGCTGATTGTAGATTGTCTCTCTTCCAAAGATATTGATGTTTACCTGCCGAGTCCTACAACACTTAAATATTATTTGCTCTTTTAAAATCAGATATTTGAATTGGAGGTAAAGGCTCAGAACCATGAGGATTTCACTGCTGGCAAACTCCACTGGTGCTGAAGCAGCCAACTGCTTTTTGGTCTGAGAGTGCAAGTAAAGGTACTCTGCGGTTATCAGAGATGGTTCAGACTGAGACATTGCCTGACTCTTCATCATCTCAGTGTTGTGCTGAGTATCAGCAGCAGGCAGGGAAGGGGTTTCTTGTGTCCCTGTCTGAGATGCAAAACTGTGATTTCTGCTCTCTACCCCACATACGTGCCTGTGCAGGTGGCTAGATGGAAGCTTTTCCCTCTGCAGAAATCTGGGATTTGCAGAGCATAGCATTTCCACAGCCTTGTTTTCAGGTTTAGGTAGGTCTGGCTTCATTTTTCAAGGGAGCCAAAAAGACCTTCCTGCTGGGGAAGGTTAACATTGCTGTAGTGTCGCTGATGTCCTGAGGTCAGTGATTGTACTCATGCTGAGTAAAGGACCCTTGAGTTGAAGATGTTCTGCTTTTTGCCCCTTCTGCCACCCCTCTGAAGAGCTGATAGAAGAAATGAGAAAGGGGTTTGGACCTGCTTCAGTGCAGTAATGGGTTACTGAGAAGCAGCAGTACCGGGGAGCATGACTGCAATTTTCTCCTGCATATTTGGCTGAAGATCATCAGTGTGCTTCTGTGAATGGGAACATCCTTGATTAAAATGACACGACTGTTGGTGCCATATTGCAGTGGTGTCTTGCAGTACTGGTAGCTCAAATCTATCTTTTCTTGTTAACCTAAAGTTTAAACTCTGAGAAGACTGTAGGAGTTTAAAAATCACCCCCTGCAACCTATGCAGACTTTGAGCTATGAGCCAGACAGAGAGAAGAACAAAGAAAATACATATTTGCTTTTCATTCATGCCTTTTTTTTAAATCCAGCTGGAAGAGCTCTGTACAGCTTTAAATGCTGTTGTATCTCATTTGTAGTTGAATCTAAGCTGATGGTAATAGATTAGGTGTCAGGTATCTTGTGAGAGCAACTAACTACCTGGCAATGACATATTATTAGCAGTAGTTTAAATGATTGCACTTGTTCCAGAACAAAAGGTGGAGTTCTATCTATTTTTAACTAGCATATCTGAACTATCTGATTGGAGCTTAGTGCTGGGGGGAGCCTTAAAAGAAATACAAGTTTTCTTCATGATGATCATTAGGGTGTGGTGGCTGAGGGAACATCACAGCATTTGGGGACCACGGTGGCCCCTGTGCCTAAGGATGGTGTGTGTGCACAGACAGGTTTTTCTGGGGTGTTCCTACAAATTCCCAGGATAGGGCTGCACCCAGGGCCAGGAACTGTAAGCACTGTTGCCTGAAGGTTTGCTGGGACCACAGTGCCCATGAGAGCAGGAGTAGAGGCACAGGGAGGAGGAACATTTAGCAGTATTTAGCAGGGGCTCTCACCAAACCAGATGATCCCTGGCTTCTCCAATAATTTGCAGGGGATCTGCTTCCACAGATGTCTCTGGCGTTGTCAGTGAGCCCCCTTGGAGCAGATTATGGGAAATAAAAGCCCATAATGATCAGGCTACAATGCTGTGTGGTTTTGATCTGGTGATTCAAAGGAGCTTTTCCCAGTTGTTCGTGCTAGAAAATTCTTGTATGTTTGGTTTTCTGTTTGCTTCCTTCCAGCTCCACTCCATGCTCAGGGAGCTTTTAAATTTTATGGAGATTATTGCTTTGGAAAACAGCAGGAGGTCCTGTGACATTTTGTGCCAGCCAGCCCTGCAACAGCTACTGAGCCTGGCTTGGGAGAGGCCAAGGAAGGTGTAAACAGGTGCTGTGGAAATCCAAGAGGGCAGGTCAGGTACACAGGAGGGATAGGGGGGCAATTTAAAGGATCCACAGAGGGATGTGCTTGACTGATGACTGTTCCCTTCCATCCCAGTGCTGTGAAGGACATCTGTGCCCAGGGTTTGCAGCAAGGGACAGTCATCCCCTCGTGTGTGGTGACCCCTTGTACAAACTCCTTTGCATGACTAACTTTGCACCGTTTTGAACCCTTTCCCTGTCTTCAGGGGAACCCCAAATAGTAAATGTTTTTGGCTTGGTTTCTTTTATTGTGTGGGGGCCCTCCATGGCAGCCCCATGTCCTTACAGTGTCTCTTGGCTAGGAGGACTGGAATTGTCTGACTGCAAGCAAGAAATGTGTTGACACACCAAGGTGGAAGTGACACTGTTACAGCTGGATGTCTCCCTCTTAGAAGCAAGAGAAGAGAATGAAAAAAAAAAGTTATAATTACAGACTGGTTTGTAGTTGTCAGGGAGTTTAAATTACCTGATATGTAAGAAGTGATGAGACAATGCTAATTGCACCCCACAGTGGTGTCTTTTAAAGTCAAAATGGAAGGATTTTTCCTTCAGAATTTCCCAGGAAGTTTTTAGTGATGCTAGGCTCCCACATGCAGAATGAGCTGAACACTGCTGCAGCATCCTGTTGACAGGGCTATTCCAAGCATTCAGCTTTAGGAATAGTCTATAGAAAGATGACCATGTCCTGGGCACCAGAACAAAGAAAATGTTTGAGTGGCAAGTCCTCCTTGCTCCCCAGACCAATAATTCTTGATAGCACTTTGGCTCATGCTCAAAAATGTTGAATCTGTTTCCCCTAAGTTTGAAAGACAGAAGAAAAGTTGGAAAATAAACATGGAAAAACACCTGGTTTGCAGGAAACTTGTTATGGGAAAAAAAGTTATCGAAAGGAGCCTGGTGATGTCTTTTTTTGCCTATTGCTGTTTATATTAGGGGACCTAATTTGTAGGATTTTCTTAAAAATGCTTTCATGTGCAAAATGTAGAACTTACTTATAAATCAAAACTCAAGACAACATTAAGGATGGAAATTTTTATTCCAAATTTGGAGAAATGTCATCCAATTTAGGGCTTGGCAGAGAGGACTGAAACACCACTGGAGTCAGGGTGCTACTTGTTTCCAATAAACATTTTTTTAGACCATTGCTTATTTCAATCTTACTTTCCTTACCATAGTTTTTTACAGGCATTCATCTGCCTCTTGCAATGTTTAATATTCACATGCTGGAAGAGTAATTTAAATAGGTAATAGATGCAGAGTATAACCCTTAAATCCTGTTCTTAACAATGCAAACTGTTGGATGGCAGCAACTGCAAATATATGCCTGGCTTTGCAGGATGCCAACTCGTTGGCTTGGGACACAGAACTCACCTTAAGTGACAATAAACATTTTACATTTAGATGTTCATTGTTCAGCCAGATGAACAAAAAGAACTGCAGCATTTAATTTTTTGTTTTCCTTTTTGTTTTATGTAGAGGTCTTATGCAGACTGACGGCAGTCCTGGAGAAGAGATGCAGCCTCGCTCCAGCGGGATACCCATGCAGAGTTTGATCAGGAGCGACAGCTGTGGAGCAGAGCTGTGTGCAGCACCTCTGAGACCTGTGCCCTTGCTGGTGCTCACACTTGCATGGAGGAGGAGGTGAGCAGGATACAGAGCAACAACAGTGATAGCACTTGGAACTTCTGGAAGAAATGCAAGCGTTTGTTTATAAGAAGTTATTTCTGCCTATGTTTTTCTTCATTCCTGCCTTTTCTGCTCCTTCTGATAAGCAGTGTGGTTATGTTGGCAGAAATGGGTTAAATAAGAAGGCTTTTCTGTGAGGAGGAAAAACTGGAAGTGTCTTGGACCCATATTTTGTAGTTAAATGGATTATAGCTGTCAAAACGTGCTGTAGCAAGAGGATGAGCAAGGCTGGGTCCCAAACTGAAGAAACTGTGGGTGATTTAGGAAATCTGGAGGGTTTTTTGCTTGTTTGAGGTGTGTCTGGTTTTTAAGTGCTTCTAAAGAGCTGGATATCTCATAGTGTAATGTCAGATTGTTTCGGAGTCAAAAAGAAATGCTGAATTGGTGCAGGAGGGGTGTGTGGAGTTTGTTGTATCTGTGGGCACTCCGGGAGGTGTAGTGATGTGGGCAGTGGGATGGGGATGTTCCCAGAGCTGCAGTGATGTTGGCAGTGGGGTGGACGCTCTCCTGTGTCTACCACCCCAGGCTGTTTGTGTGTGTTTCTGTGCTCGTATGGGAGCTGCCTTTATCTGAACAGCTGAACAGGACCTCAGTAACACCTTCCTTCTCATGTTGTTTTGATGTTACCATAGTTTGTCTCCCATTATTAGTTAATGGATTGACTCTCCTCCAAAGCAGGTCACTGCTTTTCACAAGTACTGAACTGAAAATGGGGACCGAATCCTCCATACAACAATATTTTGTGCTGGAAAGTCATGGAATGTTTCATGCACCTACTTTGGTGTTCCTCAATTAGGGGAGGACTTCATGCGTGCTGTACTGTGGAAAATGAGTGTGCATTTATTTCTCTATTGAACTGCTTTTGGTGTGAGTGAGCTTTGTTGATATTGTATCACAAATTTCTCTGTCTTGCCTCAGAAATCTTCCCCAAAAGAGTAGACAACTCTTTCTAAAGATCCTCCAGACCAGACACATCCTGGACAGCTGAGCTGACCTAGGAAGTGGTTGTAGCCTCAGATGTAGTTGCCACTACAGTCACAATAACTCAGATGTCTTGTTAAATTCTCCATCTCCCTGAATTGCTGACCTCACTTCTAAGCTTTTTGTGAGTGGAACTTCTGAGTCCCTGATGTGAGAAGAGCCTCATCAGCTTCTAGCTATATTTTTGGCAAATTCCATCAAAATTTCTGACTAAACTTCACAGCTTCCAGCTGCCTTCTTGGCAGTAGCTTTAGGGAGCTGAGCCAGCACTAGTGCCAACCTCCCTCAAGGTCCACACCTGCCCTCGGGCTGTGATGGTTGGTGTGATGCTGGAGGTGCCTCTGCTGCAGAAAAGGAACCTCCTTACAAACCAAAACCAAGGCCCAAGTCAGCTGGCAATGCTCAGCTCCTGCTGCTGTAAATAAGCTCAAGCCTTCTGAAGGCTGGCCCTGAAGTGACAGCCTTTCTATTGCCAGAGGGACATGAGAGTCAATAGTAAAGACTAACAGAAGTCCAGAGTAAAGATTTCATCCTTGGGGAGACCCTGAACACCACCCTGTGTGAGGAGTACCTGCTCTAGCCTGAAGTTATTGAAGAGAGCAAATGTGTTAGTGAGCATTTAGAGGGGAACAGTTCTCTGATATATATTGATTGTGTGAGCTGAAGCCAAGAAGTAATGAATGCTTATCTGGGAAGTACAGCAGAAAATTAAACTTAAAGGGGATTTGGGAATGCCTGCTGGAAGAAAAAGGTTCAGTTTTATCTATTCAATTTTCTGAAGATAAATGCACCCACACTCTGTATTCCTTGATCTCTTATGCTCTTTTTCATTTCTACTAATTGTGAAAACTGAAAAACAGAAACTAGTTTGCTATCCTTGTTTAACCAAAAGGACTTCCCAGAGGAAAGAAATGTTAAGAAAGGTCTACTGTGCAAAACCAGTAGGATTTCTTGCAAACTAGGATGGGGTTTTTCAGGCATAGCATAGGTGTGGCCATTTCACCCTTGTAGGTGGGAACAGAGGGCTGGGATTTACCTAAACTCAGAGTTGAACCAGGAGAGCTGGATTTGTCTCTGCCAGGAAAAAAAATTTGTAATTGAGTCAATGGATACAGTGTGAAATAACAAAGGGAAGATGGAAAGCACAGCCATGGTTTGTGCTAACGTTATGTGGAAGGAAGAAGAAAAGCAAGCTGAGGTAAACACCTATCAGGTAATGGAAGTACCCAGTCATGATCTTCCTGTTTGCAGTGGGATAAACTGCAGCTCCTCAGGGCAAACACATGTGTCAGAAGCCCCTGGGAGAGATGAGATCACCCAAAGTTTTGGTACCACACCAGAGCAGCCCCAGTATATTGAAATAAGGGGTTCTCACGTTTCCCTTCTGTCAGTCCAGAGCTAAACAGAAACTGCAAACCCAAGTGATGAAGTGAATCAGATGCAGCAGTGCACGTTTGGCTGCTTATTGCTGACAACTGGACCTGGCAAAGGCTGAAATGGTTTCATGGGTGTCAGCAGGCTGCTGCATTCCTACAGTGTTTACAGTTAATGAGATTATTGGATTGTTGTGTGATGTATTAAAAAACCTAATACTGTATCTACAATACCGAGATGTCTGGGCAAGTCAGATGTGGACAGATAAGATCAGAGTGAACGTATGGGACACATATATGGGGCTGTATATTTCAGAGATTTTGTCCATTTACTATTTGCTTGCAGCAAATAGAGATGATTTATTACAGAGTCCAAAAATGCCATTAGTATGCTACATTTGAAATGCATACCCTAATCTTATTTACCATTGTCCTGTGCAAGGAATTTTAATTATTCTCTAAGATTTGAGGGAAAAATACAGGCAGGGGGAAAAAAAAAAAAGAATGATGCTACAGTAAACTGACTTTCTCACACATAAACTTTCAGAAGTAACAAAAGGGAAAATGTGAAAATGTGCAAGCAGCATTCATTTTTTACTGCATTACCTTGTGGAAGCAGTATACAAGAGCTATTAATATTTTATTACAGAGATCTGTAGCTGTGTTTGCAGTTGACTGATCTGATTGTATGGTAAGAATTAAGTTGACAAACGAGCATTTCTCAAGTGCTGTTCTGGCTTTTTCTTTTCTTTGTTTTCATGGCCAGTTGTTAAGCTGTGTCACCCCAGCCACGATGTTGTTAGGCAGAGTTTTCCTTTTCATACCACGCCCTTCTAGGCATGTGATGAGGTGCTTGGAACAGAGGGAAACCTGCAACCAGGCACAGATGACCCTCTCTGCTCCACCACTGGCACCCTTCTCAGAAGAGATGACATTTTATGTACTCTCACTGAATACACTGTGGCTTGGTTGCTGTGGGCTTTGTTGGATTTCTTGGTTTTGTTGGGGGTTCACTGGTTTGGTTTGCTTTGTTGTTGGGTTTTTTGCTCTTCTCTTGGTTGCTTGTCTTTTTTGTAGTAATGCTCCGTAGGCCTGATCCAGCTGAAAATTCCCCACAACAAAAAGTCTGCTTTTTGTCATCTTTTACAGAGGATGAGCTGTAACCAAAAGATACTGATCCTTGGGTCCAGTTCAGTATTTGCTCACTGCTCATGTCCTGCCACAGAACAGCGGGAGGGTGGGACCTGGAGCTGGCTCTGGGGCAGCCTGGGGACAGAGGTGCTCCGCTGTGTGGGACATCCTTGGGCTCTGATCTGGCTCTGTGATCCTGCATATAGAGAGCAGGTTTCTGTGTTTGTTTTGTTGGTTTTTGTTCTAAAATGATGTGCTCTTAGGATAGATAAACAGATAAATTCACATGAGTAGCCATGTCCAAGCCAGTGAGAGCAAGAGCTCTACTGGTGAGACTAGAGCTGATGTGTGCTGAGAGCAACCATGGTGATGCAGTTAGAAAATTTTATTGTTAACTGAGTGCACCATATACACTTTCCCATTTTTATTATCTTAATAATTTTAAGTGTTTTGAGCCATCTTCTATGCAAAAATTTCCCTGAACAAGCCTTTAATCCTTTTCACTGCTGCCTTCTTGAATCTTTATACAGGAAGAACCACAGTACCTCTTTTTTTTTTTTTTTTTTAAAGCATTCAGTTCCAAGTCCTTGGGATACACTTAATTCTCTGATTCTCTGTCTCTGCTTTTCCAAAGAAAGGATGAGAGCACTAGATGGCTTGTTTGAAAAACAGCAGCTGACAACTGCGCTTAGTTTAGATGGCGTTAAACTATTGTTCCTCATTTATCTGAGTCTGTCAAAGATGCATCTGATATGGAAGATCTAATTCTGGTACAATCCTCTTCTTGTAAGGTTGAGTCTGTGCTGATGCAGAGGCTTTGTCACACACATAAGTTACTCTGATAATAAGAGAAGAAAGTTACTTTGAAAGAAATGCCGCATGTCCGTGCTTATAAATACTTGTATTAAATGAAGTGTGATTGTTATAAGTTTCAAATTCCATTTAAAATATCCCAGCTCAGCAAAACCTGATATCAGTAGCCAGATAAATGCCTTCTAACTGGCCCAGCTGAGGGCAGAGGGGACCCCTTTCATGAATGCAGGTGTCAGATGCTCTTGTGTTTGCCTTAGAACCCATTTCCTTGGCTATAGCCTCGCAGAGGAGAGAAAATATAGGGTCTGAGAAAACCAGCAGCAACCCATAGTGCTCACTGTGACCTTGTAAAGCAATTTAGGCCCATATGTGTGAAAAATTTCAACAGCAACTACACACACATAGGTGCCTTGGGGCTGCAATAGTCCCATGCCTCCTTTTTCCATCTCTAAAATGAGTTAAGTGGTACTTCCTTACCTGTATTTCCACCCTTTCTGGTGTAGGCAGGTTAAAAACATTAGAAGTTGTGAAGTGCCTGAATGCCAAGAAACGTGACCTCTCTCTGTATCACTGATGCATTTCTAATGCCATGGTTTCAGTTAGTGGGAGTTCTTGTCACGTCCCTGTTGGATCTCGGGCTCCTCACAGAAGGCAGTGGTTCAAATTCCTGTGATGTGATGTAAAGCAGCCAAACACCACTGCTGTACTGAGGCAGAACAAGGGCAACTGCTGGTGATGCTACAAGGACACTGAGGGCAACTTGTTGCTGACATCTAATCTAGTGCTGTGACACTGCTTTCCTCCAGGCTGTATGGAATGATGGGGGAAAACAGCCTGTGGCTGTCCACTTAGTCACCGTTACAGAAAGGCTGCTTTCTTTTATTTTGCTTTCACATTTTGCAATGGATATTTCACTGCTCACTGCAGGAAATAATCAAAGGTGTATACACGAGAGTCTGTGTTAATAACTGGGTAGGAGATTGGTTTCTATGGGCTTTGGATCTCTCTAGGAGTAACCTGGAGCATCCAGGGCAGGCAGGGAGATAGCTTAATGTTGTCAGTAGAGCCTGGAGGCACGTTCCTGCAATCCCATGGGAGTGTCAGCTCACTGCTGGCAGCAGGATGGGGCATCCCTGTTCATTCGCTTCATCCCCCGTCCTTGCAAACACCACAGCTGAGGTGTGTGACTCAGGTTACATGGGCTCAGAGCCGTGGTGTGTGCAGTACCCTGGCTTCATTTCTTTTTTTTGCACGTTGCAGCAATATATTGTGCAAGTGAGTTACCAAAATATCCTGGAGCCCACCCACAACTCCAGCTGAGAATGGATTATTTTCATCAATTCTCTTTTCTTTTTTTTTCATCCCACTAAGTCTACTCCTCCACAGGTTAGCAAAGCAGGGATGTACTTTCCTCCCCTGGCACAGTGCAGCATGGCTCAGGAATATAGAACCAATTTGTCTGTGTGACAATATGAAAACTCGATAGAATTACAAAAATAGGTATTTTTTTTTCCTGTGCAAGTGTGTATTATGCTCTTCTCATCTGGATAAATACACACAGCTCACGTAAATGGCCCTCAGCATAAAGTGAAAGTGAGAGTTGGTTCCTTTAGGCATGGAATTATTCATTTTTAACTTGGTATTGGTGCATCAAATTGCATGCAGTTTAAGGGTTGATAAGTTATTTGTGTTTTTCCTTTAGATTGTAAATGAAACAATTTTCAGACACTATTAACTCCTTTAAAAAACAATTCTCTCTGAATTTTGTGCTTTTGCAGCATGCCAGAACATTTCTTCTCAAAACAGACACCATGTAATTCTTGCTTATGGAAATGGAATGACATATTGGGAAGCTATAATAACAATTGCACAATATAAACACCAAGGCAGGACTCAATATTTTTCTAGTCTCTCCTCACCTACCAGTGATGGTTTCAACCCTTCCCCTTAGGAGGACAAATCATGGTGACAGTGTGACACAATTCCTTTGTGGGACTGCTACAGAGAAAGAAATTATCACCTGATGGAGGGGCTCCAGAACTTCTCTGAATCCCAAGACAGTCTAGGCTTAGGTTTTGTTCAGTTACCTCTCTTTCTCCTCAGCCACCCTCAATCCATATTGTACTTGTGCATGAATTACATCCAGTTTTCAAAAATATTGACTGCTACAGAACAGCCCTAGTTAGTAAGCAGAACCACCAGAGCAGAGAGAACTGGGATTTTTGCCCTCCTCTGTAGTGTTGATAAGTTATTGATTCGATTTCCATCTGTATAAGGTGATTTTCTGTGGGTGTTTTTCATGCATCAGGTCTGAGCTCAGGTCCTGAGGCCAATAATTTTCTTCTTTGCTGTCTGTCAGTGTCAGTAGCCACAAGGATACCGTTTTTGGGGCAGCTGCTCACAGGGGCCCTTGTGGCAGGTGTGAGGGGGCCGTGCTGTAGGTCCTAGGCTGCTTCCTTCCCTCTGCTCCTGTGCTTACAGCTGCAGAGGCCATTTGCTTCCTGCAAATGCCATCCAAACTTCTTTGCAGGATGGCTGCAAATAATTTGGGTTTGAGTCTTTTTTAATGGTCCTTTGGTTTGCCCAGTGTGTAATTTCCTTCACTGGCAGGGTACCTCATTCCCATGTATTGCTCCTCCTGTTGTGACTTCTCAGAACTTGACCCAGAGCAAGAATATTTATTCTCCTCTTGACATCTGTTCGGATTCTATGAAGCAGAGCTTGCTGCTCATCCTGAGAGCAGCGCAGGGGAAGACTTGCCACAGAGATCCCTTGATGTGATGCAAAGCTGGCAGAGCCAAGTGTCCTTTCCTGCTTGCCACTGCTGCTGGCACTGCAAAAAGATGAATCCCTTTGTGCTCCCACATGGATTGTCACCAGGCAAAAGTCCTTTTCCTATTTTGCACTTGTGGAAAGATCCAAATTCAGGAAGACTCCACACAGGGCATGCAAAGGCAGGGCAGACCTTCCTATATCCACTGAAAGATGGAACTGCCAACTATCCTAAGCAGAAGAGATGGACTTCTGCATCACCTGTTGGGAAAGTTGTTACCTGCAAAGGTTTTAACACTAATACACATCAGGGCTGTAAGTTCCTCTGTGGTGTATGGATAACACCTGGGAGGTATCACTGCAATAAATATGGAAGTGCAGCATAGTCCTTGGCCTGTCTGCTGAGCTGCTGAATTTTTAGTGCCGCAACCGGCAGTGATAGCAAAAATAGTGGGTTTGTGCTACTGAAAGTGACAGTGATTTTCTCATACCCTGGATTTACTAAAAACCTGACACTTCCTTCACTGATGTAGTTAATATTTTCTCAATCCACAGCAATGTTCAGAATCTAGCTCCTCTAAATTAGAAACTGGACTGTCTCAGCAGCAAGTTCTGCTAGGCAGCCACCCAGTTGACCTAAACCATTTTTACATGGTGATTTAGGGGCAAAAGGCACTTCTGTGTACTTTGCTGTATCCTGAATCATCTGTGCTTGTTCTCCTCATAGTTGAACTATGTCATTTGAGTAGAAGTACTATAGCTGAAGCATTTACACTCGGCTGCAAAAGCCCTTGGAATATTCGTACAAGAAAAGGTTCCATTATAGGAAGACTGAGCACAAATTATTACCAGTCTGGAGCTGACATGGAGATTTGGCACTCCATCTGGAGTGCTCCCTTTCAAGAGGTATTTCTATAAATTCTGCCCTGTTCCTGATGCACAGACAGTCTCTGTTGTCAGTCTCAAACCATAGGCTTGTCAGGCTTGATAAAGGCCAAGGAATATATACGGTGTGCGTTGGCTGATTGCACATTGTCTGGAGCTGTATAATTTTTCCCACACTGTTATTGCTTTCAGGTGATTTATTTGTGCAATTTCTTGGGGCAAGTCATCTGCAGGTTTCAAAATGCATAGTGTTATGATCTTGGGGATTTATTCTCACTGTGTAAATGGGGACTCAGTGTCATCTATGAAGCTGCACTAAGATAGTATGGAAAAGTAATCAAGACCACTTTTAGAACAAGGACTTCAGCAGAATGACTGGAGGTTTATTTTAACGTGCCTAGTGTATAAAATGGGACTGGAGAGAGGTTGATAGTCTATCTAAGAAGAGGTACTGCCTTTGGATAAAAATTATTGAACATAAGGGGCAATGAACAGAGGTGCAGTGTGTAGAATTTACCATATCACTTGAAAATAGATGTCTTGTTTTCATGCTAAGTACTGTCTTTTTCATCTTCTACAGGAAATACTTCAACTCTCATGAAAATAAGTAGGGAGGGTAATCACAGTTTCTTACTCATTTTTACCCTCAGAGGAAGGAGATCAACTTTCCTTTGAAGAGTATTTGTACAGTAATTGGAACAGGGTAATTACTATGCAAACAATACCTACTTTTCTCATAGATTCAGGAAATTTATGATCTCATTATTTGTTTGCTTGTTTGTTTCCCACTGCCTGCAAATCACTGGCTGGATAAAGATTAGCCTGGTGAACCCTTTGATAGTTTGGACAATACATTTCATAGGCAGAGTGGTGAAGTCCTGGCTGCAGGAAAGGCTGGACAGTTTAAGATGCCAGCTTGTTGTTCTCTGATAATTTGTTATTCCTTGGTTGGGAGAAATAAGCACCTTCCTGGCTGATGTGAAGGAACAGGTCACGTGGTTCAAGCTCTTCAGCTGGCTGGAAGAAACCTTAAGGAATTTACTGTATTAATCAGTTTTTTCTTTATGCTGAAATTGCATGTGCTGTTGTAGAAATCTTTCCTTTGTGACTTCTTGTACAGCTTTTGGACAAACCCCCTAAATTCAATAGGCTTCTCCCCAGGCTGTGGGATGGAAATCACTTCTAGATGTAAAAAACCTCAATGCCTAGTGTGGAGAACAAAATTCCTTTCTATTTGCAGGGCATGTATAGAGGGAAAGACAGTGAAATTACCAGAATAGCATGGATATATTAGAAAAGCTTAGTTTTTTTCAGTCCATAGCCCAGGAACGTGGTGCTGTGATGTGAGGAAGCAACTGCTTGTAGTTTTACCAAATGGTGGTTTGAGTTTTGTTTCTCCCTAGGCCAGCTTCGAGCTCTGCCCTTGAACTGCCCACAAGGCTGTTGTGGGGGGCAGCTCCTGTCTCCATGCTGGCTCCTTCTGAGGGACAAACTCCACATCCAACCTGCTGGAGCTGTGGCAGATGGCCTTCCCTCACTGCTCCCTTTCTTTTGAGATGGACGGCCTTGCTGGAGTGCTTGTTTTCCAGCTGACACAGCATGTTTTATTTACTGCAGGAAGCAGAAATATCTGCGTCCCTTTTGGTCTAACTAGCTCAAATCGTGCTCCCCCCTGCTTTTGTTTTATTGGTTTGTTGATCATGAAAGCACAACCTCCTACTGTTTTGTCTTTGTTGCTCTATAAATTACTGAATATTGCCACGTTTCATGAATTTACAGCCAGGCAGTTGTTGAGGTTGTAGCAAGCAGGTGTTTTGTGCTTTTATATCCTTTACTTTTAGTGTAAAGATTGTATTTTCTGCTGATTGTAAAAAATGACAGAGATTCTTTGGATCCTGAATATGTGACTGTTTTGATCCAGGCAGTGAATTCAAATGGGAATATTCTACTTATAAAGGAATTAATGCCAGAGTACCAGCACTGGAACCCAGTTTGGGGTCATGATAAAACTGCAGAAACTGCTCCTAAGAGAGTTCTGACACTGTCAAGTAGCCGAAAATAAACCAAGTTCAAATAACTAACATTTAGGCTTATTTACATAAGCCTACTTCTCTTTATCAGATCTGACACTATCTTTTTCAGTCCTCCATGTTTCTGAGATGCTATAAAAAATTAGATGAACAGAAGAAATAGCTTTGTAAAACTCGAGGATGTGAATATCCTTTAGTTTTGTATTATTATCTGCACAAGACTTTTCTGCTCCTTAATGTCTCCACAGATACTTTCTCAGCTGAGACTCCCTCACTAACCCCCAGGAAAGACTGAGGCCTTGAACTCCACTGTCCAGAGCAACCCAGAAGTCTTTACACAATGGGGAAAATGCACTGCTCTCCATAAGTATCTTAGTGTTGAGCATGTGCTTGTGAGTTCAGCTTGGATATGGAGTGTCCTACAGCTCTGTACCTCTGTGTATTCTCCGACCCTCTCTGTTTTCTGTACTTGATACCCCCCTCAGTTTCCCCAAGGTGAGTAATTGCTTTCCCTTACACATTCCCAAGTGTGCTGATCCCCAACTCAGCTTGTCTGTAGTGAATCAGTGTTTGTGGGAGACAAAGCAAATGCCATCCTCTATGACGTGTATGCTAGAGAGGGAGA
The DNA here is from genome assembly GCF_022539395.1 of Myiozetetes cayanensis. Classification (NCBI taxonomy): domain Eukaryota; kingdom Metazoa; phylum Chordata; class Aves; order Passeriformes; family Tyrannidae; genus Myiozetetes; species Myiozetetes cayanensis. The sequence continues at coordinate 31,500,260 of NW_026086605.1, forward strand.
AAGAATCAAGATCTGCCTGTTTGTATTACTCTGCATTAACTGATACCAGAACCTTCTTGACCAGCTCAAGTCTCACCTCAAATAGGGAATGGACAGCTTATAAACTGTCTGCATTAAACTTATTTGCTGGTGACTTGGTCCTTCCCCAGGGACTTAGTTTGGTCCTTGATGACAACAGACAGTTGCAGAGAACTCAACATCTTCCTTCATCGAGTTGCCAAGTTTCTACCTGCACCATCAGAAACCTCCCTCTTCTTTACTTCAGCAACTCTAAGATTACTTTTCGAGTGACTAAAAAACCCACTTTAGCACATTTTATATGCTCCCCAGTCCTTCAGGCTTCTCCCTTAGCAATTCCTTACAAACCCTTTTTCTTAAAAAGTATAATTTTGCAGGCTCCTTCACAGAAAATGTGATCTCACTGTAATCTCCTATACCTTAAAATAAACCAGCCACCCTTGAGTCCATTTCCCTCACCATCCTTTCATCTTTCATCCTAAAGCTTAATGAACTGCTTTCTGCTGTTTTAATGTAGGCACTTTCCAGTTCACCCTTATTTCTGGACTGAAACACCTTCAGAAGTGTCAGACCTTTACTGGAGACATAACTACATTTACTTTTTTTCCTGTAATGTACTACCTCTGGAAGTCTCTTATATGGACTTGGATTCAGGGACCTTTATACACCTAACAAATGCAAGCTAAGGTTGTAGAATTTTGGACAATTTTTTGTGGAAATTCTATTAACAAAATTCAGTCTTTTACTGTTTCCTAGTGACCTAAAGGTCACTTTCTCTCTTTTTTTCTTTTCCAGGCACCAAAGACAAGATCACCCAATGTCTTTGCCACGGCCCAGCCTGCAAATGTGAGTGTTGTTTCAGTGTGTCCCTCATCCTCACATCCGAATTCCAGGGCAGCAGTACTTTGGTGTTCTGTTCTGTGCAGCAGAATCTCCGTGTCTGCACAACTGAAATTCTGTCCCAGCTTTCAGCCCCTCATGGCTGGAGTTACCTAGGAGGATACTCACACTCCATTTCTATTTGTTCAAAATGCTGCTAGTGATACTCATTTCTTGCTTTGTAATTTAATCACCTCATCACTCTTGCATCTCTTCATTGACTTGCTTTCATCCCCTCTATCCACTGTCATTCTGCATTTTTAAGATCCTTCCAGGCCTACCCAGCGAGGCTGTGAAGCTGTTAACTCTTGTTTCTGCCCTGAGGATGGTGCCAGTCCTCCTCATCCTCCTGCTTCACCTTTTCTTATGTTACTTGCCAGGGATGAGCAGAGTTCCTTGTAACTCCAGCAAGGCTCCATGGGGTGCCTCCTAGGCTAGCCTGGAAATTCCCATAGCAGCAATGCCTGTGTGCCAGTAGGCACCCAGTGTGTCACCTTGCCCTGGCTTGTGTCTGTGCTGATGTCCTCTAGGATGCGGCATTTGAGGGGACAGAGCTTGGCTTGCATTCATCACCCCAAAATGAAGTCCTGGTAGCAATGTACTGCTATAATATGACCAACACAGCTTCCTTGGGAAGATTCTGGGTTATCTGTATCACATCAGCTCCTCCTATACAAATTGTTGAGGCTGAAAGTATCTACATTTTATAAATGTAATTCTATCAATCAAATTGTTTTCCCAGATCACACTTTCCTTTTATTGCTCTTTGTTATTTGGGGGCATATGGTGACTTTCCGTAAAATGTTGCCTTAATTGCCTTCTGGATATACCCTATAAATCTTGACAAATGCTTTTAAAAGTGAAAACCAAGGCATATTTTTCTTCTATCAGAGCTTGCTCAACAAACCGTTTGTACCTTTTCCGTGGGGCCTTGCAAAATGCTGTTATGTCAAGAAGAATAATGCTATTTAATTTATGAACCATTAATATTTATTGCACATGCAATCGCTGGCATTTTGTGTGAGAGAGCTGGACAGCAGCTATTAAAATTGGAAAGAGGTTATATATTAACCAGGACTACCCAGATAATTCATATGGGATAATTTTTGATTAATTTATTTCTTTCTGTTGACAAATTTTCCAGTAGTGGCCAACAAGGTGGATTTTTTAAACTTACTTGCTAGCTCATAATGAATTGCTCAGTAATTACTACAAATAATTCAGCTTCTTTATTATTAGGGTTTTATAAGTGTGTCGAAGAAGACTTACTTGTCTTGGTACACAATTAAGGAGTTGGATCTCAGGCTCACTTCTGAGTTGAGATCTGATGTTTCCCACAAAGATCAGGACTGAGGGCTCCTCACACTGTGTTTTGTATAGGGGCATCCAGAGACCCCAGTGTATGATGCTGCTGCCCCAAACCACACCCCCGATTCCAGAGTGGAAGGAATTGGCAGAACCTTGTACCAGTGCTTAGCTCTACAGTGAATCCCCCTGCAAACTGTGCTGGAATACTGGCCCAAGAGACGGCTCTGGTGCCACAGTATCATCTTTTGAAAAGAACATGATTAATTTTGGGGTATAAGTTAGATAGATCTGCAGGTATTTGTAGAACAGGTTGCCTGAAAATTACTTGTAACAAGGTTTTAAAATTCAGGATATGTTGGTTTCTCCTGATACAAGTCTGCTCTTCTCAGTTCCTGATGGGGATTAATGTTATTTTCTTGAAACGGGCTCTGGTTACAATGCAAGTTTTATTTCCCTAAGTATTCTATGTGACTCACTTTAGAATTAGCTCCTTCAGAGAAGGTTCCAGATGATAGATTATTTTGGGAGATGCTCACAGAAACATGTGAGTATGACTGATAGCCATCAACATGGAACAGGTGGGAATTCTGAACAGTTTGATTAATATTTTGGGGGTAGGTTTATTATTTTTTTTAAATATTATGATACTTGCACCTGTAACAGAGTTGAGTCTTTGATTGTATCACTGAAGAGATTGATAGAGGAATATGATGCCTAACACACCGATACAAATACAAATTTGATTCCCATACAAATTGGAAACCTGGAAAGCAGCAATATTGCAGCCCATTAAGAGACACAGTTAGCAGTGCCCTAGTCAGAACTGAAGTGATGCAGTGATACAATTCTGCCTGATACTGATGTAAGAACATAGAGATAATAGAAACTTTCACTACATGCCTGTGTTGTGCAAAGGGATTAATTTTGATTGGATCTGGGGTATTATTTTGATGAATTATTCCCAGTAAGATATTCACAGAACAAGAGGGACTTCAAGACTGGTGAAGCACAACAATCCTATTAGCTGGTTTGAGAAGATCTGAATTAGCTTTGTCTTCTAAATGCAGTCACTGGAGTCTGGGAGGGTGGGAATGGCTGCTCAGGCTGTGTCCAGATGGCGAGGCAGGAAGCAGAACTGTTGGGAAGAGGGCAGGCTGCCCAAAGGACTGTCCTCTGGTTCCTCAGTGCCTGTGTCCCGTTAGGCTCAGGTCTTGCATGTGGGAAACCTGGTGCAAATGTCTCAATATGTGTAGGGGAAGCTGGTAGGTATAAGCAAGGGAGCAGATTTAGCTGTTTCCCACACTCCAGACCTGCAATCTTGCAAAAACTCTTCTTAAATGCATTGCAACGTTTGCCTGAATGAGGGGAGCCAGAAAGTGTCTCTTGCAGTTTTTGTTGCAGTGCACTGGGGCTGGAAAAGATTCAGGGAAAACCTGGAAGTGCAAGCAATAGTAAATTTCCAGTGCATGTGGCAGACCAGTCCCTCCCTTGCATTTTGGAGTTGCACGGAGACGGCAGTAACTACCAACCCTTGCATAGCGTCCATGACAGCACTCAGAGCTTTTAAATAGAAAATGAAGAAAAAAATATAAATATGTAACCTTTTAACTCCTGGAAGACATATCAGTTCTTCTGTGGAGCTGGGAGAGATTTGTTGCTGAAGTTTGAATAGGGAGAGCAGGAAAGCACTGCAGTGTAGTTGTTGGTGACTTCCACACAAATATTTAACAAACTGATGTTTCTGATGTGCAGAAGCAGCAGCATTTTGTTTCCATAAGGGTGCATCAGAAGCACAAAGCTGTGCTTTTGAGTTATGAGCAAAGATGAACATTAATAAACAGTCAGGTCAAGAAACACCACAATACAAAGGAGTTTGTTATTCCTCTAGCATTTGTCACCAGATGCTGGCCCTCCAATAAATCTTGCTTTGAGAAATAGTTTTTAAGTCTTGCTTAGATCTGACAGCAGTAAAAGTCCCTTGTGAACTCTGAAAAGGCAATCTCAATCCAGCTGCTGGTGTTTAGGGCTACATAAGATGAAAAGTGCTGTAAATGACAGAATCTGTCTTCTAATAGATTTGACAAATGCTGGGGCTGAACCTGTGAAAAATGGGAGCATTTTTATTGACTTGCCAAAAGCAATGGCTTCTGTGAATTGCACGACTGAAATAAACAGTAAAAACATGTACTGATGCAAGTTGCTGAGTAATCATGTATCCTTCCTATGAGCAGTAAATACCTTTTTGCTAACTAAATGCTATGTTCAAGAGCAAACTATACAGAAGGCACAATAAACTTCACAGTAAATCTGCCTCCTGGGTGTTGAGCATCAGGCTGCAGTTACTATGGGACTTCAGACACACTGTGTAGCTCAGGCTCCTTGGTTTCTTCACCTAAACCAGGCAGTTCATAAGATCCTTCAGATCACTGGATGAGGGATTATTACCCACACTGGGGTATTTTTAGTAAATTGCTAATTATTGTGATCTTGATAAGGTGATATCTCTTACTTGCTCACTAAAAGGGTTTGTCTAATTTTTTTCGTAAAGCCTAAATAGAATACAGGTACTCACCACCCAGCACCGGCAGTTTTGGTGTAGCATACATGTATATATACATATATTTTACTTTTCCTAAATAAAAAGCCTTTTTAATTAGCATTTTAAGAACAATGTTAACCGGGTATACATGATTTACCACAAGTGGTTAGCTTCTCGGAGAAAAAATCCTCACTGGCTTTATCAGTGTGAGCTCTGCTGAAAACTATCTCCAGCTGAGGAACGTGCAAATTCCTTGGGCAAACATTAATCTGTCAAGGGCACACACTCTGGTAGCCAAGCAGAGAAATGCCCATTTCTCCAGCAAAATAAAACCACTTTGGATAACTAAAATCTTCACTTAAACCTTAATAACACAATCCATGGTATTTTTTTGGAAAGCCAGTTGCTCCCACACGTGCCTTTCTAGCCAGAACTGGGGCACTAAAAAGATTAAATCTCATCATTCTGCAAATCTCTAAGTATCTTAACTGTCTACAGTACATTGATGTTAGGTCAATATACTGAAAACAACACAGCAAACACAAACTGCAATGGCTCCAGCACACACCCATGGATGCTTATCAGACAAAACGATCTGAATCACCGAGCACTGATGGGCGGGTTTCACTCCAGCCAAAGCCCAAACTGCCTATTGCATTTCCCTCCTGAACCTCCCAGCTATGTACAGTCTTAGTAATGAGTCTTTGCCCTTGACACTGCCTTTTTTTTTTTTTTTTCACTAAAAGCTTTGGTGTAAAATGCAAGCTGCACAAATTTAACTCCTGTTTGTTTCCCCTACACTTTTGCTCTTAATTCTTCCTGCATTTTAAAAAATTTCCCTTTTTTCTTTCTCCCTGACTTTTAAAAATTCCCCATTATTTTTTCTCCCTGCTGGTTTAGGATTTTGCAGCAGCAGAGATTTGTTGTAGTGGTTGTGAAGAGTATATTTCATACAGGAAAATATTTTCCATATAGGTATCACTGGACTTAGTGGCACTATGCAAGTAGCACTTTCTTTTCCACATGACCTAGATGTTTTCTGGTCTTCCCACTCTAGAGCTGATTTGGGAATCTATATGAGTGAGCTGAAGGAAATAGATAGTATGGTAATATAAGGTAAGATAGGGGAGGAAACTTTGGGGTAAAATGCTATAGCTTGCTCTGGTGTGTCTGACTTTCAGTCCCACCTTAGAGGCTGTGCCATCCCATAACAGTCTTGTACTCTGTCTTTCTCAGGTTACAATCCACGTGGTCTGGGGGTGTGCACATGGAAAGAAAGAGGTGAGAGGGAGTGAGCTGTTCTTCTCGTGGTTCTTATGAGGCTCAAAGTAATAGGTTAAAAGCATGATCATTTATTCAATCTGCTGTATTATAGGCATATGTGACAACAGATTTGCAAAAGACATTAAATTTGTAAAGTCAAGCTCTGAGAACTTGTGCAGTTTTGATGCAGCCCTCTGTGCCTGCAGTTGGGAAACGGCCTTCAAGCACAACTGCAAACTGGTGGGGAGCATCAGAGTGGAAAGAATGAATCGTGGACAGGAGCTGCAAGCTGTTTGTTAGGGCAGGTCATGGGAAAAAAGCAGTTGAGGAAGGAGAGTGCAGTCAAAAGAAGGAGGCAAGGGCATGTTGAGTGGACCTGTGAACTGGGTTGTGTATGGCTGGAGATTGCAGGGCTCAAGACAGTGTCTTGCCAGTGAAGGCTCACCTGGATGGTGCACCGGAGAGCTGATTTGCTCAGTGCCTTCGTTCCGTGTATTCTTACCTTGTCAGTGTGTATCTTTTCCGTGATGCATCTTTAGGGACCCTGGGGTCTGATTTGGAGAAGTGCTGACTTGCAGCTGCAGATCAAGTCATTGGTAGATGTGCTTTGAACCAAAAACTCTGATGTCGCTTTAGCTGGTTCAAAAAGTCTGGCATGAGGAGTCTCATTTGGGCACTGAAAATTCCTGTACAATATTGGCATGATTTTCTTTTTGCCTCAAATCTTCCCTAGAAGTGTCTGCAGGAGGGGAAATCCCATCTCCTTAAACAAATGGCATCTGTTTCATAACACCGATAATGTTTATGGAGTCCTAATATTATCCCTTCAGGTGCTATAAAAAGCCCTAAAGAAACTAATAGCTCTGCCTTCAGAGCAAACTTTGAACAGTGTGCAGTAAATATCTTAGTGAGCAAGGAGTGTAGTGCTAAGTGGGAATACAAATGGGCTGAGGTGGACTTTGCACAGATGTTAAAACAAAAGGCTATTAATTTACTGAGGTTTAATCAAACAAAACCAAAGTGGGTTGCTATGGAGAAAGAGGCAGGTGAGCAGTACGGTGGTTGATCTGCGGTCCCAGGCTAAGTGGGTCCTTCACATCAGTTTTTTGTTTAAGAGGATAATTTTGAAGCAGGTGAAAAGGCCAGTGAGGTGTGGAAATGAACACATGGAAATGTGAGTACCAGACCAGGCACACAGTGATGGAGGCTGAGCAGGTGCTATCTGGCTGCAAAATGGTAAAGAAACCATTGGAAAACAGGGGGAGAGGGGAAGCAGAATGTAGCCAGAGATCACTGGCAGAAGCACAAGTGTAGGAATATGCTGGGAGAGTGAGCTGGTGGTGGGCGCCAAGAGCAGTGCTGAGACCCTGGAGTTAATCGCTGCAGCAATTCCCTGCGTCCCTGCTCCAGGTTTAGATTCAGGAAGGCAAATTGGTGTTTTGCTGATCCTCTGTGGAGGGGACAGCATTTGCTTCTGGCTCTTATCTACAGAAATGTCTAATCCTCTCTGCTAGGCATTTTCCTTCACTATTGACTGTTGGCAACACTTACATGAATCTATCCACTGGCCTTTTCAAATCAGAAGAGTGTGGATTTTTTTTATAATTGTAAAAGTGTGCCTTTCAGTTTTGTTGCCTGCTTGTTTGTTTTGCATCACAGGAGGATTAACTGGAGTATTTGGCTTAACTTCTTTATGTTGTGCTCTCAGATGTATCCTTCCAGCATGTCCCCTCTGATTCCCATTCTTACTAAAATAAGCAGTCCCAGTTGTTCCTGTTTTCTGGTAATTTCACTGGAAGAGTCATGGTCTTTTGTGAAACTCCTGGGGTCATTCAGATTAATAGCTTTTTTTTAATATGCAGATTGCTTTCTGGGACATTTGTTACATTTATATTTTTTGTAGATTAGATTTTATTAATAGGACAAGTTTCACAAAGTTATTGCCTGAAGATTTCAGGTGGAAAAAAGAAGAAAAAATGGACTGATCTGGAGAAATTCAGGAGTGGTTAGGCCAGCTTTGGCCCCAGGAAAGGTTCTGGGACAAATTATTAAACAGTCAATTTATCAAATGCTGAAGATGATGAAATGATTTTAAAAACCCTATGGGTTTATGAAGAACGAGTAATTTCAAAGTAATCCAATTTCTATCTTGGGCAAGATAATGGGCACAGTACATGGGGGGATATGCAAATTGACTTCTATTAAGCTTTTGACTTTTTTCTCGTGGTATCTACAACACAGAGAATTATGTCCAGCCTGAAAACACTGCACACAATGGAGTGGAAACCACTCAAAACTCATCGTATTTCACTGCCAGAGTGAGGGGACTCTTAAAGCAGAGCTGTTCATATTTTCATTAAGGACTCAGGTAATGGAATGCAGGTTGAATTGGTCAAATGCACAGAGGACATCACACTGTTATGCTATAAGGACAATGGAAGACAAAACTGAAATTCAAAAGGGCCTTGTTAATTTGACAAAAAGTACTAAATGAACAAGAGCAGGTTCAACTTTTCAAAGTCCCTGTATATGTAGGGGAGATAAGGGGCAGGCTGGGGTGGAAAATGGAGACTAATAACTGCCCAGGAGCATAAATAGTAGGAAAAGATTTTTGGAGTGGACAACTGCTGAATACAAGTCAACAAGTGGTGTTCTTGCAATAACACATATTTCATTGTTTAATAAGAATATGGACAAGTTGGAGGCAACTCAATGGAGAGTTTAGAAAGGATAGAATGAAAGTTGAAAGAATGTTTTAATATAAAGAAAAGAAAATAGACAGGACAACAGTATCCCAGTTTGCAACAGAGGGTAGCAGCTAATTGTTCTGAATTCCTCCTTGGAACAGAACAGTAACATATCAGTTTAATGTGGAAGAAAGAAATTCGGGTTGGAGGTTAGAATGAAGTGTTGTGAAATAGAAATAGATCCCTCAGAAGGGTTCTGGACATCTCTGAAGGTGTTGAGGAGAAAGCTGGCCAGATATTTGTTAGGGATGGAAATTGAGAAGAACCCAACCCCTCCATATGCAGGACTGAAAAGTAGGGTGTCTTCAGTACCAATTTGGCACTGATTTTTTATGACTGTTCTTCTTTCCAAGTAAATTAGTCTTTTTTTTTTTTTTTTTTTTTACCATATTAAGAAAACATAAAGGGAAAAAGGTACAGCTGAACTTCCTATCTGAATATAACCCTGTGTTAGTGTCTCCCTTTCCAGAACAATTAATCCTGTGGTACTCTGAGAGCTTTTCTATAATCTGTCTGAAATCTTTGTCACCTGAGGTCTGTTCCAGCTGAAGCAGTGAACATGTGCTCCGGGAGATGATTTGAACTGTTTGATCCCATATAATACCTGTTACAGTTTTCAACTTACAGGCTGGGCCAAACCAACTGGTGTAAAATACAGGCATGGGAGATGCTCTGTACAGTGAGTGGCAGAAAGTCCCCTCAGACTTCACTCAGAATGAAAGAATGTGCAAGGCTTTAGGTGTGCACTGTGAGGAGATGTTGTTTTCATGTCGGCAAGTTTAAGAGGAAGGGAAGAGTTGGACTGAAATGATGTGAGAGAAAAGCAAGGGAGCAAAAACTAGAGGGGCGAGTAATTCGGTTTGTGCCACTGAAGAAAAAGTCAGTGTTTGTGGGCTGGGCAAGGCTGTGAGTAATGACAGACTCTAGTGTTTGCTCCTGTGATCATGGAAACACAACTTGATGCATCTTATTAAGTAAACATGTCTGTGACTAAAAATTACTTGGCTCCATCATGATGTCCTCTTCCTAATTAAAACAGCTGTCAGGATCCTGAATTTTGGCAAATTGAGGAAAAATGAACGTGTTAATTCTGTTCACAGAATTAGAAAGTTAGCTGATATCATTATATGTCCTTCATGGAGATGACAGATACTACCTCTTTCTTAAACAGCGGGCTCCAAACAAATAAGCAGCTGTCCTTTTCTCACTTGGTTTTCTGTGAGCTTGCACAAGTAAGGCAGGGAAGAGATGCAGACTTTTGGTTGAGGATCTAAATACTACTCCTGTTTCTCTTCTACTCCCAACCAAGAAAGAACTAGAAACTGAATTTTTTTTCCAACTTGTAGAGAACTGCAGTGGAAGAGCACAAAGCTCAGGCAATACAAACTTCTTTAAATCTTGGAGGTCCACTGGAAAGCGAGTTTTTTTCAATCTGTTTCTATTTTTTTTTTTTTTGAAAGAAAAATATTCTTAAAATGGAAGAAACAAAGATTTCTCTCATTGATCAGGGTTCATATTCACTCTCTTTGATATCACAATTATATTTTTGGTGCATTTGCTTAGTGCTTCAGTTCTACTGCTCAGTCTTTTACAGCTGCTGTCTTATAGGCAAATCACCTTGGAAAAGGAACCAACACCTTTTCTTCTGCCATGAACTATAATGGTTTTGTTGTGCACTGAGTAATCAGATGTTATTGGACTTTCTAACTCTAAGTATGTCCTGTTTTGTACATTGCACGACAAAACCAAAGCTGGTAGGTGTTTGGAGGTGATTTTAGAACTGCTATTGTGTTCAGAGGACTACAGAGCCATCTGAAGACTGCCACATGTAATCTTCTGAGTGTTTCCTGAGCAAGGGGTGAATTATTGTTTGTAGCAAAGGGTAAAAGAAACCAAATATGCTTTTTCTGATAGTAAGACCAAAATGTAGAACAATGTCGGGAGTGGACTAGCAGAGAGAGGCCTACAGAGAATGGAGACAGATGCAGAAAGGCTACGAAGAAACCTTGGAGGAAGAAATCTATCTAGAAGTGCTTTGACAGGTGCAACTGCAGGAAGCGCCTGAGATCCAGTGATAAGATGCCGCTTCCACAGACCCCTGCAGAACTCCCCTATCTGTGCCCCTCACCATTCCTTCCCTTCCTTCCCTAACTCCCAAATCTCCCTATATGGCTGGACATATCCCTGCGGCCAATCCCTCCATTTTCCCTTATCTCTGACCCTTAGGATTCAGTGCCCCTGGCAAGAATCCCACCCTTGTTCGAGACCCTTCTATGTACCCCTCTATATAAACTGACACCTTGTTTTAATAAATGCCATTTTGTGAGTCACCTATCTGGAGGCTCGTCTCCTATACAAAATGTGCCCGTGGGTCTTTCGCGGGGACAAACCCCACCTGCGATAGAACAAGTCTTGACATTAGTAAAGTGGTTATTTTACTCTTTTAGAAATAGCATAGGGAGTAAAATGAAGAAAAAAACTGACCTTCTGCCAATGATAATGCATTCATGGGTCTGTTTGCACAGCTCAATGTGCAATGCCTTTATGAAATTTGATCGTATGAGTGGCACATGTCAGATGAAGCTCTTAAGGGATATCTGGCATCATATACAAAACAATTACATGTTTGATTGTGCAGAGCATGGTCTCAAACAGTACCAGCAGCTCCTGCTAATCTCAAAAGATAAAATCAAGCCCAACCCCCAAGCATATTTTACATACTTTTTAAAACTGTCATTCTGTAATATCCTGTCTTTAGTTCCTCTTCCCTGTGACCCAGATGTTTCTTTGAGCTTCATTCCTTGGATGTGTATTTTCAAGTTGTATAAACAATGTACACTTAAATCGTATGACTCTGAGTGTGGGTCCCCTGCCATCAGTAAAATCTCAGGCTGACCAACAGTCGCAGTCAGATCTGACTTTTGGGTTTCTGTTACAACTGCCAACCACAGGCAGCAGGTACTGGGAGTATTTACATTCATGTTCTCATCCGTGTCCAAAGCACGTGTCAACACCTGCATTCGTTTCTGGTCAGCAGCTTCTCTGTGGTGAAATGCTTTGCTTTTCAGAAAAGAATCCACAAAGTTACTTAAAAATATCATAAGGGCCAGACTGGTTTACTGCTAAATCATATAATGGCAATTACTGGTATATAAGTAATGATACTGGAACTAGAATCAAATCAAAGAACAAACATACTTACAAAATACAGTAGGGACTCATTGTTTATTGATATTTGGGGGTGAGATGTGTGCATGTATGTAGGTATGCATCCACATCATGGTAAACCTCTACAGAGAGTTGCTTACACTTCTTTTCTATTTTGTGTCATAGTATTGGCTAATTAATTACATTTTGCACAACTACAAAGCATTTGTCGTGTTTTAGAGTGTGTGAAATACAACCAGTCTCCACCAAGAGAGAAGGAGGTAGAACATGGTGGTGGTTTGAGGAGCTGTGTCAAACCGTGGGCTGGAAAAATTTGGAAAAGAGAGAATATCCAGGTTTGAGAAAACAGATCCAACAGTGTGTTTTTCTATTACTATTTTTAATGTCAATACTTGATCTCAGGGTCTAGCCTAGTGATGGTAACTTTCTTCTTTCCAGTGTTTGGAGAATTTCTTGTTTCACAGCCTTGAAGCAAAGCATTTTAAAATCAACTCTGTTATCCTACAGAGGTCTTTTGGGATCTCTGATTGTTGCTTTTTCCAACATTGAAGTATCTGTTCTGTTGTCATTCATGGCAATCACCCAGACAACCTGTCTCCTGTCCTTTTTGTTTTGTAGCAGTCTGACAGCAGTATCAGCTTCCAAGACTTCAGTTAGATTGACATTCATTAGCAGAAGGTATGCATTTCACCTTCACAATGCCCTCCCCAAAATCAGCATGATGTTGTGCCGTATACATAATTTATCACTTACCCCATGGCAGTAAAACTATACAAGGATGTCTCCAACATTCTCCAGTGACAAGAGAATGATTTTTTTTTTCCCCATGTCACTGTTTCCATCACACTGCTTAACATCAGGATGAACTTTGTCCATGGAAATCACCTGATTTGTGTTTGATAATCTTTGTCAGAACATTGACCAGACGCCAAACTAAAGGGCATTTTAGGGCCCACTTTTCTGCCTCGCTCATCTCAGCTTGCTAGTAACTTCAGTGTAACAAATGTCAGACTAACACGTAGACAAAGATGTAGAGATGGCATTGCTCTCTGGGAACACAGTGATTTTTAAAAGCTGAGCAGGGGAACTTAGTCTTTGTGCCTCTTAATTCAGTGATTAGCACCTCTGCTGTGATTGTCAACAGGGCTGAATACATTCTTCATTTTTAATCCAGAACCTGCATATGAGAAGCAAGACACAATCCTGCTTCCTCTGAGGTCAGAGGGAAAATGTTTCATTGGGTACTTGGGGGCTGGTCTTCTCCCAAAATCAAAAATGGAGTGGCCTTGTATACTTGAACTGTTCTTCTGATACATGCCATGATTTTGGTACCAGTGTCTCCTTTCCACCACACCCCAGCACCTGTACAGGGCTTTGCAATTCAGTTTCCAGAAAAGGGGAGATTGGCAATTCAAGTTTTGTGGGCAAGGGTAATTTGCTTGAGTAAAACACACATATCAGTCCTGGAAGAGATAGGAATGTGGACAGCAGTTCTGTCTTCCATGCTTCCCTAATTGGAGCTCACAAACCACTTCCTGTTTCCCAGGAAACTACTGTATCATTACTTAATTATTTCTAGATAGAAATAGTAGATAGGAGTATGAAACTTCTGAGCTCAGCCTCAGTTCTTTGAAAGGGCTGTCATATGAAAAGCAAAAAAAAATGTATTAAGTTTTTTTTTAAGACTAAAAATACATGTCTTTTAAACACAGCTTTTGAATAAGATTTTTTTTTAACAAACACCTTGAAAAGAGTTCAATCTGAAACAGCTTCTTTTGATTTTTCTACTAAAAAAGATAAAATTTTCTTTTAGTTTTGTAGTTACAACAATATAGCCAGATGTTCATGTGTAGCAAAAATTGAAATATGTTTCTGAAATTATAGCTAGTGCTTTCAATTTTGATTTCTGCATTCTTTTTTTCCTACAGTCTTTTTATTCTGGTGAGTGAAATAGCTTGACAAACGCATGTGTTCTTTTTTGTGACTGAAATGTGTTGAATTGAAGGAGAGCAAACATCTGTTTTTTTTTTTTTTCCAGCACAATAGAATATGACATTGCCTTTCAATGTCAATGTTGTTCAATGGAAACTTAAAAAGCTACCTCCTCTTGACACTGTCTTACATTTAGTTGCCTATTAGATTTCTTTATTATTAAGTCACATTAGAAATTGCTATGTTTCACTGCAAGAGAAGAAAACCTAACATGTTATTTTTGTAAGTGGCAAAGGTGATCATTTTTAAGTAAGTTCAAGTGAGCCACTCAGAGGTAAGAAATTCATACTTAACTGTGAAGTAATTGAAAAAATTATAATAAAGCGATTATTGAGAATGCTTTGCTAAGATTGAGTCAATTACTATCACTCAATTACCAGAGAGGGTTTTGAAATTTGAACTACATTAAATCATTGTGGTATGATTTTGTAAACCATGGTTGCAGCACCAGTGGCAGTGTAGCAAATTAAACTGCTGGGAAAGTAAATATATAGTTATGCCTCGGTGGCTGTAAAGTGTCTCTGTGCTCTGACTGAGACAGCCTCGTTTAAGAACAACAATCTGCATATTTTGGAGTTCATGTAGCTTGCCTATATTTTGTGATGGAGAGGAGAAAATGTCCCTCAGGTCACTTTCATTTTGTTGCATTAAGGTAAAGGCCTGTGAAAATGGATTAAGAATGGGACTTAAATTGCAAAAGCATCACCGTAAAATGTATTGGAAGTGAAAATGGCTTTTTGTTCATATTCCAGTTATTATGCCCATTAGACACTATATTGGTTAAAGAAAAGCACCCATCAGTGAGTTGTGGTGGATACATATGAATTACTTACCATCTTTCCTTTTGCATTATATATCATTCTGCTTGGAGCACAGCATTAGCATTATTTTCTCGAGAATAACATTTTCTTCAATTCTATGACATTTTAATCAAGAAATGAAAAAATATTATTTGTACTCATGCTGAAAAATATAGGTTTATTCCTTTATATTAACTTCTTTAACCTAATTTAAGTACAAATACTTTTTGCAAAATTCACCAACAGAACTATCTAATGTGTACAAAGCCAAAATGAAGATTTATGGGGAAGATTTTCAATGGCATATGTCAGTTAGCATTTCTTTTCCTTTTTGGAAATCTCTTCTGCTTAATTGGGGCAGAATGACACCCGTTTAAAATAATTGTTATTATGTTATGTAGAGCACTCTGAATGTTATTAGCCGAGTGCTGGCAAACTGGGGAATCAGAGCGTTCTTTTTTTTTTTTTTTTTTCCTCAGTGATGTATCCAGCACTTTTGACTACATTGTGGCTACTCTGTAAGCAAAACTTATGAGCTGTTTGCATGGTGTCTGATGTGATCTTGGTGTGGGGTTTGTCCCTTGGCAGGACAAGGACCAATTTGAGTGCAGGGGGGCCAGTGAGATGCCCCTTCCCAGGAAGCAGGGCTGTCTGGGGACGGAGCCCAGGAGAGGTTATTGCTAGCAGGAAAAAGAACCTTCCAGGGGCCAGTTCCTGGGGATGAGGAGGGTTTGCAATTGGGCATTTCCATGGCAACAAGCTCGGGGGAGCTGCCAAGAAAGACGGAAGGTCAAAGGACAGAAAACGGCTGGCAGAGGCAGCATGAGGAGCTGATGGAAGTATCCCAAGGGTTGTTGCAGGGTCTTGGAGAAGCACATGGCTTTGGGCTGCTGCCTTGACACCCTACTAGGGTTATGAGGAAGGCTGGAGAGGGGCTGTCTGGCAGGGCTTGAAGCCTGGGGGAATATGGGATGAAAGTGCAAGTGGCTGAAGCCCCAGGAGGCAGCCGTGCCCCAGAGCAGAGGGCTGAGGGCAGCTCAGCCTCTCTCATCTCTCCAGGAGCTGGTCCCTGCAGTGGCCAGTCTCTTACCAGCACACTTGGCTGGAAAGTTTGAGTTGTACCCAGGTGTAAAAAATTGCCCTTTAGCTTAAAACTTAAATATAAGTGGTGAATCAGCACAGGGCGTCACTTGGTCCTAGGTAGTAGGCATCAGATGGAGCTACTCTTTTAACAGTAGTTGGAACTGTATTCATGTGAAAGATAATTTTAAAATTTGTTATTAATTATTTAATAAGGACTGATGGAATGAACAAAAAAGATTAAGTATAGAACTTAGAGATTTCCCTGGCAATGCTTTAATATTTGATGCAGAGATGATTGTTTTTACGTGCAAACATATGGTCACAGCAGGTATTAACTAAAATGGCCTGAGAAAGGAATGTGATTTTCCTTTCCTCCTCCCATCTTCCAAGCCCAGATACGCTGGTCACAGTGTGCAGCAATGGGAATCTGCAGCACAGTTCTTCTCCTCCTTTCACACGTGGGTCATGCTTCTCTGTGATTGCTGCGGACATGGGTTTAGCCTCTGGGAGCAGCGTGTACCTCCACAATTTATTTCTCCATTTCCAATTTCACACTGCAAACTTCCCAAGCATAGTTCCCAAAAGGGGTGGCTCACCAAGAGTTTGCTGGTGATGAACGCCTCAGGGTGGTTGGGAAGAAGGAGAGGGAATGCACTGGAGAGCTTGTGCATGAGGGAGCCCTGTCCCCCTTTTGCCTCAGACAAGGCCCAGCACACAAAGCAGCTGTGGAAAGGTCACACAGGAGAGCCCGTGGAGAGTCCAGAGCTGGCTGGGGGCCATGGTGGCCCTGCGACGGGGGAGAGGTGGCTGGCATGGCCAACAGCTCTCTACTCCGGCTGCTCTGGTGCAGAACTCCAAGTCCTGTTTTGGGTGTGTGAAAGGAAAACTTCTTTTGGGCTGGCGTCTCAGTGACACCTGCAGCCCCACACGTGGCAGGGCACGTAGACAAAGATAGGAGTGCCCACAGCTGCCGTTGGGCTGAGGCAGCCATTTCACGGTGGTACCCCTCATGTGGCGGCCATTTGCCCCACACAGCCGTTTGCCTGAGGCTCCTCACGCGTGGAGGCCACGAGCTGGCTCTTTGCCTGAGGCACCTCATGCAGCGGCCGATTTCTGAGGTGGTTGTGGTGCTGGTTTTCATCCCTCAGGGGAGGACAGTGCATCCTGTAGGCTGTGACTTGGGAACAGTGATGGGAAAGGTGCTGCCAGCATCTGAGGGCAGGAATTTGTGACAGCCAACAAGGGGCAGCTCTGTGCTGCTCTCTGACCCCTCACACATGCAAAGCACAAGGCAGCCCCCGGAGAATGGCCAAAGAGAAGCACTGGCATGGAGTTGACTAATCTTGGATTCTGCCTGGGAAACCACAAAGCTTCATAGAGAGAGCTGGGTTGGTGGCTCTTCTTTTTGTACCTTAAGGTCTGACTCTGCCAAAAGCCAACATTTTGCTGTTTCAGTCCAGTTCCACCACAAACAGTGGTTGTCCAAGCTAATGAATACTGTAAGAGAAAGAAATTAGCTGCTCTAAAGCCAGGCTTGTGTTTGACAAGTTTGACTTGAGTCAAAAGTATTCCCAGAGTGGAAAAGGAGTGAGGATCATCTCATAATAGTAAAATAATGAAAAAAATTGAAAAGAAATGGAAAGTAAAGTGATTGAGAATAAAATATATCAAATTAAACACAACTTAAGAAAAAACCCACTGTAATATGCTTTGGAAGTACTGTGTTGTTGGTTTTTTTTTTTTTTTTTTTTTTTGTTGGTTTTTTTTTGTTTGGTTGGTTTTTTTTTGGTTTTTTTTTTTTCAAATAGATCTTGTGTTTCTTGGTCTTTGAAAATAAACAGGCATTTTGATGAATGGAGATGCTGTTATTTGTGTCATTTGCCTATGATTTAATCTAAATTTTAATCACACACATACAAAGTTGTAAATAAAAAAATGTGTATCCTTATTTTTTATCTTTTTAAGAACCCTGATCAGGCAGTGTGGAAACCTTCTGAATGCACAAAGAGGAAAGAAATCACTGAGGAGAGCGGAGGGAATGAAGTATGAGGCTTCAGTAAGTAAGTCAACAGAGATAAGAAGAGGAAAGGCACATATTGCAAGGCTGTTGGAAGTCTGGAAGTCTGGAAACTGGTGATCAGGAAGAAGATGGGAATGAATAATGGCATAAAAAGAGAGACAATGACCAGAAAAGAAATTACGGAATAAAAGGTCAGGTGAGGAATAATTCTGAGTTGTAGCAGTGTCACAGGAGATTCAAGCTCTTGTGGTGTATGGGAGAATTGCACATGGCTGCACCATTCTTGTAGTGTCTTGAATACTCCCCAAAAGCCAAGTCTCATATCAGTGCCTTCACTTTTTTCCTTAGCACCATGTTTATAATTGATTTCTTGTAGGGTTTGTCTCTGTTCTCCAAGATTCCTTTCCCCTATGACTTGTCTGGTCTTGATTTACCTGTATGTGGGACTGCCCTTGAAGGCTTTTCCCAGACAGGTGCAGAAGGTAAAATGGTGCCTGGCAGCTTGGTTATTCTGCCCCACGGGTAGTGAGAATCTGGGCTTTCCAGGCTGTGTGCTAAGGCTACACTTACTACTGTGAGCAACATGAAAAAATAACTCATCTATTTGGACAACATAACATTCTTATCCTTGTCTGGAACAAAGTTTGATTTGTAAACATCAGTGAAATCTGAGATCTCTTGCAGTGCAAAGGCTGTCTCTTTTCCAAGAGAAATAGATACCCAGACTCCCCTGGGATGGGGGAAGATGGTGCCCTGCTGCTCCCTGGGGAATACTTTAATGCTCTCAGCTGGCAGTGCACTTTCACTTGCTGTGGGTGGACCTGCCTCCTACAGCTCCCAGGAAGGAGGGTAAAATGCAGTCACTGCATGCAGAATCTCAACTATTAACATGAGCTGAAAAACAGGCAGGAAATAAACTCATCTTTACTCTGAGATGTAGTCTTGCCTAATACTTAAGGACTTTCATCTGAATTTTGGGTGAGGGTTTCAGAAAACTCCTTAGTCAGCTACTGTTTCTTTATGTCAAAGTAATTTTTTCTCTCTGGATTTACCCAACCTTGCAGATGCCTCCAGCAGGGAAAAGAAATCCTTTTAAATCATGATAGCCACAATCATACAATTGAACTACCTTTTCTACAGTAGTTGCAAATGCTGTGTTGAAAAGAGGCATTTCTTTTACTACAATAAGCTATCGAGTCAAGTTCTGTTTTCCAAGTTCATAGCAGTATTAGTTCTGGTTTACTGATGTGGATTTATGGGGAAAAACCAAGGCAGAACAATAAGAATTCTGTAATGATTGACTGCTTTGAGACAGTGTTGACTGTCATAAAAGGGAATGTTCAGAGTAGGAATATGTAAAACTCGACATTTGTTTAAAATTAAAGAAAATGGAGTGTAGGGAGTCACATTTGCAATAAAAGTCAGACTATATTGTAATAATATGATTTTTAGGTTTCTTTTTATACTCATAGACTTCACCTGTGATTTTGAAGAAGCTTAATGTGAACCTACTGTCCTGGAGTAGCGGATGACTGTTCTGATCTAGCTGTGGACTGGTGGTTTGGGGAACACTGAGAAGCTCTGTGGCAGTGGAGTTAATGAGTGAGAGCAGACTTTTACTTAGTTCAAACCCCAATTCCTGCTGTCCACAGGATCAGTTGTACAGATGACATAAACGAGGAAGATCACTTTGCTGGCTGTAAACTGCTGAAATTGCCTCTCATGTCAGGGTCCATAGACCAATTTTTCAGTCGTCTGGGAATACCAGCTGTGGTTTCACCTAGTGATCCTTCATGGTTAACAGGAAGGCATCCAATCATGTGAAGGTGTTAGGAGGGAACCTGCTGTTTCTTTTCTTATTTCAGTAGTTTATCATTCATATTATTAAAAGCTTTATCTAATGTCAATTTGCCTCACTTTGGGGCTTTTTTTGTCATTAGGTCTTGTTAGACTTACTCTGTGGGATTTAAGAGCCATGATTACAGTTATTTTCTCCTTAAAAAAAAGTGTCATAAATTTTTTTATTTTCTATTCTTTGTCCCTTCATTTGATTCCAAAACCTCTTCTGTGCATCCTTCTCAGTTTTTTCAGTGTCTTTAAAACATGAGAAGTCCAATGTGTAGCATTTTGTTATGGGTCTCAAGAGTGCTTCATAGGTGAGCAGAACTACTTCCTGATCTCCTATTACTTCTCTTTTGTGCAGCCAAGGATCACACTGGAACTTGGCACTGATTTGAGAGTTGGTGCTGTGCAAGGCAGGGTCCCCCACTCTGTAGCTGTGGATGATAATATTTATTCATAGCTTTATAACTTTGCATTGGGCTGCATTACAACTTTTGTGTTGGTTGTCTAGGCTCAGTTTAACAAGCATATGGATCCGTTCTGAGTCAGTGCCCTCCTTTGTTCACTGTTTATCATTCTGACTGTGTTTGCTTCTAGCTGTATTTGCAGAGATGTAATATTTACCTCCAGACTGTAAATACTGTATCATCAACAGGACTGACTCCTGTTGAGTCATGATTATCTCTAACAAATGTTTGTAGTGTTTCTTTTCTTCTTATTTTCAACACTTAGGTAATTTAGTCAGTTTTTAATCCAGTAACTATATACTTTAGGACTTTAAAAACCTCACAGAATTCTGAGGATATTGCATTTCTCTCTTGTCTTTATCAGCCAAACTTGTAATCCCATCAAAGAATGAGGCATCTTCGGCTCTGCAGGAACTGCTGTGGAAAACAGGCTACAGAGACATTTTGAACAGCTGTTTTGCTTGAGAATTAAAACATTGTGGAATGCTGTAAGTAAAAGACTTTAAACTTTTTCAATCCCTTAGTGTTTCCAGATATCCATGCAGGTTAATGTTGGCACCTTTCTAAGCACACTGTGCATGTAGTTTATGGAAATTTGGGTGACATCTTGGCCAACTTCAGGGGTCTGGGCCTTTTGCTTGAGTTTTTATTCAAACCTTGCAGATAAAAGCAGTTTTTGGCACCAGCTTGACCTGTTTTCAGTAAATTCATTCCCCCTGCAAAGGCTTGCATTCTTAACAAAATGGGCACTGTTTATGTGCATTGCTCTTTCATTCCTCATGATGCTGAAAAATTAGAAAGTAAATTTGTTTATCTATGCAAATATTTTTTCCTACCCATTACATACCTGAAGGCTCAAACTGACCTGAATTTGCATTTTACTTTCTTGTGTTTTTGAATTCTTGTCAGTATTTCTTTACAGGTATCAAAAAAATTGAGAGCCTCTTTTATGAAGCAAGTTATCTCTTTGTTTGTTATAAGTCCACATGTATAAAAAAAACCCCAAAGCCCCCCCTACTACATTCTGCAACACAAAGGAACTTAAGTTGGAGGCTGATAACATGATCATGAAGTAGCTTTTCTCTTGCCTGCATATTGCTTTGATCTTAATGTAAAATAACATGAATTCTTTCCAAGTCTTACTCCCTCAGCAATTAGTGGAGACTTAAGGTTTCAGAAGAAAATTCTGTATGAAAAGCAAGTATGCACAGATAATACCAGGACAATGTCAGAACAGCAATGACTTCATTTCCTTTGCATGTCTTTATTCATATGATTTATTAACTGTGATTCATTTATCAGTTGTGGCTCTTTTCCCTGCTTGTATTTGGCTTGTTTGTCTCCGTGCAGTGGTAAGTAGCTGGAGCCCTACCTTCAGTAGTTCTGTTGCCTACTGAATACTTTGTCCTGAGACGAAAGTGTGCTTCAGCTGTGCAGCTCTGAAATAACCATCTGATCCGTCCTCGCTGTGCAGAGGAAAACAGTATTTCGATTTCTTTTCACATGGCTGACTTCTATGGAAATTGGGTGCTTCCTGGGCACACTGCAGCTTCAGCATCACTGTAGCACAAAACAGAGGGAAAGGAGGAAAAGGAATTACCATGTGAGCTGATCTTCTCTAATGTTTAGAAATGGAATAGTTTTTACTCCTTCTTTATAAAAGTCTTCTTTTAGAACATTAAAATCAGAGAGGGCATGTGCACTAATTCTCTCAGTGGCAAGAAGTTTTCAGCTTATAATACTAGAAATAAAGTCAAGAAATATGCAGTTCCAAGCCCTATAAAAGCCTCTTTCTCCTTTATCATGAATTCTTTAATTGTAATACATAGGAGCAAATATTTAGTCTTAAATATAACTCTATGCATTTCAGATTTATCAAAAATGAATGAGAAAAGAATAAGACATTCAGGTAAACACTAGCAATTTAGCATAAAATCAGCCACAGAAGATTTAAGCATAATCCTTGATTCTGCAGAGCTCAAACTGCTCTAATTCCTACCCAGCGCAGCACTTAAACACACACTGAACTATAAGCATTTACCTGGTTCTGCAGGGTTCTGTGAGGAATATTCATGAATTTAAAGACCAAGGAATAACAGAAATGCTTTATTAATGCAAGGATAGAATGCTTCTAACTTTGCAGGATCAAGTCTATCTTCCTTTTTTGTGTCTTTTTCTTAAATTATCTTTTAATTTAGCTATTATAACGTAGACTTTGCTGTTCTCTCATGGGACTCTATTTTTATGTGTGTGTTTCATTGGATTAAAAACAAAAAGGATGATGATTTTCCTTTCTAAAGAAAGATTAATGCTTTCCCATGTATATTGTTACACCGACTTTCCAGGCGTAGAGGAGCACCAGGGGAATAGTTATTGTGCCTGTTAACTCTCAAACCTGCTTGCATCCTCTGAATTTTTAGTCCATTTTAGTGTAATCCTGCTGTGCCCTCTTTGGCATCACTACAGGTACAGTTGTGTCTCAGTGACTCCCTGACATCGCTTGTGGGGGCCAAGCAAGCTCACTCAGAGCCCTGTTGACGCTGCTGCATACGAAAACCCCCAGACAAAAGGGAGTCCTGAGGAGCTGGTCAGAAGCTGTGTGCCATTACCTCTATGATGTGTATCTTTCTGCAGTGTTTGGGTTTTTTTTGTTTTTCACTATGCACTGTGACAGTTGAAGGGAGGGGAAGGAAGAGCTGCTCTTCCCATTTTGCACAAAGAGGTGTGGAAAAATTAGCCCAAGGATACAAATAATGTCTGTTGTAGTTGAGTAATGAGTTGTCATCTTGACCGTTGTCTTGACTGTTGTCTTGGAGACTCTGTGCCTCTTGTGTCACACAGCTGGAAGGAATTCAACTCAAACCATTTTCATGTTCAAGTCTGCACCTTCCTCTGCTCTAATGAGACCCTGCAATTAACTTCTGCTTTGTGGAGCCCTGCTGGGTCAGACTATGGAAGAATTGCACTTGACAAGGGTAAGTGGTGTAGAAATGTTTCTTAGTCTACAGAATGGCACAGAAGGCAAATGTTTTCCACAAAGAAATTCAGAATTTCTATGGTGAAGTTGGTAAAAGAATGTACCTTATTGTAGTGTTTTGGAATAGTCCAAAAATCTTCAAAATTCCTTTTAATCCCTGCCCTAAACTGTTGGGAACTATTAAATTCTATGGGAAAAACAACTTGGTTAGAGGAGACTGTCTTAGAATGGATAGGAAAGTAAATTCACCATCTTGTGTAGAGTCCAGTGATGACTACTGAGATGGTCTGATCCTCCTGCTTTCAGTGCTGCTTAGTAAGAGATGGTCATGAAGAAAGCCTGGTGACGTCAGACAAACATCTCTGTTATTAGTGTGCATTGAGTTTGAAAAATGTAGTCAGGAAGTGAAGCAAGAACAGACTTCAAGGTTTGGACCAAGCAGTTATTTGGGACTTTGAGACCCTTTGCTTGTGTGTATTGTATCTATTTCAGAGATTACAATGTCAGTGTTTTATAATGATGGTTATTGTCAGTGTTTTATAATGATGATTATTATCAGTGTGAAAGAGACCCGTAAGTGTAGGTGATTCTTGTATTGCTTTATATAAGGCGTTCCAGGCTTGTGAGATGTTATAGGCTGAAATTTGAAAAAGGCTTTAAGTCAAAGGTTCAAAGGCTTGTTTTGACCCCCGTAATAAACATGTTATTTCAGGTAAGATTAAGCTGGAGATAAGCAAGCAAAGAGATCAGATCACGCTGTGAGCCATCTTTTATTGGTGCTTGTTCAGTGTAACTCTGTTTCAGTCCATGCACATGTATTAGCCTAAGACCACTGGAGCTAACAAAAGAGTACAGATTCCCATGGATCCAGGCTTGTACTTGGAAAGGGGGATAAGTTCTTTTCAACTTCTTTAAATTTCAAGATTTTTATGATTATCTGACATGAATATTTCAAAGCAATTCTAAGAAGAAACACAAAGTCACGACTCATGTTCCAGCATGTGCTTAACTTAGCATATGGTTTATGTTTCCTTGAGGTTTCTTTATTAGCTCATGAAGGAAGGTTGTACTTCTGTGCACATACAAATCAGAAGGTTTAAATTTGGGGTTTTTTTGAAGTCAAAGTATAGAACAGTGTGTTTAGTAGTCTCACCCTGTGCAGTTGGTAGGTCTACTTTTTTTGGTGGGGGTTTTTTTCTTCAACAAGTCAGTGAAAATTGAAGTTGGCTGGTAGTGAGCCAAACAATAAAACATATGTGGACATTTATTGATAGCAGTCCCTGTGCTCTACTCAGTCACAAAGATAATAGAAATGCTTCACGATATAACATGAAGATTTTTTGTGACCCTTTGCCATGTAAGAATTGCCCAGCCTCTGTGGTAAATGTTCATTTATCTCTCCCACTTCTCTGTAGGTTTTATATTACTTCCTCCCTCCTCCTTTTTTCTGTAAATAACATAGTACCCTTTATGTGTATAATGGAGATTTTTGACAGTTTCATATATATTGAAATCTCTCCATGGGGAAATGATTTAGTATAATGAGTTTTATGTTGTTTGGATCAAAACTGAGCATGTACTTTTGATCCACTTTGTAACCAGCACCATGAAAAGAATTCAACCCAAAATGTCAAAAGCCTGTGTTGTAAGTGCTATATTTTCTTACTCCTTTCATTTTCACCACAGGATTTTTGCTAGAAGGGGAAGCTAAGGAATTCTGTAACTTACAGCATCTTTGGGGTAGGTGACATAGCTCTGACTGAAGGAGTTGTGATGTACCAAGAGGGAGAATAAAGGGAGCTCCTGATGGCTGAATGTGTTGTTACCCAGTGTTGTGCTGGGGTGATTTTACACCACTCGTGGTCTGGGCTGTGCAGTGAGAGGAGCACCATGAGCACTGTGGCTGTGCAGGGTCAGGCTCACCTCTCTGGAGCCACATGTAGCTTAGGAGGTCCTGCTACTCTTCATATGAGCTTAGAGCATAGTATCAAAAAATCTAATTTTTTTCCTATCACAAATGCTTTCACTTTGGTCTCTTACTTTCTGTTGCCTGCAATCTGGAAAGGGTCCAGAAGGAAAGATCTTCCATGAGCATGTCCAAGGTAGTGCAATGAACAGCATAGTGGAAGAAAAAAAAAAAGGCTTGATTTTTGCCTCTCTGGTTTTACTGCCTCCTGCGTTTGAAGTCTGCAAAAGGTCTAACAAGTGTGACTATTTGGTCCTTCATTTTGTATCACTTCAAAATATTAAATTTCTTGTTGTATTTCACATAGCAATCCTGAAAGGATCAGGGAAAAGGGACTGATTTCAGCAAGTGAATTACAGAATAAATTGGATGAAAAATCAGGCTCTGCTTTCTTTTTCTAGTTTTTTTCCAGTGGTGTTCATGGAGTGAAGCATTAGCTGAGGAGGACTGGCCAGTGAATCAAGGGGGTTTTTTGGTTGCGTGTCCTATCCTCTGTGCACCCCCCCGCCTCTGCAAATGTAGGTGTTACTTCTCCCTTTGAGGTCTTTCAGCTTCCTTTTAGCCTTGGGGGAGTGCTTGTTATTTTTACCACTTGGCTGCTTTATTTCAGTAAAAAAAACATGAAGAGCTTATTTAGTCCTTCCCAGGCAGCTGCTGGTGAAGAAGGGGAAGTGTTTATTCCTATTGCTGGAGCACAGAGTAAAGGAGAATTACACCGGGATTTGTGCATAATTAGAGATCTGTGAAGGGGCAGGGCCTTGAGGAACCTGGGGCTGGTCATGCCTTGTTGACCTAATGGAGAGAGCTTGTACTGAGACTGAGTAACAGCAAGACAGCTGAGGCATGTTCTCAGTGGCAGCATGAAACAAATGCTGCAGTGAGATAGACTTGGAACAGGAACAAATGGGCTGGCAGCAGTGTGCTAGTCTGCTGTGGGTTTTGAAATGTGCACATAACAATTGGAAGTAGTTGGTTGTAAATGCAGGAATATGCTTTATTTGGGATTTAAGCTGGGATGTGCCTCCCCGTCCCCAGTGTGCTGGCTCTGGGTCTGTGCCCTGGCACCCCTGCTGAACCCTGCACTGGGAGCTGGGGGCTAACAGTGGGTAGCAGGCTGATGGAGCAAGCAGGAGTGGAACACTGCTAGCAGTGATTCAGTGAAGGGACATGTGCCCCTGACAGTGCTTACACACATCACCAAGGTTCTGGTAACAGAGATGAGTTTTAAACTGCATCATCTGCCTGACTCTTCTTTGTCTTTTAAACTGTGTGCACAATGTCTAACTCTTGTCGCTGCGTGACTGGCCAAATCATAGTTATTAGAGGTCAATGATTTTAATCAGGAGAAAGAGCTGGTTATTTTAGAGTCACTTGAGAGACAAATTCTGCCATTTAAACAGGCAGAAGAATTCTGCAGCTCTAAGAACTGGTAAACAGCTTCTTTAGGTGAGTGGTGAGGTTTGGAGACTAAAAGAATAATCCTTATGGGCCATGGCACACGAACTCTGTATCAGTGGTGCTGTGTAAGCACCTTGAACTCTCAGAGCTCATTTGAGCAAATGCACACACACAACAAAAACAACAACTCCCGAACAAAAAAAGCCATTGAATAAACAAGCTGGGCGATGGGGTAGTATGATATAAAGTTATTCTTGGCCCCTGAGATGTCCCAAAAATTTTACTAGTTTTAATGCTTTGTGGTTAGCAATGCGGGTGTGCCAGGAAAGTATTTCTAAGGCATGCTGTATTGCTGTGTTGGCTTTTTGTACTTTGGGCCTGTATTTATTTTTTGTCCCCCAAGGTGAGATATCTGCACTCCCCAGTCTTGTCAGTGCTTAAATGTGTATTTAAATCAGTACAAAGATCTAATCACATGCCTAACTATTTATAGTACCAGAGCTTTAATACTTGTCAACTTTCTTAAGAACTGACTCTCCCACCAGTGCTCTACAGTTAAAGGCATCCTATGGTCAGTTCATCTCTTTCTGCCTTGGCTCTTAGTTACCAGAAGTAAAAGGTAAAGGAGATTTGTTCAGCTGAGATGAAAAGAGAGAAGGACAGTGTGAGAGAGAGGAAAGAAAGAGAGAAACATTTCAGGCAGTAGAACCAGTGCACATAGGGTCACGTTTACCATCATAAAAAAGATGCCTGTGGAAGATTCAGTATTTTGTGGTCAGGCAGAGAATTGGGATGTGTAAGACTGCAATAAAGGAAAGAAAGGACCATCCAGCAGTGGAGATACAGGGGAGGATTGTGAAATACTAATCCACCGATAGTCCGATGGGTGAATCTGACATAAATTTTTGTCCTTAGAATCAAAGTGATTTTGGTGCTGGTTATTCTGGTATGATAAAGGAGTAAGCTTACAGGAGAGAGGGAAACCTCTCTCCTTTCTCACTTTTCCTTGTGAAATACTGATACTTCAGTATGATCTCAGTATGCTTTTAGCTTTCCTTGAGGCTCTTTGCTTTATATACTGTAACGTAGGGAATAGCTCACTTGCCATGTGTGGTATGTAGTAAAATGTGATGCCGTGAAAACACTTAGATCTTGAATTTTACTATAACATATTAACAGTGTAGAAATTATGCAGTAAAAAGCAGAGTGTAGGATTGGGTCGAGAGATTGCCAAGAATTCCTAACCATCATGTTGGTTTTTTTTCTGCTAGGGAACTTGGCTGGAGGTGAAGTATACCCTTTTTTTCTCAGTGACAAAGATTTGGGGTTCTGCTTCTAAAAGTCAATCTAAATCATCGGATGTGACCCAAAAACTTGTCAGACTTGCTTGAAATGGTAAAAGAATTCCATTTCATGTTGTCAGCTTTTCATTACTCCCTGTGTCACAAAAATTGTTCACTTCAAATCTCCTGTGTTCCCAGGCTGAATTAAATGGGCTGAGTACCGGTTTGATGTAGTATTTGCTCTCTGGTTTCTGTTGTCATCTTTTATACTCTGAAGGAAGTTAAAGCAGAAATGTAAGTGAATGTGCTTTTTAATAATGAGAGGGAGGAAAGTGTACTTCATATGACAACAGAAAGCAATTGCAGGAAAGAACAATTTCTCCCCATTTCAAGAAAGAAACCTCAAAAAAAAATGAGGGATGTTTTCATTAAAAGGAGAATCATCTGTAATCTTACTCTGTCATCTTCTGCTGCAGAGCTTTCATCCTATAGTAGCAGTCCTCATCCTATCTTATTTTACAAACAAGAACTAACATATAATAAATTAATAACATTATTGTGTGTTCAGGTGAATTGTTGGGTCAACCACTTAGATGTAAACAGTACCTGGCTTTGAAGAGAACGTTGTTCAACTGCTCCTCTTGGAAGCTCGATGGCCGGAGCAGCAATCTGTTGGTCAGTGTGCTCATGGTGTCTCACCAGGACAGTCTCGCAACCTTCACCAAGGCTGACAAATTGATCCTGACATATTGAAAGTTGGTTCAAATGCAGCGACAGATGGGAAATGATAAGAATTTTAGTGAATGTGACCTATGAAGGAACAGAGTTTCTGCTGAAGAGGACCGCTGGATGGAGCGGGTTGAGGGGACAGGGGTTGTGTTTATCGATACTGAAGCGGTTCTTGGAGATAGAATAGTAATGGCTGTGTTACTGCTGCGCTAAGGAGCAAGGCATTGAATTTGTGGTTCTGTTTAGCTTGTCTCAGTTAGGAGATAGCAGTACCCTCATTTCAGTGGTGGATTTGAAAGGATATAAGATATCTGGGGAGGTTGTATGAGCCTTTAGGGGCTTTTAGTAGCATGGTAGATGAGCATCTGGTGATGCCAACTTCTTTGATACTGCATCAATGATGGAGTCTCTGGAAGTCATTTACAGTCCACCTCTCTGTCATTCACATTATATGTGCAACACAAATGGTGGAAAAATATGAATTGTGTAAAAACCAGTTTTGACTCTTGTGAGGACTGAGATTTAATGCTGTCCTACTCTCCCCTCAGTGTTTGAGTATTCATGACTATCTTTAACGGGAACCTTGCTAATAATATCATAGAAGAAATCCACCTGAATGCAGTTGAGAATGTTCTGTTTCCCCCTTGCTTTTGCCCTTCATGTGCTTATGCAGGGGAGCTTTTTAAATACAGAGAGATTTTGAGTATCTCAAGGCTCACCTCTTCTCTATTCTAAGTGATAAAGAACAAAAGAAGCCCTTATGCAGGCATGACATGCAAACAAAATTTGCCATGTTTTGGCTGAGGAGTACATGCAAAAAACTGCCTGTTTATTCAAAAGAAATTTGTTGCCTTTTAGTGTTTCAGTGACTAGTTATGGAAAGTCATGAAAATATTTTTTTTTCTGATTAAAAAAATAGGCCACTTTCACCAGGCTTTACCCTGAAGGCTTCTGGAAAGCTACGGTCTAAGGGGGGAGCTGACATTTCCACATAAGTGTGTGAAGATGTAAAGAGTTCCCTGCTTCTCTGAGAAGTTAGACTTCTCTGACTTTAAATATTTAAGTCCACCTTTGCTCCCATGACCTTGGTCTTAAATTTGTCCTTTGAGTCTTTCGAAGAACATTCTCCTTTTTCCCTAAAAGACAGAACCTGTCTTATGAGATTTCCATGCATAACTTCAATTTACATAGGAATGTCAAAGTAAAGCTTGCAGTGGCTTTACCTTGAGGGCTCACGTATGGTAAACAAAATACAGTAGGACTTGGGTAGTAATATATGAGTGTTCATGAGCTCAAATAAGGATTTTGTCACTGGTAAAAAGCTTTGTTTCAATTAAAAATTTTATTAATTATTACCTGGCATAAAATGACAACTGTAGAATGCACTGAGAATTGAAGATAACTTAGTTGGCCTGTTGTAAAGCAAATTAATATTAACAGTCTGTCTATTTTTCCATGTAATTAAGCAGTAATAATCAAAGCTCAGTGCTTTTCTTGGAGATTAATGATGACTTTGTGAATTAATGGTGTGAGGTGAAAGCAAGGACCATTAGCTGTAGTAAATTGTTAAGAATCCAGAAAACACACTGGGCTGAATCATTCAATTTGGTTTATGATTATTTAAATACTGTTTTTCCCTCTATTTATTAGAAAACAAATGGATATTCATACAGGTTAAGTAGTGCAAGATTTAACAGTTTCACAGTAAGCAGCCAAATGAAGAGCCAGCTCAGGGTCCAGTCACGGTCACATCTGGGAACAAACATAATGACTGTTTCTGACACTGTTACCTAAACTCTCTACATCACTGTTTTCATCACATGGGTTCCAGGATTCATTGCTGCTACTCAGTAGTGTCACTCTCCCTCATGAAGTGACTCTCCTAGTAGGTGACAGAAGCATGTGGTGTTTGCAGGATCAAGTCCCACATGGCTACCTCAGTGTCTGGCAAAGGAACCACATCAGCACTTTCACTCTGCTTGTGCTTGGTGGGAGAGACATTTCCAAGCTAAGGTTTTTAAGACTCACCCTTCATTATTAATGTTTTCAGACCAAGTCATGGACAGCAGAAAAATGTCAGCAGAAACTGGCAATCTGGGTCTTTGCTCCCAGGGAGCTGCAATAGATTTACAGGATCTTCTAAAAACGGGCCTCTATAGGTGCTGAGTTGATTTTGGCAATCACTGCAGTAAACAGCACAAATGCTATTGAGTTCCTTGGTGCAAAATCAAGATGAAAGCTCTTCCATTCTCTCTTTTTTCTTTGTTACAATAGCACAAATCAGAAGTAATTCAGTTGAAATCAGTGAAATGGCATCTCTGAGAGGTGACTCAAATCTAAGCTGTTGCTAATTCATGCTATACTCCTTCAGCCACACTTCACAATGGGAATACTACTAGACCTTCTAAAGTGGGGATAGCTACTGAGATTTAAAAACAGCTTCCAAAATGTTGTACTTCAGTTTTAACTGTGGGAGGTACACGGACACCCTTTGCTCCTGAGTTTGTGGACATGAGTATTTCACAGTTGCACTGACCTCCTTTAGACATCCCTTTGCACTGACTGCAAGTGACAGCTTTAATAACTTAATGATAGCCAGAAAAGAGCAGTGTCTGCAGATAACTGCAGTGGGAAAGACACGAGTATCTCTAATACTAAAAGACCTGTTTTTCACCTAAAAATGCTGAACTCTTCTACACCCTGCATATTTCTCTTGTGCATGGGCAGATTTGTTTGTAGGAGTTTGAGAAATTAAAGAGAAGCCTGTTTATCCATTTATTTCTTTATAATGCTCTTTGAAGACCAGAATAAACCAATAAACTCATTTGGAATGGTTTCCTGCATAACACAACCAAACATGTTGCAAAGCCAGACGGGTGGATTAGAGGGTTGTGGATGTGTTGGTTTTTTGTTTTTCCCTGTTCCTGAATTAATTCTTCATTGCAGTTTCTGGTGCTTTATATTTTGGTTGAAGATTGAGACAACAGAAATAATCTCTAACTTATTGGAAACCAGCCAACAAAGCAGTTCCTTTACTATTTCTGATCTTTGTTCTGATCTTCTAAGTATATTTATGGAACAGAACATAGGTTTTGGCAATACTAAAAGCAAGATAGTACATAAGTCATGTTTTCCGGCAGCAGATTGCACAGTATACAGTGGGATCCTGCAGTCCTTTATGAAGAGTTGTATGTGAAAATGCTGGAAGCCTTGAAATAAAGGACAGTCTTCTCTAGAATCACAGTGTTGATATCAAGTCTCATTTGTAATCATATAAAATAATGTGCTTTGTGGTTGTTGTCTATTGTACAGCTTTCTAATATGTTGCCTTTGACACATACTCTTTTGTGGCAGTCAGTATCCCTTTAAGATATAATTTATGTTCTTTATGGTTTTTATTGCAGCATATAGCAATTACTGACAGCTTTAACCAATGTCTGCTGCAACTGTTTGGAGTCACAGAAGTCAGCAGTAGCATTTTACCTTAGGTTCATAATCTATTTGTAAATGCCTAAACATTGTCATCCTATGCTTTGTAACAGGAATGAAAAGCTGACCCAAATAGGTGTCTGCTTTGTGGTGCTGGTAATGCAGCAGGGAAAAGCTGAGGGAATTCTGCACAGGTCCTGAGTCTGTCTCGCAGTGCAGTGATGCAGCCACAGCAGCAACGTGTGGTGAAACAAGTTATCTATAGAAAAGCAAACCTTGTTCTGGTGTCAGCATGGAACTCCAGTGTGGCACAAGTTTTCCTGCAAGGTGCAGAGAACAAATGGGATTGTGTGGCAGCCAGCTGTGTCTGCATTGCAAGTGTGCTATGTTCTGCTGCACTGTTCTGGGGCACAAGAGTGCCAACAAATGTGCAAGTCCTGGCCAGGCCGTGGTGCTCCCAAATACAAGGGCACAAGAAGCTTCCTTCTCTCTAGGTCAGAATAATACTGGGAAAGCCTGGATATAGCACGATTCAGAGTTCTCCAACAAGAAAATCTGCAAGCCCTCTTACTTTTTCCGTTGGTCTTAACCCCTGCACTACTTTAACCATGTTGGTGTGTTGACTGTGGTGCAGTTTTACGCTCACTCTGTTCTGGATTACCCCACAGACATTCTGTGTGTAATGTGGCTCAGAAGACACAGCTTCTGATCAAAAGGGAACATGCAGATTCCTCTGTTTTGTCTATGAGTGACTGAATTCAATTAAGGAACAAAAAGGAAAGGGTTATGCAACTGCCTTTGCATGTAACACATGTACAGAACTCCACCTGTCTACCTACAGCATCCCATGTGTTGTGGGGCAAAGTGCAGCAAAGTCAGGGCAGTGCTGCAAGCAGCTTTCAATGGCACTGGTTCCCACCTACATCTGCACAAATGACTGCCCTCACTGCTATTGGGATGGTGGAGAAACATACAATGAACACTGCAGGGACTACCCTGTAAATGGGGATGAAATCTGCTCTTGCTCTGGAGACACAAGGTGTGGAAGAGGCCTGAGCAGCACTGGCACAGCTGCCTGTTAACCTGGTGGAAAACATAATGGTTATTCAGTGAAGGCTGGCATAATCCTTCCTTTTGGATCCTGTGAGATTTTACTTGACTTTTCAGCCCCTAGGCTGGCTAAATTTTAAATACAGTTAATTAGGCTGCTGTACCACTCTCAGGCATAAGTGCTACATCTAAAGCAACTCTACCTTTTTCACTGGAGTTTTCTGCTTGAACAGCTCCAAGAACATGATGCCACAGAAATGCTTATCTTCCCTTCACCACCACAACTGTCAGCTCTCTCCTTGGAGTAAAATTGGAAATTCCTGCTCTTCCCATGAAACACCATGACATACTCCCTTTTAGACTCTTCTCAGCTCAGTGCAAAAGCAATACCAGTGCCCCTAAACTCCTAGACTGCAATAGTTGAACAGTGAGGCAAGAGGAGGAAATGGTACTTGGTTGTCAGAAACTTTGGGCTGTGCAGTTCATGGCTGAGGATGAATAGGATATCAGTGAAATCTATGATTTCAGTACAGTAGAAATAATGTCTTCACTGCTGTGGTATCCACTCTGTTACGTGATGGTGAGACACATTTCATTTTGAAATCTGTAATTTTCCAGTGCTGTCAGTAATACAACTGCTCGCTGAGACATTTGCTATGCTGGGAAACACAGAAAAATGTGTTTTGTTCCTCATTCATTATCTTACTAGGAAATAAAAGATGAATTTATCCAGTTACTTCAAACAAAATCATTCTCTCTTGTTGAGTCTCACAGAATTCTTTTCCCACTGTTAAGTTTTACTGCAGCAGTTTACATACCAGGAATTTAATGTAAGTTATTAAGCAGTTCTGGTTTTCCTAATTTAAAGAAAAAAAAAAGTGTCTAATCCTTCTCTTGTTACTTGCAGTAAGTGAAATGAATGTTGGATGACAGTGTTATGGCTGGTGTGAGGGTCTAAGGCTGCTACAAAGCGATGCCGTTACTTTAACATCTACTAAAGCTATAGAAACACCTATTAAAACCATAAAATGGAAATATCAGAACATGAACAGCATATCCAGACCAAGTGTAGCAGTTGTTCTTCATTTGAACCCTCTTTTTTTTTTGCATTGAAACAGAAAATTGCCAGAAAACCAGCTTTCAGGCCTTGGCTGTGATTACTGCTCATCCTAAACTGCTATGGAAATGTTGGAAAATACAACACTGGGATCAGACTGCCTGGATTATTTTAGGTAAAGACTGCATGGCACTTATTTTTTATTTTTATTGATGATAAACTCATCATCTTTCTCTTCAGGATTAAGGGAAGAATAGAAATTAAATTATTTTACCTTTTGAATGAGGACTGGTAAAGGTCTTTGCAAAAGCTTCATTGAGTGGAAAGCAAAAGCTTGATAGTTCTATAGATGAATGTTTCAGAAGCCGATATTTTTGGATGAATTTGAAAATTAGGCTGCTATCTCAAGCCATGATGTAAGTGTGAAAATGAACACAACTGGTTTTTTCATTTGTTTTGTCCTTTGCCTGGTGTGACTGTTGCTCTTAAGTCAATGACTAGAGCAAAACCTCTTTTGACTCAGGTCAAGATCAGCTTCCTCTCTAGGAATGTTAGACTTCCAAACTTTAAGAAAAAAGCCATTTATACCAGTTACTTATATGTGTTGTTATGACAAGTATTAACAAAGACTGATTTGGCAGGTTTTGGCATGTGTTTTTTTTTTTTTTTTTTAATTAATCTTCTCCTTAAAAATGATTATATTAGAAATCAGCAGTTTCCCTGTACACTTGCATGGGGAATTGTACACAGCCGACACATCTTTGAGTACTTCAGAGCTGGTAATCTGCCTCAAGTTCACTTGTCAACGTTTGACTCCAGCTTCTCTGTCTGGCACCTGAACAACTTAAAAAAGGAAAAAGTAGATGCTAGAAATAAAATATGTGATCTGTGAGCATTTCTTTCTAATGGTTCCTTGCTTTGGAGAGGCTGCTGCCCACGGCCAACTCGCAGCAGATGGGGATGCAGTCTGGGGAGGGAGAGGGTGGTGCCCAGAGGGCCTGTGCTGGCAGCCTGGCTCTGATGCCATGTGCTGGGATTTGCATCATCTCATTATTGTAGATCATTATGGAGTCTAACTCCAGGCTTTGCTGCCTGGAATAACACTTCAGCCTTGCTGGTATCTGTGACTTTTTCCAGAATTTTACACCTGACTTCTGAATGTTATTTTAAATATTAATTTTTGTGAGTGGGAGATGCCTTGCCATCCCTCTTGTCCCCTTTTCCCCAGCAGTAAAACACAGAATTGGTGAATGCACTTACCTCTCTTGAGCATTAAGAGTTCCATATTTGTAAATGGTCTGTGTGCTACAGTGAAGTTGGAGCTGAATTTTCCCTGGAGTCCATTGCCATGGATTCAAAAGATACAAGGTCAGGTCTGGAAGAATGCCATGGCAATCAAATGTTACCCAGGGAGGAATATCAGACAGATTTATGACTGCATTGGATGAAAAACTTGAGGGAATGTTATAGACAGGGCAAAAGAGATTTTACAAGTGGTCCTGCATGGTAAGAACCCTGCCTTGGGCAGAAATGACCACAGTGGTACACAGCTGGAGTGTTGTCAGGGTGAAGACAGACCTGATTCCTTCTCACTCCATTTGCACATCATCACCCAGGTGCAAAAGCTGCTTTTGGGGCATTAGAAGTAGCTGATGTCATCAGTGCTATGGCTGTGGAATTGTCCCAGCTTTGCTCTGTGTGAGCAGGGTGTTCACTTCCCGGCCCTGCTGTGCCCCAAGGCTGCTGAGGGGTTTGAAGAGCTGTTTGCAACCTGGGATGTTTGTGTAAGAGCTGGTGGCAAGGGAAAGGATAGCTCTGCCTTGACAGTGAAAACAAGGAGCATATGTTTGTGATAGAGAGGTGGGACCAAGCAGAAAGTGCGATGGGAGTCAACAGCAGATGAGGAAAAGATTTTGTGTGTATCAGACAAGGAAGAGGATGCCTCAGTGTGCAGCTGAACATTGAATGAGAGCTTGGTTGAGGGTTTTGACTGTGTGATCTTGCAAGTTGATTTTTTAAGAGATGTTATTCAGGAAGAATTCACAATATTTAGATGTAGTCGAAGTGCAGAGATGAGGAGGTATGTTAAATTTTTTCTGCAAGTTCTTGATCAGAGCTCTACCTTTCAAGTCCCTTTAAGTAATACCCCACAGATCTGGCCTGGTGTGGCCTTGGCTGAAGGGGAATTGCCCTCTTGTGCTGTCAGGCCTGGTTCCTTTGACACAGCTGCTGGGTGTTACTCATTATCACCAGTCTACTCTCAGGGCTCCACCAGGAAGAACTAAATCAACTATGAGGTTCCCTTACCCTTAAGGAGAATCAAGGTTCACAGCAGGGAACCTACAGCTAGAGGAGTAATTTTTCTCTGTAAACAGGCCAGCACATATTGGCTGTCTGATGATGATGGGTGTGCGTCTTCAGTCAGAGTGCAAATGCCCTGAGAGAAGAGACCACAGTGCAGCATTTTTGCTGCTGAAATGCATCCTCTTGTTTTCATCTTCAAAAGCAGCATATGCTTTGCATGTGTCCTTTGTTCCTTTTTCCAGGAGAGAAGGGGAAGAAGTATGGGTTGATTATGGTAGACCATAAGATCTTTCCTAACTGTGAAGGGCCACTGTCTGTCCCAATGGTCTGTCACACACCACATGGGCACTGAGCTCAAGCAAAGCATTAAGTCCATTATCACCCCTTCTAAACAGCTAAAGCAAAAGGAAGAAACTGAGGCATGTGGTGATCACAGAACTATTAAAGATTTTGTCAGGGGTCGTGGCCAGCTTTTTATTTTCAGTGCCTGGCAGCAGCATAATGATGCTGTTCATGTACTGCCATGAGAACTCACATACAGGAGGTCTTATCTTTGTTTCCTCATGGCTGTAGGGGAGAATGTCTGTCCTGGTGACAGCATAAAAAGCAACTGTCATTTCTACACCCTTGAGAGCAGAAATTCTCATTTCAGTAATTAACTGTTGGCAAAACCACAAGCCTGCAGCCTTTTTTCTGTTTCCTCCACGTAAATGAGCAAACCATATGTGTTGGGGAAGGAGCATGTGGGAAGATGTGTATTGCTGCTGCTCCTCATCTCCGTGTCAGCACTGGTGCAGTTTAAATCAGCTGAGGATCTGATACAATAGGCTGGCCATGTGGAGTTTGAGGAAAACACTGGACTGCCCATTTAGACGCTTTCTTAGTAGATTCGTACTACACAGATTTTGCATTTGCATATTTCGTAATACTGCTTATGAGCAACTGAAATGACCCTTGTTTGTTTGAATGTGGAAGAACACCGCACACATAACTGCTTTATTAGCTAAATTCAGCAGTTACTTACTACCTGCTTTTGTCCAAAAGAAAGGGGAAGAATTTATTCTTCTGGCTCTTTTAATTCTCCTGTGGTTTCTCTACCTGATTTTGTTTTGGGATCTGCATGAACAAGTTTGTGATGGCAGAGAAGATAAGTGGGAGACAGTTATCCTGACACAGGCAGTCTTTGGTAATGCCATGCTTCAGTGTCAGCTGTTGATGATATCCAGGGATCAGGGATGGACAACTCTTGGCTTTGCAGTGAATAGGACAGTTACAGATAAGCTGCAGTTCTGGCAATATCAGCACCTGCTGTTCTGTCTACTTGATTGTTTTTCCTCTTGTCTTTTAAAGTGTGGTACCTCTAACTACTGATCTTTCCTTAAACTTTCTTTTTATCTTTTTTAGTTGGGAGCTTTCTCCTGTTTGCCTTGTTTTCAGAGCCACACACTTTCAAAACCTTTTTCTCAATGAAAACTGGATTTTGTGAGCCAGAGGGATTGTTGACATAAAAGTCTGCTAACGTGTGAAAGCTATTATGATCTCTGATTGTGAATTTTGTCTGAGTAGTGCTCATCAGGTAAGAAATCACCAAGTGTATGGGATTTATCTTAACTACACAAAGACTCCTAAGAAGAAATTGTTCTCAATAATCAGGATGTGCAGCCATGGAATGTAGCCTTTTTCATTGTGGCCATGACTCTAAACTGATCAGCAGCTGAAATGAGACCCTTGTTCCCTTGTATTGAAAGCTTCAATCGATTCTACATGCTGGACTTTTTACTGCACAAGGCAGTTTTGTAATTTCCCCAGTTACTTATCTCTCTTTTCAGGTGGTTCTCCTTTTCCCCCACACCTTCTCTTTTTTTCTTTCCGTCCCTCTCCTGTGTCCACATCTCACACCACCAGAGGCTACAGGCTGAAGGCAGACATCGAGGCAGATATTGATGTGCATCTAGAAAGGCACGATGCAGTCCCAAAGCTTTTCACCATCTTCTTGCTTGGGTAACTCTTCAATTAATTTTCAGAAGTTATTTAACTCAAGGTGTAGTCCTGAAGCATTACAGCATGAAGTCATTAGTCATGAGCAGAATCCTGACATCCTTCTCATGCTGCAGATGATAAAGCTTCTTCTTGCTTAGAAAGCTGGAAGCTGCACTGACACTGTCAAAAACTGGCTGGTGTTAGTGCAACAAGAGTCAATGTACCTTTATTCCTCCAAGTGCCCAAGAAAACTGGCAAGACCCTTCTGTGGTCTTGCCACACAGAGATAAGCTAAGAAAGCTTATCTCTGCTTTCTTAGAAGTGAAAAAGGGGAGACTTGTAGTTATTGTTGCTCTGGAATGCTCCCAGAGGATATTACAGGTGCTCTTCCAAAAAAAAAACCATGTATGTGAGCGTCTTGCTGCTGCCTCTGAGATGAGTGTTGCAGAGGTCCCCCTGCCCTGCCACCATGGTGCTACAGGACAGCCTTTCAGAGCACCGTCACCCCTGTCGTGGGGGACGTGGCTCCAGTGAGTGCTGAGATCCCACACACGGACTGGTGCTGTTTAAAACCCGAAATGCACAGGCCAAGTGCTGAGCCATGCACTCTTACTGCCTCTGTGTGTCCTAGAGCTTTCCTGAACCTTTCAGAGTTGTCTTCGGTTCAGAATGTCTCTCTTTGCTATTTTTTTGTTTTCGTTTTTATCATCTCTCCTTCCCTTTGTGGATTTTGGAAGTGCTTATATCATGCAGGTCTATAAAGCCACTTGTGGTTTGTAAGTGCCCTGACTTTCTGCCAGTTCCCAAGGCTAGCTTTCTGCAGCCACTGGCCACTCTGTGTCTCAAGACAGGTAGGTGGTTTTTGAAAATGTCTGCAGAACTGAAACGGCTTTTCCTTTATAGATAAATCAATATGTTTGCTCTTTGTTTTGGAAGTAGGAGTTACAGGTGGATAGCCCTTAGGTGTGTTGCAGCTTTTACTTTATTTCCTGCTGAAGTGCTGTAGTGAAGAATACAGTTATCATCATGCTTATTTGGAGGAACTAGGAAAATGGTAGGTCTCAATTAATGATGTCTGGTGCAGATTCCTTTTCTCCCCAGAGTCTTTTCAACAGCCTGATAGCATAGAGTAACTTTAAAGAGGGCAGGAGCTGCCTGAGGCTGCTGGAGGAGCATAAAAGAGATGTGAAAAGAATTAGTTTACTATATGCTTTTCTTATATAATCCCATCTTGACCCCTTTTTCCTTATATCACTATAGTTCACATCCAGCCAAGTGCAGTGTTTCTGAAGTGCAGGCTTCAGGTGCTAAATCAGGTAAGAGTAACAGAGACTGGCTGAAGGCAAAGTTTTAGAATGCTGCTAATAAAAATCATATACGGGGGATACTGAGAGACAAGGAAGAGTTTCTGTGTAACTCTGAGCTCTCAAGTAAAGCTGATGCTCCCTTGAGCTCAGTTAGGGCCTATGGTTTTGGTTTTTTTTTGGTTAGTCAGAAGATTAATTGCTATTAATGGTCTTTAATGCTTGTTTTAAAGGCAAGCAGTTAAAACTGATAATCTTCCCTTAAAATATTATTGTGTCCTTCCTTTGCCAGTAGCAGCAAAATAAATGCTTAGGAAGAGACGTGGCCCACCCATAGGACCTTTCAGACTGAGGATGTGGTGAATGCCAGAGATCACACAGCTGAAGACTTTGTCATTGCTTTCAGTCACAATCTGTTATTATGAAACAGCTACTCTGAGCTCAATTATGGAATCATTCGTAAATCCACAAAAGCTTATGTTTTAATACCCTTTTTATACCCTAAGGATGGAAATTAAACCCCTGAAGTCATTTGGTCATAGCAGGGTAGTGGTTCTTTAGTCACTGCTTTCCTCTGTCTTCTGTTAGTTCTGCCTAAAATCCCATGGCTGAGCAAAGAAATACACAAGTATTCTTCATACGATACCTTTCCTGCTTGGCCCTGGGCTCACAGTTCACTGGCATTTGGTAATTAATTAGCAATACATAGACTGATTCTTGTAGGTTCCACTGGAATTCATCCATGTGCTAAGTACATCACAGGTATCATATAAAATTTGTTCATCTGGGTCTCTAGAAATTCAAGAAGCTAACACTCCTTATATGTGCTAAGTGAGCTTTTTCAGAATCTTGTTGTGTGCAACTCCTGTTTGAAAACGGTTCTGAAAATCCCATTAGCACTTACTCATCTTTTTCACACTTACTCACTGTTTAAAATGTCCTCTATGGGTCATCATTTGCACTTGTAAGTCACCTGACCATACATCTGCAGGGTTAGCACTTAGAGGATGAGAGCAGATGAATAAGGACTACAAATATTCAATAATTTTTAATTACAGGTGATACAGAGATTATTAGAAGCATTTTAAATTCACACTTGGAGGAATTAATTTTTCAATATTTTGTTACTCCATCAGTTAAGAATCTCTGGAGGAAAAATTGCCCTTGATGTAAGATTAATTGATATGGTGCTTCATACTTTCACCTACTTCTGGACTGTGCCTTTGGGAGCATGAAAGGAAAACCCCTTGTGACTTCAGTGGAGCCAGAGTTTAATCTTTGTTACAGGGAGCAACTTTATGATTGGGCCCAGTAAGAATATCCATGGTAACTAATGTGTGGGGTTGCAATTTCTGACATTTATTCATCCAAAACACTGAAGCTCTGATAATAGAAAACAAAACTTTAATTTTCAATTCTGTTCCTTTAAATTATGCTGATACAACATCTTCTGGGAACATTTATGGAGAGTAATTTCATCATGATATTTTTTCCACATACAGGTTACACAATAGGTAAATTAAAACTGAGACATTAAGACGAAGATGTCTTTACCACAATACTGAAATGATTGTGCAATATTTACAATTACTTTATTTATTTCCACATAACGCTGGTGGCACCTGGAGTTTTGTTTATCAATTTCAGTTCTATATTATTCATAAACTGAGAGACATGCATAATTTAATAATATATTCTCTCATGCTCTGTTTTCCAATTTCCTGACTTAATCCCTATGAAACCCTATTACTTGTGCTCTCAATAAATATTTATTTCACATTCACTTTATTTTGGCCTTTGTCCTAGTTGCAAAGGTTCTTGTAGTAGCATATGTAAAACCAGGCTATGACAAATAGGGTGCCATATCTCTCCCTTAGCCACTTGTAGTTAAAACACCAACTCCACACTGGTGTAGCAAGATGAAATCTGCACTGGGTAGCAGTGTAAAAGTATCCCTGAAGTCAAAAGTGACCAGATCTTCCCGCAAAAAGGCTATAGCAACCTCCTGTGAAGAGTCACAGGGTCACAAGATTAAGGAAAACTGAGCCAAATCCTCAATCACCAAATCCTCAATTTCAGCATTTGTGAAAATCAAGGCTTCTCTTGCTCCTACTGTTTGTGTGGGACCACGAGATTCTGGCCTTAAGATATGTCTCAGTTTAAATGAGACACAGGTGTTTTGCTGAGGATGAGTTATGAGGAAGACCCAAACTCCTCCCTCTAAGCAATTGTAAATCTGAAATTAAGAGGCTCCGATGGAGGGGGAAAAATGTGGAAAAATGAAAAAATAACAGCCCTTTATTAAAAGATATCTGTGTATTGGCAGAAACAACAAAAGAAAACAAGTAAAACAACCAAACAATACTCCTATACCCACAAATAATCCCCTTCAAAACAAACCAATAAACAAACACAGGAAAAAGAAAGTAAACAGTTCAGTTTGTGCCCTTTGGTGCAACTCTAACCACAGTCAACAGGGGCGCTGTTGGATCACTGGAAATGCAGAGCATGCAGTGTTCCGTGCTGGTTCGCAGGGGGTACTGTGGGATCACTGGTTGTTGACACCTGGGGGGACACACACTGGGAAAGGGGAGAGAGAAGAGGGAGAGAAACAACAAAAAAAGTCCTTCCCAATGGGAAAAAACTCACTCTGTCCTGCTGGCTGAATCATGCGGTATAGTTTTCCTTCTCCCTTTGATGTGCACAAGAACCACTGCTAAGAAAGAAACAAATGGGAATGGGAAAGGGGAAAAAAACCTCCAGAAACAGTTCCTCTCCAATGAAAATCCAAACAGAATCCACAACTGAGAGCCGAGAACAAAAACCACTCGGAGCACTCCAGCACTCCTCCGACCTCCTCACCCCCATTTCCCAGGAGATGAGATTCTGAGGGCCATTATGTAAGGGGTAACTTCTTTTGTGTTACTTAACTGCCCACTTAACATCCCTCCACGAAGTGGGCAGGGGGAAGGGAAAAATTCCTGCTTAGTTTCTAAGAACCAGCAAAACCAGGACAAGATACAAGGAAAGAAGAATTCACAGAAGTTGCACCAGTGGAGATGTAAGCTGAACATCAGGAAAATTTTCTTTGCCACAAGGGTGGTCAAGCACTGGAACAGGCTATCCAGGAAAGCAGTGGGTCTCCATCCCTGGAGGTGTTTAAAGAAGGTGTAGATGTGGTGCAGTTTAGCAGTAGGTTAATTATTAGACTTGATGATCTTAAGGGTCTTTTTCAACATAAATGGGTCTATGATACTGTGACAAGGAGCCTGAAATAATGGAACTTTTTTTTCTTGCCATCCCGTGTTGTTGGAGTCATCTGTGCTCTTCTCATGTGGTGTTTTGGGAGACTCTTGAGTGTGACAGAGCTACATTCATGGAAAAAGTATGTTGAAGGTGTGTGTCATTCTGAGGGTCTTTGGGTACTTTTGAAGAGAAGCCGAATCTGGCATTTCTGTTGTCTAAAACAAGTACAGCATTCACCGGGATCTCACCTAAGCCTTCCACCGTGCACCAGCAGAAGTTATTAGGGAATGACATCTCTCCTTTCTGTTGCTGTTAAGACACCCATTCATTATTTTGTGCTGCCAAGTGTAAATAGAACATGTCAAAGCTGAAGTCTAAAAGATCTTTTTTTAGCTTTAGTTTCTGCAGAATGCACACACAGCATCCCTCTAATACTGTTACTGCACAGAATCATGTTTCGAATTGCTTCAGTGCTCTCTCTGAATCAGTAATATGAATGAATCAAAGTACAAAACTGTCATTTTCTGACAATACAGACACAGTTGGAAGCTGTGGCCTCGCTTGTATCTTGTAGAGATGGATGTAACAAAGTGACATGTTTCCATTTCAGTCTTCCCAGCCCTTAACATGGTCCAATGGCCATTGCTAAAGTGTGTTTTTCTCTTTATACTTTATTCTTTCTTTAATGGTTGTACTGTTTACTTCAGGACAAGAGTTACTGTGTGGACTTTACATTTTTAGCTTATTTTCATTACTTGATTTTCTGTGGTGCACAAGAGTAAACACGAATGTAGAGAAGATGCACACTATTTTGATTGAAGCTTGGTCCCAGAACTCTCCCTCCTTGTCCTGTGGTCTCTTTCCCCAGTGTGGACCTGGGCCAGAGCTAACCCCACTCTTTGACAAGGAGAGTAGGAAATCACTGTGCTGAGGTGCTGCTTGGAGCAGTTATGAAGCAACTGCATGCAGGTTCCTCATCAGAAATCCCTCCTGACAGTCAGCTGGATACAGAGGTGAGAACAGCTCTGGGGCTCAAGTGTGACTGTTCTCTTCTTTTGCTCGGCAGGAGCTCTGTGGCCTTTTTCTCGCCCAGCATGGAGGGAATATGTTATTTTAAATGAGATTCTGGGAGTCCATTGACTTTCAATTGAGAATGGAGGTGATGAATGCCTTCCTTACTTCAATTTTATTGCACAAAAAACATTTTATGCTTGAGTTTTCTGGCACCGGTTCTTGTGACTTTTGAGAACAGGTAATAACTCATTCTAGAGCTTATTTAATGCTGATGAAAGTGCTGGATTTTTAAGAACTTTGCCGTTGTCAGGCTGTTCCATTATTGTCTGTTGTAGGGTTGTGCATTGATCTGAAGGACACTGGCTGCCCTTGGCTATGGGTGTTTGAACTGAACTCTGTATTGTTGTGGAGTACTAGTATGTGAAAAATTGACTATTCATTTTAGAAGAATAAACTAAGGCTGAGATCTTGGATCTCTTGAAATGAACATGTGGCTTGTCATTGCATTCACTGGGGACATGATTTCTTCATTTTACCAGGGGGTATTTGGCATAGTTACGTTGTTAAAATGAAAAACAAAGTTTGATGTAATTAAAGTAACTTGGAGTGCTGAGATCTATTGAGAGATGGCTCTTCCTGTCTTAGAGTGAATGGAAGTGGATTTCTATTGTTTCAAGCTAAGCAAGTGCCTTTTTGTCCAAGTCTTGCAAGTACTGGGCTTGCTCCAAGTTTGCTCTGACTGGTGATTCTTCTCATCTTCAGTGCTAACTGGTTTAAAAAATGATAATATTTTATTGTGGCTATTTGCATCACCTAAGGCAATGGCTGACAACATTTGGCAAAGATATGGGATTTTTTTTCTCTTTATGAATAATTTAAATTCCTTAATTGAAGCACTGGGTTTTTTTCTTGAGGCAGGTAAATAGCTCCTTGAGGAAGAATGGTACCACTCATGTAGCATGCCATCATTAAAGTGTTCTTCAGGCATGCCATTTAAATTTGGAAGGAAATCCATTCCCTGA
Source organism: Myiozetetes cayanensis (assembly GCF_022539395.1). Lineage (NCBI taxonomy): Eukaryota > Metazoa > Chordata > Aves > Passeriformes > Tyrannidae > Myiozetetes > Myiozetetes cayanensis. Next base: position 31,545,145 of record NW_026086605.1, read on the forward strand.
AGGAATAAAAAGGGCAAGACTGGTGGCCAGAAAGTCAGGGTGAATTAGTCACCAGAAAAATCTTTTATTCATGGAATTAATAAATAAGGGAGAACTGCAAAAGACGCGCTGCTGGCTTTTGTCAGAAAAATGAAATAAAAGGACTTGCAAAGCTGGCTTCCTGACAAAACGTCACTTCCACTTTAAAGCATAGTTTAAAATCAAATGCAAAACCTGCTAATCAGTTTTATCCTCTTTGAGTTTGTTTGTGTCTTCAATGGATATTTTTAGATCTGAAGGCTTCCTTTATCAGAACATCCATGGAGAGCTCGGTTCCATGCAGAAAGCTTGGCCTATAGAATCCTCTTAATTTGAAGCTAGTCTCCTACCACTTTCCCTGTCTCACTGGAGCAGCCCCAGTACTGGTGGTGTCCCAAACAAATAGGGATTTGGGCAAGACTGATCCCTCAGAGGCTCAGACAGCCCTACGTCTCCCTCTCTTTTATTAAATACTATTTGTAGTGATGAACTTTGTGCCTTTTGGCTTTACAAACTGAATTGTCAAAAGAAAAGTCTGAGGTTTTAAACAAACCTCAGCCTGAAATGTGACAGCTTATTTTTTGTTGTTCACTTTTTGTCTTTGCCTAAAAAGCATCTCTCTTGATATTGCAGGTTTTTGATCCCTGTCACCTGATCAAGCTCCTTTTGAGAAGTAGTTGAAGGGAACAAAGACAAAAGGATCTTTTCTTGTGGAAACATCCAGAAAAAGCACTCCTCTTTTTTCTTTTTCCTGTTTAAAAAACCCACCCAACTTTAACCATTAAAATCAGTAAATGTTTTGTTATGGGACTGCTTTCAAAGCAGTTCCCTAAGGCTTCTAGGAGCCTGTGAAGTATCCCTCTTGGGCTCAGGGACACAGCAACTCATACAGTAAGAAGCAATCCTTGCAGTCCCAGACAGAATGGAAATGAGTATGATTTGTTCTCCTGGTGCTTCAGGAGAGCCTTTGAGAGGATCAGAGGATCCGGTAGCATTCACTCAAGTGTCCAAACTCTGACTTTCCTTTCATGTGAGACAGGAGTGACTCTGTTACCAAATTCCTGTCACGTAAAGTCATTTTCGGGAAGGGAAGAATCAAACCTAGAGTCTATAAAACATGACAGATCTGTAGGTTCATAGATTTGTACTTGGAAGGAAGCTTTAATACTTTTCAGTAATATCCCTGACCCTCTTTATTTTTCATTATTCTACAGTACAATTCTTGTGGGTATTTTTTTTTTAGAATACGTATACCATAGGTTTGTTAGCATAAAAGTAGTTCATAAATGTCATACACGGTATACATAATGTTAAATTGATGTTTATTCTGTGCTTCCAATCTTATCTTAAAGATTTGAAATGAGAAAAATAAATTTTACAGTTACAGTTTTATCCACTATACAATGGCACCAGCGTAGCATATGACCCTCTAACTAAATTACTCAATCAGCTTCACTTGACTTTAACATTGTAATCTCTGCTGCTGTTTTGGAAATACAGCAGGCAGTGAATCTGCTTTGGTCTGTGCTTGCTGAGCATCTACCCAGGCTCCAGCCTGTACTCATAATGGCTTGATTTTCTTCTTGCAGCAGTTTGACCAGATGTAATTACAGCGCCTTCAAAAGACTGTCTCCTCATTTTACATGAACAGGACATGAATTAGAACCTAAAAATATCATTTAGGATAGCTAGAATCCAAATGCAGTACCACTGTGTAATTAACATATCTTTGTATTCCTGCAGAAAGGATTGTGTTCAGAATGAATTTTTATGATGTTACTGTTATCACAGCAGTCAAGGTGAAATGCCACCTGCGTTATCCCTTGCAGTCACAGAGTAGATAAGCTGTATTTTATTGTCACACTGTGAATCCCTTTTGCAGTGTGACCCGCTGTAAGAAGGTTCTGCCACTGGTATCTTGCCAGGGGACCACTCATCTGGGGAGGGACTGGTCGTGTGTCCAATCTCAGATCCTGCATCTGGCTGCCTTTCAGCCGTGAGACCTGTGGGTCTCTTTCAGCTCAGGATATTCTACGACTCTATGACTGGATTCTTGGACTCTGGGAGCAGCAGCTTAGAGTTATTCTCCACCAGTCTGCATGAACTTTGATTGTTTTTGCTTCACACAACAGCATTGTGTGTTTGCTTCACAATGCAATGGGAGCTTAGTAAAGATTTTTAGATTTCTTTTCTTTCTTTCCACTCATTTTTGTCCTCACATAGTCCAAGATAAGTTTTAGATTTGTGGAAAAGTGCACAGTCCTTCATCTGATCTTTCTCTCTTCATAGATCTCTTGTGCAACAGTCTTGAAGCCAAGACCTCCCCTACTTCTGCTTCCTTCTGTCAAGTCCCCTTAACAAGGATGGAGTGACTGACTTGGGTTTGGAAAAACTCTCCTTGGTTGGCTGAGGCCCTCAGGCTGCTCCCCTCAAGGTTACATGACTAGAATAGGCCTGTGTAGCTCTATCTTCCTACGTTAGCTTCTGTGGGAAAAATAGTTCATTCAAAGGCAACAGAGCTTTCTGGCAGAAATCCCCTTGTTCAGCTGGCTGGGAGTCTTTTTGGCTCAGTGGCCCTGAATTCCTTTTTTGCAAAAAGGCACAACTTTTCCCTTGTTTCCAATGACTCCTTCCTAGTCCTTTCACTCTAAGTGATAGAGCTGATATTCCCTGTTATGTATTCCTTGTAGCTGTTATATATTCCTGAATTTTCAGATGTTATGTGGAATATGAGGCAAAAATAGATAAATAGGACCTCACCTTTCTTTCCGTTGGCTTTTCTGGAGGCAGCTCACTTCCCTTGCTAACAAATTGATGACTAATTATATGCACCCCTTGTTGTATCTGATGAGACTGATAAATAGCAAACACTACAAAAGCAACATGTGCCTCCAGTGTTTATCCTGCCCAGGGGCTACGATCCAGGTTTGGCTTTTCTTCACTGGAACTGGAAGACATGGAGAGAGGGGGCAGTACAGGGTAGGTATGGTGATGGCAGTGTTGCTGTGAGTGCTGACATTCATCAGCACTTCCGTTTACTCCAGCTGTGTCAGATGAAAAGCCAAGAGGGTTTGTGCACTGCTGGAGCCTTTGGCACTTCCTTTGTGCTATCTTCTTTGCTCTTCCTAGTTTCAGAGACCTGGTGGTTAGAGAGAGTCTCTTGGGGATAAGCTCTGAGTTGGAGGGGTTGTTGACATGATTGCCAGCTTTCCTTTACCTTCCCTGTCTTGGTGACAGAAAAGGCTGGTGGATATGTGTGCATTCAAACTTTAAGGCTTCCTAAAATGCCAGTGAGCAGGTGGCAGCATTTGGCTTTGTTGTGTTCTGAGATTTGGTTTTTGAGGAAAAGGTTCATTGCAAAGTGTCTCAAATGTCTCAATTTTCAGTACTCTTATGCCTGTGTTACCCCAAGAAATGCCCAAATTCTGAGTGCTCTGAAATGTTTCTCAACCACTAATCAAGCCAATTTCTTCTTCCAGGTCAACCCTGTGTTTATACTGCAAAGGTAGCAGGCAAGTCAATATACTGTGTCTCAGGGAAAGTTTTTACATTTATTTACAAATATGACATAACATTTGGATTTTTGATAGGAAAGCATCTGCAGCTTCAGCAATAGTGGAAGAAATGTTATGGCTGATCATAAATGAGAAGAATATTCATTGTGAAAGATGATACCCTTCCACTCAACCTCCACTCTACTGCTTTTTTGCAGATGTGTGCTTCCAAAGTGCTGAAACAGAGCTCAAGATTCCTCCACTGTGAGTCACCTTATTCCTCTATAATTAAGGTGAAATATCAGTTTAATAAAGTGAATGTAATCACTGAGTTTGAGCTCTGTGTTAATGGGGACAGTTACTGACATTCTTTTCTCTAAATTTGCATACAAGAGCCATTGTCTGAAGAACATATGTCTGTTTTCAGACTTAGTGCTAATTTCATCAAACTGGGCTTCATGCCATATTAGTCCTATTATTATTTCATACAGGAGATGAAACTTGAGAAATATGCCTGCTGAAATTTTTAAGTTTCACACTACAAATTCAGGAAAGAGTACTTCATTGGAAGTAATTTTTCAAAATTTTAATTTAGCATATTTGTTACTTTAATAAGCAGTTGAACTTAGTTAACTTTTTGATTGGCACTCACTAAGTTCCCCTGAGTGTGTTAAGGGCTCAGCTGAATAAAGACCAGCCCTTTTAATTAATTTTCCTTGAGGGCGTGGCTTTGTGTTTGCTTATCACTCTGTTAGTACTGTTAATGACTTGGGGGCAGCAGCTGCAGGTAAGGGTACATGGAAGGTGATTGTGCCTCCTTCACCCCTCCGGGATCTGGATTAAGACAGCTATTTTTCACAGCAGGGACTAATAGTAGCAGAGAGGTAGTGTTGAGGAGCAAAAAGAGTTTTCTGCCCTCCAAGTCTGCTGCTGTGCCTGACCTGCTGGACAGTCTCTTCATTGGTTGGTCTGTGTGAGAGGGATTAACAGCTGCTCCAGAAAGCCAGTTTCAAAAAACAGCTCATACTCTACTCCCACAGAAAATTTTCAATACAAAAAAATGTTATGTTAGAAGTGCAGTTTCGGAAGTTAATTGCTGAAATTTCTTGCCAATGCCAGGTCATTGAAAATGTTGAGAAAAAAAATTAGCCATCCCATTTTATCAGTTTAATCTAGATCCAGTAATTATTTAAAGCTTTAAGTAGTGCAACAGCATATAAAGTGTTCAGCAACTAAAATAGAAATGATAGTTCATCAGATATTATCCAGTGAGAATGTTCTCAGGTTTAATCATTCTGCTGTTTTACTAGTTTATGTTGTGAGCACCTTTGGAAATGCCAGACAATTATTAGCATAGTGTGGAAATGTTCTTAGACATTCCAGTTAGCCAAGAAGGCATGAAAAATAATAATTCAAGGAAGACTAGGCCTTGTTAAGTAAACCATAAAACTGAATCCACATTACTTCTGCAGAACCACCTCTGCTATTAAATGTCCCATTTCCAAATCCAAGTAGGATGGGAAGTGCAAGGATTAGATAAACACAGTGTATGTCTTTGTTTTCGTGTCACTGCGCCCTACAGTTCAGATCTTCAATGTCCAGCACCACTGTTCCTTACAAGGTGGCCTTTTCACCAGCAAGGGAAATGTCATGAAATAAGATCAACGAAGCTCACGGAAGTGCAAAAGCACTTTAATGAAGGCAAATACTTTGTATGTGTCATTTCCATTTTGCCCAAATGTAAATTAAGTGTTCATTTCAGATTGTTGGTACTTCATGCATCTTACATTAGTATGTAGAAGTGGAAGCTAAGCTAGTCCATTACAGTGATTCATATTCTGTCTAAGGAACAAACATTTTCTGATGGGACTGAAGCATATTAATGCTGTTGAAATTTTCCAGCTTCCAAAACAGACAGAAAAAAAAATTGTTACAAGGAATACAACTAGAAAAGCTAATATTGCTATCTGTGCAGGTACAGCAAAAAGGCAAGTGGTCTCCATCTGTGTTGCCTGGCACTGTGTACTGTCTATTTTTTATCAGCTGAACTGTGCAAGCACATCAGAGCAGGAGCTGCTGGCTTTCCCTGATGTGCTGCTTCCCTGACCTGGCTCCTGGGGCAGGAAGGGGGGGGATCTTTGGTCATTCTGTCCACTGAACTCAAAGTAGCAGTGAGACTTTAATTCCTCTGTCGTTAGAAGATCCTCTTACATGTTTGAGAGGATTAACAGAAAGTGATGGTGACATCTGGGGCAAATTTCAGGAATATGTTTGCCTGGCAATGACAAGTGAGTGGGGAGAATTCAGCCCTGTCTAACAGCTGGTCTGCAAACACAAATTTTTCCATAGCACGCTCTGCTGTGGCTCACAGCCCTCCTCCCATCAGATCAGGGCTCTGTCCGCCCCAAATGATTTAACTGCATTTCCTCTTTAAATAACAGAAATTAGATATGGTTTCCTAGAGGCTCAGAGAAACACAATTGAGTATTTATTGAGTGTACATTGTTGCTTATTTTTTCTGAGTCTGCTGCACTGAGTAGCTGTGCCTAAGTTCTTGCAATGCATCAGGGAGACAAATGTATTTCAATTGTGATTTCAGTGATTTCCATATATGAGAGGATCCTTAGAGATGTCTGTGCATGAAATGAATACAGTTTCTCAGGTTGTTGCCTAAAAGAACAAGCATACGGAAATTAAATATGCCACTAAGATGCTCTCATTTTCTGCCTATTCTCACTGATGCAAACCTCCATCTGTCTGCACGGCCCCGAACCCTCGCTCTCATTTACCACGAACACCTCTCCTCCACCTTCTGCCAAACACTTGCTCTTTCTACATTCTGACACCACTACAAACCGCAGGCTCTCTGTGAGGAAACTCCAAACCATTGCTGTCTCCCAGGCCAGCCTGTAGCTGAATTCCCAGATCTGCCAGGTGAGGGTGAAGAAGGGAATACAAGTAGAGAAAGCTTTAGTCACCCTAATTTAGTCACTCTGCCGTTTTTCAGTGCCACTACCTGAGAGATGTAGAAGAGTGTAGAGGTGGACCAATGCAGAAAGGATCAGTATCCAGGTGACTTGAACTAGGGCCGGGAGGTTCCTGTTGGCAAATTTAACATAGTTTTCTGAAACGAGTTGAGAATCTGGCCTGCCATTTTTTTGTGAAGTACTCTGTACCCTGTACTCTTTTATGAAGTATTTTGCCTTGAATCCTCAAAGGGTGTCTGATAGCACCCCAAAGACAACAGGAACTCAGACAATTACTTTTATCTGTGTCCTTCTGTTTCCTATGATCTATTCTTGGGTCAGACTGTGCCTTATTCAAGCAGGTACAATATGTATTGCTAAGTATATGATAAAAGGGGTAAATGATTCTCTTTATGCTGTTGTTCCCCATGTGCTGCTCCTGACATGTGGCTATAACTGAATTTGCTCCCTGACAAAGGAGGGTGCAGTGGGGTAAGGATGCAAGGATGCCATTATTCCTCTCTCTGTCTCTCCCTTCCTGTCTGCTCTGTCAGATTTGCTTGAGTCCTGTAAGGAGAGCCCAAAGAGCCGGGCAATGCCTTCTCCAGCACAGGCAGCAGTTTCAGGTGGGACTGAGTGCCCCAACACAGGTGTGCAGGGCAGCAAGTGCCACCACTGGGACTGTATGGCAGTGGTGTTCAGCTGGGAATGTGCACAGGTTTTGTATTTGTGAGAATTTTATGCCTTCTTTTCATACGCCTGGTGCTGGAGTGCAGATGGCAGCTTGGTGTGGGCTTTGGTGTGTCTCAGAGAGGCAGTTCCTTTTCTTCTTTTGCAGAGGTGGCTCTAGTGGTGCTAAAGCAGCATGTTTGGGTTCCTGCGCTGGATTTTGCCCATGTCCCTTCTCACACAGCTGGGAATTTATGATTTAACCTTGAACCTGGAAACTTTTTTCTAAGGCAAAGACTCATATACATCTAACTGAAAAATCTGTCACTTCCAATTCGTCTGAGAAAGAACTAAAGCAATCACAGAAGTTCACTTTTCTCTGCTAGACTCTAAGTGCAAATCAATTGATGCAGATGGGTTTCTCTCAGCGAGGGACAGTGCTCTAGAGGGCAGGCTTTCTCTATTTTGGGACAAGCATTTCCAGCTAAAGCCCAATTCAGTCAGCCCAAACAGCATTTTGACTACTTAGCTTTCTTTGTATTCATAAATCAGACAAGTCAATAATTTTTTAAAATGTTAAGTCTTTAATTTGATGGCATTACATGTGAAGTAAGGGCAGCATTAAATTAAAGATGCAACAGTGGTGGGGTTGTGGTGTCTCTGTGAATATGCAAGTCATCTTTTCAGTGGTGTGTGCTTTTCTTTCCCATTGGTATTAAGCAGGATTTTTTTGTTGAAAATTAATAAGGGTCATGAACTAGAAATGCAGTTATTTTAAGTTTATTTTGCAGAGCCTGTTGCAGTTTCAGAGAATGCACCATTTTAAGAGCATGTGTTGCTCTTTCATAAAAGCACTTGTAAAGAAGTTGCTGGGAGGTCTCTGATGGTCCCCTCAGCAGTGGTTTTGGTCACCAGGTCTTGTCTCTGTTTGCGGTGAAAAATTCTGAGGCCAAACAACAGTGCCTTTTTGCACAAGGTCTGGGTTAGTGTTTCTGTGGCTGCACACTTACAGACTGGGGGATTTAAAAAAAAAAAATTAATTATTGATGTTTGTAATGAAACTATCAATGTGATCTGAAATGGTATAACTACACTGTGATCAATGGAGTTGGTACAGTCTACCCTTTCCCAAGGGTCTGCTCTGATCTGCTGTGGGCATCCCAGATTGTGTGCCATCAGCATGGTGTCACAACCTGTGTGTGAGGTGCACAAGGACTCACCAGTAACCGAGATCAGCAGCACTCTGGTGTGGTGCTGAATGGTATTTCTCCTCCCGGCTGGTGAAGCTGCTGATCCACTTCTGGGCAGCTCTGCACCAAACTGAGATGTGCCAATGTGCTCTCAGTCGCCAAAATGAGTATCTTGAGTGAGTGATCCTGGAAAAAGGAGTCTGCAAGAAGGCAAAAGGAAGCTGATTTTATTCAGTGTTTTATGATTCTGTTTATTTTTACATCCTGTATATAAAAGCTAAAGGGGAAAAAGCTAAGATAAAAAGGATAAGAAAGAGCTCTAGATTGTAGAATAAAATCCTGTCTTCCTTTTCTTTGTTCCTGGGCTGGTCAGTAAGGGTAGAGAAATAATCATCTCTGTTTGTGACTGTGTGTTTTAACTAAGTGAGGAGGCTGAGATCTGTAAAAAAATGGTGAGAGACAGTGTATAATTTAAATATCAGATTGAAGTGTCTGTCTCCTAATTATGGTGGGTTTGATTTTTTTCTTTCTCTCTCTGTTTCCACACCTCCCTCCCCCCACCCCGACCTTTACAGCTCGTCTTTTAAGGCATTCACAGTCTTTGGACATGGGGTGAAATTTAACCTGTATTGATTTTTTTAAAATAAGGAGATACAGTAACGTGAAGCAGGGAACAGCAAACTCAAATTTTCCATTATGTTTTCAGTCCTGGAGAGAGTGCTTGGAAATGACTACTGCTATTGGAATGTCAGTGAGTTTCTGAATATTAACAGTCCATTCTTGTGTTTATTTTAAGGCTGATAAATGCTTTCATTTAAATTTTTTTTTTCTAATGCTATATTCTTGATTCTCTTAGGAAGTGATCACATTAAATGGGACTTTAAAACAAAGTGTCAGAAGAAACAGATTAGTTGTCTGTCTGTCTGTACATGATTACCAAATGAACTGTAGATTAAAATGGTGGAGCAATGGGGCATGCAAATAGAAAAAATCATTTTTAAGGGATCTGTGAAATTTAGAAAGCCAATTACTATTCTGCCAATGGAGAATTTTTCACTAAACATGTCCTAGTAAGTTTAAATGCCTATTAATTAATGTTTAACTGTTTCTTAATGGCAATGAAGTCTAGTGACAGTATGACTTCCACATGAAAATTATCCTGATGTTGGCTCTGTGGAACGGGGAGACACATCACTGTTAATATGGTAGCCCATTTATTACCCTGGTGTCTTAATTCAGCTGCATTCAAGGGCAGTGAATTGAGAAGATCATAATCAGTCTGGGTAGGAATATAAATTAGAGGTCTGTCAGCATGGTGGCTGTGCCCCAGTCTGCAGGCTGGGGAGGAAGGCTGGGGGAGCTGTGTGACAGTGTTGCCTCTGGTGCTCCCAGCCACAGCCTGCTCTCAGCACACCCTGGCCCCGGAGGTGCCATTTTTTGTGAGGGCTACATGAGGCATCTGGAACACCTTCTACTGAAATCTCTCTTACAATTCTACTCGGAGCAAACTGTGCTAGATTTGTCTCCATCCGACCTGTCTTTGCAATCAAGGTTTCCCGTGAACCACTGAGTGCACCTGATTCTTCAGATCTTACCACAGATCTAAATTCCTGTCTTTGTCCCAGTCCAACCTGTCCACATCTTTCCAAACAAAATCTCTGTTGCTCTCTGTTGTCTCAGAGAGGCTAGAGTACCACCAACAGGAATGGGGGAACAGAGCTGCAACATTCTCATCTACCACTTGCGTTCAAATAGACCATCTTGCCATGGGGCTACAGGAACAAACAAACCCCCAAAGCTGACCTCCAGCAGCCACATGTAAGGCATAGGATGCAAACTTAGAGGGCCGGGCAGTGTCCTCAGATGTATGGAAATATGATATGTCCTTTGAATATGAGCTGATTTTTTCCGTGCTGCAGTAATTTCTAGGACCGTCTCTGCCCTCTGTGTGATTCAGGAAGGAATTTGGTCAGTACAGTGTTTTAAAAATAAACTGTGAGAAAATCTGGGCTGTTGGTTGTAGTTTTTTCTTACCTCAGGTATTTCAACTTAAAAACTCTAGCATGTTATTTCAGAGGTACTGATGATCTGGCATTTTGGCCTAGTAAGAATGATTTTTCACTCCTGACCTGACATCTGTAATTTCCAATTATTTTTCTTTCTAAGTTGATGAGCTATGAGAAGGACCAGAAAGAACCAAACTCTTCATCTCCTCTGGTATGGTTAGAGGCAGAGTACTAAAATCTCCAAATAACGATCTCCTTGCAAAATCCCATCCTGTTCTGCCTTAACCTTGGAATTCCTCTGAAGTCGAGGAGCTTAAAGGAAATTTTGCTCCCATGAACTGCTGTCTCTGTAGCTGTCTCTGAGCCCTTTCCCACTTGTCCATGGGAACAAAGGATCACCACTCTCCTTTAGCAGCAGGTCCCGAACCATGGACACACATGCACAGGAATGGAGCAGGAGCCACCTCAGGAGGGAAGACTTGCAAATGCCTGTGTTCATTCTGCCAGGAAGTCTCTGCAGATTTCAAGCTAGTGCAGAGATATAAACAGCTTTCCCATGCTTGGCTTAGAGCTGGAGCCAGTGTGAAGGCTTGTCTTACAGGCACTGCCCTGCTCCTCTAGCCACAGACAGTTTTGAGCCAAAGGCTCTGAAACCCTTGAAAGGGTGTGCAGGTTTTCAGGGAAGGGTGTGTGTGTCTCAGTGCTGCACATTCCTTGTGGTGTTTTTCTTTTGCTGTCCCTTTGGTTTCTGAGTGTTATAGTTTCTTAATATGGCATTAATGACTTGCAGTTTGAGAAGTAAGGTCTGGATTTTGTGTGGAACTTTGTCCCTTAGCAGAAACAAGGACCATATTTCATGTTTCCAGGCTTGATTCTGGTCTCTTCTCCATTTCTCTGTCATCCTCAGCTCCTGTGATATGAAGAAGAAAACTAATACCAAGAGCTTCAGTGAGTGATCTTGCTACCATTCCATCACTGTTTAGAAAGGTACATGGTAATTTCATCTGTACATCAGCTGTCAAAAATAGTCAACAATAAGATTTATTTTGGTTTCCTCTACTTTTTTTCATGTTGGCCCTGATTGTTAAATGACAGAGCAAGAACGAGTACCCCTGTATAAAATTAAATTTGACTGCAAAGATGAATTGTTCATGTAAATGATTGTAGAATTGTATTGAGCACCTTTGCTTCAAAGTATTGTGCATGGATGCTTGAAATATGACTAATAATTAATTCAGTGTAAGTTGAGGATTTCAGTATTACTAGTGTAGTGTTCTGGAAAAGATATTCAGAAGATGAAGCTTAACAGTCTGTGAAATCCTTTTTTTCTTTTAAGTTTTAGAAAGATTGCCCTTAAACCTTTACTTCTGAGAGAGGCAAAATGGCTTAGATTGAATTAAAATGCACTTGATTTTTCCCTCCAAACATGAAATAAACATATTTTATCTTTTCCCTTGCTGATACATTTTCCCCCTCTCAATCTCGTATGTGTGTTAGCCTTGGTCTCATGTGAGATATTTCTTCAGTTTGAATAATTTACCTTTATTCAGTGTTTGGCACCAAAGAGAAAATGTCGAGAATTCAAAAGTCAGTTCTGAATGACTCTAAGAGGCTCTACAAATTGAAATTTTAGTAAAATGAGCCGTAAGTTTGTGTTCCCTGCCAGTTTACTCGTGCTGCTTTGGAGTGTGTTTCTTCTGGCATGTAGAGGTTCTACACATGTAAGTTCTAGAAGAAGCTCAAATACTTGTGCACTCTTAACTCTAGTACTTTGGACTTCATTATACTGAAGACTCCCTTTAAGTTGTAAAAGTTTACGATGCTGTGAATAGATTACAAAATATACTGATTCTCTGGTCTGCATACATGTGAGAAGTGTGTTCTCATTAAAAAACTGCAGTTTGTCTCATTCTGGAAAATGAAAAGAAAAAATTACACAAAGAAGGGAGAGAAAGTATTTGTTTTCAAATATGGGGAGACACAGTGTTGAAGAAGAAACAATTTGTTTGGCACAGATCTCTCACATTTCAGTAGTTGGGAAAGAGAAGTACTGGGCACATTTTAATCCAGATGCTTTAGGCTTTTTTTTATAAGGCAAAATAATGAGCATAGTCCTGTAACTCACTGACTAAAATGTGAGGGTGTCTCCTTTGCCCTGCCTGAACTGTCCCATGCATCGATGTCTCTGGAGAAGAGAATACTAAACCCTAAAGGATGGTTGGATCTTATGAGGAAGTTGCAGTAAGGATCAGTGACTGGGTGCTGAAGTCAAATTCATAGAAGAAATTAGACAAGCATGTTAGAGTCTATTCCCAGCAGTGCAGCTGAACTAAGCCCTGGAACAAAGCAGCACTGAGCTGGAGGCATAGCTGCTCTGTGCACTGGGGCCCAGTTGCCTTTCCATGAGCTGAAGCACAAGCGGTGAGCTCTGCATGAGGCAGCTACTTGCCCTGGCACAAGGAGACGAGAAAGCAGTGGGTGCAGGGTGTGACTGCCTTCAGCCAGAACCCTCGGGCTGCTCAGCCTGGACACCCGAGAGTGGGCTGTGATTAACTGCAGGGTGTGCCCACCTGTTCAGAAAGAAAGGCAAAATTTTCAGAAATCTCATCTAATGAGATTATATCTTGCCATTTAATACATATTATTCTGTGCAGCTGAAATTAAGTTTTTCTTTAGCCCTGTCATGGACTGCATTAATATCATAAGTATGCTGGAGCTGAGCACGAGGGTATCCATCCAGCTGTACTGTAAAGACATCGCTGCAGTGCTCCTAAAAATGGTAAGTCTCTGGTATTTTGTCAGTCCTTATTAACAAATACCAGAATGGAAATTGATGATCAGTCTTAATAAAAGAAATGATTGTGCAATTTACATCAAGGCAGTTTTAATAAAATGCCTAATCCTTAAATGTGCATAATTAGATTTACATATTCACATCACTGCAATTAGAAGTTGGTATTTAAAAGGCATGCTTCCTGTTTCATGTGCTTTTAATCACTCTTCTCAAGTTTGCTTTTTCAAATTGCAGCGTTAAGGTAAACACAGTCATTTGTTTTTTTCCCCCTAGGCCTATAATATTTTTTCTTCTGGAATGAAATTTATATATTTAGTTTGGCTTGTGCTAATCTGCAAAACAGATAAATAAAGAGGTAATCCCATTCATCACTGAAGACTTTAAAACCTTTTAAGCAGTGTGGTGGTAAACAATTTTTTTCCAAGTGTTGAAATGTTCTGGTAACAGTAACCCTCCAAATACAGCTTAAGCTTTCTCTTTTCCCAGCCACATGTCTTTACTCCCTAAACCAAAGACCTCACTTCTCTCTCTAGCAGATAAAGAATGTGGATTGGAAACTGCTTGATCAGCTTCTGACCCTGCACAGGCTTCCCCTTTGGCCAAATGGACAGGAGTGTTTCCCTGAAAGGCACTTCCAAAATCAGTGGGGATTATCACAAATCCGAGGGAAGTGTGCCTGTAGTTCTGATCATGCCACAGCCCTGCAGTGGCAGGTGCAGTTGCCATCCCTCCAGCACAGTGAGTGCTGTCACAGCAGCCTTGGCCTGGCCTTGGTGCACAAACCGTGGCTTGGAAGGAAGATTCCTCTGAGCAGGCAACTGCCTCCAGCTGCATCTCAGCCTTCTGCCAGGAGACTGAACCCCCACTGCCCTTGGTGTGCCACACTGCCCTCTGCCTCCCAGAACACTGCTTTTCCTGAAGGCACCACAGACCCTACACTGTTGTCTTCCTGCAGGAATGGATCTGCAGTGCTGCTGGTGCTGAATGGTAACTGCATGTGGGAAAAGTTTATTTTGCACTTGAAGTAGCCTGTATTCATAGGTCTTCTTAGGAGGGTTGCTGCTTCAGAACCCTGAACTTTTTTAGATTATGTAAAGACTTAACATTATACAGAGACTTAAAAAAAAAAAAAGGATAGCGAGTGACTAGGATGACATTAATAATTCAGCACGCTGAAATGAAAGATGAAAATCAGACAGGCAATAAGTTAATGCTTATGTTCTGCTGACCGTACACCTTTCAGTATGAAATGCTTTCTCATCCACTGGCAAAAATGCTAATGGCAGGAGTAACCCTGTGGTCCACCTGCCCTTCTTTCCCTTTGGCAATCACTGGGGGTTGGTTTATCTGTCTGTTTAGGGGTATGTAGAAAATGGTATTTGTTTTGCATATGACAGTAGAAATAAACTGCATTTTTTCTTTTAATTTTTCTTTTTCCTTCTAGTCCTCCCTTCTGATCTCCTGAGTTAATTTCTCATTCCCTGTGTTTAAAAGGATATTGGCTCTTTTTTTTTTTGGCTATTTCTCTCTTCTTTTTTCCTTTTTCTTTTCCTATTAATTTTTCTTTGTTTCTTCTTCCATTGGTTTGTCTCTCCTTTTTTTCCTATTTTCCCTTTTTTATTTTCTTTTTGCCTGTTTCCATTTTTATTGCTTGTTTTTTCCTTTTGTCCTTTCCTCCTTTTTATCTTTTTCCCTTTTTTTACCTCTTTTTTTTTTTTTTCTTCTTCCTTTGTCCTCTCTAGTAAGTGGTGCACAGTCTTTGGCCAGGTGGTGGTGACCAGATAGTCTGTTGTGGAGACACTGTAAGGTTCTTCTGGATCCTGGCATGTGTCTGGAACCACAGCCTGTGGCTGGACAACAGGAGGCTGAAGCAGCTCCAGGGTTCTGCTGGTGAGCCGGGTCCTGCAGAGGGCTGTAGGTGGGTTAAAGGCACCCTACAGACCCTGGCTCAGAGCTCTGCTCTCAGGTCTTGGTGTGTATAACGATTTTGTTTTTATGATCCTGAGGGCATGTTGAAGCAATGCAGATCCAACTTCTTCCATCCCAGATCTGTAGCAACAGTCATAAATTCTGTGGTTAAAATTATCCACAACTCTTGGTTTCATCTCTGTGTGTGTAAAACTAAGCAAAGAGACAGTGATTCAGACTAAATTCTTTTATTCTGCTGTCACATACTTAGCTAGGGAATCACCTTTTTCTCTTTTGACATCTTGTTTTGCTGCTGTGTACAGAGTGAGAAGCAATTTGGTGACTTTGCAGTCACTAAAGAAATGATGACTGCAGGAATGTGAGAGAAGGAGTTTAGGAAGAACTAATACTGCTGGGAGAAACGATGATGGCCTTTAATTGCGTTTATCTGTGGTGGCAGATAACAGACTGGCCTATAGCATCTTTTGTGGTTATCAGTGCTCCTGCAACCCCAACCTTACCCCAATGTCCATTGGGGTAATGGACATTTCCCTACCAGATGGGAAGGGAGTGCTGCCAATGTGGTTGTAGGGGGAACTGCTCTGATTTATTCCATCCCACATGTGCTGCTTAAATGCATCAGAATCTGTGATGTTTTTCCAACACTGCCTTGGCAAAGGGGAAGGGCGAGGACTTGTGGCTTTTGAACATGTGGTTGCTTCACAGCTCAGAGTGTTTGTCAGGGTAGGGGTGATGGGGAGAAAGAGGGCAGTGTGGTCTGAGCTGCAGCTTACAGCACCTTCATGAACTGGTCATCTCTGGGGAACAGCTTGGCTGTCACTCCTTGGAGAATATGAGGATGAGTTACTTTTTTCCAAACTGAGCACCTGTAGTGCTTCTTCCATGGCTTTGTCCCTTTGGCCTTATAAGTAGTGGAGAGAAAACAGATTTCATAATTGACTGAGCACTAGTTTTTGCTTTAGTTTGAGTATAATTTCCTAGCACACACTGATTCTGTGTGCTTAGTTTTTCATACATGCTCAGTTCTGAATACAATATTCTGAAGAACTGATTACATCAAAGATGTTTCCACAATCAATATTTGTATAACATACCAGTGGAATTCTGCTGAAATGGTGCTGGCTATATGGCTTTGGACATGCACAGTTTAGAATCACCAAATAGCATGCAGGGTAAAGAATTGCAATTGAAAACTAAACATGCTGTGGGAGGTGTTATATTTAATAGAAATGTGACTCTTTCAACATCACTATTATACTGCAAAAGTCTGAAGTAAAATGAAAAAGAGAGTGATCAATAACAAGTTATTGGTAACCCCACTATCACATTCCATAGATTGCCTTTCTTGAATTGGACAACATATGAGTCTCATCAGATAAAGCACAATGAATTTGATGTGCCTTAATTCAAATCATAATGAACTTCATTCTACATCACGGTGATATGAAAAGTTTGATACCCTTGGCAGCCTTCTATTTACAACAGGTTTCCACAGAGGAACAAGTAGAGCACAAACTAGCAGTTGGCTCTTCTGCTACTGAGAAATAACTGCACACTTCTGGAACAGTAAACTAGCAAGGAGTTAACACTGGTACCTTAACTTACTGGTAACCACTGAGGAGGTAGGTATTCCTGCATATTGGTTATTGCAAAGCATCTCTTACATGTAGTTTTACCTGATTTTTTTTGCTGCTGATGGGGGGAAGCCTCTATTCCCTATTCCGCACCACTGGCTTGGTGTCAGAGCGATCAGGACCTTGTAAGTGGTTATCACCACTTTAGAGGAATGTGAAAATGGAAGGACAGGAGATATCAGTCATCATCACAAGTCAAATTCATTAAAGAGGAAGAACTGTTTTAAATAAAGACTTTCATGCCAAAAGGGCAATAACAGGTAAAAGTGTTCAAGTAATTTATTCAGAAAATTTTGTGATAACTGTCAAGATATTCAACAGCTTTCTCTCATTATCATTTGCTTCATGTACCTTGACTTGCAAAGCCTTTAGGAAGACATTTAATCAGAAGTATGCAAATGGTCCTGCTAGCTTCAACAGGAAATCAGCTTTTAGCAATAGCGAATCTTGAATATTTTCTTAAATGTTGAGACATATTGGTACTAGATGAGTTATGCAGTCTTCTTTTTTCTTTTTTTTTTTCCCTGCAGTGCAGCTAGAGAATTTTTCTGCAAGTTTTCAAATATTCCCTTAGCAGGGCTGTGCAAATAATTCTACAGAAGCTGCTGCTGGGTGATCTGAACAAAAGATATTTCTGGTTCCATATTAAAACATAAATCCTAGGAAGTTAGCAAAGATTTTTTGATCGCATAAAACTTTTTATTCACCACTAAATAGTTTTTTTTTTTTTTTAAATGGAATGTGCTAAATATGGTCCCAGAATAACACTTTAAATTAAAAATTGAAATGCTTCACTTAGAAAATGTCATACTATGTAATTTTTCTGACATGCCTATTGCACAATATATGTTTCAGAGTTTTTGGCTTCTCCAAACTGCCTTTCACAGAAAATGAACTATTTATAAGTGTCGTGGTTTGATACAGTCTCTGCCTCTTCTGGCAGTCTTTGCCCTCATTCTCCACCACAAATGTCATGGGTTTGCTCTGGACCAATTTCTCTCACCCCCCACACAATTGCTATATGTAAAGAGAAAGTTTATGCAGACAAAAGAGGTCTCATTGGGGAGGATAATATTAGGATTCATTACTAGCAAGATAAAAACTAAAGAACTATATCTACAACAATTCTAATTAGGCAATAATGCTACGTATTTTCAAAAATACTCTCCCCCCTTTGTATTAGTTTAGGAAGAGAATCAGTCTTTGTTCCATTTCCAGAGCTCCAGGTCTTTTAAACAATTTTGCAGCACTCAAAAGTCTTCTGTTATCTCTAGGACGACAACTCCAATTTGTTGCAGCTGTAACTGTTTCTCTTTCTCCCTCTCTTCTATGTCGACCTCAGGGCTGGGCTTACCCCCTCCTGGGCTAAGACTGGAGGCTGGGGGTTTACCCAGGCCCTGTAGGGTCTTCCATGGACTTGGCAAGGAGACGCTTGCCTACCATGGATCTTCACCACAGGGTCACAGGGGATAATGGCTTTTGAGTTCACCCCTGTTTCCTGTGGATTCTCGCCTCACGAGAGAAATGAAAATGCAAGGACACGAGATATCAGTCATCATCATGGATGTCTCTAGTGTGAGTCCACCTTCGGGCAACAGTTCTTCCATTCTCTGCTGTCCCTCAGGGTCACAAATTCAGCTGCACCCACATGGATCCCTCACTGAGATCACAACATCCTACCTGGGCTGACTCACTCCAGCGTAGGTCTCTCTCTCCACGGGCCACAGGTCTCCAGCAGGACTCTGTTTCATCCTAGGCCTCCCATGGAGTCACATCCTCTTCATGCACTCTGCTTCAGTGTGGGCTCCTTCATGAGCTGCAGAGGATCTCTGCTCTCCAACAATCTTCCACAGACGGCAGGGATTTTTGGTTTTCAGTCTCTTCCCTGCTGAAGGGAGAGAGAGAGAGAGAGGGAGAGAAGGAGTTCCCCCCCTTCGCGGCTTCTCTCTTCTCTCCAGCTGCCAGCTTTGACCTTGGAAGCTCCGCTATCTCTCTTTCTGCCTGGAATTCCTTCTGCGGTATTTCTTGTCCAGGCAGTCCTTCTCTAAAGTTTTTTTTAATCTCCACTCTGTTACAGGAGAGAAGGGGGCCTGGCCCCCCTCGCCTGGGCCAGACTTGACCCAGACTGGGGGCCGCACGCCCAGGCCCAACAGGGTCTGCTACACTGGCTCTTCCATTTTCTTCTGCACCACAGGCTTCTCTTCCATTTTCTTAAATATGTAATTGGCAGAGGCGTTACTAAAACTTTTGATTGGCTTTTTCTCTGGAAATACACCTGGAAAAAACTATTTTCAGTGCCGGGGGAATGCTGGTGGGCAAACCCATGACAATAAGAAAAAAGAATTTGTCTTTCCTTGATTTTCCATGATTTTGTCAATGGAGCTGGTCAAATGTTGCAAATACTTAACAAGTGCCTTTGTTACCTATCCCTCCTGATGGAAAAGGGCTTTTCTTTAAGCAGGAGCATACAAGGTAGATATCCTAACCCTGGTCATATGTACTGAGAGTAACTGTGACTCGAACTGTGTCCTCCATTTCCATAAATTGAAAACTTGGCAAAAAAGACTAAAGGCTTACATTCAAATAGCCCGTTTTTACCTCAGTTTTTGTAAATCTGTGACTGGCCATAGACCTTCAGAAATGTTTATCAGGAAAAATATTTTGCAATGGAATTTAGGGGAAAATTAGACAATCTGAATCTGGGTTTAAAGTGTCTTTGCCTCCATATCAGAAGCAGATAGCTATAACACATGTAATGAAACAGCTTGCCCAAAGTCACACCACAAGTGAGGTGGAGAAGAAGAAGCTGTTGTCCATGCTTGTCCATGTTTCCCCTGTGCAGGGCTTTCCCTGGGTTTGTTGCAGCTTGCTGGGGAAATACAATCAGTTCTCTGGGTTTGCTTGTGCCTATTCCTTTGTCTTTGTACCAGAGTGCAGCCTGTGGGCCTGCAGAGCTGCAAGTGCTTCAATCTGTTCCATTTCAGATATCACAGTGATCACGTTTTTGATTGTGGAACTGTGGCAATGTTCTGAAATCACATGTGCCTTGTCTTTCATTACATCCATTAGGTTAGGGGTGCCTAGAGACAAGTGATACAGAAAAAGGCCTCCATGACAAGTCCCTACTGGCACTGACTGTACAAGCAGGAGGACACCTAGGCAGAAGGTAAGAAAAGCCTCTTTTAATTTTTTAAGTTCGCTGATTTAAAGCCTAATGAGGTGATTTTAATTTATTTGGCTATCAGCAATGGTATTTAAATGAAGCACATAATTTGTTAAATACTAACAAATATGCTTGAGGCTCTAAAGCTAATGTAATTTTTTGCTTGACTGGTAGCCTTGGAGGCGTTTGATTTCCCTTTGCCCAAACTTCATCTTCATCTGTAAGCAGGCCATACCAGCAGGTTTGATCAAACATTTCTCTTTGTCACGTTCTAAAATAGAGCATTTTAATTTCTTCTTTAGCCCACTGGACCCTTCCAAAGCCCTTGCTACCTGTCCATCTGCCATTTCCAGTGTTAGTCCATGCAGGAACACCGAGCGAGCCATGCTGTCTGCTCCGCTCTTGTTCCATTGAATATAATTCTGCTGCTTGGTTCGTTCTCACATGGTGTTCATTTCTCACAACTCTAAAAACCTCCTCTAATTATTTGGACAAACAGAATCCTATAGATTTTAGGGCCTTACTATATCTTTCACGGCAAGTACTTATATGTAACATGAATCTATAAATTTTCCCACTCCTTTCTTGGCCTTCACCTTGCAATGTGTGGATCAGAGCAGCAGCATGGAGTCCTCTGGAAGCACCACAAGTAAGTGCACACACCATGTCATGCTTACAGCCTTGTTCACGAAAGAGCATGGGGTGTTTGAATACATAATGGGTTCTATCTGTAATTTATTGTTTGAGTCTATTTCACACAGGTTGTGTGGTTATTTTAGTGTGGTGAGGAAAAGGAGTATTGCTTGGTTATTTTCCAGACAGAATAATGAGGGAAACTCCAGAGAGCTATTTTAACCATATGATACACATAAAATTGGACTAGGAGGTACTTTGAATTATAGGTTTTTTGGTTTGTTTTTTTTGGTAAAAAATCTTTAATTGTTAAGCCACATAAATATTGGGAACTTTATAATGATTATAGTTACAGAGATTTTGATGGACATTTTAATATCAAAGTAAATTGCTCTTAGAAGGAAAACTTGAAATGCTTTCTAGCTATAGAATGCTGATATGAAGGTGAATTTGGAGAGTTACTGGGAATGGTTGTTGCACAGCAAGACTGGTCTTACAGGAGGAAAAATTGATTGTAATAACTTCGTTCAGTAAAAGTAAAAAGATGACACTACAAATTTTCAGTTAGTATACAGAGTTAATACACAGAGTTAATACAATGTTCATGAGGGAACATTTTGTCAGGAAAAAGGGAAGTATTCTATTTCAGATAGGAGGACGAAAAGCACTACTTGACTCACAAATCTTCTGAAAGAACACTTATGTTCTCCATCAAATACATGTAAATTAAACTGTATTTTAAATCTTTTCACGGGTCCTGCTGGATGGAACATGTCTCAAGGGCAATCCAAGGAAGGAGAACATTTGATAAGCACATGTAGCTCCAGGCAAAGCTCTGTGCATTCCCAGGGAGCTGTGATGCCAGTGAGCTCTCCGCTGTGCCACATGCTTTTTCCTTCTCCTTCGGGCTCTGAATCAAATCCTTTTGAATTCAGTGGAGCTCTTTCTGTAGACTTCAAAGGGCTCTGGATCAAGTGCTGTAGAGGAAGTGCAGGACAGGAAGTACTGATCTGAGCTTCACTTCCTTTTGCTTTCCTTTTCCCTTACTTTCCTTAATTTCAGAAAGGAACATGCTACATTCCATCTGTTCTCAAACAGTCCTGGGCTGTGAGCCACCAGAGCCTGGCACCGCGTCAGGAGGCTGTCAGAACAGGAAGGAGCACACTTGTTCTGTTCTGCTGGCTCCTTTGGTGTCTGGCTCCTTCCACCAGAACTTCTTTTCCTTTCTCATGGTGCGGTGCAGAGGAAGAAAGTATCTGGCATCCTAATAATATTAGTTTTATGGTATTCTAGTTTTCAGCTCTGAGATGAACATCAGATGCTTACATGATCTCTCTACCCACACACAATATGTGTTTGTGTGTGCATATAAATTTATTCTATACCATTGCTGTTATAATTTTTTTCAGAACTTAAAAATTCTGTGGGTGGGTATCTATATGAGAGAGACAGAAAGAGATGGCATCCCCATCCTGCTACAGGGAAAACACTATTGCTTAACTCCTTTTGCATCTAACGGAAGTCCAAAAGACTACCTGGAATCAAGTTACTGGAAACAAGATCAATTTTGGAGGTAAAATAATCCACTTAGAATTGTTCCTTCTGCATACAAATTATTTGTTTTCCAGGCAGGTGTCCAGCTCCATGCCCTTTCCTTTCTCTTCTCTTCCCTTAACTTTCTGAGGACAGGAGACCATTAACAGTGCTTGCATTGGGTCAGGGCAGGTTGCAGTAGCTGTGATTTAGGGATTAGATACTCTAATGAGGGGGAACTTAAAGCAAGACCAACCTTTTCCAAAGGACAGTGCAGGAAGGTTGGAGTTGACCTGTCAAACTAAGTAACAGTGGTTTTCTGGAAACAGCGTCTTTCTCTCTTTCCAGCAAAACCTCTCTTTTGCCAACGATCAGTGTCTACATTTGTGACCTTCTTGTAGCACAGAAATTCTGCTTCAGGCAGATTTTTGCAGAACAAAATTCTTGTAATCCTCTCCTCTTGTAAAGAAAAATACATTTTGTAGTGAAATGTTTTCTGGACATGGCATCTCCAACACCCTTCCCACCTCTTCTCTTTCCCTTCACAACAGAAGGGCGATTCCTAAGTGACACAATAAAATGTATTCTTTCAAGCAATCTTATAGTCAGTAGTTAAATGTATTTGTGAGATAAGAAGCATTGCTGGAAAGATAACTCCCTCCCCTTCCTTACCCCAGAGAAGGAGCAACAAAATCCTTATACAATGTAATTAAAGCCTCTCATAGTATACAGTGGCTGAGTCTGAAGTTTGAAAGAAGATAAGCCAGGGAAATTTCACGTTAATTATGTAAACAACATTGCTTGTGGGTGATCTTGCCTGCCTGCTGCTGCTACTCTGTGCTGCTTCCCAATATTTGAGCCTTGCCCTGGTCAGAGGGAGCTGTGGGGTCCTTGGAGCACTGACAGCCCAGGAGGGGCCCAGGAGGACGCTAATGTGGGATAGGGCTGTGGAGGTGCTGAGCTGACAGCTGGATAAACCTGAGAAGCCTGAAATTCCTACTTAATTTAGGTATGCAAGAAGATCAGGAGATGCACTCATGTCTGGTGTGTGACCACTGGGGGTTTTATTAACTGTGAACTCCCTGAATAGTTTTATATGTTCTGCTAAAGGGGAAAAGAGAGAAAATAGGAATATTTAGCTCTACAGCAAAAGAAGCTGGATTAGAAAAACCAACTACTTGTTATTTGCTATTATCTGGGTTGGAATGTATCCAACAGGTAGCTGATAACTTCGGAACTCCGGGGTGTTAAAGGTTTCCACGATGACAAACTACTGAGAAAAAATGTGATTTGGCATTTTCCACCCCTAATGTTCTATAGCTCCTTGAAACAGGAGTTTGCTCATGAATTGCATCTCCAGCTAAAGGCTGGGAAAGTTGGAAAATAGATCATCCACCTATGGAACTTGCTGTTCCTGCCCAATGATCTGGAGGGGATAAAGTAGAACTTCTGTACTAGCTTTGTGCCAGAGGAGTTTTATTCTGAGGATATATCTAGCAGGAAGAGGACATTTTTTACACCCAATTCTTTGCACTTAAGCTACATTCATTGTGGTTTTTCCTTTATATGTCTACAGAGTGAGACTCTGGAAATACTAGGAAAAAAATAATATTTTTACAACAGAGCCATCTTAATGGAAGGAGGACACTGAATAAACATCATAGACAGATGCATTTATTTTTTTATCTGGTATGAACAGAGCAAAAATAGTATTTTCAAATGTGTTGTATTGAAATCTCATGGGGGAAAACAACAAAAAGTCAATGATTAATCATGCAATAGCAGGGAAGAAAGCAAGCATACAGGATCCTCAGGTTTATTTAATTTCATAGGCAGGTTTATGTTCTTCTGTGGAACTCTAAATCAAAGTTTTTTTGAAGCACCCATATCAGAAGACATTGGCCTGGAGTAATAATGGGATTGATAAGATGAAAGAAAGCTCTGAAAGAACTGTTATTCCTTCTTTTCAAAAAGAAAACTTTAACATTAGTGTTCTTAAAAGAATTACAAGCCAGAAACATGAAACACATGGGTCTGATTCTGCTGCCTGTGTCTGCTATTCCTCCTTGTACTTGCTTAGAGCAGATTCCAGTGAGAAACTCGCTTACTATCACATTTTACTCCTACACTGAGAGTCTGTCAAATTAAAGTGTGAGTAAAGCTTACAAAGCCATGGGCTATGAGGAGAAGCAAATACAGTGAGTTTGTTATTTAATGCAAATTAAATATCCTAATTCAGAATCCTAGTGTTACAGCCACAGCGAGACTGAAGTCTACTCGACTAGAGAGGGAGCATCCTCAGCCCTCTCTGGTTATTTAAAGGCCATCCTCTGCCGTGCTTCCTTAGTGATTTCAGTGTAGCCTCTCTCCTCATTCCCAGAAGAGAGGGGTGATGTAGATGGATCATTCAAGTCCCTGGAGTGCTCAGTCAGACCCTTCAGAAGAAAATCTCTGTAGCATTATGAAAATGATTCCCTTCGCCCATTAGGCAGTGACTGAGATAGGTAATGATTCCAGGAGCACACGTGTCCCTTAGGATCCCTCTCCCTCTTATTAACATGGTTCAGCTGTGGGTGGCACAACCACTCCTCTTTGAATGCCAGCTCCCAGCAGGCAACTGACATCTTACTGGGATTAAATCCTTTAAAGAGTGTCATTGTTACTAGTTTGGAGACAGAATTTTACATTTGGACTGTATGCATAACTACATATAGATATTCAATTTGGATTACCTCCTCCTGCATCCTTTTAAGCTCTCTACCAATAGGTTGTTCAGGACATGGGTATGATAAAATGATCAAAGAAAAGTACAGCCTGATGAATTTAAACAGAAACTTCTGCAGAAAAGTGTAGAATTTGCCTTACGAGTTACATGCAGAGCTGCATGTCATTCAGTAAATAAAATAGTGGGTTTTTAATGCAAATTTTCACTGTTGGTCCATTATGGCAGGAGGGGCAGCAGTGTAAGAGACTTTAATCACAGTAAGGGCTTCCTTCTTCCCCTGGCCAATGGAGTCCATTTTCCCCTAAGTACATTCCCTTATTCTGGCCTTTCCTAATCCTCCTTACACTTTTGTCACTGCTGGAACAAGACCCCAAATGCTATAGAGATTAATCAACCAAATCTTTTTTATCTATTTTTTAAGAGCTGTCATGTAAACATGTTTTTACCTCTGTCAGCTCTCTTCACAAACCATATAATACAATTTATTTTCATTCTCTTAGCTGATTTGGACTGTCATATATGTTAAGCCTTTCAGTAAATCAACTTTAATATTAATATCTTACCTTACTATCTGCAAGCAGAAGGTCTTGCTTTTATTTTAATGTCAATATATCTGGCTTAAACAGGCCTTTTAAATGATTCACAGCATATCTTAACAAGCCTCTTAAACAGAAAATAATAATAATAAAACAAATGCAGTTTTCATTGATGGAGATTACCATCTGTTTTCAGTGCAAATGCTGGAACAATGAAGGGCTATGAAAGATGTAAAATAAAAGGATTACCTAATTATCTGTATGCATATGAAATTGTACCAGCAAGTTTGCAGATGAAGCAAACAAAACTGCCATTTTCTGCTCATGTGGAATTATGTGGGTATTGCAATTTACCTTCTTTTATTTTAGCAGGGGTTGAAATGGAACCATCTGCAGTTTTGCTAAAAAAGCAGGAGAGGCACTGTGAAAGCTATTTTCACATACCTTTGATACAATAATGGAATTCTTTGATAGAAAAAAAATAGGAAAAAAAGGACTGATTCTGAAAGAAAAGAGAAGATTGACCGAGGAATTTGGTTAACACTTGGATAAGCAATTTTAAATTCTGGTTTTTTAGTAATAGGTAGAACTGCTTAGAACTTGAGAAAGTTCATCTGAGCTGAGGCTTTTGTTTAAGAGTTTTGAGGGGGAAAAAAACTCCCACAAAACAAATTGTCATTTGTTCACTGTACATTTAAGTGGGTGAAGGGAACATGAATGAAGTTAGCTTTTATATCTCTCGGCACTTTAAATTCAGTTGTGCCATTCAGAAAAGCCTGATGGTTTAATTTTAATTCCCAGATTGTGGCATTTTGTACGTGGGGGAAAAAACCCCCACAGTTCTGAGCATAAGCTTTTTGAAACAGTTTTCTTTGTTTTCCTTTATTATTATTAATTTATTTTTAAAGATAAAAATAAGGAATTTTCTATACTTGTAAGATATAAGAAGGAAATCCCCCCACAGCAGAGATGTGGGCCGTTGCAAAATGTCTCATGTGGCAGAACCCAGAACACAATGTTCAGCCAGTACCTCATTCCTGGGTCTTTGGCACCTTGTAATCCAAATGGCCAAAGAGGTAGCTCAGGCTGCCTCTCAGGGACTCCAGGCTGTATTGGAGTTTTCCTGAAGTTCTGATGCTGTTACAGGGTAGGAAAGTGCCTTTATGAAACAATGACTACACTCAGGATTTAATCTAGAGATAATAAATGACAGACAGAAGGGATTAATGTTCTACATGCTGGCTCTCACAGCAACAGGCAACATAGTTACAGCATGGTGACAACATTTCTTAAGACCAAGCTGAGGGGTAGCATGACAGGTAAAATAAGAAACCTGCATAATCAGAGGTATTGAGAGAACCCAGCGGGATTCACTGGTAGGCTTCCTTCAGTGTAGGATGTGATAAAACTGAGTTTTTAAATCAGCAAGATATTCTCATGTAGTAAATGTCCACATTTTTTCTTCTCCTGTAGCTTAGCTCTATTATTCAGGATGATCTCAAACAACACAGCTGCTAAAATTTATTCTAGAGTATAGGTGGTTGTCATGACATGCACCTGCTTTAGCTGGGAATAATTCAGAAGCGATGATGTCCCAGTGCATTCCTGTGTGTGGGGAGCTGTTTGAAATTCCCTGTTTTAAAGCAGATGCCAGCAGAGCACAGACCAGGAGATAAGTGTTTTAAATAGGGCATCCAATGGGTGTGAACCAAAGAGTTCCATAAATAGTCAAGCAAATACTGCTTCTCTGGAAGCCTGTGGTTAAATCTGCCAAGCCCTGTAGCTTCAACAAAACTGTACAGTTAGCTCAGTATGAACCTTGAGATTTTACATCTTCAGATCATCTACTGCTATTCTGTACAGTCAGCAAATTATTTAAAAGACTATTTTGTTATTAAACCACAACATTCTGTGAAGAAAATACGATTGAATTGTCCATATTAGTCCATATTTTGTTAGCCCAAAGGAATAAAAAGGGTTTAAGAGAGAAAGGGGAGAACAGAGAGATAGAAGGAACAAGAGGGGCACGCCAGAACTGCAAATATTAAATGGCTGCAGAAGAAAAACCAAAAAAGAATTGTTATTCATTTCTGAGGTGAATATAGGATGAAATGATACCCTTAATTTTGAGCAAATACGATTCACATTAGTTATTGAGAAAGATTTTCGAACTGCAAATTTCTAAAGCATCTAAAATCCATAGCTGTTTCATTTCCCTCCCAGAGAGAGGAGAGTAGGGAGAAATGTCTGCCAAGAGCAAGCTCTGTGTTTGCATGATCTCCATGTCTCCTGTTCTCTCACTGTGGGGTTTTCCTTGGAAGGAAGTGGTGTGACTCATCAAGTGAATATTCAGTTAGAACTAAGGGGTTCACGCAGTCTCTAATTCATCTGCCATCTATATTTTTATCCTTTCTATTATTTAGTTTATTCAGCGGAAGAGCTACACCATTATTTTCTGTTGCTCTATAAACATAGATGAGGAACAGCTCGTTGATACATTCAAATAAGGAAAGAAAGAAGAAATTCAGCTCAGGGTATATTGCCACATTAAACAGGTAAATCAGACTTTTGTAAGGAAATACGTCTGAACTGCTGCAGCTTCTTGCTGCTCATCTGGAAATCTGCAAACAGAGAGCTGAGGGGAAAAATAAAGGGAGAAAATAGATGGAGTGTTCAGACTGGAGAATTGTTTCCCAGTATTTGGACACTTCGTTTGAAAATCTTTAGGTTCTCTTTTTGGGAAGGGGAGCTCTTTCTGGGCTTTCTCTGTCAGCAATATCTAGGTCCTTCCTGGCAGTGTATCCATCAGAGGGGTTCCCAAGGAGACCTGGGCTGTTCCCAGAAGTGCAGTGTCCTCTCCCAGGGCTCCCATCTCAAGTAACATGTGTCATCACATATGGAAACAAGACCTATCTACATGGAAACCCCAGTTTGCTTAATGGACTTAAGAAAGTGGTACGGCTCTGTTTTCAGGCTTTTTGTAGAAGGAGGTTGAATCATAAGCCCTTAGAAGGGGTTTGGATTTTTTTTCTTTCTACTTTTTACTTACACCCCTTAAAGTTACACTGCAGGAATGGCTTGAATTTGAACGTGCTTCTTGTATTTGAGGAGAATTATGTTTGCTAATTCATAACCATTCACAGAAACTTCTGAGAATTACTTTCATGTTTGTATATAATAATATTGTACAAATACTAATTGTTTTCACAAAACTATAATGTCTGACTGGCACTGATGTTAAATATTTAGTGCTGACAGATCTGTGAAAGGTTAATGGTTTGCAATTACAACATCTACCTATATTGGATTTTCTGTTCTGCTTTATGTTATCATAAACTCTTGAAAGTTTAAGGCTTGTTCTAGCAGGGAAACAACAAGGAAGTGGAGATGCTCACATCCATGGCAACAGATGGACTACAGAAAACAAATTTTGAGAACAGACTCTAAAGTAACTCATGAAAAATACCAACTAAGAAAAGCCCAATCTAGTAAAATAACCCCTTCCAGCAGTGATATCACAAATGTTACTTTTATGTCCTTCTGCTGTAGTATTTATTTTGTGCCATTTACATTGCTCATCCTTTTGGAGGGTAACATGTCTCTGAGGCTGAAAGACTAATTATGAATTACTAAATTGTTCAAATCAAGCAGCAACAAACACAACAGGAAATAAGCACAAGGAACTACAAAATATTTTCAGTTCATTTTTTACTATGGTAATGTGGCTAAAATGATTTTTAACGATACAATACCACTGTTGTCCATGGTGTACATTAATAGTCAGTTCCAGTCCTTTCTTAGGCTTGGAACTCCAGGGTCTGGAGCTCTTCTTACTCTGAGTCTTTCAACACAAGGTTTTCACTCGTATGTGCTTGACTTACAGAGCTCAGTGACTGCAGGGTTGGTTCAACTGGTCCTGACAATGCCTTTACATGCTGGGGCACAGAAAGGACTGTGCTTTTCCATAAAGGAGATCTTTCTGCTGCTGCTGAGCAAGGCTGAAACCTGATGGAGGGAAAGGAGGGGTCCTGCTCAGCGGGATCTGCAGTGGGAACAGTTAATCCCTTGGGATAACTAAGCAGTGCCTGTGGGGCTGAACTTGGGTTTTACTGAGGTGACTCTGCCTTGCTGCTGAGGCAAAAGGGTGTTTCTGCCGTCAGATAATAATTGATATGCAGACAGAATACATTAATCACACTGGTTTCAGGATTGCATGAGTGGGAAGATAATTTCACAGAATTTTAGAAGGAACTGATAGTTATAACATCAATGTCTATCTATTTTTGTCCTAGTTACAGCTCTTCCAAGTGCTTCAGTGGGTAAGCCAGATTGTTTGAGCCTCTTATGAGGGTGTGTGTTATTTTGTGTGCTGCCTAGGCTCTGGATACTGCAAAAAGATCCGTACTGAGCCTTCTGCCCTAGGATTAGGCCATTTTTGTTCTGTCAGGGCAGTTAGAAGGTAAACTGAAGCACTTTTAAAGGAGTTTTTAATGTGCTTTACCTGAGAGACAGTATATTAAACCTGAAATTGGTCTTGGGTTTGGCCTGCTGAAGGCTTTGAGGCTGATCTTCAGTAGCAGTTCAGACCACAGCAGTGCTCTCTTAAATTCTGTGTCCATAGCTCTTGATTATTAAATGAAATGGGAAATGCACTCAGAAGCCACACCAAACTGAATTGTCTCTTTTATAATAGCAACACTGCTATGGTACTAAAGCAATTGATTCTCTTATCTGGGTTAATATCCTTCTAGTTTATAGAAAAACAAAATAAGTAATCTATTCAAAAAACCAAAGCAGACTTAGAAGAAAATTCATTTTCAGAGAAATACATAGTCTGTGAAGACTATTTAAAGTGCTTACCCAATTCACCAGCAAACAGAAACCCATGGAAAAGATTTGAAGGCAGAGAGAACATTAAATATGTAAATAATTTTTCTCCACTTAATGAATGTGATTATTTCCTTGTGAGTATGAGAAAAAAGTGGATTTTCAATTTCTGAATGACAATATATATGCTCTTAGACATATTCCAGCCTGCACTTTTAAACACTTCAGAGATAAATTGGGTTGTTTGGAAGGTTTTAGAAAAGTGAGTGCGTGCATTTATATCTACTTGAATTCTAGCTGCTTATAAAAGAAGTAAAGAATATGGTTTGAAAATATGATTTATTTTACAGTGACATCAAGACATTTCTGGCAGATAAAATGGCTATTTCAGATAATAAGACAGTGCTGGATAAAATGCTGAAAATCATGCTGATAACATAAACTTCTGATTGGCAGTATTTTTCGAGAACTTTTAGAAGTCTTTGTGAACTGGGAAAAGAAAAATGAACATATACAGGAGGAATTAAAAAAATCTACCCTAAATCTAATAATAATAATGGCCAGTCTCCGCGAGACCCTAAATCTACAACTACATAAAAAGGGTAAAAATTAACTGGCATGAAGGAGTCTCTTTAAGAGTGAAGTAGTGACATTAAACAGTCAACTGTAGGATCATTTTGTGCTTTTGCAACTGCCTGCAAGGAAGATCACTAGTACAATATAGAACAAAAACACTAAAGCAAAATAGAGCAATAAGAGCGGAGGATCTGTACACATAATTCCTGATTATTTAGGAAGCAAAGATGTTTTAGAAGTCCCTTGCAGAAAACATTTTTATTAGATCCTTTCAAATCCAAGGGACCTCCCAAGATACGAAAGAACAAGTAGGAAAAAACACAAATCTTTTGGAAAGTTTGGCAGAGTTGGGAATCAAAGTCATGAAGCTTCAGGAGTGCTGTTATTATTCATGGATGATAACTCAGCTGCTTGTAGATGATTAACTCCTGATAAATATCACAGTGACCCAGATGTGCAAATGAAGATGATTTGAGAAGGGTGAGTGACCTTTCTGTTGAGTAGGTCACTGAGCAACTGCATTTAGATTGGCAACTTGCTTGGTTTTGTGAGTAGTGAAATGCCAAAGTACTAATGTGATGGATAGTGTCCAAAGTGTTTTATGGTACTTTGTCCATAAGGTCACCCACTTCTTACATGCAGAGATAAAGTATGTATAGAATAACTTACCCATTTAAGAGATGACTTTGTTCCTATTGCTTCTGAAGGTGATCTGTGAAACCCAATCAAGTGTACTTATATTTTTTGGATAGTCTTCCTTTGCTATCTAGACCACATTTAAGCAATAGTGATGAGAAAAATTCCATGTATTTCAACAGCGTCACAGCAGCAGGTTTAGCTAGACCTGCTCTTTTCAGCCTTTCTCAAGAATACCTTTACAAGAAGGGTGTCTGCTCCCACAGACTTCAGAACACCCTTTGCAATTCCGTGATCCTCAGAGAGGGAGTTTACCAATGTGTTTTTCCCCAGAAGAACCTTTGTGTTATGGTCTCCTGTCAGAGATTTTGCTCTAGGAGCTGTGCCCAGGCAAATGGTAGAACTGTTATCAAATGGTATCCTCACAGGAGTGTGTCAGTAAATAGTTTGTCTGCAGGTAGCGTGCAGGGAAGAGAGCCCAGAGGAGCCAAGGATAAACCTTCTTCTATGCCTTGTATTTCCCTTGCAGCTCTGCCAGGCCTAACTGATTACAAACACTCTCATCTCTGGCTAAGCCACAATTCACTTTGTTTCCCCAAAGAGCCAAAGTCTTGGTTCTTTGTCTCCGAGGTCAGGTTTTCATCTAGTCCAATGTTCTGTGTATTATAAAGAAGCACAGAGCTTCCTACTAATAAATCCTGTTCTCTGCTATCAAAGACTTTGAACACCTTGGGCAGAGGAACAGCTTCAAAGGTGTGGGTAGTTCAATGGGGTTTTTATTTTGAAGAGCATTGCCCTCCTTTTTGTGGATTTTCAGTGAGTGATGCAGATTTCTAAGTTCCTTTGAACTCTCTGAGCAAAAAACTACCATAATCAAATGAAAGAAATAGATTCTACTTAGGAAGTATAATGGGCATTTCCTGTGGTCCTTGCAGAAATGGGTTAAGAATACAAAGAATAGACAAAGAATAGTGTTTTTTTTGTTGTTGGCTTTGGTTTTGTTTTTTGTGGGTTTTTGTTTGTTTGTTTGGGTGTGAGTGTTGTGCTTTTGTTTTGTTTTTGTTTGTTTGGTTTTTTGTTTGTTTTGTTTTGTTTTTTGTTTTTTTTTTCAATGCTGCTTTCTTCTCCTCTTTCCTTGCTGGCATACTGTACATCTTTTGATAAACCTGTATAGCCCAGCACAGATGCTAGCAGATTTTCATGTGCTTTCATCATCTTTTTCGATGGAAAAGTCCTGTATTGATTTAAAGATCTGTCAGTGGAGGGAAACAGTTCTGTCTCAAGAAAGAACCAGCTAGAACATATATCAATGCTGTGTGTCTTGTGCTCAACCATGCCAAACACTGGGCAATAGCAGGACTTCAAAACACATCAGAGAAAGTCCAGGGTGTTCTAAAATAAAACCAGAAGAGGATCCACCACCACCAGTGGTGTTACGCTTAGACACTCACTTTGGGTACTTCTGAAAGCTTATTCTAAAACTAGTTGTCTTAGCACAGCTTCTTAAAAATAATGTACGTATTTGGAAAGCCAATTAGCTGAGTTAAGTTGAGGTTTTAAGCTTTTAAAAATCCTGTTATCCCTTGAGTCTGATAAGCCATGAAATCATGCGTAAGTTACCAATTAAGCTCATCTGTTTTTTTTAATAGGTAAAAAAAATAATCAGATATATTTGAATCACATTCAAACCAATTAGGTTCCTTTCAAACAAATGAACTGAAGCCATTAATGGATCTGACTTTGCCCTAGGCTTTTAGCTACCGAATCCACCTCCCTTTGGTTGTTTCTCTACAAAATACCAAATATATGGTGTTTCCATGTTGCTCTTATCACATTTTCATGTACTTTGGGCCACACAGAGAAGATTACATAGTTTTGTATCAATTTATATAATCTTAATGAGGGGTTTGTAATAAATAGGAAATCTTCTGCAGAGTCTTGGGTTTTTAGTGAAATCATTACAGATAGAGATACTAAACACAATGCAAAAAAATTGGAAAGGGTGCCTTCTTCAAGCTATGTTGACAAGACTGCTGGAACTCGTTCCATATATGTTAATTAATGAATGGAGGATTATAGGAAGGGGTTGACATCCATGATGATGTTCTTAGTGAGTGGAAGTTGTTACTATTGCCTGAATTGATACAGAGCCAAAGGTATAGAAGGAGGGTAGTAAATGCAAAACGTCTTTCTCCCCACACAAAGTCTGGAATTGGTTCAGTGTGATGTGTCACTTCAGTTGAATTGGCAGCAGTTTTTTTCCCATTCCTCATTTAGAAACATTTCAAACTATCAGACCTTGATTTTCAGTTCTTTGTGGCTGACTGAAAGCTCTCAAACATCCAGTAATACTGCTTTTCCTCCAGAATGCAGAATTCTACAGTCATCTCTTGAGAGGGGGAAGAGCAATTCTCAAATATATTTTGCATATCATGAAAAAAATTCTTCTTTGGAGGCAGATTTGCAAATTAATCAGTCATGCATGCCATCTTATTTATGAATTGTATGACAGAAAACAGGATAAGCCAATTATGGTATTTAACATGTTATTGTTGCAAGACTGCTGTGTGACTCCAGTATTGGAAGCAGCAACAGAGTAGATTATTCCTTAAGGATCATGTATTTCAGTTAATTATTCTGATGAACTATCAACAAATTAAATTCTATTGTGTGTCTGTCTTTTCACATGAGACAAAGACACATTATCTTCCTGAATAAAAACTCCACTTACCAAGAGTACAGCTTGAAGGCAAACTGATGGAAACAATGCATAAACCATTTGTTGATGTTAAATTTATGTATTCAATTGAATGTTGGAAAAATATTAGTTTGCTGTTGAATATTTTAAGTAGCACATTAAAATATTTCAAGTTACACACATGTAATCTTTGGCTAAAGAACCCAATACAGGGTCAAATTTTGTCCTTGAATTTTCACATAAACAAGTTTTGATAGTTTCTCAGGGGCAAAGTGGTTTGGAGACTAAATACAGCAGTGCAGTTGGACAAACCCAGAAGCAACTATTCCCAGATCTACCTGACAAGGTAGGAAAGGAAACAATAATTACAAGCCAGTCTCATATAAAAAGCACCTGGTCTCCACCTCAGTGTTTTAGTGTACTGGGTTATTTGCTTTGGACAGTCTAACACAAGCTTTATCTTCTGCTTTCTGCTGTCAAAAACCAATTAATTTCTTTCAGCAAGAGCTTGAGCCACTGTATTCCAGGTGTTTGTCATCTCCACGATTCACTTTTGTAATTCATTCACCCTGCCCAGGCTTACTTAAGCTCAGAATGTAAGCCATAATTCACACGTAGTGTGGTAAACCACATCCTCAGGCAGCAGCGGCATAGAAAGCCTATTATACAGGTGCTTTATCACATCTGCTGTACTGGGTTCTGAGAGGAAAAACCAATTCCTGTGATAGATTAAGTCTATCCCAATAAGGGCTTCATAAATCAGTGCTCCAGAAAGCAGGAGTGGCTGCGGATGTGTGCTGAGATCCAGGAGAGGCTCTAGTCTGGCAGATAATTTACAAAGGAAGAGAAATGCCCTCAATGGAATTGAGAGAAAAGCCCGATCACGCGTAGGGAAATTGCTCTAGTAACCTCATTGCTGTTGGATTCTCTTGCTCATTCCTCCATCATACCATTCCTCCAGCGGCCAAAGGAAATCCACAGCATGCTCAGAGTTTGAGATTCCACTGGGAGAACTCACTGACTTTGGAGAGAAGTCTCAAATCACTGTGAACTAGTTAAAGGCACGAGGAGGGACATGATAAATGTTGTTAGACTGCTGTCAGAGTGTTTTTGACCTTGGAGTTGACGTTTTGATGAAGGTTTGGCAGTATTATTCCTTTTCTGGAATTGTTTTGTCCAGTTTTATGAGCAAGCATATCACTCAACTCATACCTGCAGCAGGAAGGATGTACCTCCTTACTCTTTATTATTTTAGTGCAAAAAATTGTAACTCAGTGTGTGAATGACACCATAACTTTTCAGACAAGGTTAGTAGCAGATTATCTGCCAAGATTCTGACAAGTAAGCAACTTCCAGAGGACAGATAAATCAATCTTCCAGAAGGTTATGATGATATAAGACCTATGCATGAGTGAGAACGGGAATATTAGAGAGCAACAAAGGTATGTGGAGTTCTTGGTGGGGAGTGCTACTCATGTCTTGGTTCTGAGTATCCCCTTCTCCTGGACCTGGCCCACTGTTTTGGATGCCCTGGCTGTGTTTAGAGCTACAAGGTATAAAAGAGAATCCTCCATAATCCTCTATGCTGTGGGACAGGTTATACAACTGGATGCTATTTTAACTCTGCTGACCAATTTCTTTTCAATAAGGAGGAGATATATGTGCTGCCCTGTCAATACATATTCTCATCTGAACCATGTACATGTTAGAAAATACTGTAGGAATAACCCTTTGGATTTTCCCTGCATTAATCAATAATGAATAGATGAACTTTTCTTGGCTTCATTTAGCAAAATAAGCATGGAGCTAGCAAGTAAACTCAAGATAAGAAAAGCAGACGATGCTGGATTATGTGAGCTCAAACCCATCACAAAGAAACTTCTATGCCCTGCTGTCAGCCACAGTTCTAATCCCAGGTGGCTACTACTTTGAAGTGGTAATTTATGTCCTCAGTTTCTGACCTGAGAGATGCCAGTGAGTTCTCACGTGCCATCGCTGTTACAGATGCCACACTGGTATTTTGCTCCTCAGTTTCCTGTCTGTACAACAGAGTGCAGTTTTACCTGACACAAACCTCCCCAGTTCAGCAAAGGGAAAATGGCTGGGAAATAGATTTGCAGAAGTGGTGGACACCAAGACCAAGAGCCAGCAATGGGCCCTTGCAGCAAAGGGGTCCAACAACCTCTGGGCTGCTTTAGCAAGACAACAGGCAGCAGATTGAGGGAGCGGATCCTTCCCCTCTCCTCAGGCTTGGTGAGCTCACATCTGGAGTGTCCTGTGCTGGGCTCCCCAGTACAGGAGACTCATCAGCAGTCTGGAAGGAATCCAACAAAGGGAGACAACAATGATAAAGAGATTGGAGCATTGATCAGATGAGGAAAGGCTGTGTCCCAGGTTGGACTTGGCTCCCAGCCAAGTGCTTGGACTTCAGGGACAAAGCTTTCTCCTTTCTTCTCACTCTCGTGTAATTGACTGAAAAGATCACAAAAAAGAAAATCAAAAGAACCCAAACCGAACTGAATTTTAAGTGGAAGATTTATATATATATATATATATACAAAGAAAATTATATACAGGGAACCCCCCAAAGGGGAAAAGGGAAGGGAAAGGGAGAAGGGAAAAGGAATAAAAAGGGATACAATGCAAATACTTCCCTCCAGAGATAGCGAACCACACCACACAACCACCGGCACTCTCTGCCTCTCAAGGCCAACCAGATGCGCTAGGCCTCACTCCCTCGCCCGGGCAGAGCGACAGCAAAGCTACCTTCGCCTGCGGTCCGCCGGAAGAAAGAGAGCGAGAGTTTCCTCTCTCTTCTTAATTATACTCTTGCTTACGTAAAAATCGTATGGAATACTGGGAACATGGCCTTGGTTCCTTGGTTACAACCTGGTCACCAAGGAAGGCCTAGTTTTAAAACTACTACAGGCTGTGAGAGCTGGGATTGTCTCTTCCAGCCTCAACGATTCTGTGACCTGGATATAATCAGAAAAACCCTCACTGTAGGCACCACCCCACAAAACTTGTGCTTTTTTAATAAGAATTATGTCACAGCAGATACTTTAGACTTCTGCTTTTCTCAGATAACTCTCCCACTCAGTTGCTTCCTCTCAAAAACAATCTCTGATGAAATTCTTGGTGATCACAGGGAGGATATTGTGACAGGAGGGGCTGTTTTATCTGTGAGCAGTCCTGTTGCTGTCATAATTGTGCTACTAGCCAAGATAGCTCTAACCTAATTTCTTGAGGTGTATTTCTCCCACTGCTTGATAACTGTGGACAGATTGTTTGTTATTCATGGGCTGTACCTAAAGAACTTGACAACATGTCAGACTTGCCCCCTGAGATGGTAGATATCTAACATTGTCCATTTATCCTAAACATGAATTATTTGTAAATTTTCTTCTTTTGAAAAGGAGTGGAAACGCATCTGCATGCAATTTTGAGATTTGGGGATTTACCAGAATCACTGGGGATGACCAGTGAACTTGAATTTAAATTTAGCATTTTTGCATCATTATAACACAGCACCATGATTATTACAGGACACAACCCAATTCTATGTCAGGGGTGTGTACTGACATTGGTCCATAAGTCTTTCTTTTTTTAATAAAAATTTATTCAAAAGTCTTCCCTTGCTTCTGGCTTTACTTAGTATTTGCCACCTCTCTGCCCCTTGGCTGTCTCTCTGTATGCTGTGGTAATGTAGTCAAACAACCACACACAAAACTTCCTTCTTTTCTCCAAGATAACTCTCTATTGGATGATCTGGTGAATTCACTAGTGTATAAATTTGGTTTGTACTGAGGTCTCCTTTCATTTAGCTTGAAATTGCGTACATAAAGTTGCAGATCCACTTAGGTGTATTTTCAAGTGCAGGACTTAGGTGCAGACAGCCTTGGAGGACCTTGTCCAGAATTGCTTGCTCATAGGTGCCTAGGACATGTGGAAGCACTCCAAGCTCTAGAATGCTCGGCCTGCTTGTTGAACAACCTTTCCATTTCCAAGGGCAATTTTTGAGGAAGTAGCAATATAAAATGCTGCAATCTATGATCATTTGGCTCCTATTTCCAGTAAAGCGATCAGACTGTCATTAGGAACAAGCATATGTCTTTCAATGAAATAATTGACTTTATAACTCTGGTGGAAGTCTGGCATGGATATTATTCGTATATCAAAATTATTCAGATTGTGCCTTCAAATATTAAAACATCTTTGATATGACAAGTTATAGATATTTCCTGTTTTAAGAATGAGCCTTAGTTGGTGAGAAATTTTGTCTGAAACAAATGGAAATATCCAATAGCACAGACTGGGCAAGGGCCTGTGGCCTCACCTCTCCTTGCCTCTGCTCCAGACCAGGAGAAGTCATTGTCTTTGGACTAGCCCCAGTAATGTTTTTGGTGTGCAGGCATTTGTCTGTATTTACAGTGAATTTTACAGTGCCTGTCCTGTAAGCTGCTACCCTGAGAGCCAGCTCCAGGAAGAGGTACTGGGATGTAGTCCTGCAAGCCAACCTCATCTCCCAGCTCTAAAGCAATATGGCTCAGGGAAGAAACAGCCCTACAGTTGAAGAAGGATCCAGAAAGACTCTAAAATTATTTTATGTCTTCTGCTTTAAAGCTACCACTGATAAATATTTCTTTTTATGATTTCAGAAAATAGTCCTATGGACTGTCACTGTATTCTCACTCTTCTGGGAAATGACTTGCCTTAAGGTACTGCTTTCACAGCAAAGGAAAAATTTCCAAATTTTATTTTTGAAGAGCTGCAAAATTAACTCTTTGATTTCTGCTGAGCCCGGCACATTTCAAATATTGAACTGTGAGAGAATGATACAAGTATTGTCTGAGTTACATCCACTTTCTGAACTAGAATTACTGTGGAGTGCCTATAGGAAGAGAACCAGCTCTACTGGAGCAAGATGCACAGCTTCATTGCCAGTGTTTCTATAATGCCCATCTCGTATGCTGCTGGCACGCTGGAACAAATTGAGCTGGTTCATGCACAGATTTGCTTCTTAATGGAAAAGTTTAATTAAGAAGATCTGCATTAATATAAAGTCATTAAATCCCCCTTAACATATTGCTGTAGATTGATTAGTTCTGAAAAGCCTGTTATATGTTCAAGCCTGGGAACGTGAATAGTGCCGTGTGAGCCTGTGTTCTGTTTGCTTATGTGACAGCAAAAACACGTAATAGGCATGACACTGGGCCAGCCTGTATTTTGATGGAATTGGCCTCTGCAGTTGTTGATTCTTCCCTGTTTCAATCACTGCAAATTTTATCCCAAATGGAGAGAGGAAGAAAGGCTGAGAAGGTCAGCATTTCTATGGAGTGCAGTGGGATTGTATCCCTTGGAATGCAAAACCCGGGAAAGCGATGCCTCTCAGGCTAGTATTGCCAAGTTCCTCCTCCCTGGGCAGGTACAGCACAGTTTCAGTATTAACTGTTCTTTTTTTATGGTGGCTGCCTTCCAATTTTTTTCCTCTTAATCAGGACACTACCACATTATCAGCTAGGGGTTTCCTTTGTTATGTTCAGCACTTTCAGGCTTTGACATATCATGTAGAGAAATGATTATAAGTAGGCATTAGGAAAAATCTGTTAGTGACAGATAGCTTGGGGGAATTATAAAGTCTCCAAGAAGGGAGATCTGTGGGAACAGGTTAAACCAGCATCTGTCTGGGAGCATTTCCATGCCATCACTCCTGGGCATGGTGCTGACAGGTACCAGATGACCTAATGCTCCCTTCCAGCTCTTCTTTCCTCTCATACTACGTGTTATGCCTTTTATCTACTAATGAGCTTCAGGTTTCATCCAAAAGTTGAACTTTCTGGCAATGGGGTTTGTGTATTTATTTTTAACAGTCTGGCTGCTGCTTCAGTTGAGTTTAAAATGTTATTCATGCTTTTAATGGAGGCAAATAACTAAACAAAAAATTAATCATGTTCATAATTGCTGTAAATTTGCTTTGTTCCATCAAAGCCTAGACAGTAATCCCAGTTTCACTCCTTATAAGGATGTGAACTGGTATTTCATATGCACCAAAACATTCATTAAAGGCAGTTATAAAGGCAACTGGCTTTTCAGGTGAGTAGATAAGGTATGTCAGCATTTCTGGAGGCTGACAGGCTACAGACAAAAACCATTTGCCTATGATTTTTAATGTGCTATCAGATATGGTCTGCACAGATACTTAAACTTTTTTGAAGTGACAAATTATGACATCCTTAGAAATTAAATGTGATGTTTAAGAAAGTTACTGAGTGTTAATGGATTTCTTCATTTGTTTTTTATATACTGGGTTTCATTCTAAAGCAATTCAGGAAAACAACAGAGGAAGCTATAAACATTTTGTGAATATTAGGATGAAGTTCCAGGAGAACTAATGAGTATGTAATTGGAAACATAGATTCGCATACAAATTTGAACATGATATTTCAAAGCTTGCAAACATCAAAGTGTATTAAAATGACAAGCTACCCATGCTAATGTACAGTTTTTATTTTAAATTGGTGAAAAAATATAACGGTTTTACTTGTGAGATGGCCAATTATATTAGATTGCTCTAGGCAAAAGGCAACATCAAGTCATCATGACATACATTTGCTTTGCTTTTTTCCCTCTCATTGTATGCAGTTTCTGTGTCCCTTGGGGGCTGGAGAAGTGAAACACGTGTCAGGCATATTAAGATAATAGAGAGTCCCAGCTTTCCATCTAGCAAATAACAGTGGTATCTCTTACTCCTACTTTGAACTCTAGGCAAGTGCACGTGTAGTGATACTCTTCATTTCATTCATGGGGCACAGCAGAAAGGAGCTTCTCTGCTTTGCTAAGCTGAGACTGCAGGAGCTGCCCTGGCTATGAGTGACGGTGTGTGCTGGTCCTTGCGTGAGAGGTGCTGTGCGGAAGGGAAGGCAGGGTAGGTGGCTCCTCTCTAACCATAACACAACCTGCACCGATGCTGCAGCCCCATTTGGCCTCAGTCTGATCAAGGCTGACCCCCTGAACTCTTGTGTT
This sequence comes from Myiozetetes cayanensis, assembly GCF_022539395.1. Taxonomy (NCBI): domain Eukaryota; kingdom Metazoa; phylum Chordata; class Aves; order Passeriformes; family Tyrannidae; genus Myiozetetes; species Myiozetetes cayanensis. The sequence goes on from NW_026086605.1 coordinate 31,586,195, forward strand.
TGCCTACTGCAAATGGAGAAATGGGGAGCCAGAATGGATCCAGGGTTGCCCTGTTGTGTTCCTGCTGAGCTGCTGCTGCTGCACTCAGCTTGAACGAACTTCCCGGCTCATGTCACACTAACTCAGGGCTTTCTGCACCTTGTGTAGTTACTACCTGCCACTTCCCTGGTATGTTCTGCTTTGTATCAGGACTGTATTAAAGCCTTCATTAGTAGAAGTAGTTCCCACTACCTTCACTTGGGAATTAGGAAGGCTGTTACACGAGGTTAAGTGCTCATGCAAGTGCTACATGAAATGAGTAAGTATCTAGTTCTGAAGTGTCACTTGGACGTGCAAAGTGTTCTCTTGTGTAGCTGCCAAGAGGTTAAAAGAAAGGGCTTGTGCAGAAAAGTAAAGAATAAATTGTGATGGGCTTTTAAAGGCAGTGAAAAATGTCAGACAGATTCCTCACATCTGCAGAGGACACCAGGTCATGGCAAGCATTCTTATTGATGGGTGAAGTTTCTGCTGTCTTTAAATGCAACTGCACCTGAGAGTGCAGCAGGTTTAGTGGTGTAATGCATGGCAGCAATTTAGCAGCACTGTAAGAAAAGCGTGAATCAGTGCCCCTCTCTTGACTTGAATTCCATACAGAAATGTAGCAGGGAAGTTCATCCTGATACAGCAGGATTGTTACATATTGACTGTGCCTCCTCGCTGACCTTCAGCACCGAGGCTGTGAGGCCTCATATATATAACGAGGTGGCACTTAGTGCTGAGAACAGCCCAACTGCAAAGGCTGCACAAGGCCAGCTCTTGCAGTAGGATGAGAGTGGAGCTGATACCATAAAGTACTGCCACAAAAATCCCAGTTCAGCGAAAAGCTGAAAGTGGACATAGGATAAAGTGAGTGCTGGCTCGAATTTTATGGGCTAATAAGACTTTGCCTGCGTAGAAAGGTTGTTTATTTTGAGCTGCCTCCATTTCCATCAGTGACATATTGGGGTTTAGCTCGAGTAGAAGGCAGTTCCCCATTGTTTTGTTCTGCCAATCTTCCCGAGGGGTTTTGAACCCTGTAGGGCTTCAGGAAGCAAAATGCTAAGTACAGGGTTAAACTAATATGTTAAGGTTAATATGCCTAATTTCATCATAGAGCTTGAGTGAATCTAAGTATGTATTTAGAGTTCAGGCCAGGTGGGTTTGGCTACTCAAGTCAAATCATGCTGCTTGTCCTTGAATCAGAAAAAACCAGTAGCATGAATTGTGTAAGGCAGTGTTTGCAGGGTAGAACATACTTAATACTCTCCAAAGCTTTTCACAGGGCTATGCACAAACAAGCAATTTTGTAAAATTTTTATTAATGCTTAATTTTCAAATAGGAAAAAAACTTAACAAAACTCCTAAAATAATTGACAAAATTAAGATTTATTGACTTAAAAAAGAGTCAACATTTAGTATAAGGAAGCAGCTGCTTGTATTCTCAGATAATTCATGCTGAGTTTCTCTTTATTCTGCTTCTATACTAATGTACAAACTGCTCTCTTGCAACCTTCATGATCTGTGTCCATCAGAGCAGTGCTGGGTGTTATAGAGTAGCAATTACACCAGGCTTGTGTTACTATTAAAAAAAGAAGAGGAATTAAAAACCAAGCTATTTAGCATGTAGAACATGGAGATTAGGAGAAAACTTTGCCAGATTTACCATCCCAAGTTTCCTTGGCATGTTGCTTTCCTTATGAAGAAGTCACTGGATGGCTATAGAGGGGTGAGAGGTTCCCTCAGGATGCTGCATCCCCTGGGGAGGAGCAGTTCCCCCTAGAAAGCTGGGCACTTGCCACACGACTGCAAAGGTCTTCAAGATGCCATAATCCATCCCCTGAACTAACACAAGCATCCCTAGTGTCAGTGGCACAGAGCTGAAATAAATGCTTTTCTACCATGAGCTGTAGCAGAAAATGGCTGAGATGTGTGTACATTTAAGCTCAACACCACCTGGCATCTGCAATGAAATATGCTGAGGGAACTGTTGAAAGGCATGGAAATCTTCCTGAATTTAAAAAAGACTAGAAGAAATACCGCTAAATATATGGGGAAGAGAAATGTTGTCCTGTCAAGGTGACAAATTGCCAAATGTATTTCTTTTCATCTCCGAACTTCCAGGACACAGTCTATTATTTTCTGTATTTTGTGTATCCTAGAGTATCAAAGCTATACAGGACCATTGTTTATTTTTCCCTGGTGAGGGACAAGCTGAGGACTTCTCATCTCAGAGCTTCCCCTGAACTCAGCAATGTTTGATGGGGGGGTTCAGTAGCTGCTGCTGCACAGTTCGACTGAAACATTCCATAGGATGAGGGTGGATGTCTTCTTTGCTTGAAATGGGCATAAATACTGGCTGCTGCTTTCCCTAATCTTTTACCAAAGGTTTCATGGAACTTTTAAGGAGAAGGAAAGGATTTGACAGTGGTTTGCTGAGTTTTGTTCTTTTCTGTGTGATGTTTTTTTTTTTTCCCTCTGGAGTCCTTGCACCAACTGTGTGAGTCACCTGCAGCCACTGCAGTGCCAGGGATGCTGCAACTCCTCCTACCAGAGCAGGGAAGCTGACAGGTTTTGTACCCCAAGATATTACAGCCCTCTTCACTGACACAGAGCATATTTTGCTAGCAAGAAACGTACATTTACTTATATTACAATTAAATTATTAATAATTAACATAATAATAATAATGGCCAGTCTTCGCGAGCGAAGATCCGGGGAAGGTCTTTACACCTTCCAGCCTGCGCATTGGATTTTTTAGGTGAGACACAGTGTGCGCGGAACTGAGCCCACCCTTTAATCCTAAGGTTCATCTGCCGGGGCCAAGCGAGCTTGGACGGTGGCAGTGAGGTCCTTAGGATGTAGATGGATTACCTTTCAAGGGCTAACGAGCTCCATCTGCCCGGGAGTGGCCCTGACCGGGAATCGAACCCGGGTCTCAGCGGTGACAGCGCCGCGCCCTTACCACTAGACCACCAGGGGCTCCACCAATAATTAACATAGTATTAATAATATCACTTATATTTACAAGAAACTTATATATTTAGCCAGGTGGTGTAGCCAAATGAGATGTGTTTTCCATCCAGTTTTAAAAGTTTCCCTTCCCATAATCTCCGATAAGTGTGAGGAGGCTCAGGTGTGAGTGCCCCGTGCTGATCTGGGATACTCCTTGCCATTGTGAGTGCTCAAAAAAACCAAATGGTCTCATAAGGGGTCACCAAATATATTTGTTTATTATATTGCATCTCCCTCTCACTTTGTGGACTTATTTAGGAAGTTGCTACAAGCAAAACAACTGTCTGAGCCCTGTCGGTTGCTCATCTGGGTCTCAGTCCATCACGGAGTACGGGCACGTTGAAAGTTTCTCTTCCATCTAGGTTAATGTTGATGCCAGACATTACCTACAGCCTATTTTTTACTTTTTGTTATGAAATGGTTGCTAAGATGGCTGATGGAGATTATCAACCTCCTTTTCTGTGGATGACTGTTATGACCTACTTAAAAAAAAGGGTAATTAATTAAGATAAAAGCTTTTAAAGATAACAAGTATTACAAAATGCAAGAGGTGTCAGTAAACCAGTCAGCTGCAAGGATAATTTTGAAACAGATGATGAAGAAACAATTTAGTCAAAAACTCAAAATCATGTCATAATCCTGAAAATTGTTGCTTGATATTTACTATTCCAGTAGTTATGACCCCAAGTTATTTGTGCACTCATAGACATTTGTGCCCGTTCATTATGGAAAGGTGCTTTATGGCATATGAGAGTGCAAGAGAAAGTTGCTGCAACATGAATTAGTCCATTTTGGTCCAAATAATCCCCTGACTTTCACTCTTGCCATCTTGCACATTCTGCATATAGAGTGATCTGCTCTAGGGGTACAGATGTTGACTCTTGGAATTGGATATGCAGAAAGGCTTAACTCCTTCCTACTATAGCTTCAGGTGTTGAATTAGAGTTATTTGCATATACAAATCAATCAATTTGCAGTATTTGCTTTAAAATCTGCTCAGTAATTTTTGCCCCAGCTCAGTTTGTTGGAGCAGTGTGAGAAGTCTCAGTTTTCTCTCAGTATTTGCCCAAGGGAGTCTAGTGAAGGGCATTATTTCCCAGTTTGGAGGTGTTGGTCACCATTTGGTTTGGGTTTTGGTATTCCTTAAACCTGGTGCTTACAGCACATCTTATGGAGCACAACTCTCGCTCTTCAGACTGAGCAAGTCTTACTGGGCAGGATGAACAACCTGTTCACTAGAACTCCATCCATTTTCCGGGAAGGTGTTTGTTCTTGTCTATGGAGGATGAAACTGGGAATTTGTTTCAATTGCAACTCTGGAAGGTAAAAATCAACAAAATGTTTTAGAAATGACATCATCCAAACAACAGCCTTTTCTGAGCCTGTGACTTTCTGGGGCCAACGTTAATAGGAAAGCGAAAACTATACTGTGACTTTTTGTTCCGGAAGTGCTATGAAATTATCACTCTTGTTTGAGGAGGAAATAGAAATCTGTTCTCTGGGTGAGGGAAATAGGCCTATTAAAATATTCTTTTTCTTCATTTGCCATTTAGTCCCAAGAACATTATTTAGGTAAGTAGCTTGAAATATTTTCTGTCTGTGGTCCTCCTGATTATTTAAGTATTTTTCACCTGCTATATCCTGTATGTAGTTTAAAAACCAGTTTCAGCCCAAATTGCTTGTTTCCACAGGGAGACATTGCTCCATGGGTGTACAAGCTGAGGTGAGGATGGCAGATTTTAGCCTTAGCTCTGATTATTAAGCACAGTCCTGTTTTAGTGTACCATCATTTTGACTTGCAGTGAAAACTTAGTGCTGTAAAAGTAATATTTTTTTAATTAATTAAAAAAGCAAAACATCCCCTAGTTTAAATGACTTGCAGCAGCTTACTTAGGGTGGATTATCATCTTATATTTCACCTTTATATCATCTTAATGTTATTTCTGTCTTAGGTAGTGTAATAAGCTACTCCATTTAAATAAGCTCATTGCTAGAATATTGGAAAGAAAATTGAGTAAAAGGTCATTTAAAAATTCAAGTTCAGAACAGCTCACACTTCCCCTTATGTGTATCTGGCCTGATATAATGAAACTGGATTCTTAGAAATGACATGTGAGTAAGAAAAAGGAGTGCCACTTCTTTGCAAAACATTTTTAGAAATGATCTAATTGTGCCTCTGGTACTCCAGGAGCTGCAGACTGACAGCTCCAAGCAGCTGAGAAGCCCTGGGTGGGATTCTTCCATCCAGATTGGAAAATGGAAAAAGGTGATTTGACTAAATTGAACTGTGTGAATCCTGATGGCACTTTTGATTCAGGTGTTTGCCTCACTGGCTTCTGGCCTCCCAGCAGCCTGGAAGGAAAACAGCCTGCCTGGGAATTCCATGAGCAGCTGTGTGCTTTCCAGTGTCCTGGTGGGTGTTTTAGGCTTCCTGCAGTCTGAGGGTAAGTAGGTAAATCCCAGCCTGCTGGACTTGCTTTCTGGTTCCTTCCTGCTTGTCTGCCTCTTAAAATTCCCCTTGTCTCCCTTCATAGTAATGAAAATTATTGATGTATCTCTGTTCTGCAAGACATTTTATATTTACATTGTTAGTATTAAAAATATTTTTCCTGAGAACTATTCCCATATAATGGATATTCCTGTTCCTACCAGTAAAAGAAAGAAGTGATCCTGGGACCTTGTGGTCTTTCTGGTGCTGTGCAATATGTTTACCACCCCCACCACCCTCATACTTCTCGAATCAAGAAAGTCATTCAGGGAGTTCTTAAGCAAACCTCTCTTTAGGAAAGTATTCAATCAATAGGGAACAAATAGTTGAATACCACAAGCTCATCAGCTAATCAACTGAAAATAAACGGCTATTTTTGCTCTAGGTTATTTTTGAGTTCACTTGTGATAAAAGGAAGATGGAAATGTTCTTCCTGAACAGGACATGTTTTGCAGTGTCTGACTGGAATTTCATATATACCTGGAGGGATTTCTGTCAGTACAGGGGGCTGTAAGCAAGCTCTGGAAATGCAGTCCTGGGACAGCCTCTCATGGGGTTTTTCCCTTCAAAGTCTGAGCCCTTCAGCCGGCAATACCCAGTTGGTCTTCCTGAACCTGCTCACCTGCTCCAAACTGCCACAGTTCTTCCATAGGAGAGAGTCAGTGGTCTTCCCATAAGAGCTTCTGTTGGCCACCCTCAAACATATGCTTTAATAAATGAATTTCCAGATGTTGAAGCAATCCTACACTTCTTGTGTCTTCAGTTTACTTCAGTCTTGCTTAATTCTCAGCCTCTGAGCAGGCTCCTCAAAGGCATCCTGTTGTCCCTGTGTATATGAACTGCAGATTGTTCAGATCACAGCAGTGACGAGGTCCGCGTCAATCCTTTCCAGGCTCAGCCTTTGCCTATCCCAGACAAATGTGCTCAGGCCTTTTCTCTCCCTGCAAATGCAGGTGGTGCAGATGGAACACAGGTACTCTGGAAGGCTCCCTCTCTTTCTGCAGCACTCAGTCCTACCCAGGCAACCTGTATCGTACACACCTTGTGTTATAGGTAGAGTGACTGTCTATATGTAGACAAATGTTTCACTCAGCAATTCATGTTCTGGAGTCTGGTGGGATTTGGTGACCAATGAGTTTAAAAATGTTTTTGTCCTTAATGAGCTACTGTAAGTATTGCAGGTTTTCTTCATTGCTGAAACAAGCATAAGAAAATGCATTAGTAGTGAAATTGTGGGAGGGAATAGAGTCCCTGAGTGACTGATATTTTGATAACGTTTTCTAGAACAACTGTTTTTGGAAGATAACACAATGAGGTAGCACAAGTTTTATAGTTCCAGATGCAGATTCCAGGGAAATCAGCATGTAAGTGCTCCTCTCCTTTTTGCAGTCATGCTAAATTTGATTGTACTGAACTGATTATAAACTAGACCAAACTCCAAGGTTATTAACATTCCAGTCGGGATACATACTGAGTGATGGTGTTGCTGAGAGCTATAATTTTGAAACAGAGTGAAATTGCTGGCTCTGTAACAGGTCTGTCTCTGTGTGTCCTTCACAATTACGTGTGTGGGTGTACACATGCACTCCCCAAGTGTGTGTGCACATACAAAAGCCTCAGGTACACCTGTATAAGAAGGAAAACATCTAGTTCTCTTCAAAACTGGACTCCAGGTGAATGTTGCTATCTGGCAGCCAAAATGGTCTCTCAGCTTTTGAGGCTGCCCTTGCTGTGCAGTACAGTCTGACAGAGCAGAAACTCCAAGTTGGATCTCCTGCGTCTCAAATCACTTCTCTCCTGATCATAGTCACTACCTTGTACATGTGGTACAACAAATTGCATCTGTGCAAAAAACTGTCTTTGAAAAATTGTTCCAACACTCTAAAAATTATCACTAACTTTTACAAAAAGCTGTCTTTAAAATTAAGTGCTTTGTCCCATTTAAGCTGTTCCTTGTAGAAAGGGTTTAGAAGAAATACTACTCAGATTGGCTATTTTACATTCTACCAGAAAGATGAATGGGAGCAAGAAGTGTTTGTGACTCAAAGAACGTTTTGTTTATCGGCATGATCTCAGCTCTTCCAAAGCCTTTCCTGTTTGACACAGTGTTAAGTGTGACCTGCCAGAGTTTGTTCTGCCAGACAGGGGTATAACAGTGGCTGTGAGGTCGATGAGAAAAGCCAGAAGAGCAGGAAGAGGAGCCAGTGAGATGTGGTGGCTATAGCTACTGCTCTTTTTGTAGGAAAAGAAAGAATGGGATTGTGATGATGAAGTGATAAAAGGCATAAGCAGCGTTCAAACATGTAAAATCAGTGTGAGGAAATAATAAAACCACCCAGGAAAATACAACTGTTAAAGTCGTAGAATAATTTGTGTTGGAAGTGACATCATCTGGTCCAACCATCTGATCAACTTCAAAGCAAAGTTCATCTGTCTTGTACTTGGATGTCCACACTGTCCACTGGAAATAACACAGCCCAAGATCTTAAATTGGTTCTTGCAGCAACCAATGTCTCCAAAGACACAGTAAGACCTGGAGCAGTGGCACAGCCTCTGGGACTCAGGTTTTGCTTGATCTAGGCTCATCTGAAATGGCAGGTGGCCTAAGCAAGACTACAGGCCAGACTTCTTCTAACTTATGCCCCAAGCTTGTACTGACATGATTTCTTTTGCTTTCCTTTCTTTCTTTTGGTTTCTTTCATCTTCAAAGTGCTGTGGGGACTTTTGTGTTATGCCCTGTGGTCTTTGCATCTTTGCATGTTCTACGTAGGAACACTTTGACTGATATACACTGTTATTCCCTTCTAAAGCTCTGGCAATGCAAGGCAATCACAAGCCACCTTAATTGTTCAGGTGTGACAGGTTCACCACTGCATTAGCCAGTGATGTGGTGCAGAGGACACAGAGGGTTGCAGCAGCTCCCAGCCGCTGCATTCACCCTTAGGCAAGTGCTCAGAGATTCATTCTGCTCTTGCTTGCACCTTGGAAAGTCAAGAGTAACTTTGAGGCAGTAAATTGAATTATGTGATGGGTGGGGGCAAGAGGCCAGAACAGATTACATTTCACTTCCCCCCCCCCTCCTTTGACATTACTTTTTTAATTATTTAATTTAGAAGGGAATTAGAATTCTTCTTTAAGTGGTTTTTCTATCCAACTTTATTATTTGCTTTTCATTTGTTTGCTGCCAATACAGGATGTTTTCTTTCTTAATCACTTGCTAGCATGGTGATTTTTCTTAGAATGTATTCAGATCACAACAATTTTCTGGCAAAGAAAAGCATGAAATTCACTGCCCTTGAAATCTGCATCCATATGGAGGAAAATATACCCTTTCATATTTCACTGCCAGAAAAGAATAGTAGCCACAGAGTTATACTTAGTTATTGAATCTTGCAATATTCAAAAGGGGAGCAAAATAATATATAAAGGATACTGATTTTTCTGTCACTTATCAGGCATGGATATTATTTAATTGACCACAGTCAGATAATAATTTCTTATAAAAACCTGCATGTGTTTCAGAATAATGTAGGAAGATGACACTGAACAGACTGTCATTACTGTCCATATGGCTGTGGTCTCAGACTCCTCATCAGTCTTCCAGCCATTTAGAAAGCTGGAGAAAAAACTGGTCAGATCTCCAAATCTATCTCACTTTCTTTGCCCTGAATGCTAATCCTGCATTTAGGTGGAAAACAACTTGAAATATTGCATAAATAGGAATGCTTAGCGCGTACTTTGTACTTCTGTTCTTCAAGCTGTTCTGTCACTTTTATACATTGCACTGAGAGGGAAAGAAATTCAGAAGCTGTGTGGGCATCAGGCTTGTGAGGAGAATCTGTAGCTCCTGTGGGTAGTACAATTGTTATTTAATTTACCTACTTGGGAATAGCAGGATGGAGCTCATAGCTTGTTGATTTGTGTGAATACGACCTGCAAGTCTCCTCTGCTGTCTCTTGACTTTGTGAATGGAAACTTCATATGAGCTGGGGAACAACTGTTCCTGAACAGGAAACGGACTGAGAACTAAACCTGCTGATTTCTATAAATGACCTTTCTGAATGTTGAAACTTTGTCATTTTTTTGAGTGTTATGAAATTGGGTCTGTTAGTATATTATTTTTTAGCAGTGTTACAATGTCAAGAAGAAATACTGCAGGTAGAAAGATGATTTTCTCATTCATAAATGATCAGATTTAGAGATTATCTTGTATGTTGTGTAACCAGTGGAATTTTTCAGTGCCTTCACAAAACCAAAGTTGCCCCAGTCACTGTTTTTATTTCTCTTCACCTAGTAAGGCTACTTGCATACAGTGACATCCTCATTTCTTTTTAAACTCAGTTTTTACCTGTCATCCACATTCTTTATGGTAAGATTGTAATTGAGATGTTTTGCATTCATAGAATTGCTGCCTCATTCAGAAGAGGTTCCCTTGGAGATGTACCAGGATATACAAAGGTAAACTGGGTCCAGAGAGTGTTTCTGTGGAGGACAGAGGAAAGATGAGGCTGTATCAGGTATTTACTATTCTCTTTTACCATGGTTACTCACAAGTTCCTTCTGTGTCCTTTTTTTGGAATCCAGCATTACCTGAGCAGCCTTTTAACTGCCTCTGAAAGCTGAGAGGTGCCAAGTTCTTTTCCTTCCCCTGAATGTTATGGATCTAGAGGAAAATCCTTTCAACCAAAATAGTTCATGCAATACAAGAATTTCTTGCCCTGCAAGTGGACTCCTGCCACACTGTAGCTTCTTGAACTGAAAGGTGTGAAAACTTTTCTAGTGTAAAATTAAAAATATGTATTATCCTGTTAAGAAATATACGGGAAATCCATCATCTGCTGTTGAACAACTACATATTAAGTATGTATCGTCCTTACTTTTTTTCACTTTAAATATTTAACTAGATGATTGTCTGACTGATATTAACCTGACATACTCAGTGTGTTATCTCATTTCTGTTATCTCTGAGGAAACTGGATGTTCTTGGAGAACACGTGTGTGATGTCTGTGCCTTCTCTGCTGACTCTGCTATTCTACAAATCTCTGTTCTTCTTTCAAACACACATCCTTTCTTTCCTTTGTAGGAACCTGGGCCTGGTTTGTACCAGTGCTGGAGGGGATGGTGTTGCCCATCTTCTTTTACTCTTCATTTCACGGGGGCCATGTAGCCCCCGGGGTGGCTGTACTGCTGTATTACATGGCTCTGAAGTCAAAAAATGTCATGACACTGACAGTCCTTTGGCTGTTTTCCTGTCACCCATCAGTGGTATCTCTGCTTCTGTACTATCCTGCTATCCCAGTGCAAATTTGGGCCCACTTCTTGGTGTGGAGAGAGTCAGTCCTGGATAGCTCCTGTTTTGGCTGCTTTTTCCTTAGCAAGTGCCTCAGGCACACCCCTTTGGCTCTTCCCCTTCTCTGCCATTTACTCTGATCGCCTGATTGATGTAAGGAGCATGTTAGCAGATGGCAGATATTCTTTTCCTGTCAAACAGATTACCTGAAAATATTGTGAGCTTTTATGAAAAAAAGGGCTGGAAGCCCATTCCTTGGCTGTAATTTATCAAAGTATATCTCATTTCTGTTTACAGCAGGTACTCACATGGACCCCAATCTTTAATGGTTGTGCCCTGCACCTGCACTGTGTTATTGCAGAGTAAATGACAGCATGACAGTTTCTTGGGCTGCCTTATTTTTCTTTGAAGAAAAGGATAATCACCGTTTATCTAAAGGAAGTGTGTGAGCCAGTGACATGTCCAGTGAATGTGTAAGCAGCTGCCCAGACAGCCTGCGCTTCTCTGATGTAAAGCTGGCTGAGTATGACGGGGGCAAAGAACTGAGAGGCACTAGAAAGGTCAATCCAGCTTTTGCTTTGAATGTGGTATTAGTTCTATTGTACTTGGATATTGCACACCGGGAGAATGCTTAGAAGATAAGTGGAAAAGTACGTGGCTTGTTACGATGTTTCAGACAGACAAGTCAATCCTGCTTTAGAGAAGCAGCAAATCTAATTGGCTGCCTTCCCTGCAATGGGAGCTCTAGGACAGAAACATACTCTGCATGTTTGACTCTTCTTTTATCTTTTATATTTTTTTGTAAGATGTTTCAGTATTTCACTGACAAATGCATAGATTTCAATGGCTTGCTTTTGATTGTTATCAATTTAGATAAATGTGCCTGGAAAGTACTGTAAAACCAACATTTTTCTTGAGGTATTTGTACAGGGAGTTCCATTAAATGTGTACAACCAGAGGGTAAAATTAATCTGAAATTAATAATGTACAGCTCTGCAAGAAGACTTAGCAAGTGTACTACAGAAATGGGATCTACAGATCTAAATTTTTACCAACTAAATTTTTAACATCGTACTTGGAATGTGTACTTGGAATGAGTGAGCAAACATTAGATATTCAAGAAATGTTTGCCAAGTCTGCTGCAAGAAGTGTAGACAGCTAAAAGATGTCAACAGGGAATATTGTCATAACACTAAGAATAATGTGTTATCTAGTGCTTAACACTGAACACCATGTAAACAATTAATCACAGAATAGAAACTACTGAAAGCAAGCAGTAGCACAAGAGTTGCATTCATAGCCTTGCACTAATCAAGGAAGTTGTGTTTATTGCTTCTGATGGATAAATCATTTTAGCCGATTTTTTTTTTTTTAAATGATATGTCAGCATCTTAAACACCTGCATCCTTGTGATGTTTGAGAGATCTTATTTCTGGAGGAGACTGAATGCAAATGTTTATTTTTCTGCAGTGGGATGAGCCTTGTAAAGAGACCAGAGTAATGAGAAATATGATTGCTAAATCTTAGGGTGCAGTGCTGTTGTTCATATTACATAGCCTCATATACACACATATGAAATAGTCATAAGGCAAAGGCAGCCATTTTGCTTGACAACTTTATGACCATCTACCACACTCAGTCTCTGAGTGACACATGCTGAAGTTTCAAATATTTCATAAAATGCCAAGGCATTATTGTTTTAGTTATGATACAGGAACTGGGGGGAAGGAAGGGGTGTTTCAGTACCCCGGTGTTGTGAAAGGAACTCTTTGTGCATGAATCAGTTTTCACAGTACATCATATTATGTTTATATATTACATTTCATTACACAAACATCGTGTATTTTACACCATCCCTACCTATACTTTGCAGGTTAGGGAAGATTATTCTTTCTTGATGGGAAAGGAGAGTATTTTTATCAGAGCTGGTGTTAACAGTTATCACTCCTGATTTTCACCCTATGTACAAACTGTCAGCCCTCTAAGAAGTGGCCTCTTTCTCCGTCCATGGAAATGAAGTATTTCATTAATTCATTCAATGAGAGCAGGACTCTCTCACTGCTATAAGCTAATCAAAAGTGGCCTGTTTTGCATGCAAAGGACTTTCCTCTAAAGTTCTGAGATCAAAGCAAGACTCAGACAGAGAAGCAGGTTTGAGTGTTCTCTGAAAGCCCCACCTAAGGAGATAGTTATTATAATTATTATTTCCTTTGTTACTGAAATACTATCTTTCTACTACTGTTAAATGGCTTAACGATAAGGTATTATCTTTTTGCTGTGGGCAAAATTTGTCTCCATTTTGATATATGTCTCATCACAAAAGTTAATATGTAAACTAGTTGATCTTATTCACATTTGGAACTCAAAGGGAAGTTGAACCTATCTTCATTTTGTCTAAAAATTTCTCAAAGGCATGAAAGATTAATCTCTTATTAACATTTGCCTGCAGCTATTTCCAAAATGTATTAGTTGGTTTCTGGGAAATTAATTAATTCCAAAGGAATGATCAAGTGTTCTTAGCTTTGTGGGTTTTATGCAGGACTAGGTTCTTACCAAAAGTCACAGTATTTCAACAGCAGAGCATTAACAGGGAGAAGTTCAGAGCAATGCAACTTGACCTTTTTGACTTCCTAGCTGTGAAGAACTCCTAAAAGACTAATTTTCGTAAGTCACAAAGTGAATATTACACCATAAAGAGCAGCAGTAAATGTGCTAATATTTCTGTTATTTAAACTAGTTTCTCATATTAAAAAGACACACTTAGAAAGACACAGAAGTCCATATATATGAATAATCAATATTGAAATATCAAGGGAGTCAGGCCAGTCTGCAGGACCCTTTTGTGCCTATTCTGCTTTTATGCTCTCTAGCCAGGCATGTCTATCACTGACTTTCCTGTCTAAGACAAGTTTTTAATGCTCCTCTGCTGGGACCTCACCCTTCAGACCTCTTCAGAATTGCAAACTACTGCTTTAGAGACACTGAAGTCTCTACCCCAATTTGTATTGTAAATTCCTTCTCACAGTGTTGGAGTCATTATAAATCACTGTCTGCAGCATTCCTGTTCTGTTCCATAGACAACTTCACTAAGGATACTGCTGCTCCAGAATAGGGATCACGAGCAGAGCCTACAGGGAAAGGAGGAGGCAGCATTGCTGCCTGGGCTGTGATGCTCTTTGCAGATTCCAGACTCTCTGAAATGTGTGAATTAAAGAGCAGCAATAATGGATTTGAGTGCTAACATGAAAGGGATGGATGTCATCACTCCCTGCATGGGGATGTGACATGAACTATGACACATAACAGAGGAATGGAGGAAGTGTGTGAAGAAAAGCAGAGAACTTGCAAAATGGGTGAAAAAGATGGGATGTGCTATAACAGGATACACTCAAACAAGTTGCAGTCCTTAAAGAGAAATTATTAATGGTACAATAGTTGTTATTGCAGTGATCTGAAGATGTTAAATGGCTCACGAACTGAATGTGAGTCAACAATGTCCTACTGTCAAGAAAAAGGCAAGAATCCCAACAAGGGTGACAGCAGCAAGAACTGTTAAGGGTATCAAAAACATGACCTGTGGGGACAGAGCTGAGGAACAGGACTTTAGCTGGAGAAGCAGAAAATGGAGGGGAGACATGAAATTACTTTTGATCTCTCGAAGTGATAGCTGCAAAGAGGATGTGTATCTCCTCTACTGCTACTGCGATATAACATAACAGGCTTAGCAGGGGAGATGTGGGATTAGAAGCCAGGAAAACTTGTTAATGACTGGATTGATTAAATGCCAAAGCAGGTCACAGAATTTTGGGGATGCTATGGAGTTGCTGCTCATTTTCTTCTCTGAGCCAGTAGAACAGATCGTCAGAAATTTCCTCAGGTGTACTGATTCTACCTTATGGCAGAAGGGTGTCTGACAGGAACCCCTGTGGTCAGTTCCAGCAGTACTGTAGTGTTACAAACTGCACAGGGATGAGAGGGATGGAGTCTTTGCTGTCAGCCCTGTGTTAGAGAAAAGGATGGACACATACCTGTATTTGGGGTTTCTCAGTCATTAGAGCTGCACAAGGGCAGAAGAATTCAGCTTTCCTGGAAATGAATTAATTCAGCTTGTTGCCTACCTTGCTGCCTGGAGAGATCTACTGGACAGCCAGGGAAGGCTGCAGCAGCATTTCTGGACAGTCAGCCTCTGGCTTGGCTTCTACATTAAAAAAGATGGACTTTACCTGACGTGAAGCTAATGCTGAGTAGCAATGAAGGATTTTCAGCTTTCCCCCACATCTGCTAATTTATATCCTGTGCTCTTCCAAGATCTGTGATGTGAAGCTAATTTCGTGATTTAGACTGTAAATCACTGTAGCAGGGATAGGCTTAGTTCTGAGTTTGCCCAGTACCAATCACAGTGAAGCTTCACAGTAGCACAACAAACAACAGCAGTAATGGCATGGAGGGACTTGTTCCATCACTGAGGAGGTTTTTTTTCTATAGCTTTCTTGTGGCTCCACACATCTTGCATACAATGACAACACAGAAAAAGAACAGTCTCTAAGCAAGCCTGTCAGACTGACAGCTTCTTACTCCTATTCACTGCAGGGAAGTCATATGCCAAATATTAAAAGGAGTGCCTTAAAAATACCAAAATGAACAATAACATCTGAAAGGCACCAAAAGCAAAGGCAGTAAACAAAACAAAACAAAGTAGATCACATCAAGGGTGGTAGTTTTTTAGTATCTGTTCCCCTTAAGGTATAAAACATTTCATAGATGATTGACCCATGAGATTGAAGTAATCTGAAAAGCTTACTCATTTGCATCCTTTGAAAACTGTTGGCCACACGTAAGCCTGGGGAAGTTACATAACTGTCACCCAGAGCTGTGCATTCAAGTAGTCATTACACTATTTTAGCAAACTGATGTTTCTTATTGCTTTTGTAAGAAAGATTTCATGATGGTACAGAAAGGTAACAAGACTCTTATACCTCTCTATATTTTGAGAACATGGATGTTTATCTCTGAAGTCTAAACACAGCAACCTGAGTACCCAAAGGAACAAACCACAATTAATTTCTTACCGTTCAATTGTGCTTGCATTTTTTAAGTCTTGTGTTTTCCCCCTCTCCTCTACTACCTTTTATTTCATTTTACTACCAGTTTGTTCAATTTCTTCATGCACCTGTTTCTTAATTTCAGTTAATTTTAACTTCTTTCATTTAACTTCTTTCCCTGTAGGTGACTCGCCTATATATATATACGAGGCATTTAAGACTGACTGAAATCTTCTAATGAGTGTTTGGCTCCTCTTTGATAGAACATCAGTGTCTGTGTAACCTGTGTCTCTTTAGTCTCCACCTCAGTGATATGGAGAGTGTGGGCCCTAAGAGACCAAGGCAATGTCCAGCAAATCTAGGTTTCAGAAATCTGTCAACCCTTCCCCTGCTTCCTCTGATATCTTATTAATATTTTTTGTCTCTTTTGAGTTGTGAAATTATTCAACTCAGCAATAACCCTTTAATTGAAAAAAAAAAAATCAGATTTGGCAGGTTGTGCTTGCATTTCACATGTGTTCTTCTTCCCAAGGCATGCTGTGCTCTTCTAAGGAGGTGGGACCCACTGTGCAGTGGAGACAGGGAGATAGTGGAGAGATGTGGTGGACGGATCAGGCTTATGGAATAGCAGGACTTGGCAAGCAGGTGAGTTATAGCCTGGATCTCCTGCATGAAGGTGACTGGACTGTCAGCAGAGGCACTGAGCTGGGCAGGATTCCTGCCTGGAGTGGTCTGTGACATGGTGGGCTGCTGCTCAGAAAGGTGCCCCGTTGATTAGAAAAAAAACATTCCAGGTTTTGTTCAGACAAAAATCAGACTTTGGGGCATTTAAAAGCCCTCTGGAGGAGGTCTAGACAGATCTACCTCAGAGCACTGGTCAACCTTTTCTCTCTCTCTGGCAACTGTCACACTCATTACGGTGCTCCACTCTCACACACCAAGGTGTTTGTTCAGTTCTATGTGGTGTTCCCACAGAGCAAGTCCTTTGTCATTTCATTGTCTCTGGGAATCTCCCCTGCATTGCCACCATGCCAGCAGTGTGTAGGCCACCTTCTGCCTCCTGCTGTCTGGAAGTTCTGCAAGGGATGAGCTGCTGGGTTTTGTTGTGAGTCATTGTAGTCCTTGATCAAACCCTCAGTAAGTGCTATCCATTCTCACTGCTTCCCCATATACCATGGGCTTCTTAAAAATCCCATACTGTTCATTCATATTGTGTCTTACACGCAAAAATGTGTAACTGAGCTCCTTCCTCACTGCAAACACTGTGGGCAGTTTAGGGCATAATGAGGTGTTGCAGATGCTTTCCCTCAGTTTTGCATCTACACAAAGTCATAAATCCAGGATTACAGCAGGTAACAAGGTGACAATATATATCAGAGTTGCTTTCACTGGTTTGGGTGGTTTGCTGAATCCAGGCCCAAAGGAAAAAACTGCTCCTAACACTGAAGTGGGGCTGAAGATGAGAATTCACATATGTAAGCCTGCGTGTTGTTTTGGGCAATATTTGTTTTAGTCTCAGGATTTCTTTACATCTAGGTGATGAATGCTGGATGGGGGAAAAACCCTACTGTTTCAAGTAAGCAAAACCAGACAAGAAACATACCTTTAAGCTCGGTCATCAAGTTTTAGCTAAACATTTCCTGAATCTAACGACTTTACATTGTATAAGCAGAGTTTGTGAAGAGCAAAGACAGGCAGTATGGTGCATCTATTGTCTGTAAAACACAGTTTGTGTGACGAAGGCAAGAAATATGCTTTAATCTAATAATGAATTTCTTTCTGTATGAAGATCATTATAAAACTTTCATTTTCAAAACTTTTAGGTTAGTTATATCAGAATATATAAAATAAGTTTCTTTAAACTTTATTTATTTCCTCATTATCTTCTGTGCTTACTCTGGTATAATTAAAGTACAAATGAAGTAAGTTTTAAGTGCAGGGAGAAATTGTAATAGCAGTTGAGTTTAAAAAGTAGTGGAAAGAAACTAAGTTGTATGTCAAATCTCCTTAGATCTTAAGTTAACAATATTGAAAATCCTGTAGGTCACGTTTGTTTTTATAAAATTACCATGCAAAAACATCAGTAGGCAAAATCCAATCTGCATAATTGAAGCAAGTTAAATGATATGAAGAATGCCTCGAACTAATAGCTATGAGGGACAGGTACTTATACATAACCATCAGTGTAACTCTGTAAGTCTACTTAGACTTAATTACAGTGCTGCAGAACTCAGCACAGGAGCTGTGAGATGTGAAAAGAGACATTTTGCATATTGCTGTAGGGATCAGTGTATTTATGCAAGACACTGACATGGCTTTACTCTTAAGGGCTAATTGAAACAATTGGTTTTGACTGCACTGGCAATATGGAAACAGAGCAAGGAGAACAATGGCAAGTGCCATAGGACTGCTCAGCAATCAGAGCTGTCATCTCGTCTCATCTGCACATGTCATATCAAAAGCCTGGCTCAAAACCTTTAATTCAGTGAAACACATAGACACCCAACCCCAAACCTAATCAGAATATTTTAATTTCACCACAAATAAATCATTGCATGGTCCCATCAACAAGCCGGGAAAAAAGCAATGGTAGACATTTGCTACCCCAGGTCACCTAGCCAGGAAAGCATTAGAACTTGGCACTGGTATCACTTACCTTGACAGAAATTTTAGGAGATTTTGTGACAGTTACTGGTGTTAATCCAGTGAAGAGCTGGTCTGATATCAAAATACAGTCTACAGTTTATTGAAACAAATAAAGGCAGGGTACAGTTGCAAATAGCAGAGTGAGAAGATAATTTTGTAAAGTTAACTGTGAAACATAAAATGTTCTCTTCAGGCTGTGTTTTTCCAAAAACAGTAATTGCTAAATACAGTAATTTTCTAAAGGCAACAACAGGGCTTGCGATGCTTTCCTGCAGTGTTAGTCTATCCGAGTGAGGCTGTTACGGCTGAGTGGGTGGAAAACTGATGGGATGGACAGTCCCAGAACAACAGTTTTCTGCTCAGAGGCCCACGACAAAGGTACCACAGGGGTACCTACTGACCCTGTCCTGCTCAGCATCTGTGTCAGTGACTGGAGCAGGCCATGGAGGGCAGGCTCATCATGTGTCCAAATGAGAAGCACAAGGATGCACAAGGGAACCAGAACGAAGTCCCACAGCTGGGAAGGAAGAACTTTGAGCAAGGATGCAGGCTGGGGCTGCCTGGCTGGTGAAGCAGGATGCCCAGAGAGAGTTGTGCAGTCTCTCACAGTTTCTGTGATGTAGCCAGATAAAGCCCTGAGCAACCTGGTCTGACCCCTCAGCTGACCCTTCTTTGAGCAGGAAGTTGGACTTAGAGCTCTTCTGGGTTCCCTTTCAAATTCAGTTAGTTCTGTGATTTCATGATGATATTTAAAACCAGGTTTTCAGGGGGTTTCCATAGTGTTTACTTTCAGGAGCTTATTCAGGAAATTAATATAGAGTGGAGCAAATGAAGTTTTTCACCAAAATTTGAAGACTAACTTTTCTCAGAAGCAAACGATTTCTGGAACGGTTTATTTTTTTAACTCATAGGCAGAGTTTGGGGAGACACAAGACAGAGATAACAGATTCATACAGTGACATACTTGTAGAGTGACCCAGGAGAGGGATGATGGGGAAAGGAGAGGATTAGGGGGATCCTGATTTCTTAAGAGAAAGAATACTTTACACATCTACTACTGCTTACTGCTAATTAATGTACTTCAGGGGATAGAAGACATGAATTTCACCATAATTGCTGACATCTAAGAAAAAAAAAAGGATTAAGAGCTTTTCTGTGGTGAAACCTTCAAGAGAATCCTTTTAGAAACATCTTTAACTCAAAATAAGTATAAATTTAAGACCTTGGGCCAGGTCCTCAAGTGGTGGGAAGGGGCATGGAGGCACTGATCTCTGTAGGGTAAATCAGATCCATACTGATGAAGCACAGACACATTTTAGGCAGAAAGAGCAGACAAATGTTCTTATACATCGAAAAAAACTTAGAAAGTTCATGTCTGAGAATAGAATACTACCAAAGACCTTTCTCAGAAAAAAACACTCCACAAAACCAAAAAAAGACAATTGATTAAGAAGCCACTTTCACGGCTCAGGAAAAGAAAAGGGAAAATTGTTTTTTTTGTCTCAGATGAGAAAGAAACACATCAGTGAGATAAAGAGACTGTCTGGCTCCTGGACTCCAAAAATATGAGGGCTCCTGAGGCTGACATTTCTTCACTCAGTGATAGAAAAATATGTTAAAAAGTAAAATTTATTAGGGCAGAAGAAGAAGCCAGAATTGTGAGATCCAAAGAGGTGAAATAAACTCACTTTGTACAAAATGATAAAACACCTCAAGAAGATGAAGAGCATATTTCATGGCAAAAACATGTACCAACAATTGTCACTACATTGAACTGAAAATTTACATTATAGAAGATACTTGTCTTTATACAGTGAGGGGAAAGAAGATTCTGAATCTTTTTTTTCACTGCATTATGATAAGAATTCTGATTCATCAGTCTGAAGAGGTATTAGCTATTTGGAAGGAAACCCTTCTTCAAGAGCACTAGGATGGAATTGTCTCTAAAAGCTAAAATCAGATTTTCTTAATCTAGAAAGAATCAACAGATGAAGAGGAAATTAAAGCCTGTTGTATTGGACAGCTACATCTGAAATATTTTCAAAGACATTTTAAATCAATGTTTTCCACTTCCAGCTATAAATACTCTGGGTAGATTATAAAATCTTCCCGTGATTGCTAGATTGGAAAATAATATGAATAATGCCAAGACATTGAGTGATGTTAAATTTTAACCATAAACCAGTATCAGCACTCTAATAAATTTTAGGAGGATGATATTAGATTTCTATATCTTATTTCATTGCACTACTATAAGAAGTGATGTTATTTAATGATAAGTACTTTATGAAGAGCATGAATTCAAGTCCTGTAATAACAGTGCTGGATTAATGCACATCACCACATTACAGATGGCTGTTCTACAGGCAAGGCCCAGTCTCGGGGGAGAGCTTGTCCAGAGGATAGTGAGGAGAGTCTGTGCCCCAAGGAACTCTGTGTAAGAGAGCAAAGCTGCCAGAGGGAGTGCAATGTATTGCAAACCAATGATACTGTCAAATATAATTTCTATATGCATATACAGGTGCACACTGTGTACTAATATCCTGGGCTTTCTGAGTGGAGAATTTTAAATGCTCCTGATTTTTGGCAGTACTTGTCATGATCCCAAAGCTGAATGCTCAGGTATTTTTAAGACCTTTCATGTGTTAATCCATGTTGTTATTCTGTCAGGTGAGTTTTGGGGAAGTGTGCACAGTGTCTGCGGGTTTTTTGTAAAGTTTTCTAAAAATTGTTTACACAACGTATTCCTAATTAAATCTCATACATGTTTTCAATTTGGAAAGCTGCAAATGGCTAGTGGGAAGTCCTGGCTGCTGTTTGTTTTTTTCTGGCTAGAGGAACCAAACTCACTCAGCAATAAGTTCCATGGATTTTAGGAGACTTGGAAAAGCAATTAATGTGTTCTGATTTATTTATTATCCTTGTCAGGCATTTCTGCAATGTGAAATCAGATCAGTGTGGCACACGTCAGGTCTGGCTTGCACGCTCTACTTGCACACATTTATGTACTCCACACATATAACCAAAGCTTTCAGCACCGGAGGGACAGGCAGCACTCAGCAGCCCTGATTTTGTCTGTGGCTCTACAAAAAGTATTTCTGAGCTGTATCTCTGCAAATAAAATCATGTTTCAAGGTAAGTATGGTATGCATCCAGCTTTTTTTGGTGACCCTAAATTCTGCACCTCCACCCTGGTCATTGCAGTGATCTACAGAGGCTTCCCTACTG
Organism: Myiozetetes cayanensis; assembly: GCF_022539395.1. Taxonomy (NCBI): domain Eukaryota; kingdom Metazoa; phylum Chordata; class Aves; order Passeriformes; family Tyrannidae; genus Myiozetetes; species Myiozetetes cayanensis. The sequence goes on from NW_026086605.1 coordinate 31,607,920, forward strand.
GTACTTGGTGTGTCAGACTCTGCTTCTCTGAAGCCCCTGGAACTGGAAAGTTGCTGCCTTATGGGGCTGCTACAACCTTAGGAGAGGTTTTGTTGGAAGCACTTGAGCCTTTCCCGTTGCTCAGGGTGAGGTAATGTACAGATATATGGAACAAGGACAAACTTGGTCAGTCTTTCTTGGTTCTGACCAGAGAAAGTTGTTTTGGGAAATGATAAAAGTCCAGCTCTTCTATTTTGCATGGAATAATTTATGTATACATTTATCATTGTTTTTCAGAAAGCTCAGATTTATTTCTCTGAATACAGTTTAATAGGAATCCATACATAAAGATTTTCAGCAGAATGTTGTCTACACAGAATCAACCCATTTAGCAATGAATCACTCCTCCAAAAGTATGTAACTACTCCTTTTTACTAAGATAAAAGATGTTATTTGCTCACAGTTACCCTAAAGATCATCAATAACTGATGCCACAGAGATTCAATTAAGATGTAAATGTAAAGTGTCAGTAGAGAAACTAGTCTTTTATGGGACACATGAACATTTTGAAATTTTAGAACTATAACTGGAATATGAGTCACTGAGCTTACCCTGAAGCCCCATCCCGCTTAGTAAATGAAGATGTTTAAAAATCTGATTGGCCATGTCCCTGAGTATACTGCTTTGAGCAAGGTGGCTGGATTTGCCAATCTCCTGAGGTGCCTTCCAGTGTCAGATATTCTTTGATTCCACAGACTCCTGAAACTTGCCCTTCTGGTGCCATTCTCTCCTTGTAAGAAAGTTCTGTGACAAGTTATTCTATAAATTTGAAATACAAGAAAGCCTCTACCTAAACTGTTTTCAGCAAATAACTTGAACAGAATTTTACGTTTCTCTTTGAGGATATGCTATAGCTACCTATGTAAGTGATTTTATTAATTAAAGCAAATAATCTTGCATGAAGGTTCTTGAACTGCAGTCATCTTAAAGGGAATATTATATATGCAGTAGCATCCAAGTGATCTTGCCAAAGCTAGACAGCAATTTCTCTTGCTGATGGAACACTCCATCATGAGAACAAGGAGACTGATCCTGCACTGTGCTGCACCTGGCAGGATTCCATTGACTTCATTAGGTGGATTTATCCTGAGTGTTGTAGATTTCTAAATTTTATAGGAATATGGCACAGACATGAAAAATGACAATATAAAAAACTATTGGCTCTGGCCCTGTAAAACCAAAGTGATAATGCTGGGAATGCATGTTCCAAATGTAGGAGGCTGAATTTAGTAAATTAACCCCAAGGTTGTACTAGGATAGTAAGAATTTCGGCACTGTTTAGTACTGAAAATAGCTTTGAAATTACTTGTAAGAAGGAAATTTTTACATTACATTTTGAGCAAGTGTAATTTTCCTCCTATCAAAAGGAATACTAATTTATTGTAGTTTTGTTCAGTTTCCCAATAGACACAAAATTAAACCTGATAAAAACCAGGGCAGAAACTTTAACTTACTTTCTTGACCTCTCCAGAACAGCACTCTGGGCTGGCAAAAGCTAAATTGCCTCAGTGCCATGTACATATGAGTGAGGGCTCTGCTTGACAGGTTGTCACCATTTCCAGCAGGACAAAGGGCTTTTGGAAACTCCAACACTTGTCTGCTGGGAGCTGGTCCCAGCAGCAAGTCCCGGGGAGCAACTGAAGTGTTTGGTTCCTGGTGATGTCTGTCACAGTGTGATATATAATGCCCATAGGTCCACAAATTAGTGATGCCCAAATGTCCTTCCTTCCATTTTGATCCGGGGAAAGGAGACAGAGGAGAAATAAAAAGAGGGAAGAACAGACAGAGAGGGAAAAAATAGCAGATGCAGAAAAAGCAGGAAAAAAAAGTCAAATGGTCATCCAAAGAAGAAACACAAAGCTGCGAAAAGCCTGAGAAAAAGAGGCCTGCAAAAAGTTTTTCCTTCAGGATGATTTTACAGGTTTACTGTTAGCCTGGTTTTCCTGTGGAGAAGGAGTGTATCTTTTCTCACTGGGCATACATCCCCTCTCCCCATAAGAATTGTTGAATTACTTGACCAGTTTAATTCAAATTTTGTGGAAGCACAATCCCTATTGGTTTCATCAACATGAGTGTTGCAAGAGAGGTGCAAGAGAGAAGGAAAATCTCTTTCTGTTTGGGAGTGGAGGGGAAAATGTAGCACAAACACTGAAACACATACTATGTTACACTGCAAAGAAAAGGTGATGAGAACCTCAACCTTAGAAAAGCTTCAGCAAGGACTTATACACCAACCTATCAACTATGAAACCCAGTAAGAAGGAAACAAGGTTTTGTTAGTTTTGAAAGCTTGGGATTTCCCTAGCTGTTTTATTTTGAGGAAAAACTGACTGCAGAACGAGAAGGACTGTAGGAGCTAGGTCACTAGCTAAAAGCTATTTTCAATTAACTTTAGCTTTGTTAAATTTAGAATTGAGCTTCCAAATGGCTCTCTGATGAGGTGAAAATAAAAGTTGAGATGAATAGAACGCTAGAGAACTGAGCCTTCCCTCTGAGAAAATTCTGCAAAATTCCAGGACTAGTTATGTAAGTAAATCTTGCCATTCCTCATCAGGAAGTAGGTCTGGTATGAGATGATAATTATAGTGAGTCAGGCAAAGTAGATGCATTAAGAAGAGGCAGTAACCCAGTGATGACCCAGCCTGGAACCTGGATATGTAGTGATACGGCAAGGAGAATGACTTTAAAATGACAGAGGGCAAGTTTGGATATTAGGAAGCAGTTCTTTACTGAGGCTGGTAGTTGCCCAAAGAAGCTGTGGCTGCCTCTGGATCCCTGGCAGTGTCCAAGGCCAGGTTAAACAGGGCTCTGAGCAACCTACTCTAGTGGAAGGTGTCCCTGCTTACGGCAGGAGCATTGGAACCAGATGATCTTTAAGGTCCCTTGCAACCCAAACCATTCTATGATTCTATGAAATCTAGAAGAGTAATTTTAAAGATCATTCTAAGGAAAGAGAATAGAAAGGAAAACTAAAACAATAAGTTTCTCTAACTGGGCTGTTCTGAGAAATAAATGTGTACCTTTGAGGTTTTGGGGTCCGTGCATGGAAAAAATGCAACTTTGTTAGAGACTGAAATGTTATTGGCTTATTCATCTTACACCAAGGAATTTTTCCAATCACAGTTGCAGTTTCCACTGGAAAACCTGACGCTTTGAAGTGCAGTTTTGAATTATTCCATTTTTAACACCCAAGACATTTTGTGAATGTAGCCCCTGTTCTCTGGTTGAATTGCTTTGTGAAAATAGTATGTTCCTTCCCTAGTCAAGTAACTTGAAATTATTTTCAACTTTTAAGTCATACAGACTGTGAGCCTTACAGAAATGATTGATGAACATCACCTCCCACTATTTTCTATAAATATTTGTTCCCATATAACATAATTTTGATTGTCATATTTCTTTTAGTGTCAAGGCTTGTATAATCAGGTATTCCTTATCTTATATTTGACTGAAAGCAGGCACAGAGAGACAATATCCAGACTAAATACAATTTCTCACATATTTTTGTTGTATGGAGGGTCCAATTGTCCTCAACTTCTTTATCCTGGTAGAGCCACATTGACCTCAGAGTATACTCAACCAAAGTGAAAATCTAGTCCATGAAATCTTCGCTTTCTCTCTCCTGTGGCTGTGCAAACCGTTTCTTTTTTCACAACATGCTCATTTTTCTTATGTGCAATTCAAAAGCCTTTATCATTTTCTTCTCAAGTGTCCCATCTTAAGATTTTTAATATCAAACAGACTTCTTTGAATAATGCTTTCAATACCTAAGCCTTTCACCTTATTAGATAAAGATAAGGGATAACTATTATCCAGCAGGCCCCTTTATTCTCCTAACAAACACATTCTACTTTCATAGGCTATTTGAACCACTTGACAAAGTGCTTATAATCACTGTGTATGTCCCCCATGATTTTATGGACTATATTGGGTGAAAAATACATTCTTATTAAGATTTGATCATGTGATGGCAAACATGACTGCCATGGAAGTTACCATATGTAACACAGCTGTTGAAAAGAGAAAAACATTCTACTTCCTGTTAGGTGGGTTTTTGTGTAGAAAGTTTGACTAAACAAAAGTAACTTAGAATTCACTGTAGAAACAAAACATTTTTTTCACAGTAGCCAGCATTCCAAACCCAGATACATTGCAGTTATAGAAAATTACAATATTTTTTCTTTTGCTTTATGCATCATGGCTAGGCTTCATGAATGAAGATTTGAGAAGGGCTCTACCCATGCTTGCTACAAGTGCGCTGATGGCTAAAAAGGCCAATGTGAGATAGACAAGTCCGGTTGCAGAAGGTTGCAGAAAGACTCCCCAGGTGGTATCGACAAGACGCAATTCCTACTGCGTTGTCTTTTCTCCTCGAGAGGGATCCTGCGTGTGTTCTCAAAAGCAGCAGCAGCATTATAGATGGTGTGTCTCCAGGCCTCCCGATTGGAGGCCAGGGTAGACCAATGGTGGTGATCAATATGGCCAAGGCTGAGGGATTGTTTCAGGCAGTCCTTGTATCTCCTCTTTGGGGGAGGTGGTAGTCCTGCATCCTGGAGATGTGCCCTGCCCAACGCAGCTGTGTTTTCAGCAGCATGGTCTCAACGCTCGTGACTGCTGCCTGTTCAAGGACAGATGTGTTGGTCACACAGTCAGTCCAGTGGATGTTTAGGATTGTACGGAGGCAGCGCTGATGGAAACGTTCTAAGACATGCAAGTGGTGCCGGTAAATGACCCATGATTCAGATCCGTATAAAAGAGTAGACAGTAAAACAGCTCTGTAAACGCTGATCTTTGTACTTGTCTTCAGATGTTTGTTTCGCCACACTCTTTTATGGAGTTTACCAAAAGCTCTGTATGCCTTTGCTAACCTGTTGTCTATTTTTTCGTCAATCTTACTGTCTGAGGAAATGATGCTTCCCAGGTAATTAAACTGCTGGACTGATTTGAGCTCTGTTTCACCAATGGTGATATGGGGATGATGAAAGACTTCCTGAGGTGCAGGCTGATAGAAAACTTCTGTCTTCTTCAAGCTTGGACTTCCAGCCCAAAAAACTCAGCAGCCTCTGCAAAACAGGATGTTAAACGCTGTAGAGCTACTTCTGTGTGGGTGACAAGGGTGGCATCATCAGCAAAAAACAGCTCCCGGACAAGATGATTTTGTGGGCCTTTAGTTGCCTTAGGTTGAAAAGGCTTCCATCGGTATGATATCAGATGTAGATACCATTTTCTTCATCAAGGTCTGCCGTGGCCCTTTGGAGCATCATGCTGAAGAAGATTGTGAATAGAGTAGTTGCAAGAATGCAGCCTTGCTTCACACCATTGGCTATTGGAAAAGGCTTAGAAAGTGCATTGCCATATCTGACTTGACTGCACTGGTCGTCATGAAGCGAGATAATAATTTTAAGGAACTTGGGAGGACATCCTAAATGTTCCAAAATCTACAACAGACTTTTTCTACTCACAGTATGGAAAACCTTGGTGAGATCAACAAAGGTTACATAGAGTACTTTGTTCAGTTCCTTACACTTCTCTTGCAGTTGTCTGAGAACAAATACCAAGTCTGTGGTACCTCTGTTGGCTCTGAAACCACACTGGCTTTCAGGTAGAAGTTCTTCTGCTACAACGGGTATTAATGTGTTCAAAAGGATTCTTGCAAGGATTTTACCAGCAATGAACAATCTGATTTATCTCCTTTCTTCTTGTACAAGGTGACGATGACAGTGTCACGAAGGTCTGAAGGCAACTCGCCTCGTTCCCAACAGCCCACCATGAACTGGTGAAACTTAGCATGGAGACCTTGGCCACCATGCTTCCAGACTTCAGGTGGGATTCTGTCAACCCCAGCTGCCTTGCCAATTTTCACCTGTTGTATTGCTTTAAGAGTTTCTCCCATGGTGATGGCAGTATCCAGTTAATTTTTCACCGGTTGTTGTGAAATGTACCGCATTGCTGAGTCTTGAACTACACAGCTGGTACTGAAGAGAGTCTGAAAGTGTTCAGACCATCGATTCAAAATGGAAACTTTATCTGTGAGAAGCATTTGACCATCTGCACTGAGTAAAGGGTTTTGAACCTGGTGTGTAGGACCGTAGGCTGTTTTCAGGTCCTCATAGAATCCCCTGTAGTCACTCTTATCTGCACATAATTGGATTTTTTCTGCTAGATTGGTCCACCACTTGTTCTGGATGTCACGAAGTTTCTGTCGGAGCTTGCTACATGTGAGTCGAAAGGCTGCTTTTCTTACATTTGCTTTATGCATCATCAACAAAATTGCCTGTTCATCTCTCCTACTAGAATCCACATTGTGGGCACTAACAGTAAGAATAATACAGGGGGTACAAAGAGATTTTTAGCCAATATGTGGTGAGTGCAAGCCCAAAAGTTAGAAAAACTGTGTTTTGACTGTTACGTTGAGTATTGTGATATCTCCATTAAGAAAATAATTAGATCAATTTTTTTTTTTTGTTGAGGTATTTTGGCAAGGAAGTAACAACTTAACAAAATATTAATTTAGATGATCATAGAACTCCATTCACGCTTCTCCCTCAGCAATCTTAAATTCTAACCCTGTGCATGATTTAAGTGAAGTGTTGAAGAGAGTGATGTAAGGTAAAGATCATACACTTTATTTTATAACTAGTGCAGCAGAAGAAGGTAGATATAATCACTGTGCACTATAGCAAATCCTCCGAACATCACAGTACCTTGACCCTGTGCTTTTGAATAATGACAATAAAAGAAGACCAATTACAAGGTGAAACATTTCACAATACATAAAAAACAGTTGAAAGAGTATTTTTCCTCTTAGTGTGAATATGTCTGGCATTTCAAGGGACTGGAAAAACTGTCAGAATGTAATTTGTTATCTCTACACACTTGCTTTAAACCACAGCTACAAGGCTTTATTTTGGAAACTGGGAATAACACCAACACTAAAGGCATGCTCTCACTTTGATTAAAGTACATTTTTATTAATACAAACTTCAGACATATGATAGTTAAGGCTGAACTGATTTCAACTTGTACAGTTTATGGTATTATTCCTCTTTGCATTAGTTTCGGACTGGGACTTTCAAACAGACCTAAGGGAGTTAAGTGTCTCAATCTGACTGAAGCTTAGTGGGAAATGGATATTTAGTTACCCTGGGGCCTCTTAGAAATTCCTAGCTAGAAACTTGCCAGCTTCCTGGGATTTTATAGCACATAAATACAGGTGATATTTGTCGATTTTCAATGCAGAAAAAGATGGTTTGCTACCCTTCCTCCACACAGCAGATGGAAACAACCGGATTAAATCAGGCATGGCTATACCTTCAGCAGGGACTGAGGGCAGTGGGCTCTGCCAATGGTGAGCCACCCGTCCCAATGCCCTCCCTGGGGAAAAAGGCAAGTGGACACATGCTCTGAGATCCTCTGGTTGGACCTGAGCACTCCTGCAAGCTAAAACGAGCCTGTGTGCTACCTGTGCCCTCTGCTGAAGCCCTAGCACAGCAGGGCAGCTGAGCCAAAGCATCTGTAGGGGGTCTGGCCTGGACCCTCATGCAGGGAGAGCCCCTCCTGCCCCATCCTGACCCACTGAGGGAGGGCAAAGTGCTGCTGGTGCCTCTGGAAGAGGGGTGCAGTGGGCTGTGAGTGCAGCAGTTGCATGGGATATGGGATGATGATGCTACCCCAAGTGTTTGGGGAATGCTGTCATTTGCAAGGGTGTCACCAGCTACCTGCACTGTGGGCAGTTGTGGGGGTTCCCTTACTGAAGAACAAAGCTGTGAATGGGTGTCCCCTGAAGCTTAAGGTGCCTATCCAGGGGAGAAGGAATCTGAGGACCAGGACCTTGGAGAATGTACCTACATCAATATTTATGGGCCTTTATAGTGGTGTTTTCTTACGTTATGATGTGTTGGTGTTGGACTCAGGGTGATTGTCTCATTAGTTTTCAAATGAGAATCATAAAAATTACTATCATAAATGTGCAAGACTCAGCTACCCACTACAGAAACAAAGCTACTGGAAGATCATTCAGTCTGGCAGTCTGATTTCTTGATCTTTGGTCAATGTGAAGGTACGAATGTTTGATAAGCCCTGTTTCATTTTCAGAGTTTTGTAGACTGAGCTTGTGTTAATATGTTTAAGAATACCTCGTTAAGTGGCTTGTACAAATCAGGAGTCTCAGGTTGCATGCTGGTAAATTAACCCTCTAGGAAACCCCAAGTACTATCATGGTTTTGAAGCAATAACCTAGATGTTTCTATGTTTTTTTCCGGCTATGGGAGAGCATTTTTTCCCCACCAGAAATCCCACTACCCTGGTCCTCAGTACTGCAGCAGATTTCCTACTTTGTTTTCATGCTGATTTCTGAGATATAATTGAGAGTGTGGATTATGTGAGGATTTATTTTCTTGGTCAAAGTCTGTGTTGGAGGTGTGGGGTAGTCAGATGAAAAGACAGTGACTTTTATGCTGTTACCCAATTTCATAATAATTGGTTCATAAGTTAAAAAAAAGTTCATCTAAATGTTACAATTTTTTTCCCCTGAAAGATCATGACACTTCAAAATAATATGATCTTGTCACACTGTTAGTGAGAAAGATACTGCTATGTTTCAAATTTTTTTGGCATTTTGATATGTTGTGTCAGGGTGTATCAGTCATATCCTGGGCACACACAGCAGTGTGACTGACAGCACTGGAGGAGAGCACAGCAGTTCCAGCTGTTCTTTCTGAGTAAAATATATTCAAAGAGATTGGGCTGTTCCTGCTTCTTATCTTTTTAAATGAGGTTTAACCCTACACTTTCACATCTTCCTCAGCTCCATGGCTGTCACAGAAGCCAGTCAGCCACACCTGCTCTTGATCACACCACAGCGTTTCCTGATGCACAGGACCTCACTGCTTGGAATCTTGTCCATGGTGGGATGGTTGCTGAAAGCACTGGCCCTGCCATGGGAGTATCGGAGTCCAGGCATCCGTGGGGGCTTCAGTGCAGGAACAGCCAGCCTATGCACCCACTTGCCCTTCAGGGTAACAAAAAGGAGGGTTTTATTTCCGCTTTCAGGGCCCATGACACTTTCAAACCCAGCTGTGCTGTGGTGTGTCTGGAACAGAGGTGCTCCCCTGGCTTAAACTTGCCCATCTTAGCTTCTCTCTCCAAACTTTTTCTTGAACTGTGTCCAGAGGAAGAGGGGTCCTAAAAAACTGAGGGAGCAGTGCATGGGGCTGATTTCTTCAAACTCAAAAGGCATCTAGACCCAGCTTCTGGGTTTCTGTAAAAGAACATTTTTTTTTTACTTTTTTTTAACCCTCAGCCATGCAGCTTTAGAGGTTGAGATCCACTAAAATACCCTGAGTGTGAGCTAAATTCAAATGGATTCCCTGAGCTTTTTCTTAAGGCTGAATTTGAAGAAGGGGATCTGAAAAAGTCAAACACACACATGCAGGCTGTAGGCGGTATTTGGAGATAGAGAAAGGCCAATTTCTGAACTGGTTTTGTTGATTGAAATAGAACCCCAGTGATTTGTATCCACTGAGGACTTGGCCTGATGTGCTGAAAGGTAAAACACAGGCTTAATCTCTTGAAATCCTTCTGAAATATTTCACCTCCCCTATTCAATTTTCTTGCAACTGTGCTTTTTTCCCATGAAAATCAAGCAGTTCTGAAAAGCTCTCTTTTTCTAATGCACCTGTCTCTATGGCGTAAGTGTTAAATACTATCTTGGCAATTTCATATTGTATAGTATGTTGAAGATGAAATGAACAGCAACCAAAAAGAAAAAATATGAATGAATGTATTCCTTGCAACTGATAAAACTTATTTGGAGTGCCTGATCAATGGTATATTAGCAGAAGTCGTGGAGAGAGCAGAAGTGGGATTCAGATGTTGTGCTTCACTGGAATGGGAAGCAAAAGCACTTTAAATTCCATTTTGCTTTACTATCTTGTCATTTGCTTAACAGTGTGGAAGATATTTGTTGGGGATGAATGGCACTTGTCGGTTGGATTTTTCATCTAGACACTTTAAATTAAGTTGGTGTTCAGGGTTTTGAGTCATGCTTTGCATATCTTATGAAATACTGTCACTCATAGCACCTATAATGAAAACTTACACTGATATAATTGTTCTCTGCTAAATCTGACCATTAACCTTTTATACTCTGTGCAAAATGATGATGAAATGCTAGTGTTTCTTCTTGATTATAAGCAGGAATCAAGAAGTGAGTGCTGTGCAGCAGTCATGTAAGGTACTGAGATTTGGCTTATGGTGGCTTTCCAGATCCTATGCTGGGTTCTTCCACTGAAACCCCAGGATGAATATAAAATAAAACCCAGGGCTGCTCTGGAGATCTGGCAGCTAAACATACTGTTTTAGGCACTTTATAAGGCCCAGTTAGAGAGTCATAAGACCCACTTCATCACACTGCTTTGGCACTGAGTTCAATTGAGAGCTATTTGGGATGGCTTAAAACTAGGTTAAAGACAATAGTGTTTTTAAGTGCTAATTTGATGGAACTTCAGAATGACCTTAAACTTGTGTAGATGCCAACGTGAGCAGAGCAGCTTTTCTAAATTCTAAGCGAACTAAGATGCAACTAGTAAAAAAAAATTCTTATGAGTGACAACCCAAAGTTCAGAGTCTGGGTAAGATATGCAAACCATGTGTTTATGTTGTGAAATCTTCCTTGTTTGCAAAGGAGGAAGTATAGAGTCAAAAGACACCTTTATACAAAAACAGTGAGTGACACCTACAACTCTTCTGTAGTGGCAGGAACGATTTATCTCCTTTGTCAAGAATAATGGTTTTCATTCCTCAAACTCAATCTTTGTATGGGTTTTCACTGCCAAGATGAGTGAATTTTCTCCTTTTTTGTTTTTATTTTTTTTTAAACCTGTAAAATATTGTCTCTACATAGAATCCCAGTGGAGGTGAAGAAAGAGCTCTCAACTTCATGAGTAAATCTCATGCAGGAAATACAAAAATGGTCTCCTCTAACTACACTATGTATATTCCCTATCTGACAAGATTTTTGCTGGGAATTATCCTTCCAGGACAGCCTGGTGGATGTGAAAGCTCTACTCCTGACACTGGGTTTTTCCACGCCTTGTGGGGATGTGATTGTCCACATGTGGCTCAGGGAACACTAACACAAACCTAGTCCCAGAAGCAGTACAGCTTCCACATTCCCAATCCACATCTGCACTGCTGTCAGCTCCCCTCTACCTTGGGTGTGCTCCACATTGGCATTGTTTGCTCAGAACTGCCACTGTGTCACAGGGAGTAACATGTTACGAGCAGGGATGCTGGATTTCTGTCATCAACAGCAAATGTGAAATGAGATCACATAGGTGGAGGTTGTCATGACTTATTTCTTATATATGATGCAAAAATATTAACGTGCTTGATAAAACAACAAATAAATTAATTTATTTTTCCTACATCTGCAGTGAATTTCTAAAGAATACTTTGTATATTAATTCTTTTTCTTTAGTTTGGAGCTTGACCTTGCAAATATTTTTGCTTGTTGAATAACTGCTTATCAAGGCGATTCCAATGGAAAAATTACCATATGATCATTGACTATTTTTTTAGAAAGCAATTGCTTGTGCACTTAACAGTTTAAGAGTAAGGCTTTGTGATGCAAAAAAAGGCAATTTAGTATTGTAATCTTTATCTTAGAAATTATTAACTACAGATAATTCAGTTGAGTATAAAAGAGAACAAACTTCAAACCTAACTTTTACCTCAGGAAGTAGAGAATTTTGGAATAATTGTGTTGAATTTTCTTACTTTCTTTCATCCCTTGGTTCTTTCATGCTTTTGGGTAAACTGTGATTTTTGCTGGCCTTGAAACTTTCTTTTATTTTTTTGTTTGAAAAAATAAATCTGTATCTAGGAAAATCAAGGTGATATTATTCAGGAGAAAGAAAGGAAATAGATAGAAATATGTATTATTATGATGCTTCTCTACTTGAGAGATTTAAAGTAAAAGGAAATCAGCTGAAGAGAATTCATAGTTGGATATTAAAGACCAGAAATTATTGGCCAGAAGTGAAGTAGACTGAGATGGTGCTTAGCTGGCAAAGCATTCTTTAGCTTTTGTTACTTAGAGACTCTGAAAGTGTGGAACTCAGAGAAGTGCACAGGGGATATTTTTCTGGACTGTAATTGTGAATCTAATCCCTTGCCAGGTTTTTGAAACAATTTTTGTTACTTCTGTTTTAAAAGTTTCACTGGGCAGTCCTGGCCCAGATGTGGTTACAGTAATTTCCAGGTGTGCCTGTTGAATAGTCTGGATGGAACAGTCACTGGAGACACGTGCAGCTCACTGGCCTTCCAAACTTCCCAGGCTGTCTGCTCAAGGATCCCTCAGCTGTCAGCAAGATACCCGTGGTCTGTAAGGGTGCAGCAGAAAACTGTCACACATAACCAGGCATGGCAAAGCAACAGGCTTTATATGGATTTGGCAAATGTAGATCCTGAAAATCAGTTTCTGAAAGAGGCTGGGGAAGCTGATAGTGCAGAGCAGTTGGGAGAACCTTTTCGTGCTGCTGGTTGCAGGCCAGCCTGATTTAAGCTGGGCTTAGGCCAGCTGTGTTTGTGCTGGTAAGTTGTCGCTATTAGAAAATCATCTGTGTACCAGTGGGCTTTGTAACAAGTCTGCCATGCTGGGGAAACAAAAGCAAGTTCATGAGCTGGGGGAGAGGGGAGGATGTGGGTGAGGATCATCAGGCTGTATGGCAACCGTTTGTCTTGGAACAGAAGGACATTCACACACTCACCTATTTGGCACATCAGAAGGAGAGGTGTGCTTTATTTACAACTCAGTTCTTGGGATGTTAATGTTTATCCAGTATTGGAGGACTTAGCTTCTCAATTTTGTTCATTAAAATGCCACCTCAGGCAGGTTCTATATGTCAGAGGAACGGTTTATATCATCCTCCCTTTTCATTGAAAGGGAGGTGGCTGCCTGAGGAGGAGTTTACCTGAGCTGGCAAACTGAAGGGAGCTTGGTTTGTACCAGAGGGATGACTGGCTGCTTTTGGTTGAGGAGGCTGCTCCTGCCTCCTGCCCAGCTATTCCTCTTGGGAGAGCAGGCAGGAGAGCTGCCTGTGTGGGGCTGTTTGTGTGCACCTGCATCCTCTGCAGCTGTCCCTGTGTTGGCTTTGCAGGAGCGTGTTCTGTCCTGGGAGTGGGGAGGTAAAAGGGAAGAACCCAGCCTGCCCCAAGAAACAGACACAAATGGGGCTGTCATTCAGCTATAGGGAGAAGTAGCTGCCTGAGGAGAAATCCTCTGCCTCAGGTGAGAGAGGAAGGAGCCATCCAGGAGTGGAAGGAGGTGTTGCCACCTTCAAAATCACAGTTGGTCTCTTGTTGAGTCCTTTTCCCATCAAATTTAGGGGTTTGCTCTCTTGCAAACCTGATGATGTGTTTCAGGGTTTTTTTGTTTCTTGCTTTCAGACTTCTCCTTCTTCCTCCCTCTCTCCCAAGAGTTGCTCTCCAGTCTCCTCTGCAAGCCTATATATCACCTATGCTTCTGAAAAGTGTGCTCAGGTTCTGTCATTTTTTTTTCAAATAATCCAGGAGGACGACAGCCAGAATTCCCAATAAATAAAAAATGCAATTTTGATTAATGCAAATACATTCTCCAATAAAACCATGCAGATTAACCTACTTGATCACAGTATGCCTTTGGCAAAAGTATTCGGGAGATTAAACCCAGAAAAGCTGTTTAAAAAGTCACTTTCTCTTCCAATCCCTTAATCTTTATGAAGAGAAAAAGTACACTAGCACAATGTATCAAAAAATTTGGGTTTAGTAGGTCTACAAAGAGTTAGTAAACTCTTTTTTTTAAACCTGCAGGGAATTCTGCACCCTGTAAAGTCCAGCAACTGGGAGAGCTCAGCAAGTGTCCTGTTCTGCAGCCTGTCAGTCCCACGGTGCCAAGAAGTCACAGGGTGTCACTGCACTTCTCGCAGGTGCTGTTTTCAAAGCCAGTATTGCAGAGGACAGCAGAGTGAAAAAATTATTGTAGTGGTGTGCAAGTCCAAGAAGTCACATATCAAGCAATGGGAGGATCAGTCGAAATCTAAAATACTTTAACTGTTTAACCTGCAGTTCCACCTCTTTACCATTACTAGAGCTCTTCTGCCACTAGAACTTCTTTTGTCAGAGCTCAAATGATTTATCATAGCTTGGACACTTCCTCCCCCCTCAGTTGAAGCTGAGGTCTTAAATATTTCTGGGTGAAACATTTCAGTTCTGCTTAGAAAACTTTTATTCAATACTTCTTCATTGAGAAGTCATTTAAAATGATATGATGAAATGTAATTGTCCATTTTTTTTTATTCTCTAGAAGAGCTGACACAGTATTTAATTTTGAATTTTGAAAAAAACAAGTTGTTTCACTTAAAATCTCAGATTGCCCTGCCCCTAATCACCTCCCCTGCAATCTCCCTACATGTATCTGCTAAAGGTAAGTGAATCTAATTGTTTCTGAAATTAAAAAAGAAGATTTGGTTTTGGGCAAGCTCTGGGGATAAAAACAGAACATACCAATGAAGGAATTGTTAACTGCTTTGTTCCAAATAGAGCTTCCCCCTCTCCAAATAATAATGCTTAATTTGAAAGCAGGTTTTAAACAAGGTTGTGTATAAATTACTCCTCATAGAGTTGGGACCAATTTGTTCCCCTTCATTTGATTTACTCTTTGAATTTGAGAGAGATTGAAGCGGTGACCACATACTGGTTAAGTAATATGGAAAAGACCATGCTTGAAATGGAGAATTCTGTGGTTTCACTTGGGTTGCTGTTCTTCAAACTATGCTCTTTAAAATACACCACTTTAGTTAAACAAACATTGTTATTAGCACTGCTGATAAGCACAGTCATGAAGACAGACGAAAATACCTCTGCCATTCAATTGAATTTTAGTAAAATTGATTGTATTTGAAGGTTCTTTAATCCTGTGCTATAAACGATAAACAACACCCTTTTTGGTTGTTGCTGGTTTGTGGAGTTGCAGATAATTAGTTCCTCAACTGGAATTGCAGCTGTGTCCATTTGAACAGAGCTGGTCACTGTGTGGGCTATGGCAGCACTGTTCAGTATAGCTGAGGACTTGGTACTTCAGGAAAAGGACATGTGATGCTGAGGAAATGATTTGGGGTTTTCACCTGAAAGAACGTGCATTGGAAGCAACAGCTCCATGACTGTATTTGTATGTGCATATATCAGTTGTTAGGTGGCCTTGCTTCATACCTGAGAATACATAGATCCCTTTTTTCCCCCTTTGAGAACCAAGCACAAGTACTTAAAAAACATGGAGGTGGAGTGGGTGAGTGGAGGTCTGACCGACTATATCTGAAGTCCAGAAAGGTTCTCCATTGTGAAAATCTGTTGAAAAGTATTGATGGTAACAAGTAGCAAAATATTTCCTGTTTTCTTTATTTTTGCAGGGGTTATATTCGTGCCTTCTACCTAGCATTTGTTTAGATTAAAATTAGAATTACTAAGATACCATGGAGACTCTTATTCTAGCAAAAATATTTTGAACTGGACAAGAAGTGTATTCCAGTCCCAGCTGCAGTAATATCTTTCAGATCCTGGCCTTGCTGTTCATTGAGTTCATTGAGTTCAGCCATGCTTCAAGTATTTTGTTCCACAGAATCATCACCTGCAGTATTTCTGATTTTGGTAAGTTGCATTATTGTGCTGGTTCTGTATATTGCATTGTCATTTACACAGAGGAAAAATGGCTTTTTCAAAGAAAGAAATCTGCTTAACTTTTTTTGCACACAATAATCACTGAAGTGATTACTCCTCATGAAGTAATGCCAAGTCCCTACACCAGGATTTTAATTAACTCATGTAGAGTTTCTGAAGACCTGAACATCTCTGTCTTGGTGTTTTGTTACCTGTGTTTCTACAGTTCTAATTGGGTCACTGTAGACAATTGGTGGTGGTGGTATTAAATAAACTTTCAAAGTTGCTGGCTAGTGATTTGAGTGGTTAAATATGGATTAGATTCAGAATAAGCTGATAGAAAGGTATTTTATTTTCTGACATGCTTAAGTTTTTGAAGATGTTTTGTCACATTGCATCTTATCACATTATGTTAATTTAGCGCTGTGTAGGCTTTTGACGTGATGTGCGTTAGTTCATTAGAATGTTTTCCAACTTTAGAGAAGTTTGTTACCAAGAGGCCCAAGACTTGGCTCATTTGACAAAGCTATTACAGCCTAATGGAGTGGCAACATTTTAAAAGTTACCCAGATAAAATACATTGTGTGCCTGTGTGTGTGTTTACAATGATATAGTTTTAAAAGTAATTGAAGGAATGGTTTTTATGCTTCCCAGTAAGAAAGGTCCCTGTTCTAATTTCCAGACTGAACCTTAAAAAGACAGGTGAATCTTGCCAGAGTTCTGCAGAGGTCAGTAAAGTGTCTGAAGTGGAAAAGTCAGTTGTTTCTTTTTTCAAGTCTAAGGTAATCTATTCTTTTACCATGTCCTCAGTGCACATATTTTCTTGTCTGAGTCATTGGCAACCAGATATGCAATTGACAGGCATCTTGAAGGAATGGCCTTTGCAGCCAGTCCTTATTTGTTTAGTTTTAGCTAATATCCGTGTATGTGCACAATTTAAGAAAAACAACAGTAATTTAAGTGACAGAAAAGGGGAATTAATTCAGAGCCTGAAGCAAGAACAGTCCTTTCTTTTGATTACAGTTCTGGTGTCTGAATCTGAATCCAGCATGCCCTGGATCTTTCTCTATTAGTGAGCTGTCAGACATCTCACGGTGAAATTCATCTCTCTTCTTGTTACAGTGCTGGCAAACAGCAGAGCTAGGAGAAAGGTATTGTATAAAAAAGGAATTATTCTATCTTGAGTCTTACTTTGTAGATATACCCAGCTTTCTCTTCACCTTTTCTTCCTCCAACCCCCACTTCCTCCTGCATTTCTGTTGTCATGTTTTTCCGACCTGTAATCCCTCCTGAGGCACGAGCGGACCCTTGGCAGTTGTGTTCCCACACAGAACAGTCTGTGTGGAGTTGCCTGGATTAGATACATACTGCAAAAAGCAGAAAACCTTGCACCAGAAGAGCAGATTTCTGGGGGGCAGTACTCAGAGACAAGTTTATTTTGTTGTGTGCTGGTGGTATGGGCAGCACCGTTGTATGAACCAAAGAAGAGCAGGTCCTGACCTGAGGGCAGATCCTCTGAAGCTGCAGTGCTGCAGCACAGAGCCTGTGTATCCATGCAGGAATCACCTACTCCATGCCCTGACAAGGCATTTCATAGCACTTCACTAAAAAGCAGCAAGGTGAATAAATACAAGAGGCCTGATTGTAAAGCAGCATCAGTGGAGCTTGGGTTGGGCTGACATCTGAAAAAACTGTGCAGAGCAAAACCTCTTAATGGATGTTGCTTTGTGTTTTGACATTTGTAATCAACTGATATGAAATAAAGAAATGCTTTGCATTCTTGCCCTTGTTGGGAGGGAAAAGTTGTATAGGTTGCAAAGAATATTTGAATGTTTACAGATGAACAGGACTGCAGTGAAAGGATAAAATCTTTTGCCCAGAAAAGTGAACTGGCTGTGCATCCAGCAAAGGTTCCCTTTTTGTGAGGTTTAAGCACTTCAGCCCACTGACAAGAGCACGTGTGCCTTCTCTGCCAGTGGCAGAGCTCCTTTCCCAGTGAAATTGAGGGTTGTGTGGGATCACACGTTCGTGTTGAGCCGGGGCAATTGACTGAACTGAATCCATCCAGCAAGACTTGAGGATGTACAACTGTGTGTGCTTGAGGTCTGTGTGCTTTCTGAAAGTAATGTCTGATACATTCATATGGTTAGTGGGATTCTTCCCGAGAAGATTGCAGTATAATCACAGGAAAATAAAAGCCATTTACTAGAAAATATTTGAATTGTTTTTAAATCAATGTTTCTTGTTATTACCATAGACAATGGGAATAGAATCAGTTATAGAATTTCCCCCCCATCCCTGCCATGTTTGCTTCGTGTCCATCCTCTTGCTAATCCCAGGTGTTTTCCTTCACCTCTTAGAGAAAATGACAGTAGAAACTATTTTGCTGGCTTTTTTGTTATGTTTTGCTGTCCTTTTTAGTTTGTTCATGTCATCAACTTCTCTAACTTTTCTCTGTGAGCCAGCTGAGCTCAGACAATACTCAACGTGCAGTACGAATGGTAGATTGTCTGTCAGCACAAGTAGGTCTGGAGTCAATAGTAATCAGAGGAAAAAGAAACCGAGTATCTACAGGTAAACAGAAGTTTGCTGGTGCTCAATTGCTGGTCAATGCCATGAACAGCCAATAAAAAGTGACATGAAAATTTTGACATGAAAGAAGGACTAAAATATAATCTCTTATTAATTAATTAATTAATATAAATTAAATAATAGCATTTAGAGGGGAAAATAAAGAAACCTAGCAATAGTTTTCAAGGTGAATTTATAACTGTTATTCTTTCTCTCAGGACACTGAAAATTTTGTGCATATGTTGTTCAGATGGCAATAAATGGTTATAATAAAATTTCTGGCAGATTTGTAGTTCCTTATGAAACATATCCTTTGAAGAACATAACTCATGGTCTAAGTTTGGCTTCCTGTTGTATGGCTTTGCCTTATCCTTACAAATTCATGCTTCCAGTGGGAGCCTGAAAACTACTCTACAGGGAGAAGGATGCTCAGAAAGTGAGGGATTCCTTTTCTTTTACACTGTGCTTTAGATGGTTTGTTTCCCTGCTTTTGGCATAATGGGACTTTTGTGCCAAATGTTATGCCTAAGTTGTTTCACCATCATTGTAATTAATTCCTGTCTTGACATGTTTTGATTTTTATTGGTTCGTATTTTCTGTCCTTTTAGGTAAATATATTTTCAGCTTTTTTGAAAAGGGCAGGGATGGTCTTTTGTCCCAGTTTGGGACTGATCTGTAAGAAAACTGTACCCTGGATAGATGTTTTTTCTGCTGTTTGTACTTTGCAGTCTTTTATGCCTGAGGAGCTAATTTATAAGAAGTTTTGAAGGTAGAAACCAGGCCACCGAATGCCCTAAAGAAAAAATTCAGCCTACTCTAAGGGTCTGTAGGAAGCCAGAGAGCAGGAATATGTTGTTCCTTCTGAAGTTTTCAAAGGGCTGATGGATGCATGCCAGAAATGTTGTATTCCTAAATAAAAGAAACCAAAAGGTCATAGCTGAGGGCAGATTGTTGGTCACCAAGGGGATGTTCCCAGTTAGTGCCAACAGCATGGTCAATATTGGGTTTAAGTGTTGCTGTTATGTGACAGTCTGATTTCAACAGTAAATTCAAGAGCTCCTTTTCTCAATGAATTTTTGTCATGGAAACAGAATGCATTGCTGAGGTGAATTCTATGTCCTGTTCTCAGCCTTCTTTCTTCACCTGAATTCAGCTTCTGTTGGGTAAACCTGCCCACAAGTGTTAATGTGTGGTCCTATTTCACTGATGCACTTATACCTGCTCCGGAAAATCACCCCTGGCTCCTGTGAGCCTTTGAGAGTGGGCAGCTTGATTAATGGTGTCAGAAGGTTAAGAGAGGTCTGGAAGGGTGAGAGCAGTGTTTTCTTATCATCTGTTGACATGAGGAGACTTCTGCTAATCCTAATCTGCCCAGAGCCTCTCTTGGATCCACACTATCGTGACACAGTACCTGGATTCAGCTGCCAGCCCTTCATTAGCTTTTAGCTTGTTTTCCTATGACCTTTAATCAGAATGATAGTAAGGAAGAGTTTGGCTGTGATCCATGCACTCTTGCTTTTCATGAAGGAAAAACTCTCTCTTTTTTGAAATGTGTTTTTGAAGGATGAAAGTAAAATTTCTTCTCCAAGTTGTTGGAGTTTGGCAGTTTGGCACTTGTGACCAGTTGGGAGTGGAAAGGCAGGTAGGATCTTCCTGGTGCACTCTCTGAGCCCAGGACCTTTCTGAGTATAAGGTGCTGTCTTTGAGTTTTCCCAGTGGATTTTTCCAGTTCTTTTCGAATCACTGTACATCTACAAACACTTCCACAGTAAAACTATGTATTCAGGAAATAGCTTTGTTCCTGATAATTTTATAAAATTACAATTCTTGTTTTGGAACAGAGATTGAATAATCATTTCCTCTCACATTCTGCACATTATTTGACACTTTAGTCTGTAAATTGAAGATTTTTTTATAATTGTCTCTGAAGTTTTCTACTGATGGAGAAGAATTGACGTCTCACTTAAGGCACACCATTTGCATTTCATATTCGAAGAGAAAGGCAGTATAACATCTTATTTTTAGTGTCTACTTAAGCTCATGGTGGGTGAGAAACTCCACTGGCAGAATAAAGCAACTTATCAGAAGTTTTTGATGTCAGATCTTAAAAATGCCTTTTCTAGCTCTGTTACATTCCATGACTCTTCATAAAAGTGGCTTGTTTTAGTCATGAGAGTTGTTTATTCTGAGCTCCAAAATTCTGTAATCCCACAGAACTGGCACAGCTTTACCAGCTGTCCAACAGTGGGAGTGGTTCTAGCAAGGCTTTCATACAGAATTGGGAAGATATCTGAATTTTTGTGTGGAAGGAATGGATGTTCTCTTTCAGAAATGAGAGAGGAAACACTGTAACTTTCTAAAGAAAGAAAATTTTAAAAAATCCTAGTATTTAAACTTTTCAGCCTTTCACCCAACTTCGTAATGTCCCACATGACTTTTTTTTTCAAATATACAAATGCATAAAGAGTTAATTTTCCTGAACACACACACATACACACACACACACACACACACACCCCTCAAAGCAAACCTTAAACCAAAACTTGTTTGTTTTTCATACAGATTGGAGATTGCTACAGTTCTCCCTGTGAACATGTGATTCACTTACCTGTTTACATATAGGGCTTAAAAATGTTATGTCCTGATCAGTGATCCCTTTCTCCATAGCTATCCTGTGAATTTAGATCCAGAGGTTAGCTTTTGTGTTTGGAAATGGGCATGAAAGGATGACTGGACAATGAATGTCGAGCCTCAGAAACTTACAGTGCCCTTGTTTTTCTCAAAAAGGGATGTGGTGGGGGGAGATGAGATTTACAGTGTGAGAGAAAATTACAGCTCAGGGGCTTTACCTCCACTTAAGCAGTAAATGCCAGGGTGTGAGAGGGTGGGACTGAGGTAGCTGTGAGAAACAGTGGAGTGCTTAGTCTGCTTAGTTTAACTTTTTAAAGTGACTGCTGTAATGTCTTTCATGTGCCTTTTATCGTACTGCAGAAATGGCTTACTGTGCTATTTCGAAACACTTTTAGAGGGGCAGACCATCCCTCAGAAGCTGTTTTTCGATGTGTGCTTATGGCACCACTAAGGGCTTGGAGCAACCACTGTGGACCACAGCAAAGGTGATACACAGCACCTGGCAGCACAGTCAACTTGTACACAAATGCAAAGTGATAGCAGGGTAAAACTTGGTAAACAATGACACTTAAAGTACTACAATAAGTTGCAATTTATAGTATATGAAACCCCAGCACAGTTAAATTTCTTAATCTGAATTCAGATAGGACAGGTGCTCCTTTATAATATTCAAATCTATTCATAAAGACTGGGTGGGTGAAATTAGTGAGGGGATGTAGAGTTTATTTTGTTTTTATGATGATCAGTTTCCCTTAAATACCACATTTTCCTAAAATTCCTAGGCAAAAATTGAATAAGAGCATTTACAACACAAAATAATTATTTATTCAAGAAACAAATGGAGGTAATATAGAGCAGCTCTTTACATTGCTGAAGCCATTGAGAACTTCCTGTGTAACATGGTAAGTTCTCAGAGGGCTCTCCCTGTGTTATTTGATATCAAGGAAATTGTTGTACAAGATGATTTTCCAGAAATTTGAAAAGGAATGATGCAGTTTGTCTATTAACTTTCAATCTGTTGTTACTGAACACATTTGCAGTTCAAACAGCTAAATTTGGCAAGTCCCTGTATTTTGGATTCTACTTCCTCTGCTCTTTTTTTCCCCCTGTGAAAACACCAAGGGAAGAATTGATGTAAAGCAATTGAGGATGACCAATATAAACTATTTCTAGTGTACCAGTTGTGAGAATGCTGTTTTGCTTGATATATTGTGATTTTTACTTTCCCTTCATCCATACACTGGGATGTAAAAATCCATACACTGGATGAAAAAAAGTGGGAGATATCAGGGAAGGAATATATTTTTTCTTTTCCAAAACTTCAGAAGGAGGAAGGAAGTTAATAAATAGAAAATATTTCATTCCTTGAATTTTCATTTCAAACTCTCCAATGCAAATGTAGTTGGTAATTGAAATTATTTTTTGTTTACCTGGCATTTGTGTTAGAGTTGCATTTATTACAATTTCTGAAAATCTTAATATACTGTGATGAAAACCTTTCAGAGAGTTTGATCTTGTTGAGCAAGTTTTATTTAAAATTTAAAATTAAATAGTTGCTCTCTCTAAAATTGATTTAGAGGGAATAAAAATAGGGTTTAACAAAAGCCTATCAGATTCGTAAAACCTGTTGGAAATATGAGGGCTCAAGAAATTAGGCTCTGGATTAACTAAATCTCTCTATTGATGATTTTAAATTTAAATTCAATTTCTATCTTCTGTTTTGTCTTATTAAATCTCACAGTGTCTTTTGACAAATTTATTTTTACAGAAACTGAACAGAAAGAAATATAAAATGCAATGTGAGATCCTCTGTCTTGGAGAGCCTGGTACAGACTGGGTGTGGCAGGTGTGAGTCTTTCCAAGAGCAGCTTCCCAGAGAGGGGAAAAGGAGCTTTGTTTCAGCAGGCAGGGGAAAGCGTGGTGGCTTTGGTGTCAGGAGGGGTGTTGAGAAGGTGACAGTTTTGGTATTGTAGAGCTGATATTCTTTACTGTTAATAGCATGGTTCTGTACAAAGGGGATGGAGCACCAGGGAGGTAGATGGTGCTTTATGTCCTTTCTGTTTGTTGTTTTTTTCTTAACTTTACTAGTTGAGAGGCCAGAAGTGCACAGAAATTATGGGCTAATGAGAATATCTGCTGTTGTTTTTCAGCTGGAACCAAATTTGATGTGATAAAGCCTGTTTGTTTTGCAATATGAGGTCAAATTATCCCTGTGGTATCTGGTGCTGTAACACTGCACAAAGTGTGGAATCCTTTCAGTCTGTGCTTCAGATACTTGAAGGATTGCAGACAAGACTAGAGAGAGGATGGAAAATCTTGTCTGAAATCATGTTGAATCATACACCTGCCAGCTCTTAGGTGGCCTGGCTTTTTCCTCCCTTTTTTTCCTGCTCTCCTCACTTTCCCTTTTGGAAGATTTAGTATCTTTTAAAATTTAATTACTCACTCAAAATTTGAGGGAAAAAAAAAAGGCTAAATATAGTTTGAAAAACCAGTGAAGGTTAGATCGCATTTAATTATTTTTAAATAATAGAACAAAAGATCAAAAATCCCCCTTTTCTACATCAAAGTTGCTCTGTGTTCCTGTGATTTTTACCTTGTTTCACAAGCTACAATAATTCTGGATTTTTTTTTAGTGTCAACAAAAAATGCTTTTTCTGTGTGACCAGTGGTGTGCTAGACACATCAAAAGGCAAGTGTAAAACTCTTTGTCAGGGAAATCTGCTTTTAATACCAGCTGAAATTAAGTTTGTTGCCTTCCAGAGAGATTTATAAATTACTACCTTTTGGTATGGGCAGGTGTTCTTAAGAAGATCAGCATTACATTTCAGGCAAAGAAAAGGGGTATTTACATGGTGTGTGCAATGTCACCAGCAACCATGTTGTGTTTTGCCAGAGCTTCAGTGTACCCAGTCTCACAGCTTTCCCTATGAAAGTTTAATAGGAAGAGCAGCAGGACCCAGCACATTAGTGCTCCAGCACTGCAAAACGGGTTTGGAAACTGCACTATGGTTGGTGGCAAATTTTTTTTTCAAATACCTGGATAATTACTGTTAATAAATTAGTACTGAGAAAGCTCCTGACAATTGAATCAAAGTGTCACTTGGCAGCTGTAGGATAACAAAGTGTTATTTGACTGTAAATGTTCAGGTAAAGAGCAGGTGTTCAGTCCCAGTCAAACTCTTTTTCTACAAAATGAAAGAGGATGGAATCCTGTTTCTGCAGAAATGGCTGCTTGTGATCCCCATGCCTGCGTGTGTGTGTCTGTTAGAAGTTGTGTGCTGAGGTGCTGCTAATTTAGCTCAAGTTTTGGCGCTCCTGGGGGTGATGAGAAGTGGTGTAATATGGGCTAAGCAAGTGGGGAGAGCTGCATTTCCAAGGTTTATCTCTTGCCATACCAGACTTCTGCTGCCTAGAGCAGTCCATGAGCTGGTCCATCAGATGCTGTTATTCCAGGGCAGCAAAACTTGAGTCAGGCTGTTTTATCACTGTGGTGTAGTCTTTTAATAGAACTGTCTTTCCACAGGGATGCATTTTTCCCAAGATAGCCACTGCAATGTACATCCAATACAGTAATGTCAGTTTTTGCTTAATTTTCTTCTGTCACTGTTTTTACTGATGTGGGGAGGGGGATTCTTATGCCATTTACAGTAACTGATTTAATTTTTTTTTTAGGCTAGGACTGTTTCATTTATTTGAATTTTCTCCCTTCTCAGTTACTCCTGCGTTGCCCTATTTAGTATAATACCTTCCAGTGTTTTGGTTGGGGTTTTGTTTGGTTGGTTTGGTTGTTTATTTTTGTGGTGGCTTGTTTGTTTTTTCCCGTGTGTTTGATGCATCCATTTCAATGAGATTAAATCAGTGGTATTGTATTCATGTTCAACTTTTTAACAGCATGTGAAACTGCAATAGGAGTCAGATCTGGGCAATGCTTCATGTTGTAAACCATTGATTTTGTGTCCTGAAGTGAGACTAGATTTGTGCCTAAATCTTCTGAAGTCTGAATCATTCATATTTCTGTTCTTGTTTACTTCAGAGATCATTGGCAATAATACCATATAAATAAGATCTCTCTAGGTAAAGAGAGCATCCACACAGGCTTGGCACCACTGAAACCATCCCAAAACCTGCCTGTGTTGTAAATTAAATGAATCTTGTGAAGGAAGTCATAAAGTTGGCAAAATATTTGAAGAGTTCACGGAATGAATGTGGCCTGCAGTTCTACATGAAGATTCAGAAATCTACAGAACAGATAGTGTAAATTTCCTGGATTTCAGTAAGCACACTGAGGTGCAGTGGATGTATTCAACAAAAGCATTAGCTTTAAAAATACGGCTGTGCATCACAAGTTCCAGCAGTGATAAGGGATAGCATCTGACAACAAATCAGGCCTCATCAATTCTTAGCCTAAGAAGGAAGAGAAATATGTAAAGCAAACAAATAAACTGTGTGATTAAATATCTGTACAATTTGTGATGCATTCCCCTTTGGGACCACTATGGGGAAGTAAAATATCTTGAATTACCTTGCAAAGAAGCAGATGTCTTGTTTGGAATCTACTGCATGCATCAAACAGCTAGTTGACACAACTAATTATTCTTGGAAAATATTGTTTATTTAAACAGTAATTTTTTAGTGCCCTATGTTCAGAATATTCTCAGTGGGATCAAATAATTCCATATAATATTAATCATCATAGCACAGAATCATCCTCAAAGGTGTAATTATTGGTAGTGCAACTGGCATGCAGCAGAAGTTCTTGTCAAGTTTACAGGTAAGGCAGATATGAAGGTCTTCAAAAGGCATTATTCAAAGTAACCATTTCAGCAGAAGAAGCTGAAATTTATGATCTCGGTATAGTGACTTTGAACTGAAAGCAGTGAAATCACTGAGCAAGTGGCAAATCATCTATGAATTTATGACTTGCAGCTCCCTTGCTCACCAAGGTCTAATTGTGTGGAAGAGCCCCAAATGTTGACTTGTTTTGATGTTCAGCTGATGTTCAAGCAACTTGCTAATCAGGAGCTGCAGTGCTGTTCACCATCCAGAGGTCTTGACATGCTCAGTGAAAGGCAAGGGACAAAGTACGGAGAGAAGTTATTTTGGATTCAGTCAGTTCTGTCCCGTATAAGAGAGATGTTGGATTGGGAGAGGGGCCTCTGAGGGGGAAAATCCAGCTCAGTCCCTCAGCATGAGCACGAAAGGCAGGTGCTCCTGCTTCCTCACTCCAGTCATCACCTTAAGTGCTAATGATTCTGCTTTTCAGAGCAAAAGCACTGCAAGAGCAGTTTCGTCCATCCCTGTATTAACAAACTTAGTAAATCATATCCAGCATGATTTTTAGTGGGAAGTTTCACAATTTATACTGGTACTTACAAGCCCAGTGAGCTGTGGGATATGTGCTCTCTACTTAGAGTACAGTGGAGCTTCCCTTGGCAGTATAAAAAGTGGTCCAGACAAATAACAACTGTGTTTTGGTTTTGTTACCTCAGCATGTATGACTTCAGAGTGAGAAATATAAATTCTGATTTTGAATTCCTGGACAAAAGCAGTAGTAAGATTTATTCTCTCTTACAATTTGGTATGTCTCTTTTGAGATACATTTCCCTATAAGATGCCAGGTGCCTTGTGAGTGAGGCAAGTTCTAGAGGCACTTGAGCTCTATGGGTACTTCAGCACAGCACTAAAAGCTGTAACAGCTGACAGGTCCTTATTTTCAGCTCATCTTCCCTTCTCCCTGGTGCATTGTACTCTCCAGTGCTTTTCTGTAGCTGCTGCTTTATCCTCAGCTGCCACGAGAAGGACAACTTTTCATTGATTCCCTTTGGTGCTGAAACTTGGGAAGGGACCTTGTTTCTTCTGAAGAAATGTATAATAAGCTTCCCAGGTTGTTCACTCTGCAGTTACTTTGTTCACTTTGCAGTACAGTTATTTTGTTCACTTTGCTTGTGAACGTTTACTCCACCTTAGCCTTCAAGAGCATTTATAAATACAGAATTTACTGAAGTGTTTGAACTGTGTTAATAGTAATCTGTCAGTTGGGTGCTGAAACTGCTGAAATCTGCACATAATAGGGTCAGCATTTTCATAGTTAAGGCAAAAAGCAGTTTTTAAGGGTGTGTTGAGTAGTTCTTTGCTCAGCATTAAACTGTTAGCTTTTTAATAGGGAGACAAGGCTCTAGCTGCATCAGGCTTAATGTAGAAATTACTGTATATTTTTATGACCCGTATTATTCAGGAAACCTGACAAGATGATACTAATGCTCTCTTCTGGTTGTAAATTCTGTAAGATGCTTAGATACCAAATGGTTACAGCATTGGCGTAAATATGCTGATTGATACAGATGTAATTAATTTTTAGATGTTTCTTGTAATTATTCTGGTGATAAATGTCTAAATTTGTCCATAACCTATTAGATAAAGTGTCCCACTCTATTACTGCTACTTGTAAAATTTAATGTTTGCAGGGCCTGAGGTTGTGGTTCTGCTGTTGCCTTTTTCTTCTACAAGAGTACTTGTAGTAAAATTATGAGCTGAACTGCACACTAAAGTGTGGAGTGAGCTCGTAGGAATTGCAGCCATGAGTGCTTGAGAAGGGCTCTCTGGCCAAGGGGAAGGTGTGACCAGTGGGGCTGGTCCTGAGTCTGCAGGGCCCCAGGTGGGAGTAGTGGAAGAGTGAGGAGGTAGACATTCAGTTTTGAGGCTGAGCTTTGCTTCCGGAAAGTCTGTTTCTGAATTTTGGGAGAATACACAACTTCTCTTGTCCTCACCGAGAAGTTGTTTCTGCTGCTGTTCTACAGTAGGTTTTAACTTCCAGTGCATCCTGGTGGTTTTCAAAGGAAGGAATAAAGACCTCATGACAAGGAAGTGCTGGCTTAGTTTTCTTTTAGTTGCAAAAAGCTATGATGTTTATTTTTTATTAAATTTCTTGTGGTGCCAAAAATATCTTTGGAGATGCAAGGAATAAAACAACATGTGGTCAACTTAGTTATGATTTTTTGTTTTGCTGCAGCTCTTGATAAAAACAGATATATCATCAGGGCAATACCACTTCAGTTGCTTTTCATTTACTTTGATGTACTTTATAAGTGCCAACAGCTTTTAAAAGTAGTACAGTTCCAGCTAGGGGGCAGGAACAGGCCTGTATGTGTAGCCTGTGGATTCCTACCAGGTACTGCTCTTGTACCTGAGAAAGGATGTAAAGAAATAAAATGATGGTGGTGAACTTTGTCCATGTGGGGATACAATTGAACCTTGTATAATTTAAACTCCTGTTGGACTGAATGGATGAAGTTCAGAGGATGAATACAGACCATGATGTCCTTTTATGTATTTTCCCAGCTGAGAGAATAACAGGAAATACACTATGAAAAGGGTTCAGCCATCTGAGAGCCTTTGACTCATGGTGGGATTTTTATCATGTATATCTTGGCAGTCTGATACTCATTCAGTCTATCTGATTGCTGTGTGGTAAAGATGAATTAAATATTTTCAATTTTTAAAGCATGGAAAAGACCTGAATGTTCTGTGAAGGAGCTTTGTGTAAGTAGTACTGTTTCTTTAGCAAAGAATGCATCAGTCACATTTATGGTGACCATAAGTGAGTAACTTATTTAAAGCCAAGAATTTATCGTTATTTCAAATAATGTTTTAATAGTCTAATATTTCAAATTATCACTCCAGGTGAAATATACACTCATAGTTCAAGTTAACATAGAAAGCTTCAATAGTCAGATGTAGTTTCCTACAGGTGTTAGGGATTTCTAAACTGAGAGGTTGATTGGAGTTTGGAGGCTGAGTGCCAGGACAAGCTAAAGCTGTTTCACCTGGGTATGTGCAGGTTCTCCTCAGTTATGTTGTTTGTTAGCAGTGCCCTCAGGGCAGCCTCTCTGCAAATGTAAAGACTTCTGAGCTTCAAAAGGTGAGTTTGTACTCTGGGCACAAATGACAAAAGAAGAGGACCCAGTTCCAAATATTTCCTTCTTCTTGAGAAGAGACAGGAAAAGTTCAGTCTCTAAAGCTTCCCCTTTAATTTTAATGTGCTAGCCTGGCTTTGTGTCAATAGGAACCTTCAGCTATGTACTCTTGTACATGTTGTTTTAATACATTGACTTGAGTCACTTAAATATTCTTGTTGTTGAAGAGCTTCTCATGTAAAAACCATGTAAATTTACAAGGAGGTTTTTTCTAGGGTGATGATAATCCCTCAGGAAGCCTTCATTTAGCAGGAGAAGCAAACAATCTGTGTAAATTCATAGAATCATAGAATAAACTGGGTTGGAAGAGATCTCCAAGATCATCAAGTCCAACCCTTGATCCAACCCCACTGTGATTACTAGATCATGGCACTCAGTGCCACATCCAGCCTCATTTTAAAAACCTCCAGAGATGATGAATTCATCCCCTCTCTGGGCAGGCCATTCCAATGCCTGATCACCCTCTCTGTAAAGAACTTCCTTCTAATATCCAACCTAAACCTCCCCTGGCAGAGCTTAAGCCTGTACCCTCTTGTCCTGCTGCTGATTGCCTGGGAGAAGAGACCGACCCCCAACTGGCTACAACCTCCTTTCAGGGAGTTGTAGAGAGTGATGAGGTCACCCCTGAGCCTCCTCTTCTCCAGGCTGAACAAGCCCAGCTCCCTCAGCCTTTCCTCATAGGACTTGTGCTCAAGTCCCTTCACCAGCCTCGTTGCTCTTCTCTGGACCTGCTCCAGCACCTCCATGTCTTTCTTGAACTGAGGGGCCCAGAGCTGAACACAATACTCAAGGTGTGGCCTCACCAACGCAGAGTACAGGGGAAGGATCACTTCCCTGCTCCTGCTGGCCACACTGTTCTTGATGCAGGCCAGGATGCCATTGGCCTTCTTGGCCACCTGGGCAAACTACTGGCTCCTGTTCAGCTTCCTGCCAATCAACACCCCCAGATCCCTTTCCACCTGGCTGCTCTCCAGCCACTCTGTGCCCAGCCTGTAGCACTGCAGGGGTTGTTGTGGCCAAAGTGCAGGACCCGGCACTTGGCCTTGTTGGACCTCATCCCACTGGAATCAGCCCAAATCTCCAGCCTGTCCAGATCCCTCTGCAGAGCCCTCCTGCCTTCCAGTAGATCGATACTCCCTCCCAACTTGGTGTCATCTGCAAATTTGCTAGTGATGGACTCAATCCCCTCATCTAAATCATCGATAAAAATGTTAAATGGGACTGGGCCCAGCACTGATCCCTGAGGGACACCACTAGTGACTGGATCCCAGCTGGATGCAGCCCCGTTCACCAGCACTCTCTGGGCCCGGCCCTCCAGCCAGTTCTTAACCCAGCAGAGAGTCCACCTGTCCAGGCCATGGGCTGCCAGATTTTTCAGGAGTATATTTTGGGAGTCCAGATAGACATATCCACAGATGGATCCCATCTGGTCCCATGGACTTTTGTGGATCCAGGTGGCTCAGGAAGTCACTGACTATTTCCTCCTGGAATACAGGGGGGCTATTCGGCTTCCTGTCCCTGTCTACCAGCTCCAGAGGCCAGTTGTCCTGAGGGCCACCTGTCTTACTGGTAAAAACTTAGGCAAAGTAGGTGTTAAGTACCTCAGCCTTCTCCTCATCCCTGTTAACTATGTTCCCCCCCAAAGTCCAACAAGGAATGGAGGTTTTCCTTGCCCCTCCTTTTGTTATTAATGTATTTATAGAAGCGCTTTTTGTTATCCTTAACAGAAGTAGCCAAATTGACTTCAAACTGCACTTTTGTCTCTCTAATTTTCCTGTCTGCATGACCTAGTTATACTCCTAAACTCATCCTGAGTAGCCAACCCTATTTTCCATAGTCTGTAAGCTCTCTTTTTATCCCCGATTTCCTTCAGAATCTCCCTGTTCAGCCAAGCTGGTCGTCTACCTTGCTGGCTTGCCTTTTGGCACACTGGTACAGCCTGTTCCTGTGCACTCAAGACTTCCTTCTTGAAGCATGTCCATCCCTCCTGTACCCCCTTGTTTTCAAGGGTTTTTTCCCAGGGTATACTCTGGACTGGTCTTCTGAACAGGCCAAAATCTGCCCTCTGGAAGTCCAGTGTGGAGGTTTCATTGGTGGCCTTCCTTGTATCCCTGAGTATTGCAAACTCTATTATTTCATGGTCACTGTGCCCCAGGTGGCCTCCGACCACTACAATTCCCACCAGTCCCTCTCTGTTTGTAAACAACAGGTCTAGTGGGGCTCCACCCCTGGTAGGTTCATTTACCAGCTGGAGCAGGAAATTATCCTCTATACACTCTAGGAATCTCTTAGACTGCCTCTTCTCTGCTGTGTTGAGCTCCCAGCAGATATCTGGCAGGTTGAAGTCACCCACAAGAACAAGGGCTGGTGATTTTGAGACATCTGCCAGCTACTTGTAGAATAATTCATCCCCTTCATCATCCTGGTTGGGTGGTCTATAACAGACTCCCATTAGGATGTCAGCCTTATTGGCCTTCCCCTCGATTCTGATCCACAGGCACTCAAGTTCTACAGAGTCAAGACACTCTCTAACATATAGAGCCACCTCTCCTACCCCACCTATCCCTTCTGAAGAGCTTGTGGCCATCCATGGCAGCACTCCAGTCATGCGAGTCATCCCACCACGTTTCTGTGATGGCAATTACGTTATAGCTTTCCTGCTGCGTGATGGCTTCAAGTCCTAATCATGAGGCAGGAGACTTCAATTAGGATGTCTCTGTGAGGCTGCAGATGGGTAGCAGCTGTTTGTAGTGTTGGTTCCTCGCTCTGTGGTGGCTCCCTCTGTGTTACTGTTGTTTCATGGCAATCACCCTTGGAACTCAGGACTCTTTCTCTTCTTCCCTTCAACCAAAAGGACTTGAAATCTGCCACTTTTAATGAAAACTTGAATACTGAAGCATCAAGTAGCTGGAGATTAGCAAAACAGTAAGTGTTAGACAATTATGTACTCTTCAGTGTGCAGTGTTTACCAAATCTTTGTCAATACAATGCTATGTCTGAAGATGTATTTGCCTTGGAATTTGGAAAGCAAATACTGATTTGTGCATTTGAGCAAGTGGTAAGCCCTGGAGAAAAGCACTTGCCCATCTTTCTTGCTGATGCTTACCTTCATAGGATGTATATTTATAACCTTGCTGTTCTAAATATCTTAAACAACTAGCCCTGAAAATAACTGAAGCGTGACTTTGTTGCAATTTATCCTTCTTGCTGAAAGGGATTGAATAATATAAATCAAGGGTTAGTGAAAGCATTGCCTTGAATTTTAGATGCTTTTCAGTGCATCTTTTAGAAGGCTGTCTTTGAATTTCTTTGTTAAAAGTACTCTGTAGGAGGAAAAATATCACTTGGGATCTGTATAGTATTCTGTGAATGTTGTGCTGGTAGCAACAGGAGACAATGGATGTCAAAAGAACCAGATGCAAGAATTGCTTCCTAGATGCATAGAGACACTCAGTGTACAGTTCAGGTCCACCTGCTGTATAATATGTGGTGAGACTGGTGCCAGTCAGAGTTTTATATGACTTTTATATGACATGAGGACTGGAGAGAAAGCCTAAACTCACCCGCAATCAAAAACTGTGTCTGTTGGACAAGAGAATGTTCAAGAAGTTGTAGCATTGTCTTAGAAAGCACCATAACTTATACCTTGTTCTGTTTGGTTACCTTGACTCTCCTGAGGTGAGCTGTGCTCTCTGTTCAGTGCAGCTGTGCTGCAGGTGACCCAGAGTGGTGGCTGAGAAAGGCTACTCCATAGGTTCTCAAAACTTTTGATGGGCAGCAAACTTTGGTCTGTCTAGGTTGCCCATGCAACTGGCTGCTGGGACTGCAGCTGGTACTCTTCCCTCTTAGACCATCCCTCTGGTTCTGATGAGGTCAGGAATCTGATCACTGTCTCTAAAGCCAGGCTTCATTCATGGGTGGAAGGCCTAACCAGCTTAGAAGGGCTCTCCATACTTCATTATTTGTAACAAACAAAGGTTTATTTTCTTCTTTTTTGTTGTTGTTGTTGTTCTGCTTAGCTGCTGACCTTAAAAAAGATTGAATGGAAATAATCTAAAAAAGAACAAATACCACCAGAACCTTAAAAATCTCTCTTAATCGAATTGTGTTTTCATTATCTGTTTGAATAATAAACTGCAAAGGGTGTTCATGGATCTCCTGGTATAGCCAAACGCATTAGTTCTGTTGGAGAGCTTAATCCACTCCATGGGTTGGTGGTGCCTGATCTTTCTGGCTGGGGTGGACACTAAATTTATTCTTGAGCCAGAGGAGCACCCTTCCTACCTTCCTGCTAGGTGGAGTGGCAGTAGGATGCGAAGAGTCCCCCTGTGATATGACAACTTGGAGAGGACTACTGCCATTTATTTGGCTGCTGTCTGCTCCCTCTTTGGTGACTGGAAAAAGAGAGACCAGTGGCATGGATGGCTCTTATAAGAGCTCAGGGCTTACCTGTGCTTTTGGCTTTTTAGGTTTACCCTGCACCTCATAAGCCCCAGAGGAGAATCATTTACCTACTACATTTTATCTGCACAGATCAGGGGCTCAGATCAGGATCTCCAGGTTACAGCTGTCTTGTCACTTGCTGTAATTAGACTCCAAAGGCCTGACTTCAGGCCAGAATCTGGAGTTCTTTTTAAGCACCGTGGCAGACCTACACTGCACCAGGCTTTTGCATCACAGTCCTACTTATTTTAAACCAGAAGCACGTTATAAAGCAGTAATTCTCCACAGGTTTCAAAGCTTAGGGTGTATTGTTAGTTACCTTCTGGTGTGCTGTGCTTTTTCAGTTCTCAGCTTTATCAGGTTTTTGTTTTAAGATGAGTCTTCCTGTGTCCTCGTACCAGTTCAGCTAAAAACAGTCCTGCTCATGTACTTTATTGCTTCCTTTGTTTCATGGCTTCACATTAGGATACAGAATTACTCAGAAAGCCTGAGGCTTTCTCAAGGCCTACCTGTTAATTATGCCTCCTCTGTAGACACATCCAGACTGGATTTTTCTGTAGCTATGCACTACAGGTTCCATGTGAAGAGGCTGAACAGCTCAAGTACCTGCTGCATTTGGTACATGTCCAGGGTTTGAGGCTTCCGTGGTTTGTGTCTGTTGTGATTCCTTTCATCATCCCCTCTGGAAGTGAGGGAAGGAGCTCAATGTGAAGGCAGTCTGAGTGCCAGATGAGTCTCATGTGATGCCCTTTGTGGAGTAGACTTTCCAGTAACTGGGGAACAATGATACAATTCTAATTACTCTTGCTAAAATGTAAAATAAAGGTTTTCTGAAGTTTGACAGCACTGAGATGACTCATGTGCTTCTGCCAGAGTCATTACATATTTCAGTGACTAAAGTAAAGACTTCTTTTCCTTTTAGCGAAAAGTACTTTATTTAAAATAAAGGTTGTGTGTGTTTTTCATTTGTCACACCTTGAAACTTGAATTTGAGCTGGTGGCAGAGAAAATGTTCTTTTGATGCATTTTAGGGGACAAAATAGTTGTCTTTTTCAAATACTTTTTTTCAGTAAAGGAAGGTGTTGTACACATATGTAGGAATCTATCTCTCTCCTAGAGGGATGGTGAAGAGGCTCCAGAACTCATGGTCGAAGTGTTAGGAATCTGTAGATGTGGGTGACAGGTATGAACCAGATTTCTTGTGCCAGAGCCACTTGCTTACAAAGACCTCCAGCTGTGCAAGCAGGGTTTTTTAGGAGGGGGGTTGCCTTACTCCATGTCATCCAGCTGTCCCTAAAAATGGCCCCTCTGTATGTGCAGAGAGAAATTACTGGAAGTGCATGGAGAGAGTGAGATATCCATGTGATGGTTTGGAGACATTGGATAGCCTGTGCCCTGCTGCCTTCAGGCTGGCCAGACTTGGGAGGTTTGCTCCAAACCAAGACCACTGCTGCTCTCTGTGGAGGCTTGCAGGATATAATCCTCCCTAGTCCTGACTTACAAATATGCTTGAAATAATTGCGGGTTTCCAAACTGCCCTGGAGGGCCACGAGCAACTACAGCTCAAAGTAGTGAGCTGATGGTTGTTAAAAATGATTCTGATTCTCAGGTTGTGCACTGCAGGACTGGCTTGCAGAAGGGTCTTTAATACTGAAGCACTTGTGCCCTGCTGCAAGTTTTGTTTTCTCTTGATGCCAGCAGGATGATCTGGTTGCTGATGCTATAAATG
Organism: Myiozetetes cayanensis; assembly: GCF_022539395.1. Classification (NCBI taxonomy): domain Eukaryota; kingdom Metazoa; phylum Chordata; class Aves; order Passeriformes; family Tyrannidae; genus Myiozetetes; species Myiozetetes cayanensis. The sequence continues at coordinate 31,643,002 of NW_026086605.1, forward strand.
TTGCCCATGTGAATGTCCTGTGGAATCCTGCAAGACACCTTCCCTTCTTAGCAATTTTGCATGGGATGAAGCTGGAACTGAAACCTGGGATAACTTTCTTAAGCCAATGAACTGCTTAAGGAAGTTGTGCAAGGGGTACCAATAACTGTTCAGGACAAGACTAAAAAAAAGGCTTTTTGGTGTTTGGTATATTGTGTTGGGGTCCAGAGACTTCCTATGTGAATTCACTCCCTGTATATTACCCAGATATTAGATTTACTGGGGATCCTGGCTGAGGGCTGACAGGGAATAAAATGTACCCTATGAAATGCTGGTCAGCGCAAACAGCAGACCTGTGAGCAATTTATATTCTCTAATTATTAACGATTCAGACATGCAATATGAGCTTACATCTTTGCAATTATCTAGTAATCTAGTTGTCTTCTACCTAGTAAGGTAGAAGAAAATAAGTTTAATTAAGCAAGTATATCTTGAAACCACGGAGTAGCGATTCCAGGTTGTTACTAATATCAGAATGTGTTTGAAATACTTTGTTGGTAGAAAGACACTTTCCTGTCCTGCAGTAAACCTCAATTGATATGAAATGAACCTCAGATCATTTCTTGCCTGCTGCACTCATCAGCAAGCTCGAAATGAACCTCAGACCATTTCTTGCCTGCTGCACTCATCAGCAAGCTCAGCTGTTTCTCCCAAACTGAAGATGCCTCTAACATATGTCCAAGAAGAGAAGCGTGTTCAGAAGTGGAGTGTGCGCTGGAAATGTCATGTTGCAGTGGAAGTGGGAGGAAAGTGCCTTGATTCTAACAGCGGGATTTGGAGCAACTGGCTTGTTTTGGCTCACTGAGAGCTGCCAAGGGGAGGCAGGAGATATTTAAAACAGTCCATAAAATAAACAACATTTCTTCTATCTTAAATGGCAAAAAGTTGCCACGTTTGTAAACTTCAGTAAGTTTGAAGAAAACAAACATTTGACTTAAAAAAAAAAAAGGCTTTTAATAATTTTTTTAACAGAGTATTTGTTCTAAGTTTAAGACACTGGCTCTCTGTTTCCAAGTCAGGATATCTGTGCAGTGGAATGGCATGTAATAGATGAGATTAAATCCATGTGACCTCAATGTCACCTTTTCAAAATTTGCAATAATTATATACAGCAGGAACTGATCAGGGATGTCTGCAACTAGAGCTGTTGGAAAGTCAGTGGTCATTTATTGTCTTGGTCCTTAAACAATAAGCAGAAAAATTCTCAAGAATATTAAAAAAAAAATTCAAACAAAATTTAATTTCATATGATCTTAGAATGGTTTTTCTTTTTTCTCAACAGAAGTAGTCAACACATGAAAAGCAAAGTTGTATGAAAACAGCAGCTGAGAAACTTGATAGTTTCTTAGGCAACTTAAGTGCTTTTAAGACTATTTCTTTGCCTGTGGTAAAGATTAAGCACAGGCCAAATGGATGTACAGTGTCTTTTCAGTTGTAACAGAAGACAATTTTTCTCCCGCCACTTGGCTTACTTTAGCTATGGGCTTTGTAATGTTAATTTGCAAATACACAATATTTTCAGTCACGTCAGTAAAGAGACGTTGGCCTGAAAGCAAAACTGTGGGGTTTTTTTTCTTTGTGAAGCATAAAGCTGAAGTACTATATTTTCTAATTATTGCAAAGAGAAAGTTCTACAAGAGTATTTGTTAATATCATGTCAGTAGGAACTTGCTCAGCACATATTTGGGGGAAATACACTTGGTATGCACATGCACAGCTGTTCTTAAATATGGAACGAGTGGGAGCTTAAAAGCCCTGGGCTTATATGGTTAATCCACTATGGGTTTGAGATTTATTCTGTATTATTTAGAAGGTGTGACTTGGGAAGCAATTACATGGTTTTTTCCTTTCCTTTCATGCCCACTCTGCATTGGACAATGAATAATTTACTATATTTTAAAATTGGAGATTTTTTCTGTCTCTGAGCTTAAACACCTCATTTTCATATGTAAATGATGTTTGGAAAGGGTAAGGTGCATAATGCTAGATTAAAGAGCAAAATAGCTAATAGGTTGTCAAGTGGTAATTTTTCAGGTAATGTCCTAAAACTGGCAATTTTTGTACTCCTTAGATACAAGTATGATGGGCTCCTAAACTGTTTCAACTAAAAAATCAGTATTTAGATACTGTTCATATTTACTTATTTTCTTCAATTACTTTCTGTCATTTTATTTGCTTTTGGAAGAGGCAGAAAACAAATCTGTCAGCTATATCCATGCTAATTATCTATTACTTAAAATGTAGACTCAATAATCTAGTTTTAGCAAATGTCATTTTAACCCTCTAACACTTTTCTATGACTTTAAACCATATTTCAGTTACAAAATAAATTTGTTATTTTTCAGTAAAGAATAAACAGAATGCACATCTTGCCTTGTAAGTAAGGAGATAGGAAAGGGAAGGAAATGTCCAAAGCAATAAAATCTGTTCCTCATTAAGACCATTATCTGCCTTAATGTAATCATGTTCAAGTCCAGACATCCCTTAATCAATGCAGTCTGGACAGATATCACTACAGCTCTTCAGAAAATACAGATAACACCAGTGTCAGTTGTCTGACTTGGGGAGAGGCTTAAATGTGCATCCAGGAAGCAATGAAACCAGGAGATAAGAGAGAGGTCTGAACTGTGTCTCTGGTGACACAAGTAATATAGTTCCAGTGGTAAGTTTTTGATAGTTGACTGTACGTTTTTCATCAATAAAGGCAGAATGACCAGAATGAAAAGTACCTGCTGCAAAGGCAAAGCTGAAATCTGTTCCGGGAGACTTAACATCTAGTGGAGAGACCTTTAGGTGGTTTTGAGTAGCTTTGTTTGGAGGCCAACACTTTTAACATCCCAGGAAAAGAAGAGTTAATATTTTTTTCCCATCCTTCAGCTTTTAATATTTATTTAACATGGTTTTCTCAGGGACCCAGGATTCTGGACAACCAGGTTATTGTGTGCTTTGAAGGAGTTCTGTTGACAACACTGAGGGGTCAGGAGGATGGGATTTAAGTGCCTGTGCATTTTAGAGTGTACAAATGAGAGCTCTTACAATGGGCCAAGGAATGTACAGTATTCTGAATGGTGGTGTGACCAGCAAAAGGCACCTGACTTTGGGATTGCCCCTGTGACTTACACCTGCTGATTATGTGAGCTTGAGGAGAATGAAGGAGCTTGCCCAGTGTAGCAGTGAGTGCCTCCCAGGAGATGCTGCAGTGTTTGAGCTTAGGTGTCCATTGGTTTGATTTTCTTTTTTTTTTTTTTTAAAGTCAGAAATTGGACCAGTTGCACTCAAGGGAACAAGAAGGCTTCTGCAAGAGCAGGAAATCTCATTCATGTCCAACTCTGAGGGTAATGACCTGCAAGGGGAATCCTTAAAGGATAGGACAGACCCCTGAGAGAACTGCAGGCATCCAGGAAAGGATCTTGTTAACACCACCCCAAAATGAAATACTTTAATTGGAAGAAGTACAACTAAAATTATGCAGGAGAGGAGTCAAAATGGAAGAGTCTCTTCTAGTTGACAGAACAGCAAGCCAGCTGTTGGCTTGGGACTCCATCCTGCCAGATCCCAAAGGTAGCGTGGGCCTCTTATCTTTGCACTGCTCCTGTCAGACATGCTCTGAAAATCCAGATGAAGCCTTTATTCCCAGTTCTTGTGTTGGATGTCAGGAGTTTTAAAAATAATGCATGTGAAATGGATGTTGTTAATACAGGTGCTGCCTTGTGTGTCCAGCTTTCTTAACACTAATCCTGCAAATTTCTATCCTATGGAATAGGACTAGTGCCTAGATCTGCATGTCTAATCACAGTAATGAGAGTAGTCACATGCAAAATCCTGCAGGGTTACAAGCAAAGCCCTGAATATGTTGCATCTGAAATGCTGGTGAGACTACCTTCTGCAGTTTAATATGCTTGGTTTTCCAGGGCTCACCAAGGCAGAAGGTGGCTATAGAGCAGCTATTACTTCTGCGTTTCCCTCTCTTCTTACAATCCCTAAGTTAGATCTCTTCCTAGAGCAGCAGGATTGATCAAAAACCTGTTGTTGTGTATATGATATTCCCAGAATGCTCTCTGTGATCCCCATTACAGTTTGTGCTGCTAGAACTTTCCAGAGGAGCAAATTTTTGAAGCAGAATTCTTAGTAAAAGAAGATTTTGGGTTTCTTAAAAAGAATGAACAATTTCCTCTGTGATGTAACAAGCCCAAGGCAATGAATGTATGTTTTCCCCCTTTACAGATGAAAAATACGAAAATTCCTGTGCAACGTTAGAGTCTTGTACAGTAGGTACATTTACTATTTGTGCAAGTCTTTCCTCTTGTCCTAACACCAATGGTGGAAAAAGAAAGAACTTTTTAACCTGACCCTTATTTTATTCTGTACCTTGATAATAATTCTACCGGAACTAAGACCCTGTATGAGGGTGCCCAAGAGAGAACATCTGTCATTTTCCTTTACTGAGTTTTTCTGCCTTCCTCTCTGAATCAGGTTTTGTTCTCTGTTGAGAAATTACTAATATAATTCCTGACAGCCGTGTTTGTTTCTCTCCTGTGATCTGGAGGAAGCACAGAGCAGGACCATGGCAATAGCTGTGGAATAAAACTTAACTACATCCCTGGTACCCTAGTATTTGAATGATCTCTCAGTGCTGTTGCTGCTGTGCGGGTTTAATGCCCACTTTGTGAGAAATCATCCTGCCTTATTCTTCCCTGAGCTCTTACTCAAGTAAGATTGCCACTGGGGGGCTTGGTCCTTTGGATCCATTTGCTTGTCTGTGCCTGACATGATTTGTTCAGGGTAGGAAAGAAACTGGCTTCGTGAAGTAGAAGTTGCACTTTGAATTTCAATAACTTATCTTCTGGCTCTTTCTGGCTGCAAAAGGATGATAAAAACGTTGCCTCAAGAAGTCTTTACCTCTGACTCCTGTGGGTGGTTTCTGGAGGAAGTTCAGGCTTTTCGCCTTTATTTTTTTTCCTGGGGAAAGAGGGTTGGCTTGGCTAAATTTAAAGGTACAGCACTGCTGGATCAGCAAGGGCAAGGAGGTTAATGCAGGGTTCTTGTTATTACTGTTGCCAACCACTGCTTAACCAGAGGAGTGTAGGTACTACACTGTATTTTATGAATTTACTGAAGTGCACAGGGCTGATGCTTAATTAAGTCTTTGTGATTACAGACACTGGCCTCAAGCACAAACAAAGCTGCAGCTGTTTGGGGTGATGTGGGTTGTGAGATCTCTACTGCATAGACCACACTCACTGCCAGAGGGGAGTGAAGGGGAGAAATAAGTCACTACCGTAGACCTGGAGAGGAGAGCAGTTCAGCCTTCCCTGTAGTGCTTTGTAGCAGCCAGCTTTGGAAGCGTGCATGTAGGAATTTGAGATGTAGCCAGCAAACCAAGATTTTTTTGCTATTTGGATGTTGGGTTTTTTATGTTCTTCTTTTGTAAGTGCTTTTTTGTCTTGTATGCTAAGTTATTTAGAAAGCAACCTCCTTATTAGGTGCATCCCAGAAAAGCATTCAGTTGTGGTTTAGCCCTCTCTTTAGAGAGTGATCAGTGTGAGCACGTGACTGCTAAAATATTAATGGATTTCAAGAGTTTAGGATGAGAGGAAATAAGGCAGGACAGATCAAGGACATCTTGTGACAGAGAGAAAACAGACTGAGCAAAGGAATTTAAAATACCAACCCAGTGCAAATATTAAAAAAAATGTAATAGCAAATGGAATTTGATAGGGAGTTGATAGGGAAGGTAGGATTAATGGGGAAGCTGAAATAGCTGTTATAAGGATACCAGTATGAGGGCACAGATGTATTTCCATATAACAATCTCTTTGTAAGCAGCAATTTTTGTCTTTACTTTAAATAAATATTGTCTATTACTACATAAATATAGGATGTACATGACAAGTCCAAAGGCAAATTATCCTGATTAAGTTCTCCAATTTCTGAATTTATCTGCAAAATTGAAAAAGCATTAGCATCGCTAGTATACCCCAGTAAAGATAAATCTGATAGGTAAGCTGGACCAAGGCCAGGGTTGGATTCTTACTTAGTGTTTATGGCTAAGAACTGTAACTTTGGTGCTTCCTCTGTTGTTTCATTTACTTTGCTGTGAAATTTGTAAACTTGTTTTGTTTCCCTGTACCTTTGTTTACCCATCTTTACTTCATGAAAGGAAAATTCATGCTGAAAAAAGACAAACAAAAACGCAAACAAGATTGTGAAATTCACGGACGTGTTTTAACTTTTAATGTTTTCTTATCACTAATGTTTTAACTGCAGGTATGCCTTCAAAATATTTTTTTTTAATTAGGATAATTGCTTTATCACCTTTAAAAATTCTCTAAATCATAACATTTGAAACCCAAGGATTTACATCTCATGCTCTTTCAGGGTTGCCTGCTTTCCTCTTAAGTTTAAAAGTAAGCAATTTTAGATTTCTATGCATTAGTTAAAAGCAGTGCACCAGAGATCAACACTTTCTTACTGCTTTATACAGAGATGGTGTTTACTTTGTGCAAGTTACTTTTGCCTCTCTTTTCCCTCTGTCATATGGGATGAAGTATTTTGGTTCAGGGCAATGCTGTCTTCAAACCTTCTGCCCTAGAAGGAGACTTCTGCAGAGACTTCTTCAGATGTGCTTTGCTTAAATTTCATTCAGGTTTGTGTGGTTTGAAATAACAGCAGCTGAACATGGATTGACTGAGGACTCAGGAATGTGAAAGCCTCTGAAAAGGGCAAGGCACAGGCTGTAGATTCAGAGCTAGCTGGGAGAAGAGCAAAAACTGTTCAGAGCAGAACCTGAACTAATAGAAAATGTCCTCTTCCTTCCTCTTGTCTCCTCCCTCTTGCCTGGAATTTTGGTTGAAGTGGCGGGGAGGGGATCATCAAAACCCATAGCAATATTTTTTTGAAAGTGTTCACTAGCTTTGGATGCTTTTCAAAATTTTTTTTTTCTTTTAAAGCAATGAACTTTCCCCCCATATATGTGCAAAGATTGTCTTCCTGTCTCCTTTGCTTGTTTGGCAAGACCCTGAGGAAGTGTGAAAATGGCATTTCCTGAGGACCACGTGACCACAGGAATAAACACTGTTTTCCCCAAAATCTGATCTTTTCCTAGCCAGCAATAGGAAATGAAATTTTGAGAAATAAGTTAAGAAAAACAAAGAGGAAAGTCTTTATTTCCTTGCTAATTTCAGACTTTCATGGTCAGAAAGCAAGGGAAAAGAAACATAGTGGTTTAGGGATGACCTATGAAAATGGATGTAAGGAATACATTATTTGTATGTGTGTTTTCCCCAAATTTTCGAACAAAGTATGTGTTTGAAATGTTCTGTGAAAAATCACCTGGCAGATGCTTTTAAAAAACAATATTATTTCTACATCTTCCTACAGCTTAGAAAGCAACTGAGAATATGCTAAGTCTGTATTTGTTTGAGTCTGAATAGGAAAGCCTCTGTCATTTTAGTAGTGCTTCTTTTAATTTTTACATATATTACAGCACTCAGATAATGTCTTTTATTATAATAAAACATTAAAACATGACTGTTAACTATGCTTTAGCAGTAAACCTTCGTATAACCCAAAAAGCAAGACATTTTTAGTGTGTTTTCATCATTCCTTATTAATACTATAAATGGGGACTATAAATTTCTCTCTTCTACAATATATGTAATAAAATACTTAATGGATTGTGAATGACATGTTATAAAACTTGGCATTAGGTACTGCAATTTATATTTAAATGCATCTCAGGCATAAATACATGCTCTATAAATAGAAAACTCTTTGAATTCAGAATACATATAACCACTCATTTAGGTGTAGCAGTTTGGATAATGAAATCATTGGATAGTAATTTATTTCTTCAGAAACAGGTATTTGTTGTATTCTGAGGGGAGCTCCCCCAGCTACCTTGAGTAAACACTTCCAGGTAGGAAAGGATTTTATAAAAACTGGAGGTGTTGTATATATTCCTATCAGGATTTTGGTAACCTCTAAACAGAATCCATAATTTCAAAAGGACCAAAGTGGCCTAACTGCTGCAAGTTAAACAATAATCACAGGGAACTTCTTCCAGGAGGAACCAGAAGAATCAGAGTAGGAGCAAACAGTTTTGCAAATGCGTTGAACTTCGTGTTCACCCATGACGTGAGGGCTGAAGGCTCCGAAGGACAAATATGGGGGAAAGTGCCCTTATGCTTCTTTTCCACCATGCAGGGGACTGAAGCAGCACTCAGAAAAAGGCCACTGAGTCCATTCAAGATCACTGCCTTCAGGATTTTCAAGTGAAGACAGGCAAGGTATTTGGGTGGGTTCAGGTCTGGGCACTTCTTGCTCTTGTGAGAGATTAGTGTCCATACCCCTAAAACAAACCACACAGAATATCTGCAGCACTGCTCAGACATGAATAAATTTAAATCATTTACCTGCCTTACTCCCTTCACTCTGTCTGCCTCCTCACCAGCTGTGCTCTGGGGCTGTATTCTACTACCTCTTCTGCCAAGGCTAGAAAACAATGCTTGTAAATTAATGTTAGTTTGGGGCAACAACTGGAAACAAAAGGAGTTCTTGTAGAATAGGTGTCCTGCATTGACTCTTCCCATTTTTGCAAGCCCTAGTCTTGCTGCTGCTCAAGGTAGGGAATTCAGGAAGTAGCTCTTTCAGTAGCTTGGGGCATAGAGAGTCTACTAAACAATTGTTCAGTGTTTCTGTGCTTTCTGGTGACATTTTCCCTGGATGTGTGCAGTGTGCTGTTCTGTGTGGTGCAGAACATGAAGAGCATCTGTGTTGCAGAAGATTCCTAATGCTTAAAGCTTCTGGGATGTGTTTCATGTTGGGCTGAACTTGTTCCTTGGGGAGACAAGATTTGGGGAAGAAAATACACATTCAAAAAAGCAGCAAGGAGGCAGGGAAGACAGAAGGGCTGATTTCAGAGTTGTATGAATGGCTGTTTCTGCCCTGCAGAGTGTGGGTGCAGTACATAGACATAATGTGGAAGCTCTTGGGCATTGGGAACATCTCTTTTGTGACATCATTTTAAGAGGTTTTCTCCCATGCCAGACTTGTTTTCTTTAATGAAACTGGTCAGAAATTAATGTATTACCATTGCAGATGTTACCCCCCAGATACTACCTCTACCAGCAGCAGCAGTATAAAGGAATATGAGGAAACTATTGGGTGATTTTTCAGGAGGCAAAAAAAAAAAGAAGAAAGACCAAATCCAGCAATATGCTGGCCAGAAAGACATTTTCATCTCTGTCCTACAAGGGAAACTTAGAGGAGAGGTAATTTATCTGGTCTGTGGTTCTAACTCTTCGTTAGATAAACCTGTTGTGAGATTTTAGTCACCAATGCATCCCAACACTAAACCCACTGGTACTGACTCTGCCACTGCAAAGATGCTGAAAGAAGATGTGAAGGGTTTGAATATTTTCATTTTCGTCAGATTGCGAGTACTTCTCTTGAGCATCAGTAATAACTAAATGTCTTTTTGAAAATGCTCTCCAGAGGGTGAAAGTTAGTCTTCTGTGAATTTTCACTTTAGTATATTATAGACCTCTATTTCCTTTTTACAATTACTTCAACTTGAATAAATTGAGGATTTCTTTTTGAGATGAAGATCATTCTTGAGCACAGAGATTAATGTTAAAGCCTTGATCCTGCAGGTCACCTGATGTCTGCGGCATTTGCAATAAAAGTTATGTCCCCTCCATTCCTAGGTAGAGCCCTCTGGATTTCTACACAGAAGGTAGAACCTGTATGGCACCAGTACTGTGAACTCTCATGATATCACTGAGAAAATGTCTTTGGGATGTCTCCATTCCTTTATTTTTCAGATTTTCATTATGAGGAGTAGTGTGAGATGTCATTCAGTCCCCAGCAATACCTGTGTGGGGCTATCTGGCTGCATCAGTAACCTCACACTCAAATGGAAGACCACAGTCCAGCCCTCAAGTACTTTGATCTGGGTCTAATAAACTTTCCAGTGTTTCTACAGGACTCAGGGAAGACTCTATCTGTGCTGGTAGGAGTTCAACTGGTCTGACTTTGTCCAAAGCTGTCAGGCTCCCTCCCTGCAAGAGGACAAGGGTGAAACCAGCTGTGAGATTTCAGTGCAAATGTAGATCTTGGGAGCACCTCGAGCAGAATTTCTGTACCATTTCCTTCAGCAGAGGAGGCTGTGAGAGAGAAGATGCTATTTGACAGATGTAGGTAAATTTGAAGAGGAGTGGCTGCTGCCCTTTTTGTTTGCATCTTTTCTCAGATGCTTATTTGGTGTTCCCTGATTCTGTTAGTGTGTAGGGCTAATAGGTAGTTACTTATTAGATGGTCTCACTGCCTGTAAGGTAACTGGATGGGTTGGATTCCCTTTCCTTTAGGGAGAAGGAGTGCAATCAAGCAGGCCCTGCCAGCAGCACCCTTCACTGCTCCAGAGGCATGCAAGCACCAGCAATGAATTAACTCCAGATAACCCATCTTAAGGCCAAAACAAAAACTTGTCAAAATAAACCAAAAAGCAAGTACTTTTCCATTCATTAATGCTGCATTTCCCCTGCTTGGAGCTGGTTCATTAAACTGAAAATTGCTCCAAACATGCATCTCTGTAAAGAATGCTTGGAGCAAAATTAATTAGTTTTGCTAGGTTAGTAATGCACCTTGCTTGGACTGAAATTGAAATTATTTTTTCAATAAAGCCATGACACTTTTTATCAGAATTGTCATTAGTTGTAGGAAATAGGAGTGTGAAGGAAGAATTTGTCAAGTCTAATTTATTTATACAGTGACCCTTAAAAATTACTCATTTGCCTCATGAGATGCAGCAGGATTTAAAGTAATATCTGAATATCATCTGAGCAGGGTTGATGTCCTGATGTCTGTATGTAGTCTAAGGAATTTCCATACCATGCTTTCATCTTGCTAAGCAGTTAGATGGGTAAATCATGTCTAAGGGTATTCATAAGATGTAGAAAAAAAAATTTAATCTGACCATGGTCATGTTTGCTGTTCCTTTTTTTAATCTGGATTCATGTCCATTTTTAAGTTGCAGTACAGTTTGGAGAAGAGCTTTATTTTGTAAGAACTGTTTGTGAGTGGTGATCCACAGAGAAATTTTAATTCTGCAGCTGTGTCCTTGGTACTTTAAGTGGCTGGTTTTGATACCTTTGAGTGGCTAAAGCAAAACACAACTGCAAGGTCAGATGAGTAAGTCTTCTTAAGAGTTGTTTTTCTGTTCCTACAGTGGATACCCTCGGAAAACTCTGAGTGTCACAAAATTTGCCATCACAGAAACTGGGTTACAGGGAGCTCATGGAGACAACACCCTGCTAGGTATTTAAAGCAGTGAAAGTTTCCAGCTGGTGCACTGAGAATTTTGGCTGTAATTTCCAAATAGATTCACTCAATGATCAGTGCTTGCTTCTGGTAGCATCTCTAAGTATTTTTTTTTAAATGAAAAATGAGGTTATATGGAACATATAATGTGTGATAATATCACTTTAGTCTCATCCCATGAGGATATTGTCAAATGTCTAATTCTGACTGCAGTTCAGCCTTATCCTGGTTGTCTGGTTACCTCTGCGAATAATTGAGATGTTACTATTGCATTTTCAACAGAAACAGCATGGTTTGGGGGGAGGGGTTATTTTTTGTTTTTCTCAAAGACAACTTTTTACGATTTCTTCCCACCAACAGTGCTCTTGTTTCTCATGTCATCCTGACTGTGCCTTTCTGCTTTGTGGGTGGGTTTGTTTTGGTTTGTTTTGGTTTGTTTTGTTTTTGTTTGTTTGTTTTTTTAATCCTCTCTTTTTATGTAGATCTTGGTGCTGCATTATGCTGTTCTTGCATGGCATTCTGTCAAACACAGAAATGTGGGAATAATAGGGACAGCAAGTATCCAAAGTATTTATCACTTCAGACAATTCTATTCCTGCTGGAGTCCCTAATTTCCTCTTTTTCCCCCTCCCACTGCTAATCTCTTATTTTGTTGTTGATTGATACATTCGTTAGACTGTGGTAAGGCTTCCTCCCTTTTTTACTTCCTCCTGCACAGAGACCGTTTCTGTTGCAATATTTTATTTTTATGCTGTTGATCAGCTCATTATCTCTCTCTCAGTAACTAATGTATTTTTAATGTATTTAAATTTCTTTCATGGTATGAGATCCATGAAAGGAATAGACACTGTTTCCTCAGTCTACTTTTATTATCACACCTTTGAAATTATTCACCCAGTTGAAAGTATCAAATTCCTTAACTTGAAAATCATGTTCCATGTGTAGGTTTAGATGTCCCATCAGTCTGACAGGATGTTTCTCTTCATGGGCTACTCCATGTGACCAAAGGTACAGCCTAAGCCATGTCTGCATGGCCTGAACTTTGTGGGAAAAGTGTTTTTCCTGTGCTTTCCTTCCACAGAGATGGAAGAATTACTATCCAGAATTCTCTGTGCACCTGTCTAATCACACAGTAACTGAGGGGTTACAGGTGGTGGGATAACAGTCAGTACAGAGGTATTCCAAGGGTTCTTCTGGTGACTGCTGTTCCCTTCTCCTGCTTGGCAGCACCGCATGCATGAAATGGAACAATCATTTTAGTGGGATAGGAGACCTATCCCAGAGTTTATCTGCTGCATTAAAGCCAGTGTGTACAGCTAACATAAGGAAGTGAACAGTTTGTTTGGGGTTCGAGGGCTGGCTGCAGGGAGGGGCAGAACTGTGTGAGGAGTTGATTTTGGGAAGAAGTATGGGTACTTTTGATGAGCTGAGTGATTTCTGATTTAAAGATTTTGAAAAGTCTGTTTTCTCATTTAAAGGATTTACTACCACTGGTGCTAATTTTCAATATTAATTTTCCTGAAACGAAGTTTAATCCAGTTGTTCTGAAGGTATGTGGACAAGACTCTGCTACGTCTTTATCAAGTGACTTCTAATTTTCTGTATTCTCACCCAATCTGTCCAGTTGCTGTGGTGCCAACATCTTGGCTCATGGTGCAGCAGGTGTTTTGTAAGGCAGACAGTGATTTCAACCTGCTCTCACTTCACACCGCAGGCCATGACAGCCCCGCTCCTCCTTTGTCACTGCAGGCTCTCTTCTTGTCTCCAGACTGACATATCCATTTAATTAATGGCTATGTGTGTTTGGGAGTGTGTTTGGGTCCACAGCTGACAGGAAATAGGAATTTGAGGGAGGACACTGTGTGGGTACCCCTCTGCTCTTGTCCCACTCGCTGTTTGTTGCAAAATGATTATAACCGATGTTAATTTAGGGCACTTGGCACAGGATTTGAGAAGGGAATACATGTACTTGGCAAGCATTAGTTCTTGGAAATCTTGCTGCAGAGTAAAAGAAACAGTAACTCTGAGACAAATCTATTTACTTGACACAAACTGCCTCCATGAGAATTTTCTTAACACCTTCTCTTCAGTGAATGCCTTTTTGTTTATTTTATAGGATTTTGTCTTTGAATGGCTTAGTGTTTTTCATAGGTGTCCTGTGTTTAGAACTGCTTGACTGTGCTAACTAGGGAAACTGGGAAACATCAGAAACTATGATCCCTTTTATTATATGGGTCAGAAATGTAGAATATTTTTTTCAAATAAAATGTAATATTACACTTTTAATTTTTACTTTGATAGTGAAGGTAAATAAATTGCTTATGACTCATTACTTGCTGGAAAATGTACTGATTGTGGAAAAAATCTTAGATGATGAGTGGGGGGATTGTTGAAAATGTTACCATTTTGGGGGTGATTGTCCTTCAAAAATGGAGACTTTTTAAAACGGATTCTGCACTAGGAGTATTAAGTGGATAATTAATTAGGTGGATAATTCATACTTACTCCTAATACACTGTAATTGATGTGTAACATGTAAAGTATGTGTTCTAAATATCAAACAAGAATAATGGCAAAGCCAAAGTTATCACAACTAACCAGCCAAGCTCTCTGTTTGAGGAAGGAGTGGTAAAAGGGTTAATAAACACCTGTAAATGCAGTTTTACTTTTGCTGTGGGAACTGAGCAACATGACTTGGTAACGGGTGAGATTCCAGCTGTTCCTATTGGGAAAATATGTGTATGTAAACTAACAAAAAAAAATCCTAGCTGTCAATAGGTAATTCTGAACTTCTGGTCTGACTTGAACCACTGCCAATTGCTGTAGCCAGGGGGAATCAATCCTTCAATGTTCATTGCTCACAAATGATGTTTAGACCTCTCAAAGTGATAATGAAACTCAGTGGCATCTTAAAGTATGTCCAAGAGCATGGAAAAGGGGGTTGGTGGTGGTTCAGAAAAGTAAAAGGGAATGAAATCAATACAGGATACTGGCAGTTCAATAGCACCCAGAAAAGCATATCTGTGTGTGCCAGTGCATTGCTGAACACAAACAGCTCTGAGAATCTGTTGGGGTCTTTATTTACAAAATTCAATGTCTGTGTTATGTTTAGCCTTGACAGGTATTGTTTAAAGCATGTGGTACCTTACTGTCTACTTCTTATCAGGATCATCTTGGAAACTCAGCAGAAAAGCTCAGCGTTTTTCAGGGAGGAGTAGGAAAGTACACAGGAGCATCTCGGCTCCAGCAGGGTCACTTGCTCTTTGTTCTGGGCATTGTTCTCACAAAAGCTCCTTTGCACTAGGTTTTCCTCATGCTTCTCCATGCAGGAAAGTTTCCGTGGAGCAGCACATCCTGGGATAGTAAGTCGTTTCCTCACAATACTGAGCAAACATGCCAGGCTCTGTCAAGTCACAATAAACTGATTAGCTTGGCTTTGTACAGTTTTGGCATAAAGAGGACTCCATTGCACTGTTTTTTCACATAGATTGTTCTTGTAGCCACAGTGCCATGGAAAATGACTATTTACCCCATTGTCTGCTAACTGATAGGTAGGAAAAGGAAACTACAGATCAGTGTTCCTACACTACTCAGTATTCCTCTGTAGTGCTGCTTAGGGATGTCATTTTACTGTGTGTTGATGAAGGTTAAAGTCAAGAACCAAATACTTAATAAGGATTTAATTACAGTAGTTAGTTATTTAAACATTTCTGGGATGCAATATTATAATTAATTACAGTTATTAATTACAGGGCTCAATGCTTTGCTTGGAAAGCTGTGTGCTGCAGACCTTCTTTGTCACCCTGTGAGTTCTGGGCTTTTTAGGGATGATAGACTCTCCTGGGACAAGCACTGTCTCCCTACTGCCCTTTGTGATTGCTTGCTGTTGTGCCTTCCTGTTCCCAGGATGGTGTGTGCCACTTGTGGGGAAAGGAGAGGGAGTGGGCAGGAGGCAAAGGGGCTTGTTTGCCCTCCAAGAGGAGCTGAATGGCCATGGTAAGGCAGAAGGAATGCATGTCTGTCAAATTTACAGGGCTGTTCCAGCACATGGAAGAGCTTGGGAAGCTTCAATGACAAGTACTAAGACCACCAAACAAACTGTTTTTTCAGTTCGTTTTTTAGTGCACAAGAGTTCTGATATTCCCTTTGGAGTCCAGTTGTAATGAAACTGTAACCTGTAACTTAAAGAGTGTTAAAAAGGCCAGAATTCCTTTTTAATCTACTTTGATTGCTGTATTTCCTAATCTAGATCTGTTATATCCTTGATAAATCTTTACAGACTCTGTGTATGGCTTGGAAGGATATTCTACATCCTACTAGATACATGGAAGTGTTTGTTAGATTACTATCAAGTAGTTGTTTCTGTGGAGTAAAATCAGCTCTTTAAAACTTGAGCTTAACCCTGGTCCCATTTCTTGAAATGAGAAAGTTCTCAAGATTTGTGTTCAAATTTATCTTTTAAAAATCATTTCTACTCCTAAGAAAAGGATGGAGATACTTGGACAGTGTACTTTTACTTCATCCAATCACTGTAGTTTTGAGACAGAATTTTTTTGATGAAGAATTTTTTCTGGACAAAAATTGATTTCAGACAGACAAGCTTTACGTGCTTTACAAGTCCTCCAAATCTTACCTTGTTTCCCAAGATTTTACACTTTTTTCTTTAAACAGTCTCAATATATTGCACAGTCAATATTTTTAAGACCAATCAGAGCTATAAATATATATATTTGGCAGAGTTTGGGCACATAATACCTTGTGGAAGCCTCATGCCAGTCCTGCTGGGGTTTCATAGTTATTTTCTAAGAGCAAATGACCTGTTGTTGTGACACTCCAAGCTTGGGATTCATTCATTTACTAGCAGAGGTCCTCAGTGCTGTGCTGTGATCCCTACAAAGACACAGGCACTGGGTGATATTTCTAAAATGTCATTCCTGTGTTTCATAGGAAATTAATTTTGATTGACACCTTTAAGAAGGTCACATTCATTTAATTAGGAGTTGTATTCAGGCCTTCTACTGTTGTTTTATAAAGATTACTCACATTTTTGTGCAGTTTAAATATTTCTGTTTTTCAGAAAACTTAAGATGCAGCAAAAAGACAGAACCAATTATCTATCAAGCACTTGCATAATCCTAAAATATACCTCTCTGTAAGTATATAATGACAGTGTACACTTTTAAATAAATTCTTCTAGCAGTAACAAACCTGGGGATTTGATAAGTCTCACAGGCCAATTTCAAGTGAGCAGAAAGAGACAATTTGTCACAGTCAAGTGATCTTAGGACCTGCTGGCTTTATTTTTTTAAAATATGAAGTATAAAAATTTAATGCTGTAATTTTATGGAGATGTTCCTAACTCTGCTACAGTAAAGTAGCAGTATATAATCGTTTTTGTGAGAAAAGTTTTGAAGTCAACCCACCTCCATAAAAATAACTACCAGTCTGTAGAAGTTAGGGGAAAATATAGAGATAAGTGCATAAACAAATCTTCAGTTATTTTATACATCTGAGATCAAAATTCTAGATTCCCCCCACTCTCTACAAAATGGACTCTGGGTTGCACCTGGTTCACTTGTATCAAACTCATAAGAATTTGGGTTGCAGAGGATGATTTTGGCTCACAATTGGACTTTTAAAGTTGCTTTTTCCATTCTCTTAGCCTCATTTGTATGCTTTGTACAGGGACACTAAGCATGGACAGAGTAGGATTTTTGACAGAGTTAATGAACATGGTTGTCCTGCTCTTTATGCCTCTTAGGCAGTGGGAATGTTGTGCAGCTGCTAAGCCAGTATAAATAATGCAGCTGCTAAATAAATGGCAAATAAAGATTTTAGAGTAAATATAGTAGCATGATTAACCTTTTATATTTGCTGATACAGACTGTGAAAATGGCCAAATTGAACTTGAAGAAAACCTGTGCTCCCCTGTCAGATCCCTGATCCTCCCTTCCTGAGGCTGGGATTTGGAGGGACACTCACCCCACTCATCTGCTGGCACCTACATCAATCTCTTGGCTCTATAACCCCATAAACCTTCATGAGATATTTCTGTGGTTCTTTTCAGTGGCCCTGAAATGAGTCACAGGATGTGAAGCCTGAGTGATGCTGGGGGAGACGAAGTGTTTATTTTCACGGAAAAAAGGGAAGTGTGTTCTGTAGAAGTGATTTGGCCTGAATAGGAAAGTGCAAACTTTCTACTTAGAAGTGATTTGTTTTTCCTGCTATTGATGTACTTTTGTCATAAACTTTTAACCTTAATTTATAGCAAGAAAAGTGACTTCTTAAATTCCTATAGTTCTAACAGTCCATCTCGCATGCTGGTAAGTGAGCCATGGCACCCATATATCCTAAGCAATTAGGTTTCCTTGTCCAGTGTAGCACTTCCAGTAAAAGCCCCCTACAAGAACTGGATGCTGATCATGTCACCCACTGCTTTACAATACTCTGTATTTTCTGTGTCTAAGCAAGTATTCAAATGTTGTCTTACTAAGTGGTTTTCTAATCACAGTAGCTGGTGTGGAAACCACTATTAGGACCTGGCTATGTTGCTATGCCAGTTCTTTGTCATCCCCTGATTACCTTAGCAGGAATATTGACAGTAGTGAGCGTGAGTGGGTAAACTTTGGTTTCTGGAATGAATTAGCATTACTGCATTATACTGTGCAATATCTTTATCTGCTTCAAGTAAGTGAAGAGTACCTTCAGTGAAGCTTCTAGATTTAACACTGTAGAGAAATGTCAACAGTTAGAGTGCAGTGTGGCCAGATGTCATTTGTTTGACATAATGGTATTGCACCGATGACTCACTTATTACCTGCAGCTACTTACAGCTGAAAGAGAGAGGACTCATACTGTCTTTTCATTATTTAATGAGAGGAAAGGTGAGTCTTGTGTCAGGTTGTTGATTCTCCTCAAAGAAACGGAGTGCAAAAATCCAGCACAAGCTGATGAAAGACAAAATAGTCTGTAGGAGAAAAAAAAGAAAAGGTAAAGTAAGGTGTGAAAAATACCTAACCATCCTTAAATTGGGTGAAATGGAAGAAGATAAAACTATAAATAAAGAAATCCACATGAAGTTATATGGATTTCTTTATCTTTTCTTAAAAAAACAAAGAAGCCTCTCTCACTCCACAGGAACACAGCAGCAATGTTGCAGTGAGTAGTGAGTTATTTATAGCTTTTCTGGTGGGCAAACAGTGCACATTCTACTGCTTCTATGTAGTCCTTTCTATTGCAGTTTATGAAGAAATGTAATTGTTTTGGGTATCAGAAATGGATAATTAGCTGTTGGATCCCAAAATATGACATCAGGAGGGAAGGATTTAAGTGGACTTTGCAGAAAGCCTTGGGCTGCCTCAGCCCAGAGTCCACACCTTGATTTCATCAATCCTATTGTACCTTATCTCTCCCTTTGTGTTCCCCGAATCCTTGCACCCTCTAGAACCTAATACTTGTATCCCCCTGTAAAATCCCCTAAGATAAAGTGGGTTTTTCCCCATGAGGTAACTGCTAAGACCCAAAACCTGGGTGTTCCCCTTATGTCATCCCCCAAAACCCCCCTATTTGTAATAAATTGTAATAATTCCAACCCCCTGTTGAATATGTAAACCCTAAAACCTTTAAAAATGAACCTGTAAGTCCAATAAACCATTCCAGCTTCTTGCCTCCCCTGGGATCGTCTTAGTTTCATTGACCTCCACAATTAGCATCAACAACAAAATGCAATTATACTTGCAAAATTAGCTATGTGATGACGATTGGGTTCTTTAAGTCATGGACTAATTTCAACCTGAAGAGGGCTACAGAATGTGGATTTCAGTCTTATGTTAGTTATCCTTTTCCATACTTCCCAGAGTAACTGATGCTGGCTGCAAAATTTACATATTCTTTGGATTCTTGCCAAGCAGAATTGTCTGCATCCAGAAATTAAATGAGGCTCCATTTCTGTGTTAAAATACTGACTAAATGTGGAAAGGAATTTATTGAATTAATCCATGTCAAGCCTTTGGTTTAGTCTTTTCTGTTTTCACATTTCATTGCTCTTGAAAGCTTTTTCACCCTCTTTATTACTCTGTTCCAGATTACCTGCATCTTCTTTCTATGTGAATTCTTCCACCCAGTACCTGTTTTTTGCATTACTACATTGTCCAAATCACTAATGGAAATATTAAATAGCATTGCCTACAGGTGGAGTTGCACCTGAGCTGCACTTGATTAACACTTGCAGAGAGTAGACTTCCAGTTGGGTGTGTGCAGCTGCATTCTCACAGTGACACTGATAATGTCCCTTTGTGTTTATGAGAACATCATGTTGCGGTAGCATTGAGGAGCAGGGAGGTACTTCAGGCTGGGCACCACGAAACTGAGAGTTCCTTCCAGGGAGAAAAGTAGGACTGATTTGGCGTTACATGGCTGCTTGTTTGGAGCTGCCTTAAAGCAGTGTGCAAATGCCTGCAACTTCAAAATATTCTGGGAAGTTAAGCTTACTTACTTTATTTGGGGTGTGGCTGGTGAAGTCAGGGAGTTAAAGATGCAGAGAAAGTTTCATGTAGTGTTTTATGTCATGTACAGTGGCTTAGAACAGGACCATCAGGTGACTTAGTAAAGCTAACTTCTTCAATTGATTCTTCTTGTGCAGGTGAGTGAAGCAACACAATGAAACCCCATCCTGCCGTGGCTGAGGGCCTTTGTCACTGATCCAGCACAGCATTTTAACTGTCCCTAGTGAATATCCCTCTGAAGTTAGAGGAGCTTTATCCTGCTAGAGGTGGCCACGTGACCGAATGCAGACCTTGCACACCACTGCCAGTCCTAGAATTGTGAAAGGTCTTGGGTTTGAAAATGAAATGCTTGCTTTAGCTATTGTAGAGGCAGCTGTGCCCTAAGGGTGAATCAGTGCTTTGGAAGCCAGGCAAGGTTTATTACATGATTTCCTCAGGAGTTACCTGGGAGTGTCCATTTAATCTCGATCAGTGGCTTCAGAGGAGTTCTGTTATTAGATGCAGCCTGGGAATGTGCCCTGCAGGCAGAAATGGATGCTGCTGCTTGGGAAAGCTGCCAGATTCTTTTAAATATTTAAGCAGAAATAGTACAAATCTTTGGAATGTCTCATGTATTCAAATATTATTAAATAATTTGAGTTGCAAAACTGGAAGAGGAAACCAGGAGGAGTTTTACCTTCAGCTAGATAATTTGCTGATAGGAAAAGTCCTATATGAAGTGATCAATCAGCTTATGTACGAGCCTGTTGCTTAGCAACTGCATGAGTAAACTTTCACTTCTCACTACATTTTCCAGATTTCATTAGATTCAACAAATAAAATTAACTTTAGCTGCAAAATACAGAATAAAACCTTGCAGTGTAGAAAATGTAGTCTTCCTGTCATATTATATATTTAAACTTACATCTTAGGAGCAACAGGTATAGCAGAAATGAATTTGTAATCTTCATACAAACTGCTAGGATAATGGCAGTTCACATCAGTAAATATTAGCTAACTGTGTTTTCTAAAATAACATTTTTAGGTGGAAAAACACTCCTTGTCCTGGTTTCACCCCAGCCAGCAGCTCAGCCCCACACAGCCACTCACTCACTCCCTTCTGGTGGGATGGGGAGAGAATTGAAGGCGTAACAGTGAGGAAACTCATGGGTTGAGATAGAAAGTTTAACAGGAAAAGCAAAAGTAGCACATGCAAGGAAAGCAAAACAAGGAATTCGTTTCCCTCTTCTCATGTGCAGGCGGGTGTCCAGCCATCCCCAGGACAGCAGGGCTCCATCACATGTAAGGGTGACTTGGGAAGACAAACACTAGCCTTGTGAATGTTCCCTCTTCCTTCTTCCCCCAGCTTTGTGTGCTGAGCATGACCCCATATGGTCTGGGATACCCATTGGATCAGTTGGGATCAGCTGTCCCAGCTGTGTATTCCCAAAATCTTGTGTGTTCCCAACCTGCTTGCCAGCATGGTGGGATGAGAGGCAGAAAAGGCCTTGGCTGTGAAGCACAGCTCAGCAGGAATGAAAACATCCCAGCATTATTCACACTGATCCCTGCACAAATCCAAAACACAGGAAGAAATTAAACTCTACTACAGTCCAAACCAGCACATCCTTAACTGTAGATCATTTCACAGAACCACAGACTTGTGAAGGTTGGAAGGGACCTCTGGAGATCATCCAGTACTCTGCCACCCTCAACATACAGAAGTTCTTCATCCTGTCGAGATGGAACTTCTTGTGCTTTATTTTCTGGCCGTTTACTCATCTGATTTCACATGCACTCCTTTGACTGGTGTTGGCCCAGACCCATACAGAAGCTGTTAACTGCACTCAAAGCTTTAAGCACAACGATAATTTGGAAAAGTATGTGTATCTTGCATTGTATGGTTTTGAAGCCCTCTTTTCATAGCTTTGGATATCTCTTACCTTCTGATGGCTGTAAGTTTACAGGCCTTTGAGTACAGCCACGTTGCCAGCTGGTGAAAGTCCATTGCATGTTTCTGAAATGTTAGAAACTGTTTAGGTGCAGATAAATTTGTTTTTCTTTCTACCTGACTTTTACTGTTTAGTTTTCCTTTTACTGGATCTACTGTTTAGAAGGGCTGAAGATCCTTACTGTCATCATGTCACACTTCACTAAAAAGGGAAAGCCTCAAATGTGCTCTGCCTTTTTGTTTTCCTCTTCATTTTTCTTTAATATTGTGTGTTCAAAGGAGGTAGTAAACCCTCTTCAGGTGAATTTTAAATGAGGTGACAGTGATGTAAAAGTGCTGTTGAAGGATTCAGGTTTTGCATGTTGTTGCTGGGTGAGCACTGCTGTAGAGACCCTTTGTTACACATCACTCTTTGTTTGCATCTGTGCCAGACCAACGAGACACTTTCAGTCTCTGTGTGGTTCAAAAAACTTTACAGTTTTTATAAGGTGCCTTCTCTTGTTATGGCCAGGGATTTATCTTCAGCTCACAAACTGATGTCTTCATGTTAGGTGAATTAACACGTGAAATGGTGTTTAAAAAGGAAGTTGGACAGGAGGGGAGGAACCCAAGAGTCCTGCTGTGGAGATGGGGCTCCATCACAGAAAGCTGCTGTTCTTTACTGAAGTGTGATGGAAATTCTAAAAGATGCAAACTGTGCTAAGGGTCATGAAGCGGGGGGAATCTGAGCCTTGTTTCACTCTACATATCCCTTTCAGCTAGGAACAAAACAAACCTTGCTACATAAAAACATGTGAAAACTAAGAAATAACTCAGTAAACCTATACTTAGTATATGTATATATATATATGCTGGTATGAATGTGATGTGTTTTTCATTACCCTCTGGTGAAATGATGCTGTAGGGTTCAGTCAGCAGGCTATACCAATGAAGTTAAGACAATATTGGATGATCCCTTCATATGAATTAAAATCTACTTGTCTCTTGAAAGAGTTAGTACTTAGTACTTCTAAAACTAACCTTTGATTCTTACTGTATAAAAATACATTGTTGGTATATGCAGTTTTTGACCATATTTTACTCTATTTCAAGAGCTGTTGGAGAACAGTTAATGGCTAATTTATACAGATTTCTCTAGGTTGTGATAGGAATATTCCTAAATAGCATTTTCAGAATCTAGGTTTAGAAAGTGAAGGTTGCACTGCAAACTAAAGTTGTTTTGTTTTGTTTTCTTTTCTTTTCCCAGTGCTTGCAGAACAAATCTTTGGATGGTCTGGAAATTTTCTATTTCGCACAGAAACATAATGAAATAAGTGTTCAGAAAGTATCTGAAAGATACATGAAAATTGCTAGTGTTGTACTCTGCAAGGGTTTGAAGCATTTTAGAGAACAAATACAGTGCATTCCTGTTTGAGGATTAGGGAACTGCCTGCCACAGAAACAGTGATACCCGACACACTGTAAGAGGCGAAAAATCAAAAAGGTTTTGCAAACCAGCAACATCAATTACAATTAAGGTTAATGGTATGTTTCTATGTAGACAGCTATTACATTGGCCAGATTTAACTGGTTGGAGTTAATCTGTTTTAATTAGCAATTACATCAGGGACATGGTTGGTGATTGGGAAGCCTAGGCTGAAAATCAGACCTTCTCAGAGCAAAGATCTAGAACTATTTAACATCTGGTACAACTGGAGAGGTTCAAGATAGGTATAGTGGGCTCTGAATCTGTAGCAAAG
The DNA here is from genome assembly GCF_022539395.1 of Myiozetetes cayanensis. Classification (NCBI taxonomy): domain Eukaryota; kingdom Metazoa; phylum Chordata; class Aves; order Passeriformes; family Tyrannidae; genus Myiozetetes; species Myiozetetes cayanensis. The sequence continues at coordinate 31,666,533 of NW_026086605.1, forward strand.
AGCAGCTGGTGACCCGGAGAGATCCTCATCCTCCCTGATGATTTCCTCCCCCCTCAGTAGGGCTGTTCCTTTTCTCTTCTTTGGGAAGGTAGAGCCACTGTGGCCATTTGTGCATCTCTTCCATGGTAAAGATGCTGTGGAGCTACAGTACTTAAGCTAAATTTACAGTTCCTGCATTTTACACTTCAGTGACTTTAATTTAATCTTAAAATTAGGCAACTCTTTAGAGAACAATTAAATTTTTCATAATACTAATTTGCTAAGACATTTACCAACACTTGCAAAGGGTACAGTTTACAAACAGTTCCTTCAGGAAATGTTTTTAGGCTATTTCTCAAGCCATTTTTACGTTGTGCATTTAAAGGGAATTATTTCCTTTATCACCTAACGATCCTGAGATCTGAATGACACATCACAAGGGGAAGTCTCTCGGATTGCTGAGATTTACCAGCTATTTAGGCTCAGATAAGGCTGCAATAGCTTGCTAGATTTCCTACCTTCTCTTTCCCCTGTTATCCCAGATCGAGGGAATTCTGCTCGGGCTGGTGACAGCTGCCGACTTTCTCTAATGCATAATGTGACTGGTCAGTGTGCTGCATCTGCTGGGCTGGTGGGAGTTGTGCCTCTACCTGCACATAAGGAACGTGGTTGAGCTGAGCCTGAAGCTGAGGGTGTATATGAACACATACCTGGAGAAACGTGTGCTCTGATTGCCCCTACTGAGAGCCTGAGACATCAGACGTGGGTTTGATCAGCAGGGAAAAGGGTGATGTGGAGAACTGCTACCCACGACTGATCAGTGATGTGCTGATCTAGTGATTCCATCCTGAGTGACTGGTTTGAGCCACTTTGTAAGTGCTTTATCCCTGAGTGCACGTTTAGTGAGTTTTAAGTGAATCTAATGGCAACATGTGAAGGGAAAATCGTTACTCTTCCCTTTGCTCCAAACAAATGGCCCACACAATAGAGGTGTGCCTTTTGTTTATGGAAGGTTTTCGTAGCTATTACTGCTCAGATTATTCACATCTTCTTTACAATCAATATTGTACAGTACAGTAGGTGCTTCTCAGCTAGGCAGAGACCTGATGGAGTGTTTGCATTTCTACTGAGACTTTCGACTATGAGTGCAGAGTAGTGGGAAGACTCAAAGGAGACAATATAATCACCTCCTAATAACATCTCTGCCTCATGGGAACAGTCCTGAAAAGATCATCGAGGCTTTGCAGTTCTTGCATCTTCCTCTAGTTAGCAGTGAAATCAGAATATCAATATTTGGTGTGCCCATGTTTCTACAGATAATTACATTTAACAGTTTTTATTTATGTAAGTCTCAAAGAAGAACTTCATTGTATTTGAGTAATTTCTTTCCCCTATTTGTCTGAGACCAATGAGGCAGATAAAAATGTGCTTTCATTCTTTCCCATGCTAATTTATCTTCTCTATTTTTTATCTTCTCCATCAATTTCAATTTATTTCTTTCTTGGCTACACAGGGCTGTGATGAGGTTTTAGTGAAAAATCTGAAACCAGAGACAGCCTTTAATCAAAACATTTGTACATTGAACTTCATTTCCCTGATTTTATTTATTTCTTTAGATACCTGATATAGGAGTTTAAGTGATGGGACTTAATAAAAGCAAATGCTCACAAGGAGAGTTCTGCTGGTTCTCATAGCTCTTGTCTTGGGTTGATAATATTTCATTAATTTCATTTGAGATCCTATATGACAGCATAATTATGATATAATAAGACTTAGCTAGGTGGCATAAAATTATCTGTCAGTAAAGCCTCAAAGACAAGGTCACACAGAGTACAAGGAGTCTTCACAATTATGTTTCTAGAACTAAGTGTTCTAGCTACAGAAAAAAATAAAACAAATAATGTCGTAATTCTTGACACTACTTTTAGTGACTGCAAAGCAGTTCACCAGAATGGTTTCTCTAAAGCACTTTAAAAAGCCATTAATGTTAATTTAGAGTTCATTTTTGTTTATGCAGGGCTATATTAAAAATGAGGTTTGTTGATATGAAGCTGGGAGTTAAGACAGCAGTAAACAGTTCTTCAATCTATTACATTTAAATTTGCTGTTCCTGAAAAACAGAACAATGCTCTGATCCTTTTTATGGGATCAATATACAGAAGTGCTTAGCACAGGTGCCTGTGGATAGTAATGTACCTTATGTAGGCTTTGCTGTTTCTAGATTGTTCCCCTAAATATTTTGTTTACTTTTAGTAATTAGGATAGTCCTATTACAGCTTCTGCATAGGGCCACCCTGTCAATCTCTATATCAATAGAGCTCCTGATATAAAGACCAGAGTTTTATACATTTCCATTACACAGCAAAGAAAAAAGTCCCCCTTAGGACTTGATGGCCATCAAACGCCTTTGGCAAGACAGCCAGAAAAACCATTAGGATATTTGACAAGTTCTATTCCAAACAGTGCAGCAAGATGTGACTAAAGCAGACCTGGAGCCAGATTTCTGTGACCTTGCAGAGGTCCCTCGCAGCACAGCTCCCTGGGCAGTGCTCTGGGAACAGCCCCCCCTCGGGGCTCCACTGGGGTGCTGAGCAGCCCTGGTTGGCAGTGATGTGAGTTGCCAGGTTAGTGATATGTGGAGTCATTTAGGTGTTCAAACAGAAAGGCTGCCCCATGCCTTCTTCTCTGTCACATCCTTTGCCAATTAAATGAGAGCCTGCTTGATCAACTGTGCATTTTTATGGAGAACCTGGAGATGCTTGGATGTGTTCAGTGGCATTGCAAGGAATTTGCTAGTTGATGCTTTTAGAAAATGAAATAAATTTTTAAAAAATTAATTTTTTAAAATTGATATAGGAGTTTTTAAATTAAAAGAAATATTTGTACCTGTTTTCTGACACTGAGATGTGTGTTGTTGGATTTCCTGCCTTGTTGCAGGGGATAATGTGTTCTTATTTTGATAAAGAGTAATTCTGTGATAAGATCTTCCTGATTACCTTGTATATATGTTTCTGTTTATATGGCTGTTTGTGTATTCATATACATTTATTTTGTTGTTTATAGCATCAACTGAAGTAACTCTGGAACGAGGTGGTTTCTGAGGATTTTGTTTGCTACTGCTTTAAAAGCAATCCTAGCTAGTCTTCTATAGCAGTAATGTAATTCTTTGCTGTTTTTACCTCTTCATTCAAAATTTAACTGGCTTTAAATTTTATATAACTCCCTCCTCCTCTGGGTGCAGCGTTATCTTTAGTCTTTGCACTTTGACACTTCCCATGTGAACCTGCACTTACTGATTTCTGCTCCTGCCTTGTGTGAAATGAAAGGTAAACACATGTAACAGAGGTAACTCCAAGTACTTTGCTGATGGGGAAAGACTGACTTTGACAATTAAAAGCTTTAGATGGCTCTTTATCATCAAGTTGTTCACCATAATCAAGAGTGATTATTTCCCTGGGGTGATGCTGCCATTGTGTGTTCACTGCTTGGGAGAAAAGCCATTGGGGCGCAAGTGGAACAGCCTGAAGGAGGTAATGGTTTCTCCTTCTGAGCCTTCTGATTTTATTTTATTCTTGTTTTTTGGTCTTGAGCTGCACTCTGCACTTCACTGAGAAACTTTAAAAATGTAATCACATGTAATTCCTTAATTAAATAATTGTGCATTTTTTGGTTATTTTAGTTATTGGTGTCTTTGAAATAGAGCGAGCCTGTCTTGCTGTAAATAGTGTAGAATTCAAGACAAGGAGGAGACGTCCTTTCTGTTCTGCACCAGAGTCAGGGATAACACTTGTGCTTTACCTTGTAATTCCTCTTTGCTGATCCTGAACTGGGAGCAGTTTTGTGTAGGGATGGAAAAAGTTGCATGGTGCGGATCTTTCAGTGCACCCAGAGTTAGTAATGTCATCCTGACAAAGGCAAAAGCCTTCCATAAATGGGACCTGGTTTACCTTGATTCTTGCCATAGTTTAGTTTTACAGATGGCTATAGTCTGGCTGAAGGTTTGGGGCATAAACAGTCTTTTCAATATGAACTTCTAACTTTTAAATATGCTGATTGCCTAGAGTTGATGTAGAAAATTTGATCACAACCCCCTGCTCCTCTGTGAAGACCCCCATAAGCCCTCCAAAACAAACATATACAACCCCCTCACCTCTGGTGGTCCAGGCAGCGTAAGACTCTCAATCTGTTGAAAGAGAGAGGGTTTCTTTTCTCATTAATGTCACAGCAGCAGGGAACTGATTTCTTCAGCTTTAAGTTTATTTCTATGCTTTATGGCCAATTTTGTGTCCAATTATTATTTGCTTTCATTTTTATTAATAATGATCTCTAAATAACGAGAAAAGACTAGTAATGTAGGGAATTGGTTTATTTGCGCTTGTGATCTTTGCATTTTAATTGGAATGATTTTCCTAATTCTAATTGTGAATCCTAGTTTAAGGATATTATATCCTTTTTCCTTATTTGCATACAAATTGCATTCTAACAAGCAGCCAGGTTGTCACTCTCTGGGTTTTTAAATGAAAGTTTATTTTAAAAATTTAATGCCAGTGTGCTTTCCCTCCTCCCCCTCCTGTTCCCCCAAGATTTGGTTCAGTTGAATAAGGATATGGGGTCTGCTCTCTGATGGACTCCAGTACATTTTAACAGGTGTTCTTTCAAAAGGAGGAAAGCAAGAAATAAACTTGGAGCTTTGTTTATGCGTAAATGTCAAGGCTCTGATATTTTTATTCCTCTTAGTCTAAACTTAGCCCAGTGTGATTTAGGGCCAGTGTGATTTAGCGCCAGTGTGATTTAGGGCCGATGCTGGAAAGACAATGAGCTGTTGTTTTGGTCCCATGTTGACCATGAGGGCTCAGTCCAGCACTGGGAACCAGCAATGAGTATCCCCCAAGGAATCTCTGAGTGTCTGGATTGGATTTGTACATTTCATTGCCAGCTCAGAGCTTTTAATACCAGAAGAAATCTTGTCCCTAATGGGTCAAAGCAAGAATTATTTTGCTCAATGTCCCATTTGCAACAGTGGCTGTGAGTAGATCTGCAAGGAAGAGTGAAAGCACAGCGAGCAAATGCCTATTTCCAGCCTTCAACTCCATTCATCTCTGTGGCCTTCCTGGGCTCGACGTGATTGAGCTCTCTTTGCTAACTCCTAACAGAAGTGTTTTCCATCACTGTGAACCTTTGTAGCTTTTAGCATCTACCAGCTATTTTCTCAGCATGTACTACTGTGTTTTTACCCATGATGTGCTGAGCCAAGACCTCCTTGGTTCTAACCTGCCTGTTTCTACCATTTTTACTGTATCACTGCCTGTTTCTACTATTTTTCTTGATACATATGAGGATTGTAATTCCCTCGATTCTCTCTTCTATCCCAGCTCCTATTTTTATATCTAATATAGACACCTGCCACCTTCTGGTACATGCCAGGGTGATTAAAGCATGTGGCTACCTACAGAGCAGATTAGATTCTCTACTTCACCTGACTGCTACATTTTATTGCTGGTGGGTTTATTGTTCATTTTGCCCACCGACTCTATATCTCATCCTGTGGTTGCTTTAATTCCAGACATATCCTTACAGTTTCTTCCACAGTGAACATTAATGAAAAAAAATTAGTCAGCTCCCCTGTGGCACCCCCATCCTTTGAGTGCCCTTTGTGTCCTGGATGTTGGGTGTCTTTAACGAGCCTTGGTGTTTCTGATGAAGAAGGATTTCATTTTAGTTTTGACTCCCTTTTGCTCGGCTGAATTTTTGCCTGTCTTGCTGTGGTTTTGCATTTGATGTATCATTCAATGATTCTGTGTACCACTTAATGCTTTCCTCATTTTGATACAATTTCAGGTTTTTAAGTCTATCGTCTTGCTTCTAATGACCCCTCAGTGTGCTGTTCAGCTGCTCTACTGCTTCCTTTCTGCTTGTCCTCCAGCTCCTTTCCATGGGCAACCAGCTTGCTGTCCTTCAGCAGCCTTCACCACTGTCTCTCAGTACTCAAATCTTTAAAATGTCATTTTTAGCTGAATTTTTAAAAATTTCCTAATTTTTCTGTCATCTACCTTCCTGAAGTTGAATATCACCAAAGGATTTTTCCTTTTTTTTTTTTAAATGTGATTTTGATTGACCTGTCTTTTCCTAGGACCAAATAAGGTTTTGCATCCTGTTTGTGAGCTCCTTCACATTGTTACTGGAGAACATGAGCTCTTTTTCCCATCTTTTCTGGGTTTGGGTGCAGGTTTTTTTTGGTTTGGTTTGTTTTTTTTTTCCTTTTATAGTTGAATTTTTATTCCTGATATTAAAATGCCTTACTGTCTTCCTTCCTACAAATTCCTTGCATGCATTGTTTGTCAATGCCTTCACTTATTTTGGTTTGGTTTGGTTTGGTTTTTTTTTTCCTTTTATAGTTGAATTTTTATTCCTGATATTAAAATGCCTTACTGTCTTCCTTCCTACAAATTCCTTGCATGCATTGTTTGTCAATGCCTTCACTTAGCACTAGACATTGCAGTTCCTCAGTCATGTATTTAAGAGAAACTATTAAACTGGACATTTTATTAAGCAATTCAAAGTAAGTTCATTTGTTATTAATTACTTCGATTGTGCCTTGAAAAAAACGTGTGCTGCTTCTGCATAAAGGTTGAATCTAAGCCCTCTGTAACTCTGAAGCATTTCACACTATTTCTGTTTTTCTTTGACACTTGGGCTCCTTTTTGATGCTCTGACTTTGCACTCAGGCTTTTCAAAATGCACAAAGATTATTTTTTGGACTCCTTTAAATTTTCAGAACGCTGTATTTGATTTTAATTGATCTACAATTTAAATTTAAAACCTTTGACTGGACTCGAGGCATTTCAAGCTTGGCTCTAAAATCCATAGACACGTTGAAAATATTGGCAGTTCCCCACTAGTGAGTGGCTCTCAGCAGTCAGTGCTCTGCTTCTGGCAGGAAGGGCCAGACAAACAGGGATACAGATGCTCTCTCCAGAGTCTCTGCCCTCTTTCCCTCAAGAGGTATGTTTATATCTAACATCAAAAGGTGCAAAAGAGGTGGACTTGTTATAAGTTAGTATAAGAATTTAGACAACTCAATTCCAATTAAACATTGATAAATTTATTAAGCAAGCGATAATAAAGCAAAACAGCGCTGGGTGGCCTGGAGGGCAGTGCCCTGCCGAGGCACACACCGAAATGAAGTCAGTGTCTCTTTTTATACACGTTCGTGGTTGTTAAGTACATGTTAAGTGGTGTCTGGCATTGGCTTTTTGGATGTAAATTTGTTTGTGGCTTGAGTTCGGTGGCTGGGTAAGTGGTCGTCTGGTATTTGTCAGAGATGAAAAGGTGCAGTTCTTATCAGTTGTTTATTGACGCTTGATTAGCAAGCTGTCTGTGAAACTCCTCTTGTTTAATTACAACAAAAAGTTTCTGACTCCCTCATACACATAAGATTTTATGAACAAAGTTAACCCTTCTATTACAGACTAATGGCAGTGGTAACTTAGCACACTTTTTCATATATCATATTTGCTCACTTTTAGTTTCAGTTAAGGATATATATGAAGAAACCCTCTTATGGCTAATCTAGGTTCTGCAGTGCTTCAGATCTTGGTACAAATATATTTTAAATTACAAAACATAATGGTGTTTACCATTAGTAAAATTCCAAAGCCCATAAACATAGGTGCCACTGGTTGTATGTGGAAAGATTTGTCAAGTTGATTCCTCTCAGCACCACCAATGTTATTGTTTTAATGGGATATTTTCCAAATATATTCCCATTTTAAAGCTTAACTGTTGTCTTTCAGTTCTTTATCACTGAATAGGAAGTCATTTTGTATCAGGAGATTTAGGTTATGGTCTGTAGTAATGGAACTGTCTTTTTTTTCAATTTAGCAAAATACCATTAGGAATTAATTTATGACCCAGCTACGTTATTGAATCACAGAGGTATGTAGGAGCATTACACTCTGGGTATTCTTTCCAACAAAGTTCTAAAGATAATTTTTAAAGTACAGACACTTTCCTCTTTCATTGAACATATATATAAATATGATTTAGGGAACATGTTTTTACTGGAGATGCTGAGGTAGTAAAATGTACAATTACAGATAACACTCAACAATGTGACTCTGTGTGTATGGATGCAATTTTGCAATTCACAAGCAGGAAATGGAGCAAAGGATTATTACTTTAGAGTGGTGTAAGTTAAATCCTACCATCCCTCAGTGCAAATGTCAAATCCTGGGAGGTAATTCTGCTTGACTATAGATTAGAAATAAGTGAAAGGGGCCAAAAGAAGTATATAAGATACATCATGTGGAAGAGTAATGTAACATTTACTTAAGTTTTTGTGTGTTTTTTTTTTTGTTTGTTTGTTTGGTTTTTTTGTTTATTTGTTCTTCATTACTGTATAAATGGGAAATGGGAGCTCCTTCAGGAGCTCCAGGAGGTATCTTAGAGCTGGGGCAAAGGCAATGTCTCCCTCCTCTGCACTGTTGTGCTGCTTTTGGAGCAAGGAACCCTTTTGCCTTCATATTCTACTGAGAAGGAAATGTCTCCCTCCTCTGCACTGTTGTGCTGCTTTTGGAGCAAGGAACCCTTTTGCCTTCATATTCTACTGAGAAGGAAATATTCTCTGGAGTGCTTTGTCCATTCTAAAAGATAAATCCAGCCTTTGTAAGTCTCTGTTCCTTTCTTTATTTGCCCTGAGATTTGTCACTTCATGCATGCAAGGCATCTGTGAAGCGCTGCATAGTGGAAATAGTGGTGCTTTACCTAGAGGTGTGAACAGCTCCTTTGGTGCCAGGCAATAGCTTATGCTGTATTTAACTCAAGAGTAATTTATAATGGCAGGAATTCTGCCTAGTACCTACTGGCTCCTGATGCCCAAGAATCTAGGCTGATTTATGTTGAAAACCTGGCCCCATGCTGCTGTTTCAAATCCTTTCTGCTGTGGATTGTGATCTGGATGTTAATTTATCAATGTTGGGATTCACAGGTCGCCGTGTTCCAGCCAAGCTAAGAGAGTCTCAGAAAGAAGGGTACATTCATCTTGTGACTGCATGTAAATATTCTGCCTTCTTGTAGCTTTAGCTGGGTGACTGTATTATCTCATTAATCATTTTGTGAGGACTTCTGTATTGTTGTTGTCTCTTCTCAAGGATAGACAGATATTTACCACTTCTGTGATCAATAAATGAGTTTTTGGAAACTAGTGCCTATAAACTGAAGTAGCAGCATTGCTGTCTGCTGCTTTTGTTGGCTGACTTGTACAGGATCTGCAGGTGGAAAGAAAAGACCAGGCTATAAGAGCTGACCCAAATGCAACTTGCTGCATTTGAGAAATCTAATTTCAAAAATAAATTGAGTTTGGACTTAATGTCTTCGTGGCTCTAAGCAGTGATTTTTCTATCCTTTCTTTTAACCTTTCTGTGTATTGATTCTTTGCAGGACCATATTTAACATCTGCTGTACAGGACACCCAGCTCTGTGAGCTGTGGAGTCCTTCTCCACATTTCTGCTCTGGCATTCCCGCCCCGGCATTCCTGCCCCAGCATTCCTGACCCCCGGGTGTGCTGGAGCAAGGCTGTGGGGTGGGAAGGGCTGATGCCCCGTGCAGCACCTTGCACATGGTGCTGCTGTGCCACTCCTGCCTCCTCTGACACTGGAGCTTACTGAGAGCTGGGGGAAGCAGAGGCAGGGTAGTCCCGTGGTATCTATATGGAAAGAAACAGCAAAATACTTCCCCGCTGACTACTGGGGAGCTTTACTAGAGCTGATAACTTAGGGCACTTTTGATTTTTTTTTCCATAAGTAGTTTGTTTCCTATTCTTTATTTTATTTTTTCTTCCTAAAGGAAGCCCTGTTTGCACCCTTATCTGGACTTTATGATTATCCCAGTGAAGCAGAGGTTTTTATATGGCAATTTGCTTTTTCCCACACAAGATCTTTTGCTTTAGATGCTTCACGGTTCATTTTAACCAGATGGGTAGATGTCTTTCACATCTCTTGTCTCTCCTTACGATTTCTAAAGAAAACACAAACTGTCAAAATGACCTTACAGTTCTCAGAATATGCTAATGAAATTTTTCTCATAAAAACAACAGAGAAAATAATAGTTCCAAAATAAATGCCAGCCAGAGATCATTAATATCCTCAAAAATGAGAAGAACACTTATACTGACAAAGGAAAAATGCTACAATCAGCTTTGAGGAAACTGATATATAATGAATACAGACAGAAACCTTGGGAAATGTCTGAGAAATAACTGACAACGTGTGGTAGTTCATGCTCTCTAATGTAGGTTTAAAGTGTTTCTGACTTAGATGGTTTTTCTACTGAAAACTTGGTGTTCTGGAACAACGGTTTTTGGTATTGGTAGTGGATGTTCAGTGTAGCCTTTCAAAATGGACAGACAATATGCACTTTATTTGTTGAGCTGAAGAGATATGATTTGTGCTTTTGTTTTATTTATTTATTATAAATATTAAGGAAAGTCTGTATTACATGTTGAATTTAACAATGACAAAGTTGTCTAGTCTGTATTCTTCATGCTGAGGGGATTTTGGTGGTTTGGAGAATTTTTTTTTTTCTTTTTGTGAGTTTTCTTATGGGTTTGGTTTTTGTTTTTCCTTCTTCCTTTCCCAGCAGTTTATATAAATCAGTTCAGAAGAGTAAAGTGCTGGAGAAGATGCTCCACTTGGCTATCCCAGCAAGAAGTTAATTGTGTCCACAGAAAACAAAACTCGATGGATAAATGCATTGTGTTTGTAGGGCACCTATTTATGGCTGCTAAATTATTCATGCTCTGAAAACAGATCGCTGGGCTATGACCAAAGCTGAATGAAAAGGAGAGTACTTCTCTCTTCAATCATTTCTGGCCACAGAGGTGACTCCATCTTACTCAGGTGCAAGTGGTGGGGCTTGTGTCACACCACGTGGGGATGGAGAGACTCTGCCTGTTCTTACTCAGCTCGACACTGCTGAGCAGTGGGAGCTTTGCTTACAATCCTCAGCTCCAAAGTGTGTGTGACAACTTAATTAAATTTGGAGAGTGGCAGCAAAGAATCCAGCCAGCTCCGTGCATGGAGCTTCCCTGCAGGGCAAGCTCTCACTTGGCCCCATCCATCAGCCAAGGGATTAGTCCTAATCATGCCCATCAGAGCTGGAATACCTCATTCTGCATATGCAAACTATTCATTTGAAGTAAATCATTACAAAATTTGAAATGCATTGTCATTAGGTAGCTGTCTGCCCTTTCCAGGTGGGAAGGAGCTACCCTGCCATGTGTTGGTGGCTTCCAAAGTTAGGAGAGGAATGAGGTGGCTTTAGGGACTGCTGTTCCTTTTCCATTATTTTGGAAGCTCATTGTAATTTAACTTTCCTAGGTCATTTTAGCTTGAAAAATATGTGTCTAGAACATGGGTCCTTGTAGCTCCATGCCTGCAAGGGAGGGGGAGGAGAGTGATTTGGTGGGTTTGCCACTCTTTGCCCAGTGTTTCTAAGGATAGGTTTCAGATACATCAAATGCCATTTTTTTCCTTATGTGCTTGTGATTTGACATTTAAAGGCCATATTGTGTGAATTAGTGAAATCACTGGGTACTAGAATGAGAAATGAGCTGAGAGAAAAATTGATCAGTAATTAGGAAGGTTAATCCACTCATGGCAGAGAGCCTGAGATTTATCCTGATGTACTGCCATTCAGTTAGTGTAGATATAAATAAGGCAAGTTGAAAAAAGAATCTCCTAGTTACAATGGCATGGGTTAGGATGACTGGGCTTCTCAACGGGAAGAGATATTTAAGCAGAATACAGGTTTTCTTCATTATATACATTCTCTGATTTTATGTCATTCTTATTTTTAAACTACTGAGTGTTTGGTGTTTGAGTTATATCTGCATCTTCCAAACCATAAACCCACCAAAAAAAAAAAAAATTAAAGAGCTAATGAGATGGAGAGAATATCAAAGACATCCACCTTCCCTTTGCCTCATCAAGGAACTATTTGCATTGCTGAGATTAGATTTCAAGCAGGAATGCAGGCATAAATTTTTTTTAACATTTATTTTCTACAGTTTGGTGTGCTAAATATAAATGCAGAGAGGCATTATGACAAGAATATTTCTCATAAGTATGTCAGAAGTGTATGGTTCTGTATTTGAAATTAAAGTAGCCTTTGGCAAACCGTCTGCACAGCTGTGATAAAGAAACACATTGAAATCTCAGCTGGGTTTACACACAGTGTGGTCAGCTCTACAAGAAGACTCCACTGTCTACAGACAGTGCCTTATGGTATTTTCTCTTTCTCTTATTGTTGGTTATTTACTGTAAAGTTTGAACCAAAATGGAACATTTAATTTGAACATAAAAGGTAGCAGAGAAAGCCACCACAGGCAGTTGATTTTATCCCATTCAGTGAGCGTGTCCTTAGCAGGATGAGTATGGCACAAACCAGACCACAAGCGCCACCTCTGCTGGGCCCCTGCCACGTCATCCCCACTGGGCTCCTGGTCACCCATCCTGGGAACAGTGCTCAGGGTTCCTGCCGGGCTTTAGACCTGCTACCAGAGATGTTTGTCACCCGACACTCTGAAAACTAAGCTGAGACATTAATGGTTTTGCTTATTCTCTGCCAGTCTCTTTGTTTTCTGACCAGGAAACAGGAGGTTTCTTTAGGTCCTCTGTTTCTTCTTAGACCAGAAATAACTTTTATATTCAGGGCCAGGAACTGTTGTGAGATTTCCATCCCAGTTTTTCCTTTCTTTGTTCCATGTTTTATCTGTAGCTAAATTTGAGCAAACTTAAACTTTAGTTGGTAACTGAGCAGTAAATATAAGTTGGAAAATGATGATAAGCTTAAGTTGGAAAATTATTGTAAACTTCACTACTTATTTGAGCAAGATGATAGTTTGGCATTGCCAAACCTCGTAGATGGAGAGAAGAAAGAAATAGGAGGGAGAGAAGAAGGCATAGAAAAAAACCAAAGGGTCTTGAACTCAAACAGAAGTTCCTGGCCTGAAAATTTCTAAGGGTATTACTGCCTCATATATGTTTTATGAAGTAAGTATAATTTCTCTGTTCAGATTCTTTAAAGATATTTACATCTTTCCTTTCTGTTAAGATCTTACTATATTATGTTGCTTTGGACAGCTAGATATTAGCCATGAGGTGGTATATCTCATTTGGTAAATATGATCCTTTTACAACTCCTAAAGGATGTAATAGCATGAAATATCCCACTTGGGATATTCATTTTACTTGTGCATCAACAAGACTGGGACACAGGGTCAGATCTGGCATAACACAGAACTTTTTATAGTCCAGGTTACATGGAAAAGTAGTGAAAATTGGGGCTGTGTTCTAAGTGCTCATTCCCAGAGGTACAGCCTTGGTGGAGGATTAGCAGGGGGTGCCCTGTAGCCTCATGGGTACTGAAGTGTTGGCACCTTGGCAGAGCTCTTTGGGGTGAGGCATTTTGCAGACCCACAAGGAAGGAAAGGGAGGATGCCCAGGATGACTGCCTACTCACCACCCCTCATGGTGGGTTTTACTGCAGGGTGGGCTGGGACGCAGAAAAGGCCTTCGGCTCTGTGTAAGCTCTGCTCAGCAATAATGAAAACATCTCTATGTTATCAACACTGTTTCCAGCACATATCCAAACCACAGCCCAGACCAGCTATTGTGAAGGAAATAACTCTACCCCAGCCAAAAGCAGCACGGGTGTGTATGTGTCTAACACTTTCTCTGTGACGATCTCAGCCAGGAAGAGAGCTAGAAGAAGTATCAAGGAAATCTGCAGAGACACAATGATGAGCAGGTCAGCAATACAGGGGAATACAGGAGCTGGAAGATAATACCTGTACCTGGAAAGAAACCACAGCAGAAACAGTAGATATTCCCAAGGCTGGCAGATCAGCGTCCACAGGGAAAAGTATTTTTGCCATACTGTGGAGGGATGGAGGGCTCACCAGGGACCAGCCTGAGAAAACAGCAGCATAACGTGGCAGTCACACCTGTAGCCAATACCAGGAATGTGAGATTCCAGGAATGTGAGTAACCATGATCCCAGTTCCCATGAACTCTAGTACAAAAACTCTCTGACACAGTCTGGATTACTCCTTTCAGCCACTTCTCCAGCCTCCTGAACCAGTCTCAAATAGAATAACTACTTGTGGAAGGATGCACGGATGGAGACAAAGCAAAGCACGGACCTTCAGGTGGACTGGACTGCATGAAAAATACATGGAGCATCAAATAAGAGGCTTCCACTTCTCCACAGGCTTCAGGGAGCAGGAGGATGTGCCAGAAAAAGACAGTGCTGGCAAACCATAGTGAGGGGAACTCAAGTCCTCTGAGCAAAAACATAAAAGGAAAACAAGAGCATAATCCTCTGTGTGTCATTTTAGTGACTGTACACATTTAAGGTGAGTCTGGAACGCCTTCTTTCCTCTTTGCCCTTAAATTTTAATGAGATGGCATTGTTCTCGATTAAATTTGGTATTTTTGCTCTGCACAATCTGCAGTGGTGTCACCTTGATGGAAGAAATAGATCAAAACTGGTGTAAGAAGAGACAAGCCTGCAATTTTGCATCACTTAGGAATCCTCAAAGGAGGCAGAGAAAAAGCAGGGCAGCAGGAATGAGAACTCTTCAGACAAGAAGTTTACACCAAAGTGAAGAAATCCAAATGAATGATTCCATTCAATTACCTCAGAGATACCAAAACAAGACAGAAAATACAAGAGTATACAATTGTCCTAGCAGCAAAACTTGACCATTTGTGGAAATCTTAGACCTTGGGAAGCTGGTATCATCAGTGTCTCTTTATAGACATGAAATCTGCAGTAGAAGCGATGGAGTGAGGGGTTCAAGCCCTCAAGTTCAAAATGTTTTCCAGAGACTTTGCATAGACTGTTCTGACAGCTGAAAACTAAGATTTGTAGTAGAAAAAAGTGTGATCATTTTGTCTGGTGGATGTGTATTGGCAGCATTAGAAGGTGGAAACTGAAAACAGCTTGGCTACAGGATCAGAGTTAACAGGCCAGGCAGGCACTCAGCTGCAGGGAGCAATCAAAGTGGAAAGGTTTTCAAGGTTAAAAATAAATAAATACATAAATCAGTCCTTGAGTGTAATTGCAAGCTAAATACCACTCAGTGCTTATAAGTCACAATCAGTGCTTCTAAATGCCACCTTAAGACTGAGTCAAGAGCAGGAAGATGAAGAAAGGTCTCAAAAATTCCCTCAATAACTAGTTCAAAAGACTTCTCTTTACAGGGCGTGCATTCATCTTGCGCAGTAGGTAAGCTGATTTTATTTGCGTTAAAGTCTGGTGTAAATACAGCATAAGGCAAATGTGGATTCTAAGTGAAGCAGAGAAAAGGGAGAGAAGCTCATGGCACTTGAAATGCCAGAGGAATATTACAGGAGACTAATTCTGTTTTTAAAGCTTAAGTAGAAGAAAAAATGTATATTGATCTTGAGTCATTCTTCACCCTCACCCACTGCTGGTGCAGGAACTGGTTCAGCTCAGATGGGTCTTGTGCAGGTGTGCAGGAATAGCTTTGATTACCATCCGTGTCCATGACCTGAGGGTGGGGTGGGAATGTCTTTGAGTGTAGCCAGTCTGTACTAGTAGTTCCTCCAACACTCAATGCTCAGGGCAAAATGATGTGATGCCTAATCTCCTCCTACTAGGCATTGAAATGAGATAAAGGCAGAAGAAATTACAGCTTTTGAGGAAAACATCATATAGAAACTGGTGAAACATAGAGAATTTAGTTGGAATGAACATATAAATGTGTGTGCATAAAACTGTGCCTTGTTGCTTTGTAGCTGGACCACTGCCAGAAAGTTTCTCAACTTCTTTGGGGCAGAGGAAGTAAAAAGCATTTTAGAAATTATAAAACTCAGTGTTTTTAAGTAAAATATCTCACCAGGACCTGCTGCTCCTTGGTGAAATGAATGCTGTGTTTTGGAACACAAGGTTGTGGAACGCAGCAGGTTTCAAAGGAAATCCTTCAGCCTAGGAAAAGCAGCACTTCGGACCTTCTTGGCTTTGGGGATGTTGCTGCAAACTCCCTCTGAGAGCAGGGGGATGCCGTGTGGCATCCTCTGGGAAGTACCATTTCACCCCTCTGCCGACACTTGGGTTCACTTGCTAATAGCTGTCTTTCATTCTGCAAAGGTAATTAATAAGGAATTCTGCATATCTGGATGACAATGAACCTGGTGGCTGTATCAAAATGACAATAATGAGCATTTTTGCTGCAGCATATAGCAGAAAACTACAGAAAAAGCTGGAACTGCAATGAACTGTCCCTGATAGAATTGGTTTATAACAGTAGTTGGGTATAACTGGAAACTATATTTTTCTTTAACTGCTGCCTTTCAAAGAGCATTATATTTTTGCTTTATCAGAAATGTACTAGCATGCTATAAAGCTGAATGCAAGAATGACTGGAACGGTTATGACAAATGCAGTTTACTTGATAAGGACCTTGATGGTTAAGAGCTGCAAAAGGCATCATTGGCTTAGAAAATTGGCATTATGAGGTTGTTAATCCTTCACTTGTAGACAGTGCAGCCTAACAGAAAACACACTTGAGAAACCTGGCCTCCATTTTTGGCTCTGCCCATTGCTTGCTGGTTATGTGTCTCATTTCTGCTTCCTCATCTGAAACAAGCCCTGGCCTCAGCTTGCTGTAGTGGCTGGATGCTTATATTGCAAAGTATTTTGGGCACTATTAGTGATCAGATGGCCTTATGTTCCTGGGATGGCAGTCTAGTGAGTCGGAGGATGGAAAAGGAGCAGCCCCCTGATGTGTTTCAGTGTAGGAGGGTAGTGGCATTGCCAGCTCGTGATGCGGACACTGCCCTGCACTGACCGTTAGCAAATGTAGTGATGTGTCTCCTCATCTCCAGCTTCCAAGAGTGGCAGCAAAGTAAAGATAGCACAAGCCATGGGCTATTTAGAGAATAAGTGCACCAGTTAAAGGACTGTTGATAAGGTAGTTGGTATTTTCAGATATTTCAGCCAATTTTGGAGTGCTGCAGTTAAAGGTGAGATCAGACCAGACTTCAGAGGTTGTGTGTTGGTAGATCCTGCAAGTTCTGAGCTAGAAACTCCTGCGTCTTTCTCATTTGACATTTCTTTCAACTGCTTATAAATTCACTCTTTCATTTAATCTCAGCATGTGTGCAAGGCTGTCCCTGAAACAACTGTTATCCCATGATTTTAGCTTCAGCATTAGTTCCCTGCAGCACAGAATTCCTGATGGTTTGTCACCTGTTGCTAATAGCACTCCATGAGCAAAGAGGTGTTTCTAGGTCCACTTGACAAAAGTGAGGTGACAGGAACCCTCTGAGAAGTTTAAGTTAGAAAAGGCAGATGAAAATTAAAAGTAAAACTCTTGGTGCAACCTTTATCTACCAACCACATTGGTAGAATTGTATCAGAAATTACAGCAGTTCTGTTCTCTCCATTACATTTATGGCTCTGTCAGCATATAGCCTTTCTTTCCCATACCTTCTGGGCTTGCCTGAAAAGCTGAATGATGGAAAGTATGGTAGAGTAAAGCTCCTAAAAAAGAAAGTATTTGTTAAACCAGCATACATCACAGTAGTTTGAAAAGACATGTCTCTCTAGTGCTCAAAATGTATGGAAAATGCAGGGAATGAATTTTCTTTTAACCATGCAGCCTATATTTATAAGTAAGTACTTTGGAAGATCCTGGATGGCAACAAGGAAGAATAACAAGATTAAAAATAGAGGATGAATATATCAGCTCAGGGGTGTACTAATGGCTTTGGATGGAGGTGATAACTGTGGCGTGTGGGTTCGATGAAATGAAGCCACAACGCTTCTTGGGGAGTTAACTAAAAGAACTTTTTATTAAGGTAACAGCAGAGACTTGGGCTGATCAGCCAACATAGGGGAACATAAAAAACTGCCCAATCAACATGGCTCCTGCCTTTTATCAGGTAGGGTAGAGAGGGCTCTGGAAACAAGAGGTGGAGTTTAGGCAGAGCATTCAAATAAAAACTGTAGATGGACAATATTACTTTGTATGGGTAGTACAGCAATGCACCAAATGTTAACAAATAGGAAAACAGGGTTTATATACATAAGAAATTAAGGATTATATATGAAAAAATAATACATTAAAATCTATTAAATCCACAAAAGCCATCTCCAACAGATAACCATGCCCAATTTTGTAACTCAAACCACTGATAGCCAAGTGCAACACCTGTGTAACAGCTGGTATTTCTATTCTGTAGAAAAATGAGATATTTCAGCATTTTTTCTTCCTAAATCTTATCAAATAGTTAAGATATTTAAAAAACTGATTTGGGAAAAAAACCACAATGATTTCTTTGGCTTTGCTTATGGTTAAATTAGTGCTCCTTCAGCCAAGCTGTCAGCTCTGGTAGCAGCAGTGTGGGCACACTCATCACTGCTTGTCATGACACAGACTGATGGCAGGCAAGGGAAGAAGTACTGGGTGAAGATTTTGGTCAACTCTCAGGAGCCCATCCTGTGGGTGCGATAGGAGGATGTGGCTGTCCCAGTCTGCAGCTCGCGAGAAGCAGCATTTTACAGCTGAGCTGACTCCAAGCAGAATTTCTTCCTGACATCCCACCCACCAAAACCAATTTGATTTGATTCAAACAACTTGAAACATGATATTTTGGTCTTACTTTTCTGTAAAAATGCACATTAAAAAATTAATATTTTTCTGAAACTGTATTTTTTCATGTAGGAATGGATTTGGTAGTTGCAAAAAAATGAAATAACAGTGTCTTGGTAGAGACTTGCTATTTTCCTGCCTCTTGTGTGTTAGTTCTCCAAATGTTCTAGTCTTACCTCCAAATGTTTAAAGACAATTTAATTAGCAGCAAGGGCTTCTACTGTCTAGGAAAATCCCATGCAATTTTATAAGGGGGAAAAATGGAAAAGGATAAAGATCAGGACTATAATTTTTAATTTGGTGTCTCACTCTCCGGTGTCTCATTATCCTCCTTGTAAATGATTCATAGCCAATAATTGTCTGTGAAGAAAAAATGACTCTCCTATTCCCAAATCTTCCACACTTATCCTTGAGATACCTTTATTTTGGATTAAGACTTTCCTCTGCAAAGTCTGCACAAAGGTCTCTTTCCCCCTGGCTGTCAGCAGGCAGAAGAGGGGAAGCTGAGGATGTTACCTCTGCTCCTTTCCTCGGTCTGGTGTGTGTCAGGGCTTGCACTCAGCAAAGTCCTTGAGAAGCCCCAAAGATCAGCCTGGAAGTAGATGCAAAAGCACAGTGACCATCATGGGGAGTTGTCTCCTGTTTTAGAAACTGTGGAATTCAAACCACACTGTGATCTCCTAAACTCAGCCAGGGAAGAGAGGCTGTGCTTGACGCTTCTTTCACATGCAGGGACACTGAGGAAAATTTTCCACCGGGCACTTGACGTCTTGAAAAAGGCTTGCTTTGGAGAACAAAGGATCTTTTCTCTGCCTTTTCTGGTCCTCTCCTGGCCCATAGATGCTGAAAATAAATCTTGCTACTTAATCCTTAGATT
The DNA here is from genome assembly GCF_022539395.1 of Myiozetetes cayanensis. Classification (NCBI taxonomy): domain Eukaryota; kingdom Metazoa; phylum Chordata; class Aves; order Passeriformes; family Tyrannidae; genus Myiozetetes; species Myiozetetes cayanensis. Next base: position 31,686,069 of record NW_026086605.1, read on the forward strand.
CAGACACTGTGAGGCAAATTTGCCGTGCCCTGACTTAGTGACAGTTGATGAGTCTTTGTAGTGTGAGAACAGATGGGAACCCTTCCCTAAATCCAACCACAAGACTTTTAATGAAGAGTCTTACAGTCTGTGTCAGGGCTGTTTGTGTCCTGCTTGTTACAAATCACTGTAGGCAGGAGCTGCTGCCTGTTTTTCACCTGACACAGCTCTTTTGGCCAGTGATGCTTAAAGGAGGGTGATTGTGGGTACGTCTCCAGTTGCTTCAGCAAGACACTGCAGGGAATGGTGTGGCGTGAGGAGCCACCTGCTCTTCAAATAGCTTTGTAAAGTGTCAGCATGGCAGAAGGAGCTGCAGCCACTCTGCAGTGCTACTCTGCTCCCTTAAGGCTCAGTCAGTGCTTTTTGATGCTCTCACATGCTGCCACCCTCTGAGACAGCTTTGCTGCATGATAAATTGCACATCATAAATATTTCTCCATTTACCATCTTGCTGGAAACTGTTTATTTCAAGCTCTCTTTTCCACATGGATACAAGTGGATACCTCCCCACCCTAACACTCATGTCATCCAAGTTTTAGTCTCTCCTCACAAGAAAACGTATTCTTGATTGTTCGTGGACCCTAATTTTTACTTATATATATATATATACACACACATATATTACTTATATATATATATTACATATGTATTATATTTTCTGTATATTTCTGTATTATATTTTCTGTATATATTTCTGATCATGCTTCAGGCTTCATGGTCTAATGCAGTGACCAGGGGCACTGCCAAGCCCAGAGTGGTCCCAGTGGTCTGTGACCCTGGGAGAGAAGGGGGTGCTGAGCTGGCCCCTGTTCTTCTGCCTTTGGAATTCCACTGCTGCAGTGCAGCTTTGGGTGCCCTGCTCTCCCCATGTGTGGGTGCTGAAATGCACTGTTCAGGTGGACCTTCAGAGCTCTTATTTACAGACTCCTTTGTTCCTGTACAAATTCCAGGCTGCAGCTGAAGAGCAGAGTAGGAAAAGTGATAAATGTACTTTCTAGGGGTGGCAGGATCCAAGATGTGCATCCAAAGCTTTAAGACCTCCTGCAGGTCTCCTGGAGTAGGTAGGCAAATTACTGCCTCAGACAAATGTCTGGACTGCTCGATAACTCTTGGTTGAACAGGCAAGTCTCAATGGACTGGTACTGTCTCAGATGTATGGGGAGGGTTTTCCCTCCTAAAACATTGCCATTCTGTTCAACTGCTGAGTCTCCTCTTGTTCCTCAAAACCTTGTGTTACTCTTTCTTTCTTGGAAATTGCAATGAACTTATGTAAAGTATATTTCCTTATGGGTAGGAAACATACTCGAATTACCTGAATTTTTCCAATACCAGCTTGTTATTTCTCTCAGCTTTACTTGTGGCTTGTTATCACGTTGTCTTCATGTTTGCCTTCTCAGCCCTGGCAACAGGTCTGTGTATGTTGTTTTTGAATGCTACATTCTACAGCAAGGTAGATTATAGAGATGTAGAGAGATGATTGTGTGTGTGAATCAATAAAATCTCCACTGAAAGTTTCTTTCTGAAAGCAAAGAATCCCATTTAAAGTGAAATCTAAGTTTCCAAATGGATATGTGGCTGCTCAGTGTGTGAGCATTTTATGTAGTATATCCCATATAGAGTTAACTCACTCAGGACAATGAATGAAAAAAATTCAATTACAACTCCATTTCTTTCCAATAGGAATCATAAATGTATTTTAAGTTGGTCTGTGATGTTCATGCTTAGCTTACTAAATTGCTCCTCAATGGATTAATTTATTTTACTTGGAGAGCCTCAAAGAATTATATCAGTGGCCTTGGGGAAACACATTGCAGTAGAAGGGTTCACTTGGGAATTTTATGTGATAGAATAAGGTTGTAGAAGAGAAATTCATGTACTTGAGGTGCATCTCCCATAAGCGAGTGTCACCCATGAGTGCACACCTGACTCCATGGAACCAGGAAACTGCTGTGATAAGGTGCCTCTACAGCGTATTAGACATCAAAACAAATATCTTCAGGATGATCCACACATTGTCTTGGCTTTTTCTAATCCTCTAATTATAGTGAGTCTGTGCCTGGATCCCACACTCCCCCTGGACAGAACTGCCTGTTGTCTGAGCTCATCAGTACTCCTCACTTAGCTCTGTTATCATGCCACTCAACGTGTGCACTGAAGATGAGGTCCAGGAGCAGAATGACCTCAATTAAGAGATGAAAGGTGTAGTGGTGCAAGGGCCTTCCTGGCTTTGCAACTGAAATGATCTTAAAAGCAAAAATTTGCATACTATAATTACTGACCAAAACTGTAATTTCATAATTAGCGATGCAGCTCACTCTTCAAGATGATCGCTGCCAACTCCCTGTCTCTGAGCACTCATCCAGGTCTCCTCCTGTCCTCCTGCACCAGATTTGGTATTCCAGGAGCTTCTGCAGGACCTCTCTGAAGCTGCAGGACCCTCATCTCAAAAGCAGCTCAGAAGCAGTGGCGTGGCAGTAGCCTCGGGCCTTGCACTCACTGAATCACCTTGTTTCTGCTCAGTGTGTGGTTTTTAGTTTCAAATGTATTGGATGCATTGCAAAATTAATTCCTTTTTAATCAGAAATGCAAACTTTACTAGACAACAATAAAGAACTGTTTCAAATAGAGGTGTTAGAGATCATGAAAAATATTGGATCTCAGTATTTCATGCCAATATTTCTGTATTTCATCGTAATCAGATTGTGATTGTAGAGCTGTCATAATTGTCAAGTGTGGTGAATTTTAATTGTGCCTCACAAAATAGTATTTTGTTTTATTATAAGAGTTGGCCTGAAAATACGAGTTGTAATTTGTAGATTTTTGGAGATAGGTGAAGTTTTAACAGCAATATCCTAACAATGAGTGTTTTAAATGTATCATTGTAAGCGGACACAACCTAAAAAACACATGCATGAAAAGAATCACCTTTGATATTGTGAAGTCAAGCACATAAAAATCTTGAAAGTGCTGCAGCTAAACAATTTGTGTAAACTACATTTTCCCTTTTTTAGGCAGATGGAAAGGGGCAGGTAAATAGGCGGAAACTCCAGGATAGTGATTAAGGTTGTAGCAATTTCCACAGCTGCCAAACAATGTGTGTTTTGTGTGGCTTATAGAGCACTGACCAGTTAATGAAGGAAGGGGGGATGTATGTTAAATAAATAATTTAATTTTGAAATAGGGTGTTTGCTTTGTTCATTGCAGAATTGCCTTGTTCATTGCAGTGAGAAGGTGCAGGACAAGGTAGGTGAGAGCCCTCAGCCAGCTGGATGCTGCACAAGGAAAAGGCATCATTGCCTGGCCTTCTCCCCTGAGCTCCTCAACAACTGTGAGTTCAGTCACTTAACCCAGATTTTCTCATCAGCTTTTTGCTAAATCACTCTTACTTTCTGGACACTTGTAGTCGTGGCCCAAACTAGGGCCGATGCCCGCTCCAAGCAATTCTTCGTTCACTTCAAAATCGTCTTGTCGAGTTCTCTTCTCTCTTCCTTCGCAATTGTGTTGAGGTCACCATTTGTTGCGGGCTGAGGCGGGATCACGACACGGTTTCAGGATACCAGCTCACTTTATTACAACAGTGCAGCTACTTTATACCGTTCTAGGTGATACATGTACATGCACCATTGGTTTACCACTAACATAATAACTCATGATTGGACATACAGCCACACATGTCTGAACACAATAGGTCAGCATTCTTGACAGGAAACCCATTCTGTGTTACAGTCCTTTCTGTCCGTAGCTGATCCTCTGCCAGGTGTAGGCGTTCCATCTTCGTTATCTCAGCTTACAGAGAGCCCAGAACCAGCTGGGCTCCCCCACACGTCTGCTTTAAAAATATGATGTTTTTAATGATAGTTATTCTAAGGAGAGATGGGGGAATGATTGTAAGTGCCCCAGATTATTCTGGTGGGGATTGGAACCAGATGATCTTCGAGGTCCTCTTCCAGCCCAAACCATTCTCTGATTCTCTGACTCTTGAGATTACTGCCATGAAGGTACAATAAATTTAAGGCGCAATTGGAAAAGAAAGCTTGAGTGCAGTTGGCCTGGAATGTATTTGCCCAGTTTAGGAACAGCTGCAGTACTTCAGATAATGCTTTCTTTTCCTTCATTTCCTTATCAGCTTCTTAATTTCCATATGCTGAAAGCTGTGTCATCTCATCCTAGTGGAATGGATCATGCAATGATCTTTTACGCTTCCCTGCAAAGTCACCTAAGTCAAATTAAAGAGCCTTTATGTTAAACAGCCACAAATTAACCCAGATGACTTCGTACTGAAGCTGGTGAAGAGTGGTTGCATTAAGAAGTCCTTTCTGCAAAAATTATTTGGGATGATTGTCTTAAATTCTAACCTGAAAAGCACTCTGAAGAAGCTCAGACTTCTAGAACAGGATTTAAATTGAGCAGAATTGATAAGCAAAAGGGAACAGAAAACTATCTAGGTCTTCATTAGGTCCTCATTAGCTGAATCCAGGTTAATCCATGTAAAAGATGAAGTAGACTTCGAATCAGGATGGCACTGACAGGATCAGCTCTGTCAGTTAAATCTATATCATAAATCACCTTTGTTAGAGGACCAAACTGGTGTTGTGTGTGTAATCTTGATCCTGTTCTTTCCAAAAGGGGTTTGGGTTGCACCTTTTTGTTATTTTAAAACAGCTGATCTCCTACATCAAAAAGCTTCTACTATTTATGAAAGGACATTAACATTTCAGGCCTTCAGCCTTAAAGAAGTCTCCTCTTGCTGGTGTGGAGAGCACGTCCCTTACTCCCTTCCCTAATGAAGTCTGCCAATGAATCTGGTGCCGAGAATTGCCAGGGACGTGATTTTAGGCTTGGGTGTAGCCAAGGCTGGAATATTGTTAATGCTCTGTTGCATGTTTCACTCTGAGGTGAAAGTATATTCTTTTCCATTGAAAACATTGTGATGCCTTGACAGGTGCATTTAGAAATCTCCCTTGTTGCTCAAATTGGACAAACTAGTGGGGTTCACAAACATCTATAAAAGCAGTCAGGCAGCAGTCAACTCCCTTATTAGCAAATTTGGCAGGAGGATCAAAGCTGAAATCAGTATAGACATTCTCTGCTTCTGCAGAGCACTGGTACCTGGACTGGGATTGAACTGGTGTAGGAAGTTTGCAAAAGTGTTAGATCCTGTGAACACAAAGGGAGATTTTACTTCTGGTATTCTTTGTTTTGAACAGCCATTCCTTAGGCTGCACCATAGGAAAGAGCCTCTGTGCAAGAATCACTTGAATGCATTGGAAAGCAGATCAAAGCACATTCCTGTTGCAGAGAAAAATCAAGATACGATTCACAACCCCTTTTTGTTGGACAGCACTGTCCGCAATGCCTCAGTGCAATATTAGAGAGACACTTCTGTGTACAGTTCCTATACTGGGTTTTGGCAGTGGAGTTGTGGGTGTCTCAAGCTGCCGCTTCAATGACAAGTTTTTCATCATGTTCTGTAGCACAAAGCTCATTTCTTTTCCTGTTTTTTCCCTTTCCTGTCCCTTGCCCCCCATGTTAATTTTGGTTGTTGTTTTAAGATTTAAATCTCAGCTGCCCTGAGAGTGTTAATAAGGTTCAAAGACATATTCTGTTCATCTTTTAGCAAGTACATCTCCCCCTCCCCTGCCAACTCATCTAAATTTAAGCCAAGTTCAAGTACAAATAGGTATAATGCAGATTTCAGTCATTTTGCAGTGGATGCATAAAGGCATGGCACAGTGCTGGTAATTCCTGCAGAATGCTCAGGAACTGTCTCAGAGCATGGCAGCCCTACCAGGTCTCTTGGGGGCTGGTGGCTTGGTTCATATTTATTTGCTGTCACACAGGGAATTAGATATTCACTCAGAAAGTGGATTTGTTCCCTTGTTAAACACTAGTAATGTACTCAAGTATGAAAATCACTTAAGCCTGTAACATGACAATCTTTTTAGCCTTTCAGATGCTGTTGCATTTGAAAAATAGTTACTCTGACAAAACAATGGGAAGGTTTTTTTTTTTTTACCTTTTCAAATGATATGAAATGAAAGACTGAAAGAAAAGGAGGTACAGTTTCTTGCCTGTTACAATTTTCAGTCATTTATCTGTTTTTCTCATTACCAGAGTGTTGCATGTCAAGGAGGTGTCCATTTTATATTTTGAGTTGGGAAAGGTTTTATTGTGGAGAGGAGATTCCTGCTGTGGTTACTGCTATATGCACAAAGATATAAATTTATAGTTGCTCCTATTCCTGTGGCTACAATAAATCAAAGTGGAAGGGAGAACTCTCACTATGCCAGTCAAGCAATAGAAAGATGTGAGGAAGGAAAAGTAAAGTTTAAGCAAGTTGGAAAACCCAAGGAAAAAGAAGTTCCCTCTGCTTTTTGCAGAGGAGGAGCTTTCCTTGGATCTCTGTTTAACCATGGTGATCTTGTGCAATAGTGCTGTGCTTGTCCTGATCAAATGGGTTCACACACGTCCTCCTCTATCACTGTGCATTATTAGGGACTGTCTGATCAAAGCAACTCTCCTGAACATTACATTTCTTAGAAACTGATTTACATCTTGTTGGTTCAGTTAAGTTCAGCGTGCTGGAAAAACTAAAAACTTGTTTTTCATACACTGGGTTTTTAAAATGTATTTCCACCTCAGCTGTGAATGCTGTTTAGCTTATCTTAAGGACTGCATGACCTGGTGGTGTTTGTGTTGAAGTAAACCTACCAGAGTCAGAGTACCCTGGAATTGAGTCCTCCATGGCTTGTGTGGGTTGTAGGTGTCCTGGTGGGGGTTGCTGTGGGGTTGGAGTTGTAAGAACAGCCTGGGAGCCTGTGGCTCACCCCACTGTAGCATCCCCCATCAGAGATGCAATGGGGGCTCACTCTCTCCCATGTGATCTTTTTTCTTTAGTGTCACAACAGGTAAGCCAACCAACATCAAAGCCTCATTCCAGTTAAGCTCTGATGTATATTTCTCATTAACCACCTCTTAGGAATATTACACCTGCTACAAAGGCTCCTTTTATGTATGAAATAATTGGGTCAGGGTTTTTAATGGCATTTTTTTCTTCAAGATAGATAAATGAAACGAGATCTAGTTAATTGAACTTGGAGCTTTTCACAGCTGTTCTGTTCAAAGAAGTAACCCGAGCCAACACTGGGATAGCTCAGCAGCTCAGTGTACAGGGTGGGCTGTGGAGAAGTAAAGTACCAGTGTGGGTCAAGATCCTGCTCTTCCTTAAAGTGCAGACTGGGCTCTGCTTTCTTCTACTTCAACAATTGACCCAGCCCTCAGGCTACTTTTCTCTTTGTCTGCAGAAGGTATGTGTTCGAACAACTATGTGGGTATTTATACATTATGGAACAATTCCAGTGGGAAAGGTGGATGAATCAGAATATTTGAATTTTGTAAATAAATTACCTGACAGGTATTTGTGGTGTCTGTCAACCTGCCTGTTATAAATAGCCTCTATTATATATACCTTCTCCTTTGAAGGTGGAAGATGATGTGTCCTCCCCCTACCCCTCTGATCTGGACTCAGAGAGACTAGCCCTCCGCACTTCACAGCCCCTGTATCTGGGCAAAGGGCAGTTTGCTTATTTGCGGCTGGAGGAGAATTCTTCCAAACTTTTTGTCTTCGATGCAAAATTTTTGACATATTAAAAAAAATAATTCCAAAAGACTGTTTAATTGTGTCGTGCTAAGTGCCACGAGGAAGTGCAGCATACATGGAGTACTAGACATAGCTAATGGTCCTTATGCTCTGCTGTTCTGTGATGTCACCCAAATATCTCCCCTTTCAGAAGGGTGGTTCAGGGTGTATGTGCCACTCTAACTTCAGTTCCCACCTGGGTGGTACTGGGGAGGTTTCAGACTGGTGAAATATTTAGAATCATATCAGCTCCTAAGCTGGGCTGTTTTATTTTATCAATTGTTTTCTTGCTTTCCACCTGGCTCTGAAGTGACCAAGGCAGATGCTTGTGCTGACCCCAAAGACCAGGGTGTGAAGGGACAATGTGACAGGCCTGAGTAAAGGGCAGGGGGGTGGCAGGTGGCATTATGAATTTTTATGTTGGAATTGTGACAGCAGCTCTTTAGGGAGACCATGGAAGGCTTTGCTTCTGGTACCCAACAGTGAGCTCAACAGGCAGTGATTTCTGGGTTGAAGGGTTAATTCATCCTGTGCTTAGCTCCTAGGCTCTTCTGCCCTCTCCTGAGCCTGCTGCAGAGGATGGATTTCCAAACTTCATGTCTACTTTCCCTTTTCTTTTGTCTTGCTGCAAAGAAAAGCTCCTCAAGCTTGAGTTCTCCTCCTAAACCACTCCTAGGCAGCATGTTTTCTACCTTTATTAGTCTCATTTAAATAAAAAAGAGATTACTTGTGGCAGTGAGCACAGCTTATAGTAAACAGCTTTTGCTCTAATGCTTTGTTGAACAAGAAACAACGTAATTATTTGCTTGTAGAGAAACATGCATATGTGCTGTATTGAATCACTCCATGTGTTGGTGATGGGAGCAGGTTCATGCACTTGGATCATTCTCTGAATACTGATAAAAAAGAAAAGTATGTACTAGAAATGAAATTCCTATGAGGATTCTGGAAATTTGTTGTAAAAAGGGATGACTGAAAAAAAAATGGCAAAAGGCTTTTTAAGAATTACTGCTTTATCCTTTTTATAAAAGGATGTATTAAAGCATTCAAATTAAAAATCATTAAAAATTAATAAAGTAGAGAGGCAACAGGAATAATTTTAATTTCCTTTGTTATTGTATATAATGATAGCCTTAGGGTAGAATAGGAAAAACATGGAATGTGTGAATAGAAATGTATCTGTTAGAACTGCACTATTTTTGCTTCCCTTGACATGAATACATAGCTAACAAAAGTACAGTTACAGTACAAGTGTTCACTCCGTAAATAATTCAACTATTAGCTGTCATAATGTACAGACCAGGAAATGGCTGTTGGAGAGGTTCTCTTTCTGAGTTTTAGCTGCTTTAACACCATGTTCGTTGTCATCTTAAGCACCTGCGCCAGGCTCATCCCTGTAATGGAACCAGGAATGGATTTGACTCCCTGACCTGATGCCAATGTACCACAGCACTTTTGTACCTGCATAAAAAAGGTGAGGGTGAGCAGGGCGTGGTTTGGGGGCACGAGCAGGCTCTGCAGCACAGGCGCTCCAGTGTCAGGCCAGGGGCAGAGCACACTTTGTAATGTTTTTGTATTGCTACCTTTTACTGCCCACAGAAAAGCACAGTTAAGCCCTGTGGATGGAAGGAGAAGCAGAGCCAACTGACTGGTATGTTTGTCTAATGAAATCACTGTGCAGGAGGAGAGTGATGCCAAGGTGACAGCGGTAATGAATAGTTACTACGCTGAGCTCTCTCTTCACTGACAACCCTCTCTCTTTTGGTAGCCTGAAGTCCCCTTGGTTGTGGGCATATTTAGAGTGAAAATTCCTCTTTTCTTGATGTAGGTCTTGTACTCTGTTTGCTCTAAAGGTGCTTACTTGCAGTAGGCTAATTGCATGCTTCAAAGTCATTAGTGTGTCTGACACCGAGGAGCTGCAATGCTCTCGGGGCCATGCTCATGGCTGTTTGTCCATGTATTTCCTGGCCTGTGTCATAATATATCCAGGTTTATGATTGCTAATGAACACAGAAGGCCAATTTGCAAAGCAGAGCAGATGGACACATAATCAGTCTAATGACTTAATGTCACAAATGGGATGCCCTTGCAGTTACCTATAATTCATTTCTGCCAAGACTGTTTCCGAAACCTTAACACAGACTCTAAAGGCTGTTGCTTCTTCCCTCCTCACACTGAGTGCTGCGGCTGTACCACCCTCATCACATGGGTGCCTTTCAGAGTCCTGACCTGTGCCAACAGGAGGATGGGTTTTTTCTAAGAAACCTCCTGCTGCATTATGCCAACCTGCTGTTTTGTATTATCACTATGCCACACAGATGATAATTTTTTCCTTGGAAGTTTAAAATCTTTCCTGAACACCTTGCTGTCATGTCGTTGTCTTTGCGTGTGTCATGTGTTCTGGCATTTGTTTTTGAATTTAGCACCTTTACTCCTCCTTTTCCTCAAATGTCACATCTTGCTGTGTAGATTTATTCACAAAAATCATCCTTGTCTTATCCCTTTCCCGTTTAATATAGGAAAATATTTATACCTGTGACTGAGTCCTCATTAAATCAGTAGGACTTGGAGAGATGTTTAGTCTTTATGTTGTGCTGTAGCAATTGGAAAAGTTAGGAGCTCAGAAACCACTACGACCTTGCTCATCCTTTCTGAGCGACCAATTTTTTGATTTCTTCTTTTTTTTTTTTTTTTAATCCCTCAAAGTACCAAAGTACCTTATTATTAAAGTAGTTACTTCTATATAGCTTTTCAAAGAAGCATACTAAGATGTGCCTGTTGGTTTGCAGGGAGAAGGCAAATCTCAGTTCCTATGGTGCTTCCCAATGGATTGTGAGAATGCACAGAAGAGCCTCAGTCACTCTGGCATGAGGAGTGTTTGTTGATGTTTGTAAAAATGAATAGCTTTTCAGCTGGTAATCTCAGACCTGGGAGCTTCTGCCATTTCTGGGTGGCAAAAATGTTCCTGTTTTCCCAGTCGAAAAGAATCAATCATCAGAAGAAGTAATTGCTCATTAGTGCAGAAGGGAGTGGGGTAATCATGTGGCAACAATTACTTAATGAGATTTTGGTCTATTAATGTTGTCCTTAGTAGGTGCATTACTGAAAGAAAAGACATGAGGCACTTAAACTCCTTTCTAGGTCTCTATTTTATCTTTGCAGTTTTTCAGAAAGTTATAAATTAGGTTGTTAACTAACTGATTTATGGGATATGCTTATTGTGCCAGTAATTTTCTGCATCAGTTGTAAATTACCTTCTTTTATTTTGCCATCTGCATAATTATATTTTACCCTTTTGCCTGTGTGCATAATTTGTTGCCCTGACAACCTTTATCATTCCAATGTTTTGGTGGGTTTTGTCAATTTTTTCTCATGTGAATGGGATACTGAAAAAATGGATATATAACCCAGCAATATGAAATTTTAAGTGACAGCACTTTCTAAGGCTAAAATTAATTAACATGCCTCATTAAAATAAATGGAAAAATTGTTTTGTAACTGACAAAGCTACATGTAAAGTAGCTTTTTTATAAACTGGAGTTCATATAGAAAAATTTGCACTAGCAGATTTTTTTATTTTAATAGATTCACCCAGTTGGATTAGTTTGACTTATGGAAATGTGGGCAGCTGTAGTCATTGTAGCATTAGGTAGATGAGTGATAATATTGCTATTGATCATCTCTTTTTAAACCAATCTCTTTGTAAAAATATTCATGGGGATCTCTGGTACAGGTTGGCTTTTCAAAATAAGTTGCAAGACATTATTTCACGTTTGCTATAATTTCTGCACAACTCCTGTATAGTCTGTTGTAGCAGTGGAAGGATTGAAATTTGTCTCTTTGTATATCTCTAGATATTGCCCTCTCTCTCTCGAGATATATCTGTACACAGTGAGATAACAAACTAAAACAAAACCAAAACCAAAAGTGTCTCTGTTTCCCAGTATCAGAGGAGATTACATAGTTTTACTGGAATTAAAATTAAATTACTTGTTAGGGGCTTTATTTGCAATTTTACTGGATAAATGCCATCCCACATCAGGCATTGCCACATAAACTCCATTGACATGACGTAATGAAATAGGCAATGATAATGTCCTAGGGCAAAAAAGAGAAGATGCTCTCTAAAACCTGATGCATTATGTAGAATTATTCTTTTTAGCATCAAGTGTCACCACCAGGGAAAGCGAGATAGTATAAGAAAATAGATCTTAAAACCCGCTTATAAATTTTATTTCTTAAATATGCTACATTTAGAGGAATTATTTTAGACTAACTTATTGAAAATGTAATCTTGGCAGAGAGAGCAATTTTACTGTCTATCCCTTCTGGTGGTCTGTTGGCTGAGAGGGCCAAGACCACTTAGGTCTGTGTTAGTGGGTACAGAGGGGTGTTCCTGTCCCTGTACATGGGTATGAAGCAGCTGCCTGGGCCTGACTAAGTTTAGAAAGCCCTAAATATGATCTCTTAAGAAAAAAACAGTAACATGGCTTTTGAAGTACGGTAGTAGGCATATTTATATATATTTAACAGACATTTGAAGGCCTCTGTGACTCTGGCTGGATTTACTGCATGCTGTGTTTTCTTGCACCAGTCTGTGATGAGATTGTGTAAGACACATTTAACTCCAAAGTCGTAATTCATTCGTTGGGTAATAACTAATTTTCCAAATATCTTCTTATTGTCATGGTAAAGATTAAATTTATGGAATTTTTAAAATGGCAGTTTTATGACTAAACACACCACAATTTCTGCAGATAGATTCTTTTAAATGGAGCACATCAGTGGTTTTGTTCTGTTATATTCAGTGTTTTAATTGGTTTTGAGGGCAAACTTGCAATTAGACTAATTTCTAATATCTTCTGATTTCAGTTAGACATTTGCATTGTTTTGCATGTGTACAGCTCTCCTTTGTTAAGTAGTGTTTTATGGTTAAGAGCTCATCTCTGTGTTTTGGTGCTTGTTTGGGTTTGGTTTTGTTTGTGTAGGAACTGTAATAACAGGTCACCTTATGGCAGCTTGTTTCTGTTAGTCATCAACGTGTATCCCAAATGTCTAATCTGGATGGAATCCAGCTGGTCCATCCATGACCTTGGCTGGTTACCTGTAATTATCTTCACAGCAAGTTGTTCTTTATTCCTCTAAACCTTCCCTGGCCTTAGACTATTTAACATGTCAAAACACTAAAACATTTGTTGTTTCACACTCCGTTTTCTGTGATGTGTCTCATTTGACATCTTTAAATGTTGCAGATTTCCAGCCTAACTAAATTTCAGCAACTGTCAATAATGCATTATGGAATCAATGCATTCCTGATTTGAGTCGGCAGGAAGTCCTGGATTTGGAGATATGAAGGTTGAAGGTGTTTACTTAGCTGCAAGAAAAGGCAGGATGAATTTTACCAATGTTCCATAAAACATATATATCAGATTTTTTTTTTCTTTCAGACCAGAACTCCATGAACCTGGAGTTTACAATCTATTAATTGGATGTAAGAAAAAAAAAATAAAAAATTAGCTCTTCATATTGATTTAATAATGAAATATAAACCCATAGCTGAAAGAGACTGGGTACACTATCAGTCTTTTAGGTCTTGTTTACTAAAGCTTCAGAGATGGGATAAGAAATGATGTCCCAGTTTAAATGAGACAAGGGTCTTTTGCTGAGAATGAGTTAGGAGAAAAGACCCAAACTCCTCCCTCTAAGCAATTTAAATCCAAAATTAAGAGGCTCGGATTGAAGGAAAAACAAATTATGGAAAAGGAAAAAATAACAGCCCTTTATTAAAAGGTATGTGTGTATTAACAGAAACACAAAAAAAAAAAAAAACAAGTAAAACTCCCAAACAATTCTCCATACCCACAAATAGTCCCCTTCAAAAACAAATCGATAAACAGGTAAAGGGAAAAGTAAACTGTTCAATTTTTCCCCCTTTGGTGCAATTCCAACCAAAATAAGTCAATTGGGGGCGCCATTGAGTCACTGGAGGTACAGAACTTGTAGTGTCCTGTAGCAGTCACCAGGTGGCGATGTTGGATCACTGGAGATGCAGAACTTGTAATGTTCTGTACCCGCCACCAGGCTATGCCGGAGAAACCAATCCAACCAAAAAAAAGTGGACCTTCTTTCCCTTCCCACACACTGGGAAAGGGGAGAGGGAGAGAGGGGAGGAAAACAACACCACCAACAAAAAAAACCAATCCTTCACTCACTCCGTCTGGTCGAAACTGCTCTGCACAGTCCTCTCTCTTCCACTGATGTGCACAAAGACCCCCACCAGGTGGAAAAAAAAAAACAACAACGGGAACAGCAAAAGGGAAAAAAAAATTAAAAGAAAACCTCCAGGGAAACAGCTCCTCTCTGATGAAAACTCCAAGCACGATCCACAACTAGCAAAACAGGTCCTGGAGCCACACACACCAGCCTCCACACTGACCAAGCATTCCAGCTGCAGCCCACCAAACTCCTCCTCCCCCGTTGCCCAGGAGACGAGAGAAAAAAGTAAACAATAGCCTTTCGTCTCCCCCGTTTCCTAGGAGACTAAGTTCTGGGCGATTAGTAAAGGAGCCAGTCCTCTTGTTCACCTGATAGCTCCTTGATGGCTCTGCACACAGGGCCAGGGGGAAGGGAAGAATTCTTTGCCTGGTTTACAAGAGCTAGCTAAACCATGACAAATGAAGAAGTAAAGTTCACTTGCAAAAATAACTTCAGGGAGGTGGGACCTTAGAAATTGTGATGGTTTTGGTCTAAGCCTTCCTGGTGACCAGTTTGTAACCAAGGAAGTGGCCATGTACCCAGTATTCCATACGATTTTTACGTAAACCAGAGTATAAATAAGTTGGAGATTAGAGACCTCACTCTCTTCTCTTCCGGCGAGGTTCAGGAACAGTGGGTCCTTGCGTTAGTCTCGCTTATCTAAAGCTGAGGCCTGCAGCGTCCACTGACCTGCCACAAGGAAGTTCGGAGAGTGCTGACTATGTCTACCAATCCTACTTTTCTAAGGGACATGGCGAGATCTGTTTTGCTAGTTATTATTATAATTCTTGAGTATGATAGCGTATACCTGTTTGGGGTCCCTTTTTGTCCCCTTTTGTCCCTTTTTTTCCCCTTTCCCTGGCCCTTTGGGGGTGTGGATTCCCTTTTACTGTGTCTATAGCATCTTAACTGTATATAACTGTAATTTACGTAAATATATGTATTTTTATATAAGCAGCTTGACTTTGGGTTCTTTAATTTTTATAGTTTTTTTTTTTTTTCCTTTGCCCTAAGGGAAGAAGGGAGGGGGAAGGGGGCTGCTGCCATGACTTTCGGGCATTTGGCAAGGAGCCAAGTCCTAACTATCACAGATTATTTTGGTGGCCCGTACAGGGAGATTGTTTTGGTTATCCCGGTTTGTTTTGGAACAGTTACTGGGAAAACTGCCAAGAGAGGCTTGTTTATATAAACAAATCTATTGTTTAAGAACCGAGAGAAAGAAAATATATAACAATGGCTATTCTAACTCCTTGTTTCATTGTATTAGCTATATTTGTGCCTGTTTTGGGCTATCCTGTAGGGAAACGCCCAACTGTAGATGAATGGGAGGAGTATGTCCCTTTCTTTGACTGGGATGAATGAAAGGAGTATTTCACTTTCCTTGACTGGAATGAATGGGAAGAGTATTTTACTTTCCTCGATTTTGACATCAAAGGCCTGCTAAAGGAGATCCCCATCATTACAATTGGCTCCAATTTTTACTTAAATAGTTTAGTAACAATCCTAGTACTGGTGAAGGCGATGAAAGAGTTATTTAAAACTGGAAGAATAGTGTTGTGTTGCTTTCTGTGTTGTAGAAAAGGCCAGACCTCTAGAGGATTCGCTGGAACTTTGGGAAGGGTCTTGGAAAGGCCAGTTTCTGGATGGCAAGGAGCATGGGTAAATTTTGGCAAACTGGTAGGGCATGTGACACCTCCCATTGTTTGGGACTTCACGACAGAACAAGTGTCTAATCCTGATGAGAAGGCACATTGTTTAGTTGAAGGGTGTCTTTCATACGATGACCCAAATATACAGTTCCTTGCTTTATGCTGGGGTCTAGCGACAGCTTATAGAGCTCCCATAGATCACTATCAAAAGCCTAGGGCAGAGGCAAAAAGTCAAACTATGTCGCCTGAAACAAATGATGCCCCTATTGAGTCCACAGACGTCAGGATCCAGACTCAACCCAAAATCAGCACCGTCTCTGTTAAGCTGACTGAGTGTGGGACACAAACTCAACCTCAAGTTAGCACTTGCTGTGAGAGAAAAATACCCATTTAAAGAACACTTAATGAGTTCTCTGAAAAAGTGGACGAGTGCAGAAGAAGGCGTCCAATACTTAAGAGAATTAGCTATGCTGGAACTCATTTATTGCAACCCAGATTATTATGACTGTTTAAACCAGAAAAGATTTCATGTACAGAGCCAATATGGAGGCAAGTGATTAGAGGTGCCCCTGCATCATACCTCAACTGCTTAATAGCAGTATATAATCCAAAAACGGATGAACTGACTGTGGACACCATGTGTTCATGGATACGGACCATAGCAGAAAATTTGGAAAGGTCCTCCGATGCCTGACACCGACCTACCCATCCTAGGGAAGCATTAGAAAGGCCCTATGAATATTTCAGATATAAAGACGAATATAGGCATAAAGATGATAGAGTCTATATAGACTATAGAGACTATAAAGAAAGACAGACCAATAAAATGATTTCAACCACGATTTGTCAGCTGGTGATTTTGGAAGGTAGTTGCATCAATATTGCCAGGATGTGAGAATCGTTTGCTAGAGCTGAAGTTCTAGTTCTTGTGAAGTATCAAGAAAAAACCAGCAAGCACATTAAATGCCCTCAGGCATTTCTTTCACCTTCTGGAAAGTTACTATGAGTTTTCTTTTCTTGCATATATCTGGTAGGATTTAGAATACTTTCACTGATCTGTGGTCTGAACATTAGTCTGTAGTGTTTAAATATTTTGGGAGCCCCTGGTGGTCTAGTGGTTAAGGGCGTGGCGCTGTCACCGCCAAGACCCGGGTTCGATTCCTGGTCAGGGACACTCCCCGGGCAGATGGAGCTCGTTAGCCCTTAAAGGCAACCCACCTACGTCCTGAGGACCTCGCTGCCACCGTCCAAGCTCGCTTGGCCCCGGCAGATGAACCTTAGGATTAAAGGGTGGGCTCAGTTCTGCGCACACTGTGTCTCACCTAAAAAATCCAATGCGCAGGCTGGAAGGTGTAAAGACCTTCCCCGGATCTTCGCTCGTGAAGACTGGCCATTATTTATTATTATTATTATTATTATATTATTTATATTTAGTGTTTAAATATAATCCTGACATGGGTGACAAGATCCTTTGAGACACAGAGCTTAGCATTTCCATTTAATGCCACAGATTGTAGATTTTACCATCAGCAAATTACTTTGAAAGAATACATATTGCTTCACACACAAAATAATAACTAATGATGATAGATAGTAGATTAAAGAACCAGACCTGCAATTAAAAAAAGTACTAATGTGCACAAACTGGAGGTATTTCAGAAGCTGATAAAGTGGTGGTGCAAATGGGCACGTCTTGGACTAACGTGCTTGTTTGCTTGTACATAGCATGGAATGGACTCCTGCACCCTGTTCTCCAACATCAGAGTAAAACCTTTCTTTAAGTTTTTGTGATTCGGAGATGTAAATAAGTGAACTTGCAGGGTTGTGAATTACAATTACTTAGTTGAGTGTGCAAAAGTGTACAAACAAGGAGAAATAAGAGCTGCTAAAGACTTGGCATTTGGATAATGCCAGGCCAGTTGGCAGCTACCAAACCTAAATCATTAGAAACAAACAATCCCTTTCTTCCTAAACGAATCGGTTGTCTTTCAGTTAACCTTTATGGTTTGGTGACTACAGCATAGCACTTACTGCTTATGTTAAGCAAATTCTTTAATTGCATCTGGGTTCTGTGTGCAGTAAAGTAGTGTAAAAAGCTCAATTACAACACTGGGATGAGGTGCCTTTGTAGCTCCACCCTTGTGCCACTGAGTTTTAGTATGTTTTCTTGCCTGCATATTACACAGCTCCTAAGGAGTTACTCACCTCTGAATTGCTGGCAGCACTGCTCCCAGCTTTTAGGGTTGGCCAAAGGGAGCTTGGTGAGTGCATTTATATGAACTTTTCTAGGTCTGTCCTATTAGAGCTAAAATTGCCACCTGATTTATTGCAGCTGATGGCCTCCAAGCAAAGTGCATTAATGTTCTGAAAGACTGACATAAGTGGGCTGTACATCAGGCTTCATGTCATTACACAGCTGTGTTCTCTGGTTCCTGGAGGGAACACACTGGATTCTTGCAATGATACTGGAATTAAGCATTATAAGCCTGATGCAGGAATTTAATGGATAGTATTCTGTAATGTTATGTTCTGAGGGAAATTGCAGTAGAAAATGATAATCATTCCAAAGGGCCTTAGTTGTTATTAGTCTTATCATCCTTCTTCCTTCTGTACCTCCCAGAGTCAGTAACTGATGTGGAAACAGCGACCACAATAGTGGGGAAAAAAACAATAACTGCAACCATCTTGGTGAATTCAAGGCTGCTGTGGCTTTCTGAAAGGTAGGTAACTATTCCCTGTCAGCAACAATCAGTTAAATTATATTTGTGGGCAAAACCAACAGTGACAACAAAACTTTGAAGCCTCAAAGCCTGATGTAAAAGAATTTGAAAAATCCTTAGATCAAAAACAAAAAACAAAACATCCATGTGGTGTACAAAATGATCACAAGAGCTTCATGTAGCTATACAAGTAGAAGAGTTTTCTCATAAAACGGAGGCAATAGTAAAGAAGCCTCTTTATATAAAAATTTATTATTTCCTCAGAAGTCAAGGCAGACTGTGCTTTCTATAGGAATTTTATAGTTCTAAATACTAAATTTGAAGGGGAAAATTATTTAAGGTAGCACTTGAACTACAGTGAACTATTAGGGAAGATTTTTTTTTTTTTTGAGAAATAAGTCTAGAGTTGAGCTAAGTGATACTGCACTGGGTTAACAGTGACTCTTCTGCCCAGCTGGAGGTGGAAGCTGCTCTGACTCCTTCCCAGATTTATGTGTGGTAGCAAAGTCAATGTCCAGGAAATCTCAGCTGCCCCATGAATGCAGATGGGTGTAATACATAATTTCTCCTGAGCATTTATAAAATGCACAGCCCATATAAAACTATGTCTCCCTGAGCTGTTTACATATCCTGAGCATTCCCACTGTCGTGTGTGAGAGCTTTGCTGCAGTACCTACCTCAGCAGTGACACTGCTGCACTGGCACTTGGTAGATGGCTTCCCTGAGCAGGCAGAAGGGCTTTGGGGTTTTGTGGTAATTGTTTCTTGGAGAGAGGAGGAATATCATATTAAACCCAAGTAGTTGTCTTTTCTCTTCCATGCGGTGTCTCCTTCTGTCTTTCCCCCTGCAGTTTTATCCTGTGAAGTCTATTTAATAGCAGAAGCCAGAGAGAAATCTGCCTGATTTGCAAACAGGAGTGCAGGCAATGTATTTTTCTAATCTAAATTATTTTTTTATGTCCTTGCTAATTTGTATGCCTCAGAAAAGGTTAATCTTGTCAGTTAACTCGATGGTACAAATTCTAATCTTGCATTCTGAGCATGTGTATGACAAAGGCTGTAGTACAGAGAAAATTAGAAGTGTATTAGTTTTTCTTTATTCTTGATTATAGAGTTCAGTGCTTGCACTGCTCCCTTTGCTGAAAGGGCCCTGTAATCACCCTCTGCACTTTCTTTTTATGCTCTCCCAGTACTCAATTAAGAACGCATTAAAGTGTACACCTGCAGTGTCTTTACCCTGAATTGTAGTTTTTAACCCCCTACTTCTGCGTAATTATAATGCAGCCTGTGGATTGCCAGACTTCAGCCAAGTAAAAATGACAGTAAAACTTATTTATGACAATAAAACTTCTGTCTTGTTTAGAGCCAGTTCATAAACAAGAACGGAAAGGTTCTTTTGTGAGCACTGAGGACTAGAAGTTTTATATCCCTTGACTTTCTGAGTTGATAGGACGAGGCAGAGTGCTAACTGATGCTTGACTATAGTCTATGGTGAATAACTGTAGTGGAGTGATGCTCCCATTGAATTGGGCTGACAGAGCAGAGGCTTGGGGACCTGCTGTAATGTTTTTGTTGATGTAACTTGTGAGATGACATTGGTTACTGCCTTTTTTTGTGTCCCTTCTTGGCATATGAGCTTTATTAATTCTTGGAGGAATTTGATTCAGGTTCATCTGTTGCAAGTAGCAGGAGTTTGGGGCTTCCACACAGTGTTTGGCAGAGGTTCCCTAAGCACTGCATGTATGCTCTTAGTGCTCAGCTGTGTTCAAAGAGCAGTGTAAATACATAGGATTCACTGGGAAAACATCAGTACTTCATGTCCCTGGCTTTTTTTTACAGCCATAGGATTCCATAATTTCCTAATAAACACTAAGGATTTGCTAGTACAGCAAGAATAGTGAACCTATAGATTTGAACAATACAACCCTCAGCACTGAGTGATGTTTGCAGATGAGCTCTGGGACTTGGGGCATTATTTTCTGACATACATTCTTACATTTATTTCCTTCCAAGACCAGCATTTAACACAACTGTAGAAGGTTTTATAATGCTTCTTTTTCAAATCTCTTTACTTACTGCAAGATTCCAATGTAAAGGAGCTGCAAGAACTATCTGCTTTGCCTAAATAATGGTTTGGCATGCTAGGAATGGTTTTTACCATGTGCAACTCTACAATGCACATTATGCACTTTTTCTGCCTACACTGAATAAATTTTATGTGGCACTACCAGGGAGTCATTTGAGTGCTTTCTCCTCTCAAGTTTTAAATGGCAGTAAAATGAGGGATGGAGGAGGGCAAAGAGGAGGTGATTGCAGGTTCTCATTATTTAGTGAGAGATAACAAAGACAGCTCAGAAGCAAAGGACAGCTGAAGGAGGAGTCCCAGGAGGGAAGACACAGGTGCTTCAGAAACGGGGAAGAGGAAGAAAAAGATGGTAGCGGCAGCACAGACCTAAACCATATTCAGCAACATGCTGGTTCCTAGGCAAAAGGACCGGGTTGGTGTCAGGGGTATTCAAAGGATATTCAAAATCTCTAAAGTTCTCAAGTGCTATTGTAAGCAGCCTGCAAGAGAATAAAGATTTTGAAAAGCAGCAAGAAAGGAAGGTGTAGGAAGATCTCGCTCTCCCCCCTAGGCTGGCTCTATGTGTAATTATTGATAGCTCCCAACAGGTGGCTCCCGAAATCCAAGAGGGGGCGGCAGTGCTGAGTGCACGAACCAGGTTACTGTCATGACCAGCGATTCTATCGCATCGCTGTGAGCCAGTGCTACAAAGTACAACAAAATGATAACCTTACACAGGCCCCAAGGGCGATAAACATCACCCCAGGGAACAGGGACTGCAAGCGAGGAACAACAGAACACAGCCCTGAGAGCAGCAACTCAGAGAGCAAATAAATCAACAGTGGGACCAGCAACTATTAAACCAATGCAGTGGATACTTAGACAAATCAGTTGTAACGTGCTCTGGTCAGATCTGTCCTTATAGCACACCTTTGAGCCCCACACTCGGTGCTAAAAAGGATTGTTGTGGTTTAACTCCGGCTGGCAACTAAGTACTGCACAGCTACTCACTGTGATAGTTTTGGTCTAAACCTTCCTGGTGACCAGTTTGTAACCAAGGAAGTGGCACTGTACCCAGTATTCCATATGATTTTTACGTGAACCAGAGTATAAATAAGTTAGAGATTAGAGACCTCGCTCTCTTTTTCAGCGAGGTTCAGGAACAGTGGGTCCTTGCGTTGGTCTCGCTTATCTAAGGCTGAGGCCTGTGGCGTCCACTGTCCTGCCACGTGGAAGTTCGGGGAGTGCTGGCCGTGTCTGCCAATCCTGCTTTTCTAAGAGATGTGGTGAGATCTGTTTTGCTAGTTATTAGCATAGTTCTTGAGTTTAATCGCGTATACCTGTTTGGTGTCCCTTTTTATCCCCTTTTGTCCCTTTTTCCCCTTCCCCTATCCCTTTGGGGGGATGTTTGGATTCCCTTTTATTGTGTACATAACATCTTAACTGTATATAACTGTAACATACATAAATATATATATTTTTATATAAGTAGCTTGACTTTAGGTTCTTTAATTTTTATAGTTTTTTTTCCTTTGCCCTAAGAGAAAAAGAGAGGGGGGAAGGGGGGGCTGCTGCCATGATTTTCAGACATTTAGCAAAGAACCAAGTCCGAACTACCACACTCACTCACACACCCTGCCCTGGGATGGGGAGTGGAATCAAGGAAGGGAAAAAACCCACTTGTGGATTGAGAAAAGAGCAGTAATTTAATTTAGTGATTGAAACAAAGTAAATACTAATGACGATGCTGATAATAATAATATATGATATTGCTAGTAATAATAATAATAGTAATAAAAATAATAAAACCCAAGGGTAAAAAATCCGCAACAAACAAGTGATACACAGTACAATTGCTCACTCCCTGCTGACTGATGCCCAACCAGTCCCTCAATAACAATCACCTCCTTCCAGGTAGCTCCTCCCTCAGTTTTTACACTGAGCACACACTGAGAAGAAAATTAATTCTATCCCATCTGAAACCTGGGCAATTCATGAGGCCTGCAAAACATCCCCCAAATGTCCAGTAACATCCACTAGTAGCGTTCCTTATAATAATAATGTCAGTGTTCAAAAGAGCACAGGAATGCCTTTCCTGGCCAGTTCTGGCAGGGACCTGTGCTGCCTCCAGTGGGAGCAGCCTGTGGGAAGTGTGCTGGAGCTGTGCCCTGTGCAGGGGTAGCTGCTGTCGCTGGCAGGCTGGGTGGCACACACAGGAGCAGCCTGTTGGGTGCACGTGCTGCCATGGCTGTGCCTGCTCACAGGGGAATGTTGCTGGCTGTTGGAGGGCAGTGGTGCCTGGTTCTGTGCTTGAGATGATTCCCCTGCAGAAGATATCTGTACTGCAGATACATGCAGTGTAGAATAATAATCACCTCTCCCACTACAAAACCCGATCCGGACTCTGTAACCTTCACTGGGCGTAGCAGATAACAAGTAGATCCCCTCTGACAACTGTTATTTTTACAAATCTATCAGATTTACCAAGAGCTCTGAAACATGGTTGTTGCATGAATTTTGTTGGGCGGAAAGGGTAAGACTTAATGTGTAATTTAAAAAGAAATGTAAGAAAGCAGCAGTTAAACACCAGCTTAATTTTGTGGCTAAATGAGCTTTCATCAAGGACATGAGCAAACACATACTTGTCAGGTTGATTGCAGTTCACAGCCAGAAAAAATTGTGAGCTTTCTGTGCTCCATCAGGAACACCTGTTAGCAGGAGGGATTCCTCTTCTGATGGAGCTGAGAACTCCTTCCCAAAAGGGAGATTTTTTTTTCAGATGCTAGTAAGTGTTTCCCCAGGCTGTTGCTGTAGCTTGCAAGCTCCAAAGCACCAAAGGGAATCCTAACAAGTCGGAGTAGACTGAGGTGCAGCACTGAGGAATGCAGGCAGACAGCAGGAGGCCACCTAGCCCTACATAGGAGGTGGGAGAAGGGAGACTGTGCTAAACCAAAATGGGAGCAGAAATCTGCTTCTCTGCAGTGGATATCCCAGGTAGTGATTTGGGGCCTTTATGGAGTGTAAAGGTAGATTTAGCTGTGTGTATTCTCTATAAATGTTTTCACATATGTGACACTATTAAACCCATCTCAGGTAGGCATTACTAGTAGAATGAATTTTGGAAGGGTCACAGGGCTGTAAAGGAGTTATGCCCATTCTCTTAAAGGAAGGGCTGTAAATCTTGTGGAATTTTCCAGCCACTTAAAATTTACTAACAGTTGGTACAACTGCTTGAATATTACTTTTCTGTTGTTAAGAATTGATGTGAAATGGTTCTCTCTTGTCTCTTTGGCTATTCATTCCACTGGCTCAGTCAAGTAATTGTTGAAATAAAGCTCTCCTGTGGTGGCACGGTTGTTTGCAGCACGAGCAGTGTGGAGCAGGATGTATGTGATTTACACAAATAATGATAGCAGAGAATCCATTACCTTCAAAAGACAAGAGACTTATACAGAAATTTGAAAGCACTCAAAGAGTGCCTAAACCAGTTTTCTTGGCCTACTCAAAATGTCAAAGCTTTTAAGAATATTATCTTTGAGTTCTTTTACTGCTAAACATGTATTCCCAGTTTCTTTGTCTCTGGGGGGAAGTTAGTATTAGCTCAGACTCTGATATGTAGAGTAAGAGAGAAAGAAGACGAAGAATTTCAAGTGGCATGACCAGAGCAGGTGATAATTATAACAATAGTTTATCAGACAGAACTTTATGGACACTTGCTTAGTCTCATAATGTTTTTTTCTTTGCTAATCTGTCCCACTAAAAAATTATACAAACTCCTGGAAGATTTTGTTGAGAATGTGTGCTACTTCTTTTTCTTTCACAGTCAATAGCAAAGAGACCATTCTCTCTGGGAAACCTAAGAGTTACTAAGTAGATTTTTATAGCAATATTAAATATATTTTTATGTGTAAGAACATTTCTGATGCCATAAACCTGGGTTCCTTTGGAACACTGAGTTGCACCAGAAGCTCTAAGCCAGATAAGTAAGACTGTGGCATCAGGGAGGGATTGTTATTGTACAACAAAAGTAACACTTGAGATAGACTTTTTCTTAATGGGGACTGAGTTATGACTTAATCAGATCTACATCTTTAAGCAAGTATTTTGGTCAAATGGAGCAGTATTTATGCTGTTGTAGAACAGCTGTGTTCATTGGTATGCCTTGACTGTAGGCTTCGGTAAATGTGATTTTTCTGTGCTGTTTTCTCCATTGTGGATACTGCTATTTGTCCTCCTACTAAAATTTCAAGTTGGCTTTGTATCACTCACTGTGACGTTCTGATATTTTCTCCTGAGCTGTGACTAGAAACGAGATAATTCAGGAAAAGCAAAAGCGAGGATATTTCTTGGTAAACAGGATGTGCTTGGAAATGCAAAATGAATCCTGCCCGCGATTTCTTTATGGTGCCCCTCTGTATGACAGTCCTGCACATTGTTCTGCACAACTGCTGCCCTGTTCACCAGTTCTGCTGCAGCACGTACAGCCTTCCCCTGGGATCTGTATCCAGTCAGAAGGGAGCTCTTACCCTATTCACATTACACCTGTACTCAGAAAGGAAACAGGCACCGTCCTCCATAAATTATCGCCGACTTTATTTGTCTTTGTTTGGTGACAGGGAAATTCAACAGGCACAGATGTTTACACTGGTGTCAGCTGAACCTCGTCAAAATTGGTTCATGGAGTAAATCTGTAACTGATGCAAATAAAGGAAACTGTTTTATGAAGGTTGAATGCATATTGAATTTATGCAGAGTATGCAGTAATGACATGTAATTCTTACAATATAAAAAAGGAACAGCAATGTTACTATTCCAAATTTCGTGTTGGAAGTACTTTGTCCTTGAAAAGCCTGCCAAGGGCTGCCTCCCACAGAGACTGAGTAATAACTGGCTTTAAAAAAAGGATTAGCACATGTGGTGTTTCATGGAATGGGTCTAATCCTGACTATGACTTTTAGGTTCCACCAAAGTGCAAATGCCAAATAAGATGGGAAGAGAATTGGAAATCTCCTGAGTAGCATCAAAATTGTTGTAGTAAGAGGAATATTATGAAAAGACAAATAAAGCTGGCAGATACTGAAATGTGCTTTTCATTATAAGTCAACATAAGTTTTTAATTGCACTCCTAAAAGGTGCAGCATAACAAATGAGTTGTGGAGGTCCCAGAAGCAGCTGTTGTGTGTGAAAAATGTGTGTTAGTTATGGTGTTGTTTTCAGGACTAACTTGTGTCTTTTACAACCCAACATAAAGCCTTCTGAGAGCCTCTGCCTGAGCTGCTGCCTGTGTTCAGTTCCTGGGTGTGGGGGCTCTGTATGAGATGTGCATTCTTAGCTCACCTTAAGAGGGACCCCACAGCTTGAGAGCCCCCCTTGGTTAGGTGGAGCTGGAGATGAACTCTGGCTATAGGAGAAGTGCCCCTGTAGTGGAGGCCCCTGAGGTCCAGCACCCAACACCCCCACAGACATGTGTGTGCTCCTGCTCTGTCTGTAAGGGAGCTGAGCCAACATCTTCCCTGTTCATCACCCCACTGGGATTTCAGGTTGTCCACGTGTCCAATCTGATGGGGCAAACACCCACCTGCTTCTATATTTCCCCTTTTGGAAGGCAGGATTTATGGTTATAAGTGTGCTGACACAGAATATGCAGGACCAGTGTGTACAGTCTTTGATCATTGAAGGAACTGATTTTGTTTCTCTCTTTTGACTGCATTTATGTTGAATGCATAGTATATCCCACACATAGCAATGTATTTTTTGAATTTCAAAATATGGCAGAAATATTATCTAAAAAAATGGGAAGGTAAAATTTAGCTGATTTGCATCTGTGCAATCTCCAGTAAGGCTGCATATGTACAGTCAAGACTCAAACTTATGCCCATATTTTACCATTTTAATCTTATATCTATATTGAAAATATTTTTCAGTAGTGTAAGAGATTTTTATTGCATTTCAACCCTAGAAATTACCATAACACTGCAAAAATGATTGATGCTTTTCAGTTCCAGCACTTGCTTATGAAAAGCTTTTGCAGCTTTTTTAAGTGAGAGTTCAGATGTTGCTTTGATTTGAATGTCTATTTTTGGGTTTGTGTAAACCCAAACTAATAGAGAACCTATTTCCTTAAATCAAAATGTTTTTTCCCCTTTCTCATCTGAGAACGTTCCTTCAAGGAAGCCTTTAGAAGACTTGCATCAAAATTCTTATCTTGACTGTAGGTAAAAATGTTATCTGAGGCTATTACAGTGGAATCAAATAAGGTTAAATTAAATGCTTAGTGATTATTTTCCCCTTCTTCTTGTGGGGGGAAATTATGTCTGATAATTTTCCATATGATTAATTGCTAAATCATTAGGAAACTATATCCATATGCTTATACATTCCCTAAGAAACTTGCCCTGCCTCAAGCAAGAAGGGACAGCTGAGCAGATATGATTGTGCACTGACAGTATGGCATCCTTAACCTCAGAGCACAAATCTGCCTCTGGAAAGAGAATATTTCCCCTTCTGTCCCCAGGCTTTGAGGTTCTTGTGTTTGTCCTTATTCAGTTGTTTCTCAACACTTACACAGCTCACCTTTATTCCAAATGCTGATTGCTCAGCTGTACCCCCTCACTGTGGAGTGAGGTGTAGCTGTGCTGGCCCTTGGGTGATCTGTGTTTAGCAGTGACACAGTGCTCCCCTTTTTGAATGTGGATTCCTGACCCATCTCTGCTGTCTGCCCACAGCTACTCAACCAAGTTACCAAATCAGCACCTGCCAAAGGCCAGGCACTAAGCAAAAGCCCAGTTGCTTGGCTAGGTGGGACATGGCTCACCCACATGGCACCTGATGAGCCGTGTGATGCCAACAGATGTTTGGGATGTAAGAAGAGTGTAAGCTGCCTGATTTCTTTGAACAAGCTAAGCAGCAGTCCCTATAAAGTTGTCCTGTCAGAAGCCCAATGACGGTTGCAGAGTTGCTCGTGAATAAATATTATCAGTCTCAGGATGTGTGTTTAGCACACTGTTCTCTGCACAAAGTGTAATGACTGAGGAGGGTGCTGAGCAAACGTGAGGCATCGCAGGGAAGACATGTGGCTCCATCCAGCTCCTTTGTGCAGGAGCTCAACACCAAGAGAGCTTGTAGGGCCAGGCTGGCTGATTTTAAAAAGAAGTAAAATGTGTTGTACAGTGGCACAGATGATAAAGCCCCAAGTACATCCTTCAGTTCATGCTGAAAATTATGAGGGCAAGTAATACATTTATCGAAAATTTTATTTGATTCTTGTTATCACAGGTGTGCCTTATGGTGTATTTCCATATGTGTGTGCTGTCAGACTGTGACCTAAATTCAGTAGTATGGTGCATTTCCATATGTGTGTGCTACCTGACTATGGCCTAAACTGACTCTTCCACCTTCCACATAATTAATGAAGTTGAAATGACTAAAGCACCAAGTCAAGTCATATTTCTGAAACGGTATGTGTTGTTATTAACATGTTATCACATTTGCATAATGAAATCAGATGGCTTCAGGATGTTTAAGCTTTCTTATTTTAGATGTACTTGTCATTGTGCCTTTCATTATTAACTAACAAAAGTTACACGAATAATGTGTATGAACTTTTGGAATGACTGATTTATAACTAAAAGCCAGAGCAAATTAAGTACTTTGTACTGATGTGATCTGGCACCAATGAAGGACAGTAATGGTTTTAAGACTGATTTATTTAACCTTAAGCTTATTTCTAGATCTTAAAGTAAGACTAAAAGTTTAAGCTGTAAGACAGACATAGGGTAGATGCAAAAAATGCATAGAGACAACTGAGTCATCTTGTAAACAACATAAAAAGCAGATAATTTTTGCTTAATTGTACCGTAACAGTTTAGTTGGTGGTAAGAATTGGACTTATTCTGAAAATTTGTACATTCAAAAAGTGACTTTTTAGATGGGAATCAATGAGCACTCAGCTGTTTAAGTGTAGTAATTGGAGAATCAGGTAGTTGACAATGTAAAGCTGTTTGCATTCAATCTCCAGGTGAGGTGCATGTGTGTTTTTGCACACGTAGCTCCTGTATTCCGCTTTATAGTGTCACCTTCTGAGTGTAATGTCTTTCAAAAATGTCTCCTAGTCCTAAATGTGCTGCAGCAGAACCATGCTGCCCCAGCAATAAGTTGCTGACAATTTAGAGGCAAAATTGTCCTGCCTTTTTCTGGAGTGTTTCCTAAAATGCAGTGAAAGAACACTTAAAAACCTACTGGCCCTAATGGAGCAGGAGAGAAACCTTTTATTACTCAGTCTTTTGTAGGCTCAGCTCCTCAGGCAGCACTGGCTCAGATGAACTGCAACATTTATTACCAAGCTTCTTACAATCCTGTGAAAACTACTATAAGTAAACCTGGAAAACTGGAAATGGTTTGAAGCAAATGGCATTGGTAAAAGAAGAACACCCACACCAAAACCTGTGCACAGAAATTCCTTGAAGAAGTCCAGTTGAAATTTTGCAGTGTGTGTATCTTGGAGTTCCAAGGGCCTGCCTTAACATGGGAACTAAACCCAGTAAGAGGCATAGAATCAAAAAGGAGTTGTGAGTGCTGAGGGGCAGGAGTGCCTGCAGGGCAGCCCACAGCTCCTTGGGGTCCAGGAGGAGTCTCAGACCCACCCTCTGAGGGAGATGAGCAGGGCTCAGAGCTCTCTAGCCACTCACTCGCCTGAAGGCTGAACTGGGCTATCATAATTAGCACCTGTTTACTATTTTTTCTCAGAATAAATTTACAGCTTGTAAGGAAATTATTGTGTTAGAGTTCAGCACCCGATTTGCCTTTAGCAGCCTAAGTCTACTTTCCTCTCCCAATGGAAGTCACATTTTTTACAATTAATCCCAAAGTTTGCAAGTTACAGTTGAAATAAATGGTTTGCTTGTCTCTAATATAATCCATGGGCTGAGGCAAAACAGCAATGCCAATTCAATTAGGAGAATTCTTTAAAATTAGCTTATACAGAAAAGATGTTACCAAGAAATTCAACATAAAGTGTCCAAATGTACCTTATTTTTGATGGACAAACATTAGCTTTCATAAGAATTATTCTGAACTCTGTTGAAGTATTGTGATTCAATTTTCAAGAGCAGATAAGTGTTAAAGTTAGAATGAAAGGTGTTTAAACAGGTATTACTGTTATAAAGATAAAGAAAATATCTGCAGTGTCTGACAGAAGTTTTATTCTACCCATAATTTCTATAAAATTTTGGAAAGTTGCACAAGTATTTTGACTCATTAAACAAAAATCCCAACTCCACAAACTCTTGGTGACTTTGAAGATGAAACAGTGATCCAAAACACCAGCTGTGGTATTAAAGAGGAAAACAAAACTGGGGCCAAATCCTGATCTCTAGGATATACTAAACCTAGAATGAAATTCCTTGGCAAAGT
Source organism: Myiozetetes cayanensis (assembly GCF_022539395.1). Classification (NCBI taxonomy): domain Eukaryota; kingdom Metazoa; phylum Chordata; class Aves; order Passeriformes; family Tyrannidae; genus Myiozetetes; species Myiozetetes cayanensis. The sequence goes on from NW_026086605.1 coordinate 31,715,846, forward strand.
AGTAATCCCAGCAGCTCTGCACTGGTTCCATCCATGAACACCATAGTCAGGGACTGTCTAACTGTGCTGATGTAAAGCTGATTTGGCACATGACACTTTGATCTGCTGTGTTCTAGGGTCAGTATGTCTCCAGCAGATGTGTAACAGAGCTTTCAGGAACATGGTGTAGTTCTTGGGGTGTCCTGTGCAGGGCCAAGTGTTGGACTCGATGATCCTGATGGGTTCTTTCCAACTCAGGATACTCTGTGATTCTAAGATAACAGACAGTGCATAGGGTTTGCTGCCAGGTGTGGTTTCCCTTGCTTTGTTAGGTGGTCTCACTTATCTGCCCCAGTGCTTAAAACAGTGTAGAACCACATATTCTTCTTGTCCTTCCAGTGAACGTTTGGGCTGCCCTTAGAGACGTTTTAGAATACAGCCCCTTCTAAAGGAGGGAAGCTTTCTGTGTGCATTGAGTGAGAGGGAGATGAGGTTCAGGAAGGAAGGACTTCTAACAGCCTTCTGAGAAGCTGAGAAGCTGCTGAGGCGAGCAGGGAGCTGACCCAGCCTAGCCTCAGAGGTGCTGAAGAGAAAAACTTCTAAGGAACATGGGGGAAAAAATGTGTCTTTTGCTGCCAGCCAGAAAGCCATAGGTGATTAAACCTCTGCCTGGAAGCATCCAGCTCCTTCTGCAAAAACTGAACACTCTGTTCCACTCAGGTCCCCATCACACTTGGTGGAAGGTGTAGCTCTCACTTCCCTGGTCCAGCTGTGGCATGGAGTGTCAACATGGGCTCTGAAAGGGTGCAGCCAAATTTTTTATCTATCAGCCAAGTTTTTTTGGACTAAAAACTCAATTTGGAGCCGAGAAATCTTTTTCAGTAGAAGGTGTTTTTTTTATTCAAATTGGTAACTTTACTGAAAGGTCAGGCCTCAGTAGAAAAGTGCTTAAATAAATTGGTGCATTTGCAAAGAAAAATCTTTCAAGAGAAGTTCTCATTGAGCTGTACTTCTGTTTCCCATATAGTGTAGGAGAATGTTTTCTTTAAAATAGGTATTTTTATATTCCAAGCTGGTGAAAATAATAGTCCTTTGAATGCTATACCTTAAGGTTTGTTTTGTTTTTACAGGTAACTATTTTAAAAGCTTGAAATCCACTGAATATGGAAGGAACAGCTGCTATAGCAAATGTACCCCTTGATGCAAGTGGCATAAAACATGAGGAGGTCTGGAAACTGAGAAGTGACTTGATTTTGAGATGTCACAGACCCAGTAGGAAAACCCCAAACAGGTCTCATTAACAACCTGTTCTGAAAAAAGCAGGCCATAAAGACAATCCTTTCAAAAAGTTTCAGGCATAGTTTTCCAATACATTAGGAAGTGACGTTGACTTCTGCATCCGCTGTTGGTGGAGGAGAGGAAATAAAACTATGGTTGGCAAAGGTCAGGGCTGGAAGTGGAAGTTAATCCTCTCAGTTGTGTTTCCCTACTCAGCTGTGAAAGCCAGGTGTCAATAGTGTGTAAAATGCACAGTGTTAGAGACGGTCCCTTTCTCCACATCTCTTACCAGAGTGAAGTCCATTAAGTGTTAACAACATAGAGAAACAGTTGGGACACAAACTGCCTGTCTGTATATTTATTTGTATGAACCAGAACATTAAATCTAATAGCATTTGCAATACAGTCTAACTGAAGTTTTGTTTGTTATCTGTTGGCCTCAGAAAATAATTCATGTCTGAACTTCAGTTGTGTTTTGTTTAGAGGAGAAACACAAACCCTTGTCCCTCTGGATTAGGTTATAAACTACAACAGCTCCTACACAGACTTGTCTTGGACTTCCGTGGGAGCCTCAGGTGGGGGAAAGGTCTGTTCTTGTGTCTTCTGGAAGCAGTTGCATAGAACCTGATATGGTTTTTCCATTGTTTTAAATGAGATATTCCATTATTGAGATGCACTTCTGGCAGTTATAGCATAGAGACATCTAAGCATAGATGCATCTACCTATAGAGTAATTTCTAGTGCATTTTATAAAATATACTGGAAGCAAAAGCAAGGAAAGGAAAGAAATGCAGGGCAATAACAGTATAAAGAGACCCAGGTTATCCCTTTAGTCTCCTTTTTTCCTTTGAAATAGTATCTCCTACAACCTGGATGAGGGTAAACAGCCTTTATGTGGATTACCACCACAGTTTTCAACTGTGATGACTCAGTATTTCAACCTAGGTGAGAACTGGGTTGTAGTAATCACTGGAGACTGATACGAGTTCTAATTAGTACTTACTAAAAAATTTTAAGTTAAATGGATGTTTTCCTTCAGTCCTGCTGACTGATTCACCCATATGAGGTATTTAAAAGGGCTCCTGAGAAGATTCCTTCCCCACTTTGGACTGCAAAATCTTGTGATGGTTGTGGAGCCTGGTGAAATGACAGACTGATGACAGTACTGTTTATTTAAATGAAATTTTTGAGACTCATCTAATTGCTGCAAGATAGAGATGAGCATTCTACCAAAATCCTTATTTTATTTTGTTTGAAGACATAAATGAAAGTATCTCTGCATTTGTTAGAAAACAAAGAACAAACCCCAAAGTCATGATTTCCTTATAGAATTAGAAGAAAACAGGAAAAAGCTTAATGAGAGTTGTGGAAGGATTGCTGTGGAAACAAGGAAAGGAAGAATGAAGACTCTCTTTGAGGAGATAGGAAATTTAAGTAAAAAATCAGACACATTTAATTATAGCCAAAAAAATCTTAGGGGAGGATTTTTATATTAATTTTCTGCAGAAAAAGTAAAGAACAAAAAAAGGTTATTTGCTGTATTAAATGCATGCACTGTCTATAAAGCTGTAAATGAGTTTATGCCAAGGAAGCAAAATTGGTGAAGAGAATAATTCTGCAATTGGGGAAAAAATGGTAAAATGAAGTTGAAGTTGCAATGATGTGCTGGATTGAAGAAAACACTGTTTTCTTGCTGCTAACAGCATGTGTTCCATGGAGAGATGTTGATTTGCATGGTCAGGTACACCAGTGAACGTGTGGTGAGGAGCACCTTGTGACAAAATGCCTTCTGGGCCAGTAAATCTGCACTCTGCAGTCTGTTGGATGGGATGTGGAGAAGCAGAAAATGGCACTGTGGCTCTCAGAGATGAGATTCTTGCCCAGCGAAGTTGTGCACTAGCAAAGCTGAAACCTGCATCAGGATTTTCATCAGGATATATCATGTGCTCATTTTTTTTATACCCTGGTTGATGTGCTGTAACAAGAACACCAGTAAGAATGGTAGCAGAAAAAAAATCAGGCTATTAATAAGAGAGCAGCTCAGGCAGTGCCATCTGAGAGCTGCAATCATGAGAGCTGCTGTACTAGGATTTATGGGCTGTTACGCACTCTGTTATTGTTTTGTGCCTTTTTTTTGCAAAGCACAGTGACCATAAATTTGCTCAAAGCATCCAGATCTTATTACTGTATCTTCTGTCAAGTTTTAATTTTGGATCTTGATCATGTTGTGTTTTCCAGCTTTTTCAAAGACTTGTTGAAGGACTTAGAGATGTAATAGAAATGTCCTGGGTGAAGATGAGTCCCAGTAAAGGGCATCATGGATGGCACAAAGGAAGGAGACCTCTTCTTTTACAAATGTAGACTATCTTGGGTTGGAAGGGATCCACAATGGTGTTCATGCATGCAATAATTGAGTGTTTGTTCATGATATAATTGACCATGTTAAGCTTCACAAGGTTGGTGATAGCCCAGCCCTAGTTTGTACTGCCTGTTGAATGATGAGTTGAAGTTTTGATGACAGTTTTCCTCCTGTCACCAGAGGTCTCAAACTCGATTTCTTCATGGTCATTGTGGCCAGGACAGACACTAATCAGGAGAACCTCTCTGTTAACAAGCAAAAAACCAGGGAAGGCATGTTCCCCAGTGGGCTCCCTCAGCACCTGCACCATGTATTTCTCATCCAGTTGCTTTAGGGATCTTCTGGACCCAATTGTACCAGCGGTGTGGTGTTCCCAGTTAACACTCCCAGCCAAGTAGCTTTTCTTAAATCCAATGGGCAAAACACAAGTGAAACTGGGAAGAATTTTGCTTTATTTCACAATATTTCACGTCCTATTTCACAATTAGGAAGAATTATGTTTAATGGCATTCAGAGTTCCAAAGTGGAGTTTTTCTAGGCAGGAAGACATTTAGGAAGACATTGTTTAATGTCTGCAGACAAAATCCTCCACCAGCAGTTCTTTGCACAAGGCTCCATTGCAGCACAGACATTTTGGTAATGAGATGAGACTTATTATGAGACTGAAATTAATTTCTTTGTTAAATTTATCTGTATAGAGCAGTTATAAAATTGCTTACAGCAATCAAGATCCTGGTAGCTTACCAGCTTTTTTTTTAACAGATAAGCAGTTTGGAAATAATTATTTTCCAATACTGTCATTGAAGTTGAGAGCATTTTTGTTCCTCCTACTCTTTCAGTTTTCTTTTTAATTAAGAGTGGGGAGGGGGCACATTTCTAGAAATGTGTAATGAACAGGCTGTGAATACTAAGTGTGAATATTGTTCTTCTTTCTCCTTTAAAGTGTTCCTGTGAGACATTGCAACACTTAAGCAGAACAACTTCTGTACTGTTCTGTTCTATTTTTAGTGATACTTAAGGTATATTGTAACCCATATATACAGTGCTCCTAAGTAAATCTATCCATGTGTTACATGCATCTTTTTATTTAGCTGGGAAAGAACATTTATGCTCTAAAATTATGTGAAAACTAAAATTATGGAAAACTAATCATTGGACATGTTAAAATGCATTTCACATCTCTAATCAAGGTGGTTGTACCTAAATGCAAATTAGAGAAGGGATTGCAAGGGGCACATTACATCCTCATGATGTTATCCTGTGGTTTTTAAACCAAGATCGTGGCCCAGTTGCTGTGTGGACCATTGAGTTACTTGGAGGTGCTGAAAGGAATGCTGGCCTGCCCCTGCCAGACTGGAAGGGGTAAAAGAAGGGTGTGGTGGTTTTAATCTAGGCCTTCCTTGGTTACCAGTTTGTAACCAAGGAAGAGGCAGTGTTCCCAGTATTCCATATGATTTTTACGTAAATCGGGGTATAAATAAGAAGGGAAGAGAGGCCTTCACTCTCTTCTCTTCCAGCGGGATACGGGAACAGTGAGTCCTTGCGTTGGTCTCGCTTATCTAAGGCTGAGGCCTGCAGTGACCGCTGGCCTGCCACGTGGAGGATAGCAGAGTGCTGGCCGTGTGTGCCAATCCTACTTTTTTCTAAGGGACGTGGTGAGATTAGTTTTACTAGTTATTTTACTAATTCTTGGGTTTGATTATGTATATCTGCTCGGTGTCCCTTGTTTGTTCCCTTTTGTTCCCCTTTCCCCTTTCCCTATCCCTTTTGGGGGGTGTTTGAATTCCTTTTTGCTGTGTACATAGCATCTTACTGTAATATACATCAAATATATATTTTTTTATATAACTAGCTGGATTTTCAGGTTCTTCAATTTATATAGTTTTTTTCCTTTGCTCTGGGGGAAGAAGGAAGGGGGAAGGGGAGGAGGCTGCTACTGGGGTTTGGGCATTTGGCAGGGAGCCAAGTCCGAACCATCACAAAGGGCTAACAAAAAGGACCAAGTAGGACATTGAAATCTGCAGGTTGTTACTTCTTGAGCTCAGTTACAACCTACTGTATTTTTTTTACTACTTTTTTTTCCCCTCTGTGTGAACAGAACTGTGGGTAAGTTAGAAAAATTAATTGGGCAGCCTGTCAGTTTCTAAACTTAATAACTGCTTAAAATATATCCCTGAATCAAGAATAAAAGGTTTTAATGAGAGCAACAGAATTACAGGCAATATGTAATAATGATTGATGAAACTGAGTGGGAAACTAAGCAAACAAAATAGCTTTACTATATTTGTTCTGTTTTCCTCTCATTTACTTAAGAATGCTCTGGATTATTTGTAATGCAGTAGCTTTCAGATGCATTGACTAAGTGTGGCAGTTAATAAGATATTAATAAAAAGAAAAATAATTTAGAAATATTATTGATGCAATTGTATAGAGGTACCTGTTCTTTGGATTTTGCTTTTCATTGACAGAGACAGCAAGGACAAGCCTCTCTACCCAACAGCCCTAGAATTGTTTTGGGCTGGCTTCAGATGGAATTTTCCACAAGAAAGTTTTCTGTGTGGATCTTTTGCCACAGAATTGAAATTCAGCCTTACTTTTCAAATTGTAGATCTGTGAAGATCTGTGTAGATCTGAGGAGCCAAAATATGAAATGGACCAGAAAAGAAGTCAAGGCAGGCTCCAAACAACATGATATGCGTTTGACCACATTAAATAGGTTGGTAAATTTCTTGCTATTTTCCATTCCCGTATTAAATCCAGGAGCACCCATGAGTCCCTAAGATGCATGAGTGGACATCTTCTTCTGTTTCAGTGTTCCCTGAGCTGAGGAATAAGACCTACACTATGTCCTTCTAAAACACCCTTAATTCACATTAAAAACTCCAGAGCACTGGATCAGAAACTCCAAAGTAATCCCTGGACTTTTTTCTGCATTGCAGTCTGCCTTTGGGATTTAACTGTCATTTCCCCCTTGCATATCTGCCATTCCAAAGCCGACACGTAACCCTTCTTTCCAGAGGAATTACCTGTACAAAAACGATCCTGTCAGTTCTGAACAGCTCTGTGGTTGGATGCCATACACACCTTTCCCACTGGCACACTCCACTCCCTCTGTTACAAGTCTCAGTGGGTATTTATTATGGTGGAAGAGCTGAAAAGAATTAACTATACTGACTCTTAAAGCATTTAGTTTATAGAGATGCATTTCTTTTGCAGGACATAAAGTTGTGGCTTCTTTAACATGGCAAAGGATAAGAGAGGAGGGAGGACATGCAGGCAGGAGATGGGAAGGGAACTATCCAAGGAGCAGCCACTTGCTTTGCCTTCTGCAGGGCTGCTCAGACACCAAGGGGGTTGTGTGACAGCAAGGGTGCAGTGCTGGCAACTTGCAGGACACCCTTCCTCTGTGAGGCAGATGGGAAAGCAAAGCATCACTGGGAACATGCTGAGCCTGAAGAGCAGGCAGAGGGTCACAAAGTGGCTTTGGGGGGAAGCTGGTGGATATTAGGGTGTTTTTGAGAGGTGGGTGCTGGTGGAGAGTGTGCTGTGCACTCAGGAGGGATTGGGGCTTCATGGAAAACACAGCATGGAAAAGGACAGCACAAGAAAAAAGAGCAGACACAGGTAAGCCTGAGCAGAGAACTGCAGTGATGATTGAGCAGTGTAGTGATGTGGTCAGTGAACTTGCCACACCACGTGCATAAATTAGGCTGTAGAACTGGGCTGGTGGAAAACAGATTTCCAGGCACGTGAGAGAGATTTTAAGATAAAAAGTAAAACAGAGTAAGACTGCATCTAAAAACTTCTTTTGTCTCCTGAGTAGTTTGTGAACTCCTGATGTGCAGTATGAGAGACACTGCATGTGGGTCACCCTGGGGGCTTGCAAGTGCCTCTGGTCCCTGTGTGTGTTCCCAGCTGCCTTGGCTTGGGAAGTGAGCAGGAGTGCTCAGACTACAACTATCCTGTTTCTGGCAGGCTGCTTCTCTTTGCTGATGGCTTCCTTAGCCAGAGCAATAAACACAAGCAGGAGTGCAGATGTAGGAAGTCAGACTTTGGCCTGACCATAAGACTTTCTCAGCTGTAAGAATAATTTCAGAAGAGCAGACTAAGGGAAATATTTTTTGCTTAATAGGTTACAGCATCTCATCAGTCACATACCACACAAAACACAATTTTATAAACTGTTGCACTTTGCCTGGATATAAATGGATTGTAACTGATATCCCATAAAAAAATTATAGTTTGCTCTAAGTTTTTTTAATGGAGTAAAAAATATTGCTGTAATGAAAAGGCTGACATTTTAAGGACTGCTAAAGCAACAGATTCATCAGGAGAATGTGCTAGCAGAACAGCTATGTATGTTCTTGGCTATGTATGGCAGACCTATCATCAGGAGATGGAAAATGTTTACAGGATAAGGATGATCAAAAACTGGGAGTAACCAAAAATCCAGGAAATGGAAATGGGGAATACAAGAATTTGTAAGAGATTGAGACTGAAGTGGGGAAAAAAAATGTTATCTAAAAAAAAATGATTGAAATCCAGTACTTTGGCAGAGTTTGATTCTTGGGTGCTCTTGGTCTGGGAATTAACATGTATGATAATTAGCATGTGCCAAGTGGTCTCACCATAGGGCTGCATGGTCAGAGCAAAGAGCTGAGCCTGAGCTGTTTTATCGCCTTTTGCTTTTTGCTTATTTCCTTGGCCATTTTCCATTCAAGTTAGATGGAATTTTTATAAACCTCAAAGTCATTTCATTTTCACAAATCCTCTGCCCTACAGGAGAGGTGTAACCATTTCCTCATGACAGAAGGAATCACAGGGGAAGTGAAACAATGCATGGCCTAATCAATATTGGTAAGTGAATGCCATTGACTAATTGATCTATGTCCTCCTTTTTCATTACAGCCTGTTACCATAATGAGTGGTCTGCACAGCATGAGCTGCTCTAGACAGAAGATAAGGGCCTCTGGTGAAAATGAGCCTTTTCAAATATAAAAATACTGAAAATACTGGAGCCAAGGGCTATTTGTTTTTTATTAGATGCAGCTGTCTTTCTAAATCAGCAAAAGTACTTAAATTAAGATGTGCAGTAAACACTGGAATTATTACTGACATTGTGTAACTGTACCATAGGTAGTTATCTCTGTCCCCCTTTGTTATTTTTGGGGACTTGTTTACTGAATTCAACAATAAAAACCCATTAATAATTAAGTGCTAATTTTCTTCAGAGAGAAAAAATAAGGTAAACACTATTTTCTTAGGTAATTCATGCTTATTAATTGAATGACTGTTGGGGTTAATGCTGTGACTAAGGAACAAGCTGCCAGGGATGAGAAGACGTCTTATCAACAATGGAAAGCAAGATGCCTCAAGGAATCTGGAGGAGAAGACCAAGGAAGAATAAATATCACCACTAAGGACTGTTTGCTGTGAATTTATGTTTGTGAGGTGAATCTACAAGTAGATTCATCCTCTATTCCATGTTCTTCTTTTACATGGACTTATCTGCCCTAGGGCAGCAACAATTATCTGATAGGTTGATACACCTTAAGGTATCAACCAATCTGTTTGCTTGGCGGGTTTTAACCTAAGCCATTCCCCAGTTACCACCCAGTTTCCACCTCCTCATGTTTATGTATTCCCCTATACCCAATACCTTGTTAAGGATTTGCATGCTTCTCCCTGAAACCTCCCCTTTTCCAGAACCCTCTCCTATAATCCATATAAAAACCCTCCATTTTGTTAAATAAAACAGTTCAGCTTAGGCTGACCTTGAGCACACACCTATCTTGTCTCCTCACCTCTCTTTCGAGCTGCGTGAGTGTAGCGAGAGTGTGCGCTTTCAGGTTAGCAGTGATTGCTTCTTTTAACACCTCACTGAAGAATCGCGAACCCCGGAGCTGGACTGCTCCCTTCCTTGACACTATCGGACTGTGTCAAATGACTTGCTTAAAATCAATGTTTATAAATAATGAATAGGACTCTCTTCCAGCCACCCCATAAATACTAAGTTGATCAAAAGAAACAGAGAACATACTAATGGAAATATGTCCTTAGGCAGTGGTAAGATTTTTGTGTGTATGTTCCAATTTATCTGAAATTGATTTCACACATTCACTGGTGAATGAAGCCTTGTATCAATCAACTGAACACACACACGAGCAGGTGTTCACATAAGTTCCCTCTTACTCAGGTGCTACTCAGGGCCCCCATTGCAAGGGTTTATCTGATACCCCTTTGCCAGGCAAATGTCCTGCCTGTCTTTGCAGGAATAGGACCCTACCATTTCCCAACTGGTAGTTCAGGCAGCTCCTTCTACATTGTGCATGTCCCAGCAGGTATTCTTGTTGAGCTGAATCTGCACATGTGCCCTGCGTAAGGGTGGCACCTTGTCTGACTGAGGCAGAGAAGGCACTACCCAGCTACTTCCGGCTGAGAGTGGCTGTGTTGGAAGCAACTTGTTTTATAAGAGAAGGAGGAAGGATGAAACTGTTACATGTTCATGGTATAGAGTTATGCAATTTTGCCCTTAGGTGATCCGAGTAACTTTATTACATTAGGCATAAGAGATGGTGCAAATCTGGTCAGGAAGTTTTTCTGTCTTCCCTTCTCTGTGTCCTCATTCCAACCCTCCAGAGAAATCAAGTAGCATTACCTAAGGAATAAACTGAATAGTAAATTGAATAAGTATGTTTTCCTCAGCCATATATGCACAAATCTTGCTAACATGTCTGATTCTGTTACTTGAATAAACATAAAACTAAATGCAGGGAAAATGATTCCTAACTGGCCCTGATCTGTGTAACACGTTGAACAGCCTGTGCTGTCAAAGAAGGGCAGTCACATGTGGCAGCCTTTGAAACCAAGTACCATTCATGTCCTGGAACCTGCAGCAGCTTTCCTCAGAGAAAGTGAAACAAATACTCTGTTTTCTGAGGTAATTTATTTTTACATTTGAAGGTGTATGGTGCTGCCAGTAAGCCTGCAGGGAAGCTGGCCAGGGGCTGCTGCTCAGGAGCTGGCTGAGCATCACTCGGTGGGTGGTGAGCAATTGCTTTTTTTCCCTGGTTCTCTCTCTCCTCATCCCACTGTTGGGGGCAGGGAGGGAGTGGCCCTGTGATGTTTAGCTGCCTGATGGGTTAAATCCCAACAAAGGTGAAAGGCTTTTGTTCTTTTTCTTTCAAGAAGGAATTAAAAGCTATAGAGAAAATGTGAATCCCTAGAGATGGGAACTGTGGTGCTCAGCATTTGGGGCCTGCTTTTAGCTGTGGAAGTAGATGGTTAGTTAGGAGGGAGTATCATCTCTGAAACAGTGAAGATGACTGAAGTGTGGGGTGATGTATCATGGATGAAAAAGGAGTTTCTCTGTTTTGGCTGCAGTGACCCTGAAGCTCTAAGAAGGGGGTGAAGTGTTAAAATGAGGACTGAAAGCAGTAATAATATTGAGACCTGCTAAACAATGCAGTATTCAAGGAAGGCAATAAATTGCATAAGGTAGTGAACAGATTTACAGACTTGAAAAATGATGAAAAAAGAAAAATGCATTTAGGTTAAAAGCAAGCAGTGAGTTCCTGGACAGCTATGAATTTACATCCTTCCCAAGGGGCAGGTTGGGAACACTGTGTGAGTACTTGCTATAAGACCAATCTCTGACTTGGAAGCCCTTTGGAAGTGACATTAGGCTTAATTATGTGAATGCTCTGGCTGTTTTATTAAAAAGTTTCAGCAGTTTGTGAAACACTCACTCCAGAAATCACTTCAGACATGAAGTGCTCCAAATTCTCATCAGTTTGTGAATTTTGAATGTGCCAGGCAGTGCTGAGCCTGTCCCTTGGGTGAGCACGTGGGCCTTGACCTGCAGGGTTCATGAACTGAAGAGAGGACTATTAAAAACATCTGTGGAGAAAATGCACCAAAAAACAGTGGGCTTGATAGCCTGTGTTTTCACAATATACTTGTAAAATGAAGCAGTGCTAATTATGGATTCCCTTCCTGCACTGATTTTTGCCTTATAGTTTTATATGGAAAGATGTCTTGGGAAAGTTGGTGTGTGAAGATGGGCAGCCCTGTACTGTTGTTAGATGCTCAGAAGATATTCTCAGTCTTCTAAGGAGCAATAGCATACGGTATAAAACAATGAAAGACCAGTTTCAGAAAGGCTTGGGAGTCACTGGGAGTAAATAAAGTGGCAGAGCAGAGCCACAGATAAATTGCAGACATGAGACAGTGAGAAACTCAAGCTACAGGAAGTTGATGTAAGGACCACAGGAGAGATATTAGAGTTGTGAAGAAGAGAGATGAATATCTCTGTTGGAGGCTGGGTTTGGTGAGTATTCCCTTTGGTGAGCCAGTGTTGGAACAGTGCCTGCTGGTGCAGGAGGTAAACCAGTGAGCGAGGCTTTGGGGTATGAGGATTCAGAGGTGGGAAGCCAAGATCACCTGGAAGTAGTATCCTAAGAATGTGATATGATCTCACTGGAGTAACCTTGCAGTGGCAAAGAAGTTTTTTTAAAACTAGCAGTATATAATACCTCATTTCCAGATGCTATACAAGTGTTTTCTCCTTGGGAAGTTTCCTACCATTTGATATCTGCTCATTTATTTCCTTACTTGGAATATTGTTCAGTGGTACTCCATCTCTTGCTTTTGTCTTTTCCAACTGTGGAATTACAGGTAGAATCTAAGATATGCCTAACTCTTTCCACAGGTAAAAGCAGATCCCATTTCTGTTCCAAAGTATCATATTACTGATTTGGATCATTTTTTGCTCTGATCTCTTTCTCATTTTTAACTGAAAGCTCTCAAGGACAAGTGTTTTTCTTAAGTACTAATTATTGTATGATTCTTAATCATTACTACTAATTACATCCTTTTCAAACATGGAATTTCTCAGCACCTCCATGCAGAGGTCAGAAGGAGGGTTACAGCAGGATCGCGCTCTGAAGTGGAGCACTTCTGTGATTTCCGTGTTCAAAGCATAAATTGAAGCTGAACCAAAAGTTAGGTCTTATTTTCTGTCATTACACTTCCTTTTGCTTCAGTGAGCAAAACTAAGCATGTGAGAGCTATGACCCCAAACCTTGAGGACTGTTAACACACATCTTGTCTTAGTGACTCAGCTTTTTTAGTTATTTATTTGCCTCTCCTGGACTGTTTTAATAAGTTGCTTTTCTTTCAAGGGGAAAAATACCAAACTGTTATCAAACTCAGAGGAAGGCCAAGTAAAATTATTTTAGAGAAACAGAGCAGGCATCCCTTTCTTGTAGACCACTGAAAGATCAATTCTGTTACTTGATGAAGGGTAATACCATCAGCTACCAGATATACCAGTGAGATAATGCTATGCTCTGAGACAACCACCTCCTCCCTAGAGAAGGAATGGGGGAAAAGGACATTTTCCCATCAACCTTCCTGTGGGTAAACCAGAAAATAAGCTGTCATGGAATTTGTCTCATATAGAAATAGGGGGTAGAGTAGGTGTATGTGTGACACATCCTGACGGGGCTTAGTGCAGAACAGTGCTTTTGTGTCTGGGGTAATGCGGCTCTGCAGCACTTTTTAGTGTAATTGGCAAATCACCGAGGGTGTAAATCTCTCTCCATTGAGGATGTGCTGGAAGAAAGCCATTTTTCTTCCATTTTTTCCAGGGAGAACAAGGCTCAAGCCTTTATCTCCTTATGCATGCTTTTTACTGTCACGATTTTTGTTTCCCTCTGGTCTCAGACAAACAAGGTTTTATGTGCCCATCATCATGGTGGGAAATGACTCCACCAATCTCTTCTTACCCTATTTTCCAAAGGCTCCTCTACAGTGTGTCCCAGCAGCTGACAGAGGTGGAGGAGTACAACTGTCACCCCAGCAGAAGTCACGGCTCTGATGTCGTGGCTAGTGAGGGAGATTTGTGGCCATTTCACTCTGCTGTACCCAGCAGCTGCTGCCTCTGTTCTGCCTGCAGTCAGCTCCACAGCACCCCGCTTATGGGAGGGATTGCAGAACTGAAGGAAAAAACATGTTTTCCTTCTCTCCCAAGGCAGACTGGGATAGAAGTTGACTAAAACTGAAAAATCCCAGACAGATTGCCCCAAATGTCTTCACTGCTCAGTTGTTCAAAATTCAGCTTATTTCACTGGCAGGACCAGAATCATTGTCCTCCCCCATCTCATCAGCAAAACCAGTTTGTCTGAATGTGAATTAAGGTGGGCAAAAAAAAGAGGCTTTTAAATCTTCATTTTACAGGAAAGTGGACAAAAAAGGCCACAAGCGTATTTTTTACCTTAACAAGTTACCTCTCAACTAAAATTATTTTATTTGTTAATATTGTTATTTTTTTTAAATCTGGGAATCTATTTTGTTTGAGTGGTTTGTAGCCCTGAGAGGGTTTTGAAATGCAGCTGCAGAAAACGCCAACCTCAGTCTAACAGTGTGTCAAAGAATTTAACTAGATATTAAGACAGATGATATAGCCATCATTATAGGCAATTCAGAAAACAGCAACCTGGTAAACTCCCCCTCAGTTGAAGATTAGTTATATGTTATAGTTCAGTGTTATAGATTAGTTATAGTTCTCACAAAAAAAGCCAAAAAACAGGGAGTGGAGAATGTTACATGTGTTGATGTGCCTGGGAGTTTCCTGTGGAGAGCTTTGATGAGAGAGTTGCTGTGGTTTGACTGAGAAAGCTCCCTGCTCTCAGCTAAGAGGGATGTACTTGGGAGCCCCATCTCTGCGTGGAAAAATACGGGTGCTCTGCCTCAGGGGCCAGGAAGATGCTTGAAGCTGATGGGAGACTATGCAGCTACCTGGATATCACTAAAATCCTTGACAGATAAGAATAATGCCAGCTAATTCATCTTGCCAGCTAAGAATATGCCTTTATATTGTTGACAAAGGACTGTCTTTTTCTTTAAAAATAAGTGATAAATTTTGAAAAAAAGAGTTAATTTATACAGATACCTATGAAAAAGGAAACACTTTATGATATCTAGTGTTTCACCATTTATAGGATTTTAATTTGGAATTTCAGATTAAGCTCATCATCTTTCTATTTTTACTTTTATATGATGCAAGTTGCCATCACATGTTTCAAATCAGACTGAATTAAATGACCAACTGTCCTCCTCTGCAGATAAGCTATCTTTTCTGACATGCAAGCTTGACAAATTATAAAATACAGAATTTTCTGAAGCAAAGGAGAAACCACTTATTTTACAGTGAATTTTGGTGATGTTCTGGATAAGTCCTGTGTGTTTTCCTTGGTAGGCATAAACTAGGAAATAACACCCAGGGATATAACAATCTGCCTGTGAAATACAGGGAGATATAACAGTGATTGTATTCTATTTCTTATATGCTGATTCAGTTTTGGATCAGTAAGTCAGGGGTGGTATCACTCCTATGTGCAGAGCCAGAGCACTGCTATGCAAACAGTGGGTGTGCTGTCACACAAAGTTTTGAAAATCCTGCAAAACTAGAATCACTGATTTCGGTGCATTTCCAGGAGACTTGGCTAAGCACAGGTGTTCAAAGCAGACTGTTGTTTGATCTGGGTTCTGTCAGGTCCTCCCACATCATTAGATGGGCTAATGCTGCATTTGTTGAAGGCAAAGGAAGGAAAAATTAGAGACAGCTTGAAATGACACTTCAGCCAACTTAAACATTTTTCTCAGAGTGTTCAGCCTGTGTTTTGCCATCCCATTTTACTTTACCTGGAGTGAACACAGTTGAAATGTCTTATAACTGCATCTCGCTTGTTTCTCAAAGCGGCAAGCCTCTGTGAAACCAAGAGAAATTAGGAACTAACATGATAGAGAGCTGTGACTAATATATACTATTAAAGTCTTAATTTCTTTGAAGCAAAAAGGTTTAGTGTGAACTGTAGAGTAAGTGTCAACATCTTAAAAGCCTGTAGTATGAAACAAAACTCAGTTCCATAGCATTTGATAGTGAAACCTTCTAAGAGATGTTGCCTTCTGAAGACTGATCCCAAGAATAAAATTAAAATCTCACCTAAAATAGCAGAAGTGTGCAGCAGGAAGGAATATTAATTCCAGATTGAAAATTATTAGAATCTTGCAAAAAATAGCAGCTATGATTTTAGGTGTAAGTCTATTAGCACACAATGCTAACTAATGTATAAAATCTGTGAGCAGCTTAATAAAACCACTGGCAGGGCTAAGTAAAGTGGTGGATGTACATCTGTGTGAAGTCTCCATGTTGTGCATGCTTAAAAGGTGACAATGAAAACTGAGCAATAGTTTTACCAGTTCCAGTTTGAGACATGGCAGGAACAATGCAGTGTTCAGAAACATTACCCAAACCTCTCCCTCTCTGGAGTTCTGTGGAATCCAAATCCTTTCATCCTCCTGCTCCTTCAGTACTGCTGCATTTCTTATTGTCCCATAATAAAATAAACATTCAAGGGATTACAAATGCCAACTTGCTGTTTATCAGCATGTTTTGCAATACTGATTTGACTGTGGAAAGGAGTAAGAGCTTAGTGTGAGCTCAGCAATGTGGTCAACCCCATATCTGACCTAAGAGGGGACCAGAGTCCTCCTGAGGTCCCTTTCCAGCAGTTCTAAGGACACTTGCATGGATGTTAATGTATGACAGCTATGCTGAAATATTCTGGAGGTGCTGAACAAGGAAAGCAGACTGATAATGGCCTCCTTGTCAGAGGTGCTGCAGCACCGTTTTTCTTTCTGGCTTTTGTTTTCTGCCTTTTGTTTTGAGACCTAAAAAACTTACTCATTTGAAACAAAGGTAACATAACAGATAATGCATTAAGATATGTTTCCTTTTGTAGCATCTCCAATTAGATGACATTAAAATCCAACAGGAAATAACCCTATCTGAAAATTTTAGTAAAACTTATTCCTAAATTTCAGTTAATACAGCGCTGCTGTGTCATACTTTTGATCTGGAAGAACATCATGGATTATTGGTATTCAAGCGAGTACACCAAGGGTGCCATCCTTACTTTAAATTAATATCTGATAAATTCCTAAGAAGTGTTTTTAAAATTGGACTTGCCTTGTGTATTAATTAGGATTTGCTCTCAACTGTTCTCATAACGCTTGTGATGAAACAAATTGTTCCTCCAGGCCAGATGGTGCCTTTTGTCAGGTTAACTAAAATACCGTGCCTGCTCTAAGGGAACACTTATGCAAATAATTAATTTGTCACTTCTTTGACCAAGCTAAGGAAAGCAAACAAAAAACCCATCTACAAAAGCTCTGCCCAAAACTTTGAAAATGGTTTACAGAGCTGTTGGATTAGGTTCAAATCCTTTTGCTCCTGCAGATTTGTATTTTACTGTTGAGACTCCCCTGGCTTCAGTGGCATCATTTGCAGAGCAGAATCACATTCCAAAGTGCAGGAGGGGTGAGAGTAAAAATGTAAACACAGGTGGAACTTTGGCATTGGCCAGCAGTGGTTTTAACTTTGTTTGTTTGTTTGGAGAGCAATATAATATCAGGAATGTAATTCCTTCTCCCTAGCTAGTAGAGGGCTCAGCAGTTCACAGCCTGAGAGCCTTTGATTGGAAACATTTTAAAAAGCAAATGCAAGGAGATGAATTTGTTCTCTGATGGGGTGCTGGCCCAGAGCAACAGAGACTTCCACATGGTGGGGCTTTACCAAAGTTGATCTGATCCTGTATTACTGTGTCCCTATAAGATGATGCTCCAAAAAAGGCAAATGATCCTTTACAATTTACTTTCCCTCTCATCATTCTGGAAGCATATTACTTACGTACCGTAAGTTATTATCAACACTGCAGGGGAAAAGCTGGGAGGCTAGTGCAGAAAAGTACGGTGGGAGTTTGAAATTCTTTTCTATCTCCAAAGGTTAAAAAAACCCAACAACCTGTTCCTGATTCCACCAGAGCAATTAGCTTGTGCCTCCTTCAGTTTTCATTTTAACCTCTGACATGCTAAAAAGTATTCTGTTCATCAAATGTCTGTCAGGGCAACTGTATTTGTCTTTCGTAACTGTTCAAGAAACAGGTTAATTTTTTAGTCCTAGATTTCTGTCATCATTATGGTACCTTTAAAACATGAGCCAGACTTGCCTGGAGATGACTGTTGTAGCACATTTGCCTCGTGTTCATCTTCGCACCACGTCCTGCCCTTTCTCTCAGTTGCTGTGTGAACACTGTATCACAGTGCTGGAGGTGACCAGGGGAAAGGTGTTTCATTTCACTGCTGCAATTGAAAACTGTCTTAGAAACTTAAGGTGGTGAACTTTTGAGGGACTCGCTTTCTTCATTAAACTGAGGGTTAATTGTGCATCCCAGTGCTTTATTAAGGGCATCACCTTGTCATTTTCTGTTTCTTACACATTATTTCTAGTAATACTTCTGAGAGAGGTACCTCCCTCCTAATTTCCTCTCCTGAAGGTTAAGAATAAGATCTTTACACACTGTGTGGGTCCTCAGTACAAAGAACAAAAGCAGTGTCTTTGGCCAACACATTCACTACAAAGTTGTGAGTTGTATTAACCCTCCATGTTTTCAGGATGAAATACAACCTAGGTTGGAGGTTGGAGGAAAAGTGATCTGGGCTGTTGCATGAAGTCTTTTAACTTTTTTGATTAAGTTTCCATGTGGCCCCAAGATTAAGAAGAAAGTAGCATAAAACAGTGAAGTTACGAATTTGAGGAAGCCTGAAATACTGCTTCTGGAAACTAGGGCTCTCATTCCACAGTGTTGGTGTGCACTCAGGTTACCTGGAGGTCTGACATCTGTCGGTAGAAGAACCCTACTCAGCAGCAAGTAGCTTGATAACTCCCTGCAACTCCCTGCACCACAGATGAGCACAAAGTGGTGGGTTTCATGAGCTCCACTCCCCTTTTTGCATCTAATGAATAATGGAAGCGGTGTTTTTTGTTGCTACTTACTGTTCAATGAATGGCAGAATGATATGTGACCTGAATAAATATTTAGATGTACTAGTGTCTGTGAAATTTTCTTTTTGCTATAAAATGCATTTAAGAATTTGCCAGGCAATTCAGAAAGGTTAAAGCAGTGAACTGGAATTGTCCCAGAGTACATGATGGAAAACATATTTGTAGTGTACTCAGCCTCTTCTTTAATGTAAAGGCTAAACAAGTTTTTGATGAATAATGACACCTTCATACATTTTAGATTGCAAGTGACTTTGTTAAATGTCAGCCAGGCCATACAAAACAATATGGAACGTGGGCAGTTATGCGTGCAAGTCTGGATGCAGAAGATGAAAGAAGTCTGCAGTGGCACTAGTTTGAACATGGCAGATCATAAATTTGTTCAGTTAATGCCAAGAGGAAGATGGGGAATGGGCACTTTTCCAAACATGGGGGATTAAAACTATCTCATCTAATTGTGGAAGTATAGTAAGGATAGAAATCCTACCCTTTTGAGAACTGAACTAGGAATTTGGTTCAGGATGGGATATTTGTGACAGTGATTCACTCTATGCTAAGCCTAAAGCTGCATTTATCTTAGGCCCAGTGAGCTTTATGGTGCTGGTACTTGTTTGGCTTTGATGCTTTTGTCACAAGAAATGTTTGCCTTGGTGGTTTATAGGTGGTGCAAGATGCTTCTGACAAATAGCTGTTGTTGTGGGTCTTTATCTGCAGGTGGTTGATGCATCATCTCCCACAGCCCTTTATCCCCCCGCTCATTCTTCATCCAAGGAAGGCACAAAGTGAAAGATGACTGCACCAAACAATTTTCTTTATATTGCTTTACCTTATTGTTTCTTCCAGTGCATCACATTTAGTTTGTTAAAACCTATGATTTTCTGAACAGTACTCAAAGTAGCAGAACTTCTTTCCTCTAAAGAGATTTTTTGCCTCCTGAAATTCTTAATGTTGTTTTTACTCAATGCCCATTTTTGGATCCATGTTCTGTGTTTTAGGTGCACAGTGAAAGCACAGCTGCTAATTCGTTCTGGCAAATTGGCTGGAAATTGCCAGGTACTGAGCACTCCCAGACATTTTAATGGAAAGTTTCAGCTGGACTGTCTCAAGGGTGTGCTTATTTTTTTTAAACTGGTTCAGTAATTTCACATCATTTGAGAAGCTCTTGACCTGTTACCTTTTCAAGTGCAGATTCAAAAATATGTTTGTCTCTTGTTAGTTTTTTTTTATAACCAACTACTAAATAAATTGGCCATTTCTAAAGTACAGTAAGATTATTTCAAAACTGGTAGTAACCTTAAGAAGCAGGAAAATCAAGTTGAGATTTGTTTTGCTGTTATGATAAATTTCACTTTGTGTATTTTTCTCCTAGTTCATTATAGGGAAAAAAAAAAAATAGGTTGGTGGCAACATAAGGAAGAGATCCAGCAAGGTATCTTTTCCATTCTTTCTTAATGAGCAGTGCACTCTGTGTAAAAACCTGCACCGTCAAGTTGTCTGTGTGTGGGAAGCTGTCTGAGCAGGGGACCAGAAGCCATCCTGTCTCTCAGAAGGCAGGTTGGAAGGCTGAATTGTCACACAACAAAACTGTGTTTCAGTTTCTCTGCCCTGCACTGTGGAGTGTGTTGGCTGGTCTGTTTACCCTGGGCATCTGAGCCTGACCATGTTGTAGCATCAGAGGATAGTTGTGAGTCCATATATGGAAAATCATCTCTTCTAATCAAGGTTTTAGAGGAAAATATCTGCCAATT
The DNA here is from genome assembly GCF_022539395.1 of Myiozetetes cayanensis. Lineage (NCBI taxonomy): Eukaryota > Metazoa > Chordata > Aves > Passeriformes > Tyrannidae > Myiozetetes > Myiozetetes cayanensis. The sequence continues at coordinate 31,736,115 of NW_026086605.1, forward strand.
TAGGGATGAGGAGTAAATGCACAGGGTTCCTGATCTTCAGTAGCCTCTGCTGGTGACCAGCCATGACAGTCACTCTCTGCCACTGAAGTCTCATGTGCAGCAAGGGCACAGAGCTCCTGAGTCTGCTGTGCATGTGTGGTAGTGGTGCAGCATCTTTTAAGCATTTAGCAACAAAATAAGCAGGGTTTTGCTAAAAGTTTTGCAGCTCAGAGTTTGTCACAAAGAACAACTGCCTAAACTCTTATACTTTATAAAGCATGATGAGATATTTTAACGTTTGCAGTGTTTTCTCTGTTTCATATCTCTTAAAAGTATATGCATGAAGATATGTGCTGAAAGATATGCAAATTTTTATTCCTTTTGGTATTTATGGAAGGAGGCATCCAACTCTGTAGTGGGGTCTGGAGTACTGTGTATGTGTGCAGTAGACTGCAGAGAGGGAGTAATCTGCAAAGAGTTTTTGGAATAAGCAACGCTGAAAACAAAGTAATCTGGAGTTAGGTAACAGCGTATTGACTCCCGTCTGGAAAGCAGATAAAGATGGACTGGAGCACCGCCTAAGCACTCAGACAACAAGGGCAGCTGTCTCAATGGGCAGAACCTAAGGAACAATCCCCTGGCAGGGGCATTACTACCTTGAGTGGTTTGTGGATCTGTAGAAAATGCTGCACCACAGTTAGAAACTTGTGGTCCAAGTCAGCCAGTGTTTCGTTAAACACATCTGTTGAATTTCATGAGAGAAATCTTGATGCCACTGCAATCGATAGCAAAACTTCCTCTGACTCAGCAAGATTTCTTCTCTCATTTTTGGTAAGTACACAGAAACAGTTACACAAAGGCCAAGGTTTTCAAGATTACCAGAAGGACTTGGAGTACCCTGAAAACACGAATTGTGGGTGCTTGTTTCCCCTGGGCAGCTTGTGCAGTCTGAACTCTATGTTGATGTGAAACCCTGATGAAATATTAAAGACCCTCAGAGTGAGGACACGCAACATTCACTGCATGTGGATTGCTGAACTGGCCATTCAGCAGGGGCAAGCCCTGGTCTGCCAGTGCACAGAGGTACAAATCCAGGGCATGAGACTTGTAGTTTGCCTGGAGTTGGTATCTGCCTTGCAAGAAGAATTTGAGTTGCAGAATTAGCAGACACAAACAAAAACCATAAAGGAGAAGTGCACACAGGCACCCTGAGGTTGCTGACACTGAGTCAGGCTGCCCAAGGGCACAGCTGTGAGAAATAAAAAAAATGGTTTTATTACAAGCAAATAAAATGGACAAAGGATACTAACAAAGGATTATTCTTATTACTAACCTATAGGTGTTCTGCAAAAGTTGTAAGGCATACAGTTCAGTCTTGAAATGTATGCCAGGGATTGGGAGTGTGGGAATAGGGAATTGCATACTAACTGGAAATACAGCTGACCCAGCCCCATGCCACATGGCTGACCATGCGGGCAGATGGAGCTGCCATTTTGCCTGAAACTCGGCCCCTGGCATGGGGGGGAGGCACAGGAGAGCCAATCCGAGGAGGAGAAACGCCCCCGTGATGTAAAACAGGGTTGGACCTTAGGAATGTTTAAAAGGCAGGAGTTTTGAATTGGGAGGTGTGCTCTTGGAAATTTAGGGACTTGAGAACCCAATATGTGTTGTAATTAAATTTTCCTACTCGTATTATCATTATTATTATTTTCTTTGTTCTGTGGATTTCTTTCTTCGCCACTGTCGTAAATATAAAGAGAGATTTTTCTCACACAGCTGAGTGAAAGTACAAATAAACTGTGTACAATGATGAAGTTCTTTTTTCACATGAGTGCTTTTTGCTCTTTCCAACAGAAAACCAGGTAACATTCGCAGTGAAATGTCAGATTAGAACCATGGCACAACCTAACTGAGCACTGGTCACGTGAACATGCCTGTAGTAACTGCTGAAAACAGCTTTTGTTTTCCCCTCCCTTCATTCTCATCCATTTGTTGTTGTTTCAGGACAACACTTTGAAACAATACAACTTGTGTTTAGGAATTTGGTGAGGATAGGACTGAGTTCAGCTGTGAACTGTAAGAGGTGTATCCATCTGCTGGAGATTATCAACTACCTTAATGCCACCCATATTCTGTACATTGATAGGGCAGGGTCTTAATTTCACCAGCTCACAAAAAATACTTCCATCATAACGATGCTCTCAGGGCTGTAGATGTTTGGTAAGTTTCTGTTCAAATGGAGACTTTTTCTGTTAAGGAGGGAGGAAAGGAGGATTCTCTACAGTCCAGCACGGAGTTGGCCTGTCCACACATGTTTATGCTGGGCTATTAGAAACAGGTGCTCTTCAAACTCTAAAATAGCTCCAACTTTTCCTTTTTGAACAGGAATGAACTATCACTGTTTGTGCCAGTCTAGAGCAGTGTCTTCCAGGTTGAATCTGACTGGGACATCATTCTCCTGTCATGCTCTGGTGGCCTCATCTCTCAATCACAAACTGATTTTGTGTTTCTTCCTCTGGCCTCTCCACTCCCAGTTTCAAAATCTGAACAAAGCTCATAATTCCTGCTGCCAAACATCCAAGAGAATAAAATGAAGAGAGTTCTGGAACTATGACAAGTTACTAAAAAGCCATTTCTATTCTCTTCTCCCATTTGTGCCAGAGGATCTGTGTGGTCTCTGAGTGCCAGACTCCAAGGTGTGCATTCAGAAAGACAGCCTGTCCTTTATACATTGTTCTGCAGCACAGAGCAGTAATGGGAAATGTGTAGTTTCACTTTCCTCAGCCTGTTCATTGAGATTGCAAAGGTAAGTAATATGTGTTTGTAAATCCCACCCATGTCTTTGTAAAAGGGGAGACATTTACTGTTTTCATAGAAAAGAACTGAAAAATAATCCTATCTGAAGTACCTAAATGTCAGAAAATTGTTTTCATTTTTGGTGTAGTTGAATTGTAGGGTTTTTTATTTATATTTATTATGCTAACAATACAGTTCTCATAATTAATATTAATCATTAAGAAATAGGAATTGTCTTAGTGGTTACCTTGTTCCCAGTCTAACTGAAGTAAATATTCCCACAAACACTAAACAATCCTTAATTAAAATATTTGTTTCAAAAGTCCCATTATAGCAAATCCATAGACTTGATCAAATGAAAATAGGTATGAGTTAGGCATTCAAATACTGATGGTTCTGTATTTACATAACAAAAGAAAGTAACAATCTGAACAAAGAAAAGTCTTAAAAGCTTTTTGCTGGAAACTGGACATGAATTAAAAGGACCTAGTTAGAATTTATCACGAAAGGTGATAAAATTTTGAAATCTGAAGTGTTGCTGTTTGCAGACCTTGTACTTGCTGACTTCTTTCATGTCTTAAATGTTGCCAGCCTGGTTGAGTGTGGTAGATCAACTTTAATCTCTGGAACAGTCCACAGCTTGTATCCTTTCAATCTGCAGTAAAGAGAGAGAATAACTGATTTCTGTTTATCTTGAAATTAAGTTTAAAAAAATATAATTAACATGGAGGCCAGCTACTGAGCAAGGATGTTTTATCCCTCCAAAGAAGAAGGAGTAAGGATAAGTACACAGAAGCATTGCCAAAGCTTCCTTTGATTTTTGGACTTGTTATTGTTTTCCTCTTTGTTTTCAGGTGTGGGTAACGTAAGACCTGCAATTATGAGAGCAAAGAGAGAGAATAAATTAATGAGAAGAGAGATTAAATTAATATAACCAGTGTCGCTGAATGACACACCTGAAAATTCACAACTGCCAAAAAAACTTCCTGCTGCTGGAGGGAGACAGTCATTTAGCCAGAGTTGGTTTCTCAGTTTTAGGTGAGTATTTTGTTGAGTTTATTGAGATAATATTTTACTGGGCGGGGGAGTCACTCAGTTTGGTGAAAGCTGTGTGCCACATGCAGGTGGGAGAGCTCAACAGATGTGGCAAAATACAAATGCTCCTGGTCAATCAACAAAGGCACCATGGGTTTAAAGTATCAAGGCTTTGGGCAATTCTTAGTGCTACCATTACTGATAATTAACTTCTTTAGCAGCAAAATGATGACCTGATCGAGACAAAGGGGTTTCTGTCGTGCAGACTATCCTAAGAGTGAGAAGGACCAATATCTAGAACTATCAGTGGAAGATCAACAATCACACTTAAAGGTGTGATATTGGGTCTGTACATAGTTTATATGTAATTTATATAGTAAATTACCAAATTACGGGGTTTTATCAGGTGGAGAACTACACAATGCAAAATGGTAGGGCACATTCTTAGGAGGTGCACAAGAGCAATGTTTTGCTCTGGCAGCAGTTGGGTTTTCTAAAATACATCCAACACACTGTGTGGCATTTATTTTTCTGCCAGATTAATTATGCAGCTTCCCTTTTCACCCTGCCATCACTAGTAGTATTTTATCCAGGGATGAGCCTCCAGCTGGGCTGGCTGGGCCCAGGTGAGCCATGCCAGGGGGTTGGGCTGTCCCTATGTGCTGTTCCTGAAGCCAGGGCAATTCCTGCTCCATACCACAGTTCCAGCTCTTCTGTTTTCAGCGTTGTGTTTGTCAGGGTGGATGGCATGTCCATTCAACTTGCATGGCAGATGTGTTGATGTAGAGATGTCAGAGCAGTCCTCTGTATAGCTTGGGGAAAGAACATTTCATTTTATATCCCAGAGTGCCACAAAGCCACAGCTGTGCTTCGCTTGGTATCCAGCGCCTGTTTTGGAAAGTACAAGGTAGCCTTCCAAAACTGAGGAAACCACAATCCATGCCATGCCAGCTCCCTGTGCCATGTCTGAGGACTTGGTAGTATGTTCTTCTTGGACTCAGAAGCAGATTATAGGTAAAATACTCTGATCACAGACTCACAGAATGGTTTGGGTTGCAAGGGACCCTAAAGATCAACTTGTTCCAATGCTCTGCTGTGGATAGGGACACCTTCCAATAGACCAGGTTGCTCAGAGCCCCATCTATCTCCATACTTGCACGGAGACCTACCTGTCATTCTATATGTCAAATGATAATCACAGCTAAGGTCCTTTTTCTAACATGTGTACAAAATTCTAGGGGATATTATTATTATTGTTATTGTTATCATTATTTTATCTTTATGAGGTTTTTTTTCTGCATAACTTTCTCTGTTTAGCTTATTGCTAGACTGTCAAAGAGACATTCTCAAGGGAAAGTCTTTTCTGAGTCCAGCTGTATTCTAAAAGGGGGGAAAAAAAGTCTTTATCCGTTTTTAAATTGATTTAAAGGTGAGTTTGGGAGGAATTTGGATCTCTATTTCTTTTGTAAGTACAACAAACTCCTGTTGAGTGCATGTTCCCATGATTTTCTTTAGCACCATTAACTATGGTGTGACATTTGAGAGGAATATAATTTAGGCAGACCTGTGTGTAGCAAGGTTTTGTTGACAGTTATATTGTCTCAGCAATGGTTCTAACACATCATTCAAAGTAGTCCAAGGTTCAGTTTCATTCTGCCTGTTGGTTGGCTCTTGGTGAGGTTTATTATTGGATACTCTGTCTCATAAGGCAGCCCCTGGTGGTCTAGTGGTAAAGGTGCCGCGCTATCACCGCGGAGACCCGGGTTCGATTCCCGGTCAGGGCCACTCCCAGGCAGGTGGGGCTCGTTAGCCCTTAAAGGCAACCCACCTACGTCCTAAGGACCTCGCTGCCACCGTCCAAGCTCGCTTGGCCCCGGCAGATGAACCTTAGGGTTAAAGGGTGGGCTCAGTTCCGCACACACTGTGTCTCACCTAAAAAAAAAAAAAAAAAAATCCAATGCGCAGGCTGGAAGGTGGAAAGACCTTCCCCGGATCTTCGCTCGCGAAGACTGGCCATTATTATTTATTATTATTGTCTCATAAAGGAGACAGGTGTTCAAGAAAAGAGTTTAGTGACATGCCCACCCAAACCTTTCTCCTGCATGCTCAGTTACAATTATCTGGACTGAGATACCAATTTTATAGTTAATTATATTTTTTTAAGGACAGGTGACTCTTTTAAATATTTTACATATTTAGAAGAAATTATGCTTTGAAAATTACTTATAACCTTGTAGAGCCACTTCAGTGGAGAACAGACAGGGTGTTTTGTTTGAACATCCAGCAAGGTTTTAGGTTACTTAATTATCATCAGCTTTTATTTAGGTGGATTCTTCCTGTGAGTGGAGAAGTTGCTGTTGACAGGGGTGTTCTGCACAGCATAGAGCAGAGTTCACATCCCCCACACAGGAACACATTTACCTGATGTGAGACCTTGTCTTGCCCAGGTTCTGGATCCCAGTAACACACTACATGTTTCCCATGGTCTTCCTGTGACAGTTTTTGGGAGGACTTCTTAAATAATGAGAAAGGCCCTTCAAACTGTACTGACTGGCTGGTCATCCAGGTCATGTCTTCTGCTTGTGTCTACCAGATGGCACCTTAGATTTGGGGAAAGCCCCTTTGTTTATGAAACAGTTACAGGTTTTCTAGTGAGACTGAAGTTTAATACTAATTATAGTAATAAGTGGTACCACAAAATGTAAACTTTAATTATTTTAAAACTCATAAAACAACGTTAACATTGTTTTCAAATTAACTTTTGAACTAGTGCTTTTTCTAGGCACTTTACATATATGGGGGAAAATATTAAAAAATATTGGGTAAAATTCTGTATAAGAGAAAAATTGTTTGCTTCATGGATATAGAATTAATCAGAATTAAATTGGTGATTGTTTTTACAAATATATCTGAGATTTGGAGAAAATGCCATGTTTCCTCATAAACTCTTAGCCTTTTTTTTTTTTTAGAAATGAAAAGTGTTAGGATTTTATTCCTTATTTTACTTTTTTTTTATCTCTTCCCCAAATATTCTCCCATTTATTATTGCTTCATCAGTCAGTAAATGGGAAATTTCCAGAAGATATAGTGCAGTATTATGCATTTAGATCAAAATAGAACGCCTGGGCAATTGCTGTTGGTGATTGCTAGAGAAGAGATGCTTGACTGAACTTGGTTTTACTTGGTGCAGTTGGCTTTTGTATCCATCTTAGTGAAAATTCGTTCATGAGGTTTCTGAGATATCAGATCTGGAGGAACACTGTTAATCTAATCAAGATATTAGGAGTTTTTATGGATAGTACTATGCTTCCTCCTCACCTGCTTCTCTCTTTCCTCTGCCATCTGCATTACTTCTCCCTGCTGAACATGAAAGTGGGAAAGTAGAGGTAAGTTCACTTAATGTTATAAGAACACTCTTCTCCAGCATGTTAAAATATGCTAGCATGATAATTTGGTATGCAGAATTTATACACGGATAAGAAAATAGTGTAAAACTGGGAAAATTCTGTTGAGCAGGAGCTTTTGGTGAGTTTTCAGTTTCTCTGGTTTTTAATTTATTTTTTTCCCTGAAAGAAGAAACACACTGCCTTGTGAGTTTGCTGCTGGAGCAGCAAGGATATGAGCTGGGCCAATCCACCAGAGTCTGTAGGCAGCCACAGAGTAGAAAGCATTCTGTTCATTATTTCTGCTGTTTCTCTTCTCAGCTTTTTACTCCTTCTAGTTAATGGGAGATAGATCTGAAACACACAAGGGAAATAAAAAGTAGGACAATGGTAGAAATAACAGACAATTCTTGATAATAATGGGGCACTGAAGGTACAGCGTGTGTTTGATTTATTGTGATGTCTTGTAGTAAATAGGGAAAGAAAATACTGCTCTTGAGGGTTTATTCTGTTTTTTTTTTTTTTTTTTAAATATAAAATTATAAAAGCTAACGGACAACAAAAAATCTGCTATCTGCAATGTTATTGCCATATTTTACTTTTCTAGATGATGGAATCAGGAATGTGTCTACATCATTCTTTGCTTGTGGTGCCACTTTGGCCTTCTTAAACCTCTTCATTTTGTAAAGAAACAGTTCCCTGGTTTTTTTCTAATGGTAAGTATTCCTTTTTCTTTCTTTTCTTTTCTTTTCTTTTCTTTTCTTTTCTTTTCTTTTCTTTTCTTCCTCTTTTCTTTTCTTTTCTTTTCTTTTCTTTTCTTTTCTTTTCTTTTCTTTTCTTTTCTTTTCTTTCTTTTCTTTTCTTTTCTTTTCTTTTCTTTTCTTTTCTTTTCTTTTCTTTTTTTTCTTTTCTTTTCTTTCTCTTTTCTTTTCTTTTCTTTTCTTTTCTTTTCTTTTCTTTTCTTTTCTTTTCTTTTCTTTTCTTTTTTTCTTTTCTTTTCTTTCTTTTCTTTCTTTTCTTTTCTTCCTCTTTTCTTTTCTTTTCTTTTCTTTTCTTTTCTTTTCTTTTCTTTTCTTTTCTTTTCTTTTCTTTCTTTTCTTTTCTTTTCTTTTCTTTTCTTTTCTTTTCTTTTCTTTTCTTTTCTTTTCTTTTCTTTTCTTTTCTTTTCTTTTCTTTTCTTTCTTTTCTTTTCTTTTCTTTTCTTTTCTTTTCTTTTCTTTTCTTTCCTTCCCTCCTTGCCTCCTTCCTTCCTTCTTTCTCTCTCTTAGTTTCTTTATTCTCTCTCTTTCTTTCTTCCCTGACTTTAAAATTCTCCTACTCGTGCTATTCCCCTTCACCATGTCCCTCCTCAAGTCTCTTAGTAACAAGTGGTTTCAGCAGAAGTGTTTGTGTCCACAAAATCCTGTTTATGGATATGGCCAACAAGGTTTTATTTGCCTGTTGTCCACTAATATCACCATTTATTATTAAGTATTGCCTTATAACACAGGATTTTTCTACTTTCAGCTGAGCACCTTGTTAAGTTTGCCTTTTGTCCTCATTCCTGCCCAGCTAAGGAAACACCTGTCTTCTGGTGCATCAAGTGATGAGGTCAAAGCAGAATTCAGCACATTTGAACTACTTTATATTTTACGGTTTCCAGCAGAAAATCATCTAGAAGTGAGGTTCTGCTACCTCTAAACTATTTTTGTCTGTCCTTGAAATCAATGTTTACATGCATTGGCTCTTCACTGAACCACTCCACCAGTTTCCTAATTTGTTTTAGGACATGTTGTACCACTTATTTAATTATTTTTTGACTTGTGGCTCTTCTAAAATATAGAAGGGATTAGTTTTATAAGATGCTGTGTGCCCCTGTCCACTATGTCCAAGTGGTCCTATGGCACACAGACACACACTTGGATCAGTATTTTAATCCATACCTGTGGTTTTTCTGGGCTTCTTTCCAAAATGACCTGTTCTTGTGGAGGTAACCAGACTGCATGTCTGCATAATATGGAGTTGGTGTGCTTGGAATTCTGTGGTTAGACACAGCACAGGAGTGTTATCAGTATTGAAAAACCAATGATCTTTGCAACCAGTGTTTTCAAAGTTGGTTACTATTATCTGTAACTATTCAGAGTAATTCAAAAACATATGGATGAGCATAGTTTGGGCACTCAAACTGCATTAACAATACCCTGCAGTGACTCCATGCAGTAGCCATATGGTTCAAATTAAGGCATCTGAGTACTTGTGTTTGCACACTAGAGAAAAAGAAACAGATCTGTCTTGGATGATAATTTAATCCTCCTCTCCACTGTACCGCCTTATGCTGTAATTAAGGATGTATACACATCCTAACTGTGCATTTCCAGTTTTACTATCCATGGATTTCTTTTCAGTACAAGCTCAAATCCACTGTCTGACATTTGAGTTGGGTATAACCCCAAAGGTTAGGTAAGGCACTTCACAGTGCACTCCCAGTGCATTTCCAAAGCAGAGCCCTGTTGGCAACCAGCTTCTGCCGGGAAACTCCTGGGGTCTGACTTTACTACTGTCAGATAAGAAAAAATTAATATAAACTAATCCAGCATTGGCACATAATATTATCAAATTACAGTTTTTTCTTATGACTTTTTTTGGTCAGATTCATCTGTGTGTTGTGTATATAAAAAAAATTGTCTTTTTTCCATCTTCCCATGTTTCTGTATTCTTTCATCCTCTGTGTTTGCTTCACACTAATATGAACGATGTTCTGCTTGTCTTCCCCACAGCTCACATTCCTTTCATCCACAGCTATGCTGTTTTCACTGCCATTCTCATTTTTCCAGCCCTACTTTCTATTTCTCATCTTCACTACTGAGTTGTAAAGGAAGAAGTAACTTTTGCAGAGAAATATTTCAGTTTAATGTATATGTTCTTTTCCTTCTGTTGTGAGATTGCAGAGTAGTCTGTTTGCAAGGTCAGTAGGGATGGCTACGCACAGCTATGACATGCATTTCTTTCTTAAGAAAATATACTAATTGTTAGTGCACACTTGAAAACACTTCAAGGAAACTTTACCCCATGAAACTTCTGGGGAAACCTACAGAAGAGAAATCAATTGGTAATTTGCAGCAAATATTCAAATTGAATTTTTGCTAGGACTGAAATATAGAGCCATATGCCAAAATTATAATAGGCCCCTGTTTAAATTCACTACTAAACTGTATTTTCCCCAACAGGAACTTTTTCTCAAATGCTTTTGACTAGGATTAGTTCTGAGATGATACCCAGCTTCGTACAGAGAGGAAAGGTGGGGTCCAGGTCCCAGGACAGGGATGTCCCCCTCATGGCTCCAGGCAGGTCACACTGCAGCTCAAATGCTGTTGGAATAATGCTCCCAGCTGCAGGAGTGGAAACACAATGGGCCAGGGAGATCTGCAGGGTGTTTGCAGTGTTATTCTGTAGTCTAACCAGGACTGAATCCAGACTTGAACTCCAGCCCTGATTGTGCTTCTTGCTTGAAGCAGTGCTAGATCAAACTTGGTTTTCTTAAACCAGCTCTCCTTGGCAGTGGTATTTGAAGTAGCAGCTGTGTCCTCACTTGAGCCATGGCCTCAGACATTCAGTTAGAAGAGTTTGCCTTCCACACTTCCACATTTTTCCTCACTCTTGTTCAAATTGCGGCCTTCCTTTTGCACCTGGCAGAGGAACTTCTGATACAAAGTGCCAGCATAGTATTCTTAGAACTAAAGCTAAATTAGAGAAATTCAGTCTAATTAGTCTAATTTATTCTGATTTGTCTTCTATTTAAGCAGGTAAATGTGTGACTGTAGTTTCTGAATTTTTCATTGCACAAAATGTCCCCCTATGTTGAAATGCCATTAGGAAACCAGCTTCCAAAGCATTGTTACTGCTGCTGCTGCTGGTGAATTATTACCACTAAGAAAATCAATATTGGCATATGATTTTCTAGAATGCAAGTGTCTGGCTGATCCACTGCTTGAATAAAGACATAAGTCTAAACTAGAGTCAATAAAAGCAAGAAATGTCAGCTGATGTATTTCAGGACCACAAAAGAAAATTAAAGTCCTTTGAAATGTGGGGGCAACATGCCACCTACATAACTACTTAGGAGGATTCAGGGTTTTTCCTTCCTTTTCTCCCATTCCCCAAAACGCTGCTGTGAGTAAATAAGTGCATTTCTCATGTTTATAAATTATATAGCCCTTCTCCTTGAAGACCTTTACCTCCTGCTGCATTCACAAAAAACTCCAAACCTTATCCTCTAAGTGAGGATCACTGAGGAGGGGAAGCAGTGATGCAGTGTGGAGGTGAAGGTGTTTGTCTGGGGTCACAAGCCAGCTGTGGTTGTTTGTGTTAGAGGAGATAACAGATATTTGGAGGAAGGACACAGCACTCATCGTTTCATCCTTTCCTTCTTGCTCTCCTGGTGCTGTCTCTGCAGAAGAAGGACTTGGCTCCTTCCCTGGGAGCTCCATCCCTCCTTTTAAAGACTGAAATGTGGGAGAAGGTTGGGAGTTTATCCAAACTCCTTCATTTTAGTTCACTCCATAGCCTTATGTAAATGAGCCTCTGTTTGGGCAGGAAAGGTGAGCTGCATCTGTCAAATACCAAAGGCTGGAGAAGGAAGGGGACTGGGGGAAAAGGGAAAAATCTGGACTGAAACTGAACCTACCCACCGAGCCTGCCTGAAGCCCAACACTGAGATGAGCAGTAGGGAGGCATTTAGTTGGGCAGGAGCTGGTTTTCCAGGGCTAGGAAGCCATCTGGGAATATTTCATAGCAGTGAACTCAGGTAAAGGGATATTAAGCCGTTCTTAGACACCTTTTCTGTCTGCCAGCTCTTGCTGCTGCAAAAGTATTGCTATGGAGATAGGCAAGGGAGCACCTTACAGCAACAGGGGGAGAAACTCCTCTTTCTATAGCCCAAAAAGAATAAAAAGGGCTTTGTGAAGAGGAAAGAGTCTATTCAGTGCCATCCTCTTCTTGCTTGGAATCATGCAGAATGAAAACAGAAATTATCAAAGGTTTTAAAGGTGGCTGTTAGTTCAGGGTGGTGATGCATCCTGCTCAAGATTGTAAATAATGCTAATAGCAGGGTTTTTGTTATTACAACATTAATGCTTTACTCTTAACATGCTGGGTGAAAAAAGAAGAGCACTGCAATGCAGTCTTGCATCTAATTTTTTCCTCTTGGACTATTCCACATGAAAAGAATTCTTTTTGTAAAATTATGGTAAGAGTGTTGATGAGAGGTTGATTAAGCTATGGCACATGACAGCTGCTAATTAGATATGTTTCCTCAGTCAGAAACTGAAAACTAAGAACTTTTACTCAGCAAAAAATTCTTATCATTCAACCAACAGTAACCAGCAAAACCTCCCACAATGAAGGAAAAAAAAGGCTACTTCTCATTTTAAAGGATTCAAAATGTGGCAAGCACTGTAGAAAGGTAAATAATGTTGTAGTAGAAATCCATCTACTTCCTAGGAAAGCAATGCAATTGGACATTTTCTACAAATAAATGTTAATGGTGCTGGCTATATGTACCATCAAGTGGCCTGCAGACTATAAAAAATATTGAATTCCTAATTCAATTTATTATAATTTTGTTGACTGTGAGCTAAATTTGATCTCCATAAGGCTCCTGGTGATAGACCTCCTTGCTATCCAATGTCTCTTCAACAGCTGTTAAAAAACATATTTCAATATATTTGCAGAGTGCAGATACAAAGTTTGCAATCACAGCTGTTTCACCTGGGGAATTGGAACAAGTTAAAAAAACAACTCCCAGAAATGGTCAGGAGAACAGTTCTGAATAATGAATTAATTTCTGAATATGTTAAAAAAAAAATAGGACAAGGTGTGGAATTTGTCACAGAAAAAGCATTACTCCTAGCTGCTCCAGCCCTTGAGAGTCACCTTTGGCACTATCAGTCATGATATTTTGCTGCCACATTTCCAATGGAGGAAACTGATGTTGGCTGATGGAAAACCCTGGAAGCTCCTGCTGGTCCCCTGGTTGAGCTTAATTGCCCTGATGAGCATCACCTGGGCACCCCCTGCCCTCAGGAGAGCCAGTTCAGGGTGGGCAGGTGCCCAGAGCTCTCCTGTTTGTCTCCAGCCCTGCCTGGCAGCTTGGCTAGTCCCAGTGTCCTGCTTCCTGGGATATAATGTAAGGAAAAGGCTTAAAAGGGGAGTCTGCTTTTCCTAAGGGAATATCTTGGCTCTGTCGAAATCAGTTGTGTAAATCCTGATGAAGGTGGCTGTGCTGCTGCTCCTGGCCTGGTGAGGGTGGCAGGGGTTGGTTTGCTCTGCTCCACACACAGCACAGCTCCATAGGGACATTCCAGTTCTGTGGGCTCCTCCAGTCCCCCTGTTCCTTGACTGCAGTGGTTTAAATCAACTGGCTGAGGACTTGTAAAAGCAACTGCATTGAAACAGGTGGTCTGCAGTGGAAACCCTCTCTTTTGTGTCTTTTATCTGCTGCTTTGTCCATTGGCTTCCTGCCCCCCTTGAGACTATGGTTAGAGAGTATTGAAGTACTTTTTGTTCTGTGAATGAGATTTTGCATGCATTTGAGCAGGTTATTTCTATGGCAACTTATCCATAAAATTACACCACAAGCATGCGTGGATTTCTGAAATATTATTGTCCAAAACAGTAATTTATTTGGGATGGAGAATGTTGTCCTTCTTTATTTAAAAACTATCTTAGCGTAAATAATAAGTAAACTTGGTTGTTTTTATTGTTTTATGCAGTGCAGTGAATAAATATTAAAGGAATAAGTAGCAGCAGGATGGGAAAAAGGCAAGGACTGAATATAAACATTCCTTTTAATTAAAATCTGCGAGAGCCTCTGATTTCTCTGACATTTTAAATTGCATTGAGCTGCAATGTAATTTAATTTTCAAGGCACTTAAGTAGTCTGTTCTTGAGTATTGACTGATTATCTTTTGCCCTATATACAGAATTGGAATAACCATTTACCCTATTGCTGGAAAAGTAAGTACTCCAGTGCAGCTTCTGCTTTTCAACAATGTTTTCAGTCAGTAATCAAGCCAACATCAGTTATTGTAAATTAATGGAATAAAGTTCTAATAGCTGCAGTAGGTTAATAGAAGTGCAGTTAAACCTTGCACCAAAATCAAGTCTTGTATGAGCTCTTAGAGCACATCAGGAAGATGTTAAAGAGTCCCAAATTAACCTGTAATTGTGCAATTTTATGTATACACACATACCTAACAGAGCAAACCAGCTCAGTACAAACACAGCAGTAGAGCAGGGGCTTTTGAGAAAATGCATTATTTCAGCAGAGATAATTTGCCATCTTCGTAACTGAAATTTGGAGCTCTGAAACACATACCTTTATGTAGAAAGTAATGACTGCTCTTTCATTTCCAAAACTTATCTGTTGGAATTAATACTTGTTATGGGGAATTCTCTCTTTCTGGAGTATAAAAAAGTTGTAAAAGCAAGCTTGTTTTCAGGCTGCTAATCACTGAGATCAGGTGCTGAAGCAACAGCCACCTGTTCTCATGATTTGTGGGTCAGCTGTGTGGGTTTTTGTTGAAATTGGAATCACTTGTGGTTTCAAAGTTAATCACAGAATGGTTTGAGTTGGAAGGGACCTTTGAAGGCCATCTAGCCCATCACCTGAAGTGAGCATTTATAATACTGAAAAAGAGAATTCTCCAGGATAACTTTATTTATTCCCCATTATTTAAATGTTGGCTTTATTATGGTTGTTACCCTTTTATGGTGGGTTTTGCAGGTTATCAACTATATCTACTTTATTAAAATAGAATTTTTTTACAGATGGAGCTGGCGCTCAATAAATATGGTTAATTTGTGAGTTTTCTCATAGAATACCAGATTAATTTGATCTACCATCTAACCTCTCACGTGTTTGAAACTATTATTGTGCTATGTCTTAGGGAATTTCCTGTTTATTTGGAGCTAATTAGGTACTTGAATTTAATTGCAAGTGTGACTTTTGGCATGTTCAGAATATTTTTGTTTACTCCTAGAAATGAAAATGCCAGAGAGGTACTTATTATTTTGAACATATTCATACTAATGATGGATTCCCAATATATAAAAATGTAAAAGGAAATTGTTTTGAGCCTTAAAAAAGCCATGCAGTATCTAGCTGTGGAAATAATTTCAGAAGCTTTCAACATTGATCATTTTAGTATACACAACAGCTTGAGCTGATGCAAAGTATGTTTAGTTTCATGAGACTACCATGCTTGCAAAATATGAGAAATTTTTTGTCTTTCTTGGAAGAAAAATAGATCCAATGCATACGTTTTCCCCTAAGCAGTGGGTTTTTTACAAGATTCAATAACAAAAAGTATTCCTGAAGGTGGTCATAGAAGTTGTACTGTAGCAGTTCTGTAAGAAGTGAATCACCTTAATCTTCGTGTAATTTTCTTTTTGATAGAAACAATGGCTGTATGGTGTGCTTTTGAAAGGAGTATCTGTAGTGTTACTCCATCAAGCATCTAATGTATTCTTACCTTTGGTTCACAAGGTGAATGCTGGAGTGCAATCCTCACAGGAAAAAGGATTCTGGAAAGATCCTTTAATCCATTCCTAACCTTCAAATTAATTTCTTGATTGAAACAGGAGGAAAACAAATGACAATAGATTGATTGGGAGTTGTGGTTCATACAGCTGCATCTCTTGTTGCTCTGAAGCAGTCAGGCTCAGGACTTTGCTAAGGAGAGGGTCCCTGGGAATACCTGCTGACAGTACCTGTAGACAAGTGAATGGGCCCAGTGTAAGGAGAGGGTTTTTTCCAGCAGGTGTAGTTTATGTTGACATAGAGCTCGTATTCTGAAAATAACAGAACTAATTACTCTGCTGTGTTAATGCGAATTAGGGTGGCATAAGCATAGTAGCAAAATAAGTCCATTGGCACTCTGGCCTTGGAAGGAAGTCTGGATCAGTTTGTGACATAGGTGTGCACCAGAGATAGGGAAGGGATGACTGAGAAGCCTCACTCAAGGCAAAGGTGACAGTCTGGGCAGTGGCTGCCTGTGCAACTCAGGAGCACACCTTTTGCAAGGAGCCGCAGGGCTGACCTTGCCATGCCCAGGAGGTGCAGGATGTGGGCAGGCTGGTGACCACTGTCACCTGGGCACACGAGCAGCCTTGCCACCACCTTTGGGGAGCCTTAGTTTGTAACTGAGGGTCCACAATTGCAGTGACCTGTGTCACACTTTTGTCTTTTCTGCATTTCCCATGGGTTTAGTTTTGAAAGTGATAATGGAGCTTGTTAGGTGCTACCCTCACTGCCATCAGTCACTGTCTTAACCACCTTGTAGTCACTGCTCTGTCCATCCAGACTCTATCAGCTCGTGACTCCACCATACTTTCTGCTTCCAGGATAAAGTCTCCCATCTGGAAGAAAGAATCAATAATTGACTCTGTATTTATGACCCTGCCACGGTGTCCCCACAGCGATCCCTTTGCAGCTCTTTACTGTCAGCAGCAGAAAGTACAGGTGGTCGAGGCTGTGTCCATTGCTTCTCCTGCACTTCCCTGCCCTCAGGTCTCACCCATCTGCCCTTTCAAGTGGTGTGTGAAAGCATCCTCCAACTTCTTTCTGCTGGTACCTTCATGATTCCCAATGTTCAGGACATCTGGTTTCCTCTTGAACAGACTCCCCCAGTACCCACTTGCTGCTCACAGTACTGATGCTTTATAACTATACTGGTGCTTCGTGGGACAGCACCCCAGCACTGCCAGCTTTGCTGCTCCCCAGGCTTCTCAGCCACCCAGACAGATGCTGAGTGAGGTCCTCTCAAGATGTGCCCCTGGTGCTTGATCTTGCAACCTACCTGCTCCTTTTCTCTGAGCTCATTATTAAAACTGTGGTGTGGTCACAATTTTCAGCTCAAATTTTGCAGGTTGATCATAGAATCAGATGGGTTGGAAAGGACCTCTGAGATCATCAAGTCCCTTGATCCACTTCACCCCAGTTACTGGAGAATGGCAATAAGTGCCACATCCAGTCTCTTCTTAAATACCTCCAGGAACGGAGAATCTACCACCTCCCTGTGCAGTCCATTCCAATGCCTGATTAATAGATGGAGCTATTACTTCCATGCACCCAGAAATCATGAGCCTGTTGTGGTTTCACATCTCTCTTTATGTTTATTTGTTGCTCTTTATTGATTCATGTTTCTATCATGCCTTTTCTTTTTCCCCTCTCCCTTATTTTAACATAGAATTGATGAAATGGTGGCTAAATAAAAAGAGATTTAATCCAAATACTGATTTGATTCAAACTTATGGGGTTCTATGTTTCGAAAAGCTGGTCCAACTTTATTTTTTTGATCTCTATATAAAGTTTTGCCAAAGGCAGAGAGAGCTATTGGAGGTGTTGGAAACCTTGAAAAGCTGAGATTTATCTGCAGTTCCAGTTCCACCAGGTTAAAACTGGTTTCCACCAGCCTAATACTTCTAGTACAGAGATGCTTTGATAAACTCTAGAGCTTTAGATGCTTAAAGGAGCATTTAATCAGTTGAGGTGCATTTCTTCTTTAGTTGTACATATGCTTGTATTCCAGATGATTTTAAATTCAGTGGTTTTCCTTTATCTGAACTGCTTCAGCTTTATTTGTGCATTTTCCTGTTTTCCTTTTATGAGTCACAGTATCCAATTTTCTAAAGCATTATCTTGGTTTCTTATCTCTGTGTAAACTACTGGGTGATACCTTGTATGCAGGATGTTCTATTAAATTGAGTTTGTTTACTTTGTGTTACACCACATATCCTTTCGTCTCTGTAAATCTTATCCTAGGCAGGTCTGTCCCTCCTTCCTATCCCCTGCTGCCCTATCTTTTAATCCAGATGTGCCTCTGCTGAGAGGCATTACTCCTGCAAAGCCACTGTGAGTGGAGATCAGACGTCCATGGCTTTGTGGTGTTTCCCCAGTGAACACACTTGTGCCTTTTTGTAGCTTTTACCAGAGTGGAAAATTCTTGAGCTTCGGTTAGAGAGAGTGGTGGAGGCAGCAGAAGCTCAGAGCAAGGTTGGATATATGAAATGAGATCTTCCTGAGAAGAGTGGAGGGGCCAGGGAAGATCAGCAATTGTAAGCCTCTACCCTGGAAGGGGCCTTGGATGGAAGTGCCATAGCATCCTTCCTCTGGCAGGCACAATCAGAAGGTTTACTTAACAATAAAGCATTTTCTTCAAAGAGGTAACCTTGCTGACTTTTTTCTTATGATTTTACCAGAACAGAACAAGATAGGCAAAATCCTCCTTTACTCTTCCTTTTTTTAAGCCATTTCATCCTCAGCAACATTAGATTTAAATTTCCTGATTTTTTTTTTTTTTTTAAGTACTACTTGAGCTTGGAAATAAAAGAAACTCAGCTTGATGCTTGTGCTGAGTTTGGGAACACAGCAATCGTGCTATGGATTTTACGGAAGTGTAAATAGCATTTATACAAATTCAAAGGGAGACTGCCCTTCCTAATGTCAATGGCTTTCAAAGGAAACAAGTGTCTTGCATTTAATTTTGGAGTAACACTATTTCTTGGTCTCTTGTTCATTACAATGTGTCCTGCAAAGCAGTTGCAAAACCACCTTACGATTATTTCACCACTTATAACTCTTTTTTTGGTGTTTTTAGAAAGAATACATCTCCAGGTTATAAAATAAGCATCAGAGCTAAATGAAGAAGCAGAAAATCAAACTCCATCTATCTCTATGTGCTCATATAGCAGAGCTGTTTAAAATGTCCACCTACTCTTTTCCCTTAAACCAAGTGGACAGTAACACAATGAAAAACATTTTCATATGTATAAGACTTCTTCCATCTAAATATCAACAACCTGATCAAACAGGTTGCATTCCCATCTTTTGTGTACATTTTTGAAAACAGCTCTGTATTTCACTTGTTAAATTTCAAAAACACTTTTGAAATGGAAATCAATCCCCAACTTAATTTAAATCTAAAATTGCTCACATATCAGAACAGTCTGGTCTCCTTCAGGCATTATATTATGAAGTACCAATTAGGGACATAATTTAACTTGTAAAATGTACAAATCACATGGAATTCACATGTCCTGTGTAAAGAAAAGCATGTGCAAGTACCAGAGTTATGCATTTCAAGGGTTAAATTGCCTGATATTGTAGTCCCGGCCCCCCACGCACTTGTCTCATTTTCACTGGCTTGTCAAGAATATAAAAAGGAATTTAAAAAGTAAACATCGTTTGTATTAAAAAGGGAAAGTGAATTTATTGGTAATTTGTTCATTTTATGATGCAAAGGTCTTCATAAAATTGTACCTGGGAGATAAATAGGTGCAGATTTCAAACTAAAAAGTGTTTTTTTGGGTTCCAGGCCAAACTTGAGCCATTAAGACCTGGTGTCCCAAACACAGGACACAGGAAATTTTGGATCATAGTAACTTTACTGAGATTTAGGTCTTCCCTCCTTGAACCCATCTCTGTTGTTTATTAAACTTGTGTGTCACTGTGAAGTAAAAAGAGGCTGAAGGATTTTTTCTACCTTCATATGATAGGCATCACCTTGGCCATCATCTCAGGGATTTAGGCAGGGAGAAGAGTGCTCAGAACTTCACTTTGAGATGAAAAGCTGACATTTCCAGTTAAGTCTTTATAACAGACTTGTATTTCTGTAGAGGGTTTTGTAATGCATTTAGGGACCATGTAGTATTTCGATGGGTTCTAAAATCTGAATAACAAATATCTTTTTTGGGTAACAACTAATCTCTGGCATGGTGTGCTGCTCATACAAGTGAATTATTATTCCATCTATATAATTCCATGCAAACTACTACATATTATTTCATCTCCACCCTCTAATTTATATTACCTTTAAAAACACAGATTTAATTATAACAATTTTATTTTCAAGATCAAATATATACCTGCCCAGAGAACAAAAGATAATATAATAAAAACCACTTAAGCCAAATTGAAATTATATTCGAGCTATGTTGAAACTGTGCAGTTCAAATAACGATCACAAAGAAAAGAGGGCAAGTCCTTTGCTCCTTGGAGTGGAGGAGAAATAAATACAATCAGTGACAGTCAAACAGCTTTTGTATGTATTATAAGATTTAGGCTAGATTAACATCTTAATTATTCCATGGAGAAGAAAATCTATCAGATGGAGTTGACTGCCTGAAGTACCCCGAGTCTCATGTGGAATGGCAGCAGAGGGGTTCTCACAGCCCTTGCAGGGCAATGGAAGCTTCAGCCCCAGTGCAGGGAAGAGTTCCAAGCTGACTCTGTGGGGCCTGGCCTGGGAGTGACTGCTCATGGCAAAACCAGAGGTGACAGCTTTGCACCAGCAAGGTCCTGGGACAGAGCAGGAGGGAGGAAGAGCCCAGTGAAGACTTTGCCTGAGGGCAGAGGGGTGTTCACCACAGTTGTATGATGGGCATTGCATGCCTGCTTGAAGGAAAAAGAAAAACCCGATGTTATTAGTTAAACTAATTAAACCAATCAATAAATTAAATTAGAAGGGAAACATTCCCATTCCCCTTGTACACTGAAGGTCCTTAAAGATTAAGGTGAGAGTTGCTGCTCCTTTTTCTACTGAAATAGAACAGGACTTCAGTGCAGTGCTTTCCCAGGGGTGCAAAGGATGGATTCTTGGTGTCAAGATGCATTTTATTTAGCAGTGCCTGCAGCACTCTGCAATAGTGTTGTTCCCTGGGCAGGGTGGGAGTGCTCCTTGTCCTGCCTCTGTGCCAAGCCTGGCAGCTGGACTTTCTTGGTACCTCTGCTGTGGAACTGGCTGACCTGGCTGAAGCTGCTTTGGGGTGGTCATAGTTTCCCCCTGCCAGTGGTGTAGGGCAGCTGCTACTGGGCCATCCCAGGGAAAGGTACGTCCAGATCCTCAAATCTGGAGGTGTAGCACTGTGATGGTTTTGGTCTAGGCTTCCCTGGTAACCAGCTTGTAACCAAGGAAGTGGCCATGTACCCAGTATTCCATACGATTTTTACGTAAACCAGGGGATTAGAGACCTCACTCTCTTCCAGTGAGGTTCAGGGCAGTGGTTCTTGCATTGGTCTCACTTATCTAGAGGCTGAGGCCTGCAGTGATCTGCCACGCAGGAGGTTGGAGAGTGCTGGCTGTGTCTGGTGACCTTGTTTTTCTGAGGGACAGGGTGAGATTTGTTTTGCTGGTTCTTTATTTTGCTAGTTCTTGGGTTTGCTCTGGGCTAATTTCTCTCGCCCCCCACACAATTGCTATAAGTTGAGAGAAGGTTTATGCAGACAAAACAGATTTGATGTGGGGAGAATAATATTAGTATTTATTACTAGTAAGATAAAAACTAAAGAACTATATATACCACAATTCTAATTAGGCAAAAGTGCTATATATTTACAGAAATACCTCTACCCCTTTGTATCAGCTCAGGAGGAGAAGCAGTCTCTTTTCCATTTCTGGAGCTACAGGTCTTCTAAATAATTTTGCAGCACTTGAAAGTTTCTCTTCTGTTATCTCCAGGATGACAGTTCTGATTCGTCGCAGCTGGAACTGTTTCTCTCTCTCTTCTATGTCCACCTCAGGGCTGGGCCTACCCCGTCCTGGGCTAAGACGGGAGGCTGGAGGGTTACCCAAGCCCTGTGGGCTCTTCCATGGACTTGGCAAGGGGACATTTGTCTTACCATGGATCTTCACCACAGGGTCACAGGGGATAATGGCTTTTGAGTCCACCCCTGTTTCTTGTGGGGTCCCTCCTCCCAAGAGACAGTCCTTGATGGACCTCTCTAATGTGAGTCCACCTTCGGGCAACAGTTCTTCCATTCTCTGCTGTCCCTCAGGGTCACAAATTCAGCTGCACTAGAATGGATCCCTTACTGGGCTCCCAAATCCTACCTGAGCCAACTCGCTCCAGCGTAGGTCTCTCTCTCCATGGGCCACAGGTCTCCAGCAGGGCTCTGTTTCATCCTAGGCCTCCCATGGAGTCACATCTTCTTCAGGCACTCTGCTTCAGCATGGGCTCCTTCATGAGCTGCAGAAGGGGGTTTTCCACTCCCAAACAATCTTCCACAGGTTGCAGGGGCTTTTAGTTTTCAGTCTCTTCCCTGCTAAAGGGAGGGGGGAGGGGAAAGGAGTTACCCGACCCCGCTTCAGCCTTCTCTTCTCTCTCTCTTGCGGCTGCCAGCTTTGGCCTTGGGTGCTCCGTTATCTCTCTGTCGGAATTCTTTCTGCAGCATGTCTCTTCCAAGTTCTTGTCTAAAGTTTTTTTTTCTCTACCCTGTTACAGGAGAGAAGGGGGGCCTGGCCCCCCTCACCTGGGCCAGACTTGGCCCGGGGTGGAGGGGGGTCAGACTCCTGGGCCCAACAGGGGCTGTGAGGCTGGCTTTCCCATTTTCTTCTGTGCCACAGGCTTCTCTTCCATTTTCTTAAATATGTAATTGGCAAAGGCTTTACTAACACTTTTGATTGGCTTTTTCTCCTGGAGATGCACCTGGAAAAAACTATTTTCAGCCCCAGAGGGGCTGGTCAGCAAACCCATGACAAGCACAAACTAAACTGCTCTATTGAGAAGCCCCTTTGTATCTCCAGGCTTTAAGGATAAGGGAGATCTTGGTACTATGGTATGGAAAAAAATTAAATCCCAATTTTGGCATGAAGGGAACACCCTAAGACAAAGGAAGAATCCTTCTGCTATGTGGATCACAAGGTTCATGGGCATCAGTGCCTTTGCAACAGCACTTGCTTCGGGTCTGTTGACATACTATTTTAAAAACTGTCCCAAGACTGAGAAGTGGTTCTGTCTGGCAGTGGCTGGTAGCAAGTGCCTGGGGAAGCAGAAGAAATGAGTAGGAATGTTGCTTCAGAAAACTGTCACTTCCCTGGAATGGAGCAGAGATGCCTTCAGGCAGAGGTGATGGCACCTTTGCACTTAAGACTAAGTGGATTTTTAAAAAAATCTATTCATGCAACTGACTGCTTACTGACCCCATTTAAATGTTCACATCAGCAGCCACCAGGGCGAGTTCCCCAGTCCAGTCACTTGGTGAAATCTTTGTATTTCCTTGGTTAGACTCTATATCAAAGAACTTCATTTGGTGTTCCCTGTTTCTTACAGTTCATGTGAGATAGTTTGTGGTCGTTCCTTATTTATCTTCACATCTCACTGCTGAGTTGACAGACCTGGTTACAGAACTGCTTAGTCATGAATCTTCCAAGTGACAGCTTTGACCTGCCTAATTGTTCCTTGCACGGGACTAGCTCTAATCATCCACTCCTCCTTTCTGCTTCGCTAAACATACAGTACATTTATTCTCAGAAAGAGAGGCTGGATTTATTTGCAGTACTCAAGAGAAGGTAGAAATGAGTGGTGATGTGCTCCTTTGCTTGGTTTTCTCTTCTAAATCACAAACTTTACTTTCTTTTGACATTGTTTGGGCCAAAAGTGGGAGTTAAACTGATGTGTCCAGCCTTTTGAGTATGCACAGGAGTGCTCAGTGGATTATGTACCCAGGCGGGGGAACTTTTCTTTGGCCTTAACTCAGAGCGTGACATGGGACAAGGTATTGCAGGCCTGTAATATTTCCATAACAGAAACAAGGCAGATGGGATTGTGTTAGGCTTTGTGAGAAACACCAAAATCTCTGCAGGTCACCATAGCTCTCAAAATTCAGGGGCTGAGATGTCCCAGCTCGAACGTCCTTTCCTTCAGGACAAGGATTCACTGGTGATGGGGTATCTCCTGGAAAGCTGGTACTAATAAAAATGATTGAAAGGAGTCACTCTCCAGAACATGGCTGGGATTTGATAGCTGTCAGTTGATTGTCAGGGCTATATGGAAGTGGGTGATTAGGGCAGAAGCTGGTTTGTGCTGGAAAACTAATTAGCTGATGGTAAATAAACATGCTAAGGTGGGGAGCCCTGCAGGCAAGTAAAATGTCATCCTATTTATTGGAGGAAACCTTCCTTTACAACTCAGATTTCAGCTGTCTGTCACATGGGTGATTGGAAATATCTGAGGGAAATAAACAACCCTTACCATTTTGATATCATCATTACCATATATCATTATCAGATACAATCTATAGCTACAAATACAGTTTGATTTGTATTGTAAGGCTGCACTATGACTTAAAAAGAAAATTCATGTCTTATAGCACCTAACCTGGAGTGCAGTGAAACCTATTTCATTAATTCAAACAACAAAAAAAAAAACCTGAAAACTTTCTGCCTTCTAATAGTACTTTTCTGCTATTCATTTTCTCACTTTGCAAGATACCAATTAGAAGGATTCACACAGTTAATTCAATCCTGACCATCTGCTGGTTGCTGTTTTGGCTAATGCATTAAAAATTTACCTTTGTACGATTCCTTCCAGGTTGCTATTTATTAATGGATTAAAAATGGTCTTTTGAAGTGAACAGCATGTATGCAGCAAACCATTTTGTTCAATTTTAATGAAAAAGAATGGAAAGAAGTGCTGTTAGCCTGGCTCTTTGAAGATGTTTGGATTCAAACATTTAGTTTGAGGTATTGTTGTACCTCTTTTTTTTTTTTTTTTCCTTTTAATAGCATGCCCTGGAAGCAAAACAAATAAATTTTGAGGGTTTACTTTTAGCTTTTTATGTGAAAGTTCTCTTCTTCAAAGCCAAAACTAGCTGATGGACAGGTAACGCTCGTGGACAGCCTGTGCAGTAAAAGTGCTGTGGAGCCTGCTCTGCTCTCGTGCCCAGGGAGAAGGGTTGGCTCTGACTCCATCCACACTGTGCCCATGGGATGAATGGGCAGCTGCCTCTCCAGTCCCTGCTGGTGGGCAGGTTCCTGGGCCAGTTTTGAGATGAGGGATCCTGGACGGAAACCCAGTGGTTTTCTGTTGCTGAAAATCCTCCGAAGATGCCTGCAGGAGAGATGCATCCTAGGCTGCCATCTGCCCCTGTGGTGGCAAGGGAAAGTGGTGCTAGAGCTTGCCTGGAAGTGTTGTCACAGATCTGGGAGCTCTCTCCCTGTAGGCTTTGTGTAGGTGAGTTTTTAGGTAATTGTTACTTACCTTCAGCATACTGTGGGTGTTTTCCCTGCTTGCAGTAGACAAGTAACGTGTCAGAGCACCAGTAGTGCCCCAGCCTGGCTGGCTTCTTGTGTAAATGCAGTAAGTCCAAGTAAATAGAGCAGAAGTGAACCCTGATGTGTGCACTGAGACCAAGGACTGCTACCTGTGAGGGTCACCATTCCCAAATGACATTAAATACTCCTCCGAGTTCCTACTGGGTGATTGTGGTGACTGAAAGTTCAAGAAAAACTGGAATAGAAGCAGCAACAGCGTGAGGAAAATGAATTTAGTGGTGTTTGGTTTAGCTTCAAGTTTTCCATTAATAAGCTGTTTTGCGTATTTGGCAGAGGCACTCATGGTGCAAGGAAAAGCACCAAGAAACAAGTCAGTAGAACAATGAAAGCATATTTTCTATAAGTGGCAGCTTCCTTTATATAATGAAATACTACACATGGGATTTTTGTGCACTGGCTTGAAGAAAGCTGTATAACAAACCTATGGGAAGGATGGAGGGAGTCTGTCCTTTCCCCTAGGTCTGTGTTTTCTTCAGTGCCTAAATCAATCCTTTGGGAAGAGCATAAAGGTAACATGATTTCCACAGTGGGTTATTCATTCTGGCTGCATCTCCTGGCTACACGGCAAAGTGATTTCTTGAAAGCATAATTATTATTACAGCTATGCAGTATTCACAAAGAAAAACAAATGTTATTTCTGCTTGGTCCATTCAGTGATAACTTGCTGTGGTAATTTATTTTCCCCCTCACACCCCATGGATTTCTGGAAGTTTTTTATTTCTTTTTGATTTTTTGATTCTTTTTGATTTTTTTATTTCTGGTGATGAAATCACAGATCCTTAGCACATTCCTCTTTAGAAAGGGTGGGTCAGCTAAAGCTGATAAAATTTTCTGGCAAAGAACTATTAATTTGTTTTAGCTGTGTAAAATTAGAGATGAAAATGCTATGTTTAGCCTACCATGTAAAGAAAGAATTGATTGATCAGTGTTAATCACTAATGAAAAAGCCACTTCTATGAGTGTAATCCCCCTGCCCCAACCCTAAGTATGGTCAGAGTGAAAATACAGGACAACTTGATGGATAGTCATTCCTATTTCACTGCAGTAGTCCACTGGTACAATTAAACTAAAAATAAAGATTTAAGATGAAAATTTTCATCACTCCTTAGAAATACAAGGTAGAGGGCATAAAGCCAGCATCTAACAAGTATGTGGTGGGAAGAATAGATTTCTGAAGGGACTGGCTATTGAGAGTTATCTTGATTTCTGTTTTGTCTCACTTACCAAAAAATATTTTGATCTACATGGGAATCTTCATTAAAAATGTTTACTTTTTCTTTACCAAAACTACTTTCTGTATCATTGCCTCCCATGTGGAAGACTCATGCCATGTTCATCACAAGATGTCTGTGGGTGGAATGGCATTGATGGGCACAATTGAATTTTGTGGGTGCAGTACTGGTGACCAGGTGAGGGATGAGCTGTGGGCTACTGGAGCAGCTGTGACTCAAGGAAAGCCTCTACGTTTGCATCTCCTTGCTCTGTGTGAGCAAAAGGAGTCTGCACTCACCTTTGGGCAGATCTGCGCTCCTGGTCACAGCTGCAGGGTTCAGCCCCAGCAAAGCTATTGCATAGGGGTAGCTTGCTATTAGCTGTCAGAACAGATAAAACAGCCTTTACAGCAGCTCTTCAAAGCTGCAATGAAAGATCTCTGTTTCCAATTCAGACATGAAGTACACGGGCTCCTTATATTTGCTCAGTATTCCCAATTCACTATTAGACTGTGGCTGCTCTGTGCAATCTGTTTGAATCTACCCCCATCTGTTCCAATCTGATGTTTTTTTCTGAAAAATGAAGCTGGCGATGTGTGATTGTTGCAAAGGTAATCAATTCCTGCCGCTGTAAAAGTGTTCTGCCTGGTAAAGACGGTGTGTTCTCTTCCCAGGCTGCTGCCTTTCTTCCACCCCTTCCCTTCATGCAGGTAAAGCATAGCATGGGCTGCTGGCACAGACTGAAGCTCTGGCTGCTGACATACAAATTGGAGACTCCCTGCTGTATTTCATGTTTTGTGAGGGGACTTTGTTAGTAAAACCAGCTACTGGTGGTGCGTGAGTTGCTGGAACATTTGGGGAATGGTTGGAAGTGGCCAACTGTGAAAAAGGTCAGGCTGGTTGAAGTTCCTCAGCAGCCTGGCCTGGGTCCAGTACTGCTCAGTATGGTTTTTATTTTGTGAATGAATTTAATGAAGGAATAGAGAGTATACTTCAATTGGCTCATAATACCAAACTTGGAAGGAATAGAATTCCAAACGAACACCCCCCACCAGAGCATCCAGTTTTACTGGTACAACAGATTCAGCAGTTGAATGGGTGGAAGTGTAAGAACAGCACCCACACAGACACAGAAGAGTCCATCAGAAGGGAGTACTGGGAGTTACTATGTTCCAATCACTTGAATCTCAATGCCAGCAACGTCAAGCTTTTGTGAAAAATATTAACACTGCTAGGATGTGTGAGGCAGATTTATATTTCTGCAAGAAGGGGAAGATATCTGCCCACTCTGTTTGTCATGCTGCC
The DNA here is from genome assembly GCF_022539395.1 of Myiozetetes cayanensis. Taxonomy (NCBI): domain Eukaryota; kingdom Metazoa; phylum Chordata; class Aves; order Passeriformes; family Tyrannidae; genus Myiozetetes; species Myiozetetes cayanensis. The sequence continues at coordinate 31,763,913 of NW_026086605.1, forward strand.
AGGTGCAGCCTGGAGCACTGCACCTAGTTCAGGCTATGCTCTAACAGAGTTTGCAAGCCAGGCAAAAGGAGCCTGGAGGAAAGCAAAAAGTGGTGAGAGGAGATGAAATATGATCTTGGAAGGCTTGAAAGAACTGTGCTTGTATAGCTTTGCAAAGATAAAACTTGTGCTTGTATAGCTTTGCAAAGATAAAACTAAATAGGGAGGTTTGGAGAAGGCATCAGCTTTCAGATGCAAGAGGTGTGTGGAGCACCACATGACAATCTGCTCTCCTCCTCATGCCCAGGGACAAGAAATAATGTGTGCCAGAGTTTCTGCATGAAGGACTTAGCCAGGCAATGGAGAAAACGTCCTAGGGGATAAGTTTTTTTTTAAAAAAAGTAGTTTTTGGCTCCTGGATTGTGCTATGGACACTGGGCCAGAAGTCACAGAATCATCATAGAACAGCCTGAGTTTGATGGGACCCTGAAAGATCATTTGCCCTGACTTTTGTGGGAAAGAGAGCCTAGATGAGATTCTCTAGCTCTTTGTCCAGTCATGTCTTAAAATCTGCCAGTGATGGTGTCTGTGACATGTCCTTGGGGAGTTGTTCCAGTGCATGATTGTTTGGACTGTAAAAAACCTTGTTTCTTATATCATCATGAAAACCGTGCAGTAGGTCTGTAATGTTATGGACCTATGACTTGTTTAACCCTGACTCTGAAACAGCAAAAACCAGAATGTCTTGTATAAAAGGAAGATAGTGTTTTATAGTTTGGGGGAAAAGAAAATCATATTTTTATAAAATATATTTTGTGTAGTAAGGTCTTGGAATTATTTGCCTTTTGCTCCTGTCTTACAGAACAAACTTTCCTAGGAGCTAATATATGACAAAGTGCTTATATGGCATTGGGAGGAAAAGTATCCAAAGGCTACTGCACTGGGCTTCAGATCTAACTCAGGTAGACTCAGAATATTTCCTGTTGGAGGTGGTTTTTATGATTGTAAAGAACATAATTATGGTGGTTAAAACAGCCTGTATTATAAGGGATTTTTAGGTGTGATATTATCGTTGAGCTGCAGCTTCAACTGTCATCATGTTGCAAGTGGTTACCATGGACGTGGTGCTCAAGAGCCAGTGTCAGCTGTCATTGGACAGTTCGTGGAACCACAGCAGCTCGACCAATCCCTGATGTACTCTGTTACTATACTACCCCTGCATACATATGTATATGTTCCCTATGTTTATGTATTTTCCTGTACCCAATCCTAGTTGGAGGATTAGCATGCTCCTCCTATTCTCCTCCCGTATTCCTGAACCTTCCTCCTCAATCCCTATATAAACCCTCCATTTTCTAATAAAGTTGATTCAGTTCTGTTACCCCAACACTGAGCTAGCTGCTTGCTGCTTGCCTTTCTACCAACGTCTCACAATTTCCATTTTTTTTTAGTAGTAGTTTAGAATTTCACCAGGTATTTTTGAGAATACCGATACCTACTACCAGATAATGTAAATAAATACTGCTTATTTCTACCTTTCAAATCTGCGTATTCATAAATACTGCATCATTACTCTGACATAGCAGTTACAACATGTATGATATACGTGAATCTTCATTTATCATTGTCCAACTTGGGGCTTTATAAAAGGTAATGTTTTAGAAAGCTGCTTACATAAACCACTCTTTTAATGAAGCTGGTCCAATGAGAAGCCAGGAGTGGAAAGCAATTAAATAACACTGCTGGGCAGAGATGACAAAGATGGATCCAACTGTTCTGATAAGAATATAGGTTTATTGTGTTATTAACTATAAACTTGCTGCAGTTTAGATATTCCTTTGTAAACTTCATGGACAGATGTCTTAACGTCCATGGAGTGATTAAGTGCTACATTATGCAGGCTTCTCTGTGAACCGTCATCTTCACATTAACATGCCCCTACATGAGTAATTTACTAAGTTATGAATATGAGAAATATTTTGCCGTGATTATGAATAATTAACACAAAGCTGTATTGGCAACGTCCACCCAGTAATTCATCCTTATAGCTTTGTGACAGAATGTCTTGGGCTGCCTCCAGGAGAGAATCCAAAGAGTAGAGTCAGGATGACAAAACCCAAAACTGTAAGGAGGTCCTGTGGACCGATGGCTTTGCAAATGAACTGCTGGTTAATTGGACAGGGGATGCATCTGTGGAAGCTGCAAGCCTTTTGCTATAGGATGAGTTGTGTGCCCTGCTGGGGGCTCTGAAAGCTGCAGCTTGTGCAGTTATCGCTTCAAGGGGAGATGGAAAAGCCTATGTGTCTGAGCTTTGAATGTTAAGATGGCTGAAGTTCCATTAACCAGAGTCAAATATAATTGGCTGTGCATATGTCTGTCCTCAGCTTTGCCTCTCCTGCTTACATTATCAGTGTCTAATATTCAGATTCACAGCTTCCATTAATCACTTGCCAAGAATTAGACTGCAGTTCTGCTGTTAGCTGAGCAAAACCTCAGGTACTTGCTGTACCCTTTGGCAGGATGAGCCACTGAAGGCAGAAGAGGGGAAGGGCACTGTGCATCTCTGCATAATTTCCAGCACTGTCCAGGCTGGGAGCAGGGTGAAAGCAGCCTGAGGTGCCATGTGTGCTGCATCAGCATGTCAGTGTTGTGGCTGAACCAGAGCTGCAGAGTGGTGCCTTGCAGCTCAGTGCTCCCTGCATGCTGCTGTCACAGACAGAGTCACTGTGTGCCTTAGTTTTTATTTCTGGGGCTTTGTTATACCCACATGGAATGAGCCAGGCTGGCACTTTAATAAAAAGTGACGAGTGTTGGAGCAGGGTGTCAGACCCTGTGTAACAGAGAGAGTTCAAAAGGATGCTGAGATTGAAAACCAAGACACTGCTGAGAGCTCGACAATAAACTCAATATTTATTACAAAAGTGGCCAAATAAATGGGAACCCGAGAGACAGGAAAGGAGAGGAGTGAACTAAGCCCTCAGTGAAACCCCCCCCTCACGCAGGTGTGTTTTACAAGATTGTCTTACTGACTCCAGAATAACCAGAATTTCCCATAGCAGAGGCTGCATCCTCAGTGTCAGCAGGCTCACAAGATAGCGGGCATCCCCACAAAGGCAAAGTTGTACTTCATGTGAAGCTTTAGAGACCTGAGCACGAGCCACCTGCATTTTTTAATCAATTAGCCGGTGACGTCTCCCTGGGCTGGTGTGGCAGCACCGTCCAGCCAGAGGCCTTCAGTCACTCCCCCTGTTATGCAAGTGCACCCCTTCAGCCATGTGGGAGAACTTTGGGATTCCCCTTGCACTTGCACTTTTTCACTCAAGGGGTCTTATCTATTTGAGTCTGGGGGCTTTACTTCATCCTCTCCTCTTCAGTTTCTTCTTCAAATGTCCTCTACAGATGACCAGCCAATCACAGAACACCAATTAAAACAGTTTATACAAGAAACTCTTTCTCCAAGGACAAGGCTCCTGTTTATCAGTGAACTTGGCAGACAAAGAACAAAACTTTTGCAGGTGGCTGGGCCAAACACAGACCAAAAAATATCAACAATCCCTAATACACCCTGATAAGCAGAGGGAGGACCTGTGGGCCCTCCTGCACATCCCTCTCTTTCCAGGCCCTGCCTTGGCTGCACACAGATCAGTGCTGTGGTGCTGACTATTTTCCTCTTATCTTTGCTTTTCAGTTTCCCAGTTGCCACAAACTGCTCGTTATCCGTGTGCATGGGTAGTCATGGTGGTTTCTCTTTGTGTTGATGCCCGCAGTACGCCCTCAGAGCTGTGCAGGGCAGAGATTTCTCGCAGCATGGTTCTGCTGTGATGTGCTCTGGTCACCAATGTGATTAAGAAGGCTGACCTGAAGCCCATCAAAGCACAGAAATGAAGCAGCTCCTACTTTAAGGATTCACTCCAAGAAGGGAGAGAGGAAATATTAATAACTACTGTCATATTCCCTGACCTCAAGAATGGTACAGGAGGGATTGTTCAAGAGGGGTCCCAAACATCCCCACATATGATATAAAGTCAGTTGGAAGACATAAAACAGTTTTAAAAGAAAGATGCTTATCTGATTCTTAGGAAAAAGTCTTGAAATTGAGTTATGTGTGAGGAACTGGCTGTGTTTTCTGAGAGTAATAACTGAAGGAAAATAATTTTTGAATTTTGAATTGTTATTCCTTTTTTCTTATGTGTGAAGCTCGTAAAAATAGTTAATGGTTTGTTTGGATGTTTCCCAACCTCCTTATGGACGACACTTGGAAAAATATTTTTAAAAGTTCATAACTTGTGAGAGTTGTTTACTGATAGGATTTGAACCATGGTCTGAGTTCTGTCTAAGACTTAGCCTTGCTTCTCTTGCAAGGCCTTTCTTGCTTATTTTATTTTCTTAATCCCTCTCTGCCTCCAATATTTGTTTTGCTCTATCTAACGTTGGCCTCCTTTTGCAACAGCTTCACTAAAGGGGGTTTTTAAGCCTCCTGATCTATTGTTCAGAACTGTTTCTATTCCTCTTCCCCTTTCCCTCTTTTATGTATTGAGTTAGATAAAGGCTGAATTCTTTCTTTGACTAGAAAGAAAGATCCAAGACTTGGAAGGTGCCAGATGGTGGCACTGGTCTTTCACATCTGACAAGTCTGGATCGCGCAGTGAAGCATAAGAAGTTTTATGCAAGTTATATTCCCTGCCATCCTCATTTTTTCAATTTCAAGCTGCATAGTTGTAATGAGGAAGGTGACATATTTTTGTGCTTATCTTTAGAAAGTGCCTAGAGAAGGTGAGATGTGTATCTGAGGGAGGAGAAAGGATAAGTCTTGGCAATATCTGAGCATTGCTAATACTATTATTTTCTGTGTTTGTATCACACCATTGCATTGCACTACATTTCAGTTGACATGTAGAGTAGTTTGGATACCAGCTGAGCTGTGCCAGCTTATACTAGATGAGTCTTTCGTTCTGATTCTTAAAATCAGACATGCAATTTATATTCTTAGTCTTTGTTGAATCTTACTGCATGGGTAGTTTTTAATACCCAGTTTTTTTCTGAATATGGCAGATACGAGCTGTATAGTGATGTTATAGCTGTTTGCTTTTTATTCCTGAAATCTTCTCTTTGGTATATTCAGAGCAGCTTAACAGTATTCTGTATCTCTGCTTTGAGGAGGAATGGCTGGAGAAATCTGTATTTGAGAGAGAAAGAAGTGTTGAATTCCATATGAAATATTTTGTTAGCAAAATACTGAAGATGGAAAAATGCACTTCTCATCTCTGGAGCTGAGTCCTTGCAGTCTGTGCTGTTATTCTTTCCATTTTTGGGCACAAACTGTGTGAGGGAAGGGAGAGCACCTTCAGAAATGGAAGTGATGGATAAGGGCTGATTGTGAACAACAGAAATGCCAACATTCTTTAATAACGTGTGAAAACAAGTTACCTGTGAATGTCACTCTTACAGTCCTGGCACTCACACAGAAGCTGTAACATAAGTTGTAATCAGTGTTACATAGAAAGAGGACCGTGGAAAACTTGCTGACCATCCATGCTCCCACATCATCTGCAGAGCAAACCTTGGTACTGGGAAATGTCCCAGCACTACCAAAGAGGTAAGACATGGGACCTGCAGTATTGAATAAAGCAGTGGTGAATGTTTTAAAGTTGCCATAATCTGTACACTGGAATGCATTCCTTGGTTACAGGAAGAAAAAAAAAAGGTTGAAAAGCGTTTGAGTTCAAGTAGCCTGCAGTCTTTCTTCACATCTTTTATTTTGAATTTAGGCTTCCTACCCATGCAAGGTTTAGTCCACCTCTGATTTATCATAGTGCTAGTGCAAATCTCAGTTGGAGTTTTTTTTTCTGAGTTACTGGGCTGCGATTTTGCCTTTTTAATTTTTCTTAAGTCAAGCTACTTTTTCTAATCCGAAAAAGCTTCCATTTGTCTCCTCAAACACAATAGTTACTTATGTGTTGATAAACCATCAAAACCTATATTGAGGAAATGACCACTGAGTTGTTATTTTTATGTGGGAAAGTTTCCTGTTGATTGCACAGGGCATTTATGTGCTGTGGGGTGGTTTTTTGGTTTGTTTTTGTTTGGGTTTGGTTTTTTTTTTTGGTAGCTTGTTTTTTCTTGATTTGGTTTGGATTTTGTTTCAAACTTTCAAGAAAGTTTTAGACCATGGATCAAAGGAGAGCCTGAAAGGTGCAATGTAAAATTACAGAATGTCTGTGTAAACAATGTGTACTTCTCAACTGACAGAATTTAAAAGCAGCAATTACTCATTTTCTGTTTTCTTAGCAGCATTTGGCCTTCTGTGGAGTCAGGCCTTTATCAGACACTAAAGAAATAGTTTTTCTACTTTTCTCATATTCTCACAACTTTTATTCCTCAGCAAGACTTCAGCTGTGAATAATAAGGAGAAAGAATAATTATTCTTGCTGGTGTTTGCAACAGGAGGTGGCCTGTTTGGAAGCTGGGGTCCTGACAGGTGGCACTGATTTGTGATATTAATGGTGTTAGTGCTGAACTGAACCATTTGGCCTGAAGTAAGATTTAATGGCTTACAATTTTCCAGCTGTTTGTTTTCTTGCAGAGAAATGCAGCCACCCTAAGCTGATCATGTGCTGCCCTTCTGATTTCAGCTAAAGTACTTTTATAATCAGAAACTTGTAGAGGTTACCAGTTTCCATCTTAGTTGAGGTCACTAAACTGTTTTGTCAATGCACAGGAATTGCATCTTACTGCTCTTGGTCGAGTGGGATATGCAGGGATCAAATACAGGTATATTATATCAAATGTGAGTATAAATGAAACCAAAGAACTTAAGAATGAATCTCTTTGTCAGCACTGCTAAGACAAGGAGGTAAGTGGTTGCCCACACTGACATAACTTGTTCTTGGTAAACTCACTTGCCTTCCTTCTAAGAAGAAAAATTGAACTTAGTTACAGGAGAAGTGGGGACAGTGATTTTAGTAAAATTTTTTACATCCCTTAAAAGATTCCCCAAAATCAGCAATGGGTGGGAATACTCATGAAATAACAGTTTTAGCTGAAGAGTGATAAATTACCCATCTGGCAAGTCTGTAAGGTGGTAGAACAGATGAGTTGTGAATGTGGCTGATGAAAAAATATGTCCAGACAAACGAAACCTGAAGGTGGTGGAATGTTTGGGTGGGGAGAGAATGCCCAAAATGAATTTTGAAAACAGAATGGTCTCATGTGTCCCTCCTGTCTGTATTGGATAGAACAAAAAGTTAAAAAGTCAGATTTTGGCAAGAAAGATGCAAAGTAGGAGTTGAGAACTTCCTGGGAGTAAGGCAGCCTAAGGATAGGTTGCCTGGGAGGGTGTGGGCTCAAGGCTAGATAAAAACCTGCCATAAAGACATCCCTTCTAACTCAGTTGTGGTGATAGGAAACAGGCTATATTCTACCTTCTAGTGCAGCAGAAATCAAAGATTTAGCAGTCTTTCTTATTTGTTTGTAGGCAAATTCTCTGGTTATTTATACTGTATGGAGTAAGATGACAGTGAAAGGGGAATCGAAGCGTTCCACAACATAATCTCTATCTTGAAAAGAAAATGTTTATGAACCTGCTCTGCTTTAAACAAATCCCTGAAGCAAATTAATGTTTTGAAGCGGTCTCTGCTTAAAAACAGGAGTTCACAAAATAATTCTATCAAAGTATTGCCATTGCTTTTCTGTTTTTTTTTTTTTTTTTTTCCCCTGGTTTTATAAGAACAAAGCAATTCACAGATAAAAGGATTCCTCAAATAGACTATTTTTCTACTTTTTATTCCTGTAACTAGGATATTATTTATATATCCTGTAAGGTGTTTGTTTGGGGAGCCCCTGGTGGTCTAGTGGTAAGGGCGCGGCGCTGTCACCGCGGAGACCCGGGTTCGATTCCCGGTCAGGGACACTCCCGGGCAGATGGAGCTCGTTAGCCCTTAAAAGGCAACCCATCTACGTCCTGAGGACCTCGCTGCCACCGTCCAAGCTCGCTTGGCCCCGGCAGATGAACCTTAGGATTAAAGGGTGGGCTCAGTTCCGCGCACACTGTGTCTCACCTAAAAAATCCAATGCGCAGGCTGGAAGGTGTAAAGACCTTCCCCGGATCTTCGCTCGCGAAGACTGGCCATTATTATTATTATTATTATTAAGGTGTTTGTGATTCTATTTGCTCTCTTAGCCTTAATATTACCAATATGTTGTCCTTTATTCAAAGTTTAGTCCAAAGAAAGGCACGTAATACTTGAGCTTATCACATATTCTAGTTTAGATAAGCTTGCATATAAGGTGACCCTCTTATCTGATTTCTAGGCATGATCAGTTTGCATCAGATTGTAAGTAGATAAGAAAGCCAGCATTTCTTTGTACAGTTACTGATTTTAGGCTACCCAGTGTATGTAATGAGTTACTTGACTGAGAGGGCAGTAATAAAAATAGTAGTGTCACTGCCTACTGTCTGAACAACCTCAGCTCTTGCATTTTCCCAGGTAAGTTCTTGTTTATCCCATACAGGGGTGCTTCAGTACTTTAGGGATAGTTTGAAAATGGCAAGCAAGCCAGTGTATCACTGTGACCCAGACTGACAGAAAATGCTGGATAAAGAGGGAGGGGAGAGTATTTGTACTTCTTCTGTTGTTGACAAATATAATGTCTAATATCACCACTGTGGGGATGGGACCTGAAACTTGTTGGGAGATGATGTCAGGGAAACGGGCTGTGCTTTGGCCTCATCCAGAGCTGTCAGGGTACAGTGTGTTGTCTAAGCTCTTTAGCAGAGACAGTGTGACATTTCTGTTTTCTCTGGTGCTTGTGCTTTAACTGCTCTTTTCACTCAAATGTTAAACTTTAACTCAGCTATTTCACGATCTGGTGCCACAAGCAGTGCAAGTTGGAGCACAGTTGGCCCTTTTTGGTACCTGGAGGTGATCAAGCTGAGGAGTTGCCTCAGCAGCCTTGCAGGTGCACCAGGGAACAAAGTCTCCAGGCTATGGGGACCATTTCTCTGCAGGGCCAGTGGATTTGTTCAGTGGGTTTCAATCTCAGTACAGTTGCAAGAAGTGTCAGCTGGGAGTGTTTATATCTATTTAAAGTAAAAATCTATTCCTCTGTTACATACAAGAAGACAAGTGGGTATAGGATGATGATGTGTGTTGGTGAGAAACTTGAGTTTGTCTAAAGTAGGACATATCTATCTGGTTTATCTCCCCCATCTAAAACCCTTGGCAAATGGGTTTTGCTGTCTGCTAGACATGACCCCATTAAGTCTATTTGTTTTATGAACACTTGATGCAATTTTAAGATTCTAAGAAAATGTCTCCAAAAAGATATCATATGAAAATCGATAGTTCTTTTCTATGTCATCTTGTTTATGAGGTGGAAGCAGAAAGAGGATTCACTGGAGCAGGGCTAAGATCAATAGATCTGTGAATTTTAATTGGGCCTTCTTTAACTACTGAGTGCTGCCTGCTTTTAACCCTGTAAGAGTAAAATACAAGACGCTTTAGCAATTAGTGCCTTTGCCATCCTCTGTTCCCACTGGAGTCACTTGTGGACTATCTTCAACAGAAAGCAGAGAAGGAAATTGAAGAGTAACTTGATTCTTACTGCTGTAATATAATTTCATTTAAAATAATCTTTCTGTCATTTTTGTTTCCTATTTAAGCTTGATTAGTATATCCCTCTTTTTGCTGCCACTTTATCTTTGAACTGTCCTTGTTTCCACTCTGTGTGAGTTTTTCCTGTATTTTTTTCCCTCTGCTTTACACATGCACACTTAGTGTCACCCTACTTTACAATATAATTCTCATGTATGCCATGAGTTAATAAGATCACCTTGTTCACGGACTCTCTGTGGAATGTACAAATGATAAGAAAAAATTTATATCCACATTTCCCCATAAAGAAACAGTTTTCTCTTTTCTAACTTTCATTTAACCTTCTCTTACTCTGTAAATGGCAGAATGGCCAAAATGAGTGGGTTTTGTGTTTCCTTTTTCAACCCCTCATATCAAAAAGGTCTTATGACGTGGTCTTAATAACATTCCCATGTCCTTTTGGTTCCATCCTCTCTAAATTTGCAGAGCTGGATAAGTCTCTGTTTCCTCGAGAAGCCTTGCTGGGATCTTTGCTACTGTGGTTTCTCCTTCATGATCTCTGTGTTTAAAGTCCAATATAATGAAATGTGTATCTAGCCCTATACTTCTTCCAAATCCTTTTCTCCCTGCTGGCATCACATGGGTGTGAATGGGGGGGGACCCTTGGCAGCATATAAAACTTCCTTTTCAAGACACTGACTCTGAAGCGGTGATTGGATCGTCAGAGCGGGATTCTTTTTCATGTTGTTTTATGGGGCTGGTTGTGAGGTGGTCCTGCTGTTTGGGGTGACTTTTAAGAAGAAATGTGGAACACTCTTTTGTTCTTTAATTTTTAAAAATCCATAATAGCATAACTTCACTGACTTGGATGGTGTTTTTTCCAGTGTATGGGAGACTCCTCTAAAAAGGAGAGGATCCCTTTCATACCAAATGACGACAGATGGCAATTAAAGAGAGTGTTTTATGACTACATGAAATTTCTTTCTTGTTTGCGTTGAAAACAGAACTGGTGACATTTTGTGCTGTTATTGTAAAAGGCACAATACAAAATTTACAGCCTGGGAGGGGAAGGGGACCTGTCATGTCTCTTGTTTCCTGTCCTGCTCCAGAAGATACTGTACAACTGGTAGATACTTGATGATGAAACAAATGGACTTGGGGACTTCGAAAACCTGGTGCAGCTTATTGTAACAACTCTGCACGTCATGATCAAAAACATCTATGATGCCATTGTTGAGACATTTTACAGCTCAAGTAGTCCCTTTTATCCTCCAGCCATGTCACGACCAGTGGCAGCCATCACATGTCCCTTTCTTTGGAAACTGGGGCAAACCAGTTTACTTTTACTAGTTAAGCTGCTTTGCCAAATGAGCTGGAGCCTGGATACAACTCTGTTCAGGATGCTTGAATTCAACTACTGGGCCTGAATTTATGGAAGTGTATATAGAAAAAAAAATGCAGCCAAATTACAGATACTTCAGTTTAGTGTTTCTGAATTTGTAAGTAAATTGTATTGGTGCAAACTGACCCATCCTTAGGCCGTGGTAACTGTAGAAGTCTGTAACTTATTTTTACTGCATGGGGATTTTTTTTCTTCCTTCTTCTCATTTTGTTTTTCTTTTTTGGTTTTTTTTTTGTTAGTTTGTTTTTAGTTTTTGTTTGTTTGGTTTTGTTTTCTTTTTTCTTCTTCTTTCTGGACCAAAACTCGCTTGGAGCTGGTTCTGTATGCAGTACCAGAGGGGTTCATGGCTGTCTTCTCCTGGGTTGTACCCAGCTGTAAAGCCAGGCTTTGAGTGTTGTCTGTAAAGTGCAGTTGTGATTTCAGAGCTTAGGTAGAGATTTACCATAGAAAAATGAGAATTGTACAGTCACAATGGCTTACCTAAAATAGGTGGGTGGGGGAAGAATAGGAGCATGCAATAGGAAACCTACTGTGGGGAAGGGACATTGTTGGTATGCTAGAACTTCTGCTCAGCAATTGCTGAGGTCTGGAAGATGTGCTCAGTCCTACTTTTCATTCTTAATTTTAATTTTACCAAGGCAGATTATATTCTAAAAACTTGTCCACTGGCAGTTCTTCAAACTACACAAGAAGTGATTTACTTTTTATATTTATATATATATGTATATATATATAATATATACATACATTATATATATAAATATTTTTATATATATATTTATTTTATATTTATGTTTCCATCAGATCTCATGTCTGATCTTCCATTCACTATGAGTTCAAGACTACTTTTGGCATTATTGCTTTTCAATTCAAGGCATCTCATTGACTCCACAATTCATGTTATTTCTCACTGGATGTATTTATCAAGTTTCAGGCCAGAGGCTCTCAGAGTTATAAGCCTTTTAAAGGGAGAAAAGTGCTGACAGAGCCTTAAATTGTGGTATGGCAAATGTTACACTATAATTACCTTTATCTATCACCAAACCCCCTTTCAGAGGCCTGGCTGTGTGCCATGGGCCTCTTGATGGAATGCTCCATTACACTGAGATTTTTCATGGAGAAAAACTCCAAAGCAAACTATGATAAAATACTTTTGTAAGAGTAGATGTAGTGGCAGTGACAGGGTGGTGAGAAGAAGAGAGATGGTAGCGAGTTGGAAGAGAAAATATTCTGCGGCATTAGTGGTAGATCTGTATTATAAAGAGGACAAAAATGATTTTTTTTCCTATCCCAGTGTGTCAGCCACATTACTACTTGTCTTCTGGATCTTTGAGTCAACATTTAGCATAGGCTGTGAAATTTAAGCAAATAGTCTGTATATTTCTACTATGCATGGGAGTATTGGACAAAGATGTACAAGCTGGCAGAGCCTGGACTGGCTGCAGGGTGGGAAACGATGTAACACTGTCATGGTGCTGCTGCTCTTGGGCTAATGTACCTGGCAAAAGAGGGCTTGGGAGCTTTGGCAGGAGTCTGTGCTGAGAATGCTTTGCTGATTCCATGACTGCTCTGCAGTTCATGCACTGTGTGGTGTCCTCGGGTCTGTGCTTTTTTGATCGTCCCATCAGCTGGTCCATGCTCTGTGAATTTCAGGCTTGGGCCGTCAGCTTCATCTTCTTAGAACACATGGAAGGGAAAGGAAGCCCTGAATTGAAAAAGATTCATGGAAAGGTGAAATTCAGACCAAGAACAAAGGGGTAGATGCTTTCGTAATGCAGAGCTTTCAGGTACAGGAAGAGAGGCCCAGTGCCAGAGCAGGTTTGTGTTGGATCATAGATTGAATAAAACAACAGCCCTGCTGAGTGTCTGGGGTTTACATTATTTCTGAAGAACTACTAGTCGTGTAAAACACAAACAAAAGGAACACTTAACAACAACACTGAAAACCTATTTGAGAGCTCTATGTTTGTATTTTGTATCTACACAGACAGGCTTTTTGATTAAGTAAAATATTTGTGTTTACTTGCTATTTGTCTTCACTATCTTAAGGGACTTCTGTAGGATTGTTGTCTGCTCTTTTACTGGTCATGGTGTATCTATTACTGGAATACAACCATGAATGATGTCCTCTAAGGTGTATGGGAGCATTTCCTGTGCTATGTAAATGGCTGGAGAAGGGAAAGAAGAATTTCTGTGTTGGAGAATATTAACAGTTTTGATGCAGGTGGCTGCTGAGTTAAATTAGATTCACCTAGACAGTTAAAGGCTTTCTGTTCTTGGATCACTGGAGCTAGTCTGAAGTATCAGATTGATTAATTTCTATTGGAGCATCTTTACATTTTGGGGGGAAGGGAGGGTGCAGGTGAACAGGGGAGGTTTTGCAGTTGAATTTTTTGGCGGAAAGAAAAGGAATTGAAGGGACTTGAAACACAACAGCTGCTCTGGCTTCGGATGCTTCCTTTGTGAGTTACAGCAGGTCACCTTGAGGAGAGCTGCTGGGGGGTGCTGGTAACTGGGTTTACCCTCAGGTACTCTCTGCTTTGTGGCCCCAGTAGAAACACACAGTTTGTCTGCAGTAGGACCCCATGTGTTAAAGGAGAAGAACAAACAAAAAAGACCCAAACCTTCAGATTTGACCTTATGCATGTTGAATCTGCTGCAGCTGGAGTTGGAAATGGGGATGACATCTTGAACTGCCCTTATCCATATTGAACACAAACACTCTGGTCTTTCTCCTGGAAGAAGGGTAAAGTTTAAGGGGTAACATCTTGTGATGTGTACATCCTGTAATGTGGTTGGTTTAAAAGATAAGAGCCTTATCAAATTTCTGCAGCAATCAGGTAGTGGTTATGTGCTAAAATTCATAAATTATAGTTCTGTTGGTTAAACCTTCAAGCATCTGTAGTAATTCTACAAGAACTTAACTATTGCACCTCAAACAAATTAAGTTTAACCATCTACAGACCTAGGCTTGAAGATACATGTTGTGAACTGTCCTGATTCTGTGAATATTTAATAGATCAGAATGATGAATTTTCTGTTTTACGTATGACTTTGTTTTTAATGGGTCTAACATTTATTTATCTCAGAATATTAGTGATTGTTCTTTGAAGGTGACTAGATTATCTCAGGGAAGAGTCAAGTCTTCAAAAAGCATTTGTGTTCTGGGGGAGGGAACTGGCCCCCTGTGTTTTTTTTGGTTTTGGGTTCTTTGTACGTAATGAATGGAAGTTCTGTCAGCAACTGTTGATTTTTCACATTCATTGGGAATGTAACTGACACAGGATCAAAAATCACGTTCCCTGCTTTGTAATTTTGGTTGTGTCACAAACCGATTTTTACCCAGAAGCTGCAGTTCACAAAAACAGTGTGTAATGTGGAATCTTAAACTGATCTGTAGCCCAGCCTGGTGTGTACTTTAATGAAGTAACTAAAGCTTTTCCGTAACAAAATCTAGGATTTTGCTCTTAAAGTAGTGGGAGCTACTGTGTGAATGAGGATGTGCTCATGAGTACAGTGCACAGCTGCTGTCCCACAGGATGGGTTTTCTGGGAAAAGGTGCAGAGAGATGGCTTTGCCATCATGTCATTAATGGTGAGTGCCTGGCCCTGTGCTAGGGAACAGGACTGTGGCTGCATGGCATTTCTCCAGCGTCATCAGTGCTGGATTGCTCAGAGGATCACGTCTACCTACTGTTTTAAAAATTGTTTTCAAATACAGCATCACATAAACATTGATTTGCCCATAGTTCTTGCCTTCTGCTCTTCTGGATGAATTTGGAAGTGAATTTTCCTTGACATGAGTAAATAATGGCAATATGAGCACATTCTATATTTTATTATACTTCTGTAGTCTTTAGAAGAAAGAGTAGGAGATGTACCTTGGTTTATTCATATGAACCTAAAATGGGAGTTTCAGTAGACCTTACTGTGCTGCTTTTGGCCTTTCTTCTGTTCATATAATGAGATGTTAATTTCTATTTCAGGAATATCAACTGGAAAATGCTTTTTAAGAAGCTGTGTCTAAAAAGACTGATTTTTCATCTGTAGATCTTGTAGAACCTTGAAAAGAATTTTTTTCCTTAAAGGACTTGGTTCTGTTTTAATATTGCTTTACTGTTTATTTGAAATACTGTATATTTCTAAATATGAATACACTGTGCAAACATACGAAACATTTGGTATATTTTACGTGCAGGAAACTTTTGACTGATATTTATCTAATGTGAAATACCAAGGCAAGTGGGATCTGTCAGGTGCATCTGTCGCTTTTAAAAACAGCCGTACTAGGAGTTGTATCTGATGGCTTGGAATGCTCTGGAAGGTGTTGGTGTCCTTGAACACATTGCAAGTGTTTGTCCTAGAGAAACTGGTCTGAGGTGTAGGGAGGTTCAAATGACCTTTTGCTGCATTAGGAGTCTCTCTGTGCTGCAGGCTGTGACTGAGAGTGACAGAACACTGAGGGCTGAACTACATCTCTGACACTGAGCAATCACCAGTGAAAAAGGCCAAATAAGTTTCTCACACTTCTTTACTTGATAAAATAATGCAACTGTTCAAATATGATTCCCTCCACTCCTCCCAGGATGCAGACTTGTATATTTTTAACATCACTTTCCATAAAGGATGGGGTAATATGATGCAGTAGGCATCTCATTTTCCCTTTTTATGTGGGGGAAAATGCAAGGAATCCACTGGCTTTGCATCGTTTGGCCTTACACAGTTTCTTCTGCAGAGCTCTGGGAGTTGGTATGGAGATTAGGGCTTACTAGGAATTAACCAAGTATCTATTTGTTGAGGGAATATAGTTGTTTTCCTTTGCACTCAAACTCCAAATCCATTTATAATAAGAATGAGTATATACTTAGTATATATTTACATGTATTAGCTGCTTTACTCTCGATAGGCATTAAAAAAGATAACATCACTGTTATCGTTCTAAAAAGAGTTTAGTCTGTCAACAGGGCAAACATCAAACAAAAGGCATATTAACAAGAGTTAAATTTTGGGAACCTTCCACAAGCATTTGTATTTAAAATATTTATTTGTGGCAAGGTGGAGACTTTTGGAATGACAAAAAAAGGTAGTTTTTACTTTGAACCTCAAATGAGTTATTGTAGTTCTGTATCTGCATTGTCTGCTGTCGTGTGTTTTTACTGACTTATTTGTAGGTGACATCTTAGTTTGTGTTTTGGTTTGTGTGGTTTTTTTGGTGTTTTGGGGAGGGCAGGAGGTGGGGGTTTTTGATTTTTAAATTTAATACCAGTCCTCTGGTATAGACCAATTTATTCCTTATTCCTGATGCCAATGAGAGGAGAATCAACTCCTCGCGCGTTTTTCAGATGCACTTTGAAAGGCCATAATATCCTGACCCCATCGCTGGGTAGCAGAGCAATTCCCACAGCTGGACTCGAGGATGTGAAAGCCGACTGATGAATTGAATGTACAGGGAATGAAGCAGCCAGACAGCAAAGTGCAACAGCTTTAACAACTTTATTGTCAGCAAATATGAACTCCATCTTGTGCATCCTGGCCAGCAGTGGGACATCCACAGCACAGCACCCCTGTCACAAGGGGTGTAGGTGCTCATGGTCTGTGCCTCTGGGCAGCTGTGGGAGCCTTGTGCCCAAGGCAAGCTGGGCTGCAGGTCCCTGCCAGGGAAATGGCCTTTGTGCTCCCTGTGTGGGCCGTGTGCTGCTGATACTCTCAGTGCAGTTGGGCTGGCTGTGTTTTCCAACAGCCAAAGGCTTTATTGCAGATTTATGCTCAGTTAATACTGCTCTACAGATAAGAATTTTTCAGTGTTCAACTTTGCTGCTTTGTATTGTCGAAATGACCCGTATGTGGTCAATGGTCAGGCTGTCTGCTTTTTGTTCTAGGAATGATGCTGGCAGCTCTGGCTTTAGAGGTTATGGATAATGCTGGGAGAATGCAGCTTGGCAATCCAGACAATTTAAGGCAGAAGCAGCTTGACCTAAACCCTTCTCCACCCTCCCTTTTGAAGTGTGTTATGCTGGTTATCATTAGATAGAGCTGTCAAAGCAGAATTTGTACTTAATCCTAATTAAAAGTGCTATTAACAAAGAACCCCCATATTCATGGGGAGACTAAAGCAGAGTTTGACAATTGCTGCTGTTCTCGGATGTCCTATGTGTTTTTGGGGCTAACTTTGGCCTGTGTAGGTGACACAGCTGACACCAGCTGAAGCTGTGCCTGTTCCATGTGTTTAAGAATTCAGTGTGGGGTGACTGCAGTGCTCTGCTGGCAGTGAGATCTCACACAGATCAATAGAGCTACTTGACTTTTCCATCTCTATTTGTGATCAGTAGGATGTTAGCAGTGATGTTTTGATTTTGGCAAGTCATCAGCCACTAATTCTGCTATTTTCTACCTTTTAAAGCCAATTGTTGTGTTAATCTAACAGGAGTCATTTAGAGCAGAATTATACTAATATGGATTCCTTCCAGAAGCATGACATGGCTTAAACTGAAATGTCATATATTTAGTAAAACAAAGGGGTTTTGTTTCATGCAAGTGTTGTACATCCCTGGTTTAGAGAAGTCAACTGCAATGGTTTTTTGTGCTGGGTGGGCTTTTTTGGTTGATTTAGGGGATTTGTTTAAGTCAGATCATCAAAAAAGGTAATGACTTCCCAGGAAAGAGAAGGCGGCAATGCAGCTAAAGGAGTTGAATTGAAAAGTGTTTGTTCAGTAAAGCTGGAGGGAAAAAGGCACGAGAACAGCAGCTGTGAAATGCTCTGGTCACTGAGGGCTAAATAAGTAAATTCCAGCAGGCTGGGTTTTGAATGCCATGTCCGAAATTCAGCTGTTGGGGCAGAAAGGGACCTGTGGGTTCCCAAGCCAAGCTGGTAAGGAAGGCTGTAGGGTTTGGGTAGGGTGTTGGTCTCTGCCTCTGCAAGGGGAAGTGCAGGAGGTGAGTCGTTGCAGCTCTGGTACTCTCACCTTTATGATGATTTCACCACTGGGGCTCATTACAGAGAGAGGATTGCCTCCTCTGGTGGGAATGTTACTGTCCTGGGCCTCGGCATAAAATTATGGGGGTTGGGGTTTGAGGTTGTTTGGGGGTTTTGTGTGTTATTTTAGTTTGGGGTTTTGTCTCTTCTCTGTTACTTTGAGGTCTGCTGGGATGGGGCAGTGGTTGTTTCCTTTTAGTTGCTGTCAAGTGCCTGGGGCAGCTCCTTGCTCCAGAGCGAGGTCCATATCCCTGCTAAACTTGAAGAGGTCTCCTGCAGTGGTTTTGCCTAAAGAAGCTGAGAATAGAGCCTTCTGCCCTCTGGTGCAGCTGAGAGACCCTGTGGAGCAGACAGGAGGCAAGTGTTCGAGTCCCGGGAGGGGGGTGACTGCAATAGCCAGGACTGGCACCAACCTGGAGAAGATGGTAACCGAGGGATCCTGGAATCTTCAGCAACTCCTTCTGCACTGCTTCCTAGGGGTTATTTCTAAAGCTGCAGTAGTGAAATAAGAGGCAAAATATGCACTGAAACTCGCTCTATATGTGAATGAAACTTGGAACGGAGAAACGAAGGTTGGCATAAAATAACAAAAAAGAATTTGAAGGCTTTCATGATTAAGCAAGGTGGCTGAGTGGAGGGGTTGGGTTTTTTGGTGTTTTTTGTTTGTTTGTTTTTGTGATGGCTATTGGTGGTTGGTGGATTTTTTGTTTTGTTTTGTTTTTATGCTTTATTTGTTGGTTTTGGCTTTTGTTTGTTTGTTTTACGTGTTCATTTGAAGTGGCCAAGTCATGAAACACCTCATTCTTCTCAGATTCTTCATGTCCTTAGGCTGCATACTGCTCAAACCCTGTCTGATGGGAGACGTGTGCAGATTCAGGCAAAGAACTAATAGATGCTGCAGTCTGGATAAAAAAAGTGAACTTGGAATGTATTGTTGAATTCAATAAGGTTATGAGAACATTTAAAATAATGACTAAATGTACTCTTGCAAAATCTGTCATAGCTTTTAGAGTATTTGATCTCAATCATCTTTAGCAGTGCAGCAAATGCTAAAAGAGTTTCATATTATAGGTGTAAGGAATATGGAGACAATCAGGTGCCTGGAGTGGTACTTACATCCAGCAGGCAGTAAATACATTGTAGAGTTGGATTTAGACAAATAGAAGCATGGGCTGTATCAGTATGGTAATGGTTTTTATGCGTATAAACTAAAACCTAAAAAACTATTAACAAAAAGTTGAACTCCTATACTTAAAAACAGTAGAGTAAGTGGATGGACACTATCTGAACTGCTAAATGCAATTCTTAGTGTTCAGATTTTGCTGTTGATGGGAGCCTTTATTTGACCTACTGCTTTAAGAAAAACATTTGTAGAATAATCCCTATGTTCTTTTAATCTTTCTTCCCATTTACCATGCCTGTAGTGATTTGTTATACTAATTTGTTGAGCGGCATAAATGAAATGAGCAGGAGAGGTTCCTATCAGGAAGAAATTTCAAAAGGGCCCAACTGTAAGGGTGAAACCAGCTCTCTGGGCTGCATCAGCTCTAGGGATGACTGGTACCCCAGCCTTCAGAAACAGAAAAAAGAGGAGGAGATGAGATAGCAGAAAGGGATAGGAAGAAAGAGAGGAACAATTTAACACCACAGTTTAACACAACACTGCATTTCATCCCTTGTCACGGAATGCCCCTAACACCAGGTTGGTAGAATGGGCCCTGCCCGATAGCTGTGGTAGCAACTACACGGCTTTCCCTGCATATCACTTTCACGTGTATGTATATTAAGGAGGACAAATCCTGGAATGGGCTTTGAACTCTTGTCACCAAATAAGTGAGCACAGAAGTACAGTGTGTGTCTGAAATTCCATGCCTTGAATTAGTCTTCTATTTGGAGAGCTCTGAGGAGAGATGAAGGAAAGCAGCAGAGAACAGATGGATTACCAGAATTCAAAAAGGCAGAAATGAAAAGCAGGATCAGAGGTTTACAGGAAGCAAAAGACCTTCAAAGATCACACCACAGAAATGTTAATGATGCTTTTTGGAAGGCCTGGGGGATGCAGCTGAAAATTTCATAACACAGACTGGAGTAGGGAAGGAGGGCTATGCTTAATAGAGCTGACTTTCCATTCCACTTGGGAGGAAGAACCTGCCTGTTTTAATCAGGTTTCAGCACTCAAGAAAGCCATGGAGAATGATCTGTCTTAGGTTACATGGTCTAAGCTTTTTTCTCCTCTCCTACACTCCCCTCAGTGCGGAGAGCTGTGACCTGCTGCTGATGGGAAAGCAGTGTCAGCAAGGACAGCTCATTGCTCCTCTTATTCACCTACTCCAGGGTTTGGTATCCCAAGTATAATTTCATCATTCTTCTGTCTTAATTCCTTTAAAATACTTGTCTGCCTCTAGAACTAGTCTATGCTCTCAGTGTTGTCTTCTGACATCACTTTTTATTTTTCCCTTGTGTGTGTGCATAGAAAAGCTTTGGAGCCCAACAGCCTCAAATGTGTGTTGTACCCAGGGAATTCCTCTTGCAGGATATGGGTTTTCCACACTTTTTTTTTGGATGCAGCTGTTTGATTAAAGATTATGCAACCAATTAGAATAACAAAAAAAACCTTCATGGTTTATTTAGTAAAGTTATTCATTAAATTGTTTCAAATTGAGAAGTTCCCTGGGTTCACTGGATCTTTGTTTCTGCTTTCATTCTTGGATTGGTGTTTGGAGGAGGCTTCTGAGGCCCAGAGGGCAGTTTAGTACCCAGTTAAAACTCCCCTGATTTTTCTTTTTAGTAGGCTGGGCCAAGAGAAGCTCTCCTGGCTTTATTTTTATTTTAGTTTTTAATAATTCTGCTGTGGAGTGATAGTTAATGTTGAAATTTGATATATTTCGTATATATCTAATGTCATTCAAGGGATTTATTTAAAAGTAAGAATAAACATTCTACTGAACTGCAAAGAGACTTACAGAAGCAGTTTTGTTTATATACAGACTCCAGCTGGAACTGCAAACATAAGCAATAGTTTAATATTTTGCAGGCCATCTGGGAATGGGATTTGTTTAAGAGGAAAGCACAGCACCATAGATCACACATTATGTATTTCTCTCTATATTGAACATCTTTGCAAATATTCTTCTGGTATCTTGTCTGTGCCTCCTGCTGAGAGAAACAGCTGCAGTTCTGAAGTGACCATTTGCTCTCCATTTTCAAGGCACATCTCTTCTTTCTGTCTTTCTCTTATTTTCCTCCTGAGAAGGTAGAAGCCTAATGGAGGCTTTTAGAAATGCTGACAGACAGCCTCTTGCAGCCCTTTCTGTTGATGGCTTTGTCATATTTCCCCCCTTTCTAAAGCTGAAAAATACCACAGTTCAGTTGTGAAGTGTGATAGTGTTATTGGTATAGATATTGCATTTATTTCCATATAGGCATAAGAATATACATTGTAATTCATTACTACATTTCTTATCTATTAAACAGTGTTGAGTGAATGTTGAATGAATTCACTGCCTCTCCAATGCTCAGTATGGTTGGATTTTACTCAGTCTTCTTGTAGTGTGGTACACTGAGCTGACACTTGCAAAACTGATTTAAAATCCTTCTTCCTAGATCTTAAAACAACTGATGAAATACTGTGAACTGGGTTAACTGCCTTTTCAGTTTATATCTGCTGAGGGGCAAAAAGTTACTGCGATCTAGATCTATTTAGGAATTTGAAAAAAAATCCGAGCTCATGACTTTAAAATAGTACAAAATGACTCGAATTGGATTGAACAAAGACATGCACTGGGGGTGAATGAGGGTGGGAGTTCCAAAATAATACTGACAGACAGCACATAATTGCTTCCCACCCTCCCACCCTCTGTGCTTCCTGACAGATTGAAAAACTGAAATTGGATCTACTTGTCTGGGTTGTGTTGCTTGATTTCTCTAGCAAGTACTGGATGGGGCAGTGCCCAGAAGGTGACTCTCACATGAAACTCCTCAGCAAATGACCTTAAAGTGGCCTGCAGAGCAGACCAAAGTTGTCAGGGTTTGTCAATGCAGCAACTGAGTCACAGAAAGTCAGAGACATGTTGATGTTTAGCAGGCTGTGACAGGGGTGTGTGTAACCCATTCTGGAAAAGGGTCTGCAGAACCTGCACTTTGGTGCTCAGCTGGGACGGGAGAAAAGCTGTGTGTGCAAAAAATCAAACTGTGTTAAGAAACCTCGAGGGGTGGGGGGAGAGGGAGATAAAATCCAAGTGCAGCAGTAGGCCTCATAATTACACTAGAAATTTGTGTTAAAACCCATTCTGCTTCCTCCAAATTACATAAAATCATGCTAATGCATCTCACATCTTTTTTTAAAAAGAAACAGCTGCTTTGTATTGATCAGGTACTGTATCTATGAACTTGGAGTATTTTAGTGTCTATAGAGAAATGATACTGTGTATTTGAAGTAATTTCCAGCACAGGGCATTGTGCAGTATGGGTGAAATTCTGTCTAGAGTAAAGTAAAATACATGTTTTCTTAGTTTTTTTTATTCTACTATTTTATTCTTCTTTTTTGAAGAGAGGCCTTTTCATTCTAATTAGCATTTAGACACCTCTAATTTATTAAAATGAATTTTAAAGTCACATTTTGGTGACTTTTTTTCTCCAGATAGATATTTAGTATGTAAAAATAAACTACACTGCTTGATACATATCTTCTAACCCATGATGCTGTTTTGATTCAATTCAGTTTTTCTTAAGCTTTTTTTTTTAGAAATAGGATCCCAACTCCTAATTGAATCCACTTGTGATTTATAGCAGTTCTTTAGTTTATGTTGTCTAGTATAAAAATGGAAAGGTAGAATTGCTTTATATCAGGGAAAGATCTGTTTTCTCCCAGTGGCCTGTTTGTGTGACTTCTGAAAAAAGAGATATGAGAGACAGGGACAAGTGTTGTGACAAGGCAGGTGGGGATGTGCCCCCATACAGTGTGTTGTGTAACCATCCCAAGGAGCAAATTGCAATCTCCACCTTCCCTTGTGCCAAAAGGAGAGATGCTTCTAACAGGTATTACTGATGTATTAATACAGAAAAAAGATAAATTTTTCTTTCTCTGTATATTTTTTTTAATATGAAAGAGGTAAAGGCAAATCACTGAAACTGAGATTTAATTCTATGGGAAGTTTGTTTTCCCTTTAATATTAGGAATTAACATGTGGAACTAGTTATTGTATGCAAATGAACTCAGGCTTGTAACCAGTTAAGGAGACATCACTGATATTGATAACTATACAGAGTTATCGAGGGAATGTAACTGCATAGGACAAACATCTGCATTTGTTTGTCCCTACAGCAACTAATTACAAGGCAGTCGTCTCCAAAACATGTTCCTGTGGAAGTGTATTCTGTACCTCTGAAAGTGGGGTGCACTAAGCCTTCCCTGAGGGAATTAATGGTTTTCCTGCCTCACTGACATTTTTTTGTTGTTTTTGAATATCTATGTCATAAGTATAGATGACTTACAGTGATTTATGAATCTGCTCTTATTAGTATCTCCTCTCTACATTAGAGTAGTTAAGTATACTTTGGGATTCTAGTTAGGTAGCTAATAAAGCCAGCTATGAAGAACAAGTCATTCCTTGCAGTGCAGGCTCAAAGTCTGTTGTTTGATCTCAAAGCTACAAGAATTATTGACCCCCAAAATATCTTTCACAAACAGGGTTTAGAAATGGTTATAGACAAATGAGGAAGGGCAAAAGCAAAATAGCAGGTAATTTTGGTACAGTAAAAGTAGAATTTAAGACTGTTATGGCTTTTACACAACAGTAGGATCTGATTAATTTTCTGAAAATAATATGGTTGTTACAATTTTTATTGTTTGTCATCTTTTAAAATAATGCTGTTATGTATCAGGGAGTATAATTAATGCTTGATTAAAAAGCACTCCAAGCTGAAATCATGAGCAGTTTGTCGTAACTGGAATGATCAAATCTCTGGATCACTGCTGCTTTTTTTCATATTGTGTGGGGAGAATGCTTCTATTTTAAAATGATGGAACTGGGCGAAAGGAAATTTATGATCTGAACTTGCTGCAAATCATTTGTATTGATCTGTTTTGTTTCCATTCTGCTGGAGCTAATGGAAATCATTTGTCACCTGACTTGTCCTGGTAGATTTGGAAAACCACCATACCATTTATCAGACCAGTTGAAGGGCTGAGCAAGTGTGCTTATGTCTGCAATCAGGAAGATATATTTAACTTCCGGCAGAGGAAACAGCACCAAGTGAGAATGCCTAATTCTGGCTTGAATATACTTTCTATATATTCATGTTTGCATCTTCCTGAAAGTGAGCAATTATAAACCCAGCACAGGGATCATGATGGGTTCTGTTGTGTTTATGTTTTTCTGTTGTAAGGCCAATAACAGTTCATTGATTCCTGTAAATCAACAACTTCCTACTGATTTAAACAGGTAGGTAACCATTAAATACAAGCCCTGTGTTAACATCTTGGTCCTGGTCTATATTAACAGCAGTGTGAGCTCCCCATCCACTTCCTTGAGGAGAGGAAGGGATAACAGCAGACTCTTAATATTCCCCACACGTCCCTTTCCACTGTGTCCTCTCTCTTCTGGCACAGGGTGAGTGTGGAAGTGGGTGTCTCACCTACCCCAGTCTGTGCTTGCATTTATTATTCATGTGGATGTGATTGGGATGGGAGCAAGAGGCCTTAATTCTACTGCAAAACTAAGTTAGGTCTGTTCTTTGCATCACTAGGAGTTTTGGTTTTTTTCAGCTGGGTGCTCTTTTAGGTGTAGCAATCCCTTGTTACTCCCCCAGACTCTTCAAACTGACTCTATGATTTTCATGAAAAGAAAATGTGTACTTGGATTACCAAAGCTCTAGCCCTGGTCAGTACAAATCACTGTACAACAGTACTGACCTAGAGTTGAACAACATCCCACATGCACCCAAGACTCCATCCGGGTGGATAAGGTTGAGAAGCCATGCCCTAAAAGCTGCTTTGTTTGGGGTTTTTGTATCTGTCAGTGCTTCCTGGTCTATATGACTTTGAAAATGAAAGCTAGGTTTTGCTATTCCCATAACAGCCTTAAATTCTACTTCTGCTGTATTCCCCATCACAGAATCATTAACAGTGATGTGGCAGCAAGAGGGAACATTGTCTGGCTTTTAGAAAGATGTTGATTAAAACAGTCTGAATGTACTGTGATGAAAGAGTAGTGAAACAAACTGTGAAACCTACAAAATAATTTGATTCACATTTTACAAGACAAGTGTAGTAGTTTTAAGACTAGGCCTTCCTTGGTGACCAGGTTGTAACCAAGGAACCAAAGCCATGTTCCCAGTATTCCATACGATTTTTACGTAAGCAAAAGTATAAATAAGAAGAGAGAGGAAACTCTCGCTCTCTTTCTTCCGGTGGACCGAAGGCGAAGGTAGCTTTGCTGTCGCTCTGCCCGGGCGAGGGAGTGAGGCCTAGCGCATCTGGTTGGCCTTGAGAGGCAGAGAGTGCCGACGGTTGTGTGGTGTGGTTTGCTATCTCTGGAGGGAAGTATTTACATTATATCCCTTTTTATTCCTTTTTCCTTTTCCCTTTCCCTTCCCTTTTCCCCTTTGGGGGGTTCCCTGTATATAATTTTCTTTATATAAAAATCTTCCACTTAAAATTCAGTTCGGTTTGGGTTCTTTTGATTTTCTTTTTCGTGATTTTTTCGATCAATTGCACGAGAGTGAGAGGGAGGGGGAAGGCTTTGTCCCTGAGGTCCAGGCACTTGGCTGGGAGCCAAGTCCAACCTGGGACAACAAGTTAAGCCATAGTTGAATTAATTTTAAAGCCAGACCTAAATAATTTTGTTTTTAAATCCATATTTTGCAATTCATTATAGGCAGAAGCCTTAGTTGTCTGGCTCTCTGATCTGTGAGGTCAGGAGTTGACAGCTTTTCACTATGTATGAAATATGACTATAATTTAAGCAGCATCTTAATCAAGACTGTCGTGTAGGTGCCTAGTTGTTCCCTTTTGAAAGTAAGAAAAAGGTTTCAAATACCTGATGTTGTTTGATACTCCTATACATTTGAAGTTCTACATGTCCTAAACTTCTATTACGTTACAATAATAAAACTGTTAAAAAACGTAATGTTGCTTACTAAAATCATATAAACTCACTTATCTTCAGTCAGGTGAAGGTTTTTAGAAGTGGTTTTTATAAGCTACCCAAGTTCTAGATAGTCTCATCTGCTGTGCAAGCATTCAGCACAGCTTGTGTCCAGTGACAGAGTTGGTGAATGGGAGTGAGACCTTTAATTCAGGTGTCCAAACACAGAACCTGGCTTACCAGCCAGTTCCTGGCTCTTCCTTGGGGGTCTAATCTTGCATTCTAGTCATCTTTGCTGTTTTTTTTTAAAAGTTCCAATCAGGCTAGAAAAGCTGAATTAGCAAAAGATATCCTGTAAAAAATGAAGACCTTATGAAACTCTAAAGTAGAAAATAACTTTAAAGGCAGTGGTTTATTTTCTCAGTGGAAATAAATGTGCTTCAGTAATGGGGGACTTTCTTTATTGTGTTCCATTTACAGTTTCATTGATTGAGTGAATTTCCTTTACAATCCAGTCCTTTCTGGCCCCTGTCCATGAATAGTTTCCATGATTTTCTCCAGGATAGTTACAAGTTACAGTGTAAGCTTTCAGTATTCTTTAATATGCAACACATACATTGCATGGATTGTTTTTAAGGTTTACTTAGAGCACAGTTGGTTCTTTCGGATCAGCGCTCAACTCTGTGGATACACCGGTCCTAAAGAGCAACAAACTAGAGTCATTCTTTTATATGTGCACGATGCTCTTTTCTATCATTGGATGCTGAACACATCCAAACAACTTCAGACTTTTGTTGTTCTACTGCTGTGGTTGTAGTCAGTCCCTCTGCTGTGATTTATCAACCAGGTCATCACAGATGGCTTTGTACTGCTTAATTAAGGATAACTTCTGTCTATGGGATTTGATGTACCTTCTTACTATTCTTTCAAACCCAAACAGTACAATCTTTCTATTCTTGTGTGGGAAAAGTTCTCCAAAATGTGGTGTTGAACAGGCTCGGTGTAATCCTGGATCTCCTGCCCAATCAACCTTGAATCGTACAACTCTTTTTAAATATGTGAGAATGTGTGACTCAGCACAGGTCTGATGTAGGGATGTTTTTAAGTAAACAAGTTCTGCTCCTGAATGATATCCTTTGTTTCAGCCTGGACCCAGACCCTAACTTACAATTGAGAAGCTTCTTCCAGAATCCCTTTCAGTATAAAAAATTTTTCAAATCCAGTGACTAAATTTAGGCTTAAAAATTCTATACTTGGGTATTTGAGAAGCTTGGAAGTGACAGATTGCTCTGAAGTTGGTATGAGCTACAGAGTTTACAGAAAACTTGAAATATTCTAGTGAGATGGAAGAGACAAGGCTTAATTAGCATTGTAACATGTATAATTTTCATAGCTCACTTTGTCTCTCCACCACCCATTTTGAAGCCAAATCAGGCAGTCTAGCTCTAGCTATATTTACTTCAGTCTTTTGCATTCTTTGCTTCACTGATGTTAAACCATGTCAGTTTGCATGCAGTGAAGGGAAAACTCAGATATGGAAAGACTCATTATGGAGGGATGAAACAGTGAGAGTAACTCTTTGAGGGATTATGTGGAGCAGTGAGCAGGGAAATGAAGGCACATGGATCTCTGAACTCGTCGTAACATCAGCAGTGACTGTGCACAGTCACAAGAATCAGAACCCAAGGTATCCCTGAGCACCTTAGGGAAGGACAGGGAGTTTTCATTTGTGCTTCCCTAAGGTGGAGTGTTGCATGGCATACACAGCATGAGCATGTGCTGGTGTCCTGTGGGATAGAGCCCCTTGGCAGGACCAGAAGCCTGTTCTTTGCTTTGCACTACTGCACAAGTAGATCTGCCCTGGGAAGCCTGTGTTCCAATGGATACGTGTTTCCCGAGGCTCCTTTTCATCTCCTGTGTCTATGTGCTGTGTATGAGAGTGAAAAATTTATACAGTTATAAACTCTCTTCTTACCTTGAAGTTTTGTCATACATGACTGTATTCTGAGACTTACAGGATGTTCACAAAGCACATTGGTCCCAGATTCTCAATTTTCTGAGGAAGGTGGACTGTTTGTTAGTTTTTCTGATCTGCTCAGCCATGCTCTGCCTGCTCAGCTTGCATGTGGAGGTACCTGTGTGAGCTGCAACAGCTGTGCTTTAGACAAGTGGAACTGTGCAAATCCTCAGCCTGATTAACACTGACTAAGTAGCTACCCAGTAGGAAAGACAAAAAACAATTGGTAATGCAAATACTTGAATCAAAGAGGAAACTACTGTCAAAAAACCCCAAAGTGCACATGTACTTCATGTGGTGATAAGTTAAAATGAGAGGATTTTTTTCTTTTTTTTCTTTTTAAACCCCATTTTTTTAATGGGAATTCATAGAATGAGAGCTGGAATTTCATGTGAGCTGTGGCAAGTAAGTAAGGCCCTAAGGTACAAGTGCCTCCTATTTTTAATTTTCACAATGGTTGTGTTTTTCCCTGACCTGATGCAGTGCATCATTCTAAGATGTATGTTTGGTTTGTCTGTTGCCCTCTTACACCAATTTTGCGTGGAATAGCCATATTCCTTGTAATTAGGAATGCAAGATAAGCTCAGTTAATGGGGTATACTTGGTTCTTCACATTCATGAAACACTTGGAATCTCCACAGACATGATATGTAACCCATCCTCTCATCATCCTGTTCATGTATGTGTTGTGAAGTAACTTTCCTGTTGTCTTTATGGAGGAAAGGCAATTCACGTCTGTTCTGTGTCAAGGTTTTTAACAAAGAACTTACACAAAATTTCACTTTGTAGAAAAAGAAACTCTTTGATTGTAGAAGAAAACTGTTTGATTGAAAAGACGAGTATCGGAGAGATTAATTATTTGAAAGCTTGTGGATCTCCCTGCATTCTACTAGCTGTCTGTGGGAAGCTTAAGGGTTTGAAAACAGCAAGGAGAGTTAAGGGCAAGTTAATGGCACATACTTGAGGAAGGGATTCTTGCCTTGTGAATCAGGAATGAGCTCCAGAGGGAGCAGAGGTATCCTATGGATACAGCTGCTGCTAGACATGAGATGCTTTTACTTTTGTGCTTGTAAAAACTACTGTTTATAGACAGTTCAGGAACGTTGTATAAAGAGTTGAGCTCAGTGGGTATGTGAGTGTATTGTTACCTTCCCCGATACGTTTTCCCAGAACAATCTAGAAAACATTGATTAAAATACATTAATAGTTAATAATACATTGCTCACCCTCTGTCAGATTTATCTCTGTTAGATTTCTGAGCTGGCTTTGAGAACAGTACAACCGGTTCCTGTTCTCGTACCCTCCGGGTTACTGTTTATAATTACCTTCCACTCCATTGGTATTTCATTAAACAGGAGACCTACAAGAGCTGTGATAAAAGCCTGTGGCTATGTTGTGCATTTTTGAAGAGCTTTGTTGCCTCTCTACCTTTAAAATAGCAAGAGTTGTTGGGGATGGGAACAGAGTCTCCCCTCTGAGGAGTAATTCAAGTGATGCTTACAAGGAGGATTCTTTTTTTTTTTAAATAAAAACAAACAAAAAACTGCCCCCAAACCCCAAACAAAACAACAACATAAAGCTACATGTATGCCCAGTTTTCAGTAACAATTTATATTGGATTAAAAATATTATTATTCACCATTAATTCAAAATTATAAATGTAGCTATGCTTTAGAGAGTCAAACATACTTAAAGATACAGCAAAGTTTTTTGGTTTTCTATCTTGATATCCAGTTACTTTTACATCTGATAATGCACTCTTTATCTAGGTCAGTAGATGTGACATTTTACATCTGTTTTCAAGAATATTTAACCACAAGTACAGATTTATAACTATTTGTAGTTATAATAATAATAATGGCCAGTCTTCGCGAGCAAAGATCTGGGAAAGGTCTTTACACCTTCCAGCCTGCGCATTGGATTTTTTTTTTTTTTTTCCCTAGGTGAGACACAGTGTGCGCGGAACTGAGCCCACCCTTTAATCCTAAGGTTCATCTGCTGGGGCCAAGCGAGCTTGGACGGTGACAGCGAGGTCCTCAGGACGTAGATGGATTGCCTTTACAGGGTTAACGAGCTCCACCTGCCCAGGGAGTGTCCCTGACCGGGAATCGAACCCGGGCCTCGGTGGTGACAGCGCCGCGCCCTTAACCACTAGACCACCAGGGGCTCCCACCTAAATTAATATACTTCCCTCACTGTTCTTTAGTTAAAGTGTCATAATCTGTAATTTTAAGGAAATACATGATTTCAATAGGATGAAAACAGTTGTATTTCTCTATTTTTTCAGTCATAAATGGGAGTACTGCAGTGCTGTGGGTTTTTTCTCGCTAGTGCTTTAGCTGGTAGACTAAACAGATGCTTTGACAGAGTGACATTGCATGAATATTTCAGGTTTATTACCAGTTTATGTAGTCTGTATATTTTTTTTTGTACAATGCAGTCCTTTGATCTGGTTCTTTGCTTGTTCTGTGTACTGTAAAACAGGAGTTAAGGGCACATCAGGACTTTTTCAGTACCTTGCTAGCTATGGGCTAGACTTGGTAGTATTTTATCCAAGGCACTGTGGCTTTCTTTTTACTGCCTTGCTAAAGTGACACTGTTGATCTTATAATTCCAATTGTCCCTCCTGCCAACTTCTCTAGTTCTTTGTCTCTGAGGTATCTTTCAGGTTACTGGTAATTATACCTGCCTGATTTGAAGGAGAACAATAATTAAGATTTGGGGTTGGCTTTCCTCCCCACCACTTTATCCCCCTTCCTGCTACAGCATTCCTTTCCCTCTTCTGTGGGTGTGCTGGAAGTCCTCACACTGCCTAGCGTGGAGCTAGGACTGTAGCAAGGCACAAAATAATAAACTAGAAAAACTTAACAGTGTAGTCTTGAAGAATTCATATCATCAGGGAGAGCAAGGTGAAATAAAAAGATGTGGAAATAAATCTACAGGTTCCTGTTATGTCCTTATAACTGGGTCCTTTGCATTTTAATACCTATCTGCTGTATCTCAGGAGGCAGTGGAAGCACATGGAGCCTCCAGGAAAAAGGCAGCTCTCTCCTGTGTGCTCCTTGCCACAGATCCCTGCTACTTTCCTTGTCTGAGTGCTCATGGTGTAATGCAGCAAATCAATTTATTGAAAAAATAATCCTTTGAAGAAGAAAAGGAATAAAAACCTCTTTCAGAGCACTTTGTTCCTGGATGATATATTGTGTGAAAGCAAAAATAGCCTGTAGGTATTTTGAATTTCATCATCTGATTCTTGATTTCACTAGTTTTCACCTGTTTGCATTGCAGGTACATACGTGACTCTGCCTCTCTGCCCTTCCCAAAATTTGTCACCTCTGTGAGCTGTGTGATTCCTAACCAGCAAAAAAAAAGGGGATAATTTTGCTTGGGCAACCAATGAGGGTTTGGTTGGTTGGTTGGTTTTGGGTTTTGTTGGGATTTGTTTGGTTGGTTTTGGTGTGTGGGTATATTGGTTTTTGTCGTGGTTTCGCCCTGGCTCAATTTACTTTTATACCCCCCATACAATTACTATCAGTTGAGAGAAGGTTTATGCAGACAAAAAGAGACTGAATTGAAAAAAAAGTATGAGTATTTATTATTATTATCAAACTAAAACTAAAGAATTATATCTACAATAATTTTACTTAAGTAAAAGGCATTATGTATTTACAGAAGATACTTCTCCCCCCACCTCCCTTTATGTCAGTCCAAGGAGGAGAAGCAGTCCTTTTCTGTTCTCGGAATTCCAGCTCTCTCTCTCTCTCTAGTAACTCTGCAGCACTTTCGTCGCAGCTGGAACTTCTTTATCTCTCTCTCTGTGTTGGCCTCCAGGGCTGGGTCTACCCCCCTCCTGGGCTAAAACCGAAAGCTGGGGGTTACCCAGGTCCTGAAGGTTCTCCTTCCATAGGCTTGCAAGGGGACACTTGCTTAC
The DNA here is from genome assembly GCF_022539395.1 of Myiozetetes cayanensis. NCBI lineage: Eukaryota > Metazoa > Chordata > Aves > Passeriformes > Tyrannidae > Myiozetetes > Myiozetetes cayanensis. Next base: position 31,795,894 of record NW_026086605.1, read on the forward strand.
TATGGATCTTCTTCCACAGGGTTACAGGGGATAATGGTTTAAGAGTTCACCCCTGTTTCCCTATGGAGGTCCCTCCCCATGGGAGAACAGTCCTTGATTGACTTCTCGGCATAGGTCTAGTCTGGATCCCTTACTCGGATCCCAATATCCCACCTGAGCTGTTTTCTGCTCCAGCGTAGGTTCTCTCATTCCCCTCAGGGTCATAAATCTTCAACATCCCTACCCGAGCCGTTTTTCTGCTCCAGCGTAGGTTCTCTCAGGATCACAAATCTACAGCACCAGCAGCATGGATCCCAACATCCCTACCCGAACCGTTTTCTGTTCCAGCGTAGGTTCTCTCAGGGTCACAAATTTTCAGCACTAGCAGCATGGATCTCTCACTGAGATCCCAAGCTTATCTGAGCCGTCTCGCTCCAGCATAAGCATCGTCCCCTTCGAGGGTTACAAAGTCTTTAACAGGACTCTGCCTCATCCGAGCCGCTCCTGCTCCAGCATAAGGCTTTTCTTTTTCTGTTAAAGTCACAAATCTCTGGTGCATCCACAGGCTCCTCTGTGAGCCGCACGGGGGGTCTCTTCAACCCAACAAACTTCTACAGGTGGCAGGGATTTTATTTTTCAGTCTTTACCCTGCTGAAGGGAGGGAGAGTGAAAGGGAGAAGAACAGCAGCTCTCCCCCCTTCAAACTTTTCTTCTCTCTCTTGTTGCAGCTTCAGCTGCCAGCTTTGACCTTGGAAGTCCCGTTATCTCATGGCTGGAATTCTTCTGCAGCGGTTTCTCATCTAAGCAGTTCGTCTTTTAAACCTTTTTTTTTCTTCACTCTCTCACAAGAGAGAAGGGGGGCTTCAGTACTACACCTGCCCCCCCACCCCGGCCCAAGCCGGGGAGGAGGGGGCCTTGGCCCTCCTCAGGCCCGCTACTCTTCTACATGGCTGCTGCTCCTAATTTTAACTGCGCAACCAACCTTCTTTTCCGTTTTCTTAAAGATGTAATTAGCAAAGGCGTCACTGAACTTTTTGATTGGTTTTTTGTCCGGAAATCACTTGGACAAAACCATCCTCAGCCCCAGGGATGGGCTGGTGGGCAAAACCACAACAGTTTTAGAGTTCGTTTTTCTCCATCCTAAATCATAAATGTTGTCATTACTCAGTAAATGGTTGTAGCTGTAAGTGTGGTTGAGCCAAGAAAATATTCCTTAATGTAGAAGAGTTTGCTGCCCTACTATACAAGTAAAATCCACTACTCTGGTTACCAGTGGGCTGCAGAGTAGGACTGACACTTCTTACTGGTGAAGTGGTGGTGTCTATGGAATCAGTGTCCAGGGAATGTTTATAGTGACTGGGAGTAATTGACCTGCAAGCCAGTGTTCCGTTTTAGTGTTTCACATCCTTTATGTGGTGCCAATTGCCTTGCTGAAGACTGAGTCCTAAAAGCAATGGCTGCTGAAATTCAAGATGGTACTCAAAAATAAGTGCAGATTATGATTCAAAACATGGGGTTCTTTTTCACTGTGTTTTCTTATTTTGAACTCAATAGAGGAATGTCAAGCATCTATGAATATAAACGTGGAAAAGTTCCGTAACATCTGCTACTAATTTCTGCCAGATGAAAGTGGTAATTATGATGAATATTTTTGTTGATGATGCTGATACATTGGCCTAAATAAATTCACTTGCAGACTGCGAATATCTAATTCCAAATACATAATTGTATCACCAAAATGTTGACTTAGTGCTCACTTAAATTTTTAATTGTTTTAATTTGCTAGAGAGTTTAGGGTTTACTATTTTAGTGAAAAAAAAATTGCAACGAAATCAGGTGGTGTTAATGTATTAAATGAAGAGAATGGTTAGAGATTACCTATTTGTGCAGTGAGACTTTAGGATTGGGTTACATAGTTGGATTATTTTTGAGTGGTACAGTAACCTTGTTAAAATGACCCTGTGTATTTCAAACAAACCAGACTTCACTGAAGCTTTGACCTGATATTGCCACTGCAAAATCCTGCTATTATCAGTGCTGCTGTTTGACCTTGCTTTTTCCTGTGCTGTTGTGTGTCGCAGTCTTGTTGCCAGGAAGGGAACAGACCAGCGACAGTGGTTCTTGTAAGCTGCTTTGTGAATTGTTAAGGTTAGCAGAAACAAGGGCTTCTAGGTTAAGTTCACCCGAGCCGTGACCCACAAAGAAGACACTGAGTCGATGTGAACACCTTGAAAGCCAAAGCTGATCCAACTTTATTAACAAAATGGAGGGTTTTTATACCCCCTGAGGTAGAACAGTCTGAAAAAGGGGAGGTACCTAGGCGGAGCATGCAAATCCGCTACAGACTATTGGATAAAGGGAAATACATAAACATAAGCGGGTGTTAACTGGGGAGGAGAAAACCTGGGACAACAGGATTGGACGGTATCTCAGGGTATACCGACCAATGGGATAGGTGTTGCCAAGCCTAACAGGGCTTACCGGCTGGGGGGAGAGAAGAAGGGAAAATGGGGGATGGTCAACCTAATATTAGGTTTTAATGTAGTACACAAGCCACCACACAACAGTCTCTGAAGCACATTTAAGATCCTATCTCTGCATCATTCCTTTGCACTTTCCAGGCATCAAAATTAGTGTTAGCTTCTCAGTTTCTCTTCCAATCTTCCATGCTTTCATAGATCCCATCTCCAACAGTTGTGGAGTGCTTATGACATCTAAGGAAGAGCAGGGACAGTGTCTGAGTGGCAAGAAGGCTGTTAAATCATTGAATGCTCAGTGTTGGTTTTTGTTAGGTAAAGGACTTCTCTGGAAAGACCAGGAGTGTGGACCCAGAATATGTTTATTTTCTAGATTTTTGAGTATCCATCACAATTGCTGTTTCATAAGGATGCTTAGGATAAGGGACTAAAACATTTTAACTATGTATAGCAAAAGTGCAGTTCACCTTAGTGTCACAGACAGATGTTTGTTCTGTTCTCATTTCCTTAGATATGGCTAATTTTTCATAAAGTGCTTCTGCATTCTCCTGTTTGTGCTTCTAATGGTCCCAGTGAGAACTGGATTTGGGAAGTTGATAGTGAGATGGAGAAGACTTGGCTGGACCTTGGCAACCTTGGCATGGTGCTGTATTCATAGGAGTTTGTCTTGGTTCTCTCCTGCCAGGATACCTAAACTGTGAGATATGATAGCTGTGCAGAAACTAGCTTGCAATAGGCTTCAGCTTATTCAGCAGTGTGAGGCAGCTCCATCCCTAACTAGAGTAAGTTCAAATCTGCATGCTTTGGTAGTGAGAGTTTGTGAGACAATTGATACCACAGTTCACTTTCCACTGCCAGACTGTTAATGGGTCCAAAATGTCATAGGCTTTAAGGGAATCAGTTTTTCAGATCCTTCTGGGACCAGCTACAGACACTCAGATGGTAGTCAGAAGGAGAACAGAAATCTGTTGATATAGAGGTGCTCTTCAGTTTCTCTGTGAACTTGGGCCAATTGGAAAGACAAGTTCCTGAACAAGAGTTCAGGAGATAACCTGATATGTTCAGTAGATAACCTGATATGATTTACCTGTTAGGATAAGCAGAGGTCTCATTCTCCCTGGACAGCATGATTTCCAAAATGTTTGAATAAAATAATCTGTTGTTATTTCAACAGCTTGATCTGTCACTGTTACAGCTTATTGTGCTGTGATGATGCCCTCAGCTGCTCCTCATATGGCTTCCCCTCAAGGGCCTTTGCCATCTTCATTGCCCACCTTTGGATGCTCACTAATAGTTTAATACCCTTCTTGTGCTGCCCAGAACTACCACAGTATTCCAGGTGAGGCCTCCCCAGGTCAGAGCAGAGCGGGACAATCCCCTCCCTGGCCTAGCTGGCAATGCTTTATCTGATGCCCTCAGGACAGGGTTGGCCCTCCTGGCTGCCAGGGCACTGCTGATTCAAGGCCAACTTGCTGTCAACCAGGATCCCCAGGTCCCTTTCCTGGCACTGCTTTCCAGCCTCTCATTCCCCAGTCTGTCCATCCATCCAGGTTGCCCCATCCCAGGTGCAGGATCCGGCACTTCCCCTTGTTGAGCTTTTTATGGTTGGGGATTGCCCAGACCTCTGATCTGTCGAGGTCTCTCTGCAGGGCCTCCCTTCCCTCAAGGGAGTCAACAGCTACTCTCAGTTTTGTGTTGTCTGCAACCTTGCTCAGTGTCCCTTCCAGTCCTGCATCCAAGTCATTTATAAAGATGTTGGAGAGCACAGGGCCCAAGACAGAGCCCTGTGGAACTCCACTAGTGACAGGTCTCCAGTCTGATGTCACCCTCTGTGCTCAACCCGTGAGCCAATTGCTTACCCAGCACACGATGTGTTTATCCAGCTGTGGGTTGGACAGTTTCTCCAGAAGGATCCTGTGAGAGACAGTATCAAAAGCTTGGCTGAAAACCAAAAAGATTACATCAATGGGCTTCTCTTGGTCATCCAGGCTGGTTACCTTGTCATAAAGGAAATCAGGTTGGATAAGCAGGACTTTTGTGTCCTGATGCTGTGCTGGCTGTGAGACTGAGTTGGTCAGGAACAACTGGAATGAAGAGAAGCATTAAGTGAGATTCTTGTGGAGAGAGCACACTGTCACAAGGCTGTCTGTAAATACCATCAGATAAGGGGCAGTGAGTGTGTGCACTTGCTTTTAGTTCTAAAAAATTGACAAAACCAGTGTGAATATCCAGTAGTAGTGGATCTTTAGCCTAGGTGTCAAAGGCAATTTGGGTATCACAGGATGTTCACTTTTGTTTTATTGGATGTGAAAGAGGTAATTTTAAGAAATATCTTGTAACTGACAGAACAATTTGAGTCTTGCAGCCTTCGTGCTCATTAATCCTGGAATACCATTCCAGAACCATAAATGTAAACTGGCTCCTGTTTTGATAACATATCTGGGGATCTTGCTATAGATTACCTATCTTGTGATATTTATATTGCAGTGGTGTATCCAAACATGTGAATATTTTGTGGCAGAAGTATGAATTTTCACAGAAACCTGATTAATCTTGAATATTTTATATAACTGAATATATTAAATAACACAGTAATATTGCCTCTTTCTACAAGTAATTGCAATATTAACAACAGGTACTTCTACACAGCCAGTGTTAATAAAAATGTACATTTTCAAAAGAAAATGTATTGTATCAGCAGAGCAAGTGTGTGACGTGAAGAAATATGTCACCATCTGGTGACCACTAGTATTATAATTTTCATGAAGCAGGTTGTATACAGTAAACCTGGGAGGGCAGTTTGTTTTCCTTGAAGAATTATTCAGATGATGTACTGAGAGAAGGTAGGCAAGAAAGGAGAAAGACAAACAGACCAGGACCTTGGTGTAATACTTTGTGTAATGGCTCCCTCATAATATTTTTCAGATGGATGTTAAGCTGGACTCAGTATAAAACCCCCTTATGGAACCTTCTGTATGTAGAACTGATCTGATCTAAACCAAAGACTAGGCTTTTTATCTTTTTCTTTTTAATACCTGAAATAATTGATAGTTTGAGAAGGGTTTTTTGTATTTATTTTGACAGAGTTTTGGATAAAATGTCAATGCATTTTCACTTGTTTGAAAAGTCCTGCATTTTGCTCTCCAATTTTCCCTCGTTACCTAGGGGCACTCCCTTGGATGATCTCATATTGTTATTAAAATATATGAAATGTTGTTAACATCCAGGACTAGAAGTGGTTTGTATTCCATCCAGTCTTGTTTGCAAATGTAAACAGGAACATTGCAGCTTGCTTGTTTTCTCCTATTTCATTGTTGTTGAGCCATCTCTTATTTTGAAATTCAAGGAAAATACCTTTATGAAAATACCTGTGAGTTCCTAGCTATAACTTATTTCAAGAGCAGCTTAGCCAGGTTTGGCCTGCATGGGAGCAGCATAAAAGCAAAATGATTTAACAGAAATTCATTGAAGTGTTTAGATCTGAGTGGCATCTAAACCTTTACATGTTGTAGCCTTTTGCATATTTGTGAATGCTGCCAAGGCATTTCAAAGTAGGATGGCATTTAAAATTAATTGTTGCTGTTGAGACATCTCAGTTGCCCAGACATTTTGAGTGTTAAATTCTTACTGCTTAGCAGCATTCTCAGCTACTCTATACCATGGAGATCTGGCTTTCTTGTACTCTAGTTCTTCAGTGAAAGTTCTGGGTTTCTTTTAATGAGATCCAAGTGAAACCCAAACCTTATAGCTTCTAGGAGTGAAGTGTAGCTGGAAATCTGAAGTATAAGGGTCAAAAGGATGCTAAACCACAGATGATCACGTTTCTGTGACTCAGGTGTTTTAAAATTATTTATTGTATAATGAATTGCTGTGCCAACCTGCCACAGAGCACAAGTGGTTCATAATGGTCAGTGTTGTAAGCAAAGCCACTAGACAATATACATAATCAAAGAAGGAAGAAATAAGATCATCACACAAATCAACAAAGCTGAGTTGACTTTGATGGGGAAAGTCAACTTAGAAAATTTCAGTACAGCATGTGGAGGATATTTGGAATTTTTTGAAGCTGCTTTCTTAAAAGCCAAATTCTGGGTCAGTGCATTTGTAAGATTTCTCTTCTGAACTATTCAGATTTTATAGGCTGGACTATAATCTAAATTTAGCATTTCAAATGATCTTAGCTTTGCTCCTCTGGACTGTAGCAGCTTGTGACAGGATGGTATCTCCCTTGCGTAGAGATGCTGATGTTGTTGTATTAACTGAGTTCTTCGCACGTCATTAAGTATAATTTACTACATTTACCTGTAGTTGTTGTGTGAAGTCTTTTAGTCTTCCCTCCTTCATGCCTTGCCCTGTCACCCATCTTGCTGAATGTGGAGGTTCTGTGTGCTGCTGTGGCCAGTGTGAAAGCCCAGCTCCCTGTGAGATGTGCCTTGCCTTGCCCAGAGCCTGGTCCTGCTGCTGATTGTAGTACTGGAGTACCCTTGGACTTTGAACCCTTGAATTAGATACCACTTTGAAGCACTGCTGATCTGTGCAGTTGGGTACTGTGGTCCTTGTTTTACACATGGCAGTCTGGACATCATGGTATTAAGGGATATATCAAGCTATTAAAGTATAGATCTCCTCACTAAGATTAGAACAGAAAAGGAGATTGTTTTGTGGTTCTCTTAAGTATTATCACAGCATTTAAATAATTGGATTACAAAATTCCCAAACAAATCTTGCAAACTTTTCACAACTCTGTATCTGGTATTTCTGACACTGTAGCCCTGATGGAGGTGAAATCTGAAAATTATCAGGCAGAATTTAAGATATCTGAAGCTACTACTACCCAGCTTTCCTGTGGAGGTGTGTGAAATAAAGGAGGCATTATCATCTAGCCATAACTCTAAGCCAAAAGCACATAAACTTTCTGAAGCTCAATGTGCATTCACATTTGCATTCAGTGCTTTGCTTTCATTTGCCTTATTTTGCACAGTGGGAAGTTGATGATGGTTTGTTTCTCACTCATGTGATCTCTGCTAGCCCACAGAACAGTGTCTGAGATGGGTTACAGAAAGCAAAATGATCTCTGCCACTGTGGAGCCATCCCTGCTGCTGTGCAAGGCCTCTGAATGTGCCTGTAAATCTGCTCCCCTCAGCCTTCCTCTGATGCCCCAAAAGGCACATTGAAAACTGCTCAGAGACAGTTTTGAGTCTTTAAGCAGCAAAAGCTATTTATTTTTAGAGCAACACTGGGGGCTAGTCAACTCGTGCTGGACAAAACTAGCCCAAAGTTATCAGTGTAGAGTCAGGTATTTATACAGTTCTATATATTTATATAGTATATATTCATATAATAATATGAATATGCATATATATATATGCATATTCATATAATTGTGACATTTCATTATAATATTCATAGCAGGTGGAGTTTGGGTGGGGTCTGGGCGGAGTCGTTCTTTTGGGGGTCGTTCCTGTTTCTTCATCCTCAGGGGGTCTTATTCCAGAAGTCTTCCTCACTTTGAACTTTTCAACTTTCTTAGTTGGCTGTCTTCCTGATGGTGAATTTTGCAAGATTTTGGACTCATGCCCCTCTTTCGCCTCTTATCTCCTAAGGAACCCTTCCTCATGTCTATTTAGGTATATGTGTTAGCATTTTTGGTGTTCTTTATTTCTCTGTGTTCTTACTTTATGTTCTTTGTGTTAGTGTGTTAGCATTCTTTGGCCAGGCGTTATCTTTCACTAGCCTTGAATTCTGGTTCCTTTAGTTCTTTACCCAGAGCTCGCATTCTGAGTTAACTCCTTCAGGGCCCTGCTCTGTTTCACCTCTTAGAGACTTGGAGAGGGAATGATATTGCTGGCTCTCAAATGACAAATGAGTCTGGTCAGGCTGTGTCCTGCAAGCAGCCCAGACAAGCCAGTGCAATTTAGGCCTCCATTGCCCATGCACTTCATATTTCCTGCAGAGTATTTGCAGGTGATTTGATGCCTCTTCTAGCTCTTGTCTGCAGGTCCATTGCTGTCACTAACCCTAAGTTTGTTGAAATAGCATAGCAGTGAAAATAGTTAAGGCTTTATAAGAGCAAACAGGCTCCATGTATTTCAGTATGGCATAAAGGAAAGTCTTTTGTGTATTGTAAAGCATTTCAGAATTGGGTATGAAACAAAGCTGTTTTACCAGGAGGAACATTGAAGAATTCTGTAGGATAGGTTTCTGACAGAAGAACATGCAAATTTTGTGTTATTTTGACAGTGAGAACTGAAGGCTATGCAAAAGGGAGCCATTTTTCATCAGTAAGAGTAAGCATAATTTAAAATTGTATTGATAAATGTCATAGTTTCGATCTTAAAGACTGCCTGTCAAAATGTATAGCAAAGTTAATTATAAGGAAACCGTTGTACTACAAATTACACTTTCTGTTATTAAATTCCTCAATCATTTTGGATTGCATCCAGATAAATGAGAACCAGCATTTATTATAACAAATAGTTTGCAAAGAAAAATATATCCAAGATTGACTTTGAGGACTTTCAAGTGGATATAAGATAAAATGCTGCAGCATAAAACAACACATAGTCAGTGACAGTGTGTATATATCAGGCTATAAGGTTATCATCCTTTTGTCTCAAGTTCTTTCTCTCCCATAACTCCTTCTATCATTTGTATGAACATTTTTTTCATTGTTATGGTAGTAAGAGTGAGCCTCTTTGCATTTATACCATCGGCTGATGGTATATATCGGTTATAAACACACAGGGTATCATAGCAGTAGACACTGTAAAACTGAGCTTTAAACAGTGTCTGTGAGTTTATTTGTAATTTCTGGAATGAATTTATTGATGTATCTAAAATAGTAGTTCTTCTGCAGTAAACTTCATAAAATATTGAGAGGGGGGAAAAAGAGTCTTCTCCTGATCAGAGATAAGAGTAAATACCTGACTTTTGGTAAAACTCAGAGGCTGTTTGGATTTGTGAAGTGGGGTAGTATTAAATTGCTCCTCGAAGTAGATTTAATGATTTTTCTCAGTGAGTTGTCTAGAAATTTTAAAAATTATAATGCAGTTTCCATCTCAAAACTGACAAGCAGTTTACAGTGTAAGTTTTATTGAAGACAATAGGGACAGAAACAGAATCCTTGGTTCTGGAATTGCTACTTGTAATTTTTTTTTTCTTCTCTCAACCTTAAAAGGCTTTTTTCTTAGTTCAGAAACTTAAATATTTGATGTCTTTAATTTTAAAGGTCTTTGTAGATCATTTTCTTTAATATACGGATTTAGAAAAAAAGTTTCATAACAATACTCTGAGGCTGCCTAAAAGCACAGGTCCATAATGGCACTTGTAGAATGGCATAGGACACCAGTAAGACATTCGCAGTTACATTTTTAATCCTTGTGATAGTGGCATATTGATTATATCCAACTACAAAGCAGAAAGAAGGGGTCAAAGTATTGTGAAGTACTTTTGTTTACAGTGCTTCCATGGAATGGTCCTGTCCCAGCTTTCCTGGGCATGTAATGTCCATGAGGTGTTACATAAGCTGCCTTCACACCATGCCAGCCTGTTCAGGGAACACTCCATCAGTGCTGCTATGCTGGGGGGGAGAAACAATCCCACCCCACAGGGGTCTGTTTATTCTGTTTGCTTGGAGCTGAGTGGTTTGTGACTGGACAGGCTGATGTAACTGGGGCCAGAGGTCCAGGAAGTTTGGTGTTTTCTGTGGGGACTCCACCTGCACAGGAAAATCAACAGTGCTGAAATAGAGAATTATGCAAGACCTTTGCAAAGGAGAGCTTTCATCCTGACTCCTGTTAAACCGATGTTGCCTTGCAACCTAGAATGTTAGAAGTTTAAATCATCTACCAATGGAAAAGATCTAAAGTTGTTTCCTGTAGTAACTTGGGATGTTTTTCTCTACCTATGAAAGATCTGTTTTGTGGAACCTTGCAAAAGCATGATAGCTTGAGTACCCCAACTGAATTTTTGGCTGAACATATGAGCACTTTTAGGTGATGTGCTGTTGTTGAAAGAATAATAAAGGAAAGAAATGACCATTAAATATATCATATTGATGGCAGGAGTGATGTATAAGGCTTCCCAATTTGTCCTAGTGAATTTTGAAAGAAAAAGAATATGTACTAAAATATTTGAGATAGAAAATAGTAGTGTTAAACTCTGAGTTTGAGAAGGCATTTAAATTAAATTTATGAAGCATAAAAAGTGTTCATTGACACCTGCCAGTGAGATGAAAACTATGGAGAACAAATAAAACTGGTAACACTAATTACCTACCTTAAAGAGGTTCTTGGAGAATTGAATTCTCAGCCAGATGTAGGATATGCAAAGCTTTGGGAGACAACACATACGTGCAAGGCATCCATTTATTTCAGAAGTGGATGTAAGACATCCACTGATTTCAGAAGCCTTTGGCATTTCAAAGAAATTTGCCTTGCTGTTTCATCTTTCCCACAACCCCCTCATTTAATTGGCCGACTCATGGGGAAGGACAATGTTGGCAGGATAAAAAGGGGGCATGCACAGAGTCAGTGAGTAGAACTACCTGGTGCTTTCTGGAGGCACTATTGGTGCCATTCTTCAATTTCTCTGCTGCCTGGGCTCCAAACAGGATCTGATTAGTGCTGCCAAATGCTTTCTGCTGCTGCTCAGCAGATCTGTAAAAGGCAGCACAAACACAAGCCATTTTGTTAGTATATGCTGGATGCTTGCTTTCCCCAGAGATTCTCTAGTGCATTTGGGGGAGATTTTTTTTTTTTTTAAAGAGCTAAAAAGAATGGCATGAGGTCAGAAAACCTTTGGTTTTCTGGAGTTGGTGTATTACCCTTTCCCCTGCCCTCTCCTTAAAAACAAACACTTAGAGATAAGGAAAACAACTTCATTTAGTTTAATGTTTTCAGGTGACACACGTGTGTTATTCCCACAGTGTAATGGGATAACTGAGGCTCCTCAGTGAAACTGGAATGATACTACTCCAACGGTGTTAGATTTATGAACTAAATAGTACTGGTAGGAGGCATTCTTGAGGATGGAGTTGGATGCAGGGATATTAGGAGCATAAAAATTATGAAGAACTAAGCCTTTGTTCCTAGAAAGTGGATCAGAGCAAAACTACAGCAGTGAATAAGTGAATATACAGAGGTGTTCATTCTTCCAGGAAGATTTTTGCCTCATTCCTAATCTTTGCCTTATAAAAAGCTCTTTGAGAATTTCTTCACAGTGGTGAAAAATTGCATTGACCCCAAAATAGTTATTCATTTGTGTAGATTTATTCGTGGGGTTGAGTCATTGCAGCCAGGGGATCTTAACTAGTTTTGGTTGCACTGAAATGTATAATGAACTTTGAAGGAATGATAGTGACTATTGATTTTTAGCCATCACATTTACAGAAAACAGTAACTGTGGGAATCACTTTGCCTGCAGATTGGCAGGCAGAAATGTTTGCTCAAACAAGTAAAAGGAAAATAAAAGGGATGGTGATGACCTGTAGCTTCCTAAGGTAAAACACAAAGGAGTCCCAGGAGATGTAATTACTAAGTGAGCTCTTGGTTTTGTCTTGTGATCTTCCTGATCTTTCACTACTGTTCCATTAAGTGTGATCAGAGGGATAAGAGGTTCAATGGAGCTCCCTGTCAACAGGGCACTTTCAGGCAGGAGTTATTCAGATCATGCTTAAAATCAGATCCCATAGTAATAGTAATGTAAATGTAAGAAGCTGTGCCTTATGGCACATATTTGGTTTGTTACACTTGCCCTTATTATGCTGAGCTTTCATGTGCTTCTAAAGGTGCAGTGTAATAATAATAATAATACCATAAGGCTCAGATATCATTTGCCAGGCAAGGGTGAATTGCTGCTCTGTGGTTCACTTCCCCCCTTTTTCATAGACCAAACAAATACTTTTGCTTGGCTTCTGAAAAAGCTCATATTGAATTCTATATGGCAATAACATGGGGAGAAATTCTGTTCACAGTGATATTTATAATTGCCAGTAATGGAGTGTAGACATACTGTCACAGGTGTATTGGTGTTGCTGGCATGGGATTTATTCATTTAAAATAATTAGGGCAAGAAAGTTCTCTGAAAAATTTGCTTATATATTTTTAAGATGTTATTACTGGTGATATATATGCCTTAGAGGGACAAATCCTAAGTGTGAAAAATCTGTTTTTAAAGATTCTGCAGTTTGTTTCATGACTGAAATTTCTTACATGAGAAATAAAACACTTTGTGGAAAATAAAACAAAAAACCCAACCAACAGAACAAAACACCACTCAAAGAGATAGAGATAATATATAACAAACCAGAAGCTGGTTTGTTACAACCAGCTTAAACCAGCTTACAACCAGCTGTTACGACCAGATTAAATAAAAGGTATCATGAAAGGAGTAAAAGCTGCATTTTGACTCCATCTAATAGCCCTTTCTGCATTCTTAGACAAGTGTGAAGGCTTATTCTTTTGAATGTTCTTGTGTCTTGGCCCTACTGTGTGCAAGGAATGAGGCAAAAATCCCAAGTAGAGCATTTGATTCAGTTTAACGGCAATGCTGAATGTCTAAATTGCATTGTTATGCTCAAAATCTTGTTGACAAAAAGGAAACACACCTTATATATAAAGTGAAGAATTTATTGCTAATGTAAAAGAAACCTTCACAGTCTAATCAAAGAATCATTATTAGTCCACATCCATTTACTACGGGTTAAGCAGAAGAAATCAATGCTGCATACAGAACTATATCCCAGTAATAAATAATACAGGTAAAACTGTTATGCACACTCAGTACTAACTGTTTTCAATCCCTTTTCCCGCTGTTATGCTAACCATTCCTTGCTCCTCTGAATACTAAAATAAATTGCTTTAGTCAGGTATTTGGAGGTAGGGGAGATGCACCCCTTTGGCTTGGAGTATGTTAGGCTGATGGTTTCTCTTTCTTCCTCCTCCTGTTGTTTTTTTGTCCCTTTTAATTTATATGGTAGGCAAACTACATATGGGGTACAAAGTAAGAGCTTTTGAAGCCAAACCCTTTCATCTGTCACAACTTTTCTGCCTGCTGGATTTCTTATCTCTTGTGCAAACCAACATGCTTTTCTTCCACCATGGGAAATGGAAGACAATGTCATGCTGGGGTCTTTTTCAATCATATTCTTTCTTGGAATAAATTCCTTTCTGGATTAGGGGCAAACTTCAGTGATAAGTAGATCAGAAGTCCTCAGGAGCACAGAAATTTGTGCGCTATAACTTTCCTCAATGCCTACTGAAGAAAACTTAGGAAGAAAGCTTAAGCGTGGATTGTGTTTAATTTTTCCAGTGAGAATTCCTTCACTTGTGGAACACTTCCTTTTCTTGTTTGAGGGAGTGTCAGCAGTGTAAGGAGCTTTGGGTGCCACCTCTTCATGGTGTCAGGAGAGTCTGTGCATGTTGAAGCTTTGTCTGGGCTTGGGTGCTGGGCTGGCTTTCTGCTCTCGTGTTAGAATGGGAATATTATGAATCTCTAACAGAAAAAAAGTCTGTTAGGGAAGACAAGAGGGGCTGTTTTTATTAAAGTAACACCCAGCAAAGGGAAAACTTCAAGAATAGAACTGATGTGAATAGCAAACCCCTTTCCTTTGGTGTATTGTACCACGTGGTGTTTGTGGACTGTATTGCCGAGTCTTCAGGACAGACCCAAAATGGAGTTACCTTTCCTATGAAGAAAGGGGCTGTAAATTGAGGATTTTCCTGGGTGGGTGTGTGTGTGTATGCGCAGTTCTGAACCAAGGGTGCCTTAAAAATGGAGCACGTGCTTCTCTGGCAGGTGACTGGTGTGCCCAGAGGGTGGAGAGGCCAAAGCTTTGGGAAGGTTCTGTGGGCAGGGGCTCACCTGCGTGTGGGGCTCCCTGGAGGGACACCTCGGGGGAGGCGGCTCCTTGGTAAGGAGGGCTAGGTTTGCTCAGGGCCACCCCTTGTCTATCCTCAGGGATATTTATTTCTAGTGTTGGGTTATTTGTAGGTTTGGGCTGTTTCAGCCAAAATCTCTTTGCCTTAGGTGCTGAGGCAGCCAGAGAAATGGAGGGCAGGGACAGCTTTGTGGAAAGGCACCGTGGCATGGCCAAAACATGGAGAGGGGAGAGGAAGGGCAAGCAGGCTGTGCCAGGGCAATGAGGAGAACAGGGATTTTGACAGAAATGCATGGGAGGAAGAAAAGAGATGGGTCTGAGCAGGCAGGAGATGGTGGGAGCAGTGTTGCATGGGGTGGGGCATGGGAACAAGAGCCTGAGGACAAGTCCCCTTCATGAGCTCACGGTGGACTCAAATTGGACTCTCTTATCAGAAAAACTGATTAAAAATTAAATTCTTGCCTTTTTTTGCCAAATAAGATGGATACTCCATGGGAAATATGTGGGATGGATGGTTTACAGGTGACCACACATCATGGGATAAGGATTTCTTCTGAAGCTGAACACAGTCTGGCTCTTCTTGGTGATAAACACTTCTTCCCTAAGAATACACATTAACATGTGGTAGAAGCTGCCTCTGAATCCGGTAATGTAAACCATGAAGATGTATTGCAGACTAACTTGCACAGAATTACCAGAAAAAGGAAAAAAAGAAGACGAACTCGGCTAAGCCAGAGCTAAAATCTCTCAGTACTCCATGGCTATACAGTACACTGATGGAACATTTTACCATCACTGCTGTAGCAGGATCACTGCTGACTAATAATCCCGGCATGAGGTATTTTTTTAGCTGCGTTTTTATTGACTTAAATAACTTGAAGTTAATCAGAATAATTTTCTTCTGCTTTTAACTGCAAGTTGTCTTCTTTCAGGTTGAATGTATTTTTACATATCTAAAATATGTAATAGCATAATAAACCAGCCCTAATCTGTGTATGAATTAGTTGATGAAGAAAAACTGTATACAGAATATCTAATTAAGTATAACAGCATTCACATTTTTAACTCTATGCTTAAATTACAAAAGTAGCTGCCCACTATCCCACTATAAAATCAGATGATGTAGCAATATTTTCGGGGGAAAGAAAAATTTTTTGCTGCACCAGAAATCATCAACTCTATCTTTGCACTTAATTAAACTCTAGCAAATGTAAACCAATGATGAGGACTGTATTAGAGATGGGGAAACTGCATATGCTTTACTGCTTTTAAGTTATGTAGCAATATAAATCACATTGGCAAAGGTCACTAAGTGTCATTTGTAGTGCACCAAACTTGTCCTAGCAGGGGTGAAAATTCCCAACAAATAAAACTAAAATATAGCTCAGATTCAGTGGAAATACAGTTCTGATATCAATCATTCTCTAACTGATCTGATAATCCATGAAGTCAATGTGCTTTTATTTGTTTCTAATTATGTATTCTCTTGCCCATGCATAGGCTCATGTCTTGCCTTTACAGGTGCATGGTGTTTTGAAGGTACTTTGTTTTGTGTTATCAGAAGTGATGGCTGGGTGTCATAAGCCGCTGCCTCAATTGGAAGAGGCTAAAGTGGTTGCCCCATTCATTAGAAGTGTGCCAGAAATACAGCAGTATTTCAATATTACAATCAGGTTTGAAGATGTAGGAAGGTTCTAAGAGAAAAATTCCTATTTTCTCTCTACTGAACAGGCTCAGGAGAGTGGGTTTATCACTAGAAAAAATGCCAACTTTGTTTAGAGTAATTATATATATCTTTATTTAATAAATTGTTTCCTCAACACCATTAAATGTAGTTTTGATTTGATGATCTTTATGATCTAAAAATCTGGAACTGATAGATGGAGCAGGATTGATTCCAGCCAACAAATGGAGAGATTCACTTAGGCAGTGTCTGATTGTTAGAAGTGAAATCAGCATCAAAAAGCATTAAAAGATTGAGGTGAACTAATTGTGCATTATGGTATTAAAGGGATTATATGTCAGGGCTAGGATTCTGAACAGTTGCTCCAATTTTTTATCAGCTTCCACAGCTTTCTGTGCATTTGACTTTCTGAAACATAATTGAAAATAGGAGTATGCACAGACCCAGGCAGCATAGCTGAGGGGTGGACTGCAGTGCTACTGCCCTGGTGTGCTCCCCTCACTGCTGACTAGCAAAGAGTAACTGTTCAAAGATGGCCCTCGGTGAGTACTTCTGTCTGCTCCTTCCCCTCTACAGGTAACACACCACACACAGCTTCCTGTAGCTTTGGATCTGCTTCAATGATTAATTACTTAGTGCATTTGTATTTGAATGTTTGTTGTCATGTGAGATGTCAGTGCACTGGAACCAGCCCTAAAAGCACGTAGCAGCTCCTAGACTAATTTAAAGTTCAAGATTTGAAACTAGATAGGCAATTGTTAGTTATTAGAGTACATATAGGAAAGAGTGACTGAGTCTCAATGAAAAAATTATTTGAAAATTGAACAATTAGAATCTAATACTGTCTCCTTGCATTGCTAAGGTTGTCGTTTGTCACATACACAGAACTGACATGCTGGGTAGTATAAGTTTGCAGCAGACAAGAAAGGCAGGAGTCTGCTCAGTGGAGTGGAAGTAAAAACATCTTGTCAGCTTACTTTAAAACAATTATTGGAGCTTTTCTTTATTTTTCTACTGCTTTTTCCTTCCAGTAACTGGGGATTTTACACTGAACAGTTGTGTGCAATTACACCATGGCACTATCCAATTAACCACCTAAGGTAGCACAACTCAAAGAGATTGCTAAATGATGTGTCCCAGCAGTGATCCGCACTTGTTAACCAGGGGGCTGGTGCAATGTTCTTCTGGAGTGGTGAATCCATTTCATGGAGCCTGCATGCTGTTACAAGAAGTACAGTTTTTCTTGGTGTCCACGTGTGCATTCTAATGGTGTGTGTATTTGTGCCTAGTTACTTTAGACTAAAAAGTTTTTCCATGGTGTGTCTTTGTTTCTCCTTTCTGACTGCTGCATGTTCATGTTGAGATGTGGAGGAGGCGATTTCAGTTCCTTTCTCCTGCCCATCTGACATGGAGGACTCTGCTTCTGAAATTCTTTCCCATTAGAATAGGAAACATTTTACTCCCCATTTCTTTCCTGATTCATTTTGCCAACACAAGTCAATTTTTTTCCCCTTGGGAAAATAGTGAGCCAATGATAATACATTTACATTGTGTTGTATACAACCTCATCAGTTTCAAATCTTCAGAATCCTCTTCTGAGTGTTCTGCCCCCCTCTTGGTGGAACTCCAAACTCATTCTCTCATTTTCTTGGGTCTGCAACATTAAGTAATAAGCAACTTCGCTCACCCCCCGTCCAAAAAAAAAAAAACTCAACCAACCAGAAAAACCAAATAAATCAACAAAGACCATCCCCCAAGACTCCTCCCCCTCAAAAATCCCCAAACCAACCCGAACACCTAAACTACATTCAAGTCAGAATTGAATATGATTGTCTTTAACATGAACGCTCTGTCTTTATTGACACAAACATCAGCTTAAGGGAAGTAAATAAATAACATTCCTCGTGATACATCACTGAGAATTTGGCTCCGTGGAAGGAGTGACGAGAAGTAAGGGAGTGAGCTTGGAGACCTTTTGTGTGGGTGTGGGGTGTGTATGTCCACCTGCTTCTCCTTTTGAGCTGTGAGGGAAAAGGAATAGTCCCCATCTTCCAGGATCTGTTACCCAGACATTCTACTTCTATGCAGATGTAGATGAAATTTTTTTGGAAGGAGGTTTTCCACATGCTCTTCAAGCTGTTCAGTAAATCCCATTTCTCTTGTCTTCTACACCAGATTTCTTGTATTCCTGATTTATTCCTGATTTTCTTTTTTTTTTTTTTTTTTTTTAAACTGACATGGGAATGAAAGAAATTAGTAGAAAGCTTCTCGTTTACTCTAGTCAGCTTTAGGCTGTAACCACCAACATTTTTAGTATTGGTTTAGAAAAGCAGGCATAATTTTATTGGCCACTTAGGAGACTCGACTATTGCAAGAGTTGCATGACAGTCAAATTGGATATTCTACTCACATACCCACACTTCAATGAATTTCAGAAACTAACCATTGATCTTACAGGCTGGCATGCAATAAAAGTATTTTTATTATAAAATAAGGTATCTTATGATGACAAATGGAGTAAGTAATTTTTTTTGCTTTACTTTAACCTGTAACAGATGTCTAAAAAGCAATAATTGATGTGATACATGTCACTGAAAGCACACAAGAGGGAAAGAAGGCACCAAATAAAATGACATGGTTGATTTGTTAAGACTCAGAAGCCCCCCAGTTGCATTTCTCGTGAGTGTCATAACACATCTCTAATTAGTTTGGAAAGGCTGTAGGAGCTGGAATGCTGAATCAAGCAGTCAGACTTCATAGAAGTTATAACTGGTAGAATATTCCTGTTTCCTTGTGATGCTAATCATGTTTCCTTGCAAAAGCAGCTAGGACTGTAAGCTTGCTTCACTGTGCAAGCAAAACACTTATTTACAAAGACATATAAGTTTCCTAATATGACAAATTGTACTTACTGCTTTTAAAAGGGGGTCAGTGTAACGTCAGCCTTACAAAATGATCGTCTCCTGACAGTGTTTGTGGACAGCTGGCTGTTGGGGATGAGGAAAACCAGGAAAGAGCATTCGCTGCATGGAAGGACCAAGGGAAGGGAGAAGTTTCGTTTGAAGACTGGAAGACCAACTCTGCTGTTGCCTCTACCTGCAACAACCATGGTGATTAAGGACTCTACAGTGGTAGCTGTGTTAATTTTGTGAAACCTATTCGTAGGTTGATTTTCCCCATTTTCCCTCTTGGACTTTTTGCCTGCCAGGCATAGAGACAATCCCTCATTGGTCCGTGTACCCTGGGGTACGGACCAATCATGTTTCCCCCAGTTATCTCCTCCCTTGTCCCTACCTCTTAATGTTTATTCATATACCTTTACCCAATCTCTGTTAGCAGATTTGCATGCTCCGCCCCATCTCTGCCCAGGTTCCAGATCCTTCCTTAACAAACCCTATAAAACCCACCATTTTGTGTTAATAAAGTTGAATCAGCCCTTGGCTGTGCAGGTGTTCAGAAGGTTGTCGTGTGTCTCTTCTCGGGGCTGCGTCATTCCCTGAACTTTACCTGCTAGCCTTCTCCGTGGCTGCTACCTTAACAGCTAAAAGCTAGCCAAGAACCCCCGTCGCTGGTTCGTTCCTTTCCTCTCTGCAAAACTGCGACAGCTGGCCAGTCTCTTCTTAGAAGAAGTCAGAGCATGAATCAGTATGCTGTTTTTTCTTTTTCATGAGATCATTCACCAAGCACTTTGTGTAGCAAAATGCCCCTTTTCCCAAACTGCATCTGTCAATACAGGATGTGACGATCTATGTTTGTGCCAACAATGTTATTGTTGTTTTGACATGGTAAACTGAAGCACTGCCTTTCACTTCAAAAACTAAATCATTGACTATGTAAGGAAAAGATGTTCGGAGTTCTAGCCACGTGTTCCACTTGCAAAACTATTCCAGAGACTGAACAGCCCATCTTTATTGTTAAATCTTTGTTATTTTTGCAGTGGATCATGTTCAGCAATTAAGCTTTATACTGCTAACAATTTTTAGCTCCAGCTTTGGGATGTTGGTATGATTTTTAAATCTATTGACTCCTCCTCAAAGAACCAAACTCCTTTCTGCCATGAGCATTTAATTTTGCCCCTCTTCATTGCATTCAGCCCAGCAGCATCCTTTGGGCATAAAATGAGTTCAGAGGTGCTTCATATTGGATCCTGTGAAAGGTCTTAACAATCACAGTCTGGAGAGATGGGGCACAATTCCGACATCGAAGGACGCAGTCAACCAAACGCTGATTTTTGAAGTGTGCAACGTACTGTATAAAAAAAATGGATCATTTTTGGACATCACTCGGATTAGACTGACACCAGAATGCTCAATTTTCTTTGCCTTTTGCTGAGTTTTCTTCTGACATGTCATTGTAAAATTGTTAGAGAAAACCACAGGTTCACTTCAGCAGAAACTTAATGCTTTCTGGTTCCAACAGAAGCCTGGTAGAGTCGGCAGGGATGCAGGGACAAACCAAGAAATCTCTCCTTCCCCTAGGCATTCTTGAGGCACCTTATTTTATGCACTGCTTATATATAAACATATAAATATTGTAAAATATCATGTAGCAATAGAAAATGTCCTTTTGCTTGGTTTGCTTTTACTGTTAGACCTTTGCCTAAATAAATTCTTCTCATATTTTTGTTGGTTAGCTTGTTGTTAACCAAACCACACTCTTAATCTGAGTGGTCTGCCTGGGATAGACCACCTAGAATAGATAGAATTGATTTTTCACTTTTAACCAAAAGGGTTACTCTAACCTTTTCGAAGTAGAGGGTTCAATATGACAACAGACTTGTTTCTTATGTTTAGCTTTTTTTTTTTTTTTAATTCCCCAAACTGAAGAACCTCAGTGGGAGTCTTGCTCATTCAGGGGTGTATAATCCTTAATTTGAGGATTTTTTAATCCTCTTCCCTCCTCTTTAATTGCTCGGGTTTGGGTTTTTTAAATGGTATTACTAAGTATAAACAGTTTTTATAAACACAATCTCTTGTTTAATAGAATAGCTAAAATGTTGCTCAATATGGAAGTATTTCATTAAACTTTAAGATGGGATTTATGATTGTTTTGTTGTGTCTAAACCAGGCCACAACAGCTTCTACTGACCTTGTGCCAATTCCAGAGTGCTTTCTAACTCGTTTAAATTTTGGCATTTTAAAATTAGATGTTAGAACATGTGTAGTCTTTGATAGCAGACTTAAAAAATGCACTTTTTAAAATACATAAAAAAACCCCCAAATATAAAAAGTGCAAATGGGTTCTACAGCCAGTGAATACGTTTTCGTAGGAATGCCTCAATATCTACTTACAGCAATCTGCTGAGATTATTCTTGTATTGAAATTGTACTTTCAAATAATTAGATATTTGCCTGGAAAGCTCTAGGGGCTGGGGAGGAGAACACTTCCATAAGCCTGAGGTTTTTATAGCATTTGCAGTCCATTAGTTAGAAGACACATTACTCTTTTTTTTTTTTCAGTAGTGGAAGATTAATATCTTTCAGTTAATTGCTTATACTTATGGTTTTAATGCATATAGAGTATTCACTTCAGAGTATTCCTTTAGACATGTATGAATGATATAAATGTCAAAGCTGTAAAGGAGCTCCAGTATGTATACTGTGAGGCACAGCTAACATGCCCATTTGTGAGTTGGAGTGGCAGTCCATCAAAAGTCTCCTCACCGTGTGATTCTGTACCATCAAGCCCCCAAATGTCTACGGTTTGCATCTTGACAAGTGAGCTGTAAGGCTAAAAAGAGCTGAGGTGTTGGGTTTTTCTTTTCTTTCTGCTAGAGCAGTTAGGTGGAGCTGCAAAGCACAGGTCTGTGTCGTGGCTGTCAACATTACAAATTTGCTAATTAATAAGAAAACAGGAGTTAAATATAAAATATGCAGGATTTAATTTTGAAGTATGAAGGGAGAAAAATGACAGCCTCCTCCTGCAACGACGGTAGTTACTAAATTGAAGAGAACAAAAGAAGGACTTGTACAAACGCAGAAGTTTTTTAGGGCCAGGTATAGTCACTCATCCCTTTTTATGTAAAATAGCACAGCTGTATAATGCTTTTAAAGCTTTAAAATAAATAAAAATATGAAATTCAATGAGAAAAAAATATTTTGAAGAACAATTAGAGCTGGAGTAATTCCCCTTTGTGCTTTTGGAAATTCTTCAAAGTACAAAAATTATAAAGAGTTAGTTATTTTGGAAGTAATTATGTCACAATGTGAAGGCTTGTATTTCCTTTGGTCTGCTTTATTTTCTTTCCTGAGATAGTTGTGGCATTGTTTTTTCCTTGCAGGTTACTGTTTCTCCTTCGTGCAACTGCAGCATTGGAAAAGCTCTAATGTAGTAATAAATATTGTGTTTTGAGAGCTGTGAGATTTGTGGCTCTTGTGAACCTCCATCAACAGCTGAGATCCATATGGCTCTGCCCCTGGGCTCTCACGCCCTTCATCTAGGTTTGATATTTTAGATTTTCCAAGAAGGTGATAGGCAACACCAAATTATTTTATGAGGAAAAAAGTTAAAGGGTTCTTCTTTTGATTAGCACAAATTAATACTTTAGAAATACTGATTTGCTACTCAGTGATCTGATAGTGGTGCAACTTGTCTGGACAAAGGCAGTGCTATGCAAAAGAAATACAGCCTTGTGTGTTTCTGTGCAGTGACTTGAGCAATTTCTTATCCCTGAAGAGAGTAAAAGCTTCTTTGAATTTGTGGTAGTGCTTGATATGATTAGCTGTGGGGCACCTTCTCACTGGAGAAGAAACATGCATAAGGAAAAGCAGGAAAGTAAAACCAGGGGAAAGTCAAGTCTTCTATAGTGTGCTGATATCTCCTCATCCCTTCATCTCTGCAGTGATCTGGAAAACCTTATTTGGCCAATATGCCTTTGGTGTGATTCATCACCACAAGTGGTTTTGTCTGTCATGAACAAACCTCATAGTTTGTAAATTACTGTCTGGGAGAGAAGATTACTTTTGAAAAGTAAATTGTTCCATTAAGAGATCTTTTTCTTATAAAGCAAACCTATCTGCAGAAAATTCTTTTTTTTTTTTTATCCCCATGCTTGAAATAAAGTCAAAATATTTTGAGATCATAGTCAGCTAATGCATGACTTCACTGAAACTAGTTTTCATTTCCTCCTGTCCTTTTGCTGGGTGTATGTGGTTTTCTTCCTTGGTGCTTGAGATGTGCTAGAGAGGGTCTTTCATGTATATTATTGTGAGATTTGGGGGAAACCATGCAGAGCAGGTCTTGAACAAAGACAAACTCAGTGGGGGGGGGGGAGGAAAATGAAATATCTGTTTGACAGCAGTCTTTAGCAAAGCTTTCTTACCTTTTTTTTTTCCTTCCCCCTAAATCAGTTCCAGTCCAGTTGAAACCTAGCATGTAAAATCCACATCTAATAAAACTTATTTTTGCCAGCACTTCAGCACTTTTAAACTTACTTTAAAATGTAGAACATTGTCTTAGAAATCTGCTGTTCTGTGAAACGTTTTCACTGTCATATAAACCAAGAAACCAATATACAAAATACTATATAACGAAACACCCATCTGCTTTTAGCAAATTTCTGAGGGTTTCAAAGGTTGTAAAGCCCTGAGAGTGCCTTGAAGACTTTCTTACCTGGAGCTGATCCTAGTTGTTCGAAGTACATGGATGGTTTGTGCCTATGAGCTTTACAGAGAAACTCAGGTTTAGATTTTCAGTAGTTTTCCGTTTTCTGTCTGCTTCAAGGGCTGGGTAAGTTATTTGAATGACTTAGTGGTAACTTTTCCTGTCTTTCATATTTTGCCTTTTAAACGCACAGGCCTGATTCTGGGCTGAGTCAGGAAACTTCCCAATAAGACTTTTCATACTGCACTACTGTGCTGCTAGACCAGGGTAGACCAATCGGGAGGCCTGGAGACACACCATCTATGATGCTGCTGCTGCTTTTGAGAACACATGCAGGATCACTCGAGGAGAAAAGACAACGCAGAAAGAATCGCGTCTCGTCGATATCACCTGGGGAGTCTTTCTGCTGCGCCTTCTGCAACTGGACTTGTCTATCTTGCATTGGCCTTTTTAGCCATCAGCGTGCTTGTAGCAAGTGTGGGTAGAGCCCTTCTCAAATCTTCATTCGCGAAGCCTAGCCATGATGATGACTGTGCTGCTAATAGATGTCATGCTTTCCTGGTGATCAAGGGGAGACTTTTCTACTTCAAGTTAAATAACCTCAAATGTCAGAACTTCAGAAATAGAGCCACTATCTATATTGGGCAGCAGAAATAATATCTAGTGTTATAAACCTCAGAGATTTTGCCCACTCTGCCAGAATGTTGTGACTGCTGTAAGAGCCTGCTGGTGACTCTTGTGGCACTGATTTTCATTGACAGACATACAAAAACCCCTCAGTCCTGAGCTCTTCAGGGCTGACCCAAAGTTGGAGCATCTAGTTAGGGGCACTGTCCAAATGCCTCTGAAACACTGCCAGCCTTAGTGTGCTTCCATCAAATACCCTGTGTGTTGCTTACAGAGATTCACTGCTGCAGGCTTGGTTGAAGTCTTAGGGATTGCCTTTGGATCCTGAGCTCCCTTGATGGCAACCACTCACACCTTCCAATATAGTATCATTAGTCTACTAGTAATGACTGTAATCCCCTGGTGAACTTGACAGAACCTGTTATAAGATGTCACAGGAAATAACACATAAACTCTGTAGATTACGATTTCTGCTGTTGTTACTGGAGTTTGCTGCATTGTTCTTTAGGTATTTTAGGGGATTGCTTCATATGAGGAATGTATTCCAACACCAATTTTCTTCTACATCTTCACGTTATATGTGTAATGGAGTGATGGATGGCTCAGTGATACGTACTGGAGAGTTTGATGGGAATCTGGGCAAGAGTGGTTGTGCCAATTGAGCCTGAATTTAGTACAGGAATAAGGAATTGTACTTGACAGAGTGATTAATTACATCTGGCAAGAATCGATAATAGTCCATCAGTTTCTCTACATATCCTCTTTGAAGGATGGACCTACAGTATCCATAGGATTTTGGAGCTGTCATGAGATTATGTGTGGAAAGGGAAAGGGGTTACATATATGTGAACGTGCTGTGAAAAACTTCCAGGACTGATGTGATCATGTAACTAAGAATTACTTAGTTGTGCTGGTGAAAGTTAATTGCTTCATTTACCACAAAATGAAGAACTATATTCCCAAAAGTCATTCTTTAACTCAGAATAACAAGAAAATAACAGCCTTTCTTTTCTTTTTTAATTTTTAAAATAATGATTATTTAGAAAGATAATTTTATTTTATTTTATTAGCAGATAACTGATTAAAACAGAGGAGAGTATCTCTAATGGTAACTAGCATCTATAATTCAGAAAATCCTGGCATCTGTAATTCAGAAATGCAACTCTTTCTATTATTTCAGTAGGATTCTGGGGGAAAGAAATTCCTGTGATCATGATAGAGTTTAAAATTGATGTTTCTTGTATTTGCTCAGTTGAGTTTTGAGGGTAGAAATTCTATTTCAGGATTCTAGGAAGGAGAAATAAATGAATAATTCTAGGTATTGTGTTTTGCATTTTAAAAAAAACCCACACAAGGATATTTCACCCTTAGATCATGCCTTGCTATATGAATGATGAATCCTCTGAAAGAAACTTTCTTTGGATATTTTTAAACTAGGTCTCTAATTTTGGTCCTGCTGTTGAAACTTTGTGTGCGTGTCTTATTTTAGCCCTATATTCCCTAAACTGCTTCCAAATGGAGCACACTGGAGAGAAAGTGAATGCCTCAGAAATAAGATTTAAATTTATTTGTGCAGTCATGGGCAGAACACTCATATGCCAGGAAGAATGTGAAAAAAAAATTTCTTTTGTTAAAAGTCTGCCTCCAAGCTGGCAAAAAAATGCTTGATGGGTTTCTTTGGCTCTGCCTGAACTCTTCCATCTCCCTGTATGGAGTGTCATCAGCCATCTGAAGATCACTTCAGCTGAGTGAGAAGACAGAATATTCTTCTGAAGAGTGAAATTCCTGCAGAGAGCTTTTACTTAGTGTGGCAGTGCTTTCTCCTCCACCATCACAATAAGAAAACAATTTTTTTCTCTAAATAGCAAGTCAAATCAAATCTCCAGTCTCACTTCCTTAGGGCTGAAGCTGAGGGAGATGGTCTAAAATGATGGAACAGCTTGTGCCAACTGAAAGATGCAATTCCACTCCTTCCACTTGTGGCTCTGAGTGGCTCCAGTCCTGTTCATCTGACCCCTGCAGGAATTGCTGCGGCTCATTGAGCTGGACAACCAATACAAGTGCAAAGTGGGAGTAGTTTGGTGCCGTGTCTCGAGTCTAGAGCTGGATGTGGGGCAGTCAATCCATCTGCTGGATGGAGGGTATGGAGGGAGACAGGACTGCAGGGCCCGGCATGGAGCAAATTGGAGAGAGACAAGCATCAGGACAGACAGTGGTGTGCAGTGAGCTCTTAGATTAGCTTAGCTGTCCTGCCAAGTGACTGTAAAGCCCGAGTACAACTATCACCATCTTTGAGAAGAGAACTTGTTGTGAGCAATAGACAATTTTTTGTTAGAGCAGAGGACATTGCTAAGCAACTGGTAGCACAGTAGCAGTTAGAAATATTTGTGTGACATAAGCTTTATTTTTTTATGTGAGAACTTTGCGTTTTCTAGACAGCCTCTCCTACCCCAAAATCTTCTGTGTTGTTTGTTCTGAATTCCATGGCTGAGGTTACCTGGCACTTAGGTCTCTTTTGAGGGTATTCTGCTAAAGCCTTGTGCTAGATAACATGCTTCCTGTTCTTTTCAAGTCCGTAGTGCTACCATATATATTCAGGCGCTGGTGGTTCTCAAAGCAGTTTTACACTATCTTGGGACATGCAATTCTCCTTACTAATAAAGTTGAGTTTTAAGGTAGAGATTGTAACTCTTGCTTCTGTGATGATTTGGACTTGGCTTACTGCCAAATGCCTGAACTCACAGTAACAACCCCTTCCCCCTCCCGTCTTTTCTTAGGGCAAAGGAAAAAAAACTATAAAAATTGAAGAGCCTGAAATTAATCTAATGATATAAAAATGTATATTTTTATTAATATTACAGTTATATACAGTTAAAAATACTATGTACACAGAGAAGGGGATCTAAGCACCCCCGAAGGGAAAGGGAAAGGGGAAAAAAGGGACAAAAAGGGACAAAAACAGGATATACAGATATACACAGTCAAACCCAAGAACTAGCAAAATAGCTAGCAAAACAAATCTCACCACATCCCTCAGAATAAAAAAGATCGGCAGACATGGCCAGCACTTCCAATCTCCCACGTGGCAGGCCAGTGGTCGCTGAAGGCCTCAGCCTCTAGATAAGCGAGACCAACGCAAAAACCCACTGCCCTGAACCTACCGGAAGAGAAGAGAGCGAGGTCTCTAATCTCCAACTTATTTATATCCCAATTTATGTAAAATTCGTATGGAATACGGGGTACATGGCCACTTCCTTGGTTATGAGCTGGTTACCAGGAAGGCCTAGACCAAAACCATCACAGCTTCACAAGAGTGTTTCTCCTGTCGTTTCTGTCACTTTTGTGATCTAAATGAGTGGTGTGCAGGATAAATGAGGCAGCTGGTTTCCACCTGTTTACAGACCTCCTCTGTTGATATAAACCATCACTCAACTGGCCAGATGTTCTTAGAATGTAATATTGGTAATTTATGGAGATCCTTGGAAACAGTTAAATGGTGACATACTGTTAAGGGCATTAGAGAATTACAGTATAGATTCTGTAATTGCTTTTTAAATTTCCTCTGCATGTTTATTGATTAATATTCTTATTGCCTATCAGAAAATGGACACGTGGATACTCAATGATGGGCCAGATTTGCTCTCTTTTCCTTGACTTCAGTGAAGTTGCCCCTGATCTGCTCTAGTAAAACTTCATTGCAAGTCTAGTGCTGTTATTCTGCTCCTGGAGTCAGATATACTCTGCTTCTGACATGGCATTTCAGATTCCTACACAGGCAAGAGTTATGCCTAAAAATAGAGATATTTTAGAGACTCACTGAATATTTGTTTCTCACTTCAGACATCAGTTTGTTACGCAACTCTTGGGGTTTTTTTCCTTCCTTTTCATTTAGTAATGCAGTAATTTAAATGCCAAAAATTCCCAAACCCCTAAAATATTTTTTTATTTTTAACTTTTTTAGACTGATTTCCCTCCAGGGTTTTTAATGGTTTTTCTTTTCAGCATTATTTGTTCTTGGTATTATCTTCCATTTTTACAACCTAGAAGATATACTTTAACTCTCACACTGCAGAATTTCTACTATTATGGAGATCTGTTTTTTTATAGTACTATGTTTCCCTAGTTCCCTAATTCTTAATCATGTTGGCTTGGTTCTAAAGGATAGAATAATGTTAAGCATGATTTTTTTCCCCCCTCATTCTGTGTTTTCAATCCTCTATGACTTTTAAAGTGTGGACATCTCTGAGATGCAGGAAAAGATGTGCAGGCAGATGGATAGTTAAATGACCTCACAGAATTTCAGGAGTCAATGGGCAAATTATATCAACTCCCTGTAGCTTGCAGGCACTTTATCCTCGATCAGTTAAACTTCATTTGTCAGACAAGAAAAACAAGGAAAAGATGGGTTCCTCTGTTAGGTTTGTATGAAAGTAGCAACCTTGAATAAATATATATAAATAAATATATTAACAACATTAGATATTAGGGCTCTCATTTTCAAAAGGTTACTCACAAAGCTGTCACGTTGTTTTAGAACAACGGCTTGTAGAAGGTAAGAATGCCCCACTAAATCTACCAAACTTAATAGGCTAGGATGTGAGTGCTGCTAAAACAAGACGGATGGGGTGCTTGCACTTCCTTCATCTGAACTTTCAGATAGATTCAGCAAAATCTCCAGAGAGAAATGAATGGGAAAAATAATTGTGCTAAAAGGCAGAATTTGAACACTCAGAAAAAAAAAATAGAAAGTGAATTATTTGGGCTGTTACTTTATCAAAAAGAAAAATACCAGGTAAAGGAAAGCAGAAACTAATTTGGTTTTGGCACAAGCATAGCAAGCATCCAAAGGAAAACTGCAGAGTAGGAAGTAAGTTTTGTACATGGAGAGAAATATGATACAGTGGGGGTAAGTGAAGCCTGGCTAAATAAAGAAGCAGAGTTAAGGGATGAAACACTAAGGTAAAGTATGGAGAAAGTAAGAATTTGGAGGATAGATGGCAAAATACCATCTGCCCTGGGTCTCATGCTGCTGCTGAGCCACAAAGTGACTCTGCAAGTACTTTGTGGCTTCTGTGTTGTGTCTTCAGCAGCTCAGGAGGGCAATGTGTTAAGCTGAACTGCAGCTTTAATTATGTTATAGGAGTGGCAGGAGGTCAATAATATATGTAATATGAGCATTTGTGACAAATCAATTGTATAATGAAAGCAATTATAGCATCATTAGAAGACTGATAACCCAATAACTTTGTGATAATTACTTCTCAGTTACAGGAAATAATTTACCACAGGAGATGCTGTGTAAATATAGGGAATATTAGATACGAACACTAATGGCTGTAGTCATATCTGAGGCATAGTGCCATTTAATATCAAGTTTGAATCCTGTCATTCATTTGAATATTGTAGATTTTTAACAAACATGGGCTGGGTTTGGAAAGGTAGTTACACATATGGCTCTTTGGGTCCCTTAATAACCTGAGAAATATTGCCTGATGGTGTCAATTACTTGATTGAGTTGTTTAGCTATTTGGGTTTGCTCTTTTTCTCAGCTTAGCATGTGCAGGAGGGCCAGGGTAGATAGGGGGCTGTGAACAAGTGGTTGAGGGGAGAGGGTGAGAATGAGAGTCCGCTTTTCTGACAGCAATTAGCAAGGGGCACTGGGTTATATCCGACAGGAAACTGTATTGCGTTCCAGTTCTGGAATTGGACAATACGTCTAGTTAACTTCTGAGATATACCCCCAACCCCCTTAATTTCTTTAACCTGTGTAGCTGAATGAACTGATTCCTTAGAACTGTGCTTTTGAAGGAAATAGTTGGTTGTGTTCTTAAACTAGTATGACCAGAGAATGGTTTGGGCTGGAAGGGACTCCTAAGATCATCCAGTTCCCATCCTGCGCCATTGGCAGGGACACCTTCCACTAGACCAGATTGCTCAGAGCCCCATCTCACCCAGCCTTGGAACATCTCCAGGAATGGGGCATCCACAGTTTCTTGGCAACCTGTGTCAATGAATATGATGAAATGATTTATTATTTACAAAACAGTCCTGTCTGAAGAAAGGACACTTGTTACCTTTCAGAAAATCTTTTAAGCCAGTGTCGTGGTTTTGTGCTGGCTTAATTTACTTTTACACCCCCCATACAATTACTATTAGTTGAGAGAAGGTTTTATGCAGACAAAAAGAGACTGAATTGAAAAAAAGTATGAGTATTTATTATTAACAAACTAAAACTAAAGAATTATATTTACAATAATTCTACTTAAGTAAAAGGTATTATATATTTACAGAAGATACTTCTCCCCCCACTTCTCTTTATATCAGTCCAAGAAGGAGAAGCAGTCCTTTTCTGTTTTCAGAATTCCAGCTTTCTCTCTCTCCAGTAACTCTGCAGCACTTTTGTCGCAGTTGGAATTTCTTTATCTCTCTCTGTGTCAGCCTTCAGGGCTGGGCTTACCCCCCTCCTGGGTTAAAACCGAAGGCTGAGGGTTACCCAGGTCCTGAAGGGTTTCCTTCCATAGGCTTGCAAGGGGACACTTGCTTACTATGGATCTTCTTCCACAGGGTTACAGGGGATAATGGTTTAAGAGTTCACCCCTGTTTCCCTATGGAGGTCCCTCCCCATGGGAGAATAGTCTTTGATTGACTTCTCGGCATAGGTCTAGTCTGGATCCCTTACTCGGATCCCAATATCCCACCTGAGCCATTTTCTGTTCCAGCGTAGGTTCTCTCTAGCACCAGCAGCACGGATCCCACACATGGATCCCAACATCCCTACCTGAACCGTTTTGTGTTCCAGCGTAGGTTCTAATACCCGTCAGGGTCATAAATCTTCAACAGCAGCAGCATGGATCTCTCACTGAGATCCCAAGCTTATCTGAGCCGTCTCGCTCCAGCATAAGCATCGATCCCTTCGAGGGTCACAAAGTCTTTAACAGGACTCTGCCTCATCTGAGCCGCTTTTACTCTAGCATAAGGCTTTCTCTGTTAAAGTCACAAATCTCTGGTGCATCCACAAGCTCCTCTGTGAGCCGCACGGGGGGTCTCTTCACCCCAACAAATTTTACAGGTGGCAGGGTTTTATTTTTCAGTCTTTACCCTGCTGAAGGGAGAGAGAGCGAAAGGGAGAAGAACAGCAGCTCTCCCCCCTTCGAACTTTTCTTCTCTCTCCTGCGACTGCAGCTTTGACCTTGAAAGTCTTGTTATCTCATGGCTGGAATTCTTCGGTAGCGGTTTCTCATCTAAGCAGTTTGTCTTTTCAACTTTTTTTTTTCTTCACTCTCTCACAAGAGAGAAGGGAGGCTTCAGTGCTGTACCTGCCCCCCCCTCCCCGGCCCAAGCCGGGGAGGAGGGGGCCTTGGCCCTCCTCGGGCCCGCTACCCTTCTACATGGCTGCTGCTCCTAATTTCAACTGCGCAACCAACCTTCTCTTCCGTTTTCTTAAAGATGTAATTAGCAAAGGCGTCACTGAACTTTTTGATTGGTTTTTTGTCCGGAAATCACCTGGACAAAACCATCCTCAGCCCCAGAGATGGGCTGGTGGGCAAAACCACGACAGCCAGACTTTTGACTATTGCAAAAAAAATTAACTTTTAGTTCTACAAATTCTACAAACTTTCTTTGGTAGCAGCTATTTTCCATTGTATATATTGTGGTACTACTGGAATTTATAAACAAGGATATGATGCTGAAAATAAAGTATGTGAAGAACAGGTTGCCTGCAGTGTTTCTGAACCTAATGAGAGAAATCAGTGTGCATGCACGTGGTTTGTGATTCACTGTAATCGTTCTGCTGGCACGTGGTCTCAAGGTTTCACATAGGCTGTTGTTTTGCTAGCTCTTTGTTAGTCAGTTTTGTAAAAGGTTGTTTTGGAGATGCTTAAAATGCTCACCATGGCCCTCTTCAAACTAGATATTTTAAAGACAATTTTAGTAGTGAGCAGAATAATTCTGGAATTACAGTAATATATTGAGAATTAAGTAATAGAATTTTGACTTATGGCTAGTTTTAGTCATCTTCAGCTGATTTGGGGTTGTATCTTTTTGTAAGTTAATCTACCAGTCCTCAGGAACATACTGGAGAGAAGAAATTGCTGGTTGTCCCTGATTCTAGCATATTGATTGGAGTGTCACAACACAGGGGTGTTTCATTTAATTCCTCACCTCAAGGAGGAACTGGGATCCATAAAAAAAAATTAATAGATCTTTATGGTAACATGTTGATCTTTTTGTGTAAATAGCAGACTTTCCACTGATTTCTTGCCCCTAGGAAGAACATTCTATTGTACATCCATGTTTGTGCATTTAGCTGAGGCCGCTCACACACTAATGTAGCCATTTAAAATGAAAAACATTGAAGAACTGAAGTTCATCTTCTGCCAGAGGACAAAATACAGTAAACAAGTGATACACTATGGAGCTCCTCCTGGTATCCTGTGACACAGTAATTCAGAAAGGTTCCTTCTCCCAGCATTGTGTGCCAAACTGTTTGCCTGTGTTTACGTTTAGTGGCGTTAAAGTGTATGTTGCTCTGGATTCCACTTGTATTTGTCCTTGTGCATCCATTACATACCCTGCTTCTTGCTTTCTTTTTCCTCAGTCTCATCTCCAGATTTTACTGTTATCTTTTCCCATTAGGTGGCTAATTGTAAAAAGTGAATTATTAAGAGCCTGTAGAGCCTCCAGGAACCCATTAAAAACCCTACTCCCCTGATGAGGATTTTCTGGTTTGACTTTCAACTGAGATATGTCACTTAATCAGCTTTTAATTTGATTACCACGTATTGACTTTGTTTGATTTTAGGTTCTCAGTCAACATTTCAGGAAGAAACAGGTCTAATTTATCCACATAAAATTCTAACTACATCAAGCAATTTTCTTTTTAATATGAACTGTTAATCTCATCAAGTTAGTTCAGATACTTTTCCCACAAATATATCCTCGTTGGAATTAATTATATTACCATACATTAATTCTTTGCCCATGAAGATATAACTAGATTGTAGTTTATTCATGTGAACTATTTCATAGAGTGGAGAAATAATAAAATTGAAGTTTCTGGAATTAAACCAACTTCAGTCTGTTTTTAAAGTAGTTCAGATTTGGAGCTTGGGGGTTAAAGGTACTGGTGCTGTCACACTTGGAATGGAGTGCTTAGTATTAAGTGGTATTCAGACTGGTGATGGGTGTGAATATGACTTTTTTTGTGAATAGTAAATATTTTTGTGGTTTTATAGGTGGTGGAAAATTGTTTGCAGAAGTTGCAGGCCTCTGTTGGGACTTCTGGCACTTAAGAGTAAGGCATTGTCTTCCCTCTCTTTTGTTACTCAAGATGCAAAATATTTGTTGAGACAAAAATTTATGTGTGGTTTCCTTATGGTAGTACTAAACTGAGAGATGTTTATGTGTTTTTCCAAGTTCTGCTACAGCAGGTTTGAAACATAAACTGCATTCCTTGGTATTTATTGTCACCTATAGTACAGAATAAATGAAACTAAAAATTTGCAAATAGCTTCTGATTATCCAAAATTTGCATTATGTCCTTCCCCATGACCTGCTGCAACCTCACCCAAACTCCAAAAAAAGTCTATGTGCTTTTTATTTACCTGATCTAAAACAAGTAAGAAATTGTTTTATGTATGTCTCTGATATGCCTTTTATTAATCAGTGTGTTAAAAATGTAGTGAATTTTTGAGTGTAGGCACTACTCGGATCAAAAATCAGTTAGAGAATCATACTTAAGAGTAACTTTACTATGTAAAGCAGTAGCCAGATTTGGAAGGTACTTTATCCAGTAGAAGATTTGAGTATTCTTGGCTGGCATAAATGAAATTAGTGTAAAGAGAGTCTGGATGCTCCTGAAAATGTTTTCAGGAAAAAGTATGTTTTGGAGTCTCCTAGGTCAGTATTTGAACCATTTGATGTTGGTTTATTTCTAAAATTCTTGAGGAATGTAAAGGTACAGTAAAACTGTGCTTTTGTGTCAATTGAAATGGAAGGTGAGTCCTGTTCATTTCAGGTACATGAATAGTACTTTGCCAGAAAAGTGATGTGAGCTTACAGCTTTCATTAGGAGATTTAATAAATGCTCAGACCCACATATTCCCTCCTGTGTGTGATGGTTGTTTCTCTCGACTCCTGTGTGTTGAAGTAATTAATTTGCCAGAAGTGTTCATTGGAAGTTTGGCCACTCAGGCAATGTCCAATAGTAGTAGGGGACATTCTGAGATCTCTCTTCCTTCCCCTTCAGCTGGCAAGGATTTGTTTGGCTTAGATTACTTTTGTTAATCTTCACTTAAAGCTAAGGAATAGCTCTCAGTAAAGAGTTGCTGCATATCCTCCCATGCCGCTATGGTAGCACAGCACTGAAAATGGTGTGAGGGCCAAGTTGCAGTTCAGTTCCCACACTTTCTACCGGTGGGAAGATTTTGGCTCAACCTTTTTTCTGCCCAGTGGTTAAATGTTGTGTTTAGCACCTATTCTTTATTATCTAATTCCTGATGTTTCTAGTTTTATAATGTTAACATGAGGCACTCAAGATTCTATAAGCTTAAACTGGCATTAGCAGTTCAATTATATATAGTATTAGCTCAAATAGTTATTATAGTAATATGATTCTATGTTTTGATTTTATTGCTAATCCATCTTTCAACCTGTCTTCTTAATGACTACAGACTAATTAATGCTGTCTGCTCACACTGCTATTGGATTTCAAAAGACAATGCAGCAGGGGAAACTATTACAAAAATGAATAATTTATGTTTTGAATTCAATGAAAATGGCAGAAAATGTTAGGCTTTTAGATTAAGGATATATAATGTAATTAAGCCTGCATGAATTATTTATTCTTTAAAGTGCTATGTCCAATGTGTGTGAACAATGAACAAGTTCCCACCTTCTGTCCCCTTCTCAGTAGGAGCAACCTCTCTTTACTGCTTCTAAATCCTGAGGTCTCAGGCATTTATTTGCTTGCAACTGAAACAGCCACTACTATTTTCTGAAATTCTTTTTAGAAAAAATGACAGGAGCTCTTCTAGAAATAGATTTTAAAAAATTCAATTGTATGCAATCTCTACTTCCTATTTGAAAATTCAATTATTTTAAACATGAGCTAATAGTGGGAGTTTTCTGCCTTCAAAACCCTATTCCACACCTTCTCTATTAAAGACAAGTAGTATGTGGGCCTGAATTAAGGGCAGGGCAAGCTCTGGATGCAAGACCAAACATGCAGCTTATACAGAACCACGGAATGATGTAGACTCTAAAGTATCTCCAGAAGCTATTGTGTCCAACCCTGCACTCACACACAAGCCAATTTATAACATGTTGCTCACTGTTCAACTCGAAGATTTTCGTTTCTTTGCATTTGTGGCTTCATTGTTTCCATGTTTCTCTTTGCTTTTTGACATAGGATTTGTTATAAACAAAATTTTTTGGAACAAGAATTACACTTTATTTGGGGAAACCTGCCCATTTTTTGGAACCCAAGAATTTATCCCCTGGCTTGGCACAGTATTGAACTGCAGCCTAACAGAGCTGTACCACCCCACCTGCTGTACTGACTGAGGATTTGTCTCCTCTTTTGATCACCTGTAGGATCCAAAGGGTACTGGGCAGCCTTGGAGGTGATGTGATGCATCCAGCCATCAGCAGCCAGGCTTCTTACTGGGAGATGCCTCGTGCATATTTCTCACTCCCCTCTCGTTCACTTGGAGCTGTTTCATACAGTTGCTATAGCAATCTTCGTGTTTGTCCTTCACAGGGCTGCAACCTTATGCTACGGTGAAATTTTATTATATAAAGAACACTATTAAGAACTACCTGGTGTGGTGTATTCCAAGCTCTAAAGTTAGATGATGTAATTTGCATGAGTGTTGGAGAGTGGTTATGTATGACCTGTACTCACATCAACCTCTGTTCAAACAGTCATGACAATTAGGCAAAGAAATTCCAATATCCTACAGTTTTCACTGGGGGCTAATGACTGGATAAGAGGGGACACTGCCCAGAAATTTCCATTTCTGCTGTGGGAGATATGCCCTATCAGTTTGCACATTGGAAAGTAATCCACTGTTGATATATATCATCCTCACTGTTGCTGTATATCATCCTCACTATCCACTGTAGCTTTCTTATTTCCTTAGTAATCATCACATGGTCTCCTTATTTATCTGGGGGATTTAAAATTATACAGTAGTTTTTATTGTACCCCTCAAAGAAAAAGTAACAAGGAAAGTAGAGAATCTAGGTGTGGGGTTCAAGTAGAATGACAGAAGTTGAGGTGGCCAACATTTCTATTAAAGGCTTGGGACATGTTATTTACAACTACTTTGTATTTTATACTGTAATTAATAGAAGGTAGCTAAAGGACACTCTCTTTGACAAACTGATTTAGGGTAATTGAGCAATGGACAACCTCCATTTTAAAAATGTCAATTTATTAACAGAGTTAGGAGCTGTATCTCACACTTCCAGATATCAGATTGGTGAACTCTGTTCAATGCAATAACTTCACCTAGTTAATGACAAGACAACAATTTCGTTTATCTGGTCACTGGTTAGAATTTCTTTTGGGTTCCAAGTGATTTGTAAGGGTGGTCCAGTCTTGCATGAAAAAGTGATGAATTCTTATTAGCAGCAGAATTCACAGTTTGCCTTTACTGAATTTTGTTATCATGTTTGCAATAATCTCTACAAACTCAAAATACTTAGGGGGCAAAGGAAATGCTGCAGCTAATCTGAATGCAGAATTTCTTCATGTTCCAAGCTATGAATTGCAGAAATTAAGTCCTTGCCATGG
Source organism: Myiozetetes cayanensis (assembly GCF_022539395.1). Lineage (NCBI taxonomy): Eukaryota > Metazoa > Chordata > Aves > Passeriformes > Tyrannidae > Myiozetetes > Myiozetetes cayanensis. The sequence continues at coordinate 31,832,941 of NW_026086605.1, forward strand.
GCAGGAAGGCAGAGAGAGAATTAAATTAAATACACCAGTATCAGTAAAAAAGAAACAACTCTAAATGCATATGGATAAAGAAACCAGCAGCAATGTTCTTAGCTGAAAATTTTTGATCTTACCATGCTTTTTAGTATTTTAATATGGTAGCATAAAACTTCTTATCTGGTCAATGTTATCGTATGTGAACAGAAATCTTGACCTAAGAGCCAAAGAATGAATTATTCATATGTGAGAAGAAGAAGAAGGAAAGAAGAAAGTTCAGCCAAAGGTGAGAAAAAAGGTGACCTATTCAGAAGGGAGGAGGAGATAGGGGTTCTGTTCTTGGGCTGCTCTGCGACCCTGGGCAAGAAACTTTATCTCCAGCTTTCTCCGTTATTTCTCCTACCATTTGCCCATCTTGGCTGTTTAACCTCTGTGAGGCAAGGATTGTGTCTTGATCACTGGGGCTCTGATCTTAGTTGAGGGTTTGGCGTATGACCGCAAAACAGGGAAGAACTAGCAGAGTTCATGTGTGTGCCTGTGGGTGTTTGGAAGCTGAAGGATGTGAAACAGGATTGTTACAGCAGTAGTTAGTCCCTCATCCCAGGAGCAGGTATGCACCCCTAATACTGACAGGGGGAAATGAATGTCTGTGATACTTGTGACATTAATGGACTTGCTAAAATTGTAATAATGTATTTCTTTTAAAGAGTCGTTCTAGCAACCTGACAAACCACCATTTAGCTCTAACAATCAGTTTGATGTTCATTCTGAGCAATAGACTTGTTGATTGTTTCGAGAAGACTGAAGCTGTAATTGTCAAACCAGAATAAATTAAGGGATTGAAGTGAAGAGACAGAACAGGGCAATGACAGGTCACTGTTTCCAAGCTTCTTGTTGATTTTGGGGATTTGTACCGTTCTCTTTCTGCCATCGAGGTTTTTTTTCATACCTTATTTTTGCACCTTATATCAGTTGTCCCATTAAAACTTTGAGCTTTATCTGCTCATTTGCACAGCTCCCACACAGGCTGTTTTCCTATGGACAGCTCTCCTATGCTAATTTCTGCCAGTTTTCTTCATATTCCAGTGTCTCAGAAGAATGCAGCTGTTGAATATGTTGGGAATTAATTGTTTTATATTTACAAAAAGTCTTATGTCTGTTCATTCTTAAAGAGCAGGTATTGGTTCCAGCAAGACCCCTTCAGAAGCAATTAACTAAAGCTTATTAAAATCTGTGTCATATATGAAAAACCCTGACCAAACAAAAAGCAACAAAATCAAGCAAATATGCCTCCTCTTTCTCTGTCTCATGTGTGGAAAATTACTTTTTAAATGATATTTTAACTTCTGTTCTTTGTCTATATATAAACCATAAGCAATGTAGGGTGTACTCCTTTTCTCCCCTCTTTTAGGGCAGTGACAAAGCAGCCCAACCACATTGTGTCCCACACTCCTTTATTCATAGTGATTTTCCATTGTCAGTTTTATTTGTGCAAATGTTTATACACAAGAACTGTTTAAAATTTCTTATTCTGAACTCTATTCAAGGGAAAAGATGAAATGATTAATATAATTTCAGGATAGAGTGCATGAAAACACACTTTCCCTAAAACTGGACTGGGTAATAAAAATAGCAAACTGGAAATATGGTTTATCTATTTTTCTGAGGAATCTTTGCAATTTTGTGAGAAAACTAAAATCCTCATTTTCAGTCAAATAAGTTTGTTTCTCCTTTAATGGAGTAGCTGTGTATATTTCTGTGGAGGTGGCAACACACTAGGGAGAAGGCTGACTACTTTTATCTACAAACCTTATATTTAAATATATAACATTCAAGTCAGATAAATTCAAGTCTCTCTGGTACATGATCCCACTTCTTTCCATATTCCCCAGAGAAACAAGTTTCTTTTTCAGCAGTTTCCTACCATTTCTACAGAACTATTAGGTTGATATTTCTCCTGAGTGAAGAAAATTTATTGGTGTAATTTCTTCAGATACACTTAATATCACAATACCAATTCCTACTGCAGAATGAACTCTCAGTACAATCTTTTTGTGCTTTGCTTCTTGGCAGCTGTGCCAGAAGATAGAGTTATCTTAACTGTCTGTCCATATGGTTAATATTATTTTCAATGTTTGGAAAATACAACTAGGGAAGTGAAACAAAGGGATAGAAAAAGGGCAATTTATATAATTTATGTTATTAGACATGACTGACTTTAAATTTCATTTGTTTAAGGATGTTTACTCAAATTAATCTTCATATTTTAAATGTCAGAATCCTTATTTGAGCTTTAGTTATGATCTTTTTATGAATAGAATGTAGGCTGAAAATGAATTGTGATAGCTTGGGTCAAATCTCTTGGATTTTATGGAATATATTTTCTAGCATGAATTTAGAATATGAGGACATGATCTGGTATGTTTCTGTGTTCAGCCACCAGCTACTACTGAATGCTGTTTCCAGATTGTTCTTCCTCTCCCTCTCTTATAGCATCCACAGATCTATTTGTGGGAAGGGAACCTGACCATTTTCCTTTCAAACCTGTTTTTTACATTGGGGCACTGGGCATGGGGCAATTTGATGAAATCCTCACAGATTTGGAAATCACTATAACTGCTATTGTCTGCAAACAGGTGTTTAGGAGAGAGGTGCACTTTCATGTCAAATGGAAGGTGGGCAGAAGCTATTTAGAATGAAAAATTTGCCCCTAAGACACAAGAATTCTGCAAACTGTCAGTTTTACTCCTTCAGGCTTATCAACCTTCCCTGCAGTTGCTCGTTTTCCATTTGCACCATCTATCCCAGAATCTAAACTGAACTAATGTACAATAAATCCACAGAAACCCTTGTGATTCTTGCTCCTATTTTGGCTTGAGAAATTAATTTTTCAGTATCAATATTGTTAAATTACTTTTGGAAACTTTTGATAAAACCCAGTTACAGTTGTGTCACTCAGGTTGTCACTCATGGTACCTGGGAAAAACTGTTTTCAATTATTCTCACAAAAGAATTTGTGTTTCTGTCTGTTGGCTTGACTGGAAAGTGAAGATTAGGACTTTGCATCCAATTGGAAGTAGAAATTTTAAAATAAGTTGTCTACTTACGCATGAGGAAAACGAAGCCAGAGTGGAGATCTGGCTCTATTCTGTTTAGTGTATGCTAATGTATTCTTCTCAGTGTAATCTTTTACCTTGCCTAAATAAACTTCTAAACGCATATTTCTCTCAAGGTGCTCATAGAAGTTTATATTAGTCTGCAGTGTGCAGCAATTCCCAAAAAAATAATACCAGAAGTCACTGTGAATTTTGTTGTCATAAAAGCTAGAATCACTTATTTCCCTTTACAATTGAAAACATTGCACAAGACTCTCCAGGGCAGGGATAACATCTCCAGCTGGCCTGATTTGTGTTACTAAAAGTAACAACACCAAAAAAAGTATTGCCTTTTATAATTTAAATTCAAATATGTACCTTATTACCAGAGTGGGAGGAATGCATTTCACTGTAGTTCTCATGGTAATGCCCATCAGGAGGAAAAGAAGAAAAGGAAAAACCCTTGCCCAATCACAGAACATCCTGGATCATAAACATTTGGTAATGATGGTTAGAATTCAGTGAAAATTAACTTGAAATGTTTCAAATAAAAGCAGTTGTTGTGGAGGCTACATGTATGATGCATCTTTTAAAAATTAGTCTTTTAAAATGCTACCTGTTTTGACATTCTGATTGATTTTGTGGCTTTTTTGTCCCTCTGAACAGCTTTAGTTGTCTATTCCTAAAAGACATGAAAATATAAATCAGCCAAAAGTTACATGAATTACGAAAATGCTCTGCAAACTGCCATGTCTGGATGGATGGGGTTGTTTGTGAGAGGCAGTGACACTTCCCATCAGTGTGTTTGAAGTGTCTGGAGGCACAGTCAGGGCAGGACATCTCTTTGTAGAGGTGCAAGGAGAAGCAAAGGCCATGGGGGTACAGCCTGCAGTGCTCCAGGCTCTTGGCAGTAGGGTAGTACCTCTAAGAGTTCTATGAAATCCTGAAGGCTTTCATAGGTAAAAGGGTAAAAGTCCATCAGCATTCAATTGTCGAAGTCTCCTCAACTTGAAGGAAATCAGAGTTACCTCAGCTGGGTAAAAGATAATGTAAAAGGATCAGGCAGGAGTGGATGCTGTTACATGGCTCTGTGTCACAGAGAAGGAAAGCAGGATCCACGTGCATCATCTCTGTGACCCTTCTGGGGTTGTCACCAGACAGCTCTGATGGATGGAGTTGTGGCTGAAACTGTTGCCTCTGATCACTGCCACTCTAGTGCATCCTTTTGCTCAGGGTTGCTGATGCCCCTGCAGTGACTGGAGATGTGAGCTGCATTTCAGCCAGAGGATCCTGTGAACTCCCAGGCATACACATATATTTTCTTCAACTAGCACTGCTATGGCTACAGTTCTGGCAGAGAGGTGGAGCACGAAGGGTTGGGTTTTTTTGTTGTTGTTGTGCAAGAGTGAGAAGCCTTCAGTTAATTTGCTGTCCTAATTGGTCTGAATTAATCGAGGGTGCAACTCCATTAGCTTCAGCTGACCCTGCAACATCATTAAAATGATAGAAAGGTCCCTAATGCAGGCAGGAGTTTGTAAAAGGAGTCATACTAATTCTTATATAATGGAACTAAGAATCTACATATACTTTCCTTTTTGTTTTGTAAATATATTCTCTCAAATAAAGCATGGATTATTTTAGCTTGTAGCACTGGGTTGCTACGTGTATCAAACTCATTGATTCTTTTGCAAAGAGATGTTAATTGCAGTTTTTGCAAAAGAATCAAAGTACTGCAGATAAGGAGAAAAGGAAGAATTGTAGGTACATTACAGGCTCTGGAATGGAATTCATAAACCAGTGATGTTCTAATGGTAATCAGAAGAGGGGGTGCATTCACCTGTTTGAAGCAGACAAAAATGTAAGTGATGTTTGGCACAAATGAGAGTGGCTTTTCTGGTTTACCCTTAGCTACAGTGGTTGTGCAAAGGGAAGCTGTTTAAGAAGAATTTTGAAAGGGTTTTGGAACTACTCTTCCTACCAGAAGGAATGTCCTATGCTGAAAAGCAAGATAATGTAGTTGGCTGTTGTATCTGGACTTCTTTACGTTTGTCTGTGTTATTTTTCTCTTCAAGAAATCCTCCTGCAACATGGTTAGATTTAAGTTCTCAATAGTCTTAAGGTATATGTTTGCAAGAATGTTTTTTATTTGTTTGTTTTAAATTCTCCTTTCTTTAAAAATTGTTTTTATCAATACCTATACCTATCAGTGCTGCTAAACTCGTGTACTTTGGAAACTGCTCCTTCTATTTCTGCAATGAAAAGGGCTTTTATATCTGGAATATTTTCTGCCTTTCCCAGGAGTATTAGTTGGTCTAGTGAAAGATACTACTTCTACCTAAGACACTGTTTCTGTCTATGAGTTTATTCTCTTCCAGCCATTGTAAAATATGCTGGAGCAAAATATTTTGGCACTGCTGCTACTATAATCAGTTTACAAACCAGCCATTGTTTTTTCAATTAATCTCCTTTTCTAAAATGATCTGCCATGTGATAAACCTGAGTCCTGTATCAAGATTCTGAATGGTGAATCTGTATTAGTTTTAATGAGTCTACTGAAAACATACTGGGTCACTTCAGAAGTGCTTTGAGCCATATTCACTTGATTGAGCATCCTTTTGTTTTGGTGATAGTTTCTTCACATCATCTATTAGGTCATCTATTTCCCTGTGAGTGTCTGCCTGACACTGTGACTGCTTACAGACCTGGAGCAAAGTAGACTCTTTAAAAGAAATGTAAGAAACAACTGTTGAAATGGATATTTCCAGAATAATAGCATGGTTGGGTATTTTTTTCCTTGACATTGATGCCACCTTGATGCTGGCTTAGCTGTGTACATTTGAATGCAGCAAAAGCAGTAAATGGGATTTTGCCTGAGGCTGGCAGTCTTCTTAAAGAGGATCTGAGGGCATTCTCAGTCACTTTAGGTGGTGGTATTACTGGAACTAAAAGGTTAGTGGGTCTCCACTAAGTGCTATATAGAGAATGTTCCTTTCCAGCTGTCACAGCCTCAGACAGTTCCTGTTCAGAATCCGTCAGTTTGGTGTAAAACTATGCTTGACTTCTCCAATTCCAGGATGGATATCTTTTTTTTCCCCCCTATTTTCTCCCCTTTCTTCCTAAGTCAGAGATCTGGATGAGTGGAATACCTCAGCCTAATAATAGAATTGAGGAAAAACTTTCTGGGGACAAGGCAAGGTTCTTATTTTTGTTTAGCTCTGAACTAACCCTCATAACTAGGTCCTATATGTCCCTCTCTGCTAAAAGCAACTAAGTAAACTCCTGATTTAAGACTTCGGATGTCAAGGATGTGCCACCACCATTTGCCTGAAACTGAGATTATTTTCTGCCCCTTCCCATCTGGAGGCAGTGGTTCCAGCTGTGTTTGCAGTAGCAGAAGGGTACATCTAAGGTAAGACTTATGGTTCACTCTTTTTCTTCCTGACATCTCAGAGAGGATGTTGTGTTGTGTTTGCTGATTGTCATGGCCCTGACTTTGCTGAAAATGTGTTCAGGGTGCTTCTTCAGGACAGCTTGTTCTGTAGTTAGGGATTTGTCCATGTCCTCTCATTTAACATGGAGAGGTTTTTATTTGGCTGAGTAAGGAAGAGTGTCCTACAGAACATGCCCTGAAAATGGTAAGAGCAGCTTACCAGTGTGGAGAGAGACCAGGGTATTGAGGAAGAAAATATAAATCTGCTGGGAGGATTGTCATTCATTAATTCTACTTACAATTGAGAGAGAGGAAACTCTGAGTAAAGACCTGTCTCCCTTTCTTCCCTCACTTAACTGCTTCTGTCCAAATAACAATGAAAAAGCATCTATTCTCTTCCTCTCTTTTTCAATTTTACTGTTGTTTACAGAAAAAAAAAATTATTCAGTTCAGTATGAAGTCTGCACACTTACTTCCATCAGATTTATCTGAGATGCCCCCCTGCCCCCCTGCTTAACTGGCAATGTAGGAAATGCTTTGGTGAAAATCCAGACTCTGCTAGACCAGCAATACATTGCTAGTCCAGACTCTGCTTCTTGGTTTCTTCCTGCTTATTGTAGATGACATATTTGCTCCAGAAGCTGTATTCCAATAATTCTGTGATTTCGTTTGGGATTTTTTTGCAAATACTTGTTTTATCTATGGCAGCAGAATCAAAGCATCAATGACTATCACTGAATAAAAAGTTGTGTTATATGTATAAGAATAGAGAGCAAACATTCCATAAAAAAGAGGAGTAAATTTGGTTTTGTTGCATCATAAGGTCATAGGATAACTTAGGCTGGGAGGGCCTTTCAGAGGGCTCAGGCAACCTACTGCTAAATGTGTTGTGGAGACCACAGAACCACTTTGGGTAACCTGTTGCAGTGCCTGGCTGTCCTGTGTGTGTGTGTGGGAAGTCTCAACCTCTCTTGTCCCATCTCCACTGCACTGTGTGATATAATAAATTACCTCTCTCTTAAACTTGTTGCTTGTTTTTGAAAGTAGTAGTGAGGATATGTCAGGAAATATAGCACAATATTTGTTCTGACTCCATGGGGCTGGAGATACAGTACATGGTGGGCTCAGAGTTTACAGCTGGTTCTTACTGTGACAAAGTGGAAAGCTGTTGAAATCCTTCCGCTGTTGTGGTTGGTAGTTGTTGTCCTCCTTTACTTCTGGAAACTTTACATGAATTCATGAGTGTGTCTGATAAATGATATTGGTTCTTTCTGATCCAGCTCAGAGATAGGGAAGTATTTCACTGTGATCAGTTTGTGTGGCTAACTGCATGAGGATGCAGGGATAAAGGATGCCTCTAAATTGGCTTTTCTATCGCTGAAGGGATAAAAGGAACTAACTACAGACTGGAGACCTGTAAAGACTGAAGAAAAAGGAAAACTTTGACAGGAGCGCATTGCTCGAGATAAACCTAAGGCTGAGTGCAGCCTCATTAGAACAGCTCAGAGACTGGCAGGCTGGCCAGTGTTCATTGAAAGGGTTTTAGGGAGAACTGCACCCTCTGAGAAAGGGACTGACTCCAGTGGAGTTTTCATGACCACACTGAGCAGTTTATTTTCGGAGATTGTGGTGGAGACAGCGCTAACATAAAACTCAGTTTTGTTTGCTGATACTTACCTGTTATAATGGAATAAGCTTAACTCACAGATCAACTTCTGTTCATGGATTCTGGTGAGTGAGAAAAAAGAACAAGTAAGCTGGAGGTAGTTCTGTGAAACTGAGTTTGTTGTCCTGTGTCTGTCCTTTCTCAGTATTTCTGTATGAGACCTACAGATGTTTAAATCAAAGGGCTCATATAAACGAAAAATTTCAGACTGAGTTCCTTCTGTTACTATTGAGCTGAATTCCTGTTGAAATTCCTGCCTTTTTGACTCAAAGTGAATCATTAGGGAAAAAATTACTTGAGATGCAACCTAATCACTCTGTAAAATGAGCAAGGTTGTTTCACTCTCTGCTAGGTAGTTCTATTAAGATGACATGTTGATCCTAGAAATCATTTGCTGTGCACAAAGCAGTGATTTCTCTGATTGGATATGTGCCTCATTAAATGTAATAGGAATTTCATTCTCAAAGTGGAAGAGACACCACAAGAAACTGACAAGGTAGAACAGTGGAGTTGCTGAACACAAACTCCTAGTATAGCCTGAATAATGGGGTACTGAATTACTGGGAATACTTAATCTGAGAGAGATAAGTGGCTTGGTGTTGATTTAGTACTGGTATGTGCTGCTCTAGGGTCATTCAGTGGGTCTGTGTGCATTTTAATAAATGAATAACAAATGGATAATCCTAGCAATGTTTTACCCAAACATAGTATAGGATCATCTCCCTGTTATTGCTGTTATTTTGTTTTCCCTCTGTAGATGTCTGATACCCAAAGAAGTCATCAAAGTTTTCCCATTTAGCTTGAGGGTCAAAATTCTCCTTGTTCTCAACAGCAACTGTGCTGTTTTCTTGTTACTTCTGTGCACAAAGGAACAGAGCACAGGAACTGCTTTTATTAAGGTTCTTGAAGGCAGTGCAATCTTGTCGAGACTTAAATTAGAATTAGCTTCTGAAAAAGCCATGTATTGTGGGTAGAAATTGGTGCGACATGTGAATTGCTCCATGGCTAATTGCTCCATAACAAATCTATAATGACCATTTTTAGTTGATACTAATAACTATGTCAGGTAGTGAGAACAGTGTACTAGATGGGCATTTAGAAATCTGTCATGTGTTACTCTTGTTTATTAATGCAAATTTGACAGATTAAATGCAATGGTCAAAGAGAAGAATCTGTTTTTAATGCCCCATGGTATGAAATGCATCAGTATTTGTGCCTTAGGTCATTGTACCAGGACTAGGGACTTGCAAACAGGAGAAGCAAATTTTCTGTGAATCAAAATCTAACTTATATAGGGTTATACTTCTGGTAATATTTCATACAATTATTAAAATGAGTCTGATGGCTTTGGGAGGTAGTTGGAGGCAGAGGCTGCCATGACATGAATGAAGGGACATTGCCTGTCTGCCTTGTGTGATGGGGCAAGTTGTATTCTTGCAGGCAGATGTGATAAAGGCAGACCCACAGCTCAATGTTTGACTGAAGAGACAGCCCATTTCTCAGCTGCGAGTAGTGCTTCAGCTTCTCATCTGCTACAGGACCTGATGTGCAAGGCTAACATCTGCATCCCATATATTGTATTAGGGAGTTGAAGGGAAGCTGCCTTTGGGAGTGTGTGAGTTAGTGCTGAGGCACGGTGGGAGATGCAGCCTAATGATTCTCATCCCCTGTGCCTCCCACTTCCAATCTGCATCTGATTTTGCCTGGTCACACCAGTGGCACTAACACGATGGTTGGAAATTCTGTTTTACAAGTGAGATGCTTGTTCCCCAATGCTTTAAAGCCATCAGCATTCTGAGCCCACTCTGAATGTGGAGGAGCTGTGGGACAGCTATCCCTGGGTAAAACAAGCAGTGGAGCTACACAGAGCAGTCCCTAGAGCTGGGTGTGAAGATGCAGCAAAGCAATGGTACTGCAAAGACTTGACTGAAGATGAGTGGATATCCTGACTATCACATGACAGTGTCGAACCAAGCTGTTAATCAGATCAAACTAAACTGGGATGTTCAAGTCCTTTACAGAATACTTTTGTGTTCTGAAGGAGCTACAGTCTTGCTTTTGACTGTAGAGTAATGTCAATTGTGCTTACACAGGACACTGTTTATTTGCTTATTTACCAGCTTGTAAAAGACTTATGAAAGGAAATTGTATTGTGATAAAATTCAAGGGTTTCTTTTCGTTTTGGCTGGGAAGGCAAGAGAGCAGAGTCTGAAATTCCATCTTCTTCAACTCCCCCATGTTCCTTGTATCTGAAGGTCTTCAGAATAGATCTTAAATGAAGTGTTAGGGAGGCAATTTGATAATAGAGCTTATGTTTCCTTTTGGCTCAGGCTGCAGTATGATAATGCTTTAATTCCTTGGTTCTCCCTTCAGATGACTGGACCATGCACAAGTGAGTACCTTTGGGAAGGTACCATGCACTTGTTTCATTTGCAGGCTGAGCTATAACAATTATGCTTCTCCTGAAGAGAGATAGGAATCGAGGCTCTCCCTTGTAAATGATAGATCAGGTCATGGGGAGATACAAGGGAAATAAACATGCTGATTATTATTTGCTAGACATGGTCTTTATCCTTTCCTGCCACCATGACATGGTTGGATATCTGTTTTTATAAATTCTGATGTCAGCAAGGGTGAATTGAGCATAGCCTATGTCCATGTATAATCATCTAAAGAGAACAAAAGTGAATTTTTTCCTGCTAAATCCCTGGAATGCATTACATCAGTGTATTATCTGCCTCATCAGGAGAGCCTGTAAACTGTGACATACATCATCAAAACACTCTTCCTCTGATGATTCATAATGGAACACGGTGTATTAAAGGTAATATATTTTAAAATTGCCATGAACAACCAGAATAATTTATACTATTTTTCTATAGACAGAAGAGCAAACCTGCATACATTTTCCAGTATATAGAACTTGCACCAAAGTTCAGAATGTTAATGTGTATTTTTATATTGCAAAATCTATTCATGTGTTAAGTACACACTGTACCAGAGGTGAGTAGTGCAAAGCTGCCTTTGCTGCAGAACTGTTAAAACCATTTCATTCATCATTTAGGCAGATACTGCATGGGAACTGAAACAAACATTATATCTGGGGTTATTCACTTTTTATATGACAGAGAGGAAAACAAACATGCTTTGATTAACACCATCGCTAATTTGTGCAGTCATGCCATCACAGAACATTTGAGAGAGAAACCAAACAGGTTTCACTCTCCCCCTCTTTTATCTTGTGTTTCACTGTGGTGACATTGTTTGCTGAAAATCCCTGTCCTGTGACCAGTTCATTATCTTGCAAGGAAAAAGCTGGGGTGAATTCTGCTGACTTGCAGAGACAGACATTTCTGTATCTACCCAGGTAAACAGGCTAGTGAGGAAGCTTAAAGCAGAACTGCATCTTTTGCAGCTGCTTCTGTTTCACAGTCATGTTCTGGAACAACAGCATAAAAATTTGGCCATTTTACATTTGGACAGCTTTGTTCTGAACTGTGGGGGGTGAGGTAGGTCTTTCACCACAAACAAAACAAGTTCTTTTGCAGACATTAGCTTTGGTGCAATTGCTTGGAAGCCTATCTGAGCTTTAGGGCAGTGTAGATTTGAAGACTAAATCTTTGGAGATCATAAAGGAAATGTAGGGTTGGAAATCCAGGGTCCTTTGAAAGGAGGTGAAGGAAGTTCACCCTGTAGGAATCTGAGGTTTTAGCAAAAACCCCACATTGCTAGAACAGTGGGATTTGGAAAGATAAGAACTCTGTAGAGAATCACTGGTAAATTGCTGAATTGGATAAGAAAAGAAAAAGGAAAGAACTTGAAGATCCTTTTACTTACTGAAACTTACTGTGTTTTTTAACTTATAGCTACCTATAATTGAAAACTAGTTATTTAGTCATGCAAATGCTTCCTTCTGTTCTTCCTTGCAGTTATGGCAACTTAATTTCTTGTAGCTTCTTTGAAATATTATGTCAACAGAGTCTTCTTTAACTGTATGCCTACTGACTCCTTCAGAGAATTCCCACAGATTTGTGCAGTGTGACTTCCTTTTACGCAGTCCACGCTGACTTTTCCCAATATATCACACCTACCTATGTGCTCAAAAATTACTCTTATAATAGTTTCAAGCAGCTCTCCATCTGCAGGGATTCACGTGCATTGGTGTGCACTTGCTTCTCTCCCGAACTGTTTTTTGAAATGGGCCCCTTATGTGTGACTTCTTGTACTTGGGCACTTTTAAGCAAGAGGCTTTGCAGCACAGTTGACTGTTCAGCTGTTTCACTGTAGATTTGTCCAGAAGGTCATAGGTGAACACCACCTGTGCCCAGTGACTTGTTATTGTTTAGAGTGTTCAGAGTAAAAGCTCTTTTGTCTTATTATAGTGTCTTCCCACAACCCTTTGATTTGAAGGGGGAGGAAAAATACTATGATGTGCTTTATACTGTGAGGGCAAGGGAATATCTTTAAGCTGTCTTATGGTAAAAAAAATAAGTTAAAATTAACCAAAACAGTTGGGGTTTTATTTTTTAATGCACTAATGTTATGTTCTCTGAGTACTTCTTTTATACTTACAGATTCCTAGACAGGTATTCTATTTCTTGTATGTTTGAAGAGGGATATACTACTAGGTTTTGTTAGTCTTATAAGCTGATCTTACATAACTTTCTGTGTCCTTTTACATTGCCTGTGTTTCTAAATCTAGCCTGCCAGAATTTATGATCCTGTGTATTTCCTTTGGACAAACTTCAGTTTTCTGAGAGATGCCTTCTCAGTGTTTTAGCCATGATTTAGCCACGTCTACTTTTTCGTGTGATAACACTTTTTTGGTTTCGAAGGTAAGCACCTATCTTGAGCCTCCAAACTAATGTCTTCCCTTATTCATAAAATGGTTTGGGTTGGAAAGGCCTTTAAAGATCATCCAGTTCTATGGGCAGGAATGCCACCCACTATCCCAGGTGGCTCAAAGCCTTGGAAACTTCCAGGGATGGGGCAGCCACCACTTCTCTGGGCAGCCTGAGTCTCACTATGCTCACAGGAAATAATTTCTTCCTGATATCTAATCTAAATCTACCCTCCTTCAGTTTAAGGCCATTTCCCCTTGTCCTCTCACTACAACCCCCACAAAATGTTCTCTCCAGCTTCTTTTCAGGGAAATGTACTCGGTGTTTCTGTGTGCGTGTGTGAGAATTTAATTAAAGTTAAGTGAGAACCAAACACAAACGCTTTGATGGTGTGATAATAACAGTCTAATGCAACAAGATATTTAGAGAATACTTACAAAAGAGAGAAAACAAATAAAAGGATTAATCCAGAGTGGTATTTACCTCAAAAAGAAAATCACCATCATTCAAGCCCCCCCTCTCACTAATTAATGTAGCACTGCATTCCATGACAGTTAAAAGAAATGAAGGATGAAACTTCTTGATCCACATACATTTGTGATCTCCCTAGCAGGTCTACTGAAGATTATAGGTCTAATTATAAAGTAAGATCAAATTAATCTTGTGTGAAACTCTTAGCTTTCTGGTGTAAAATCATTGCCCATGACGGGGTTATGATACAGGGGCTGTGGTCATGGCAAGGTATTTCCTTTTTCTTTTTGTTAATCTTTGTGTTAGTCCTGGAATAAATACTGAAAGAATAAGTAGAAATTACGTTTCTGAGGTTTTAGTGAAGGATGACTGGAAAAAAAACCCCCAAACATCCCTCTCACCAGATCAGCTTGGAGAAGAGTATTGTTGTATACTATAAGCAATGGAATGATTAAAATCAAAAATTATGGACAGAACCTTGAATGTTTTGATGGTGGCAGGACAGTCATCTAGTACATGCATTTTGTTTGAATATAATTTTGAAAAGTGCTTGTATTTTTAAAGTGAAACACAGTTTTACTCACAATCTGAAGTGGGACAATGAGTTAAAAGTTCAATGGCTGAAAATTACTGCAAATGCTATGTTCATGTAATTTGAATTAATACATTGCAACATTAATACATGAATTCAGTTCACTGTGAATTTCTCAAATTCTGGGCTGAATTTTAGTGTGTGAATTACTTGAGACTATAAAGAAGAAACTTTCCTTGGTTTCTCATATTCATTAAATGAATGAACGTTGCAGTTATGTTACTACTGTACTGCCTTTGCTTCATCCAGGGTATTGTTTATGTGCATATAAGCTCTTAGTTTAGCTTATGAAAAATAAATCCAGTCCTGTCAGTTGTGCACACACCTCATGGCTCTGTAAAATCTCCCTCAGGAAGCTGTTCAGCGAAATGCATTGAGAGGAAAACCCTCACTCCAGACTGCTCAAAGATAGAACTTGTCCTAGGAAATGCATGTTCATCCTGTTTCTTTGTCTGTAGATTAGGATCTTGCTCATTTTGCTTCTCCTGTATCAGGAAGTTTGGCAAAAGGGCTCTTGAAAGCACATGTTGCATTAAGCTGATTGAGAACACCATTACTGTAAATTATCTTTTTCATAAACTGTGGCTAATGACAGTACTACTCTGCACCTTCTTTAGAGCTGTTCAGTATCATGATTTGAAGGTGATGTTATTTGTCATCTTTTATTTTTTGCTGGTTAGGAATAGATCTAATTTGGGTCACCTCCTCTGGTTCTGTAGAGCTCTTAAACAACGTGAAGGCAACACAGTATTTTGGAAATCTGTTAGTCAAGTGCAAGTACTTCTCACTCACCTGAATTAGATGTCCTTATTTTCATAACAGATATTTTTGAACTAGCAATGCTGCTTTCCAAATCTTTTATGTCATTTCACAGATGCACCTAAACTTTATTTAAGCTATTATTGAATATTATGAAACTGTGTAGAAAATAATTGTAAAACAAATCTGCAACATTATGTTTTAAAGTTACTAGTTTTTATTTTTGTGCTCCTTAGCATTAGGTGGCACTGTTTTCCAAGCTTACCTTTCACAAGAGGCTCTGAGAATTTGAAAGCTGAAGTTGAAATGCCATCAAGTAATGGAGGATTTAGTATATTTACCATAAGATAATTCAATTAAAATGTGGCAGTGTGAATTGGAAATGTATTGACCACTATCAGTTGGAAATATAGAGACTTTCTAAGTTAATGCTTTTACAGTTCTGGATTAATACAGTGTCCCATTGATACACTAGGCTTTGTACCAGTCTAACACAGGCCAGTAATGGGGCCTTTGGATTTACCTCAGTGTACTTATGGCTGGTTCAGGTGCAACTGACACTAAACCACTGAATAGTTCATCTGCATTTTTACCTGGTTCACTTGAGGGGCTTTTTGTTCAGTTGTCTCTGAGTTTTTTGCTTAGTTTTTCTGGTTTTTGGTTGATTTTTTTATTTTAATTGAGGTGTTGGTTTTTTCCTTGCAGTTCTTAGGGTTCCCATAGCAGCTTTGTTTCTTTCAAGTGAAGCTCACCTGTGCTGTCTTTGAAATAATTTGCCTGTCAACCATTGCGTGAGTTGAAGTTAGCTCAGGATGCTTTTATCAGTCAGCTCAGCAACAGCAGAAAAATGTCTTGTACCTCTGCTGAGAAAGGTGTGTGCCTGGAGGTTTAAGGGATTTCCTTCTTCAGAGGCAATAGCCTTTATCACTCTGCTTTCCCATTGCCCCTTTGCAGTTCAAATAATACCTTTGGGACAGATTTAGTCTGTATCCTAAGTTCTGATGTTATTTGGGGGTAGTGACAGGGTTAACGAGCCACCTTTCCCAAGATGTGATGTGTATTTATGGCAGCAAGCAATGCAGAGATAATGAATGTTGAGGCAATAAGCAGCCCCCATGTATTGGCTGTTCCCCACTCCCTGCACAGTCCTGCCCTGTTCATATGTGTGGATTGGACACCACAGACAAACAAAAGCTCCTTCTCTGCCTGGCCCAAGTTGAACAAAAATTGTGACTGTAAGTGAAAGAACACACCCAGAGCAGGGAGGAGGATGAGGGACATGGTCCATTAATCTTGGGAGACTTCTGCCCTGCCTTGGTCATGCCTGGCTTTCTCCTGATTTGGAGCATTGACAAGGTTTACTTGTAATTGCTTACAAAGCACAAAGCAAAGGCAAACCTGGATACACCAGTTTATCAGTTTGTCTTTTTTTGACTCAGTAAGCATCTGCAACAGGGGTATCCATTAATTCAGTTTGTCTTTTGTGTTTAATTGACTTTTTGGTTCAGAGTGTCTGTTTCCCCTTGCAGGGGTAAGAATTCAACAGTCCTGTCACTTACTTCTGTAATTTGTATTAATTAGCTTCTCCTTTCCCCTCAAACTCCAGTTTGCAGAGAATTAACGTTGATCAAAAGTACAGATGATTGTAATCCTTGCTATGCTGAATATTAAAAAAAAATTATCATTGTCTAGGGTATCAGAGGCCTCTGAGTGTATTTGTCATGTGAATGCTCTTAAGGCTCTAATTGCTCTAATATAATAGTTATCCAGAGTAATAATATACTGTTAAACTTCTCTTTTTTAATACATGCATGTTCATTCACTGGAATGTATTTCAGGTACTGAATAGTTTATATGGTACACAGTCCTTTTTGCAGCCTCATCTGTGTGTGCATACATTCTTTATTGTATGCCCTGCTCAGTACAAAATCTCAAAATACTCTGAAGTACTGGGAACTATTTTATAATTCAAGAAAATTCTGTACTACCCTAGTTTACTTAATGAGTATTAGTGTCACTAGTTGTCAGTTGGGTACAAAGTAGGGTTGGAGGAAATAATGTTGCTAAGCGTAATCTGCTGTCTAGTAAACACTTGAGTGTCATTAATACATAATGCCAATACAAGAAAATGCCTGAAGATATACAGGAAACCAAAATGCTTTGGAGAGTTTCTCCAAGTTGCAGTAGACTACAGGCATTTCTGATGTGCCTGTGATACCCTGAGGAATTAAGACATCAGCAGTCAATCCCTTAACTAAAAGAAAACAGTCAGTAGTTAAGTGAGAAGGCTTTGCTTCCACTACAAAATTAAATTTATGTTGGTTTTGAAAAGGTTTTTCTGTCCCAGCATGCATAGGACTATGGGGAAATATTTAACTGAATGTGCTGAGTAAAAGCAAAGAGAATCTGCTGTCTCCAAGTTTTGGAAAATTGCATAGTTGTGCTAGCAAAGACAAAACTAGAGGCCTAGGGTAGTTGCTTCATATAAGTCAGGAAAGAAGCTGACTTTAATTTATCACTCCACCCACACATGTAATGTTTTCTCTGACCCATCTTAGTTGGTGGGTACGAGAACAGTTGCTGTGGAAGTTGTGCAGGAGGATATTGAGAGGAAATGTGTAAAAGCTGCATATCTGCTCCTCTTCAAACCTGTTTAAGATGAGGGGTAACTCTGCGGTTTCTGATTATGCCTATCTGTCTATTTGAAGAAAATCTGTGGAATTGCCTTTAGCTGTGGTAGCCAAACGTTCCTTAGTGAGGATGGCCTTAGGAAGGAATAGACTGACATCTCCAGATCAGGAGTTCACTGGGTGTCTTGGTAGACAAATTCTTCATTCACTCAGCCATGATTAACATGTAACCTTTAATATGAAATTCTCTTTACTTTCCCATGCTGCTTTTTTAAATTAAACTCACTACCAATTACAGTTTAATCTGTTATATGACATATGACTGCACATGTTCTGTAATTAATAATTCAGGGCAACTGTTTGGCTCAAAAAAGCATTTGATACAGTCCTCTCTAAAGCCTTTGCATATCAAAATAAATAGAGAATCTCAATTTACAGATAGCTTGGAATGCAGCTCATTAAGCATCAAGAAAACATGCTGATACAGAGGAAAAAAAACACGTGTTAAGGTGCTTCTGTTTTTCTCTTTTATACAGATATGTAGCTTTTAATCACCATGTCTAAATAAAAGTGCTAAAAGTGCAGGTAAAAATTCTGGCACTGTGTCTTGGGAATAAATGTATAAATTTATATGAAATTTCTCTTAAAGTGAATGACTAATCAGAAAACTTGGATATAGATTTACACTTTCTTAAGATCTAGATGCATTTAACATCTGGTGGCTTGATTATGTCTCATCTAGGATGTTGAAGCTCATCTATGGGGTTTTTGGTTGGCTGGGTTGGGGTTTTTTCCCCCTTTCAGAATCAATGACATTGTCATCATCAAAATACAGATCCTTCTTTGGCTCCTAAATGGAAAATTCATATTAAAAATCCCTAAACTTAATTTAATTGTAAAGGTGATTTTATCATCTCCTTATGCACAGTTGAGTTAGAAGTGTACCACTGTGTTTAGTTTTCTGGTAACCAATTAAATTGATGTATATTTGCTTTATGTAGTTAATAACAGTCTCAATGAGACACTCCTAACAAATGTAAACACTGGTTTGCAAGGTAATGGGAGTTAGAAATTATTTTTTATTGAAGATTTTAAAACTCTTCTTGAATAAACCAATGAAAATGTATCATAAGTTTATTAGGAATCGTGTAAGTATCATTAAAAATTGAATTTCCCTATAGCAGACATGAGCTTACTTTAGTTTTGAAAGAAAACACAGAACTGTTGAAACAGTGTTTTGTTCCTATTCATGTCGTGATTTATTTGAGTAACAATGCTGTCATTAATTTTAATAATTGATGCAACCAGAGCTTTATGCTGTTAGTGACAGTTAATTTCAAAGCCATGCATAATGTTAACTGTGAGATCACAACATCTCAGTGGAAACAACCCGCTTTTTTAATGCTCTGAGGACTTCTCAGCCAAATCCAGCTGTACCAAACGCAGCTGTACCAAAATTTCCTTTTATGTGAAACAATTCATCTCCCCCCTGCCTCTTGTTTGTTTTTTTCTCACTGGTGCATATTAAAAATATTTATAATTGATACATGTGCATAATTGGATGTATTGGTGCGTTCAGAAAACTGGTTTCAGGTGTGCTGGTCAAGATTTCATCTTCCTCTTTCCTATGCATGATCCTGAGAGCAAGCTTTAGGGAATTGTCATTCAGCCAGTATTGTAGCCAAAATGGAGTTACAAATTAACAACAAAATGAAGTAAGTAAATAAACAGTGGTGTAAAATATAAATTTAAAACATTGCATTTGGTTTAGTCAAGACAATCTAAGCATTTCATACAACAATTGAGTGGCTCTTACTGAGAAGGTGTACCAACAACATCTTAGAGCTGTTCATGTATCTTATTTTTGCCTGTTTCTCATCCTTGATTCTCTCTCTTCTCAGACATGGGGTTAAAGGCCAACTGAGAGTCTGGTGGGTTTGTGGTGTGGGGTTTTTTGGGTGGGTGTTTTTGATGTTGATACAACAGTAATATTCACCAAAAAAAGTTCATTCTGTTTCTTTTATGTTAAATGAGGTTTTTCAAAGGCCAGCACAGAACTGCTGGATGAAAAGCAGGGGCCCAGAGGGACATAATGAAAACATTGGGAACAGTTGCAGAAAGCAGCAACAGTAAAGAGCCTGGATTCAGTGGGAGTGTCTGGGCAGGTCAGTCCATGTCTTTCAGGCAATGTCCTTGGTGAGTAAGCAGAATATGACCACAGCCTTCTGTCACAGAAGCTGAGGAGGGGACAAGTGATTTTTGCAGCAAGTGCAATTTTCCTAAACATTCTAGGTGAATTTACACAGTAGTCAGGGACATGTATTGCTTTCTCTAGGAAAGGCATATGCACGAATATATATGCTGGGGAAGTGGAGACACAGAAAAGACAAAAGGTTGCATCTACTATAAGCCTAAACAAGCATCACAAACATGCTTTCAAATGGTTGTAGAAGAGCAAAAAAAAGTTAAAATGTAAGTATTAGAAAAAATAAATATGCAAAGAAAGAGAACCACTCCATGGGATCTTATAATGAAGACTCTTGTGTGAAAATATGGAAGTACATTGAAAACCACATAGGTAATGAAAATATCAGAGTATAATTCTACTGGTTTGATTCAACATGTAAAAGTGATCTACAAGTCTGTCTTGAAATTACGCCAGGTCAGTTCAGGTCAGTTTTCGTGGTTGGTTTCTTTTGTTTGTTTTTGTTTTTGGTTTTGTTTGTTTGTTTGTTTTGTTTTTTATAATGGAATGATTTGTCTGTGCTGTGGGACCCCTACCTGTCTGTACTGTAAGGTCTGTTGGAGCACCACATTCCTCTTCCATGCTGAAGAAACCCTGCTCTGTTGGTGTGTATAGAGATGTTGATCTTCAAACATCACCCCATTTAAAAATTTGAGGTATCCTTACCCTTAATTTTCAGTATAAATGAATTTGCATTTTTCCAAATCACCTTTGGGAAAATGAGGTAGTACCTCTTGTCCTCTGGATTCCGTGTGTGTGCCTGTGGTAGCGCTGACTGAGTGATCTATCTGTCGCTAAAAATGAACTGGCATTGCAGGAATCTGGTGCAGTTGAGTTGTCAAAATGCTTTAGAAGTAGATGATTGAAATATTAAATATCATAGTTCAGGATAAATATTTATATGTATTATATAACTTAATTATAGTATAGTCTTGGTGCCGTTCTGCCTTAAGGGGAGCAAATTCCAAGCTTAACAGCTTGATTCATATTTTTTCTTTGTTCCTCCTGTATGTGAGCTCAGTCTCTTGACTATCAAATGGTTATGTTACCAAATACTTTTATCTGCAAAGCATTTCAGCATTGATGTTTCTGACCAATAGCTTAACGTGCTTCTTTCAAGACAGCCAGATGGTTCCATAATGTACGTCAATACTTGGGCATAAAACTCACTTCAGTGGTGCTCTACAGTTCCACACTGGCGGATCCCAGCTCAGTGTTTTCCAAATAGAGATTAGATTCAGAGGAAGCCAGTTTCACAGAATGTGTTTCATGGAAGTAGTTATAGCTTTCTTGATGGATATGCATAAAATTGTAAGGCTGTTTCTCTCTTCTCTTTTGTCTAAGAAAATGGTTCAGGTAACCTTCTCTTGTGACAGAAATCCCACTCCAAAAGTTCCCTATTTCCCCAGGAGTTTTAGCTGTGATTGGTTCTAGTGCTCTGGTTTAACCATGTACTGACAGAGATATTTGGAGGGATGAATAGTGTGAACTCAGGGTCAAGGTTCCAGATAGATGATATTACTGCAGGGCTGTCAGTACCTGGGGAAGGAAGATGGGAAAAGGGTAGTCAGAATGATCGAGTCAGGCAAGTCAGAGGCTGGTTGGAGTGTCACATGGCAAGCATGTACAAAGTTAATCATTGTATGAGACAGGGTTTTTCCAAGGAACTCAGCTCCAAGAGTGTAGTGGGAACATGGAGTGCTGAAATATTGTTTGTAAGGTACAAAATTAACATTTTTCCAAATCAAAATATTCCTTCTCCCCCCGACCCTTAAGAAAAGATTGTCTTCCTGCCATTAAAAAATTGAAATTTCTGTGAATTCGTGTACCTAAGAATTGGGGAAGACAAGAAGATACATCAAAACCAATTACAAAACTGACTTAGCAAAAATATCCTATGTATTTTTTTATGAAGTCTATGGGAAGGTGTTTTGTTGTTGTGTGGTCTTTGAATGTAAAGCTTAAGAAAAAAACACATCTCTAACTTAGAATGCATCATGGCTCATGTGGTACCAAAGACAAATAGATTAAAAGGTACAAGTATGTTGGGTTGCCCCTTGCCTGGGTATTGTTCATAGAGTCATTGTGCCTCCCCAGCATCCTGCTTTCTCTTCACAGCCCCCAAGCATAAAGAAAATATGAAAGTGTTTTCATGAATCAAAGTCATCTTTACCAAGTGAATGTCTGAAAAGCATCAGTATTTCAGTAATACAGTGCTCCTGAGAGTTGGTGAATCAATAATGATAAAATACTTCTTTAAAGGATAATACAATTTTTTAGACAGTTCCAAATACACTATGCCTTTTTTTATCAATGTAGACAGAATAATGATTCTACATTAAATTACAAAATACCCTGTATTGTTAAAACCTACTCATCATAGATGTTTTGAATCTGATCTTATATTGTCTTTTTTTTTGTACCTGGAACATGGCATGGAGAAATATTTAGGGACCTTCTTTTGATCATCAGCTAATGACTTACGATGTATTACTTGAAGGAATAAAGGAACAGAATTCAAGACGTTGTAACTTAAACTTGGAATTATAAGTGATTTCCAGAGCTGGAAATCACTTATATGGATGCTAATCACAAATTGCATCAATTTATACTACTACATTAGAATGTAGGAGGGAAGAAATTAAATTTTTACAGGGCAAACTTGTCAGGGTGGGGCGGGGGAAAATGACTCACTCCACTTGAACAGTGTGAGTAAAGAAAGTACTTATGGAAACCCTACTGTGGTTATATTGTGAAGCAACTAAGGGGGAAGTGAGAAAAAGCACAGAATTTGAAATGCACCTGAAAGGCCCATCTCTAGGAGCCTCTTCAGATACCCCAAACAGGTATTTTAAGAAATAATGAACACTTGGTAGTTGCCACTGACAGCAGCACCCAGTAGCTTTCATTCCAAATTAGAAAGGCAGGGAATGTCCTGCTCTGAGAGCTTTCTGTGCATTTACTAGGCTGATTTTAATTGTAAATTATTTTTTACCAGATTATGTTGAACTAAGTGTTTTACTCTGTGAATTGAGAATTGTAAGGACATTTATTGACTGATCAAAAGCTTCCAATTGTGAAATGAATAGGCAAAAGCTTTATTTTTATGTTTCTAGTGTGGACATAAAGCAAAAGCAGTGGTGTGGATGAAAAAGAGCCTCAAAACAGAGGTCTGGCATGGTGTTGCCTCAAATGATGAGGATTCTCAAATATTGTCCCCTTTGTGGGATTTAAATCAGGTCTTTCATCTTTGACAGGTTCTTCACAGGAACTTCTAGAACTCTCCTGTGTCCTTCACAAGCAGAGGTACATTTCTGGCATTAATACAGAATGGGGAAAAAGTCTCCAAATTATATGTCTTGGTACGTGCAATTCCTCTAAAATCTTTTTCCTTCGGCTGGGTCCTAAATTTGCATCTCAGACAACAAGGTGTCTGTGTCAGGTTTATATTCTCTTCATATTTCCTCTGGAGCTCACACATTAAAGTTTGCTTGTCTGGGTGTTTGCACAGCTCTGTTTGGCTTAATGGGTTGAATTAGGTTGGAATTTCAGCTGGTTGCGTTGTACCTCAGCACAGGTCAAAGGACCAGGCAGAGCACAAGAAAGACGTAGCTGCAGGACATTGTTTCCCCCTAAATATTTCTTGTAATTTTGACTTGGCAAAAAGCCATTTTATGGCAATATAAATATCTTCCCTTCGTCGGAGGTGGCGGGGAGAATATTTTATGCTCTGCTGGAACATAAGCTCTTTAGCACCTTAGTAGGGCTACAGATTACAGTGCCTGTGGTGCTTCCACATGGTCCTTGCTATGTTCTGGAGAATGCTCCAGTTTATGCCTCCCACCTGAATTGAGTGGGATACCGTCATCCCAATGGGAATGCTATCTAGAATGCTATCTATTATTTTTCTGAATTACAAAAAAAAAAATCCCTAAATAAATAAAATCACCTTTGTTAATGGAAAGGAGATAGAACAATTATTCCTTTATGCTCTAAATTGAAGGCAAAGTTTCAACTTCGTGCAGAGCACATCTTCCAATTGGTAACATCCAGTGCAGGTGTAAGGATGGACTACTCTGCTGCAGTTTCTAATATAAAAAAATTCCCCAAAGCATTACACAAAGTCTAGTATATTGTAGAAATATTTTGCCTACGTTACTTTGGAAATGTTCCTGTTTCCTTTCTAACTAACAACACAAGTCATAACTCAGAACAGAGAGGGGACGTCCAGACTGATCCCACATCACTTCAGTCAACTGACCCAGCTGCTTAATTTAAGAATAGTATTGATAGACTCTGTTTAGTTCCAGGGCAAAGAAACAAATATGTTTCAGTTCAGAACATTGTCTCGTTAACTGCAAAACTGTTTGGCAACTGATTTGATTTTAATGCTGACTTCTACTGGAAGTGGCTGTGTACTGCTTAGTGGTGGCTGGGGTTAGACAACGACTTAAGATCAGGAATCCTTCCTTAAGTTTTTGTCTTGGCAGCACTGTGTTCTGCTGTTAATGACTGGTGAAGGCATTGGCTCAGGAACGTGTTCATTAAATGATCTCTGCTTAAAGAAAGAAGAAGGTAACTTTTTAGAGCACAACTTTTCTTTGAGTCTGGAAATAAGTACAGGTCATGTTACCCACATCAGGTTTCTGTTTAGTCATTCTTTTTTAACTTAGTGTAATTGTAAAGTGATTTCTCTGCAAGAAACAATGAATCGATATGACTGAATACATACCAGGTTTAGCTAACACTGACAAATTACTGATTTTTTCCTAATATTGGACAGTTAAAAGTCCATTCCCCATAAGAAAATATATACCTCTTTGTCCAGTTTGAGAAATATGTAGTTAAATTATTCAGATAGTTTTAAAATCCTTTGTCACATGCTTTGGCGCAACCATTCAGCTTTTCCTTTCTCTGTTCCTTCTTTTTAGTAATGGAAATATATTGTTGGCTGTATACAGATGATTTTATGTCTTGTTTACTAATGTGCAATAGAAATTCTCAAAGAAGTATAGTGTTAGGGTACATTAGGTTGGAATATTCTAAATTCTCTTAAAGTAGTTTTGGTGAAATAAAACATTGTTTTTATTAAAAAGAGGAATTATTGCTCTGTGGTGTTGAAATGATGGTTACATAGTACTGAAGGCTTTCATGTTTATGTACCTCTGCACCTTTTGTGTTTGGAACAATTTTATTATAATGTGGAATAACCAGTATGCATAGCACTTTTCAGTAGGTAATGCTGCACTGTAGTACAAATGAAATTAAGTGCAGGAGTAGGATAGATAATTCTGAAGCATCTTAAGAAGTAATTTGATTCTATTTTGGTGTGGTTTAATAAAGGATTGTAAGCAAAGGGTTGTGATATGTGGAAAAGGACAGCTTCCCCTGGAAGGACTTCAGATGTGTCCAGATTTCCTTAGCTCCTTGGTTTAAAACAAGTTGTGATAATAATTTCAAATCTTAGTCTTTTAAAGTTTGCTTAATGAACTTCTCATTTAACTGATGTTAAATGAGCTCTAGAAGTTTCACCTGGACTGTTTTGCCCGAGATGTACCCAGAGCCACAGGTTGGAGTGCAGAGGGTAGATGTAGGTATTGTCATCTTTCCATGCCAGAGCACTGCCTGGCAGAGTCATACAGGAAAAATCTCTTTGTATGAGGCTGTTCAGTATAAGCACACTGCCCAAGCTGTTCTGTTCAAACAGACTGAACACCAGGTCTGTCTTCATATATATGCACTTAGTGGAATAGGTTGTTAAAGTAGTAGAACAGAGTAAACGTTGTGAATCCGTTCCGTTGCTCACCTTCACTTGCTAAGATAATAAGCAGTGTATTGGGAGGATCAGTTCTCATTCTGAAACCAGGCATGTGTGGTGTGAAAATCAAGATTTAATCTCCAGCCTGTTCATTTACAGCATTGTTTCTACTGGTACATGACTAGTTACCAAGACTTTGTTATGTAGCTTCATATTTTAGTAAGTATTAAGTAAAGGCGACATTTGGTGCATTTAATGAAATTTAACTGATTTCATTCAAAAAGGCCTTTTGCAGGCCTTGACTTGCAATAGGTAAACTTGCTGCTGCAACACTTAATGTAGCTCTTGGGGGATGGGAAGCAAATTCTTACTGCTGTTGATAATGGAAGTTTCTGGACACCTATAATGATGACTTCTATCTTATCATGAGGTATTCAAAGAATATGGCATGTGGCAATTCTTTTAATGGCTTATAAATATGGAAATCTGTATCAGTTTCTTGTTAGATAAATAAGGACAAAATTATTCATCACTTTTGTTCCTAAAACTACCCTTGAGATACCTTTTGTATCAGATGCAGATATACAATGCTGGCAATATCAGTAATGAGGCATTTAGAAAAAGAAAGCAATTTCCCTATTACTGTGCTATTGCATTATTTTTAATGCTGCACAGAAATTTTTGGAGATGACAGCCAAATACAATTTTAGGGATAAAGATGATTGACTTCCCACAAGCAGGCCTGATTTTTCATCGAGGCTTAGGTAGGTAGGATGATGCTGGGTGAGTGGCAACATAGAATTTTGAATAATACGTTACGAGAAGGCAAGAGACAACATATTACAGTGCACAAAAAATATAAAAAATCTCCCCACAGTAACAAAACACAGTAAAAATAGAGTAACAAAAATATAAATGAAAGATACTGCAATTAAGCTAAGCGATGCAAGTTTGAGAGGGAAGTTGTGTTACCCTTCTTTCAATCTTGTGCTTGCTATGACAGTCTGCCAAGGAAGAATACAGACTGCTTCATGCTCCAGCCATGTCTCTGAGTACTGCCCTGGTCTGCATAAATGTTATCTGTCTCTGCACAGAGCTTTGCCATGTGGTTTTCTCTGCCCTCCTGTCTGCCACTGACTGCTTGGGTTTTTGATTGTATCTCTGTGTTAACATTCCTTGACTACTTAGAAGTACATTTGGATTTCTGAAAAATAATCTACATGTAAAAGAGTAGATTTTGTCCACTAGTTGAACTTCCAGCCTTTCCAGAAGACCATTTATCAGTGGCAATGAATAGACTGTTTGAAGTGGATTAAACAAAGATAAATCCTCTCTTGAACACTGAGTTAGACCCGCAGTGAAGCTTTATTTTAAAGTTTTCCTAAGCATGAAAATTAGATGCCATTGCTGTCTTTATTCTGGTACATCCCATTCATTCAAACAAAATGTTTTAAAATAGTTCATAAGCTGCCTTTTGATACATAACTTGTCTCTGTGAAGTGGCTAATTATTTCCCCTAATGATATGATTTAATGGTTGAATGTTTCAGTATTAATCTCCTGCCTTAAAAAGATTTCTTGCCTCCACTGAGGGCTCTCAGTTGACTTCTATGAACTAAAATAAAAAAATCATTCGTGTGGAATATCAATTGTAGCAGCTGTCACTGCTCATTTGCATCTGTTAACAACTAAGCTGATTTCCTTATCAGTCATCATCTTTCATGTGTATGAAATCGTAATATCTCTAGCTCTTAATTAGTCCTAGACTCAAATAACAAAAATTTTAGCATCTATGAGCTCTTTGATGACTGGGGCAAATAATTAAGGTGACTTGATTCTAATTGTCTGAGAACTTTCTCTGCAGGCCAGCTCGACTTGGACAGACCAGAGGAGCTAGTGTAGATTTTATTTCCTAGCAGTGTAGCAGACAGTGGATAAAAATTCACTTAAGAGAAGCAATTTTCTCAAGTGTCCCTGCCACCAGTTTCAGGAGAAAAAGCTAAAAGCTGAATGAAAATACAGACCATGTTTTTCTTTCGGAGGAGTTTTTATGATTTATCACTAAGTCACACTGAGGAGACAAAGGACAAATATCAAGTATATGTGGAGCTGCTTGTTTATGAATCTTACACCTTCCTAACCACTCAATCAACTGATTCCGTAATGAATAAATGTATGTTTCCAAAGAAATGAAATGAAACAAACTGGATTAGTTTATTCTCTTGCAGTGTTTCTCCTACAGAACCTGTTAGGAATGTTTGACACTGAAAATATTTCTCAGAGCCATCAGATACGTATATATGCATATAAATATATATATATATTTCTATATACACACAATTTTTCCTTTCCCTTTAGTTTCTCAAATCTGAACATAAAATTTTGTGAATATGACAGAAAGTTCATGGCAACTGTTTAAAAAAATAGTATATGAAAAATGATCCACCACTACAAAAATACTTACAGGCAGCTTTTCTGGAGCCAGAGGTTTTATCATGTTCTGTATTTTGAACTTTTTTATCCCTTAGCATAGAGTCAGTAAACAGGACTGGTGTAGGAGTACAGCCTGAAAATATGTTTGAATAACCTATTAAAAACAAGAGTCTGCGTGTGGATCCCAAAGCACTTGAGCGTTCAGCTTGAATAGGTTAATTGGAAACCTGTCTCTATCAGCTTTCAAACTAAGATCTTTTTGTGTAAATCCTTGTCAAGAAATAAGAAATTATGTCATTTTGAAAGGCTGTTAAATTTTGGAGGATTTTAAGATTTTAAGTTCTCTTCCCCTAAGTATCTCCACTGTGAAGCCAAGCTACAAGTTGTGGAGCACAGCTGCAGATAGGACACTCTCTCTTAAGACAATTACAAGCCTGTTTAATTAATAAGAGCATAAGGTTGAAAATGATGATGAATTTTCTGTAAGCACCATTTAGGTTTTAACCTGAGTTCACTTTACAGATGTCAGAGCGGAGGACTGGTGGTAAGGATTTTTCTCTGTCAGCTGCCTCTTGCCCATTCAGAGGTATCAGGTTTTCCTCTGCACAGGTAGAAGCTGTCCAGCACTGCAAAGAGAGCAGTGTTCAAGTCTCGTATGACAGATGCCAAAGGCATCAGCAAAAGTACATGCAATTTAATGTTGTTAAAAGTACATAGTTGTTGTATGTATTTCCAATGCTGAAACAACTGGGCTCGAGGCAAAAGGATGAGAATAAAGTGTGTCCTAATCTTACATTCTTTCTAGGTTATGGGCTGGCTTTGGGCAAAGACTGGCTGGATGTGTCAATACAAACTCAGACAGCCAAATTTGCATCTATCTTTACATCTCTACCCAAACCATCCCCTACTGCATTTCCTTAGGATTCATGAGACACTCAGCTCAGTGGTTGTCATGCATAGGGGAGCTGCATCCCAGTGGCTTAAAAAGTCCCAAGTCTGGCACTTTGAAATGCTTGACTTCTCAAGGCCGTCAGTGCTCCTTTGATGTAAACTGGTCAGCTCAGGAACTGGGTGGGAGCAGTTCAGTGTGTCATTGCTGGGTGTTGGTGCTGATTTTCAGTTCTCCTAAGAAGCACTAAGTCTTAATAACAAATACTTATGCTCAATATTTGTGAAAAGGGCGTCCTTTTAGGTGTTCCCTATTAGACTGTTAATTCCTAAACTCAGGCTTTGCAGTTGTGACATCTGATAATTGCTTGCTTGCAATTATGGTGAGCCCTGTGGCTGGTCAGAATTTCAAGTATGCTTATCTTTCTTTGATTCCATAATAATTTGATTGCTGCAGTGACATTTCCTCAAAACTTTGCATCTGTTCTTTAGGTCTGGGTGTTGATAGGCAGTCACCTATGTTCTCACACTGTTGGGAGTAAACTTGTAGTTCTTTGATCAGAGAGATATGAAATTCATTGGTAATAGTCTTTGAAGATTGGAGAGCTAGGAGGAATTCTGAATTTTGAAGTCTGGCTTAACAGAGATTTTTCTGTAATCAGAGTGACTTTAAGAGAGAGAAAAAAAGAAAAGCCAGGGGGTAGGAATGGCACATCCTTTATGGAGATTTAATTACTTCCAATAATCCTCAGGGAAAAGTCTTTTCTATTCTGCCATCTTTTACTTTTAATTTGTCTTTATCTTCAGGACTTTAAACTCCTCTTTTCAGTAGTAATCTGTTGAGTTTGGAAGTCTTTGCTATGCAGTATTATGAAATAAATGCTCCATCCATTCATCCATCTTTCTGTAAGATACAGACACCTCCTGTAGCTTCATTCTTCCCAGTACTCCCCAATTGATACAAGACAAGGAGAGCTCGATGCTTCACTGGAAATTCTGGTTTGACACTGGAAACTAACTCAAGGAAGTTGATACTGCCCATACTTCTCCTTAGAGACACATAAAACTGTGTGCAGTCCTTATTGTATTGAACTGCATTAATTTCCAGAATCCAGATCTCATAAATAGAAAGACTGCGTTTTTCTCCATGACTCAAATACTAATTACACTGAACAACAAAATTGTTAGTGCTAAACTTACAGGAATGCATTGAGAGCTCACAGGCAGACTGCAGCAGCAGTAGGTAGTTTAAGAGGAAATTGTGTGTTTACACTGTTTCTTTATTGTTATTGATGGATTATACCTCCATAACTGACATAGCCAAAGTTCATATATCCTTAGAATGGAGAAGCAAACAGAACAGCTGGTAAATTTCACATTTGCTTCAAAAGGAAGTAACTTATTTATAATGCAGTTCTTTGAAGCTTTCTTTTCTGACAGAGTGGAAAACAGCAATGTTGTTAGAAGACTGAAGAAATTCGTATTCACAGGATCATGCCATTTGACTGTCCTGTGCTGAACTGCAGTATGGGGGGTGGCCAAAGGAAAGCACATAGCTCTGTATGTAGTCTGACATCCATGTCCTAGAGCTGTCAAAGAGCTCCTGGAAACTGCTGCTGGGTTTGTTGAAAAATTAACTAGTTACTCATTGCTTATTAACATTTTGCATATCTGAGATAGAACAGTTCATTATTCAGCAGCCAGAATAACCAGTTCCACTTTTCTCTCCCACATGAAGTCTGTGTAATTTCCAAATACAAAGATGATTTGTTGCTATATGTTGATATGTTGATAATTCAGGCTCTTTTGCAAAGAAGTGTTTCAGTACCTGTTAGGTTTTAATTAAATACCACCTTTCTGTGTTTCAAACAGTGTTTAACATGGTATCTTCAGGAGAATGTTTCCAGGTGGAAAAAACTAGGGTTCCTGAACACAGCTAAATTGGAGTTTTAAAGGAAAAATTGTCAAACTGCTGAATAGCACCATGAATCAGTTTTAAGTTGGTGGCATTGGCAGCTTCTGGGTGTGACTGGACACAGGGAAAAGGGCACTTGCTTGGGCAGTCCTCATTTACCTGTACTGTTGGTACACCTTAATTTATAATCATTCAAGCCGTTAAGTGACGTGTTTGGCCTGATGTGCAAATAGTTCAGCTTTCCTTTCGGTCTAAGACCCCCAAAAATGAATGTTTGGCATTTGCAATGGAAACAAAAAAATTTGTGAACTGCTTTTAAGCAACTGAAGCTTTTTGTACAGGATCCCTCACACTCAGTGTGCTTTACAGTAGTGGCTCAAGCTTCACCCTGCACTTCTTACACACAAGTCTTATCATTTGGTACCCATCTAATTAAACAAAGACTGCAACTGGGCTGATGGAGTTTGCAAAATCAAAATTTTAGTAATTTGGTTCCACATGTGTTGTTATTGGAACAGATGTCTGAATAAAAATATTGAAAGTTATCTCTAGATTAAGCCTGTTTGCAGGTTTTTATTCACAGCTGGTTTGTGGAACCTCAACAGTACTTACAGACAGAAGCACCTAAGTAAAAATGTCCCTCTAATAAAACTCTTAAAGTAATAATTTTAAAAAAATCCTTTACAGATCTCGAAGCAGTATCTGTCTTCCATGCAGTAAAAATGGTGGTTGACTTTCTGTGAAATAGAAAGATGGATAAACCAAAATGTTGGAATATGAAATAGTTACTTTTCACTTACTTTGTTTAACCTCTTCACTACACATAGATAGTTCTTGCATTTTTTTTTTTTTTGTCGGTACCATGATATTGTGTGATGGTTCGGACCTGGCTCCCTGCTAAATGCCTGAACTCACAGTAACAACTCCTTCCCCCTCCCTCCTTCCCTTAGGGCAAAGGAAAAAAAATCTATAAAAATTGAAGAACCGAAAACCAGTTGAATTATATAAAAAATATGTATTTTTACATATATTGCAGTTATATACAATTAAAATACTATGTACACAGCAAAGGGACCCCAAACAGCCCCAGAAGGGAAAGGGGAAAAAGGGACAAAAAGGGACAAAACCAAACAGATACACACAATCGAACTCAAGAATTAGCAAAATAAAGAAGTAACAAAATGAAATCTCACCATGTCCTTCAGAAAAACCAAGATCGCCGGACACGGCCAGCACTCTCCAACCTCCAGCGTGGCAGACCAGCAGACTGCAGGCCTCAGCCTCCAGATAAGTGAGACCAATGGAGTGACCCACTGCCCTGAACCTTACCAGAAGAGAAGAGAGAAAAAGGCTTCTCTCCCTTCTTATTTATACCCTGGTTTACGTAAAAATCATATCGAATACTGGGAACATGGCCACTTCCTTGGTTATGAGCTGGTTTCCAGGAAGATCTAGACTAAAACTATGACGCCTTGTTTAGTGAACATTGTTTTCATTTTGTGGAAGTTCTGGTGGGGGTATCATTTAGTACATTGACTGGGTCCAAAGAAAGCACGGTAAGAATTAGCAAATATGAGACAGAAGAAACAAACTGGGTTTTGACACTGAAATAAATTTGGTTTAAATTTTTCTAAACAAATGACACAATTAGCTATTCAAGTAATGCTGGGAACGCTCTACTGCTTCTGCCCATCTTCCCCTTTTGGTAGGTCATTGTCCTTTGTCAGCCTGTTTGAATTCAGTGGAATATCTGTGGTGGGAAATCCATCTTCCCTGTCTTTAGACTTTCAGAATATGGAAATGAGGAGGTGAGCTGATCACCTCACACTTCTCTTCTGAGCCATAAATGAGTGTTTCCTGAGGGTTGTATATTTGACCAAAATGAGATGAATCATGGCCCTGACAGAGGTTTTCCTTTTGTCAGATTATTCTGAATAGATAAAAAGATCTTTAGGCATTGTCATCTTCCTTCTGAAATGCTCTGAATGGGTATCTGGAAGCCTTATTTCCTTTCAGTATGTAGGGGACCTCTGCACATCTTCACATCAAATTTAGCCTGACTTGGGGCTGTAGCAGAAATAGGGACTCCTAACCTTGTGCTTGGTCTTTCCATCAATGTGTAGTGACTCAGCAGTGCCAGAGTCAGATCATTTCAGTGATCAAACTGACACTCCCTCACAAAAACACATTGGGATGAGGTTGTATAGGTGAATAGAACTGTCCTGTTCAGCAGACAGGTGCAGTTGGATGAGGTGGTTGTGGAAATATTATATCCTTAGGCTCCTGACTTCAGTCCTCAGCATCTCACCCAAAGCTCACGAGCAACAGATGGTAGACTGTCTGAATTTAATATGCAAGTGCTATATTTCTTATGCTCTAAGTAAGAGATTGAGTGGGTAGCACCAGAAGGGAAGGCTCCTTTTCACCTTCTCTTGGCTCACATTCTGGGTTTTGAAGCATCTGTGTGTGTCTGGGGAGCGGAAATGCACAGGCTGGAAGGAAGATTGCAATTCCACTGGCAGATGCCTGAAAAAAAAAAGCAAAGGAGCCTCTATGCAGTGGAGAACTGGGAAATGAAAGGAGTCCTTTCTAGGAATCGAAACTTTTGTGGGAGAAGGTGCACCTGAAGAGAGGACAGTGCAGAGATTTACCTCATCTCAGGCTCTGCAGGTTACGGGTTTTGAAAGAAAGATGGGAAGAGCCACACTGGCCTCAGACATTGCATTGAATGTGTTTTGTTCAGCTCTGCCCCCAGAGCCTTGGGGTTTTCCTTGCACTAATGGGGACTTTCAAAGGAATTTGGAGTGCTTTTTTTTTTTTCAATACAGGGCTTGTTGTTGGTTTGTGATCATGTTCCTCGTTCTAGTAAAGGATGCTTTGACTGCTTTAGTTCTTGGTCTTTAGTGTATTGTACCAAGTCTCCAAATAACCACAGGTTTTTATCTTTTTGTGGGATCAGTAATTAATGTTTCTCCCCCATGTACTTGTTAAAAGATATCTGCTTGTTTTGTTAAATACATGGAGAAAATTAGCTTAAATCCCGTTGTTTGTGATGTACAAATCTGTACTTCTCAGTACTACAGAACTTAAAACTCAGTTTGTCCTTCTATAGAATTCACATATTTGATAACAAACTTTGCAACAGTGTGATAGTTCGAACTTGGCTCCCTGCCAAATGCCCAAACCCCAGTAGCAGTCTCCCCCCCTTCCCCCTTCCTTCTTCCCCCAGAGCAAAGGAAAAAAACTATGTAAATTGAAGAACTCGAAAATCCAGCTAGTTATATAAAAAAATATATATATTTGATGTATATTACAGTTAAGATGCTATGTATACAGTAAAAAGGAATTCAAACACCCCCCGAAGGGATAGGGAAAGGGGAAAAGGAACAAAAGGAGACGAAGGGACACCGAGCAGATATACGTAATCAAATTTGAGAACTAGTAAAATAACTAGTAAAACAAATCTCACCACGTCCCTTAGAAAGAAGTAGGATTGGCACACACGGCCAGCACTCTGCTATCTTCCACGTGCAGGCCAGCGGTCGCTGCAGGCCTCAGCCTTAGATAAGCGAGACCAACGCAAGGACCCACTGTTCCCGTATCCCGCTGGAAGAGAAGAGAGTGAAGGCCTCTCTTCCCTTCTTATTTATACCCCAATTTACGTAAAAATCGTATGGAATACTGGGAACACTGCCTCTTCCTTGGTTACAAACTGGTAACCAAGGAAGGCCTAGATTAAAACCACCACAAACAGCTTTGTAAGGTTATATTTAAGGATCATTTCATTAAGCTAAGGTGACGCAGTCTTATTTTAAAAGCAAGGGAGCAGACCAGTGTGGGATCTTGCCTGGCTTGTAGGTGTTAGGGAAGCAACAGGCAATGGCTATCAAGTGGTGTTTATGCTATTGCACAGCCAGAAATTAGAGACCGACACAAAGCAATTGAACACTTGAACAGCCATAGCTGATCTGAATTTATTAACACAAAATGGTGGGTTTTATAGGGGTAGGTAAGGAACAGCCTAGAAAGAGGGCGGAACTTGGGCAGAGCATGCAAATCTGCTAACACTTATAAGTTGAGGGAAAATGAATAAACATGGCGAGGTGGTAGCATGGGAGGTGATAACCAAGAAGAACGTGATTGGTCGGTACCCTACAGTACTTGGACCAATGAGACACTGTCTCTGAGCCTGTTAGGCAGAAAGTTCATAAGGGAAAGGGAAAAACACGAGAAATAACCTACGAATAGGTTTTAATATTTTCTAAAACTACTACAAACAATCTCTGAGCACAACAGTGACTTTCATCAACTTTCATAAGACGGTTCTTCCATTCTTCATAGGATGTTTTATTCTCCTCACTAGCCTTCCACTTCTGGAATGCTGATTCCATTTCTTCATAGTCATTCTCACGGCTGACACTAAGGGGAGTCTATTACAATTTAAAATACCTGTCTTAAAGCTGAACTCTCACTGGCACACTCAATATGTTGCTGTTACAGAGTTTGAAGACACCAGCCCTCCTGTCAACTCCCAACAGTTGGGAGTCTGTGATCTTGGCACTGTTTGGGTTTGTATCTATCCAATTTTCCCCATTCTTTTGAGGACAAATGAGTGTCTCATTACTAAAAATGAGCAGCTTGACACCTGGCTTCATTTATATTACAAATCTGGCCACCTGAGTCCTGTACATGTGATTTCTTGAGGGCACTGAGCAGCAGCATCATTCAAAGTCACCCACAGCTGATGTTTCTACTCTTCATATAATAGAACTGTCAGCTGGAAGCCTTGTAAGTTTGGGAAGAGGGTTAAGTGGAATAGCTAAAACTAGATGTAGATGGCAATGAACACTTCCATTATCATAGAAAGCCCAGCAGATTTTTCTCTGAGCAATAAATGAATTAGGTGTACATCTACAAGTTGTCAGAATCTCTTAACAGCAAAAAAACCCCATAGAGGCTTCCACTGACTTGTCATAATTTTATTAGCAAGTATTTTTATTAAGTGCAAAGTTTTATACCATTTATTACAGGTTACTGTACTGAACCAAGCAAAAATTAAAGTCTCTTTCATATGTTGCCCTTTGACTATCTCTTTGCTCCCTTGGAAAAATCGTATTTTCCGTAATAAGAATAATTTGATCTCTCTTCTCATTCAGAAGTTTGAGTTCTGGTCAGTAAACCAGTTTTATCAACAGTTGTGTGATGATACACCCTTTGGGTAGGAGAACTGTAGAAAAAAATCAATATGGATATTTTTGGACTAAAGTAAAATACTTGCAAAAGAATTTCTGTTGGAGTTGGTTGGGTTGTTTGTTTGTTTGTTTGTTTCTTACCAGTGCTTAAAACCAAAATATACTTGAGCTTTTGAAATCAAAACATGGACTAAATGTTCAACAGTATGGGGGAGAGTGTCTATGGAATAGGCTATTCCAAAATTTGTTCCTGTAGGATTAAAAAGCAATTTGGAAAGGACCTATGGATGTCATCTAGTCTAGTTCCCCCCTCAGGTTCCATGTATTTATTAAATGTAAGATGTTGTACAATTTGTACAGATTTGATAATTTCTAGAATCAATTTTTTCTTCTTTTATCCAAACCATCTTTCTTATTCTTTATGTCTGCAGCTGATACCTCTTTCCTCAGTGCCAGTGGGTGATACAACTCTCTTGGCTGCTATTGTGGCTCCCACCCTGTGTCCCGGGCTTCAGACTTGTTCTCTACTGTTCTTTTTTTGGAAGCAAACTCTGGGTTTGTTTGGTTTCTTTCTTAATTCATATTTATAGCCAGATGGGGAGGGGGTGTGAGTGAAATTTCTAAGTGATTTCAAGTATGAAATGGAAATAATTGAGAAGCTGAAATTTTTTTTCACTGTTACGAGTGAAAATATCCTTTTCGTTAGAAAGCTAATTATTTTATTTATTTTTTTAAACAAAAATTATATTGACAGAAAATACACAGACCAGGAAGAAAAAAACAAACCCAAACCCAATAAATTTTGTCAAAAATCTATTTGTTTCAGCACAAATGAAACAGTAGTTTACCATGTCCAGGATAGATTGCAGCCAGAGGGAAAAAGAAATGACAGCATGCTCAGTACTGCTGATATAAAGTAGTAGTGTTAACTTGGTCTGATCGTGGCTAAAAAGGTACACAAACCTGGTGTAACTTACTCTGGAATAAGCTTTTTTTCCAGTCTATTACTCATGTCTTACTTTTCCTATTTGTAGATGCAAATATGTATTACTATAGGGATTCAGTCCTCATCATCTGTTTCATAGGTTTATGCCATTTCACTTTAGAGCATCCATGGAAATCTTTTGTGTCAAAATAGAAAAGTTGTTTTTTAGTTTTTAAGACCAAGCTAAGCATAACTTCTTAATATGTAATAATACAGTAAGAAATGGTTCAGTAAGTACAAATATCTGTAATAGGGTGACGTTCACACTTGTGGAGGGACTGTGGAACATTAAAACATTGGTAGAAGTGAATGAGAAAAGCAAATAAAATAGAGGCCTGAACCAACATAATTAGTCTTTTTTTAACTCAAGGGGAAAAAAATCCAGGAAGCATCATATACTGTTTTGGCCAAGGGCACAACATCCACAATTTAAATAGAGGTGAAAAAACGAGAGAGGCCCACACTGGTCTCCCTGCAACACTTGTAATTTATCACTTGAGATTACTGTGTTTATTACCTAAAGTAAGAAAAACATATAATAAGGTGTTCTTTAAGTAAACGAAATCAATCTCCATTTAGATAGTGATTTATAAAATGCCAGATCTGATGGGACTCTGCAGGTTTTTAATAAAGATCTCAAGTGAAACACCTTGAATAATCAGGGCAAACTGTTGTCCGTGACTTTGGGTTAAGAGGCACATTAAAATCCTGGTGCAATCATCATTGTTGAAAAACACTGAAGAACCAACCCAGATCTCATTTCTTCATTGCTTGTAAAGCAGCAAAATCACGGTGCCCTGTGCAAAATGTCTGTAACTTACGGATAATGCTGTGGACTATCGGGAGGTTTTCTTTCAAAAAACTCTACTTACAGTTTATTTACCTCTTTTTTTGTGTGTTGACACATGATTCAGCACTTTTTTCTAGATTTGGGAGCATCAGATGCATTTGGACATAGGAAGGGAATTCAATCTATATACAGAGTGTGTGGGAATGAACTGAGAAAGAAAATAGGAAAGGGGTCAGGTTAATGTATTTCATGCATAATGCTGAAGTGTTTGATATAATAAGATAAGAGGCAAATCAAATTCCATTTCTATTTGAATTTCCTTCCAAAAAGAGATTTGGATTCTGACTCTTGCCCCCCCCGATTTTATTATTTCTCAACTATGAAGGACAAGAGGTCTCCAAAAATTCCAGGGAGGTAGAGTGACTAGCTTGGCAGTATTTGCTGATTCTTGTACCGCAATGTATCAGAGTTACCAGTAGAGTATCTTTGCTAATGACGTGGCTACTCCAGCCCTTGTTCTTTGTATCTATCATTGCTTTTGCAGGGAACAGAAGAACACCTTTTTCTTGCTCCTCTGAAAATTGTCTGTTTTTATTACTGCCATCAATGTGTAGCCCTCACAGTTTTGACCGAAGTGAGCAGTGGCAGCCAGCAAGATCCCTGACTGAACAGCAGAGGGAGGTTTGGAGGAACTGCTCCTCGGCTCATGGAGTTCTCTGCAGAGCCACTCAGCCTTCCCTTCTTGTTGTGGCTCCACTGCAAAGCTCAGCCCCTCTGGGCTCCAGCAGATTGAAGCTTTGGGGCCAGCTGGTCTTTAATAGCAGGGTCAGTCTTGGAACTACTGATCTACTTCCTAGGGAAACCCAAGAAACATCACAAATGAGTTCCTAACAGTGGTTTTACAGTGCTAGTTGGGGGTTAAATAGAGAGAGAGACATAGTTCATGAGAACATAAAGAGAATCTAATAAACAGGTCAGAAAGAAGTCATGGTTTTGAAGATTTATATTTTTGCTGTCCAGAAGAAAAGCCTGTTTCCATGTAAGCCTTTTAAAATAGAATTAAGAAACCCCACAGGACATTTAAATTCTAGTTGGATAATTGTTTGGTATAATTTTTCTTCTATGGACTTACAAGTCATTAAACATGAAGAAAAAATGTTTCTATATTTGATTACACAAATACTATCACCCTCTCAGCCCACCCAAACATATGGACACTGGTGTATCAACAGGCAAAATTTTGACCTCAAAAAGAATGCTAATTAATAATGTGTTAACTTTACAGATAAAACTAAAAATCACACTTTGGATCACACTGTTGCCGGTCTGAAGTGTTAAAAATTATTATTGGCTGGAAGTGTGAGGGTTTTTCTTTTTTTAAACTAAAATCTGTTTGTTTACCATGTCTATGTATATTAGAGTTCACTCCAGTTTTCCTTTCCGGCCTTTACTGTCTATGCTAGTTCAGTACTGATCACAGGAACAGGAGGATCACACATAAGAGAAGTTTGAGAGAAGTGTAATTGCCTGGTTATTGGTAATGTTGACATAATGGAAGGTAAAGAATTTAGCATAAGAAAGGAGAGAAAACCTCAAATGTGGGTTCTTGCTCTTCCAAGAAAGATATGCTCTTTCTGCAGTTCCACATCATGATATGCATCTATTATAACACCTTGCAAAAAGGTATTGTTCTTCATGCAATGAAATATTGGCACCTAAACTCAGATTTACTGTTTGTTCCTATGTAGCTTTGTGCTGCAGTTACTGAAGGCTGCTAAACTTGGCACAGTAAGAAAATACGCTTGTGAAAATTATTTTTTGCAGTGTTCCTCCAGGGTGTGGATACTGCACAGAATGTTTCCACACATGGCCTTATTTTTGTTTGTGTAACCCTGGACAGGAACCATTACTGCATCTGCCGAGACACCAGCAGTGGAACCCAGCACATCATGCTAGTGCTTTATTTTAATTGTGCTAAGAGGCATAACTACTGTAGATTCCAATTTATTCATGAGGTCAATCCTTAATGATAGATCTCATGGAAATGGTCCTATCCTCTGTTGAAAGTTTTAGTATCTTTGTGACATTTGCACATTTAAACAATCATATTCATTATTCCTTTAGATTTAATGTGGTGTTGAATGCTGATTTGCCTATGGCTTTTTTTTATAACAAGCTATTTATGTATCTTTGTAACCACTTTGCTGTTTCTTTCATATATTGTAAGAATATTTTCAGTGTAGTGTAATGACATTTCTTCACAGTCCAAAAGAATTGCTTTGAGAGGCAGCTTTCATAAGATTCTTAAGCAAATGAAAAGATTGAGCACAAGCAAAGAAATGTATTAAGCTCCTTATTTTAATCCATCCTAAATCATTTAAATGTGTGTATATTTGCATGTGAAAGCTGCTGCATTATCATTCCAGTAGAATTGTTGATATAAATAATGCCAGTCACTGTCTAACTTCTACTTTATTTTTAGCTGGAGAAACCTCTCTAGAGAAACACCAATTCCTATTTAATTGCCTTAGAATTTTATAGGTGGAGATGAACACTTTAATGAATCTTGCAAAAGGATTGCTGAAATACCATGTAGTCCAAATTTGCCATCTTAGAAAACATAAGATGAAGTTTATTGTCTTCAGAATAGTCATTCTATATATGAATCAAGAGCCTTCTTGTTTGTGTTGAAAACCTTTATTTGTTGGAGGCTGCCAATGCCACTTCTCTACTAGTATGTTTGCATGTGTGAGAGAATTACTGCAGCACAGGGTTTGCATCTGTCTGGAAGTGGAATGAGAAACGATTTTCAAAGAACAATTTGAAGAACCAAAACTTTGGAAGCTTCAGAGTATCCCGATATTTATAATATTCTATTCCCAAATATGGGAAATTGAGAGAATCCCATCTAACTTTCAGATCTTGTTTTAAATCTCCATTTACGATGTGCAGACCAGAAAATTAAAATCTCCTGCCTAACTGTTGTACAACTGACTCTGTCAGATGTACAGAACTGCTCTTACTTATTCTGTAATGTCAGAACTTGCCCAAAATAATGACTAATGAAGAACTGATTCTAATTACTCATTTTCTGTAGTCCATTTTGATTTCTTGATTTGCACATACAAGCAAAGGTTTACCTTATCCACTCAAAGTTAGATGGAACTCTGGATTTAGTGACGTCTTTTTTCAGAAAATGGGAGGGAAAGGACAACTATTTGCAGCTGGTAACAAAGTAGAACTATGCCTTTAGTCAGCAGGTTTTCTTTACACAACAACACCTTGAACACATTTCAGACTTCTATGCTGGTGCCCTCAAGTATATCACAGAGGAGGAAATCAAGCAGTCTTTGAGTTTGGAGGAGCTGTTAGATGGAAATCTTACCCTTGATGACCAGGTTGCCCCTTCAAAAGCAGGCATCTCCACAGCAGAGCAGTCCATGGAAGGCCCAGCACTGAGGGGCAGCTGTATGAGTGCTCTGCTGAGGACTCTGCATCTGACCCAATGTCTAAAAGCAGAGAGGAAAGTCAAGAGGAGGAAGGGAGCTCTTTGAAACCACTGTCCCAGAGCAGCTTCCAAATAGTTTTTCTCTACCTTCCTGGAAGATTGTTTTGGTCAGCTTTGTGCTGAATTAAAGGAGGGGATCCCTGGGTAAAGTTGCTCATCTCTTTTTTTTTTTTTTTTTTAATGTGTGCAGAGAAGGCCTAGAATAAGAGTCCAAAATTGCTCTGAAAAGCCTTTGCACTCAAACTGTAACCTAGCACATAGCAAGTGACCAAAAAAACAAAAAAAAAGGCATCAAATAAGGTGTAAAATGGAAAGGTTATATTTCAACTACATTAAATAGGCATAGGGGAAACTTAGAATAAAGGGGATCATCCTTGGTCCAGGAAGAATTTAGGGAGTGCTTTCATGCCTCCTTAGCCTGTGTTTTTGGCTACTGACAGCTTGAATTGATGAAGAACAGAGTAGTTTAGTTTGCTGACTTTTGCAGCTTACCAAAAGTGTAACTATTATTTGATTGTTCTTATCTGTCCTACATATGGCATAACCAAGTTCAAGGCCCCCTGTTCCAGTGTGTGAGACCTCTGGAGAGTCTGCAGGGCAAGGACCTGCCTTTTGAGTGGGATAGAACTCCAGTTTTGTGAGGTTTGGTTGTGATGGCCAGTCCTGGACTCTGGAAATTTGGTGGTCAATGTAATGCATTAAGAGAGAAGGCCACACAACTCTGCAGGAGACTTCTATCAAGGTTTTACTGACACTGTTGTCTGCTCCCTTGCAGTGAATAAAATAGCTTGGCAGCTCTGCAACTGATGGTCTGGTGTGCTAATATTTTATACCACATTGTCTTTATAAGTGTGGCACATTCTTTTCATATTTCATATGGTGTCTTAAAGTTTGTCTACTTCACCTAAAATCCATAATTGCAACACTGAGAAAGTACTCATAAACCAACCTGACCACAAAACCAAACAAAACCAGTCCTTAAACTACTGGAAATCAGTTGTTACAATAGCTCCCCATGGAATATTATTGTGAATTCTGTTTTTCATTCTTTCTTTCAGGCTCCTTTGTATTCAGTGAGAAAAAAAAAAATTCAACTGATCACACCCAGGAGAAAGGTAGGGGTTTTTTTAATTTGTGTGGTGGTTTCTTTGTTTGTTTCTTTTGTGATTTTGGCCATTTATATCTTTCTAGACTGAGTGTTATGGACTGATCTGCAGAGTGCCTCAGTATTGTGCTTTATCTGTCTGAATTTCCATCAATAAAATT
This sequence comes from Myiozetetes cayanensis, assembly GCF_022539395.1. Taxonomy (NCBI): domain Eukaryota; kingdom Metazoa; phylum Chordata; class Aves; order Passeriformes; family Tyrannidae; genus Myiozetetes; species Myiozetetes cayanensis. Next base: position 31,875,389 of record NW_026086605.1, read on the forward strand.
CATTTTGGCTTGCAGTTATTAGTGCTTTTCACACTGAGAATGAGTATCAGTGCCCACTGCTAAGTTGTGCCTATTGCATTTTCCCTCCTGCTGAAGTTAGCATTGCCTTTTTGAGAGCAGTCCTTCTAGGTGGAACTAAATAGCATGAAATTTGAAACACATCTTAAATATTCATTCTTTAATTAAGTGCATCATTTTGACAAATTATATTTTGTATTTCCAATCTATGTATGTCCATCATTCCTTTGGTGGTGGTTGAATTATTTTAGTAATAACTTCCCTTTCTACTGAGTAACTGAGCAATTAGTTGAATAATCATTCAAGTAATTACTTATTTGTTGACTAAGAGCAATCTTAATAGTGAAAATCCATACATGTTAGCAAATCAAAATGTGTGAGTTTTTCTGGTTCACCAGAATAAATGGGTTATGGCATTAGGTGGATTAAATCTGTGCTATTAATAGGTGGGGCATTTCTGTGTCTCCAAATACATTTTGAAAATATGTTTCAAGCTATATGTTGTGTTATTGATTTGTATTGGGGCTAGGGGTAAGAAAGGAAGCATCTGTTTCTTCTTTTTGGAGTAGAAACATCAATGAATACTGCAGTGATGAACTGTTCTCACATTTGGTAGCATTTCATCCTCCCTACATTTCTTGAACATGAAGCACATGTGAAATTTAAAATTGAGAGAAGCTCAAGAGCATTTTCCTTTTATGTATAGATTAAATGTATGAGTATAATGGGTATATGAACTATTATACTCTACAGAAGGCCTAATTCATTAGTACCACAGACTGCACACAAATATCTGAGCACTGCATGTACCACCTGGAATTTGTAGGGCTATACCAGCACTTCTTGTGTATTGTGGACCATAACGATGGATTCAGCAGTTTGCTTTCTCTGGTGCCCATGACAGGCGCTGTGACACTGCTTTGTTGGCATCTCAGAATACTTTTGAACTCAGGTCAGTTGTAAAGAAAAGGCAAACTCCTTGAGCTGCGTAGTCCAGTCATTTTCCATAATTAGGAACTCTTACACTAGAAGTATTGGATTATTCTTTAGAATAAGACAGGCTCAAGTGCTGAGAATGTTGAGCTTGTGAGGTTCATGCAGCTCCATATGCAGACTTAGCCCAATGGGTTTCTATGAAAGAATTGCTCATAAATTAGCATATGAGAATCACCAGCACTCAAACCTCCACACTTGATTCAGTAGAGCTCTTCAACACAAACTTAAGTGATGCAGAGCATGGGAACTTCAGAAGGACACTTCATTGTCAGTGGAGTGAGGCTTTCACATCAGCACTGATGAGAACCTTTTCGTCCATATGCTTACACTGTGCTTATAGGAAATCAAATGTTGGGGTAACTCTGCTACATAAAAAGAATGCAGGAGCATCCGTTGCAGTTTGGAGGGGTTTCTAGAGGGTCACTCCCGGACGCTCTGTGAAGGTTTCCAGGGCTGAGATCGCCCCCCGCTGCCCGTCCCTCGTGGCAGGGACAGGCGGCGGAGGCAACTATGCCAGGAGACAGAGACCACACAGCACGCAGGGAGTCCAGCAGCGAAGAGAGAGATTTATAGATCTAACAACGGCTTAAGTACCTTTTGGAGGGATCACAGGGTGACCAGTGAGAGTACAGGACATCTTACAACCAACCAATGATGACAAGGGGTTAACAACCAATAGATGAGTTTCTAGTTATCTCTCAGACATTCCACAGGTACAGTGAGGGGTTTATGGGAACAAGAAGGGTTACACAAAGGTTTAAAATCACCATCTTGGACACGTGGTCAATTTAACAATATTACAAGCTCCTGCATTCTTTTTATGTAGCAGAGTTACCCCAACAATCAAAGCCTTTTTTCTGGCTTTCAACTGTGCTTAAAACTCAGAAAAATTTAACTGCTGATGTTCCCCCTCCCCAATTTGCAAGATCTGATTGAGGGTATGAGACGATAGACTTGGCTTCGTGCAGCCTTCAGCTGGCCATGTAGTTTATATGCTGTCTCCTGGTTTGCTCATAGCATAAACTTGAGTTCATTCTGTGATTTTAAGAATCATTCAGCTTGCCTCCTTAGGCATCTTAGGCATCACGTATTTGAAAGCTTGATCATTGGTGGGCTTTGAAAATGCTGTAGCTGACACAGCACAAAGAACATTACTTGAGCATGGTTTTGGTATGAGCAGTTCACAGCACTTGACAAAATCTCCTTCCAGGAATTGTTTTCTGAGTGTTCTTTTGTGACTAACTCTGGCAATGTGACACTTCACAATTTTTACATTGACTGTGTGCTGTTAATGGACTATCAGCTATAATGCCCTCACAGTTTTCCTTTTCTCTTTAAACCTTTAACATATGTTGAAGCCCAAACAACATTTCATTTATGAGCAGATATGGTTTGGGATTATCACAAGTAATATGAAGGACTACAACACCAATTTACAAGGGGAACATAAGCGTATTATCTTAGTAACTGACAGTCTGTGCAAAGGACACAGAAATACCCCCGGATAATGGCTGGAGTTCTTTGCAGGTGTCAAGGCTTTACATCAAGCGTTTGTGTTTGCAATAGGGCTGGTTAATAACTTACTGTATCTGAGTTATCCGTGTGTTGCTGATTAGTTTGGTCTTTATATAAAGACATTTGCAAAGGATTTCAGTGCTACAAGCATATTTGGAAAAATCAGCTCAACATTGGCTTTTGGCTGGTGCAAACTGTGCTTGGCCTTTTCAGTTCTTTCAGGTTTCCTGAACCATCTCTTTGTCTCTTTGTTGCAGTATTTTCCCTGAGTACAGAGAAAATTCACTATTCTTACTTTTCTTTCCCAGCTAACTGAGGTGACTGGAGGTCAGCCAGTCTGACCAGGGACCTACTGCTAGGCCCTCTTGGAACCCTGAGGTACTTAGCACTGGAGATTCCTTGCACAGATTATGGTGTTGAATTGGAATTACCCTCCATATATCTGAAATATATTAAACATTTGTGCTTGAAAGGAGAGATTAGCAGGGCAGGAAGGGTTTTATCTGTGTTGAATTAAGATTGTTCTAATTGCCCACACTGGCTATCAGGGAAAGTATCATGAAGCCTGGGGGAATTGAGAGTGAAACTAAGGAAGTCAAAATCCAGCAGGAGTGCTGCTTTCAAGAGTTTTAGCCAGGCTTGCCTTTGAACTAGGGGGTTGTCCTTCATGGATTGGGGCTGTGGGGAGAAAAGGGCCCCAGGCACCAAAATATTAGAGCTGTAGTTGGCTGTATGATTTCACTATGTACTATGGAATATTTTAATGACAGTATCAGAATTACACCTTGGCATTAATTCACAATGAACTTAAGTACTTTTAACCATTTTAGAAAGTGAAGCTGCTAATTACAACTATTATTTTTGACTTGATTTCATTTTTATAGAATACTTAAAAAAAAAAAAAGAAAAGAAAACCATTTAAAAAGAATTTTAAAAAGGCATTTCTGGATACAGTGTGTTTTCAATCTTCTATGGCAAATAAGATCATATAATTCTTTTGAGTTTCAAGATGCTCTAGAATTTGGTTTCATAGTTACTGTATTGCATATTTTCTCTGTCTTGTTTATACCTATCTCAAAGCTTGTTATTGAAACTTTTAGATCAGTGTTTAAAAATAGTAACAACAATTAGAAATGGCTTTAAAGATAGATCTCAGTACATCATCTGAATAGGGTTATTCATAGAAATAATGTTATAATTGGAGCATTGAGTGATTTTCATGAGCTTGTGATGAACAGTGATATACAGTTGCAACAACACAGATTTTTTTAAAGTATCAAATAGTTTTCTATACAAGTTTACTCTTCCAAGGCTTATAAGTGTTACCATGATAAAGAGGCTCCACCTAAAGTGTCAATTTCCTGCATAAATAATTATAAAATTTTGTCTGAAACCTTGTGTTCTCCCAACAGAGAACTAAAAAACGCACAGTAATGTGAGTTGTGTTACCTCCTCACCAGTGGCAATAAATGGTATTCTAGGAAACCTAATAAAGTTGATAATGGAAATGCAGACAATAAAAGTCCCAGTAAAATTTTCTTTTCTTTAAATTACGACTTTCAGGGGGTAGGGAAATTGGCTAGAGAAGAGGAGCTTGTGAATGTGCAGGAGTGTCTTTTCAACAAACTCTTCTCATCTGGGGAAAGAAGATGGATTGCAGTGTCTTTCAGCCCATCAGGCTATTTTTGCTGGCTTAAAGGCACTTCTGTCTATATACTTCCAACCATGCATTTTTGGAATAAAGCTACTACCAGGCTTCTGGAAACCAAACAAAACAGTGAAATGGGAATTCTTGAGGTTGCTGCATTCTAAGGTCACTTCTTATGCTCTCTGTAATCTCAAGTCACTGCTCTGGTTCAGTCACCCCCAGGTTATCTCCGTTATCTCTCATTCAGGATGTCCCAAGTTCTGTTATTCAAAATATGATCACTATTTGCCTTTGGAAAACCAATATTCCATTCAAGCAAACAAATTAATCTGCACCTGCTCACCATGAAGCTAATTCCTGGAACCTGAACAGCCCCTTTGTTCTGGGTAAGTCTGGTCCCTGTCTTGATCTGATCAATTGATTGGTCAAAGCAGAGGCAAGATTTGCAATATTTGGATCCCTGTTTGTTGCATAACCATGGCATCTGTGCCACTGGGAGTAAAGGAATATCCAAGGATTGAAAAGGTGTGTTTTTAGAATATGACCAGCGTTTGTCAAATCTGTATTTCAAATCTATATTTCCTGGCTCAAATATATTTACAAGTAAAATATTTGTTACATTTTGGTTTACTTGCATAATATAATATCAGCACGTTACACATGAATTCCTTGTGTTTCATGGACTCTGCCAACCAATTCCATGAGACTCATGACTGATAGGATGGCACAGCTGCTGAGGTCGTCTGAGTGTGATAACTTTTTGGTTTTGAGTATGGTCAAGCTCAACATGTTCGAAGTCCTCTATTAAACTTGAGCTCAATTGGTTTGTTGAAGATGAGAAGATTTTTATTTATTCTTTTCATGGCTGGCAGAAGCCTGACAGGGAGTAGGAGTATAAACTATGCTGTATCTCCAACAGTTCACAGGACCTACAGCCCAGGATTGATAGCTTTTGGTTTTCAAGGCACCTGTCTTGGCTGGCGAATTTCTGAAACTTCCCTAACCATATTATCTTTGTTAAGAGGAGCAAAATTAATCTTGTTTGTTTGAATTCTGCAGACCTACATGTTTTCCTCTTCACGTGTCAGGATTTGCTTTTGCTATCTCTAGTTTGAACCTGATTTATACATTTTTCTGTAACAGGATTGAAAAATTAACAAAGTTCTTTAGCATTATTAATCTACTAGAAAGTTTTTTAGTGATCTTCTTTGCTAGAGATCATTCAAGTGGGCAATTCAGACTTCAGATTTAATGAAGCATAAGGCAACAGGCCTCCTGATGTAAATAATGAGCTCTATATTCCACTTTTGTCAAGCTATTCAAAAAAGAAGGATTCATCTATGCTTCACTGGGTAAGTGATGGGAGTCTTCTCTACAGAAACATTTTTTGTAGGTTAAACAACTGTCAGAATATGATTTTTCTTGGAGGTTTTATTTTCTTTTTTACACTCCTAGTACTTATTACCTAATAAATAGCCTATGGTTGTTTACACTTTTTAGTGCAAAGCTTAAATATAGTTGTTGGTCAAAAGTACAGGGAGCTTTCCTGCACTAAAATAATAGTTAATTCTGAAGGAAGACGACAACCCTTAGAATGATAGGACTGCTCTACTGGGGCGTGCTGAAGCTCACAAACATGGTATGGATAGATCAGTGTTGAGTGTATAACACGAACTTGTCATGCTCCACACCTGTCTGGAATTGTATGGTCCAGAGAGAACAAGGGGGATGGAAGAGTGGGCAGAGTAACTAAGACAAAATCCCACAGCAGAATGAGGTGTATAAGGTGTGTATCATTTTATTTGCAGGTGAAAATTTCTGTAGCTTTAGCACAGTACTACACCATGTGTGTAGAAGGCTTGTGACACTTCCACAGAACTCAGGAGTGACAACACAGTTACATTCTGAGCAGAACAGATCTTGCAGTTGTGAAACCACAGAACTGTTTTTAGCTTGTACTATGAAAAAGCAGGAAAATTCCCTCGTCAGGATTTGGCTGGGATGGCACTAAAGTCTCCATGTATTCACTGTGGTAAAGTACTCTGTACTTGGAGACAGTGCACTCAACATTCTGTCATCCATGAGCAGTTTATCTGGACTGTACATATTCCATCCTGCATGTGCAGGATTCAGATAGATCCCCACAGTCCCAGGTTAGGTGAGGTGGGTCCTGGTGACCCAACAGCGGTGACCCTGTTCTCTGCTTGTCTCAGAAGTGAAGGCAATTAATTGAGTTGTGCTTGGCTTGCAACATCCTCTAGTCTGCCAGAATTAAGTACAAGTTCGGGAGAGCTAGTCAGTGTCATTACTCCAGGAACTGGAAACATAAAGAACTAAATCATGTTAATGTAATGTTTGCCATATTAGCTCCTCGAAGACCAGGGGAATTTGTTAAGTCTAGCCTGGCTTCGGTTTCATGTGATATTAGGCAAGTGTGCAGAGCTGTGCATGCCCCAGCACTAGGCCACCTTGTCATCTGGGGTTCAGAGATATGCTGCTGTGTGACTGGGGACATGTGCAGAAATTCATGGTGAGCCTGAGCTGCACCAGCCCGAAGTGCAGACCAAGGTTTCCAAGCATTTTAACACGAGTCATGTAAGTGCTTGTTGCCCAGGGTACTCCCATCTCAGCCACGGGGGTGCGTTGTGCTCTGTAAAACGCCTGGTCGTTTTTGTAGCTTCTGGGCTGTGCTGTTGAGACTGTGCCTGTCCGCAGCACGGGATAACATGGTACTGACAATCCGTGGGTATCGAAAGTCTGTGAACAAGCAGTGCCTCTTCCCCCTAAAGAGTCAGGAGTAACTAAGAGTGAGTAAGGGCATAAAGCAGTGAGTGAAACAACACTTCAGTGTCCTCTCTGGAGCACACATATGGTGTGAGGACATGCTGAATCCCATCCAGCAGCCTTTGGTATGCGGTGCTGCTTACCGCCAGCAGGATCCCGAAACCTCTCCACATTATGTATTGGATGTGTTCCCCCATGACAGTCCGCTGTCACAGATGGTTGTGCCCACTTGTTGTCTCGAAATGCATCCTGACATTTATCCCAAGGTACTGCCCGTTGTTGTATGCTAGTCAATTCTGTAATTTGCTTTCACCTGTTGGAATTATACTCCATATATAGGTAGATCTCCCCATTTTAATGACGTGCTAGCGATGTCAAGATTAAGCTAGGGCTAGCTGTAAATTCAATCGACTCATACAGTGACTTTTGCAAAGATGTCTCTTTCGTTAAAGGTTGCCACCTCACCCAAACTAATTTGTGTGGGAAAGCAGTGGGATATAAAAATCTGCCTGCCAGGATTTAGGAGCATAAATCTCATAGAGGGCTGGTCCCAAATGACACACCAATTTAGAAAAATCTGTCAGAATAGTCATGCAATGACATGACACATAGATATGGATTCTTGTCATAACAGAGTTGCTCTCTCCTTCTAACCCTGTCACTGTGACCAGGTAAGCTCACAAATTCCTTGTTCCAGGTTGGAAAACTCACAGTAATTGCACCTGTCTAATGCCCCATAAATTTTTAAGCAAAATGTGGAAATCTAATTATGGAGATTTCATAATGTTGATATCACATAAAGAAAGAGGTTAGTATTTGAAAAGGAGTGAATTATAAAAACCAACCAAACAAACCCAACAAACAACAGAATAAGTTGTTAACTCAGTGGAAACCATAAGGACATATTTCAACTATTTTTTCAGTTTCTTTGCTCCATACATTTTTTGTTCCTAACCTTGGTGGTAGGCTTTCAGCTGATTTGTAAGAAAAAAAAATCCCAGCTTCTTCAAATTCAAATTAAGATGCCAAAATGTTTCTTAACCTCTCTAATTCTCTTTGTGTAATGGTGCAGAGTCATTTGAATATTGAATTTTCTATCCTGTAATTAGACTTTTGATTTTAGACAGTTTTAATATTTGATAAGGAACTTGAAAATCTAGCTTTGAACTTCTCCCTGTCTGCAGCCCATGTTCAGGGCTGCAAACTGTGCTCTTGGTAGAGCTTTACAAGAGGAATCAGTCCACTTGCTTCTCTGGAGCTGCTCTTTGGCAGCACTGTGAGTTTATTTGAAATGAACATGTGTGCTCAAAGAATTAGGGAACAGCTGAAAAATCAGTATGTTCATTTTACTGAATAGCACTAAAGTTTACGTGTAGTATCACGCTTTGAATGCTGGTGAGTCGACCATGGAGGCACACTGGAAATTTCATGCCAGAGCCTTTTTTTTTTTTTTTTTCCCTATGGTTCTATTCTATTTTTCTATGGAATGCCCCTGAGAATAAATATTTTGAAACTTGTTCTTTTGTGCACTGCATTGAAAGCTAATGGAGACATTTGATAAAGATAAAATACTCGCTTAGCACCTCTCTGGTTGTACAGCAGACTTCTATCTTTGGAAAGGAAAAAACTTCACTGACGTATTTTCAGTTAGCTGGAAACTTTTCTGCTTTTGACAGAAGAGCCAGAAGAAGAGGAAGGTTTGGCTGGTGCTTGTACTGTCAGGCTGCAGTGCAGCTCTGCCAGGCTCTATGTGTCAGCCAGAACAAATGTTATTTTGTAAATCTCTTTCCTGTTGGTGTGTTCAGGTCTGTCTCCTTTCCCAGCCGTTCTCTGAGTGGACAAAGCTGAATGAGCTTATCCCACTGCCTTGTTTTTCACAGAACCATTGGGGCTTGAAGGGACCTCTGGAGATCTATTCCAACCACCCTGCTCAACCAGGGTCAGTTGAGCATGTTACTCAGTGTCATGTCTGTTCAGGTTCTGATAATCTCCAAGGATTGATCCCCACAACCATCTTCAGGCAACCCATTTTAGTGTTCAATCAACCTTGCAATAAAACAGCTTTTCTGTATGTTTTAAATTAAAATTTAAGTGGAAATTACCTCTTGTCCTATTCCCTGAGAAGAATCTATGTCTATCTTCTTTCTCCCTCCTCAGGTGTTGGTAAGGTCTGTCTGAAGCCTTCTCCTCTCAGGACTGAACAATTTCAGCTCTCTTTGCTTCTCATCTTATGATTCAGTGCTCCAAATCCTTGATCATATTTGTGGCACTTTTGTGGACTCTTTCTACTATGCCCATGTTTCTACAAAGCTGCTTTCCAGCCATGCAAACTTCTGGCCTGTACTAATTCTTGGGGTTTTTCCTCCTCAGGTCCAGGGAACTTTGTTGGTCTTCACAATATTTTCATCGCCTCATTTCTTCATCCCATCAAGGTCCTTCTCAGTGGCAGCACAACCATCTGGTGGATCAGCCATTTCTCCCCCTTGCAGCATGTGCAGGCTTGCAGGAGTGCTATCTCATTGTCCACTGTATTGGCCCCAGTATCACCCCTGGGCTGCTCTGCTGGTGACTTGTGTCCAACTGCACTTTGTGCCCCTGATCACAGACAGCTCTTTGAGTCTGACACTTCAGCCAGCCCACCACACTCCATTTACCCAGTCCCAACTTCATCAGTTGGTCATTGAGGATGTTATGGACACTGTGCTGGAAGCCTTACCAATATCTGCTACTTTCCCCTCACCCACTGAGCCACTCTTCTCAACCCAGAAGGTTATTGCTCTGCTCAAGCACAATTTCCCCCTTCCTGGTTCTTCCTCCTTGCCCTTTAAGAAAGCAGCGACATTTATTTTTCTTCCAGTCCTGTCCCAGTGACCATGACCTCTCTCAGAGGTAAAGTAGACTGACCTTGCAACGATCCCAGCCAGTTCCATCAGCACTGTCAGATAAGAAGAATGGAGGAAACACTGGTAAAGTGAACAAACAAGGTTTTCTGAAGCAAGATAACAAATGAATGCTCCATGACTGAATGTAGTTCTTTTAGCATAAAAAATAGCATTTTATGCAAGAAAGTGTTCATAGTGATACCTTGTATCTGACTGATTGGGTAAGAATTCTTCCTGTCTTTATGTGGGAAAAAGTTATATTAATTTCATTATACAAAGAGAAACTCATCGAGACAGATTATTCTCAAGGTTATATGAGATATATCAGTTTGTACTTGCTTTCTCTCTCACAATTTTCTGCCTGATTACCAGCACTAAATGGTCAAATACCCACACTTTTTATTCAGGGTAGTTTCTCTAAGGTTAGAGATCCCAAGAAACATGGATTTAGGCTTGGTTCAAGGATGAGATAATTAATAAAACTGTGGAACAAGTTATTTAGAGGCTCACAGAGACCTGTCTGAGGAGGGTCACTCAGCATGGCTCCTTGCAGTCCTGGTGCCTCTGTTGGCCCTGGTATGGGGGCACTTCTGATGTGGCATTTGCACAAACCCAGATTTTGTTTTGGAAGGAATCCGGAATTTCAGGGCAGGAATGTTAAGTTTGTGATCTGAGCTGTAGATTACTTCCATCTGTGGCATCATGTTTCAGCCTTAGGAAAATAAAAGATTACTTTTCCTGAGACTTGTTCTGGAACTGCTCACCTTTAACATATTAGCTGGAGAAGATTACTCTGCACGTGGGAGCTCCTTTTCTGTACTGACCTGGTGCCATTTGTAATTTCTCTGATTTCAGGAATAAGGGCTCCAGCTTGATAAGACAAGCATTGTTCTCAACACAAGTGCAAATCACCGGGCCCTTCCAGCTTCAAACTCATCTTCTATTGTTGCATAGTTGGATAGAAACACTGGACATCACTACAGAATGGTGATTAAGTGCCTTCTGAAAGAAGTGCCCAAGAGAAGATGGTCAAGAGTATTTCCCAGGTGCAGATATTTACAAATAATTAATATTTTATGATCTTTATATATTTCTGTAGACCAGACCAGGCATTTTAGATGTGGAAATGGGAACAAATTATGGATTGTTGTTTGTTCAACCAGTTCTATCAGTAAAGCAGAATAATGGAAAAACACATTGTAGCCTGGCAAAGGGCAGAATCCACCAGCAAATGAGTGCTAAATTGAGCAGTTAGGCAGGAAATCAAAACTGAGGATTCAGTGTAAGGCAACACATGGCACATGATCCCGAGCAGGTCTAGGAACAACTGTGGAAACTGGCAGAGCAGTGTCAGCAACTGGTAGTGTCATCTGTAGCCAGAATCCTGCACTGTGGAGTCTAGAATGGCATGATGGTTTATCATGATGTTTCTTTTGAAATATTTGGAAAGCACAGGTTGATCAGAAGTAATTTTTTAAAACAGACAAAAATATAAGGAAATTCAAAATGGAAGGAAAAGAGTTTGATTCTTTCAAGTTCAGTGTTTGAAAAGGCATTCCCTTTGGTTTCACATGGGAAATAGTTGCCGTGTAGTGAATGAAATATCTGAAATAGAAATATTTTAATTTTAAATAATTTAAATAAGTATTATGTGTATTACAGGCCAGGATAAACATGCAAATATGAGTTAATGATTATCAGGAGTTAATGAAATGAGTTTGTGGATTAAGCAATAATCACAACCTGATATTTGTGACTAAATAAATCTTGCATTTATTTGTGTTGGAAGGAAGCAGAACAAACAGATGTATACAACAGATTTCCAACCTGAAAGAGATTACTAATTCTGAATTTGGCTTTCTATATAGATCCTAGGTATCAGTACTTCCATTCCGAGTCCTCTGCATTCTCTTATCCAGATGATCCTTGCTTCAACATCATGGTAGAAATTTAGTGACACAGAGGGCCTTGTTTTCAGTCTTCCACACAGGGTTTGATTTCCACAGAGTGGAACTAGAGTACCACAGAGTCGTACTATATAATGCCAAAGCTTAAATAGCTCCTGCTTGCACTGTGTCATTAATAATCATCTGTCAAAAGTAGCAAGATTCATCCAGAAAACATATCAGAACTGAGGGGGAGGGATCGTTCTCCTGCCAGTATAAAGAAAAATTTAAATCTTAGAGCATTTTCCCCATTATTTTGCAAATATTTTCCAATCAGAAAATCTTCAAGCAGATTTTCACTACCTTGAAAACGACTCAGATTGCTTTTCCATACCAAACAATTGAATGTGAGTGTTGTTAACACATACTGGGGGTATGAACAGGAACGGAAGCTGAAGGGATGGACTCAAGTGGTGTGGTGTTCCAGTGAGCCCTGTGTAGCTCAAGCTGGCTCTGCTCATGGGTTTGAGCTGTACCTGAGACAGTTCCTGGGCAGGGAGGAGGACAAGAGTCTGGTGGACATGCATGGAGCACATCATGTCTTAGTGTGAAGAACAGAATCTTCACCTCTATTTGCAGTGCCCCTGGGGAATTCTAGTGATATGTGTATCTGAGAGAGGTTGCTAAAAGCTGGCATTTTAGTGAAAAATAGAACTTCTTGCATAATGTCACCAGCATCACAGAAAACTAAAACTTGGAAATCCATAGGGCTTCTTTATAGCCTTTCATATCATCTGCTCTCATGTAGTTCTCCTCTCTGGTTCTTCATTGTGAGGAAGCACAGGATTTTGCACAGAGCCCAGTCACAGGATCACATCCATTGGCTGCAGTGAAATCAGTGTGGGCTGTGAGGGTCACGTGCTTTAACACTTTTGGTTGAGATGCAATTTGCATAATCAAAATGCAAATTAAGAACTATTTTAAAGAACAATTAAAGGCTAGGCTTTGCATAGCATCTACTAACACATTTTTTGAGTATGGGATGCTAAATCCTGGTGAGCTGGGACAGATTCTCATTTGATAACCACAGATGTGCTGTCTGGGGAAGTGCCATGTGCCTCATAACTGCTGTTCTTGCCCAGTTCTGCTGCGATAAAAGGTGATACCTAATCTGCATTGCTGGAATGTGGTGGGGCCCTGCATCTCACGAACCATTTACATTCAGGAGAAAGATTGATTCTTTTCACTTGTATGTTAAACAGAAAGTCCTAGGGAGGATTACATGCCACTGAGACTGTCTAAAAGATAAGAGAAGCAAATATGGTTCAGAACAGCATTCAATGATTGCTGCCAGCTAATGCTGTCTGAGACTCCCTATTGCTGATGGAGCCTTTTCAAGGAATTTGAGTCAATAACTGTATGAAGTCAGTGGCTGAATCTCAAAACATGTTGAATGCGTGTGCTTTGATAATAGGGCACTTCAAGGGCAGGTTAATTAGCATTAACTTTCTTTGTTCACACATACTAGGGAACTTTTCATAGAAAGAATTAAGTCCTAATTACTCAGATCAGCAAGAGTAATTAGGAAATATTACCTGAACTAGTAGAATGCGGGAAAAATCTTAACGACTGCAAGATTGGTTCAGATTGTCTGAATGGGAAGAGTTGCTCTTGCATTTTCAGATTGGACAGGGTTCCTAATTATTAAGGGAACTGGTCTTGGCAACTCAAAATGTAATTAAAGTTCTTAAAGCATATTCTACACTATAACTTTCAACACTGACTGCAGAAGGGACTGAACCCTTCCAATAATAGGCTCATACGGTTGCTTCATGCAGCCCATAAAGGTTCCATGTCTTACTGTTTCCTAATGCAACTGAGAAGAGAATCCTGTGGCCCTCCCATGTGCTCCTCTGGTAGAACCATCTTTAGGTTTACTGCTCACCACCGAGTATGAGCTGCCTTGGTGTGCCAGGGCTACTGCAAAGGAGTGAAGCTTGTGTAGGTCTCTGTCTCTGAGTCACTTCTGCACAGGCCGCTCAGCTCAGTGTAGCTCTGGAGATGTTTATGCTACAGGATTGACTTTTGATTTTATTTTTTGCCTTGATGACAAATTACATATCCTTAGGATACAGTTTGTATAAGACAATAATAATGTCACCCTCCTAAATAAAGACAGAGCAACTGAAAGCAGATGGAATTGCATTATTGATGGGAACTGAGGATATTCAGAATGAGGAAATTAAGGCTGATGGAGGGTACATCTGCTTGGTCAGTTGCTAAGGATGGAGATATATGCAAGGGAAGAGATTTTCAGATAAAAATCCCTCCTGTCTGGGTTCGGGTTCATCAAGAGGATCAAGACCCAAACCAGACAGTTTGTTTCCCCACAAGTGGTAGATTTAAGTTGAAAGCTGAAAATCTGACATTTTGGTGTATTCAAATATTTAATTTCTTTATTTTTTGACACTCTTGAGACCTATTTCCACAGCTGGTGAAGAAAAGTCAGTAAAGTGAAATTTTCATGGCTTTTTCTTTCTTTTCTTTTTTTTTTTTTTTTGTCTGTGCCAGACTTTTTATTATATCATAGTCCCAATTATTCTGCTAATATAAGAGTATTCACTTGATGACTCTTGACCTTCCTCCTGACATGGGCTTTGCTTTGTTCTCTAACCAAAGGAACCTCACAACCATTCAGCGAAAAATGAACTTTAAATGCCTGCTCATCTCAGGTAAGGAATACTAAGGGTTCACTAGCTCCCAGAAGATGGTAGGCTTTTCTTAGGTGTCAGTACAAATTTTTTTCAGTGACAGAGGAGATATGCCTCCTAGGTATATGTGCAGAATCCTGAACTTAGTACCTAGGTAGGAATTGACTTGAATGACATTTCTTCACTGGGTAATGGTTACCTGCAATCACAGAGAAGAGAGGTTTCAAAGGCTCAGCTGGCTAAGCCTGGTTTAGATTTTCCAGTAAAACCATCGTATCCTTATTTTTGAACTCAAAATGTAGTTTATGAAAAGCATGTTTTAGATTGCAATAAAAAGGAAAGCATTGCCCAATTCATCTCAATTCAATTGTTTCAAGGGCTGATGAAAGCCCATGAAGGTTAATAAAGGTCTTTCCTTTGAGATTAGTGGAATTAGGTCAGTTCTTATTACTGTACATCTGGCCTACAGGCATCAAACCCAGCTGTAGACTCTAACAATTTGTTTGCACACTCCTTGCTTACGGTTAGAAGATGAAAATGTAATTGGAAATAGAATGGATCAAAAACCTTTATATACTCAGTAATTACAGTAATAACCAACCAACCTGAAAGTTGTACTACCTGGGTAGCTTTGAGTTAGATAAAGAAATTAATTAAAACTAGGCTAGAGATCAAAATCTTACAAACCACTCAATCTGCAAACAGTGATAAGATGTATTTTGTTTGTGCTTTTCAAAAAATGGGTGTAAGTCTTTCAGGGGTTTTGTGTTTGACAGCCAGGGCAAGCAGTAAATTTTTTCCTTCCTGACAAAGCAGCTCAATGTCAGGTAAGCCCAGGCAGCTAAATTCCCTCACTTGAAATGAATGGACAAACCAAAGGCAGTTCAATGACACAGGGATAATGGCTGACTGAGGGTGATAGTGGTTTCTAGATTTTTGTGTGTGGGTACATACGTCTCTGCCCAAGAATTGCTGCAGCAGTGCTTGGCAAGTGAGCTGCTGCCTGTGCTGCTGCTTCAGGCTCTGCACGAGGATCAGTATCCCATTTACCACTGACTGGACAACACACTTCTATTCCTTCAGAAAACCCGCACAAGCAGAATTTTTAAATGTGCTTTTCACTTGGAAGAAAATAACATAGAAGGGGAATTGAGGTCAGTTTTAAGGTTCCAGGTTGCCCCAGTGGGTCACAGAAAAAGAGTTTGTCTTTCTGTTTAAAACTGGTTCAAAGAATCATTTCACCTTTCTAGAGGAAACAAAAGAAAATGCGACTCCAACTCCAAACTACACTTAGATTCTTACAACAAAGTGTGTGACCATCTATAACTATTGAGACTGTTTCTGAATAGATGATAGTAAAAGACAATTCAATGATAAAGGGCAGAGTCTGACCAAAGAGCTTTTCCTACTTGGCAAGGGGTGGGTACAGGAACAAAGGATGGCACAGAAGGATAAGGTGTACTGAGAAAGAACTTGTGAAGTTAACTTTAAAATGTCAGTCTTGGTTTTGATTGGCTTGGAATTTGTCTAGACACAAACTAAGATTTGTATTTGTATTGTGAAGATTTTAATCTTTCTTCTACATTTATCTGAGAGAAAAAGTTGAGGGCTCTTTATAGCCTGTCTGAAATACACGTGTTAGGAACTGAGGTGGTACAGATGAATACAGGAAGAAGTGCTGCAGAGGGAGGGAGAAGAGGAAAATACACTGGTTACCTTGAGGAAGGTGTTGTTTTGGATCACTTGTAGGGATTTGATAGAAAATCAGTTTAGAGCAGTCAGACTGACAGTGATGACAGTAACTGATATACTGGTGACCTGTAAAACACAGGAAGAATCAAGGTAGGTTAGTGCAAAAGACCTAAAAGTTCAGTTTTTCATAACTTTAATTGCCCATATACTTGGATCAAAAGAGCACAAGTTAGGTTTTAATTCTGCTTCCATCTTGAAGACTCTTTTCTTTTCTTTCCCCAGTCTCTTCACTTTGCTTGCGTTTGTGTTTGCAGCCAAGGAGATTTGCTGTTGCTACCGTTTGGGTTGCTTTTGCCAGAACCTAAGGGGGCTATGCACAAAGGTGGTGGTGTTTCTTGGAAGATGTACTTAAAATTAGGGAGTAAAGAAATGATAACCTTGAAGCCAAGGTAACAAAAGCTGAGTGATCCCTGCTGCTTCTGCAGAGACTGCTGCTGCTTAAGATGGTGAAAGCTATCAAAAGAGATGTACAAATCAGTGCTACTTCTTCCATTGTTTTCTCCTGTAGTAGTTTTCTGCAGTCTGCTTCATTCCTCAGCACTGCTCCACGAGCACTGAGAACCAGCCAAGAGCTGAGTTTCAGCAGTGAGCAACAATAAGAAACATTTATTTGGTTTTGTAACTAGGGAACAGAAACACAAGATTTATCTGCAGATCTAGTAAGGTGTGCTTTCTTCTGATGCCTCCTGTTGAGCTGTGCTGCTCTTCCCAGGAAGGAGATGTCTATCTGCTCTTCCTGAGTTGTAACAGTTTTACCTTGGAAATAAAGGATTTCAAGAAACAAAGAGGGAAATACATATAGCTTGACACCGAAACCTGGGCAGTCAACTCTGTTTTCTAGTAGCTTGTTGGGTCAGTATTAGCAGTGAGAACATAATCACCTCTGAGTTGTTTTCTCTGCTATTTGACAGTAGAAGCCCAGGGAAGAGGAGGAATTGGCCTGTTGGTAAAGACCAAGAATTCTAAAGAGTTATTTTGTACTTAGCATTTTACTTTTTATTAAATATAACATATTCACTGTAGTGGAGAAAGAAGTATTTTGATTGACAGTTACTTTACATATTAACAGCTCCCTTTCATTTTGCAGAAGCATTTTCATGTTAGATATAAGTATAGAGATGTGTATTTATATAAGACCTTTGTTAAATTTCATTTGCTGTTCCAAAACTTATTTCCCATGAACTGCACTTCTAAGAAACTTGAAAGTGCACATGAATCATTTGTTTTGAATGGGACTGGAAGATAGTTTTCTTCCCTTAGTTTTGCAGGTGAAAGAGTTAAGACTTTGTCTGCAGTAGATTTATGAATGTTTTTCCCAGTTTAAATGAGACAAGGGTCTTTTGCTGAGGATGGATTAGGAGGAAAAGACCCAAACTTCTCTTTCCAAGCAATTATAAATTCAAAATTAAGAGGTTTCAATCGAAGGAAAACAAATTATGGAAAAGGGAAAATAACAGCCCTTTATTAAAAGGTATGTGTGTATTAACAGGAACACGAAAAAAACAAGTAAAATAACTAAGCAATACTCCTATACCCACCAATAATCCCCTTTGAGAACAAACCCGATAAACCGGCAAAAGGAAAAAATTAAACAGTTCAATTTTTGCACCCTTTGATGCAGTTCCAACCACAGTCAGCAGGGGGTTCCATCGGGTCACTGGAGATGCAAAATTTGTAATGTCCTGTACCATTCACCAGGCGGCGCTGTGGGATCCCTAATCACTGCCCCGTGGGATGGGGGAAAAAAAAACACAATACTCTCCAGGTATGTCGGAGGGAAGGAAAAAAAACCAAACCAAAAACCAAAAAAAAAAACCAACTCGGTTCCCCCCCTTCCCTTCCCACAGTGGGAAAGGAGAGAGGGAATGGAGGGGGAAGGGGGAAGAAAAAAACAGCAATAAAACAGAAAGTCCTCCCAATGGAAGAAAACTCACGAACTTCAGTTGGTTAGAATTAGTTTTAAGCAGGGCCTGCAGCCAGCAACAGCTGAGAAGAGAACAGCAGCAAACTCCCTTCTGACAGGAAGAAAGGAAAAAACCAGGCAGCTCTGCAGCTTGCAGCAAGTCCTCCCCTCCCCGGCACACACACCAGCCACACACTAGCCCCCCCCCCAACTCCCCCTCCTTCGTTGTCAAGGAGACTAATCTCGGCCATTAGTGGATGCGCCCGATTCTTTTGTTCACCTGATGGCCCATATACAGAGCACACTCATGGTAGGGGAAAGGGAAAGAAAAATTCCTTACTAAAATCAGAACTATGACGACGTTGCTGCAGACAAAAATTAGCTTAGCAGTTTTTGCTAACAACACCATCCTTTTTCTTCTGAACTCCACTTTCATCTAGCAGAACTGTAAATTGTGTCCCAATTGAGTAGGGGAACTGAAGGTTGAAGAGAAATGTAATATGCTGAGTCACATGGCTTCGCTTTTATGAAGGTAGAAGAATAGATCATAAACAAGCTGAAAGCGGGGGGGAGGGTCACAACCCTTTAGAAAAAAAGTAAATCATTTTTTGTTGTACCATTTCTGTAGTTGGGTATATGGTGATTTTTTTTTTCCTTTCCTTTCTTTTTAATTTTTAGAATAGTAAGAAGCAAAGGTAACACACTTGGTCAACCTTGTGCCTTGCTGCATTCAAATAACTACTCATGAAAATTATGAGTAATCTAGCATTGTTTTTATCCACAGTACATAATGCTTGGGGAATGAACCTGTACCTTTTCTTTGCCTTTTTTGAAGGTGCTCTGGAGTCAGGTGCCAGACTACTATAATTTCTGTTGTGCTGCACAAAGCTCTTTGTTCTTTAACTTTATGTTGAGGCTTAATACAAGAAAAGAACCAGCAAGGCTTGGTCTTAGAATCATAGAATCATTTAGGTTGGAAAAGGCCTTTGTATTGAGTCCAGCTGTAAACCTAATACTGCCAAGTGCACCATTAACCCATGTCCCTCAGTGTCACATCTACACATGTTCTCCAGGGATGGTGAGGGAGCCACTTCCCTGGGCAGCCCATTCCAGTGCTTGACTACCCCTTCCACCCAGGAATTTTCTTCCTAATATCCAATCTAAACCTCCCCTGGTGCAACGTGGGGGCGTTTCCTCTTGTCCTGTCACTTGTTACTTGGGAGAAGAAACTTTCCCTCACCACACTGCAGCCTCCTTCCATTTCTGCTTCTGCAGCCCACAGATAGCAGGAGGAGGTTGGTGACTGCAGCACAACACATCCCAGTGCTGGCAAGCAGTAAATACAGCAGCATGTTTTAACCCTTCCCAAGTATGGCTACAAAGAGTTTGAATACTACTTTAGAGGGGTAGTTTGGTTTCTTCAGTGCAAATGTGGGATAGTTAACAACTTTAGGATGAGATTTATGTCTTTGCCATTGCCCTTTGCTCTGTCAGTGACCAGGAACAAAGCAGTCAGTATCTCTCGTGTTTGTCGCAGACTGTCTGTAGATTTCTGAGTTCATTCTTTCCAAGTCTGTTTTCTCCCCTCTAATGTTAAAACAAAACTTATATTCTGTGCTTTAAAGAATTCCTTTCCTGTTTTGAGGACTGACCTTCTGTCATTTCTTATCCAGGATAGATGTGCCCTGCTGCTTAACTGCTCATCATGACATCTGTCCTCCCACTTACCAGTTTTTAAAATATCTTTTGTTTTTTCCAGCATAGCTAATTGCCAGTTTGACCATGTAGAGTTCCAAAAAACATCACTAAATCTTCGCTCTGTTGTTCTTCCTGTCCTTTGAGACAATGCTCCTCTCTACCTTAACGCTTGCACAAAGCTTGGGGGAAGTTTGTTTGGCTGTTGTAATGAGTTCATTGGTTTTCATATGATCCATAATTTACTCCCTCATCTGTCTTTCGCTTTTCAGTAATAGGGCAAAGGTAAGTACTTCTTTTTTTCTATTTTTGTGTAAGTCACATAGTCTAGGTGGCCTCCTTAAGTGGATGCTGGGTGACGTGGACAGTTGGCAGCAGTGATAAACCTGTCCCTTTTTGCTTTGAGCATGAGAGACTTCAATTTTGTCTCCAATACAGAGATTTGAGTGTTTCTGTGTTGTCATAGGCTCACTGTTTGCGTGCTCTTTCTACTCTACTTTTACAGCATCAACAACGGAGAGGCAGAGCTAGGAATGCTGTGAAAAAAACAATCAAATAATACCAGGAATACCAGCTCTTAGCGTGACGTCAGTGCTGATGGGGCTACTTCTCCTAGTACTGTGGTATTGTTTGCTGTTCTCAGTGTGCAGAGCTCTGCCTCCTGCCAGACATGGGAACGTCTCCCAATGGCTGGGGAAGAGCCTGTGGCAGGGCAGTCTGGGCATCACCTGTTTGGATGGGGGTGCACTGGGGTGTACCTGGCCAGTGGTTCTGGGTGAATCGCGGGTTAACACTGGCATTCTATGAGGTTAAAAATATTGTAGGATTTGAGGTAGTTTAGTTCCCCAGGCTGGAGCACTGTCAATCTCAAACCCATCAACTGCTCTCTGTTTGGGAAGAAAAGCAAAAACCATGTTGATTTTTTGCTGACCCTGAATCAAACCTTAACCTGAGCATGAAAAGTCTGGTTGGCTGATGGAAGCCCTCTGTATGTTCCCTTACTCAAGGGAGGGGATCTGTTTGGATGTGTTGAATGAGACCACAAATATTAGCACATTTTTTTGCCTAGATCTTTTCTTTCTTGCCTTAGTATCCTGGAATTAGTTGAAAAGTGAGGCTTCAGTTATTATGTCTTTATCGCAGTTGGGTTACTCTGTCTGCTGCTTATGCTGAGTGAAGTGACATGACTGCTGCCTGGTTTGACCTCTTTTGTAAGTGTGAGTCTTTCAGTTGATATTAGTGGGTTTTGAAAAGGGTACATTATGCACAACCTAAATTATAGTGTTGGCTGCCTGTGAAACAGCTGATTTATTTCAAACCTTTTTTATCTCTTAAGGACCTTAATGCCATTTTTGTTACTTAAATCCAATAGTTTGAAGGTGGTTTTGACTGAACTCAAATATTCAGTTCTGTGAAAAACCTATCAAAAGTCAGACAGAAAAGTCTGTCTTTTTATAAAATGTTATTAAAAATGCCTTCTATTTGTTCTCAATCTGTGTAAGTATTTTTGAAAAGGCTACTTAGAATATAAGATGTATATTATGTTTATTATTTTTAATTGGAGCAGTTTTAACAACTTTTTTGAAGACAAAACACTTTCCAGGTTTTGTGTCGTTCTGTAATACCTGATAATATTGGTAGAAGAACTTGCTCTTTCTTGCTTACAGTTTTCTCAACTTGTTTTTGTTTACATTTTGAATAATACTGTGATTTACTATGTTACAATTTATTCTTTTTAAAATTCGTGTTTATTGATGGAGGTCTTATTGAAATTAGAGAAAGATTGTTATTTTATATTCTCCTGCAGGTATTAGGTATCCTAAACTTCTAACATCAAAGCACAACTTTATGCATTCTGTAGGTTTCAACTAGAAAAGGTTGCTCTTGTGCATTAAATTTGAGATAGCTCAAATTAATGTATGAGTAATCAAACTAAAATAGAACAAAAGGTAAAGTATTTGAATGTAAATTATTAATATTCACAGATAAAAAATTCTTAACTACTTCTGTTTCGGTAATCCCTGTATATTTTCAAAGCAGAGTCATTAAGAGTCTGCTCACACTCTTTCCAAACAATAAAGCTCTCCTGGGCCTACATTTTAGTAGTCAGGTTGTACACCAGTTGCTCTCTCTGGGTGCTGCTTCTCATGAAGATGTTTAGAGGAGGTTTAGAGATCACATGGGACCTCAGTTTGAGCTGCTCATAATGATTCTCAATTAGGTCAGGTAATGGGGGCTATCAGCATTCTGCAGCAAATGGAGCTTGAAATGTTTTGGGCATGGAAGGTGGGTTGAATTTCTCCATGAAATGCTTTTGCTGAAGTTCGGAAAGGACTAGAAAAACATTACTTTAGGCTTGTTTATGTAATCAGCCCCAAAAAGGATTTTGGGGAGGTGGGGACCGGAACCTGGGGGGAATCTCTTTGTTTTGCATTACAAAAATACAACCATGTCACACAGTGAGACCTCCTTTCATACTTTGATTCACTTGTTTTGAAGCTGTGTGTCACATACAGCTGTGCTAAAGCAGTTTAAAAATATTTGACTACATATTGCACTCAGCATTTTGCTACCTACTCATAATTTTATGTTTTCTTAAGAATCAAGAATTTCTGTGCTATTTATGCACGGTTTAAGGATTATCATAAATATTCCAAAAGTAATTCTATTTTCTATTCATATGCCAAATGGATTAAGAATCTTAGTTATAAAAAATAGTTGTTAGAATCTAATTATCATTTGGATGTTAATGTTTTCAAATAAAGGATGCTTTTGTGGTAAAGGAAGATGCATTCCATCTGCAGGAGGTGCATCATTTTTCAGACTTCTTAAGTGGAGGCTTACAAGTTTTCCCATAGAAAAGGTTAATTTCTCATAATATATTGCACTGATGTAGTGCATTTCATCTGGAAGCCTCATTGTTTTTATAAATATCATTATTATTCTTTATTCATATTACAGTAAAATCTAGAATCCCCTGCTGGCATCTGTTCCCTTTAAGTGCTGTCCAAAGAACGAAGTGACGTAACTCTCCCCAGACACGGTAATGTCCAAGAACACATTCTGCTCCGAGCCCAGGAATGACACTGCATGGGAAACTCCCCTCTCTCACCTGATGGAACTTGTTGGGCTGTAGAGTCCTGTCACAGACATGTTCCGCCAGGGAGCCAGAACAGGAGAAAGTGAAGCCTCAGATACAGTTGCCCCAGGGCGATCTGCTTGGGAGATATGGATGCAGACCTTTCTCCATGTAATTATGAGCAAACGGTTACAGGCAGACATATTAAAATGAATTATTCTCATGTAAATTAGATGGTTAGAAATGGAACTTTTTTGATCATTATGTTCCCAGAAAAAAAAGTCTGTAATTGATAGTTCATGGTACCTCAATGTTACATCTCTACATACAGTACAACTGGGTACGTTCAGTTCAGTGAAGAAAGGATTTCACAGAAAAGGTTTTCACAGAAAAGAATCTGCTTTTTTCCTTAGGAATAATTGTTAATAGTCTTTCAGTCTAACAAAGGAGTATTTTAGTAAGGTGATCAGCAAAGTAAGTGAATTTCCTGGTGGTTTTCTTGAGAGTATTTTAGGTAAAGATATCATATGTGTGTGTTAGCTTCTTGAGTAAGGACTGAAAATTCAAGGTCCAGTTCTCTTTAGTTTCTTCAGGAGCTGGATAGTAATTTTTAATGTGAATGTGTGGGGATCCATTCTCTACTTTGAAAGCCACTATAGCCTGTCACTGGGGCATGCTTAAGCTTTTTGAGGGCATGCTTAAAGCTCTGAGGATGGAGATGAGACCCCCATTCTTCTCTTAAAATGACTTTTGTTTCTCTTAAAGCTTGTTAGTATACAGTTACTGTGCACACTAAACAGAGAATACAACAGTGAAAAGGAGAGAACAGGACAATGTGTAGCTGCAGTACCACAAACTGACTTTGAGCATTGCTCTCCCTGCCTTTGCAGCTCATCTGACTGTTAGGGGGGATAAGTGACAAGATACTGGTTTTCTGTCAGATGCTTAGGTACCAAGTATTTTATTTTAAGATAAACCTTAAAATCTGTTATAAGTAGTTATGTCTTCGTTTTCTTATTTGGCTTAGATGCCTGTATGGTCATTATGAGGTCTTTAGAAGGGGGATTTACAAGGAAAATGCCTGCTATATTTAGGGTTTTTTTTCCTTGGGGACTTAGTGTTTCTTCACTTTGTGACTTTGCATTGTGAACACTGGTTCCTGAGGCTTTCCAAGGGCTATATTTTCAATTTCTTAGTTTTCAGCCTGTAAGAAAAAAAAAGTTGGCTTAATTTGTATGGAGTTATTCCTCCTATGTTGCTGAGGGCATGTGTGTCTGAGACATTTAGAGAGGGAATTAAAATTAAGAATCTCAGTTTTGTTGATCAGAGAGTAGGAACAGCTCATGTCTATTTAACAGTTTCCATGACTGTAACTTAATGCTCTTTGTGAACGGAAGTTGAAAAGGTTGGTTTAAGATGGTTGCCAGACTATGGGTTACAGATATGACATTTTTCTTAATTATTCTTTCTGCTGAGACTCCTAGTGAAACATTAATTTTTGGTGGCAGTTTATTTTCAGCGTTGTATTAACCAATTAGTGTTAACACTTAGGGGGAAGCAACATTTGACACCATGAGAAGAAAACTGAGGTAGAGTTACTCAGAAGAATGAAAGGCTCATAGTTGAGGATTTTACTTACTCAAGCTCTGTTTGATAACAGTGATTTGGCAACCTGGTGGGAAGGTCCTATACCAGTATCTAGAAAATGTAACAATGGTGATTTCTCAAACAGCTAATATTGAGGCATCATTAATGGTATATAAGTCTGAGACTGGCCCCTGCAGTCCAGAATAGACAGATCCTGCTGTCAAGAAGCATGAGTTGAGAGACGTTCCTGATCTCGCCAATCTTGTGGCCCCTCAGGCAAGTGGTTCAAGTTCAAAGATGTGATTGGTGACTTGTTGGAGGTGATTTTTATGATTGTAAAGAACATAATTATGGTGGTTAAACAGCCTGTATTACAAGTGATTTTTAGGTGTGATATTATCGTCGAGCTGCAGCTTCAATTGTCATCATGTTGCAAGTGGTTGCCATGGACATCGTGCTCAAGAGCCAGTGTCAGCTGTCATTGGACAGTTCGTGGAGCCACAGCAGCTCGACCAGTCCCTGATTTACCCTGTTGCTATCCTGCCTCTACATACATA
This sequence comes from Myiozetetes cayanensis, assembly GCF_022539395.1. Lineage (NCBI taxonomy): Eukaryota > Metazoa > Chordata > Aves > Passeriformes > Tyrannidae > Myiozetetes > Myiozetetes cayanensis. The sequence goes on from NW_026086605.1 coordinate 31,900,402, forward strand.
TGCATATGCTCCCTATGTTTATGTATTTTCCTATACCTAATCCTAGTTGGAGGATTAGCATGCTCCTCCTATTCTCCTCCCATATTCCTGAACCTTCCTCCTCAATCACTATAAAAGCCCTCCATTTTCTAATAAAGTGGATTCAGCTCTGTTACCCCAACACTGAGCAAGCTGGTCTGCATTTCCACTTAATTCCAACAGTGACTCAGTTCCCAGCATAGGAAATGGGGCTCTGCCCCTTCCTCCTGCCTGACCCGTGTGTGTTAACCAAGCTGGCAGAGGCAGGGAGATCCTCTTATACATTTATCAAACATAAAACCCGATGAGACCTTTTTTCAGGTGGTTCATAGGGACATTCCTGTAATAATAATACTGTAATAAATAATAATAATAAAATCCTGTCTCATCTCCTGAATCCACTTCTCATACATGCTTCTAAACTTAAAAATCATTCACCTATGCAAACACAATGTTAATCACACCAAAACAATCTGAAATCCAGCGTAGCTTTCATTATGCTAAAGTCAGCAATATGCTATCCTCATTGTTCCTTTGTATAATGGAATTTATTGAGGCTATTCATCCTTCACACACATTGCAGAAGTGCACTTTGTAAGGCTGAGAAAGCTGTAGAGTTAATAGTGTAATAATTCAGCAAGAAAAACTGATTTGCAAGTAACCCATGTATCAGGCTGTCAGTGGTGCTTAAAGGTAGTTCATAAATTCCTGATAAAGAAAGGTGTGGGCTTAGGGGACCACCCTTTTTTAGAAATAAAATGGCCTTGTAAGAGTCAGTCACAGGAGCTTAATGCAGACTGTTATTCTTGTATGTAATTTGCATACCACCAGAGGAGAGCAGGGAAGGAAACCAGCATTTTGTTCAAAAGCTGACACAAAAACACTGTGTCTCAAAGGACAGTTCTATTTGAACCCAGACTGTGTCAGAGAGGCTGCAATATTCCTTCTACTCCCTACCAGTTTCCAGGGGATCTTGAGGAATCAGTTTTTCAGGCTCATTAGGTCATATTTACGCAAATAACTGGATGTGACATGAGGCCATAATTTTTCTGGTTTTCAGGACCTTATTAGGTCAGTGGTGCTAAGAAAAAGCTGTCCATCTGCCTGCTAATACCACATTCAAATTAAAAATCATCTGGAAACTCAAATTTTTCAGAATGGATATTATCTCTAAGTGCCTATGCTCCTGTTCAGGCTCTAGGCACTTCTTGTAAAGAAGGTTATGCTCTGGATGAGAAATACGGGAGGGCTTTAGTCTTATCAGCCAGTCTTTGAATGTTGAAAGGGTTGTTTTGCCTAATCTTTCTCTCTTGGGAAAGGTCTGGTTGTAACTGTTGCCCTCAGATCTCCTTGACTGTAGGGGCTTTACTGGGAGTGTCATGTGTCATCTGAGGTGGTCTGGACTCTCTGTGCTCTGCAGTGCCTTGGCCAATGACCACCTGACACACTGTGCTGGCTCCAAGACACGAAGAAGTGGACCTTGCTGGCAACCTGAGGTGCTGATTCCTCTGCAGGGCTGAATAGCAGGATTTTTCTCCAGCTGTATATGGGCAACCCAGTGTGTCATATCAGAAGCAGTTCTTACGATTTCTGTGCTAATTAAAGGTAGCAGTAGGTTCCAATACTTAAAGATTAGTTGACAATAAACATGTTTCTGCGGGTTTATAGCCCTCCTATATATAGAAGGGATACAGCAGCTCGATAACTGCTGAAGTTATGATTACTGTAATAGCCCATTAGTCTAGAATGTCCCATCAAGTCAGTCATTGCCTCATGTGATTTCAGACAAAAATGCCAAGTGTTAGGTTTATACATACTTTAGCAGGCCTGGGATGCATGGAGAGAAGCCTTTTTAGTAATTGAAAAGCTGATTTCTACATAATGAAAATATAAATCAGGGGTTTGCACTCAAGCAATCTATTCAGATTACTCACCTGAATTTCTGTATGGGGCACTGAATGATTACAAATACATTTCATAATGCTTCCTATTACGCTTTTTTATATATATATAGAAAAGGACCTAATGATAAGGGTATAAAGGTATGAATTAGATCTTGAAGGCATCTCCAAGAAATTTATTGAAGGGCCTAGTGGAAGAAATTATTCCATGTGACAAAAAGAAAGTCAAATCACGTCAGATGTCAGAAGCAGTCATATAGGAGTCAAAGAAATTGATTTTCTTTGAAAGGATTTTTATAATTGCCCTTTAGAAAATGGATTAATGACAGTGTACATAAAATACGTCTGCTTAAAACAAACAGAAGGCAATAGGAGAAGGGCTTTGTTTTATCTCCTTATCCTCCACAGTACTGGGAAGTTAAGGTTCAAAATGATTACACAAGATGGTCTCTACTTGGCAGTTTGGTACCAGCCACCAGAGCTTCCTTATGGGTGCTTTCAAGGGCAACAATTAAATGTTTTCCCTTATCTAAAAGATGTTGTGACAAACAGCTACTGTACTCAGTAGTGGAACTGCAAGTGGCTGGATATAACTGAAGTGTTTGAGAAGAACCTGAAATTAGAAATGTTAAAATTCTGGGTTACCTTTGTCCTTTGCTGACCACAGAGTTTTTTGTAGGAAGAAAAGCCTGTGTTCTCACTATTGACCTTCCAAGCTTACTGAAAGAATTACTATGGAGCCAGTGAATATTAAAGCTTACTGAATTAGTAGAATGTCAGAATAATAGGTGTTATTCAAGCAAATTTACTACAAAGCATGGAACTTCTTTTGTCTTCGAAAAAACTGAGTAAAAATGGAATGTAGATCAATTACAGAAATGACAGAGCAAGACAGTCACTGGTGGATTTACATTTGCACTCTGAGGTAAGTGTTATTCTTTAGCTGTGCTCATTCAGTTCAAACTTTCAATAACTCTAGGAGCAATTTATTAAGGTAGCTAGTGGGGGGAATCACTCTTACCATTCTTGACATTTAGAGAAGCCAAATTACAGCATGTCAAGTTTTTGTCTAGCAAAATATGCCTGTAGGGACAAAAGAATGCCATTTCCTACATTTTGTAAAGGGTTTTTCTACAGTGCTAGCACCTGGGTGATTCTGTATTTCCTGATATGGATACAACCTCCCCTTTGTGGCAGAGTTGCTCTGCTGTTTGTGTGCACAAGAGCACAGCAAACAGCTAATGGTTCTTCCCTTTTCATATTCTGTGACCTCCATATCTTTGATCATTTGTTATTTTCTGGAAGACCTGTATAATGCTGAAGGCAATCATTATAACGAGATCAGATTTACCAATTTAACTTCATGTCTAGATCAGTGGTCTCCAAACTTTTTTTTGATTGCACACCCTTATTAGTTAAAAATATATTTGAACACACCCCCTCAGTAACTTTATATATTTATTAGTACTACTCTACTAATGGATATATATATTCTAAAACATACACAAAAATAGAAATTGAAAAAGGATAAAATAACACTGAAATATACCCTATTTTAAAAATAATTTTTATTTTATTAATGGTACAAAAAAAAAAATCTTCCCACTCTCTAGTGGATCACCTTGCCTATCCCTTTGGCTGTGCACACCTCACTTTGGAGACACTGGATTAGACCCTCTACAGGAAGTCATATTCCCAACTCCCACTGTCTTCTCACTGTGCCTCTTCCTAACTTCTAAATAAACCCTTTGTCTTTCATGTTCATGTAATAACAAAGGCAGGATATATACCAGAAAATATTTGAGAATCTATTATTAGAAGGGCAGAGGATTTTTCCATGTTTGATTCTGAAATTAAAATGCATAATTGGGCACTTCAAAATAAATATTTGCTGTTTACTTTGTGGAACAGTTTCCCAAGGAAAAGTTTTCCAGTTTTAAAGTGTTAATTTAAAAATTACTAAGCCTTTTAAACACCTTTAAGTAGACTTTCATGATATTCAAAATGAAGTGAAGAAACATGTTTCAGGCCAAATTATGTATTTTATATGGAAATATACTCTCACTCGTTATGGTCTGCTGAGAAAATTACAAAGAAATATTTTTCCAGGCAAGATGAAATACTGTTTGGGTTGTGGAGAAGTTTAACAATTGAGTTGGGAAAACTGGTCATTAGCGCAGCCCCACAAAGGCTTTTCGCAGTGACCTTGAAGGAAGACTTTGTTTCTCATGAGGGAACAGCAAGGATGGCCTGGCTGGGTCAGGCTGAGAGCTCTGCACTAAGCCTGGCCCTGCCTGAGGCTGCACTTTAGGCCAGGAGCAGAGCTCCAAGAGCCAGGAGGTTGCAAGAGCAGCATTGCTGTAGTTTTCCCTTTTTTAAAAGAGGAGTTTTTAAGGTTCTAAGACTTCTGCTCATATAGGAAATACTGTTTTTCTGTTTGCATGGATGTTTTCAGTGTGTTTCAGTGTTTTCAGTGTGTTTCAGTGCTTGCTGCAAGATAAAAAGAGCAAAATAGATAAAACCCCCGAAAGCCTGTAGCTTTGAAACAGGTTCTGTCATACTGGCACAGGGCGCTCTCTGATATTTATAAGGGGGAGGAGGAGTTTGTCCCTGCTTTTGTATGAGGAGAACATGTCTTTACCATCATGTTTTGCAAGAACTTTAAAAAACCCCCGATTTTCATACATGTGTGCCTGTGTGTATGTGCACACAGTTCTGTGTGGGAGCCTCATTCAGCCTTGGAATCTCTTTGGAGTGTGGCTCTCATAGCCCAGTGTGTGCACACAGAGTGTGGCAGCCATGCCATTTTTTTAAATCTTTGTCTGAGATATCAGGATTGCTATCTTTGTTGTTTTGTGGTTTCTGGCCCATCTGAAGGGTCTGGCTCTTAAGGAGAGGCCTACAGTTTTTGTGGGAATCCCTATGCATTCTCCTCTGCTGAGAAGAGCAACAATCCCAGGAGGCAAACTGATGCTGTGCTGATGAGGGGGCACAGCCAGGAAGAGGCTTCTGTCTTCCCTGACATACTGACCCAATGCGAGGTCTCAAGTGTGAGATTAGACCCATCAGACCTACATGTTGCCTGTCGCGGTCAAGGCAGAGGCGACATGGGTTTCAGGATACCAGCTTTTTTTATTGCAACACTACAGCTACCTTTATACAGTTCTGGGGTGACACATGAACACACAGCATTGGTTTACCACTTCATAACAACTTATGATTGGACATACAACCACATGTCCTAAGACTGACATTCCTAACAGGAAACCCACTCTGTGTTACAGTCCTACTGTCCCTGGTTAACCCTCTGCCAGGTGTAAGAAGTTCCATCTTTGGTATTTCAGCTTACAGAGAGCCCAGAACCAGCTGGGCTCCCCAACAGTTGCCTTCCTTGTGAGAATGTGGGCATTCAGATCTTTGACAGTAAAAGAAGCTTTCAGCAGAGGATTTGTTTTGATGCCCCATTGCCCTGTACCTTCTGTGCTGCACAGGTAGGGCTTGGCAGCAGCTCAGAGCATCTGCTCCACAGGGATCTGCTGAGCTTGTGAGAGGAGAGGAAGGCTGAGAGAATGCTGTCAGCCCTGAAATGGAGCTTGGTGCTGAAGTAAGATGAAGGTTACCGGATATTGTGAGTTGTAGCCTGCTGAGCTAAAGAGTTGTAACCAGAGAGATATGTGAGGCATACTGTGAACACACACATCAGGGGTATTGTAACCACCACTGAAAATCAACACCTTGCGACTACATCCACTTATTCACACCACTGAAGGCAGAGCTGTCTGTACAGGGAGTTTTCTTGGCAAACAGAGTGTCACAATAAAGGATTTTGAGGTTGGAGTGGGATTATTTTGTTGTTTGGGGTTTGTGGTGTGTTTTGTGTTTGCTCATTTTTTGTTTTGTAATCTTTTTATTTTTGAGAGCCAGCAGCATTCTGTAGAGGAAATAATGTAGAGTCAACTGGTTTACTGTTTGGTGGATGAAACAAACCACAGCATGTGAGCTTGGGGATGATTCATATTGCTGCCTCAGAGTAAAATCTCCAAACAAAATGAAATTGCATTTGACATGCTGGTTGTACTGGGTCATTTCTTAAAAAATATAATTGATTAAAAATGATGAAATGGAAAGGCAGTGACTTGGTTGGGATTGTCTCTTAAGCTGATTGAATAATAGGCATTTTGCCTCACTAGAAAATCTAAAACCTTGGGGAGGCAGTAAGGGTGTTGAGAGTGAGAAGAAAGAAGGTGTGATTGAAGTGAAGGCAATATAGCATGAGAATTGTATTCCTGAAATAGGAGAAAAGAGGCAAGTTAATTTGATGTAAATTTTGTAATAATTTTGTTTCTTTGAACTGTTTTCTCTCAGCAAAAACAGCGCTTCTGAAAGAAATATTTGGATTAATCCAAATGTCTTCACTGTTTTCCTTTTTTGGGGGGGCAGCTGAAATATCCATCTCCATGACTATTTCCCAAGATACTCTTTTTTGTATTCCCTGGGCAGAGTGAGGTGGGTGCTGAGCACAGGGACATGGGGCAGAGCTCCTCTGAGGCTGGCCAGGACAGGTGAGGAATTGCCCCACACTCCTGGTGCTCACCTGGTGCGTTGCAGGGTCCATCCCTGGCTGTGTGCAGGGCATGGCACAGGGCTGGCATTACTCACACAGCTCCAAAATGTTTGAGAATGTGAAGTCCTCTGTTGTGTGTTTTCAAACACCTTGGTGTTGCTGAAAACTGCTCAGCAGCTGTAATCACAGGCACATTGAAAGGCTTCCTGGATGGTTTGAAAAATATTGAAAGATATAAAGGAGAGCAGCAACAAAGGATGTAATACTGTCAAATTTTTGGTCATGGTAATGAAATTAAAAATTTTGTCCTAGCTGTAATTTAATCACCAGTTCCAACTATTTAAAGATGAACACCATCACTTGAATCAGGAGCAACTTAATTACCTTGCTGCCTGTAGAGCTGCTAAGGATTTTTCTACTGCCTCCACTGAAAGCTGTTGTAAAGCCCTTGCAATGCTGAGTTTGCGTGAGAAGGAAGTGTATAAATTCTTCATAATGCTATCATATACAGTAGTGTATATCACAAACCAGCTACTCGTTTAACAGAAGTTGTGAGAGATATATAGAGATATATATATATATTTAGGTTGGTATTATATAGAAACTGAGGTCTGAGTTAAAAGGCTGCAACTTCTCATAAAAACTAAGCATTGATATCCTGAACTGCTGAAAGTTTTTCTTGTACAAGTTTCAAGAATTTATTTCTCTGTCTATCGAGGACACCGTTGCTTGAAACACAGGACAAATGCTAAGCTGACTAGAAAATACAGCCATCCTCTAAGAAGAGTTACTTTTTCAATAACAAATTGACTTGAGAATTGATTATAAATCCAAAAGCAATTACTTACTTATGAACTGAAGTTAAAGCAGATTGCAGGGTAGTTTAGATTTAAATAGGTGGCAATACATATCCATTACCCTATTCAATATGCTAATGGAAAAGGAGGTCAAAATAATAAAGCTTCTAATGAACAAAAAACCTTGAGAAACAGTATCTGATCTCTGTTTAGCTTTCTTAATTACAGGATAGCAACACTGAAATGCAGGCTTTCATCAGATAATATTTAATTTACCAGAAAACTGAGAACTGGAACACCCTTAGTGCTGGAAACGTAGGCCAGAACTAAACTTAAGCAGAAGTAAAAAGGCTGTGCAAAAATAATTACTGCATGTGAGATTAGAGGTCACAGGAATTGTCACCCTTCTGGAGGTCTGTTGCTGCAAAACTCAATAATCAAGTCTACGTAGATAGCCCTGTGATCTTACAAGGTTGACTTGAACACACAAATGAACACACATTTTGTAATGAAGAATAAGGGTCCTACAGAAAGGTAATATCCTCTCCACAGAGAGAGGGACCACGTGATGTTCCACCAAGAAAATCACAGGAAGGATTGCAGTGGATTGAGAAGGATTATCTCCATGCTGGGATGTGGTTAGAATGCCTTATACCCTGTATGTCATCTCTTGTGTGTGTGGAATTGTGGCATGGGTAGAGCAAATGCCTATCAGCTACCAAAAAAGGCTTGAGAAAAATGCAAGGAAAGTCAGCCTTGCCAAGTGACAGGGTAAGTGAGGATGTTAGAAATTTAAAAATTAAAGTACTCTAAAAGAGAAAGTATGATAAATCAACCTAAGTTATGTCCTGTTTTGAGAGAAGGTTGTACTAGTTGCTCTACATAGGTCCATTCCTACTTAAAGCTTTCTTCACATCTGTGACATATAAGTACAATATGATAGGCCAAAACCCCAGCCAACTACCACCAAGAAAATTACCAAAAGCTTATAAAACTTGAAAATGGTGCTAAAAAAACTATGTAGGGATTTTTGGTGTGTTCTTTTTTTTTTTTTTTTTTTTTTGAGGGGTGGGGGCGGGCTTGTTCATTTGTTTGGTTGTTTTTTTGTGGTTTTTGTTGGGTTTTTTTTTAGCATAGCAGGAATCTGAAGCCTAATATACAGGGCATACAGGCATGGGATAAGTTATTTTATACATAATGTCTCTATGGAGAAAGTTGGGGAAATACTCGTGCTGGAAGTGTATTTAAAGGGATCATGTGAGTTGATAGTCCATAAAGAGAAATTCTGTTTGATGAGATTGGCAAACAAAGGCTGGAGTTTGTGGTAAGAAATTACCAACAGCAGATGTTATCACCCAAAATTTCTGAAGGGTTTCTCCTTCCCCTCCTTGTAACTGATAATAAGAAAAGTTGTGGCTTTGATTATGCTTTTAAAAGGATTTCAGAGGAGAGCCAGAGCACTAATGGCATGAGGCCTAATGTCTATTGGGGGGGTAGGGGGGGGGCAGGGAGAGGGGAAGAGATAGAAACCATAATAACAAATAGAATGAATGGTCACGCAGGTGAATATGATATTTTGGGAAGGAGTTAGCACAGTTCAAAAAGAAAAGTGAAGCCCTACAAAACCATAGAATTTCTCTGTCTTCAGAGAAAGAGTAGCTAAGCAGGTGGATAAGGTAAAGCCTGATGATTTAAAATCAATTTAGACTTTTGAAAAGGCATTTGACAGGGTCCATTGCCAGTATTTTTAAAGAAACTTAGCCACAGTGTACTTGTTAAAGGAATAAATAATCAGTCAGGGATCAAAATAAATGGTCAGGAGAAACTGTAATATGAGATCAAGTTATCCAAGAAGACAGTGAAGGGGACCCGAATGTGAATATGAGATGAAATATTTCATAATACTGAGTGACTGAGAGATAAAATGTCAAATGAAATTGAATGTAAATAAAATGCAAAATAATACACAAGAGAAAGAATAACTCCTTAATAATGCTTGTTTCTGATCTGAACATAGTTCAGAGAAAATGCCAGAGTTGTGTTCAGTAACAATCACAATAAATAGAAGTATTAAAGATTGTTATGGTGGGAATAGAAAACAGAAAGAAAGAATGTCATTGTGTGACTACATTTCCCCCTGATACATGTACTACCATGCACGCTTCTAATGAAATCAGTCAGAAAGAGGGAGTAACAATGAGAATGCTACAGGTGGAGGTAACATGTGTGATCAAAGATTGAGTATATTCCAAATGGAAAATTACCAAATTGACTCAAGCCTGAGGAAAAGCTTTTGTTTGGTAGATGAGAAGTGGTTTGAGACACAGTAGGGAAAACCTGGCCCTCAGGTGATTCCCGAACCTGTTCAATATGGTGCACCCACAAAACCACACTGAGGGAAAGAGGGAATAGTAGGAAACTTCACACTCTGTTCACTATTGCCTCTGAATCAGTGTTTGGAAAAGTGCTGTTACAGGCTGAGGGGATGTAGAGAAGTGTCAGAAGTGGCAAGAAGGGAGTGTAAGAGTGTGGTGTAAGAGGGATTGGATGAATGAAAAATATCTCCAGACTTTCCTGGCCAACTTCTTTAAGTTTGAAATGATCAGCAGGAGGAGTGTGTCACATCTGTGTATCTGGAGCCACTTGCAAAATGTGCTCATCTTTGGAAATGCACAAAAGAGGGAAACAATCTGCTTTGGGTTCTAGAGATTAGTCTTTTGTCTCCTCATACTACCCTGGGTGAGTGCTGTGGGGTGTGATGTAGTAGTGTGGGTTTAAGCAAATGGCAGCCTGGGGCAGCTCTGCATGCTCTTTTCAAAAGAAAGGGAGTTTTAGGAAGTATTAGAGGGCCCTGAAGATACATTAAATTTGATGTGCAGAAACAAAGCCTCATCTGCTTCCCCAAGAGTATCCTTGATTACATGCAGTCTTGTCTTGAAATCCCCATAGTGGCCAGAGGCAGGTTTCGTTTTTGGAGGATGAGTGTTGGTGTGTCTCTGATTCTGCTACTTTTTTATGTAGAGGAAAGAAAGGTTCAACCCAGTAACAGTAAAGCTAAGCAAGATGGTTTTGTGCTGTACCTTCCTTTGCCTGTTAAAGCTGAAAATAGGGTCTAGGGGGAAAAAAAGTATGAATTTTCCTTTCTCAGCATGAAGCTTTTTCTTTTCATAACAGAGATACAAGCCTGACTTCCCTATCACTTAAAGCAAGCAATGACCTCTTGTGCTTTGGGGTGCATGAGTACCTCTTGTATTGTTTGGTTTCTCCTTGAAGAAGAATAGAGAGCAACATGGCTGCAGCTGAGACACACTAAACCTGCAAGTTCATGTTGCCATCGTGGGAAAGAAACAAAAGGTATCATCTGTTTATGTCATTTTTTTTATATCTTTGAACCAAAGAATGGTCCTGGAGTGCAGAAATCACAGCTGTGCAGTACATGTACACACAGAGTTTGCACAGCTGAATTCCTATTACTGTAAAGGAAAGGATTTCTTAGACTATCTCTCTAGATTTTTTAACAAATTTGGGCTTAATTGTCTAGTGTCTAGTAGGTTACTGGTGATTAGCTCTTTTTTTTCTCACACTGATAGAAAAAACATTTCTCTTGATGCATTTATTGTGGGTTTATTGCCTCATTAAAACAGTAACATTCTCTCACAAACCAAATGATGATTCCTAAGTGGAATAAAGCCTTTCATGGCAAGCCTCCACCTACATGTCCTGTTTTGAAGACACACCTTTGTCCCTTCTGACCTGCTACTCCCTGCTCTAAGGAGCAGCTGCTCTTCATATTTCTCTCCTTGATGAAGGCCATTAAAACAACCTGACCATGATGAGGCTGCTGGAGCTCTAGGGGTGTTTTCTGCAGTGCTGAGCATCAGTACAGTATCCCATTGTACTTCTCTGTTGGTCTGTTTCCATCTGCTGTCCCATATCTTATACCATTTCTAGAGCAAAGATTGGATAATAAAAAGAATTTTAGTTTGTGCATCACACCTGCTGCAACAGTGCTAGTGGGAATGATACTGTAATGGTCATAGCATGACCTAAGTTGCATAGGAGTGTTGCCTGGAGGCCTAGCTGTTTAAGTGACAGTGCTTTCCTAGCTGCTTTTACTTGTGCTTAGTTAAATGCAACTTAATAAAAGAACACACTGGTCTCTTCTCTGTGGTGATCAGTGACAGGACCCGAGGGAATGGCCTGAAGTTGTGTCAGGGGAAGTTTAGGCTGGATACTAGAAAAGGTTCTTCCCCCAGAGGGTGGTTGTGCACTGAACAGGCTCTCCAGGGCAGTGGCCACAGCACTAAGGCTGACAGAGCTCAAGGAGTGTTTGGAAGATACTCTCACACACAGGGTGTGGCTTTTGGGAATGGTCCTGTGCAGGGCTTGATGATCCTTGTGGGTCCCTTCCAACTCTTCATATTTTGTTATTCTGTGAAATGAGGTGAATGTTTAAATGAGATTGAAATGGGTAATAACAGGTCCCCAGTAAGGAACTAGAAAAGGATTAAGGAATAACCACACACCAGCCTGCAAGTTTCAGGCAGTCTGACATTCTTTAAGCACAGACATCTGATCTGTCATGAAGACAAACATGGAAATGCATGAAAGACATGTAATAGTAAATAGTGAAACCACATGCAGCTGAAACACACTTACACTAGAAGTTTTCTAGATCTGGAGCTGTTGTTTCCTGCCATGTCCTACCGTCATAGCAAACTGACATCTGCCACTGGGCAAACAGTAGCTGGGGATTTTTGGCTGCTGAAAATGTATGAAAATCAATGGAAATGCCATCTGGGAAGCATGAAATTAGATTTCTTTGCCAGGTTAGTATTAGAATAACTGTATTAAATCAGTCCTAGCATTGGGTTATGCCTTTCCGTAGTATTTATGTTGAACTGGCCTTATTACCCCCATAAATCCTGCTATACTTGGAAGAGTACAGAAAATGCCAGGAGGATTGGGCATGGTCTGTGCTATTTACCAAGATGTTTATTTTCAAAATCTGGTACAATGTGCTGATCCAGGATATATTCTGAGAGACTCATGCCCATGTCAATCTGGTCATACCAGCATTCGGAGAAGGCAGCGGACAGGAGGAAGCAGAGATGATCTGTCATTCTATGAACCTGTTTGCTCTTCAGTAGCATCAGATGGTTTCCTAAAATTCCTCTGGCAGAAACATTTCCAGGGAAGCTGAAAACTTTGTTGTACCACTTCCTGAGAATTCAGTCATTTTAATGTGCACAGTTGACAACCACCAATTATCAGCAAAGGCTGATCATTATACTCGATGCTGTGTATAACCAGACAGAATGTTGAATGGGATAAAATGATTATTTCTGGCTGCAGTTTAATGGTTTTGAAGTAGAGAGTGTGTGTGCATGTGAAGACTTTAGTGCTAACTAGCACATGGCCGAGTCTCTTTAGACACAATTGCTGTGTCACTTTGGGTTGCAACGCAATGAAACAGTTCAACCTGGAAAAAGCTTTTCCTCTTTGTTGTCCAGTGGACAGCCACATTTAGAATGGCAGTGCTTTTAGAAGGTTTTAAAGTCTCTGGTTTGGATTTTTCCTCATGTCTTATGGAAGAACTTGCTTGTGAACTGTATTTACCATACTAAGAAGTTCATGACTTGCCTAATAAGGAAATACCTGAAAAAGAATAGAGCACCATTATGCCATGACCCTTATAGATGTGCAAGGAGCATTGGGAGCTGCTCTGCCTAAGCTGACTTTGGAATTATAAAGGCTAATTGTAGATTTTATTGCTCTACTATGACCAATGCTAAAGAAAATATCTAAAGATGGTGCTTGAAAGTATGGGATGTTCACTTATAGATGGAATATTTCTGTAAGTAAAAATATGCAGCATATGCAAAATAGTGAGGCAAAGTATTCTGAAGTTTATAGGATATATACAGGATAGCATAGAATAAATGAAGGTAGGGAATTGCTGTCCATTTTCATGCTCATCAATGAGTAGGACACATTTTTCGTAAGAGTTTAGAAGTGTCTTTCCCCTTTTCTGAGATGTATACAGATACTATTTATAGCACAGAAGTATATGCTTTTACACTCTGTAGCTTCATACACCATGTTCAGCAGGACAGTTACAATCTCACTTTATGTAAAGAATAAATGCAAAATGGATATGGAGCATTCTGCTCTTCCACTTCAGGCATCCTGTGGGATGCCTAAATCAGCTGGATACCTGCAAAACTGCCCTGAGCCTGGAGTAGTGAGACATCAGAGTCCCCTCCCAGTCCCCTGGAGACATTGGCCCCTTCAGAGAGGAGTACAGTCCTCTCAATTCAGGTGAGACTGGATGGATTTCTGGGCACTGCAGATGCAATCAAACTTGGAATCAAACTGCTGGGAAGGGCCAGGCTGCACTGAATCAGCACTTAAACTGCCTGTAAGAATTCTGGAATTCAATCCATTTCCATCTTAAAAATCGTAAGCCTACTTTGCATAGGGAGCCCCTACATTAATGAGCCCTAATATTATTATTAGGGATTGACATCTCGGTAATATTTAGAATAGGTTAAAATTCCCAGTTTGCCCATTTCCAATGATTAAACGCTTTTGGCACAGAAATCTGAATATATGAGGTGAGATCTTAGTGTTCTCAATACTCCGGTAAACCCATAACTTGAAGACCAAATTCTGAATTGTATTTTAAATATCTAAGATTTTTCTGTGCAATTTTTCAACACTAAATATAGATTTTTTTTTCCCTATTTCATGGGTGTTTATGGAGGTGCGAGTAATACCATCTTTTACTACAGGTAGTTAGGTAGAGTCTCTTCTTTCTTGCTCTCAGTGAGACAGAAGTGTGTCTTTAGCTTTCCAAAATTCTTAGAGTTGGAACTGTATTATGAAGATTTAAGATTTTTTTTGTTTGTATAGAATAGGTTCCAAGTAAGAGTATTCTCTCTGATTGCTGTAATAACTAACCTGTAAGAACTAAGTAATCATGTTTGAATCAATGAGGTAAGACAAATGCATTCATTAGCTGATAATATTTTGATGAATCCTGAAATCCAGAAGCACTGCAGATCTGAGCAAGAAGGGAATTTTAGAGTCTTAAACAGTTCAATGGCTCCTTAGGCCCAGGCATTCCTTCTGGTATGTTATTCTTGGTGAGCTGCACCAAGGAGATATTCCAGTCCCAGATGTAATCAGGATCTTTACAGACCTTTTTATTGGACAATCCAGTCTTTGGCTGCTGGTGAAAACTTCAGTAATTGCACGATTCAGTTGTCTGTGCCCATTTTCTGTCTGTCAGGTGAGCTGCATTCAGCTTCAGAGAGGTTTCATTTTTCCTTCCTTTAATTCTTGCTCTTATTGAAATTGGTTCAATAACACAAATATATAAAGTGTCAAAATAGGAGCTTGACATAGCAAAAAGGGAGAGGGATTCATTTCTTCTATTATGAAATAATCAGAATTGTGTAGGGCAAAAAGGAATATAATTTTCTTGTTGTCCTTCTAAACAGCAATAGGCAGGTTTTCTTGGAAGGTAATAAAGCTGATTCACACAGTTGATAAAAATCTGTCACTCAGAATGCAAAAAAATTATAGTAAATTGGAATTATAATATTCAGGTCATACATAAATTATGGACAAGTGTTTAGAGGATTATTAGAAACTTTAAAAATACCTGCTTTAAATTTTCTTTATTCAAACATTTATGCCTAAATAAAGGACTTCAAAATACAATAAGGCACAAAAGTGAGATTTCAAAGCAAGTCTTGCTATCTTTCATGTATCCCTCTTGGAACCAAATTGTTCCAGTTCTTCCAATCTCTCTTCATTTACCCTTTTCTAGAGAGCCTGTAGCTCCCCATGGCCTTCAAAAAATTCATAAAAATCATACTGCATAAAAAATTCATTTTTATGCAGCATTCTAGCAAAGAAATTTCCAGTGAAAGAGAGCAAATACTTTGCCTGTACAATAGCATAGGGTACCTCTCAGTACTCTCCAGGTGAGTTTTACTTTTGAACAAAGTTAACCTTTGTTCATTTATCACAAACTTCCAAACCTGCTGAACACCTGCACAACCTACACAATCAGATGTGAATTTTTCTTCTTCTTTGGTGCTTGCTGTTTTGCGGAGTAAAATCAGAGTTGCTGCTGCTGCAGGTTTTTAACAGGAAGCTCCATAGATGAGGGTGCTGCTGAAAGTGGTCAGTTAAAAACCGACATTAAACTTTTCAGGTCAAACTTTCTGGTTTTCATTTAAACTCACAGCACCTGATTCAGGAGTAAATTAAGCAGTCAAGTTTGTAACTCAAAGTTAAGTATGTTCTTCAGCACTTTGCTGTTTTGTGGCTTATCAAATAGAACTCAGTGTGGTATTGCTGGATATGTTGTTAACACTGGCTCAAAAAAATTAACAGATCACTGAAAGTTAAGAAGTATATTAACAATACTTCAAAATTCTAATTCAAAAATCTTTCCCATACTTTAAGGACTGGATAAATCGGTGCTGAGGCATTGTTAAACATGAGGCACAGAAAATTCCTGTCCTTTTATTCAGTCTCTGAGTAGGCAGAATTGAGTGTAGTACAGAAAGAGCAGGTGACTGTAGTTGTTCACTGATCTTCACTGGGGCAGAACAAAGATTCAGATTAGGCCAGGACAGTATCCACAGCAACACAGAGCTCTTGCTGCAAGAGACTCCATTGCTGTCACTGGTCCTGAGAGGCAGAATCTCTCAAGTCATAATCACCTTTTTATGATAAACTAGATTCCTAACCCCACAGGGAGTCCTCCAGGTGACAATAAAGGAGTAAAATATAGTAGTGGACTCCAGTCATGGCCATATATTTTAAAGGAGGTTGTAGTGAGGAGAGTGTCAGTCTCTTTTCCAGATAACAAGTGACAGGATGAGCCAAAATGGCCTTATATTGCAGCAGGAGAGGTTTGGGTTCTTCAAGGAAGCTTTGGAACAGACTGCCCAGGGACATGGTGGGGTCACCATCCATGGAAATGTTAAAAAATGTGTGGATGTGGCATTTCAGGACATGGTTTCATGATGAACGTGGTGGTGCTGCTGGCTTGATGGTTGGACTTGATGATCTTAGAGGTTTTTTCCAACCTTAATGATTCTATGATTTTAAATACTCCATTAACTTGCAGCTAAACATGCACTGTTGAGACTACTGGCTTTATTTCTGACTGGGTTTTGGAAAGGGGACAGAAATTTGGAAGTATTGGTTGTGTACAGTTAACATAAAATTTTAATTTTAAATTTTAGTGCCTCATTTTCTCCATTTAAAAATTTCCTAGTTTTAATTTAAAAACTCTTTTCAAATGCAAATGAGCATGATTTTTAGGTAAACTCTTTAAGTTGTCTTATTTATTCTGGGTAGTTATAAATAGCCCATAAAGTAGCCCATAAATCTGCAGGTGCTTTTTAGTATTTTTCTGGTTTTATTCAAACTATTATTTAAATTTAGGGAGAAAACCACACCCATAACCAAAAATGAGCATTGACTATTTTTCTTTGCTGGCTGATTTTTACTAAAAATGCCTTTATTCTCTTTTGTAACTTTTCGCCTCCATTATAAAGGCTAGAGAACAGTTTCAATTAT
The DNA here is from genome assembly GCF_022539395.1 of Myiozetetes cayanensis. Classification (NCBI taxonomy): domain Eukaryota; kingdom Metazoa; phylum Chordata; class Aves; order Passeriformes; family Tyrannidae; genus Myiozetetes; species Myiozetetes cayanensis. The sequence goes on from NW_026086605.1 coordinate 31,917,288, forward strand.
TATAAATTTTTTTCAGGTTTATATAACATTTTCATGATTTAGCACAAAATTATTGAAGTATTTCAGTTATTTTACAATCAGTTTGATTGCCTTATGCTTAAATTTTCCATGATGCTTGTTAGATTTTGACTGTCAATTTACTCTCTCCTTTCCCACAAGCAATAACAAAGACTTGTTGAGCATTTTTTACTTGTCACATGAAAAGGCAAGAGTCTATTCTTTTCTGCACCAAAACAAATATTTGAGGCTTTTTCCCCCACCAAGTATAAGGTATTTGTTTTTTTCCTCTCACTTTTATGTGACTGATAAATCCAAAGAGACTTGGGCCAAACTTTCAAATAACATTTTGCTACCCAGGAAATGTCAGTGTGGAGAGAGGTTCAGAAGATTATAATCATGTGAGAGCTGTGTGACACTAAGGCTCTTGGCACATCGTACTGTTAAAAAAGAATGGAAAAGAGAGTTCAGCAGAAATAGGTTTTCTTCTTAAATGTATAATAAAAGAATTGAGGAAGGGGAGTGAAGTGGGAGATAAAGAGTGGAAGGAGAAGACTATTAGGCTAGAGGAAGATTAGGTAAAAGAGAATATTACCATGGACTCAGAAGAGAAAAAGCATAAGTTTTTTATATGCTGAATTTATGCTGTTTGACTTAATAGGCTCCTTACAGTGGATGTAAAATTAAGCCACAAGACTGGCAGACAAAGGACATATCGGGGGAAAAAGGCTATTTTATTCATCTCAATTTAAAAAGGTTCCAGTTCCGTATAGCTCTCATTTAATTAGCATTTTGTTTAGGCTTTTTTCCCCCCCTAGACTAAAGTTCTATTCCAGTATGAAGAGGAGCACTGGTAGGTACACTCATGTACAGGGAAATTCATTGTTACTGTATCTGGAGCTGTTGTCAGTATTGTTACTTGCTGATATCACGTGGTTTTGATCTAAGATGTGGTTGTTGTTTTTTCCTAAATCAAATTGTATGTCCAAGATTTCAGAGACTCCAGAGAACAGTTTTCCCAGGTGGCAGAGTGTTGCAGTGGGCTTGCAGTGTATAAGGGAAAACAGAAGTTGTTAATGTTTAAGTGAACATGTTTTCAAAATGGCTTTTGCAGTCTTTGTGCAAACTCACCTTTCTTCTTCCCAAAATCCCACTGGTAGCCTTATCTCTGCTTTGGAATTTCCAGGAGATAGCTTGAAGTCTTCTCATTGGCTTTGTTAACCCTTGCTTGTCATTGTGGATTTGTGGGACCCTGTAAACTTCTAATTGGCTGTTTGGTAATCCCCTTGAAGCCTATTTATGTCTCTACCCAGAACAATAAATTCTCTTGCTCTTTCCTCGCTGCTGGTGTCCTGTGGTCTCTGCCATGGGGACTGCATGGTGGGGGGGAGGGGGAGGGCACTCTCCCCTCCAGGTAAAGGGAAAAACCCCTAGCCCTGGAGTCCCTCTCCCTGTCCAACTTCAACGTTCGCAGCAGAGAAACCTGTGGCCATGGGCAAAAGACAAGTTCCTGGTGCAGTTGTCTATCAAATCCAAAGACAGCTAATGAAGTACTCTAAGCATTTCAGTTTGCAAGAGGTTGCAGGCAGGATAGGATCACAGCAAAGTTCACGTTGGAAGGGACCTTAGGAAGGCTATAGTCCAACATCCTGCTTTAAGCAATTGGCTCTAGGGTCAGACTAGGTTGTTCAAAGCTTTATTCAGTCACATCTTGAAAATCTCCAACAACAGATGGAACAACCTCTTTGAGAAACCTGGTGTACCGCTGACCTAGAAGAATAACGTGGGAGATTATGTTGAAAGCCTTGTCAAAAGAATTTATATTTAAAACTCTTTCCTCATCCACAGATATGGGTTTTTTATCATAGAAGGTAATCAGGTTAGTTTGGTATAATTTAACTTCAATAAATCTGTGCCAACTGTTCCCAATCACTTTATTCTCTTCTTTGTGCCCAAAAAGGTGTTCTGAGGGCACTCACTCCATGATTTTCTGAATTACTTGAGTTGTCTTTTGACAGTTTTGGAGGCACTTTCTCCAGGGTTGGTTGGTCTCTCTGTTGGGTGTCTCTCCTGGTCTCTGTGATTTTCTAACAATGACAGAGAATGGCCTTTAAACAACACGCTCTGTTTTCTCTACACACTTAGATCTAACTTGTCAGATCCCAGTGACTTTTAAGGATCAATCTGAAATACTTTCTCATATGTTACTGATAGTCCATCTTTGAACCTGTTGACCAAGAGGCCTTTTTTGGAGAAGAGCAAGGCAAAGGTGGTGTTGAATACCTCAGCTCCATTGGTGTCGGCTGTCACTAAGTCACGTACCACACTGACCAGCAGGCCTGCATGTACCCTTACTGAGAGCTGGAGCTTGTAAACTGGGTGATTTGGGGGTTTTCTCTTTGTCTGCTTAGATTACCAATACATAGCTCTGTGTGGAGCCAAACTAGGCCTTGTCTTTTGCCTGCATCTCCTGCCTGAAGAGAGCTTAGTGCATCCCGAGAAACTTCTGTATCCCTTGGTTAATCCCTTTGCCACTCAGTTTATGTCTAATAACTGTGAAGAGCCCCAGGTATGTGTGGCCTGGTTCTGGCCTGCCTCCCAAAGGGATGCCACTCACTTCCTGATGAACAAGGGACTTACTGGCAGTCCGAACTTCTTCACTGTATGTACTGCAAGGAGTAGCCCCCCCACTAATAAAAATAGATCTGTGTAGAATTAGCCTATTAGTTGGTTGAATCCAGATTCATTAACTGTATCAGGTCAGCTTTTAACCATAAAGACTAACAGTTTCCTGACTTAAGGGAAGGAGTTCTGTTTTATTTTACATATATTAAAAATTGTAGCCATCAAAACAAAGACTGGGAAAAAAATGAGGGGTTTACAACTATGAAAAATAATATGACTATAATGCTTGAAAAGAATGAATCATAATTGTGTTAGTGAATAATGAACTGTAACCAGATTTGTTTCTATGAGCTATGGGACCGGGTTGGCATCTCTGTGCCTGGTAAAGCTGCTGTTATTCAGGATGTTTTATATGGCTTAGGGTTTTTTAAAAAATATATTTAACGGTATTTAGGTATTTCACGAATTACTGAACCAAGGTATCACGATATTAGAAGTCCTCAATAAACATAGCATTTGGGCTTAACTGAGCTGTAGGGTGGCTGTGCTGTGTCATGCTGACCGACGACGACGTGCCGTTGGGACTGAGGTGTGCAATCCCAGCTTCTTTAGTTTACAGGGATTTTTATTATTTATTATTATTTAATCAAACAACTTTTGTTTTTCTCAGAAAAAATAGATAATGAAAGCATTTACTTTATTGTAAACTTTTACTTTTGGTTTTATCAAAACCCTAACACACCTATAGTTTCCATTGTGATACATGATTTGCAGAGTTAGTTTAATATTTGGTTTTGCATTTTACTCTGTTTCCTGACACTGAATAATTTAGCTTAGTAACATCAACAGTTTATTTGTTGGTTTTGGAGGTTTTAATAGATTTATGTCAAGCATTTTGAAAGCAAAAGAATAGTTACATTCCTTATGCTACTTACAATTTTAATGAGGTTATGTATATGTTTTAAAATGAATTGTGTATGTAAAGAAAATAGGGTTTCAGTTTCTTTTTCATCTTTTTTGTATCATTTTTTTTTATAATTCTGTGCCATTGTCTCCTAACACTTTGTAAGTAATTGCCTGTATGAAAAACCAGTATTTGCAGCTGTAATTTCATGGCCTTAAAAAAAAAAAAGGAAGGGGAAAAAGAAGCATAGCCTTTTGTTTTTAAGGTGGGCTAAAGCTCAACATAGAGAGTTGGGGAGAATTTTTTAGTCCTTGCATTGTAAAACGTACAGATAACATCTGTAGGACAAGTGGTGACTGTGACTGATACACATTCCCTATATCAGAAGACTTGGTTGTAAATATGTCCCCAACTGCTATAGAAAGCACCCTGTTCTGTCAGGCAAGGACATTGTTCCGGAGCCAAGCAAAGGGCAAGAAGGAATTTTTTATGCATAAAATTTTGAAGTGAATTATGAGCTGTGTGATTGCAAAAGTTAAGGCTTAAATTATTAAACAACAATTGAAAGACAAACCACTTGTACAAGCACAGATTTACTGTCTATGTGAACGTGTCTAAAGTCAATCTTGTGCGTAATGAACATTTTGGAGGAAATAATCATAAAGCAAAATTTCTTTCATAAGAATGAAAAATCTGTCCCTGATGGTTTTAGATTATACTATGTATAAAGTTTTGCTTTGGCTAACTGGAAATTTAAGAGTGGATATAAGAACCTCAAGCATATTGACAGAAAGTAACTCATCTTGTGGGCTTGTTGTGACAATATGTAATTTTAAACAAAACAGTGCAGCATTAAGTTAATCCAGTTGAGGAGAAACAGAAATTACATTCTATCTAATGTGAATTCAGGATAAGTGAATAAATAGAAGAACTTATATATGTCATGCTAAATTCTAAGCATGCCAAGAGCATAAAATATAGATATTCTGCTGTGTGGTATCATTCCATTTAGAGTTTGTTTTTTTCAGCCTCTGGCTGAAAAAATATAGAAATACCAATAATTACAGTGAGTTTGTAGATCTTAGTGAATCAGCCATGGATTACTGAGGTTGCCCTTGGAAGGGGTAAAATCCATGAGGAGACAATTACCACAATTTCTTACAACTGAGATCTACGTCACCATGTTGGTGAGAATCCTAACACTCAGGGATCTTTTTCGTGAACCCAAGACATCACTCAGACAAAACTCTGGTCTTTTTTTTTTTTTTATTTTTTAAGATGATCAAATATCCTATAAATACAAATATAATACAGCAATTTCTACTCTGAAAGGGTTTTATACAAATATTCACAACCACTTTGCCTCCTGGAATGAAGCACCTTGGATCTATTTTGTAAACTCTCTGTGATGAAGGGGATATTTTGTCAATATCTAAAATTATTGAGAGAGCAGATCAAGTTGCCAAAACAATATGATAAAATCAACATCAGAGACATCAGGTACCTCTCAGGGATTCTGGTCATTGCCTTGTTGTTTTTTTTTTTTTTTTTTTTTCTGTTTTTAATTTAATTTTCCAGAGTTGAAATTTTTGGAGAGCCATTTCAGACCAAGTATTGAGGCATTTTAATAGGTCTGCTGTTACCCTCACTGCCAGGGGATCCTCTGGGTGTTGAGAAGAACTTTAATAGCCTTTGGTGTACATATGGTAGCATGTGAGAGTTCAGAAAGGGAGGGGGAAAAACCCCATACAGCTTAGAATGTTAAATCCTTCCTCTACTCTGCAAAGATGCTCTATTCTTTTCTTTCCCTTTGAAATCGAAGTGAGTCCCAATTCCCAGTCAGTAAAGTCTAGGATTGTATATGTATTTCTTAAGCATCAAGTTAACAAACCACTTGGGCATGCTTAGAGCAGCATATGTGCTTTATTGCCTTTCTGAGACAGACACAAGATTTTTAAAAATGGATCATGCTATTACATTTGGTTTAAATATGCATGTTGGTTTTTAAAACCTTTGATCTTCCTAGCTATTCTTGTGAATAAAATACTTAAAAAATACGTAACAAGAAAGTTAGTAAATGCTGAAGAAAAAATAACGGCCTGACTTTGTGCGTATCTGAATCCAGTGCTGTTTGATGGCATTTTAGCTGAATTTCTACAGCCTGATTTATTACTAAAGAAACAAGTATCTGCAATAACTAATGGAGCTACTTCGCTTAAATATTGTCAGTCCACTGGGATAGACTCTTAAGAGGAAGCCTTAGCAGTATTGTACATCTGTTTTATACATAGTCCATGGATATAATGGCATTTGCATATGTCTTCAAACATGATTTTTGGTGCTCAGAAAAGTACTACACCCAGAGCCTTGCCCTATTTTAGAAATACCCATTTTAGAAAAATGGAATTCCTCTGTCTTCTTCCAGCAGAATTCTCATATGTAATTTTTCTTTCTTTTAAAAAATAGTGATGTCAGATTTCCTGCCTCCTGCACTTTTATGTAAAGCTTTCTTTCCTGGTGCTTGATGTTATTGATAGCCTGCATAGAATTTATGGTACTGAATTCTGAAAAATATTATCCAGCAGGTAAAGGGAAGTTTCCACAACATTTACCTGGTGAGCTTCAGAGTGAGGGTTTTGATGAATATAAACTTTCATCTTGGTAACCCTTATCCTTTCTTTGAAAACATAGGAGGTCCCTTAGGGATTTGGGAGACCTGCCACTACAGGATATGACAATTCCCTGCTGGCTTTCCTTCCTCAGAGGGTTCTGCCTTACATATGGGAAACAACTCATCAGGAGATCCGGGGAGTGCCAGACTCTGTAACACTCCAGTTTCGTAAAAGACAGACCCAAATTCTGAGGACTAGTCAGCTGCCCAAAGCAGCAAGGTTCTGAGGAGTGTGGGCATGGTTTTTTGGTTGGTTTATTTACCTGAGAAGTGTGGGCAGGTTTTTTTGGTTGGTTTATTTACCCATGTGGTTAATGGCTCTTTTGAGTCACCTGAGAGCACTCTCAAGGATGAGAACAGATGAGATCCCACAAAGCAAAGGGTTAGGGTTTATATTAGGAAAAAGAAGAGTAAATCAAGTTCTGTTTAGCTCAAAATTTCAGTTGCCTCCTCTGCTTTTCAGGGTACCTGGGAAGCTGATGATTGTAGCCTTGCCTTTTCTTTTTAGTCTCATTTCCTACCTGGCTCTTCTTTGTCACATTTTGTTCCTTAACTGATACCTTTTTTTTTTTTCCTGAAGTGTCCTCACTTCAAACAACAAAGTTTTCAAGAGTATTTCTGCCATTTTTATGAGTCATAAGTTATAAAAATATGTTTGTACTTAGCCCTTGAAATATTTGTTTATAGTTTCTCCATTTCACAGTTTGATAGATAAGAAATTATTAGTATAGACAGGAGACTCCTTATTTATAGTGTTTTTTCAAACCATCCTCTTTTTAGTCTAGCATCTAGTATTAATGCTAGATATATAAAAATGCTTGTCCTGGCCTATGAGATGCTCTCTAGAATGCTTGAGTACATCTTGAGGTTTGAAATGTGCCTCCTTTGTGTGGTGTTTGCTCCACATGCCAAACAGTTCAGCAGGTGTGTTAATGACACTGTAGGTCAGCTGAAATCAATGGAACTGCAGGTCTCATTAGTTGTAGCTTTGGCCCAAAGCACTGGCAAAGTAAATGCATGTCTCTGTGGCTCAAAAACCTTAGAGCCATTACTGCAAAAGGGCTCTAGGGATTTAATGGATTTATATTTCCAAAATAGGGTTTTCTCCAGCAGATAGCAGAGTTTGGGAAGCCCTTTTTCATGCTATCAATGTAATTCTGAACATTTTAGATAATATTTCAAGTTACAGCAAGTCATACCTCTTTTTGATGGCCTCAAATATCTTCAGTCATGAGACCAAGATCCTTTTTGCAAGACACTTTGCAAGCCTCTCAGAAAGACAAGGCTTGGCCCCATGTTGCTTCCAAAATTAGGAGCTACCCTATAACTTGCTTCATGCTGAATGTGATCTGTGGCATAGTTTTAACTGTGGATTTTATATTTTTCTAAACATGGGAATCCCCTTTGCCTTTCTGCTTTCCCCATATATCTCTTGCCACTTTTGTCCCTCCAGGCTGTGTGTGGAAAAACTGGCACTGGCAGGGTTTGTGATCCAGGACTGTAATTACAGCCATAAACATCAGCTGCCATGAGCCTCAGCTTCCTCTAAGCCCTTTGCACAGATTGTGCTGAGCTGGAAGATACTTGGCAAAATTGTCACTGGCACCTAACCTTCTGTCCTCATTTGTAAATGGCAACTGTCTGTAATGCATATTTTTTTTTAATGTCTCATTTTTTATGCATGAAACAAGCAAACAAGAACGAAGCAAGTAAACAGTAGCATTCATGAAAAACACGAGTGGTAACCTTGGAGACAGAAAATGAGGGGTGCAGAGCTGTTAATTTATTTCCAAGCTGAAGTGCTATAACAGTCTATTCATCCTTCCTGTATAATGCAGACTTTTGCATTTCAGGAGCAATAGGGACAGTAAAGGTACATCTTACCCGTGCAGATATAAATGTGCCTCCAGGAGAGGAGAGACACATGTCACTGAGTAAGATCAGGTGGCTTTCCATGCCCAGTGCCCCCATCAGGTTGTGGTGCAGACTGTTGGTTTTCCTTTTCCCTTATGTGTGAATTTAACTTGAGGATGCAGAGCAGTGCCTCATAGTCCAAGGCATGTTTTCAGTTTCAAATATAAAAAGGCTGTTTTGCTGTAGGGAAGAGAGAGATATGTGCTATCCTGCTGCTTTCTAAAAACAGGGAACTACTGCCAGTCATTTTTGCATGGTATAACAGATCTATCTATACGTCTGTTAGTATCAATAAGAGAACAATTATGCTTCTTTTATGATTATTTCATAATGAAATGCTAATTGCTTTTAGCTGCTTCTTACAGTGCCTTGGATACTTGGGCTGGAAGTAGTATTTCTGATATTTCCACTGTAAAAAAGGAGGTTTGGACTCTGTAGTCCTCTACTAACTGTAGCCAGTTGTGAGTTGTTAATGGCAGCAATGTCATAGCTAATCCATAATAAAATGAATTATAGTTCTTTACATCTGCAACAGAACAAATACTGTGCAGTGCTCCAATTTAAATGAAATGATGTGTTTATTATTCTACTCTGACTAGGATATAAAAGCATGTCCTTGCTACTTCAGTCCCAGGTAGTACATTCTTGTACATTAATATATTTACATTTGCTCCCACACTTTTGGCTTTGGATGTGAAACAGATCTTTGTAAGTACATTGCACAGACATGGTCAGTGGTGAAGAGAGTTTTGATGGCCAGATTGGCAGAGAAGAAATTGCTTCTCAGTGTTGTCTCTGTATCTGCTGTGAGGGCTGTTGAGGGGATCTAGCAAGTGTAAGGAGCTGTACCCACACTGGCAGGCATTGTTCAATCTCATCAGGGCCACGCTGTCCCTGAAGCTCATGGGAGTTTCCCCCTGTTACCCAGTCTGAGATCCTGAGGTTCATGACTGAGAACCCCACTCAAAGGTCTCATACATCAGAGCTGAATGCCCATAACCCCATCTGTACAACTGCATGAACTACTGTGCATTTTTTTGGCTTGAGAGCAGAATCTGAGACAAAACCTTTCACCTTTTGAGAGGTGTATGTATTTCCTCATTTCCTAGTGCTGCGTAACAATCATTGTCACACATTGGGCATTAAAGCTGGACCTCAAGGCATTTCTGCTTTGAAGAGGAACTCTATTCTCCTGGTAAACTCTAGTGTTGCATACCTCTCTGACTTGGCTTGCAGCCTGCAGAAAATGCAAGGTCTTACAGAGGGAAGAGGATCTCTTTCCATTTTTTTTCCTCATTATTATTTTTCAGTTAATCCCTTTTTTCAGGAAATCTAATGTCCTTGCTGATTGGAATCAGATTTTCCCTTTGTCCTCTCATGGCTTTCCATATATTATGAACAAAAATTGCATATGAAAAAAACCTCTTCATCTCCCACTCAAAAATGAAAAGAACATGAAAAAAACCAAACAACTGTTTTCCTAATTCTTTCTGTGATTATTATGCAAAAATTTCTAAGTTTGACTTATCCCTTTTCCATCCCACCTCCCAATTCCTTTTAGAATTTTTCCTTTGTTGTTTGGCACCCTCTTTATATAAACTAAAAATTAATGAGTTGGTTTTGATTCATTTAATTCTAGTGCCATCTGGAATTGTATCAATTGTGCTGTTTCTCCATCCTTGTAGACATCAGCATACACCGCTTTGCAGATTTTCCGGCTATGATCCAATTTGCAAACACTTCAATGATTTCCTCTTTACGTACATGTTTGAGGATTACAGGGAACACTGGAGTCAGCTTTTGAAAGGACTTATTACCCCACACAGAAACACAACCTGGCAGTGTAATTTTAATTGATGATCAAATGAGTTCGAAAGTAAACCACCCAAAAGCCTAATGGAGGCAATGATTCTTTTTCTAAATGCTAACACAGGAATGTAATGGAACTCACTGTGAAGAACTAGGCTTGTTTACAGTACAAAACTCTCCCTTAAAAACAAACAAACTTTCCTCTTTCTTGCTTTCTGGTTAGTGGTCTTAGGTAGAGGAGTTAGAAATATAATCAAGTCAATCACTGAAATGCCAACAAGGGCTCTGACACTCCATTTTCTCTTCTGCATCTGCTACACAGATCTTTGTTTAAGGACAATGCACTTTCCTCCAAGGGCTTTCCTATGTCATTTCCCTACCCTTCTTCCTCTGTCAGCCTGGCATTTGAGAATAAGTCCTAAGAATAAGAAGAAAGTGGGGTGTTTTATGTCTTTTTTTGATTTCTAGTCTTGCATTTTAAAACTGGCAAATGTAGGCACTAGAGTGTTAATGTTACAAAAATATCCCTTAGGATATCCATGTGTATTAGTTTTTTCCTTGTCTATGGAAAATATTTTGGCTGCCTTTTCTGCATCCTAATTTACACCACGATCTTGTGTCAGGCATGTGGTAAAAATTTTACAGATGCTGGGATAAACCTTTCTCCAGAGAAGGTGGCCCCGGAATGAAGATCATAAAGTTGTTTTGTAGCATTTATTGGTAGAAACAACTGATTTATCCCTGAAATGAACACTGTGTTGCAGTTCTTCCAGAAATTAAAGAGTAAATAATCATCTCAAAAGAGATGATATAAATGGGAGGGTAAATGGTGTAATATCTTTGGGAACTTTGCACTGGTCTATAACCTTCAGGAAAAGACACAGGAAAACACTGTAGAAAGATTTAGATACACAGCTGAGGCCAAGATCTGAACATTGTGGAATATGGGATAGATGGAGAGAAAGAGAGAGTAAAAGGGTGGAATTTGGTTCAGCTGTGTTTAACCATAATTATTCCCAGAGTGATACAAAATGGACATCATCGCTTGTTGGCAAGACGTGGATACTGCAATGAATTCTGTTACTCATCACACAGAAACACAGATGTTCTCTTTCCTACTGTGGAATGGGACTGTTTCACAGGCTGGTCTGCTGGAGAGGTTTGTGAGACCCACAAGGGAAGAACAGTAGAAATAGGGATGCAATTTATATTTTACTGTATTTTTTTAGCATTCTATTACATTTCCTCTGTTGGTTATGAATTTTTTTTTTTTGAGGGACATGGGCAAAATAACAAACCCAAAGAGAGAGCCAAGATCTATTTCCAGTTGTGATTGAGCTAACTTAACTAGCCAACATTTCTCAGTTTTTGTTGGTGAAAACATACACTCAAGTGGCAGTAAAAAGCTTTTAACTGTAAAGCTGTAAATGCTGTTGAAAATGGGAGTGAAGGAGATTTTTATGCATATTTTTTAAAATACACAGTAGGGACAGTAGTTATGACTACGGACATGGGATATGATCAGCTTCTATACTTCTATATTGAAGAAAAAAACACTCCAGAGTGATACCTGTGCTTTTAGTGCTCATGAGCAGAAATCTTTCTCCCTGGAGCCCCACATTTTGCTGAGTGAAGTCAACAACAATATTGTAGTTAATTAGAGAAGAGAATATCAAATTCATACAGCATTTAACTGCATGTTTAAGACAGATAAGACTTTTAAATCATAGCATAAAGGGGTAGTTATAAATCATAAAATATAAGCACTCATCACTGTATATACCTTCCAAGTAATGACAGTTGTCGATAAATGTGCAGAATAAATCATGAAATCTCATGGCAATTTTACAAATGCAGAGTTGTAGCACCAGGATTTTCTTCCCCTATGTGTAAGTACCTTATGTCTGTGTTCTATTAGTGAGTTACTAAAAAACGACAGCAAAAAGGATAAGAGACCCATGTTAGAAGAACCAGCTATTGCAGTGTGAGAAGGGTGTATAATAAGTAAATAGTTATCACATAAAAACATATCAAAATTCATAGTAGTGTGAGTAGATAGGGTCTGGCGATCGGAAGACTTCGGGATGTACGGAAAGGCAGGGACCACCCCCCTCCGATACCTGACAGCCAACAGTGGTTTAGGTGATACCGTAAGCAGACGGAAATGACGGCGCAATTAAGCACTATAAAAGGCCGTGTTACAAACTAATAAACGCCATTTTACTGTCCACCACATTGGTGTCTGTGAGTTAATGGCCCGAGTGACTAAGGGGTAGTCACTGTGCCCTTCCTGAACCAGGTCATCACGCAACAATAGTAGAAAAAAATATGATCTATATGAACTGTAGAATGCACAAGTTTTATAATGCTTTAAATTCTTTTCAGGGGGAATGGAAATGTTTAAGACATACATATATAAGCACCAATCATCAAATAACTATGGATAGATGAATGTTTGATCCCCAAACAAAGCTTCACTACACAAAAAGATGGGATTATAAAATAACTGACACAGATCATAAAATGTGTGAAACTCTGAACCAATGATGAAGCTAAAAAGCAGGTGTAATGTTTGAATTTGCAGCCTTCTGGAGAGGTAGAGTGAGAAATATAGGAGGAAGAGCAGGATGTGCAAAGGGGACCATGAGATGGTGTAAAGGTGGAGGTGATTATCACATGCATTTTAATGCTAAATGGTCTATATTAAAAAGGAATCCTTGCACAATAATAGCAGAGAATTAAAAAAAAAAAAAAAAAGGCACAACAAAATAACCCATCGTTGAAGAAGGGATGTTTGGTCAGGGATAGGTTCAGTAAAAAACCCCTCGGAATTCTAAAGGAATTAATATGCTATTAACAAGCTTATAAATCTTCAGGGAAACACTGCTTTCAAGAAGTCCCTATTTCTGCTGTAGGGACATGCTGGGTATTGTGTTCATAAGCACAAGTAAAATTTTCACTGGCAAGTCAAAAACCTGCAACTCTGTCCAGCTTATCAAATGGGATTCAGGCTTCTTATGAAGTTATTTTTTGAAGACCATGCTGGATATTGCTTTTAGGGGGAAAAAAAGGCACTTATGAAAGCCTTCAGATCTCTGTAGTATAGAGATGTTCTAAACTTTTTGGATAAAAGTGCCTATCTGCTATAAGGCTATCAAATTGACCTGAGTATCTGTATTATTAAAGACAAACTGCACAGAACTGGCACATGAGCATGAGTTAGTTCTTGAGGCACAGTTTAGAAGAGAGCTTTGCTGAAGTAATTCATCCAAATGTGTGTATTTCTGAATAACACAAATGACAGGAAAAGAAGAAACGTCTCTCAAGTGATGCTTTTCTCGCAGTTATTTGGCACTCTAACTGCAAAAGCATTTGGGTTAGTTTTAAATGCCTTCAGATAGAAATTACCTTAATAACCTACTTATTTTGTCAATTTTTAGTAATGTATGTCCCCCTGTGTGGATTTGCAAAGAGGTATCAATGTATGATCGTACTTGTAACAACAATAATCTGAGCTCTTGTTGTGTGCGGCTTGAAAGTTTTATTTGGATGAAGATTCCAAACTGGCTGTGGCAAAGCTCTGAGTCTTGGGCAGACCAAACTGCTGTTTCCATGGTTAGATCTACAATGGGCTGTGTGGGTACTTGGTCTCCTAGTAGTACGAAATAACTCCTGTTAGTATAAATGGTATACAAGTATAAATGATTTCCTTCAGCAACACATAGACTCTAGCAGGGACTAAGAAGATGGTTTATAAAACAGCATGTGGTCTGCTAATTTCACTTCATCATGCTGTTCCTGAAGAGCATGAATCCTGAGGTGCTCTCTTGAAAGCCCAGGAAAAACTTCCAACTGAGCCTTTTTTAATTGAGAAATTAAAATTTAGGAAAATCAAGGCAGACTCTAAAGTCTCACCTTGGTGAGCACTAGAAAATCTTCGGGTAAATAGGTCTGAATCTACTTTGGGGTTTTGCATGGCTTTTGTTTAATTAGAACTATATGAAGAGAAATACTGTTATCCTGCTGAAGATCTATCTTCCTATTCATAGCTGGCTTTTCTAGATAGAGTAACAATAGAGCACATAGAAGCTTTCTATAATTTTATTTAAAAAAGTAATCGAGATGCTTAAAATACCAACACCACCTATTCCCCTCAAAGAAAATTGAAGCAGCCTTTATTTACCCTGATGAACTACACTCAAAAAGAAAAGTGGCAGGGGAAAGGGAAAAGGGAACAGCATAAAGCTGAGGTAGGGGAGGTTTAGTTTAGATATCAGGAAAAGGTTCTTCCCCCAGAAGGTGGTCAGGCACTGGAACAGGCTCCCCAGGGCAGTGGTCACAGCACCAAGGCTGACAGAATTTAAGGAGCATTTGGACAATGCTGTCAGACACAGGATGTGATTCTTGGCGTGTCCTGTGCAGGGCCAGGAGTTGGACTCAATGATCCCAATGGGTCACTTTCAACTCAGGATATTCTATGAGAAGTATATCAAGTCTCTGTCCTCAACAAATTGTCATGTGTAGCAGTTATTAATATAATAAATAATAAGTCCCATAGGGGCCATAGTGACACCAACGTGGTATGTAACAAGAGAAGAGAGAGCGAGTTTATTCAAGGAGTCCCAGCTTATATAGCAGTTTCAAATGCTGCCACGTCACACAGGTAACTTCTTAAGCCAATCCCATACAAGCATTCAACAGAGCATGTGTGACAGAGTACTTAGAACTACAACTCCCAGGATGCTTTGTAGCACCTGGTGTAACCAGACCCCACAGTCATGAAATAGGCTTTACTGGTTTAATAATACTGTGAGTTTATCTCTTTTTCATTAACTATTTTTTCTCTCAAAGTCCTCTGATATGTTTGTTATGATATGCAGTATGTCACTGCTGCAGAAATCTCTGTGGAGCTTGTAAGGAAGTTTAAACCCCCAGAGACTCTCTGATCAAATAAGGTCACACCAGCAGTTACGATGCTGATCAAATGCACTTTTCAAATCCTCATCCACATCTCAAGTGTTGTATCAGAAGCTGCTTCAAAAGAGCAGGAGGATGGAAGTTCTTTTGGAAACTTTAGTAGTGCATGCCTACAGAACAGAAAAAAAATCTTCTTAAGGAAACAACCGAACTAAAAACCACTAATCTTTGCTATAACTTTTTTATTATTGTCTCTAGTGAAGATTTTCAAGAGATGATTTCACTGACCTCTTTAAACATCTTCTTTCTACCAAAGAAACTGATGCATAAGAAAGAAATTTAGCTGTTGCACAACTGTAATTCTCAAGTCAGCATGTTCTGTTCACTTTCAGTAAGTGAGAAGAACCTTAAATACGCTCTTCCTTCTGTTACCTTTTTGATCATGGTATTAGGATGGATCTGAAATCCAGCCAGCTTTTCTCTCTTTTGAGCTTCAAATCAAGATGAAAACCCACTGTGGAAGCTCATCTTGTAGGCAAGGTTTTCAAAAATCTTTGCTCTCAAAAACAGAGAATGGTACTATTGGTGTATCATTCTTTAGGCAACTGTTCTGGCTGCTGTTGTAGATGCCGTACAGGTTTGGAAGAATTAGGTTTCAGCCCATAGGCTATAAAATTTCTCTGCAAATTGCAAGACAGTAGTTTGCAACAGAATGAAGTACAGCATGTCCAATGGACTAAGCAAAATTCAAGCTAAACTGCTGCCAGGTAATCACTGTAATTTATAAATGTGTATTCTACAGATAGAGGCACCTACTGGCTGCATTGAATAGATACTTTACAGAGCACACTTTAGTCTGGTCCCACTGTTGTTCTGTAGCAGTAGGACTGAGGTACAAGAGGTTGGAAGACTCACAGAAAACTGAAACTATTTTATGTCAACTAAGTAGCATTGTTTTACTTCTTCATAAGTGCCATGCTAGAGGCAAGACCTTTATTTTTATGTTTAGGCGTTGGAGTTGTAACTTACACAGGGACTCCCGTGAACCATCCCATGCGCTCTCGCTACACTGAGGACTGGCAAAGCTTCTGTAGGAGCCTTGAGTCCAGAAATGTTTGACCATTGACATCAGCATCCCAGCACACTTTGCTTCCTCCAGGGCAGAAAATGGTGCTACTTGCTCCCTTCAGTGGAGTCATAAAGCATAAAGGAAGTGCATTCATGGGACTTCTTGAATTGCTGAACATATTGCCAGGGAGTAGCTTGTCTCTAAACCAGTGGGAAATATCCAGCTTAAACAGATGGCCAATTTTCATTCAGCTCTGTGCTCTGTAGCACACAACAATTTTCTCTCTTTCCTTTTTACCACATTCCCATTTCAGTCAGATTAGTGATGGGGCTGTGCATAGCAGCCTGTGACTGCCTGGGCACTACCTGGCCATCTTCTGCCAGAACTACCTGGTCTGTTGTTTTAGATACAGAGCATAATTCTTCCCTTCGTTTGCTAGACCACACAAAAGGGTCTCCTGCCAAAGTTATTGCGCTGGGATTCAGCTTCAGGGAGGAATGAGGAATAAAGGATGGAGAATGGACTATTAGCCTCTAGCTATTTCCAGTTTTAACCCTGAGGACAGAATCAGCCTTCCTGATTGCCTTGCAAGAGGATATGTATGTTTGATGAGTTAGTTTGCAGGGTTTAGCCCCAGATACGTTCATGAGCCAGTGGAATGCAGCAGTTCACCGTGAATGCAAACCTATGTGCACTGCTGAGGTGTACACACACCCCCCCCATCACTAAAGAGCACTGAAAACATCTGATCTTTCCTTCTCCCATTCCCATCCTTCCCTTTCTGGGACCAGCACAGTGGCATAATGAGAGTCAGGTTCCTGTGTCATGCAGTATTGATGTACCAGAGTGGACAAAGTCTATGTGTGTGCAGTTGAAAACTCACAGCAGCTGATTCACCTTACAAGCTGCAGAGTTCTCATGGGAAAAGGAGAGCACAGCTGAGTTTCTGCCAGACTCTTCTTTCAGATGCAGCCTCAGTGCCTCACCATGACACCCCACCAGCTCCTTCTACCCAGTATCTTATTTTTTCAAAACAGTTTTCAAAATTTTCCATTCCAAGAAAAAAGACCCCAAAAAACCTCTTGTGAACATGTTTGCCAGATTTACCAAAGGAAGAAGATGATTTCAGCTGGTTGTAGTCCTTTATTTGTTCTAAATAAATCAGATATTGGCTCCAGGAACACCTTTAGTTTCTGTTGTTTACAGCCCAGGCTGACAGTTAACCTCTTAAAAGATTTCAAATAAAACACAGCTGAAGAACTCTTTGCTTTCCCCAGACTCTGAAAATGTCCAGGGTTTTTTTATTTAGTGGTTTTGTGTTGGTGGTTTTTTGCGTACTGTATTGTATGTATCCCTGTGGTCTTTAAATTACCTGGTCATCAAGAAAGCATTTACATTCCTGTTAAAATAAGTGCACTCAGAGGTGCCAACAAAAAATTATGCATAAGGATATAGTTTATGTACACAGGCTGCAATCTAATAAAAAAACAGTCACTTCATGTTCCCAGGTTTGTGAATATTTATCATCGTAAGCAAGTAGCTGAGAGAGGTTGGGCTGAGGAAATAAGGGATAGTAGAGGAAATCATTGTAACCAATAGAAGACAAATCTCCTTAGTGAAAGCAGGTTCTTGCAAAATCTGAGGTAAAAGCTGCTGACAGTTTTCATTGTATCTCTAAGTGGCCCTGACCTAAACCAGCCCCATAAATTAAGGTGCTCAAGAACAGTATGTAACAGAAGAGACGTTCTGCAAGCTCCTTACTGGTGCCGGGTAAGGATCCCATCATTTTGTATAAAAGCAGCTGGGGGAGATAAGTGTGTGGCTAAAGGAGCATCAGCAGGCTCCAAGAAATCATTAGTCACTTCTGCAATACACCTGGTAAATTATTTGTACATTTAAGCAGAGCTGTTCCCCTCAGTATTGTGGTGTAGGATACAGACAGGTTCAAGGCTCTGAACATAATCAGCAGACGTATGTCAGCAATTAGGAAGCAACCTTCTTTTCTAGTACCAAATCAAGGCGGAAGAGCTGCAATTGTGGCTGGAAGTAGACTGTGCTACCATGATTTTACCAGGCACCTGCAGCCTGACACACAAGGCTGATCTGGCATGTGGCTGAAGGATCAAGTTCTTTCCAGTCACCCACCATGTACTAACTCTTCAGGGAAAAAAAAAAAGCTAGCAGGTTACCACATTTGAGCCCCAGTGTGAATTTATATTGAATCAGTATTTTGACTTATGCACTGCCTACTATGTTTTTCACCTGATGTAGGAGCTCTAAAGCTGGTTCATTTGTAGTTTTCAGGCATTGCTTTGGTAAAGTAGATTGAGAAAGTGCTGCTATGTCAAGTGGAAAGTCTTCTGAATTAGTCTTGACTATTGTGTGCTAGATAAACCTTTATCATCCCTCTTCTCAGCTCCACAATGGGATGAGTCCCAACAGAGACAGAGGCAACTTTGGTCACCTTTGATCACACAGAGCAGTGCTTGACCCTACATGGATTTACCTGGAAATTGAAATCTACCCAACAGGTTAAGGTAGTGATTTCTGGTAGGCTTGATCCAGAGTGAACAAATCTGCTAATTAGCTTCAGGCAGGCAGGTAATGGGATATCTGCACTGTTCTGCTGTTGTCTCTGCTGGTTTTGGCCGGTGTAGAGTTAATTTTCTTCACAGTGGCCAGTGTGGCCTGTGTTTTGGATTTGTGCTGAACACAGTTGATAATTCAGGGATGTTTTCCTTATTGCTCAGCAGAGCTCACACAGAGCCAAGGCCTTTCCTCTCTCTCACTCCACTCCACCAGTGAGGAGGTTGGAGAGGGGCACAAAGAGTTACGAGGGGACACAGCCAGGGCAGCTGACCCCCAGTGACCCAAGGGGTATCCCAGACCATATGAGGTCATGCTAACCACACAAAGGTGGGGAAAGAAGGAAGAGGGGAACATTCACAAGGCTAGTGTTTGTCTTCCCAAGTCACCCTCCTGTGTGATGGAGCCCTGCTGTCCTGGGGATGGCTGGACATCTGCCTGCACATGAGAAGTGGGGAATGAATTCCTTGTTTTGCTTTCCTTGCATGTACTGCTTTTGCTTTACCTATTAAACCATCTTTATCCCAACTAATGATTTTAAGATTCTTACTGTTACTCTTCTGATTTTCTTCCCCCATCCCACCAGGGGGAAATGAATGAGTGGCTGCGTGGGGCTGAGTTGCTGGCTGGGGTAAAACCAGGACAGTCTCTGAAGGGAAACCTCAGTGTATCTCTCTGATGTGTTTCATGCTGGGGAAAAACTGAAAATAAAAATAAAAATTTGGGAAAAAAAAAAAAAGAAGGAAAAAAGAGGTGGTTTTGCATATGCAAACAATACTTTTTTCTTAGTTGTAAGTTACCAAGAAGTTACCAAGACCTGACTGAAGCCCCACGTCAGAGTTTTAATCTTGTACTGCAGTTACTCAAATAAGGAGAAGGGGGTATGAAATGAGTAATGAGAAGGGACCAGTGTGGATGAGTGTAGTTGTGGTCTCCTCCTCCTGCCCTGCACCTGGTGCGGTAGGAAAGGAGAATTCACCAAGAGGACACACTGAGAACAGCAGCACTCACCAACAGTCACAGAAAGCTTGTTGCTGTTTTCATAGATTCATGCTCACACACTTGGATAGCCAGTAATGTGCCATTCTAGGTACATATTTATGTTGTCACACAGGGAATATCCAGTAATAGCTGTCCATTTTCAGAGCAATTTTTGAGGCCTGATACATTCTGTGGAATCTGTCTAGCCCATCACTCAGACTGTGGACAAGAAATAGTGTTACAGAAGACAAGCATACCAGTTCTTGTCTGTCTCAGTCCATCTGGTGAAGCATCAAGTGTGTGGGAGCACTTGGTCCAGGCAGAGTATGAGGGACAGAAGGACAATCTGCTGCCAAAAGTAAGAAAATCTGGGTAGTGTGTACTCTGTTCATTTGACTGATATCTGAAAATGAATTTTTACCAGTGCATACGCCCTATTTTGTGGGACCTCTTGCTGTTTTCCCTGCTGGGTGGTCTCATTTCCAAAGTGCCTTTGGCAGCCACTGCTTGTCACAGCTCAGTGACAGCTCTCAGTAACTCCAGCAGCTGGCAGTGCTGTCTAGAAATCCAGTGTCATTTCTACTGCTTTACAGCACTTTTGCCAAAGTCAGTAAGTACCAGCTCAAACAGGCCTTGGAACTTGGTGGGGGTGGGAATTGGGATTTCAAAGCCAAGTACTCTCTCAATACTGACATGTTTTCTATGTAGGAGTGGTCTGCTTCTTTTTTATTAAATACAAATACTAGAAATGTAGTATTTAAGTCATACAGGTTTTTTGACTGCTTTAATGAGCATGTTATCAGCATTTCTACTTTACTGTATATAGCAGAACAGAAATCCTGGCCGTACTGTGCACTTACCACTTGGAATGCAAGTACCACATGCAAGAGGTTTTAAATAGTATTAAATATTTTCTTGTAGAATTTGTAGAAATCAAACTTAATTATCAGAATAATGTTCTAAACATTCAACTTTCACTCTAATTACGCAGTCTTTCCTCTGCTCTCATGCAGCTATGGTGTCACAGCCAAAGAAATAATTTAATGAAATGAAGTGCATGTTGAAATATACACACACACACATACACTTCAGGTTGGCAAATGAAAATAAAAAAACAGTGTAAAAACCACTTCAACAAATCTTATTATTTGATTTTCAGTTTAGCAATTAGGTGGTCATACGTATGTTGGATATGCTGCCACAGTAAATACTGTTTAATGTTACTTCCTCAATCCTGTGGTCTCTTAGGCCAAAGTTGGCATCCTGTGTGTTTGTGTCTGTGCTGTGGGTTCTAACCTGGTGTAGTGCCTGCTGCTGGGAGTGCAGCAGGTGGGGCAGGGAGGTGGTTCTTGGATGACACCAGATTTTCTCTCAGCTGTATGATGGAGTTACATGGTAGTACTCAAGGTACAGGTTGACTGTCGGTGGTGGTGTCATGCTGTGGGGAGTTGCTTTTTGAGAGCAGTCAGCTGCTGGAGAGCTCAGGGCTGAACCTTTCCTGCAACCCAAGTTGTGTGTTATAAAAGAACTTGCACATTTATTTTTACTTTATCAGCCTTGCAGTACCTAAGGGGGCCTACAAGATTTTTTTGCAAGGACATGTAGTGATAGGACAAGAGGTAATGAATTTAAACTGACAGAGGGCAGGTTTATGTTAGATTTTAGGAATAAATTCTTTCCTGTGAGTGTGGTGAGGCCCTGGCACAGGTTGCCTGGAGAAGCTGTGGATGACCCATCCCTGGAAGTTTTCAGGGCCAGGTTGGATGGGGTTTGGAGCAACCTGGGATGGTGGAAGTTGTCCCTGCCCATGGCAGGGGGGTTGGAACTGGATGGTCTTTAAGGTCCCTTCCAACTCAAACCATTCTAAGATTCTGTGATTTTGGGGCCTTCAGCAAAAATTACTTGCCCAGTTTTCCTGAAATACCCTGTTCTGTGCAGCCTGCACGGCTCTGAAACAGCCATCTGGTTTCTTTTGCTGCCTCTGCTGCTACATCCTGACTACAACAGCAATTTGTAGTTACTCCATTTTCTTCTTCTCCCACGTCCTTCACCCCCAAAGCACAGGCTCTTGCTATATTGGCATCCGTGTCTCCAGGATGGAAAAACTGAGTTAACATTTTTTCTTCCTTTACAGACCAAGGAGGTTCTTTACAGAAGAATCAGCATGATGAGCTCACTGGTTTTCATGTGCTTGCTTGTTTGCATGGTAGGAAGGCTTTTTCTGTGAATGGGAGGAATGTTTAGCATCTGATTTTCTGAACTGAAAAGATTTCCCGTCTTTATAATTAGCCTTATTTATACAATTAGAGCTTATCCACTAATTGCTTGGGGTTTTTTTTAGTTTGCTTTCCTCTATGTAGAATATCCATCAGACAGTTCATGTTGAGAAGTCAACAAGATTGTTGTTGGTCTGGTTTTTGTGTCTCTACAAGGAATGTGATTGTCACTGAAGCAATGAACTGTTGAATACGATCTAAACACCACTTAATGTCAGCTTTTTTTCCTGAGTGACATGATGATGAATTTTGGAGAAAAAACTGTCTTAGAGAAATTTCATCAAATAAATAATCTAGTCATGCCAAAAAATTCCATAATGACCTCAAGATGTGGGAACTCCCAAATATACTGCTTAGAATTAGTCACTCTTCTTGAGGTATCAAAATAATGTACAATGAACACTGCAAAATCTGCTTACTCTAGAGCTTAATGTATCTTTTTAAACCTAATTCACTGTGTGCAAATGACATTTGCTTTTATAATAGTAGCCTATATCCATGTTCTACATTGTTCTTGTCTGTGTCTTTCATTAACTCATAACTCCTTCTGGATTGTGTCTCTATCTCTTTTAGGGCCTCTGAGATCAGCCTTTTTATTTCACTAGGCTGAAACTCTTCTTTTACAGCAGACAGTTCCCAAATGGCATATCTAGCTGAGGCCATGTTAATGCCAGTAGTGTTAACAGCATTGGATTGAATTAAGCATTACTAAGGCTGTAGCAATTAGAATCTTCAAATCCTTTTCTCTAGGGCACTTCTTCCTCATACGAAAATAATTTGGAAAATTAAAAAAAGAAAAAAAAAAAAGCCTAATGCTGAAGAACTCTCATGAAGAGCTTTGTTGCTGTCACTGAATGAATCATCCACATCAGGGTTTTTTTGTCTAAACTCTTTGAAAGCAAGAGTGCCTTGAACAAGTGCTCCAGGTTTGGAGAAACTCAACAGAGGGATTTCAAGTCCTACATTCAGAGCTCAGATTCAAGTGACATTATGAATAGCTTAAATTAATTACCCTTGACTTGATTGTCATATAAAATGCTCTAAATCAAACAAAACAGTATTTCAGTGAGAAACCATTGTCTTTACCACTCTGTCACCGTGCAAGGTGTGAGTAGTGCTGTGGATAGTGTATTGCAAGACTTTTCCCCATGATAAAGTAGCCTTGGTGGGAATTACAGCAGCCAGGCTCCTGAACAGCCCATAATATGCAACTAGAGATGTGTTATTTCAGGTACCTGGTACAAGAGTATATCGAGAAAAATGTATTGAGGAGTTCTGTCAATGAAACAGTGATGATATTCAATGACCCACAGAATGGTGATTTGCATGACATTGCTCATCCTGCAGTGGTCTACAAAAGCATGAGTACCTTTAGTTCCAGCTGAAGTCAGAAGGAACTATGGATGCTCCTCAGCTTTCATATCTCAGCTTGGTATTTTCGGACAGCTCTGCAGTGGCAGATGTGAAGATGTACAAGGCATGTATGTAATTAACAGTCTGGATAACAGCAAGATTTATACCACATGCTGCAACACTACAATTATAGTCTTAAATCAGTATTAAACTGAAAGGTTCAGATGAAATTATTCCAATCTATCTACAGGTGTTCCATGGACCATGATTTAGGACCAACCTCTGTCCAGCTGCAATTTGTGCAGACTTTTACCAGGCTGGAGAAATTCCACAGCAGGGCAGACCCCACTCCAAACTCCAGTTTCCAAGTGGGATGTCACAGAAATAAGGATTATTTGAAAACTAAACCCATACTGAAATCAGTGAAGACTGGGATAAAAATGATACTGAGTTAAAGCTTTTAATAAGGCAGGGGTGTGAGCACAGCTCCTTGGGGCTGCAATAAGGTCCTCCTCTGTTTCAGGTACCAGCTGCTACAGTCAGTTAAATAGTGAAATCCTAGTAGGACCTTTCCTTCCTCTGCTTTCCTGGGTGGAGTGTGCTGTCTTTACACTTTGTCATTGTTTTTAGCCAAAACTGGAGAATTCTTTGTTTCTTCCTGGCAGTCATACACTGAAGTGCTTCCTCTCCCCTCTGCCCATGGAAAATTCCTGTGGTTGTTACAGGTGCACTGCTCGGAATGCTCCTGTAGCTTGTTAAACACAGAAACTCCCTCTTCCCACCCCCGTGTTCAGGATGCCTTGAATCTACTGGTTTATGGCCAGCAGACTTGTGGCTTCCTGGGATTGAAGAGTATTGATTTACATACCCAGTAAATATCTTGTAGGCAATTTTCCTTTTTAATCATTTTTCAATAAGCACAGCTGGATGCAAATAAATTGACATTATAGTTAAGACCTCCTAACGGCTTCACAAACATCTCCTGGGGCCTTTCTGTAGCCTCTAGGATTTTTATAAAGATTTATTTCCCCTAAATACAATTACATTATAATCCAATTACTTTGTTACAATTCTTCTCATAATTAACTTTACTGTGTTTAAAACTTGAAGAAAGAAATTAGATAGAACACACTGCTTTATTAATCTCAGGAGCATATCTTATATTTCTTAAAATTTCTTCTGATTTTTTGTTTTATTTTGTTGATCTTGTTGATATGACCTGTAAACATCTTCTCAGCTAGTACCAAATTAAAATAATATGTACTTGATTTTTATTGTACATCAATAAAAACATAGATGGTACGAATAGCAAGAAGGAACAGACACAAAGTTTTATGCTATTTTAAATGGTAATGTGTTATATCTAATCTGCTAACATGAAACAAATATTGATAGGCCTGAACTGGACAACATGCATATAGTAAATCCAGTTTCTTGTCTTATTTTGCAGACCAGGTACTTCCTTATCAATTTCCTTTATACTAATACAGAAGTTCTGGATTTATTCTTTTTTTTTTTAAATTCTGTTGGTATTTCATACAGAGATAGAACAGTTTTGCACTGGGAGAACTGCATGAAAGTCTCTTTGGAAGGGATATATTTTTATATATTGTTCATCAGTATCTTCTGAGTAGTCTTAGAAAGCAAATTCCGTGATAACACACCATGAGCTCTTCTGTTTGTCTTTCTGCAGCTTTGTGTTTGTCCAGTGGGTTGGACCAACCAATGGACTTGCACGAATAGAGATTTAGGGAAGCAAATTCCACAAGGTATGTGAAATATTGACTGACACACTTCTGCTTTTCATTTTCAGAAAGCATATTTTCTTAAAATTTAATAACATTTTGAGGGTCAAAGAACATGATAAAAATAAATGATCTGAATACCTAGGATAGTTCTACAAATAGCAGTAGAGAGATCCCACTGTACTGGTTCCCACAATGCATGAAAATATTTTTTTTAATTTTTTTCTCACATATAGAGAGTGTTTCAAGGAAAAGTCAGAGGGGAATATATATCTTTTTTTATGCAGGATGACCATTCTTTTTGAAACAGAACTGAACTCAGTTTCAATGTTCTATATTCTGTATTGACATTCTTCTAACATTTTTATATACAATAGAGATTTGGGGAGTTATGTCCTGTTATTTTCATAATAGAAAATCTGTTACTTCATGGAGGAACCCACCCTGTTGTTTCAGATAAGGTCTCATGACATTTCAATGGAAAATAACAGTCCTCTGCTGCAATTCTTCATGCTTTCCTTCAGTGTGGCCAATGTGCAGAGCAGGAGCAGTTAAACACCTGCATGAGGTCGGATCTCACCGATCTGCAGGAGGAATTGGAAGCTGTTCCCGATTTTACAGCAGTGGTACTAGGAAGCACCATTCTCCTTTTAGGGCCTCACCGATATTTGACCTGATATCAACATGAACATTTTCAGAAGGGGCAGCTTGAGGCTTTACAGCAAAAGGTGTTAGAATCAATTTTGCCAGTTTGGGAAGGGCGTGGGGGAATATAACCTCATGTATTCCCAGCGCTGTAGCTACAAAGCTGAGTTTTGTAGCAGACGAGATCCCAGGGAACGACACCAAGTGTCCCTCTGCAATCTGGCCAAGCCTGGTTGTAGCACAGGGGGAGCAAAGGCATCAGGAGCAGGCAAGGTTGCTGTGCTCTGCTGTCCCCTGCACTGACTCAGCTGCTGCTCAGCGCTCTGAGCACTGCCAGGGCTCTGAGGAAATGGAAGTTTAGTCCCGCAGTTCTCAGGGCAGCTCACATCTGGAGATACACACAACACGGTTTTGATAATGACAGAAAAGCTGACTGGGGTGGAGAGGGAGTTGCAGAGTAAATAAGAGTCAAAAAGGGATAGTTTTCCCCACTTTAATCTCCCTGGTGTGAATATTAGCTGCGGAAAAAATGAAAGGTCATTCAGGCCTAAATTTAGAGCATCTCTTTTTTGAATGGAGTGCCTCTCTTCTTGACTTTAGTAGAAATGCATATGACAAACTGAGATCACCTTTGAACTGAATTATAAACCCTCTTTTTCTTTAGTATTTCTGATTCCTTAACTGAAATCTTTAAAATGGAAAATACCTAAAAAGTTGTTATGGTGAAAAAATCAATTTCCAAAATTTGTTTTACCACTAGCCATCAGGTATTTAAATCTTTGCCTTTTGTCAGAAAAACACCTTTGATAAAGGCTACCTTCCATATATATAGATTCTGCCTTTGGAGCAAATTTAAGACAGAAATTAAATAGCAGCATTAGTAGTTAAATCTTGAGTTTCTTTGTGTTATAGGCAGTTCTCATGTGGTTCTGGTGGTTTGTTACTGATCATTTGGTCATTAGAAAACCTTTTTGGGTATCTCCATCATTAATTTTTATTTGAGATAGGCTCTGTCATGGAGAGAGATTCCAGAATAGGAATCTTTTCCGTTTCCTGCAAAAATATGTGCAAGAAAACAATAGGAACAAAACTGTAGAAACAAAAAAATGAAAATCTGATCCAGTGCAGTGCTTCCAACAAAGCCAAGAGTTGCTTTTTCCTCTCTGAGTTTCCTGGCTGCCCACAAAATGCTGATTCCTGCTCATGTATCCCAGTGTGTTTATACTCTCCACCGAGCATAAGTGAAGTTTTCCCATCACCATGTTGTTCCACAGTTGAAATATAATGGTGATAGTATTTCATCTCAATTCTTCATTTCATTGACCAGAATATCAATTCAGTGGGACCACATCTGAGTAAACTGTCCAGAGGGCTTGGCCAGTTAGTGTTAAACTATTCTTTAACATATGATTCTATTTACTGTTTGGTACAGCTTACCCCCTCTTTTATGTATGCTTTGATTTTTTTTGTTCCAGGGGCTCTGACAGTTTTCTTTCCACTAGGATGCATAGTGCTTATTATGCCCATATTTGATACTCTCAGTTAAAAGTATGCAGGCCAGCAAGTCAGGCAGGCAGTCAGGTTCCCTATCTTATTGCTGTGATGGGTGCAGGAAAACATGGATAAGTTGCTTTAATTTTTTACTCTGTAGAACTGTTTCTTTTATGTAGAACTGTTGTTTTTCTTTGCTGTTTCCTATTTGATTATCTCAAACTTCCATCCTATCCCTTCTATAAATTATTTTAACTTCCCCAGTGAGCTTTCTGCACCCATCAGCATTCTTCCACTTTCCCGTTTCAGCAACTTTACACAAACCTTGGTTGTGTTCCTGGGAGGTGAATTACCCAACACTAGCCTGCAACTTGTAACCGAGGTTCATGACCCAAGGGTGTATTTACCTCTTGTGAGGAGGATTTCTTATGGACCTCATTTCCAGCTGGGGTTCAGGACCCTTGTAGCCAACAGGGGCTGTTGGCCTTTAAGTGATGGCTGCTGGGAAGGGTCTTTATTGTGCTGACACACACACGCGCCCCCCAGGGAGCTGCTGATTGCTATGTTGAGTAGTGTAGCACATTTTTCATTTTGGATTTTTTAGCTTCCTGCTTGAGTGGGCTGCCTTTCTCAATCCATCCTGTCAGTGCTTGCTAATGGGCTGCCCCTCGTTTGCTTGTTGGAGCTCCGATGGACCACGACAGCAAGCTTTCTTCCCACTATTTCTAGCAGTAGCTTTGCAGGCTAAAAACATGTACCTGCTAAATTCAGTTTCCAGGAAGCACTCCTAATTCTTATGGCAGAATTGGGACTGGAGGATCTCGGGCAGACCTCTCCACAGACACTGATATGTTTAATATATTCTTGATATTGTGTCTCCAGTAATTTGCCTTTTACCTAGAAGGGCACATCAGGAGCAAGTGGCTCTCCTGTGCTTACTCTTAAGTGTGTTGTGGTGTTAAACAGCTTTTTTCTGAAACCCGTCTGGTTGCATAAGCCATCTGATTCTGGATACAACAACCTGATGGGGCAGAGCAGCACTTGGGTATGTTAAATGGTGCTTAACACAAATGCTGCTTGCATTTCAGTATATTTGTATTGAGGGTCACTCTCCTGGAAATAGGACAAGCATGGAAGAGGGATTAATTCCAGAGTCCTGAAGTCATTGTCCAGAACAGGAGATTTGCAGCTATCAGACAGAAAACATCAACTTCCTATTTTTGGAATTAATAACTTTGGTCTTGATGAGCAATGATAAATCATGCAGAACATAATTCATTAAAATACAGTTCAATCTGGGATCATGGGTGAGGTTTGCCACCTGTGTGGCCTTCTGCTTCCCTAAGTGGATTGTAGGTCATAGAAATATGTCAGCAAACAGCTTACAGGACATCTATTTTAATACTCAAGGTTGAACATCTGCCTCTCGTAATCTGTCACTGTCCCACTAAAAAAATCATTTCTGACACCCAGTCAAACAAAAATATCCTCAGAACAGCCTGGTGGTTGGTTCAGTAGGAGTTTGTGAGTGGAAAGAAACCAGCTGGATTTGCACAAAATACTGTTTGGTGGTAAAACCTCACTTTTGCTGCTGGCTGGAACAAGTACGGACCTTCTCATGTTTCTCACTTTAATTTGGCATTAATGAGCTTTTGCAAACATAGCTTCTGTGTATCATCTTTTGCTTTTTTCTACCAATCTGTCAAAGGCCACACTGGGGTTTTGTGTTTGCTTTTTGTGTGTGTGTGTGTGTGTGTGTGTGTGTGTGTGTGTGTGTGTGTGTGAAACATTGAGTAGTGAGCCAGGGCACATGCAGTTGTATAAATGTTTCTAAAATAATATCTACTTGATATGCCTGGAAGTAGTACCCCCCTTCCCATCAGATATTTCAAGTCTGAGGGGAACACTTGGGTGGAATATACAAATCGGTTAGATTTCCTATTCCTGTTTTTTTCAATTTAACTTATGCTTTCTTTAGGCATTTCAGAATAATGTCTGCTCTCACAGACATTATAATTTGTAATCTAAATTGTAAATGTAAAATTTTTTTCTTACAAGAAGTAATGAAAAACATCAACCATTGTGTACAAAAATGGCTGCACTGAGGCCCCTTAACATCACCTATGAGTATTTCTTTGATTTTAGGTTTGGTTTTCACTGCAGTAATTGCTCATTTTCAAATTGCAATACTTCATCAGTTTTAAATGGGTGTTAGAAATAGTTCCACTTTTCAGCATTGCAAAAATAGCTTTAAAATTTGTGTGGTTGGATTTCATTGTCTGTTTCTAGATAGTCACAAATCTTAAAATTTTAGAGTCAAATTTCAGGTGTTATTTTTACGAGAAAACACAAATAATTTTTTAAAAGTCATCAAAAAGAAAAATAAAAGGCCCAACAAACTTAAAATAGGTTTGTTTTCTCCCTGTTTCTTTCCAGTTGTGGTTGTTCACAACCTTACAGGCAACATTTCCTGCCTTGTCACAGGTTGAGCACAACACAAGCCGTATAAGAAAAACCCTAAATGCTCAGGTCTCACGATTTATCTAGTGCTACTTAATTAAATAGATTAATTTACTGTGGCTGAAGTAGCAGGGAGTTGTCACCACAGTCAGCAGCAGCACACTGGGGAAAAAGATCACATTGCTGCAGCAGGAGCCAAGATCTCCCATGTTGAGGGGCTCTAAGGCAGTAGCTCTGCCCCACGGATTGGATTGTGGCAGAGCTGCTCCAGGCACACCCTGGGAACCCTCCTAGGGAAACTCTGGTTCCAGCAGGCAGCTCGGCATGTGTAAATGAGCTGCGATTGCAGTTTCAAGGATGCTGCTGCTCATCATAGATGAACACTGGCTAAAATGTGTCAGAAAGCTTGAAGCAAGCCTTCTGTCCTTTCACAGGGAAGTGTTTGTAACCCACCCTTTTAACAAGAACAATTCCTTCACAATAAAAGTCAAATGCAACAGTACAAATAAATCCAGCAGACAGCTTAAAAAAATGAAGCCCAACTAGATGAGCAGACAGGCAGTGCTTTATTTACCTTAACAGATTTGCAAAGCTAAGTCATGTGCAGCTGTTTGAAAATTTATGGAATCCATTTCTAAAGCAAACCACTTGGATGACAGACACAGCTGGGCTTTCGGTTGTGTCTGTGCCAGGAAAGCCTTTGGTTTTGTACTGCAAACATTCTTTAATAACAGGTCTTGCATTCAGCCCTTTGGCTTCTGGAAGCAAATTACTCCTGCCTTGATATCCAGCTGATTGTCATGCAACCTCATGGTTTAACTTTGAGCCTGTAGTTGTCACTTGCTATCCCTTCTTTCCCAAGTGTCCAGCCAGGCTGGCAGTGGCACAGATCCATTAGCACAGCACAGTGCTGCCCAACTGCACCTCTGCTGCCTTACTCAGCCCGCCAGCTCCATAACACCATTCACTTTGATTGCCTCTTGTACACAGATGTCCTTTTAAAATGTACTTGAACTCCTGATAGATTTCCAAATCCTTCCAATTGACAGCCTCCTTACAGATACTCATTTCAGGGAATGGAAGCCAACATTTCCATAATCATGTTTGACCATTCACACAGCCATAATGTTTGAATATAATGAGGAAAACTGATTGTGCTAAAGCACAAGCATTAATGGGAAACAAATGCCAGAAAGATGTTTTCGTAATGAATGCATCAATATTTAAGTATTTTCCTATAATTTTAATATCAAAAATGTGTTGGGATCTGCCAACTCACTTGGTAGTCTTGGATAATACCAGGGAAGCTGTACATAATCAATGGCTTTAAGCAGCACAGTTGCTCAGCACACTTCTTGGGATCTGTACATTTTAGGAGCAATTACTCGCTGCCTTTCACAACCTTGGCAGCAAGTGTCAGAGCAACTACAGTTTTTGTTCAGAGAAAATACTGTCCTGTAACTCCAAGGAACGCTGGAGGACACCAGTCACAATAGCAGAATGAGGATCTGCAACATTTTACTGGGCCCTAGCTGTGGACCCACTTACAGCCCCGCTCAGGAAGATCTGCCTGCCCTTGTTGGATCACTGTGGAGGGTGGGACGTGTGTTTAGTGCTTTCAGCATTTACGCAGTTGAAGCTGAAGGTGGGCTTTATTGCATGGGAATTTTGCAGTGCCCTAGGTACATATTGTGCCATGACACAGCAGTGTCTGAAGCACAAAATGCAGCAAAGCAGGGCTGTAAGAGCTACTTCCATCTGCACACTACAGTTCTGAAGTGGTTAAAAATGAAACACTAGCTAGTTGCAAAGCAGAGCTGCTGAGAATCCATTCAAGATTCTGTAAGTAATACAATTCATATCTCATGGCAAGTCATGTGCAGTTCCATCAATCAGTGTTTCATTTTCCATTATACTGTTGGCATGACAAAGCAAGGAAGTGTTGTCAGAGTTAATACTCCAGCTCTCTTATCTGTGTCTAGAAACCAGTTCATATTGGCCATGGCAGTGTTTTAGATAGTATTTCCATCTTGTGTTGCTGTCCAGTCCTGATTCCTTGGCAGACTACCATATCTTATATACTTTACTCCTGTAGGTTTTTTGCTTTCTCTCAAGGCTCTGCACTGTTTGTCTTCCTTGCTTTTTAAGTGGAAAATACTTTGTTATTCCAGAAAGTCTGAGGATATTTTTTGTCTCACATTTCCCTGTATTATTGTTTAATTTTCTTTCCCTTGTGAAAGAAGCTGTGGCTGCTATTTAATTTCTGTGTTGTCTTTTCTGTTGTGGGAAGGTTTAAAGGGTATTTGTTGTGAGGGAGGAAAAAGAATGAAGGAAAACTGATCTTAACTGGGGAAGGGTTTCTCTGTAAGAGTTCAAGAAAATAAATTATTCTCTTTTCCAGTATCCCATCAGGTCTTAATTGACATTGTAGGTAAATGTATGTCATGCTAAAGAAGCCTAATCATGGTCCTCCTTGAAAAGAAGTTTGAAACTCCTGATATTATTAGGCTGCAAATGCAGATTATTTTTCAATAAAAGTAACTGCTGTCAGTGATGAAAATTAGATATATAAAATATGTCCACAGTCATTGTTTTCAACCTGCAGCTTATACATAAGTCTAAAGTGCAGTTATGTAAGAGAAAACCTGGTGGCTAAATTGACAAATGCCTTAAGGTATAGAATTGTGTTTGAATTTCCAAAAAGTTCAAATGAAGTCTTTCACTGAGACCTTTTAGAAGAACAAACAGTCAAAGGATAAAAAGAAGACATGACTTGTAGGTTAATAAAAGATATAAAACAAAAAATGGAACAAATAGTTAATTTTCACTGTGGAGGGAGACCACTAGCATTTCCCAGGGAAATCTCATCACCTATTCTTAAATAGTCTCAGGAAAGTGTAATAGGATAGAGAAAGCATTTTCTGAATATATGACATTATTTGTGGTAGTAAAAATTGAAGTGGCTGGGAAAAGGTGTACTGGGATCTCAAAATAATGAGTGATTTAGGGATCCAATGATAAATGAAACCCAGTGTTGATAATGCAGATTAGTGAACATTGGAGAAACCAGTCCTAGTCTGTACATGTAACACAAAGAGCACTGAACTAGTGGTTATTCTGAGCTATTTTGGATAATTCTGTGACTATATCAGTCTGGTGCTCTGTGTCTTCATCTTGACTGTTAGATACAGTTCTGCCACCTCTACCCTCTCAGAAAGATAGATGAGGAACCACACAAGGTTATCACATTTTTGGAGCTGTTCCATGCAAGGAATGACAAAATAGACAAGAATTCTTTATCTTGGAGGAGAGATAACTGAAGTGGTATGAAATAGTGAGCTTTTAAAATAATAAGTAGAAAATAGATGGTGAGTAGGGAAGGATTAGTAAATGTTTCTCCCAGTGGGGATAATATTTGGAAGTGGATTTTAAAACCGAAAAAAGAAATGGTCTTTTTTTTTCCCCAGACCCATAATTAAGTTGACTTGCTGCTCAAAAATGTTGTGGATACCAAAAATATAGGTGGATTATATAAGAGTATTGCAGAGGCAGGTTCATGGAAGAAAATGCTGTAAGAGACTGTAAAATATAAAGATACCATGTCTGGCTCAAGTAGTTTGAAGAGTTTGCTAGAAGAAAGATGAAATAAGCTTGCAATGGTTTTATATTCTTCTCCTAAACCATTGTGAGAGATTGTGTACTGTGTTCCATGGACCTTTGGTCTGACCAAGACAACAGAGCCATGTCATCAGTAAAACATTAATACAATACAGCAGTGGCTGAAAAAAACCATACTCTACCACTGTATACAAGCTAAAATCAGAATTGTATGCGTGCTTTAGCCATTTGCATCCCTGGAACTGAACTGCCCTGACGGTTTCATGGCCATATTTCTCTCTTTTATTTTGAGGTGTGCAATTCTTGTATTCCCTTTATCTGAAGACCAGTGGCCTGTGAACCTGATTACTGCTGAGGGTTGAACAAAATTGTTAAGATTCCCTTCAGGACCTGGATTTAGAAGGCCTTGTGTATAGAACAATTATACTACTTTCTGTCTTGCATCTAGCAAACTCTGGAAAGCTAGATGACCCGTACTTGGCAGCCTGCATAGTATGGCTAAAGAGCTGATGCCCTCACCCAGGCTTCTCTGCCGCTGCTAGGAGCTGTGCTGTTCTGGCAGAGATACATCTCTCTGTATTGGAAATGGAAAGATTATCCTTCTCCATGGAGCCATTTCAGTTTTGTGGAAATACTGCAATGAGCTTGCTGCCATTGCTTGTGCTCTTTTCTTTCACAAACACTCCAGCAGATTGCAAGGCTCTGATTATCAGGACAGAGATACTGATTTCCCTGGAAGGCAGTGAGGTATTCAAAGTGCTGTGTTTCCATGGCCCTTGTTAGTGAGCAGATGGGCTACTGACTTCTCATAATAATTGGACTACTTCAGTCTACTGTGGCTTCATTCCCAAGTTGACTTTGAGGCTGGAGCTCACAAAGAGATGGTTTACCATGACCAGGTGGTCTAGGCAAATACAGCTATTGAGGTGTTGAGTGGATTTTTTTTTGTTTGTTTGTGCAGATCTTCCTGTTTGGACATCCCATAGCCTCAAAGAGTCCAGCTGGAGTCCAACTCATCCTAATCATCTTGCAGGTGTCCTACACAGATGGAGATGTCATGGAAGTGCTTTTGAAGCACCCCTCCCTAACTGCCATAATTTCTCAGTGTTCTGATACAGTAGCTGGGCTTCTGCCAGCACAGCTAACCAGAGAAATCTTGGGAAAGCCAGGAGAGAGCATTCTCTGTAAGGGGGAGAGAACAAAGACCTAAGTTTTGAGCAAATGTTTTCTGTTTGTCTGGAAGTCTGTTATCGTGCCCCTCCCACCCAATGAGAAAAAAACACTCCAATGTCTAAATTTTCCAAAGGACAAATGATTCAACTATCAGCCACATACTTCTGCTAATGAAACTATAATTATTAGACACTGATCTGTCTTGAAAGGACTGTGAAAAATTGTTACAGTGCATACAAAAATATCTTGACTCTAATAAAATAAGAGCTTAATTGACAGACAAGGGGCTGCCCTTCTACCTCTGCTTTAAAACACTTTGTAATGCCTTCTGCATGTAATTTAGTGATTTTTTTTCCATGACATCAGTCTATTAAACTCAGAAATTATCTCAAGTAGTTTGGGATTTTTTCCAAATCTTTTTTTAGCACAAAAAATGTTATCCAACCTGTTGGAACTATTTGTTTAGGATCAAGTGTTTCTTCTACAGGAGTTTGCAGGAGACAAAGCTTCTGACATGGAATTTAGGGTGATACCAGAGTTGGATGTAGATGACCTTTTCCTGTGCTTCTTAAGAATAGAGGAAGAAGCTGGCATGAGAGCGTCCTCCAAAAAAGCAGAGGATTGAAATCTACCATCTGAATTAGTCAGAAAAACGTCCTTAGTCCTTGTCTCCCACATCCCAGCTGCTCTGGGTATGGTATATTTATTCTCTGATTTGTGGCTTTTGCACAGACACTGAAATCTTCATGGAAGAAGAAAATTACATAGTTGTGTGCTGATGAAGACACAGGAGAGAAGGCAAGTCCCCTGTTACACATAACTACTAATACAATGTGGGACTGCACTAGCAGAAGGTGTCTGATACCTACTCAGGGATAAAATGTCACAAACAGGGCATCACAGAACTCTAAAATGGAGAAGTGGAGGTGCTGAGACTCGAGTTGGTGCCACCCTCACCATGTGAACTCAGCTGTTCACAGTTCTGAGAGTGCTGTGTTTATAGAAATACTTTCATCTTCTTGACTTCTGGTAGGAGAATTTTCAAGAACCTGTTTACTATTTACAATACAGGAAAAAAGCTCTAGCAATTGTTCTGCTACACGTGTTAAGTTGCAGTTATACTGAATTCCAATGGAGAAATCAAATCATCAGCCTGTGTTTAAAATTCTGGTTCTACCTTGTATTGAGTGTGGCTATTATAATATCCTTTCTTCTTGCTCTCACACACAGCAGGAGTTTTTTACAGTCCATTTCACTACAGCATTCTGGAGAAAGCAGACCTCCTGACCTTATTTAAACTGTGCTCTTCAGCAACACTCCACTCATTTCGCTGGTATATGACATGAGCAGCAAGCTGCACACACAGCCCACATCCTTATGGAAGATTTAGGACTGTACCATATCCCTGGATAGTCCTGGCAACTTCAGCCCATAAATGTGCAATGACAGGATCATTTTAGGAACCTTTATTTTATACGTTCCCAAAAGATATGGTAGCCATAAGAGTTTGCAGAGGAGTCCTAAGAGAACAGCCCATGATGTGAATGACTTCAGACAGCATTTTATCTCTCATCAGAGCAGAGGAGGTCGTGCAAACACACCACTACCAGCACTGCTGGCACAATTGCAACAGGTCACTTGATAAGAAATGCATTTTTGCTGTTCATCAGTCATTGAATTCTTCTAATATAAATATGAGCTCACTGCTGATTGCAAATAAATAAATGAAATATTGAAGAAAATATTTCTCTCAGAGAAATGGGCTAATGGACTTGTAGTTTTCAGGAACACAATGAACTTGTCCAGAAAGAGTTTGTTTGGGTTTTTTTTTTTTTGGGGGGGGGGGTCATGGGAGGAAAGCTGGATACTCCAGAGCACAGTCTGATTTTTGTTCGAATATACAGGTAGTGATGAGCACAAACATGAATGTTAGCTTGTGGTTATAACAGGATCTGATTTGTCTGTGCTTCCAATGCTCTTAATGTGTCTAGAAAGATTTTTATATTCTATTTTTTTTCCCAGACTTGAGAAAAAGTAAATATGCTACCCCTCTTTGCTTTTTTTCCCTTTCCTCCTCTTTTCTATTTTGTAATCTTCACTGCTATTTGATTTGGTTTTCTGCCCAGACAGAAAAATTAGAGTTTTCATCTAGACAGAAGATCTTTACTCTTTCAGAAGACAGTTATTTAAAGCAGAACCTTGGAACAACATTCATCAGTGTTATGTGCAGTACTCACCCAGACTATGTACAGTCAAAACTCTCTTGTTCCTTACCTGTCACTTAGGACTAGAGTAAAATATGGTCCTTCTTAGTGAGTGTTTACAGCCTGATATAAAATACTGATCACAGTAATGCTATAAAATGCATCTTCCTCTGTACAGCTTTAGACTGCTGCCACCATGCACAGACATGGCTGCAAAGGCTTCTGATTTAAATTCTCTCCACTGTATATGAGCCGAGAACTGCTGCCTGGATGCCTGGAAAACCTCATGGATACAGGGAATGCCATTCTGACTGAGTACTCTCTTATGGTCAACTCGTGCAGTACTTAAATTACAGCCATCACAAGGTTATATTTTGAGTCTGGTTTATAGGATAGGCCTATTTTTTTGGAACATCCACTGTATATGGAAGGTTTTGTTTCAAGGAAGCTAGGGTGAGATGGATGGATATAGCCAGATGAATCCCTCAGTTGAATTTTTATAATGTTGGATTTTTTGTGTACTTGAAAACAAACAAACTGCCCTTAATTATTGTTTCCTTAACAAGCAAAGTGGTTTAGATGTACAGTGTATCAAAGCTGCTGTTGAGAAGGCTCTGATTTGTAATAGCACAAGAAGGCAGGATGGCAAATAAAGCTATTAGCTTTCAACAGCATAAAAATTATTGTAGAGATAAGGGGCATGAAATTGAGAAGGGTGTTGGGAAACAGTGAATTGTAGTGTCATTCTTAAGAACAGAAAACTGTATTTTCAGAGGTATCTACTGAAGAACTAGAGAAGACTTTAGCTTCTTTTCTCTTTCTACAGGTGTATGCTGAAGACAAGCAGAAAGGTTAACTTGTTTAGACCAAATCATCCCCTGCTGCAGATTTAACTGAGATCAGCAGAATGTCACCATTCCAAGTGAGTTGAGCAGATTTACACCAGTGTGGGTTTGGGACTTAGTCTTTCCTCTCTATTTTTTTTCTCAAATAAATAGTCTATAGTTAGACAACAGACTTGAAAGACAAGTCAGGAAAACATACCAGAATATTATTACCCTTGTTAGAATGATTTGTATTTTGCCTCTCAGGAAAATTTGAGAGGAAAATGCAGCAAATGAAAAAAGTAATTACTATATTATTAAAAAAGCCAGCAAGCACCCTAAAACCTGCAGCTGGATTCCTATTAAAAATCAAAGATGTTGTGGAGTTGGATGTGAAGCTTTGAAAATTATTATGCAAAGAGAAGTGTAAATCTTAAGGCCAGTGTAGGATGACAGCTTAGTCAATAGCAGGTGAAAAATCAAAATAAAAATGCTGTGAACTTCACAGTGAGGCAAAATAATAACATACATTTATCTAGCACTTAACATTTCTAAATTGTATGGCCATAAAATAATGCAGAAAGTTGCATTGATCTTGGATGCATGGAAAGGAAGAAAGGCCATACTATATTTCTAGAGCCTCTGCAGCTATGAACAAGCTGATGCTAGACTGGAGGGTTGCATTAGAGAAACACTGTGAGTAAGGGATTATGGATATTTTTAAAAAGTAAGAGGGAATGAGTGCTTTCTCTCTGGATTTAATAAAAAATAACGTACTAGGAGTTAGATTGAGCAGCCCTTGGAAAACAAAATAATTGGTGTTTGAGACTGAAATGGAGTTAAGTGGAATGTTTTAAGAGAATATGTTGGTAAACAACAGAATATGTCTTTCTGAAGTAAAAATTGACTGTACTACTAAAAATTGTTTTAAAGATATTTAAGGAATACACTGTTGAAGAGCACCTATCATTCTGAGATACTCAGTGTGTATTTGCCCACCAACCCCCTCCTACCAGGGCCCCCTGTGCCCTGCTGGGGGGACACAGGGCAAGCAGGGACAGGCAAAACTGGCCTTCTTCATCAGCATCCATGGAACAGCAGCTGGAAGCCAGGAGTCAAAATGTCTACTGCCTGCACTGTATTATGGCTCATGTACTTATATGCAGACTTGATTGTAGGAGGAAAAAATCTGAACAAAATGATGATGATCTATCCAAGTAATTAGAGATGTGGCTGATCTCCCTGGGGCTAATTCTGTATATCAAGTTCAGTGTATGCCCTGAGGGTTTCCTTAATACAGTCAGAAAGTTCATTCACTCTTAAACTTGAGAAATAAATCTGGGTAAAAGCACAGTAATTGGCAGCTCTTAGGTTTGACTTGCTTTCTGACATTGCCAGTTGCCTTCACTACAGGAACAGGGATGAAGGCAAGACCCAAGTTGCCAGAAAAGGGACTGTGTTCAGAGGGCTCTGTGGTGAATTTGTACATTTGCAGGCACAGACAAATTTATATTTGTAGTTGCCAAATGTGAGGGCTTTTCATAAGTGCCATCTGTGGAATGAAAGGCAATCCAGGCTAAAATGTGCAGAGTGGCAAATATTAGAAAATATGGCTATTATAAAAAGTGATAAGAACTTTATGCAAATGTTCCATCTCCAGTGGAAGGGCCAGATTCCAATATCACGCATGATGCACAGGAACAGATTTTTCTTAGGTACGCCGGGATGCCCATGCTGTGCCTGAGATTAGAATCTGTCCGAAAAATGGATTATTGGAATATGAAAGAGCCAATTATGAGGAAAATCAGATTTTACTGAGCTGTTGTTTCTTTTTTTTCACTCTCATACTCTGTGAGAGTTGGCTTTAAGCATAATTCTTGATCTTTGTAATTCATTAGGAAAATTGACAGTAAAAATAACAACAAAATGTAAAAACTGATTTTCCTCTTTAAGAAATTCACATCATCAAATTAGGACAGAGAAGTGATCTCTCTACATCCCGTTACTCAGAGCAACTGGCAAATTTTGACTCCGTGAAGCCTTATCTGAAGCAAACAACAGTGACTTCATTACCAGGGAATTCCCCTGGCGGGGGTGTTATCAGGGACTGGTAGCAGAGCAGTTCTGGTGATGGGGAGGTTGCATGCAGGTTAATTTACTCTGCAAATCCTATTATCAGCATATCTTTATTTATTTAAATCACGAAATTATCATCTTTATTTCCCTCCCTGTATCCAAATACTGTCTTTTGTTCTGGTCTCTTTGGGGAGGAGGTAAATGGGATTTGGATACAAGCCATAATTATTCTGGGAAAATCACCCTGGAACATTGATTTATATGCAAGATCTTGCCTTGCAGCAGCTTGACAGCTACACAAGACTAAGAAGGCAAAGGCTACAGAGCAGAAGGCTCTTAAATGAAATACCAGTGGTCCTCACCTCTCGTCTTCAGTTCTCAGTGACCCAGGTTTAGCTAGAGAAGTTGGTACAGCTATTTCATTCTCATCTCCAGAGTAACCCAGCACAGGCCAGGTAAGAAAATCACCTTGGATAGGAGATGTTTGATTTTCTAACATTATGGGATGGTAAGGGGTGCAGTGAACCAAGCTCCCAATCACTGCCCAGGGGCAGAGCTGAAGGAGCCCTGCAAACACTCCGAAGTTAGAAAGCCCCTCATGACTTTAGACTCCTTCAGCATTGAGCAGCAGCTGCAGCAGGTTTCTGTGGTTTTGGATTAACAAAAGCTTTCTTGGAATGCTGAGGGGTGTCTGATGTTTGGAAGTGCAGAGCGTTCCTAATGACTTCCATGGAAATACAATATCAATTGGTTCTGAAAATTAGGCCCCTGGTTTAAATGGCTAGATATGGAAGGAAAGGACCAAACCCCTCAAAATGTTTTGTTGGATCATTATGGTATGTTGTGAACAATAACTGATCCTAAGTTTTGCCTACACAAGGCTGGAGCCATGACTGCCTCTGAGGACTGCAAACCACCAAGCTCCCTCTGGCA
Organism: Myiozetetes cayanensis; assembly: GCF_022539395.1. Taxonomy (NCBI): domain Eukaryota; kingdom Metazoa; phylum Chordata; class Aves; order Passeriformes; family Tyrannidae; genus Myiozetetes; species Myiozetetes cayanensis. The sequence goes on from NW_026086605.1 coordinate 31,957,559, forward strand.
GCAGTCCTCAGAGCAGCAATTAAGGAATCCTCCTGGTTATGCTTTGCCGTCATTGTGAATGCACTGTGAAAATCTTTTAAACCACAGTGACAGCTTCTGAAATCATGGGGCAATAAGGACTGGAGGAGTCAGTGCTTCACTCATCCCATCCAATCACCAGGAGCAGGATCTTTTCCAGGAACAAGTTCCTCTTCTATTCCTTCTGCCCTTCTCTGTGGCCCTGATTTGCCTTTTATCTCCTGAGCAGCAGAGCCTGGTTTTCTCTGCACCAGCAAGAAGCGTCCTCTCTCTTCATCCAGGTGGTTCTCCTTCTTTTCATCCAGGCAAATTTCTACCAAAGGAACACACAAAAATTAATAATGATAATAATAAAAGCTTGGAGATTGGTTAAAAGCATCTCAGATTTTAGTAACCCAAGTATTGGCCTGCTGTTTTCCAAGCTTTCAAGCTTTTTTCCTAGATGACAGTGATATTTGAGTGTCACATAATTACAGCAATTGGGTTATTTTTAACTAGAAAAAAAATATTTGGTCTTTATTTTATACTTGAAAATTATTACAACATTTTTTTTAAAATATTCCCATAATTCAGGTGTGGGATGCAAGTGTGATACTAAATTGCTAGGTGGAAAGCTTATAACAGGAAGTAGTAAACCAGCCTGACTTTATTCTTTTAAAAGAAAGAAAGGAATATCACAAAGTGAATCCGAAGGGGAAAAAAATCCTGCTGAAATCAAACTCTTATTGATTGGTCAAACAGCAAATTGCACACTCATATCTGTCAGAAAATAATTTCAGGCTAACACAAATTCATTGAAAACATCTGCTCCTCTAATTAGCATACTAGGTCTTTATCATCCTTACTCGTTCAAAATTCCAGACTGCTTCATTACAACAGGAGGTATTGTGATGCAGAAAAGTTCAACCAGGACTAAAAAACAACTGTCTTTACTGATTTTTTAAAAATAAAATATTAAATCTGAATATTTTTCTGTGTTTTATAGTAAAAATAAAAATATAGTAACAATAAAATTAGAAGTGTTATTAGGTTATACGTCAGGAACAACACAAAGTACCAATCTACAACAAAAGTTTCATCTAATAATGAAATTTCAATCTCTTTTCTAGCTGTAAGCATTTGAAAAGTATCCATGAAATCCTCCAATTCCTTTTTTAATGGGGCATTTTGGAAAACGTTTTGTTTGATTCTCAGAGTGTTTTTTAATGCTGCCTGTGAGACACAAATCCCAGAGCCCAGCCTGTTAACAAGCAGTCTCTGTTTACTGTGAAATCCTGCCTTGGTGATAAACATATCTCTTGGTGAACTGTCACTGTGAACAGAGCAGGGCTATGTGACACCATAGCGAGAGTGTAGCCAGCTGAATCCCTTCTATTTTGTCCTGCATATTATTCTTCTGGATTGTATCAAGCTCTAGACTCTGGCTTTTAGCATTTCACCTATTTGCTACTCTTGAACAGTGGTAAACATGGACACTTTTGACTAAAGGTGAAAGCAACTTTGCAAACAGAGATATGAAGTTGTGCCATTTAGGGCTGCACAGCCATGTCTCAGCTGGGACATTGAGGAAGGTAGTGGTGGCTAGACAGGGGGAAAAAATGTGTCTCTGCTGAACCCAGACCTCTGCCAGCATCTCAAAAAACCTCACTGTGGACAAAGTGAGCTGAACCAGGGAGTTATGAAATCTGCATCATCTCCACTGATGACTGAGTTTATAGGCAGGTCATTTAAGTCTCTGGATCAAACTCTCCTTTGTTGTAAACCCATGAAACTTCATGTGTTTCATTGTACCTCTGTCAGCTGAGGAACTTATCCAAGTTCTGTCTCTGGAATATGTCAAGCTGGTGAATGAAATCAGAATTATCACTCTAATACTATAGGTTCACAAGATGTTTTCGACTTCAGAAATTAAAACCTGCTACCAAGTTGATAAAAATGACTCCTTGACTCCCATGCTACTGCTTTTAAGAATAATGCCAATTTAATATTGAGTAGGGATATGTCACTGTCATAGTTATGATTTCAGCAAAGAATTTTTCTTTCCCTTCCCCCCTGCGTGTGTGCTCTGTGGATGAGCCATCAGGTGAACAAAGAAATCGGCCGATCCACTAATGGCCGAAATTAGTCTCCTAGCAACAAAGGGGAAGGAGTTGGGGGGGGGCTACTGGGGTGTGTGACTGGAAGGGGGTGGAGGCTGGAGGGGGAGGGGAGTCTCTCTCGGCCCTGAGGGGAGCCTGCTGCGGGCTGCAGACACTGCCGGGTTTCTTGGTCTCTTTCCTGTTGGAGGGGAGTTTTTACTGCTGCTCTTGGCTCAGCTGTGGCTGGCTGCAGGCCCTGCTTACAATGGACCCTAATCAACTGAAGTTTGTGAGTTTTCTTCCATTGGGAGAACTTTCTGTTTTATTGCTGTTGTTTTTCCTTCCCCTTCTTCCCCCCTGCCCCCCACCTGACAGTAGCCAAGGATCTCACAGCGCCGCCTGGTGACGGGCACTGGACATTACAAGTTCTGCTCCTCCAGTGTCCCAACAGTGCCACCTGGTGAATGGTACAGGACATTACAAATTTTGCATCTCCAGTGACCCGATGGCGCCCCCTGCTGACTGTGGTTGGAACTGCACCAAAGGATGCAAGAAATTGAACTATTTTCCTTTTGCCGGTTTATCAGTTTTGTTCTTGAAGGGGATTATTGGTGGGTATAGAAGTATTACTTAGTGATTTTACTTTTTGTGTGTGTGTGTGTTCCTGTTAATACACACATACCTTTAATAAAGGGCTGTTATTTTCCCTTTTCCATAATTTGTTTTCCTTCAATCGAAGCCTCTTAATTTTGGATTTATAATTGCTTGGAAAGAGAAGTTTGGGTCTTTTCCTCCTAATCCATCCTTAGCAAAAGACCCTTGTCTCATTTAAACTGGGACAGTCACTGTGCCTCTAAATGAGTGGACATGAGAAAAATATTATTACCAGTAAGCACAAAGATATGTTTCACCATTGTTAACAGACTGGCTACATTTATGACTTTTTCCTTTCACACCTCTGCCAGGGACATAATTACAAAAACTTTCCATGCTAGGTGTTCCATTTTGGGTTTTTTTAATCTTTCTCTAGACTTGCATAGATTTTAGACTACTTCCCTTAAAAGAAAAATTTATTCAAGGCGACATATTCCTTTAGATTGAACCACAAGTAAGAAAATTTGTACTTAATGGCTTCTCTTATTCCTTCCGAACAATGGAATGTTGTTTTTTACTTTCCTCAGTGTGGTAGTTTTAATCTAGGCCTTCCTTGGTGACCAGTTTGTAACCAAGGAAGTGGTCATGTTCCCAGTATTCCATACGATTTTTACATAAATCAGGGTATAAATAAGAAGGGAGGAGAGGCCTTCACTCTCTTCTCTTCTGGTGAGGTTCAGGGAAGTGGGTCCTTGCATTGGTCTTGCTTATCTAGAGGCTGAGCCCTGCAGCGACCGCTGGTCTGCCACGTGGGAGATTGGAGAGTGCTGGCCATGTCTGGTGATCTTGCTTTTCTGAGGGACGTGGTGAGATTTGTTTTGCTAGTTATTTTGCCAGTTCTTGGGTTTGATTGTGTATATCTGTTCTGTGTCCCTTTTTGTCCCTTTTTTTCCCTTTTTCCCCTTTCCCTTTCCCTTCAGGGGTTGTTTGAATTCCCTTTACTGTATACATAGCATTTTAATTGTCTATAACTGTGATATACATAAAATATATATTTTTTATATAACTAGCTTGATTTTGGGTTCTTCAATCTTTTTTTTTTTCTTTTGCCCTAAGGGAAGACGGGAGGGGGAAGGACGTTGCTACTGTGAGTTCGGGCATTTTGGCAGGGAGCCAGGTCCAAACCGTCACATTCAGTAATTTTGTTTATTGAGAATTATGTTATTGTAAATTATTGTTCTGTCAACTGGGGGAAGGGTTGTCAGCAAAAGAGAGGCAATATATTGGTGTTGCATATCCAAACTCCCTTTTACTGGGGCTGTGGGTGACACAGCACAACTCTGAATGTTCTTGAGCTCTTGCTGTTTGGGTTGGTAATAAGGGTAGATACAAAACTAAATTACTCTGCTGGGGCAAGGGAAATTTATTTCATTGCCTTTTCCAAAAGTTACTGCTTTTGGGAGTGGAGCCTGGGGGATGGTGGAGCCAGAAGATTGCTTTATTCTTTGCTGATGGCATGAAGTTTTAAAACAGTCACATCTGAGCATAAAAAAATTGTCCTGTGGGTCAGTATATTACTGCAGTTCTTGGACAGTGTAAATGGTAGTGGAAGCACACTGCTAGGACACTTCTAAAGCATATCCCCTCTGATATGCAGATAAATCCCATGGCATGGGAATGCTGAAGGGAAGTGTCATTTGTGCGTTTATTTTAGCTTTTTCTTCTGTGCAATTCATTTGAGCTAGTGGAAGGAATGATTGCCCCAGCATCCCCTTCCAGCTGCGGATTTCTTACTCCCAAAGGCCTCTCTGGATGTGAGGGAGCAATGCAGCAGGAGGTGCTAAAAACCACTAATGAGAACTGTGATTAACAGTAAGGATACAGGAGAAATCCTCTCTTCGCTGGGGATTCAAAGACACTATTTCAGCTGTAGTTCCTGTCACCATTAAGTCCAGTATTACCCTCCTCGGATATTGCCTAGAAGTAAAGCAGTAGTATTTGTAACAGGAAAGCATATTATGTGCAGCTGTATGGAAGCTGCAAGGGAATTGGCTAGTCAGACTCACCTCTGTCTGCTGTAGCTGCTTCTGCTCTTGGAGGAAGTGAGGATTCAGAGATCATGTCGCAGAGCTGTGCAATGGAGAAGGGCTTTTGAAAGCAACCAAGTTTGACTTTCAGGAGGAGAGATCCTGAGTGGAACTTAAAGGTTAAAGATTCTGCATAGTTTGACATTATTTAGGAAAGGTAGCTGGTTTCATCAACAGCTCCCAGACCCTTGAACAAAGTTTTAAGGGAAGGAAGGCACTTCACCTGAAAGATCCAGTAGCAGGAGGGCTACACACATTGAGATGTGAGCAGTACCTTGCAAGAGGTGCTACTCCTAGCAAAATGCAATACCTGGATTTGAGTATAATTCTGAGAGGAGAAAATTGTAATTTTTAATAGGATGGGAGACAGTTTACTGACAAATTTACATAGGAAAAAATAATGTGCTGCAGAGAGAAAAAAAATAAATGTGTGCTGTGTAAGGCTTGGCTAAAGGGAGTCCACTGTAGGAAGAGAAAACTGAAGTGATAGTTAATCCATTACTAAAATGTGTCTTCAATATCTTCATATATTGCTTTCTTCTTCTTGACATCCCTGTTATTTGCACTGAACACGCTTGTGATGCTCAAAGCAAGACCTGAGCCTACCAGGGTTGTAGGATGAGAATTCCAAAAGATTAGGCGGATGGGAAGAGACATTTCTTTCTGCTTCTATGGCAAAGCTGGTGCCAACTGCCCTGTTTGCTGCTGATTTGCCTTTGTGAGGGCTTGTTAAGCATTAGGCAGGCCTCACAGCGCTCCTGCACTTCAGGAAGCAAGGCTACAGGGATGCCTTCACCCAGTGCCAGGGAAAGATCAGCTGAGAGAAGAAATCAAACCCCGATGCCTTGTTTCCAGAACTGAACTAATCCTAATACTGCCTGTTACAGAAGTGCTACCTTTTTGATTTATTTATTTTCTTATTCCAGTGGGGAGATGACCTTGACTTTCTCATCTTTTTGAGTGGTGGTTCAGGGATGCAGTAAATGCAGCAGGGGGTGAGCCTAATTTTCTCCAGTTCACAACTGCAGTCCTTCTAGATTAGGAGGGTAACTTTGTTCTTATTTTGAGGCCTCTGAATATAACATTTCAGGTCTTCTTCCTGTAGTCTAAAGGTTTGGATCACTGCTTTGCTGGCCATGCAACAGTATAGTCTTTGCAAGCTGGAGTATGATGTTTTTGTTCTCTTGGGTAAGTGGGGGATTTTTGATGAGAAAGAAAACTGTTTATATGTTTTATGGAGGCAATCTGCTGCCACTGAACACAGCCTGGATGAAGGTTTGAAAATACCAAAGAACTGACTGGGTAAATATTGCAATGCTAAGAGCTTCTAACTGTTACAGTTTACATTGTTGCTTATAACTTTTAAGAGCCAAACCTGAAAGTTCCACAACCTGATGCTGCTAAAATGGGTATTCTCGAGTCTGAACAGAAGCTCTGCTGCTTCAGTGACTAAGGAGAGGTATTTCTTAGACTAAAAATACTGTGTTGCATATCAGGAAGTCAAGTTATATCAGTTTAATATTAAATTAATGTTTGTTCTTCTACATCATTGTCTCCTACCATAAGCTGTGCAGCTGTTCATGAAATCTGCACTGTCTATAGTCTGTGACATATCTTGACAGATACATTACCAAAAACCCACCCTGTCTAACCTTGTAGTCATCAATTGAGAATGTTTCATTTTTCATTGTTAATAAGCATACATCTTCCTTTATATGTATATATTCCAGTAGTGTCCTATGTATGTTCTAATAGTTACCCACATTTAATAGTCCTTCATGACCTTTGTGAATGTAAGGAGCAATGAAAATGCACTTGGCACTTGTACATGTCATGGTCCAGTTTAATCTTATGATTGAAAGAAGATGAACACATAAAAATAGTGCAATAATTTTTCTTATTCTATAAGAAATCTGAAAATAATGTTCAGATTCTATGTGCTGGAAATATCATCTTTTACTGGTCTATAGAGGACTGTCTTCAGCCACATCATTGGGGGTGTTGAAGTTCTTCTGAGACAGGAAGATGACCACAGTCCTCGAATTAGTAGCAATCCTCCCTGAGTTCCTATATGCCTTCAGTTTTTCCAACTTATATGTGGACTGTTTTTTAAACTTAAAATGTTGTCCTCCTGGTAGATTGTTGGATTCAGTTCCCAATTAGTGCAATTACTCTTGACTGGCAACTAGAGAGACACAGACTGATGAAGATGTGCAAACGCTTCTAAAAAAGCCCCTGATGCTTTAAGCTGCACAGTTGGTTCCATACTGAAAACAGTCTCTTTGAAAGCTTAAATGAAGATTAGATATATTCAGGTAGGACATGTGAATATGAGAGAACTACTTTTTCTAGGATGTCAAATCCAACAGGTTTTGGAAATTATACCACTCTTTGCCTGGAGACTGATAACTCTTAAAAGTATACTTAGAGGCTATTTGGAATTTTTGCTCACTGACTGGGAATCATGGCATTTTCTACGTGCAGTCTCCTGTTTTCTTCTCTCCAAGAGCTCTAGGAAAAAAGAAAAGCATCATTCATTTGGAGAAATCGTTTCCCCCTGCTCTGTAAATTAACTTTGCTAGTTAGAAATTAGCATGTTCATTAGTATCTGAAGTTCCTCACTGTTGAAAAGCTTTGTTTCTGTTTGCTTTTGGCTTCATTTCTAGTAGGAGTAGTGAAATAGAAGTTCATTATACTTCCTTGTTCTCCCTGATCTGTCATAATTTTGAAAGGATTGAGATAAATTTTCTGCTTTCTGTTCTTGGAATGGGATCAGCAGCAATATAACTGATAACAAAACAACATTGGCTCTGACTCTGGAATTAGGACCATTCTTATGAGAAGAAATGGTCATTTCTTCAGGGGATGAGCCAGTACCAACAGCAGTGGTGTATTTTTCTACATAGACAAATGAACTGCGAAGTGAAGGTTCATTAAGCAAAGGATATTGAGTATGCAGAAAACTGTGAAAGTTATCAAATACAACGTAGATGAGTGGGAACTGAAAGGGATTTAGAGAAGTGTTGGCATCAGAGAGCCAATTTGCTTTTCAGAAGCAAATATTTGCCAGCACTTTGAAAGTAATTTTATTGCATTCTTAATCTCCAAATATTTCTAAGTAACCTCTTACCTACTGTAAAGTTGCAAGGTTGGCAGTTTTCAAGTGTAGGATCAACCTGGTTCCCAGAGTGGGAACTGGGACTTGCCAGGAAGGGTGGGGAATCAGGACAGTGGAATTTGGCTCTTAAGTAATGCCTCTTGTAGCCTTGAGGGTTTGTGTGTATTGCCAGCCTAAGCTATTGCTTCTCAAGACCTCTTTGGTATATTGATTACAAAGATTTGTTTTAAATCTCCTCTGATAGCCATCGCAAATCTTTGCTTTAGCTTTTAATTATTGTCTCGACCACTGGTTTTCTGAATTATATTCAGTGTCAGTAGTTTAGGGGCTTTAATCTGAATTCCAAAAAGCCGCATTTAAATATAAGGCGTCTCAGGTTCAGTTGATTTGAGAAATAAAAATTCTGAGAGGATGTAAGAAAATTAAGCTGATATTTTAGTTAGAGGGTGTCAGAGAGAGAGCAAAAAAAAAGAGAATGAAATAGTTCAAGTTATGTATGGACTGATACATTCACTTCAGATCATGAGGCAAAATTTCTTCTTAATGTAATTTTTAATGTTTTTTTCCTTCATTTCTCAAGGGACACATTTTTTCAGACAAAAATAAAAAAAGGAACGGTGTAGGCTCTTATTCCATAATATTCATTTGGTTCTATTAGCATGAATTTTGAGTATAAAATTTGCATCTAAAAAAGAGAAAAGATTGGCTTTTACATGTTTTTTTTCCTTAAAAAATTCTCAGAGTTCTACAAACTAGTTTTGCAGTTAGGGTTTGAGGTTTAGCTTAGGGCTTTGTTAGAAAATCAGGGGAGGGTTTGAGGTCTAACAAAAACGTTAATGAAAACACAGATAAGTTGTTGAAGGTGTATTTTTACTGATATAGTATACAAATTTGTTTTGTTCTCCTTGATTTTTAAGAAATGAGCTAGGCTCAACTGTTGGGGTAAGCAGTGGTTCTGCTGAACCCCTGATCAAAGATATAGAGGTGAAGGATTTTGACTTAGACATTTTGAAGCCCTTTCCCTGAGGAAAAACAAGGACTGTGGAAGACTTGAAAAGGTGCCAGAACTGACCAGTAAGGAAAGAATGTAAATAAGGAATGAACATCCAATTATATGTGAAGGCTGGTAATAAATTATAGATAGAAAGCTAATAATAGAATGGCATGTAAAGTTCTGTTAACAGTGTGTGAGTGCAGTATGTGTGAGAAGAGAAGTATTAAAGTGGACGAAGCAATAAAAGCTGACTGTTGGCCATCATCAATAACGGTGTCCAATTTTATTTTTTATGACCGTCCTAACTTACTACAACACTCAGCTAATAGTACAGTTAAAGTACAGAATGTAACAAAAGAGAACCATTCCTTTTTGGGATGAAAATGAGGAGCCTGATTTATAGCTTTTAGCATGCTATAACAGTATCTTGAAAATATTCTGTATTTGGAGAGTCCAGGGAGATAACATTACAAGCATTGTGGGATCACACTCTCTGACAGTGCCATGAACACAAATGGTCACTGCAGGCTGAACAGAGTGAAGGAGGATGTATATTTGATGCACTTCATATTCAAAAGCTCTGTGCACACTGTTGCATATAAGACTTTGTCATGGGAAAATAGGGAACACACCTTATATGCACAGTAAATAATTTATTGTTAATCTAATGGAAGATTGATTACTAATCCAGATCTACTTATTGTAGAAAACAAGTAAAGGAAAGAAAGCAATCTCAGGAAAGTGTTCCAGTAATGAAAGTGTTCCGGGTGTTACATGCTTCTTAGTACCCACCCTCTTCTCTCTAGTGTGTTATGGTTGTCCTTCCATGGCTCCCTTGAATCCCAAGACTGAGCACTCGCCTTCCTCAAGGGGGGGAAAGGTGCCATATGAGCCATCTGCAACTTCTGGTTCTTCAGAAAGAGGAGAATTTTGATTTTGGGCGTTTCCTCTCCTGTGCTCCTGGGCTCACTAAGTTAAATAGGAGTGTCAATTGCTTTTTGATTTTTTTTCTTTTGAGGGTTCCCAGTTTCACCTGATGCACAATTCTTTGTATATGCTCTTTGTTCACATTACTGTCTGTAAGCCAGGTCCATGGTCACATTCCTTCTGTGACAGCAATTAACTATGCATGATTATGTGCCTGGGGTGTCTGGTATCATCCTCTGCCTTTATTTGAAGGCCTCTGCCATCATCTCATGACTGTCAATAATTTTAAGAGCAGTTTTGGATATCTTATGAGTGACTTGGGGATACTTCATCAGAGGTTGATGGTAGATTTAGAGCATGGCCATAGCATTTAGCATATGTTTTTTTCCTTTACACTTCGGTACTCATCCTACGTTCCAGGAGCTACTTAATTGTTAATTCTGTAGTTTCTCTAGTGAAATAAGTAATTCTCTCGCCTCCAAACCCAGCCAAAATAATAAATCTAAAACTAATGGTATAATGCTTGAATCAAGTAGATCAGAACAGCTGCAAAACTCCCTTATAATTGGTCCTGTTGATTCTCTTTCCTGGAGATTATCTACCACATGCATAAAACATACGTGCCTGTATTTCCATTGCTACCGCCAGCTCTTGGCAGGTCTGCTTTTCTGTATATCAAATTAATGACCTGAGATTTCCTTCATAATAGTTATTTCAGTAATTTCCTTTTATCTCTTATTTTCATTCCAAATAATTTATTAAACTGATGTTCATATTCAAAACATTGGCTATGACAAGCAAAATACTGAGCAGCTCGTGTTACCTGCAGCTGAATTCCATGTTTATGCAAAATAACAGATTATTAGAGTAGTTGTCAGTAATCAGTTGTCTGCAATGCAATGAGAAAATGTTTTAATGAAGTGACTATTTCCCTAATCTAGGATAGTAAATCAATCTTTAATGTTTGTTTCTTCTAAGCTAATATGTTGGATTGCGGTAGACAGTTTTTAGCTGATATCTCTCTGACTCCATGGGGAAAAAGTTACAAAGAAAACAGCAAATCTGAGAAAAATATTTATAAACTGTCTCATATAAGAGGAGCTGTTATATATAAAATGCCTCATGTTTTTATAAAATGAAATATCTACTTGGAAAAGTAATAATTACAGAAACAAAGAGGATTATGAAACAACCCTTTTAGCATTGGGGATTAGGCTTAGAAAACATTTATGTGCCTGTCACAGGTGACACTAACACAGAACTGTAGTCTCAGGATTCTCTGATCTGATGAAAGAGAGAATTGTACTCATTTTAAACCCAGGTTTAAAAAAGCTTACTTCAATAAGACACTGACTTGTGTCAGTAACTGATGAAAATTTAAACAAGATGGTATGAAACGGTCTAACATCAAATCTGTCCGTGCAATTTTTATTTCTTGCATCTATATGGAAGGGAGAGAATTGTTGGATCAGTGGATTCACTTTGCTTCTGCCTGGATACACCATTTTATCTTAAATGTGTTCCAAGATTATTTCAGTTGCTATGATCAAAGTCCCCTGTGAGTTACATCAAACTTCTGAAATGGATGCCATGGAAGCTTTGGCCTTTCTGGACAGTATATTACAGTATATTCTAGTGATTAATGAAGAGAAATTAATTTGAATAAAGCAATTAAATTCATTCTGATCATGATAATGATAAGTTGTATATTTTTCCAGAAACTGAAATAGGTAATTCTGCGTGGCTCTAAAATGAATCATTATGTCTTGCATAAAAATATTCCTTATGAGAAGTAGTAAACTGTTATAGTAGCATCTTTACTGGAAGATAAAAGAATACAAAAGGTACAGCAACACTTATAAAATTGATGAGTTGGGTATAAATAAGAACATTTATCCCTCCTTATAGTAGTGCCTCCCAATAAGTAACAAATCTAATACCAGAATTCCCCTTCCCAAGCCCCAGTTTAACTTTGTATTCTTTTGGTTGGATCTCCCTAACTGTACAATTCACATAGCATCAGGAAAGCCATTAGAATGGTTGATCCTTATGTTGACAGTTGGTTATCCTTTTCCTGGAAGAACCTTTTTAAGTCCCTACTTATTCCTCAAAGCTGTGTTTTTGGCCTGCTGGATGGCAATCACAGCTAACAGCACCATTCAGCAAACCCCATCTCCATCTTTAACCTTGCCTCTGGAACAAGTAGTCAATTTAAGTTTGTATTAAATATGAGGTTTGAATTGGATTGTACAGTACTCTCCTAATGTGAAATGCTATGACTTTATAGTGGTCTTTATAAAGCATACCTCCACAACTCATCACATGTTCTCATTTCTCTACTTTCTGGGTATATATTTATAAATCACTTTACCTTCTATAGTCTCTGTACATCTCAAAATAAATCGATACTGAAAATTGAAGTGAAGAAGTAATTTATTTTTGAAGAATCCGGTTAGTATTTCCGTTAGCCACTTGGTGCTTCCCCTTTCTTTCTAGCACTCGCTGTTTGCACTGCCATCCTCCTTGGTTTATCCTTTCAGCTTAATACTGCTGTGTCGTTATTAAAGACAACAGTCTTCTTGTAGATGTTTTCCATGGAAACATCAGTGCTGGAAGAAAATGTAAGGGACTGTAATAGGTAGTACAACTACAGCTTACTTACAGTATCTTAAGTTCCACATAATAAGAAATTATTCATTTTTTCACAGTCAGTGTCACCGCAGGTACTTTTTCTTACACCTATTCTTGTTGGAAAGATGCAGTTGTGTATTTTCATTATTTAGTATCAGATGGAAAGGTACTCACAGTTGTTTTTCCATTTCTTCCACACCAGGTCAGGACCTGGTCTCCAATTATGGTAATTTTTCTGTTCAAGAGTCCACTGAAGGAAGGGGCCACACTGCAGCTGTGACCATGTGGTTCTGTGCTTTCCTGAGTGCAGCTCCTCTGGGAGCCTGGTCCTTTTTCTGTTCCTCTTACAAGCTTCCCTCTATCCAGTGGAGGTAATAGTCTTCTGCCAGTGGCTCACTGTGATCTGACAAGCTTGATCAGCTGGATCCTCTTGCGAGTCACAGTCTTCTTCGCATGGTTACATTTTGTGATCATCTCATTCTTACCTGGTCACGTCTATTTTCCATAAGCATCTTGTTTCCAAGAGTTGCTGATTTTTGCCAAAGGCCTTCATTGGAGAGTCAGGGCTGATGTTATAAATATCATGATCAAAACCATGGAAAGCATGATGAAATGTTGGATGGAAAATATGATCCTGAAAAGCCTGAGTGTTTTGTGTCTCGTAAGAGTTCATACCAGCTTCAGAGAGTTCAAACTGATTTGCACTGCAGCTATGTTTCTCGTGGTCTATTTGGGAGCATTTTATTGCCCTGCAAGGTGCAAACTCTTTGTAGCTTGGCTATCAATCTCTCAGTGAATATCAGCCTCCCCCAGCACTGTGCTCTCACTGCAAGACTGTTGGGCCCAGGGGCTTTATATGCCACACACTCAAAATTCCCAAGGGGGTTGTTGAGTGATGTTGGCTCTCCCTCACTGCTGCTGATGTTCTGCAGTACTCATTAGCTCACTGTTGACTGGGATCTCAGCTCTTTGGAATTGCTTTTCAGCAGCATTAGTCCTCTGGAAAGCCCACAGTGCATCCCAGCTTGATTGTTTTCTGAAATCAGACTTGTCCTCAGACATCAGGAGCAGAAGCCATCAGAAAAACTTTTTGTCAGCCTCGGAGTTGTCTGTGGTTAGCCTCAGGCACAGGATTTATTGCAGCTACTCTCTTCTCTCCAGAAAGCAGAATAGAAATTTTCTCTTTCTACGTTTTGAATCTTCCTGAGAAAAACAAAACTTTGGCTCAGGCAAGATATTTCTGAAACTCAGAATATCTTTTGGGATTTTGTCACCAGAATCAAATTCCTTACTCACTGGGGATCTTTATAGGTATCACTGCATATCCTCTGCCTCTATCAGACTGTTCAGATCACTGCTTGCTATACTGGGGCCTGCTGTACTATCAACTTCCAATCTTCCTTTCTTCAGCATCTTTCAAAGGCAGTCTGCCTTTTCCACTGAGATTTCCCCATTGTTGATACTCTGTCTAAGCTAAGTCATAGTTCTCTGGGTTTACATCACTTCTGTGGCTGTTGATGCACCATCCAGCTTTGACATATTTATTAACTATTTCACGAGATCATCCCTCTTTCTTCTGAGAGTGTCAAGATGTATTTTTCTTTTAGTACAGCAGCAGAGATATTCCCTCTCACTGATCTTCCCTTTTAATCTGAATGTGTTCCTCAGTTTAGAGACTCACAGGAATGAGTCAGTCTAGTGCTGTCAGTCTTCTGCCGTTACTTCGTAGCTCTGCTGGTCCATCTCCATGGGACTGGCTGAAAACATCCTCTTTCCTTTGAGCTTCTGCTTTGCACCAATCAGCAGAATAAGTCTTCTGCCTTCCATCTGTGCTTCCCAGCTGCCCTCTTTGCTCCCCAGTACCCAGAACAAACTGAACAACCCATTTTTAAAGCTCATCTGTTGTGGTTTTGTGGCTGTAATAGAGAATTTGAGGGTGTTTCTAGTTCTTGTGATTTGGGCTGAACTTCCTAGTGTGTATCTGGAGCATAGGGGATCTTGCAAATGATACCATTTATGTGTCACATAAATTTCCAGTGCTGTACCTGAATTTGTCTAACTTTCAAATTTTTTAGCAACCATTGCATCTCTGGAAATTTTAACAGCTGCTTACCTGTAGCTGGAGATGAAGCACATCTTTTTTCAGGAGTTTTCCCCTAGAGCCACTAGTACTACTCACTAATAAATGAGGAGAACTGAAACAGATGCCAAAAAATTAAAATCAATTGATTTTTGCATAACATTAACAAGGCATTTTATCTTGGTGACAAACAGTGCTATCTTAAGTACGCATTCATTTGACCTGGTGGCTTTGATATCAGTTGCTGTTAATATCCATGTGGCCCTCATTAACAAGCCTGCAGTTTTCAGGAATTTAAATGAATAGTAAATAAAAGTAGTGTGAAAATAAACTAACCTTTAAGTGATATTTTTATTGGGGAAAAAAGGAAAAAATAAAGAGGTGTAGTATAGTATGTGGGTGTGTACATCTGTATAAAATATATGTATAGTATAGTGTAGTTCAACATAATACAGGACATTAATAACCACAGGCATTTAAGGAATGCTGTCTTATAATTAGAAAATAGATATCAATGATGAAGAATTTCTAAAATTAGAATAAATAAAATGTTCTGGTCTAAAACAAATAAAAGTTGTGGAAGTCATGTTGAGTGGCCACAGGAACAAATCAAACAATATGTGGCTGGTCAGCATAAATGCATAATTAATTCTGTGTGCCAAAAGGAACTGTACCAAAGCAGCTTTCATGTTTCTAGAAATTTGAAGGAAGCTCTCTAAAATGAACTAATTTGCAATACAGATCTGATGAAATAACATTTGCAAGTGTTTCTATTGTGTTTGAAGGCTGAAAGGATACTTATCAATTTCCCTGGATTACAAAGCAGGAATTGAAATTACTTCAGAGCCTTTCTCCCATTTCACCAGTTGTTCACCTAACCTGACACAAGCCCATGAGCTCTCTTTCAACTTCTTCCTCTCAAAGGTACTGGAAAACTCATTTAATAGGTCCATATATCAGATTTACAGCTGTATCAGAAGCCTGAGTCAGAATTTATTTACATAACAGGACAGTTCTTTCTTCTTGCAATATCTTTAGTTTAGCCTATAACCACAGTAAACTTCAATAACTTGTGTTATTGAAGTTTGTCACGTAAATATGCAGATCAAAAGGTTTCTTCCTTTTCATTCTGTAGCTTCTGATGATACTGGTTGAGCAAGGAAAGGTTTAATTATTGATGCTGTGATCAAATCTGATGGTGGCAGGAAAAGCCAGAACTTTACTCCTGTTCTTTGTGGCATTCTGTGTGCAAGTAACTCAGCTATCAGAGGAGGAATCTGCATTAGAACTCACTGCAAGTGAATAGAATAATTGAGTTCCGTTTTGCTTGGTTGATTAGGGTTTTGGTTTTTTTTGAGGGAATAGCATTGGGATGGTCAAGATCTAACTATTGATTCACAACCTAATCGTTTTTAATGTATTAACAGTTGGTCTATGGAGAAATGAAATTAAGCACAGCTGTTCAAACTTTTATTTTACAAATGGTAGAGCAATATTTCATAAAAAGAGATGGGATTGACCTGGTACCTATTCATGTTGGTAGCGTGGTCCTTTCAAAGCAGATACCAGAGTTCAAAACAGAAAAAGATTCGATGTTCTTACAACCCGATTTGATTCAACTCCATCAAAAGTCAACATTTTTGAAATTCTGTTTATTCCAACTCCCACCCTGTAGCCAGTACTACACTAAAATGGACATACTCGTGCTCCCTGAGAGCACAACATGAGTGGTCATTGACATTGGTGGCTCCAGATTTTTCCTCTGCGGTTTCTCACTAGACAGTACTAGACAGTAGCTCTTTGAAAAAACTCTCTGTTATGATATGAAATATTAAACATCAGAGAGGTGGGATTGCTGACAGCACTGTAATATTGAAGACATCTGTCTGATTAATAAATATATCTGGCTTCCCAAATGCAATGTCAGCTCATGCAAGAATCAGTTTAGATTGGAGAAGTTCAGCCCAATTTTAATTCCAGGGCATCATTATTTACACCACTCAGCGACAAAAACATGCTCTCTTATCACTTCTTTGCTTTGAACAAGCTGCGTTTGTTGTTCTTCTTTGCAGAGTACATGTCCAGAGACATACAAACTGAACCCTAAAGAGTTTGATCAAGTGATTTTTTGTTCTTTGTGTTTAGATGATATTAATGCTCAGCGTATATCTGTGCTCTCTGCCTCACAGGTCTCTGTGTTTCTGCAGCGTTCCTGTATGTACATTAGCTATAGTGAAAGTTTGCCAGTTTGAGACAGTTGAAAAATATCTATATCTCTTGTCATACCTTAAACTGACAGGTGTTCCTGCCTTGCTTCATTTGAAAGAAACAGCAGAAGCATAAGACATATTAGTGTCTATTTAACTCACTACTGAGTGTTCGGGGCTTCCTTGCAGAAACACTTGTGTAATAAATCCTTTCTGGACCTCATCTTCTGTAAGAGACATGCTATTTTCCTCTTCAGTGACCATCACCATCTCACTGTGTTGCATCTCATCATGCAACTGTCTCAAAGTAACAAAAAAATATTTCCATAGGCCTGCTGGCTGAGGGTAGTTGGAGTACTTGTGGGATATTTTATAGGCAGGGCTATGTACTTGGTAAGTGACTGATTCTAGACCAACTTAAGTATGTTTTCATTTTAAAGAACACAGTAAACAACTGGAGAGCTCATAGAATAGGTGATCAAAGGTAGTGAGAGTGAAAAGTGTAAATAGGCAAAAAAAAAAAAAGGAACTGAAAAATTGCTGGGTCATTACAGGTCAGAATATTTCAAAAATAGGCTTTTTGACAATATTGACATTTGAGTTGGTTGGGTTTTATCCTGTTTTTCTGTGGACAGTGGGGAAAAGGAACAAGGTGAAGTGGCAAGGACAATTCCTATATTCTAGTGCAAAGCCCTGGGCTCCTAATAGTGCTTTTATGCCAGGCTAACACTTCCACCATGAAGAAGAAACTACCTTTAAACAGAAATGGAGGTCTTCAATCTGTAGTTTTGTTGTCATTTCAGAGAAGGCTTTCTAAAAGTTCTTTCTAGTTGAGGTGGAAGAACTTTAAAATTACCACAAAGTGGATCTGTCATCCTTCAGTCAGCTTTGGGAATCCCTTTGAGAAAGGGAACTACTCTGGGGGATTTGTTACCTTTACTTTTAGGAGATAACCTGAGAAAATCCATCTCATTACTGGATGGGGTAAGCTTGTACAGCTAATTTTTAGCCAGTTTAAATACCCCCAGGTGGAACAATGCTCTGGTTTAGGAGGGAGGCTGGTTGACAGTCCTGTTTTAGTAATCCTTCACTAGCTGTATAGCCACATTTCTTGCAATGACTTACCTCCTGTAGCTGGAAGTAGCTTATCTTCCCCAGCAGTTTGTTGTTTAATGAGATATAAATAACTTTTTGAAATGCTTTCATTGTCATAAAATTCTTTTAAATTGCTGATTTTTCATGATGTTTTACATTTGGTTTGTGTGTCTTGTAGAGCACTGGGGATGAATCAATGTCATGTGATAAGAAGGACTGATGTTATCACTACCCCTGCCTAGACTACTGCAGAATCTGCACATTGAGAGTTGCAGGAAGATAAAAAACCTAGTTTCACGGTTAAGGCAGTAGGAAGCTGCCCCAAAGAAATGGAGTCTTGCTATGTATCATATTAGCCTATGCCACAACATTCCTGTAAAATCTATAAAAGTTACCTGAGCTGTGCCTCTTAGATTTTCTTGGCTGCATGGTATTGACTTCTCAAGTGACCACATTTAAATTCAGGGTTGTACTTTCAGGAAGCGCCAAGCAGAGAAGGGAGCAACTGGACTATATGGCCCAGATACAGGGGTCATTAATGAGCTGGGTGATGAGACAGAAAGCCTCCTTGGCAAGCTTGCAGAAGGTACAGAACTGGGTGTGCTGCCATCCTGGGGCACCACAACATGATGCAGAAATGGATCAACAGAAACTTCACAGTGTTTCACAAAAGGAAATATATTTACAAACAAGTGAAGACTTGTGAAGATGACAAAATACATCAATAAAGAACAGTGTGGAAAACACTGTCAGTAGTGGGCAAGCTACTGCCATTTCTTCTGGAAGGGAACTTCACTGCTACCCTGCTGATTCCTTGAGATCTGCCTGAAAGTTGCACTGGGGTTTGTATCCTTGCTTTTGATTTCCCAGATTTTAGATCACACCTTAGCATTCAATACCCGTAGGCTTTTTGTCCTGTCTTTTCAGGTGGAGGTAGGAATAATGGTCTTCATTTGATTTCTTTTTACCTTTTATCAGTTATTATTTTGTCAACACGGACTGGAAAGTTTCCCTTTTCAGATTTCAATACCAATGGCAACAATCGCGCATGAAATGCCTGGGAAGAGTTTGTAATGATAAAAAGAGGCTGTTGTAGTTCCCCTCTCCCATAAAACCTTTGAAATCTATAATAAGGGCATCCTGAGTGGTTGCAAGGACTTCTTTCACTGAGTAGTTTTAAAGAACTAATCAAAAGGAATTTCTTGGATGTGAGCTCTTTCTAGATTGTTGTCATCGAGAAATAAAATATTAGTGAATCAGGAAGAAAAAAAATCTTCTACATAATCTAAAATCTTTACAGTATCTTTCAGATCTGTTCCTGGGCAAATAGTCCTACTATACTGGAGGAAAATTAATAGAAAATATCCTATTAGTGTCTTTATTTATAGCTCAAGACTCAACAACTCAGTGATTTATGTTTTCAATTTAATCACACCAACTGATATAAAAAATAGCTGGAAATGCAGGTATGACCTTGCTCAAGCAGACTATGTAAAATTCAATGTAGCAGAGCTTGCTTATTGAAAATTGTGCAGTAATAGAATGTTTTTTGCATTGTGCAGCTTGCCAGCTATGTCAATACAAGATAATGGTTTGGGCAAATTGCAGGGCTAAAGAATTAGAAATGTAACTGGAAAAAGGAAACATAATATTGGGTTTGTGGCACGAACTCGTTTTATGTGATGCAACTAATTTGTAGTTTGATCTTTAAAGCAGAACACAAAAAGAGTACTGGAGGACTTGAAATACAAAGTCTGTTACAGAAAAAAGAAAGGGTGAAGACAAAGGAATAGTCTTGACTGCAGCTTAGACAAGGGCAAAGGGACTCTTACTGGAAATAGATAAACCTTGTATTCTTGGGAAAATAATTTGGTTATTTGAAATAAGAAGCTGATGGAGTTCATGGTGAGAGAACAAGAAGTAATGTAAGTTCAGGTTTAGGAATTTTATGTAATTGACTGTAGTATTTATCTTCACTTAAATATTCCTTTATGCATTCAGGTAAGAGAGAAAAGTAACTGAACTAGTGGAAGGACAAAAATTCAACTTAGAAATTAGAGAAAAGTAACTGAACTAGTGGAAGGACAAAAATTCAGCTTAGAAATTACAGTTCCTTATGAAAGAGTTTTCTAGACTCCATGTGCTTATGCTGGAAAGAGGGATAAAAGAGTGGGAGCAACTTCGTGCAGTCACACAGGCCAGGAGGGTGGACCCAGAGAATCCCTCCTTGGAACAAACTCTCAGGTGAAACATGTGCATGGCCTTGTGTAGGAAGATGAGACTGTTCTGCCTGTGCCCTCCCCCACATTAGTGCAGATCGGCTCTGAGCCAGAAGCCATGCAAGTGCCTGCTTTACGATAAGCAAGGCTCAGAGCAGGCTTACAGACCAGACAGGTGGCTCTGGTTTGTAAAAAACTGCATGGACAAACCCCTGCACTGCAAGAATGTCATGTTCCATTGGGATTGCCTTCATTTCTCTTTTTCCATCCATGTGTAACATCCAAAACTCTTGAGCAGAATAGCTTAGAGGGATGTTGTAGCTCATCCTAGTGGTTGTGAGGACTGATGGAGTAGATTGGGAGCAGTTTCTGATACACTATTATATTGAATTATATTCTCTATCAGTAAAAGTGTAGCTGCTTTTTAGGCCCAGTTTTTAGGTCCCAAACATTTATGTGAGGCCTCTATCTCTTGGTGAAAGGACTTCTGCTGGGAAATGAAGCATTTTCCATTAATTAGTAGAGTAATATCTGTTCAGTCCTGGAACATGTGAGATGTATAGACACATCCAAATAACTAACTGAAAGGAAATCCTCTGAATAAATGAATGGTTCCACTGCTGTTGTGTACTCTATTAGAAAACGACCTTGGCAATCAAAGAAATTCTATTTAAATGGTTTGAGGTATTTCTTGCTAACACTGATTTTTTTTGTCAGTCTTCTCATTTACACTTCCTTGTTGGAAGAAGAGGGCCTAACCCCTTCAGTGCAAGCATCTTTCATACAATTTAGATGTATCTTTTCCAAGGGATAGTTTGTCTCCTGGTAGAGCTTCTCATAAAATTATAAATTCATTAATTCGTTAAAATATCCTAACAGCCTGGCACAAGTGCAAGAGGGTGTGATTATTTCTGAGTTATTAAGGGAAGGTTCATTTAAATGCAGAATTTCACATTGCCTCATTGAAAGACTCTAAAACAATTGTTGAAATAGGTTTTTGGTCTATTGGACTCCTCACTAATCTTTTTGGGGAAGTCATTAACATGCTTGAATGATAAAAGGCATAAGGATAGCTTTAATCAAGTGAAATTGTTAGTGATGCACATCATGCGTGAGATGCATTATAAGTTGTGTTTATGATGAGAAACCTTGTAATAGCATCTGATGCACTGCATAAATCATTACATTCTTGGGACATGCTAAATGCAGAGAAATTTAATTCTGGGACAGTTCTCAAACAAAACATATCACCAAATAGTATAAAAAATCCCTCCTCATACCATTCTTTGACCTTCAGCATATAAAGCATGGGGGATGCACTCCCTCTCCTTTCCCCTGTACTGCACAGCTGTAAGTACAGGGTGTGAGTGAAGAGCACAGGGCTGAAATATTTTGGCCTGTGTCCTCTGAGTCAGGTAGAAATAGTTAATCACATGTCAGAAGCAAGCTTTGTGCTATGATTAATCCAACATGTTGAGAATTATCTTTCAAGAAATTGTTTGAGAGAGGACATGAGCCTTTTGTGAAAGAAAATGAGACCACTTGCCAGAGGAGTATTTTCAACATCCTGTTTAATAGATACCTGGTGAAAGGACTCAGCTGAATATGTTTGAAAGCATTATTATTCAGCAAATGAAACCCTTTCAGAGGACTGTTATCCCAGTTTGAAATCTGGTAATGTATCTTTAAAAGATGAAAAACACTTGGGAGTGTTGCAAGTGTCAGGGAATATAGGACATCACAAACTTCCATTCATCGTATTTTTCTATATTTCTTGTATTTCACTTGTGCTTTTATAATGAGCTGGCAATTTTATCAGACTTTTACTTGTCAGTATTTATTTGGACCTAAAGTGCTCAGGAAAACCCTCTAGTAGCAGAGTTCTCATTTTCTTTAGTGCAGGCAAGTGTACCTACAAATCCAGGATGTGCTCTCGCGGTCTTTATTTACAGTTCCTATCTATCTAATGAGCAGTCCATGTGCAAACTCAGCTGTGAAATGTCTGTAGAAGACACATAGGAAGAGATCTATGCAAGCTGCAGAGAAATATTTTAATAGATTTATTGAAATACATGAGTTTGATAAAGGAGTACAATGTACTGCACTCCTCTGCTTGGGCAGAAGTACTCCGAGTGTGTGTTCAAGGACTTGCAATTGCTTAAACCTCTTTCATCTCAAAGATAAAATTGTTAACATGCCCTGTAATTGGATGTTCAATCCATAATTCTCATCTGATCTTGCATGTTCTTTGATACAGAGAGGTTGTGTTACATTGGGGATTTACATTGCCAAGATTTAGAAAGCAAGAGACAACATATTAATGGAAAAGCTCTGCTGCTGAGCTAAGTAGGGTAGGCATGCTTTCTGTGTTAGAGTCTAAAGGGAATTTGGGCTTTGAATATGGGTTTCCCCTATGTTGGGAAGTTTCTTCTTGTTTTTTTTCATATAAAGAAAAGTTTTGATGACTATCCACAACACTGTTGTGAAGAACGATCAAATGAAAGCAGGGAGTTGGATTGTATTATCTGTTTGGGGATGATTGTGCAGATAGGCACAAAGGTCTTCATCCTAGGTGAAAAGGCCACAGAGCAAGTAGGATAGTCCAGGTGCAAAGAAGCTTGGGCAGAGTTTCCAATGATTTCAGTAGTCCTGAAGCTTTTTCTCATGAGCAAAGCTTACAGAGTGATTTGTTTGAGAGTACTTGTTGTGCTTACAGATTTTACTCCTCTGATTTACACACTTTTGTCCCACTTCTTCCTCAAGATTGGGATAGTTTTGTTCACTGTTCTATTCAGTGAAGGGGACAAGGTGTTTCTTAATTGCTCGTGATGCAATCAACAGGTGTCTTTTGCTTATGTCGTAAGTTAAACTAAAGAAATAAAAGTTCACCGTTGTTTCAGTGTGGCTATTACTGAAATTGTTCTGAGCATGTTTTATAATTTTTTTTTATAAATAGTTATAAAAATGGTGTTTATAATTTTTTTTACATGATCTTACAACAATTATTTTTTTATTTGTCCACTATTTCTAGCCGAGCAGGGTGTTTTTGAAACCAGTGTGTAAATAAGGTTTAGTGGTTAATAATGGAACTTATACAGCTTTTAGTACTGATAGTATAAAGTTTGCACAGGGGAAACACGAAGCAGATGTTGTTGCCTTTCTTTTTAGCAATAGCAAGGTCAAAACTGTGCTATAGCCTTTGAACTTTTGAAATCAGTCAAACTGTTTATGGTTGTTTTACATTCCCAAAATAGAAAAGAGGCAAGGAGCAGGGAAATGCAAAATGACCTCCATCCTCAGTTCAATACGAATGTAACTTAGGGTCTCCTTCTGTAACTATTTCAAGAACAGCAAACCCACATATTTAATTTATGTCAAAAGAAAGCCAAGTAGTTTTGCTTCAGCATTTTACTTTGTTAGATGGAAAAGGACACATAATGAAATACCATATCTGAGAATAAGAGATTCTTAAGAGTCCGTGTACCTTGTTTTGAGAACTCTTATCACTTTTACCCTTTTTTAGTGCACGTTTGCTATATCAGCTCTCTTCTTATTGCTGATTTTCTCTTTATCATGTTGCTCTGAAAGCTCCTCAGCTTTGTATCTCTCGACAGTTTGAAACAGAAGGAAATGTGCTCAATTGAAGGACAATTACAGGTAAAGTATTGCAGTTCAGAAATATGAGTATTGCCCTAATTTCAAGCTCTTTGGCGTCTTTTATTAACATTAACTTTCAGAAACATTTTAATAGCCAAGGGTACCACATCTTTTGATCTCTAATTCATAAAGCTCCATTTTCCTCCAAGAATGGCAAATAGAACAAGGAAGGCTGTAAATGGTCATATGATTTGCAGAAGGTGATATACAAGTTCCAATCCATACATAAAATAGAGCAAATTGATATGAACATTAAAAGAATTATATATATATTAGTAACAACAGCTGCACTATTAAAATTAATTTGCAAATCTGAAAAGATTGGTTCCTGCTTCATATTGATCACTGAATGCATTCCATTACAATGTGCAAAACCAGGAAGATTTATGCTCATCAGTGTAATAAGCCTTAACATCTGAGTGCAGTGAATAAATGCTTTAATTAAAATGAATAAGAAGCAAGTCTTTCTTTGGTATGTTGCATATTTTATATTGCCAGAGTTTTAGATGTCCTTAAGATACTCAGATATTTGTTCAAAGAGTGACAGTCCATACCCAAAGAGCATATTTGACTGGGTAGGAGACAAAAATAATGCTTTTGTTGTGTAATGTCACTGGTGAGATGTGTGTCCTAGTTCTGACAGAAGTGCTACATTTCAGAACTCTGTAGCATTAGACAGGGTTTATTAATTTAAAATTGACACTAGCAGCCAGAACAAGAAAACGATTTTGAAACAAAGAACCCAAAAGCAAAATCTGCATTATTGGAAATAAAGAAATTGTCTTTTATTAGTGTTGAATTTAATTTAATTTATATAGATTTATATTATTTTGTCTGACTGGAAAGTGTTACTTCAGAAGAGGCTGAGAGACAGAAGCAAAGCAGGAGCAAGCAGTGGCTGGAAGTGATGGGTACAGAAAGGGCTAAACTCTGGTGCTGAGCAGTGATGGGGCTGTTAGATGGCACTGTCTTTTCTCGGGGCAAGATTTGGATTCTCATCTGAAAAAGAAAGATTCAGCGGTAATATTTAAGCAGTTTGAGTTAATAAAGGCCAGCAATAGCTGAGGAGTTCCTCACAAAGAAGCTGTAGTAGCGCAGCCCAAAGGCTGGTCTTGTACTTTCTGGAAGATTACCATTTGTGTGGGGTAATTTATTTTTTTTTCTTTCGTCTTTTTTCTGTCTGCTCTGTATCTTTTTGGGGAATAAATAATTCTGTGCTGGCTTTGGGCCCTAGTGATCCAGCATTGTGACAGGACCCTCAGAAAAAGCTGTGGTAAAATCAAATGCCTCAGTGTTAACCCCTGAAGGATCTGGAATGCACAGTCCTTGTTGAGGAGCAGTGACAGCAAACAGTTACAGGCAATGAGAGAAAAAGAGAGAAAAGACAAATCTGTTGGCAAAAAGGTGTTTCTACGAGAAAAAGGTGTATAGAGGACTGAAAATGGAGGATCAGAAACCACAGCTATAGATCTGATGGTCTGTATCACAGCCTGTGCCAGCAATGGTGGCATTGCCTGGCTGGGAGATGGATAGTCAAACCCAGGAATTTTATAGGTTACTACAGGATAGAAAAATGCAGAAGAGTACAGAATATGTCCTTTAATATAAATTATGTAGGAGTGCTTAAGTTTTCTCTGGAATATATGACAATGAAATGTGATAAATGTGACGTGGCCAGGAAGGGCGTCACATTTTTAGAGTTGTGTCGTACAACAGCCATTTTGTTTTATGAGTTTCTGAGGTCTTAATAAGACATAAATATTTTGTGCCACATCCCAGTCATCTTGACTTCGTTCTGCTTCTTTTAAGCTAAAAGAAATCACTGTAGACTGAAAATGATTTCTCATTGCCTATGGCAATCACAGCTTCTATTCGCTGCACTGAGGGGGGAAAAGAATATATACAGAAGAAAAACAACTATAACCTTTTTATTTTATTTTGGTTTTGAATGCTCAAGCATTCAAAATTGCTTAATTGGCTAAGACTTGTCTAGGAAGTATGAATGGAGTCATGGAGAGCAGTCATCTCTCTTTATCTTGCACTGGATATCAGGTGTGAGTCTGGTTGGCTGGAGTAAGGTCCCTGTATCCTGATATTAGCTTTTTCTTAACCTGTCAGATTAGGAAGATCAACCTTGTTAGAGCCAGACACTTCCACTTGGATGCATTTCAGCTGAGCTCTGAGAGGCATTTAGAAAAATCCAGGTTTGATAAAAAAAGCAGCTTCAAACTTTTGTATAGATCTCCATATGATGAGCAGTATCACTGTACATTTCTATCTTTCAAAAATCCAGTGGGAACACCATCATTTTGCTTTTCTATCTCTCTTGACATGGGTATCTCCCAGTTTTGCCAGGGGAAGTGTATTTATTTAAGGATTGATACCATGGTTTCCTCATGTGTTACCTGCCTGAGGCTGACAAGGTGTTATTCTTGGGCGGAGACCCTCACACTCAGGTTTGTAGGACTGCTCTCTAGAGTCTCTTCACCTAGTGCCTGAAAATTGATTTACCCTGTGGCATTAACTGCCTCTCATGGCATGTCAGCTTTGCCTTAAAAATCAGGAAGGATCAGAAGCAGCAGCAATAGTAAAAGCACTGTCTATTACTGTTATCAAGGGGCAGTAGGAAGAGGGTAAAGATGGGATCCTGGAACCTTCTTTACTGTAAGGTACTGTTAAAAGCTGCTGCTTGTAAAACTTCCATTAACTTTGCAAATGGAATAAACTAGTCACAACGTTCAGTGATTTAATGTAGATCCCTCTTGAGGTCTGTTGAAGAAGTTGTGAAATATCAAGTACTTGCTGAAATAGCAAACAAAAATGCCTGTGAGGTTTGAGCAGTTACCCAGGAGCAGGACCCATGCAGTTCAGGCTGGCTTTGTGTCAGGAGTTGTTCATGTTTTCACTGTGAATAGAAGGCAGCCCCTCTCTGACAGCTTAGAGCTGGCAAATCCCTGACCCATGGCAGCATTCATCTTTGTGAGACCTAACTTAGGTTCCAGATGGACAATTTTCCATATGCAGTGCTCACTATTCTACAGAGCTGCTCCGGTGGCCTAAGTAGTATCTTAACTTGTCCCTGAGCACAATGTTACTGTCATGTTAACATGTGTCAGGCAAGGAGGTTTAATTTTTTATGTCCATGCATCTTGGCTGTTCAAAAAAAATCAATTTTAACTGTTCCTTTTAGTCATTCTTTAGTTTTCATCATTGCCCTTCCTCCTGAAGGAGCAGTCAGCTGAGCATAAATGCTTTGTGTGTGCTGTGTCTAAGAGCAGACACATAGCCACCTCTTACATCTCACTCAGCACAGGGAACCTTTTTGCAGCACAGTGTGCTGGTCATTTTTTAGAGTTGCCCCTGACTCTAGGCCTGTTCTGGGTCTTATTGCTCACTGGGCAATGAACAGCTTGAGGAAGAGGGAAAAATCCCCGTTTGTGTTCAGCAGTGGCTGGCGGCTTCCTCAGGCACAAGATCACAGATGCTTTGTGAACATGAGTGCAACCACTAAAATATATGATCCATTTCTAATCTCTTACTCTTCTCCTGCAATGAATTGTCCTGGTTAATTCTATGTTGTATTAAAATATCCAGTTAATCAGTTTTTAATGTCTCTAAGTAGAGCCTTGTGATTTCATTAACTGCTCTTCTCTGTATTATGAGAGAGCACTTGATTTACCCTGCCCATTGCTTTGGCTTCTTTTGGAATGTCCCAAATAAGTAAATCACTAAGGTGAACTGCATCTATTTATTTTTTGTTCACAAAGGACTCTGTTTCCCTAGCAATGCTCACTTTATTCCTCTTAGACTCTTGCTGTTCCTGCTCTTACAGTTTTGGAAGAATACTTGTGGGTTTATAGCATCATTATAGTTATCTCTGTGTTCTGTTCCAGTCTCTGGCATTTGTCTGTGTTCTGGATAGCTTTGCACAGGCATCATTGTTTTGTAAGATTCTGTTACATCAGTATAGCACTGCAAGTCAGGTTTTGCAGGGCAGTGGGTGTAGAAGATCTGAAAGCTGTCACAGCATTGGTGGTTGACTATATTTAGTTGATGGTTTAGTCTCAAGTTTCCACAGTCACTTCACACATTATTTCATTGACTGAACTGAGCCTTTTATTAGTAAGGATAAAGTAGTTCACACAAGCAGCCTTGCCAAATTCAAATTGTCTTGATTTATGATTAATAATCTGGGCTCAGTCACGTAGATGGATATTTTAAAAAAAAGTTGGAAGTATTGACAAAGTTCTGAAAAACAGTTCTTTATACTGATGAAAAGACTTCTGAAAATAATAAAATAGTAAATGGTTTAAAAGTATGTGTGGTTTTAAAATTATTAAGTAAATAATAACAATTGGATCAGTAGAAATTGCAGAAAGGTACTCTCTATTGCTTTTGTCTTTTGTGAATCATCCCCCCACATGGGCTGGTTCAGGCCAAAATACTATTGTTATTTAAAGATTCATGAATTTTAAAAAACATCAACCAGATAAGATTATATATTAATATTGCTTATATTATTTTAAAATTTTCTAAATTTTGAATATACTGCAATTATGATAGTCCTATGCCAGTATAGTAAAAGACATGAAACAAGGATGGTGAAATCTAAAAAAAAAAAGTTTAAGTATCAACATCTCTCCCATTGTGTTGAGGAGAATTGGGGAAGGCAGTATTTTGTCATAATATGTAAATAAAAATACAGTATGCAAAATACCTGCTTTTTGTTAACTATTTCTGTCCTTCCCTGACACATATATGCACCGTCTTTCAGACCAATATTTATTTTTAAGGTTTTTTTTCCAGTTATTAGTGCTAAAGTCTTGGTTTTCTCTTACAGTTGTTTTACACCATGTTCTATACCACTTCATCAGCTGCATCCCTTGGACAGAGAAAGAATACATTCCTATATCCCCTATAAGATGGCCCCAAGCAGCAGAAAGGTTCATACATCCCATATGGATCTTTATGGCTTCAGGTGAGAAAGAATTTATTGAAGCAGATCAGTTTTAAAAGTGAACTGTTTTTATGCAAATGTAACCAGTGAAAGTCGGTGATTCAAATGTGTGTGGGCTAAATTATAGGAAAAGTATTTCTTGGTTAAAAATTCATCATAAAGAACTTTAAAATACATTATGAAACAAGAAGTGGTAAAATAAATCTCAAACTACTTTAAAGCAGTTTGAAATATAACACTATTTTTTTCCTTACTATTACTGTTCCCAATTTTAATTATTTATTGATTTATGTTATCAGGTTTTTTTTTGGTCTTCAGGTCAGTTATTTTTAGTATCCCCCTCTTTAGCTTTTGCACCAGTTAACCTAAGGTTTGTGGTTTTTTTTAAATACCCTAAAATGCATAGGGTATTGCCATGTTTATTTACAGGGAGTTTTAGTGAAAACTAAATTGGCAGTAGATGTGGTGTTTTGACTGGTCTGGCAGAGAGGTTTCTTTTCCAGTTCCCTCTTCTGGTCAGATGATTCAGAGTGGAAGTTGCTAATCAGGTGAGATTAATTTATTATTGTAACAACTTCTGTGGACTCTCTATGGAATAAATCCTTACTTTACACAGTGAATATAAAAATCATGAAGCATATCTACCTATCATTCAAAAAAGAATTAATTTAAAATTAATACAGCCCAGCCAATGTGCTTGTACACTCTTTTTAAAGACTTATCTCTAAAAGTTGCTTGGCTAATGATATGCAGTAATGATTCCTGATCTCCCTGGTTTATTTGAGGGCTTTTTGTTTTTGTTTTTGTTTTTTTTTTTTATTTTTTTAACCATGGAGCTTCATCTCTCGCATAGTGCACTGGTGTTTTCCACAGTGGTTTTGAAAATTAGGTTACATCTTCAGCTGATTATATTGCTGTTTATTTTTAGATTCCTTTTTTTTTGTCACTGCTAGAGAATTACACAACAAAAATTTAGATATGTTGAGATTTCTTTTTTATTAAATAATAAAAGGCTATTATTTAAGAAAAGAAGCATAACAAGTACATACTATATTTGTAGTTATACAGCATTATTCAAATATTGCAAATCTTCATCTTTAAATAGTCTTCCCAGTTATAAAGCAGAAAGTATTCAAATTTATCCGATTACTTTCTAGTAAAAGTCCACTTGGAACAATGAGTTCATTTTAGTGTTTACTGCTGACATTGTACTTTTCTAGGAACTAATGCCCTAACGTACAACTTGCTGAAATCAATAGCAATATATCCATTAACTGTGAGGTTACAGATCAGTCTCTGAAACACTTTTAACATGATTTGTTACATATGTTCTATTAGTTACTCGAGTTAAAAGCTTCTGCAAGACTTTGTGCCTCTACCATTCTAGATTCACCCTGTCAGCACAGTAGTGGTGACAACTGTCACAGTATTTCTAGATCCTCTTTAGAAAAATGATTGATGTAATTTCTTAAAGGACATATTATGCTCTCTTAAGTAGCCACCAGTCTTTCAAAACTTAGGAGATCACTGATGGAATATTAAGATTGTGAGATTATATGAGTGCTGATGGAAAGATTTTGAGAAGGCTACAAGAACTTTATATTTTATTCTGATGGTCATGGTGGCTTCAAAGCCTTGTTCTGTGTATTTCAATTTGATTTAACCCTGATGAGAATCCATGGGATTATTTGCTCTGAGGTATCTCATGCTTAGAGCATGGATAACACAGTAAAACCAGCCTCAGGGGGTGTTTTGTAGAAGGGCTGGACACATTAAAAATGCCACAATTCAGTTTCATGGTGGTTTAGAATAAAAGCTTTGAAATCCTTCTGTGAAGGAGAGCAAGGCTTCAGTGCAGTCTTTGCTGCAACAAATGAAACTAAAGATAGGATAAAGAGAATAAGAGTTCTGGGAAGAAATCCAGCCAGGTGGATTGTAGCTGAAAGATGCTTTTTCACAGAAAATGAGGTTGTTAACCCCATTAAGGGGTGGAGCCACAATCCCAAAGGACTCCTAAGAAGGGTTGATAACATATGTGCTGTTTCCAGGCGGTAGACTGATAACTTATAAACTCTTCCCTAAAGGCATGGAAGGGGGAAGGGGGTTTGGGGATGGCAGCTGGTGAGCTGTCAGAAATCTCTAGAGGCCATGAAACTAATTTTTTTTGTTTTGAACATTAGCTGCCAGGTCATTGGGAGAGTCTTCTAATAATTTGATAAAGCAAAATCTCTGAGAAAAAGTAATTTCTCAATTTTGACTTTATTTTTATTTATTTATTTATGTATTCCTTGTCGTTATACTTGAGACTCTTCCGTAGTTTCATAAAGTAGAATTCATTTTGCATTGAGAAATAAAACCCACAGAGGGATACTCTTTTTTTTTCCCCTCCCTGAGCAAACCTTTGTTTATGATTGGTGTCTCAATTGCTATAAAAAACCCTGTAAGGATGATCATTAACTTATTTTCTCATTGATCATCTCATTTAAATAAAAGTTAACATTCTGAAAGACAAAACTCTTATATGCTATTTCATTGACAGCAAATGTGAAAATGTAGTTAAATATTCTGAACTAGGCTTTCAGTTACAAAATTCTAGACAGAGGAGAAAAATACTGAAGCTGGGAATCTAAATATCTGATTTTGCAGCTCATTATCTCTATTATAGTTCACCTACTGCCAAAATTCTAGGTAGCGATGTCATTATTCAAAGAACAATAGCAGTTTGGAACAAAACTTGGGTTAAATGTCTCTCTTTGCTACAGAGCCCCTGGACTGACAGTGGCATTGCAACAGTTTCTCATGACACATACAGGCTGTACAGGGCCACTTGTGCCTCGACAGCAAGGCAGCGCCTGAGAGATGCTGGTCGAACACCTGCAGAGCTAATTAATTCCCAAGCAGCTGCACAGAGCACATTGCACCTGCTGTAATCTCTTGGTAGCCAAGTTAGCTGCTTTTCCCTCCCTCATATATCTCTAACTTGGCTGCAATTTATCTTTGTTGTTGCTGTTCCAATAGTTTATCTTGCTGCTATACCTTCTTTAATGAGCATTCTTCCTCTGTCCCGGCCTTTCAGGGACACCATCCTAAGCCTCGCTCTGCACCACATGGGTACATTAGACCTGAACCAGCCTCTCTACATTTCACAGAATTGTGAAAATGGATGAGTTTTTCACTTTTTAAACAAACAACCTGATTTCTTGTTCTTGTAAGCATTATCTACCTCTCACTGAAGCTGTAGTGTTTGCAAATCCACTTGTGGATGCAGTATATATGTATCCACCTGTGTGTGCAGTGTATGTGTGCAGCTTTGGTGCAGGGATAACCACAGACCCCTTTTTGGAGTCAGTAGTTATTCAAAAGGGGATGACCAGCCTTGCTCATGGCTCTTGAAATGTTGCAGGATATTCTGGTTACTGTTATGCAATCTCTGCTCATGCTGTGGGAGTTAGTTTTGCAGGTTTTTGTTTACTGCCTATTTACAGTCACGGATTTGCTTTTGGATTTCATACACATACGTAAAATTTTAGCAAAACCAGAGCTCTTCTGCTTAGCCATCT
Organism: Myiozetetes cayanensis; assembly: GCF_022539395.1. NCBI lineage: Eukaryota > Metazoa > Chordata > Aves > Passeriformes > Tyrannidae > Myiozetetes > Myiozetetes cayanensis. Next base: position 31,989,781 of record NW_026086605.1, read on the forward strand.
GACTCCAGCATAAACAGCCACTGTGCAAGAGGGGGTCCAAATTCTTCAGAGATTTATTGGTGGTGTTATGAACCTCAAAAATAGAAATAGTGAATTAAATCCCTTAAATTGAGGACTTTTCTGACAATGTAATGATGAACATTGAGTTCTTTATACATCTTTTTTTCTGGTTCTGTATCACAAGGTTGCAAATTAATTTCTTAACAAAATCTGATAGGTACTTTTGGCAAGATCATCTTGGATGGAAAGTGTGTATGCAATCCAACCAGGCCAGCTAGGTGACTGCAAGAAGAGCTGAATTTTTCATATGATTGTTGGCTAGATATATAAATTAGTGAGAAATTGAGATCTTGATGAAAAATAGTCTAGCCATTTGAGTAACTCTGCCTTACACTGTGGTTTGGATAGCGTTTTCCAAGCATCTTATTTCTTCCCTGTTTTTGTATTTTGAAAAATTATGTTGTCCCTTCTACAGTTCCTCCATGTGTATTGAACTGTACACTTAGTGTTTGAGGTGGTGAAAAAGGACAGGGTCTGCTTTCCATCCCAAAAGAGTAAGTTTGAGGGGAGGATAAGGGCAACAGAATTGTATGGATGTGTTTTAATGAATGGAATGTTGTCAAAAATATCGCAAGAAGATGCCTCATGGAAGAAAGAAGGAATGAGAGGGGAAAGAGAAGCAACAGTAAACCAGGAAAACTGCAAATACCCATCCCTTGAAATGCTAACAAAATGTAAAAGAATGGTATAAGATCAGGGTTTTTAAACAGGTAGAACTGCATGCTTTAAAATCATAGTGCCTATAATTTTAGTGTAATAACTCTTTTTGTAACAAAACTGTCTGGTTTGTCTTATTTCCTGGCAAGGAACTTAAAGTCAATGGTCTATTAATATAGTGGAATACAAGAGGCATATTTTTACAATTAGACCATATTTAAATAGATTCCTATTAATATAGCAATATATTACTATAGAAGATATCAAAAAGGGACGAAAAGGCTGATTATTGAATACAGCCCAGTATTGTATATGATGTTCAAGTTGTACAATATCTGCCATCAATTTATAAACTGCTGATTTTATAATCCCCCTGTTTCTGGACAAGAATTGGGACTTACTCTAGGAAATACTTCATGAATCAGCATTAGGAATGCCTGGTGGGATAGGAGAAGAAAACTAAGCTGTCAGTTTGATCCTTGAGAGTTAGCTGGGGGTGGATAAGGAGAAAGATTGTTAAATGTGTTCTAAACAACTTACAAGTAAGACCTTTCCTCAAACGTATGTCTCGTCCCTCCACTTCTTTCCTCACCTACTTAAGTCCAAAAATACTGTGTGTATTGGCCATTAACAAAAGTTTCATTAACAAAACTTTCCCTTAGTAAATCTTAACACTGTGTTTCTGGCTTCTCTTGCAAACAAGCTCAAGTGATTCACTTTTGCTGGGGAACTGCTGAGCTGGGAACCCAACTGTTCCCCACTGCCTTGTAAGCAGAGTCTCCTGAAGAGCCAAAACCTTTCAGCTGTTGGATTACTCCATTTTACTATTGCACACTTGAGAGCCCAGGGTTAAACCTCAATGTGTGGCCTGGATTAAAGCAGTTGCTGACAAAAGCAATCAGCTGAAAGACTTGTTTAGTCCAGATCTCTGTTCAGGTTTCTTGCTATAAAGAAAAGCAAATGCACAGGTGTGCTGAACTAAAAGGATAGTCAGACAGCTTCCAGGGATCCTGAGTGGATGAACAGTGAAGGAAATATCAAGGGCTTAATCCAAGACTGAAATTGCCAGCACTGAAATTCCCGTCCTTGAGGCTGACTAGTTGCTAATGGGAAATTCTGACAGTGCTTCCCAGATCTTTTGAGTCTGTAGAAGTTTGCAGCTACAAAAGCCTCAGAGAAATTAAAGCTTTATGTGTGGGCACGTTTGCATCCCTGTAAACCTGTGTCTACAACATATGTTTTATTCTGATAGCTCTCAAGTAAAAGAGCAATAAAAATTTTTAAGCAGCTGCCCTTTCTGATATCTGCTACCTTGGGGCTCATTCCAATGCTCATTCAAAGTCAGTGACGAAGATCCCATTACCTTTAATCATGCAGGATCAGAGCCTTATATGACATAGTCAATCCTGCTGAGCATTTGTGCAGTGAATATTCTCTTGAAGAATTATGCTTTTGACTGCACTAATTCATCTCTGCATTAGCTCTATATAACCAGTAAATATTCTGGTTCAGGTGTGTCGGTAACCAGGGATGTCTGTCCATGGAAACAGACAGAGCTGAGTAAATGTTGGAACAGGGTCTTGAAAACAGGTTTTCAATTTATGACTGTTCATACAAAAAAAAAAATCTGCTGTGGAGATGCTACCTAGAAACTCAAACCCCAGAAGGGGATTGAGCAATTCATGGGTTCAGTGATAACCAGAAAATTCTGAAGTTTAAACCCCAAATATGTCCTGATAACGAGCTGGTCACATGCAAGCCACAGACAGGGAATGGTCTACCAATACTAGGTGGAACAGATAATTGTCAGGCTGTTTGCTTACTTGGACTATGCCACCCTTTACAAAACCAGAAAAAAAACCCCTAACTTTCTAAAATGTAAGATATTTACTGGCTAACTGTGAACACATATTTTTGGGGTACAGCCTTTGTCCACGGAGATGGCAGGATCTTGCTTTGTCTTAATAGAGTCTGCTACTCTACTGATTTTGATGCCATCCTTCTTACAATAGCTGAGTTCATTCAGACCAAAATATCTTGACAAGGATTCTATATATGTCACATACATTATGTTATTTCAGGGGAGAATAGGAAAGAAAAGAAAATCCTCAGCAGAATTGCTACAGAAAACAATTTTTCTTCTTGGCTTTGTTGTTTTATCTCCTCTGCTTCATTGTGGCAGGAGAACTGAATGCAAATGAGAAAACCAGGGTAATCCCAGACACCAATTCTGTGGGATTTAATTTAGAAACCAAAACTCCATCCTGAATTTTTCCTAGGAAATTTGCAAGTCAGATTATTTGAAAAATCCCATCAGTCTATTTTTTCCTAGGCAGAGCAGTGTTTCAGCTTTATCTTATCTACATTTTTTGTTTTCAGAATCTGGTGAGAAAAGACCCCTTGCTTTGGGACTGTTTATGTGGATGTGACATTATCTCTCTGTGCCACTGCCTCTCTGGGTTCTAGCAAAGTCTTTAGAAGTCCAGGGATGTCTCCTCTGTTCTTCTGGTAACATGGTTTTCTCTTGTTTTTTGTTTCTTCTTTCTCTACCTTGGCAGAATCTGCGATGCACATAGCCCACAGCCCACAGATGAAGGGTATCTTCTGAAATCTGTGCCAATATTTTACATCTTTTGTAATTAAGACAATAATGCTTCCTTTCTGGAGAACATTTTTTCACCTTGTGTTGCTAACATTTTACACTTTAATCAAAAACAACTAAACCTTTTGTGGGGAATAATTCTATAGCTTTAGGAGTGTTTGATCAGTTCTTCAAGGTGATTCTTTACATGAGGATGCATATGCAGCTGTTTCATTTGAAGGGTCCATCAAAATCTTTGCTCATTTTTCAGGTCTGGGACTGGATGAATTTTTATTCAGGTCTGCTGAGCTGGGAAGGCTGGGAGGAACGTGTTTGCATTTTAAGTAACTTTCTCTGGTAAAACTTATATAGGTCTGAGCTCTGAAAGCATAGGAAGGATATTATCTTACTTTTGTCTAAGTCATCTCCGTCGTGCAAGTTGATGACCACTTTTCTTTGTAGCTGTTCCTGTGCACTGGACACCAGTTTCTGGGGTGTTAAAAGCCAGACTTTCTCATCTGCTGTTTGAGAGTAAACTTTTCCCTATTTCCCACAGCCCTGCTCTAAATTCCCCATGCACTCATTTATTTCTCTGTTTGGACCATATCTTTTCCCACTAGCGTTAATTTGGGAACTTCTGCTTGATCCACACCCACTAGTTTTGTAATTTTGTTGCAGCACCCTCGAGCCAGTAATTCATGCAAACATATAACGTGCACATTGGTTTGGTTTTCATGGAGTAAAAACCAGTTCTATTCTCCATTAAGTGTGAGATCAGGTTTTTCAGCAGGGATGAATGAGCACTGAAGTAATTCTGCCTCGAGTTGACTGGATCCCGTGGAAACCTGGAAGAGCAGGTGAGACAAACCGCTCTTGAGAGCAGTTGTTTCTGCACAGGGATGGACTAATGACCTCTGAGTGACAGCTCTAGGCTCTGTTTATTTGATGATAACTGTGTTTTCATTCATCAGCTTGTAGTTTCGCTTATAGGTAAAAGCAGCACACAGTGAGGTAACACAAGCCTAGACTCAGAGCTTTCCCTTTTGATCCAGAGCTAAGAGAGGGGATAAACTTCCTTCCCTTTTTATCCTCTCAGGGTGACCTTTCCCTGTCCACACCTCTTACCTGTAGTGGCTGTGCTCAGACAAGGACACCCTTTTTCCTTGCTTCTTCTGCATTTGATTTTTCATGGGTCACTGCCATGTGTGAGCCTGTCCAGTTCTGCCCTAAGAGTTAAACAGTTTCCTGCTGCACCTGACCTGCTCCTTTGCAGCCCTTGGCTGCTGAGGCTTTTAATCTTCCTCAGAAGAGGGAATGGTTTTATTCTGGATTGGTGCTTGCTGTGACTTGTGCATTCCTCTCAGCTGGTTTACATATAATCCCAGATGAAAGGTTGCTTATTCTAGCCAGAGTACCTGCAAGAAAATGGTATTCTTAATACAAAGGCATTGTGAGTAGGTTGACAAATATCCTAAAAATACAGATGCGTTATTAAAACATTGTCTGTCTTGCTCAATCACCAAATCTTGAAATGTATCCTGTGATTTTTTTTTATTCTGTCTGAACCATTTTTAGGGTTGAGCTCTCTGAGATCATCACTTTGACTTTCTTTGCACCTCCCAGACCCAGTGTATTAGTGTTACTATTATTGGCATAGTGGAGCCCCTGGTGGTCTAGTGGTAAGGGCGCGGCGCTGTCACTGCCGAGACCCGGGTTCGATTCCCGGTCAGGGCCACTCCCGGGCAGGTGGGGCTCGTTAGCCCTTAAAGGCAACCCACCTACGTCCTAAGGACCTCACTGCCACCGTCCAAGCTCGCTTGGCCCCGGCAGATGAACCTTAGGATTAAAGGGTGGGCTCAGTTCCGCGCACACTGTGTCTCACCTAAAAAATCCAATGCGCAGGCTGGAAGGTGTAAAGACCTTCCCCGGATCTTCGCTCGCGAAGACTGGCCATTATTGGCATAGCAGTGGTTCACACCAAGTTAGAAAAATCTCAGCCTGGATGCTGTAGTGATACCCTTCTTAGCAAATTACAACTCTAGTTTGCTTATCTAAATTAGACTGTGTGCTTACAATATAGACTTAGTCAATAGGAATCTGCATTTGTGAACAAGACTTACGAAAATGAAGGAAGTCTCCTGAACTGTAGTCTGTCTTAGGTTCTTCATGATGCAGTAGCCTCATTTTTCAAGGCAGTTTGGTACTTTTAGTGTTTAAACAAATCCATTGAGGAAAGCCAGAGCCAAACTGTTAATATAATAAAGACTGAAAGCAGCTTATTTTACTCTTTGAATCTATTCCTTCAGTGCTGCACAAAGACTCCTCCTTTGGTTACCAAGAATTTAGGGCATGGATAAATGTCAGTGGGAGTCTGTGGAAATAATTCCATTGACTTCAATTAGTATCAATTTCTTATGAAAATAATTGTAGGAAATCACTGTGTAGGAACAGTTGCTAAAATGCATAACTCATAAAAATATCAGACTAAAAGGAATAAATATCAAGGCCAGTTCCTTGTTGTGAGAGACAGACAAGTCAGATACCCTCCACGAGCTAATTAAGAAACACATCTCTTTTAATACATTCATAAAATGCTTCAGACATGCAATGTTAATAAAATCAATGTTAATTTGGAGCTTAGCTTTCCTGAATTTTTCTGGATTGTGCAGAGCTGCTGCCACACAGAAAATCTGTCTGTTGCTGCATTTGAAGTAGGAATTCACATAATAGCTTGCGGGAACTTTATAGCATTATGAGAAACAGAACTTAGTGATAGAGTATCAGATATGTTTCCAGATGTATGAGTAAATATACTTTGTTGAATCTCAGAGAAAATGGTCCCTCATATTAATACCCCGTACCTAAGCATCTGTCAAATTACTTAATGCTTAGATAAAATTTCCCTTCTTTTCAAAGAAAAAGTAATGGATCTAGATTAAAGTAATATTTTTCCTGAAAGAAAAAAGAAGTTATGTGAGGTGTTTGAGGGCTGGTACAATCACTGAATTAAATCTAATTTTATTTTTTGTTTTTCCATGTTCTGTATTTATACAAGTTACGTTTATCACTAAAAGATTAAATATCAATTATTTGTCTCAACTGACACAAGAGCAAATCCTTATGTTTTATAATTCAATATATACTAGTTATAATTTTTGATCTCTGATAGAAATATATACAGTATTCTGCCACTTAAAGTGTTTCTGCATAATTCTTATTTCCTTCTGACCCCCACTGAACTTAAAAATAGACACTGGGCACTCCTTAACTGAGGAAAAGGTTAATTTCCAATAGCCAGAGAATATTTTTTTTATTTACAGCTGAACAATATAGAGGCAACCATTTTTCGGGGACATTGCTTAATATTTCCATATAATAAAGTTTGAAGAACATTTAAAATATCTCCTATAATTTTGAAACGCTGTTCGGAGAAGAGGAGAACTCATCTAGAAAGTGTGATAGAGAATGAAATGAAGACTCATCTATAGGTTTCTTTAGCTGTATATCAACTGAGGTTGATATACAGTTAGGTGAATAGAGGTATTTATTTTCCTTTCCACTTGATTCTTGGCAGAAAGGAATCTTCTGTATTGATGGTAACATTATGCAAAAGAATACATATTAGAATTCAAACCACTTTAGTTTAATGCACATTTTAAAAAATACTTCTGTTTTTAATATATTTTCAAATATTCCTTAAGCAGCTTCATTTCTATTTTGCAAGTCATAGTGAAGGTGATGATCATTCCTCTTCAAGTGAATGGCAATGAACAGCTATCAGAAACATTTTGGTATTTGTTTGAGGCAAGGCTGGCCCCAGGAAAAAAAAAGTGTGTTTTTCAGCCAACTCTTTCTATTTTCTCAATGTAAAAAGGAGCTACTCTATTGTTGGCATAATTCCTCATTGAGGTGGGTTGGGGAAGAACAAGTCATCAAAATTCCTGAAGAACAAGATATCACATTTTTTAATCTCTGCCATTCGGTGTCCACTGGGTAGGTTCTCCCAACTCCAGTCTGGTGGAGCAAGGCCTCCATGCTAAGGGTTTCCCCCCAGTTTCACAGAATCCTCATGTTACAGCGCCTTCCCCAGCTCAGAGCAAATAGTGTCTGTATGGTCAGGCATGATTTCAGTCCAAATCTTTCTGTCCCGTGTGCTGAATCAATATTGACATTTTCAAGAGTTTCTTGCAAAGTTCCTGCTTGGAAATGGCCAGACCTTTCCAAGAGGGTTTGTTTTCTCCAGTATCTCCAAGCACCACTGTGTTTGCTGAGCTCTTGCAGTGGCCCCAAGTATCATTGGCCAGATTTGCCTGGTTGCACAGCCATTAATGAGCCTTACAGGCCTTTCCCTCTCTGGGATCCTAAGCAGGACATTTCAGGCACAACTAGAGACCTGGATTAATACAACATTTTAATAAGACAAGCAGCAAGCTGTATCTGATCTTCATGTGTGCAATTCAGCACTGGTTTGAAACAATAAAAGCAGAGAATAACAGGGAGGCTTGTTTTGCGTTGGGGCATGGCTAAACTTTATTAAGAGGTCGGATTTCTTCAGGCCAAGTTCAACACTAAAAGCAAGGTCTAATCAGTAATATAGCTCTGCACAGGTCTGATTGATTGATTCAGCCTTTCATGTGTTCATGAGATGGATTAATGAAATAAAAAATGTTCCCTGGAATAAGCAGTTGATGGTCCTTTAAGGTAAATGGCTGTTCTCTCTTCCTGGGGCTAAGCCCCAGGATGCTTATTCATGTCATGATTTATTATTCTGCTGCAACTATATTGTCTCATAAGACAGGCTCTCACTTCCCACATCATCCTGGTGATCATTAACTTCATCTGTTCCAACCTCAGTTCCTCTCAACTGAACAGGAGAAATCTGAATGCCACCTTCTGTTTTTAAGTGAGTTTTCCTCCCAGCCATGGACATACCCTGATCTTTACAAGCAGAATTTCAGCAAGAAAAAAATGAAACATTTGCAGATTTTCTGCACACAAAGCTCTGGAAACTCAGACTGGTGAAGTATCAACTCAGCCCTGGATACTGCTTCCTATACAAGATAGAAGTCTTCTAAGATTAACTTGGATTTTTCCACATGAAACTGAATTTAACTCTGCTTATGCAACCAATTTATGCTGCAATATATATGTAAACACAGCACAGGGGAAAAAGGCACTTTCGAAGGGCTTCTGAGGATATCTGTAAATTGGGAAGGGCACCCTGAAGATTATACACACATTATATAAAGGCAAACTACTGGTCTCCATAACTTTATATAAAAAGAAATGTTGATAATGGTTATACAATAATTTATTTATAGTATTTTATATAATTCTCCTTGAATTCTGGTGACAAAGACTTGAGTCAGTCCCATATACGCACTAGGATGCACTTCAGTTTGGTTCATTTACTATTTACTGGGGTTTCAGTTTTACTCTCCTCTGACAATAGTTAATTAAAAACTTCCATAATACTCAGCTGCCAATGAAATAAATGTAGCTCGATGGATAAAAGTTCTCTTTTCACAAAAGTTGTGATGTTTTTATTCAGAATGTTCCCTTGAACTTTTTGTCCTCCATGTAGCATAGGTGATGATATTTTTATCTCTGTCAACCTTAAACTTCTGAACTTTCAGAAGTTCATTTGATAGGCAAAGAATATTACAAGATTTAAAAAACAAAGTCAAACCAAAACCCAACCAAACAAAAGCCCCCAACAAAACCAACCAACCAACCAAAAAGAAAACAACCAAGGAAGGGTGGCTTGCATGTGGAATTTAAGATTGGCAAATACAGTTTTATTTTACCATTCTGGATATTTTTGTTGTTATTACTTTCCTATTCCTTTGAATATCCTCTTTTTTTAGTTTAATGTCTTGCTATATTAGGTATGTTCAGCAATGTATAAAACTTTGAGAGGTTTCTGAACATACTTGAAATTAACTGGTTAGCTTATCTGCCAGTGTCAGTGTCTTTCTATATGCTCTCAGCTAGGTAACCATCACTGGTGACTAATTCACTAAGAAGATTTTGTTTTAGGCTTTAAAATCCAGTTATTAGAAAATGGCATTTCAAATAGAAATAGGTGTTAGTGAAGTTCAATTCATTTTACCTAGTCTGCATAAAAAAAGTCAACTACATGGATCAGCACATCTGCTTGATTGGGTTTTACTTCAAATGAAAGAGTAATGTTTAAAAAAAACCACCGCCCTCCTCCACTGCAGACCATTGGTGAAACACTAGTCGTGGTAATAAGAGAGTATTCTCAGAAACTGCCCAAATTAGAAATAGATTACCTATGAAAATCATGTAACTAGGACTAATTTTACTCATGTTCTCTTGGTTGCCTGTCTTGGATGTGTAGAGTTCAGGGTCTTGGGAAGAGGAGGTACAACTCTGACATTTTGTTTATCTTAACGAGAGAAATACCTGATCTTTTCTCCCCTAAAATTCCCCATTTGTGCCTGTGCTTGGCCTTGTTTGCACAGGCCAAGTTGTCTGCTCTGGCAACAGGGAACCCATATGCCAACGCTCGTTTATTTGCACTACCTACACCAAAACAAATCCCAGGTGGTTGCAGGAGGTCAGTGTGAAGCCTCAGGCAGGCATGGATTCCTCCTAGAAAGGTTATTAATATCCTTGAAGTAAAACACAGATTGAAATGTCTTCATGGGGGTAAAAATTTGAAAGTTTCCCTCAGAAAAGTTTCTCTCCTAAATATTTGCTGAGTTCTCAGTGCATAGCAAGTCTCTCCTGTTAACTGCCAAGGCTGCATTTGTGTGTGTACCACAGCAGAACCTGAGCTGTCTTCATAAGGCCCAAAGGTCTCATCAGGGATAAAATCACAAGGCATCCCTTGGCTTAAAACTTCTGTCTTCTTGTTCCTGGCTATTCATAGAACATGCAGACATTTTTTTCATATACCAGAGTTATTCTTTAATTATTTTATCCAGAATGATACTTTTTTGCTATCTCAAGTGTCAGTTACAGATCATCAGATTAATTTCTAGAATTAATTTTAATGTCTAACAGTTCCTTCTCCTTCTATTTATACTTTGTGTCCAACACAGAGCTTACAGATAGAAGAAATTATAGAAATCCTTCTTTTAATGTTCATGTTTATGTTCATAGTGCCTGTTAACATTAAGAAACTGTACATGAGTTTAAAAATACATTTTCCGTAATTACTAAATAAATTGTTTCTGGAACATTGCTAAACTTTTTCTTTTTACAAGCAAGTAACATACCCAGGAATATACAGAAGATTATTATTTCAAAATAAGACATAGGCAAGACAATGTACAGGTGTATACATTTATATATGCACACATGCACTTGTGTATACATTTATATATGCACTCATGCACTTCCTCTTGTTGGAGTGTATTTAGAACCTTTTCAGTTTCTCCTAACTTTGTGCAAATGTGCCTGTCAGACTGGAGTTTCCTCATTGATTGCTAGATACTTCTTTTTTTTTTTTAAAGAATATGCTTTTCATAAATTGGATGACAGAAAAAGAACTCTGTAGAAAAAAAAAGAAATGACAGCTAAAAAAGTAAGTTCAATTTAATATGCTTTTATGTTTTCAATAAGACATAGGAAAGTTAAGGTGGTGGTTTGCCATATTCATGAAAATACCTGCCCCAGTATGACCAAATTAAGTTCAAGAAGCGGAACTTTGTGTGTATGTAAGGGCAGATTGACAGGTCCCAGGACTGCCTTTGCTGAGGATGCTCCATCCCATCCCTCTGGCGCTTGTGCAGCTTGTGCGCCCTCAGCCCAGGGAACAGCACAGTGGGCTCCTCACGGCTCCTGGGGCTGAGGACACGGCACATGTGCCATCCACTGGGAGAGAACTGGACTTCTCTGGTGATCAGCATCCCCAGCTGCTCTCCAGTATGTCTTCGATGCTTTCAGCAACACCCATGCTGGGAGTTGAGCTGAGTGGATTGGAAGATGGCAGGTTTAATTTGAGTGTAGAACAGCCTGGAGCAAGAACAAGGACAAAAAAGGGATATTTTGCAATGACATTGGTGACACTAGAACTGAGAGGCAAACAGAGGGGAGAAGAGACAGTGACTAGTTTGGCTACTTTGAGATGAGGATATAGGAGTGGTAAGTAAGGAAGTGGAGCTTTTTGTGTGTGAAAGGAGCTTGGGGTGTGGTAGTTCCTGGGAAATGACTAAACCTGGAGCCAGTGATGAGCAGTGGAAACACACACATTGAACATGACAGTGAGAAGCAGCTTTAACTTGTTCAGTAATGTGTACAGCAAGAGAGGAAGGCAGACAGATTATTGCAGACATGAGCTTGGGAGAAAGACTTTGATAAGGAGTTAAAAACCCCCAATTGTGAGAAGGAGCCAGAGTAGAAGGAATCAGGTTGGCATTTTTAATATTATTATTTTTTAAACTCCATCTTGGAGTGCTTGAGTTTGTTGTTTTTAATATTATATTCTGAAGTCAAAATCAGTCCACAAAGGAGATGAATCTATTGAGTAAAAAACAGTGGAAGATACTTAATGTAGTAACTTGAATTCATTTGGGTAGTAGCAAAAGATAGCCAGTTAGTGCATCATAATTATTTTCCTGTTTGTGTTAGCACAACCTTGTACTGTCACAGTTGTAATTAATATGACCACTGAGGTGGAATTGGCGAAAGGCTGTGCCAGCCAATTAAAATAGTAATATTACTTCAGAATCTGTTTGGGATTGTATTGATTCCTTTAATGGAAAGCTTCTCTGTGACCTTTTCCAAGCACATACTGTACTTTTCACACTTTTATAGATTAATCATGTAAAGCGGTGTTTTAAATTGTTGCACAGTAGGCTTGTAGGATTTTACAAATTGCCTAAAAGATGATAAAAACTACTGTGATTTTGTTATAAAGAGTATTAGAGCACTGCCAGCAGATCACGAAAAATGCCTCTGAAAGTCTACTGGGAATTCCTCATGGCAGAATGAAAATCATAGTAGAGCAATTAGGGAAAAGTAGATGTCTTTTATTAAGACACAGGTATTTGTTGTGGTGGAAAACTTGTTTTAAGAATGTACCATAGCTATAGCTATCAAAGAAAATTTAGAATGAGATCAATTTATGGTTCATAAACTATAAAAATGTGAATAAAAAGACCTTTCTGAGATTTGGAAGAAAGCAGGCACTATAGCTGAGTCTGTTAAAGCATAAACATCAGGCATGCAGTTCATTCCTCAGATATTCTTCCACGCGAGATATGAACCTAACGCAAAATTCCACTCTGGAGTCCAACTCCTCTCAAGCTTTATTAGTCTGACCCTTCAGATAGAAACCAATGAGTCAGATGTGATGGGATTTGAATTTTCTGGAGAGAGAGGAATATTTAGGGGAGGAATTGTGTGATGACTAAAGGCTTTTGAATCTCCAAAGAGCAGGAAATTATTGTGCTCCCAACTTTACTGTGAGATTTCTTGTCGCTCACCGGGAAAACGTTAACTCATAGTTGACAATTGTTGGTGAGCAGTTTTGTTGTGGTACAAAACAGGCACTGAGACCCCTTTTACTGTCTGAGAGGCAGAAGGAAGCCTTGGAATGCTGCTCACTTCTGCTTATAGACACAGAAAAGAGGTAAATGCAGATGTAGTGCCTATTGACTACTTGCTTGTTTGAGCCAGCTCTACCCCTTTTGCAGAAAATATGAGGAATGTAATTAATTCCTTAGGTCTTTCTTGCTGGGTGGTGGGCTTGCCTTACTCTTCCAGGGTGATGTGTGGACTTGGACTTGGACTTCAGGCTGCCCACACTGCTGCCCATGCTGTTTGACTGTGATTCCCAGTCAGGTCCTGCACGATCCTTGAGACCACATCAAGGTTGAATCTTCTCTTCAGAGCTCCCTTAACAGCATTTTTTGGAAACAGTTTTTGCTGGTAGCTAAATACCATGTCTCTCCTTCCCACAATTGTTCTGAGTTTTGTCACAGAATGAACTGCAGGGAGTGTGGATGATAAAATGAGAGTCTGGGAGCAAACACTAAGACTGAATTAAGCTGATATGGTAGGCACAACCAAATTTTGAAAAAAAAACCATAAATACTGAATCAGCTGAATGTAAATAAATCCCTTTTACTCCTGGGCAACATATGTTGCATTTTATTTAGCTTCAAGTCTGAATTTCTTCTGAGAAGATAAAGATTTCCTTGCTGGATCAATTTCCTATGATAAATTGTCCAATTTATGTAACAGTGCTAGAATTCTGGGGTCTGCAAGCTTCATCTCTGTAAATCTTGGATCTGACTCTGCCCTATTAAAGGTAGTATTAGTGAGTCCTTGCAAAGAGCACTCAAATCCACCTCAGAAGACTTTCTTCTTTGGCTGCTCTCACCCCGCGTGGATTCCAGCTGATTAAACACACAGGTGACACGCAGTGGCAGCAGACAGGGCTTCCACATCTTTGCTTTGCATCCACATGGAAAGCCTAGGGAAACCTAATGAGCTGCACAACAGTCTCCACCTGTTCATATGCCCTCTTTATAGTTCTTTCCACATCAGTGGTCATTAATTTTGGGTAGTTTACAGCAGGAATAAAGTAACCCAGGGTATCCTGAGTGGACAATTGGTGCGTTTCCTGCAGGAGATGGGGTGTGGGGTCTTTGGCTTGGTCACTGATCATTTACGGGGGCACACACCGATGCTCAGCCCACCAGCTCTGCTGGGGCCATCTGAAACAACCTCTCAGTCCACACTGCTGTTTGCCTTTATATGCAATTCCCCACTGGAATTTACGGTAACATTGTGCAATAACTGAAGCATAAGACGGCCAGTCCCCAGTCTGGTGAGACACTCTATCAATCAAGTAGAACTCTGTTAAACTATCAGCTTCTGGTTTGAGTATTCCTATATGAAAACAGATTTTTCTCTCCAATATTCACAGGTTTGACAGAGAGCAAAATATTTCCATTTGCCCCAGCAAACAGCTTGTCCTCATGTAATGACAGTTTTCCATCTGCAAGAACTGCCTTTTTGATACCACAAACCACCTGAGGTGAAAATGTAACTGACTTGCTTTGCTGTAAACCTGCCAAAAGTAAAATTATTTTTGCCTGTAGCAAGAACTGTTTTCGTGCCAGTGTATTCTCCAACTTTGCTAAAAGTTACATACTTCTGATTTTGTCAGAACAAAAGAATAGCTGTAATGTATCTCTTGGCAAATTAGCCTATTCTATTGTGAATCAAAGCAGCAGTTTTATTTGGGACTTCAGATTTCATATTCACTGAAGAAATCTCTGATGTGTCAAATTATGCCTTGTCAGTACCTGAATCTGAGCTTCTAAATCACATATAAGACAGAAAAGCAGACTCATTTCTGGAAATAAAGGGAACTGCAAATATGCATTTTCAGCTCCTTTTGAAGTTAAGGTAGTTTTGTTTTGGTTTAGTAATGTAGATTTAAGTATCTAACTTTATGCATTTATTTTGAAGATATTTGACCTGGAGAATCATATATAAATTAAAAATTTTCCAATTAGAGAGATGTATTTCCAGAGTGCAGAAAGATGACATGGGAGAAAAGAAAACAACAAAATCATTTTGTTTTTTGCAGGTCTGCATTGTAATGCTTTGGTCAACATTATCTTCTGACAGACTCTGAGGCCAATCTCAAATATGATTTTAAAATAATACTGTTCCATAACAAACTTTTAAATTTGACTTCTAACAGTGACTTATTTTTTCCATGAACTGCAATCATCCTTATATTGGGAGATATTTAATAAAAAGACTTTACTTGCCCTGACCTTGCCAGCATTCCAAAGGATTTGATAAATTGTATCATGTCTTTTAATCCAGTGCAGCATTCTAAATGCTACAGTTATCCCTTGTGTGTCTGTGCTAACTTTGGCTGACAAGGGGACTCTCAGAACAGAGTACAAGCCACAGAAGCCTGCAGACTTCTTCCTGCTCTGTGATCTGAACCAAAGAGAGTTTTCCTTCCCAGCATCTTACAGTTTCAGGAATATGTTGGTGATAGGCAAAGCTTCTTCCTTACTGGGCATCCCATTTTTGCAGAAATCCTTCTGCCATGATTCCTTTATGACATACAACCTGTCCTTTTTCTCCCATTACCCATGACAACATCTCACTGCTTAGTTCTGTTATTCACCAGGGATGTGATTCCCCCTGGAAGGCAAAGAGCAAAATTTATCCTGAATCCAGTTGTATTTATGGTGGGGGTGAGGATGGAATTCTAACTTTTGGGTAGTCCCCAATGTCCTTCAGAGAGGCACTGATGGGAGAAATGGACTTCAACCAATATCTTTCCTAGTTCAGTACTGAAGAAAGGATGTATATTTCTCTAATGAAGTTTTGTGCAGTGTGAAGTATAAAGTGACAAAAAAATGAATACAAGATACCCAAGTATTCTTCACAGTTGCTTCCTAGAAGGAAAATATTTGTCCCAGTGAAATCAATATCAATAACAGTGTCTCTGTTGATTTTTGCAGAGCTGAGAAAAATTTCAACATGGAATAACAAGCCTTGGATGCCTCTTTTGCTGGGTCTATTTGCATTTCATCCAGTAATGGAGTATCAGCTACAGAACATTAGAAAAGGCAATCTATGGGCTCAGCAATTTGACACCTCTTTAAGTCAACATTATTTTAAAATATTTTTAATCACAGCAACATGAAAAATAGCAGAGATTATTACTCCACTAGCAAATTAATGTAAAAATGTGTAAAAATGTAAGATGGTTAAAAAAAAAGACCCACTGCTAGAAGAAGCTCTGCTTAGCAATATGCAATAAAGCTTAACACTGTGACAGTGTAAAAATTGGCAGTTGAATCATCTTAAAATAATGCAGGTAGAGCTGTCCAAATGTAGTCCATCAACAACTGTGTGATACCAAGTGCCCTAGAAAAAGCAATGCAATCACCCAGGTTATAACAGGCATTCAGAGTTTCAAGATATATCAGTGCAGTTGTGTTTGCATGGTAAATATGCAGACCAGTGTTAAATCATGTCTTGGCTGCTTTTGAACCAACCAAAATATTCCCCAAATTAGAATATTTAGAACGGAATATCGTTTCACAAGAAATTAATTTAAAGAGACATTCCACGTATTAATGTGTATTATATGCATAAATCATCTTGAAAGGATTTTGAGTGCCACGTTGGATATAGGCAAAGAGACATTACATTTTCTGTGTGAAAGAATTATTAGGCTGCAGTGTGGGGGAGCCCAGCTGGTTCTGGGCTCTCTGTAAACTGAGATACCAAAGATGGAACTTCTTACACCTGACAGAGGGTTAACCACGGACAGTAGGACTGTAACACAGAATGGGTTTCCTGTTAGGAGTGTTAACCTACTGTGTTAAGGCATGTGACTGTGTGTCCAATCATGAGTTGTTATGAAGTGGTAAACCAATGCTGTGTGTACATGTGTCACCCAGAACTGTATAAAGGTAGACACACTGTTGCAAGCTGGTATCCTGAACCTATGTTGCCCTCCCGCCTCGACCGCGACATATGGTGACCCCGACTTGATTGAGAAGGAAGATAGAAGAGAACTCGACAAGACGACAAGAAGAGAACGAAGAATTGCTCGGGCGAGACCTCGGGAAGCTGCTTCTGGGAGGGACCAGGCAGCCATTGGCCCTCCGCCCCCATCTGTTTCACTGCTTCTCAGCTCGAGAGATTGCTACCGCTGAGCTCCCTTTCACTGCTGCTGAGACTTTTTCGCTGCTACATAAGTTACTGAGCGGTCCGCTATCAGCCCTCCTGCTGCACTACCCCACTCTACCTCGGAGCATTCGTCATCTCGCTCCGCTCCCAGCCTTCCTGCAGGGCTGGCTGCCCCGCTCCCCCCGTCCCCCGGAGCGTTTGTTATCTCACTCTGCGTTCCAGCTGCAGCCCTACGGAAACTGCGTGGCTGCGTACGCAATCTGCGTGCTGTTGTACGAAAACTTCGCAGCCCTGCTCCTGGCGTCCTGGCTCTGTGCAGCACTTCACCCCACTCCGTGCCCCGTTCGCGTCCCTCTGCTTTCATCGGACGTTCCTGGCTGTGCGCGGAGTAGCTGAAACCGCACCCTAAACGTGCCCTGGGTCAGCAGAGCCGCTTGTTCCGAGCGGACGCAGCTCCGTCTCCCCCGCAGCCGCTGGGCAGGCAAACTGCTGCTTACCCTCCCCTCCACACTCCCTTGGGCTCGGCATGTTGCGAAGTCTTCGTATCCCGGCAACCACCGTTTGTCAGCTTTCGGCTGCTTAAAGGCAGCATTCCAGCTACCGTTCAGCTTTGCTTTTGTGTTACTCTGCTTGTAACTTACAGAAGTATCTCCTGAAGCAATATAGAAGGTTTTCACATCCCAATCAAGGACAGAGAGAGATGGCTTTGAGATAGCCATTGGAGGCGGGAACTCCATAGTAGCTTTTGAAAGTGACAAGAAAGTCGCAGATGGGGCCGGCCCAAAATATTTTTGAGACACCTGTTTAGAACAGGTGAGCCACTGGAGCATAAATAGGTTCCATGTTATCTAGGGAGGATGACTCTGTCGTCCAGATATGGCAGTTGCTGCTAAAGAGAAACATGGAATCAAGCTAGATGCCCTGCTCCTGCAAAAATGCTAATATGGAGCAGAGATCATGGATACCAGGACTTCTAAAGTTGCTGGAGTTACTAACTTCCTGGCCCCTGCTTTTTGAAGCACTGAAAGACTTCAAGAAGTCAAAAACTACCAGTAATAACATGAAAAAAGAAAATAGAACAAATAAAAATAAAAAAATAGGAGAAAAAAAAAAAAAAGAGGGAGGATACCTGTCTGTTCAGCTAATTTTTGAGGAGCAATATTCTTATCCTCCAACAGACTGCTTTCTACCTGCCTGTTGCACATGCACAAGCTACATAGACGACTCATTTATGGACATTCAGCAATGAGAAGAAGGAATACCATTCGTGTGGACTGATGAAAGAAGGACTGGTTGATTCTTTGCCTATGTGTGTAGTTGTACTGTATTATTGATATTGCCATGTCGCTAGTGCATGGGCCCTGTATTAGCTGATGCTGACATTTTCTATAATACAAAAAAAGGGGAATTGTGGGGGAACCCAGCTGGTTCTGGGCTCTCTGTAAACTGAGATACCGAAGCTGGAACTTCTTACACCTGGCAGAGGGTTAACCACGGACAGTAGGACTGTAACACAGAGTGGGTTTCCTGTTAGAACTGTTAACCTATTTTGTTAAGATGTGGCTGTGTGTCCAATCATGAGTTGTTATGAAGTGGTAAACCAATACTGTGTGTACATGTGTCACTCAGAACTGTATAAAGGTAGACACACTGTTGCAATAAAGTGAGCTGGTATCCTGAAACTGTGTCGCCTCCCGCCTCAACCGCAACATTGCAGCACCAGACTGGGGCTGGGGATGTTTTGATTCTGACAGTAAATCATTTCAGTAGAGATAAAATGCAAAATGTTTCAAGCCCAACCTTTAGGGAAATGTATAGGCACTGACATCATATCCTTAAATATTCTAGAAAAGAAAAAAACAACATTCAAAAATTAAACGGGTCATCACAAAAAGAAGGACAGTCTCAATCTAGAATTTCTGCTGGGAATAAAATTGCTGTGGTACACAAAAAAGGCACAAGGTTTCTTCTTTGGAGCTGCAAGTCTAAATGGCAGAACAATAATGCTCTGTTTGCCTTAGAAGGCAGCAACACATAGGAGAAGTTAGATGAAATAAGTTTACTATAAAGATCCTTAAAAATTTTGTTGTTTTAAACAAAATGAATTGATTAAGTTCATATCTTGGTACACAGCGCTTACATCACTTGGAGCAGCTCCTTTCTGCACATTCAGTGTTGCCTTACAAAGGCTATGCTTGATCTGAATTAGGATTCAGAGGAAGATCTGTAGCTATCTCACAGGGGGTGTGTTTGTGTATTTTCATAGTAGCCCATGGAGACTACACAATAAACCTCTGCTTTTTAAAATAGAGTTTCAGTTTGTAGGAAGGGCAGTATCAAAGTGCCCACTGTTTATCAGCACTAAGTCTTAACTCTGTCAAGCTGTAATAGATGGCAGCAACAGAAATTTAGTGCACTTATCACAATGCCTGTCCAGTCAAATCTTAATAATAAAGTTTTTCACACATTTATATAGCACACAGTTCCAAATACATTTTGTTGATCTATTGAGTAGCTTTCCAGCAATACTCAGCCGATTTTGGAAGTGCATTGTAGAGTCATTTTAACTTGTAAATCCCCCTTAAAATGTCAACACTGCAGCTGTATGATAAAAGTTCACTTGTTCAGTCTGTTTTCATTTCAGGCAAAATGACAAACTCATCCCTTATCTCCCTCCCTCTGGAAGCAGAAGAAATATGGTTTAAGTATTCAAAAATACACACCCTTCTAGGAGACAGTCCCCAGCCTCTAGAGGGAGCTCTGGATGGAGGTGCTGTTTGGAACCAAGGAGCATCTTCACAGACTCAGACATTTTTTGAAACTCTAAACCCTGTTGCTTTCTCCTTTACCATTCTCTATCCATCTATGCTGTTGCAAATCTTTAATTTCCTCAGCCAAAGATTACATCAATCCCAACTTTCTAACTCTGAGGTTTGCACGTAATATCTGAAAATTGCACAGTATTTTTTTGCTTTCTTACAACTATTCTAGATCGAAAGCCACTTTTTTTTGCCATTGAGAAATTCCATATTTCAAAACTTTTCAAAAAGAGGTAGAAATGACAAGATCAGTGTGTTACTACATCTAAACCCAGACTTTACTGCAGGCAGCCTGTGCTCTGCTCTCCAGGCTCCACAGGTGCCATGGCAGTTGTTGTTGTTGTAGCATGCCTAGGAAAAATAAATTTGATTTTTATAATCTGTTGTTCAGCAGGGGTATCCTGTCAATGTCGATGACCTGAGAAGTGAAGTCTGTTGTGGGTACATAATTTTCTTGCAGTCATTTGAAATAAATCTTTCTGTGTTAGCTATAGGGGATATTTTTTGATTCTTAGCATGAGTATATGTTTTATGTGACCTCATTTTTATGGCACATAACACAAAGCCAAAGAAATTATTAGTGTTGTCTTTCAAGGATTTTTATGCAAAAAATGGTATTTTTCTTCTGGCTTATTCTCTCTCTTCCCCCACCATTATCCCCCCATAACATTTTAAAAACCCTTTTCTACTATAGCTAAATAAAAACCATACTGGAACTCATTGCTTCCTACAAACTGTTGAAAAAAGCCCAGAAAGGTGCTGTTATAAATGCCTTCTTCATGTTTTGCGGACCTCACCTTGTACTATAGTTCTACCAGTCACAGTTTACACGATTGGTTTTAGCATTCAGGTAAAAGCATTGCTGTCATAACCAGTCATAGCACTAGATGGCTACAGATCCTGGAAAGGATCCTCTCATAGGCAGCTTAGTTTTGTGCTTACTATTCCCAGGACCTCAAACCCAGGTTACTTTAATTCAAGTGTTTATTTGCTCAGAACATTTTATTCAAATATACTTTGAATATTTGAATATAGTAAAGTTTTTTGGACTTTGTGTTTGTAAAGCTGTTCTGGATCTGTTCTCCTGGCAATAAATTAATTTTCCCACTGTAAATAGCAATCACATTAATATTTTCTGTCTTGGGGATCTATGTTTATTTTTTTCAACCTTTTCTTAGTGTCCACATTTTATATTTCATCTCCTCCAAAACTTGGGGTTTCTGGTGGCAGATACTCTCTGCCAAGACAACCTGGTCCCCTGGTTCTGGTGCTGATGAGTCCCTCCTGGTACCTTTCCTCTGCAAGTTCATCATGCCCATTTTTCTTAGCTTTCCCTGTCTTCCCATATTGACTCTTCTGACTGTCTTTGAATGACTTTAGAGGTAATTGCTTTTATCCCTTTTCTCTGCCTCATCTTCCCTCCTCTTTCCTTCCACCTTCTCATACTTCAGTGTAATGAACTAATCCTCAGTTTTTTTCTCCTGCATTGGCTTCTCTCTTTACTTATTTTTTTCCTTGAGGGTACACACACATTCTAGCACTTGCTTTTTGTCAACTCCTTCATGATCTGTGCTTGAGGGTGATGAATCCAGAACTTAAATTAATTCATGATAAATTCAGAGACAACCTGATTTGTAGTGTAGTCTGTATGAGCCACAGTTCATGATGCGGTAGAAGAGACTGTGGAAATTAAAAAGCCTGAGGTGAAATCAGAGGTGAAGCCTCCTGCTCCCACAACCTTTTGCTAGAACCAAGCTTGCTGACTGGGCTCAGTAAGGACAAATGTTTGTGGACTGCCACCATTCATTCAGGACACCATTCACTTTGAATAAAGTCAGGAGAACGTGCCTTTCATCCAAAAGGAAAAACTGTGGTGGTTCATTAATGCCATTAGTAGCATTTCATGGTAGTTTCCATTTCTCATGATGACTGTTGTATTAGGCTGGCAGGGGTGACATGCTGCCTGCCTACCCCGTAACAGGTGTGGACTGCTTGCATTGCTCATCCTTACAGGAGACTACTGCAATCACAGCAATGGATCAGAGTTAATTAGCATGTCTGTCTGCTTGCAGCAGTCTGGGGGTTTGCTTGCTTATTTGTTTCCTGTAATAGAATTACTGTGGACAAACGTTCATTTAGGCAATATTAATAAGGTCACTAATATATAATCAGTCTAATGAATTGTGAGTTTAAAAGCTTAATCTTGAAGAGATGCAGATAGAAGATAATTAGCTATGTAGGGTTGCAATGATCACTGCTTACTGTTAACCGATGGATTGAAAAGTGGTAAGAGTGTTCAGAAGTGTTTTCGAAATGTTGAAGTGGTTATTAGTGTGAAAGCCTATCAGTGGCCTAGGAGATGTATTAGAAGTTGCCTTTCACTGTCTCATTCCCATGTCAACTGCAATGTGGGATTTTTGCAGATACGAGAGAAATACTTCAGTCTTGCTGTTTTTCTTGTAATTAACAGGTTGGTGTGGGAAGATGTCAGTGGGACATAAGTGATGTCTCCTGATGTGCAGGAGGTAATGCTTCTGAGTGTAATCAGCAGCTTTTCAAAAGAGATTTTGTAGCCATGATGTGACAAGATATCAAAGTAAAGCACTTCAGTAATTTAATGTAGTTTATTTCATGTAGCTTTCACCTATTGCAGCAGGTTTATCCATTCACTGCATAGTCATTTCAAGGGTTTAAACCAAAGAAAACTCTGTACATATTCAACAAAATATGTCTTGCTTTTACTTAGCATTGAAGAGTAGGTAAAGATTCTCTTCTATTTGTACCTCATATTCCAATAGGTAAATAATTTTGTATACATCTTTTAGTTTCTGAATTGGGCTAACTGCAAATATATAAGGCTGTTTTCTCAACTGATTAAAAAAAACAAAAAAAGTGTAATTTGCAGGGAATTCACATCTGTGAATTCGTATTTGTGCATTGTCCCAGAAATCTCAATATCCAGATAAAAATGCCTCCATTTACATCAAGGTTGCCCAAATATTTCAGGGCTAGGTTGAAGAATAATAAAAATAGACCCTAAATACGAGGATTTATTTACATCCTAATAAAACTGCTGCTCCAGAAGAGGCAACAGGAGAAACTTAATTAGTCATTTATGTTCTAATAAGGAACAGCCTTCAGAGATAGGAAGCTACCAGCAGTGGACTGGGATGTCATAACTGGAAGGCTTCAGAAATTCTACAAAAATAGGCAAACTCTCTCTTACTTGTGAGGCCTCTTCCCTTGATCTGCAGGCAGACACTTAACCCTTTTGTGTCTATCAGTGTAATACTCAGACATCTCCCAAACAATTCCCATTGTATTCAAAGGTAAATGATTTTATCCAATATTCAGAAGAGAAGCGAGAACATAACGCATCCTGGAGCACTCAGTTCTTGCTCAAAATGAAAATAAAAGATGACAAAAAGAAGAAGTGGATGAGGGAAGGACATACCAGGCTGGTAACCATCATTTCAGAAATTCTCACCTCACACACTCAAACTGGAAGGTGTCTGGAGGATTCAAAAACATATGGTGAGCTTTTGAGAAGGACGGAGAAGATGCTTTATGACTCTCCTACTATGAGAAACCGGACAAGAGGTGAATGAATAAAAGCCCCAAGATAGAAAACTGTGCTGCTAACAAGAAGATGGAACAGCAGCTGTCTCAGGAAAGAGGAAAAAATATGAGGTGTAAGGAGCAATGGTGATAGTGGAGTGAACTGGAGATGTCCCTAATCCAAAAACTAATGAGAACCAGGGAGTGTGGTCTTGAAGTAAAGCCAAAGGTTGTACCAAAGGAATTCAGTGGAAACAGAGGTAGCAGCTGTCATAAGGCAGCAAGGAGAGCTTGATTTGTGGGCTAATGAAATGTTCAGGGAACGTGTTAATTTGACTAAAAAACTTTAAAATGCTGACTGAATAAGAACAGACCCAGTAATTCTAAAGGACATTGAGGTGTATTATGGGGACAGGAGACTTGAATTTTGGGCAGAGACAGCCTGTCTGCTAGATGAGAACCAGCAGAGGACTAAGAAAAAATTACCACAGGGACCACAGAGAGAGTCAAATTCCATAGGTGTGACTAGAGACTGGTTTCCTTACTGACCCTCAGGAAGGATGCCCTGAGAAAGAGACTGGTTGGTGCTGTCCTGAGAGGGGAGATGCTGCTAAAAAGCCATTTCCTGGGCTCTATTCAGTAACCAAATTAGCAGACAGGACCTCATAGGCAGATGCCAACTCTTTCTGACTTATGTCAGTACCCTGATTCTTTTACCTGCCACACTCAAATCAGTGCAGTAACTCATACAGTTTTACGAATGGTGTCTTTTTCTGTCTTTTAAAATTTATCTTCCTGTTTAAATTTGATGTGGAAAACTGCATTTTTATGAGCTTTGGAAAACGTGGAAGTAGAAGGTGTATTAGCTTCAGCAGAAGATACAGAGAGACACTGTAGGTGGGGGTGTGTGTAACAATATGTAACAACATTTTTTTGGCTCTCCATTAACAATTATCAAAATTTCATAATTAAATGTATTTGTGTTGTATAAAATTGCAGCAAAAATTCAGTGCATTCAGTTATTTTGCATGAAGGGTGTTCAAAGTTATCCCAGTAAGTGATAAAACACCAAAGGGCTTGCACACTTTGTTTTGTCTGAATCCCTCTTTAAGTCAAAGCTCCCAAATACACTAAAGAATGCAAATAGGCAGCTGGATCAAATAAATAATTAAAAACTGTCTTATAATTAGAAAAATGGAGAAGCAATGCAAGTTTATTTATATTTCATCTGCCAGCAATCTGAAAACCAAAAAACACAGAGTAGTGGGTCAAAAGTTCATTATAAATGCATAAAGTAATCAGGACTTCTGATGAAGGAAGGGTCACTCCCAAGGGCTGTGAAACAATTACTGTGCTGAGGTACTAGCATGTGGCCAGCTCTGGCTGTGCTGGCACTGAGAGCTTGGGGATAAATTAAATCACTGACACACTGACACACTGGTGCCCTATTTCCTTGGAGTACTAGAGGTGACTTACATATTCCTTTCTTTGGGTTCCTGAATATACTAAGAGAACTCAAGGGTGATTTGGTGCAGACACATGAAACCAAAAGAAGAGAGTGACCTGGGATCAGTTGTTGCAGCTCTAATTCCAAAACGGGAATGAGGTGGATAAAGTGAAGGTGGTAAGAGCCAGTTTTAAAACAAAGAGGCAGCCAGGATTTCCTATGCCAAAAGTAACTGAGCTGTGGAATATCCTAGCAAAGAAGTAGTGGATTCTAAAATTTTGGATGAATTCAAGAAACACATTAATGGAAGATATGTGTGGGAAGAGATGATAAATTTTTAGAAACACCATCCAAGTCAGGAAGTCAAAAATAGTTGACTGTTAGAAGAGTTCTACTTTAAAAACTAAATGAGTTATAAGAATTTTACCTTAAGAGTGCTCATTGCCACTCTTAGAGGTAGGATATTGGTTCTCACAACAGTACTGCTTTTCTGATATTATAGTTCTATCCTCATTTTACCGCTTCTACTGTCAGAGAAGTTTGGGTCACTTCTGTATGCCATCTTATGTAAGATTTATTAAAAAAGCAAGACTTAGGGGCCCCAGGGATTGACATACTTACCTGCCCAAGACAGGGAGGACTCACTATGATGTTTTTTTAAACAGAAATGTTATCTGGCTTATTTTCTAACCATGATTTTTTGGCACCTTGCAGCCTTACCCACTCAACTGACTTGCTAAAATACATCCTGAATTTCTGTCAAACTGTATTAACTTGGAATGTCTTGTCAGAATTTAAAACATTTTTACACAACCTAGTGGAAATTACTGGTTGTAGAGTTTTGCTTAGGCACTGCTTTCATTGCTTTATTTCTACCGCTCTCTCCCTTTTTTTCTGTTTGTTTTTTTTTTTTTTTTAAAGCGAGTGAAATAACTGATTTATTAGACCAACAAGTCACTCATAGGTGCTCTGATATCCAACAGATTTGAGTTTGGTTTATGTCCTAATAAAAATTAGCTTTAAAAGGGGGAAGGCTTTGGTGATCCATGGGCTCATATTTGGGCATATTTGGTTTGGAGGGTGAGCATTCATGTCAGGGGCTTTATCTTTGGTGTCTATACAGGGCATGTCTTCCTTTTGATCTGGGGGTTGTTCAAGAATGTGGCTTATTCTCTATACAGGACTTTGGAGTGTTTCCCATAAAGGTTAATTAAATTCTTCCCCAACACATCTGAGATTTGACAGTAGCCCTAGTTTAAAGTTCTGAACTAGAGGACTTGCAGGTTGGACAGCTTACCTAGTCACGCATTAATTCTGTGGCAGATCCAGGAGGTTTTGGCTCCCAAGATAATTAGAAAGTTTTACATTCAGCGGTGAGTATCTTTTACATAAATGTTGTAGAATGCAGTTAATACTTAACCTAAAACTGTTTTGACTAAAAATAGTAGATTTCCCAATTAAATACCCCAAATGAACCCACAGGGACAAGGTTTCTTAAGATCCAGAACAAAACAAATAGTGTTTTGTGTACCTGTTTTTACTTCAAAAGTAACTTCAAAAAGTACTTCCTCTCTGGAGGAGAAAGCATAGATGCTTTCCATTCCCTCTAGTTTACTATCACCAAACATTGTAGATATGGGACACTGAAGGGTGTCATATCAATGCATCTTCTTTACCTGTTCTTTTCTGCCAGCCCCAGATCATTTCTCAAACTATCACTGAACTGAAGTCAAAAAACTCTTCAGCTCACTGTATCCCTAAACCTGACTATCATTTTTTTAAAATTCCTGTGTTTGTTTTGGTTTATTTTGTTTTATTTGTTTATTTTTTCCCAGTCCTGGCATCGTTCTGTTTTGCTGGTCTGGGATTGACCTCCCTTCGTACAAGAGGGCACTTCTTACAATAAGATAAGCACACTGTTCAGACACTGTGAGGTAGCAGTAAAATGGAGCTTGTGCTCACCTATGGCATGAATTTATTAACAAACTGCACATCACAAAGAATCTCTCGGTTGCCATAAAACTCTTGGTAGACAATTCTATTTTCATCCAAGCAGCTGCCACTTGGAAGACATATCTTGTCAACTGCATTTTGGGGGGATTGCTACATGGAAATATATAAATTTGATGATAAGGGTCATTGGTCTTGTTTGAATCATTTTTCTTTAAATGTATAAAATGTCTGGATTTTCAGAAGCAGGGATGTTTCAGTAAGAAAGAGGAAGGCAAATTTATTTTAGAAGAATAAGTAAAAAACATAAACAAGTCATACAGTTTATTATTATAATGCATTTTCCCCTTGTTCATTCTAAAAAAAGTAATTAAATAATCCTTGCCTTTTTACTCAGTTTTGTTGCTTTCTATTTATTAGACTTCTTCATTCTCTTAATGTTTGGTCTTTGGTCTCACACTTGCCTTGTCACATTTGCTCAATTTAGTTTTACGAGCTGAAAATGCCCTTTTTATTGTCTCCTTTCTTATCAGATTAGCTTCTCAGATTGTTGCTGCAGGATACTTAAGGATCGAGACTTTCATCTGAAATAATTGGCAAATTGGATCAATTCCTGGTTGAGGGAGAAAGCAAGTGACATATGTATATTGCATATGAATTTCTTGTAGTGCAAAGATGTCTTTGCCTGTATACTTCTTGGTTTAGATGTGTTATTACTTTGACAGAGTTGAAATTCCTCGAATGTAATTGGGATCCTCTAGAGTTTCACTCCCCATCTATCATTCACTCACGCTGCTGAATGTCTTGTACCCAACAGATGATAAAAGCATCCTCAAAGTGTTGCAATTTCATAACCTTCTCTCTGCTGACTTCTTCACCTCTCCATTGTCTCAGGTCCCAAATCCAAACAGGATTAACCCAAAGAGGTTTAAATGACCAGCATGAGAGGAGGCCCACAGAATTTAATGAGGCTATGAACAAATTTGAATCCGGGTAATTGCTTAAATACATTTCTGAATGCAGAACTGACAAAATAAAGGATTGTATTAATAGATCATTAAGAAGCAATTAGCCTGGTGTTTTTTCTTTTGACCTCGAGACCTGTGGTCGTGACAGCATGTTATTAATTCCTTAGAGCTCAGCTTGAGACTCTTGCTGCATGTGATCTTTTCATGTGACTCCATTCAAACATGGTATTGAAGGTATGCTAAAAAAATGTTTCCAGGGCATATATTCGGTACTGCTAGGAGGCCTTTGGCATAATTTATGGGCACATTCCTGGAATATATTCTGCTTCATTACACTAGTATATAAAAAAAGGGTATTTTTTGCTTTCTTGGAGCTACTCCAGATACTGATGGAAATGAGGTTAGAACTTATTTGTCCAAGTGTGAGGAAGTTGAATAGCCACAGTGAATGCAAGGAATGGCTAAAACTCAGCCAAATTAGTGCTCTAATAGCAAGTTGTCCATAAACATTAACAGGAATTCTGTCCATAGCAGAGCTGGGACTGTGCTTGTTCCAAATACCTGACACAATTCTGATACAGGTGAACATAAGGAAGGAAGAACGACCTCGGAAGTTCCACTTGTAATGAAGGAAATATGAACTGCTTTGAACCTGCTTATGATCATTGTAAAACAATGTTTGTTTCAGAGAATTAGATATTATTTAGGACTTTGATTGGTATGTTTAAGTCATGGAAATGGGTTTCCTATAATGCAATCATAAGGTTATGTATACATTATAAATTTTAAATATACATGTAGAATTTAAACATGCATTATGGGAGATACCCATAAAAAACCAGAAAAATACTCTGTTCTGTGGGTTTGAAAGAAAACCTATGCATTGCAATTTTTTGGTTGGCTTCTTTTATAAGAACTTGCAATCTGACATGGTTAAACACACAGGCCTCTACCTTTGTTATCTTCTGTTATATTCACATGAGAAGTGATTGTTTTGATACTTTCAAATTTAAGTGTGAGCCAGAATGGCTAAGGAGTGCTGTCACTGGACAGAGCAAAACATAAATTAGATTATTTAACTGAGCTTTACAGTGAAAGGCAAAGTATAGCATATGTAACATCACAAAATTCATCTTTCGTATATATATATATGTATAGAATAGCATCATAAAATTCATCTTTCTAATGAAATCATAATGTTCAACTAATCAATCTTCAACAACTTGCAGGATACCTAAAAATTTCAAGGATCATAAAATTTTCAGATTTAAAACATCAAATGATATCCAGTCCTAGCTGTTAGTGAGATTAGTTGAAGCTGCATGGCAGGATGGCAGGCTTTAGAATTTATCTACTGTCTGAGAAGTATTGGGACTTCTCACTGAAGTCCCTGCATATCATTATGCTGTTTAATTACATATACTAATTTCTGTATTTTAAAACATATTTGTCCACGTAGAGTGTACCAATAAGGTGAAGAACTGACAGGGAAAAGCTAGTTAAAAAGTAAAGCCAAAAACAGTGCCTGTAAAAGAGAAAATTGTCATCCTGTCCACACTGGCTTTCTGGGTTTGTCAAGACACATTAACCCAAATAGGCCTCCATGGGCACCCCAGGATTCCTGCTGGGAGGGTCCAGGTAGCACAGATACCTCTGCACAGCATTGCAGCCCTGCAATAAGGTCACCTGGATGACTGGCTGATGTTGGGGTTTATATCTCATTAAGAAGATAGAAGTAGAAAAGGGATTTCTTATTTAAGACCTTGGAATTTGGTGAGGCTTCTGTGTGCACTCTGAGGAATTTTCTTATCCATATGATTTCTCCTTAACTTTGTCATGATAAACCAGTAGTTTCCACAGTCTTCCTCTTGCTAGTTTTTTTCCTTGATTGATTTGCAGTTTAGTACTGCACTCTGTATCTTTTATCTGTGCTCTTCCTCTCTTCTTCCTTAGTGCAATTTATTCTTGACTGGTTGTCTCCTTTGGGCTGCTACCTTTTTTTTTCCCTCCTGATCACATGATCTCTGTAATTTCCTCTGCTCATCATACTGATAGGGTCTGTTGTCATGCCACTCTTTTTTTGAAATCCAGTTATAAGATTGTTGCTATAACTACAGTTTCAGCCAACAATCTTATAACTGGATGTTAAAAAAAGAGCTCTGAAATCTAGGGTCTGAAATCAATCTCACCTGATCTAAGTAAAATTATTATTTCTCCCCTAAATCTGTCTCTCTGCTATTTTTTCTATAAATTCAAAATGCAATTAATCCTTGAAGGACCCTTTGTCTCAGACTCCAGTTCTCATAGGCGTATGTTGTTTTTTAGCAAGCTATTATCCTCAGAAGGTGTGGATTTCTGTTTTACATGCTGACCCCTATTTTTTTTTTCCATACATTTGTCTTTTTTTAGTTCTCTAGTAATTGATTAAAATGGTATTTATGTGGGAATTATTTTGGTCAGCACTTGAGCCTAGATGTGAAAATTCTAGAACCCACTGATGCTCTTTCTCCTCCATTAGAACCACAGAATTATCTCTTCTTTTTGGGGTTTAACCCCAGCCAGGAACTGAGCTCCTCACAGTTGCTGGCTCACTCCTGACCAGCAGGATGGGGGAAGAGAAGTGTAAAGGCAAAAGGGAGAAAAATTGAAAACAATTTAACAATTTAAATTTAAATTTAAAAAGTTTAACAATTGTAATAAAATAGTAAAATGGTAATATAAATTGTCATCATCATCATCATCATGGCTAGGCTTCGCGAACGAAGATTTGAGAAGGGCTCTACCCACGCTTGCTACAAGTGCGCTGATGGCTAAAAAGGCCAATGTGAGATAGACAAGTCCGGTTGCAGAAGGCACAGCAGAAAGACTCCCCAGGTGATATCAACGAGACACGATTCTTTCTGCGTTGTCTTTTCTCCTCGAGAGGGATCCTGCGTGTGTTCTCAAAAGCAGCAGCAGCGTTATAGATGGTGTGTCTCCAGGCCTCCCGATTGGAGGCCAGGGTAGACCAATGGTGGTGATCAATATGGCCAGGGCTGAGGGATTGTTTCAGGCAGTCCTTGTATCTCCTCTTCGGGGCTCCTCTCTTGCAGCAGCCAGTGGCAAGTTCCCCATAGAGCATAATCTTAGAGAGGTGGTAGTCCTGCATCATGGAGACGTGCCCTGCCCAACGCAGCTTTGTTCTCAGCAGCATGGCCTCAATGCTCGTGACTGCTGCCTGTTCAAGGACAGATGTGTTGGTCACACAGTCAGTCCAGTGGATGTTTAGAATTGAATGGAGGCAGCGCTGATGGAAGTGTTCTAAGAGATGCAAGTGGTGCCGGTAAATGACCCATGATTCGGACCCATATAGAAGAGTAGACAGTACAACAGCTCTGTAAGCGCTGATCTTTGTACTTTTCTTCAGGTGTTTGTTTTGCCACACTCTTTTATGGAGTTTACCAAAAGCTCTGTATGCCTTAGCTAACCTGCTGTCTATTTCTGCATCAATGTTACCGTCTGAGGAGATGATGCTACCCAGGTAATTAAACTGCTGGACTGATCTGAGTTCTGTTTCACCAATGGTGATATGGGGATGATGGGAGACTTCCTGAGGTGCAGGCTGATATAAAACTTCTGTCTTCTTCAAGCTGACTTCCAGTCCAAACAACTCAGCAGCCTCTGCAAAATAGGATGTTAAACGCTGCAGAGCTACTTCTGTGTGGGTGACAAGGGTGGCATCATCAGTGTAAAGCAGCTCACGGATAAGATAATTTAAGGTCTTAGTGTGGGCCTTCAGTCGCCTTAGGTTGAATAGGCTCCCATCCATACGATATCGAATGTAGACACTGTTTTCATCGTTGAGGTCTGCTGTGGCCCTTTGGAGCATTATGCTGAAGAAGATTGTGAATAAAGTTGGTGCAAGAACTCAGCCTTGCTTCACACCATTGGCTATTGGAAACGGCTCAGAAAGTGCTTCGCCATATCTCACTTGGGCGTGCTGGTCCTCATGAAGCGAGATGATCATTTTGAGGAACTTGGGAGGACATCCTAAATGTTCCAAAATCTGCCACAGACCTTTTCTGCTCACAGTGTCGAAAGCCTTGGTGAGATCAACAAAGGTAACATAGAGTCCTTTGTTCTGTTCTCTACACTTCTCTTGCAGTTGTCTGAGAACAAATACCATGTCTGTAGTACCTCTGTTGGCTCGGAAACCACACTGGCTTTCAGGTAGAAGATCTTCTGCTATGGCGGGTATTAATCTGTTCAATATATCCATAGTTGAACAGATATAAATTGTAGTGAAAAAGAAAATAACACAGACAGAAAGAGTAACTTGTCTAGGTGTGATAGAAAACCCATTTCAAGTATCGTCAGCCAGAGCCAATCATTTCTCAGTGAGCCAAATGCCTTAGTGAAGTCAACAAAAAAGAGATGATTACTGAAACTTTTGAATGTGGCTGATCGTGGGCTTCAGATTTGTCCCTTGTGCCTTGTCCAAGTGTGTATCATATCAAGTCGCATCGATATTCTGAGGTTTTTGGATTTTTTTTTTAATTTTTGAATCCTTTCTAGAATAATGACCTTGCTTTCATGGAGTATCAATGGGATTGATTTGTAGTTGTATGTTTCTTTCAGTACTCTTTCTTAGGTCCTGGAATCCAGCTGCCCTCCAGTTCCCCACAACTGCAGGAATATAGAAAGCAACTTTGCTACTGTTGCTGCCCAAGAAGCTTTATTGGTGCATCATCGTCTTTGAACTTTGCCATTCTTCATTCTTTTAGCAGCTTGTGCTGCTTTAGACTGTAGTGGTGGTGGTTCAGTTTTACCTGCTCAATCAATATCAACCATCTGTTCCTTTTCCTTACATAGTTTCTACCAGTATCCCTTCTGTCTGTGGGTACTTGCTTTTCTTCTACCCAGATCCCGTCACCTTGAGTGAGTACCTGTGACAGGAGCTTTTCGGCAACACCACATTGACAGTACTAAAAGATCTTGAGTCAACTGTTATGTCGTCTTCTGATTCTTGGTACACCTTTTGGCCTCCTCATTGCAGGTTTTTCAAATTATTGTTGAGCTTGTATGAATTATTCTCTAATTATATTTTTTTTAACCCAAATAACCCTTAGCAGCTTATTTCGGAGGGAGCCTTCTTTCTCAGTAATGTTCTGATGTTATGTATTTCAAGAACCTATGTCTTACTAAAATTTGGTCTGCTACTTTATGTTGGATCTTGATTTTCTTTCAGTTTCAACAGTGCTTAAAAAACAGGTTTTAGAGTCTGCAGTGTGTGTTCTGTTACATACACAAAGCTGAAACTCAAGGACTTCTCTGCCTTCTACCTTCTGAATCTCGAGTACAGCCAATGAAACATGAACTGTACCAGGTTTGGCAGTGTCAGGTTATACATGTTTTCCTTGGACAGGCTTCCAGTATAGCATTCCACTAGCTACTAGCCTTTCCTTTTACTTTTCTTTCATACTTGACTATTTTTTTTTACTTCATATTTCCCAACTTGCGCATTCATCATGGTAAAACACAAGAACCTCTCCCTTTGAAAATATAACTACTTAACTCATTCATTCATTCATAATGCAGAAGTAACCATGTAGGTTATGACTCCCTGCAGTGGTATAAAATGGTATTTACTGATGTGTTTTAATTATTTTGATGTGATTCATAGCCACATTTCCCGACATATCTACTATCTTTAATTTTAATTCTTATACAGTTAATGCAGTTATTGCAGTGCAAGATATTTAAGAGTTCCACCCATTAATGTGTTTTCTTAAATTTGGTCTATTTTTGATTTTTTTTCACTCAATAGCCACTACATCATAAGAATGTTTTCTCAAAGCCTGTCATGGTTTTGCCTACCAGCCCATCCCTGGGGCTGAAGATGGTTTTGTCCAGGTGATTTCCAGACAAAAAAGCCAATCAAAAAGTTCAGTGATGCCTTTGCTAATTACATCTTTAGGAAAATGGAAGAGAAGACTTGTGTCACAGTTGAAATTAGGGGCAGCAGCCATGTAGAAGAGTAGCGGGCCCAAGGAGGGCCAAGGCCCCCTCCTCCCCCAGCTTGGGCTGGGGGGGGCAGGTGTAGTACTGAAGCCCCCCTTCTCTTCTGTAAGAGAGTGAAGGGAAAAAAAGGTTTAAAAGACGAACTGCTTGGACAGAAACCGCTACAGAGAAATTCCAGCAAAGAGATAAAGGACTTTCAAGGTCAAAGTTGGCAGTCGGAGGAGAGAGAAGAAAGTTCGAAGGGGGGAGAGCTGCTTTTTTTCCCTTTTGTTCTCTCTCCCTTCAGCAGGGAAAAGACTGAAAAATAAAATCCCTGCTACCTGTGAAAGTTTGTTGGGGTGAAGAGCTCACAGAAGAGCTTGTGGATATACCAGAAATTTGTGACTTTAACAGAGAGAGAAAGCCTTATGCTGGAGCAAAAGCGGTTCGGGTAAGGCAGAGTCCTGTTGAAGACTTTATGACTGTCCCAGTTTAAATGAGACAAGGGTCTTTTGCTGAGGATGGATTAGGAGGAAAAGACCCAAACTTCTCTTTCCAAGCAATTATAAATCCAAAATTAAGAGGCTTCGATTGAAGGAAAACAAATTATGGAAAAGGGAAAATAACAGCCCTTTATTAAAGGTATGTGTGTATTAACAGGAACACGAAAAAAACCCAAGTAAAATAACTAAGCAATACTCCTATACCCACCAATAATCCCCTTTAAGAACAAAACCGATAAACCGGCAAGAAGAAACTCAAACAATTCAATTTTTTTGCACCCTTTGATGCAGTTCCAACCACAGTCAGCAGGGGGCGCTGTCGGGTCACTGGAGATGCAAAATTTGTAATGTCCTGTACTATTCACCAGGTGGCGCTGTTGGGACACTGAAGGTGCAAAAACTTGTAGTGTCCTATTGTAGTCACCAGGTGGCGCTGTTGGATCACTGGAGGAAGCAGAACTTGTAATGTCCAGTGCCCATCACCAGGCGGCGCTATGGAATCCCTAGTCACCGCCCCGTGGGTTCTCCTTCCCTTCCCACACTGGGGAAGGAGAGAGAGAGGGACTGGGGGGCGGGCAAGGGTGAAGGAAAAGAAAAGAAAAAAACAACAGAAAGTTCTCCCAGTGGAAGAAAACTCACGAACTTCAGCTGATTAGGATTAGTGTTAAGCAGGGCCTGCAGCCAGCAACAGCTGAGAAGAGAACAGCAACAAACTCCACTCCGACAGGAAGAAAAGAAGCAAACTAGGCAGCTCTGCAGCTTACAGCAGGTCCTCGCCTCACTGGCACACACACACCAGCCACACCTCCCTTCCCCACCTCCTTCCAGCCCCACACACCAGCTCCCCCTCAACTCTTCCCCCTTCGTTGTCAAGGAGACTAATCTCTCTGCTATTACTGGGCCAGGCCAATTCTTTTGTTCACCTAATGGGCAATATACAGAGAGCACACACACACACACACACACACACACACACACACACACACACACACACGGCAGAGGGAAGGGAAAGAAAAAATTCTTTGCTAAAATCAGAACTATGACAATGACCCTTGAAGGGGACGATACTTATGCTGGAGCGAGATGACTCAGATAAGGTGGGGATCTCAGTGAGAGATCCATGCTGCTGGTGCTGAAGATTTGTGACCCTGAGAGAACCTACACTGGAGCAGAAGACGGCTTGGGTAGGGATGTTGGGATCCAGTTGTGGGATCCATGCTAGACCATGTTCAAAAGGTCTATCAAGGACTGTTTTCCCATGGGGAGGGACCTCCATAGGGAAACAGGGGTGAACTCTTAAACCATTATCCCCTGTGGAAAAAGATCCATAGTAAACAAGTGTCCCCTTGCAAGCCTATGGAAGAAAACCCTTCAGGACCTGGATAACCCCCAGCCTTCAGTTTTAGCCCAGGAGGGAGGTAGACCCAGCCCTGGAAGCTGACACAGAGAAGGAGAAAGAGTTCCAGCTGTGACGAGAGTACTGCAGAATTGCTGAGGAGACCTGGAACTCCAAGAATGGAAACAGAAACTGCTTCTCCTCCTTGGACTGATATAAAGGGGGGGAAGGAAAGTATTTTCTGTAAATACATAGTACCTTTTACTTAAGTAGAATTGTTATAGATATAGTTCTTTAGTTTTAGCTTGTTAGTAATAAATGCTCATACTTTTTTTCCCAATTCAGTCTCTTTTTGTCTGCATAAACCTTCTCTCAACTGATAGTAATTGTATGGGGGGTGTAAAAGTAAATTGAGCCAGGGCAAAACCACGACAAAGCCTAACCCTAATCTTCCATCATCATCCTGCTGATTTCATACTTTAATGAGAGGAGGACAGGACTGAGGGGAATGTCAATGAGTTCTGCTCTTATTTGAGTTGATCAGCTAAAGCGGTTCAGTCTGCCCAACAGAATATGGACTTCCTGCGCATTGGGAAAGGCAAAGAACTTGCCTCTGCTTCTGTTGTGGGCAGTTATACATAGATTCTTTAATGAGTACAATTATTTTCTCTTGGAACATAGTTATTCTCACCTGAATGTGAGTGATGAAAGGTTTTAAGTACCAGAAATCTGGTCTTATTTTTATAGCTTTTATCTCTCCAAATTACCACTCCTCTACATTAGAGTTTATCTACCCTCCTGAGCAATAGACTGTGGGAAGCAGAGAACCAATTTGGTTTTCTTGAGGCATAAGGGACACAAATAAGGAAAACTGAAAGAGCACAGGAGAGCATCCCTTATCACTGGGTTTGGCATCCTGGATGAAAGCAGGTCAAGTAGGAAGTGAAATTGTGTCCTCAATGAGTAACTGCCATCTGACTGACTTTGGATCCATATGTCACAGTTCTTAGTAGTCAGAGAATGCAACAACTGCTTCAAGGTTTACTTGGGGAGAAATTCACCTTGCGTGGAGGAGGCAGATGTGAAGTAGATATAAAGATTTTGGAAAGTAATTAGGAGAGATTGGATATTCTGTTTTATACTCTTCAGAGATTTTTTTCCACCTGGTTTACTGTTATTACAAATGTTGGAAATATCCCTGAAATGTCAAATAAGACAAAAATGTTTATTCCTTTTTACTATATGTGCAAAGTGTTTGGATGAAGGCTCTTCAATGTTTTTTTTTTCTTGTTTTTTAAACACACTGGTTTTTCCATAGAACTAAAAAAACCTATAGTTACTAAACCACTGGTTCAACAGTGTGTTTTAATTTTAAAGACTATTGGCAACAGAAGTGTTCACTGATGTATTGATGTATTGATGTCAATAGAATAATTAATGGAGCCAGGATCTAAAGACCAAAATTGCTATTAGTCACTAAGAAATATTCTTTCTGGTCAAGGAAGAAGTTGCATTGATTATGTATAAGAATGAGCTCTGCCTACAACAGAAAATGCCACTACACTGATTTGAAGTGCAGTTTATACTCATTTTTCCCTCCTGTTTACTTATAGGAACAGGAATTAGTGTTGATGATGATGTAAAAATGGATAACATGGACCTCAAAAATAATTCTATCTAGCCTGACACCTACTCTTCCAAGTAGAATACCACACTGTATCTGATCCCTCACACTGAGAGCTTTATGCTGAGAAGTCTGGTGGCAGCAGCTACCGAAACAAAGACTTCCTTCAAAAGAAGGCTCACAGACCTGCAAACCAGATCACTGGTTCCACATAGAATTTAACTTACAGGGTTTTGAGATTTGGACTTGAATCCAACTTCTAACTTCCTAAGTCAGCTCGAGTCCATATTCAGTTAGTAAGTTGAAAAAATGGTATTTAAATAATTATGTATCACTAACAGAACTGTTGATTATGTAAAAAATTTACTTCACCTGGATGCTTTCTAAGCCTCCACCCCATGCACTATTTGATCATTAAATGGATAGAAAACCCGACACACTTTCATTTCAGCTGAAGCTGAAGCTGAAATGAAGCTCAAACTGAGCTGGGGTTTTATTTGTTTTGTTTTGTTTTGTTTTGTTTTGTTTTGGGGGTGTGTTTGTTTGTTTGGGGTTTTGTTTTTTTGGGGTTTTGTTTGGTTTTGTTTGTGTGTGTGTGCAGTTTGTTTGGTTTTTTTTTTTTTTTAATATTGTTTTTCCATTGCCGTTATTTCTAATTGCTGAATTTTGCTTTGAAGCTGTATTGATTTTAAGTCGTCTTGGGCTTTATTTTGGGCTTTATTCCTTTATGGGGCCTAGCTGGTTTCTCATAGCATGTGCATAGCATGTGTGCTCTCATGTGGGATGGTAACCTTGCCCAGTAGTTCAACAATCTGTGTCCTTGTGAGCATCGAATGGACATACTGTGCTCTCCAGAGGGAAACATTACAGTTTTGAGATTTATCTCTTTAGCCTTCAAACCAGGACTGTGACAAAATTTTCAGGTACATTGCAGAGCTGTTTACAAACTTAAATATATTCAGGAATGGGATTCTCATTTTTTTAAAAAATAAGGTTGAACAGCCTACAGTTTAAAAAACCGTGCTGAAGTTTGCACACTTACCCCATAATTTTCTGAAATTTTTATTATTAAAAATACACTGGTCCCAGCTCTTCTTTCAGTTGTCTCTGAGTCTTGTTCTGCTCTCTTCTGAGAGTATCATGTGAGAGTATCCTATAGGAGGCTCAGGGCTAAAACATTCAAGTCTTAAAACCCAAAAGTGGTTTTCGGAGTTTTTCTGCATTCTAGCAAGGACAGTGTGGGAAAACATGGAAGTGATTTTGATGTGAAAACTGTTGTTAGGGGTAGCAGCTTGTCCAAAATCCCTGTTTTCAAAAGGGAGATTGGCTTGTCTCTCTCAGCCTGTAGGATACTTACAACTGCACGTTTATAATAAAAAAAGAACATTACTAAATCAGGGTCCTGGCTTTTGGTTAGTTCATAACTTCAGCTAGCTCCAGTTCTTATATGCATAAAACGACAGGGCTTGAAGGCTTTTCCTAATGCACACAACCAGCTCTGTAAAATAAGAATTCCTGTAACTCTTAACTCCTTACTCCCATGCTAAGATTGTGGTACAGCCTGTCATATTGACTGGTACAACTGATGTAACTGTTTAGAGAATAAGTGACATTAGTGAGTCACAGCTGGGTGTAACTGGTGAGCTGCCTTTTTAACAAGGGGAAAATTTCTTGTGAAATACAGATTTTTGTTCAGTCTTTGATGCTAAGCCACATATAGGAAAAATCTGTTTCTTTTTGGTAATTCCTTCTTGGTTAATTTTATTATGCAGTTTTCAGGAACTAATTGGTTTGTTTGGTGGCCTTTACTACCCTAGCAAGTCATTTACCTCTGAATCCCAGGATCCTGGTTTTACTACCCCATACTGACCAGTGTCAATTCGAAACTTCCTGCAAGATGATTTTATGAAATCAGGCACTGTATATTTATTTCTAAAATAATATGTAACCAATCCTTACAGTGAAGATACACTCAGTGAAAAACAAAAATTAAAAGATCATGGGAGCTCTCTATTGGGCAACTTTGGATATATACCAGGTGTTGTTACATGTACCCATCACACACAAAAGTAGTGTAAGCAAAGTATTTGGAACACTTGATTTGGAGCAGCCTGTTAGAATGTTACCATATGGTTTCAGTGTCCTTTGGTGTTTTTCATAGAAAGTTTAAATCCAGATTTCTTAAAGTTTAAACATTTAAAAAGGAAGTTTCCCCATCTGAGCTGATCTGACTATATAATAAGAGACTCTGATGTATGTAGAGCTTTACATAAAAAGACGTAGTGCTTTACATCTTAAAAGAAATTTTAGTTACACCAGTGGCTAGGAAATTTTATTCTTTGCTACAGACAAAAGCAAAAATGCAGCAAAATCTTAAATATCTGCTTTCATTTATAAACAAAACAGAAATGTTTCTTGGTTTGATCTCATTGAGTAGCTGACCATTCTAATTTGCAATTACATAAGGTCAGGGTATAACATCAACAGTGCTGCAGTATTCCCTGTGAGTACTGGAGCCCCTGGTGGTCCAGTGGTTAAGGGTGCGGCCCTGTCAGAGCCGAGGCCCGGGTTCGATTCCCGGTCAGGGACACTCCCCGGGCAGGTGGGGCTCGTTAGCCCTTAAAGGCAATCCATCTATGTCCTGAGGACCTCGCTGCCACCGTCCAAGCTCGCTTGGCCCCGGCAGATGAACCTTAGGATTAAAGGGTGGGCTCAGTTCCGCGCACACTGTGTCTCACCTAAAAAATCCAGTGCGCAGGCTGGAAGGTGTAAAGACCTTCCCCGGATCTTCGCTCGCGAAGACTGGCCATTATTATTATTATTTATTACTGGTGCTCTCTGGTGCTCTGCTAAGACTTGTTTTATTAAATAGTATATATAAGGAGCTGTAGTAATGGAATTATATAACTAGAAACAATCAAGTCCATTTCCAGTCTTAGAAAAGTTCTCAGTCAAAGAGGTGACGTTGAAACTTGATATTTGACCAACTGAATTACTTTAAATTAAATTAAAAGTTAATTTATCAGGAAGACTAAAAAATCAGGGTATATATGGGCTATTTCTGAAGAGATGCTGATGAGTTAGGAGTCAACGCAGCAAGGCAACTAAAACACTCGTCCACAGGGAACATGCAGGGCTGGATTAGGGTTACATTTTCCACTGGGTGCCAGGATGTTTGTATGTTAGACCTTTTTTGTTCTCTGAAGTTACTTTCTGAAATTTCAAGTAACCTTCTTGTATTGATCACCTTCGATTTTTGCAAACTCTACTTTGTGCTGCTTTTATCTACGTCCAGTCTTTACTTCCATTTAATAAATAATATAGAAGAGTTTGGAGTAGGACATGCTTTTTATCATAGTAATACTTTTTTCTTTTGAAAATCTCCTTAGTATAGTTTTGCAAAAATCACTATTTTATAGTCCATTCAACCTATGCCTTTTTTTTTGTCTGAGCTTTCCACCTGTTATGCTTATCTGTGGAAGCTGTTCCACATTCCACGGTCAAATGTATGCATTTACTGGCTCACAGAGAAAAGATTTTGAATAAGAGCACACCCCAGGGATCTAAAGATTAAAAGTCATGCCCCTGTCCTGGTGTTCATTGTTTTTTTTAACACAATATGGGACAGCTGAGAGGAAACAGAGAGTAGTGTGGCCATCTGTCTCAGTGCAGCAGAAGTGAGCTGTGTGTTGTATTTTGGAGCAGTCTTTGAAAGCTTCTCTTGATTCATTTGTTCTACATGGGAATGCTTCAGGTCACCCAGAAAATGTGTCAGTCAAAATCAAAAGATTAAGAAACTCTCCTTTTCCTGGGATCTCAGAGAAATCCATTTGCCAAACTTCACCTGTGACCTTGAGCATGCTTTCTGTATTTTTGCTTAATTGCAGGTTATTTCCTTAAAATTACTAATCCTATTTCATGTAATGGTGTATAAAAGCTCCCTATATTTCTCATGGTACCTCATAAACTTATTTCTTGCTGAAATTCTGAATGTAATACACCAAAGAGTTTTCTCTTTTGGATAGAAGATAAAGGAGCAGATCAGAATTTTACTTAGCACAGTCCTTGCTAATGAACTTAGTGGTTCAGCATAAGACTGCTCAAATACATAATAACTATAAATTATTATTTCTTTATGATTATACAACTCTATGTTAAAGGATGTTTTTTAAATTATGTGAGAGATTTAGTATTCTAATTTCCCATTGATTTTTCAATAGGATTTGTCATTCTTAACTGTGAAGATGTTTTGGGAAGGCATCTGCTATAAACTACACTGGTTTTACTAGTTCTGGGAAAACAGATAATTTATTTTTCAGTCTGTTGTTGTTTAGTTTATTTTTTCTTAAGTTATTGCAAGTATTATGTGGAAAACAGAGGTATTTTGTGTTGCACTTTACAAGCACGGAATAAAACAGTGACCCTGACCTGAAGCCTAAGACAAAGCTTGTAGTGATAAAGTCAATTTTACACAGGGGAGACTGAGGTCCAAGTGCTAGTTCATGGCCTTAACAGCAAATTCTCTTGGTATATTCACAGTTATTACTGGAAATGTTAGAATTCTAAAGGAATGATTTAATTAATGTGATGAAATTCACATTTATGAAATCTAGTAAAAAATTGTTGAATAGATTTATTCATCAATAATAATTTACATAAGACATTCAGAAATTATCTTCACAAACAGGTTCTTTGCAATCCTTTGTGAGATTAAATGGTATTCTGTTCCTTAGTGAGTAGTTTAGATAACAGGAGCAGTGGGAATTTTGATTTACACATTTTGTAGTTCACAGTCAGATACTGCTCAGGCTACTTGTGAGAATTCACAAGAGAGAAATTGATTCCCCAGATAGAAAAGAAGTAAATACAGAATTATTTCAAAGCACTCAACATTAATTAGATTAAAAATTCAAATGAATACTCACAACAATAAACTGAATTATTTGCTCAGGACTTTGTTCCCTAAGACTTTCACATGGATAACTGACTAACATTACTGTATTTTGAGAGGAGAAAATCAGTGCTAATCTGCAAGGGCTGGGGGGAGCATGGCAGGCTATGTCATGTTTTCTATCTTATGCAACACCTGGAGATGTAATCTTGAGGGTGTTTTAATTTGGTTTTGGTAGCAAAATTACCTGCTGAGTTTCAGAAAGCCTGGAAATGACACTGAGATGTGAATACTTCTGTAAATTCCAGATGCTAAGGTAAGAGTACAGTGTAATTTCAATGATCTTACATCACCCTAAATTATACTGAGTTCATCACTAAGGCAGAAACAGTGCTT
Organism: Myiozetetes cayanensis; assembly: GCF_022539395.1. NCBI lineage: Eukaryota > Metazoa > Chordata > Aves > Passeriformes > Tyrannidae > Myiozetetes > Myiozetetes cayanensis. The sequence goes on from NW_026086605.1 coordinate 32,032,203, forward strand.
TGTTACAAAGCAATTGTCCAGATCAAGAAGGTCCTATGTCATCTGATTTCCAACATGTCTGTTAACAAGAAACAAAATCTCTACAAATGGGCTACAAGAAAAAATGAAAAGTAGGGCTCTGAACTGACTGGTACTGGTTTGTACTTGCTGAGAATTAATGCAATGATCTGATGCAGATATAGATGTTTACATATCCTGTACACTGAGAAGTTAACTTATTTCTTCAACAAAAGAAGCACCATCCTAAATGAGAAGTTTTTGACCAAAAAATCCAAAACAATTTCTGCTCTTTACTGGGGAGAAGTTTCTGAAAAGCTCATTTGCATCATATCGTAGAGGGGATCTGCTTTATAGCACCTAGGTAAAATAATGATAGGATTTCAAGATCCTCTGGTGATTTCTTAGAAAAGGGATGAGGAAGGAGGAATAGATTGAAATATTTTCAAGAATTAGAAAGTATAGCCATAGAGTAGGATATTAAAAGCCTGTCCTGTGGAATTTATAGACTACAGATTTAAATCTGTCAGTCTATCCTTGAAAAGACATTTGGCTGAAGTTATGGGTGGTGGATCTGTGTGTAGGATTAAGAGCTTTCAGTTCTCTGGCAGATCTGTCTCACTACTGAGGTATTTGATGCCAAGCACCAATGACAGCAGACCATTATTTACTCACTGAAAACTCCTGGAGCATATGCTAAGAAGGGACTAGGACAGAGAAACAGAATGGTTTGCAAGAAAACAAGTCTGTAGGGAGGATTCTTCCTTGGGAATTTCTTGGAATATTCCTAATGATCTCAACACAGGTACAGAATGCTCTGCAGAGTGCAGTGCTTTGAGTACTTGGGAGGAAAACTGGTTCTTCCCCTCAAGGGAAGCAGCGCTGCACCTGAAATGGGGCCAGAAATTTGAAGGTAAAAGCACCCTCTGGAAGCAGGAGCTGTGATTTCAGAGCCATGCCTACTTTGAAGATTAGTGATGAAGTCTGTATGTTGAGTTGCCTGATGCTGGACACCTTTCTTATTCGTGTTGGAATTAGGCTTGAAGGTGTCTTTAGTACTTAAAAAAAGTGGTGGCCAACATGAACATTAGTGATGAAGTGGGAAGTGGTAGGAGATGGCAAAGAATTTAGACATTAGGTGAGAATAGAAGGTCCACACCTCTTGGCTTCTTTCTGTAAGAAAAGCTATTAGGAATTACTGCCTCTGAGGGTATAGAGATTTTTGCTTCAGCTTTCCTATCAAAATTTTAACAACAGAGCCTCAAGATACCATGTTTAATCAGAACATACAAGCAGTCACAGTCTGGTAATACAGTGTTCATTAAAAATGAATTTTTTTTTTAGAGGACATCCTCTGAGGTTGTAGTCTTTCTAATAAGTATAGGAGAAAAATTATTGGAGAAATAGGAAACAGGAAAGCTGATGCAGAAGCTAAGTTAGCTGTTGCAAGAGGTGAGGAACTACCAGTAGCAGCCTTAGTGCCAGAAAAGCTAGAGTATCAAGAATCAGATTAGAAAAGGATCCATAAAAAGGGAAGGAAGATGTTAGACAATGGGTGGGGTCAACTAAAAACAGACCAGGAGGTATTACCAGAAAAATTAGTATGAGAATTTGTAAAAGCAGAACATGATAAAACTCACTGGGTCTTGGACTCACTTTATCAATATTTAAGAACCAGAGTAGCAGGGCCAAATTTATTTACCACAATAAAGCAAGTCACATCCCAATGTGAACTTTGTTTTAAAAATAATCCAAATACTGGAACTAAAATGCATTGAGGAGCAATAAACAAAGGACATTTCACAGATGAAGTTTGGCAAATGGATTTCTCTGAGCTCCCAAGGGGAGTTTCATTATCTTTTGGTTTTGACTGACATTTTCTGGGTGACCTGAAGCATTCCCATGTAGAACAAATTAATCAAGAAAAGTGGTTAAAGTCTTGTTGAATGAGACTCTACCACGGTTCGGAACGCCTAAAAGCATTTTCTCGGATCAAGGTTGTGCAAAGGTTGTTCAAGGAATAAGCAAAGCATTAAAAATCAGTTGACAACTCCATATGCCCTACAGACCCTGCAGAAAGTGAGCAAGTAGAAAAAATGAACCATCTCATTAAACAACAGATTGCTAAAATATGTCAAGAAACAAATTTTCATTGATATCAAGCTTTGCCTATTGCTTTAATCAGACTAAGGGTGAAACCACGATCAAAAGAAAAACTCAATCCATTCAAAATTCTGTATGGCAGACCCTGTGGAATGAACAATATTAACAGTGAAGCTTTGGATCAGATAGGCAATCAACATGTTTATAACTGTGGGGAAACAATTAAATAAGAATTCTGCTGTGGTGTTTAAAAACCAGACTAAACAGCCTGATTGTGAGGTACATCCATTCCGTCCTGGTGATTTTGTGTATGTTAAAAATTTTTCAGGAGACCCTCTACAAGAGTAGCGGGATGGACCCTGCCAGGTGTCGCTGACCACGTTCACAGCAGTCCAGGTAAAAGAACGGCCCAGTTGGATTCACTAATCTCAAGTCAAGAGAGCCTCTGAGAAACCATGGTCCTCAGAACCTGTAGGACCATCAGACTCTCACAACTGAAATCTTATTGAGTTTGGTGACTGTAACCTGGGCTGGACTATTACAGTGGCCATAGTCTCAACCCCATATTGAGCTTTCCAGTTCTGTGGGAAAAGATCTTTCAAGAGATTACAAATGGAACTAATTTTTGTGCTTAATAGGTTGTGATTTTAACTATACAAATCCAATAACTACTGGGCAATTAATTGAATATGATTATTTGTTGTATCATGATGTACCCAAATTGCAAATAGGCATGGATATTGATCTCTTTAAGACAATGCTTAAGCACCCAGACAGAGAGAAAATGGTCCAACAAGTAAACAGAATGACTCAGTGTATGCTTTGCCAAGTAAAACATGACACTGAGAGTATAAAGACTATTCTAACTAAAGTGGAGCAAGTGGAGGATCATCATCATCACAGGGTATTCCCCTGTGGCTACACAGCTGTTTCACTGTTTGATACATCCTATTTTGTTCTTAGTAGTAAGTAATAATTCTATCCCTCGTAAACGTCTGGCTGTGGTACAGATTGAGTACCATAATAAAAAGGATGCAGATAATGTGGGCAATGATAAATACCTACCAAAGCTCTTTTGCTCTTGACAAAAGAACTCGCAAGTCCTAAGAAAATGAGGTACTGAAATGAGAGCAAGACCTAAAAGAGTTAACTGAGATACCTTACTCTGTTGAGAAAAACCCCTCTGATACCTGCTCTGCCTGTACTGCTAAGAAAAATGTGTTCTGTTCTGCTTACTGGACCTAAACCTAAGAAGAATACTAGAAACACTATACCATCAACCTAAAGACCATAAATTAAGACAAGGCAGACATTTGAATAGGAGAAAGGGGCTTAGAGCCAAGGAGTTTTGCAAGCTTCAGTAACTGAGACACCAACAATGGGGAGGTACAGAGGTCAAAGCGAGGAAGAAGAGAAATAGGCTCCAGATTTGAGGAGGAAGTCCAGAACTACCACTACCAAGAGACAAATCTGGAAAGCAACTCCCTAAGCTCCTCCCAGACCCCGCCTATTATCAATATATGAGATTAGATGTTTTAATCATTTGAATATGTATGTTAAGATGTTGTAATCATGGAGTTAAACTGTATAAATTACCCTGGTTTGCATCGATGCCTTGGAGCAAGTTTGTCCAGCACGAGATGTCTTGCTCCCAACATTGAATAAACAAATGCCTTGCTGCTTAAAGATTAAAAAGAGTCTCTGAGTAGTTCACATTCTGAGGTTTTTTGGCATCACTATAACAAAAGATCCTTAATTACACAAAAAAAATTAAAACTCAAATTCCTCTCCCTTTCCCCACCTCACAAGCTCACTGTAATGCATAGCTGAGTTGCTGCATCCATAAACTGACAGCAAAACAGGAGTCAGAAGTTTGATACAGAACATTTATCCTCCATTAAGCATGGAATGATGATGGGCAGTTTTCAGTTATTAATATCTTCTTTTAAATTATGCTGTAATACCATGTTCCATATCTCCTTAATGTGTAACAAATGCTGTTTCTGTGTGATTTGTTTATACCACTGAAAGCTTGCCATCAATACGCTCCATTCCCCCAGGAAGAGCTCAAGTTGAAACATGAGTTCTATGTAGGGAGTATACTTGGTAAACTACTCACTGACCTTGCAAACCTGCAGGAAAATGAAATTACAGTAAAATAAACATTGGTTTCTCTCTATATGATCACCTAAAACATCACCTTTTAAGCTATTGAAATCACTTCTATTCTTATTACCCTAAAGAAACATGCAGAGCTAGAAACTGGATGAATAAATTCTCTCTACTATAGAACAGCTAGTATTTTCCTCAAAGACTGTGAGGTGTAGTAGCAGGCATTCACCTCCCATCTTCTTCTCTGTTTCCCCAATTTGGTTTATGTGGACTCCCCTTAGATATTGTAAACTCGGGATCCTTTTTCTCCAGAATGTCAGTTATTTGTTTTCGAACAGTCTTTTATTTTCCCCAAAATTCAAGCTCTCCTGTATTTTACAGCTGTGAGAGTCTCAATGGTTAAAGTTCTGTGAGAGTACTCCAGGGATTTTTTTCCTATCTTTATCTTACTATGCCTAATAAATGTAAGACTGATCCCAAGGGGAATAAACAAAACAAGCTCCTTCCTTTTCCCTTCCCCTCACACACGAGTCCTAGAAAGTATCATTTCCCCTTGGATTACAATGAATTTCAGTGCCCCTCCAAGAGAGATATTCAGACTCGGGGAGGGAGGGAAACCAAGAAGTAGTTGAGGGGGTTTTAAAACAACTTGTTGGCAAGAACTTTATTTAAATCACCATATCATCACCTGTTAGCATTCTCAATCTGAGGTCAGATAGAAAAATTCATTGAATGTGAGATTGGGAGACAATACAGAAGAAAGGTGTGGCAGCACAAGTCCCCTCCAAATGGGAAGTGTTTGCTATCAGCTCGTTGTAGTTCTCCTTAAGAATGGTCATGTAGCCAGTGAAAGAGTATACAAGGTGATTTTCTAGGGGCCAAACTCTCTAATTAATCCTGTATTGTGTCTATTGGCATTATTTTATCAATGTCAGTGCAGATTTTATGTCTGTTGACGGTCATTTAGCTAACATGGAATGCTTTGAAAAGGTGGGAGGCCACCAGCAGAAAAACTGCTTGAACTGAAAAACTAAAATAAAAAGGAAGTTATTCCTGAAAATAAATAAAAGTTGAAAGTCTCAAAAGGCAAGAATATTTGGTTAATTAGAAGTGGAAGAGCAGTTTCCTGCCTGGAAAATTACTGCCTAAAAGAAACAAAAGAATGCATATGGAATAAACACTGAATATAGGGAATTTTATGTTATTGTAACCATGGAAATGCATAGAGTAGAATCTGTCTGTGCATCAGTAATACAAAGGTCATATATACTATACAGCCAGCAAGGCATTTCCACAATTCAAGATTTATTTACTTTTAGGAATTGTCTGGAGATACAAAGGAATAATGCACCCAGCAATTCAACTTCATCTGTTACCTCAGATTGCACTGACAAGTTAATAAGAACATCACTGTGTGTGGCTGCTGCAATAAATGTTTTGTTAGGATGTATATTTGGTCTACTTTAGTGGTAGCCAGATAAATTATTCTTGCTAAATATTGGGTCACCCTGCATAAGAGATTTTATGAGCCAGAATTTCTTTTCCAAGGATTTATAGTACAGAAATTATTTGGCCTATTATTTGTTGTAACAAACCTTGAGAGTGGCGTACACTGTTTAAAGCCTTTGGCAGATATTTGAATAATTTACTTGAATACTTAGACTTTCTGCTTCATATCATTTGATTATGGTCAGAACCAGCCACTTAAATTCATTCAGCATTCCCTAGTTTTGTCACCTTTCTTCAACACTGAATAAGTAAACATAAAGCCAACAGTCCAAATACTTTTGCATGGGTTACCAGGTCATGGAAGAACTGTAAGGAATTGTTTGGACAGACCAAAGCCCCGCTGTATAAGCATAATTACTTTTTTTTTTTTTTGGTGGACAAAGCAAGATATGTCAACATGGAACAATATACATCAAATATTTATGTACAGGTATATAATCTATATGTATAATATTTGTGGCACCTGACCACAGTACTTGCTCCCCAGCTGCTCTACTTGCTTCATAAGGAAAAGACCCCCAGAGTATTGCTGCTCTGAAAGTCACCTGTCCTGGGACACTGAACAAGTCCATCTTACACATTAGTAAGGCAACTGTGAGGATTCACAGTATATATTTTTCCTCTACATTTTTCCTTTTTTCATTGGCTACTTATTTTTAAACAGTTGTATCCAAATAGCGAACATCGTTATTTAAATTATTTTCTGAATAATTTTCATAGTGTTTTACTCCTCTGGAGATTCTGAATTGTTTTGTAGAAATAAAAAATACGTAAAAAACCCTGTAAAAACAAGTCAACCCTGCAAACCTTTCTTTACCTGCATTGTCACCTTTGGAACAAAGCACTCAAGTAAAGATGAATGATATGAATCAAACTGCAGTTGGAATAGATTCACTTCACTTACACATTTGGAAGACCCCAGAAAGTATTATATTGATCAAATTGTTGGAGGTAATGACGTAGAAACTCTCTTGGAACCCATGGCACTCACCATCTTTAGAAAATATAGTTCAGTGTTTAATAAGACTTCACAACCCAAGGCAGAGAGAGAAAGAGGAGAAAAAGACTACTTGCATTAATAACAACATAATGATTTTAAAATTTCTTGAGGCCTTTTCTCTCCCTAAGAAACAACCTTCATAATCATAAAGACATTCAGAAGGCACTTGTGCCTTGCAAAGTTCACAACTGGTTTTCTGGGACATTTGGAAATTCCTGATTTATTTATTTTTACCACTGAAATTATCCAGGGTAGCACAACCTGCCTTTCTCCAAAATAACCAAAACCCAAGCATGGGAGGTGTTTGCTCTTTCACTGACAGCATTTTGGATATAGGAAACAGTACCAAGTCAGCACTTCTTGTCTGATCACAGACAGTTAAATACCAGCTAAGAAAAAACGGTGCGCAGATAACAGTTGGGAAAATGCAGTTTTTCACCAATAGCAGTTCTAAACTGGACATTTTAACTTTGCAGCTCATCTAAGGAGGTAGGTAGCTATTTTTTCATTGTTCTTATGAGCTTTCCATGTCTCACTCCTTAATAGTATAAAACCAACCAAACCCTTTGCATGGACACACTTGACTTCTGAGATGAGCCTTCCCCCTTGACGTTCTACCTTAATCAATGTGCAAACATCATGCCAGTTAACTTCCATTAAATACATTTTCATCACTTCTAGGTTATTTTTCTCATGTTTTGTTCTAGGTTTTTTCCTTGACTCCCTTTTTTTATGTTTCCTTTAATATACCAACTGAAACTATTGCTTAAGGGTGCCACTGCTTAGCACAGGTTTATTGCTACGTATCTTGAAGTCCTTAGTTCTGTTCCCTACACTTCTCTTACAGTTGTCTGAGAAAAAATACCATGTCTGTGGTAGCTCTTTTGGCTCAGAAACCACACTGACTTTCAGGTAGAATATCTTCTGCTATAGCAGATATTAATCTGTTCAAAAGAATTCTTACAAGGATTTTACCAGCAGTGGAGAGGAAAGTAATATCTCGGTAATTTGAGCAGACTGATTTATCTCCTTTCCTCTTGTGCTCACAGAGCTTTTGGTAAACTCCATAAGAGTGTGGCAAAACAAACACCTGAGGACAAGTACAAAGGTCAGCGTTTACAGAGTCATCGTACTGTCTTACTCTTTTATACGGATCTGAATCATGCATCATTTACCGGCACCACTTGCATCTCTTAGAACACTTCCATCAGCGCTGCCTCCGTACAATCCTAAACATCCACTGGACTGACTGTGTGACCAACACGTCTGTCCTTGAACAGGCAGCAGTCACGAGCATTGAGGCCATGCTGCTGAGAACACAGCTGCGTTGGGCAGGGCACATCTCCAGGATGCAGGACTACTGCCTCCCTAAGATCGTGCTCTATGGGGAACTTACCACTGGCTGCTGCAAGAGAGGAGCACGAAAAGGAGATACAAGGACTGCCTGAAACAATCCCTCAGCCCTGGCCATATTGATCACCACCATTGGTCTACCCTGGCCTCCAATCGGGAGGCCTGGAGACACACCATCTATAATGCTACTGCTTCTTTTGAGACGGATCACTCTCGAGGAGAAAAGACAACGCAGAAAGATTTTCTGCTGTGCCTTCTGTAACCAGACTTGTCTATCTCACATTGGCCTTTAGCCATCAACACATTTGTAGCAAGCATGGGTAGAGCCCTTCTCAAATCTTTGTTCACGAAGCCTAGCCATCATGATGATGATGATCTTGAAGTACCTATCATCAAACCTTAAATGTGTGAAGGTAGAATTGAACTTGTGGAAACAACTGCTGCATAAATACTCAGACAACATGACTAAATCCGTAAGGAATTGGCCTTCAGTACCTTACATGGATTACTCCAATGAACCACAAGCATCTTCTGGTAACTCAGAAGTCATATAAAACCTTGCGTTATCTGCAGTTCAGTAATTCACATCCACAGATCACACTAAAGGCAAAAAAATTATGAAAGCAAAAAAATGCAGTACAGCATGAAAACCTGAATTAAAAAAAACCAGTCACCTAATGTTTAATATAAAGCAACATAAAATGCTTGAGGGGGAATTAAAGCTGAGGGAATATTACTAAGGAAGTAGAGGCAGACAACTAGAGCTGTAGAATTTAGAACCTCAAGAAGCAGCATTCCCCTGCCTGCAAGAACTCAGTAAGGTCTGGGAGGCACTCCTCTAAGGGAGTATCCATGTATATGCAAAATTTCACTGAGTATTTCAAATAGTCAACTTTCTTTAACACAAGAAAGGTATCTAGGATAGTCTGAGAAAATTCACCCATCTCCTTGTAGATTTCTAATGGCCTTTCCACAAGTAAGTCCTTATAACTCCTACTCTGCAGATAACAAAAACAAATGAGAACTTTGAGGTTTCATATGCAGACAGGCTTGCAATATACTCTTAACATAGTAAAACCAATTAAAAATCTAAACAAGGAAGGGAAATGTCTTCTCACTCTTGATTTCGACCCCCTTACAGTCTTCTGTCTGGACTCACATCCAGCAACCTCAGTGACCCTTCGTCTTTTATCTGCACCGTTTTCTACCAGTACCAGCCTCTATTCTACAGATGCCTTTCTCAATTTTTTACCACACTGGATAGAGTGGAAAGCTTGTAAAGAAGTAATAAACCATCTTACCACCATGACAAATGTTACTCTTGGTTTAAGAAGGTCAAGGTTAAAATATAATCCCAGTTGAAGTGACAACACTGATTAAGGCAACTCCGATCAGGCACCAAACCATCCAGGGACCTTGTAGAAAGTTAGAGACTTGATAAATTATGCATCACCAAAATGTCATGTTTGGAGGGCTCAGTGGAAGGCTTAGGCACACAATGACTGCTGCAGGACTGACTCTTCACTTATGTAAAGTAATGAAAAATATCACGTAAGTTAATTCAGACTTAGTCTTCAGATATTTGCAGCAGGAAATCTTTCGGGGAGTATCATCAGCAATTTTGAGACTTGTGTCTCATGCTGAACATCAGTCTCACAAAGTATGCTTTGAAGTCAGTAAAAAACCCTCTATCTCTGAAGGATTGGGACTTTTGATTACTTCTTGCTGCCTGAGTTTTCATCTCCTTCCTCTAGCTGTGAACAACAGAGAAGAAAGAAAAATATTAAGAATTAAGTTCAGTTCTCAGACCTGGGATTCATGCAATGAGTTGACAGATAGGAATCTAAATGCAAATGGGGAATGAAGTAGACAACCAAAATGCATAAGGTATGAGAAGACGGGATCCCTTACCTTGCTTGATGTTGCCATATAATGTAGCTTTAAATTAACAGCCTGCAATTTACATAATTTAAAGCTACATGTTGATCCCTTCTATTATTTTTCTCCAAGGATTTAAAATCTTGGAAAAAGCTCTTTCACAGTTTCCGAAGTTACAAAGAGAAAAAGTACCTATTATCAGAGGGGAGGAGACAGTGATTTCTGTAACATTAAGCTGTTTCAGTACAATAACAGTTAATTTCACTTAAAATATCTTTCTTTCTCATCTTTTTATTTCTACTCTACTCCAATCCTTACAGCACCAAAAATTAGAACAGCAAATGAAATTCAAAGGTCTTTCTGCCCTAGCAACACTCATTACACTCTCTAATGGACCTCAAAAGACTAACTATGAGAAGCAGTAAATGCAGGTCTTGATTGAAGCTGAGCTTGGGGAAAGGGGAGAGAGGGTATTTCCCTTAGGGTTAAATGGTTTGGCTTTTTTTCTCAATATATGGATTGCTAATTAAATTTGTATTAGTTACCAATAAACTAAGTAAAATTCCCTGAGTCAAGCTAGTTTTGCTTCTGATAAAGAGGCTGTGATTTCATGAACTATAAGCCTATCCTTATATTAAAAGCAGATTAGTTTTAGAAGAACTACTTCTGCATAAAAATAATTTCCCTCAGTGCCAGGGTGCATGCATGTTTCCCTAAAAGAGTAAAATTAGTCCATGCCAACACTATACAGGACTATCTAAAGTGATAATGACTTTTTCAAATTGTAAAATCTTAGTGCTTGACTGCATAGGCATTATGTGGACAGTACTAATATTGCCATTATTATTGTTATTATTTCCTCTGAGGGACCAAGGGAAGATACTTTCTTGAATAGTATTTTAACCATAGCATATTAACCATATCCAACATGCCTGGAAGTTTGTCATGGTTTTGCTGGTTCTTAGAAACTAAGTAGGAATTTTTCCCTTCCCCCTACCCACTGCATGGAGAGCTGTTAAATGGTCAGTTAAGAAACACAAAAGAAGCTGCTGGTAAGACCATATTCTTAGCTGATGGCCTTCTTGCTTTTGGGGGAGGGTGAGGAACTCCTTTTTACTTTTTTCTCTCCTCTCATCTCCTGGGAAATGGGGGGGAGGAGTTCAGGTGGCTGTTAAAACTGGAACAAGGTTGGAGGAGTGTTCAGAGTGGGTTTTGTTCTCAGCTTGGCTGTCAGCTGTGGATTCTGCTCGGATTTTCATTGGAGAGGAACTGTTTTGGGAGGTTTTTCCCCTTCCCCATTCCCATTTGTTTCTTTCTTAGCAGCGACCCTTGTGCACATCAATGGGAGAGAAAAAAGTATACCGCACAATTCAGCCAGCAGGACAGAGTGAGTCCCATTGGGGAGGACTTTTTTTTTTCTTGTTTCTCTCCCTCCTCTCTCTCCCCTTTCCCAGCTGGGTGGTGGGAGAGGGAAACCCATTTTCGGTTTCTCCAACAGACCCCGAAGTGTGTCCCCCCAGGTGTCAACAACCAGTGATCCCACATCGCCCCCTGCCGACCAGCACGAAACAGTGCATACTCTGCATTTCCAGTGATCCAACAGCGCCCCTGTTGACTGTGGTTAGAATTGCACCAAAGGGCACAAACTGAACTTGTGTACCTTTCTTTTCCTGTGTTTGTTTATTGGTTTGTTTTGAAGGGGATTATTTGTGGGTATAGGAGTATTGTTGGGTTGTTTTACTTGTTTTCTTTCATTGTTTCTGCCAATACACAGATATCTTTTAATAAAGGGCTGTTATTTTTTCCTTTTTCCACATTCCCCCCCCCCCAATCACAGCCTTTTAAATTCGGATTTATAATTGCTTAGAGGGAGGAGTTTGGGTCTTCCTCATAACTCATCCTCAGCAAAACACCTGTGTCTCATTTAAACTGAGACAGAGCTGTATCCACTATTAAAGGATTATTAATTCAAAAAGAAAAAATCACATATTACTAAACTCCACAATAAAGTTAAGGAGGACAGAGAGAAAATAAAATAAAGTCAAAACTGGTAGCGAGAAACTGCTTTTCAGGGAAGAAAGAAAATAAATGATATGTGGCACAAATGATTTGTAGTTATTTTAATTATGGGTTACTGAAAGTTTGTTTACCAAAATGACAAACCGTTTGCTCCCTAGCCAAAAAAAAAAAAAAAGGGGGAGGGGCGCACTAGCAATCAGAAACCACAGCTGAGAGCTCTGAAGGTACTAACAAATTCCCTTGTTCCAGTAAAATGACAAGAACTGATTCTCATAAATGAGTTCTGGCTTACAAGGATTTAAACAATGCTCTACTCAGAAATGTCAGACATAAGACATGATTTCAGTGACTCAGCACTACACTGTGCTCATCAACCAAGACATGTCTCAAGCTTCACCTGTTCTGATGGGTTTTGAGAATTCTAGTTTCTAGTAAAACAATTTGCTTCTCAGGTAGGCCACAACCTGCCTCTGATGATATTGCTGATCACTTCTGTCAGCATCCAAAAACTTGGCAGTCCTTGACTACTAAAAGAGGATCAGAACAGGCCCCAGCTCCCCCACGTTCCCTGAGCACGGACCTTTGTCAAAGGGGAGGGATTGCACAGCCTGGCTGGGAACAACCTGTCCTAAAGGCTGGCTGACAAAAATCCCACATTTATCTCTCCTTGCAGGAGAGTCCTTATCTAGACAGCTATTACAGAACTTGTTTTTTCACAACACCAAATGGTTTAGGATATATTTATAATACAGATCTCCCACTTGAGTCACTTCTGGAAAATAGGACATCTTTTAAACTGACTGAAAAAACCCCAGCAAATAAATCCTTCTGTGTATCACACTTAGACACATTTATGTCATCTAGATTTCAGAATTCTTTTCTACGGTTCAAAAGAGTCTAAAGAAGCAAAAATTTACCTTTTTATTATACCTTTGTAGAAAAAAGATAATAGTAAACTTCGAATCAGAATTTTCCAGTGTAGTATTGTGGTCTTCTACATCACCATATTAGCTTCTAGTTACGTCTGTCATGTAAACAGCTCTTAATATGCCTGCAGATTCTAAAAAATTAAAATCAGGGAAATCTAATTGCAAAATAAATAGCTTTGCAGTTTAGATTACGTAAGTGTGGCATTACTATACAATATGTACCTAGATGCATAGGTACATGCACGTGGATGAATATAAGGAGAGGCAAAGGGAGTGACCAGACACTGTTAGTCTGACATTATGCAGTCAAGAATTAATTAAAAGGATCCATGCATGTTTATTAGCTGTTCTCAGATTTATGGTTATTGGCACATTCTTCCTTAGTAAGCAAACTGCATCTCTTCAGGCTTCTGAATTCATTTAAAAGAAAAACAAAAAGAAAGATGAAATATTTTCTATAGAATTATCAGACATATTGTTTAATGGATATTCTTTAATCATTATCTGGATATTCTTTAATAACTATCTTTGTTTAAAAACAGTGCTATAAAATCATTATTAACACAAGTCTGGTGATCTACACTTCATTAGTCCATAAAACTTGATAAACTATCAATGGTTCAACTGCCATCAGCATTTTTTGACTGCTTTATGATACATATAAATTGAGTAGACTGAGCTTTATTTCCAGTTTTATAATAATACCCCTGGTAAACTTGATCTGGCTTTCAAATCACTGCAGCAATGCAGCTGAAAAAATTAAAACATTTTTTACTGTGAAAGACCATAAGCAAATAATTTTCCTTTCAAACCACTAGTATTCATTTTCTTTTTTTATGCAGGTACTCATTCTGTATCTTTAAATATTTCACTGGTTGTTTACCTGCTAGAAATCAGGAATGAGTAGGTCAGAAATCACTGTGAACTTCCATAGCTGGCAGTTCAAGAATTGTGTGCATGCTGAGGACAAATCCATCTTTGTGTATTCTTTTTGATGGGAACTCTAAGCATCTTTTGTTTCTATGGTTCTGAACAGTAACAGTATTAAATATTCCCCTGAGAAAGTGCTATACACTTCCCAGTGCACAAACATGCTTCTGGGAAAGAGGAAAGGGGTAGAATAATTCAGGAGATAATAAATTCATTTGAGTAATGACAGGTGGATTTGCATAAGAAATTACTGAATCTTGTGGGCTAATAGAAGCTTGAACTCAAATAAAAGCCCAGTGTAGTGTAGGAAACAGATCTTCAGAATGAGCAGAACAATAATAAAAATAGGTTTATAGGATTTTATCAAAAACATATGGAAGAGGATCACCTTCCTAACATTGAACAGAAAACCTGACGGTTGAAGAAGTAATAACTATTATTTCTTAGGAGGGTTGGTATGACAGATGTATCTGCTGATGAAGGAAACATAGTGGAGAGGGAGTCAGACCCCTGAAATTATACCAAAGAGAAAACAAAAGGGCAAAAGAAAAGAGTTATTCCCCTTATTAAATTATGTAGAACTGAGGTCTGGAACATCAGAGCAGTCCAGGTTTAATGCTTTAACACCACTCCAAGCCATTAGAAATTAATACTTCAAGACAATCCAGTGAATAACTCTACAGGATCAGGACAAATGCGGTCATCGTTTGCATTGTCAGATGGTTTAAATTGCACCTATATTAGTGAACCTATATTTGATGTCCAGTGTTTCCTATTTGCTGCAGCTAGATCTTTTATTAAAACATCTAAAAGATCACTTGAAAAAACATACACAAAAAGGCACATTTTTCTTTCTCGGATTTTAATGAAGACAATGCAGAGAATATCTCCCTTCAAAAATGCCTCTCTAACTCATAAGTGGGTGGTGACAGAAGGCTAATTTAAGTAAAAACAACAAAATGAGAAAACTATGTAAATGTAGTGGCCATAAAATATGTTTTCCCTATTTTATCATTTAAGTAACCAATAAATCTTACTAAAGAACTACATTTTTCTGTGAAGAAAAAAGTTTCATTAGAAGATCAGAAGCATATGCTTTTTTTCTTTTCATCACTACTTTCCAGCACACTATTATTGAAGACTTCATAAATTCAGATTAGAAATTGAGTAGTTCATTGAAGTGGTAACCTAAAACACCAAATATCACTGACATTAAAACTTAAGAAGTAATTTCAAAGTACACTATCAAATTGCATTGAAAGCAATGGGGATATTACCTGTTTATTCACTGTCCTTTATATTTTAATCTTTACCACTCCCATGCAAGATCTTCTTCATACTCACACAATGCCAATAACAGTATTTTCACTCTGAAAGTCCTGGCTTGCAGTGTATCTTTCATTTCTTAGACCCAACACTCAGTATCCTCACTAGCTGGGTCGTAATACTTCATAGGAAATAAGTTCAACTCTGACAGAACAGTAGCTCTAGTTCTCCTTTCTTTATTGATTATTGTTTCCTAGTTGATCCATACAAACAAAACACAATGCCTCATTAACATCACCACCACCCAAAAAAAACACAGAAAACAAAAAACAAACAACCCAGAAACAAAGGAAAAAAAACAAACAAAACAAAGAAAACCAAAACAAAACCACACACACACTAAAGCCCCGAACAAACAAAACAAAAAACCCCCACAAAACCTGAAACGGTATATGTTAGTAAACCCACATCCTGGTGAGAACATGTTTGTATGCCTCCTCATCTTTCTGGAAGATAAGAGAGCCATCAAACTAATATTTCTCTCTCAAACACAGGGTGTTATGAAAATTTTGTAAAATGAACTTTGGGAGAGCATGGAGGAGGCCATGGGAATGTTTGCGGACCAATCCTATGAACTGAAAACTCTCATTTCTTTATCAAAAGTCGTAATGACTGTCTTTACAAACAATAAAAAGTGAATAATATACCCAGATGCACATGGGTTGGTCCTGGAGAGATTAAAAAGTGCAAGGTTCAAATACTGTGGGGAAGTAGAGAGTGAGGAAGGGAGCATGGCATTTGAAATTATGGAGATTCAACTCATCTAAGTACCAAGGCAGAGCAGGAGAACCTTTACTGAGCTGAAAAAGTCGTTTCATCTCCAGGAGATAACAAAGATGACAGAGCTTGAAGAAAATTTTTCTAACTCCTGTTGTTCAACAAAGGAGACACAGAAATCAGTCCTCCAGGAAGTCTTTTATTCTAAGGATTTTAAATCTGAATACATGACTAAATAAAGTGAATAAAACGTGACTGCCTCCTTTGTCACTAAGAAGGGAAAAAAGCAGGAGATAATTCAGATCTCCACTAGTATTCATTGTAAATCATGTAGCTCCATTGAAAACAAGGGAATCATGGCACTGTAAAATCAGAGTTGTGCAGCAGGTAGGTATTTAGATTTAATAACATCAGACTGTTAGAAAATGATCAAGGACCTTAACAAAACGTTCAACCTGGGAGGAAAGATCCCGACTTACTTGAGCTGAAGAATAGTGTTTTGTGTTTACCTGGAGGCAAAGTCATGTTTCCTACTAGAGAGGAGTGAACAGTTTAATGTGTACTATAGGAACAGTTCCTTTCTAGTTTACATTACAAATTGCTTGTAAAATTCATCATATTCCCAGATATTTCAGTTTTCTAAAGAAAGTCACACTTATCTCTTAAAAAATAATTTCAAGCTCAAAACTTCTAATTTTTTGGAGGTTTTTTTTTAAGATACAACAATGGAAGAGTTCAAAGTGCCACACTGAATAAAATATTTACTACCTTGGCAAATTCTGCACCATGTTTAAAGAGTACATCTCATTTCCAAGCATGTTTTAAGGTCTACTGACTTTCATGGCCTTCTGTACTTGACCCTGGACCCTCATGCAGTATAGGAATAGAGTGAGTGTTTTAAAATGGCAGTTGTTTCTGTAGACTGATTGTAAATTAAAATAAATAAACCAAAATATTTTAAGAAACCTGAAAGACTATTTCCTTAAGGGATCCTGGCATAATATTAGTGACGCCTTCTGGACTTCCTTCCTGACCAAAGTCTAACTCTTCAGATGAATTGACTTTTCCCCTAGCAATCTTGCAGGTGTCCAGGTCGTTTTGGATCTACCTTTCTTTACAAACACTGTGAAAAGGCAATTTCAATCACAAAGTTTTATGAAAACTTTGACTAAAACTGTTCAGTACATAGGATACCAGTTTGCTTCAGGTTATTCCTCATAGCATATTTATGGCAAGGAATTTTTAAAAAACCTGTAACTTTTTACAGTGAGGACCACAATATTTTCTTCTCAGTCTATTGGAGAGTAATAAAAATAAAACCTAATAAAACCTGTTTCCTAAGACAGCAGTGTCCCATCAATGCTACAAAAAAATTTTCATCATGATATTATTCCTAGAACAAAAAACATTTCAACCAGCTTCTGCACAGAGTGTTTTTCTGCTACATAATTGCAGTTTCTAGCTTTCATCTCCTCCTATTACAATTTTTCACATCCAACAAACACTCAACTGTCCATGGGTGCAAAAACTTTTAATGCCCTGGAAATCCATGAGATTTCTCTATCTTCCTCCCTTTCATTTTTCTGGCAACTCTTACTTTTCAGGGGGATGAAATGGAACCCAGATTAGTTGCAAGTAATACTTTTTCCCTTTTCTTCATGGAATTATCTAACTGCAATGGCTATCCTTAATAACCAATTAAAAGATAAATTGTATACTCTAAGGACAGCCACATAAAAATGGAATAGAAAATTATGCCTAGTTGCAAATACTTTATTTACAGTTCAGCTAATCATCCTGCAGAACTGGGATAAGAAGGGCCTGCATATTCTCATGAAATGAGAAAGTAAAAGTCCAGTAAAAAGGTGGCTGAGTTCTTCCAAAAGAATACTGGCCTGAGAGAAATAGAATCAATAGAAGAATACAACTTCATCATACAAACTTGTAAGTTATCTTATTTAAATTAACTTACTTAACCAGAAGATAAAGAGATCTATCCATTTGGTTGGCCACTGTCCGCATTCCATGCACACATAGAGCTTCTTGTGCTGGCATATTCTGTCTTAGAGGTATATGGGCCAGTATTCAATTTGGGGACACAGACTGAAAATCGCGCTGCAGGGGTTCTGACACCCAACAAATGCTTTTCCAGTAGGAAAGAAAACCCTTCTCTTCCATATGTCCTATGCAGCTGGTTGTCCACCCTTGGCACACTGTGCAAACATAGATCTTCCTGAACTGACACATATTTTAGGAGGACCCATGGTCCGTATTCGCCTGTGGGCGAATCTCGTTTTCTGTTTGGTGTCCACACCGCTGAGATGGAATTGTCAGTTTGAGTCTAAAAATGAAATAAGAATGAAGATTCCTCGCAGAAAAACGTACCAGCACAAGAAACTCTATGTGTGCATGGAGTGCCAAGAGTGGCTCACCAATTCCACAGGAGAAATAGAAGGTAGTGGTTTTGTTTCCTAGGTGGAAATGAATTTGTTGGGTGTCAGAACCCCTTAACTTGTACTGAGAGTCTGAGCCCCAGAACAGAATAAGAATGCGGATGCCTACAAGACAACAGGTGCCAGCATCAGAAGATCTACGTGTGTATGGAGTGCCAAGAGTGGCTCACTAATTGCACAAGAGAGATGGAAGGTCAGGGGATTCTATGCTAGGTGGAAATGCATTTGTTTGGGGTCACAACCCCTGCGCTGAAATGGTCAGTCTGAGTACCAAAACAGAATGGAAATGAAGATTCTTCCCAGAGGGAATGTGCCAGCACTTGAAGTTCTATGTAGGCACGGAGTGCCAAGAGTGGTTCAACAATTGCACAGGGGAGATGGAGGGTAAGAACTTTCTTTGCTGCATGGAAATGCATTTGTTTCCTGTTGGTACCTCTTAAATGGAATGGTTTATCTGAACCATCAAAATGAAATAGGAATGAACATTCTTCCCAGACAAAGGGAGACAGCAGTGGAAACTCTATGTGTGCATGAAACTCCAAACGAGACTCACCAATTGCACAGAAGACGTGGAATGTAAGGGCTTTCTTTACTGGGAGAAAATGTATTTCTTTGGTGTCAGAACCCCTTTCCCTGGAATTAGCTACCTGAACCTCAAAATGGAATAAAAATGAGGATTCCTCCCATACAAAAGGGGCCAGCACTGGAAGCTCTATCTGTGCAAGGAATGCGAAGAGTGGCTCACCAATTGCACAGGAGAGATGGAGGGTAAGGACTTTCTTTGTTGGGTGCAAATGGCAATCTCCGTTACTTAATGGAATAGAATGGAATATTCCTCGCAGGCAAAAGGTGCCAGCGCTGAAAGTTCTACGTGTTCTTGGAGTGCCAAGAGGGGGTCAGCAATTGCAAAAGAGAGAAGGAGGGTAAAGGCT
Organism: Myiozetetes cayanensis; assembly: GCF_022539395.1. Taxonomy (NCBI): domain Eukaryota; kingdom Metazoa; phylum Chordata; class Aves; order Passeriformes; family Tyrannidae; genus Myiozetetes; species Myiozetetes cayanensis. The sequence goes on from NW_026086605.1 coordinate 32,051,461, forward strand.
TTTTTTTCTGGGTGGAAATGCATTTCTTTGGGGTCAGAACCCATGAAGGGAAAATGGCAGTCTGAGCTCCCAACGGAATAGGAATGAGGATTCCTCCCAGATAAAAGGAACCAGCACTAAAAGTTCCATGTGTGCATGGAGTGTCAGGAGTGCTAAAAATGACCAAGCAATTGCACAGGAGAGATGGAGGGTAAAGGCTTTCTTTGCTGGGTGCAAACATATTTTTTGGGTGTAGGAACAACTGAGTTTCAACTTTCAGTTTGACCTCTAAAACAGAGGGAGAATGAAGATTTCTCCCAGACAAAAAGTGCCAGCACTGGAAGCTCTATGTGTGCATGGAGTGCCAAGAGTTGCTCCCCGATTGCGCCCGAGAGATGGAAAGTAAGGGCTTCCTTTGCTGCGTGGAAATGCATTTGTTTAGGGGTAAGAACCCCTAAACTTCAAATGGAAACCAGAGAAATTAAATGGAATGGGATGAAGATACCTCCCATAAAAAAGGTGCCAGCACTGGAAAGGTCAATGTTTGCATGCAGTGTCAAGAGTGGTTCAACAATTGCACAGGGGAGATGGAAGGTAACGGCTTTCTTTGCTGTGTGGAAATGCATTGTTTGGGGTCAGAACCCCCGAGATCTTATTTTCAGGTTAACCCCCTAAATGGGAATAAGAATGAAGATTCTATCCAGACAAAACTTTCCAACACTGGAAGCTCTATGTGTGACAAGAGTGCCAAGCGTGGCTCACAAATTGCACAGAAGAGATGGAGGGTAAAGCCTTTCTTTGCTTGGTGGAAATGCATCTGTTTAGTGTCAAAACCCCTGAACTACAAATGGTAGTCTGAGCCAAAAAATGGATTAACAATGAAGATTCCTGCCAGACAAAAGGTGCCCGCACAGGAAACTCCATGTGTGCATGGAGTTCCAAGGAGGGTTCAACAATTGCCCAGGAGAGTTGGAGGCTAAATGCTTTTTTTCCTGGTTGGAACTTCTTTTGTTTTGTGTCCGAAGCCCCCCTGTGAAATGGACTGTTGAAGTTCACAAATGCACTAAAAAGGAAGATTCCTCCCAGACAAAAGGTACCAACTCAGGAAACTCCATGTGTCCATGGAGTACCAAGGGTGGTTGACCAATTGCCCAGGAGAGTTGGAGGCTAAGGGCTTTTTTTCCTGCCTGGAAGTTCATTTGTTTAGTGTCCGAAGCCCTGCCCTGAAATGACCTGTCACATTCATTAGATGGCCTAAGAAGGAAGATTCCTCCCAGGCAAAAGGTACCAGTGCAGGAAATCCCATGTGTGGATAGAGTACCAAGGTGGCTGACCAATTGCTCAGAAGTGTTGGAAGTTAAGGGCTTTTTTTCCAGGTTGGAAATTCATTTGTTTGGTGTCCCAAGTCCCACACTGATATTGTCTGGGTCTTGAAATGGACTAAGAACGAAGATTCCTCCCAGACAAAATGTGCCAGCGCAGGAAACTACAGGTTTGCATGCAATACCGAGGGTAGCTGAAAAATTACCGAGGGCAGTTGTGGTCTAAGGGTTTTTCTTCTTGGCTGAAAATTCATTTGCTTGGTGTCCGAATCTCCGCGCTGAAATGGCCAGTCTGAGTCCCACAATGGAGTAAGAATGAAAATTCCTCCCAGACAAAAGATACCAGCACAAGAAACTCCATTGGTGCATGGAGTGCCAAAGGGGTTTCACCAGTTGCCTAGGAGAGTTGGAGGCTAAGGGCTTTTTTTCCTGCCTGAAACTTCACATGTTTGGTATCCGACTCCCCGCAATGAAATGGCCCATCTAAGGATGAAGATACCCCCAATAAAAGTACCAGCGCAGGAAGCTCTATCTGTGCATGGAGTAGTAAGAGTTGTTGACCAATTGCCCAGAAGAGTTGGAGGCTAAGGAATTTTTTCCTGGCTGGAACATTATTTGTTTGATGTCTGAAGCCCCGCGCTGAAATGGCCCGTCTCAGTCCCGAAATGGATTGAGAATGAAGATTCCTCCCAGAAAAAAGGTGCCAAGAAAGGAAACTCCATGTGAGCATGGACTGTCAAGGGGAACTGACCAATTGCGCAGTAGAGTTGGAGGCTAAGGGCTCTTTTTCCTGAGTGGAAATTCATTTGTTTGGTGTCTGAAGCCCGGCGAAGCAATGGCCTGTCACACTACCCAGATGGACTAAGAAGAAAGGTTCTTTCCAGAAAAAATGTTCCAGCGTAGGAAGCTCTATCTGTGCATGGAGTACCAAGGGTGGTTGACCAATTGCCCAGTAGAGTTGGAGGCTAAGGACTTTTTTTCCTGGTTCGGACTTTATTTGTTTCGTGTCCCAAGTCCCACACTGATATGGCCTGTTTGAGTCTTGAAATGGACTAAGAACAAAGATTTTTCCCAGACAAAATGTACCAGTACAGGAAGCTCCATGTGTGATTTGAGTACCAAGGGTGGCTGAACAATTCCCCAGAACAGCTGGAGACTAAGGGGTCTTTTTCTTGGCTGGAACTTCATTTGTTTGGTGTCCGAATCCCCGCGCTGAAATGACCCGTCTGAGTCCCGAAATGGATTAAGAATGAAGATTCCTTCCAGACAAAAGACGACAGCTCAGAAAGCTCCACGTGTGCATAGAGAGCACAAAATGGGTCATGCATTGCACTGGAGAGATGGAGGGTAAAGGCTTTCTTTCCTGGCTGGAAATTCATTTGTTTGCTGTCAGAACCCGGTTCTGAAATGGCCCGTCTGAGTCCCCAAATGGACTAAGAATGAAGATTCAATGATTTCTCCAACACTAATGGTGCCCGCACAGCAAGCTCCACATGTGCTTTGAGAGCACAGAATGGTTCACGAATTCCAGTAGAGAGATGGAGGGTAACGGGTTTTTTTCCTGACTGGAACTTCATTTGTTTGGTTTCAGAATCGGGTTCTGAAATGGCCCATCTGTGTCCCCGAATGGACTAAGAATGAGGATTCCTCCCAGACTAAAGGTGCCAGCACAGGTAGCTCCATGTGTATATGGAGTGCCAAGAGTGGCTCACCAACTGCACAGGAGAGATGGAAGGTAAGGACTTTTTTTTTGCTGGAATTTCGTTTTTTGGTGTCAGACGCCCAGCTCTTAACCTCACATGGGCAAATAATGAAGATTCCTCCATGACTAAAGGTGCCAGCACTGCAATTTCCACGTGCGTATGGAGTGCCAAGAGTGTGTAACAAGTGTCAGAGGAAAGAAGAAGGAGGGCTTTCTTCATTTGTTTGGTGTCAGAAACCCCTGACGTGAAAAGGCCCGGTTGAGTCCCCAGATGGACTAAGAATGAAGATTCCTCCCAGACTAAAGGAACCAACACAGGAAACTCCATGTGTGCATGGAGTGCCAAGAGTGGCCCACCAATAACACAGGATAGATGGAGGGTGAAGATATTTTCCCTCTCTGAAAGGTCATTTGTTTCTTGTCGGAAGCCCTGCACTGAAATAACCTGTGTGAGTCCCCAAATGGACTAGGAATGGAAATTCCTCCCAGACAAAAGGTGTCTGCAGAGGAAGCTCCATGTGTATATGAAGTGCCAAGAGTGAATCACCAATTGCTCAGGAGAGATGGAGGCTAAAGGATTTTTTCCTGCCTGGAAGTTCATTTTTTGTTTTCTGAATTTGGTTCTTAAATGACCCAATTGAGTCCCTAAATGGATTAAGAATGAAGATTCCTCCTGGACCTATGTGACCAGCACAGGAAATTCTAAGTACATATGGAGTGACAAGAGTGTGTAAGCAATTTCACTAAGGATGTTGAGGGTAAACCTTTTTTTTAAGACAGGAATCTCATTTGTTTGGTGTTGGAAGCCCACGGCTGAAATGGCCTTTCAGACTCCCCAGAGTGCATCTCAGCTAGATGTGCTATGAAGCACTTGCCTGGCTCGTCTTACTCTGCGAAGGCTGAAGCTGACACTCTGGACTTGCGGTTAAGCGTTTGCATAGAAGTTCTTCAGAGTACGTCTAGCTGACATGTACTCTGGGGAGTAAAAAACCTTATCTTCCAACTCTCCTGGGCAATTGGTCACCCACCCTTGGTACTCTATGCACATATGGAGTTTCCTGCTCTGACGTTTTGTCTCAAAGAAATCTTCCTTCTTAGTCAATTTGTGGACTCCAACAGGTCATTTCAGTTGGGGGCTTCGGACACAAAACAAAAGATGTTCCAACCAGGAAAAAGAGTCCTTATCCTCCAACTCTCCCGAGCTCTTGGTGAACCCCCTTTGGCACTACATACACACACGGAGCTTCCTGTGCTGGCACTTTTTGTCTGGGAAGGACCTTCATTCTTCGTCCATTTGGGGACTCAGTCCATTTCAGAACCAGGTCCTGACACCAAACAAATGAAGTACCAGTCAGGAAAAAAAAACATTACCTTCAATATACCTAGAGAAATTTCTTACACACTCTTGCCACTCCATATGCACTTAGAATTTCCTGTGCTGGTCCCGTAGGTCTAGGAGGAATCTTCATTTTTAATCCATTTAGGGACTCAGATGGGCCATTCCAGAATCAGGTACAGACAGCAAACAAGCGAATTTCCAGGCAGGAAAAAAAACCTTTAACCTCCATCTCTCCTGTGCAATTAGTGAAACACTCTTGGCACTTCATACACACATGGAGCTTCCTCTGCAGACACTTTTATATGAAAGGAATCTTCATTCTTAGTCCATGTGGGGACTCAGACGGGTCATTTCAGAACCAGGTTCTGACACAAAACAAATGAAATTCCCACCAGGAAAAAAAGCTTTTATCCTCCATCTTTCCAGTGTAATTTATGAGCCAGTCTGTGCTTTCTGTGCCCACGTGGAGCTTCCTGTGCTGACACCCTTTGTGTGAGAGGAATCTTTATTCTTAATCCATTTGGGGACTCAGACAGGCCATTTCAGTGCAAGGCTTCTGACACCACACAAATGACGTTCTAACAACGAAGAAAAGCCCTTACCTTACATCACTCAAGTGCAATTGGTGAGTCACTGTTGGCACTCCATACACACATGGAGTTTCCTGTGTTGGTTCCTTTAGTCTGGGAGGAATCTTTATTCTTAGTCCATTTGGGGATTCAGGCAGGCCATTTCAGAGCAATTCTTCTGACAAGAAGCAAATGACCTTACAGCGAGGAAAAAAAACTTCACCCTCCATGTATCCTGTGTAATTGGTGGGCCACTCTTGCCACTCCATGCACACATGGAGTTTCCTGTGCTGGCACGTTTTAGTCAGGGAGGAATTCATTCTTAGTCCATTTAGTGTCTCAGACGGGCCTTTTCAGGTCAGCGGTTTCTGACAAAAAGCAAAGGAAGTTAGACCCAAGAAGAAAGGCCTTATCCTCCATCTCTCTAGTACAATTCATTTCACACTCTTGGTACTCCATACACACTTGGAACTTCCTGTGCTGGTACCTTTTGTCTGGGAGGAATCCTCATTCTTAGCCCATTCGGGGTCAGAGATGGGGCATTTCAGAACCAGGTTCTGACAGCAAACAAATGAAGTTCCAGTCAGGAAAAAAAGCCTTTAGCCTCCAACTCTCCTTGGCGATTGGTCAGCAACCCTTGGCACTCCATGCAGACATGTAGTTTCCTTCGCTGGTACCTTTTGTTTGGGGGTATTTTCATCCTTAGTCCATCTGGAGACTCCGTAGGGTCATTTCATTGCGGGGATTCGGACCCCAAAAAATTACGTCCCAGTTAGGAAAAAAAACCCTTAGCCTCCATCTCTCCTGGGAAATTGCGGAACCACCCTTGGCACTCTATGCACACATGGAGCTTCCTGTTTTGGTTACTTTTGTCTGCGAGGAATCTTCCTTCTTAGTCCATTTAAGGAGTGTGACCGTCCATTTCGGCGAAGGGCTTCGGACACCAAACAAATGAATTTCCAACGAGGAAAGGAAGCTCTTAGCCTCGAACTCTCCTGAGTAATTGGTTAGCTACCCCTTGAAATACATGGACATACGGAGCTTCCTGCTTTGGTACCTTTTGTGTGGCAAGAATCTTCATTATTACTCCTTTTGGGGACTCAGACAGGTCATTTCAGTGTGGGGCTTCTGACACCAGACAAATGACGTTCCAACAAGGAAAAAAAACCCTTACCTTCCATCTTTCCTGTGCAATTGGTGATTCACTGTTGGCACTCCATACACACATGGAACTTCCTCTGCAGGCACCTTTTATCTGGGAGGAATCGTCATTCTTAGTCCATTAGGAGTGCCAAGAGTGGTTCACCAGTTGCACCGGAGATATGGAAGGTAAGGGCTCTTTTTCCTTGCTGGAATTTCATTTGTTTTTTGTCAGACGCCCAGCTCTTAAACATCCTGTCAGAGTCCCAAAAAGGAGTAAGAATGAAGATTCCTCAATGACTAAAGGTGCCAACATTACAAGTTCCACGTGCGTATGGGTACCAAGACTTTGTAACAAATTGCTCATGAAAGAAGAAGAATAAGGGCTTTCTTCTGGGGTCTAACTTCATTTGTTTGGTGTCAAAAACCACTGACCTGAAAAGGCCCAGTTGAGCCCCAAATGGATTAAGAATGAAGATTCCTCCCAGACAAAAGGTGCCAGCAAAGGAAGCTCCACGTGTGCATAGAGAGTACAGAATGGGTCATACATTGCACTGGAAAGATGGAGGGTAAAGGCTTTCTTTCCAGGTTGGAGCTTCATTTGCTTGCTGTCACAACCTGGTTCTGAAATGGGCCGTCTGAGTCCCCAAATGGACTAAGAATGAAGATTCCTCCCAGACTAATGGTACCAGTACAGGAAGTTCCACATGCGTATGGAGTGTCAAGAGTGTGTAAGCAATTTCACTAGAGATATGGAGGGTAATGTTTTTTTTTCCTGACTGGAATTTCATTTGTTTGGTGTCAGAACCTTATTCTGAAATGGCGTGTCTGAGTATCCATATGGACTAAGAATGAAGATTCCTCCGAGACAAAAGGTGTATGCAAAGGAAACTCCATGTGTGTATGGAGTGCCAAGAATTACTCACAAATTATACAGGAGAGATGGAAGGTAAGGGCTTTTTTTCCTTGCTGGAACGTAATTTGTCTGGTGTCAGAAACCCCACACTGTAATGACCTCTCTGAGTTCCCAAATGGAGTAAGAATGAAGATTCCTCCCAGACTAAAGGTGCCAGAACAGGACACTCCACGAGTGCATGGAGAGCACAGAATGGTTCACCAATTGCTCTAGAGACATGGAGGGTAAAGGCTTTCTTTCCTGGCTGGAACTTCATTGGTTTGCTGTCAAAACAGGGTTCTGAAATGGCCTGTCTGAGTCTCCAAATGCAGTAATAATGGAAATTCCTCCCAGACTATAAAGTGCCAGCACAAGAAGGGAGTAAGAATAAAGATTCCTCCAAGCCTAAAACGTGCGAACACAAGAAATTCCACGTCTGCATTGACTGGTAAGAGTGGACAAGCGATTGCACAGGATAGATGGAGGGTGAAGATTTTTTCCCTCACTGTAACGTCATTTGTTTTTTGTAAGAAACGCCACGCTGAAATGACCCGTCTGAATCCCCAGATGGACTAAGAATGAAGATTCCTCCCAGACTAAAGGTGCCAGCACAGGAAACTCCACGTGTGCATAGAGACTGGCTCATAAATTACCCTGGAGACATGGAGGATATAGGCTTTTTTTCCTTGCTGGAAAGTCATTTGTTTGGTGTCAGACGCCCAGCTCTTAAACTGCCCGAGTCCCGAAATGGAGGAAGAATGAAGATTCCTCCCAGACTAAAAGTGCCAGCACTGGAAGTTCCACCTGTATATGGAGTGACTAGAGTGTGTAACCAATTGCACAGGAAAGAAGAAGGAAACGGACTTTCTTCATGGGTCAAACTTCACTTCTTTCGTGTCAGAAACCCCTGACCTGAAAAGGCCCGTCTGAGTCCCCAAATGGACTAAGAATGAAGATTCCTCCCAGACTAAAGGTGCCAGCACAGGAAACTCCATGTGTGCATGGACTTCCAAGAGTAACCCAAAAATTGCACAGGATACATGGAGGGTGAAGGGTTTGTTCCTCACTGAAAGGTCATTCTGACTTCTTGTCAGAAGTCCTGCAGTGAAATGGCCTGTCTGGGTCTACAAATGGACTAAAAATGAAGATTCCTCCCAGAAAAAAGGTAGCAGAGCAGCAAGCTCCATGTATGCATGGAGTGCCATGGAGGGTTCAACAATTGCCCATGAGAGTTGGAGGCTAAGGACTTTTTTTCCTGACTGGAACTTCATTAATTTGGTGTCTAAATCCTCATGTTGTAATGACCCTTCAGACTGTCCAGATGAACTAAGGATGAAGATACCCCCAAAACAAAAGGTACCAACGCAGGAAACTCCATGTGTGCATGGAGTTTCAAGGGGGATGGACCAATTGCCAAGGACATTTGGAGTCTAAGGGCTTTTTTTTCCTGGTTGGAACTTCATTTGTTTGGTGTCCGAAGCCCTGCACTAAAATGGCCTGTCACATTCCCCAGATGGAGTAAGAATGAAGATTCCCCCTAGATAAAATGTTCCAGTACATGAATCTCTATGTGTGCCTGGAGTGCAAATTGTGACTGACCAATTGCCCAGGAGTTCCTGACTGGAACTTCATTTTTTTGGTGTCAGAACCTGATTCTGAAATCGCCTGTCTGAGTCCCCAAATGGACTCAGAAGGAAGATTCCTCCCAGAAAAAAGGTACATAAACCAAAAACTCTAGATGTGCATGGAGTGCCAAGAGTGACTCACCAGTTGCACAGGAGAGAAGGAAGGTAGGGACTTTTTTCCCTGGCTGGAATTTCATTTGTTTGCTGTCAGAAACCTTGCAGTGAAATGACCCTTCTGGGGCCAAAGATTGGCTAAGAATGAAGATTACTCCCTAACTAAAGGTACCAACACAGGCAGTTCCATGTGTTTATGGAGTGTCAAGAGTTGGTAACCAATTGCACAGGAAACAAGGAGGATAAGGTCTTTCTTATCGGGTCTAACTTCATTTGTTTGGTGTCAGAAACCCCTGACATGAAAAGACCAATCTGAGTCCCCAAATGTACTAAGAATGAAGATTTCTCCAAGACAAAAGGCGCGAACACAGGAAGTTTCACATGGGAATGGACTGCCAAGAGTTTGTAACCAATTGCAGTAGAGAGATGGAAGATAAGATCTTCCTTCTTGGGTCGAAATTCCTTTGTTTGGTGTCACAAACCCCGGAGCTGAAAAGTCCATCGGAGTCCCCAGATGGACTAAGAATGAAGATTCCTCCGAGACAAATATTACGTTCACCAGAAACTCTAGGTGTGAATGGAGTGCCAAGAGTGACTCACCAATTGCACTAGAAAGATGGAAGGTAAAGGTTTTTTTTCCTGGCAAGAACGTCATTTGTTTGGTGTCAGAGGCCCAGCTATTAAAAGACCCGTCTGAGTCCCCAAAAGGACTAAGAATGAAGATTCGTCCCAGAGAAAAGGTGCCAGCACAGGAAGGTCCATGTGTGTATGTAGTGCCAAGAGTGACTCACCAATTGCAAAGGAGAGATGGATGGTAAGGACTTTTTATCCTGGCTGGAATTTCAGTTGTTTGCTGTCAGAAACCCTTCCCTGAATAGTCTTTCTGAGGCACCAAATGGACTAAGAATGACGATTCCTCCCAGAGAGAAAGTACCTGCACCAGAAGCTCCATGTGTGCAAGGACTACCAAGAGTGGCTCACCAATTGCACAAGATAGATTGAGGGTACAGGGTTTTTTGCCTGGTGGGAACTTTATTTGTTTGCTGTCAGAAACCCTGCACTGAAAATGACCGGCCTGAGTCCCAGAACAGACTAAGAATGAAGATTCCTCCCAGACAAAAGGTGCCAGCACAGGAAGCTCCACGTGTGCATGGAGACCATATCTCTGGTGAAATTGCTTGCACACTCTTGGCACTCTATACACACGTGGAACTTCCTGTACTGGCACCTTTAGTCTGGGAGGAATCTTCATTCTTAGTCCATTTGGGGACTCAGACGGGCCTCTTCAGGTCAGGGGTTTCTGACACGAAACAAATGAAGTTAGACCCAAGAAGAAAGGAATTATCCCCCATCGCTCTAGCCCAATTCGTTTCACTCTTGGCACTCCATACACACTTGGAACTTCCTGTGCTGGCACCTTTAGTCTGGGAGGAATCCTCATTCTTAGCCCATTCGGGGACACAGATGGGACATTTCAGACCCAGATTCTAACACCAAACAAATGAAGTTCCAACCAAGAAAAAAAACCCGTTACCATCCATGTCTCTACTGCAATTGGTGAGCCATTCTGTGGTCTCAATGCACATGTGGAGCTTCCTGTGCTGGCACCTTTAGTCTGGGAGGAATCTTCATTCTTAGTCCATTTGGGGACTCAGACGGACCTCTTCAGGTCAGGGGTTTCTGACACGTAACAAATGAAGTTAGACCCAAGAAGAAAGGCCTTATCCACCATCTCTCTAGTACAATTCGTTTTACACTCTTGGCACTCCATACACACTTGGAACTTTCTGCGTTGGCACCTTTAGTCTGGGAGGAATCTTCATTCTTAGTCCATTTGGGGATTCAGACGGGCCATTTCAGAACGAGGTTCTGACACCAAACAAATGAATTTGCAACCAGGAAAGGAAGCCCTTAGCCTCCAACACTCCTGAGCAATTGGTTAGCTACCCCTTGAAATCCGTGGACACATGGAGCTTTTTGAGTTGGTACCTTCTGTGTGGGAGGAATCTTCATTCTTAGTCCTTTTGAGGACTCAGACAGGCCATTTCAGAAAGAAGTACTGACACCAAAAAAATGAAGTTCCGGTCAGGAAAAAAAAAACATTACCCTCCACATCTCTAGTGAAATTGCTTGCACACTCTTGGCACTGCATACGCACGCTGAACTTCCTGTACTGACACCATTAGTCTGGGAGGAATATTCATTCTTAGTCCATTTGGGGACTCAGACAGATCATTTCAGAACCAGGTTTTGACACCAAACAAATGAAGTTCCAGTCAGGAAAAAAAGTCTTTATCCTCCATCTTTCCAGTGTAATTTATGAGCCATTCTGTGCTCTACATGCACACGTGAAGTTTCCTGTGCTGGCACCTCTAGTCTGGGAGGAATCTTCATTCTTACTCCATCTGGCGACTCAGACAGGCCATTTCAGTGTGCAGCTTCTGACACTAGACAAATGACGTTCCAGCAAGGAAGAAAAGCCCTTACCTTCCATCTCTCCTGTGCAATTGGTGAGTCACTCTTGGCACTACATACACCCATGGAGCTTCCTCTGCAGACACCTTTTGTCTGGGAGGAATCTTCATTCTTAGTCCATGTGGGGAATCAGAAAGGATATTTCAGTGCAGGGCTTCTTACAAGGAAGAAATGACCTTTCAGTGAGGAAAAAACCTTCACCCTTCGTCTATCCTGTGGAATTGGTGGGCCACTCTTGGCACTCCCTAGGCACGTGGTCTTGCAGTGCTGGCACCTTTAGTCTGGGAGGAATCTTCATTCTTAGTCCATCGGGGGACTCAGCCGGGCCTTTTCAGGTCGGGGTTTCTGACACCAAACAAATGAATTTAGACCCAAGACGAAAGCCCTTATCCTCCTTCTTTCGTGTGCAATTGATTACAAACTCTAGGCACTCCATACGCACGTGGAACTTGCAGTGCTGGCACCTTTAGTCATTGAGGAATCTTCATTCTTACTCCATTTGGGGCTCAGACAGGCCATTTCAATTTGGGGCTTCTGACAGCAAACAAATGATCTTCCAGCCAGAAAAAAAAAAAGCATTACCTTCCATCTCTCTAGTGCAATTCGTGAGCCAATCTTTGTACTACATACACAGATGGCGTTTCCTCTGCTGTTACATTTTGTCTGGGAGGAATCTTCATTGTTAGTTTTTTTGAGGAGTCAGACAGGTCATTTTTTCCCGGGGGTTCTTACATGAACACTTGAAGTTCCAGTGAGATAAAAAAAACACCTTATCCTCCATCTCTCCTATGGAATTGGTGAGCTACTCTAGGTACTATATACAAAGCTAGATCTTCCTGTGCTGGCATCTTTTGTCTGGGAGGAATATTAATTCAAAAACCATTTGGGGTGGTCATTTAAGCGTGGGGGTTCTTATACTAAACAAATGAATTTCCACCCAAGAAAAAAGGCCCTTCCCCTCCATCTCTCCTGTTGAATTGGTGAAGCCCTCTTATCACTCCATGCAAAAAGAGCGTTTCCTGTGCTGGCTCTTTATGTCTGGAAGGAATCTTCATTCCATACCATATGGGGACTGAGATTGTGCTTTCATCTCAGGGGTTCTGATACCTAGCAATTGAAGTTCCACTCATGAAAAACACCCTTACCCTCCATCTCTCCTGTGCAATTGGTCAGCCAATCTTGGTACTCCATACACAGATATAGCTTCCAGTGTTGATACATTTTTCTGGGAGGAATCTTAATTCCTATGTCATTTGGGGCTTTAGATTGACTATTTCAGCGCTGGAGTTCGGACACAAAACAATGGAAATTCGATCCAGAAAAAAAGCCATTACCCTCAATCTTTCCTCTGCAATTATTTAGCCACTCTTCACACACCATACACAGATAGAGTTTCCTGTGTTAGCACCTTTTGTTTGGGAGGAATCTTCATTCTTATGCCTTTTGGGGATTTAGACTGATCATTTCAGAACAGGGGTTCTGACACCAAGCAAATGAAGTTCCACTCACGAAAAAAAGCCCTTACCCTCAGTCTCTCTTGTTTGGTGGGTGAGCCACTCTTGGCACTCTATACACAGATAGAGGTTTCTATTCTGGCACCTTTTGTCTGGGAGGAATCTTCTTTCTCACTCCATTTAGGGCCTCAGATGGACCTTTTCAGCGTAGAGGCTCTGACACCAAATAAATGAAGTTCCAGCCAGGTAAAAAAGGCCTGGTCCTCCCTCTCTCCTGTGCAATTGGTTATCCCCTCTTGTTACTCCATACACAGATTGATTTTCCTGTGCTGGCACCTTTGACTTGGAGGAATCTTCATTCTTAGTCCATTTGAGGACTCAGACTGACCATTTCAGCACAGGTGTTCTGACACCAAACAAAGTTCTAGACAGGAGAAAAAGCCCTTACCCTCTATCTCTCCAGTGCAATTGGTGAGACACTCTTGGCACTTCATATACAGATAGGGTTTCCTGTGTTGGCATATTTTGTCTTGAAGAAATCTCCATTCGTAGTCTACCTTAGGACTCAGACTGTCCATTTCAGTGCAGGGGTTCTGACACCAAACAAATGCCTTTCCACGGTAGGTGTGAGCCTGAAAATTTAAAAGAATGAATATTCCTCCCAAAAAGAAGGGGCCAGTACAGGAAGTTCTTTCTTTATATGGAGTGCCAAGAGGGGCTCACAAAGTGCACAGGAGACATGGAGGTTAAGGGCTTTTTTTACTGGGTGGAAATGCATTTGTTTAGTTTCAGAACCCCTGAAGAACATGTTTCAGTCTGATCTCAAAAATGGATTCAGAATGAAGATTCCACTCAAACCAAATGTCCCAGTAATGGAACTTTTATGTGTGCATGGAGTGGCAAGAGTGGCTCACCAATTGCACAGGAGAGATGGCAGGTACAGGTTTTCTTTGCTGGGTGGAAATGCATTTGTTTGGGGTCAGGACTTCTGAATTCCAAATGGCATTCTGAGACGCCAACTGGAATAGGAATGAAGATTCCTCCCAGACAAAACATGACAGCACTGGAAGCTCTATGTGAGCATGGAGTGCCAAGAGTGGTTAAACAATTGCACAGGAGAGATGGAGGGTAAGGGTTTTCTCTGCCGGGTGGAAATGCATTTGTTTTGGGTCAGAACCCGTGAACTATATTTTTCCGCCTAACACCGAAAATGAATGAAGAATGAAGACTCCGCCCAGACAAAAGCTGTCTTCAGTGGAAGCTATGTAAGTGTACGGAGAGCAAGTGTGGCTAATGAGTTGCACGGGGAGTCTGAGGGTAAAGGCTTTCTTTGCTGGGTGGAAATGCATTTGTTTTGTGTCACAATCCCTGAGATGCAATTTTCAGTCTGACCCCCAAAATAGATTAAGAATTATGATTTCACTCCAACAAAAGGTGCCAGCACTGGAGGCTCTATGTGTGCATGGAGTGCCAAGAGTGGCTCACCAACTTCTTAGGTGAGATGCAAGGTAAGGATTTTACTTGCTTGGTGGAAATGCATTTTTTAGGTGTCAGACCCTGTGAACTGAATTTTTCAGTCTGACCCCAAAAATGGAATAAGGATAAAGATTCCACTAAGAAAAATGATGCCAGCACTGGAAACTCTATGTGTGCATGTAGTGCTTAAAGTGGCTCACCAATTGCATAGACAGATGGAGGGGAAGGCCTTTCTTTACTGGGTAGAAATGCATTTTATTTTTTTTTAGGGTCAGAACCCCTGAACTAAAAATGGCAGTCTGAGCCCACAAATGGAATAGGAGTGAAGATTCCTCCCAGACGAAGGTACCAGTACTGGAAGCTCTACATGTGCATAGAGTGTCAAGAGTGGCTCAACAATTGCATGGAGAGATGGAGGGGAAGGGCTTTTTTTGCTGGGTTGAAATGCAATTGTTTAATGACAGAACCCCTGAGCTACAATTTTCCGTCCGGTCTTTAAAATGGATTGAGAATGAAGATTCCCCCAGACAAAAGGTGCCAGCAGTGGAAGATCTATGTGTGCATGCAGTTCCAAGAGTGGCTCACCAATTGCACAAGAGAGATGGAGGGGAAGGGTTTTCTTTGGTTTCTGGAAATGCATTTGTTTTCTGTCAGAACCCCTGAGCAGCAATTTTCAGTCTGACCCCCAAAATGGATGTCTCATGAAGATTCCACCCAGAGATGAGGTGCCAGCACTGGAAGCTCTAAGTGTGCATGGAGTGCATACCCTCCATCTCTCCTATGCATATGGTGATGTACACTTAGCACTCTATGAACACATAGAGCTTCATGTGCTGGCATCTTTTGTCTGGGAGGAATATTCATTCTTAATCCATTTTTTGACTGAGACTGTCAATTGCAGTTCACATATTCTGAAACAAAAAAAATGCATTTCCACACAGGAAAGAAAGCCCTTACCCTCCATCTCTCCTGTGCAATTGGTGAACCACTCTTGGTAACCCATGCACACATAGAGTTTCCTGTGTTGGCACCATTTGTCTGGGAGGAATCTTCATTCTTAGTTCACTTTTGGACTCAGACTTTTTATTGCAATTCAAGGGTTCTGACAGCAAACAAATGCATTTCCACCTAGCAGAGAAAACCCTTTTACCGTCCATCTCTCCTTTGCATTAGGTGAGTCACTCTTGGCACTCCATGCACTGATAGAGCTCCCCTTTTGTCTGGGAGGAATCTTCATTCTTATTCCATTTTCGGACTCAGGTCGACAATTGCATTCGAGTGGTTTTGACAATGAAGAAATGCATTTCCCCACGTGAAAGGGAAGACCTTACCCTTCATATCTTTTTTGCAACTGGTGGGCCACTCTTGGCACTCCATGCACACATAGAAGTTTCCTTTCTGGTACATTTTGTTTTGAAGGGCTGTCCGTCTTAATTTAATTTTGGGGGTCTGACTGAAAATTGGAGCTCAGTGGTTCTGACACCAAACAAATGCATTTCCACCCAGCGAAGAAAGCCCTTATCCTCCATCTCCCCTGTGCAGTTGATGCAACTCTTGGCACTCCATGCACACACAGACCTTCCTGTGCTGTTACCTTTTTTCTCTATGGAATCTTTGTCCATATTCAAGTTTGAGACTCAGAGTGATAATTCCACTGCAGGTGTTTTGACTCCGAACAAACGCATTTCTACCCATGAAAAGAAAGCCCTTCCTCTCTGTATCTCCTGTGCATTTAGTGGATGTTAAAATATGCTTAAGTATGTCAGAAAAAAATTCTGATTCGGATATTCTCTTCTGCAAAATTAAAACTGACTGAAGGTATCTGTTGATACCAAGAATTGATTTTATTAATTTCTAAGTAATGGAAAGAGGAAGAGGAAAAAATAAGACAAGGTTGGAATGTGGTGAGATTATTTCTAGAATCTCAGAAAAGTTTCCACCATACTATCTTTCTGCTGTGTTGTGATTAGTGTGGGGAGAGAAGTTATTTCTGCCTTTTTTTTCTCTATCTCTGCTGCCTTTTGGTGTTATCTCTTTAGTGGTAGGGGGTCTTAACAGCTTCAGTTCTGTGGAATGCAAGATGCGTGTTTCCGCCTCGTGTTGTTTGGCTTACTGGACCTAAACTTACGGAGAACGCTAGAAACGCTATGCAATCAACCTAGAGGCCATAAATTAATACAAGTTGGACATATGAATAGGAGAAAAGGGTTTAGAGCCAAGGGGTTTTGCAAGCTACAGTAACTGGGATGCCAAAAATGGGGAGGTAAAGTGGTCAAAGTGAGGAAGAAGAGAAATAGACCCCTTAAATGGGGCAGAAGGCCAGAACTACCATCACCCAGAGAAGAATCTGGAAAGCACTGCCCCAAGCTCCGCCTAGGCTCTGCCTATAATCAATATGCATGATTAGGTGCTGTAATCATAGGATTATGTATGTAACCACAGATTTAGATTGTATAAATTACCTTGGTTTTGCACTGGTGCCTTTGAGCAACTTTGTCCAGCGCCAGCTGGCTTGGTCCCAAAGTTGAACAAATAAATAAATTTTAACTCAAGACAAAAAAGTTTCTGAGCAGTTCACATTCCAAGGTTTTTCAACATCAGTTTGTGTTTCAGAAAGCTGTGCTGGAATGGTCATTCTGAGTCCCAAATATCAATACGGACGAAGACTCCTCCCAGAGAAAAGGTGTGAGCACACGAAGCTCTATGTGTGCATGGAGTTCCAAGAGTGGCTAAACAACAGCACATAAGAGAGAATGGGTAAAGGTTTTCTTTCTGGGTGGATTGGCAGTTGTTCGCTTTTGAGAGCAGGTGTAGGTTCGTCCCTCCTGCTTGAACTACCTCTCTGCTTTTGAATATGTACTGAGTTATCCAACAGAAATGTTCTTTTTCCCCTGCTGATGGTAAGGAAGTTCTAAACAACCAATTGTAGTTGTAGCTTTAAGTTTCACAGGGTTCATGCTATATTATTTCACAGGTAAGTCCGTAGTGTCTGGAAACAGAAAAAGACACATGGCCCATAAGGAGGAAGAAGAGAAAGCTGAGAAGGAAGCTTTCCAGATGGATTTAGACCATTCTTTTCCTAAAAATACCATAAAAAAATATTAAACTTTAAATACATTAAATCTTTGGCATAGAAGAAAAAAATTGGCAGGAAACAAGAAGGGGAGTGTTAGGGTCAGGAAACATGTTGTGTAGAGAGGGAAGAAAAAACTTCCTTTAAGACAGTTTGTTTAGATTAGAGAGAAAAAAACAAACCCAAAAGAGATCAAACAGAACAAGATTAAGTCTTGCTGAGAGAAAACTCAAGATCTGGAAGAGAAAAGGAACAGCAGAGGCTTCTATTTGGTGAGATCTTACACTTTATATGGTTCAAACGATGGACTTCAGAAGAGAGATCTTCTAAGAAAGAAGGCAGACTACAGAGCAGACTAGCATAAATGTCAGGGAATGGAGAATACGTGGGATAGAAAGTGAAAAGGAGCAGCTCAAAATGAGGGTACACAAAAGCAGAGGGAATTCTGCATGCAGCAGGATGGTGCAACAAGCTGAAAAGATCTTGCTAGCACCAATCTTGCTAGATGATGTCAATTTAATCTTAAGGAAACATGAGGCAACTATGAGCTCTCTGGGCAAAGATTTTTTTATGTGTGTTTTCTCCTTAAGGAGCAAGATATTTCCTGCAACTTAATTTTCACTATATTTATCAAAATGCAAACTGGAAATAATAATGTCTCAAATATAAACAGAGAGGTTCTCCCCCCACATTCCTGAAAGTACACCTCATTTTTCTCAGCTATATTTGTTGCTCTAATACAAGTTACTATCTCCACAATCGAATTTAAATTTTAAGAATAACTTGCAAATTTAGAACTTTAAAAAAATGCAAATCCACACCACAAAAGCATTCTCCAAAAAGGATTTTCATTTAAGATTATCAGAATCAAAAGGCAGAACATAAACTCCATTTCTGAAGTTACATTCTACTGCAGCTGTTTGTTTCACTGGAGACTTTCGTCTGATTATACTATTTTAAAATAACACGGTATAGCAATTTATAAAATTACAGAAGATTATTATGTAAATTTTCTTCTCTTTAAGCAGCCTTCTGCACTACAATGGATTTAAACAAATAAACTATAGAAAGAAGACTTCAGACTGTAAGATATATATTTGCATTATTATTGAGTACATGATTTTTAATTACAATCAAGTAAAAGCATATTATAGGTGCAATTTCGGATGGAAATAACTTTTAATTACCAGCATGATCTTCTGACATTATTTTTTCCAGACCAAATGCTATTTTGCTAAGATTTGCAGGTACAGAAACACGTCTAGACAATAACAAACAGCGAAGGGAAATTGTGATCCCTTAAATCCGGTTAATTTAGGAAATTTTGTCAAACATCCTTGGAAGTGTGGTATTCTTCTGTTCCTCAACTGCTGAGAGCGAGAAGCAATTGGGATTTGCTGTAGGAGGGCACGGACCCTGTCGATTTCTGTCCAGTGTACTTGCATTCAGCAACAACTAGATTTGGTACCTTGTGGCCTTGTATATGATCAAAACTCCATTTTAAAGCCTCTGTAGCTACACATAGTAGGAGACAGCCCTGCCCCAAGCAAATTACAGCCCAAACCTGAAGTGCAGATTAAAAAAAGCACACAAATTCTCCAATGCCATATACCACGTTAATACCTAAACGAGGTGGTTTTTACTATTTTCCTACCATTACTCTGACATCTATTCAGTATTTCAGTAAAGAAGTGTGGATCTGACTTCTGAAGTGATTGGCAAGTCCACCAATGTACTTCATGCCTTCATCATGTCTTGAGTAAACTCTGATTGCAGACTTTGCCCTGTTGAATCATCATTAAAAGAAAAGATCAAAACAGCCCTGTTGTTATAAACTAAGCAAATTCCTCTATTGTCAATGGGATTGCTTTTTTTCTTCCAGCACCTCTATTTCTTAATCTTTTGTTATTTCATGGTGATTTCATGTTAAAACGTGAATTCCATTTCAGTGGAAGAGGCAGTTCCATCCATAAGTCATACAGTTGAGGCCATAATGAGCTAGTCTCTTTGTCCCTCACACTCTCTTCACAGCTAAGTTTCCAGAGGGTGTGCCTTAACATACAACAATAATTTTTCTAGTTTCACACCTCATCTACCTGATTTGCAAAGGCCAGTGAGATAGAACCTTATAGCTTTGCTATAGAAAAAAAGGAATTAAATTTTTACATGAGTAGAAACCTTGTCCTCCTCATTTTGGCAAACATCCTTGTCTCTCTCATCCATTTTCCTTTGCTCAAGTATCAAGAACTAGATGAACGACATCAGGAAATTTACTTGCACAGCTCCTGACAATATATTTGATCTGAACTGTGCTGTGGCACAAGTGCTGCCATCCTTGTCTGCTGTTCAAGCACTATCTGTTGTCTCTGAGAGACTCCTTGATCCTCCTGTCTCCAAATCCAACATTTTGAAAAATCTTTCTTAATTTCTGTGACCAGAGCTATCATCATTGAAGGCAGGTACTTCTGATTTATTTGTCCTTTTATCCTCAGCAGTTACATCTAACATAAGCTGTTATCCCAGAAGCTTACATATATCTGACGGATTCAATGAAATACATGGTACTGAGTCTGGAAGCAGGAAAAGGCATCCTATCATTCAGACAACTGTACAGGAAGAACAGCCACTGCTTCAAACAGAACAACTGTTTGTGCATGTGAAGAATTTTATGCATGTAGTTTATAACTCTGAAGTTAAAGTTGTGGATATCTTTGCATTATTAGACCAAAAGGGAATAATATAAAAGTGCAATCCTGAATGTGCAGTAGGAGAGCAAATGTACACAGTGAATCTAACAGCCATAGCTCGCAGCAAGTTCAAAACAGAAGCATCTGTCAAAAACCATATAAAGTAAGTTTCAGATGGCAACAGAGGAAATAAATCAACAGAATGCTAAAAAGGAAATTAAGCAAAGAAAGCTTTGAAAGATCTCTGCAACAGACCATTCAGAAAGCATGTCAGATAAAAGTTGTTGAAAGTAGAAATCACTGTAACAGCAGCAAAAACAACCAGCTTCTTCCTTCTCTGAATTCCAATTCCATAACTTGCCTTGTTTTAACTCAGTGGAAATGGAAAAGCTGAAGATTAACCTAGAGCACAAAAACCTTTTTCTTAAGTAAGTTCTCATCTCTATTTCTTGCAGCATAATTAGTTCTCAGCAGCAGAAACTATGCACATGTCAGTTGAACACGGTAGCAGCACAAGGAAAAACTGGAGAAACAGCTCTCTGAAGGAATGCTTGTTCTAGGATGCTCTTCAGGCAGAGGTTGAAAACTCAGTGAAGAGACGCAATTAAAAATGTATTACACAGAATAAACACAACAGCAATTTTAATTGTTATTTGCAGAAGAGAAATAGTGCTCTGCAAACAGCACAGAGAGAAACAAGAAGCTATAAGAGACAGTTGCTCTAATGCCACGAACAGGGAATTATCATAACTGAGAGTAGTTTTTTGTCTCCAAATCCTTTTGAAAAGTCAGTTCTGAAGAAAGGCAGAGTGAGTGTTACTAAGGTTATTAAATGGCACTGGTTAGTGTTGGTTTGATAGAGTGACCCAGCTCAACAGTTTCCATAACAATTCTCGTGATACTGCTTCAGTCAGAGAATGTTGTCTAAGAAAACTACCATTTTTCTTAGTCCCAAGAAAGAGAAATTATAAGTCCCCTTTCAGATTTATTCCTACATTTGTATTTTTGTAGCAGCACCATACTGCATGCTTATGTTCAATTTAGCACTCCCAAGATCCTGCTTCTCTAATGCTGTTTCTTAGTCAGCATTCCCACATTTTATGTTTTTTATTGTTGGCTTTTACACTGAGTAAGAGCCTCTTTGCATTAATCTTGACTACATTTTACTCTGCTAACATCTGCCTCTCTGTTAACTGTTCTACTTCCTACAGCCTTTTATGCCCAACTTCACAAATGTTAGCAAGCCCTCCTAGATTAATTTTTGTCAAAAAATATGATTGCTGCAGTCCCCATTCTTTCCTTCATTTGCTTTATTTTCTCATGACAATTTTCTTGCTCAGTTTTTTCACCAGTGCACACACTGTTTCAGAACATTGTGAAATTCAAAGAACTCTGAATTTATTACATCTATTAAATTTCCTGTTTTCACTGATTTGTTACCTGAAAACATTCAGGTAAGTAGGGGTGCACAAATGCACACTTCAGTGAGTGAGCTGTGTCACAACCCATGTATATTCAAATACTAGGCGTGTAAATGCCACATAGCATTTCCTCAAATATATTTTTACTTTCTGAGCCCCTGGTGGTCTAGTGGTAAAGGCGCGGCGCTATCACCGCCGAGACCCGGGTTCGATTCCCGGTCACGGCTACTCCCGGGCAGGTGGAGCTCGTTAGCCCTTAAAGGCAACCCACCTACGTCCTAAGGACCTCACTGCCACCGTCCAAGCTCGCTTGGCCCCGGCAGATGAACGGGTGATGAACGGCAGATGAACGGCAGATGAAAGGGTGGGCTCAGTTCCGCGCACACTGTGTCTCACCTAAAAAATCCAAGGCGCAGGCTGGAAGGTGTAAAGACCTTCCCCGGATCTTCGCTCGCGAAGACTGGCCATTATTATTTTTACTTTCAGTAAAAGTATTTTCAGTATTTTTACTGTCAATGATCTCAGGTCTCTCTTACTCCACCTTGAAAAATGGGAGAGTCTTATTTATAAGCTGTACCCTGTTGTGACTGCAGTTCTCCACAAATGCCTTCCCTCCTGAAAAGAAAGACCTTACCTTCAATATATACTATGCCGTTGGTAGGCTGCTCTAGGCATTCTATGCACACATAGAGTTTAGCTTCCTGTACTGGCACATATTTTTAGGAGGAATCTTCGTCCGTATTCTAATGTGAGACTCAGACTGGTAATTCCACTGCAGGGGTTCTGACACTGAACAACTGCATTTCCACCCAGGAAAGAAAGCTTCATGTTCTGGCCCCTTTTGTCTAAGATGAGTCCTCGTCAAGAGAGCATCAAATTGGTCTGTCAAGCACCTGCCCTCTTCCATGTTCCTATACTTCTTGTTATTCTTTTTTAACACTAAAGTTGACTGCCAACAATTCTGAAACCTCTTTTACTAGTTCTTTATGAATTTTGCTCTTTGGTACTGCTGGCTTTACCCATTAAAACTCCAAAAGGCAGTGGAGGAACCAAGTCACACCTGCCAAGTGCAAGCCACTGACTAGCCAGGCTGTCTCTGGAGGTTTAGCTAAAATTTTGGAAAGGTACTTATCTAAGGGAAGTCTCTTTTTCAAACTCTCTCCAAATATGATCTTCATGCAGGCAATATAAAAAAAAAAAAAATTAAAAAGCAAAACATAATACATAGGTCATCACACCATCCTGTAGGGCTTCTGAGGAAAGAAAAGCTCTTTACGGAGGAGAGTGCACTATCAGAATGAAGGAAAAAAAGGAATACCTTCCTACTCTTACTGTGCTACCATTTTGTATGTTAAAAAATTACTACATACAAGGGAAACAAAAATTTTGAGACAAGGAAGCTATAAAGGATTGAATTTAAGCTTAAGAAATTTTTATTTCCTTCCATCTTCTTAATGAACTGTATTTTCCTCTTCTAAAAAGGTGGAGCATAAAGAGCGCACAGGTGACAAGTAGCTGCTGGTTTTATGGACAAGAGGCCATAAACCTTCAGCCTGGGCTAAAAGCAGCTTGACTGAAAATGCCTCGATTCACTGCAATATTCTTAGAGCCAAGTTCTGTTGTCTCATGAACTGATACACATACGGACCAAAAGTTAAGAGGTTGTTCTCTACTCCCACTGCAAACTGACTGAAAGAATTTATTCCTGGTATTCAAGAATGTTAAGCAGCCTCTCTCACCAATCACACCAAAGATATTGGCTAAAAGGTGACAATTAATTATCTTCACTTTTACTCCCTGGCTCAGTATATACTTAACACAATTTGCACTATTTCATGACAGTGAATCATAACTAGTGTTGCAGCGCGGGAGGCATGGACGCTCAATATGCAATCAATATGCTCAATCAGCAAGCTTCATTTATTTGATTATACGTCACAGTATATATAGGATATATATATATAGGATACATAATAAGATCGTTAATATTCTGTAACTTAGCTGTACAATTGGTAGCAGCCTTAGAGGTTAGGAACGCCCTCAATTTCTGTTTGTGAAGATTCTCAGTTACTTCTTTTTCCCATGCTTCTGGTGACCACAAGATAACAGCAAGGTCTTGTTATTGCATAACAGTTACTGCCAAGGCCAGCGTGACCTTGCTTGCACACAGCTATACCAGCTGTGTTCTAACTTTGCCAAGTTCATGCTCGCTCAGCTCTTTGTAGGTCTATGTAACCAATTCTCCACAAACTAGTGTTCTTTTCACAAATCAATTCTTTCTCAACTTAGCAGCAATTTTTAAATTTTAGAAAAACTTTTAAAGTGCAAATTTAGATCTCCCACTTCCAGAAGCTTTTCTTTTTTCTTTTCTGAAGTTCTTATATATCTAGTAGTTAGCTTTCCAAAAACAGGAAGCGGACTAGGAGACTGCATGCTATTTTAAAAGCAATGTAATTTTAAAATTTAAAAATCTCAATGCCTTTTCTACAGAATCAGCTTTACAGACAAGTTCACCATTAGAAATGTGGAGCCCAACTGTTGATGTTCACAAATATAACATTTCAAAACATAATGGTTCAAAAATACAATGTTTACCACACATTTTAAGTGTTGAGGTTTGGGACAAACTCAAGAAGCAGAGCTTGTAGAAGAAAATTCCTAAAATTTTTTTATTCAAATTAGTTTATATGTAACATTGGGCAATTTTACAGCATTTTGAGCATTTTAAGGATTGCTAATCTTGTCATATAACTGTTCTCATGACAACAATCTATGTTGATCAGATGAAAGCTGTCTTTTTACTTCCAGAATGTTACACAACCAAATGAGGGAGGTGAGGCCCTGACACAGGTTGCTCAGAGAAGTCGTGGTACTTGCAGTGAATCAGCACATCTGAAATGTTTGTAATTTAGTTTATTAACCTCTACATAAATATTACAACACACTTAATGCTTCCAGTTCTAGCTACTGGTTTTTAGCTATTTTGCTACTAATATCTCCAGCTCTAGGAGACTATAGTTAAGAATACTGGGAAGGAATGTCAGAACTGCTACAGTTAAGAATAATGGGAAGGAATGTCAGAGCCAAAAACAAAATCTTGAGCCACCTTTATTTATATTTAAATGCTCATAATTTTCTTTTTTTTTTTTTCCTTTTCAGATAAGAATGTAAAATGAAAAATATTAACTAGGATCAACTGAATCATTTGATTAACTCTTAACAATCAAATCCTTGACAGCATATACTTGGTTGGGCCAGGGCATTTACCAAATTAAAAAATTTTTAAAGTACAACAAAATTTCAAAGCAGAAGAGGTATGTAACTTTTACAGATTACCTGACTGAACTTCTATTTAATTTGTACCATGTCTTTCTGACAGATATGTTATACATTTTAACACAAAAATCAGACTGATTTATATTGCTTTGACTGTGGTTTTTATCCATTCACTGACAAACTGAATTTCGCACAGGTTTACACAAACCCCCATGAAATAGTAGCAAGTGAAACAAGTCTTTGGATTTTCTCAAACTGTTCTAACAACTTCAAGTGTCATTGCCCTACAAAGAAACACTTACTCCAACAGTTAATGGAAGACCAAAATCAATATTCAGGGTAATTTTTTCTTTAAATATCAGTGCAAGCCTGCAACATCAATTACTTCTCCCTGACATAAGATTTCAGTGGGAATTGTACAGGGCACACTAAGGTTGATTTCAGACAGATGTGTAAGTTTAAACTACAAAAGAAGCAGAAAAGAACTCGTGCTCCCCATGGCAGATGATAGACAAGCAGTACCAGTAGGCAATCTGAAATGAAGTTAATGTCAACACTCTGCCTCAATAGGATTATCCTAACACCCTGTACAGACAGATTTGTATCAAAATTCTCTCTACTCTTAGCTCCACAGAATTAAGTTGGATATTCCATATCCCACGCATCCCCTTCCTCGAGAGCCAAGCTCCTCTCCTGCTTTCCTCTGTAATGTCTCTTCTCCTGAGACCTTCTTGTCTCATTCACTCTTTCTCTGCATTCTTTATGAAGAGGTCTGTAAAATTCTGGTTTTGCTCAACTTAAAGAGTCTTGAAAATCAATCCCAGGAAAACCCAGAATAGTAGGACAAAAAGGAACTCAGCAATGTAGAGTGAGCTAAGAGGTTCTCATGCAGCTTAGTCTGTCCCAAACAGAGTTATATAAAAGGCCTCCCTGGGTTCTCTGTGTGACACCAGCCATTTTTCTAAATTATTATTTTGCAATGAATTACAGTATAGTCCTGTCATGGTTTTGCCCACCAGTCAGCCCCTGGGGCTGAGGATGGTTTTGTCCAGGTGGATTTCTGGAGAAAAGGCCAATCAAAACTTTTAGTAACACCTCTGCCAACGACATTTTTAAGAAAATGGAAGAGAAGCCTGTGGCACAGATAAAATTAGGAGCAGTAGCCATGTAGGACAGGAGGCCCTGAGTGGGCCAGGCCTTCCTCCTCCCCTGGCCCCGGGCCAGGGGCATGTGTGGCACTGAAGCCCCCCTTCTCTCATGTAACATAGTAAAGAAAAAAAACTTTGAAGAAATATCTGGACAAGACGTGCTGCAAGAGGAATTCCACAGAGACACAGATAGCACAGCCTTCAAGGTCAAAGCTCGCAGCAGCAGGAGAAGAAAAGTTCAAAGAGGGGCTGTTTCTTCCCCCTCTTTCGCTCTCCCTCTCTCTCCCTTCAGCAGGGAAAATACTGAAAAATAAATCCCTGCCACCTGTGGAAGATTATTGGGGTGAGGAGACCCCATGCAGCTTGTAGAGGAGCTTACATTGAAGTGAGTAAGCTCAGATGCACAAGGAAGCTGAGACTTCATGAGAAGGCTTGAAATGAAACAGTCTTGCTGGAGGCTTGTAGGCCATGGAGAGACTTACGCTGGAGCAGAACAGCTCAGGTAAGATGTTGGGATCCATGCTGGTGCTGGAGATTTGTGACCCTGAGAGACAGCAGAGAATGGAAAACCGGTTGTCTGAGAGATGGAATCACGTCAGAGAGGTTTATTAAGGACTGTTCTCCCGTGGGAAGGGACCCCACAGGAAACAGAGGTGGACTCAGAAACCATTATCCCCTGTGACTCTGTGGTGAAGATCCATGGCAGGCAAGTGTTCCCTTTGCAGTCCATGGAAGAGAAGACCTTCGGGGCCTGGGTAAGCCCCCAGCCTCCAGTCTTAGCCCAGGAGGGGGGTAGGCCCAGCCCTGAGGCCGACATAAAAGAGAGAGAGAGTTCCAGCTGCGACGAATTGGAGTTGTCGTCCTAGAAGGACTTTTAAGAGCTGCAGAGTTATTTAAAAGACCTGGAGCTCCAAAAATGGAAAAAGAGACTGTTACTCCTCCTGAACTGACACAAAGGGGGGAGGGGTATTTTCTGTAAATACATAGTACTTTTACCTAATTAGAATTATTATAGATGTAGTTCTTTAGGTTTTATCTTGCTAGTAATAAATCCTAATATTATTCTCCCCAATCAGATCTCTTTTGTCTGCATAAACCTTCTCTCAACTTAGAGTAATTGTGTGCGGGGTGAGAGCAAACTAGCCCAGAGCAAAACCACGACAAGTCCAAAATACTGCAACAGTTTAATGCATTTGAGCAAAATCTAACACCCGTTTATCCTAATGAAAGTGAGCACTCCAATACTCATGGTCAGTCCTGGTTTTCTAAACCAGATAGTCCAACAGAATGACAGTACTGTTCATAGCATGAGAGTAACATTTTAGTAATTATTAACAATTAATATTGAAACTAAAACAAGACCTGTCCAAGAAAGGTTAATTGAAATGTAACAATACAGAAGAGAGAAAGGCAAGCATTCTTGTGGGATTTTGTTTCATGCTCTGATAATATCAAATAGTACCTGTAAATCAAAAAGCAGAACCAAAAACTAAAAACGGTAAAACTAACTTCTTCTAGCAATGGAAGATTTTAAATGCTGAATAAAGTAATGGCTACATTAAATGAGAAAGTCAGAATGCAAAAGTTATCTCAGCACTCAGTTGTTTGCAGTTCCTTACACAAGCTTTTTAAATGTTGAACATTGATGAGAGCTGTCATCTGGCTGAGAGCAAGTGGCTATCAGATATATATAATGCACTGCATAATTAGGACAACAATGATAAACTGGTCCCTGACCACACAGAGTAAAATTTGGTGAGGCCATGCAGTGCCCAAATGAGCATTTATTTCCATCATAAGGTTGCCTTAGTTGTACTGTGGATCAATGGCCAGTCATTGCTGTTCTTAAAGGGTTCTCAGACCCTTAAGCTCATTCCTGCCAATTCCTAACCACCTGATCAGCCTCAACCAAATATATATTAAATATGATATAATGTTTCTTTAACTTCTCCAACATGTCGCATGCATAGGTCTCAACAGATGTTTTGCAGGACAATCAGGAGTGGTGCTGCAAAGCAAGTGGAGCAGGAATTGCTTAGAGCAGGCAGGACAGCTAGCCTGAAGAAGCTGCAAAGTATTACAGAGACAGGACATGAGACAGTATAGAGGAAGCCGAACTCTGTCTTTCAACTTGTGCTTTTCTACTGCTTTCTCTTGAGGAGCTATTTTCCCCTTCTGATTATTGATTGTGTAAATTACATTATAAAATCAGCACTATGTTCTAATGTAATCCTTGATTTTGGCTTTGAGAACAGGGGGAAACTTGGTAACCGCTAAGAAGTAACAGAGCAATTCCATAGTCGTGTAATTTATTGGCACAACTGGGATTCAAATTTGGCTCTCCCACAATGTTAATAACCACCACCACAAAACTAGCCTATGAATTAGTTTGAAATAGGCTTATCCTATTTTTCCTGTTGGACCTGTTCCACTGTTTAAACTAAACAATAATTAGAGCAGAATTTGAACAATGGTTTGCAGGCAGGAGAGCACTAAAACCACATCTTCTGAGTCCATCTCTACCCTCAACAGCTGAGAAACCTTTCCTCTCTAACAGCTGTATTCTTACACAGTGCTTAAGGTTTAATGAATCAGAATTTCTGATAAAGCCTCTTAAACCAGAACTCCTGACCAGATTTGACTCACAACCTTTATTTCTCCAGGGATCTAAAATGTCCAGTATAATGTTTTTGTGATGCCTAATATAATTTCCAAGAGTCTGATTAAATGAGGCAGAAACTAAATACATGACTGGTTTAGTATTTGGAGACTACATTTCAGCAACATCCCACACAATTCCTTTCTAACAAGCTAATTAATTTCCACTAAATAAAATACTATAAAAATACATGGTTCTGAGAAGGAACTGTAAGAGAACTTATTTTTAACAGGCAAATGCAATTTAATAAATAAACCAACTTACTAAAACAAACAACTCCAGGAACCCATCATCAAAAAGCAAAAATCGATTAAACTTGTTCTGTACTGAAGAATTATGACAAGCTTTCACTGGAAATTGCTATATGGAAGCAGAGAACAGACAGATTGAAAACCACTGTTGCTACGATCAATGCAAATGGACTTTGGCTTCCCTTCACACACATTTTAACTTCCATTAATCGCTCTGGATGTTTGGAGGTGCTTATCAAATCTAAAACACCCCATTTTACAATATTATAGTAATACTTTATTAATGTTTCATATCATATTGTTGGTAATTAATAATTATGATATATAAGTTTATGACATCTAAACATCTCTATGTTTAGAGCTGTTTATTAGAGCTAATTAAATACACTGGACAATGCTCTAAGTATTCACAGGAGAAAACCAATTCCTGTGTGATTAAAAAGCAATTGTGATAAAATGCTAAGTCTGTATCTTTGCTAAAGACCAAACAAGGAAAATAAAAAGACTGAAAACAAAACACATCCATAAAGCCCTCTGAAGGAGAGAACCCTAGGCTGAAAAAGCCTCATAGCAGTGACTCAATCTCTCAGCTTTTAAGGTATTTGGCAAGGAACCCCCTGATATTATTAAATTATGAAGACCTAGTACACTTTTTAAGGAATGCCTGAGCTGTCATTCCCTGGTCATCTTAAGCACAGAGCAACCATCACTCTTTATGGAAGGAGATGTCCATATTGATCTTGCTGTTCTGAGAGAGGAGCTGAACCATTTTACATACACCTTGATTCTCCCGCACAGAAACACTGTAGTGCTGTAACATGGGAGGTATTTCAGTGCTGGAAGGGTATTAGAACAGGCCTAGGCAATTCCTGTGGCAAACGGAGCAATCCTGTGATGACAGCACTACAGACAAAGCAGAAGTCCCTGGTTTTGCTCCCATTTGCCACTGAAGGTACACTGAGCACATACTGATAATTGTCTGGACAATTAATACCTGGCTGACCTCAGTTACAGGCACTGGAGACATCTCTGTGCTACCCCACCACCAGCTCTGCAACCAGAGCTTTTCTATACAACTGTCTTTTCTATACAACTCAGTCTGCAATTACTTATGATGCAGGTCAACTTCACATCTGCCCCCCACGCAATCCCTTTCTCTGTTCATCTTGCTCACCCTCCTCCATCCTTTGTTTCTTTGAAGTTCTCTCTGGAAATTTTCTTTGATGGGAAAAAGTAATTACCATATCTACCATAGTTTTTATGAGCAATTCTGCTTATTTAATCCTTACAGACTTGTGGGGCTTTGTGAGATCTATCAGCTGTTGTCGGGTTCTTCAAAAGTAAAAAAGCCTTTAGAAATTAAAACATCATTTGAATATATGCCCTACTTTGTAATTAAAGATTTTCTTAACTTAGAGCAGTAGTTAGGAGTGATCACAGCTATTTCAGGATGCCTACAAAACAACCACATTTGGAGAGTTCTTAGATCTTGCATGTCTGGATGGCTTTTTGGCAAGCTGGATATAAAAACTCCTGAGATGAGTCTATGTGTCCAGGAACACATCTAATTCTTCTTCTGAACTTCCCCCTCAGACTTACTGTAATTAAGTCTAAATCCCCAAAAGACAATCTAGTTCAGTGCTCAGACCACTTTCTTTAGTTTACCCAAAACAATAAACATTAACCAACCTAAAAACCTCTATAAATTTTTTTCTAGATGCATTCCCCAAATTATCTTCCTAACCATTCAACTAAAAGACAATATTGTCTGATAAAATTTGCCAGTGCTACAGATTTTTCAGAAAAAAACCCTGCAAAAGCCAAAATGGAATACTGAATTTTAAGAACACATTTGGTTCATCAAACTATCCACCTTACACAAACTAAGAATAAAACTGAGTTATAAGCATACATTAATTATGTTATTTGTTTTCGAGAACAAAGTCTGAAAGTTTGGAATGTTCTTCCTAAAAATTCCACCTTTTTTCCACCTCGATGTTAATGTGTGCAGAAAAAGTGAGCAAAAATTCATAGATTTTAGGAAGCTAAATAATATGAACAATAATTTTCATTAAATGGTTTGGTTTAGTCTTCAGTTAAAAAACAAACAAACAAACAAACAAACAAAAGCCAAAACAACTCTAAAGCCCCTCCAGAAACTTCTCCTTAGCCTGAGGTTTGAACCTATGGCTTAACACCAGACAGACAAGAAACCTATTAGGAAGACCAGCACAAGTAACAAAGACATTTAGGTAAATATTTTCTCTCGGAGTGGTTATACTTTAAGCACCTTCTGATATTTTTTTTTCTTTTTAAAGGTGGTTTACCATGGAAATTGTAGTGACTTGCTTTATTCCATATTCATGTGGTTGTCTGTTACATCTGTTGATTTGGGATTTTGTGTATGTGTGCTGTTTTTTTTTTTTCCCCATGGCTATGACCTATTATTTTTTTCCATGTATTTTACATAAATTCTAAAGATAGTTCGTCCTGCAAATCATTACTGAAAAGATTTTCTTCATTCTTACATAATGTCTTGGAAGATAAATGTCATTATTATCTTTTGTCTGATAGCTGGCATTTTGTCATTCAGCTTTAAATGAAGCCTCTGGGCTAAGCCAGTTTCTCTGCTTTCATACTTCTGACATTGTTAGATTAGGCTGGGAAGTGTAGGTACAAAATAATTCAGTGAGATGTTTTTCTTGCTTGTCCAAGTCAAATGATGCCAGCTGAAAAGTGGCACAGCAGCAGGGTTTGACATACTTAGCCCATTTGTCCTTAACAGTATCAAGCTGTTTCATCTAAGCCACAATAAAACTTCCAGTAAAGATAAAATCCTTAAGTTGGTGTTGCTTCTTTTTCTGCTTGCTGATCTAAACTGCAACCACTGAAATTGGCTTTTTTTTGGCATGGCCATCCCTCAACAGTGATGGAAGTAGGATTCTGAGGTGGACTGTATTTGGAAAAACAAGAAGTAGGTCCCACGGTTCATCTCCTCCCTTTTTATATTTATTATCCCTCCCTTTTTGTGTCATTTGGTTGTAGTCTAACTGTGCAGCCCATAAAGTGTGCACACTGCTGTTGCTATCAGTGTAAGCTCACCTTTGTGTATTTAGGTTGTCTTAACACCTGATACTATACTGCAGCTTTTTATGGATCCTCCATGGTTTTACATGTCCCATCAGCTTTTTTTTTGCTTTTGTTTTATGTAACTTTAAGGCTAGTTGTCTTAATGTCTCCTTTTTCTGCAGTATTTTTTTTTTAATTTGGTAGCTCTTGATCTAATGTCTGAAAAATTATGAATGAATTCTAGACAACCCTTGTTTTCAGTTTTTACCAGTTGTAAATCTGTTGCTTTACTACCTTGCCATATTTTCCCTAAAAGTAACCTTAACGGTAACTGCTTACACCCAGCACATCACCACTTGTCAGGACAGTTTAAGTGAGAGGAAAATTAATGCCCTCTATAGCAGTACAGAGAGTACAATATTGATTTTACCCTTTAATCTTAACAGGATTATGACTGTAATTAACAGGCTCATTTTATGACTTGCACTAATGTTTCACAAAGGAAATGATTGTTGGCCTTAGTTCCTTCAAGGTCCAAAAATCCCCAGGTAAACAGAACCAGTAAGCACAAATTTGCTCCTTGAAAATAGACCTGTGCTTACTGGTTCTGTTTACCTGGGGATTTTTTTGATTGTTTATCAATCACAGCACACACAGGCAATGAGGAGGATGACTCTTACTTCCTCATGGCCAAGAAATCCAGTATTTCCTGAGTCAGTGGCTAAATTCCTTGCGAACACAGGACACCTGGTAGGTGCTGTCCCCTAAAGCACTTACAGGTTGAACAAAATTGATTTGTGTGACCCACTGATGGGGACCTGAAGGACAATGCAATGCCCTGAACTTAGAGGAGACCATTTACATAAAATGTGATGGCAACTTGTCTTGCTGAACCCAGACTAATTCCTCTATTTAGGTCAGTGATCAAATGACAACATGACCACGTCTTTCGGCACTCTGGTGCCAAAGTCATGGCCCCTGTAATCCTGACATCAAAAGTGGTACAGTGCCAGGATTTTTAAATAAGTATATAAATATATAAGTAAAATGAAGAAGTAGTGACAAACAGCAGTTAATATTTGTATTTGTGAAGGCTACTTTTTGACATTGAAACTACACTCTCCTACAGGCCTTTGGAACTATTTAGTTGCATCCATATAAGAAGTCCACTTAATACATTATTCCCTAACCAAAGGAGTTGCTGCATAATTATTATGTTCAACATGAATGTCCACTTGTGAGTGCATTTATGTTTTTGTTGCATGTGTGCACATTTATAATCACACACAAAGTCTGAAACCCACATAAATTTTATGAATATTCCAATTAAGTGAAATGTTTTGAAAACACTCTCATAGATTACATATTGTTGCATCATCTTTCAAAACAACAAAATACCACACAGCAACTTAGATCTACATGGGGAGCTTCTTTGCACCTAAACGCAGACACCTGTTAGTTTTAACACTCAACCTTTAGTGGCAAGTACCAAAAGTTCCAACTGTTCTCAGGATTGGGTTGTTGACTCTCTAAACTATTCTTTCAACAAATTCCCAATCCTCTTCTCTCACTTGAAAATCTCTTATTATATAAAAGCAGCAACTGTTAGCTAAAAACTCTAAAGCACATTAAAATTTTAAGGAAGCATAAACTAAATGAATGCAGTAATGAAACAAGATATGTAAATATTATATTCTGGTTTTATCTTCTTTTTCATAATTTTGGTCAATTAAAAAAATCCTTTTGTTTTCGCTTTTATATTAGTTTACTTCACTGGTTTTTTTCCCTGCATCTTCACTGTCAGAGAGGTCAGCAAATCTTAAACCTACTGACCACAAAAAATTTGAGTTCTGCAAATAAGCAGTTTCTAGTAGGAGTTTGTGGTGGTTTTAATCTAGGCCTTCCTTGGTTACCAGTTTGTAACCAAGGAAGAGGCAGTGTTCCCAGTAATAATGGCCAGTCTTCGCGAGCGAAGATTCGGGGAAGGTCTTTACACCTTCCAGCCTGCGCATTGGATTTTTTTAGGTGAGACACTGTGCGCGGAACTGAGCCCACCCTTTAATCCTAAGGTTCATCTGCCGGGGCCAAGCGAGCTTGGACGGTGGCAGTGAGGTCCTTAGGACGTAGGTGGGTTGCCTTTAAGGGCTAACGAGCCCCACCTGCCCGGGAGTGGCCCTGACCGGGAATCGAACCCGGGTCTCGGCGGTGATAGCGCCGCGCCCTTACCACTAGACCACCAGGGGCTCCAGTGTTCCCAGTATTCCATACAATTTTTACATAAATCGGGGTATAAATAAGAAGGGAAGAGAGGCCTTCACTCTCTTCTCTTCCAGTGGGGTACGGGAACAGTGAGTCCTTGCGTTAGTCTCGCTTATCTAAGGCTGAGGCCTGCAGCAACTGCTGGCCTGCCACGTGGAGGATAGCAGAGTGCAGGCCGCAATTTGCTTTCACGTGGAGGGGCGTGCAGTACACGTGGAACCGACTGCCCCAGGGGTGGAAGCACAGTCCAACCATTTGCCATGGACTAGTTCAGGCCACCCTAGAGAAGGGCAAGGCCCCAGAGCACATCCAGTACATTGATGACATCATTGTATGGGGGGACACAGCAAAGGAAGTTTTTGAGAAAGGAGAAAAAATCATCCAGATTCTCCTCAATGCCAGTTTCGCCATCAAGAGTAAAGTCAAGGGACCTGCCAGGGAGATCCAATTCCTAGGGGTGAAATGGCAAGATGGGCGACGACAGATACCAACAGATGTCATCAATAAAATCATAGCAATGGCTCCGCCGACCAACAAGAAGAAAAGAGAAAAAAGGAGAAAACTACTACTGAATCTTTGAGCATTTGGCAGGGAGCCAAGTCCGAACCATCACAGAGTTTTAACCACTTGATCATAGAAATAAATGATTAAGAAACAATATTTCGAGTTTCTATTTAAAACAAAAAAATACAAAGAAAAAAGACCACTTGTAACAAAATAATGATGTGGATTATGCACAGCCATGGCAAGAAAAAAGAGCTGAAAATCAAATTTATCATCCTGGAAAAACAATCTGTTAAAAATACCATGTGCCAAAAACTGGGCCAACCCCCCCCAGACAATTCTGAAATATTCTGGGAGTCAATAAACTGATCTTAAAAAAGCATTTCTCAGCAAAATGTTTTCTTTAATACTACCAAGCTCTTCTAAGCTTAGCAGGGGTGGCTGCCCTTAGCAAGAGGAAAGAAAGGACACCATGTAACTAGTGACTCCTCTCCAGAGGCTGACACTTCTGCCAGGCATTCCACTCCTGGATGCTGACGAAAGATACAGTCAGTCTGTGGCTCCTGGAGTTGTTGTGGGCCTTACAGAATCTCTGCTGCATTCCATTGGTTTGCATAGATCAAACCTGGGCAGACACATCGGTGGCACTTGGAGCGCATGCCAGTTCTTGAACTAAATGAGAGGTTCTTCCTAGGCTTAGATCAAAACCAGGTGACATCCAACCTGATTTTTCATATATTTATCCCACCTGTGATATGTTATATGAGTAGTATTAATCTGCCTCACCAGAGAAGGAATAGACATGCACTGATGATAATCCAAAATAGCTTCTTCTCTGATTTAATTTTAATTTTTTTATAAGTCAGTTCTCTCAGACCTTAGATTTTCTGTACAGATATCAAAGATATGTTTTAGTTTCACCTATGCAGAAAGAAACTGGGCTTATATGAAACCTTCTATTACTGTATCACTCAGAGCTATTTAAGTGTGGCTTGAGAGAGGGCTCAAGTATTGCTCAGCATAACCCTGTTTAGAATCAGCCTCTCATGTACAAAACTTCCACAGTTTAAAGTTTTAAAGCATCTTACCAGACTTTTGAAATAAAAAAAAGCTTGAGTACATGTAACTTGATGGAGTTAAGTAATCATACTTTTCCATTCTAGAAAAAAAATAGTAATTTCCTATACTTGTTCCTGTTATAATATTAATTGAAACTGTGTCTATATGTTAGAATATTCTTTGTACAAGAGAGAGAACCAGGCAATACTATGTAGAAGGACACGCCAGCCTTAAAGAGTGCATGTTTAAAATTTTAAAGAGATCCATTCAGACAGACTCCCCCACAACATCCATTTCCACAAAGGCTGATTTATATTCATATGGAAATAAATTGATTTTTGTGAGTGACTTCATCTGGGAAAGAACAGCTCATATGTTATCTGACTTACTGGTAGATTCATGTCCTGTTCTACTACTTCTCTTCCTCTTTTTTCCCCAATTACTAAGAAATAAACGCAAAGTTGGAGTTGGATGGCCATGTCATGTTGTGCTTTAAAACCAATAAGCATTACACTTTAAACTGCTTTCACAGTGCTTAGGCTCATTTTCTAGGACTGGCTTCATAAAGAAATTGTGGATTTCATCGGTGCAGAAACTGTAATGCTTCCAAAACCCTTAATAGTCTCAAACTCCCATTTCACTTCAACAACAAGCATAATTCAGTCCTTTCTCTGCCTACTAGAAGATATCATAGGTATATTCAAAACCAAAAAAGAGTTATAGCAAAAAATCATATTCACCAACATGTTGCCTCCTTGAAATGCTGAATCAGTCTGATCATCCACACCTCTTCAATTACTTTTCCAAGAGCCAGGAAATGACTGCAAAAGAAATTTTCTAGTTTGTGAGGTGATTTAATGCATTATCAAGCAGTACAACTGAGAGCTTGAAACCCTGGTAGGCCACCCTAAAGGGTCACTATGGAAAAAAGGTAGCAGAAAGCTAAAAGGGCCTCAGGGAACATAAATCAGAAGGGAAGTGGAAATGCAAGGCTGAGTATGAAAAAAGGCAACAGAGGAGAAATGAACTCAGGATGTAAAGGGCAAAGAAGGTACACGGATGACCTGAAGACTCTAAATCTGCTCCAGACCCACAACATAAAACCCAGTGCCTGGTGTGTGGACACACTAATATCATTCCTTGGCAATGAATGCTTATATTTGACAGAGAATAAGCCCCACACATAGATGAAAGATGCCAAGAACATTGGATTTAGTATCAACAGGCTTTAGAGGTATGAGCTGCAAAAATACATATTTTTCAAGATATGCATAAAACAAAATTCTATAGAATCTTTAGCATGCAAGCTCTCAAAGATTCCATCTGAAAGTAAAGATTTTAGTGCTTACATATTTTTTTTCCAACACTATGCTACATACAATCATTTCTGGAAAAAAGCGTTCTCAAGCATATAATGAAAGTGATGAAATCCCTCAACAGAAAAGCTGAACATATAAACATAAGGAAACCACAATTAGTAAACAATCCACAAAATGAAGATTTTCCTCATTAAACATTTGCTAAATAACTCAGGAGAACAAAACTGTAAAATTCAAAGTCTCTTGTAAAACAGTTTGCAAACAAAATAAAAAGCTAAACCAGCACAGCAAATGGTTTGCAACTAACTGTTTGTCTGCAGAACATATTTTGGAAACCAACTTCCTGCTTTCCCTTTTGGAAAGCTATTTCAGAACAGTATTTGAAAGTAATAATTTTGTTCTATCTGCCTATCAGAACTTGCTTTGAACACCTTGTTGTTTGTGCTTCTGAAGTGCACATGTGCCCCTCCTCGGTGACATAACATCTATGCTTCTGATTTTGTGTAGTTCCCACAGAGGAAAGAAAATAAAAACATGCTTCACTAACACCACTGAAATCAACATAACAATTTAAAACTCAGAATTTGTGCAACAATGACACAATCCTGTATATCCACGTTAACAAGAACTGCAATCTAAAGGCTTCTTAATACCTAAACACAATCTACAAATCCACTAATTTTTAGCTATAAAGACGTTTTATGAAAACTTTATGTAAGCAGCCAAATTTTTTCTACAGAGGTTAACTTGGGGACTCTATTTCAGACATTTCAGACTCTTTCAGACATTTCATATTTGGAAGAAGAGAGTCATTAATGCTAGCTTCTTTTCTTTTTTTGTCAGAACTTAAAACAGCTTTCTGAAAACTAGTCCTTTGAGATTTGCACAAAGTGATCCTTACATGGTAATTCCCTTTTTTGCTGGACATATTCTATTTGCTACACTTTCTGTGGGAATAAATAAGTATATGCCTTCTGGAGCCACAAGCTTTTTAATTCTGAGAGAAATCAGCTTATTTCCAGGTGGGAAATGCACAGAGGTTTGTGAAGGCTTTGTGTCTGCACAGCAGTGATCTACTGCACTGCAGTGCAGTTTCCTGAACTCATATCCCTGTAAAGTCTGCTCTCACACCTAATGAGCTGGGATTATGCAGCTCTGCATTCATTAACGGAACAGAATTGCATTTCATATGCTGAATGTTCATACCTAAATCTGATATCCAAGCGTTCTGCAACAAATTGACATTACCTGACTTATGCACTTGTCATGATTTTTACTTGTGCAAAACAATTTGTTTCATCTGTTGCCCTGGCACTAAAAGCAGATATTCCCTGTTAGAGGAACTAGACAGTTCCCTGCTAGAGACTGACAGTATCCTTGGCCTTTTTTGCCCTATTCCTATAGCTCATCGTTGTTGCTGTGGCTTTGTGACTCCTTTATAAGACACAGTGGTGAAAAGTGGGTTCTTGGACTATGCTGTGCGGAAATCTACACAAATAATGTATTTGATAGTGATATTCGTACTTAATAGA
Source organism: Myiozetetes cayanensis (assembly GCF_022539395.1). Taxonomy (NCBI): domain Eukaryota; kingdom Metazoa; phylum Chordata; class Aves; order Passeriformes; family Tyrannidae; genus Myiozetetes; species Myiozetetes cayanensis. The sequence goes on from NW_026086605.1 coordinate 32,089,808, forward strand.
AAAATGAGGGCTTTTAAGGAGAAAAGATAATGGTTGTATACAAAAAGGAGGGCATTTATATTTCTGTACTCTCCCATAATATAGTTTTACTTCTGCATTTATCCTGAATCTTTACCCCCCGGTTTGTGCTTCTTGCCATAAGCACTAAAGGTTCATGAGAACAGTATCAGCTTTTCAGCCAGAAGAAGTCTTTTACATATTTGAAGATGCTTAACATCTCCTCCTAAACCTTCCTCTACCTCATGTCTTTGTTCTACAGGCTAAAGAAATGTCATTACTCTGTCTGAAGAATTATAGAAAATGCAGAGAAAGAGAATTATTCTTATGCTCTTCTCTGGACCCTTTTCCTATGGTTTGCATAGTTCCTTATTTTTTTTCCCCCTCAAACTGTGAATATGACTCCACTGAAATTGGGTCAGACGGATTTTTATTTTATATATCTTATGTCTGACAAATCCTGCCACTATGTATATGATGCAGTACTGCATTTGCTTTCTCTTCCACAACAGCATGGTATTTTTCACTCCTCTTCAGCTCAGGAGCCTCAAATACCAGATCCTTCCAAAAAAAAGAAACAAAAACAAAAACTCAAAACAAACAAACAAGTAAAACTACACAAAACTCAAAGCAAAACAAAAAAGAAGCAAATCCCAAAAGTAAACCCAACAGCAACAGAAAATTATTTCCTACTTAATCCAACCTGTACCTTTGTTTATGGGCTTGATCAATTCCAACTGCAATGTACACTTCTCTCTGAACCACAGGTTTTGATTTTTAGACCATTTCTTTTATTTTTCATGACTTTTTTTTTTTTTTTTTAGTTACAAACCTGCCTTCCAGCCTGCTCTGTTCTTCCTAGCTGCATGCTGCTGTCAAGTATAACAGGCATACCTTCTGCTCCATCAGTAGAACCACTAACAAAGATACAGACCTCTGGAGAGTCTCCCTGGAAAACCTGGTTAATTCCAATTCAGTAGCAGATTACTGAAAACTATACTCTGTGAATGGAGTATCTGGCCAGGTTTGCATAAATTCTGCAACAGTTTTTCAAGACAGTTGTGAGAATGAAAAAAAAAAAAATCAGATTTACACCAAGGACTTACTAAATTCAAAATAATATAAAGGAAAGAAGGCAAGTACAGGTGCAAAATGAATAAAATGATAAAAAAAGATATTCCACATATATGGTTGTGTATTTGACTGATGGGTAAAGCTTTTAAACTTGAATGTCAGTTGGACAATCTTGAGACAGAAGAGGTCATTTCTGAGGGTATATTTACTTATGAAAAGAGACTGCTTCTGCAACTTCAGATCTTATGATGTCATTTGTCTTATTCTTGCTAACAGACAGGAGTAGACAGTAAAAAAACAACCCATTTGATTTTTCCTTTGTTCATTCTTCATTGTTGTTAGTTACAAAGGTGTTCACATCTACACCATATAATTTCTACTGCACAAACAGCACAAGCACTTCCTGAGAAAACTTTCACAGCTTACATGGGACTACATAGTTGGAGGAAATTATTGAAAGAATATACATTTAACTGGTCTACCTTTGTCTAAAGAGCACTTGCAGCTGTGGAAAACTGCATTTGGCACACACAGCTTCCTATAAATCAGCAACCACACAAGATCAGAGCAAGATCTTGTCTTCTGAGTGGCCTGTGTTACTTTTCAAAGGTGTCCATTTCTATATCCATTTACCTCTGAATGGAAACAAAAAGCAACAAACTTGACTAAAATTCTCAAATGTGTCAAAATGAAGCCTCCATGGTGTAAACACTCAAGGTGTAGAAGAGTTCATCACTTTTAACAGGATTATAAACATATCTGAAGTAAAGCTTATGAAACGTTCTTTGAAGGCTTAAATAAATAACTCAGATGGCTGGTTCTTGATATTGTTAAACCACCACAAACCTGGACTGCTGCAGATGAGACCGTCTCATCCCCAGTTTTCCACTCGGATTGTACTCAAGGTTTCGCTCGTTGGCTCTAATTTTTTTTTTTTTTCAGAAATGTCACTAAGAAGAAACTGTAAAATATTACTCAAAACAAGTGCCATGTCATAGAAAAAAAATGGGTTTCCCTCTTTCTTTACCTTCCAAGTTATTATTGAATGGTCTTATCTGTTTGCATTTTCAAGTAATTAATGTTTCATTACCTAATCTAAAAATGTTGTTGGAGAGCTCACAATGAAAAGATGAGTAGATGTACACTTTCAAGACATAAGTGAAGAAGATTAAAAGTACTGTATATTGAAAAAAAATACAAGGCATGAATCAAGAAAAAATTCACTGAAGTAAAGCACAACCTGAATTGTATTGTGATATATTTTTCAAGAAATTGCAAAATGCCCAATTCTACTTTCGCCTGGTAACACTATCTATGGAAGGCTTTAAATACTATCAATATTAATAAATATTCCTCATTATATCAATCTAAGATAAAGAAGTAGTTTCCCATTATCAAGAAAATAAAGAAGAGAGCACACGTGTAAAAGATTGAAATCCCAGGTGACTTGACTCTTTATTCTTACTATAACTCTATTCTACCTTTCCCTCCAGGGAATCCAAATGAGATCTACAAGATGAGTCTAGGATCACAGAATTTTTAAACTGAACTGAAGATAAAACATTTTAACAGCTGCTCAAGGCCAGTCATTGAACCAATAACCCAATAATTTTCTCAAGGACCTCATGTGTCAGTAAGCTCTCTCCAGCACAATAATCAGCAGCGCATATAATAAAATAACCAAACACCTGAAGTATTCCTTCTCTTCCATTCTGTCTCCCTTGTGACTACCTTAAATGAAACTGAAATACAGTCAGACCTTCATAGAAACAGAAATGTTCTTTCTTCTCCAACACATAACTTGTTTTTCTAAAGACACAGATTTAGGATATATTTCAACTTTATTCCTTCTTTTTAGGCCCTTCCCTTATTTTTCAATGGACAATATCTGGGAGTAGTGTTCTCAACACTTAACTGTCCTCCTGATCTGTGCAACACTGTATGTACTCAAATTTAACTTAATCCTACATGCTTTTATTTAGGATTGGATTATCCACCATAATCTAGCCTTGGAGCAGACTGATGTAGTTGTGAATATTTACAAAGCAATAATAAAAGATAATTATTCTCTGCCAGACTCATTACTTCCCATTTCAAACACCAAAGCCATAAAAGTTGCTTGCCCAGCCTCTGGACAGCTCTGTAGCACATTTCACCTTCAGTTTTCTTTATGTGCAAATCTAAGCAATTTGCTCTTTTTTCATTTTTATGTGTTCTTAACATAAGATCACCTCAGCACTGATCTTTGATAAACTACACGTAGTGTTAGAAACCAGACTGAGGAGTAAACCCTCAGCACCTCTGTAAGAGGGGAAGAGAAAGGATAAAAAAACCCAAAACTAATCTCTCGGCTATTACTGGGCCAGGCCGATTCTTTTGTTCACCTAATGGGCAATATACAGAGCACACACACACACACACACACACACACACACAGGGCAGGGGGAAGGGGAAGAAAAAATTCTTTGCTAAAATCAGAACTATGACAGGTTTCTAACAGTTAAGGGCTGACATCTAACTGGCCTCTAGCAGACATATGCTAGAGACATATGTTCCATATGCTTATATGTTGTTCCATATGAAAATAAAACATCTGTGTATTTAGCTATCTACTATCATTATGGGAAAAGAAACAAGGGACTTGGGGAAAGCAGGAGGGAAAAAAAAGCACACTTCTACACTTTCTTCCTCTTCTCAACATTAATATGAAACTGCACTTGGAAAATCATCATGGCTAGGCTTCGTGCACAAAGACTTGAGAAGGGCTCTACCCACACTTGCTACAAGCGTGTTGATGGCTAAAAAAGGCCAATGTGAGATAGACAAGACTGGTTGCAGAAGGCACAGTAGAAAGACTCCCCAGGTGATTTTGACAAGACGTGATTCTTTCTGCGTTGTCTTTTCTCCTCAAAAGTGACCCTGTGTGTGTTCTCAAAAGAAGCAGCAGCGTTATAGATGGTGTGTCTCCAGGCCTCCCGATTGGAGTAAGTAAGTATGCAGGGACCCCCTACTTGGAAAATGAGCTGCCACTTACTGACATGAAACTTGTGAATTCATTAAGTGTAGCATAATTGTCCATTCCCTCAATGCAGTTGCTTGCCTGAAGCCTATTTCTTTGCAAAAAAATGCAAGAACAAGAATTACATTAATTCCAAGAAATCAGCAGAGAATTAGACACAGTTTTATTTTTCTGCATGAATTTCAAAGAGTCAACTCCAACAAGATGAAAGAAACAGATCTTTAAGAAAAAGGGACTAAAGGAGTAACTTATCAATAGTGTAATAAAGTCCCCGTGCAAATGACTTAGGGAAAAAAAATATTCTATAGCTGAAGTTTTCGTCGCTCAGACCTTTTCTTTGGTTTCACTTAGGTCTCATCAAGCTCAGACTATACTCCAAGGTGCAAACTGCAAGTTCATAGTGAGTAAAGCAGTCCTCCAGGGATGAGCCTTTCAGATACCACAGCTGGGGTAACTGGTACATCAGCTATGCTGGACACCTCTTAATTCACCAAAGAGGAGCAAAATCAAGTTTAAATCAGCTTTAACCCTGTGCCCTCAAGGAACAGAGATTTGATTTCCAAAGCACTGTTTCTACCAAGTAATTTCATTCTTCCCAGCACATAAACATTCAACTGAGCATTTAACTTTTTTCTTCCAGTAAACCCCAATGTACTGACACTCAAACCATATGGAATACAATGTAAGTAATTTTTAAGCACTACTGTAATAACATTTAGTAACTATTTTAACACACATTTTAAATAGAAATAATTTTCATCACCACTGTAATAATCGAAGACTGAAACAACTACATCATCAGTTCCATCATCACACACTCTTCTGGGCTAAGCCTTAGTGCCTGTGGCAGCAGCCCAGAGTTATTAATCTGGACTATCAAAAAAGCTACTGGCCTCTGTACCTCAAATATTTAGCAGCATTATCCCTTTACAGCTGCAGGTGAGGGGTTAAGGAATGTAGAGCATTAATGACTCCAAATCACTAACTAGCTTGGTTACTTCTACAGATGCTGTTTCATTTATCATCGTCACCACAATCATCTTTAGTTTTATAAAAGTGCCCCAATTAAATTTTATAAATTAGAACATTAAATGAAACAATTAACTTTTTGAAAATACAGCAGCCTGTCAGAAATAAGGAAACGTTAAAAAACGGCATACAAAACACACTTGAAGGGGCTGTTCTTAGTAATGAACAGACAGGAACAACAAATACTAGTGTAGTTATTGAGCCATATCCCTAACTCTTGGCTAAATTTAAAGAGGCAGCTATGAAGAGATGAGAGTCTCATATTCATTTAAGCGACCTGATTTTAATAGCATTACTAGGGACAGGTAACAAACAGAGAAGGTATCTGTTCCAGACTCAAGACTGTCTCCAGTCTCTCTTTGCAAACAAGTAAAGAAATATAGCCATTCCCTCCCTTTTTCATGTGTTTGAAAGCTATAATTATTTAGACCTTCTGAAGTTGCTTCTATAGCCACTTCGATTTCTCCAAATCAGATTATCTTTATTTCCAGATACTCAAATGTAGTTTAATTATCATTAACAGTATTTTCAAATAAACATAATTCCTTTTCTATCTTAAGTCATAAGACATAGCTATTTCCTCCTAAGTAATCTGTAATGGCTTCTGAAGCGTTCTTCACCTTTTCTTCCCACCAGTAATAAAGGGGATTCTGACATCTCTTTTCCTCAATGCCGAAATATCTCAAAACCCTCATACTAAAATGATACCAGTTCCATGCTGATTCACAAGTAAACTTCTTAAAAGTGGGATTTTGCCTTGGCTTGCCTTAATATCACTTACTCTTCTCCAGGTTATGTTGGAAATATATTTTGGGGAATATCACTGGGTTTGTTTTTTTTTTTTACAGTCAACAATTACTACTGGGAAAACAGTAAATAATTTCCTTGAAAATCTGTCAACTCCCCCAGGACATTATATTGTACTCTTTTCTCAATCTTATTTACATGTTTGTATTTCTAGTAACTGCTGGTTCCTCTATCAGACACTGCCATGGTAGGTACTCTGGTTGCCTTTTGATGTCTTGTTTAACAATGATGGCCTGTGACTTGTACTAATTACAACTATTGTTCTGATTCCATGGAGGTTTTAGAAAGCATATTGGCATACTTTCAGACCTCACTGTCTCATAGTTCAAAAATATTGACTTGACATGAATAATCTATAAGTTAGTATAAGAATTTAGACAACTCAATTCCAATTAAACATTGATAAATTTATTAAGCAAGCGATAATAAAGCAAAACAGCGCTGGGTGGCCTGGAGGGCAAGTGCCCTGCCGAAGCACACACCAAAATGTAGTAAATGTTCCTTTTTATACATTTCCAAGTCCCGAGTTTTTAATGCGGCTGCGTTGAGGCTTGAGTTTGTAGCTCATTGTTAAGTGGTCATCTGGTATTTGTCAGGGATGAAAGGTGCAGTTTCTTATCAGTTGTAAATTTTACTGATACTGATACTTGTTTGCTTAGCAAGATGTCTGCAATTATTTTTACTGATACTTGCTTGATTAACAGGATGTCCATGAAACTTATCTTGTTGAATTATAACAAAAGTTCCTTATTCCCTCATACACGTAAGATTTTATGAACAAAGTTAACCCTTCTATTACAATCCCCCATTTTTTTTTTTTTTTTAAACATGGTAATAATTTTATTAAAAAATACATGGTTTAAATGTTAGTCTTAAAAGTAATAAAATAAGAGGTTTTGTAATAATTGACAACAGAGTAATTAACCAAGGTGCATAGTAGTATTTAAAGGGTTGATGATTATTAGTTATTTTTGTGTTTGTTTTTGAAATGTTTACTTTTAAATTATTGGTATATTGAGTACATAACGATATAGAAATGCTCACTTTAAAATTATTGGTGGAGACCTTGAGGAAGTATAACTGAGGTTCAATTTTTTTTGTTGTTGTTGTTTGGTTTTTTCCTTTTTATTTTACAGGGTGTTAGTTTTAGTTTAGGTTTATTGAGAGGATTGTCATATATTTACAGACCCACTCTAGTACGTCTCTGCCTCCCTTCGCCTGACTCCGTGGCATGGAGCAGCGAGGTATTTTGTAATCTTCTCGGCAGCAGTCGTATTCTTCAGGGTTTATATGACGTCTAAGTTTAAGATGTTTTGAAGGAGAAAAAAAAATCCACACTCCCAAAGTATTACACACAAAGTATTTCAATCATTATTGTTTGTTTTTTTTTTTTTACTTTAAAGGGTAGAATAAATTTTTTTCCTTAGGTGGCACTTTATAACGTGCTTCCACCAATAATTTTATAGGTGTATATACTTTATAGACATTTTTCGTGTTCTTGGGACTAATAGTTAATATTATTTTTTTTATTATATTATTGACAAATTATTCATCTTTTATGATTTAAATGGGGATGTTTTAAACAGGGTATGCCTCTAGGTATTCTATGAAGTACAGGAATATTGGTTTTTATTTTATAACAGTGGGGCAGATGGATATGGGTTTCTATTATTTTAAAGATTGCCCCTGATTTGAGAGGAATTACGTTTGGATGCTAAGGTATATAATGGGTTATTTGTAAAGTATATGAAGGAGGTATTTGGAATCCTTTGTACAGCAGGGGGGATGCTTCCTTAGAAATTTAGGAATGAATCATTATTTATTCACCAGTCTTTTCCTTCTCAAGATTAATTTCAGATAGTCCGTAGTTCTTTCTGTAGTCCAGCGGTCACTTGGGAGAGGTTCTGTCATTCAGGAGGGATGTGTCCGTCTTTGGTCTGCAGTAGGTATTACAGTCTCCCTTGTGTGCAGTTCCTGGAATGGATTCTCTCAACAAGGGGTTAAAGATGTTTCCTTCCCAATTCCCAGGGTTTATCCTATGCATCTTGAAATTTAAGGGTGCTGTTTGGGTTAAGGTCCCCCTTTGTTTTCTTTCCAATTCTGCTATAGCTCCCTCCAGTTTTACACTGAGTTCAAGTAGGACATAGAAAGTACGAATACTCCCAGGCTGTGAATATGTTAGTATACAGGAATTAATATCATTAGTCTCAGTCACCACAGTGATCTGCTGAGAGTCAGCAGCAGGCTTTAGGTCATAAATATAAATGTGTTTACTTGGGGTGTCACATCGTCTCTTTTCATTTTTAACAACATGGGTTTCAGTATAAAATAAACGCTAAAATTACTTTTTACTTTAAGGTTGTGTTTAGGAAGGAAAAAGAAAACACTTTTTTTTTTTTTTTTTTCCTTTTTATCGCAATCTATAGAAATGAAACTTGATTCAGGGCAGCTGTATCTGCCCTGCCAGGCAGCCGCCCACCAGAGTTCCCTCCAGTTCAGGAACTCAAAAGAAATACGCCAAATAAGTTTATGGAAAAGAAACAAAAAGAAACAAAAATAAAAACATATGTATTCACTATACAAACTCCAAATTTTTTCCTTCCCCCCCCCTTTTTTTTTTTTTTTTTCCATCTAAGGTCACTTCAGTCAGTTCTTTAAGATGTGTTTACGTCCCATACAGGGCAATATAAACAGATCGGCAATATAAACAGATCGGTAATAAACAGTGTGGAAGTTATTCTACAAGGTTAGTGAGAAGAAGAAATATTCTCCTAGTGAAATTAGGGTAGATTAGGTTTAATGCAATTAATGGGCACTCAGTTTACATACATGATGTATACAAAGTTTTCTCCCCAGGTGGAAGGGAGAAGAAGTAAAGGCGATATTAATATTGAAGTTTTTGTTAAAAGTATGGTTTTTCAGTACAGAATACACACAAAAATTATTTCCGTGTACATATTTTATGATAACAAATAATTGGTAGCACTCTAGGTTTGTGAGAATATTTAAAGGCACAGATACATGCAATGAAAGCAACACTATTTTACCATTTAATACATTTACACGAACTATGATTACAATAGTTCATGATATTAACAATGGCTCCGGTGTATCTCTTTTAAAAATGAAGTTTTTAACAGCAAAATTATACAACGTTTTCTTATGTCACGCTGGCAAATATAATCACAGAGTTATTATATCAGAGTTTCTAATTTGAATTCAGATTCTTTTAATAAAAGTACTGACTAATCAATTAATTTGAAATCCCATCCTCTTTCCCTAGCTCATCTGGAGCAGGGAAGCACTATTCTCCTCTTCTCTCTGACTTTCTCTTCTCAATCTACTACATGCAATTCTTTCTTTCTTTATAGATTCTAACACTGTTCTTATCTTTTTCTTTTAAAGATTACAACAGTAACTTCCCTCTTCTAAACCATCAAAATTAAAGTTGCAGACTTTTCTTTTCATCACAGTAGACACCGTTTCTTTAACTCTCTCTGTCTCTCCCCCCTCCCTTTTCTCAGTTTTCGACACTGTGGTCTCAATTTTGGCATGATTTTGTTCTTAGATTTAAACTTGTTTTATGAGAAACTTAGTAAATTTTCCCCCTTTTTTTTTTTTTATTTATAATAAAAAACATTTTATTATTGGGACTTTCGGGCTAATTTGCTGAGGCCTGTTCATGTATACTTTTTGGGCTTCTTTTAGTAAGTTTTTGAGGCCTCTATTTTGCTACTCACTTAATTTCTTTAGTTTTTTTTAATATTTATTATTTTAGGTATGATTTATAAAGTAGATTATTAGTAATATTTGACTACTTGGGGTGTTAGGATTATTGCCTAAATATTGTTGTAAATTTTTCTTTAATCTTTTTAACTATGTTTTAGGTGTTTCTTTTTTTTTTTTTTTTTTTAATATAATGCTATTATATTTTGTTCATGGGGGTTAGTTACTTAAAGTCCCCAGATTAATGAACTATAATAATTAGTTATGTGTTACCAATTTAGGGCTGAGTTACAGTTCCCACTGGGAGGGTCGTTAGATTGTATTTTCTCCTAGGTATAGATATTAGGTTTTAAAATTTGGTTTAACTGTTTTGTTACTCCCAAGAGGTTTTCTAATAATAAAGTTCTGACTTCTCTTGGGGTTGTTTATCTCCTTTTACGAGTTTTAGTGCTTTCAGGATTTTCACACCTCTGATCTGACAAGGTAGTGAGATCTGCAGAGGGGATGGGGGGGATGTGTAACAGTGCTGTAGAAACAACAGCTGAAGGAATTTGAAGAGGAGTTTGTGCAAGGAGGGGTTAATGAGGGATTTAGCGGTGCTGGGGGGGTAATGGGGAATTCCACTGTGCTGCGGGAACAGCGACTGAAGGAGATTGAAGAGGGGTTTGTGGAAGGGGGTTAATGAGGGGCCATAAGGGACCTTCATTTGGGTTTTTAGGGCTTGTTAGTTTTTTTTTTTTTTCTTAAGGCAAAGAGGTAACTTGGTTTTCACCTTTGGGGTATTTATAATGCTGCATAATCATTTTCCTCATGGGTGATTGGGGGTTTTTTATTATTTATCTATGTGTTTAATTGCTGACACACCCAGTCCTCAGAAGACCCGAATACGGGTCATATAATATGGGGATTAGAGAGTGACTTCCCTTCCCAAACCTCGATATAATAATATATCATTTTTTCTTAGATTTATTCTTTTTCTTGGATGAAATATCCCAGTACTTTATCATTTGTCCTAATGGACTGTTTGGTGGTATATTCAGTAATCTATTTTGCATTCCTGTTTTGTTTTGGTTGTTTTTGGGTTTTTTTTGTGGTTTTTTTGGTTTTTTTTTTTTTCGGGGGATTCCATCCCCATGGAATCAGAGGGCTTGCTTTTCTTTCCTCTGTCCCATCTTCTAAGGTGCCTTGAAACGTACACACACTCGCGTCCTCTCGGTCGTGACTCACGCCCTCGTGGGCCATGAGAACTGCACTACAGGAGAGTCCACACTCGCTTGGTCTCGTATCGAGACCTCTCACACAGGCACACCTTAGGATCACCTCCCCAACCAAAAAGAGAAAACTCTATACTTACCCCTCCCTGGGGTCTTCGTTTGGTCTTCGTGCACAAAATTTAAGGGGTCTGCAGATTTTTTTGCTTTATTATCGAAATTTTATTAGGTTCATTGATCCAGAGTTTGGTGAGAACAGCCTTCAGAGCAGGGCTATCGGGAGATAGGGCGCCTCCCTGTTCTGCAGGAGTTCACACCAAAGCAAATTGGATCCGAGTCACGGCACCAAAATTGTTCTAAGTTAGTATAAGAATTTAGACAACTCCATTCCAATTAAACATTGATAAATTTATTAAGCAAGCGATAATAAAGCAAAACAGCGCTGGGTGGCCTGGAGGGCAAGTGCCCTGCCGAAGCACACACCAAAATGTAGTAAATGTTCCTTTTTATACATTTCCAAGTCCCGAGTTCTGAATGCGGCTGCGTTGAGGCTTGAGTTTGTAGCTCATTGTTAAGTGGTCATCTGGTATTTGTCAGAGATGAAAGGTGCAGTTTCTTATCAGTTGTAAATTTTACTGATACTGATACTTGTTTGCTTAGCAAGATGTCTGCAATTATTTTTACTGATACTTGCTTGATTAACAGGATGTCCATGAAACTTATCTTGTTGAATTATAACAAAAGTTCCTTATTCCCTCATACACGTAAGATTTTATGAACAAAGTTAACCCTTCTATTACAATCTACTCAACTAGTATGTCAAATTATACAGCATTTTTCCTCAATTTATTACAGAAACTTACCACTCAAGCCTTGCTGGGTGTATTTAGGGTGTTTTCTGGACTGAATAAATCTTCAGTACTCACAATCTGAGTACTCAAGAGCTCAATTTCTGACTACATCATGGCACTCCATAAGCAGCTAAGACAACACAGATCTGAGGCTCCCCTTGAAATGCACCACTTATGGTACCTTTAGTGAGGCTATCATGATGCAATCTATGTGAAAGCTTCCAAATAAACATTTCCCGTAGAAAGATCTGACATAGACAATGAAAAATCCCCACTCACCTGCTGTGTGTTTGGGTTGGTTGCTTGTTTTTGTTTGTTCGATTTGTATTTTGTTTTTAATTTTGGAGTTTTATGCCTTTTCCTTGTGTTATTTTAAACACGCTCTGTGAGTTACTGAATTTTCTAAACTGGCTCCCAGACTCTGTTCCTTGCAGAGTGTTTGCACATACTATAATCACAGCAGGTCCTTATTTCCCATTTGTTCACCTTAGCACAGTTATTCACATTCATAACAGTTGTGCAACAAGGCACTGCTAAAGAGCTTTATTTCATGCCACTATTTTACAAATTTCCTAAGGAGTGATGGTAACATTTTAGAACACAATTCAAGTCTATTTTCATTAAGAGACAATGCTCTCTATTCGAAACTCCAGTCAAGATTACTGCACAATTGAGAACTCCAGAATAACAGTGCAAAAGGGAAAATAATGTATTTCTAACTCAAACATAGGAAATAATGTGAAAAGGTAAAGTAAATATGCTATGATCCATCAGAATTAACTGCAGGAATTACTAGGAAATTAAACAAATACTAATTAATTAAAAGCTGCAGTTTTCTCCTTGACAACACACAGTATTTTACCTATTAAAAATAAAAGGTAATATTGTTAATTTAAAAGTCTAATCTACTTAAACTGACAAAGACAAGAAACTAGTCCTTATACAAGAAAATTTCAGTAAAGCTCACTGGGAAGGTTGACTATTTTAAAAACCAAAAGAGAAAGAAAACCAGAGATTCCTACTTAGAAGATTAATACACAAAGAAAGGTACTTAAGATAATTAAGAATTAGGCATCTAAACTCCTCTTGGTGCATTTTTGATCGTATACAGCACTGTGGGAGATGGAACTCAGAGAGAGAGGGAGAAAGACTGCATGACGGAGTGTGTGAGTTACAGTTTTCTATTATTACAGTTGTAAAAAGAACTCAGGATGTACTAGAAGTAAGAGCTCACTAACATGCTGTCACAGTTCAGGACAAGAGACAGGCACGGTTCAAGCAGGGTGACAGATCTCAGATCCACTTTATTTGAAATGGCTCCCCTTTTACAGGGGGTGGCAAAGAAAGTTCTAGAATGAGGGGAGTGAACAATCCAAATATGGGATAAAGAGGCGGGGATTATATGAATAGGAAATTACGTAGGTGGGTAAATGACCATTTAAGGTAGGAAGGGGACGGACATAACCTTATAAAGAACATCTCCACTGCAGCAAAAACTGTCCCATACAAAAACAGGAAACCAGCTGAGGGGAGAAACATTACAAAAACTTGAGGTACAAAGCCTTTTAAGACATGAATTAACATTGGCCAGAGAATCAACTGCAAAGTCCTTAAAAGGCCATCAGTTAAACAAAACTTGGTCCTCCACCCTTCTCCTCAAGGAATTCTTTTCTCCACTTCTGGTATAACTCTTCTTCATCATGGTCACCTCCAGCAACACTCCCTTGAAGATTTCTCCCGGTAGCACAATGCTAGAAGGCAGGGGTGTGGAGGTGAACAACCCTTCAGAAGGGTTGGGCTGGCTGTGTTCTTGTTACCTCAACAGCATTAGCATTCAACTAAATAGCTTCAGCAGAGGTGAGGTCAAGCATTCTCAAAAATCCAGCTTCACTGGGTACTTTTGGCACACTTTCCAGTGAGCAGGTTTGACATACATCTTGGTTGTAAAACACTCCAGCTTACACTTCACGATGACCCTCCACTGGTACAGAGCAGAATCTAGAAAATTGTTGTCAACGTAGCAGCAGGCTACTTACACTTGAGTAATTCCTTTTCAAAGATTTTCTTTTACAAAGCACGTCATGTAAACATATAAAACCAGTACCTATTTCTCAAGCTGAATAAGTGAGAGCTGAGGTAAATCCCCCAGCAGAATGTCATTACAAGTTATATTATGTTGGAAGTGCTTTATTTTTTAAGAGCTGTGCTTGACTGAAACAAAGCTGAAAGCAATGAGGAATCCATATCCTCCAGTGCAGTTTGAATGCCTCCTTGGGTCACGTGGGAACATAAAGCAACCTCAAGTTGCTCTGACCTACATTTTGATTCAAGGGTCTCCAGGCAGTAATCAGGAAGCAGAAAATTTGGAGGGAATACAGCATGCTCAAAGTAGTCCTTCCTTCAGCATTCCACCATTGTGCAGGCATTCACACTTTGCACCCAGTCAACGCTACTTATGTATGGAATAAATAATTCCCAGTTGAAGTTCTACCTGTGCCAAGCAATCTCATGCCTGTGATGGTATTGCTTCCTAGAAGGATCTACCCTGTAACTACTCACTACTCACCTTTTTTTTATAAGATGTTTCAAATTAGAGCGAAATAGCTGTTTCTATGTTCACACATTTATTCTGTCATAATCAGCTCTTCTTTTTGTATTAGTTTCAGTAACTGAAACTAATAGAATTATGGCAAAAGAACAAAATTCTTGGACAGATCCAACCATGCTTTTGTCCATTTGAAATGCACCTCGACCAGCGATGCAGAGTTAGTGTCAGAGTGCAAGGGGAAAGGACTGATATGTAAGTTCCTCCACTCTCAGAAGTGGGAGTAAATTTATTCAAAGACTTAGATATTTGGCTAAAAGAGATTTTTTGCGCATAATGATTGGATGAAGTCCAGGGGATTTAATATAAAGTTCCTCTGAGATAAGAAATTTCATAGCCCCATTATTCCCATTTCTATCAATATTCTTAACTGACTGCCCGTTATTGCTCTGATGTCCCCACCCCTGACTGCTGTCTGACTCCTATGCTATTTTTAAGAAGAGACTGATTTCCTGGGTGGCTGATTCTTTTTTTGCTCAGTTTTATCATTTGGCTATTGTCCACCTCCTGCTCATCAGCTATCTTATGGTTTTGATTTGTCTGCATTTGTGCTACATATACCTATAAACACCCATCAGCTAGCAACTGCACTGCAGCATATTGGCATATGTTTTTTTCTCCGTTTACTGCCATTTTCTTTGAGATGGCCAATGTTATCTAATCATAAGCTGTTTTTCAGGCTTAAGAAAAAACAGGTATGGTGAGGTGCTGTACAACTAAACCTGCATAATCATAGTTACTTCTGGATTTACTTGCTTATTCTAAAATTAGGTGTCTGTGATACTTGAACTGCAAAATGCAGTATATGCTCCCACACTTTAGTAATGAAATATACAGCATGCCTATAAAGAAAATTCTAATAAATAGTAAGCAGGCATTGGAATAAAATAAAAATATAGAGCTCAATTTGCACTTACTACTTTTTAATATATGAAAATTTCAGCACAGCAAGCCAAACCAATTTCTGTCTCTTATTAGAAAGATTTGCATATGTATTGTTTTATGAAAGTCCACGCTTTTACAATTAAATTTCCAACATAAATTGAATAACTGGTATAACGTTTATACAGCATAAATGTATCCTCTGCTGTGGGGCTCCAAAGAACTGCCATTTCTTGATCAGTGTAAGTTAGTAGGAAAGGTTGTTGTCAAATGATCCCAATTCTATCACAGCTAGATGCTAACTGATTGATACGCATCACATATAATGCCTCCTTAATTTTTACCACCTCCATAAAATGTTGCAGACTCCTGTGCTCATCTTAGGAGCACTATCCAAAATGATTTATACCTCATCCTATTGCATGGAAGGTTTATTTCATTCCTTCATTAACGAAGGTGGAAATCGCATCCAGATTTCACCACTAATAAGACTATTTTTCTTGACTTGCAGGTAAGTACCTGGATTTGCTTCAGAATTTGAGTTGTTTAAAAAAATTAATTTTCTACAATTGCATAAATTCCAAGTTTAACAGGAGAGGTTAAACACCAGCATCTTAGCAGAGTGCTTAGTAGAGCACATTATTTGCTTTGAAATAACTTTTGGCAGTGCTACAGAGGCCTCTACACCTGCAATGGGAGTGAGAACAGCCTTTGCACCTGTCCCAAAGCTTACTGACATGATGTATGTAGCATATTTTGAAAGTAACTAAGGGATGTACATTCCCTTATACATTCCCACACATTTTTCCCTATTAGAGCTCCCTTCTGCCCTGGTAATCCTAATGGCTTTCACAGGCTTTAGCTACTTCACTAGCTAATTCACAGCTGGTGAGGAATATCCAGAGATCTTTGGCATGATGAAGGACAGAACACAGTAACTGATGACACCTTTCCTCCTATTCAGACCTAAGCCAGCTCTCCACAGCTGAGCAACAGCTTCTTCCCTGGTTGTCAGGTGAAAGCTGAATTCCCAGCTGCTCCTAAGAATGCCAGAACCACCTGTTTGGCCTTCTGCAAACACTGAAGAAGTGAGCCAGCAATAGCAATCCTCAAAGAGAAAACTGGTGCAAGCAACAGTGAAATCTACCCCAATTTCCCTCCTGTGCCATTGAAAAGGATATGAGTCTGCTGTGCAAAGTTTCAGCTCCTGCAGTTCATAAGGTATTGATAGACATATCAATTGGATCATTAGAGCTGTTCAAAAGACATAGACATGTAAAAAGACATGGACAGGAAGAAAAAAAGGAAAATTTCTCCAAGTGCAAAAAAATGTACAGCCTGTCCTCAAACAGCACTTTTAAGGACCCTCCTGGCTTTTCTGAGCTTACAGGGTAATTTCACATAATTCATGAATTTGAGTAATATCACATGATTTTACCAATAAGCCATGAAAGTAAACTCTTGTTAAAAATAATTAAAATCTCAGTATTCAATTGCACTATCAGAAAGGTCTCAAATTTGCCATTAGTAAGCCAGTTACTGCAGTGTGTCAGGATTCCACCCCACCAGAATGATAGAAACTTTCAATATACTAAGCACTCTTGCAATTTCTGTGAAATTAATTTTCAGCCAGCTCAGCAATCTACGACCTTTTGTTCACAAAGGAAATACTCCAGTATTCCTGTGACATAAGTTATATGACAAATAAGGAACTTGCTGAATTGAACTGCAGCCATTGCACATGGTTTTGCTGTTAAGACCAGGCACATGCCTTCAAACCTGCTAGAAAGAGGATACGGGAAATAGAGTTGGTTATGCTGCTGAACTATCTCAAATGCACTATAGCCCTTTCCAGCTGATCACTTAATTTCCACTTTCTTGTCTGAACAGAAGAGAAAACATCCTGGTAACAGCACTCAAACAACAGATTAACCCAAATAGGATTTTATTTCAACATTCAAATAACCTTTTCTATGCTCAACATAAATAAGGCTCTCTGCTCTCTAGTACCTGGAAGAAATACAGGCTCTGTTTTCAACAAAGAAAGAAATAGACCCAAATCAACAACCTAACAGCAAGAAGAACACAAGAATGAACATTCTTAGAGTAAGTATTAGACAAAGTATTAATTTTCTGTACAATCCTTTGGAACAAACCTGAAAGGCAACAATAAAGACAAGCCTGTTGGCAAATTATTCTGGGCTGCACTGAGAGAATAAAAATGAGTGCAAGTTTTTCTTTAAATCCCCATACCTAAAAAACCGTGTTGCAATGGCTCTGATTTACTGCCCTGACCTTTTGGGTCACAGGCCATAATCTCACATGGGAGAAAGGTCAGAAGCTTACAATCCATTCACTACTAAACCAGTACTTTACAGATAACCAGCATGTATTAAAACATCACTGCAAAGCACTGAAGCCAGGTTCACCATGGTACTCTAGGAAGTTACATAAATGCACACTCACAAAAGTTTTCTTTACTTCAAGGCACTTAAAATCCTCAAGACTTTATGCACTGACCAAATTTTAATCCCACACAGTGACCATAGCACAGCTAAAGCCACAGGCCCTTCTGCTTGAGATAGCACAGGTGAGAGCTTTTCTGGGGTACAGCTGCAGAAGGTCAGAAATTCTCAGCTACCATAAGCTGAGGCAGCCAAGGCCCTAGTCAGCACAGCTACATCTAAACTAGGAGTCTGGTAATGGCCATGTTACTATGGGAACTTTTGCAGTGGGAGATTCTTATACCTGGTACGTATCTCACAAAGACAAAGTAGGAACAAAGAAAAGAAACTGAGAAGAATGATAGGAAACCCTATCAGCACACTGTGTTCCATTTAGTGTCTTAATGGAGAATCCCAAGAGAGGAGGCTCTTCCTATAGGCAATAACTGGGTAAGATTAGCAGCACATCACTGATTTAGGACATGCTTCACGTTCTTAACTATTTAACAACTAACCATTGAACATCTATTTACATTAAAAAAACTATACTAGAACTTCACCTAACTGCAGTGACATAAGTTCAGCTAGTCAAAACATTTGCAAATGCTTCTGAAATGCACCTTAGATTCACCCAGTTAAAAATTAAACAATAATAAAAAAAAATCCATGCTTGACACAAAAGCCCACTGCCCTACTCTAAATACACAAAACCTACTGGCTTGCTACCAAAGAGAACATAGAAGCAACACAGACACAGATTTGATTACCCCACAAAGAAAGCAAGAAAATTAATTGGAGACATTTGTGTAAAGCTTAATATGTAGACTGACTGCTCCTGCTTTCATGTACACAACAAAACCTGTGTAGTTTGTAGCAGTCTCCAGGTTTTCACAAAAATATTTTAGTATAATGGTAGCTAGGAAAATTAACTGAGTTATGGAGCTTTCTGTGCCTGAAACATAGTAGTATTGCTGGAATCACCACTTCTCTCAGAGTGATGAAATGATACTGGGAGGAGCCAACAGAACATGCTTAGAAATTGGAGTCAATATAATTTTTTTTCCCAGTATTAAGGCTGGCAAAGAGCAATCTCCTCAGCCTCTCTTCCTCTCCAGTGTTTTTCTGTTCAAATATACATATCAATATTAATTTCCCCTGCAGAGTTACTGTCATATCTAATGAACAAACAGGTGCTATGTGACATATCTTTTTATGCCCTGGATTTTTACATCACCTCTAATTAATTCAGATCACTAACAATATATATTTTAAAGCGGTCCCCATTAAAAAGACATGCGCTGTAAGACCACAAAAAGTTATGCACCACTGTAATAGTTAATAAAAGCCAAGGTGGATAATTTGCTAATCAAATTATATTTAGTTAAATAAGTGATTGAGTTTAACAAAATAAGTTACAATGGGTCTATGGGTCTGTATGTTATGTCTTGTCATTTTATGACTTATAGGGAGGCAAAATAGAATGACAGGCAGGGAGCCAAAGAAGAGGACTTAGCCCTCTAAAAATTTCCAGACAGCAGATACTGAGGACTATAGTCTAACCAAAACATTGGCTGGGTTCAGGCGGCAAGAGGAGCCCGTGAAAAGAAAAGAAACCAAAAAAAGACTTAAGGGGTGGAGATAAAGGGGGTATAAAAAGTGGAGTGTGAGCTTCCCTCGGGGCAGACCATTGGTGGAACAGGAGTTTCCTCCCGTCTCCCAGCGCGCTGTTTTGCTTATTTGCTTTTAATAAATTTCTACTGTATTTTAAAAATATATTTCGTCTTTTGACTATAACACCACAATGCATGAATTCACATCCATGTATATTCCTGTTCCCTGTCATAAAAGAGCTACCCAATTTTTCCTTTCAAATTTTCATTTAGAAAACCCCTCATAAACTAAATAATGACGTTTCACAAGGTACTAGTAGAATACTAGAAAGAAAGCAAATACAGGCTAGATATTTCACTCTAAATAGAATATTTAACTTTTAGGTTGGTTCTGTAAACATCTATGCTCAAAATGTCATCTTCTTCAAGGTTTTCTAGACCAGTCAAGCACACTGACAGTACTTCATAATAACAATTTTATACAAGAACCCCAATTTATAATCCACAATATTATTAAACTCAAAAGATGAATTGCAAATTTATTTCAGATACTTCTTTTTTTTCTTATAATTTCAATTCCATCTTGAATCTCAGCTGAATCCTTCCCCATTTCTGTAAACCATCACATCACTCAACATATTTTAAAGAAGCTATTAACACACCAAAGAGTCCAATGTCTTTCAAAACAATAAACACATAGACTAATCCTGGATTCATTGCTCATGTCTGTATTTGCCTATAATGTGGCCTAGCAGGAGAAGATTTACAACACTGAAGTGGTGCACAGAACTTAATGTCCACATTACATCCAGCTGAGAGCATTTGTACTTCAGATTAGCCCTTCTCTCATCCTATGGTCTGAATGTGAGGCTGAAGCATATTAGGTGTATCCCCAGAATACATTCTTAAGTTCAGTCTAATTCAAAAGGAACTCAGATTGTGTCTCTACAAACACTTCAGGATGTGAGCCAAAGCACAGGAAGTGCTGATGATCTGCTTCAAAAGCACCCTTCTGAATCAAAGTAAAGCACAAAAGGAAATGTGCCCATTGAAGTCAATGGGACTTTATTATTCTTTTCAGTGAGACAAAACTTACTTGAACCTTCCCTCTCTTAGGTGTTTTATTTTTCCTCTGATCTTTCCATTTAGGTTTAGTAAGAGGTGAAGAGCAAAAAAGAATTGATAAATAGAGTGGAAGAATAGCACATTAAATAAAGGGAAATTTTGCTGGTGTGTTTATTTAGATTGCTTTAATTTACTGTGGCTTTTCTCATTCTCACAGTCATGCTCTTAGAACCAAAGCAATGGGATAAAGCTGGTGATATTTCCATGGATATATTCCGCTACCTCAGTAGTTCACTTTGAGGTCATACTGCTGATTATTCCTGAAGGCAATGGGGTTCTCCAGAGGCTGAACAGTCTGCTTGCATTCAGCTAGTTGTACTTCTGGGCATTAAAGAAAATGTCTGTGATGGCAAAGGTAACATATCAGCTTTATCCCATTGCAGAAAGCAAGCTCTTGGTCACGTTCATCCTGCCAAAATTACTGGTGGATCCTCTGCAAATGCATGGAAGGTTTGTGAACTAACTAGGCAAAATCTGCGAAGTTATTCTGCAGTTTACTTATTAGTGCAAAATCAGGTTAGATTTTGGCCTCACCCCTATGGCAGGCTGGAATTAGACTACTTTATGTCTTTTCAATCCTTATACACATCACTCTTACATGGACCACATTTTTAGGTGCATCTGGGGGTCCAGGACCTTGCTGGCAACAAGAGATGCACCTGGAACAGCCTTCTCAGAGTGATAAACAAGGTCCCCACGTACAAAAGCACGTCTTCTCCGGTTCTCATTTAATAATTAAATGTAGTTTAATAAATAGATGGCAAGGCTTTCTTGAGCAAAACTCAAAACACCTGAATATTCTATGGTAGATACTTGTACTCTACCTTAAGTGTTTTAGCAAATTTGTACCATTTAAGCACAGCATTGACATGAAAACCTTAAAAAAATAGGAATTTTAAAATCTTTTTAATGTTTAAGGCAGACTTTTAGGACGACTCAGAAGTTGCTCCATTTCTATTTCCTTAAAATTCCTAAATGTTTGGCACAAGGAAGTTTCACTGAGGCTGCTGAGTTCTAAGGATGCAAATCACATATTGCAATATTTTTTCCCTATTCATTATTATGTAAACATCTTCTTAAAATTATTCTAATATATGCATGTACTTTATTACAGATGGTTCTTTTGGAAAAAAACTATTGAGACAGCATAGCCAGTTTTTGATTTTCCAAAAGTGTCAGAACTCTGTAGTACTCAGAGTGCATACAACCACCAGGCACTATCTAGGAGCTTCTGACACACAAAAATTTCCAGCTGAAAATTTAATGCTCCTAAACTGTGTTGTATTCATTACAGAATTTACCTAAATCTTCCTCTCCTCCAGAAATTGAGCAAACTGTGATCAACATTTTGCACAGAAAAATATTTATATATTCAACAGAATATGAATCCAAACAATTTTTTAATAATTAATACAAATTATCTGATCTAGAAAACATCCAAATACTCTATAAAACCATTGTTAGAAAACTTCCAGACAAAACTAACATTTTGGAGCACTAAGAATTATAGTGAGATGAAAATAATAATTAAATTACTATTTTGGGTGTTGTCACCCTAACTATAGTAAATTGTGTTTTAAGAAACATCTAAAAAAACCTGAGGATAGCAGAGCAACACTCTATAGAACCAAAAGAGAAAGGATGATTATTAAAACTTCCTTCCTCCTTCCTGAATTGTTTTATGCAGAATCCTTTGAACCATGCTACTAAAGATGTAGTATTTTTTTTCTGGGAATGCTTGTGCTGCTATGATTTATTTTCGCTAGCAGAATGATATCAATGAACTAGTAACAGCAGCCTAAAGAATCATTATACCTTGAACCAACAGGAGAAAGGCACTAGAAAAAAAATACTCAATGACATGTTTTAAAGATTACAATTTTTCCAAGATGGTTTGAGTCTTATGTTTACTGGAAGACCCATCTTTGCAGGACATCAAATTGCCCATCAAACACTTTCCGTTAATGGATCACAATCTACAGGAAGAGATGTCAGAGATGCTTAAACATGTTCTGATATACGAATAACTTATTTCCTCTGCCCTTAAAATCAAAGGACTTGAACCGGCTTTCTCCTGGAGAACTTCAGATAACTTCATACTGATTTCGTCCTAACTTCTCTGACTGTGAACTCTCAGAGAAGCTGGAATATGTAAGCCCACCACCATTAAAAGGGTAGATGTGTATAGTCAATGAACTTGTACCTATTACTTCATTTTAATTTTTTTCCCCAGGTGTGATATGTCGCAGTTTGTGGTTCGGGGAAAGGACCGGACCAGCGACAGGGGGTTCTTGCCTTGCCTGCAGATGGTAAGGTGGCAGCAGCAAGTGCTGGCAGGTATAGTTCACTACCGCGTGGAGCCCCAGGAAAGAGACAGACAGACAGACAGACAGACAGACAGACAGACAGACAGACAGACAGACAGACAGACAGACAGACACACACACACACACACACACACACACACACACACACACACACACACACACACACACACACACACACACACACACAAAATAAAAACACCTGCACAGCTGAAAGCTGATCCAATTTATTTAACAAAATGGAGGGTTTTTATACGCTCTGGAGTTGAACATTCTGGAAAAGGGGAGTAACTTGGGCGGAGCATGCAAATCCACTCACAATGATAGGACAACAGTTGATGCATAAACATTAGGAGGCAGTAACTGGGGAGAAGAGAACCAGGAATAATGGGATTGGTCAGTACCGCATGGTATACCGGCCAATAGGGAGCTGTATCCAAGCCTGTCAGGCTGTCAGTCCATGAGGGAGAAGGGGAAAATGGAGGGAAGGCAACCTACGAATAGGTTTTATGTTTAACTAAACCACCACAAACAGTCTCTCAAGCACATTGAGGTTCATTTTCCATTTTCACAAGTCGGTTTTTCCATTCTTCAAAAGTAGCCTCAGTTTTCTGGGTTTCTTTCCACTCCTTAAATGCTTTTTCCTTATCTTCATAATCATCCTGACCTCCAACAGTGATACAAAATTCTCCCTTACCATATTAAACCAGCTGCTTCAATAACTTTTTTTTTTTTTTGTGGGGGGGTGGGCGGGGGAGTTTTCTTGGGGTTTTTTTTGTTTGTTTTGTTCATTTTTAAAATTCAGCAACCTTCTATTTGAGATGGGAGAAAAATGAAAGCTTAAATGCTCTAGGACAAAGGGAAATAAAATAAAGCAGAAATAATGAAATGTTTTCTAATTAATAAATGTACTTATTTCCTTTGCTCTAAAACCCCAATGTAAAAATCATAAGAATGATACTTTCATTAATCTATTAGGATGAAGTAACCTACTACAGAGAAATCAAAATTTCAGAGTATATTGAGAAACCAATCTCTGATGTATTATTCCTGCTGTACTTGTCAAATAACTTGTTGTTAAAGATAGTATAAATCATCTTTATTGAAATTCTGGGTTCTTCAGCTACAGCTATGCTGCTATGCTTTTCTGAATATAAAATAATATATAATATAACACAACAGAGAATCTATTGCTCTGCTTACTGAATAATAAGCACACAGTAATTTTAAGTAAAGGACTGAAATCTAAACTGGCAGATTTTTTTTTCTCCTCAGCTTCTCCTTTCTGTTTCAGAAGGTTGAAGGGATTTTAAGAACTACTCCGTGTATTTAGACCGTGCTGAGCCCCTAACACAGGAGAAGGGGTGAGAGGATGATTTTCCTAATATCACACTGAAAGCAGGTAAGGAAATATAGTAGAGAACATAGCCAGACTAACTAGTGTTGCTACTTAAGTATTCCAACAGTAGCCCCATTAAGTGGCCCTTGAACAGCACCACTAAAGTAGTAAAACACTGTTACTATTGGAACATTTTACTTCCCAGTCTTGAAGTATTTTCCTGTTTGAGAACATAAAAACACACTTAATGTCGAGGACACATAATCTGAACTATAGCAAAGACTACTTATTGTTTCCATAGTCCCAAAGATCATTGTTTCTTCCTTAGGAGGAACACAGTTTTAACAAGCTTTTTGCATTTTGAAAAAGTCTTTTCCTTACATTCACCCTTAGTTTCAGGTACAGGGTCACAGTGGAAGAGCATTACCTAAACCTGGCCAGTGAGAGAACAGCCAGGACAGAAAGAATTTTCAGACCCTCAGTAATTACCTGCACCTTGTGTGAAAACTCCCAGACAACCACCGTGAGTCTACTAGATGTCCAAATGGGACCTGATTATGCAAACCCTTGTACTCCCTAATTCAAGAGTATCTCAAAACACACACAAGCACATTTCTTCGTGACAATCAAAAAACGAGTACATTTCCCCAAAACAGACTTTCTCCTCATCTTTACAATTCAAAATACCCTAATGAAATTTACTGTATTACAGTAACAGCTTGCATGAGCAATTCAATCCTATTTGTTTTATAACAACAGCTTATACACCCTTGCACACAGAAGTTTTCCAATGTTATATTCACCTCATAACCAGTCAGCTTTTAAGGTAGGGGAAACAAGAGAAATATCTGAACTGCCTAAACAGGACTCAAAAAGGGAAGGGTATGGTTTCAATTAAACCCCAAAGTCTGTTCAGGAGTACCACGTGACAATTGATGTAAGGCACAGTTATTCTCAATTTATGATTACAATATACAGCATCTTCTCAAGTCTAAACTATAAGAAATTAGCCTTCCAGATTCAAAATATGTGGTGCTTGCAAGACCTGGAATACTATTTAAAAAGAATTCACACATACATATCCCTGTAGTTATTTATGCCCTTTAAGCAGTGGCATAAAACTGACTGACTATTTCAACTCTACCCATGGCAGGTGTAGGTTTTTTTCTAACTTATCCCTTTGTTACTTGAAATTTTAACCTGTTCCTTTTTAAAATTTAGCCTAAAAAGTCACAAAGAATATGGCATTTAAGCAGCTTATGATCTCTTCAGGGCCTCTGAGCCTTTCTGTATTTTCCACACCCTCAGGCTCCTGCCAGAGCTATAGGATACTACATGTTTCTATAGATATGTACAGAACAGGGCTGATTGATCTAGACAGCTCACAAGAGCTCCCTCTGCACCTCAGGAGAGCAAAGAAGAAAAATTTCAGCATCTGTCTTATTGGGTAGAATATCTAATTATACTAGGATTGCAAACTGAGATAATCTTTAGTCAAATATTGGGTAATATAATCACAAAAAATGTGGAATTTTTAGTTGCTGATAATTTGTGAGTACAAATAGCTGTGGAACAGAGAAAGAAAAAGACTGAAGAAGATAGCTAAAATTTAATACTTCCAGCTGAAAAGAAGAAAATCCCTAAGTCCCTGAATTAACATAGAATATGTCATAGACTATGGGACCTAAACTACCCCGACAACCTAGATACACAACTAGATTTTGGCCTCACTGAAACTTTGTGGCAAAGTATCTGCTGACTTGCAACAAGACACGGTTTCTCCTGTGATATACAGGCAGCACTCCCATCGTATTTGCATTTAGGAATACTAATGTACTACTCCTACGCTTTTACATGAGGGGGCTCTGGTTGGGTGACTACCTACAGAAGCACACCTGTAAAGGTCTGTGATGATGATGGATGCATGCCCCATACCCTTGTTCCACATTCCATGGTAGCTCAGTAGCCACTGATTGCATCGTCCCAGTGCCCAAATTCCCCTCCCAGCAGCTCATCCATCTCTCTCATGAAATGGTCAGCGTGGAGCACAGGTAACTACAGCACAACTGGAGTCATAACGAACATGGTAATGCTACGTACAGACTCTTCCTGACATTATCACATCCAATTTCCTTCCAATCTTTCATGGCCATCAAGCACATAATAAAACTAAAAGAGAATTGGTCAGATCCCCACAAGGATTTAAAAAGAATTTAAGGACTGTAAAGGTTTTTCTGATCAAAAAGTGGAAATCATTAAGTTCCTCTTCTCCCTCCCCTGGAATCCAAAGGAGCAGCCTCATGCCTTCAGGATGCCCAACTTCAAATGTTACTATCTTACTTTAAAGGGTTTGCACATACATTAAAAGCTCCCTGGACAGTTCTGTTTTCACCCATGCTCAGAAGTTTCAGTATCTTGAGACCTGAGCAGTCCCCACTGATTTTATGGATGATTAATAGAGGTCCAAGGGTTTATGCATTAGCAGACCCTCTAGCAAGGAAGTGACCATTCTTTTTCTTTTCTAACAAACTGAGAGGAATCTTTGCACTGCTTCAGGTTTTTACCCCAGCCACACATAGCTTAAATAAACAGATGCTTTCTTTGGCTTCAGCAAATCATGAAGAGACCCTTTCTTATTCCAAACCAGTTTTGCTCTGAATGGTTCAGGCTTCCCCCAGCAAATGCCATGACATACTGTCTCATAGAGAAAGAAAATGAAAATCTCAGTTTTCAGCCTAGCTGAACTACTGCACTTAACAGGGAGGGCTGAAACCAACCCTTGAGTCCCAGCTACTTGTGAGACCTGGTCAGGATGAAGAAGAAATGTTTCAGCACTGGAGACGAAGACTACAAGAGAACTTGGATGAGAGCCTAGCAGAAATAAGCACCCTGTAGTACAGATTCAGTGGACTTTGATAATTGACTTCAGATTTTTAACGTTTATTTTTAATGCATGTTTAACTATGTTGCATCTATAGACTTCATAGTTGTTTTCCCTCATGTTCTCCCTCATATTATATCCCTAATTTCTGATTGGTTAACAGCTGCCACAGTGCAGATTTACCATATAAAGTTTTACCTCTCCCCTCATTACCTTTTATGTTTGTAGCCCTTCCCATACTTTTCCTATTAAAGATAGTTCCCTCCTTCTTTTTCCTTTTATGAAATATACACATCCACAGTTCCAGAATGTTCTGCTCTCCCTCTATATAAAGGGGGAATCCATTTTAATAAAGGACTTACTTACCCTGACAAACTGTGAGTGAGTTGTCACGTTCCTTTGAACCGGGACAGCTACTCCCTTTAGGATCCACACATCACAGAATTTCCCTGCTAACCACAGGCACAAAAACATGGAAAAATTCCTTAAGAGCAGAAAATAATGCAAACACAAATGAAGTTTGGTTCAACTCTAAACACACATTTACAGTGCTTTTTAGGAGAAACGCAACCACATAAAAAAGTAATACAATATTATACCTGTAAGAAAATCAACCCAAAAGACAGTTAAATCTCATTTCAATTGTAATTCCTTGCTTTTTTTTTATATAACAGAACCATAGTGAGCTGTCTTCAAACTTTATATCAAATAATCTCTTAGATATTATTAAAAAATTATAAAAAAGCCAACTGCTGAGTATCCCTTTGGAATGTTTTAACCACATGCCAAGCACTGTTCTCTTTCTCTCATTGGAGAAACAAGCTCTACTATTCACAAATTTCAGGTGGTTTACAGGAGGTGGAAGAGGATATGATTTCCGGGTATCCTCTACAGAACAAAAAAATAATTTTGTCATACTAAGTAAACAATGAAGCTATACATTAATAATGTGCTTAAGTGCCAAAAAACTGTCAGTGTGCAAGCAGTACAGTAGAACTGAGCAAAGACAGCTTTGTGAATCCTTGGATTACTTCCTAAAGGATGTGAGAATGAATATTTTAAAAATGCTCAGTGCATCATCACCTCTGACTATGAGACAAATCACAAGGCACATCTAAACAGAGCGTATTACAATTTATAACTTGCGCAGACATTTTGTGATTTAAATTTTCAACAGGCTGAGAAGTAAACCTTGAAAACAAGCAGTTCTGCAAACATCCCTAAATACAGGGAGTTTGTTTTGCTGCTGTGCAAAGCAGCCTGCTTATCCTTCAGTACCAGCACCAGGAGCACCACCCAGCACAGAGACCAGAGATGAGGAAGGAAGGCAGGATTTTTAGCCTGGTTCTGAATGAGTGCTCGTGTGCACTTCTGGGAAGCCATGGGAGGAGGCAGACCCAGAACTTTGTGCAAAAGTATTTACACAATTGTAACTTGCACAAATACAACTTAGAAACCCCTTGATATCCATGTTTTATCTTATTAGACATTTTTTGTTGGGAGTGGTTTTTGTAATCATAAAGGGCAGAATTATGGTGATTGAACAACTTGTGTTGTAAAGGATTTTAGGTGTGATATTGTCGTCGAGCTGCAGCTGCAATTGTCATCATGTTGCAAGTGATTGCCATGGACATTGTGCCCAAGAGCTAGTGTCAGCTGCCATTGGACAGTTCGTGGAACCACAGCAGCTCGACCAATCCCTGACTTACCCTGTTGCTATCCTACGCCTGCATACATATGTATATGCTCCCTATGTTTATGGATTTCCTTATATCCAATCCTAGTTGGAGGATTAGCATGCTCCTCCTATTCTCCTCCCATATTCCTGAACCTTCCTCCCCAATCCATATAAAAACCCTCCATTTTTTAATAAAGTTGATTCAGCTCCGTTGCCCCAACACTGAGCTAGCTGGTCTTGCATTACCACTTAATTCCAACAATTTTTTACTCATCCTTTACTATTGCTTTATAGCTCTGAATCTCTGCTAGACTTCTAAACCAGATTTTTACAGCCTTGATATGAAATGAGCACCATTGTCAGAAAACAGCTTCAGAGACAGGGTTTAATCCTTAGCTGGAATAAACTAATACATCTCTTACTTTTAACAATTTACATATGTTCAGACACTATTGTAGAACCCTTTCCCAATCCTTTCCTGTTCTGAAAATGCTCAGTGCCTTCCTTGCCACCAAACTGCCACCAAAGTGGCAGTTCACACCTTTTCCTTGGCAGTCAGAAACCATACCCTCATTAGTATTTTTGAAACGAACTGCTCCTGTTTTATCCAGGTTATCTGGCAGAGAAATACCAGCTGGCTTGAACAACTGGGCAAGCTGACAGTACAGGGTGAAAGATTCAGGTCTTCAAGAAACAGTGAGGTGACAGGGATCTGGAAAATCCTGGAGGGGGGAAGACGAGGATGTACAAAAGTTATGGCATGAACTCTACAGGAACCTTTAACCTATGTTCTTTCCTTTTCTGTTTAGGACTTTGTATAAAGGAATTTAAATGTTGACTATGACCATGAAGTCAGTGTGCTAACCACCAGTCTGAAAAAACTATTGCTGTGTCCCAGTCCTGATGAAAGTATCTCTCCAGCCTCAAGAGTCTTCTATATTTCATTTAATTTCTCCCTATTACTATGACTTATGTCATGTAATGACAACTTATATCTCCTCAAATCACTTTCTGTAATTTCTCCTGTCAGTTTAATGTTGATGTTTTTAAAGTACTTGTAGACATTGCACTGATGTGTCATTAAAGATCTACAAAACACAGGATATGAATATGTTTGCTAAGCTTCATCACTTCTGACCACATGCTGAAATGCTGCTGATCAAGCACAGTTTTCTCTGAAGCCCAACAGGAGCATCTCCCATGTAAGAAATTCTTAACCAAGCCATTTGTGAATTAAAATGGCCAGCAGTAAACCGTTTAAGTTCCCACTTACTATAATTGCTTGTTGCTACTAGCCCAATTGAAATCGATATGGTAATAACTAATTTAATTTGTATTGAAGCAGAAACTGTCTTTCATTCTTCTATAATGAAAATGGGGGGGGGGGGTGGGGAAAGGGAGAAGGGGGAGAGGGCAGTCATGAGGGAAAGAGTTCCTTGGATAGACCACATTTCTTTCCATTGAAATATTCCACATCTGTGTAATAAAAGCCACTGCATGCTGGAGGTTCCTTTGGCCTCACTCAATAGTCACATCACTACTGCAGATGTGCAACAGACACAGATTTTGCCTAATGCACAAATAAAATGCTGTCCTAAAGTTAAGGTGAATTTACAGGCCAAACCTGCCACCGAGTCACACTCTTAGGTAGCTGACATTGCCTCCAGAGGTCCTTCAAGAACATGCTATGAAATGCAGGTACAGAACAGGAAAGGGTAATTCCTTTTCAGGCAACAAAGGTGCCTGAAGTTCTCATGAGGTAAGAAAACGCATTGCTATCATGGGGCTAATAAGTCACATTCACATTTAATTCAAAGCCCTTTCCTTTCTATCCCCAAGGGGAAAATGAGTTCCTATATAGAGTTATGAACATGTGTTTTTAATAAACTTAGGTCTCTCAGAGCTTCTGGGATGGATCTTTATGTTTTCAGGCATTATGAGGTGTTATCAGAGAGAAGGTGGTGAAGAGAAGGTCTGACTGAGGGCAGGTTGTGAATCTGAACTGCCCTGTGGCCCTGTCCAGCACAGAAAATTACAATTTCACTAGTTTTTGGAATATTTAACTTACAGCAACTGCATGAGAATTAGGAAACAGTGCTGGGAACCAGGATTTTCAATGGAGCTGGGCAGAGTTAAGTAAGAAAAAAAAGTGGATTATGATTTTTGAAAATATCCACATTTCACTAACATTCTTTTCATTTATCTCTATTCTTGTTCGTTACTAAGTCCTCCCAAATTAATATCTAAGCTTTCATTCTTCCTGAGGAATCAGGTCAGTAAAAATCTCCTTGAAACGGCACAGAAATTCCCAGTCACCTGTTGTGTAAATATTTGCCTCTATTTCTGCATGTGAAACTAAAACTATTATATATTATTTAATTTGACTTCTTCAGTGCCTTCACAGTTTTCAGTCACAAAAAACAGGGATTATTTAGCCTATACTCTTTCAGCTGTCTAAATTTATTTAAGTCATTCTGACGTATCTGTGTCTAATGTGTTCTTAAATATCTCCAATGCTAGAGATTGCACAGCTTTTCCAGGCAACCTATTTTCATTCTTTCTGCTGCAAATAGTTTCTAATAAATAATTTGATCTTTCTTTTCTGAAATTCAAGCTTTTTTCTACTTATCTAGTTAATCATGGACAAAGAAAATATATTACATTATATGAAATTATGTCACAGGTTATTTTTCCCAGACATTTTCTGGTACAAATCTCTTTGTCATGACTTTTTGTCCTGTAATTGTCAATGTTCAACACTTTTTTTTTTTTTACATTGCAAATTTTAATATTAAAATGTACAGCTTCAGCTTCAAAAATTCTGCCTAAGCATTAAGAAAAAAAGTACTTTATTGTACTTTATTGTAAGAATATATGAAGTAAAATAACATTACACCAAAGCCAGAAATAACTGGTAAATTTAAACTCTGTATGTAAGAGCTGAAAACATGTCTAAATAAGCTTGTAAGACATTCTTTCAAAATAACTGTGCTACAATGTAATGATACGCCTTCAAGTAAATGCAACACTAGTAATTATCATATGCATATAAAGCTTCATTTTCTTCATAGCTCAGGGCCTTTTTTTCCTAGGAAAGCTTTTTTTTGTTATTATTTTAACTACAAATACTCTAGGGTATTTTTTTTAACCTGGATTTGTGGCATAACCACAGTGATTGACAAACTAGTTCCACGTGGATGTAGCCAGGTGAGAACCAGGATAACATGTCACCAGCAGCCAGTTTCCTTCCTGACAGAATTTTGCAAGAAATTCTGTAACATCACAGAAACAAATTTGACACTAATACTATTGAATGATTAGCGTTCATCTTGGCATAAAAAAAATCCGTATTTATATTTTGTATTGTTTAAAGTCTATTTATAACTATTCAACATGTCTCAAAAATGTATGGATTTTGCATAAAGCCTTTCTGAGTCATAACTCTGTCCCTGACTGACTTTTTAAAATCTCAGGCAATCTTACTCAGGCATTTATAAGACAGCTGAGGAAAGTAATTGCTGCCTCCATCCCCACATCCCAAAGATAAAAAAATTGCTGACTGTATATGAAATGCCTCCTTATTCTC
Organism: Myiozetetes cayanensis; assembly: GCF_022539395.1. Lineage (NCBI taxonomy): Eukaryota > Metazoa > Chordata > Aves > Passeriformes > Tyrannidae > Myiozetetes > Myiozetetes cayanensis. The sequence goes on from NW_026086605.1 coordinate 32,121,996, forward strand.
ACCTTGTTGAACAAAGAAGCTTGTCCTTTCTGTCACAACAATCTTTTTCCCATCTTCTCCAACAGGGCACTGTCAACATATCTCTGTTAGGACAGAACAAAGAGCAAATACATGGACTGGACAAAAAGCTCAGAAAACTCTCTGAAGGCTACAGTTTAAAAGGCAGAAAGAGTAGGAGTGTCATTAAAAATCCTCAGTGGGGCTGGCCTGATTACTCTTCAGGAGGAAGAAGGGACCAGGATGAGGAGTTTGCCAAAAAGGATCCATTGTCAGGTGGGATGGAGATGGTGCAGAAGGAATGTAAAGCTTGAAGGACACAGGCAGAGCTTCTTTATTCCTTGCACAAATTCCCTTCACAGCTTGTGATTTGTCATACATGTACTATCAGACTGCAAATGTAGAAGGGGATGCACTGTTATTGTAATTATGGAAGCTCCAAGCCTCTGAGTATTTGATTTGCAGCCTAAGTAACATTGGTTTTCTGTATTTGTGTGTGAAGTTGTAATCAAATGATAAGTGTTTTATTCAGCCATGTTTGCCAGTCTTATTAATCAGTTACAAATAATTCCAGAAGAGTTTTGTGTTATGTAAAGAAATTGTGCAATTCATATCTTTTTCAAAATCTTACATGGCTTAAATGACTTCTCATCAACAAGTCACAAGGTGCATATCACACTGTACTTCAGTCTCAGCTTTAGTTGTGCAAAGTGTCTGGCAGATATTTGTTAATAGCCAATACTTCACTGTCACACTTCGGGAAGAACGACACAAGACCTACAGAGTTCTCACTGCGTTGCAGCTCCTAGGCAGATCTGCCTTTATTCAAATTGGCTGCTTTTTATAGGGTAGGCTGAGGAGGGTTCTGGAAAAAGGGAGTGGATATGTAAAACTAGGAATAGGAAGGCAGGGTTAATATGAATATGCAACAGAGGGGTGGGAACATGGCCATGAGGTAATATGGAAGGGATATGACCGGGTAGGGCATATACATGGCAATACCTTGCCCAATAGGAGAGTAGCAAACAGTCAAAGGAGGAAACTTCACAGCAACACAGGGGAACATATCCTTAAGCAAAAGCATTAACTTAACTACAGGGTTTAGCCAAACAGTCTCTACAAGTCAGTCCCTTAAACAAAAGTCAATTCACTGCTCTTCTCCTCAAGAAACTCTTTCTTCCACAGTAGGTATGATTCATTCTCATTGTGGTCATCTCCAACACTTCACAGCATTCTTACTTCACACATTTACAGACCATTGGCTTCCAGGGAAAAGGATTACCTTTGGACATTCACTCGCCAAGAGTGTTTGGGGAAGATGGAGCCAGCACAGGCACACTTGTAACAGTCATTTAACAAGTCCTACAAATGCAGGGACCTGCCAGAAGCTATGTATGGAGCTGAGAAAGGTAACTGGGAGGACAGAGAGAAAACATGTGAAAGTCAGACAAACCCTGTGTGTTCCAAGAGCGTTGTTTTGTGGCTGTCAGCTGCCACGGAAGGTTGATTTGACCAATGCTTACTTCCATAGGTTTATGTTATAGCTCTATTTCACACAAACATGCTTTACATTAATTTCTGTGAATATTCTAATAAACTGATTTAAGGGACTCTCTGTGATGTCTTTGTGTTAAAAGCTTATCTGTCCTGCTTGTTAGAGTATTAATTGGCAGCTGCATACACTAGTGTGATTGACAAGTTTTGAACTGTTAGACAGAAGGAGTAACTGTTTTGAATTATTTACTCAGGCTTTATAAATAAGCTTTTATCCACTGCAATCAATTGTACACTCAATGTGACCCATGTCCACTGTACAGAAATGGGAAAGCAGGAAGTGTTTTGTGTTTTTTTTTTTTAATTGCAATTTACTTAATTGCTCCATGATCAAAAACTCTATTGCCTCTAAACTCAAAAATCTGCCAACTGGTCATTCTGATCGTATTATCTCCCTACGCCTCCCACTACACAACAAACAATATGTTGTTCTCTTTAGTATATATGCCCCAATCCTCCAAGCTGACCCTGCCGAAAAAGATAAATTCTACACTGACCTACACCGCCTTATCCAAAAGATTCCTGCAGATGATAAGATCATTATCCTTGGTGATTTCAATGCCAGAGTAGCAAAGAACTCTGAAGCCTGGAAAGGAGTACTAGGCAAGCATGGTGTTGGGAACTGCAATGATAATGCAGTTAACCCTAACCCTAACCCTTCTGCTAGAGTTTTGTGTGGAGCAGCAGCTTACCATCACCAGCACTATGTTTCAGCAGAAAGATAGTTTGAAGACAACCTGGATGCATCCTAAATCCAAGCACTGGCACCTCATTGATTATATCTTGGTCTGACAGAGGGATATCCGCGATGTTCGTCATACCCGCGTGACGCCTAGTGCAGAATGCCAAACAGATCATCGCCTTGTGAGCTGTAAACTTAACCTCCACCTTAAGTTCAAACATAAAAAGGGCAGCATTCCTAGAAGGAGACTTCAAGTTAACAATCTTCAAACAGCTACAGTGAGAGACAGTTTCCGGGCAAATCTTCAATCCAGGCTCGAAGTTCATTCCACAGATCCCTCTCACAAAGCGCTTTGGCATCTTATTAAAAATAGCATCCTGCAGTCCTCTGAAGAATCCTTAGGGTTCTCCTTCAAGAAAAACAAGGACTAGTTTGATGAAAACAATAATGAGATGCAGGAATTGTTGAGAAAGAAGAGAACTGCTCACCAAGCCCACCTTGCTCATCCATCTTGTCATGTAAGGAAAGCAGCCTTTCAACTTGCATGCAGCAAGCTCCAACAGAAACTTCATCTCATCCAGAACAAGTGGTGGACCAATCTAGCCAAAAAAATCCAATTATACGCAGATACGAGTGACTACAGGGGATTCTATGAGGCTCTGAAAACAGCCTACAGTCCTACACACCAGGTTCAAAGCCCTTTACTCAGTGCAGATGGTCAAATGCTTCTCACAGATAAAGTTTCCATTTTGAATCGATGGTCTGAACACTTTCAGACTCTCTTCAGTACTAGCCATGTAGTTCAAGACTCAGCAATGCAGTACATTTCACAACAACCAGTGAAAACTGAACTGGATACTGCCCCCACTATGAGAGAAACTCTTAAAGCAATACAGCAGGTGAAAACTGGCAAGGCAGCTGGGGTTGAAGGAATCCCTCCTGAAATCTGGAAGCATGGTGGCCAAGGTCTCCATGCTAAGTTTCATGAATCTGTGGTGCGCTGTTGCAAGAGAAGTGTAGAGAACAGAACAAAGGACTCTATGTAACCTTTGTTGATCTCACCAAGGCTTTCTATCCTGTGAGCAGAAAAGGTCTGTGGCAGATTTTGGAATGTTTAGGATGTCCTCCCAAGTTCCTCAAAATCATCATCTCACTTCATGAGGACCAGCATGGTCAAGTCAGATATGGCAATGCACTTTCTGAGCCCTTTCCAATAACCAGTGGTGTGAAGCAAGGCTGCGTTGTTTCACCAACTTTATTCACAGTCTTCTTCAGCATGATGCTCCAAAGGGCCACGGCAGATCTCAATGATGAAAATGGTATCTACATTCAACACTGTACTGATGGGAGCCTATTCAACCTAAAGTGACTGAGGGCCTACACTAAGACCTTAAATCATCTTGTCTGTGAGCTGCTTTACACTGATGATGCCGCCCTCGTCGCCCACACAGAAGTAGCTCTGTAGTGTTTAACATCGCGCTTTGCAGAGGCTGCTGAGCTTTTTGGGCTGGAAGTCAGCTTGAAGAAAACAGAAGTGTTCTATCAGCCTGCTCCTCAGGAAGTCTCCCATCATCCCCATATCACCATTGGTGAAACAGAGCTCAAATCAGTCCAGCAGTTTAATTACCTGGGAAGCATCATCTCCTCAGACGGTAAGATCGATGCAGAAATAGACAACAGATTAGCAAAGATGTACAGAGCTTTTGGTAAACTCCATGAAACAAACACTTGAAGAAAAGTACTAAGATCAGTGTTTACAGAGCCATTGTACTGTCTACTCTTTTATATGGATCTGAATCACGGGTCATTTACCGGCACCACTTGCGTCTCTTAAAATGCTTCCATCAGCGCTGCCTCCGTACAATCCTTAACATTCACTGGATGGATTATGTGACCAACACATCTGTCCTTGAACAGGCAGCAGTCACGAGCATTGAGGCCATGCTGCTGAGAACAAAGCTGCGTTGGGCAGGGCACGTCTCCATGATGCAGGACTACCACCTCTCTAAGATTACGCTCTATGGGGAACTTACCACTGGTGCCACAAAGAGAGGAGCCCCGAAGAGGAGATACAAGGGCTACCTGAAACAATCCCTCAACCTTGCCCATATTGATAACCACCGCTGGTCTACTCTGGCCTCCAGTCGGGAGGCCTGGAGACACACCATTCTATAATGCTTCTGTTGCTTTTGAGAACACAGGCAGGATCACCCTCAAGGAGAAAAGACAACGCAGAAAGAATTATGTCTCATCGATATCACCTGGGGAGTCTTTCTGCTGTGCCTTCTGCAACCGGACTTGTCTATCTTGCATTGGCCTTTTCAGCCATCAGCGCACTTGTAGCAATCGTGTGTAGAGCCCTTCTCAAATCTTTGTTAGTGAAGCCCAGCCATGATGATGACTTAATTGCTCCAATATTTGAATGTTATGGGAGGCTCAGCAAGAGGAATGGGAAGAAAAGTGTTCAGAAGTGAAAACACATTTCTCTAAATCCTAGTGATCCTTTAAATCATACAGGTCTAATTTTCCAAATCCCTTAATCCCCTCCTCTGTACTAGGTTAGCACATGCTGATACTGTCCTCTTGTTTGCAAAAATGAGTATGGATGAATATGAATACTAGCTCTATACATTACAACCCCTTGGTTGTAAACATTTATACACAAAGAACACCAGTGAGAAATTCTATTATTCTACAAAGTTGACACCAAAGTAAGTCATAAGAAAGTAAGCAGAATTCACACAACTAGCTGTATTATGGGAATAAAATCTTGGAGTTGAAATTATAATCCATGAAAGATTTGTTCTACCTAATTCCCAGGAGAATGCTATACAATGTATTTATGCTCTATTCTAAGAGATTCAGATCAGGCCAGTAAGCCTCTGTTCCGCTTTGGTTTTAACATCATCAAAAATAAAGGCTTTGAAAACAGACTTTAGAGGATAGTAGATTTTTTAAAACTAAGATGATTTTTAAGATTAGTCCCTGTCTGTGCAGTCAACAAGTTGTTGTTTTGTTTGATTTTTTTTTATAGAAACGAAAGTTTAAATCTAAGCCATTCAAATAAATACTCGTCTAAGAGTTGTACCTCCAAAGATGGTAAATAATTTGGAGAGTAGGTGGTGTATATGCTTAGAGAACCACCATAAAACCATAAAACAGAGACTATTGGGAAACTGATACCCAGGTACTTTACAGAATACAGAAGTATTTGAAATGCAAAGAAAAGAAAATAGAACTAATATGACTCAAGTCTCGCAAGTCTGAGAAAAAGAATGTAGAAGTAGCCCTGAGAAAGTACATCATCAAGAAAATGCTGCAAATCAGCTCTGTGGAAAAGGAGAATAAAGGGAAGGGAGTAGTAAAAAAATAGGAACAATGGCAAACATCAGATTCCGCAAACAGATCACCTTGAAGTCTTTGTGCCTGGTTTATTACCCTGCTCTATTCCATGCTTACCGAATTACTGAATTTATGCTTCTGCCCATCTGCAGGATCAGTGTAATTTCAGTATAGGGCTGGTCCAACCCAGCCTTTGCCATTTGCCTTTGCAAATTCCATCACTGGTTTTCAGTGGATTAGTGGATTCTTATAATCCTGAAGAATGCAGTAAATGGATGTTTAGAAAAACCTTGAGAAGTATTTTAGAGTAATGGCATTGTTATTTAACACTAGTGATTTTAGGTCAATTTTAGATTTGATCCACTGTCATTTTTCAAAGTTATTGTTAATATTATGCTGCTTTATTGCCACCACGGCTGTGACATTTGAATGTCTCTGGGCCTTGTTACATTAGAGCTCAGAAGCATATAGTGGAAGTTTCATCTTTACTTCACAGGTTGTAGCAAATCAGATGCTACGGAGTACCATATAGATACCATACATTGAGGTCAGGTGCTTAAAAAAAATTATTAAAAAATAATCCAAAAAACCCAACACAAAAAATTCCACAATAAAACACAAAAGACCCTCCCAAAACCCAACAACATCCCAAACCCCCAAATAAGTGAAGTTAAAAAATAAAAAGTGAAAAACTGAACAGTAGATGAAAACATTTCAAAGAAAAGAAATCCACATGTAGGGAGTTTTGTTACTTATTTTAAGAAATAAAAAGACACACGTTTCTCTGCTCACAAGCAGATGACATGGAAAACAATGAATTATTTATACCTCACAGCAAAGGTATTTCTAATCTTATTAGCAATGGAAATATCTTTTTGGAGATCATAACTTACTTACAAGTACAGCAGTGTGGAAATAGCAAAGGTGTATGCATGCAAAAATATTTTTTTGAAGAACAGGTGGAAAAAAAACCCCAACATTAGAAAGCCTGTTTTGTGTTTTCTTCTTGCATCTAGAGATGTAAGAATTTACCTGTAGTGCATATACAAGGAAAACTAAGCAAAAGTAAATCACAACTCAGTGGTATGGATGTTAGAAAAAGAAGAGGAAATTATCTATTAGACTTTTGTCTCACAAATCAAATGGGAAAAAAAGTTCTTACTGATTTGCCACAACTTTAGGTCTTGTTAGTTTTTTTAAACAATATTCTGTCACTTACATTCAAAAAATTGCCATTTTTCCAGTATCAACTGTTCACTTCAATGAGTCTGAAGAGCCACTCAGAACAAGATTTTATGGCAGAAGACTTCATTCAGATGTAGACAAAGTCATGATCCACATTTATTGTCCTTTGATCAACCATTAAAATCCCTGGGAAAACCCCAAACCAGGTTGTAAATACTGAGCAGTGAGGAAAAAAGTTCCCAACTTCAGTGCAGTCCAGTGAACCCAACACATTAGCAAAGGGACTGCAGATTGCTCAGGGCTCCAGAGCTCTCTCAAAATAGTTATTGCTACTCACTTCTGTTTTATAAAACATCAGAACCAGACTTCAAGCATCTCAATATATTTTGCACCCAGTGAAGAGCCTGGTGATTTCGATAATGTTTTAAAGACCATTAAAGGTTCCTCATTTTTCTCTTCAGTGCCTCAGTTTTACTGATATAAAGTGGCTGGAAAACATTTAAGCACTTAACATTATCTTAGGGTTTTCAAGGAAGAAATACTAATTAAAATACAGCTAACAAAGCTATCTCAGGTTTGGCTCTTAAGCAGACCCTTTTCTCACAGTGTCATAAATCTGGCCTAAAAGCATGTTGCCCACACAAAGCTTTGACTACTCAGAATTTAATCAGAGAATGGACTTCTTATGGGGACACTGCTAAGTGCATCTGACATTTTAATTTCTGATTTTTCTCTCTGTATTACCTTCAGACTGGTTCTCTTATTCTCTTTGAAGAATAAGGACAAATATCCTGTAAAATTTCAAGACAACTGGTGAAGTGACCCAAAAATGTTAAATAACTAATTTTTTTCTATTTTGAAAATTTCAGTCTATAGTGGACTTCCTTATAGCAGAAAAGCTTTGGTCCAGAATTGTTCTTCAGCTGGGGAAAATTGGAGGAAACTTCTCCATAACAGAGGGACCCAAATCAAACCCTCCACCAATTGCCATGAAATACTAATTTTAGTTGACTACATGCCATGAAAGGTTCCTGCCTGGGAAGTAATGTAAGAAGGAATTTTTTTCTCAAATATATGTGCTACTTTTCATATATACCAGGATGTGTGCAAAAGTTGGATGGACTTTGAAAAACATTCTTGTTTATTGTCTTTTCTTGTCCAAAATGCCACTAATAATACATAGTTTCACTTCTTTTTTGTATGTATAGTTATGGGATGTCACTTTAATAGTTCATTGCATATAAAGCTAAAAAGTGTTGGGAGAAAATAAAGCACTGTTTCTATTCTGGACCTGTGTATGGTATACACATGGCTTAAATTAGTCTAATAAAGAATAGAATGAAACATCCCATAACTGTCATTTAACTAAAACCTCTGTAAAAACACCCCCTTACAGGCAGTTTCCCCCCAGAACAGCAGAATAACCATCCATTCTGAGGACTTTTTTGCTGCCATGGAACACAAGCGGTTGGTGTAGAAGAACTAAAAGCCATAAAAAAAAGAGGAACCTAAAAATGGATAAGTGTGTATAGGTGAAAACTTTTCCCATGCATGCATTTTTTTAAAATATACATATTTTAAACCACATTTAAGATATGGACATGAGAAATAATAGCATTCTTTGTGAGTGTAAATGGACCTTGCTGCTCAGTAATGATAGGAAGCAGCACAGTAGTCCACCTGCCTGTCTCCCATAGAAAACGACTTCTTAGATGGAAATGCTTTTCCAAAAAATCAAATTACTACAGAATATTGCATTTTGTAAATTATCACACATCATCTATTTATTTTTCTCATATTTATGCCCATTATTAATACTAATTTTAAAAAACAACTTTTGCTTTCTAGTTTATAATACCTGATAATATTCTGATGCAGTTTTCATTTCAACAGAAAAAATTAAAAACTGAAATAGAAACTGACTTAAAACACTGTCTAGCTAACCTTGGAAGAAAAAATTAGTTGCCTTACTTGTATGTATAAAACTATTTAAAAAACATGCATTCCCTCCCAGCCAAAACAGATAGCTAACAAGTGCAAGAGAAAACACACTTTGTTATAAATAATGCTAACTCAAAATGAAAATACTCTACTGTTTCCACCTATGATTTTTCTTTTGTAATTTCACCTAATACACCTCCTCATTAGTATATCTTTCACTTGTACTACTGAAGTAATTTCTCCCAGTAATTCTATAATTATATTTTAACCCAAGATAATGCCAGCATTAGAAATGCCACCTCTTTTAATGACCATTTCCTGTAATGACAACCATAGGCTTTAAGAATACTGAAACACACACTTTATTCTCACTGAAATGAATGCAAAAGATCGTTCAAAACATGCATAAAAAACCAGATTCCTAAAAGCTGGAGCATGCTCCAATTCAAACTGTGTGCTCACTCTAAGTGGCAAGCAGGTTAAATAACACAGGAACACAGCAATAATTCAATTTATACTAAAAATAGGCCAGGATGTTGACAATCATATTAACTCATGGTAAGTATACTTGAAAGAAACGGTTAAATATTGAGCAAAACAGTTGTAAGTGTTGGAGATGACCAAGACCACAAAGGAGATGAGGATTCATTTGAGGAATGGAAAAGTCGCTGTGAGGATAATAATTCAACCACTTAAGACTGTTTATGGTAGCCATGAAGCTTAAAAACCTATTTGTAGGTTGAATCTTCCATTTTGTGTTCTACAGTTTCTGTATGGACATTGCCTGCCACGCATAGTGACAGTATCCTATTGGTTAGTTTACCCTGAGGTACTAGCCAATCATTATTCTCCCCAGTTATGTCACAGTTTGTTACCACCCACCTATGTTTATGCATTTTCCCTAAGCCAATCCTGTGAGGAGGATTTGCATACTCCTCCCAAATACCGCCCTCTTTCGAGAGCATTCCTTCCATAGCGCTATAAAACCCACAATTTTGTTCAATAAAATTCAGATCAGCCTTGGCTGTTCTTCTGCTCGCATCATCGTCTCATCTCCTTCCTGTGGGGTGAGTGGCGTGGGTGAGCCAGAACTAGCACGTGGCAGCTTCCTTCACCATCTACAAGCTTGTCATCAAACCCCGAGCTGGTCCAGTCTTTGTCACAGAAACAAAACTGCATCAGTAAGTAGTTGCTGCTTGTTATTTTTGTGGAAAAAAAAGGTTAAAAAGACAGATTCCTAAGAGACTTGGTATTTTACCTAATAGCTCAATTTTTTCAATCCCAGGTCATGTATTAAAACCCAAGCACACTGTGCAGGCTTACCCAGCACTCTCACCAGAAAGTACAGGTCTTTAAAAAAGAAATAGTTTCTGAACCTTCCACTTAATCAACAAGAACAAAAACAAGCTCCACCATCTGCTCCCATAATACGTGCTTTTTTCTCTTGATAACAACAGATACACAATTATCATTATGTATAAACAAGAGAGAAGTACTGGTGTCTGAAAAATGAGCACTTCATAACGGATTCACTGGGAGGTTGCCTGCTTTTCCCAACAGTCTCTGCTCATCACTGCAGCTACTACAACTCTCAAATTTTTTATGACTTTTCGGCAGAAACCATAGCGACCAATATCTACAAGTTTCCCTGATTTAGGAACCATGAGGAAGTCGCAGATCCTTACAAGTTAAAAATAACTGAAACAGCACTGAAAACATTTGCTTGCTCAAAGGATAATTTGCTTGTCTTCAGTACTGTGAGCAGAAATTAAAATTACCAAAGTTAGGAAATGAACCAAATACACTATGAATACTTTCAAGCTTTCAAAAGTCAGCCTTGGACAACCAGATTTTAGAAATACATAAAAGCATTGAAGACCAGAAAAGACTGGCTCTTACACTAGCTGGCCCAAAGCCACTTCATGTGGAGTGTGAACCATAAACTGATCACAGCACACTGAAAATCCATTACTGCACTCACTGCAACTGGGACAGCCAGAAAAATGCCCCTGACATCTCAAACCTGCTAATTTACTGGAACTCTAAAGAGGGGGAAGTCACTTGTGAATATCATTAAAGCTTTCTGCCAAGAAGGAGAAATTGTTTTCTGAAATTAGGAACTTTCAGAAAGTTCTTGTACTGAAAACATGGGAGAAAGATAGTATTTCCTCCAAGCACAAACATATTTATTATTTCAAAATTCAACGTAATCTAAGCATAATCTCTTTTATTTCCTTAGCTAAGTAAGGCACAAGAAAGGCTGTGGGTGGTGCCACCTACTGAGAAGCAAACTGGGACGGAGTGCATTGGAATAAATCTTACAGGTAACCCTGTGTCTTTCATATGACACACACTACACCTGGAAAGCCCATATTCCAGGGTTTAAGACACTATTTATTCCCACTTAAATTGCAGAAGGAACTGAATAACATTCAGCAGGAGAAATAACTTACATTATTGGGAAAGCTGACAGTATAGGGAGAATGCCAGAAAAACCTATTCCACATAAACATCACTGTATGCTGATCCGGTATTTTATCCTATTTTAATAAAAGATTCTGAATCTACCCATAAAGATTCAGTATCTAGAGAAGCACTAACAATAGCAGTAGAAAAAAATATTAGGCCAATCATTTAGAGCAGTATGATCTGAAAAACCCCTTGTCAGGGTTCGGAAGATGAAGCACTTCCTCTCAGTGGGAATCTCAATGCAGGGTCTGGGTGTTCTACCAAAGAGTATGAATTACACCTTCAGACATGGGTGAACTCTTGGCACTCCTGAAGCAATTTAAAGATATCTTAGTATGAATAAGAATCAGAACCTGTGAGACATTTCTGATACAGATTCTGCTGAAAAACTGTATTCTGCTCTTCTAGCTGCTTGGATACACTATTTTCAAATTTTCTGCTCCTTATATGTCAGGACAGTCTAGCATGAATATGAGACACACACATTGGCTTCTTCACTGTAAAGAAGAGAAAAATTAATTTTCTGCTTCACAAAACAAAATTGCTGGTTCAGAAGGTCATCAAGTACCATTCTCACTCTTCTCTTCCATCTGCTGTTGTGCAGTTTTCTCCTTCCTCTTCTTAACCACATTATCCCAGAGGCACTACCACTGTCACTAATGGGCACAACCTTGGCCAGCAGTGGGTCCATCCTGGAGCCAACCAGCATCGGTTCCATTAGAGATGGGGCAAGCTTCCAGCAGCTTCTCACAGAAGCCACCCTGCCACCCAAACCTTGCCATGCAAACCTAGGATTCACCAATTCTTTGCAGTCAAGACAATTTATCCAACCTTTGTTAGATCTGAACACCCAGCAGTTAAAGATAACATATTTTGAATACGTTAGGAATCTTTTACTCATTCCTCTGTCCAAGCTATTATCTATATGCAGAAAAAAACTTATCAGATAGTTTTGTCTTTTTATTCTAGGAGAGAATTCCTAGATCTCTCATTCATCAAAGTAAAATGATCAATTATTGCAAAAACTTGAGGACAAACTAATTTTTTTTTAAAAATATCTTCAAAGTAAATTAAGAATGCTTAGTTATTGATTATAAAATCGATGCTAGGGAGCATGCACATGTGGAATAGCTTGTCTGAGGCAAACAGGGCTTTGATTTGGCTGTGCTGGCATTGAAGATCACTGCAGTCCATGCTGCAGAGAAGCTGGGGCTGACTGTGTCAGGCTGGTGTTCACTGCAGCCCCTGAGCCCTCCCAAGAGGTAGGAGGTGTGAGAACAGGTACAACACCCCACAAGCATGTGGGCACTGTGCTGTGCAGGGGTACCCATCTGCACTGCCATGTGCACTCAGCTTTCATTTGCTTTTTCAAAATGAATTCCGAGTGGATTTGGGTTACAAAGAGACTTCAAGAAATGGTGACTGAGAGAAATGTCTAAATCTGGAACAACAGCTTGAAGAGCTGTGACCTGCTTGACCTTTTCATTGCCGAGTGGTGTTTGCTCTGCTGCAGTGACAGTCAGTACCGTATAGTACCATTCCTTACAGAAGGAAATAACCAATGAAAGAATCATGTCCTTGCATGAGGCTTTGTTTAGGAACAGCAAAGGCCTCACAACAATCTTACTACTGACCAGCTCCCAGCTGTAATGCAAGGTTAGATGGGAGAGAGGTGATTTAAGCCTCCTGTTCAGTCTGCTATTGGTCCTGTATCAAGATATATCATAGAAATATTTCACATCTAAAATGCTCTGTAAGAATGTGTAGAAGAACTAGAGGAACTGGAACCAGAGAGACTGTGAGCAACTATTATACAAGAAACTTATCTTATAAGTTATACATGATAATACTTATAATTGTTAAAAGTGTAAATGCCTGATCTATACAACAAAAGTCTGGCAGAAAAGGTGTAGCGGTTTGTGAGAAGTACCAGCAGTACAAGCAGGTTAGATTTCAAAGGTTATAGAAATGTGTGGGCAGAAGACAAATTAGCAAGAATCTTTAGTCTTTGGTGATAAAGACAGCTTTCTCAAGTATTCCTTCCAGACCCACCCAAATTACTTCCTCACCAAAGGGGGCAGAGGGTGTGCCTTTTGAATCAACTTAACCAGAAGTTACAGTTTTGATGGAGGAACAGTCAGAGAAGTTCAGTAGATGACTTATGAAGAAGGTCAGGCAAACTATCTAGACATCCATTTGGCATTCAAGTGTCTTGGGTGAAACTCTCCATAGCTGTTAAAGATTGCTTACAGAGGGGATCATTTCCAGTGAAATTTCAGTAAAGTACTCATTACATATCTGACCAGGCTTTAATTTTTGTTTTAGCTTTACTGTTGCCACCTGACAAAGGGTGGAAAAGAACCTTGCCTTCTCCGAGGGTAAGATCAGTGTAAGTCAGGATGTGGAAATCTCACATTTCTGCTGCATTGAGCAGAAGTATCCTACAATGAGGAGTTTGAGATGTTGTGTGTCTACTCAGCACACTCATATTTTTAATGAAATTAATATGACCATAGTCATATACATGTGGTTTTTTCCTCTTGCGTGATGACCTGGTCCAGGAAGGGCACAGTGACTACCCCTCAGTCAATCGGGCCATTAACTCACAGACACCAATGTGGTGGACAGTAAAATGGCGTTTATTAGTTCGTAACACGGCCTTTTATAGTGCTTAATTGCACCATCATTTCCGTCTGTTTACAATATCACCTAAACTACTGTTGGCTGTCAGGCATCGGGGGGGAGTGGTCCCTACCTTTCCGTACATCCCGAAGTCTTCCGATCGCCAGACCCTATCTACTCACATTTCCCCCCTCTCCGTACCATATAAAGCAGACCGTAATATAAGAAATGCAAAATACAGTTGTAGAGGTCATAGAGGTCAAAAGGTTTAAGGCTCGACGAGTGGCTCAAAAAGGAAGCCTAGGGAGGTAGAAAGATGTGTTTTAATACTGAGGTATAGAACTGTGAGCTAGTGTAAACTATATGGAATTACATTGAACTAAGGCACTATTTACAGCATTTGCCGCTGTCTGATCAGCATGATGTTGATTGTTTTCAGACGGTTCTCGACAAATGACACGAGCTTGTTAAAAATGCAGGGCCGGAAAATCAGCACTAAAAAGAGTATTGCTACTGGACCGATAAGAGAGGATAGTAAGGTGGTGAGCCATGGTGCCTGATCGAATAGTGATGTGAACCAGTTCTGTTGCGATTCCCTGTCCTTTTTTCGATTTTCTAATCTCTCTCGCAGCTTGGCCATGGTGTCTTTCACTAATCCCATGTGGTCTGCGTAAACGCAGCACTCTTCCTTAAGAGCAGCACACAGTCTGCCTGCTTGTAAGAACAGCATGTCTAGTCCTCTGCGATTTTGCAGAACCACCTCGGACAATGACTTTAAGTGAGTTCGCAAGAGCCGTTATAGACTCTTCGATTCGGGCTATGTCCTTGTCTATTGCTACTTTTAAAGCGCCAAATTCCTTGTTCTGACGTACTAGGGACGCTATTCCTGTGCCTGCTCCGGCACCTCCTGCAAGCATCAGCAGGGCTATGGTTAATGCTGTGAAGGGCTCCCGCTTTGTTAAGTGATGGTCTGGGACAGTTATGGAATTGTACACATAGTTTCCGGGGTGGTAATAGATCTTGGGGATTATTGTCACTTGGACACAGTATTCTGAGGATTTGTCAAACATCTTTAAAGATATGCAAGGGGTGAGTCCTGTAGAGGAACAGACCCACTTAATGTTATTAACCGGGATCAACCATTTTGCTCGGATCATGTAGTGTACTACCCTAACGCATAATTGCCTTTTATGTTGTGGGACTTGGAATATTTCTGTCAGTGTGATGCTTTGTTTGTCCGTTTCCCATAGATATTGGGCCAGATTATCTCCGTAGGCCTGTATGGGCGTGTCGTTTACTGCTATGCCTTCGTAATAAGGTGGTTGTACTCCGTAACAGAGCCAACAGTGTTCTGTGAGGTTCGGGTTGGTTTTGTTTAGGACTTGTAACTAGCTTGTATCAATTTCCAAAGTGGATGCGCACTACTGGAAGTTGGACTGCTAAAAGCGTGCAGTGTCGTGGGTGTTGTAGAGCGAGTGGTCTGTCTGGGGGTTGTTACGCGTGGTGGAGGTCTGTTATTGATCGATACTCAATTAGGTTTCATGGGCTGAGGGTCATTTGGGATGATTTCTTTCTTAATTTGGATCAGACCGCCTCGGTCTTTTCCCGTTTCTGTGTACCTTACTCCCCATGTTTTTCCAAACAGCCAACTGTCTTCCTGGGGGTTCGTAACATTTAAAAAGAGGTACTTAGAGGTTATGCCCCCTTTCCATGCCTGTGGTGGTATGCACCTGCGTGGGCCCCATTGTACCTTCAGGTATTTATCTCTACCGCTGCCTGGTATCCATGTAGGGGCTATGGTCTCGCATCCCCAGTAAGCGCAGTAGTCCTCGTTAGGCATGTTACAGTACCCCTTCCCAGGATTTGAGGCAGGACACATATAGAATCCCACAAATGCCCAACACCGGTCTCGTGGGACTAACGCACACAGAGTGGCGGTAAAGCTTGGTGCACATGATGTTACCTGGAAGGCAATAACTTGTTGACTCTCAGGCCTAAGGAGAGACCATTTAAATGGTTGGTGATGCGAGTGGTCTGCACATATTGGTTCTACCTTGGAAAATGCGAGGATCAGTATTACACAAAGACATTGCTGCTTTCTCTCACGATAGCTGTCTCGATGCTGTCTGACCTTTGTCTGCGCTGAGCCCACAGGGTTGGATGGGGTGTTGGTCGGCGTGTCGTCTTCCCCTGGCACTGTGCTGTACGGGTTACGAGGGCATCCGATGACCCAATCCTGCAAGTAAAAGCTCGCAGTTTTCATTAGTTTTATTCTGCAAGTCTGGTTTAATAGATTTAAGTGGGCATCATTTAATCTCACCGTCTTTCTTAACTGCAGCATACCCTCGTCCTGCAAGGACTATTTTCCACCCTCGTTCCCAAGCTCCTAATTCGTTTCTGATTATGACTGGTGGGCCTTCTTCTAATGTACGAGTGGCCCAGTGCTTTTGGACTGGACTGTTTCCTTCTTCCCCTCTGAGAAACTGATTTAGTGCCAGCAAAGTGGTTGCCAACAACCACGCTTGATCTTTCAAGGGAATAGCATTGGCAAAGCCTTCCACCTTTGCCAATACTTCTATTTTGGATTTTAGGGTTTGATTTTCTCGCTTGACTATGGCTTGTCCTGTGCTATTATATGGAATGCCATGTGTCAGTGTAATGCCCCATTTATGTGCGAATGTCTGAACTGATTTGGACATGAAGTTTGGACCGTTGTCGGTCTTAATCTGATTGGGAATCCCGAGCCATGCCATTGCTGTTAGCCAATGCTGAATGGTTGCCTTGGAATTCGTTTTGGCATGTTGAGTGGCCAGGATTACTCCGCTGTATGTATCTACGATCACTGCCAGCCAGGGTTGAGGCTTTAAGAGCTGGCAGAGTGTAAAATCTGATTGCCGTATTTCAGAGGCTTTAAGACCTCTAGGATTTACTCCGCTGGACCAAAGTGGCGTTTTTTGACAATGGGGACATGTGGCTACGATATGTTTTGCGTCTGCATGTGTGATTTTGCAATCTTTAACTACTGCTTTAGCTCTGATATGGAGAGATTCATGTAACTGGCGAGCATCTCTCAGCGTCCATAACCCTTTTGCAGCAGCATCTGCTTTATGATTACCGATCTGAAAGAAACCTTTGATTGGGTCGTGACTGTTGACATGAATGACCGATATGGTGCCTTTTTGGGAAACAAGGGCTTCTTCCAGCATCAGAGCTGCTCTAGATGTTGGCACACCGGGCTGCAACATGGCTAGGCAGAGGTTAGTGACAAACATCGAATCAGTCACTATATTGAGGTGCTCTGTTAAAAACAGCCCGCAAGCTAGCACGACAGCCGTTACTTCTAGCTGCTGGACCGAGGGTGTATTATTGGTCGTTTTTACGCAATACCACTCATTTTCTGACTGCCACACCACTGCGGCAGTGGAGGTCACAGAGGATGCATCTGTAAAAACTGTTGGTCCCGGTCGGGGCCGGTCCATAACCTTCTGTGGAAGGTCGATGTCGACAATGGCTAACAGTTGGGTCCAGGGAGGTTTGGTGGCATACTGGATCTCTCCATTGAACCCAGCCAAGGCTATGGCCAGGTGTTCTGACAGTGCTATTGACTGTGTTGGAAGCTGTTTACAAAAGGGCAAATATATTTTGGCAGGTTCAGTACCTAAATGCCTCAGTGCAAGTTTTCTGCCTTTCATAATGAGATTACTGACACACTCGGTTCCTGGGGAAAATGCACGTGACAGCTTTCCTGCGACTACCCACAGCACTGGCTGTGCTTTTTCTGGTGACCCTTGGGCAAGTGCCCCTACCCTCCCTTCTTTTGTAAAGTGCACATACAGGTCGAGCGGTACGTCTGGATTCCACCTTGCTAGCGTGCCCGTGGATACCTGCTGCTCGATAAAATAAGGGAATCTATTGCCTTGGCTGTTAATTCTTTCTGTTCCCAGGGATGTTTCCCTTTTAACAGATCGTATAAGAGAGTCATGATTTCGGGAGGAATTAGGATGACATTACGGAGCCACTGCAAGGATCCTACCAACTGCTGTGCGTCATGGAGAGTCTTAATGTCCCTGCAAATTTTTATTTGGGGAGGAGTTATGTAGGAATCTGTGATTCCTACTCCCAGGAAGGTTATACAAGGCCCCTTTTTTATTTTTGAATCTGCAATTTCGAATCCGTTCACTTTCAGGGTATCTGAGATTGTTAAAATTAACCGGTCTATCTGGTCTCCGGATGGCGTGGCTATCAAGATATCATCCATGTATTGAATGATACTTGCGACCGGATTACTATGCTGAATTGGTGCCAAAGCCCAATCGATTACGATCTGACAGATAGTGGGCGAGTTAAGCATTCCTTGAGGTAACACTTTCCACTGAAAACATAAATTGGGCAACTGATTATTTGGGAACACCAGCGAAAAGGCAAATTTTTCTTTGTTTCATGCAATGGTATAGAAAAGAAGCAGTCCTTGATGTCGAGGGTAACACAAGGCTGTCCTTTAGGTATCATGGAACTCATAGGTAACAGTGTCTGGACCGCGCCCATTGGCTGAATTTTCTTATTTACTTCACACAGGTCGTGAAGGAGACAAAATCCTTCACCTGACTGCTTAAGTATCACGAAGATTGGAGTGTTCCATGGGCTAGTAGAGGGCTCTATATGATCTCCTTGCAACTCGCGGTTGACTAATTTTAGGAGGGCATCCATTCGAGGCTGAGATAGGGGCCACTGCTCAACCCATACTGGGTCAGTTGACTTCCACGTCAGCTTAATAGGAGGAAACGGGTGTACAGCAGTGGTCCTTAGGGTAAATTTGTCACTCTGGTATTTAGAAGAGCTAAGGCGTCTCTTCCCAGTAAAGCTGGGACTTTGGATAGGATATAAGGAGTAAGGGTGATAATTTTTTCAGGTCCATCTTTAGTGTGAAGTGCAATTGTTATCAGGTGGGCACTTTTCTGGGCTCGAATTGTTCCTCTGACTCTGCCTACTGTGGGAGCATTTTCTAATTCCCAATGCAAGGGCCAATATGCTTTAGGTATGACAGTGACATCCACCCCGGTATCTATTAAAAAGGGGACTTTGATGGTGGTATTGTCTGCAATGCCATAGAGGGAACACGTTCCCCACACCACGGGTGGGCAGTCACATTTTACTGCCAAGGCCACGCTGGGGCCTCGGCCCTTGGGGGCAAGTTCTGTGGGTTTTGGGACCCAGATGGGTTTGGCCGTGCCACTGGCTGAGCCATAGGGGCTGCCGCCTCTTGGGAAAGTGTCAGATTCAGAGGCGTTCCATGCCTTGTAGCTACATTCATATGTGGCCACCTCATGTTCCAAGTGGGAGGAGGCTGGGTGCGGCCAAGGCAGTCAGAATGCCCCCTCCCCTTCACATTTCCCTGATTTTTAAACCTACAATCCTTAGCAAAGTGCCCTTTTTTCCCACATGCAAAACATGGCCCTCTAGGCCGATTATGAAAAGAGGGGTGTGTTATTGTCGGGCTCCCCAGCTGAGGGCAATTTACTGCCACGTGGTCTGGCTGACCACATTTAAAACACACCATTATGTTAGCTATTGCTGTGTGAACAGCCACCTGGATTGGGGCCAAATGCTCTTCTTTTGGGACATGCTTAATCATGTCCGCGATACTCGCTCCTGCTGGTAACGATCGTAAAATGTCCTTGATTGCTGAATTGCATTGCTGGCATAAACAATCAGCATGACTGGACCCTTTGCTTCCAGGGGTAGGGAGGAAGAATCAACAGCTGCCTGAAGACGATCTACAAACTGTGTAAAAGTTTCGCTTTCAGCCTGTTTGATGGTAGACCACGGGGATGGCTTAACAATGACTGCTGAGGCTGTGCGAATAGCTTCTCTAGCCGTGTGGGTAGTTACTCTGACTTCATGCGGCCGCATACCTTCTGCTTGTGCACGCAGGGTAATCATGGTAGGGTCAGTACCCATTAACCGCTGTAAGCTAGAGCCATGCAGCGGATGGTCTGCCCCGGTTACTAATGCCAGTTGTTTTGCACAATTATCCTCCCATTCCTGTTTGAAAACAATCATGCCTGCTCCATCAAAAATCATTCCACAAGTTTGCTTAATGTCAAATGGAAGCAGATTGTCTCCCCCAAAAAGGCCGTCTATAACAGTGGAAACCATGGCAGAATTAAGCCCTTTATCTGCTATAGCCTTAGTAATTGTTTGTATGTCTTTTGGATTTATTGGTGAATAAACTCTCTTGTCTCCTTCTATGACTTGAACTGGAATGCTAATGAAGCTGACTGAGCCCAGTCAGCACATACAGTTCTAATTTCCTTCCAGTCCGTGAGAGG
Organism: Myiozetetes cayanensis; assembly: GCF_022539395.1. NCBI lineage: Eukaryota > Metazoa > Chordata > Aves > Passeriformes > Tyrannidae > Myiozetetes > Myiozetetes cayanensis. The sequence goes on from NW_026086605.1 coordinate 32,142,117, forward strand.
GGTTAGTTCTTTCTGTGGCTTGGGTTCATTTTTATTTTTATTTATAATTACATCTACATCCTTTTTCTCTTTCTCCGTACTCGAATCAGTTGTATACCGCCCGCCTCTCTCTCCCGCTCACCTTGTGACTTTCCCTGGCTAGTGTCTGACTCAGTGTCCAAGTTCGACTGACTAGCTATTTCCGGCCTCCGGTGCCTCTTGGACGGGTTGTGACCCCGCCCCGCTCCCTTGTGGGCGTACGACTGTCCGCTCCACCTCTCTCTCATGCAAATGGACCGCTCCCTCCCCCTTCGCTCACCCCGCCCTCTGCTCGGGGCATTGGCCCTGCGCGAACCTTTTTTCAAGTGACCGCCATGACTGGCACTCCCCCGACTTGCACCCCCCTCCTCCTCGCTTGAGCTTCCCGTTTCACTCACTCTCTCTTCCGGGCTACATGGAGAACTTGGGCATTCCGGGTTACGGCACCACTTGTGTGATGACCTGGTCCAGGAAGGGCACGGTGACTACCCCTTAGTCACTCAGGCCATTAACTCACAGACACCAATGTGGTGGACGGTAAAATGGCATTTATTAGTTCGTAACACGGCCTTTTATAGTGCTTAATTGCGCCGTCATTTCCGTCTGCTTACGGTATCACCTAAACTACTGTTGGCTGTCAGGCATCAGAGGGGGGGTGGTCCCTGCCTTTCTGTACATCCCGAAGTCTTCCGATCACCAGACCCTATCTACTCACATTTTCCTATCCCTTCCAGCCAGGGCTATTCATCTTATTCACCTCTTGAAAGACTTTGGCCTACAAGAGCTTCTAATGTTAGTGCAGCATCAGTCACTTCTGTACAGCTCTGTCTGCAGAAAATATCCCCTTAAATTGACTTCCATTCGCTCACTGAAAGACACATTCTTTTGGAGAAAGATTGGGACTGATTTAAATAGAGAAGAATGGTAAATTAGTAAAACTAAAATTAGTAAAATTAATTTTAGTAAAATTAAACTAAATAGTCTAATTAGTAATTAGACTTTGCAAGGTGTGTGCATTGAAGTAGTAAGTCAGAGTTGTATTCAAGTAATACTACAATCAGAAACATGTCTTGACTTTGAAATAACTATTTCTGCTGCAAAAGCTGCTGCTCTGTGTGTATTTATACACACATACTCTCCCCCCCAACCTGCCTTCTCAACCTTCAAATTTTCTAGTTCATTTTTTGTCTTTTTGCTGGTTTAAGTACAGGTAGTTTGAAATTTTTATGTTTCTAAAACTTCCAGTTTATGTAGAGCTCAAAAGCTAACTGGAATTATCTTAGACTATATTATGGGCACAATACACCTTAAAGTAATTTTCATATAGGTTAGCTCAATAAAAATTACTCTTGCAGTTTAAAAAGAAGTGCATGTTCCATAATAACTCTCTATTTCTCTCAGGATTTAGGTTTATCAGCTAGATAAGGTAAAACAAGTGCTTCTGGAGACACAAATTTATCATAGTTTATATGGCTTTGTTGCATATGACAGCTACTGAAATTTATTGGCACTGAGGAAGAGGGAGAGAAGTAATCAGGAGAGGCAACACTGAAACAAAGTAAGACTGGTAAGGAGAAAGGCTACTGGAGGAAGAGTCATTAAAAAATAGCCAGCACGGAGACATTTTTATATTATTCTCAATAAAAATAAAACTTGAAGATAACAGGTGAGAATTGAAGCATTAGAGTCAAGAAAATGTCTGTTCTCAGGAATAACTAGGTTGGAAAAAAAAGGAGGGGGGGAAATGTGTTTAAAAATCTTAACAGCTTAGACAGCTTAGAATCAGTAAGTTAATATTTTATACAAAGTTTTTTCATTGCCTCAATTGCTATTATGGGATTAAATCTAGACTGCTTGGAACAGATAAAGTGTTGTATAATTTTATTTATAAGAAAGCCTCAGCCTCTTTCTCACCATCTGTAAGAGATATATTAAAGGATTTACAGGTTTGTATAAATTTAAAAGACAACACGACATCATCCTTTTATAACTTGTTAAAAATATGGGTGGTTTACAGTTTTTAAAAAAACGCATTAATTTCATCAACAGTCTGCCTCCTCAGATACTATCTATCCAACTCTTAGAACAGTGGTGGGAAAGCTTAGTTCTATTTTAGTTCTATTTTAAGCCAGAGTTTCTAAAATACTGATCATTAGAACAAGCATATATTTTATTCTTCAATAGAACATAAGCTGGCTACAGCTACTTCAGTAGTTAGGAGAAACCATATTAATATTGAATATTAACAGGATATCAGTTGTCACTCATTGTTTGGTCTCTTCAAGACCAAAGGCACAGGATTTCCTTAGCAAGTCTTTCCAAGTTTACAATCAGCAATGTTCTCCATGGGGCACAATAGCATTGTAAGCACTCACACCATGATTTTTTCAAGGCAACTTTGAATTTTTCTGTTTTGTTTTCTGATTGTCATGCAGTTGGTTAGCCTTCAGTATATCCATTTCATTCACAAAAATACCAAATGTTACACCGCTGGCATGTAACCAAGACTTTGGATATCCCTGGAATCTAAAGTAAGTGTTCTTCTTATGGCTTCACTTAACAGCTCTCATATACAGTCATGTTTCTTCTCACTGAGAGAATTCAACTGTTCCATTTTAAAAATATTTTGCCTATATTTTAATTATCATAGATGAATCATGTACTGTTCCTCTGCTTCACAGTGCAGCAAAACTCCATGTACTTTCACTAAGAACTTAGCCTGATGAAGCAAACCACAAGTTGCCCAAAGACACATAACTGCAACTTCATAGGTAGGTTTCTTATATACATTTATCTCTGTATGACTTGCAAAGCCTTTTTTCTTTTTTCTTTTTTTTTTAAATTAATTAATTTCTTTATGATATTAATAATTCTGCTTTTTCCTAATCTTGATTCAGTCTTTCCTATGTTGCAGTACCTTTTCAATTCTAGCTTTGGTGCTGCTGAGCATTTTGTTTGCTAACTGTAGTGCTGAAGGTATGGAATCTATAACCAATAGGGCATTTCCGCAGTATGTTTAACAAGCAAATTCAAAGCTCTTTCTAAACATTAAGTACTTTGAATTCCTGCCATCTCCCTCTGCTTCTTCTCCCTCGAAACAGGCCAGAGTTTCATTTTTTAATTTTTATTATTATTGCAGTCTATTCTGTATTGCTCAGAATTTATTCTTTACTGCAAGAACATCTCACTTGTTGTTCAGTCATCAGTGAATCATCAGAGAATGCACATCCTTTGTGCCTTACTTTGTGTCATCTTATGAGGGATTTCCTCTAAAGCTTTGGTTTATATGTTGCTGTTTTTCAGCTGAAATAAGTTCTCTGTGCTTTAGTATGCTTTTTGTATGTGTGTGAAACAATGTATAGAATAATGTTCATTTAATTTTGGGGATAGTTGGAAAACTGAGCATGGTGATAATACAATTTCCTAGTACTTAGTTCCAGTACTGAGCAGTTAAGACATCCCAGCAATGGTGGGGTAAATGTTTTCTTTCATGAGAAACTATACATATAGTTATATATATATATTCCGCCTATATATTCCTATATATGAGGAGAAAAAATGATTTAAGGTGCTGACATATGGAGTAAAAACATCCCTTAAAAACTGGTTGCAATGTCAAAATGACTATTTTGCTTTACTCTTCACATTTACTTTGAATTACTTTACAGGAATTAATTATATACATTTTATAATCATGCCATTTGTGTCACCTTATAATAAATCTCTGGAAGGCCAAGTGGCTTTCCTAAGCTCATATAAAGAAAAAAAAAAGGAGACAAGAGTGCAAATTATACCTCACTTTCTGGACAAAAAATAAGAAGTTTCAATGGAAAAAACCTTGCTACAGAATAAAACTTAGATAAATTGTGTGCATATTAAAAATTAATCATAAACCCTACCATAGATCTGGTTATTCCTTGAACAGTCTTGTTAACATGAAAATAAGTGGATGTGGGCAGAACAGACAAAGACTCATTTATTCCAGTGTCTCCCTCCTCCAACAGTATTAAACAGAATAGGGTGAATAAAATTCGTAGTTCAGCTACTCTATTGCAATGTTAGTACAAAAATCAATTTCTTTTGCTTTGGAGATGCTAGGTGCCTTCTGAATATGGCACTAAGTGATCCTGCAAAGATAGTGGAAAAAGTGAAAGGGATGTGAGGAGAAAATCCACCTTTAGAGGAAAAATCAATGGTTTTGATTCATTTCAATTTTTCATTTTCCAAACTTCATTATGTCCAATTCTATTATAAAAATTCAGTCTTTCAATATAGAAAATAATTGGAAGAAGAAAGTTCAACTGAGGTAGATAATTAATTTATCTAAGTCTTCAAATGTTGCCATTTCAGTAAAATATAACAAAATTACAGAAACTGATATTATCAGTCCAGATAAAGTCTTGTGTGCAAAAGACTTATCCAAGTTAAGTCATTCTTGAATGTCTGTACTTTGTATAAATTCATGCTAGGCTAATTTGTCACCACCAAAACAGAGCAATTTAAATGTTTGCAGGAGTTCATACAGTTCCAATATACTTCCAGTCTAGCTGTTCCTAATCCATTCCTCTGTTGGAATAACGCACACTGCACCTTGGGAAGCAAGCCATGGTCTGCTGCTTAGGTGGCCCAACAAAACATGCAGTAAAATTTTCTTGATTTTGAAACAGAGTACATAAATACTGGTTTAGTTTTGCTGTCATGAATTTAGTTTGAATCCTTTTTATGTCTATATTTTACACTCCCACAATGAAATGTCCACAGTTGTCCTGTTCCTATCCAATTATTCTATTCCTGAGAGATAATACAAAGTTATTTTGGTGTGCATTCTGCTCTGAAAGCTGGGAATACAGTCCCCTCAGGTGCCTTCCTGCTCCTAGAAACTGGACGAACATGAATGTTGGGGCCTTAGCAGTTTTACACGAATATGCTGAGTTCTGAAGAGGTCAAGAGGTAACGGTAAGATAAACAAGAAACGGCCTGCTGCTACAAGAATGCAGGAGTCAGCAAAAGCAGGATGAGAAAAACAGCGATAACAGAAACTTTATGCAAATGTGGGCTTCAAAACCGCAAATCGGTGGATTACCTGAGGTGCGTGGACAGTGTATGCTGACCAATCGTAATAGCATGCTGTGCTCGTGATTGCATGAACAGAACTCAAAAGAATATAAATTGTACAGCCTAATAATAATAAAGCGGATTCGAGCTTGCATCCTATAGATGTGTTGTTCTTTCCCGCTCGCTTGAATGCCTGCAGCACATGAGGTCAGTTGTGCAGCAGTGGGAGACTGAGTGCAAGCCCACAGATCACTCCCGAGCTGCAGGAAGCAACATTCTTCCAGTCATCTCTCTTTGTTCTCCTGCTCACTTCAGGCAGGCAGTAACATTTGGAAAGCTCCTTTCAGTCTTCCTTAACATGTTAGAGAAGCATGGTAAGATTCCCAAGTCTGCTAGAGGAAGGGTTTTCCCTTCCTCTCAGGAAATAAATGGGATCTGCTCACGGTTGCTTGGCATGGGAGATTTTGGGAGGATTGCCTACATCATATTGCCATTTTAATGGAGAGTAATAGGCAATAGCCATTTTCCTATGCTAGGTGTTTCTTAAAATTGCCCTGCAGTGTTGCATATCTGTTACATCCTTACTTATCTGGCTAAGAGAGAAATAAAAAGGCTCCCTCAGAGATGCAGAAGGAATTAAATTAAAAATAATTTTAAAAACTTGAAATATTAATAATAAATAAATAAACAAAACTAAAACCCCAAACAAACAAACAAAAGTAAAAATCTGATGTGCTTCTGAGAAGAGCTATAATTCAGTGATCACAGAATATTGAAACTCAGAGACAGCTACAGAAGTAAGCAGTGACAGAGAGGTGGCCGAGGTCTTCTAGATATTTCTTATTATCCCCTTTGTTGATGTAACTCTCAGGTTTCTTTGAGACCCTGTTGGGTTAGCTTATCTAACAAGAGATTGCAGTGCAGTGGCTTCAGGGGTCCAGTGAAAAATTCCTATTTTTAAAGGAGAAATCTTGAGGGAGAGAAGTTTTTGGCAACTGCAGTTAGTTTGTTGACTTTGCAAGCAGAGCCTGCCCTGCTTGCGGTCTAAGGTTTTGAGTGTTTTGTAAGGTCTTCTGTATGTGCTGTTTTAATTCTTTAGTATTTTGCTACTAATCCCTCTTTTATCCTCCCTTTAGATATCACAATCTTTAGGCTTTACAGTGTGCAATTAACACAGCTTGCCAAAACAGCTTGCCACTTCAGTAAAAAAAGAAAGTTGGAGTCTTACTGCTGGGGAGGCTGTGTTGTGAATGATTAAAATTAGGCTGAAGCTGGTCAGTGGATCTTTTATTTATTTATGGAGGCCTATCTGTAAGGGAAAAAACATTGAAGAAGAAATATGGGAAGTTTACATCTATCTACTTCTGCAAGGTTAGAAAAGAAGGAGGGCAGGATCATACGGATTTGACAGGAGGGAGAAAGACCTTTCACTCCAGAGGCAGGGATAGGATTCAGGTAAATATTGGAGCTGTATAAATAACACCAGTACTAAAAGCACAGCAAAGTGATCTGACTCCTGTCCCAGCTCACCTGCTTCTGGCAGGTTTGCTCATTAGGGTATTTGCTATACAGTACTTAAGGATGTGGTAGTCCTAACACTGTCTTTTTCCTCTTTTCCACAAGAAATATGTCCCTTGAATCCCATCTTTAAAGAGCAATTCAGTGGAAGTGCATTTAGGAAAGAGTTTGGTGGTTACTTTCAAAATCTTAACTGCGTGCTGATAATTGGTGGCTTCAAAATGCTCAGTACAAGGTGGGCTCATGTAGGAAGAACTCCATAAAGAGATGGGTTTTCTCAGAGGCATTTCTGGAGAAAAACAGCACTTTCTTTGCATCCTTGGGAAACGCTGACTTAACTTCTGGTTTGTAATTCCATTGTTTTCATGTTATGTCATTAGATGCCCAGCTCTAAGCGGTCTTAGTGATTCTGAGTCTGTTTAGGTACTGAATTTCCAAAAAAACAAACTTCTGTTTTGATAACAAGCAGAACCCATTTTATTGTGAGAACTATATCTAGGAATATCCAGTGATAGGCAGTGTCTTACATACAAACTGAAAAATGCAAAATAGAATAGAGGAGGTCTAGGACAAGAGGAGTGAACCCAGAATAGCTGGTACTTTTAAGTCTTGAATTTCATTCTAGTGATAGGGTTACCTACACTCTATTTTTTTTAGCCAAGATTATGGTTTTGATTCATAGTAACTGTTTCAGATGTAATCTCTTGAATGGAGGGGACCTGTTCCAGCACCCAACCACTCTCTGGGTTGAACCCTCTTTGTAATATCCAACCTAAACCTGCCCTGACACAATTCCAGGCCATTCCCTTGGGTCCTGTTGCTGGTCCCCACAGAGCAGAGATCAGTGCCTGCCCCTCCTCTTCCCCTCACAAGGAAGTTGTAACTGCAATGAGGTCTCCCCTCAGCCTCATCTTCTCCAGCTGAACACACCAAGTGCCCTCAGCCACCCCTCACACGGTTTCACTTCCCGCCAAGGCCCTTCACCATCTTTGTTTCCCTCCTTTTTACACTCTTTAATGACTTAATATCTTTCTTATATATTACCTGTGCCCCAAACTGTGCCAGTATTGCAGGTGAGGCCTCCCCAGGTCAGAGCAGAGTGGGACAATCTGCTTTGCCTGATGCCCCCCAGGACAGAGTTGGCTCTCCTGGCTGCCAGGGCACTGCTGACTCATGGCCAACTTGCTGTCAACCAGGACCCTCAAGTCCCTTTCCTGGCACTGCTTTCCAGCCTCTCATTCCCAGTCTGTCCATACACCTGGGCTTGCCCCATCCCAGGTGCAGGATCCAGCACTTCCCCTTGTTGAGCTTCCTATGGTTGGTGATTGCCCAGTTCTCTAATTAGTCAAGGTCTCTCTGCAGGGTTTTGTGTCATCTGCAAACTTGCTCAGTGTCCCTTCCAGCCCTGCATCCAAGTCATTGGTGAAGATGTTGGAGAGTACAGGGCCCAAGATGGAGCCCTGTGGAACCCCAGTAGTGACAGGTCACCAGTGTGGTGTTAAGCATCTTAGCCACTCTTGTTAACATAACTACTCCTTGTCTTGAAACTGCATTGGCTTGTGGAACGTTTGCAGGTAGGCAAAGATGATTGCAGTGGAAATAGAGCTCATCATTATCCAGAAGGTTGTCTTGTTTCACTTTTTTATATTTTACTAAATATGAATATTCTATTCAAACTCTTCAAAGGTTTGTACACATATTTCTTCTGTGTTCTGTGTACTGTGGGTTTAAGTTCCAGCTTACTTTCTGACTGACTAGATGCAGTTGCTGTACTTTTGCCAAAAGCGGCATTTTTTTTTCCTGTCAGATTATTTCAAAAGCAGAAAATTGAGGCTGAGTATGGAAATGCTGCACTTTTCTAAGGTTACAGTCACATATTTCTGATAATCCTGGCTATGAATTTTAACAAATTTAGTTTATCAGTAGCTAAATGTTACATAATTATATAAATATATTTATGAACATATCTACTTATTGATATCAAAAATAATTACATTTGTGTTACTCATATTTTATGAATTATAGTATGAATGTATTACTAACGTGTGTTGTAATAGAGATAAATTACATAATAATAAGTAAATTATTGTCATAGTTCTGATTTTACAGAGGAATTTTTCTTTCTCTTCCCCCTGCCGTGTGTGCCCTGTGTATAGGCCACCAGGTAGCTATCAGGTGAGCAAAAGAATCGGCCGTCCACTAATGACCGAGAGATCAGTCTCCTAGGAAACAGACAGATGAAGGAGCTTAAGTCTACTTTTTTCTCTTGTCTCCGGGGAACGGGGGAGGAAGAATTTTGGTGGGCTGGGGGTGTGGCTGGCATGCAGGGCGGGAGGAGAGGCTGGTGGGCCGGTGGGCTCGGGACCTGCTGCGAGCTGCAGACGCTGCCTGGTATTTTTCTTTCCTGTTGAAGGGGAGTTTGCTGCTGCTCTCTGCTCAGCTGTTGCTGGCTGCAGGCCCTGCGTAAAGCAAACTCTAACCAGTTGAAGATCGTGAGTTTTCTTCCATTGGGAGAACTTTCTGTTTGATTGCTGGGTTTTTTTCCTTCCTTTCCTCCCCCCCTCCACTCCCTCTCTCCTGTCCCAGTGTGGGAAGGGAAGGGGAATGGAGGGGGTTTTTTTGTTGTTGTTTTGTTGGTTTTTTTCTCTCCGACATACCGTGGAGGGTCTTGTTTTTTTCCCCATCCCACGTGGTGGCAACCAGGTATCCCACAGCGCCGCCTGGTGACGAGACTGGACATTACAACTTCTGCACCTCCAGTGATCCAACAGTGCCACCTGGTGGCTACTATAGGACACTACAAGTTCTGCATCTCCAGTGACCCAACAGCGCCACCTGGTGAATGGTACGGGACATTACAAGTCTTTTATCTCTAGTGACCCAACAGCACCTCCTATTGACTGTGGTTGGAATTGCACCAAGGGGTATAAAAATTGAACTGTTTACTTTTCCTTTTGCTGGTTTATCGGTTTGTTCTTGAAGGGGATTATTGGTGGATATAGGAGTATTCCTTGGTTGTTTTACTTGTTTTTTTTCCATGTTTCTGTTAATACACACATACCTTTTAATAAAGGGCTGCTATTTTCCCTTTTCCATAATTTGTTTTCCTTCAATCAGAGCCTCTTAATTTTTATAATTGCTTAGAAAGAGAAGTTTGGGTCTTTTCTCCTAACTCATCCTCAGCAAAAGACCCTTGTCTCATTTAAACTGGGATAATTATATAATTATATAATTATATAAATAGGTTAAATGATAGAGAAATAGTTATTTTTGTCATGCCAGGGCAAAACTCAGTTAAGCATTAAGGCAACTAGATCAAGGGCAAATGGTTTGCAGTGTGTGCATGTGGTCTTCCTCTCATTGTGTTTACTTTATTTGTGTATGAAATTTGTATAATCCATGTAGAATACATACACCTACCTAACATTTTACCTAAAGTTTGCAAGTTAGACGGAAAACTATATCTAAAGTGTGTAATTCCTTTTTTCATTACAACAAACTGAGTGAATCTGTAAAAAAAAAAAACAAAAAACAAAACGCAAAAAACCAAATCAAACCAACAAAGAAGTGAAAAGCCTACCATATGTTATCCAGTAACTTGGCACGATGCTGGCTTAACTCAGTCTGTATCCATTGTCTAGGCAGAATATTCCTTTTGACTTTTTGTGGTCTGTTTATATAAAAGTCAAACACCAGTGATAATAAGATTTAATTAGTACTCCAAAAGTGTAGTCTTTAAGTTTTGTCTTTTTCAGTCTTCCTTCATTGGAAATAAACTTTGGAACCTTTAGATACTTGGTAGTAAATTTGATGCCAAAGTGTGGGTCTCATAGCTAGACGTGGTTGGATAACCAGTCTTCTTTAAATGATACCTTGTTTAAGGAAAAAGAGGTTGCAGTAGCAGTGTATAAAGTTTCTGGATGAGGAATCAAGATTTGGCCAGAAAAGGGACCATTTAAAAAATATCTCACAAATATTCCAATTTAAAATATATCTGAACATGTTTTTGTTAACAAAAGAGACATACTGTTTTATCCAGTAAGTAACCAATCAGAAGTAATTGGCAGAAGACCCTTCGTAGAATGACACACATCTCTTAATGCCCAAGTGCATTGGGGAATGCTGATATTTTTTCGTCTATATTCCGCCCAGTCACCTGTGAAAGTTTTGTTCCTTGCCTGCCAAGTTCACTGATAAACAAGAGCCTTGTCCTTGGAGAAAGAGTTTCTTGTATAAACTGTTTTGATTGGTGTTCTGTGATTGGTTCATTGTCTGTAGAGGACATTTGAAGGAGAAACTGAAGAGAAGAGAGGAAGTAAAGCCCCCAGACCCAAATAGATAAGACCCCTTTGAATGAAACACCGCAAGTGTGAGGGGAATCCCAAAGTTCTCCCACATGGCTGAAGGGGTGCACTCACATAACAGAGGGAGTGACCGAAGGCCTCTGGCTGGGCGGTGCTGCCACACCAGCCCAAGGAGATGTCACCAGCTAATTGGATAAAAAATGCAGGTGACTCGTGGTCGGGGCTCTCAAGCTTCACATGAAGGACAACGTTGTCTTTGTGGGGACACCCACCATCTTGTGAGCCTGCCGACACTCAGAGGATGCAGCCTCTGCTATAGGGAATTCTGGTTATTCTGGGGTCGGTAAGACAACCTCGTAAAACACAGATGCGTGAGTGGGGGTTTCACTGAGGTCTTATTTCACTACTCTCCTTTCCTGTCTCTCAGGTTCCCATTTACTTAGCCACTTTTGTAATAAATACTGGGTTTATTTTTGAGCTTTCAGCGGTGTCTTGGTTTTCAATCTCAGCATCCTTCGAACTCACCATTACACCAAGTCATAAGTGGAGGATGTATTACATGTGATAAGTCATCATCATGGCTATGCTTCACGAATGAAGATTTGAGAAGGGCTCTACCCACACTTGCTACAACCTGCTCACTTTCTCTGCTTTGATACCTTGGAAAATCAAAGCACATGAATTCATTTTAGCACATTCAGAACCTAAGAATCCACTTAGCAGTGAAAAAGAGAGCTGCTTGGGAGTGGAAATACTCTGTAAATGAAAAACAATATTGTAAGGATTCTTATACTGTGAAAAATTTTCTTTGTATTCCTTCTTTTGTTGTGCATTTTCTATCTGTTCTATTCTGCTGTTAATATTTTAGGAGGTGATGGAAGGGTTTGTTTGTCATGGATTTTGCTTGCAGTGGCCTCATGTATTATTGGCTGCCAGCTTCAGTCCTCAGCTGCTGGTGATGCAGAAAATTAATAGAGTCTTCAGCCCAGGCAGGATGATAACAGAGTGCTAGAGGATGTGCCATCCCCACCCATGTGACTCAATAGTTCACACTACCAAGAAGCTGTTTGCCCTTTGGAGTACTGTATTAATAACCATCATATTTTGTATTTTGGTATTTTAAAGTTGTCCCTGACATGACTAAATAAAGAGAAGTTGTTAAAAATGCAGCAAGAGGAAAGGGCAAGGAAGACATATTTTCTTTTGGGGAGCATATCTCTTTGCATGCTTTCTACCTGTTCAAAAGCAAACTTCAAGGTGACGGATCACTCTTGGCCCATCTGAATGAGGGATAACATTTTTAGAGAGCTGCTGCAGAAGAAGGGCTACAGTAACTACTGTCAAGGGGATATTTTCCCACTGAACTCAGAAGAGCTGTGCTGATTTAACTGGCTGCTGAGCTGGCCACACACCATTTGTCCTTGTTCTTCCCTTGTAGTGTTTTGAGAAGAAGAAACAGTGAAACGGGATCTTGAGGCATGGGGTTGGAGATGCTGAAAACTTGTCCTGTTGGTAAAGAAGTTGCAGAGTCCAGGACAGAAGACAGGAAGCTAACGCTGAGGGACAGGATAGATATCACAATGATATGAGAACAGAATAGAGGGAAATTAAAAGGTAGATCAGAAGGGAATAGGACAGGTGGGTACAAATAATGCTGGGAAGTTGTGGGGAATGGATTTCTTTTTTTTTTTTTTTTTTTTTTAATCTTTCATAAAAGCACCTCTGTGAAGCAATTGAGGACCCACCCCCAATTTAATTCCTAAACATCATATGAGCTGGGGCTTCTCTGAAGGACACAGAGTCCACACTGTGTGGTCACGGTGTGTCAGACAATGCACACTTATAAAAAGTGTTAGTCCAAGCAAATCCATTACCACACCTGACAGTGAGGGGCAAAACACAGAAAGATGGGAAAGCAGCCACCTCCCAAATGTGTAAGGCCTCAGCTGCTGATGCTTAAAATCTGCCAAGACAGTTTGAATGTTTCTGTGACTAGACACCATCTACACAGAACATTCCATTTGCAAGGCTGGTTCCTTTCCTTTAGTAGAAGGCTTAACTATGACTGTGAAACAGTCACTGTTGAGCAGAGGAATATGGTAAAAACAACACAGCATTTTTGCACCAAATATTTACACAAGAAGCAGTGGGAATGGTTAACTCCCTGTTTCTCTTGGTTGCTGCTTGGTCAAGCTCTGAGAGACCTCAATGAGGGTTTGGGCTTTGCAGCTTGCTGGGGGTGAGGTCCTTAGTACCTCAAATAAAAGTAACATAAAATAATCAGTGCAACTTGATGTTAGGAAAGTTTGCAGTGTGTGCTTCAGTTTCTGTAAGGTAACAACTGGGTGGATAATGCAAAATCTATATTTAGCTCACCTGCACTTGGGAGCAAGTTTAAGACAGAGAAAAGAGGGGACTAGATTTGGTTTGTAGAGGGAATGGAAAGCATAGAAGAGCCTTTTGCTGTTTTTCCTTACTGCTTGTAAAGCCTTCACTCCAGGGAAATTCTGCTTTCATTCCTTTGAATGACTGTCTCTCTCCATCAGAGAAGATAAAAAAAACACCAAAAAACTTAGTTTTCTTCCATTCTCCCATCCTCTCAGCTCAGAACAGATTACCATGCTGGCTGGTTGGGCATGGCACTCTGTCCTGCACTTTGGATGTGTGGGAGCAATTTCCTATCCCGTTTCCATCTAATGAGGGAGCTCTGGGAACTAAACAGCCCAAGTACATACCAGGCCTGCTGGAGCACTTAGCAGCAGCTCCTTTAACATCCTGCCTCCCTGAGGGAGGAGAAAGCCAGGCTGCCCCACAGCAAATGAGCTGCCAGACTGTTCTCAGCTGCTATTGAATCATTTGCTGTCTTCTGTGAAAATAAAGAACCACAGTCGAAAAGTCAGTGGCTCTAAAATGGCCAGGCTGACAGAAGACTTGAGAGTCCAGAGAAAGCATCATCCTGCAGACAGGGCATCTCTGTAGTCTCCATCCTGCTTAAACACAGTCGTTTTCACCATCAGGAAGTAGAACATGAGTATTTCCTATTCTGTAAAAAACTCTTTAAACATAAAACTGCTAGATCCTCCTCTTGTAGTACAAGCTTTCATCTCAACTGTTGCTTGTATGCTGGAGTAAAAAATTAGTCCCTCAGCTTTCAATTCCTTGCACAAGAGTAGCACGTTTCTTCTGTTGAATACAGACAAGAGGGGCTTTAAAAGCATTTTCATGGTTTGTTTGCCATTTCTACTTTGGAGGTATTTTGTTTTTCTTTATACCAAAAAGAGTTTCTACAAAGCTGTGGTTTATTACTTGAAAGGTGATATTTTTCAGTGAAGCAACACAACACAAAATCCATGACTTTTTAATCAACAGTACCAGTGTATTTTCTTTCCTTTAAAAATTAGCTCTGCAAAAGGACAACCCCACTAACCACCTTAGGAGAAAGAGTAAGCCAGTTCTAATGATTTCTCAGGGAGATAAAAAATGAAGTACCTAGTATCATTTGCTTGATTTTCAATTATTATTTAATTACTCTACTCTTATTGTCTCTATTGGACAATTTCAGATGACTGCTTTTGTTATTCTTCACTTACTTTGTCTCAAATGCTTCAATTGTGGACTCACAGCAAAAAAAAAAAAAAAAAAAAAGAGAGAGAAAAAAGAACATAAACCACCTTTCAAAAAGAGACTTTTTAAAATTCTGTTAAAACATCATGATCCCAGGTTGCTTTGTTGTGTTCTTCAGCAGAGGTGCAGCTGTAGAGGTTCCTAAGTGGTACCCAGGTTAAGTTGGGGGAAAAAGTACATTGGTGTGAGTGCACCTTCCTTTCAAAACCCAGCCAATCTCCCTTGCATACCAGGAATGGCTCACTGAGTCGAGGCAATGCTGAAGTAATGGCAAGCTACGCTCAGCACAATCTGCAGTGTCAGAAGCTGCTCTTTGCAAATTAGAATTGGTAAATACTAAAGGAAGCAACAGCAGCAGTAATAAGAGCAGAGTGACACAACTAAGCTGTTTATTAAAAAAAAAAAAATTATGCAAATCTGTCCTCTTGTACTAATGTGCTTCAACAATGATAGTCTCATTTTTTATTGCTCTAGTGAAATTATTTTTTATAAAATTGCCTTCAATCATCCATCATTACTCCACAATGTGGTAATGGGGAGAGACCAAGGCAGGCAAGTGAAACAATCTAAGCTGCTGAGGTGGGAAAGCCTCTCAAAGCTGCAGCTGAGAGTACAGTTTTCAAGACTGGCATACCACAGATATGGTGCAAACACAGAGCCAAGGCAGGAAGAGAGTGAAAAGCTACACTCCAAAAGCTGGGGCTGGGAAGGAATGAGTAGACTGCAGGATGAATTGAGTAGCTGCTTTTGAATGAAACTTACTGAGCAGTACATCCCTCTTCAGAATTACCAGTAGTGGCAGGGAAGTGGTGGTTCCCTGCTTCACTGAGGAGGTAATGAGCTCATACACTGGGCTTTTTACAGCTCCAGGATTTCTTATCCCTCTGCCTCCTTTGTGAGGAATAAACTTCATGTTTTCACTTGGGATTGAACTTTATCCAAGAGAAAAAGTCTAGATATAATTAACTTATCATTCTTTTGGCTCTTCTCCAAATCCAGCAGTGGTTTTTTATTTTCCTGTTCATTTAGAAGGTTGTTTTTTACCTAATAAATTCCTGTGTTGAGATCAAACTGGTGACTGAGTACCATCCCGGAGAAGGGTAATGACTGGCATTGCAGAAAGGAGCATTAAATTAAGCAATAAACTGTGCTTTAGTGATACTAATGCTAGAAAAACTCTCACTTAAAGCAGACTAATAGAGTACATGTGGTGTCTTAGAAGGCTGGTGCTCCTATTAGTAAACCTGACAGGCTTTTGAACTGGGTTTTGAACACCGAAGAGAAGACACATTGGAAAAAAAAAAAAGCCACAAGACTAAAGACCTTTTATCAGTGGTGTACATGCTTTTTTATTAATAATACAATAACAAGGCATTAGTTACAAGTGTTTGCTATTCCAAATGACCTGTATCCTGAGAGACATGAGGGTTTAAAGGTAGTAACACCCCCACAACCAAGGTGACAAGATCACTTGACAAAGTCAGCTGACAAAGCTGACAAAGCTCACTTGCTGGCTCTATCACCCTACGGGGTGTAGCAAAGCTCAATACATATTACTAAAATCTTCATGCAAACATACTGGAGGGAAATTGAGTTGGCAAGAGGTGATTTTTCTTCCAAACTTCTCCTTTTGTTTCATTTAAGAGACAGCAAAGTTAGGGAAGGTGGAATAATCAACCTGAAAATTTTTAATTCATGACCACTATAGGTTTCACAGGGTTCCTTAATTAACAGCCTAGAAATTATACTGCCTCACCATCCTGAGCTTAGAAACAGAGCAGCACCCAAGACGAAAGGCACCATTTATGATTACTTTTGCTGCCCACACTGTGGTAGGTCAGGGTACTGCTGTGCAAAGCATGGTAATAAATGACAAGGAACAGCAGCCCATAGTCTGGAGCTGCCTCATAAAGCAGTGAGTGACACATAATGAAGTTCTGGCTTTTGAGGGAACCCCTTCACCTTAGCAAATGCAAAAATAAACATACCAAGCGATCTACTGAATTGCCAGGAAAAGACATCTTGAGTAGCAAGTGTAGTCTGGGAGAACTTCATGACATGGGAGTTAGTCTTCAAAAAAAAATTGTCCAAGTGCATTTCAGATTCAAATGGATATAGAAATTTTATATTTATCTTAAGTATGTTGCAGAGGTCTGGACTAACAGCTTTTACCTTCATTATGTACTTTGAGAGAAGAGTGCAGCCATTCAGCAGGTCACTTCCCAGCACAGCCCTGCATTTAGGACTCTACTGTCATAAGAAAAAGTAACTTAAATCCCTGTAGTTAACTGGCAGAAATCTCACCATTCATAAGATTCAAGATGTGTATTTCACACCCTGATCTCAGAATAACGACTCATTTCATGTGTGTTCTTTTGTGCAGCAATTAGAAAAGTTTTGTTGTTAATGTCTGATTTATCTGAACTTCCAAATACAATAGTCAGCAGATTTCTTAGGGCTCACAGTGAGCAGAACACAGATCCATGTTAATGCTTCCTAAGGGCTTTTAAAGAGCTGTCATCACTGCTGTGTTGCAGTCAGTGATTTTTTAATTACATTAGTTGTTACAATACGTTGTGTGTCTCATCAAACATTTTCAAACATTTCCAAGGCTGGTCCTTAGCCAAGAGGAGATCTTTAGATGTTTCAGTGTAGACCCAAGTTTAGGGCCCAGACTCTCAGTTCACATCAAATCATGACTTGATCATGGTGTAATGATGCCAATCAGGGATCTGGCCCTGTGCCACCATGTTTAAAAGGCTGTATATCATAAAACACAAGCAGTTTAGTAGTGGCCACACTCATCCCTGGCACAGGAGCACCTAAAGCCTCGTGAATGCAGTATGATTTTGGGCAGGCTGGCACACTGAGCGATGCACTTTGGGACTGTGCTGTAACTGGAAAGGAGGAAGCAAAGTGCTCTGTTGAAAACAGGCCAGTACAAAACCATGAGAGTTTGTCACTGCAAGAAAATGGGTTTTGTTTGTTGGTTGTCTTTTTTTTTTCCAACTGTGTGCTTCTAATTAATCCAACAGCATTTTCAAATAATTTAAGCAAATGTTATCTTACAGATTTAGAGAAAAGCAAAACATTAACATATATAATTATTAAATAAGTGGGGGAAAAATGAAAAATCACCAGCAATTCAAGATAGTAACACACAAGGTGGCAAAATATTAGACTATTTCTATGCCTCTAAATTCACTCATGACTTGAACAGGATGGATTCTCTTCTTTGCAGAACCTTTTCTGACAGCAGCATAGATTTCTTCTGGCTTCTCTCTTTTAATGAGGGGCTTCTTCTCTGGAGCCTTCATTCTCCACATCACAACTGGATGTCGTGGGCCAGTAGGACTCTGAATCTTGATAATCTTTGTGGATGCAATATAGGACATCTTCACTGTCTGCACCACAGTATTCATTAGATTTTTGGCGGCCTGAATGAGCGAAGTGACACTATCCAGCTGTAATAAGGAAAGGAAACATTACCCTCGGAAGTCAGTTTTCTTTTAATCACAACATCAGCAGGAATAAACAACAGTTAAAAAATAAGGCTTCCTTATTTTCCCTTTGTGTGTTTGAGCACTACATCCATGTTTCTCTGCTCAGATTTAAAGTGATATACAGAAATCTGTGCAGATGGAATATATACTTGCTTATGTAGATAATGTTAATAGTTTTCTTGGGTTTTAATGTGAATTCATGATGCTTGTCTGCAGAGTTTCAGTGCAATTACTACAGGTGGCTAATAAAACCAAGTCAAAGAAGAGCTGTGAAAATCTGACCCGTTACTTCCCTTGGTTCAGCACTAGGAAAGGTCTCCAGCTGCTCCTGTCACATTCCAGGCTCCCATACATGCTTGTGAGCAATGCAGGGATACTACAGAGTGCCTGGCTTTGTCAGGAGCCAAGTCAGCAGCCAAGATCTGTAAGGGTAAGTAAGACCAGGATAGCATACAGAAATCACAGTGACTGTGTGACCTCTCAACTGTTTAAGGATTGCCAATCTAAGAGGTAGAATGTAGAATAAAGTAATCCCCGTTACTGCTACCACCTTCAGCAGCACACTGCACAGGCCTGCAAGTGGTCCAGCAAAGGTATTTTTGATCAGTACTCATGGAAACAGAAAACAGTAACACCAAGGAAGGTCGCTGTGCTTTGCATGTTAAAAATAGTAGGACTAATCTATATAACTGGAGAGCGTACAATTAACCTTCTAAACATCCCATTTATTGGAGCATTTGCCTTCTGTAGAAGCACTGAGGCCAGTTCTCTAAACGGCCATGGGTTTAGTGGGCAGTGGTCCTGTGCTTTGCCATCCAGTCCAACCCCATGGCCTTTGGCAAAACACAGTTTTGCAAACTGAGTCATTAGGAAAGGTTTCAAGGGCTTCTCCCCTTTGCCAGGTGAAATGAATTGAGCAGGTTCTCAACCTGGAGTGTGTTATTGTCTGTCTTCATCATTATTGTGTAATACTTAGGAACACGTTGGTTGTGTAACACAAATGAAAATAAGGCAGAAATAAAAAATACAGCCAAGTGTCTGGATTTAGATGCAATTTGGAAACACAAGAAAACCCAGTTAATACAACGTTTACTGCTCCTCTCTGGAAGTGCCAGCCTCCCCCCCCTTACTACTTCCACCCCACAGTTAAAACAGTTAAGAGACCTGGTTGAATGCACACCTATATGTGATGGTGAACTAAAATTATCTCTGTGCTCCAAGAAAAGGTGTAAAATTTCCCAGATGGCTGCCAAAGTTCATTCCTGGTTGCAGCACATGAGCTTTCTAGAAAGAATAGCTTATAAGACCTGTGTGATCTATGCAGCATAGTGTGTGGCCATTACACTGTGGGGGCTGTGGGTTATAAACTGAATTAGGGAAGCCACTCAGCTCAGCCTGGCAGGACAGCACAGCTCCAGTAATACCATTTGACATGAAGTTCAAAGCACATGGTGAACCCCAAAGCCTGATTTCAAATACTGACTTTAAACCAAACATTTTACAAACTTCCAGGCTGTCAGTAACGTTTCTGCTCCCAGGCCCTGTCCTTACACTCCTGACACATCTGTAGTCCCCAGCACATCTCTTTTTCTGGGGATGCTGACTGGGTTGCAGCAGTAGCTCTGTGGCAGATGAACTGAGGTCCTGGCCAAATTTCACACTGCTTAATACTACCACAATATACTTACTTGATGAGAAGGAGAGAGACAAAGGTTCACATGAACTTTTTTCTTTCCTGTTAATCAGAGGATTTATTATAAACAGACACACCTATCCACACACACACACACACACTTTTTTTTTTATTAATTTAATGAACTGCTGACAACACTATAGTCTTCAAAGCTTCTTAAAAGCTCTGAATAATCTTTTCCCCTCCCTAAATGGTCAGTACATACACATTCACTTTTCTAGCACTGGCAGTATGGTAACAGCAATGTGAAGCTGCTGGGTGAAAAGAAAAGATAGCTTTGGTTCTATGGCAAACTTAAAAGGCAGTTTTTCACTTTGAAGTTTTTCAGTGGCTCTAAGTGTTCCACCTTTTTTAAAGTTTCATTAGAGGCACATGAGGAGAATGACAGGCTGGGCAGCAAGATGGGCTGGGGTGTCAGTGGCAGGTCCAGTGAAAGCTGCTCCAGGTGTGGGGAGAAAAAAAAAAAAAATCTGTTTGCATGGAAGGGAAAAGGCTTCTAGGAAGAAATTGGCAGCATCCAGGCAGGCTAAAGGTCATCACAAAACTTTAGCTGGATTTTTATTGTGACTTCAGTGTAACTGTGAAACATGGATAATGAAGTAGGATGCTTTCAGGTGAGGGTTGCAATTTACTTGGCCTTTCCTCTCCTGTGAAAACTGAACAGTCACCCTTGTTCTGGCATCTGGGGCTCCTTTCCCAAAAATGGTTGTAGCTGTGAAACAGCCTACAGCTCCCTCACCCCACCACTGTGACCAATAAAACTGTATTTTTATTCTTAAACTATAATCATATATATCTACTAAAAACAACAAATAAACTTCACGGGTCCCTAATTTTGGTGACATTATAACTGGAAACCAATATGTGGAATGTCAGCCTCACAGCCTGACACAGGCTCTGGGAGCGGACACCTGCCAAGTCCAGCATTTTAAATGCTGAAAGTACAAAGGCTGACTTCCAAATCCAACTGTACCAATCTGAAGTGGCTGAATTCCACTGTCCTTTGTCATGCCAGAGGAACTGAACCTCTGCCACACGTTTTCAGCTCTACAAAAGATGGATGCCCTGAGATACAAACAGGCTTGCAGATACCTAAACCAAAGATATAAGAAATAGCTCCTGTGTGTCCCCTGCTAGTGGGCAGATGACCTACAGACCACTAAGAATGTTTAAATAAGGGGGGGTGCAGTTTAAATTAGGGTGCTGTAGTTACCATGGAGATGGGGGGAGGTGGGTGTGTAAGTGGTGTATGTCAGGACAGGCAGCAATCCACACTAATTTTGCTTTCCTCTTGGCAAAGGCAGTGACAGACAGGGAGACTTCAGGCTCTGTGTATGTTATTTGCAGCATCCTAGTGTCCCTCAGCTTTCTGGATTGTTTTCTCAACAGGAAGGCGGCAGAGGTGGTGGGGCTATTAACTGCATTCAGTATTTTGGAGAAGCTTTTAGAAGATGTTCTTGGACACGTACTACAGATGTTAAGAATCAGGCCATTCATTGAATTTTTTTTTTTTTGTCTCTAGAGAGCAGCTGTTTTTATACCTCAATGCCAGTAGCATTATAGAATTTGGTGGAAATCTGTTGTTCTTCTGTAAAACTGATGTACTCAAGGACTGTCTTTGCTTAGATGCTTTTATCTCAGATATTCAGCAGGCTCTTCAAGGTCTCATATCCAGGAAAACTGATGAAATGAAACTTGGTATAAATAAAAGACTGACAAAATATTCATTGAGTGTTTAAGTTCATTTCATTTAGAGAAATGTAGCTGCAAACTCTTCAGTGCACGGCAAGTGGTACAAAAAGTTTCAGTAGAAAAACAAACCCCAAACTTAAAGCTGTTTTATTTTTGCCTGACACCACTCTTTCAGCACTTTCCATGGAGGTGCAACATTCCAGCCTCCACATTTCACAGGTCTGATTGTATCAGTTAAGAATGATTAAAGGCTTTAGGAAAAACATCCTTTGCCATATTTTTCCTCACCTGTCCTTTTAGTTTCCATTGCAAAAGGAATACAGAATGATTCTAAAACAGTGATTGTACAATCCACTGGGGTGAAACACAGAAGATATAGATCTGGTCATAGTTTTTTTGGGGGGGAAAAACCCCAATCATCCAAGCCGCCACCACCACCAAAAATCCTACTGGCAGTACTCCTGCTGAAATCAACTCCTGCCTCCAGCACTTTTATTTCTCCTCTGCAATGAGTCCTGAATGTAAGTAAGCAAACTCTCCAATGAATAACAAAACTGAAGAAAAGGTAGTTTAGGGAAAAAAAAAAAAAAAGAATTTTGAAACTTTACTTTCAATTTGTTTGCATGCATTGTATTTTTCTCATTTTTCATAAAATAATTTCATGTCTCAGCAGTAGTAGTAATCCATTACTATAACAAAATGTTGAACAGTAACTGATAGGGTCAGTTATTTTTAGTATTCAGAGTGATTAAGAGAATTGTGACCTAGAATTTGAAGAAACTCTTTTACTGTCGAAGTATTTTCTGTTCAGTGCCCTAAGAAATGCTTGCCTTGTCACGTGTTACCAGGAGTCATTTCTGTAGCAGTCAAACATAAAATTTTCCTATTCCCAAAGCACCTAAATAAGCCAGCGTCCCACTCCCATTCTTTGCATAGATTTGCAAATGCTGCCTCTTTGCCATAAAGAAGGGACAGACTTTATTCCTTCCTTCTGGAATAAAGCTGTGAGACTGCATAGTACTCACAAAACGTCCTATATGTACTGTGCCAGTGTCTGCAGCCCTACCTGGGACACCCCAACTCCTCTGCTGTGAGCATTCTCATCTTTCTTTACAGGGAACTAAGGTTTTGCTATTTGAGAACAGATTATCAGTTGGCTGTTTACTATCTTCCAAGCTTTATTTGCAGTTCAACTACACTTTTGGTTTTTGTACAGGTGGGAGCTAAGAACTGAATATAAAATACACAGTTCATCTGAAGTCTGAACTTAAAATTCTTTTGGAAACAAGGTCAGTTATTAAACATTAATCTTAATTAAACCACAAAGTTCATTAAATACATTCCTAGAAGCAAATCTCCTTTGTCACACTATACTGAGAGACTAAGACTGAATTTTTATTTCTTCGACAGCTCAAACTACCATGAATTCTGCATTTCTGTAAAGAGCAATGAGTGTTTGAGTAGTGCTGCATTTAAGGTAAGGAGTATTTACTACATTGTGCTTTCGATTTTAGTCCTGCTTTTTTACTATGCTTTTACTATTTCTTTTTGTGAATTATTTTATGGTTCTTTCACTAAGGTTGATACATAAAATAAAGTGATTTAATCCCTTAAGATTAAAAGTAGCAGAAAATCCAAACAGGTGAATTATTAAGAGTGAAATCTTAACTGTTGAAGACATCAGAGTTTTTCCTTGGCCAGGATTTGAACACTAGTTACTTGCCTTGTTTTCTGAGCCCTACTAGTGATAATTTCATTTTAATAAATAGAGATCGTGATGTAACAGTGGCACTCAAAGATGGGTGTTAAAGAAAGCACAGAAAAAAGCTGGAAGCACTTCATTACCTACCATATTTCTTCATACAACTTAATTCAACATACAACTTCATAGATTTCAATCCCAGTACAGGTTGTATAGAAAATAAGCCAAAGGGAGATTTGCCATCGTGAGTCTTTTTATCTGGAAACTGTTCCCCTCTGCTTTGCCATGTTCTCCCTAGGGATACTGGAGAGATTTCATCCCCATTCATGGAACTGGCCTCAGGAAATCTGCTTCACCCTTTGGGTTGTTTATTTTCAATGACCTGAGTTTTCCTAAAAATGTGGCTATCCAGTTGGTTATCTATGTCTGTCTATTCATCCAATAATTGCATTTTATACCTCAAGAGTTCCTGGGGTTTGATCTCTGTTTTAGCCATATTTCAGGTGGGGAAATTGAATCTAATGAACTAAATAATCAACCACGACCAGAATCTGCTTCAGGCTAAGTACGATTCAAATAACTGAAACCAAGTCTTATAATTAGACCAGGTCTGTACCCAAGTTAAATGATAAACAACTTACATTAAGGACTGTAAAACTGTTCCTCTGCAAAACCATAATGGAGCAGATGCTTAGCCAGGCGGTTATCTCCGTCCCTCCAAAGTACTCACTTCCAGGGAGGTTTTAAAAAAAAGGAATCTAGTTTTTTTAAAAAAACAGGTCTCAGGAAAAATCCTTTATAAAGGAGAATATGAATTCTTTCCTTTTTGTTTATGAATAAATGGAGTGCTTGTTGCAATAATCTTTTACATGTACCGAGGCTAAGAATTATAAAACACATCCTGATTTTGCTAATTACCAAATTAATTATTATTAGGAAAAGTTAACTGGCTGTAGTGTATATCACCAGCAATACTTCCTACTGCTTTGAATTAGTTCTTCTCAGTAGATGTGCTTTAGGAAGCAATAGTAACTGAGATACCTCTAATTGACAGGAAAATCTATCCCTTGCTTTGCTTCCAGTGGCCAGGAGTTCTATAAACACATGCCTGCCAGCACACACTAGGCAAAAGCAGAGAAAGCTGTAGAGTTATTACATTAAAAAAAAAAAAACAAACCCAAAACCAAAAAACACCGAAACAAAAAAACCCCACACATTTCTGTTACCTCTCAGTAGAAGAAAATTTTAATATATCAGCTCTTGGGGGCTAACATCAGCTTTTAGAAAATGGGTGAGTTAGTATTTTCAGAGTTAAACACCAAAATACGAAGTGATTTTAAGCATGGTGTAAGGCCCTACTAGTAACTTCCCACCATCCTTTCAAACAAACTGAACTACAAGTTCCCAGTGACATGGAGAAATACCAGCCAGGAGAAACAAAGTGGCTGAATAGGGAACAATGGACGTTCCTCTGGTACACAGAGGCATCAGCTTCGCCAGGACAGTTGCTGTGGACCTAAAGCAAGGTAAAAGGGACATTTTTTCACTGAAGGTCACACAGCAGTGAAAGCAGGCAGTGGTACTGAAGGCAGTGGAACAAACCATCCATCTGTAGTAAATCCAGTGGGCTGTAACAGCAGCCCCCATTTCAGCAGGACTGCCAGCTTGCTGCTTAATCCTTTTTTCCCCCTCTTCAGTCCTACAAGGGCAGCAGCTGGGAAGCTGTTCTGCCCATCTTGACTTCTCTTTTAGGGAGAAAAAGAACACCCAGAAACCCTAAGAGGAACAGAAATGCACTGCTCCCATCTCCCTTGCCAAAGGAGCAGCTCTTCAGGAGTTGAGCAGTGCCAGCTCTTCTCCAGCAGCAGCTGAAACCCTCCAAGTGTAGCAAAGGCGTGGAGCCACTTGCCAGCTGCCACAGCGCTCACACGTTAGCCAAGACATCACTTTCCTGGAGTATGGATATCCAAGGATTGGGATTGCATCAGCCAAAGGCCTGGTGGCTGACACCCTACCTTGTATTTTGCTACCTACTACCTTTTATATATATATCTGTGTTTTCACCTGCAGCACAGCCTTCAAAGCTGAAACCTGTTCACAGCAATGTCGTGCAGGGAACTTTTGATTTAATGGCCATGGGAACTCAGTGGTAACTCAGGAAGTGGAGCAGACATTTAAATCCATCCTTGAGGCATGAAGATGGAAGTATTAAAGCACCTACATTTGGCACAAAAGCTGACTTACGTCACTGTTTAACGTAAAGCCTGGCTCTTGAGATACCAAGAGGAAGAGCTGAAGGTAAATGAGACATTTGCAGGAAAACCAGAGTGACACAGCCTGCAGTGCACAGGTAAGGCTGGCTAATCTGAGCGGGCTTTTCTGTGCCAGCTAGCAAATGTAACTCTGTAACTGGATACCGTAACTCTTGAGAACTCTCTCTTCCACACATTTC
Source organism: Myiozetetes cayanensis (assembly GCF_022539395.1). Taxonomy (NCBI): domain Eukaryota; kingdom Metazoa; phylum Chordata; class Aves; order Passeriformes; family Tyrannidae; genus Myiozetetes; species Myiozetetes cayanensis. The sequence continues at coordinate 32,167,678 of NW_026086605.1, forward strand.
CTTTTTAAGGTCAAAAAAGCTTGCCAAATACAATATACAGGAAGATAATGACTATAAATGGCACAAACCAGAATTCCCTTGGCAGAAGTCAGGGAGCATGATGTTAACATACAAGGATCTGTTAATTTTCTGCTCTGTGATATAATTAACTTTACTTAAAGCTATAGTTGGGGAAAAAAAAAAAGTAAACTGGCAAGGTAAGGTGCAAGCTTATCACTGTGTAGTAATTGTGAATGAATTATCAGCTTATCTTTATAAATGAATGCAATTATTGTCAATCTGCATACTGCAAACATTACCCCATTATTTTGTGCCTGAAGAGGCACAAATTTAATTAATAGAAGGAAGTGTCCGTTTCCTGTTTAATCACTCCTAATGAATTAAACAGGAAACGGACACTTCCTTCTAATGAAGGGAGCCCCTGGTGGTCTAGTGGTAAGGGTGCGGCGCTGTCACCGCCTAGGCCCGGGTTCGATTCCCGGTCAGGGCCACTCCCGGGCAGGTGGGGCTCGTTAGCCATTAAAGGCAACCCACCTACGTCCTGAGGACCTCGCTGCCACCGTCCAAGCTCTCTTGGCCCCGGCAGATGAACCTTAGGATTAAAGGGTGGGCTCAGTTCCGCGCACACTGTGTCTCACCTAAAAAATCCAGTGCGCAGGCTGGAAGGTGTAAAGACCTTCCCCGGATCTTCGCTCGCGAAGACTGGCCATAATTATTTACTCCTAATGAAGATGCAGTGAACCTTCACCATTCTTTCTAGTGCAGCTCACAAACAGGAAATGCAAGCTGCACTGCTGAAAAATGTAAGTATTTTATGAGAGCATGAAAGACTAAACACTGACCAAGGAATTACTAATAAGTGATAATAACAAAATTTCAGTGAATGGAGAATTAGAAGCTAATGAACCACATCTCCTCTTCTCTTTTTCTGTACATGACCCTTTATAACCTCCATAACTGGGGCTCTGACTAGAATGAAGGTACTGGATCCTGGGGAAGGACAGTGAGAAAGGTGGACTACAAGATTATATGACCAGAAGTAAAAAAGCCACTAAATGAGGAGAGAATTCCTAGTTCCCTCCTAAAAGAGAACTTTTAGTTAGGAGAGCTATCAGCTGGATACTCCCCAAAGCATCCCAACTGCTCCAGGCAAACTGGCCTGTTTAACCTATGCTAATGATATGGGAGGGGTATTAATTTTGGGTAAGAAACCCTCCAGGGGAAGTTGTTAGAGGAGTGTTATAGGAAAGACAAGGTTACAGAGGACACAGCTGAAAAGCAGCTGAAGAACATAATGTGGTACCAAGAATTAATGACTATGACCTGTGTTTATGGATTTCAACATACTTTTTTCATATGCATAATGTTTGCTCTTTGTTGTCATAGAGTAAGTCCCAAACTGAGCTGTGCTGGCAGTCAGCAGTATCTCCCCCACTACAGTGCTGATATAGGTGAAAATACAGAGATACAGGTGCCCTTATACCCTGGCACTGGTGACCACTATTATATGGTCCTATACAATGTTCATCTGTAATGCCATTTATATCTACTTTACTTGCTCTGCCATAGCATCACCCAGAAGAAGATACTGGTAAGACAGATGATGTGACTTAACTCTTATTTCAAGCAGATAGATCTACAAATATGTGATAATATATCCTCTGCTCTTCATCCCTCTATTCTTTCCTCTGACTTGGTCTTTAGGCTTCAATAGAGGGTGGTTGAGTTTTGTTGTTTTGGTTTGGTTTTTAAGTGAACTGTTACTCTTATTGTGAGAAGCTTTAAATTCCCTGAGGCTGATTTAACTTCAAAATCCTTGTGTACAGCTCTTACGGTTGGAGGAAGAGAAGTGTGAGGTGAATGTAAGTGCCATCTTACATTCTTAGGTGTTTCTATGTGTGGATTCCATCAACTTAAGCATTCCCACTTTGTACATCAATGTTGACCTGCCAGTGTAGACACTGATATGAACCATCCGACTGTAGAAATCTGTAATTTCTCACACGAGAGGAGCTTTCCCCCTCAGCTCTTCTGATTGCATACACCTGTCACAGCTCCTGAAGGGAACTGTGAGGAGCCAACAACAGATAGACGAGGGATGGCCAAGGATCAGGGAGTTCATTCTTTTCATTCATGTACATGGGTGCAGGAGAGAGACATGGCAGGGAAACAGTAAAAGCAAAAAATGGAGCAACCTGTAAGTATGATTAGTTCCTAATGCTCTTTCTAGTAGATTTTTTTCCTGCAGAAGATCTTCACTATTCAGAGGATGGATACAGTTGTAGATACCTGAAATCTCACAAATTTTTCACTTAATGCACAACAAAAACTTTACTATCTGCAAGGGCATGCCCTCTTTTTTTCTTAATCATGCCTGATGTCTCTTTTTCTGGATCCCATTTTTAATTAGCACAAACAAATAACTGAGAAAGATCAGGACTGGGGAGAATACAATCTTATTCAGCTGCAGTTCTGACTTATATATTTTCCAATAGATTTTTTTTCCTTATCTTCTGGTTGGTGGGGCCTGGAGGAAAGGGGAGAACCGCTGCTTTTTCACACAGAGCTTTTTTCAAGGCTAATCTGCTAGCATGATCCAATTCTAAAGCCCCCACATGGACTTCCAAAGCTGGAACTTGCTCCAACTTTCAAGAAAAGCAATTCAATAATCAGCAATTTTATATCAGTGGTGAATTTTTCTGCTTATTTACTGATACAATATAAATTCCTATATTCTCCTAAAATAGAAGCAAGTCAAACATAAATATTTAATTTACATATAGATTAGGACAAGCCTTAGAGAAGGCCATTACTGTTTGGTGGAGTTGCATTTTCACAGAACAAGGGACAGCTGAATCAATCATGAATGCCCTCCCTGTCCCAACATAGACCAGGGAGACTTTCAATTTTATAACCCCTGACACCAACCAGGTATGTCTCCACTGACTTTAAAAGGCTTTGGCTGAGGGCACAGACCTCTTGGAGCACTCACTGGCAGTTCATCTCTTACAGGCCCAACCAGATCACCCACATTAAAAAAAAAAAAAAAAAATACAGTCACTGGTGGAGCATTTTCCAAGACTGCTTTAGCAGCTCACCTTGATTTCTGGAGCATTTTCCAAGACTGCTTTAGCAGCTCACCTTGATTTCACAAAATACTCTGAATCACAGTATCACAGAGTCATTTAGGTAGGAAAAGACCCTTAAGATCATGGAGTCCAACCACATTTAATGTACCTATGTAACATTTAACTTCATGGCAGTATAATGCACTTAAAGAGAACTTAAAGGAAAAATGCTGCTGTTCTTAATGCAGTTTCTGCTGATGCCTGATTCACCTCAGACAGCAAAATCCATCTTTTTAATCAACAAGAAAAAGGCTGCAATGTACACAAACGTAGTGAACCATGTCATCAAAGTGCCAGGAGGGATGGAAGCTGAATAACCCTCCTCCTTGTTCCCCAGAATACACGGGCTTTTTGCACCAATTATATGTGAAATTGAAGTCCCAGTTAGGATTTTAAACACAGCACGCGGTCGGGAAGAAAGCAAAGACCTTCCAGAGGAGCCAAACCTGGAATGTGGGCTATGCTGTAACAGAGGAGACTCACAGTGGGGTTTGGCTTGTTCCTCTCACAGGTTCCAGAGCCTTTGGAGCATCTCTCATGCTTCTTTATGACAGTGGGAGGTGACTTCTCTCAGCCCTCAGCAACTGGAAACCATCAATAAAGGCTCAAAATAGGAAATGCCTTCAAAAAATTTAGGGGAAAAAAATAGTCTTTGCTGATCTTACCAAAGGAAAACCATTCCAGACTCCAAGCCTGTTCTTAATTTCCCCTGACTCCAAACTAAGCACTTGTTGAAATTTTTGTTGAACTGGGACTGAGTTAAGCATTTGTTTGACCAAGCAATTGCTTACTTTAAGTTTCTGGATGCACACAATATATGTTCTCATCCTCCTTCCTTGAAGCAGGATTAAGACCTACAGTCATCCCTCTGGGATTATCAACAAAGTTAATTTTTCATATTTAGAACTGGTTTTTTTTGCACCAGGATTATGTACTTCCCACTGTTGACATATGTGTGATACAACAAGGAAGGTAAAGAAAAAATTTATTATTACAAGTGGGAGGAAGAAAGAGCAAGGACCAAGCTAGGCTTCCAAAATTTCCTGCAGTAAGTCCACCAATCAGATATGCTCAGCCATGGAAGCAGAACCAGGAAAATTATAGATTGTACATACGTATGCAGATTTTTACATATCAGGGACCTATGGAATCCAAATTTGCCAAAGTAGTGGACAATTCCAAGCAGATATACACTGTTATGTGCATGAAGTTGTATCTTTTAACTAGTTTTCTAGGTGAATAAAGTTTATCTACTTGTGTTGCAGTCGTCTAGTAACTTTTTAACTAGCTGATGTCCAATTGCCACGTGCAGAGACACAAGAATGCCAAAGACAAATAATCAATCTCTACCAGATCACAGAATAAGAGACACAGATAAAAAAATAAAGTTTATGTGCAATTGTGGAAGGACTGAGGGTCTGAAATAAGGCACAGAGGGATATATGGATTTCTGGTGGGTGGGACCATTGGGGATCAGTTAAAGGCACCACAGGGAAGTTCAGGCCATTGACAGCAGAAGTCCCGTGCACAGAGGGCATGAAACCATGCAATTTGGCTTTATTATAACCCACACTGCTCACAGAACTGCTTGTGAAAAGGAACAGATAGTGAAGATAAACTTCATTAATGTACAACTCAAGTGAAAACAAATATTTGCTTCAGAAGTTATACACTCAATTCAAAATTACTTACCTGTAGGTTACAGTGGTTTAGATGTGGTCTCTAAATAGCCAGCAAAAATATCCACCAAAAATCAGTGTTTCAAATCTCACATCCGCAACAAAGGCTGATAAGGTTATAAATAATAATGCAATAATAGTTTTAGTGGAAAAAAAAAATATATATATGTTCCAGTTGATGTGAATGTCAGGTTCTCTTAAACAGACAAGTTGAATGCTAAGAATGGGGGGTGAGAAAGTTTTCTTACCTGTCTTTGGTACCATTTAGCAGTTTATATCTTGAAATCATAATCCTGCATGCTGCAGGTAATCACACAATCAAAAACATGTGAAGTCATTTTATCAATGTCCGTGATCAGATCTGGGCTGACGACAAGTGCAAAAAAGTTCCACAAAATCATAAACAATATATTTTCCATGGCTAATGATACTTGACCGTAATGGAGCTAATGACTCTTAAATTAAAGCAAAATAGGGAAAATCACTCAAGAATCAAGTCACCTTGCTCTTAATTGTCTTTATTTCTGTAGACATGTAGAATGTCCTTCATAATTTCCTTCTGACCTGGAAGTACATCTCTGGGGACTTCTTCCTGTGTTCAGACACACCTATATGCATATTCCATGTGTGTAAGTAAATGAACCACCACCTTAAAGTGGGTTACAGTACTTAAAACCAAACTACTTCAGAATAACAGTGATAATCCATAATATGTTTTAAGAATTAAAAAAAAAACCAACAAAAAAAAAACCCCACCCTTTCTGTGTTTAGTGGATGTAAAAAACAGGAAATAAAATGAGATTTGGGGTGACATTGGAACATCCCTTGTGGGTCCCTTCCAACTCAGCATATTCTGTGATTCTGTGATCTTGAAAATACAGAAATGCAACATTTATGTCAATTAACAGAGTAATTTATACCATTTTTCTACTTACAGCAGACATGATAAGCTCTCCACCGAGATTCTGGATTTCTGCTTTAACTTGACTGCAGATTTTGAGCTGGTGGGAATACAGCTTGATCTGTTCTAGGTAAGCCAATAAATCCTGTTTGCATGACTGGTCTGGACACTGAAAAGAACAATAAGTAAAGAATTTCAGCTATTGCTGATTCAAACATGTCTCAGGAATCATTTCAATACTTCACTGGGGAGTGTTCAAATTGTACATTAATTTAGCCTTGTCTTTCACTGCAGCTGTATCAAGCTGCACAGTTCAATCCTCTTGTGAAAGTTTTTAATGTAATAGTTGGAAGATCAGAATAATCCTAAAATTCCTCATATTCACTTTTTAACACTGCTGCACTTGCCTTAGCAATATTTCAAAACACATTCTTTACTGTATGGAATAATTAATTTTCCTTCAATTATGTAGAGGTTATGATTTCTATTTAAGAAAATACCTACACCAACAGTGATGTGGGGAATATAAACATGCATTTTGTGGGCAAATATAAACACACATGCAGAGACATTTACATATAATGCTTTATCTTGTAATATGAACTATGGGGTTTTTTTGTGTTCCATCCAGAGTGAATTCAACTCGATTCACAGATCATCTGTATCAGTGTGAACAGGAAAATAAGGTCTTACAGAAAACTCATTGATTTCAATACTTCTAAAAATACAGATATATTTTTTTTAATATTATTTTTAAAAATAAAAATAGGGTCTTTCCAACCTCATTTTTGTGAACTGCTAAAATTCAGTGAGTACTTGGAGAGGAAATATTGCTCTGAGGTACCAGGCCAGACACCAAAGGCCATGTATGTGTTTGTTCTGAAGCTGCTTTTCACTGCTCTGGTAGACTAAAGGGATCTTCAGGGGAATGGTGAGTCCCTATTGTGATACCACACCTGTAAAAAGTAAGTGTGATAAGTAAACAATGGATTCTTACAGTTTTTCAGAGATGTGTTTTTAGCCTTTGTACTTACATCAAAAATATGATCACTTTCTTCTGACAGGAAACTGTGTTCAGCTTTGCATGTTAAAAAAGCAAATATACATTCCCACCAACTGCACTGTCAATGATCAGTCAACGATCTCTGTTTTTATATTTATGGTTTTATTTAAACTTTTGATCTTATGGAATTGTGGTCAATGGATTTAAATCCAAAACCTGCCAGAAGTCAGGAAAAGCACTGATTCTACTTAATTCATGAAATGTTTTTTTTTACTGGTGTTGCTGAAGAAACCTGGTACATGTTTAAAGGGGTGGTATGACAATTCTATCTTCCTGGCTCTGCAATGTTTGGTTAAGCAAAAAAGGTCATGTTTAGACTTAGGAAAAGGTAAGAGTAAATGTGGAAGGCCAGAGTGAACAATTTAAAATGAATTAATATGACTTGGTTATCAGTCCTTACCGTGTGTTCTGCTAACATCTCTTACTAAAATGTCTTCTGTGCTTTGGCACAGAACAAAACTTGTTTTGTTTTTTGTTTTTAGAACAAAACCAGGTCTTTCTTGACATCTCTTGCTGTGTGTGATGTTTTCAAAGTGTTACCATGTATACTAAAATATGTCTTTGTTTCTTCCTTAGCACTGCTTTAAATAACTGTCCAAATCAATATTTAAATACTGGTATCTCGCTGACTGCTTAGAAAATACTCCTTGTGTTTTTTATTTTAATTAATGAAAATTTATACTTCCAGTCAAATACAACTGTAATACCCTTTAGAATCAGAACTAATTATATCAACATGAGGTGTATTCCTGCAAAGAGATTCCTTCTTCTTCCTTTTTTTCTTTCCTTAATAACACTGTGACTTTGTCCCCTCAGCCAGAAAAACTCAAGAGAAAGGTATATAGCGTGGTAATATGCCAATATAATGTCTCATGCACTTAAAAAAGTGACAATGTCAGTCAGAGAAGTTCAGTGACAAGAATAATTATCATATTCATGGCTGGGCTTCGCGAACGAAGATTTGAGAAGGGCTCTACCCACGCTTGCTACGAGCGCGCTGGTAGCTGAAAAGGCCAATGTGAGATAGACAAGTCCGGTTGCAGAAGGCACAGCAGAAAGACTCCCCAGGTGATATCGATGAGACATAATTCTTTCTGCGTTGTCTTTTCTCCTCGAGAGTGATCCTGCATGTGTTCTCAAAAGCAGCAGCAGCGTTATAGATGGTGTGTCTCCAGGCCTCCCGACTGGAGGCCAGGGTAGACCAGTGGTGGTGATCAATATGGCCAAGGCTGAGGGATTGTTTCAGGCAGCCCTTGTATCTCCTCTTCGTGCTCCTCTCTTGCAGCAGCCAGTGGTAAGTTCCCCATAGAGCACGATCTTAGAGAGGCAGTAGTCCTGCATCATGGAGACGTGCCCTGCCCAGCGCAGCTTTGTTCTCAGCAGCATGGCCTCAATGCTCGTGACTGCTGCCTGTTCAAGGACAGATGTGTTGGTCACATAATCCATCTGGTGGATGTTGAGGATTGTATGGAGGCAGCGCTGATGGAAGTGTTCTAAGAGATGCAAGTGGTGCCGGTAAATGACCTGTGATTCAGATCCATATAAAAGAGTAGACAGTACAATGGCTCTGTAAACGCTGATCTTAGTACTTTTCTTCAAATGTTTGTTTTGTCACACTCTTTTATGGAGTTTACCAAAAGCTCTGTATGCCTTTGCTAATCTGTTGTCTATTTCTTCATCAATCTTACTGTCTGAGGAGATGATGCTTCCCAGGTAATTAAACTGCTGGACTGATTTGAGCTCTGTTTCACCAATGGTGATATGGGGATGATGGGAGATTTCCTGAGGAGCAGGCTGATAGAAAACTTCTGTTTTCTTCAAGCTGACTTCCAGCCCAAAAAGCTCAGCAAAGTAGGATGTCAAATGCTGCAGAGCTACTTCTGTGTGGGCAACGAGGGCGGCATCATCAGCGTAAAGCAGCTCACAGACAAGATGATTTAGGGTCTTAGTGTGGGCCTTCAGTCGCCTTAGGTTGAATAGGCTCCCATCAGTACGATATCAAATGTAGATACCGTTTTCGTCATCGAGGTCTGCCGTGGCCCTTTGGAGCATCACGCTGAAGAAGACTGTGAATAAAGTTGGTGCAACAATGCAGCCTTGCTTCACACCACTGGTTATTGGAAAGGGCTCAGAAAGTGCATTGCCATATCTGACTTGACCACACTGGTCCTCATGAAGTGAGATGATAATTTTGAGGAACTTGGGAGGACATCCTAAACATTCCAAAATCTGCCACAGACCTTTTCTGCTCACAGGATAGAAAGCCTTGGTGAGATCAACAAAGGTTACATAGAGTCCTTTGTTCTGTTCCCTACACTTCTCTTGCAGTTGTCTGAGAACAAATACCATGTCTGTAGTACCTCTGTTGCCTCGGAAACCTCATTGGCTTTCAGGTAGAAGTTCTTCTGCTATGGCAGGTATTAATCTATGAGGCTCTGAAAACAGCCTACGGTCCTACACACCAGGTTCAAAGCCTTTTACTCATTGCAGATGGCTTCTCACAGATAAAGTGTCCATTTTGAATCAATGGTCCGAACACTTTCAGACTCTCTTCAGTACTAGCCATGTAGTTCAAGACTCAGCAATGCAGTACATTTCACAACAACCAATGAAAACTGAACTGGATACTGCCCCCACTATGGGAGAAACTCTTAAAGCAATACAGCAGGTGAAAATTGGCAAGGCAGCTGGGGTTGATGGAATCCCTCCTTAAGTCTGGAAGCATGGTGGCCAAGCACTCCATGCTAAGTTTCATAAATTTGTGGTGCGCTGTTGGGAACAAGGTGAACTGCCTTCAGACCTTCGTGACGCTCTCATTGTCACCTTGTACAAGAAGAAAGGAGATAAATCAGACTGCTCAAATTACCGAGGTATTACTCTGCTCTCCATTGCTGGTAAAATCCTTGCAAGAATTCTTTTGAACAAATTATCATATAGTACTCTTTTATATAATTATATTGTCAGGTTTGGCACATGTATCATCTTCCTTACATTAGCATAAGAGAAGAAATGTGTATCATTTTAGGAATGCTGAAGATGATATGCACCAAAGTCTGGGAAAAGGTCACTCAAGAACAAGACCTTGAGGTTAAAATAGTTCTATGAGAACACTGTTTCAATGCCAGGAGCATTCAAAACAACAAATGTTTGGCATTAAATAGGAAAAGTCTTCTGAGATGTAATTCTGCAACTGTACAACTCTGTGGCATATCCACAGCTTTACCACCCTGAGCAGACAAGGTGCATCCAATGTCGACACCAAGGCACATAGCAAGGACAACAAAGATTTTAATGAATACAGGTATTCTTTCCTCCATTACAAAACCAAGGGGTCATTAAAAGTAATTACACTGTGTACAAAACAAGGAAATGGTTCTCAACAGTGGGTTGTTAAGTCGCAGAAATCTATGTTACAGAACGGCTACATGAAAAGCTTACGTGGCTTGACAAAGTTATGGAACAAATTAATGTGTCAGGTTTTATATGTTTGGTTAAGTAAATTCTGGAATGGCTGCTGGAGGCTGGGAGTATCATACCATTATCCCACTTTCTGTAAGTATTCACTGTTAACTGTTGTCAGCAACAGGGTACTGGCCTGAGTGTACCTTTGGACTGGCCAAGTGGGCTCGTTTTTGTTATTCACCCATAAAACTTTACCAGATGATACAACAAAGGACCAACACCACAGAAGAGCAGGCATTTGCAGGGGTAAAGATAACATTCTGCACTACTTTAAGCAGGATAAAATATTAAAAAAAAGGCTTAAGCCTCATGCCTTATAGCATATCCAAATCAACCATCAACAGATGTTAGGAGGACATGTGCTATGTAGGACATTCCATAAGGAATCTTCTACTTATTGCTCAGAAGCATCTGGTACAAGCAACACTTGCTCACTAGTGAAACCAAAAACTGGGATGCAACATAAGGACAACTAATAAATTCTGAGTTTAATCAACTCACAGGCAATTGATGATTACCAGTTTAATGCCTCACATTCTTAGCTAGAGATCCCCACAAATTATGGGAGCAGCACATTCCATCAAACCAGGATGTACTAATTGCCTTAATTATCTCATGGCTTCCAGGTCACAAATTTGACAATGAATTTATAACAATTTTATTTTAAACTGAATGTATTATCAATGTACTTGTGATTCATTTGGTTAGGTTGATGTTGATGCCGCACTGTGATTATTTTCACAGCTGTTAACTCTGAGCCACTTGAAAAGTGCTGTGAGCATGGACTGAAGTATAACTGAATTCTGCTAGTTGTATCACACTGCAACCCTTTCCTTCAAACACAGGAAGAGGGAATCATAAAAAAATATGAAATGAAAGAAAAATAGTATCAGGGAGGTGCTGTTGCAGCTGATGAGTTATAGAAGACTGCAAAAAAAGTTCCAGAGTTTGGTGTGGAGTTTTTTTAATTTTCTCTTAACAGAAGAACAGTATGAATGATGTAATTACACAGTTCTCTGAAATTACATGGAGTATGAATCAAAATTATTCATTTGAAAATGTTTTAATAACAAGAAAAGGCCAAAGAGATACAACAGTGATTCTTCATTACGCAGAGGTTGCTTCTCTTGGGTCCCTGCTCAGGTCTGAGCAAGGTGGAGGAAGCAGAGCGATGGTTTTGCTTTTCTTCCTTTTGTGCAGCTTTGAACACTGAAAATGCTGCCACACACTACTGTGGTCCTAGTAACTCCAAAGGCAGAGGAATATTTGAGTCATGGGAAGTTGAACACCAAAGTGATGGGCCCTAATTAAATGGGAGTATCAGAAATGGTAACAAATACTTAGATGGAAGCCCAAGCTTGATAGTAAGGTGTAGAAGAGTGTCAAGAAGAATATGTGCAGGAATAATGGAAGGACCTATATCTTGAAAGATCAGTTAATTGAAAATTGAAGCAAATAACACAAATCCATTTTTTCCATGTAATAGAAATTCCACATAATTTAAATGTTACTAAGTGGTGGCATGTGAAACATTCCACTAAAAAGTCTAAATGCTGCTGAGGAAGGCATTAGTAAAAATCTTATTGACATTCATGTTCTAGTCTGGGCACCAAATTCTTGAAGGGTTCCTCCAGTTTGGCCCAAATTCAGAGAACGACTAGAGAACAAAGCCCAGGGGATTGTAAAGTTTATTTTAAGACCCCGAGATAGCAGAGCATAGGGAATTTGGCAAAATAACAGCTGTCTTTGAAAATACTTTTGAGATTAGAAAAACACCACAGTGAGAAAACAGCTTTCTAAGTTAAAGGATGTCTTGACACAGGCAAAAAGAGGTTATAGAAATTAAAAGATTTCTAACCATCTGAGGAATGAGAGGATCATATTAAGAATGGCTATAATAGGAGGAACAAAGGGGGAGGATCCTCTTTTTTTACTAAGTTTGACACAGTGAATGTAGTTGTGTTCACCACAGCTGGAAGGACTGCTTCGGTTCATATTTGATTTGTGTTTGGGTATTTTAATTGTATGTGTTCCTTTGCTTCTAGTGCTTATAACCTGAAATTGCATCTAAAATACAAACACCACCTGTAAGTAATGAGTGTCCTTCAGATGCAACAGGAGATGCCACAGGAATAAATACCAGGGCTCAGGTGGCTCGTGGGTATCAACTCTGCAAGCCGTGAGCAAGGACAAATGGAAATAATTTGAGCGAATTCAGTAAAATGGTTCCCATAACTTGAATGATGTCACATTTCCCAGCAACTATGAGGGCCCACACGAATTATTAGCACTTATGGTACATGAATACTTTTTCCTCACACATAAGATTTGTTCATGTTTCTAGTCTGGAGTCACTTTAATAACAGAGATGAAATATTTCTTTCCTAACATTTTCCTTTATCTACTAGAAATATTTCAGCAAGAGTGGATTTCCTATTCTAAAACCAGCAAGGATTTATGACCCTTACTCATCTTTGGCTTGATATCACATTGGTTTCTGCAATATATCAGTGACAGTTTTGAATTTCAATTTGTAATTGATAAAATCCTGAAAGGAGCTATTGTCCAATGCCCCTGAAAAGAGAGATGTGCAGGGAGAATATCTGTCAAGATCAGAAATGGGAACTCAAGACATTTTACCTAGTTTTTCCACAAATCTGATCACAACTCTAGAAAAGCAAAACAGAAATTCTTCATCTTGTTATCTGGAATTCAGGGAGACACATGTCAACAAGTAACAGACTGTTGCTGCTTCATAGATACTAGAAGAGCAAGCCTTGTGTAGGAAAATAAGAAGTGAAGGTAAAAGAGAGAGTACTTAAGGGTGTGGAAACAGTGACCATACCATGCTACCCCGGGCCTAAGAGGTACAAGAACAGAAACACTTTAAATATGATATTTGCACACTGCCATTTCCCTACACTGCTGGTAGTACCTGGCCCTAAAACAACCAACCCCACCTAGTGAGGAGGCTGCAGGTATGTTCCATTCCTAAGCCACCACTGCAGCTCTCAGCCAGGCTGCTCCAGTTACCCTACTCCTGGTGAGGGGTTTTCAGCCACCTGACGTTTAAAGAATCCAATGGAAACAAAGTAGACCTTACAGCTCTAACACTTTGTGTTTGATGATGATGATATATAATTCTTTTAAATGCTAAAAAAACCCACAAAAAAAATCACCTCAAGACTGCAGGTATTCATAAGCTGAAACAGCCACTGCTGAAGGGCAGAGGTGGAAGACAACCCAAGTAAGCAAAAGCAAGGATTCCATAACTCTGTAGAGAGATTAGGGTGGGAAAAAAAAAACCATTTGGAAGACAGACAAGGAGTTGTCAGTGTCTTGTGCTCTGCCAGTAAGCAGGGGCACAAGAAGCTGGGGAACATGGCCAGGACAAGTGACCTGGCTGAAGAGATATGGCACACCCCAGAGCATCATGCCCAGTACACAGACACTGAGGGGGATTGACCTGGAAGGGGCCAGTTGCTCTTCAGGGATGAGCTGGGCACCGTCAGCACATGCTGAGTAATTGTATGTGCATCACTTTCTTCTCTTTGGTTTTATTCCTCTCTCTCATAGAATCATAGAATAGATTGGGTTGGAAAAGACCTCCAAGATCATCGAGTCCAACTCCTGATCCAACTCCAATTACTATATCATGGCACTAAGGGCCACTTCCAATCTCTGTTTAAAAACCTCCAGGGATGGTGAATCCACCACCTCTCTGGGCAGGCCATTCCAATGCCTGATTACCCTCTCTGTAAAGAATTTCTTCCTAACATCTAACCTAAACCTCCCCTGGCAGAGCTTGAGCCCATGTCCCCTTGTCCTCTTGTTGGTTGCCTGGGAGAAGAGACCAACCCCCACCTGGCTATAACCTCCCTTCAGGTAGTTGAAGAGAGTGATGAGGTCACCTCTAAGCCTTCTCTTCTCCAGACTAAACAATCCCAGCTCCCTCAGCCTCTCCTCATAGGACTTGTGCTCAAGTCCCTTCACCAGCCTCGTTGCTCTTCTCTGGACCCGCTCCAGCACCTCAATATCCTTCCTGATCTGAGGGGCCCAGAGCTGAACACAATACTCAAGGTGTGGCCTCACCAACGCAGAGGACAGGGGAAGGATCACTTCCCTGCTCCTGCTGGCCACACTGTTCTTGATGCAGGCCAGGATGCCATTGGCCTTCTTGGCCACCTGGGCACACTGCTGGCTCATGTTCAGCTTCCTGTCAATCAGCACCCCCAGGTCCCTTTCTGCCTGGCTGCTCTCCATCCACTCTGTGCCCAGCCTGTAATGGCCAGTCTTCACGAGTGAAGATCCGGGGAAGGTCTTTACACCTTCCAGCCTGCGCATTGGATTTTTTAGGTGAGACACAGTGTGCACGGAACTGAGCCTACCCTTTAATCCTAAGGTTCATCTGCCGGGGCCAAGCGAGCTTGGACGGTGGCAGTGAGGTCCTCAGGACGTAGGTGGGTTGCCTTTAAGGGCTAACGAGCCCCACCTGCCCGGGAGTGGCCCTGACCGGGAATCGAACCCGGGTCTCGGCGGTGATAGCGCCGCGCCTTTACCACTAGACCACCAGGGGCCTCATTGCTCTTCTCTGGACCTGCTCCAGCACCTCAATACCCTTCCTGAACTGAGGAGCCCAGAACTGGACACAGCACTCCAGGTGTGACCTCACCAGCACTGAGTACAGGGGAAGGATCACTTCCCTGGTCCTGCTGGCCACACTGTTCTTGATGCAGGCCAGGATGCCATTGGCCTTCTTGGCCACCTGGGCACACTGCTGGCTCCTGTTCAGCTTCCTGTCAATCCAAACTCCCAGGTCCCTTTCTGCCTGGTTGCTCTCCAGCCACTCTGTGCCCAGCCTGTAGCACTGCAGGGGTTGTTGTGGCCAAAGTGCAGGACCCGGAACTTGGCCTTGTTGAACTTCATTCCACTAGAGTCAGCCCATCTCTCCAGTCTATCCAGGCCCCTCTGCAGAGCCCTCCTGCTTTCTAGCAGGTCGACACTCCCTCCCAACTTGGTGTCATCCTCAAATTTGCTGATGATGGACTCAATCCCCTCATCTAAATCATCGATAAAGATGTTAAAAAGGACTGGGCCCAGCACTGATGGGGGAACACCACTGGTGACCGGCCACCAGCTGGATGCAGCCCCGTTCACCAGCACTCTCTGGGCCCGGCCCTCCAGCCAGTTCCTAACCCAGCACAGAGTGCCCTTGTCCAAGCCATGGGCTGCCAGCTTTTCCAGGAGTATATTATGGGAGACAGTATCAAAGGCTTTGCTGAAGTCCAGATAGACCACATCCACAGCCTTTCCCTCATCCACCAGGTGGGTCACCTGATCGCAAAAGGAGATCAGGTTGGTCAAACAGGATCTGCCTCTCCTAAACCCATGTTGGTTGGGTCTGATCCCTTGTCCATCCTGTAGCTGCTGTGTCATTGCACACAGGATGATCTGCTCCATAACTCTGCCAGGCACCGAGGTCAGGCTGACAGGCCTGTAGTTACCAGGGTCAGCCTTGCAGCCTTTTTTATGGATTGGGGTGATATTTGCCAACTTCCAATCATATGGGACCTCCCCAGTGAGCCAGGACTGTTGGAAGATGATGGAGAGCGGTTTGGCAAGCTCTTCTGCCAGCTCCCTCATTACTCTAGGATGGATCCTGTCTGGTCCCATAGACTTGTGAGGATCCAGATGACTCAGTAAGTCACTAACTATTTTCTCCTGGAATACAAGGGGGCTATTTGGCTTCCTATCTCTGTCTACCAGCTCCAGAGGCCAGTTGCCTTGAGGGCCACCTGTCTTACTGGTAAAAACTGAGGCAAAGTAGGTGTTAAGTACCTCAGCCTTCTCTTCATCTCTATTAACTATGTTTCCCTCCAAGTCCATCAAAGAATGGAAGTTTTCTTTGCCCCTCCTTTTGTTATTAATGTATTTATAGAAGGACTTTTTGTTATCCCTAACAGAAGTGGCCAATTTAACTTCAAATTGCACTTTTGTATCCCTGATTTTCCTTCTGCATGATCTAGCTGTCTTCCTAAATTCTTTGTAAGTAGCCAGCCCTTTCTTCCATAGTCTGTAAACTCTCTTTTTATCCCTGATTTCCTTCACAATCTCCCTGTTTAACCAGGCTGGTTGTCTTCCCCGCCGCCTTGCCTTTCAGCACACCACTACAGCCTGTTCCTGTGCACTCAAAACTTCCTGCTTGAAGCACATCCATCCCTCCTGGACCCCCTTGTTTTCAAGGGTTGTTTCCCAGGGTATGCTCTGGACTAGAATTCTGAATAGGTCAAAATCTGCCCTCCGAAAGTCCAGCGTAGAGGTTTTATTGTTGGCTCTCCTTGAATCTCTGAGTATTGAAAATTCTATTATTTCATGGTCACTATTTCCCAGGTGGCCTTCAACCACTACATCTCCCACAAGCCCCTCTCTGTTTGTAAACAGCAGGTCTAGCGGGGCCTTACACCTCGTAGGTTCATTTACCAGTTGATGAAGGAAATTGTCCTCTATACACTCCAAGAAATTCCTAGACTGCCTGTTCTCTGCAGTATTGAGCTCCCAGCAGATATTGGGCAGGTTAAAGTCACCCACAAGGACAAGGGCTGATGATTTCGAGACATCCACCAGCTGCTTGTAGAATAATTCATCCCCTTCGTCATCCTGGTAGGGCGGTCTGTAACAGACACTCATGATGATGTCAGTCTTGTTGGTCTTCCCCCTGATTCTGGTCCACAGGCACTCAACCTTATCGTTGCTGACCTCAAGTTCTCTCAGTCAAGAGATTCTCTAACATATAAAGCCACCCCTCCACCTCTCCTACCCTGCCTGTTCTTTCTGAAGAGCTTGTAGCCTTCCATAGCAGCACTCCAGACATGCGAGTCATCCCACCACATTTCTGTGACGGCGACAACATCATGGCCTTCCTGCTGCACAATGGCTTCCAGCTCCTCTTGTTTGTTGCCCATGCTGCGTGCATTAGTGTACATGCACTTCAGGTGAGCTGCTGATTTCATTCTTAACTCAGGCTTTCCATCCTTAGGCTGATCACTGGAGAGCCTGGTTTCAACCCCTTCCCCCTTCAAACCTAGTTTAAAGCCCTCCTAATCAGCCTCACTAACTTATGGGCTACAGTCCTCTTCCTCTTCCTAGAAAGATGAATCCCATCTGATTTTAAGAGACTAGGTACCATGGAGTTTGCCCCATGGTCAAAAAAACCAAAATTTTGACAGTGGCACCAATCCTTTAGCCATCTGTTGATGAGTTGGGCTTTTTTACTCCTCTCTTTATTTAACTCCTCATCCATCCCAGATAGTACAGGAACTGAGGCAAATATCACCTGTGCTCCTGTCCCCTGAACTGACCGACCCAGTGCTTTAAAGTCTTTTTTAATTATCCTGGCACTTCTTCGATTAATGTCCTCACTGCCAGCCTGGACTACCACCAGTGGATAATAGTCTGAGGGCTGAATTAACTCAGGAAGTCTCCTACTAATATCCCTCACCCTGGCCCCAGGAAGGCAGCATACTTCTCTCTGGGATGGGTCTGGGCGACATATAGGGCCCTCAGTTCCCCTCAGAAGGGAGTCACCCACTACAACTACCCTTCTTTTTTTTTTTTATACCTGTGGTTGTAATCCGTCTTGTAGACAGGGCCGAACAAGGAGGCTCTCCAGAGAGATCTTCTTGGCTGTCCTCTACCTGACTGTCTGGGTCCAGGGTCTCATATCTATTCAAGGGCACCCTGGGGGGTGATGGGGGTCGAGAGAGAGTTCTTTTACCTCTCCCATTAGGGACCTGTTTCCATTCCCCCCCACCAATTTGGTCTGCTCCATCTGCCTTATGGCAGGAGGGGCAGGGCTTCGCCATCTCCCGTTGGACTTCCTTAGAGTTCAAAAGGGTTTGACTCCACCAGTCAATTTCCTTTTCACTCTCCCTAATGCACCTTAATCGCTCTACCTCTTCCTTAAGTTCTGCTACCAGGCACGGCAAGTCACTCACC
Source organism: Myiozetetes cayanensis (assembly GCF_022539395.1). Lineage (NCBI taxonomy): Eukaryota > Metazoa > Chordata > Aves > Passeriformes > Tyrannidae > Myiozetetes > Myiozetetes cayanensis. Next base: position 32,185,906 of record NW_026086605.1, read on the forward strand.
TGCTCGCATCATACACAGCTACCTCCTACACCATCCTCCGGTACCAACGTCAGGCTCAGACACTCAGCATTAGCAGCAGCAACGGCTTTTGTTTTTCTGGAAACCATTGCTAGCTTTAAAAAGCACACTCACCTACGGGAAGGGAGAGCTGGTTGTGCCCTGCCTGCTTGAAATGCCTTGCAAATTGCTGTGCCACACCCCTGTTAGTCTACTCCTGTGGGGAGCCTGAGTGACCTTCGCACATGCTCCTGGAGGCTCTTACATAGCCTCCCCTAGCACTTGCTAACGAGCCTGACCCACCCCTCACTCACCTGAATCGGTTCCAAGGAGGAGCCAAGCCTGGGTAGCAAATGGCCCTCTCTTTCATTATTGTTATCATTATTCTTATTGCTGTGACTACTGTTACTTTTTGTTTGTTTGTTTTATTTAAGTTATTAAGCTTTTTATCTCAACCTATGAGGTTTATTTTTTTTTCCAGGTGACTGAGCATAATATCTAGCTGCCAGCTAAGCACTAGCTTAGGGGCAATAGCTTGATATATATATTTTTAGTATATATATATAAAATTATATATACAATTATATATATAATTATATGTATATGTATACATATATATAATTTTATATATTTATATCTATATATTTTATAATATATATGTATATTTATATATGTGTGTATATTCATAGTTGTTCCAATATATAAATATATCCATATATATATATGCATGCACACACATATATAAATATATATATAATGTCTAAGATGTTGCATTTATAGCTTAAGGGAGCTCACAAACATTCACACATACATAAAAATGCATCTGTAGGTAAATATATGTCCAGACACATCTGTGAATGTACACTTATATTTAAGTGTGTGTGTATGTGTAAGTGTATATAAACATTAATATCTATAAAGAAGAAGAGAATCCACACATACATTAAGACAGGATCTATATATCCACAGCTTCAGAAAGAGAGAACAGAAAGAAAATCAGACAGTAGATTTAAAAATGTCATGAACACTTCAGTAAGTGACCTTCTTAGGTGTCAGAGTTCTGTGAATGGATGGGTCTGGGACAAGTTTGCTGCACTGCTGCATGAATAACCCACCTGATCCGCAATGAGCCGCGCCAGGACGTCCATCCTGGAGCCTGACTCTGAGATCATCTTTGCTGCATTGATTACATCAGATGTGTGCTTCAGTGGTCCTCTCCCCCTGCAAAGGAAACAAATGCAACTCTGTTATTCAAAAACTGAGGGTAAATCATATCCATGCAAATTAGGCACAGAAGAACTCAATTAAATAAAGTGGCTAATCCACACAAGCGACATTAATTAAATTAATTAAATTTCCCCCAGCTCCATTTTGTTTTCATGTCCCACAAATTTGTATCGTTTGGCATCAACTGGATGCAGAAGCACCAGAGAGATGTCACACAGTTCTTTCATACTGGAAGCACAACCTATTCCAAATCAGGATTTTAAGAGATTTCTTGGGCAGTTTGGTTTTCCCAGGCTTATATGAAGTTCCTCTCCCACAAATTTTCCAGTAAATATGTTCACAGGAAGTTCAGCACAGTGATGTATTCAGAGATTCATTATGGATACTTGTTGTATTCTGGGGTTATTTTTAATTTATTTGGTGCACCCAAGAAGAAATAGAGATAATGAACAGGGCTGTAAATGAACTGGCACATGCCACTCAAAATATAGATATGCCACATCTGAAAACAGTTTCCAAACAATTTCATAATTTCTTCAGAATTTGCAGTCTAGGAAACCAGTAAAGTTCTTGTGAACAATTTGCAAGGAAGTGAATACCTTTAGTTTTATCACGTGCACATTTAATTCCTGAATGCCCTATATCAATTTACAAGTTCTGCACTAGACAAAGGAAGTAGACAACATGAAAAAAATTACTATTCTTCTTTGTTCAAATGAGAAGATCCTTTTCCTCAAAGTCAGTATGGTTTCATGTATAAAGAAGATTTACCATTCATTCCAGTAAAAAAATCATTTAGACTAGAAGTATTATCATATATAACTATGCAAACACTTCATTCAGTAAAAAGACAGCGATGACAACACAACATGGCAGATATGTTTAATCTCTTCCTGATTAATCATGTTGCTTAGCAAAGATCTCTTTGTCAATCCTTGGGCGTAAAGCAGACTAATTACAGTTGCTTATTCTCAACTTTTGAACCTCCATTTGGAACAACCTAGAATCAGGTATTTTACACATTATTTTTTTCTATAGAAAGGCATCTTCTTGTTATGAAAAACCTATTTGGCAAGATGATCAGTTTATAATAGAATAATAGGGTATGTGGGGAATGGATTTACAAATGCAATCCTCTGTGTCCAGGATGATGTACTTCAAACTTCACCCATGCCTTTAATTTTCCTTTCCTGCTGTTTTCCCTTCAAACCATCCTTAGGTGCACACCTGAATCCTTATAACTGCATATTGGCCCTCCCCACCATTTCAGGCCACTAATTAGTTTTTCATTTGTTATTTGCAGGTTCCAAAGGCCAGAGGTCTGTCAGTCATCCATAGCAAATCCCTCAGGTGCTCCACAAACTATCAGCAGTCCAGTACCCTCCTGGAAAGGTCCAACCCAGTCAAACAACACCAAAGGTGAACACAACCCAGAATTAGGGCAGATGGGACAGGAGAGGTGTCACAGTGCAAGGCTATTTCTGTAACAGAAATTCTTGTGAGTATCAGCAGCTTTTTTGACATCTGAAGCTAAGCTGACTGAGTATTTTGAAAGTGAAGTTCTTCAATTAAACTAAATTTTCTTGTACCTGTGCAAGTCCCTCAGAGATTTAACAAGAATGAAGCAATTCTACGCAATAAAGGTTATTTCAACCAAATAAACAGGAAGTACTTCCTTTCACCACAAATACAGCCACCAGGAGAGCCATTAGAGGAACCTCAGCAATGAGTATTCTGGACACTTCTGCTCCACTTGCTACCTAATTGCACCAATGGTTCACGTTCTCTACTGGAATCTCTAAGAAATATGGGGCAGGATGCTTCTGAGCTCTATGCCACAGCTCAGTCTTGAAATAAATGTTAAGTGTTTAGGACTGCCTCAGTCTTGTATCAAAAAGTGCTGAAATCACAGTGTGTTAAGTTACACATACAGGGAGGGCTCCTTTGCTACACAACTATCTGCGCTCTTTTTTTTTTACCTTCATATAAAATGCAGAGCCTTTGACATAAAGCACAGGTGTAACTGCCTCAGGGTATGGCATAATGAGCCATTATGATGTTTGGCAATTCTAAGTTCTTTGAAAAGAATACTTGGGAGAGTACAGCAAGTCTGCTGAATCACCAGGCAAAATGGAAGAAACAGAAAGAAAAAAGACAAAACAGGATGATACTTCAATGGGAACAAGCGCAAACATTACATTTGGACATAACTAACTAGCTGCTTAGAGAGAGAGAGAGACAAAGAAAGAACGACAGTGCCTATATAGTAGTTTTTCACAAAGTCAGAGAGGTTAATACAGTGGGTCAGTCTGAGCAGGAGTTTGTGAGGCAGTTGCTGTTATGCAAACAGCAGATGCCCCACCCAAAGGAGAAAAGTAAGCTTTCCTTTTGCTTTCTCCATTTGGGTAAGACTGCAGCTGCAGTTCAGGGCGGGCGGTTCCACGAAGAACATTTTGACATGATGCAAAAATGTGCAAAAAGGATGATTAGATGTGTCATAAACATAAGGAGAGATAGAAGGGTTTAGTGGGGCAAAGGAGGAAGCATGAGCAGGAGAAGCTCTAGGATACAGATGGTAACAGTCTTCAGAGGAGCTTCATAGAGGATAGGGGAGGTGGGATGGAGCTCACATTCTGGAAAACAGGTTCAGGTGAGGTGCTGAGCTCAGGGGGAACCAGAGCAGAGCAGCCAGGAGGCTTTGGTATCATCGCCAATGGACAAGACCAGACAGACACTCCTTGTGAGGGATGGCGTTGTATCAGTCCCCTTCTGAGGTCTCTTCCAGCCCAATGATTTTATAATTTTAAATTTAACAAAGAAGTTTCATGGTTTTAGGTGAATGATTACCAGTTGCAATGCATATTGCCTTCTAATGCTATCGATGCAGATGTGCACTTTTGAATTCCCCGTTTTCCTGATTTACCACCAGATAAGCAGATTCAGAATGCCACTTATTCAGATTAACTCCCTGGATCCAGATGTTAGAAACACAAAATGTCCATTAAATTATCTAGGTTGTTTTTCCCAGCCATTACACAACTCCCTACCAGTTTTATACTCACTTGCATTTTTTCTGGTAAGTTTGAAGTATGAAAAACTCTTTGCTTGGAAGGCTGTTTCCCTGAGCTATCCATTTAAGTCTCTGGAATGTTTTCCCAGATATTTCACTTAGTCCTCTCTCCATGTCATAGTAACAGCATCCCTTTCCTTCTATAGATGTAGCCCCTGATCCTCCTCCACCACATGCTGAAGCATCCCAAATTGTGGTAATAGTACAGACCTGCATGCATTAGCTTGGCGCATGCACCTACAGCTGATAAAGAAACTAGAGAGATAAAAAAATCCTCCCACCAAGTACTATCTGCTGGCCAACAACATCACAAAATTGCTCTTTCATAGAGTTTTGCACCTTATCCCCTAAATAAAATAATTCTAATTTTTGTGCTATGGCAACCATGTAATTTATTTTTTTTATTATTTTTTAAGTCAGCCTTATCTTACTGTTTTTTTCCTGCTTTCAGTCTCTGAAATGTTTAAAGCCAAACCTCATCTCATACACTTTGTTACTGAAATTCTTTCCCAATGATTTCGCTAGTTCATAGCCTACAGTCGACTCTAAACTCCTGACCTGGATTGATTGCATGCAAGATCTAATATATTTATTTTTGTCACACTGGGAATAGGCCATAAATAATATGAGAGAGAGATGTCCAGTTAAGTCTAACTAGAAGGAAAATAGTTGGATTCTGTACAAAGAAAGCAGTTTAGAATATCCCCACAAAGATGTAGGAGAAAAAAACCCCAAACTTCACATAAATGTTTCTAGAAAGGTACAATCATAACAAGAAAAAATTTGGACTATGTTAATTAGTACCATACCAAGGATTTTGGATAAATGTGAAAGACAGACTGAAGCTGCTCAATCTAATCATTCTTACTCCAGGCCCAGAGAAACCGTGTGCCTGGAGAGAAACTCCATCCCTGTCTCCATAAACTTTATTGCCATGATTAGCAGACATCAGTCTCGGGCATTATTTTCTGTTGTTCTTCACACTAAAAAGCAATGATACTCTCTTAATTCTTACAGTAAAAGAAACTTGTAATCTTATTTCAAATCCAAGAGGACTGTACCATCCATCACATTTTCCAAGAAAAGTCTGCTGTTTCAGAGCAAAGCTGAGTGGCTTCCCCCTACTCACTGTGTTTACTTCAGCAAATGTTTTGTACTTTCCCCGCATCAGAAACAGCAATGGGGAGCTCTACTGACTAGTCAGTCTCAGAAGAGAAACTCCTCCATAACACACACCCAACACCACAAACCACCATCACACCTAAGGAGTGAGTTCAAAGCACTTCAAGGTGTGAATTTGAAGCTTTGCGACTCCTGTCAACCCCAACCCACAACTCAGTGGCCACTGCCACATTAAAGTCTTCAGCTCCACACACTGACCACCCTATCATGGGTCCCAGTTTCTAGATCAGCAACTCCTGACAGCTCCCACTGTTTAGTTTTGTAGGAAACATCCCTTACTTTACTCACAGAGCCAGAATGATACTCCCAAGTACAATTATTACATTTTATGTATACTACTGTATTTAGTTAATTCACTTGTCACTCCATTCCAAGGTACCAACTTGTGCCTCCTGCAGTTCTTCCCAAAACACACCCGGTGTTTCTCCTTTCTTCTGCCTTCCCACTGCTGCTCTGCAAAATGCCTGTAGTACTAGCACGCTAAGAAATCTGGATTCCAGTCACACGTTCTGATCTCTATTCCATGAGCTGTTTCTGAAGTTTGCTTTTTCTTTTATTAATCTACTGACTGTCTGCAGTCCTGAGAGCAGGGATAAGGAAGCAGGACTCACACCTCACTCATTACAAATGTTCTATTAACTTACTGAGTGAACCATTTTTTTCCTGTAAATTGCTTTGCCTGCCCCTCCCAGCTCCATGTGCACAGTTTTAGATGAAATCTGTGAAATGCTTGGCGTTAAAGGATGAAAAACTATGCTTTTTAGAATCGTGTCTAAACAAAAACCCCTTTTATTACACCTGGCTGCACATCTCTACTAGTTACACCCAGACAAACAGGAGATAGCAGAGCTCCTCAGTAAATCCACTTAGGGAAAAGGTAATTGTAGATTGTACAGGTGGATCCCCAAGTTGACCTTTGCCATTTCTTTATAGCTGTGGATATACAGCAAGAAAGATTTTAGTTTCACTCATTTTCTATCTCTATCTGAGTTTAAAGGTTTGGAAATCAGGAGAAATGAATTCTTAATGTCAGCAAAACTAACTGGCTAAGGCCAACTCCCCACTCAGCATTTACAGATGCAATAGCTGAAGCATGTCTACTCCTTAACAAAATTAATGTAATGCATATATAAATGTAACCACGTGAAAAAAGGATGGTATGAAGAAACATTAAAAAGTATGAAGTAAAAGCCCATAAACTCTCTGCAATAAATAATATTTTGTAGGTAGAAATACCTCTTTTTGGAAAAGGAATTTAAAACTTACAAAACTACCTGAATTATATGGACCCAGGAATGCAACAGTGAAATTCCAGGCAACATGAACACAGTATATATATTACTATATTACTGCAATTCTGTAAATGAAAATGAGATTAATACAGAAGTTTCTCTTCACTCTTCCTTTTTGCCCTCCTGCACTTGGCAATGTATCAGGTCTGTGTCTTGCTCGAAGAGGAGTAAGGGAGAGGAGGTCTAAAAGCACAGCTAGAGTGGGGTAAATACAAACCAAATCTGCTTTGTAAATGAGTATTACACAGGCTGATGTGAGTAGGACTGGATTTTATTGGGTACCTTTGATTGCATAGGAGCTGTCCCAGCCCCTGATGCCCTGGGCAATGCTGGCACAGCAACTGGCCCTGTTTTGTCTATCAGTTCCAAATTATGTTTGCTCAGGGCCAATCCTATCAGTTTGCAACCACACAAGTTGGAAGCATCCAGAATACAACAAAGAGATAAGTAAGAGCCCACATGATTTTTCAAGCATAAATATTGTCAGACCAATGGAAAATAAGCTTTTATAGCTTCTGGAAAGAAGCTGTAAATACTAGGTATCTTCAGAGAGGCGTCTGAAACTGTCTTCTGTTACATTTTCATTAATTGCCTAAAAAAATACATGGAATATAAATAAAACAATTGCAAAGGAAACACAAAACTTGGAAGAGCACACTCCAAGACAGATTGGTTATCTAAGGGTTGCTGTCACAGTGTAGGGAAAAATAGAAGGAAAATGGGTTCTCTGGGATCTGCCCTGGTGCCTGAGCTGCTCAGTTCTTTATTTATTACTTGAATGAAGGGAAAAAAGACCTTAATAAGCTTAAACTTGATACTGATGAGGAAAAAGAAGGAAATAGGCTAAGAGGCCAGATTTGGAATTAATTACCTTGAGAAAAGTATGGAAGAAAAAGTTGGTACAATTAAAAAAGGATACACGTACTCAGGTAGGAAAATCAAATGCAGAGATACAAACGGAGAGTCAGTCCCTACACAACAGGACAGTGAGAAGCAATGAGTTTTACTGGATCACAAATCCATCAGGAATCAACACTGACATGCTGCAGAAGAAAAGGTAACAGGGAAGTCATAAACACCAAGGAGAAGTAACATTTCTGCTCTTTTTTTACATTTGATTATACCTTTCTAGGCAGATGCCATCTATAAAACTCAAGTTTTGTTTAGCTCCAGAGGAAACAATTTACAGATGTAGAGAGTCGTTCCCCCAGACAGCTTTTTCCTGTGCCACCACAAATCTCTCCCCAGATCCCCCTCTGCTCTGTTTCTCACAGCCATACACAAACATTGTTAGTATAATGAGGGAATACCACAATATCCCAAGTGAGCAAGTTCTGCTATCTAAACTAGGCATCAACTGTACATGTCTCAAACCTTTTTATTCTCATTATCTCTCAGATGCTTCTCCATCTCTTTCTGCTTCCAAATCCAACTTTCCAAAGGACACTTTCATTTTTTAGCACTAAGGTCAGCAGACCTTACCAGTCATGGGCTTTAACTTGGCTGCCTGTTATTTTTAATCACTGTGTTACACACCTACAGTTACTGTTTCAGTGACTGCAGGAAATCTCTGCTATTTGCGTCATCAATCTCCCTTATTCTATTTTTCTGTCATGAGCAGAAATTACCCAGAGATTTTAACATCTCTAAAACCACCCACCACTGTCGCGGACTGTCTGTTTGAGGAATTTTTAAAATCTTTCCATAAGCATAAACTATTTGGTTATGAATAAATAACATTAAAATTGTATGCACACATTGGCCTATGTCTGATCTGGATTGTGCAGGGAAAAGGAGGGATCAAGTCCTGTCCTTTACCAACAGGCCAGCACTGTGTGTGGTACTTCTGCGGGCACTGACAGCCTGCCTGCAGAGGTTCTTCAGGTTGTCTCCTGTGCAGGCTGGCAGAGATGTCTGTCTATGTGGAATGTGTTTCAAACGTAACCACACTGCAGCTCCAATCTGCACCTTCTCAAAGCACAGAGGTGAATTATAGACCAGACAGAAAGTCAGCATTCTCTCTAAGGACTCTCACTGCAGAGAGGCCCCATTGCTTCCCACTCTTGTGCTCTGCATGTTGAATTTTCAATATGAGTTCTAACTTCATCTAGAAAAATCAAGTCTTAACAGCCTGGAAGCAGAAAAAGGCCATGGGAGGGTTACTAATGAAAGGAAATATGAATTTGAGCGGTACAGTGCAAATATCCAGCAATGCCATGCAAGCGAGTCAATACTGTCTTCTAAAATCCTCTTGCTATGCTGTAACCTTTAAAAAATGAAACATTGCCTTTGTTTTTTGAGGTATATTTCTTTCAGTTCTCCAGTGAAAGTAAATAGATCCTTCTGAAAATCACTATTACCGTTTTTTCTTTAAAAGAATCCAGACAGATGTATATCCAGACTACTTCCTTACCCTTTCAGAAATACCTTGCAGCAAGGCCTGTTACAGCAACTTAAACTTAGTGAATCCCAAAAGGTAGAGGTTATGGCTTTATGACCACTATGATATCATTTTTTTTTAGGATATTTATTCCTCATTTAATTGTGTCATTAAAATAAATTACATTAATGTCAGATCTTTTTAGAACAAAGCAGGGAGGGAGTGAGATGGTAGGATCTGACTCCACATATTTTAGCACTTAAACCGAATGGCATATATGAAGGAGCAGAAAGTACTTCCCCTTACTTCCCAGTACTCTGGCCTCAAGCAAGCATGAACACTTCTGGATGTAGAAAATAAACTTATACAAAGTATGTCAAAGCAATTTAAAAACACAAACTACTTGAAGAAGACCACTAGGTACTCTGGCAGATGCATAATTAAACACTTAATTTCAGAAAGGCCAAGCTAAAGGTTGAAGGTGCCAACTACCCTCTGGACAGGGAGCTGAAGAGAAGCTTTTAATTACACCATCATAAACCCTGAGTAAAATATATGGTACATTTTACATAATCCTGGGAAAAAATAGATGGTAGCAAAAGAGGATGTAGACACTGAAGAACTGACTTCTAATGGATTTTTAGATTTTTGAACATGAAAGCAAACAAAGCAGATAGCAAACTGATTATACAAAAACAGACATAGAAACTCCCAAACTTGGAGTTTAGAGAGCTCTTTTTTAAGAACTATAAGACGACAAAAACACTGTCGTGAACTTGAGTCACAGAATGAGACCTCCAGTTCAGGAATGCAGGTAATAGTGCCAGCTGTTTGATATACCCAAATATCTGTAATTATGTAATTTATATGTGCTCTATGACCAATCTGTTGTCCTTGAGCTTGCATTTTTTATGTTTTTTCCAATTGACTGCAATCCCACTAATCAGCTGACAGTAGAAATTGCAAAGGAAGGTAACACCATATACATTTTGTGGCAAGACAAACACACACACACACACATACACCTTTTGGAGCAATTGCTGGAGACTATCTTGCAATTAAAGATATTAGAAGGTCACAAGATTCCTAAGATACATGTTCCCTGCAGAGGGTACTCAGAGACTACCTGAAGACAGAAAAACAAGACAGACTCTGGCTGTGCAGTCCATGCAGGTGTGAACACTGCTGAGAGGTCTTTTAACACATTTAAGCTAAGAGCTGTATCAACAAAACAGTTTTCATTCTGAACTCATCTCAAATTTTTTCATTCCCCTTGACTGCCTTCAATTGTAGTAATAAGAAAAACCTCATCCAGATCTCAAAAATCACAAAACTGGCCAAAAAATATGATGTTTGAATTATTTTTGGGGGGTGGGAGGGGTTTATTTCTAAAGCTCAAGGCTGCACGCTGGTCATGACTTCAAGTTTTTAATGTCTTATCATGAAAACCCAAACCACTTTGCAAGGTTATTGAACTGCCATGACTGCTGTCACTGGGGACCCTTCTGCAAGAACAGAGGGGAGAGATGGCAGCTGGAAGGAGAAAAAGCATCTTCCCATGTGATGCAGAGCCCTGAGAGGCACATCTACCCACAGGTCTTCAGAAGCAGTTATTTTATGGAAAAAGAAAAAGAAACTCCTATTCTTAGAAGCAGCAGAATATTGGGAGAACTGGCAAAACTGATTAATGGTAGTAATATCACAGGCTAGAAAGGAGGCCACGCTGTGGTCACATCTGTGTCATGGCATTTAAAGCCCTATGCAGTGAATCTCTGCAAACCTCTTTTTCACCTTCCCTCTATCATTTTTCAGATTCTCTAAGTTGATTCACAGCTCAACAGTTTCACCTCTTTCATGCCAGTACTTCCTATTGTTACATATTTTACTGAAGGGTTTGTCATCCCCCTGCAATGCTGATTCCAAAACGAATCTTTCCGAATGCCTTTACTGCACCTCACACATCCTGCTGATGGCCAGTCGCACTATTTTCAGAGTTTATATGTGCCATCCTACTTCTGGGTGTTAACATGTGCTATTAATAATTATATTTTTCAACACTTGTGCCCACAAGCTACCATTAATAGCTTTTAAATGCTACTTGAAAAACAAGACCTCCCAGTGGTACAATTATAATTTTAACTACTCGGGATGACACAACAAAGGAATCATTCTTCTGAAAAATCCCCCCAAAAATACAAATTAATACCAAAGTCTGATTAAAAAGCTCACCTGGGCTACCAGTAACTATAATGGTATATATATATTACCACAAAATTGTCTGAGTGCACATCTAATGTTTTGCAAAGGGAAAAAAAAATCGCAATGACAAAAGATTTTTGCAAATGTGCTAAATGGAATTGAAATTGAATTAAGTTTAGGATACAAAAAATGGGAATGGAAGAATTTTTTGGAGTTAGGGAGTCAGCTTTCTGGAATTTAAACTACTGTAACCTTATAACTGCATTTATTAAGTTTTCAAGTTCTATCTTCAGAAAACAATGGCAATTTTTGCCCAACTGGGACATCTGATATCTACAAAAGGGAGTCATGAAGCTGTACCATCCTCATGCCCTGCATTATAAATTCAACAGCAATTGGAATGAAGGGTGTTATTGAACCTAAAGAGAAACCACACCAGGACCATCAGAATCAAAATGCTGCAACAAACCTGTAATGAATGTAGGTTGGTAGTGGAAGACAATAAAATTCAAAATCAGTTCATTCCATTAGCAGAGTCATATTTCAGAATTTATCAGAAAACTGTCCTCAAAACATTGTTGTTTTTTTTTTTTAAGAAACCCTACATTTTCAGTGTTGCAAACTGAAATAAATGGCACGATGTAGATGTAATTAAAACATTTTGTTGTAAAAAAAAGAATGATGTACTCATCAAAAATTTACATTTTATGTTCTATATGCACCTAGCACATCTGCTATGCCACTGGGACAGATGTTTATTAATATGGATATCTGATCATATTGCTAGACTGCTAATGGCTCAGTAATCCATCTTCTAAATACCACACAAGTTTCTGACTATATGTTGAATCAATTATCAAAATATTTCCCAAAAAATCCTTCCTGCTATTGTCTCTGAAAAGCACCAGTAACTTGTAGTTTTGTTTCAACAATGATGTTACAACACATTGTGTTTATAACATGTATGTTGTATGAAAGACTTACTTGAAAGAAACCTCCTTTAATATGGTAACAAGTATGAAAATCAGCTAAAATTAATACAGATGTGTTTGGATAAGAGTGATGCCTTGAAATAATATGCTTTCTGGTAAGGCTGGTGACCAGGAAACAGATCACTCAAATGGAAACCAGTCCTTTCAGTTATCTTCAGGAATGCATATATCCTAAATTCTGCTTCCTCATGCAACAGCACACCCTAAATTTGTTGTGCACTGAATGCTGCAACCTGGTTTTTTTCTCCTCTGTTTAGTTCTTCTGTCTAGACAAAAGGAGAAAAATAGGATATTCATATTCAAATTCCTTTTTCTTGTTCAGCTTCAACATCTTGTGAGTAGAAAAATCTCACCTCTTCTTGCCAGAGTCTTGAAATGCTGATTTTCTTAGTGACAGAGTTTAGTCAGACAATTTGACAATTCAGTTAAATATTGAAATATTTGGCTACAGCCAAACATCATTATTTTAGGATTTCTCAAACTATGTGAATAATAATGGTTTATTAAATTAAATATATCCTTTTCTAGTCTATCCCATCACTACTGATGTCCACTGCACATTTGTACTCACCTTTACTGTGGACATATTCTCTTACCAACTCTTCTCCTAATTTCTAAGCCCTCATGCAGGTATAGATAAAGCTTACTTTATTACAAGTTGACTGAAGATGAACAAGCTGGACTCAATGGGCTTGAATTTTTAAATTTTATCATATGCATGATAAAAAAGAACAGTTTTAGAAGGAAATGCATTTTCTTTGTACTTGATCAATTTGATATGTGCCTTGCTCATGCTTTGGGGAAAACAAAAGTAAATAAACTAATTCTCAATTACACTGTTGACTCAAAGAATTAGCAACAGCCCTACAGCACCAAAGGAAAAGGGTTATGTTCCCATCCTCCCAAATCTCCCACATTTTTCACAGTGAGCTCTCCTCATTGCTCTACTTATGTAGACATAGTGTAACGGTGAGGCTGTGTGAATGAAATCTTTGTATTGTCAGCCTCAAGCACTCAAATATCATGAGTCAGGCTCCAAAACACCACAGAGCTGGAATAAATATCCTGAGACTTGAAATAATACATCTGCACTTCTTTGTATTTACTTTTTTTTTTTCCTTTCCCAAGGTTTCAGGGGTCACATTTTCAGGATTTGCTCAGCAGCCATGAAAATTAATTGAAAATGCTGTAGGTAACTAAGTTTCTCCTACAACAACATATCTCAAGTGCCAAGACACGAAGCTATATACATGTAAAGATTTTTAATACCACTCTGAATTATCAACACTGACATATTTTAGGAGTCTAAGATAAGAGCAGTGAAAACATGGAAAGTCTTAATTTCTGCCCGCTCATCAAATGACAGTAAGAAAGTTCTCCTGCAGCCACACAGTGGTGAGCTGCTCAACTCACTTTACTTTTTCCTCTCCCATTTTAAGAGTAAGGAATTTGCTGCAGACTGGCAATTAGAGAGCATTCATCACTCTTGCTGCAGAGCACCTAGGGTGAGGAAGGGATTTCCTTCCCCACAGTGAGGCAAGAACTCACCTGCTGAAATGCCTGGCTGCGGAGACTGCAAACTAGAGCCAGAATTTGGGACTTATATGGATCATTCCTTACTGTTTTGGACTTCTGGTGTAACCTCAGCAAGACAGGCCATTCCTGATTACATTAATTATGTACTTCCAAGGTTTTCTTAACAACCAAGAAGGTAGGAAACTTTTCTTAAGCGGCACGCAGTTTCTGCAGAAAATTGCATTCAACACAACTGACACAATTCAATCGGGTAAATTACTTGTCATCAGCAAATGTCACTCTCACTTTGCTGTGCCAAGATGAAAGCATCTGAAAATATGTTTGGCACAGGCTTTATAGCGAATGAAACTGTATAATTATATCATGGTGGGTGAAATCTCCTATGACTGAAAAAGGAAATTATCCTCTGCGAGTGTTTTAAGTTGAATACAACATGCCCGAAATATAATGGGACGGTCCTGAATAAAAACACCACTTAGTCTAATTTTTTATCTGTATTAAACCACATTTTATTCCGATGTCTAAAACGAAAGCTGCAGCTTGCTTCCTCATCCAACAGTACTTAAAATTGAAGAGAACTTCTGGAACAAGTTACTGCCTTGGCAGGGAATACAGTAGAGACAGCTGCTTGATCACTGAAATTCTGACAAAATTTTGAGGGTTTCTTCTCTGAGGCTTTTGTTCTGTCCCAGTCCACAAAAAGTTCTCTTTCTCTGTTAATAAACCTGCTTTACTGATAGGAAAAGCTGTTTTTCTCAGAGCTCAGCAACCATTAAACAGCCACATTTACTTATATATTTATATATTTACATTTATAACAGTCCTCTCATTGTATCAGCAGAATCAAGGGGCTGTACAGCTTTACAGCATGGCTTGTCTTACTCCTGGTTGGGAAGACAACTCTTCCAAATTTTCTGAAAGTACTAGTAAAATTCACTCAGTCAAAAAACACTGCCCAGCCTGACTCTGAAAAGGAAATACAAGATGAAGGCTCCACACTGCAGCAAAGATGTAAGGAATGACACTGCCACTGAGAAACTTATGGGGAATTCCCTCTGCAACATATGCATAATCATTTTTCCTTGCACTCTCCTTCTGTTTGGTTTGCTTACTGTCAGAAGCCAAGGGGAAACGTTGTCCCAGTGGTTCTCCCTTGGGAATGTGGGAGAACAAGGAGGTGATGTGCATTCCCAATGAACTGTCTGTTCAAAGAACAACCAGATAGCACCTGAGCCCACTGAGAGCTTTATGATTAGGGGGAGGCCTCGGGGCCTGCCAGACTGACAAGAACAGCTCTTGGAAAGAATTTGATGGACAAGTCTGAAAGTGCCCTTTGAGGAAAAAGTTCAAACAAATCCCACAGTCAGTTAAAAAAGGTATGAGAAATGAAAGACTCATTCATTCTTATTAATCCAGGCTGAACTACAAGTCTCGAAAGCAAAATTATGGCTTGTGTAGAGAAAAGCGGCAAAAAACAAACCCCACGTGAAAAACAGCACGTTCCCGACACAGGTAAACTGCAATGATTAATCTGGGTAGGACCTGCACATTTATCGCCACTCAATACTTGGAAATGTAAACAACATATTTTAGGCATAAAAGCAAAATTAAAGGCAATACCAGCTGAACACTTGCAATACCCCTTCCAACTGCAGTAACTCTTTTGGCAGCAACGTTTTCCCGCTACATCCTGTGTTTCCCACACCATGCCAAACCCTTGATGTAACATAGCACCAAGCTGTCATGGCTGCTGGTAACAGATGTCCAGCATCTGGTGCCTGCAGCTCATGCTTTCCTGTACAAGAACTGAGAATTCTTTAAGGAAATCACTTTTAGAATACTCATGTTATCATCATCTGCTACCTCTGACTGGCCCACTTGAAAAGCAATAAAAACAGAGACCAGACAGCGATAATGAAGACATTCTAGAGAGATGAATGGAATCGTGTATATTCCAATACAGAAACCTTGGAGAACTCCATTAACTGGGACCTATGGTCTGTTCAGCCAACAGGAAGAAGATGTTACAATCAATGAACAAAACTGAAAACAAACCACTGCTTAATGCTAAAAAGAAATCAAAGATATTAGTGTAAGTGGCCATGTATTGTCTTAATTTTAGATCTAGATTACACAGTTTACCTTCAGCTCTAGGGAAAAAAGAGACAGACACATCAGGACAGCAACAGAACAAGTCATCCAAGTGGAAGTGGGAAGCTGACCTGAATAATGAAAAGCAGAAGCTACATTATTCTGCTATCTCTTTCTCTGACACTGTACTAATCAGAAGCACACTATCTCCAGGACAGCACACATTCCAGGGGGTAGGCTTGTGGGAAGAAGTGTGCTCAGAACATCCCCTCCTTCCTTCTTCACAGTTCTGGTTGTATTTTTGGTTATTTCATTTCTCTTCTCAGTTTACTGAGGACCCATGGCCTTTTCATCAGTCCAAAGAAGACCTCAGTGACAATGTCAGCTACTTATTTTAGGGGAATAATAGAGGTGCCTATGTAGGGATGGTCTCAATTGTCTGTGAAATAGGTATGACTACAGCAGGTATATTTAAACAATAACTTTTCAATAAGTTTACAATGAAATGAAGAAAAAAGCCTACTGAACTCTGAAACTCCTTCCATTAGCTCATACCCACCCAGGGTATACTGGACGGTGTCACTACTTCCCTCTGCCATCACAGAGCAACCAGAACTATTGGAATTGTTTGCGTCACTACTTCCTAGCAGTAAGAATAGCTTTCAGATGACCTTAACAGTTCAAGACTGAGACAGGTATGAGAAAAAACTGTGAAAGGAGATCTTATGTTTGAAGCCTGCCATGTAGATTTCTCTACATTTCTACTTTTAGCCATCTTCTGACCAGCTCAGGTAAGATTCATGGTGCAATGTTTCAGTGAAGACATGGTGTAGGGAGGCAGCATTGTGCTGAGCATGTATTTGTGTGAACATGCCTCAGCTGAACACCACTATCAGTGCCACTTGAAGGAGAAACAGAGTTTGAATGCCTTAACAGGACCAAAACAGCAGCTGCCAAAGGTACTGAATAAAAAACTGTGTTAAAAAAATGCTGTACAGTGCTGAAAGAAAAAAGTGTGAAAATCATTGGCAGGCTGTGTGAACTATGAAAGGTCCTGGTTTAATTAAAAAAGGATGGAACAGACTCCAGTTGTAATTTTAGCAGAAAACAGCAGTTCAGCACTGTTCCTGTTGTTCACCAGGCTCCGAAAGTGAGCATTTGCAAATAGTTTTTTCTCAGAAGGATGCATACTCCAAAAAGAAAACTAAACTAAAAGGTTGATAAATAAAATTAACTACACAGAAAATATAGTAAGGTTGCTTGCAACCCTGCTGCATCTGGCAACAATTGTATTTTATTAGATGGCAACTCCATCCTAGCTTGACTTTTAGCTATAAAGAAACCAAAGGTTTAACCGAAATTAGTTCCTGTGGATTGATCACTCAGAGAGAAGAAAGCCAGACATTTGGTAGGGTGAAGAAGGTGATGAGAACTAATACAGGAGCAGTAATTTTAGAAAGATGAAAGCCTTATCTCCCTGAAATAACCATGGCTTCATCTGCACAGAGAAGGGTGACTATAGCAAGTGCTGCAGTGCTGTCAAACAAGTGATCTGTAACCCAGTAGAGGAAAGAAGGGAAAATAATAGTAAAGTAGTAATTTAGGAATGACTGAAGTAATGTACTTCAGTAGAGAAAAATATAACCATACATCTTCTTCCTGCCTATAATGTACTACTGGTATACCAAACTACTGGTATACCAAACTGGTATACCAAAGTCAGACACACAAATTTGGGAGCTTTGGGCTAATTTGGATATCTCTGGGCACCCTAAAAACCTGGGGCTTAGGGTGTGCTGGGCCTTCACCTCATCTGCATGTTAAACGATATGAGATATGCCCACAACACAAAGGTCCAAAACCTGATTTTTCTCCAATGCTTATGAATTCCTGTACATGTGAATGTAAAAGAAGAGAATTTGTTTTACAAAATCTCTTTGCTTTGGAAAATATGTATTATAGCCTCAATAATTTTTCACGTTTTACACTCTGATCTACACTTAGATATACAAAGTTTATAGCATTGCTTCTAGGGGAAGAGAGGAGAAGAGAGAAGTCCCTGACAACAAGCCTTCCTCAATGTCTTCTCCAGACTGCCCACTTGCCTCCTTACCAAGATCAGAGTGACAGCCCCAAAAATAACAATCCTTTACTTGATTCATCTCCTCCTGGTAACCACAAGCAAACCTCTGAAGAGTAAATTCTGGTGACCAGCACTGCAAAGCCTATAGAGCATCAAAAGCACTCTCTTTTGCTGTATAAAAACAACATCCCAGTGAGCTGCTGCCCTTCTATTTCACTATCTGCCTTCTTTCTTTTAACAGTTACTGCTCATTTTTATGTACCCACATTGGGTACTATCTGTCACTATCAAGTTCACAAACTCTGCCCTGACAGTTACACTCCAGACTTCTATTTCATAAACACCAGCAAGGCCAACAATCAATAGCTGCCATAAATTCTTTTTTCGCTCTTGGACAATAAATTGTCAAGAGAAATGTGGGTGTACATTATACTCTGAAAGCAACTGATCTCTTGTAAAAGTAAGCAAAACTTTCATTTGAATCAGCATTAAATTCACAGGAAAAAAAAGTAACTAATATTTTATGCCAAATTTCTGGTCATAATTAATTCACTGCTGTGCCTATCCTTCCAGTGAAGGGCTGATAACTGCAAAAGTTTCCAGTCTTATTTCTTGGAAACCCTCCAAAAGTTTAAGCTTCCAACTTCTGCTAATTAATTCAGGAGGAACCTGAACATATGGTGTTAATAGCCAAAAATATACAGCATGTACAAAATATAGCAAATAAATTCCATAAAAATAGACCTATATTTTAAAGGGGGAAAAAAAGCTGGGAGAGGTGCTTTGCCTTTTTAATGACTGCTTCTTGATTTTCCTAGGAGACATTGCTGGGTGCTCTTACCCAACAACAGCCTGAGCAAAATAAACATAAAAACAAGTCCTGTGCCAAGGCACTGAGGTTCAACAGGCAGATTCAGTGATGTGCCAGTTGGAGAATGCTCGCAGAGTTGTCACTTCCCTGAGCACTGTCATAAGAACAGCAAATCATAACACGTCACTATGACACCTCATATCTTGGTTTCCCCTTCTGGGTGGAGCTGAGCCATCAGGATGGACTGACAATCAGCTCCCTCTATTCCAGGTGTCACAGCCTGAGTGCACTAAAAGGCCTTAATAGTGCTGGCCAGGCTCACCCTACCATGGTGCTGCCCACTGGCCAAGACCTCTGGTTTAGATCTGGCCTGCAACCCACCCCAGTCCCTGACCTGACTCACATATAGACCTGTCTCCAGCCTTGCCCTCAGGTTGGATGCTGGACCTCCTTTGCCAGCATCCTATCTCCTGGATGGACTGCTCATGGACATGCTGGAGTCTGGCTTTGGCCCCTTCTCCTTTTTACCCCTCAATGGACCATAGAGCTGCTTTGCTGCTTACCTTGTCTGGGATGCCAGTGGTTATGGGCACCCTGTGCTCCTTTGACATCCTGATGCTGTTGAGCTGAGCAGTGCTCAGTGCAAGAGCTGTCTGCTCTGGGATTACCCTTGGATGCTGGCTTGCCTCCCTTAGGGAGCAGCTGGTCTTGCTGCTCCCTGACAATAGCCCATATCCTCACAATCTCAGGATCTCACTCCTGCTGGCCCAAGGACAAGGAGAAGATGCCCGTGGATGGCACCGGAGGAGCCCCAGTCGGAGTGTGGCTGACCCTGTGGAACCCCACAGCTGACGGGTACCTGTCACCTCTGGGGTGGTCAGTCCCCCTTGCTGAGCAGCTGATACCCCCTCTGCCCATCCCTGCTAAGTGATGAGAACACAACTTAAACTGCTGCAAGGCACACCTGCCTTCATGCCGGGTTTAATGCAGCTCAGGTACTGCTTTTCAAGCTGCCTAGGAAAACTGGCCTGGAAGCTGTTAAATCACTGCCTGAACTACTGTTGCTTTACACTTCTGATGTCTCTGCTGACAGGATCTGTTATGTGGGAGTTCTGAACACACTTTTTTCCTCTGAGTGTTGTAGTCTCTGAAGATGAAAGGCAAAAGACTTCTCTTTTTGGCACAAGAGATACAACTTGTCACTAAATTATGATTGTATTTGCTGTAATGTACACTGTGACTTTGTAGTTGACTGTAGTAGTCCTGGATGGACTCCTGCCAATGGCTAGATAGATCCATGTGTCTGCCTTATTTATGATTTGGCTATATTTGAGTATGTCTGAATTCTATTAAGTTGTCTTTGACTTGCTCAACCAACAACCATCTCTTTATCTCTTAGCTTTCTTACCTCAGCTTTTATCCTGTTATAGTACTGGGCTCAAGAAATGCTAAGTACTCTGAAATAAATGTTAAACTAATTTTAAGATTTCAACTAATTCCTTGCAATTTTAGCAATCTTATATGGGACTACAGGAAAAATAACAAAGAAGCAACAACTGTTACTTCTCTGATTTTTTTGAGGACCAACTGTTTTCAAGGAAATACTAGTTACATCTAGAGGTACTGGGACAGGGAGGCTATGTCAGTATGTTGTTTTGTCCCATGGATATAATTTATTTACCCACACATGAGGTGTAACCAGTACGTCAGCACAAACCAAGTATTTCCACAGACAGAAACAGCAGAATTAAGAGGCTCACTGTTTCAAAGGGAACACATTTTCTTGGACTTAAATCTATAAAATTCTTTTCAGATGTGGAGCATGTAATTGCTCTAATCAAACGAATTAATCTTCCCAGCTTCCTTGGCTACGAGGCATTCCGTAGGATGCAAGAAATGATTCAGAAGTGGCTTTGTACAGTCCAGCACTAAGTCAACTAAAAACATCACACAGGCAAACCACCACCAGAATTTTTGAGATGAGGAATTTTACATAAACTTTGAACTAGATAACTGGTAGAATTCTCTTTGTGATAATGAGTCTGAATTTCTAGCTGTACACATGAAATGTAGGAGTTATTTTCCATTCCAGCTGGGAAGTGGCTGTTTGTTTCAACTCAATGAAAACATTATTCTAAATGAACTTTATGTCTACATTGAAAAGGCTCCCTTTCTGAGCACTGCTACTTTTATCAATACCTGGTTTTCCTGTAGGAAATACAAGAATTAAAAAACCAGTTTGCAAGCAATGACAATATAGAAGTTGAAATTAGGAGGGTCAACTATCAAGCTAAAATAAGGTTTTGTCACCTTCCTATCAAAATTTTGAGTGTAACTGTTAAGCTCAATAATAGGAAAGCACTATGTTCACTTTCATTTCTGTTCCAAAGAAATGAAAGCAGCACAAGTAACACATGTGTTTTTAAAAAATAGTTTTTAAATTAAAGACAAAAATGTGAATGCCTCATCCTTCCAAGGAAAGGGGCAATTATATGAACAGTGAAATAATTACACATCCTTATAGTGTAGAAAGATATCCACAATGTAATTATGCTACTAAGAGAAGGAAGAAATAGTAACAGAACATCCTTCTGTCCTGATGTTTTGCTAAAGAGCTTGTATTTTCCCAGTATGACTGCTCTGAGGACAATTTCAGGGACTTAGAATCTATCCTGCCCGTACAGGGGCACTGTGAATGTCATGTGCTGACTGCAGCCAGCCAGCAGTATCGAGGGATGGGAGAAAACATGTCTTTTAGGGTTATGACAGTGAAGGTAGGTGGTTTACTTAATGCAGCAGAAGTGAGAACAGAAGTGGGTGAAATGGTTGATGACACAAAAGGAACAGGAGACTGTAAAAACAAAGCCAATGCACAAAGGCCTGCGTATTATCTGTCCTCTTCCTACTTTGATGCTGACATGGAGCTTCAGTTTATCTATTCCCTTGAGTATTTCTAGACCAGTTAAGAGCAATAGCAAAAAAACTGTTCAGAGAATGCAGTTGTACATGAGTCAGCTGCATTTTGTCACAGCAGTGTTGCAGAGGAAAGGAAGAAATTTTATGCTCATTATTTTGGTAATTAGCTGTTAGCTGTATTGGTTGACAAGTGTTTAACATGCTTTGTTAACCTGCAAAACAGCAAGGATCTGAAAGTTGGGCTTGTTTATCTTATCATCCAACATCCTCTTCAGCTGCAGACTGTCATCCATTTAGAACCTCTGTGTCCCAGTCTGAGAGTCAATTCTAATCTTGGAATCCCTAACAGAAGCATCTAAACCACACTAGGCATCCATGATTTATTGTGTTTGTTTAATAATAATACTCTTGACATTAATTATGCATACTACAGGAAAACAAATCCACTTAGCCTAAAGGCAAACTGGATACCTAATACTTGCAGTAATACTGAGTCATAGAGCCAAACTTAATGATTTTTGAGTGTTTTTGCCTGAAATGTTTCTCTTTTTGGTTCTAAGACTTCAACCCACTAGGTGATTTTCATTTTGAAATACAGGGTATTTATAAAGTAACTAATATATTTGGATGTTATATATATTTTTTTAGAAATTTTACTATCAAAGGTTTTTTAGACTATATTGAGCAGCAATTGACAATTATGATTAATTATTTGCTGGTGTATGTATTTTGGAATCAGCTGAAACTATTTTTACTATAAAAGTGGCAGAAGCATCCCCAGAGTATCGTATGAACTACCATATTCTATGTAAGTATCATTAATCAAGATACAGTTGTACCATGAAGAATATTCAGACTCAGTCAAAAGCTTTTCAAATGGGTAGGAGGACACAAATACTTGATTTTTGCCTTTAAAATCCTCGCTTATTGGTGAAAGTTTGTGTAAATTTTAGAAGATGTATGACATTCAGGAATAATGAGCAGTACCAGCTGATTCTGTGTTACATGGTATGATTTAACTGACACACCTCAACAATTCATCACAAACCAGAGAGCCCATGTTTCTATTTGAGAGCAACAACCGCCTGAGGCTAATACATGTAGTTCTGGCAGGACAGTCAGCATTCTGCAATACTGCAAAACCTTAAACAACATTTACACCACTGTAGCTAATGCAATTCTGCTGCTCATTTTAACAGTAAAATTATCTGCTTCATCTACTGTGTTGTAACAAGTAAATTATGGTGGTTCTGTTTGACAAGGCCTGTATGATAAAACATGTGCAAGTACGCACACATTTACCTTAAATAACATCTTTATATAGTTGACACAAGTAGAAGTTAGTTAATATAGAATCCTAAGGAAGGTTCACCATCATCATTTTTGCCCAAAGTAATTTTCTCCAAAATAACTCTGTCCTTTCTGATGGATCAGTTGAGCAAAACCCTTTTGACAAAACTTTCACAATCTTTGGGTGATTTTTGACGAAATAAAGTGAAAGTTTTTTGTTCTCATATGCAGGTTATGATGCAAACATTGAGTAGACATGGACTCTCAAAAGCATCCCAGACTGCTTTATGAAATAATGCCAATCAATGAATTCCCCGATATAAGCAGGGAGGGGAAGGAGAGGGGAAATTCATACACGTATCTGAAGTTGAACTGTAGTTGTAATGGCAATTAATGGGTTCAGGGGCTTTAGTAATAAAGGTACCATTATCTTTTGTGGCAGTGACAAACTGGGTTGGTAACCAGGAAGAAGACAGAGGTATGTGATTTCCAGGTGGATGAGAGAAGCTGGATGCAAGTGCTGGAAATCTGAGGGTTAGATGGGGCCACAAAGAGGCAATTAGGTCAGTGGATTTTAGGGTGCAATGAAAGACTTTCAGAAGCATCTGAAATGGGCTGAATAGGAAACTCTGAAGTGGAAAGGGGCACCAGGAAAAGTAAATCAAATAGGGAGTTATGGTGAGAAGGTTCATGGATAAACTAGACTAGGAATAGAATCCCTCCTTTGTCCTCCTTCTTTGTTATCTTTTTGTCCCATGGTCTCTTCAAATCCCAGTAACTACACGACTGCCATCTTGACCTCCCATCTTCTTTTTAGATCCCTCTTTTGCTTTCCCAAGCAAAGACTAGAAGACCAGATGAATTAAGGTTGCAGACTGTCGCTATTCTCTGGTGAGGAGATTTGCTAGATGGGGCAGCTGCACTTGGTCCTAAACAAGAGTGAAACAGAGTAAAGTTTAGGCGAAGCTGCAATCCTTGGAAGTAGTAGAGGGAAAAGCAGAATTACATTTAGTCTTACTGTAAGGATAAAGGAGGACAGCTTTTAGAGGATGACTTTGCTAGATTTATTCTTTCAAGTCTTGCTAATTTGTTTTGCTATTTTTACTATATTTCTCATATTAACTCTGACATCGATGCCATTTTCGAAGCAAGTGTCAAGCAGCAAGAGCAAATATGAGACACTTTCTGAATAGTTTGCTAAGAGCTGAACTCTTTATCTAAAGAAAGTGTTTATATGGCCCCATTTGGAATCTAACAACCTAAAAAATGGGTAAGGGATAAAAGCCCAGTGACTCTTATTTACTGCTTATACCACAGACTATTGAGAGGGATTGTCACAGAGGCTTCGATCAGGCACTCTGAATCCTGAATCCATGGACTCCATGCCATTAGCACATGCTGTGAAACAGCCTTGCAAAGTCAGTTACCAGCACTGGTCTCTCCCTGGTGTGTCTTCAAAAATCACCTCTCACGTAGCAGTCAGCTCTGCCTTGTACATCCGAATCTTACCTGAGCCCTGGTGCATTCTTTCCTATCACCAAAACGTGTGCAAATCTTGCATGAGGACATCCTGCAGTTCTCTGTGTGAAGGAACTTTCCTTGGTATACAAGAGTCAAACACTAAGGCTGTCCATGAAAACCGTTCTCACCAAGTTCTGACTCTCAAGAGCTCCCTTTATGCTTAAACCATCAATCTCTTCTTGCTGCTTTCTCAGTGTGAATTAAAAATTCCAGTGTTCTTATCCTAAGCACTGTTTGAATTAGATACACATGTGAGCAAAAGTGAACTTATGTCTAATTATTGGTAAACACCTTTTTAATTTTAAATGTACTGTGGTAATGGAAAACAAAAATCCTGTTCCATTTACACATAAAGCTTAGGGGAAAACAAACCAAACCAAATGCAACCCTACAATTTTTCTTGTACCTTTTTAGTCAATGAGCAGAGAAGTTAGAATATTTTCACAAGAATATTATTAAAACTGTTATGGCAGGTCAGGCGATTTCTTGATATTTACTTCTATAGAAAACATAGCAAAAGGATGGAACACTGATGTGTGATTGATCCAGGTGACTGAATACATTTTCCCCATAAAATTAAAGGCTATAACTTCTCTTTAAACTTATGAATATTCATTGATTGAATATGTGTGTGTTTGCACTAGGAAAATGTAACAGGACCCAATGAAGGAAAAAAAATTCAAATTATGTGAGCACACATGTACGTTTATACATACCCAAATCCCTATTCTTTCACGCCCCCTTCCTTTTACAGGTAATTCTGCATGTTGTACATTGAAAAACACCAGTGCAGTCTTCTTGATTATATGCCAGTACTTTTCTAATCTCTCATTCAGATACCACCCATCAATACAATGTCACAGTGTCACATATGCTGAAGTCTAAGCAGTGAATTAAATTAATTGACTGCACTACGTTTATAGAGATTATTGCCAGGAATTAGGTTTGCTTAAAAGCTCAGTTTAAAGGAAGAAAACTCATTTATTGCTGAGACAGAAGTTATTCCTTAAACTTGTATGTTCCCATACAGCAGGTCAGATCTGTCAATGGAATAAGTGGAAGCCCAAAACCAGAAGGAACTTTCATTTTGAAACCAGTAGGTGTAAGTTCTGTACTGAGTTTTCAAGTGTGTAATGGTTCTTGTACAGCTAAAGCATTTCAGGTGTTGGATGCCTCAGACTACAAAGGTACTTGGTACTTCAGGTGCAAGCAAGTGAATATCACAGCACTGAAATAATATACAGCAACCATCATGTTGCACACACTGCACTGTCAGGGACACCCTGTCCCTGAGAGTTCAGTAATCCAAAATGGGACCTACACAAAGTCATCCAAGATCACTGACAGGAAAAAGCTATGGACAAAGCAATCCTCATTAGCTCATCCTTGTCCAAGAAACTAAAGCCTTTCAAAAGCTGAACCAAGAACTGAAATCGTGTTTCCCTTCTCCATAACACAGATCAACACTCACAACACTGACAGAGTTTGGGCCAAGACGGAGTTCCGCCCTCTACGGAACGTCGTCATTGCTGGGCTACAGAGTGTGTCATATGAGGGCTACAGACATGATGGCTTTGTGGAAAGAAGGATTCCAGATAATTTTTAGCCTAATACTCTTGAAGTTTAAAAGTAAGCCTAAACCCCTTCCAGCCCAAGAAAACAAATGCCCTGCTATCCTGAGTGAATCCTCAAGGTATCAGAAAACCAAAAAAACCTATTCTGTACAGTTCTGTACAGCAGGCAGATTCGGAAGAGGTGCAGACAAGCACTTTGGATAGATCCTGGGTGCTCTGGAAGCACCTAGCTCGTCTGAACAGAGAAGTGACAAAGCACTTCTGCATATTAGGAGGAAGATGAGAAGGAACAGTCACACAGGAACCATCTCCCAGGCTTTGCTCATTTTGACATGAGACCAGTGTCAGAAGTACAGGTTTCTGGTCAGCCATGGGGGAAGCCAGCAGAGCCAAGTTGAGATGGAATTCCGTGAGAAGGACAGGGATGGGGCTGCAGCTCCAGGCTGAGGATAGAAAACATAAGCAGACCCACTGATAGCTCATTTGTTTCTCAGCTTCACTGAATGTCTTTGCTGTTAAAGCCATGGCAACACAGGAACAATTTCACACTCCTTGTTCTTTTTGCCTCATTCACTGTAGCCCTCCTAAGGAAACTAAAAGTACAATCCAGTTCATTTTCAGAAAAGTGAAGGTCAGAAAAGAAACCTCTACCAAACTATCTTCTTTCTAGCAGCAATGACCTTCAGCAAACAGAATTAAATTGCCACGAACTTTGTATGTTATCCCCAACAAACAAGTCTGCTGGAGTCCAAAAGGAATAGAGAGCCACACTTTCAGCAGAGCAAATGCCTGGTGTCCACTGCCTCCACTTCTGCCCGTCAGGGCCAAAGCTTACTACTGCAAATATGTGGGTTTTTTATAGAATTTTTAACAGATGAATAGACTCCAGTAATCAATATAACCGGTTTTCCATAATGAGGCCTGATTATCATCTCCATAATACCAATGAGCAGCTGCTGCTGGCTGGTACAGACTTTCAACAATGCCTTACTGCTCTTGCTCAATTACTTTTCCAGTTCATCATCAGCAAGTTTCAGTAAGTTTATGTCATGTTTCACATACAAAGTTTTTAAAAAAGCTGGAAAAATATGTATTTCATATAATTACAGTAGTCTGGCCTAGTGTCTGTTTGCAGAGGACATGCTCACAACTGTTCAGTAGGAAAAGAATTGTTTCCAATGAGGTTCTGCAGGTCCCTTCTGCCAAGACTCAAAAAAATGAGAAGAATCTGCCCTATAATCAAATAAGGAAGTTAAGGTATAATGAGCTACTTCAGATGGTTACAATTTGCAGCAGTCCTAACTTCCACTGAGTAATCACTGATTACCAGTGGCCTTCACTGAAGTCATCCTGGGGTATTTTCATTAATGATACGAGCTACACATATCAACAATTTATCATCACTCCCAATTACCTTCTGTCTGAATAATGAGTTATTTTGATACCAATATTAACTTGGTTTTAGTTGAAAATATTACTGTTGCACAAATGGTCAGGGTAATACAGAAATGCAAAGTTGACCTTGAAAAACTTTGAAAAGCTCTCATTGAGATTAAGTAACAATGAATGCAATACCGTTCGAAGAAAAACAGAAATCAGCTATTTGTCTGAGTAGTTTCTGATTTTACAAATACAAAATGTCAGAATCTTTTACTTCTTCCATGTTCAAGAACCTGGAGTTACAGACTGGAAAGCTCAAACCCTAAGGTGAGCCGGTGCTTGCTGTACATGTATTTGCTGCACATCCTTTGTGTGCCCAGAGAAGGGAACAGGAAGTTCAGCCTGGAGAAAAAATCTTCTCACTCACTACAACTCCTTGACAGGAGGATATAGCCAGGTGGGGTTGGTCTCTTCTCCGAGGTTACAAGAGACAGGATGAGAGGAAAAGGCCTCAAGTTGCACCAGTGGAGGTTTATTTTAGATATTAGGAAAAAATTCTCCTCTGAAAGGGTGGTCCAGCACTGGAACAGGCTGCCCAGGGAAGTGGGGAAATCCCCATTCCTGGAAGTGTTCAAAAAACACGTGGATGTGGCACTTGTGGGCATGGTTTAACTAAGAGCAAGGCAGTGCTGGGTTAATGGTTGGACCCGATAATCTTTAGGGACTTTTCCAGCTTAAACAATTCTATGATTCTATTCCCAGATTTCTACAGAGCAGGAATTGAAAAAGCCAGCTGGCACTTAACTGCCACCTTTGGCAAACAAGTTCATCTATTGCTCAGATAGATACAAATCTCCATTTTACAAGATTTCATCTGACATTGAAGAAGAAACAAAACTTGAAGCCATATTACTAAAGGACGTCTTCAAAACCAGCTATATAAAGGTGTGAGACAAAGTTAGGTAAGATACAAAGTATCTTGTAAGACCATTTGTGTATTACAGGGTGACCTTGATTTCTGTTGCCAAGGGCCCTCGACACTGAACAAAATACTTGATAAGATGATCCTCCCTCCAAGAAACTACAGCTTGAGTATTAAACACATAACATAGGAATATATTCTAGTATGTACTTGCATACCTCAAATTATAATATAAATGTCTGTGAAGTAAAAAGAGTAATACAATCCATAGAACTTGGAAGAGAATAATCAGACTCCTTCTTCCAACAATGTACGATATTCTGAAGTGCAGACTAGGATTTTCATTCTCTCTCCACAAAACATTTTAACTTTACCTTCAAGTAAGTTATTTTAGCAGAGTAATTTCAGAGTTCTCCACAGACTCTCTGGATATCAGCAGCACTTCATCAAGAGCTCCTCTTTGACTCTAAATTGCAGATTATGCTGTGTTCAACTGAGAGCCATAGATATAAAATTAAGGCTTTGAGCTGGCCTTCTTAATTTTGATTATCTAAAGCTGGTAATATAAAGAATTTTTGCCAGAGAGGTGACTTTAATTGTAAAGATTGGCTTTATGGCACAGAATGTTCTTTTTCAAAGGTCCCAGTGCAAATCATATACTCTTAAAAAGAACAAGGTTGTAGAGTTCCCCATGCAGGTCTTTAAATCTCTCTCACATGAAGGTGAATTTGGAAGGTGCCAGTGTGATAAAATGCAACAGCTGTCTTCCCCAGAACAATCCAACAGTAGAGCCCAGCTTTGTTACCTGGTCCAGCCCTATGTAACGCTGCTCATTCACACACCCAAAGAATTTGTCTAAGAGGATGAGATTTTTCTTCATACCTTGCATGAAAGGATTTATTTTATAAGACATTAAGTGTCTTGGAGGACTGGTTGTGTTTTAAGGCTTCACTTGTTAGCAACTATTTTACTTCTAACCTGATTGGGGAGGGGGTAAGGGGGGCAGACAACACCATCACCATCTTCCTTTGGTATAATTACTTTGATGAAATTTACTGAGCATTTGATTCAGTGCATTGCAGAAAAAGCTCCTGAATTTAAGATTGTTTCCTGCTAAACAAGCATATAGAACATACACTGACAGTAGAAAAAAAGGCCAGCTTTGACAGCTATTTTTGCTACAGGACACTTCATTCTTCAAAACTACATATAGCAGCATGATAGAGTTCTGATGAAAGCAAGAGCAGGTAATGTGATATAAAATATGCATGAGTATAAAAGTGCACTGCCACGGGTAGGCTCTGTATAGTGTGTTTCATGCTTGACAGCATGGTCTGATACAAGCAGAAAGAAAACAGATGACAACAAAACTACTGCCTAAAATCAAGATTATTTTGGTTTTTTTCCCTTTAAGTGAGAGCAGAAATAGGGTGCTAAGGATGTGCAAAAACCCTACCAACCAAATTAATAAAAGAGGACAAAGAAAAAAAAAATAAGGACAAACACAGCTCAAAACTTCCAACTCCCTCCCCACACTTCAGTATTGCTCCCTAGTGTGTTACATTAGCTTAGCCACTCCATTTTGTAAAGATGCTGTCACCTGATATTAAAAACTCAACATTTGCTGCCAGAACAATTTGACAATGGCCTCCAACATTTATAAATATCGAAGACCCTTTTTTTGCATAATTACCTTGTGAAGTCAGTCATCTCCATCATAATCACACACATCCTCTTGGCCAGAACAATTATGTCATTGCTGGTATCATCCCATATTTCAATCTCGGCATCAAGCTTACTCTTGACTTTTTTGAAGTCAGCCACTTGCTCAGCTATCTTTTCCTTTTCAGCCTCTGGCAGTTGAGTCATCTTGGCCTAAAACACAGAATATTTTGATTAGTAAAACATCCATGTCAGAGTATTTTTCTTTTTTAAAACAAAACCACTGTACATTATTAAATATATAGCTTAAAACCACTGTGGCCTGAGCCAACGGCTCGAGTTTGAGCACTTCTAAATTTCAAAATCTGTATGCTGTCATTTGGCTGTGCCAAATAAATTACCTCAGTGTGATGGGGTCAGTGGTGTTTGTGAAACCATTAATATTAACATAGCGAGAGAAAGATGAATAAATTCTTCCAAAGAGCCTTAATGAAATATGACTGACAGTTTCTCCTATTTCTTAGGGTTAAGGAACCTAAGTGTTTTTAAGTATGATATATGTGCAAGTTACAAAATGCAGTATTGATTTAGGTAGGAAATAATCAATGAAAAGGGCTAATTGTCCTAGAACTTTCAGGTATGCATGTTCTCTCTCCTGAGAAGGTTCTACATTAACATTTGAAGAGCCAAAAAAGACTTAATTGTTCAAAGATGGATATTCAGTCTTTGCAGAAGATAAACAGGTGAACACATCAGAAATCAGTATGTGAAAAAGGTTACCAAAAACTCCTGAAAATGGTGAGAGAAATATTTTACTTAATGTTCTTCTTCACGACCAAGATCATCAGCCTTCTCCAGACAAGGGTCAGATAAACCTCCTGTGTCAGGCACTGGCCAGGAAGCAGACAGGGGCCAAGATATTATGTGGCCACATGGAAGTCCTGGCCCTTCATAATACCCCTGGGAAGCAGTTGGTCTTGATGGCTCTACTGCCATTGTGGTTCTTATCCAGCACCTTCCCTGAAAAGTGGTCCCCACCAGGAATTCACAACTACATGCAGCAACAATTAACACACTGAAATTACTCCGCAATTAAACAGTAAATATTTTGTGACTTATTATTGTTTATAAAACATTATCTATCATCAACAAAATGGAAAGTTAAGGCAGTGAATTACTTATAATTAATATAACAGGCAATCAGCTTACATGTAATACAGATGTTTTTCAAGCCATGTCTTTTCAGATATCTTATTTATGCTAGAATCACACTGGTACAGGGTTAATTTTCTCATTTATATAAATTACTGAAAATTACAGGTTTCCCAACATGTACCTATGTTATAATCACAGTCACAGAATCACAGAGAATCACAGAATGGTTAAGGGTGGAAGGAACCAACATACAGTGGTCAGAATTACCCTACAGTCACAGACTTAGAAGGTGGAACTATTTCGAGGACTACTTCTCTTGTTTTGTTAAAAAAAACCCACATAACTAAATAGACCAGAGAAGACCAAGACACACTTTCCTCACGGCGGTAGGATAGGCTTGCTGGGTGTGCTGTTTTTTGGCTGGGGTAGTTAATTTTCTCAACAGTAGTTACTGTGGGCTTTTTGGGATTTGTGCTGGAACCCATGTTGATAAAATAACCATGTTTTTGTTATTGCTGACCAGAGCTGACACAGAGACAAGGCCGCATCTGCACCTCACCCCACCCCACCAGCACAGGGTGGGGGGACACAAGGAGCTGGGAGGGGACACAGCTGGGACAGCTGATCCCAACTGACCGAAGGGATACCCCAGACCACACGGGGTCATGCTCAGCACATAAAGCTGGGGGAAGAAGAAGGGAAGGAGGACATTCAGAGTGATGGTGTTTGCCTTCCCAAGTCACCATTATGTGCCGTCCTGGGGATGGCTGAACACCTGCCTGCCCATGGGAAATGGGGAATGAATTCCTAGTTTTGCTTTGCTTATGTGCACAGTTTTTGCTTTATCTACTAAACTGACTTTACCTCAAGTATTCTCACTGTTACTTTTCCTATTTTCTGCCCCTTACCAAGGTGGGGGGGTGAGCAAGCAGCTGTGTGGGGCTGAGTTGCCACCTGGGGTTAAACCACAACAATGGGAAAGGTATGAAACAAAAATAAAGAGTTGGGCTACAGACGGAAGAGACCTTTTTATGATCTGATGCATGTTTGCTGATCGGTGGATGTCTATGGTATTTCCAAGCCCCTAGCTTCAGTACTGGTTTGAGTTCAAGATCACAGGCCTGGATCTTGAAACCACAAGAAAGATGACATTTTAATGAGGGAACTGTGACATACAGAATCCTGCTATCTGCCAACCATAATGAGCTTCAGGTACAATGAGACACATTATCCACTGGAACAAAGGGGCAAAGGAAACTATAATTCTGACCTTGTCTTTTCTCTCCTTTCCCTCATACTGCTTTAAAACCATGTACAGCAACAAAATAAAACAATTGGATACACATTCTTTTAAGCACAGATTTGATTTGGTATCAAAATAGGCAACATAATGGTAATTGTGAAATAAAGATCTAAATTGAATGAATGCTATTACATGACTGCAGGTTTATTTTGTCCACCAGGAGAAAATTACTTTTTCATTACTTCTAAGACAAAAAAGTTTTTGTTGCAGTAGCAGATAATAAAATTAAGACTAGATGAAAGAAGCAGTTATATTTTTGATATTTTCTTTCTTCTATTAAAAAAAAAAAAGGTGTAGATTTTTGTCTTTAATTTCCCTGAATTAACTCCCCAGAAGGCTATTTATTTTAGCTGCATTCTCCAGCACTGGGCTCATGTTATTTGCATTCTCCCATTTGCAACTTGACGTAGCCTGTGAGATCAGTGTTTCTTTTCATTCCAGCCCCTTTTAAGTTTCAGGTAATTATCCATTGGAGAAACGGAACTTTTAAGGTCATTTAAGCATACATGTGGAGTAACTACTTGGTGAAGATTTTGACTCTCCTCTCACTGGTGCATTACTTGCCAATAAGATCCCAACCCAAAGAACTGGTCTTTTGCCTAACTTTGTCCCTGGCTTCACTCTAAAGATTTGACTTTTATCTAAACTTAAGATTATTGTCCTAAAGTCTTAGATTCACATGCCTTGGTTTTTTTTTTTTCTTTCCTGACCCCTAAAACCAAATGCCTGGCCAGGTCCATGCCACTAAAATTCTTACCACTTACAGGAACCAGGAAGTAAAGAAAAGCAACAAAAAATATCACAATACATTAAAGCAAGAGCAAAGAACCTCTCTTTGAAAATTATTTAACACTTCCTGCTTTGTAGGTTGCAATATGTCATGTAACTACAGAGCAGAAAAGAGAAAAACTCTTTTTCTGCAATTTTGTAGGATATGAAGAAACAAACACCATTCTTTGATTGATCATGTGAAAAACTTTTCAGAGCTTGTACAAGCAAAACCACAAAATAATCTACTTTTCACACAGTGTAGATATAAGATAACGACAAAGATCCCAAAAGACCCAACTGATGTCCCTGCCTTGCCTTATTTGAGAGCTAAGCTTTTCCTTCCCCCACAAACTCAGTAGCCACAAGGAGCCATCTCACCTCTCTTCCTGCTCTCCTGCTGCAGCCAGCTGAATATCTAGTGAAAGTGAACAGGACCCCTTCCAAGTCACTCAAAGCTCAGCAATATATTTCAACCAGCAGTTCCAATCGTGACCTTTAATTGCTTTTTCTTGAACAAACATGACATCCCTGCCCATGGCAGGGTTTGGAACTAGATGATCTTTAAGGTTCCTTCCAACCCAAACCACTCTGTGATTTGATGAACCCATTTTATCAGGAAGGTGAGCATGAGACAAAAACTATTCTACAGAACCCTACTTTTCTTACTGAGGAAATAATTTTTTTGGAGTTTGGATAAAGAAGTTAAAAATAGAATGGTGGCTATTCAGCAATTCACAGCAAAGTGAACACACATCCCAGAAGATGAACTGTGTGGGTGTGTGATTACTGACAGCAGGGGGAAGATGTGTTTCTTTTGATAGGTTTACTACCTACTGTCATCAGTTGTCTTCTCTCAATTTCAAGAATTGTAGCAAGCCTGCTGAAGTTCAGAGAATGCCTCATTTGTGCTGCCGTGACAGTTCCCCTCTATTTTTAGATAGAATATAATTGAATAAATTGGTAGGGAGATAACAAAAAAATATTTAATACCATTTTTGCATCAGCCTCTGCTAAAAAGGTTGACTAACTGAGTCATATTATTCTAATTTCTCTTTGTCTCAGCATTATAGGGCTATACATGAAAAAGCAACATGTCATAAATCTGGGCCTTGATAGAGTTTTGCCACTGATTCTCGTGTCATCATTATAAAGAATCTAGGGAAATATGACCTAGATGTAGTTGCCATTGGGTGGACATGATGCTGGTTAGAAAACTACTCACAGAATACTTATAAAGAACTCACAGCAAACCAGAAGGCAGAGTCCTGAAGGGAATACCCTGATTCTGGCACTAGTCAACATTTTCACTAATCATGCCATGGATGACACAACCCCACGTACACATCACACCTTTGCAGGGGAAGAGGTCTGGTTTACAATTCAAAGCAACCTTAAGAAACTTGAGAACTGAAAATGACCTGAAAAAATCACGGGATATATTTCAGCTGAGAAAAGCACAAGGTTTTACACCTTAGAAAAGTCGCCAAAACACACAAAACTGAGACAAAACCAGTTATTGGCAGTTCTGTGGGTGGTGATTTGTAGTTGGCAAAAGGGCAAACCTCATCCAAAACTCAATCCAAAGTATGCATACAGGAGAAAACAGTGTAAACCTTACACTAGTGCTTGTTGCTGAGACCACAGGTGGCTTAATGCATTTAGTAGTATATAAATAGTCTGGACACAAAATTTAGGAAGTTATTAACCAGCTGCAGAGGATCCAAAGGAAAGAAAAACAGGTCAAAAGGACAGACAGAAACCACTGTCTTAAAGGATAAATTGCTCATTTATATATCTATGTATATATATTTATCAGGAAGGAGTATATTTATTCTACCTCAGGACAAATGGCTGGATTAGCCAAGTTCTTGGGGTTCTCTCCAGTCCTACTTTGTAACAGTATATAATACACTGCTATAACCTTGAGACCTTAACTTAATCTCTCCCCTTTACTGAAACTGGCTTAAAAATTGGCAAGAAAATTAAATGCTTTTGATAGATCATGGCTACTTTTGCTATGTATGAAGAGTCACAATTACTACTCACAGAACTACTCAGAATTACAGTAGTTATTTTCATTATGCTTGAATTCTTATCATCAGTATTTCATGCCTGTGCATGGCTTTGATAAAAATGGAAATTAAATATTCTAAAATTGACTTTTTTATTTATAAAATAGCACATGCTTCCTGTTAATGTATGCCAGTATTTCTACTAACAGAGGAACTTAGATATAAAGTATTTGCTGCTTGAATAGGAATAGCTAATTCATTTGATGGCAAACTTAACTTCCCCTCTAACTACTTTTTATGCAAGTATTAACAGTTCTTGATGTTTGCTTTTATATCTCTTCTCTTTTCTTAGAGTTTGCTCTAATTTTAGACATATATAATTGATCGCTGTATTTCAGATGTATCACAAATAAACCAGTGAAATAATTCAGCCTAGATTTTCTCACAACACACATTGAGTCAACTTTTTACCAGCCCAGAATTGTTGCACAAACATAGTATGGAACAAACATGTACAAAACATGATCTTATTTTCAGATGTTTTTGTCAGTGCATTCAACAAAACTGTGTGCAGAACTCTGAAAAAAAAAAACCAACAATATGGGTGGGTGGTTGCCTGAAAGCAGTTCTGCTCTTGTCATCCCTAAGTGGATTAATCCATGTTATGAGGTAAAACATTTTGCCTCTTCCTTCGATATGATCATCTCATCCTGCAGCAGTAACTCTGAAATTAAGCTAAGCTGTTCTCTTCACTAATTTAGTAACTTTAAACACTTAAAATATTTTTTCTCTGATTATTAACATGTACGTGGCTTCCAATCCTGAAAATGAATGGGGCAAATTCTGACTCGACCTTCTCTTCAACACAAAAATCATATGATAATAAGACAGTAACTACCTCAGTGGAATTACTCTGACCATGATGGCATAAATTTTCTCAGGCGAAATTAGTGTGTGATAAGCCTGCAGAGCTGACTACACAAATTAGACACAATAACCAGAGGGAGGTCTAACTTTCAGCTGAGAAAAACTGCATTAGCCCTTGGATCCACGAGCAGTACCTGTTTTTATAGTAGCTAAGGATTTGATCCTAAGGATTGTCTTCAAGGATATAGAATTGCCCTACAAGCAATAATGAGTATTTCTATGCAGTTTAAATACCGAAAGATCTCACAGCACATTGCCAAAGTTAATTTGTATCCCACAGAGTGGGCTGGTGCCACAGACTAGTGTCATATTCATCTCAGAAAA
This sequence comes from Myiozetetes cayanensis, assembly GCF_022539395.1. Classification (NCBI taxonomy): domain Eukaryota; kingdom Metazoa; phylum Chordata; class Aves; order Passeriformes; family Tyrannidae; genus Myiozetetes; species Myiozetetes cayanensis. The sequence goes on from NW_026086605.1 coordinate 32,222,523, forward strand.
ATGGAATTATCTGAGGGAAAAGATCAAGGAAGTAACATTTCCAAGATGAGTCAGGTACATAAATACAAGGTCAAATCTCAATTCTGCTATCTCACCCACGAACCTATACTCTGTCTTTATAGAGATAGATCCTGAAGAAGGTGTGATTAATAATACATGACTGTTTCCTGCATAAGGGAAATGAGATTTGCTAGTTAAGATGTAGCTTTTGTTACGAGTGGCATACACACATCACATCTGGTTTTATATGTTGTGATTAAAACAGAAAAAAAAAAGGGCACTAGTTCCCTGTTGGAGCAGTGAGAGATGTGACATAAAAGATATTACAACACTCTTGACAAAGCAAGAGGAATCAAGAGTGCTGTTATGCAGAACTAGTATGGAGCCAGCTATGTATAAATAAAATTGAATTATCATAGTTGAAATACCCAAGAGAAAGAACTCAAGGAGAAAAAAGGTTAGTCCACAATCCTGCCAAACCCCTTCTGGAACACAGTCATTCCTGGTGTCAGCACTACATGGAACAGCCTCCCAACAGCACAGAAATCTGTTGCGCAACACAAAATAGCGCAAACTCTGTCTAAGCCTTAAAATCTATCTTCCCTATACAGACTCTTCATATTGCTAAACAGGTTCTAGATATAAATCTTCGAATATCAATATCAAATAGTAGTCCAAATAAAGAGGCTTGAAATCATTGTTCTTTTATTTGCTGCAGCAGCAAAAGGATTTGTTCAAACATCTGTTAAAAAAAAAAGTGTATGCAGGTTTCTCTGTCAATATGTTGATTTAGGCTGAGTGGGTATGTATGTAATTTAGTCAAAGTTGTAATTTTCTATTATTTTGGGAGGTAATGTGCCACTTATGGCCCTGATAGCTCAGAAATTTAGGAAAACTTTTTCCAAGATAGAGAATAAGGCTTTAAACTATTACTTCTTTCTAGAACCCACAAAAAGGAACATTTACAGCAATTGTATTATTTTATATTACATTTTATATATATATATTTATTATATTATTTCCCTACCTACAACTGTCTTCAGCACTTACTTCTTGCTTTGTGTAGCTGTCTGGAATGTCTTATTTATGGTGCTTCTTTTCAAAAAAAGCATTCCCTTTGAAAAACTACACTGTTTTATCTGAGAAGCAGAAGACCATGCATGAAAATGTGATCTTTCAAAGCTTTAGTGGATCTTTTGTTACTACATTTTGATAGTAAATATCTACAAAGTAGTACTTCTATTTTCCCAGTATGAGAAAATCTTCATCTGCATTCATTATGGGATATTTATGAAAATATGCAAGCACATCCTCTGTACCTGTTCCAAAAAAATTCATGACATTCTGTATGGATGACATTTTGATGGAAAACCCTGCCTTTCTTAACTGCAATACAAATGTTAGCCTTTAATGTGAGGAAAATGTGCTAACATTTACAAAGATTAATTTAAATTGCAAAGGGCAGCTAGTATATTTTAATTGCCCATTAAGTTTATTGAAAAATAAGACGCTATGAGGTGGTCTTTCATATAGTTATTACATTTCTCACTGTGTTTTAAGAATTAACTGAGTTAATTAACAAATGGTATTCACATGTGCAACACAAGTGAACTGCATTCATTTTGGTTAGTGTTTTTTCATTAGTATTTGGGGTGTTAATAAAGAAAATATTTGTTGAATGTGTTTATTAAGAAGCAGACATGAATTAAACCACCATTTTTTGACATAATTCTTTCCATACTTAAAAGTTTGCCTTTTTCCCAACTACTCCTATCATTTATAATTTCCATTACAGGAGTAATACTAGAATCAATCAAGAGTGAGAGATCTATTGCTGCTCTAGGTACTGAGCAAAAAAGTAATGAAGGCCCCATTTCTGGCCCCATGGATCTTTCCATGTCAGAAAGTTGTGAATAGAAAACAGAGAGTTTTGCTGAAACATTATTTAAAATGGAAACACAAAGAAGATGAATGTTTGTAAATACTTTGATTTTTAAAAATGTTTTAGTGTAAACAATAAACAAAACTCAGAAACGTAGTGAAGTCCTCAGGTTAAATGATGCTACAACAGGAATACCAGATTCCAAACTTCCAGAAATAGAGAAATTGTCAAATGCTATAGGAAGTTCTTCATACTTCCTCATGAATTCCCTATCTAAGCAATAAACTACAGAAGAGGTACACACATGAACACAGCAGGAAATGTCTGCAACTCACATACTGCAGTGGCTCAGATTCCAGATATACCCCTTTCTCTTCTGTGCACACGAAGTCTCTCATATGCAGAGGTTATTTTTGTTTAACACACACCGCAAGGTTCAGTAAGACCCTTGTAAAAACCATTCCTTATTAACCCAGCCTCTATTAGACCAAGCCACATTTATGAAACTGTAACCTGTTGGAATTTTGTTCAGTTAAGTGTAAGCAATTTTCGGTTTAATTGTACATTCACAAAGTATTTCCAACTTAATTGCAGTCTTTTTCTGTTTCAGGTCATGTACATCAGCTTTATGTCCTCCACACACTTTCAGAGATCTATTAAGAGCTGAAGAAGATTATAGTGATTCACTGGATGACTTTAAGTGGCTTCACAGGAACAGTAACAGTAGCATTTTCCCCAGCCACAGTGCTTTGTGCATCAACTGGTGTGATACTTACCCTGTCAGTCTTCCCTTCAGTCTGGATACTGGTACGACTGCATGCATCGTGGTCTTCTTCAAGGTCAGACACATCTTCAAGCTCCTCAGGTGTCTGCAGAAAAAATGCAGAAATGGGTTATTTTCCTTTATGGTTTGTAACTTTGGTGCTTGTATCAAGCTAAGATAACATCTGACAAACAAAAACCAGTCCCCTTCCAGCACTTACTAAACTTTGTGTTTAAATGTTGTGTTGTTGCTGCAAGACACTTAAAGGACTTACGTGTCTTACAAGAAACCTTTACATGACAAAAATGGGTTTTGAAAGTGTCACTTATCAATTCCATCAAGCAGCACAAGTTCCTGCACTACAGAAAAAATTAAGTGGCCATAATTTGCTGGTTTTATACATGGCATTATTTCATTTGTCACTGTCTGTTCCTCCTACTCAACTAAAGTGCCATTAAATTCTGAGAGTCTGGGAATTTGTGACAAGAGCAATACAATCAAGGTCTTCAGATTTATTTACTCCTTCCCATTTACCAAAAAATATTATTAAAAGAAAGGGGGTTTATGCAGAATTCTGACACTTTATCATAAATAACATAGTAAGAAAATCAAAAGGACCATGACTTTATAAAAGACAATAAATAAACCATTAAAAGCTAAATTTACTTATATTTAAAAAAAACAATGCACAATGAAGCACACAAAAACTTCCAGAATTATGAACAATATAAAGCATAATATTGGTTCTGCCAATGCAATAGGGCACTCAAGAAATTTCCCTTTATCAAGTAAATCCACATTTTTAAGAACAAAAAATGCATAGAACCAAATTCTACATAAGTGGGGAGAGATCTACTACTGAATGATCTATCAGCTTGAGACTGATGTGCCAAGAGAAACATGCCAAGAGCAGGACTATCAGATAACCTTAACAAAAGACAGAAAGAAACCCTGTCATTACTTTTACCCAATTATCAAACAAGTCAAATATAATTTTTTTTTTTAATCCAGAATTGCTTTATATTCTCACCTTCATATTTTTACTGTCAAAGTATATACAAAGATCTGTTGTGAGGGGCACTGTAGGGATCTGTCATTTTGTTTCTGGGTCCATAGCACAGTCATTATACTAAATATATTAAACTGAGTAAGTCCACCTCCATGCATTTGTATCATTTGGGAAAGAACTGTGAGGTAACCCTGTAAGAAATAAAGAACCCCAAGCTGGTGCACAAGTTGGCAAAAATAAAAGACAGTTAAACTTCCTCAAGAAAACAGGCAACCCATTTTTGGGGTGAAGAAGAGCATGGTGCTACACTGGTGAAGTGGGAAAAGGAACATCTTATTTTCAGGCAAAGACTACCAGTGTTGTGAACTCTCCATTTTAAACCTGGAATTAGACGTGGTAAGAACTCCACAGTATCCAAAGGCTGTTACCATACAAAACTAGTTTGAAAAATTTGCAGAGTCAAAGTAAAATGAGATTTGGCTGTGGGTGGATATCCCTGCAATAAAAAAAAAAATCACAAACTCACTTGAATTGAAAGACATACAGACACTTATTAGAGGACCAATAACAGTAGGTTATTAAAACAGAGTTTTAAAACTTCAGCTTCTCAGGATTAGACTGACCAGGGCCCTAAGGCAGGTAATAGCCTTGATTCAGTTTATAGGAAAAAAAAGTCACTTTCTTTTACAGCTACACTATACTTGGGTTACTATTTATATATATATATATATATAGTCATTCTTAGGTTTTTATAAATTACAAATTTTATAAGTTACAAATTTTTTTCCCCCAGTGATCATAAAGCTGGATTCAGGACAGCAGAGTACCATTTCTTCCTGGGTGACCAGATAACTTGGGAATCTCTGACAATCCCACATTTCCAGTATAGGGTTTCTTTCTTCTATAAAACATGGAATACAAAATGTTGGGAGAGGGTAGAATGGTTAATCATTTTGAGACAGTCACATTATTTGTAAGTGAATTCTAGGTGATATCCACAAGAGCTTTACACCATTACCACCCCACAACAAACTGCTTATATTTACAAAAAGATTATTTTAGGGGTATTGAGAGAGTTTTGTAGCATTCCATTAATACTATTTTTCTGTGAAGTTGAGCTGTGTAAATACTACCAGCCTCATCATGGAAACCTTAGAAGAAAAGAGTCAGCAAAATTACTCTGGTATAAGACACCTATAAACAACAGTCTCAGGAAAGCTTTCCAAAGACAAAATCATCATTCTATTAATCTGATCTGGCACTTCCAAAACTGCACAAGATCTCTTTCCAGCTGCACTGGCACAGGGATTCCCTCTCCAACTCTACTCATCTGCAGAGTGATGGCTCTTAAGTGCAAGTGTGCTCACCTGAACCCCTCCTGCTATACATGTTGTCAGAAAACTTTTTTTTTTTTTTTTAACAATGCATACACTCTTTTCAGGTTAATAAAATTTATTTCTGACTGGGATGAGAAGTTCCTTGCAGAGAGTCCATTTTTCCAGAGTGCACTTTCATTAAATTCTTGTGGAAACTCTCTTCTCTCCAAAGTCCAGATCTTCCAGGTTATGAATTATTGCTACTACAGAATTCAGAAAAAAACCCAAACCTTATTAAAGATTAAGGACAAAAGTTCAAGAAGAAAGAAACTTGATTTATCTAACTTTGAATCACAAACCATAAACTATCATCATTTTCAGATGCAAAGCATTGAAAACTGAAAAAAAACCCACCCCCATAATAATGAGAACAACAGATGTAGTTACTTAATTGTTTTCTCTCCTTGAAAGCTGTTTTATGTAATTTTCATGTTGCTCTTATGATTCATTATTTATTAAATACCTGAGACACACATGCAACTGCTTTTATGAATATCCATTTGCAAACACATAGATATTCAATAGGAATGTTTGATGATTGTTTGAACAGGTGTGAACTATGAGGGCTTGCGACACAAAATAGGATGTTATCATCAATAATCAGAAATTTTGCCCAGGGTAAATAGCAGAGCTTGAGGACTGCAGTTAAGAATCATGGAAGGAAGCTGAAAGTATTCTTTAAGATTAAGTATTTAGGGCTCTGACATAAAGTGTAGATAACCTCCCTAAGAGGAGTCCCAGCAACAGCAAGTGACAGCAGAGGAAGAGAGTTGGTTCTTGTAGTCAGTGACAGGATGAATAAAAGACAGCAATTTCACTGTTAAGACATACAAAGTATGGAATTTATAGTAAACGTAAGGAAGAACACTGAGGTAAAATGAAATCCTGCACAAGACTCCAGCCAGCAACAACCTACAAACTCATGTGTGTAGCACCGTGGTAAACAGAGTTCAGATATAAATTTAAACAGGAAAACTGAGAAAAGGGTTTCCAGCAGCCATAGGAGCAGCACTGTTAAACAGGACCCCTAGGGGTGCTGGAAGAGGGGAGAAATTCATTAGAAGATGAAGCCTGAGCAGCCTTCAAGCAAGATAAAGTAACAGCTGGCTGCAAGAGCAGAGGTGTGAGAGGGGACAGGACGCTGCCCCAGGCTGTTGGCACAGGGGTGCAAGAGAGATTCCAGTCATTTGTGAAAAGCCTTTGTTGATCCTGACAAAAATGCATCCAAGGATATCCCTACACACACATTTAAGGCTGTAATTACATTACTACTGCTGACAAGGTACACAAGTTGCATGTCTTCCTTTTCACATTTCAGCGATCCTAATAAATCTGCATTCTCAATGCTTTTGTTACTGAAGGCTCAGGCTGAGGACCCAAAGTCATATTTATAGCCAAGTCTAAAACTGATGAATTTTACACTCTCCTGGTATTCAACTTCGAGTTGCAACAGCAAGTTATTACTATTGCACCTGGGTGATTTCAAGATATGAATTACCTTTTCACCTATGAAATAAAAAACACTCTCTGATGACAAACATTTTCATTTGTTTTTCTACTAGGATTTTAAAGAGAATAATTAATAAAACCAAGGTCTGGCCTCAGTCTTTAGAACTCTGGCAATTCTTCCAAATTGGTTGCAAATGGGTATTTTGGCACGTTTGCTTTTCAGTCCAAGCTTTGTAGAACAGTATGCTTCACTAGGTTCCACAGCATTTTTTCCAACACAAAGTTTTTTATGCAAACCCTCCTCAAAAGTGATTATGCAAACAACTTTACCCAGATCATTCGTTTTTAATGTCCGCATGCACCCATGAAACCATCAATCCTGCAAATAAAGGTCTTCAGCTGTTGGAAAACAATGCAGAGTCAAGTCTAAAATCTCAAGATATGCAATGTAAATGTGGACAAAGAGGCATCATGAGGTGAGAGGGAGCTATCTACTTTTATCTAACATTCAATTAAATGCTGACTTTTAAAATGTCATTATATGCTCTTATGCTTTATCTTATCTTGGTTTCAACAGCCCCATCAGTCATTGTTTTTCACAAATCAATACTAAAATGCAGAGCAGACTAACACCTTCAGAGGAGCTGAGTTGATGAGTGATGTCTTTATCACATTACTGCAAATGCAGTTATTTGTGCTGTGTAAATACCACAGCAGCAACAGAAATGCTTTTATGCACTCCAGGAGGATCATAGTTTGTCTACTATGTTCTTCACTGACCACACAGTGGGTTTAAACAGATTATCTATTCTACTGTGGGCATTTCATCTAATGCTCATATTTTGAAAAATCCATCACGTCAAGCTGCATGTCACTCAGTGTAAAAAACTATGATACATGTGTCACAGATGCACAAATATTGTGCTTTGCAATTATTTAGCTACTGGCTGATATTTCTGTGTATTAGTCACAACACCACCATTAGCCCACACTTAATTCTGCCAGATGACAGGCTGCCAGAACAAGTTTTCATGCACTAGAAAGAGAACAAGAAATTGCAAGTGTTATTTATTTTTGATGACTAATTTAGTAAGAACCTCATATAACTGCTGCTGTCTAGTCTTTTCAGGTTTGCACTAAAAGCAATTACTTTGAGGGTTGAGAACAATAAACCCCACATTCTAAAGGGCAAATTAAAGTCCTATGCTCTCAATCTGTCAATGTTGTGACTTCTCAATGCTACGGAAACTACCATCCCCTCCACTAAAAATGATCATATTGATCATTCTTGAAATCTATTCTTGGCAAATCCCTTAAAAATGACATCTTCTGAATACCACATTATATGTGGTATTATTAATGTAAAGCTAACAAATGATTAATTAAACCAGAGATCAGAACCCCATCTTTGACAGCAGTATTGTCAGTAAGCACTGGCAAGGAATTTGTCATCAAGTAAGAACAAAATCATTCTCCTGCCATAACCTGTACACATTACAAATGTAGGGGATAAATATTTCTTGTTATTAACAGAGAAAATTTTGCAAAATATTTCTTTTATGTTTAAGCTGTAATTCCAGGTAAGATTAGTGAGAATACAAATGCTGGTTTAGAAGACCAAAGATCCTAACTCCTTACGAGATTAAATAATATCCTTCAACACTGAAAGACGGAAATATTTTCAATAATAAAAGATTATGTTATACAGTAAAGACTTGAGGTTTTAAAAATAATAAATACTGTGAACTCACAGTGTGGGACAAAAGTTGCCTTGTTATTACTGGATGCCAGGAGGTTTTGTTTAACAACAAGTCAACTTATAACATTCTGTTACAGGAGATTAAGACAAAAAAAGTTAAGATTAATCACGATTAGAAACAGCTAGATCTGATTCCATGCGACAATTCCCCTGCTTTTAGTTCTCACTGAGCATACATTAGGATAATAGCCTTCTCAATAAACGGTTAGGGAATAGGAAAGATCTGAGCTGAGGAGTGTAACTTAAAAGTTTAAAGTGAAATTTTTTAGTACTGCCCTCTGAAAATCCTTTTAAATAAAAACTGTGAAGTTGGCACAGCTGAGTAAATTGTCACTGAGAGTTTTAGCACCCATTTTCTATCCTAAGCTACACTTTTTATGTTGGAAACATGCATTTCAGCCCTATTTTCATTCCTTCCCCTGGTGGTACTTTGTAGGTATGCCACTCTCATATAATGCCTGCAGCAATTTTAAGGGACTCCCGAAAATACTGACCTAGTTATGCTGTGCAAAAGCTCTGAACACATATTTAAGTCTAAAAAGTTTGGCAAAATTGAAAGCTGCCTGAAAATCCCAACTAGTAACGGTACTGCGGCCATCAGGGTCAAAAGATACAAGAAGAGTAAGAGTTCTAAACAAGAAAGCAGTTTTTATAAAACCAACAGAGTGACCAGAAAAGAAGCTAAGATTTCAGGGGTCCAAATCCTTCATCAGGTACCTGAAGGCTCACAGAGGAACCTGAAAGCTTCTTTACTTTTTGCTGTTTCAAGGAAGTACTTTTTTTAAGTATGACTTTTAAAAAAGAATATCAAATCCCAAATAACAACAACAGAAGATATGATCAAACAGAGCTATTACAATTATACACCTCTTGGAACCCAAGTTCATTCCCTGAAAACCATGACAGTTGATACACAGCTCCATGCAAAGTGTATCCTGTGCTTATGCTTATTAAGTGGGAAACTTCACCACATGGCTTAGAAGCTTAGAAAACTAATAATTAACAAGAACAGTGGTTTTTAATACAAGTGATTTGTTGCTCTGCTGATCTAAAATGTATTCCCTGTTTCCTTTGCTGGGTTGACATACATTTGCTCCATCTAGTGGGAAGCTAATTAAGACATTTCCTTCAGAGTAGAAATACTTCTTAAGTTATTTGAAAAACAGATAGTGAAAAGCCAATTAAGCCAATGTTCTTTTGCTAGTAATCTTTATAAAGTAAATTATATATGGTCTACCAGTTTTATAGTTGTGTTTGAAACAGAAGACTTAATTTCTAAACTTTACTCCAACATTTGACAATGAGAAGAGAATAGACCTTGTTTTCTCTATCTCATCTGTGTGTATTAAAGGTAGCCTAAAACATCATTTACTGTAGGCCTGGGTAACTCCAAAGGCAACCAGAAAGATGCTTTGCATTTTGACCCTGCAAAAATTCCTAATGGCTCCCGTTTTTAATAAAGGACAGAAGAACAAAAAGGAAAAGCATGGATTGCTCACCCTCCTATCAGTCCTTGGGAATGTCATGGACTGATTCCTCTTGGAACATGCTTCCAGGCACATAAAGGACACAGTGGTGACTAGAAGGAGTTATCATGGATTTCCCAAGGGTAAATCATGCCTCATCAACCTTTCTACTTTCTCCCACATTTCTGGGTGAGGGGAGAACAGTGACTATCATTTAGAAAGCCTCTCCACACCACCTCCCAGTTCCTGCAACCAAGTTGGGACATTAGACTTTGGATGGTTAACAACTGCACAGATGAACGCTGGTCAGATGGTCAGGCTCAGAGGGCAGTAGGTCATGGGTTGTATCCTTCCTGGTGGCTGGGAACAAGAGCAGTACACAGACATCTATCTTAAGACCAGTCCTGCATGACATTCCTCCCAAGGGTCTGCAGGAGATGATGGAGCACACACTCATCAAGTTTTCAGATGACACCAAATGTGGGAACACTCAAGGGCAGGGCAGCCATTGGGACAAATTTACGTACACTGGAGCAACGAGCTGAAAGGAATCTTTTCAAATTCACCAAGGAAAAATGCAAATAATGGCACTTAGGAAGGCAGAAGCTACAAACAAAACAAACTGGGGCTGCCTGACTTGGGAGCAAACCAGTTGAAAAGGACTTGGGGCTCTTGGCACACAAAACACTGGGCATGAGCCAGAGTGTGCCTTGGTAGCAACACACAAAAACAGCATCCTGGGCTGTGTGAACCACAGCAGAGTGAGCACACTGAGGGACACCACTATCTGCCTTTACCTGGCTCTGTTTAGACAGACCCTGAATGCTGCTGCCAGTTTGGCCTCCACCTAAGGCATGAGGTCAGCAAAGGACCATCAAGGCAGTTGGTGGCTGGAACACTGGTCTTACAAGGAGAGGCTGAGGGAACCGCACTTGTTCTGCCTTCTGTGGAAGGATGAAAAGTAAGAGGCGTAAGAGTGGTTCAGCCTGACCATAAGGAAAAATTTACCCTGTGAGGGCAGCATAGTGTGGGGAAGGCTGCTCAGAGAGGTTGTGTAGTCTCCATCTTGAGAGGCTTTGAAGACACAGCCAATTAAGCCCCTGTTCATGGAAGGCAGGGAAATCCCTAAAGCAGAGGGAATGGTTTCAGTGAAGATACACTTAGTGAGGTTGTTACTTTAAACAAAAGCCTTTTCTTTCTTCCTCATCTTTCAGGCTTGTTTGCCTTTTTTAATTTTAACATTTCCTTTGCATTTTCATCTCACATAATGGTGAACTTTCCACAATGCTTCTTCCATGGGACAGGGGGGAGTGAGGTGTGATAAAATAAATCTACTTCTGTGAACCAGAGATTTGAAATTACAGTTTAAAACCAACCACCTGACACAGGACTGCCTTCCCACAGAAACTCCCTCTCCTATCTAGAAGACTCCATTTATTTACTTTTCTTTGGAGAAAGACAGTTTATCCCAAAGCCTCATTCCCAAAGTCAAAACAACAAACACTGTTTCATGACAGACTGGCCTACGAAATGCAGATAAGAAACTGCTTTTGGAATATATCAATATGTTAAATAAAAAAAGGTGCACTGAATACTTCAAAGTTTGACTGTCTCAAATAGGCGTTTCAGTGCTCCGAAAGGACAAGAAAGGAGACAAAAACAAGACAATTCAGAATTCCACAAGAAATGCAGGTTTATCAGATGAGTAAAATCTGAGCAACGGTAGCCCCTTCAGCAAAGATTTTGCTCCAACATACCAAATCAATCTGTTTCTCTTAAAGGAATTGTACTAAATGATCACACTAAAAAAAAAAAAAAAAAAATCCCTTGGATAGATTAATATATCCCTTAGCAAAAGGTTGCCAATGATAAGTACATTTCTCAAACCGGAGTAGATGAAATTATTACCTACAACCTCAAGATATGTTCAAGTCTCTTCATTCTCAACCAACGCTCTCATCTGACCTGTCAGTAAAACAGATCATCTTTAAAAAAGATACACAGAATAAGCCTGTCCATCAAAAATTAATGCATAATTCAAAAATGCACAGTGTAATGCACAGCCCATTTCTCAAAGTGCAGGTACCAGTGCCGCCATCCTTCCCACATATGACTTATTATTAAGTATAAATTCCTCAGTTTTAGCAGCTATTCCTCCCAGACATTAAGACAATGGAAATAAAACCACCCTAGCCATGAATCCTATATCCATTACCTTCATTCCTGTTTTTAATTACCGAGAGGCTTCAGACGCCCAAAACACTCATTCACCCACATTTAGTCATTCAGTAACCAATAATGTTCACCCAAATGATCAGTGCCAGGTGAGGTGGAACTAAGTAACCCATTAGGGCCATCACTGTGCAAGCCAGCCTTTATGTCACAAATCACTAATTTGATTCTGCTTTAAGAGGCTGATAGCACTCAATCCCAAGTAGGCTCCCCAGGCAAAGTGGAATTAAACACACACAAACAACACACACAACCACCCCTGCTTCAGGTCTTGCTTCTGAACAAATTATTTATTACATGATTGTGTTAGGATTTTTGTACATGCTGAAGAGAATCATACAACAGCTTTTTAGTTCTACGCAAACTGTCTGTTATTACATTTAACAGGCCATGGAAATCCTTGGGTTTATATGTGAAATGATTTCTTTAATTTGGGATGGGTTTTGTGACCCAACGGTGTGAAAGACAGTAAGGAATATTCCTCTCTAAGACACCAAGTGAGAAATTTATTCAGATCAGTACCTACCCTTTGCACATTTTTGTACAATATGCAGCTTTGACAGCCTCTGTTGCCCAGTGAAATGAAAGGGAAGTTATTCAACACAATGCTATAATTTGCTAACAGACTGACACAGATAAAAATGGCTCAAAGACTCACACAGGATCTGCGAAAATCTAACACAATCTTACATATGAAATTTGGGGTTCCTCATGTCTAAATTGAATCTTTCACATGTAGCCAGAGTTTATTCTCTTTGTAGCTGCTATGAATTTGTAACACACGGATTTTCTCTGCTCTTGTGCAACTTTTTATATCAATGAAAACAGCTCTCCTATCTTTCCCTTCTCTCTCCCCCTTGGTTCTCTGTTCCCTGGGCTAATTATGACTAACTTGTTCAGTGTTTTTCTCATAGGTCACATTTTGTAATGCTCTGGTTATAGCTGCAATAAATTAGAGTGCACTTGCTTAAACAACTAGGGAATTACAGGTTGTCATTGCTCATTTTGGGACCCTAAAACCCCACTTGCATTATTTTTAACTAAGTTTCTTATGAAGCAGAGTAAACTGCAACCAACTGCGACTCAATAAAATCTTTCTTGGTTGCAATGGGTGAAACTGATCTTTAAGAGATCTCCAGTATTATCTGACTTGCACAGTAAGTGAACAGGCAAGAACTAATGAATCTAAACACGAATTAACCATAACCAGACTAATTCAATCAGTGACTGCACTGACAGCAACATTTTTATGCCATGGCAATGGATTTAGGAAAGAAAAACATAAGTCTTTCTTGCTAGAACAGAGTAGAATATAGGGACTTTTTAAAATGCAAAATAAATTAGAAAAGTATTAATGAGGTTTGTTTGGCTTATCACTTGTGCTGCCTGCCCATATTTTAAGTTTTTGTGGAAACTGCTCAGGCGCATGAGCAATTTTAGTAAAAACTTTTCAGTGAGTTAAGTATTAAAACTAGATCTGGCTTCAAATCTCCTGAAAAGGTTTAGATTTGGCAATGAGAGCAATCATCATCATCATCATCATGGCTGGGCTTCATGAACGAAGATTTGGGAAGGGCTCTACCCACACTTGCTACAAGCGTGCTGATGGCTAAAAAGGCCAATGCGAGATAGACAAGTCCAGTTGCAGAAGGCACAGCAGAAAGACTCCCCAGGTGATATCGACAAGATACGATTCTTTCTGCGTTGTCTTTTCTCCTCAAAAGCAAACTTCCCTGATAAACTAACAAGGGTTGAGGCATTACAGAATCGAGTTGAAGTGATGGCCAAGGTATCCCAGTAGAGGAATGGCCTGCAAGGCACATGAATTCCAACTTGCAAATATGTGCATAACCACACCAACTTCACTGAGGTTGAACTACTGGTTCCAAAAAGCTGGGGTGGGAATACAAGCCTGGTGAGTATGTCCTCCTGTCTCCATGTACCACAGCTTCTAACCTACATGATCTGCCAAGGTAGCTTTTAGTGCTGATGTCGTCCCTTCTAACAAGAATTTTGAATGGGATTACTCTGTTATGCAACTCCTGTGCATACTTCAGTATCTTTAGAGTTTGTACTTGATTACAGTGTTTATTTTAGCCAAGATAAAAACCAGAATCTATGCACTAGTTACCCTTTTCCAAAGAGACTGGCACCCTGAGGGAATTCCAGTTTCTGTGCTTTACAAAAGATAATTCTTACACTGCCTTAGTATCAGGCAGGAGAAGAAAATCTGCATATAAACAACACAAGACAAACTGTAAGGCAACAGGAGAGAAAATGGAAAAGGAATGAAAAAAGGAGAGGAAGGAAAAGAAATGAAGAGGACACAAAGGAACACCATGATTCCACAAAGAATACTATCCCACATCTTTATGGTAACTATTCATGTGGGTTGCTGAATGGTCCCTGACAGAAATTTCCATTGTTCCTTTTACTTTCTCTTTGTGGAGGATGGTATTTTTTAGCAATTAATAATGCTCAACTTTTTTTCTTCCCCAGGCAGTAGATAAATCTCAGAGCTCATCAACATACGCAAGAATAAACAAAAAAAAGGAGCAGAGATGTATCACAGCCTAAACCCAAACTATGCCTGGTAAAAACTGCCTGCCAAACCCTTGAGCTATTTGGCAATCCCATAGACTGTATAAGACTGAACCATTACATCTCTAAATATCCAGGTTGCAGGTAATACTTGCTACTGAGTTTTGTGGAACAGAAAATATCAGGAACCTATCTACTGATGAACTAAGCACAACCTAAAATTTCATGTGAATTTTACTGGGTGAGAAACATGAGATAATTTTATAATTTATAAAGCTAGTTCTACAAATGCATGGTGCCATTTAATATGCCATTTAATAACCCGAACACAGAAACAAAACCAACAATACCACAGCAACACTATCAGACAGGATCATCTTTTCAGCCAGGAAAAAATAGCTCCCTTCACGTAGATACTTTCTGCAGGTAAAAGGTAAGTAGAGCAAGTCACCTGCTTTCCGACCTGTGAGTTTCCTCTAAATGGCAAGAGCAAATCAAGCAGCCAAGCCTGAGATGGTGGAAGTTGTAAGATACAAGGCTTAAGGCTCTATTAATGGAATGGAACAGCCATGTGGAAAGAGAAGCCTAAGTTTAGGCAGACAAAAATTTAGGTTTCATCTCTATCGGGAACTGGCTCCATTTCAGCAATAAGTGATTAATCAGTTATTAAATTAAACCCCAAAACTGGTAAATTAATTCACAACTTCCACTGGTGCTGCTCTACTTAAAATCAGGGTAAGTTCTACATCTGGCTTTGCTTACTAAAGTGACAAGCAAATGTTAATTTGTTGCCCACTGACCAGTCAGACTGAACTCCACACTAACGCAGGTGTGACTTTGCATCCCTTCAAGCACATAACTGTGTGCTACAAGGGGTTTATCCTTGCTTGCCGTGTTTAGCATTTCTTAAGTGAAAAAGCAAACCATTATTCATGCATGTTCTTTATTTGCTGAATATTTATTAAGTCTTATACTTGTTTTTTTTACACATTTGGAATCTGACTTCTCCAAGCCCACACACATTTTCAGAGTGTATTTGACAGCACATCCCTGTGGGGTGAGCAAAGTTCACAGCCATGCTCAGGTGGGATGCCAGACTGGTTTCTCACCAAGTCAGAAGGGACTGATTCTCATTCTGGTAACACATCAGCAACAAATGCAGAGCTGTCTGACACCTGCTTATCTAATTTCCTTAATGAACAAACTACACGCTGATCTTAAAGAAGGTAAACAGCAGGTACTGTTGTGATTACAATATATATGGGGGAAGAACAACGGATGGTAGTTCCCCAGCTGCCTCTGACCTCAATTACTGTGGCCAAGTATGTACCTGCACTGCAAGGCCTGCACACAGTCAGCAAGGGGCTAAGGCTGACGTGAGCTGACAAAGCCGTTCTCAGGGACATAGAATTGGACCTGTGTGCATCCCCAGGCTGCCACTGCCTCACCCTGGTTAGTCATCAGCAGCTCTTTATTCTTTCTGCTTCACATGGATATACTTTGCTGCATCAGAATATAAAAGTTATAACTATTTTTGTGGGTGAATTTAATGCTATAACAGATTTCAGGATATTTCAAAGGCTAATCAAACCAGTCTATGCAATCATTTCTCATGCTCTATTTCATGCTGGACCACGTTCAGGAAAAAGGAAGGTTTCTACTTTCCAAAGTAATTCTGTCCATCTTGCTGAATAATTGGATTTTCTTGTATTTTCTATAATCACTGTATGCAGACCACTTCATGAAGGAACTTGGAGGCACAAGAAGGCACTTGGAGTAACAAACTGATTTGATGTTAATGTTACTGGTCCAATTTCCTAATAACTAAAGTACTTGGTATAAAATTACCTTTGAGGCCTCTTGCTGTTTGCGAAGTTACACTGAAGGAATGGTGCTCTAAACCAGCAATTCCAACACAATCCATGTACCAGATGATGCACAGCACTCCCTTGCTGCAACACACTTCAGTACTCATATACCCTGACTTTGTTGATTATATAATGAAGGGTTTCTTTCCTCTCTTTTTTAAGAACAGGCTGTAAGTCCCAGGGTTTCTCAGGTATTTAGGTAGCATCTGTTTTGTCAACCTCCACAGAATCTCTTCAGGTAAACAGTACTTAAAAATACTGTCTTCTACTTGTCAAGCTCAATGGAGGATTTTTTTTTTTTTTTAATTCTCCAACGAATTTTCTTTCAAGGTTTCTGGTTTTTCTGAGTCAGTTTTCCCTGTTATCACAATGTGTCCTTGCCCACCTGCCTTCAGCAACTCTGCACCCAAACGCTGAACACACTTTCAAGAAAATAACCTGGAGTGATTCAAGTTCACAAGCAATGTTAAAAACAAAACCATCCAAACACATAAAAAAAGGCAGGAAGGTATAATTAACAGCAGAACCGGAACTCCAACATCCCCATGGAATGCTAAGGCATTATAAGAACACAAACCAAAAGAACTCAGGGTTAAATAAAAAAGTCATTAATCCCAAACCTTTTTCTCTGTCAGACTGCTTTATCACAGCAAGGACATGCCTGACAGGAAGACCAGATCTTACAATGCTTCACCAAAGTCAGAGCACAGAATGACACAGACCATGGCACTGCTCCTCCACTCCTGTGCCAGCAAAACTGACATCCCCATCTAATACACATATAATCACTATTAGTTTTTTGAAGTCCAATTACATACTGAACACATTTGTAATGTACCTCGTCGCTTTTCTGCATCCTGCTAAAAAAATAAAATGTTTACCAGATACGTTCCCCCACAGGGAAAATAAGGGCAATTGAGAAATTCCAGCTAAGCTGTGGACCTTAGAGATGGCTGTGATCAGTAAAGGGATCTGTGGCCAGATTTACACCGAGTACAAAGATGTCTGAGCCAGAACTGGCACTAGCTCTGACAGGGCTGATATCAGAACCAGACCTATAGCCAGAGCTATTAACACTACTGAGAACCCGCAGCCTCCATTTCCAGGCCTGCATTTCTCATACTCCAATGAGCCATGGGGCAAGATGCATATTTTAATGGAGTATCTATGATTGGTAACACTTTTGCTGTGCTCCCCACTTATAGTTCCAGTAATTCAGTCCTTCCCTTTTAGCAGAATAATATTATTTCCATTTCTCTGCAAATATAATTTATATAAGTACCAAATGACAAGGAAGGAATCACTTTTTCTTGCTGTAAGAAAAAAAAAAAACAAAACACAGAAAAGATTTTAATGTTCCAGAAAAAATACTGTTGTGTGCTTAAGTTTCCAATGAGCCACTAAACCAGAGCTATCAAATAATTCTGGAAAGTTCTGTTTTCCTGAAAGAGAGGGATAATTTTGTGAACAATTAAAAGCATAATCATATGTGACAGTTGCAATGTAATTTAATCCTCAGACGGGGAAGAATTGACATTTAAAGTAGTATTAAGTCAAAACTGTTCATGTCATCCATTTCTGTACAAAGCATATTGACTTCTCTGTCTGTATCAGTAATCCCAGCACTAGGAGATTTCGATGGTAAGCCATGTAGCAACTTGTTGCTGAGAAGTTCTTAATTCACAGCCTTGCATGATGCCCAAGGCTGTGTAGTTTGGGCAGAAGACAACACAGATTTGCCAGGATGGATAATTGCACACGTCTCGCAATGGATATAATATGCAGTTGACACTTCCACCACTGGTCTCTGTATGAGCCTTTCTGAAATCATTTACTATTTTTATCTATGATGTATCCATAAAGCTTTTCTTTTCTCCTTTCTTTCCTTTTTAAAAACCAACACAACACAACATCTTTTCCATTAGCTGACACTTGACAAAATGGAAACCTCAGACAGATTTAAGAAAATTCCATTTTTAACTGGAAAAGATGGGTCATACATTCATGTCCAGAATGTAAGCAAGGAGGCATAAACACTAAACAGTGGTAAAAGTATTATAGATAGTAGTTGCATGCAATGCAACAAGCACCTTGCTTTTATAAGTAAGATTTAACATACACTTTGTTTAACAAACAAAGTGACTTTGACCCATAAATTCTCCATTACTGTCTTAACACTAATATACAAAATTATTATATTAAAAAAAAAACCAAAAACAAACCAACAAACAAACAAAAAAACAACAGTAAAGTCAGATTTGGCTAGACAGGGCCCTGGGTAACAGTTGCTTTCAACAGGAGGTTGGACTAGACGATCTCCTGAGGTCCTTTCCTTCCTTCCTTTTCCTTTTGCACACTTCTCTTTCCCCTCACTGACCAGAGTGTGAGATGAGCCAAATGTGTGACAGTGAAAAGTAAGGTGTGGTTCAAAGGATGCTGTAGTATTTCTGCCTTAGAAAGAAGAGTCCATTAACCACAATATCTTGATAAAAATAAAAACCAACTGAATACTATTAAAAGAATTTAAAGTAACATGGGAAAAAACTAATACATGTTAACATGCAGTAATTACGGGTTTGAACATGGTACTACCCAAGTGGTGAGCTTCTGGCACTAATTCTAAATACACATTTTTTTTTAATGACATCTAGAGTCACCTGCATGTGAATTGAGTGCATGTGAGTTGTTGCTTTGGAGGGGAAAAAAATATTTTCACCATCAGACCTGTATGCAAGACCTGGCCTGACAACATCAAGTGATTTTTCATAAGCTTATTTATTATACATGCAATTAGAGAAAGTCTTCTCCTCCAGCACATACATAAGCCAACATGAGATCTTTGCATATCCCTGTTCAGAAAGGGGAAATTCCTTTTGACATTCCTATACTAATTGTCGTGGTTTTGCCCACCAGCCCATCCCTGGGGCTGAGGATGGTTTTGTCCAGGTGATTTCCGGACAAAAAACCAATCAAAAAGTTCAGTGACGCCTTTGCTAATTACATCTTTAAGAAAACGGAAAAGAAGGTTGGTTGCGCAGTTGAAATTAGGAGCAGCAGCCATGTAGAAGAGTAGCGGGCCCGAGGAGGGCCAAGGCCCCCTCCTCCCCCGGCTTGGGCCGGGATGGGGGCAGGTGTAGTACTGAAGCCTTCCTTCTCTTCTGTAAAAGAGTGAAGAAAAAAAAGTTTAAAAGACGAACTGCTTAGACAGAAACCGCTGCAGAAGAATTCCAGCCATGAGATAACAGGACTTCCAAGGTCAAAGCTGGCAGTTGCAAGAGAGAGAAGAAAAGTTCGAAGCGGGGAGAGCTGCTTTTCCTCCCTTTCGCTCTCCCTCCCTTCAGCAGGGTAAAGACTGAAAAATAAAATCCCTGCCACTTGTAAAAGTTTGTTGGAGTGAGGAGACCCCCCCATGCGGCTCATAGAGGAGCTTGTGGATGTACCAGAGATTTGTGACTTTAACAGAAAGAAAAAGCCTTATGCTGGAGCAGAAGCGACTCAGATGAGGCAGAGTCCTATTAAAGATTTATGACCCTGAGGGGGATGAGGACCTATGCTGGAACAGAGAAACGGTTCGGGTAGGGATGTTGGGATCCATGTGTGGGATCCATGGTACTGGTGCTGGAAATCTGTGACCCTGAGGGAAACCTCACGCTGGAGCAAGAGACGGCTCAGGTGAGATGTTAGGATCTCAGTGAAAGATCCATGCTGCTGCTGTTGAAGATTTATGACCCTGAGGGGGATGAGGACCTACGCTGGAGCAGAAGACGGCTCAGGTGGGATATTGGGATCCGAGTAAGGGATCCAGACTAGACCCATGCCGAGAAGTCAATCAAGGACTGTTCTCCCATGGGGAGGGACCTCCATAGGGAAACAGGGGTGAACTCTTAAACCATTATCCCCTGTAACCCTGTGGAAGAAGATCCATAGTAAGCAAGTGTCCCCTTGCAAGACAATGGAAGGAAATCCTTCAGGACCTGAGTAACCCCCAGCCTTCGGTTTTAACCCAGGAGGGGGGTAGGCCCAGCCCTGGAGGCCAACACAGAATGAGAGAGAGATAAAGGAGTTCCAGCTGCAACGAGAGTGCTGCAAAATTACTGAAGAGAAAAAGAGAACTGGAATTCCAAGAATGAAAAAGGACTGCTTCTCCTCCTTGGACTAATATAAAGGAAGGTGGGGGGAGAAGTATCTTCTGTAAATACATAATACCTTTTACTTAAGTAGAATTGTTGTAAATATAATTCTTTAGTTTTAGCTTGTTAATAATAAATATTCATACTTTTTTTTCAATTCAGTCTCTTTTTGTCTGCATAAACCTTCTCTCAACTGATAGTAATTGTATGGAGGGTGTAAAAGTAAATTGAGCCAGGGCAAAACCACGACACTAATGGATGATTTCTATGTATAGAAATAATGTAGTACATGGATGTAAACAAACATTCCATCATTTCCTAAATATGGAAATTGTGGATGGACTCTAATTCAACAGTTTAAGCAAAGGGAATCTGAAGATGTGGGAAGAGCAGGGCCACCCCTCCTTGAGAGAAATAATACTCTGTCTGTGCTCTGGCTTTCACTCCAGTGCCTGAGAGAGGAAGGGTGAGTATTTGATTTCTCCTCTTCCGTCTCCCTCCCCTTTACCTAAGATGTAAACACACTATTTGTTTTAAAAAACAATAAATTATCTGTATTTCTACTAACAAAGGTTCTTGTTGTGGAAACACCTCAGCTCTCAAGAAAAGATACTTGTGATGGCAACTGTGGCAACTCTAAACTAAAGATATTTGTTACAGTAACATCCTGCCCACGTGTTCAAGAAAAAAATATGCAACTCTCAAGGAAAACAAGGGATGGGTTTTATTTACAGAATCACTGTTGAGCAGCTTTTTGCTCTATAAAGGAACAAAGTCAGCAATGCTACCACAAGAGAACCAGAACAGTCATTTGTTTTCTTGAAGATATTAAAGGCCTTAAACTAATGAAACTTTGAGAGTTTGTTACATGGTACGTTAACACGAAACACAAGCAAATTTAGATGTAGAGTTGTTTGCCAGAAAAGAGGGACTGGTTTTATTTATTTGGGAACACAAACTCCCCCGGTACTAAATGTAGATTAGCATTTTAAAAAATGTCAGCATATTGAATTGAAATGTATGCTGATTGTGCCTCAAAACTGTTGCAGTACAAGGAATTTTGATAAGACATCTGCAAGGTAGAGTAATAATAATAATGACTGAGTTTATGATGCTAATGCAGATGTAAATTTAAACAAGTAAGTAATTATAGAGTAGGAGATGACTTCCCAGGTATACCGTAGGATAAAGAACACAGACTTTTTTTTGAAAATATGTATGTACATGAATTAAGATATGAAATATAACCTAGGTGAGACAGTACTTTGACTTAAGTTTTCCCCATAATGGTACATCAAGGTCGGTGATCCTGACTTGAGAGGATAAAGAGCCAAGTAATATGGCAAGGACAAGTAGCTGTCAGAAGCTTTTACCGGCAAGTATGCATATTTGATCTTGGCACTAAACAGTCTTAACTCACCTCTTATTTGGGTTCTGCAGCACAAATGTAACAATCCCCACTAACACCTTTTGGGTGACTCAGGAAAAAAACCTGAAAAAGGAATAGGTGTCCAACTATCCCTAGCAGATAACAGGTATTTCTTCTACCCTCCTTTTTAAAGACATCACATACTACATTCTTTTTCAGTCACTCTGCTTCTAGATTTATCAATCTCTGGATGACAGGACTTAAGTTGATAAGGAGCTGCGGAAGGAAAGGTCAGTTCTGACCTACTTAGGTCAGAAACAACCAGAAAGTGTTGAGAGGTACAGGTCAAGTGGAGAACTATTGCTACAGGAGTTCTGCCCCTTGTGCAATTGGTGTAGGATAGGGGGGGGAAAAAAAAAAAAAAGAGGAAGAAAAGGGTATTTATCAAACTTCCCAATATATATTTGTAATGAGTTAACATCACTCACAAATTTCAGACCAGCAACAATGAAGTTTACCAAGGCTGTATGTTCCTTGTCTTTCTCTCCCATGAGGTCTCAGGGTTTTCTTGGAAAACCAAACGATTAAAAGACTGCACTGCAGTAAATGTCTTTTTTTCCCACCTCAAGTCCTTCCCTACTTTGCTTTGTTTTCTCCAGCTTTTAGAGATTTGATTCATGGCTGCTATTGCCTGCATCTGGATCTACTACAGAAGTGAAAACAGGCAGAACACCCTGCATGTGTAGGATAATTCTGTCATTAACAAAAGCCAAGGTAGAATTTAAACTAGACACTCCTTAAATGGCTGAAGGGCTTTCACCACGTGCTGTCTTCCTTTCCAAGAGGTCCATGTTCTGAAAATTCCTGTGACTCTGCTGGGTATAAGAGAATGTAGTCTGCTGTGATGTCTCTTACTGAGAGAAATCAAGTGTATCAAAGAACTCACAACCTCTACTAAGGGTGAACTCTCACATTTTCTTTAAAGCAGAATGAAAAACCACAAAGAATTTGCAACCAATAAAAGAAGAAAAAGGAACACCCCCCCCCCCACGAGTATTCTCAGGAAGCCAAAACATTTTAAAAAGCATTACACTGCAGACACCTGAATGGGTAGCTAAACTGAGTTTGACTTTTCAAAGGAAATTAAAAACTACATTAGAAGACTATTAGCTAAAGAAATAGAAATACAGGGAATGCATTGGGGATGTAGTGAAGGTCTAGTTGAAATAAAAGTATCTAGGCAAGACAGAAAAGCAAAATGAATGCTTTGCCCCAGTTTTCAGGGGGGTGGAGATCATGCACAAATGGTGCAGAGAATGGTCATGCAATGGAAATCAAGGCCCAATGTGCAAAACAAACTCAGAAAATCTGACACCATAGACTCCTGAGGGAACCTACAGTCTCCATGCTAGAATTCTGAAAGAAATAGCACATGGAATATACATTCAGTAGAGAGGATTTTTAAGAAATGCATCAAAATGATATGCAGTATCAGATAAGAACTGCAGTCTCAACATACATTTTCCACCTCTCATAAAAATACAGAACAGGGGATCCTCATTCACTGCCTTCGTGAATATAAGTGTAGTGAAAGCATTTTGCAGAGAGTATATGAACCTTGTGCCCTCTTCTTTGTCTCTGAAAAACTTACACATGCTCACTTGTTTATCCTCCAATAAAAACAAAGAATTTGGTGAAACTTTGGACTTGGTGAATTCTTTTCCTGTTCTTGGAATATTTCTGTTAGGATGACTTCATTACTGCTTCAGCTATGAGTAGTTGTTATTCATTTGAAGGCACTACTTTCCACTGTGCTTAATATCCTAGTGGGATATTACTCACTGTTACTGCAATCCAGCTGTCTCATATTCTTCAACAAAAAACAACTTCATACAGAAGCTCTTTTTCATTTAAAGATTAATCTTTAATTACGCAGAATTCAGTACGTATTGCCTCAAAAACTATCAACCTGTTTCCTTTGACTTTGCTATATATTTCACATGGCACAGTTCCTATCTTTAATTGTACTATCTACCTTAGTCTATGTCCGTTACATCAATACTGTAGTAGTTTTAAGACTAGGCCTTCCTTGGTGACTAGGTTGTAACCAAGGAACCAAGGCCATGTTCCCAGTATTCCATATGATTTTTACGTAAGCAAGAGTATAAATAAGAAGAGAGAGGAAACTCTTGCTCTCTTTCTTCCGGTGGACCAAAGGCGAAGGTAGCTTTGCTGTCGCTCTGCCCGGGCGAGGGAGTGAGGCCTAGCGCATCTGGTTGGCCTTGAGAGGCAGAGAGTGCCGGCGGTTGTGTGGTGTGGTTCGCTATCTCTGGAGGGAAGTATTTACATTATATCCCTTTTTATTCCTTTTTCCTTTTCCCTTTCCCTTCCCTTTTCCCCTTTGGGGGGTTCCCTGTAAATAATTTTCTTTATATATATATATATAAAAATCTTCCACTTAAAATTCAGTTCGGTTTGGGTTCTTTTGATTTTCTTTTTTGTGATCTTTTCGATCAATTGCACAAGAAAGAGAGGGAGGGGGAAGGCTTTGTCCCTGAGGTCCGGGCACTTGGCTGGGAGCCAAGTCCAACCTGGGACAAATATCCTGACTAAAATGATATCCAGATAGAGTCCAGATGTTCCTCTGCAAAATCAAGCTCACAAAGTCTCTATAATCTTACAAAAATCAGATGTCTAAAGAGTCAAAAAATTATTAAGGAATGTGGATATGCCCTGGATCACCTATTTGGTGATTTCAAATCAACAGCCACCCTTGGATTAAGTAATCCTTGTGAGTGAAACAATGAAAACATCTTAAAAGAAGCACCCTGCAGTTCCAGAGGCATTCCTATTACAGCTCAGCAGTACAACACACCCTCCACTGTTCAGGTGCTCTCAAGTGTTACTCAAATTAAACCTGCAGGACTGGAGTGAATGTTTTATGTATCTATGGTTAAGCTTGAACATAGAAATGCATATCTGATAATCTGCATTAACACTAGTATTGGGCAGCATTTTACAGTTAGAACTCTATTTTTAAAAACATTCTCTCTGCGTAAATACATGCTTGAAATGCTTCCTGAGGAAGTGATCCAAAGACTTTCTGCTTTTACTCTGATGTTGACAAATTGTCCCCTGTGAATGAGTGGCCTTGTTCATTTACATTTCTCAATTATATTTTGATCAACAATTTCTTACCCTGATTCAGCCTTGCAATCCCCTGTAATCAGCAACCCCTTGTTCTTTGGCACCATCACCAAGTCCCTGTAAGCTGGCCACAGAACATTTCTGTTTCCTCACCTTGGCTGCTGTGCCAAGAGAGTATGTCTGAATAACCATCAGATTTACTAAAGCTTCTTACAGGCACTGAAAGGAAACTGGCATTGTCTGGAATGTATCTAATTAGGAATGCAAATACATCCTGACTCAGAAAATGAATGCCAGGGTTTCCTCCGCGCTCTCTCTGCGCCGGCAGTCAGCGTCTCTAAGGCATGGTGGAGGAACTGACTAACGTTTCACCAAACCTAAAAAAAAAACCTCTTATGACTGTGCCTGAAAAATGGTATTCATTAAGCAGAAAACTGCACATGTCCCCTTTAATGATTTTTCTTTTTTTTTTTTAATCTCCTGAGCTTTTGTCAGGACTTGCAAAGCAGAATTGTAAGATAGCACTGACAGAAATCTTCATATTAATACTGTCCATTTTGGTGTGCAGTGATTCACGATTTTATGGTTGCACCCTGCACTTACACTTACAATGGGCACTGTGACTACCTACAGTCTCTTCAGATCTCACTATTTAACCCTCATGTTTCAGAAAGAAGTACAGGGGATACAATATCCTTTTCTGAGTTACTGTTCACATACACACATCACAGAAGACTAAGAATATACCGTTTTGTGCAGAGCTATGCCTGTGTCTTCAGAGAAGCTGACTGAAGCTTTGTTACACTCCTCAGCGCGTTTCCCAACTTCCCAAAAATTAAAAACTCTATAAAGGAATAGTCAATCACAACCAGCTGGAGGTCAAGCCCAAGAAGACTGGACATACAGAAGATTCAGACCTCACTGAGGAACAGACAGAAGCAGTTTTGTAATCTTAAAAAAAAAGCAGGAGTCCCTGATTCACTGAGAGAAGATGGGGTGAGCAATACAGGCATTAAATGAAGTTTAACTATCTAGAAAAAAAATCAGACATCCTAATCAAACCCTTAGCCTATGTTCACAGGAATTAATCAGAGGATAAGCCTCACTCTGGTTTGTTTCGCCATGCAAATCCAGCTCACACAAACTTTTACTAGTATAGGCAAGATGTTAGATGTTTCAGGATTTTTCTTCAGTATATAAAAAATTTCCTAATTGACAACTGCAATAAAGATGACACATTTTAATAATTTTGTACATTGACATTCCTACTGAAACATTTCAACTAACACAATATGTTAAGACTAATATTTTTCACATCAGAACCCAAACTCTCCCTCAGCCTTTTCTCACAGGAGAGATGCTCTGTGGGGGAGTCCAGCTGGTTCTGGGCTCTCTGTAAGCTGAAATCCTGAAGATGGAACTTCTTACACCTGGCAGAGGGTTAACCAGGGATAGTAGGACTGTAACACAGAGTGGGTTTCCTGTTAGGATACTAACCTATGGTCTTAGGACATGTGGCTGCATGTCCAATCATAAGTTGTTATGAAGTGCTAAACCAATGCTGTGTGTACATGTGTCACCCCAGCACTGTATAAAGGTAGCTGCACTGTTGCAATAAAAAAGCTGCTGGTATCCTGAAACCCATGTCGCCTCCTGCCTCGACCCATGACAATGCTCCACCCCTCAGATCATTTTTGTGGCCATCCTCTGGACTCGCTCCAACAAGTCCATGTCTCTTCTGTGCTGAGGACCCCACAGCTGGATGCAGCACTGCAGGTGGGTCTCATCAAAGTGGAGTAGAGGAGCAGGCCCACCTTGCATGACCTGCTGGTCATGCCAGCCTAGAATGTTTTTGTATTTTAAGGAAAAAGAATAAGCAATAACTTTGTTCTCAACTGAAAAGTCAAGGCAGAAGACAAACTTCCTCTGAGAGATCTCTATATATTTTTATTAACACTTAATTTCATTTAAAAACAAAACTGCTGAACCTACATACATTACAGCTCAGTTCTTTTATCACTTGAAGTCGAATTTATGAGCTGAAGATATTTGGGGGAAATTCTGCACCTGACAAAATTCTGTTTTGAGTTTTAAAAATAAGTTGTTCTGAAGCAGTTTCCCAAACTACAGGAAAAACACCAGGGTAGGTGCAGTGATTGTAATTGTGTAAGACTGACAGAAATCAGGCTGTGAAGTCGTGTGATGGAAAGCTGAAAAAACTTCAAGAAGGGATTATCAGAATCACTTGAATATACTCTCAAGTTCCTACAATCCACAGGTTAAGGCTGGAGAACTGCAGATTAGGGTTTGTAGCTGCAAGTTGATAATTACTGAAGAGAATGAAGTTCTTTATCAACCAAATATAACTAAATACTTTTGAGGAACAAAAGACATTTTGATGCAACATTCTGATTTTGTACTCAATGCAATTCTACACTTCTGGAGTTATAATCACGTTTGTTTCATGGTAATCCAAATTTCCCAGATCAGTTCAACCTGGATATGACCTTAGGGGCACTGATCACATACACAATTCTAAATCCCTAATGTCCCGAACCATCTCAAAAACAACTATTAAAAGAACAAATTAAAAACTCACCCGAATCATCATGACTGAGCACCTGATGTTGTGAATCGCATCATACACCTTCTTAGAAATGTCCACAAAGTGGTTATCATCGAACAGATGAACTGTGTTCTTACTTAGGCTTTCCAATGCAATATTTACTTGACTAATAAACTCTGGAATCACTATTAAAAAAAGAACAACAAAACCAAATTTCAGTGAGTATGAAGAAGAACATAAAATTTTTTTTCTTTCTGGCAAATCACCTCACATTGATTAAAACTTTATTTTTAAAAAGCATTATAGTAATAGCACCATTACTTTAAAGTGGGAAGTCATTTGTAATTTTTTATCACAGTGATAAAAGTGCCCATGGTGAGCACATAAGCTCTGGAGGATTATACAGTACTACAAAGAAGAAAAGTTTTAAAATGGGAGCTGAGGGTGCAGTTATAAAAATTCATTGGTCATTTCAACAGTAATTTTATGTAAAGAATCAGGATAAATAACTTGGCTTTAAGCTGGAACTTCTACTGGTTCAGAATCTGGTTTCAGTCTTACTGGAGACATAACCACCAAAAGATTGATGCTTATTCTTCAAATTAAGAAGTCCCACAATTGTAATCTGAACTTACCAAGACAGTTTACCTTGTTTGATTGAATCAAACAAACAGTTTATTTTGAGCTAGTTTGATATTAACCTGTGCTTTAACCATAATGTCCTGGGAATTTTGTTCTGATGCTCCATGGCCTTATTCTGCATAGTGACCCGGTATAACTGTATCTCCCTTGGTCCTTCACATCAATTTGAAGCAAAGGAAACCCAACAGAGAGAGCAAAAAGAATGCAGATGGAAAATCCACCACACACAGAAGGACCTCAAACAAGCACAGATCAAACTCATTTGCAGCAACTTATTTCCTGTCACTTGGAGTCTGAGGACAGAGAAGAAATCAAAAGCAAAAGGATCAAACTGAATGTCTGTAATATTCAATATGAATAAAGTAGGTACCTTGTGGTACTAAACTTTTTTTCAGGCAATGTGTTTGTTTCAAATGCAAGCATAATGTGTGTTCCATCCCTTACTCCACAATTACACACTGTGTAATTCACAAATTCATACCACATGAAAGCAACGCTACTAACACCACAAGTGTGCAACATTTCAGGCAAATCTTGAAGTATATAATAAATTTTCAGACAAATGTAGAGAGAAAACCTGGCAGCATTAAGTATTAGGAAAGATGCCCCAATAATGTTTCAATCCCTAATTCTAATGGAGAAAACCAAATAACCCTTGGAAACATTTGAATTGATTTTTAAATTACAGTTACTTCACTGTCTTTGGTCTCAGCTGTTTGTCTCTGGAGTGCAGAACAGATACTTGATGTGTCAGTTCTCAGAAATCACAAACCTCAGTTAATTCAGTGGTAGTGGGAAGCTTCACTTTCTTCTGCAGAATAGGTCCGCATAAGTGTGAGACGAGTAGATGCCATTTGATTTGAAAAACAGGGTCTTTAAAATCAATGCTTCCCTCTTCAGATTATCACTTCAATTATCCTGCCTTCCGAAAAGGTCAATGGAAAGAAGATTTCTTAAATGGGACCGAAAAAAGACACGGTACATTTTTCATTAGCAACCAAATAAAGGAATAATGAAGGAGAGCAAGTACCTATTTATTTAGTGCTTTTTGGGGGTGGGGGAGCAGCAAATCACAGAAACAAACACACCACTTCAGGACTTTTTTTTTTCTGTTAAGCAAAGATCTTGGCCACTAGACTATCAAAATAATTGCAAGTGTGGCAGTTTTGAACTAGGCAGTTACCTCATACATTTGCACAAAGCTCTTTGTATCTTCATATCTGTTGTAAAAATGCCACAAAGGAGAAAATGAGAAGTTCCCAGGAATTCAGGATTTCCACTGGTACAGCCAGTTATCTATTCAGGCTGCATCCTGCACTCCATCCATATTCCATATGCTTATTAATGGCCTTTTTACAGTTCCTCCTGAGGCCAAACTCATTATCACAGTGTATTTGTTTGTCTGAATAAATACATCACTTATGAAAAAGAATTAAATGCAAATATGTACCCTATAGCTCATGTGCTACTGGCGGAGTCAGCACTAAAACACAGGCTGCACTTGGTTACAAAAACATCATCTCAGTGCCTTCCCTTGATTTGAGATGGTTGCTTTTCATCAAGATCACTTTTAGACAGACAATTAAAAACAAGATTAAGCTGTAATTTTAAAATACATACGCACCAATCTGCTAATAAAGTGTAAAAATACACTTGGGCTATTATAAGGTTATCCACCAGCTCTTATTTCTTGGTCATTTCCCCTGTGAATTCTCCCAAATCCAAGACTCCTTGACTGTGATTTGTCTAAGTTTTGAGTTCCCAACAAAAAGATTAAATAAATAAACAAATAAATAAATAAAAACTCATACATGAGTTCTCATCCATGGATCACTGGCATAAAAAAACCCACCTTATTTCATAAACCTCAAATGGTTCAGGCATCCCTCTGAAATATTGCATTAAGAGGACTAGAATTACATCAATAATGTGCATTCTTTGCTGTACTCTGCTTTGTTTTTCTAGGCAGCCAAAATATAGTGGAGAAGTGGATACAAGTCATAACAGGTGGAAGAGATTAATTTTTCAGTCTCTCAAAAGCAAAGAAAAATCACACAATTTGTAAATAAAACAACAAATACAAACTGTTAGACAATTGAGAAGTATTATTATATTTTTCTGATTTAAATATTAAAATATTTTGAAGACAACTTTTTTTTTAATTTTGTGGGGATTTTTTTGCCTTTTTTGTTGTTGTTACTATTGTTTATTTTGGATGTTTTATTTCTGTTCTGTTTTGTTTCTCCCTCAAAAACAAATTTCAATAAAAACATCTGTAATTTTGCCTTTCCTGAGGGGCAAGGTGTAGAAAGGAGGACATCTTGGAAAATACCAATACTGATCATAATCATAATATTCCAAGTCCCCAAACTCATCTACAGATTTCACGCTACCAAAAACACATTCTGTGCTCTTCTGGAAATTACGTTTATTTGTTTTAAAATTCATCATGTATTCCCTAATTCCTCTCTTTTCTTAAATAAAACTATCCACCTTTCCTTGTAGGCCATGTCTTCTTAGTTCTCTAATATTTTTTGCTAGATTTTGTTGTCTTCAATCAAAACCAGCTAACGAATATTATTTTTAATAACAAACTGATCAGGAAAACAGGTTCTCAGCTTTGCAGAAGGCCACTAACAACAGGTGGGAGTATGAGCCACTGTGCTTGCACCTTTTAATTAAGCTGTGTTAAGTGATTAATAACACTTCAGCAGCCACCAAGTCAGCTTGATATTGAAAAAGCAACAGTCTCCACAACTAAACTGTCCACGTGTGCAACAGTCACCTAAAGAATGCTTTAACAAAAAGAGCACACCTTAACAGACCTCCTAGAACTGATCAGAAAATAGTGACTTAAATTTATTTTAAGTCAAAATATTTATGGTTTTTATAGGGGGGAAAAGGAAAAAAAAACAAACAAAACACCTGTTTATTTGAGAAAGGGAAAAAACCAAGAATCACCTTCATAAAAAAATGAAACACCAATTGTATTCTTTTCATCACTCTTATACTCAATTATTGAAAATAAGGCTATTTGGTCCTGTGTCACCTCTGCAGGAGAATTCTCATCCAAGGTGTGATATAGGCAGGTATGGTTCTCCCTCTCAGTTCCTCTCAACTTATAATTCTACAGTTTCTCAAACAATGAGAGAAGATGCAGAGGAAAAGAAAGGGAGAGCAGATGTGGTGGATTACTGAATGTTCACACACAAAGTCTATCTCAAGAAAAACAATGTGTGTTAAATAAGCAAACTTTCACCTTCTATGGCTCTACAAGGCCACCACAGCTTCTGCTGGAACTCAAGTTCAGTGGCCTTTCAACATAGGAGAGGGCTCTGCAGGGCATTCAGCCACCTAGAGACATCTTCTGTGCCCAAAGAAAAAAGTGACAGGACTGTTAGGTAGGAGATGCAGAAACAGGAGCAGATTTCCTAAAAGGCTTGGCTTGTCAATATACAAAAAAATTGCAGATTTACCAGAGTGAATAACAAGCTTAAGGTAATAAAGCTACCAAAAAAATATTAAAAAATCATTAAAAAAAAAAAAAAAGGTGGGCAAGCCTGAGTGAAAAAATTGTTTCCTTCTGAATAAAATCCGAGTATTATTCATGGATTAGGAACTCTAATAGGAGAGGAAAGAGCCCCATGATAACAACTTCCAAGAGCCCACCTGATGGCAGATTCTAAAAAATGATAAGTAAAAGCCAAGAGTATGGTCATGTAAAGTCTAAAAAGATTCTGAGTGAGCTTCATACAAAACTAGTATGATAACAAACCACAGGAATAAACCAGTTTGCAGACAGGCAAGTTAAAAGAGATGAGTGCAACCTATGCCATGGCAAGGTGGTGGCAGCATAAGAAGACAGTTGGGACAAGTGGTGTGTATCACAACTAATTTACTATCCCCCATAGTTTGATCACCCAGCATGAAAATCAGTGTGATGAGTATAGATAGTTTACTAGCAGAGGACTGAAGTAGTTTTCCAGCTGCAAGAATTCAGCAGAAGTAAAGCATAAGCAAAGTATGGTTGTAAAAATTAAAAACACAGCCACCTCTGAAATGCAGGGTGATACTATAAAAAAATAAGAAATCCAGTTAATAACCACACAGCCTTTTTTTGGTACTTCTTTATGTCATTTCACTTTTTGAGATCAAATAATAGTTTGCACTTCTTGTGATTAAAAAATAAGCATTTGCAAATATCTTTTGGAGAGATTTCTGAGAATTTCAGAGGGTAAGAACATTGTCTATTCCAGTAACCCAAGTTAAGTATTCTGTCTGGTTTTAATGTAATTTCCATCCAAAATGCCTTATAAAGAACTAAAAAAATACAACAAACAAAAACCATCTAAGCTAAAGGCAAATGTGCTGGGCAAGGTACACCATGTGCAATACAAGGGATTCTGCTGGCAGCAGCTTGAGCCACACCACCCAACATACTATTTAGAACAGAACAAACTGTTTTAATGGCTGATGGAGACAATTCGTTAGAGGTATTCAAAAATACATTTAAATAATAATGGAACTACTGCAAAGCAAAAGCATTCTGCACTCACTGTGAAAGGTTGAGCTAAATAACATAAACAGGTTTTGAAACTCCAGCCATTTGTGACTGTTACAAATCCACATAATGCAACCCTAATATGAAGATCAAACTGCTGCTGAAGTTGATTCCACTATAACTTAATTCTGTATTTCTGTGATACAATGTTAAACTGGTAGCATTTTATTACAACATGGTATCCAATGACTTTCCAAGAGACAGAGATACATAAATATATATATACTAATATGAGGAGTAGAAGAGTTTTGTGACTGTGTGCCTCCGATATACCCCTTCTACTTCTTCAAACATTAACATTTATATTTAATCACCCTTTTTGGTAACAAGCACAATTTTTGAAGTTCTAACACCTGAAAGAGCTCATGTTCCTCTGCCAGTCTCAATCCCAGGCCAATTAGAGGAAGAACCTCAGGATCACTCATTGTGCCCGCTCCCCACCTTGACTATTCAGAGCATAAAGATCTATAAATTATCTATGTGGAATTAATTATTTCATGCTAAAGATT
This sequence comes from Myiozetetes cayanensis, assembly GCF_022539395.1. Taxonomy (NCBI): domain Eukaryota; kingdom Metazoa; phylum Chordata; class Aves; order Passeriformes; family Tyrannidae; genus Myiozetetes; species Myiozetetes cayanensis. The sequence goes on from NW_026086605.1 coordinate 32,255,792, forward strand.
TTGCATAATGAAGGTGTAATACAACACAAAGTAGCCAAGGCAGAGGCCTGATGCACCAAGAAAAAAAAGAGTTTCATACTAAAAGTAAGATGCAATTAGTATCTGCTTCTCTAACTCAAACATGCTGCAACTGTGTATGGGCATTTGGCAACCTGCAAGACTGTCAGATTGGTGGCATAGTCAACAAGCACACGGCTGAGCATGTATGAGCTGAGTATATATGTATCTACAAAAATAAGTATTTAGAGAATTATCAAGCTATATATAAATGTACAGAATATTCATTTACATGTATATGTTTACATTCGTATTTCTATGCAAGCTATGCCTAATGCACAACAGCACTTTTGCGGTACTAGATCTTCACAGCTAACAGGGGTAAGGTTTTTAAGAGTTAACTGTCCTGAATATGAGAAAAGATTGGTAACGAGTGAGACCTAATTATTGGCAGTGCGTATTATTAATGAATGGCAATCCAGTAAATTGCTGCTTTTAAGTTAGAAAAGGTTCTAATTTGTTCCCCATTTAAACACACCCACGACAGTGACTCAACTTCCTACCTGGAAAACATAGTTATTTTCATGTGCCCCAAGACAGTTTAGAAGTATAAAAAGCCCCTGTTACTCTGTAATGTACAGGTGATTGCTTGTGACTTTGGAATCTCTGGGCTCTCCCCACAGTCCTTGCACAGCCTGGCAAATGCCTGTAATGCTGTACCTGGGAATTAAGGTAGTGCCTGCAATTAAATATCATGGGTCAAGATGCCAATGGTGACTTAATGGGATCTTTTTTGAGTTTGGATTTGAGGGTTCTCTGTATGAAATATTTATCAGGAGCACATTACAGCATTCCAGAGAGCAGAAAGATACTTTAAATAATTTACATAACCCTCCTTTTCTGAAGTCCTCTACCTAATTCTGTTTGCTGCCATACTCAAGGACAGACTGACCACAAGATCTCAGATGAAAATGACATTTCCCCCTAGGACAGACTTGGGGAGAACTTCAGAATGTTTTTCTCATTTCTTAGCAGACAGTGTGGACCATGTGGGCCTGTCTTATCTCATCAGTTCCCTGCTATTTATGAGCTGTGGAAACATCCACTACTCCTGAACTCAGTTCACAGTTCAGAACAACATGACCTTCTTCAGTCTAACTGAGGTCATTCTACATTTAGAAGCATCTGTACAAAATAGAATGTCATATAGATACATATGATACAATAAATACATATAAGCTAAGACTAGTAAATAATGTAAGTGTACCTAAAAAATCTCCAAAAAACAGCAAGAAAAGGAGACCACTAACACATCAGGCACTTCCTACAGGCTGCTGACCAAACACTACCAAATTGGGATTTTTCAAATTTACTGGACAGGGAACAGAAAATGCTGTGTAAAAAAAAAAAACATTAGAGGAAATTGAGGTCTTCCTGGGGGGAGTGACTTCATTATATGTAAGAGAGACTATCTGAACAGAGAACAGCTTTTCAGGAATTTAGATGGGGAAGAGAAATCCTGAGAGTTTAATAAAAACTAAAATTAAAACCACTCCAAAACCTCTTCTCTGTGAAACTTGTTTGGTTGTATTGTATAAGCATTATGTTATATTAAGCTAGAGAATGGTGTGAATTAGCAAAAAATTTAAACAAGTCAGACCACTATTATTTTTTTCTGTTAATTTTATGTTTATTGCTAATTCCTATGAAATTAGAAGCAGTAAGAATGTTTGACAAAGCATATAAAGGGATATTTTGAGGTGACACTATTCCAGTCTTTAAAAAGACTGACCTGTGAAAAGCTCATCTAGCTTAAAGTCATTTAGGAGCATTCTAAAATAATTACCCATTTTGTACTGAAATAGAAAACTTATTAAGGCTGATTTGGAGAGAAGTACTGACAAGACAACAGAATAAACAAATTCACCATTGCATTAGTTTACCCATTTTGGAAACAGACACCCTGAACCACAGAATAAACTCTATTCCATGTGCAATAGCCAGTTTAGGCAGAGGTTTTGTACATGAGCTTTGCCATGACTGCAGTGGGGGTTTCCTCAATCCTCAGGAATGCCCGGACTCCGTGCAAACTGACAGTTTGCTTTTTCACACGTTTGCTGTTACATCCCAGAAATTACTGATTAGCATTACGCTGGCCCAAGCCCTTGGAACTCCTAGTGCCCCTTCTCCTTTCCTTCAAGCCAAGCCATCTTCAGAAAATCTCCAAAGCTTTTGGGCTTCAGCGATTACAGAAGGAATCCCCCAAAGAGGTCTGTTGCTGTGTAAGTTAGATCTGTGTGTAAACATATCAGACACATTCCATATAAGCATTTTATCTGTAAACACAGTGATTAAAAAAAAAAAATAGTTCAAAATTACTTTTTTGCCTTCCTTCTCATATTTTTGAAGACTGGTTTATTTATTTTGTTTTTTATGACTGTAACACTTGACCATTTCCAACTCTATCTCTGTAACTTTATATTCAACTGCATAAATACTGTATGTACACACATACCCACCCTTGTATCTTCTAAAGGCAAGATAAAAAGTACTTGAGAGGTAATACAATCACTTTGTCTCATCACTTGCAACTGTAAGAATAAAAAATTAAACCTGTTTGAAAGCAGTGCGAAGAGAATTAGCAGTCCACAGAAATGGAGGATCATCTGGAAGGATGTTAAGAATTCCTGAATTAACCTGTTTTTAGCACTTGATTCTATTATCAAACAATATCAATGTGATAGCAGTCTGCTCTCAATGAGTATTATTGCTGATTTTATGTCAGGATAGACAGTCTGATTTTTAATACTTAGTATCTGATTTCAATTCCAGTTAAAAACTGTTAGAGTGAATGAATTGTGGCAAGTTACTGTTTTCATTTGAAGGTTAACTTAAGCATATAGAAGTACTGAGGAAAGCTAGCTACAACAATAAAATCAATGGACAAACACTAAATATGGTCACTAAGTATTTTTAAAGCATCTATGAGCTCTGCTTAGTGAAAAGTCACAGCAAAACTATTGTATATTGAAGTGTAGTTACATCCTATAATCTTCCCCAAAACACAGCTTATGCTGCATGAACATACTGACTTATCTGGAAGTGAATTCACAAGTGAATGAATACGTGGCAATTCAATCTGGGAAAGGGACTTTTCTTTACAAACAGAATTGCTGTAAGATCATTCCTGAATGTCAGATATATAGATTACACTTTGGGTTTATGCAGCAAAATAGTGTTCACTGCAGACATGAGTATGTTTGCCTACAAAGCCTTTCTGTAAGCTCTTCCTAAGGCTGTACTGACCACTGTGTTAAAAGACTCAGATTATTTTATACTTATAAGCTAAACTTAAAGAATCAAACCAAACCTGAATGTTATCGTTGCTACAGTAGGCCACAAGGCATTAAATGAACCAATCATCCTATAGGGACAGAAAAAGTGAGTTTCCAAGTGATGAGTGTTTCACAAGCAAAGCCAGACTGAATCTGTAGGTACAGAGAGAGAAGTGCAGCAATGGTATTCTTCAAATTTCTCTATTTACCACCATAACTAGAGCAAACAGTGCACCAGAAAATGGAAATGAATGTCTATGATTAGGGTTGTAGAAGAGAGCATTCAAAGATACCTCAAGATATATCGGCTACTCTTTGCACCTTGCCTGCTTGCAGACAACCTAACACAACGTGACCACACCTAACTTTCTAGGCTAGAATATGCTCCGACAGTACTGAAAAATACATTTATGAGCATGTCGGGTCCAACTGTGGAAAGCTGTATCTTGAGTAACAGCTTTTTCACTGTACCATCAAACAGCACTGTGCAGGGCACATGGAAACAGGGCTCACACAGCTGAGGAACTCTGCTCTCAATAAAACTCCCAAATTAAAAGCGAAGTTCAATTTGCAAAGCTTGAATTTTTTTTCTTAATAGTTTCCAGATCTGAAGCATCTTGAGGAAAATAGTTCCATTCAGATACCTCCAGAGATGTGTGCACACATTACAGATCTGCTGCTCATGAGGTATTTATTCCTGCTGTGCTAATACTGACCTAGAATTCATTTATTTAGGGGTTGTTCCGTAATATTTTAAGCATGATACTGAAAGGTTAGACACAATTCAGTTGTCTTGCCTAACTAATTGGTTATCTTACTAAAAATATCATCCAAACCCAATCACTCATGAGGAAAGACAACAAGAAAGGAAAGACCCACCCAAGACCCTGACCTTAAGGCCAAGAATTCTAGAGATATACAGAGAATTTCCATGTTTAAATTCCAAGTACATAAAGTTTCAAAGTCCTATCTCAACAAATCTGAGGTTGCAAATGAAACAAAAACTGCCATGGGGCTGATGTGCAACAGATTTAGCAAAGTATCAGGAAAACAGAATGCCTAAATTTGATTTAACTCCAGACATCCTATAAGTTAGAAAAGAAGGAAAAAACCAACAGAGCCACTTTCAGAAGCTCAGAACATGTAACAGAGCCATATTTTCCCAAAATCATAGCCATGTAGAAAATTAGTTGCCCTTCAAAACATTAGCAGTAAATAACAATCTAAGTATTCATTTTTGAAATGTAGCCAGTTATTTTTGTAAATAACTAGAAATACTGTCTTTTTATAAATCTGGTTCCCAGTGGGTGTAGCATCAACTTACAAAACCTGAACACAGCTGAATTAGCAACAAAGGATAAAGGATTACAAGTTTTTTTGGCCCAAAGACCAAAAAAAAAAAGTATATTCTACTGGGAAACATCAGAAATTAATACCTTTTTTTTAGGCAGAATCAGATACTACATTTTTGAAACATATATGTTAGCAAACAACAAAAGCACAGAAAACAAAATGTCCTTTGGCAAAATGTATTTGGGAAAAGGATCACACCACATTTTAGTTCTATGTCTACTATAATCGTAACTTGGAATAACTGAAATAATTTAATCAAGAAGAATTATATTGCATGGAAGACTGCTGACATTTCAAAAGCAAGCACAAAAAAACTACAACTTGTTAGCCAAAATCCTCAAGTTCTTAATTACAGTGAAATACCAATAAACACTGTCAACCTCAGAAAAGATATTTTTCCTGAACGGTGTCCAAAAAATACTGTCTCCAAATTTAATATTAATAGCAAGCCTCAAAATGACTCAGAAAACACTGCCTTGTGACAGAGACTAACTCTGTGTGTATTTCCTGCCTTTGCTGGGAGCACTCAGTGCACTGGTCCCCTGCCTGCTCCCTCCTTTCCCATAGGACCACGGACACCAGTAACACCCAGGAAGAAAGAATGGGGAGAGAGGGGTTGTACAACCATCAGCAGAGTGAGTGGCAGTTGTTCCAGGGGTTCCAGTGGACTTGAAATAAACTTCTACATACTGAAGCTGTGTAAGGAGACCACACAAATGTTCATTATTAGAACACAGTATTACTGAAATTGATTTAAATCAAGAGTGATAAAGGGTTGCTTGTATATTTAATATGTTCAATTATTACATATCATCATTTGAAAGCAATGAACCTACTAGTTGCAGGAAGTGAAACTGGGTAGCTTGTTTGCGGCCATGGTGACAAAAACTCAAGTGGTTCTCTCTAAGGATTCAGAGCAAGAATGTGAATGGGCTGTTGCCACTCAGTACCCTGACCATAACTGCATCCTGCATTACATGTTATGCCCTACAAAATTAACATCATCTTACCCAACTGGCTACCAACAACATTAAAAAGAACATTCTTCAGTATTTACCTGACACCCCTAATCAACTAGTGACTAATTAAATTAGCAACGTTTACAGATATTAGTGCTAAGACTAGTATTATCAGCAGGTAAAAGCCCCTTGGGTGAAGAAAGTTCTGTGCAAGAACCTAGAGAAACAGTGAGAGTGATTAATTATAACAGGTACTGACTGTTCTGCACGTACAGTCAGGGTGAACTCCAACTGCAGTGGACTGCTGACAGACAAGAACGTGATTGCCCATTGCATCTCCTGTTAAATTCAATTCCATGCAGAAAGTATAGAAAGGCTGAAAAGGTTCTAGAGGTTTTTTTTTGTTCTTTACTTGTGGTTTAGAGTTTACAAAGGCCAACTATGAGAATAATTCCTCCCAGTCTGCAATGCAGAAATAGTAACTTTTCTCCAAGATATAGAATAGTAGATTTTATGAAAGATTCAGGAATTCAGTTATGAGCTCACAACGGTTAGAAACTGAAAAAACTCTAATGAATAAAACTAACATTATTAGAAACTGAAAAAAACTATCTTAAATAAAACTGATATTTCTTCTAACACTATTAGGATACAATCTCTGAAGCTGTTTTGAGGTGCAGGTATTTATTTGCCTTACTTGTCTCAGAAAATAATATATAAGCAAGACAAGTGAAGAAATTAAGCAAACACAAAATGAATGTGTTGTTATTTAAAAGAAATCTGGAGCACTGCTGAAAATTTTACTACTGGCTCTCTGGAAAAAAAAAAGTCAACATAGTTTTAAAAGAGGATACCAAAGAGTAAACAGGCACTTTGAAAAATAGGGTACCAAGAGGTTTCAAATATGCTTTTCTGCCTATCTGGAAATGTATGAGACTAAATCACAGAGATTGTATCCATTTGCAATGTTGGTATGCTTGACCTCCATTTAATACACAATACTTCATACAAGAAGCCTGTATTAGCATTCTGGAGAAATTTGCAGAACCAGAATGAAGTATATGCAACCATTTTGACACTAAAAATCCTTCTCAAATACTAACACCACATATTTCTAATCACAAAGTACTCTTCTCAAGGAGTTTGAGATTGCTACAGCAGAGTATGAAGGCACATGTTAAAACATGTAGTTACCCAGAAAAGCTCAGTAATATGAATGTAGTTGAAGTCTAACAAAAGGAATAAAAAATCCTAAACACATTACTTGAAAAGCACTTTTTTATATCACCTGTATCGGTCTCCTCACTAAAAGAAAAAGACCAAAATGACATCAGGTCAGTCACAGTTTTGTCTAGCTAAGTCTTCAAAGCCAGACATTTCACTGCATCTCTGAAATCTACCCTTCCTAAAAAATAAGCATCTCAAAAACAATGGTCTGTTCCTTGCAGCCATCTCCTACAATTGCTTACTAAATGCTTCTGACTTCAAACCTGGGAATCAGTTTTGGGGAATTATTTTAAGCCTCCCTCAACACTAAAAATGAAGTTACCAGGAAAACACCAATATTACGGTACAAGGAATGCTGACTTGAAGCTTCAGGCCAGGAAAGAAAATAAAAAATTGATTCATAAGGAAAAGTAAACAAACCAACCCTAAACCAGCTGTTGAAACATCCAAGTTTTTTTCCTGATCCTTTCTGTTGATTAGGAGGGTTGTCATACAGTTCACTGCCTAACCCAGCTATAAGGTGTCAAGGTGTGAGTATTCCATAAGCAAAGCAAGGCTGTTACTTCATATTGCTTGGGAAGGGTGAAGAATTCTGCAATGATTTATCTGCACAACACTCAGGGGACAGACCTTCTCATCTCATGACTGAAGCCACCTACCTTTTAATTTTTAATGCCTGACAGCAATCATAATCATTCAAACTGACAGACAGTTGTATATTCCTACATGAAATTCCATGACAAATACTCCAATTCTGTTGAATTATTCCAAAATTACTCTAGCTGCAGCTGTTTAATAGCACTGGGTAAACTGAGGAGATGGTGTGATGTTCTCAAAAACTGTGACACAAAACAAAGCCTTCAGAAAACAAAACGAGCTTCAGAGGTGACCTTGCCCAGCAGTGGAATTCTGGTAGGAAATAGAATACAGTCCCCAGAAAGCAAGGAGAAGCCCTGTTTACAGAAATATTTATTTGTCATATAATGGATTCAATTCCACTTCTCCAAATGCTGCCACGAATGGTAGTGACAGACTTACTGAGATATGAGGTGAACAAAATGACCACAAGCCTATCATTTACGATTTCAGCAAGAATCAATTTTACTGTGCTAACAGATTTATAATCTGTACATACATACACGGGCATCCATAAATCCTACAGAATTACGCATATGCTCCCCACATCAAGATCTATGGCATCATTTCCAGATCCAACAGTTGACGGTTACTAAGGAGGGAAGCACAAAGAGCTGAGGGCACGTTGCCAGAAAGAAATCACCATGAAAATCTTCAGCAGAGTTGAGTTAGCTGTATGTAGTTGGAAATGTTATTGGAGGGAGATGGGGGCAAACCATATAATTTTGTCATTAAGATATGGCAAGTTATGAATTTTATTATAAAACATAAAAATCTATTCCATACAAAAATTAAAATTGTAAAAGGTGCTTTTTGTAAATTTGGGTTAGAAAACAACAAACGATCTCTGTGAACAAGTTGAGTGATCTAAAGTTGAAGAACAAGGAGTTACTGCAATTTTTCAGATCTAAAGAAATCTTTAATTAGACTGGATTAATACCAAAGATTTAAACCAAAAAAAGTCCTCATAGACCGTGAAATTGAGAATCAACTCTTAAGGACTCATGTTTCAAGAAATAAAGCTACTCAGTCCACAGTCTTGCTCAGGAGGCAGATCATGCTCTGACACGTAAATATAACAAAAGCAAATGGTTAGAAGAGTGGTAAAACCCAAACTATTCAAAATATTTTGGTCTCTATGTGGAAAAAACCAGCAGGTGTATTTGACCAACTGGCTCTAGGAAGCATCAGATGATTTCAAAGGTGCTCATTAAGAACTAAAATGTTCTTATTACAGAGAACTTACAAAATAGACAAAAACTTCAGCTTCTGTAAGAAAAATGTATTTTCCAATGCATTACACTGTTCTGAAAGACAAAAGGATTCTTTGAATGTGGAATGGTAAAGGAAATAATTATTTAAGTGGTGCCTGAGACACAGCAAGTTAATCAAGGACAAATGCACCAGGCACAGCATGCTTGTTGTAACTCCCCCCCAAAAAAATGCAAAATAACAATAGAATTGGGGTTTGTAGGTACAAGACCACAAGACAAACCTAAGGAAAACAGTAAGGGGAAGAAATAGTGCTGCAGACACTCTGGGAAATACATTCAAAATAACTGGAAAGGTTACAGAGCTTCAAGTGAAAAGCAGTCAACAGAATTGCAAATGAATATCTATAACATGACAAAGGTTAAGGCACTTCAGACCCTGTCCAAGAAAGCCCTAGCTGAAATGAAGGTAGTGGTTTTGGTGTGAGCACAGAGATAAAATCTGTCCAAGTTATAGAGCCTGCTTCAGTTTAAAAATATAAAGAGCAGTAGTAACTCCCTGATCTTGTTATCAGATTAAGGAAGGGACTCTACTGAACAAGACCAGTACAGTGGTTCTTAGGATCTAAAAGAGCAAAATATATGAAACTTATACAGATAGTGGAAAGTCATGAGTCATTTCTTAAAGTAGACTCAAGTGAGGGAAGGTTTATCCCAAAGTGTCACATACAACAAACACAGATTCCTACTGGGAAAAAAAAAAAAAGATCACTTAGTGCAACAGCTTTTTAAAGCAAACAAATGTGCAGTTAAAGGCATCTTTAAAACCCACAGTGTTTATAATCAACATGGACATTACTGTTATTATCAGTGAAGCAAAGCTATTTTTGAGCTAGAGGAAAGGGGGGAAAAAAAAGAATTGGCAAAAAGGAATGGCATTATGATCAGGGTAGGAGCCCCTGGTGGTCTAGTGGTAAAGGCGCGGCGCTGTCACTGCCGAGACCCGGGTTCGATTCCCGGTCAGGGACACTCCCGGGCTGATGGAGCTCGTTAGCCGTGTAAGGCAATCCCATCTACGTCCTAAGGACCTCGCTGCCACCGTCCAAGCTCGCTTTGCCCCGGCAGATGAACCTTAGGATTAAAGGGTGGGCTCAGTTCCGCACACACTGTGTCTCACCTAAAAAATCCAAGGCACAGGCTGGAAGGTGTAAAGACCTTCCCCGGATCTTCGCTCGCGAAGACTGGCCATTATTATTTATTATTATGATCAGGGTGATTTTTTGATTATCCAGAACACAAAAAAATGTTCTTATTTCCTCCTATTTTTTAAAACATTCTTCACATCAGAAGCAAACCATGGTTTTAAGGTCAACATTTTTAACAGAATTTCACAGAAGGAGAAGAACTGCAAAAAAAGCTGCAGACTCTACCAAATGGATGCTGTTGACTCTGCAATAGAGTAGCACCCACAAGAATGAAGGGTTATTGCTTAAGTTACAGTTCTACAATCATCATTGAACCATAAAGAAAAATATTTTAGGCTCAGTCATGCAAACACCCTGAGCATTTTCCTTGGCTAACTTTTTTTCCTCTTAGCTCCTACAATAATTCTCTGTAGAAGAATTTCTTACAAGCTATTCCTTATCTGAGTTGTACATCAATCGCACAAGTTCAATTCCATGAGCTTGCATACTAAGCCTCTCTCCTGTTCTTCTCTCAAATGTTTTAGTTTTGTTTTCTTGGTTTTTTTGGGGTTTTTTTTAATACATTTTGAAGTGAAAAGACTCAGTCCCCTTTGGCAGTCATTGAGTTTCATAAGCAAGGGTAAAAACCTCTGACTACTAAACAGATTCCAATAGCAAGTATTATCTTTAAATCTCATTCTGAAAGTGACGAACGAGAAGTGAAATATATTTTTTCATTAAAAAACCTTGTCTTTCTAAATTAATAAAAACTTCCAATGTTTGTATGCACCTCATTTTATCTACCCCAAATGAATCACTAAGGAATCAGACCCAGCCAGCACGGGTTTAGGAGAGGCAGATCCTGCTTGACCAACCTGATCTCCTTTTACGATCAGGTGACTCACCTGGTGGACGAGGGGAAGGCTGTGGATGTGGTCTATCTGGACTTCAGCAAAGCCTTTGATACTGTCTCCCATAAGATACTCCTGGAAAAGCTGGCAGCCCATGGCTTGGACAGGGGCACTCTGTGCTGGGTTAGGAACTGGCTGGAGGGCCGGGCCCAGAGAGTGCTGGTGAACGGGGCTGCATCCAGCTGGCGGCCGGTCACCAGTGGTGTCCCCCAGGGATCAGTGCTGGGCCCAGTCCTGTTTAACATCTTTATCGATGACCTAGATGAGGGGATTGAGTCCATCATCAGCAAATTTGCTGATGACACCAAGTTGGGAGGGAGTGTCAACCTACCAGAAGGCAGGAAGGCTCTGCAGAGGGACCTGGATAGACTGGAGAGATGGGCTGACTCCAATGGGATGAAGTTCAACAAGGCCAAGTGCCGGGTCCTGCACTTTGGCCACAACAACCCCCTGCAGTGCTACAGGCTGGGCACAGAGTGGCTGGAGAGCAGCCAGGTGGAAAGGGACCTGGGGGTGCTGATTGACAGGAAGCTGAACATGAGCCAGCAGTGTGCCCAGGTGGCCAAGAAGGCCAATGGCATCCTGGCCTGCATCAAGAACAGTGTGGCCAGCAGGACCAGGGAAGTGATCCTTCCCCTGTACTCTGCGTTGGTGAGGCCGCACCTTGAGTATTGTGTTCAGCTCTGGGCCCCTCAGTTCAGGAAGGATATTGAGGTGCTGGAGCGGGTCCAGAGAAGAGCAACCAGGCTAGCAACCAGGCTGGTGAAGGGACTCGAGCACAAGTCCTGTGAGGAGAGGCTGAGGGAGCTGGGATTGTTTAGTCTAGAGAAGAGAAGGCTTAGAGGTGACCTCATCACTCTCTTCAACTACCTGAAGGGAAGTTATAGCCAGGTGGGGGTTGGTCTCTTCTCCCAGGCAACCAACAACAGGACAAGGGGACATGGGCTCAAGCTCTGCCAGGGGAAGTTTAGGTTAGATGTTAGGAAGAAATTCTTTACAGAGAGGGTGATCAGGCATTGGAACGGCCTGCCCAGAGAGGTGGTGGATTCACCATCCCTGGAAGTTTTTAAAAAGAGATTGGACATGGCCCTTAGTGCCATGATATAGTAATTAGAGTTGGATCAGGGGTTGGACTTGATGATCTTGGAGGTCTTTTCCAACCCAATCTATTCTATGATTCTATGATTCTATTTTAAGTTGGTCATATTGGTATCTTTTGTACTACAACAAGAGGGAAGGAGTTTCAACAGCTAATTCATCCCAAGGATCCTATCTGAAGATGTACCTTAGGAAAAGCCAGTGAAGTTTCTGGAGGTGCTCCTCTTTCCTCATTCTGGCTTAGATGGCATCCCAAAAGTCAACAAAATAAGTACCAAATTTCAGAGTGGGTAGGAGAAGACAAACTGAAAAGCCCTCTTGTGTTTCCTCTTTGGAGGAGTCTTTGGGATGTTTCATTCTCGAGCATAACATTCTCAAGCTGCAAAAGCAGACAGTCCCTGCTGCAGTAGACTCAAGGCAGTGGACACAGGAAACTGTCAGTAATTTTGCATAAGCTCTTGTGACAAACCTGCAAACTGTATTTGTAAAAGGCAAGGGAAGCAGCCAGGAAAATACAGTCATTAGCTTGTGCATACAGGCATGCAAAAATGGAAAAGCTGAATAAAAAGTACAAGATGGAAGGAAGCTTGTATCAGATAACACTGCTGCTTTTTTATTGCTGAGATAAATTACCTTTTCCCAGAGAAAAGCAATGCAGTAGATTTAATCTACCCTACAGAATCATTTAATAAAGTACTGTACAGGAAAGCTTTGTTTCAGGTGTAGTAGATCAGTATTAATTTGGAGGCTATACAACTGATCACACTGGAAGGGCTGTGAAGGGAGAGGAGAGACTGGAAGGTGGCCAAAATAGCAATTTTGGGACTGAGAAATAAGTAAATAAATAAATTCATTAGTGTAAATAAATAAATTCATTCAGACTGGCACACAATATGATGGTAAAGTGTGCTGCCAAAAAACTAACTGAAACTTGCAAAGGTTTTAAAGGAAATCACTGAATACAAACCCAACCACTCCAGTGAAGGTCTAAAAGTTTTATGTCTTGGACCCACTGGGGCCAAGTGGTTTTATTCCAGATGGAGACAGAAGAATTGTTCACATTGACACAGTAACAAAATGTACAAATTGGCCATGAATAAATGCTGGAATTTGGAGGAAAATCTTTCCTTAAAAGTAGCAGGCCTGCATAGCTGTGAAGGAGATCACAGGATAACAAATTCCTTTGGTATCCCCTTGATGTACCAAAGAATTAAGATTATGTGTGTTGGTTTTGGCTGGGGTAGAGTGAATTTTTTTCCACAGTAGTTTGCATGGGGCTGTTTTGGCTTTGTGCTGGAAACACTGTTGACAATTCAGGGATGTTTTTGTTATTGCTGAGCAGAGCTTACACGGAGCCAAGGCTCCATGTTAAACTTCACATTTGATATCACCATTCTGCCTCAGAGATTACACTCTATCTTCATCTGTACTTCCAAGGAAGCCAGAACAGTACTTGTGTCACAGTAGTATCTATCATCTCACAAAAATGTCTACATTTTATTTTGAAATCAGACAAATTCAGTTTTAGTTCCAAAAAGAACTTTGTTACTATTCCTAAACTTAAGAGTTAAGATCTATCCCTATGTGAATTACAAGGTATTTCATAATCCTAGTCATAAGAAGTTGTGGACAATGGTTTGCTCTAATTCCATCAGCACTACTGGAACAAAAAACCACAGACTCAAAACTTGTGATTCAGAGGAAGATACCTCCACTAGTTCCTTGAGACAGTTAAAATACTTGTAGTCTTTGTCTCCGCCCTTTTCCTTGTTTTTTTACTAGATCTTTAGATCTCAGTAACTAAAGATTTATGTGTGTGTTTACACATATATGAATATCATACTTTGGCATGAAAGCAAAACTGCAGATCAAATTTACTTATATCAACAGATACCTGCCATAATGTAAATAGTTGACTTAAATTTAACCACTGCAGATTCTGGCAGGCAGTAAAACAGCAGAGTAGACTGATATTTAAAAACACAGCACAAGGTTACCCTTCCGGTTCTAAAGTCGAAATACCTTAGGGTTTTATAAACAGTGTTTCTAAAGGTTTCATTTTGCTGCCATGCAGCAGTGCACAAACCCTATCAACATGCAACAATCTATTTCAATCTAATCAACAGTGGCAGACATTAGGAATGGCAGAGAGGTTATCAGTATTAACGTTTCCACAGTCTTAATCAGACCAGAATACAGCCTCAAGCTCAGCTACCTCTAAATTCGTAAAATGAAATAGGAAATGTTGGTTTAAACCCAGTGCCTTCACAGAGTGTATACAGACCACAGGACTGAACACTGTTTGCTCCAATGGTCAGTCAAGGTTTCATACAGACCTGTGGCAGGACAGACCTACCCTGATAAGACCTAAAACCTAATCACAGAATGCAGACAATGTAAAGCCCTTAGGTATTCTATCAAGCTATCATGCAAGATAACTGCTGGTGTCAGGGTATTGTCTCAGTGTTAATTATGCTAAAACCATCCTGCTTCACCAGACTTTGAATCAGATAAGCTTATAGTTGGCCTGTAAATGTGTGACTAGCAGTCAATCACTTCACACTATTAAAGTTTAGTCCCCTCTCACGCAGTCAAGTTCTTCTAATATAACCCTCTTGGGATCTATGTGTGGAGATTCCTCCCTTGGCTGGGGAACCTTGACGAACGTGGAAGGGGAATAGGGAGGGGGACTCCAAGCTAGAGGCTTTTCCCTTTACCTCTAGTCCTGGAGGGGAGCGTGCTCTCCCCCTCCCCCCAAGTTCTCCATGGCCCCCGCAGAGACCACAGGACACAGGAGACGAGGAGAGAGGCAGAGAGAGTTTATTGTTTTGGGTAGTGACTTAAATAGCTCTTGGGGGGATTACAAAGTGACCATTGGGAGTCCAGGAGGTCTTACAACCAACCAATGATAACAAAGGGTTAACAACAAATAGGGAGACTTTCAGGTATCTATCAGGACATTCCAAAGTAGAGATAAAGACTGAGAATCCTGGGAAGAAGAAGGTGAGTTTGCACAAGTTACAAAAGCCACCTTGGAAGCATATTCACTTAAACAACATTAAAAACTTCTGCATCCAGACGCTCCCCAAAGATAGTCCTCAGGGTTGAGAGAAAGATCTCCCCATGAACGTTGGTATGGGTGAGTTACATCACATCTCTACTTAATAATTATCTTCTTTTTTCTAGTTTAAATTGTTTCTATACTTGCTTCAATATAGTACACTATCCTACCTTATACTATACTAGTAGTCTTAGCTTTTGTATTGTGTAGTAAATAATTGTGATTAAGATCTTTTGCCTGATCATTTGTAATAATCAACTATTCATTTTATATAAATATTGTCATTTTGCCAATTGTTTTAACCTGTGGGACACAGGTGGTTCAATCACACCTCTGTAATTCCTTGAATTTAAACCACTGACATAATCCAAGGCTAAGATTGGATTCAGCTGCACCTCGATTCCTCTCCGAGAAGGGGTTTAGAAGGCAAGGGAATCCTTTCTGCACCTCGGGACTCAGTGGCAGGCCTTGTTTAATAAATTTTTTCTCAGCCTTCCACTCTTACCTGTGACAATACCCTGGGGCAACATTTCCAGGGCATGACTGTCAATGCTGACTTACAGAAGCTTAGACCAAGGACTTGGCTGGAATGCTTTGCTACCTACTCCCCACCAAAACCTGAGACGGAGAGGGGACAGAGTATGTCCCAGTCACTTTGTGCTGTAGAACAAGGGCACTGTCAGCATGATGCTCACTCAGAGCAGGAGTTGTGGAGCACCCCTGCACTCCCCAACGAGCTGTAGCCTAACATACTCAGTACCATGCAGGAATTCTGCACAGACCTGGGCAGTGCAAATGAACTGCAGAATCAGAGAATCATTTAGGTTCAAATGGACCAAGATCATCAACTCCATCCATAACTATCCTCAACATGAGATCATATATTCTCTTCCTGCAGTCTTCTGCCTCATCATTACTCTCCAAAGTGACCCTGTGGACACCAGCCTCCTGTCGTGGGTTTACTTTGGGCTAATTTCTTCTCACACAATTGCTATAAGTTGATAGAAGGTTTATGCAGACAAAAGAGATCCGATGTGGGGAGAATAATATTAGGATTTATTACTAGTA
The DNA here is from genome assembly GCF_022539395.1 of Myiozetetes cayanensis. Lineage (NCBI taxonomy): Eukaryota > Metazoa > Chordata > Aves > Passeriformes > Tyrannidae > Myiozetetes > Myiozetetes cayanensis. The sequence goes on from NW_026086605.1 coordinate 32,271,832, forward strand.
AGATAAAAACTAAAGAATTATATATAGAACAATTCTAATTAGGCAAAAATGTTATGAATTTACAGAAATACCCCTCCCCCCTTTGTATAAGTTCAGGAGGAGAAGCAGTCTCTTTTCCATTTCCAGAGTTAAAGGTCTTTTAAATAATTTTGCAGCACTTTGAAAGTTTCTTTTCTATTATCTTTAGGACAACAGCTCCGATTCGTTGCAGCTGGAACTGTCTTTCTCTCTCTCTCTCTTCTATGTCGACCTCAGGGCTGGGCTCACCCCCTCCTGGGCTAAGACCGGAGGCTGGGGGTTACCCAGGCCCTGTGGAGTCCTCCCTGGACTGCAAGGGGACACTTGTCTTACCATGGATCTTCACCACAGGGTGACAGGGGATAATGGCTTTTGAGTCCACCCCTGTTTCCTGTGAGGTTCCTCCCCCTGAGAGACAGTCCTTGATGGACCTCTCTAATGTGAGTTTACCTTTGGGCAACAGTTCTTCCATTCTCTGCTGTCCCTCAGGGTCACAAATTCAGCTGCACTGGAATGGATCCCTCAGTGGGATCACACAAATCCTACCCAGGCCAACTCACTCCAGCGTAGGTCTCTCTCTCCACGGGCCACAGGTCTCCAGCAGGGCTCTGTTTCATCCTAGGCCTCCCATGGAGTCACATCTTCTTCATGCACTCCTCTGCTTCGGTGTGGGCTCCTTCATGAGCTGCAGAGGGGGGCCTCCACTCCCCAGCAGTCTTCCACAGGTGGCAGACATTTTTAGTTTTCAGTCTCTTCTCTGCTGAAGGGAGAGAAAGAGAGACGGGGGAAAAGGAGCCCCCCCTTTGGGCTTCTCTTCTCTCTCCTCCAGATGCCAGCTGTGACCTTGGAGGCTGCACTATCTCTGCCTGGAATTCCTTTTGCGGCACGTCTTGTCCAGGTTCTTCTCTAAAGTTTTTTTTTTTTCTCTACTCTGTTACAGGAGAGAAGGGGGCCTGGCCCCCCCTCACTTGAGCCAGACTTGGCCCGGAGTGGGGGGCGCACACCTGGGCCCAACAGGACCAGCTGCTACACTGGCTATTCCATTTTCTTCTGCACCACAGGCTTCCATTTTCTTACATATGTAATTGGCAGAGGCGTTACTAAAACTTTTAATTGGCTTTGCTTTGGAAATTCACCAGGAAAAAAACATTTTCAGCCCCAGGGGGCGCTGGTTGGCAAACCCACGACACCTCCTCCTCAAAAATGTGAACCCAGTATATGTCTAGAGCAGGTCCATTCAGTGACCTGAGCAAAGCAGCTGTTTTGTAACATAACTGCGTATGATCACACAACCACAGTGTCAGAATGCATGTCACAAACACACAGAGTGCAAAATAAAGAAAATGAAGGCTGCAAAGACAACTTCACTTCCGGTATTATCCAACTTCTTAAAGCTCAACTCCACACCTTAAACAGTGCTTTTACAGAGCCGTGTTGTTAGTTGGCTGGTGGTCTGTCTTCTTGTTCAGCAAAAGGAAAGGGGTAAAATGGAGGAACAGCATAAATAACCCTGAGAAAGCAGACACTCCACTGTATGATGCTGGAGAGATCCATTTGGCTGTCAACAGCTCGTATGTAAACAGGACTACACAACTAGAAAATTAAGTTCCAGCTTTAAATACTCATTGTATTATGATATTACTGTTGGATAGCTCACTTTATCTCAAATGTGTCTGATGTCGTCCAGCTGAATACACAGATTCAGTGATCTTATGCTCTTTTCTTGCATACTGCAATGCAGAAAATTAAAGCTCTTCCTTTTCTTATAAATTACCTCAACATATGTTCTACAACTAAACCTTGGTCTTTGTTTTAACACATAGTAAATGTATCTGCTCCTCTTTATGCATATTTTCTCTTTCCTGTTACCTCCAGTTTGCATCCTTCCTATTTCTGCTCCCACTCTCTTTCATTTTTGTTTCTATTTCTCTGCTATTTCCATGTATGCTACTAGTCTGTAATTTCATTTTCAGTAATTCTATACTCTGCCTGCAATAATTTCTCTTCAGTAACACTTCACCTTTTTATTAGGCATGAAGAATGCATTTCACTGGCCCAGGTTACTTCTATAAGCTTACTGAGGAGGTCATGGCACAGCTCTCTCCTAGTGAAGTGTCACCTTGCAATCAGCTGGCACATGAAAGATTCAGCTGTGATAGAATGGTTGAGGTCACACCTGAGGGCTGCAACCTACCTGCATTTTACCTGTCAGCTGAAAAAGTTACAGCCAACCAATAAAATAAAACCATCAAAACCAAAAAGCCTTCATGTGATTTGATGCCTGTTCATTCCAGATCATATAAATACAGATGAAAATGAAAGGTACATGTTATTTTCTTTTTCCTGCTCCTATTGAATAACATAAAGCAGTGGATTCTTTGGTTTGACTGCAAAGTCATTTGAGATACCACATGCTTGATGTCCCTTGACACAGGCAAGCATTCCAACCAAAACCAATTTTATGTCTCCCTGTCTTACGTAGACAGACAGGTTTAGGTACACTGCATATATTACTGCTGAAGCAAGGCAACAGAACAGAACTCAGTGTCAACTCCTAATGTTTTTAAACACTATTGGTTTCAAGAAAGATGGGCTCAGCTTTTACAAGATAATCTAAACTATACTTTCCTATGTTGCTTCCCTTGGTAGTTGTCAGAGCACTTCCAGAAGTCATGAAAAATTAATGTAAGGATGAAAATGTTCAGATTTTCTCATCAAAATATCAGAAAATAGGATAAAACCAGGCAAGTCTGTTTCAAACTTCTCACTATTCTGTTTCTTTAGTCACTTCCCTGCAATGTCACTTTACTCTTGTTCACATGAAGACAGTTCTGCCCCGGACATATTTGAACTTACTAAGAAAGAGCTAGGATTTAGACTTCCGAGTTCGTGAAGCTAAGTCCTATATTCCAGGGATGTACAGACTTGCCAGAAAATTTTTTAAGAGCAGTTTAACTGCCCAACCACTGAAACCATGGAAGTCCTGGGAGGTCCACAGATAATTTCTTTTTATTGTTAGTAGTAAGTATAAACTATGAAAGGCCAAAGATTCATTTATGTAACTATCAGGAACCATCTATAGAACGATGCAGTTACACCCCTGTGGCCAGTACAGGCATTTTCCAATAAAGGATATCCTCTTTTTTAATATTATGAAAAAGTAATTGGAGACTACTAACCATTTCAGGTAGTTTCAGATTTGCTTAGCAGAACTGAAGGTATTTTGAGATATTTGACCACTGTCCAATAGTCTTTAAAGGGGAAGTAGACATAAATTATGCACCTGCTTTTCTTTATATGAGTTTGCCTTTCATCTGCTGAGAACATGTGTGGTGAGGCCACTGCAACAAAGTGGAAATCTGCTACCTTGTTAGTTACAAGTCTCCAAACATTGTTACTTGCATTGAGAACTCCAGTAAAAGTCTTCCATAATTTAAATAAGTTTAAGTAAACCATGTAATTAAAAAAGAATAATCTAAGAATTAGTTTTGAATTGAATGGTATCACCGTAATTCGCTAGGATGCTGAAAGGAGAGTAGAGATCACAGAGTGAATTGTTAGTGCAGCACATCAGAAAATCACAGGATTCACTTTAAACGTGGCATATAAAGGAAAGGTTATAGCACTGTAACAACTTCAGATATCAGACTTACCATTCTTGGTCAGATACTGAACATTGGCCATCACCCCCTCAGTGTAAGCTCCAGGTTCATAATTGTCCATCTCGCCCGAAACAATGTGAGCGACCCTGGAAGCACGGCCTCGGATGGCACCTGCCACACGATCCAGGTCATCCGCATCCTGCTCCCTCAGGGCAATGATACACTTGTTCACATCCTCGAGAATGTGGCTTTCTGCAAACAGAACAACACTGCTCTTAGAGTGCCACCTCTCCCACAGTCAGACACTGTTTAGACACAGCTGACAGCACTTTTTAATTCCCCTGTTGAAACGCATCAGCCAACACAGCTCTGGTGAAAAACATTCAGTAGGAAACCTACCCAGAGCTTCCTTGAAATTCTCACAACAATGTATTGATTCCTAGCATTCAAAGGTACTGAAATACTCTCCTACAAGCAATAAGAATATAGTGAGGCAGAAAGTGTTACAACAATAGAAGAACCACAAAACCTTACATATGAAGTGAGTATGTGCAGAATGAAGGACAATTTCTAAGTGTTAAGGCTGCTCCTTTCTTGTTGAAACCTTCTTAAGCCACCATGACAACAGTTTCCATAAAGAAATGAGTCTCCAGTGACAAACACTTGCCCCAAAAACTAAACTAACTTCTTTGACAACAATGTGTTAGGATGTCCATGCTAAATCAAACTCTTAGGTGAATAGAAAAAGACGTATTTTTTGTCCGGTGTTAAAATAACACTACTAATAATTAGATTTCTGCAATATTCATCACCTTTACAAAATACATACTTCTTACATATCTTCCACACAATTTATATTTCTTCTTATTTATAGTAATATATTTGCTGTATTGCTGCATACATTCTCGGTTTATATGCTATAATAACATTAGCATTTCTAAGTCACCCATGAAAATCTGAAACATTAAAAAAAGAGCAAAGATTTCTCTAGAAGAAAGAACCAGGAGAAAATGGTTGCTTAGAGACTGATGGAAGCAACTGTTGGGTAGACATGGTGAGAAATGAAAAGGCAGACAAATGGAGAAGGGTGCCAGTCAAAAGAGAATTAACACAGTTGTTCTAAAATAAATTATCGCCCCTCTGCCTTTCTGAATATACAATTTTCCTCAACATTTTTTAAATGGCAATAGTGAAGTTGTGTTTGTGCTTAACAAGCCATTTTTTGATACTCAAATATATCATAATGGGGGGGAAACAAACAAACAAACAAACAAACAAAAAAACCACAAACCCCCCAAAAACAGAGGGAAGGACAGAGATAAAGGAGCTGAAGTAAAATTGGTCCTAAACCCAAAGGGTAAACAGACTTGAGTTAGGGTTTGGATCAAGCTAGAAGACAGTAATGTCAAGACTTAGAGAAGGAGCAGTTATGTGCTTTGTTACTATTCCCATCTATATGACAAATACCAAAGGGCATATTCCTTTTTTTCAGGCAAAATAATTTAAATATAAAATTTAATTTATATTACAAAGGGTAATACCATAAAATATAATTTAAAAATATAGCTTCTTTAGAGCTTTAAAGCTTAAACACTTCTTAAAAGCTTCCATATTAGTGTTGGCATTGAATTGCCTTTCATATACAGATCTACAGTCTGCTTTGTCTCTCAAGAGAATGTCACAAAGGAATATTAGAAATGCATAGAAAGCAATAGATTTGTTCCATCTTCAGAAATACCATTGTGATACTTGCCTTGCACTAAGCCACTAATTATTCAGAACTTACATGTTTTGTGTTAATTCATGTGACTACCATTTGGTACATTAATATTAAATTCCATTTTATGTTACACAATAAATTGGACAATCACAGTAACTCAGACAGATAAAACACACAGTTAGGTAATCCTAAATTACTAACTGAGTCTCACATGAGTATCTTGGGATTGTCCCTATGCAAAAAGCATGAATTCTAGTTCAGTTTATGGAAGTGCTACATTACAGAATGCCTCTGTGAACACAGGATGTCCATCACACCAATCTCCAAGGTCAGCAGAAAAGGAGAAGTTTAATAATGCTGACTTTGTCAGCACTGTTGGCTCAGTGTGTGCATATTTGGTAACAGTGCTCATGAACTGACAACTACATGGGAACAGGACAACTCCTTCTGTTCCACTAACACCAAACACACCACACCCAACTGGGAAAGAATGGGGCAAATAACAAGGTGCTCCAGGCACTAACCTGTGCTGTCCAGGTTATAACTACCTCTCATTTTCCAGGCATCTCTTCCTGGGTGCTTCCACACAACCAGTTTGTGAATGTGTACAAGGCTGAAGCACTGATGGAAAGAGAGGGCTGATGTGTACAGAATGCAGGAGAAAAGAGTAACAAAATCCTACTTCTTCTGCCACAGTTATGTCTAAAACGAAGTGGCATAGGTCACCATTGTATTGTGTTTAATGTTGTGCAAGTGTTGACAGAGATGATTACAAAGTGGATAGCACAGCCTCCACTTGAAGAGCTCTTGCGTGACAAATACACTGCTCTTTGCTGTTCAGCAAAGACAGTAACTGAAGGGGTTAGTCTTGTGTAAACAGAAAGGTAGGGCTCTTCTGGGATCTACCAACTAAAATCTCCATAATGGAAAAACATAGTTAACTGGTTATTTTCTGTGACAGGAATCTCAAGTGAATTTAGAAAAAAACTTGCATGCGACTTAATGGAATACTGTATGAATGGAACACATGGTGGAAAGCTCCCTGTTTCCAAACCCTTCTAAGACATGCCACAAACAACATTTTTATGGAACAGTAAACATGGGCCCAGATGCTCAACAGAAATACAATTAGACTTGTATTTTGTGGTCTGAGATTCCAATCAGCAGCTTTCTTCCAGACTGGTAAGACTACTTTTAAGTCATTATTGACTCTTATTATCAAAGCCCAAAACAGTATCAGGGAATACAAATTAGAATGTGGTTGTTATCCTTCCAGATACTGAGTTTCAAAGAAGACAAAGATGGAAGCAGATTTCATTAACTTTATATTGTCCATCCATCTTATACTAGAAAAGCTGTGCAACATCTTTTCTTGCTACATCCATACGCAGCCTCGCATAAGGGGTCACTTGAGAACTGGAGGAATGCCCTAAGCACGTCAGAAACTCCCAAGCTCTTGTCAGTGTGATAGAATGCACAGCCGATGTGCACACACAATGAGCATAAAAGATCTTGTCCACACATACAGGTCCTTGTAACAGGGTGAGTTCAAAAGATGCCAAGATTGAAAACCAAGACACTGTTGAGAGCTCAAAAATAAACCCAGTATTAATTACAAAAAGTGGCCAAGTAAACAGGAACCCAAGAGACAGGAAAGGAGAGGAGTGAACTAAGCCCTCAGTGAAACCCCCACTCCCGCATCTGTGTTTTACGAGGTTGTCTTACCGACCCCAGAATAACCAGAATTCCCCATAGCAGAGGCTGCATCCTTGGAGGGTCAGAAGGCTCACAAGATGGTGGGTGTCCCCACAAAGGCAAAGTTGTCCTTCATGTGAAGCTTGAGAGCCCCGAACACAAGCCACCTGCATTTTTTATCCAATTAGCCAGGTATGTCTCCCTGGGCCGGTGTGGTAGCACCGCCCAGCCAGAGGCCTTCGGTCGCTCCCCCCATTATGTGAGTGCCCCCCTTCAGCCATGTGGGAGAACTTTGGGATTCCCCTCGCACTTTTGCTGTTTCACTCAAGGGGTCTTATCTATTTGGATCTGGGGGCTTTACTTCCTCTCTTCTCTTCAGTTTCTCCTTCAAATGTCCTCTACAGACAATGAACCAATCACAGAACACCAATTAAAACAGTTTATACAAGAAACTCTCTCTCCAAGGATGAAGCTCCAGTTTATCAGTGAACTCGGCAGGCAAAGAACAAAACTTTCACAGGTGGATGGGCCAAACACAGGCCAAAAAATATCAACAATCCCTGATACAGTCCTGCACAGCAGACTGAATACCACAGACAACATGCAGCCTCTCACAATGTTCAGAAGCTGTTCCCAGATGAAGTACTTCCCAATCAATAAAACCTTGCTTAATTTCATTTTCCCAAAGCACAAACAAACTTATACATTTGCCTTAGGAAATCTAATGGAAAAGAAAAGAAATCAGCACCGATCACAGTCCAGCTGAGGTTGTTTTAATCTCTATCTTTCTTACAGATGCTTCTTCCCCCTACACAAAATGCACTAGGTCAACTTCTGATTTTCATCCAACTATCCTACTTCCCAGAGCAGAAGAGGAAGATTAGGATGATATACCATCTCTTTGTCATGAGTCAATGTCTAGTGTAAGAGTTAATTGTAACAGTGGATTGATAGATGCTTAAAGAAATTGTCAGATTGCCGTGGTCGCCACAGCAATTACCGTGAGTGGTGCACTGTGCCTTCTGATTTTCCTTTGGGATTCTGGTGTTAGTCATAATGGCCCAAAATCATATCTGAGTGGAGCTAACCATTGGATAATAAAACAGTCTGAAAAAGCCATGACTCAGACTCTCTCTGGGACAAAATCAATAGCTCTTCCTTTGAATGTCATCTAAGAAAAAGACAGGTGATGCCCTTCCACTCCACTTGGCAGTGATAAGGCCTCAGTTGCAGCACTTTAATTAAAGTTTATCTACTCAGTTAAAAAAAAAAAAAAAAAAAAAAGTGAACCAAATGGAGACATTATGAAAAAAAGAAAAGTAGTTACTAGAAATTTTAAAAATACTGTATGTGAAGAAGCAATAGAAAACTCAGTTTGATCTCCCAAAGACAAGATGAAAAATAAAATATGCTTTTCTGCAAGCCCTAAACCTAAGAATGTATGAAGTGACAGTTTAGCCTGACCAAAATGATTTCTATCTTTTACCCTCTGTTAGTATGACAGGATGGGAAACGAAGAAACTTCGTACAAAAAGTCAGCTTCCTTTCAGATAAATCCTAATCCCTGGATGTGCTACTCAGAAAAGGATTCCAAGTATGGTAAAAGACACACTCCCACAGACTCATAATGCTTTGATGAACACCAAAAAGATATCTGACAGCAAATAATTGTCAATAATATCCACACTTAGATTGAGCAAGTTTCAGTGCCAGAGTTAAGAGAACAAGATGGCTAACTGGAAAGTGCAAGTCCCAGGATACAATTCCCTGCTGTCACTTCTTCTGTATGCAGATTTAGAAAAAAAAGTTACATTTAATTCCCACCTTTTTGCTGCATACTGAAGTTCAGACAATACTCAAGGCCAAATCTCCATGAGTAATCTTATGGAAATAGATTTTCTTGGCACCTGTGGCTCTTTTAATATAATATCTACATTCTACAAGCAATACAGTGTTTTAGTCACTATTCAAAAATGAAACCACTGGTAATCACTTAATGTTCAAAGTCCCTGGCAATTTCAAGAGAAGAATTTTTAAGTTAATAGAAAAATGGAGAAAAATTACTCAGAACAAGGAAAATGCACATCCTTCCTCCTCTGATTGCATTAACTAAATATACTTTATCTGCCAAAACTAAGCAACTAGATGATAATTTCTAATATTGTTTGTTGCTAATCCATCTGACAACACTGCCATTCTGTCTCACACTGAAAGTGGTATTGACAGGCAGGGCTCCCAGTGATCTGGTATTTACTCAAATGCATTAAAGCTTCCAAAATGCTCCGGTGTTATACACAGAACATACAAAGTGCATAAATGTCAACTGTTATGTCCATCTAAAAAAAAGGCAAGGAAGATCCAGAAGGCTAGGGGCTAAAGCTTCACTTCAGTTCCTGGGAAAATGACGGAATAAGACCTCAAGGAATGCTCAAGAAAAGCAAAGGAAACTTAGGACTTGATGTAAGAGGACAAATATTCTCTTCACTATGGGCATGATGAAACACTCGAACAAATCACCTGTGGAGGCCAGAAATTAACTGATGCAGACAAGTGGGTGCAAGTGATGTTGTTTTCAGGTGCTAGCTAAAATAAAATATTATTACTTTTGTGGCAGACTTTTTCAGTGCTGTTCAACTACAAAATCTCCCTCTGAAAGGGAAATTGTGATGCCAAGAGAGATCAAATGTGGAAGATGCATGGACAAGGAGCCACCTGAGTTAACAGGTACGTCTCATGTTAATGGGCACTAGGCTGCAAGGAGAGATTCTTCTGATAGAAGAACACAACTACAAAATGTGCCAGGCTGTTCCAGGAAGCAGTAGGCTAACTTGGGAAAAACGTGCCATCTAAGAATATTCAGTATCATAGGACATCAGCACAGAAATACAGTGTCTATCGCAAGCAGTGAGCTGGAGGCTGCAAGACAAAAGCTAGAAGACAACAGGAGAATAAGGATAGAAGATGGCTGTGGGCAGTGAAAAGAGGGAATAGCAGAAAGGCACCCCCTTAGGCAAGGTTCTTTGGGATCTATCATTATCTGTGCAAGTCCCTGTAGATTACTTTTGAGGGAAAAGAGATACAGTGCTTCATGTTTTTAGAAACTTCAATCTGTAGTCTGAAACACTGGCTTCACTTCTGTTCCCAGAAAATACTAACTGAATTGTGTATTTCTTTTGGATTTTACCTCAGGGTGAGCAAAGTACTGACTGAGCTGGTAGCCTCTCCTTATGGTTCATTTTCATTCACATATGCATGAATGATTTCAAGATGTTAGTATTTAAACTCAAGAAAGCTAAGGAAAAAACAAACAAACAAACAAACAACCCACACAATAAAACCAAACACATCCAAAACCCTCTGCCACCTCACCACCAAAACAGACTCTGAAAACTAGAATATTTCCTAAAGGGAGTATTTATTAATTACAGAGTTAGTAGTCTAAAAGTATCAGTTTAACTGGCTGATGAAGGTTTAAAATTACAGAAAATTTCTCTCCCCACATGAGTGAGAATCATACAGTAATATGAATCCTTTCCAGAGTTTTTTTCTTTCCCTCATTCATTTTAACATGATTACAATAAAATTTGGTTGGTTTGAGATGCTAACTGCTTGGGCTTTAATCCATTTCCTGGGCATAAAATTTAGCCTCCAGACAGGTTCCTGGATTGTCAGCTTCCCCATTTGGCCCAGATGTATTCCAGGATCTTAGGGAAATGAAGGAAGCATCATCTTAGACACTCCTCATGTTTCAGTTTCTCTCCTTTCCTAAAGCTTTACACAAGCCAAGCTTGGAGAGCTTTGGAAAGAGAGCACTGAAGAAGCACAGAGGCCAAGCTGATATCCAGGTAACACCCTCCAACACTCTATCATGTGCTGCTGACTTTGAAGGACCAGAAGGGAAAAATAATGAATGGGAAACGGTAGCAGGACAGGAAAGAGGAGACAATGAGGAAGTAAACAAAACAGAGCATTCTTGCTTAATCCTTGGAAATCACCATAACCACAAATCAGGTTTGCAATATGCCCCCTCTCCCTTTTCTACGGTTGCTAACTTCCAGAATGCACATAGCAGTTTTTACTCAGATTAACCACGTCTCAGCTATGAACTCAGGTAATTATAATGTTAATAACCTAGGTAATTAATATGTTAATACCATTCTTTCCTAAAAGAGCATTCTCTTCTCCGAAGTAGCTATAGTCAAAACACGGTGTAATTTGCCTTCTGAACAAATTCAGCAACTTCAGCTTCTTGAAGTGCAATGGAATACACCCCTTCAACCTTAATGTGACCCATGCCAGCCCCTGATCACAATGGTCAGAATGCCATTTGTCCTAGACAAGTCAACAATGGCCTAGAAGACCTTTTTGTGTCTCAGCTACTGCAGAGAGACTGATACTTCAATGTGAAGTCACTTACACTGGAATTCTCGTGGTACGTGTACATCCTGGTCTAGTGGAGGGTGTCCCTGCCCAAGGCAGGGGAGGTTGGAACTAGATGAGTTTTGGACCATTCTATTATTCCATGATCTCTTACATCTGATCACAAAATGGGGACTGATGAATTGTCCTCCCTTTCCTCTTACACAGCCAGTAGTACTTGAACGGGCCTGCTTCATACACCCTGCTTTGCTCCAAAACGTAGCTAATACATTTCAAATGCATTTACACCTAATACAGCAAGAGCTTCCCAGAAGCCATTAGTTAATCAGCACACATCCCTCATCCCCTACTTAAATTAGTTTCATGAGCACAGTATGCTGGAAGAACACTCCCAGATAACCTTAGCTGTGCATTTATAGGTTAATTGACTGTGGTTTTTCACTTCTCTACTGAGGTGTGAGGACAGTAAATAAGTGATAACAGTCAAAATGAAACAGTTGAGGACTGGGGCAGGAGGGGCAGGGAATCACTGGAAGGATAACTAGAGTCACCAGAAGAAAGAACCTGAGAGGTTGTTCTTGGTCTGAACGCAATACAGGCCCAGCTGTGAGCAGTGGGATGGACTAGACCTGCAGGTCCCTTCCTACCACAATGATTTTATGATTCTGTGAATACAGAGGGGAAAAAACATTAAGAACTGCCAGGCAAAAGGAGCATGGGCTAAGACTGACGTATCAGGTTCCCTAAATTACTGAAATACGTCTCTACTGCATCAGCAAGGCCTTTCACAGATTTTGGCAGAAAATCGTTCAGAACGTTTGCCACCAACTGTCAGCCTTAACTCACACTTTTCTGCTAGTTGTCTTAGACATAATAATTACTTTTCATTCTTCACTTTAGCTACTGCATAATGGAGAATTATTTGCCTTACAATATCCTGTCACATTTTTACTTAGTATGTGGCTGCCAGTTCAAAAAATACACAGGGTAACCTGGGCCTGTCTCCTTCATTTCCACTGCAGTGCACAACCAGAGCATTCATTATTTCCCTCTGTGATGGTTCGTACTTGGCTCCCTGCCAAATGCCCAAACCCCAGTAGCAGCCTCCCCCTTTCCCCTCCCTTCTTCTCTCAGAGTAAAGGAAAAAAACTATGTAAATTGAAGAACTCAAAATCCAGCTAGTTATATAAAAAAATATATATTTGATGTATATTACAGTAAGATGCTATGTATACAGTAAAAAGGAATTCAAACACCCCCGAAGGGATAGGGAAAGGGGAAAGGGGAACAAAAGGGAATAAACAAGGTACACTGAGCAGATATACGCAATCAAACCCGAGAATTAGTAAAATAACTAGTAAAACTAATCTCACCACGTCCCTTAGAAAAAAGTAGGATTGGTACACACGGCCAGCACTCTGCTATCTTCCACGTGGCAGGCCAGCAATTGCTGCAGGCCTCAGCCTTAGATAAGCGAGACTAACGCAAGGACTCACTGTTCCCGTATCCCGCTGGAAGAGAAGAGAGTGAAGGCCTCTCTTCCCTTCTTATTTATACCCCGATTTACGTAAAAATTGTATGGAATACTGGGAATACTGCCTCTTCCTTGGTTACAAACTGGTAACCAAGGAAGGCCTAGATTAAAACCACCACACCCTCAGAACATTCCCTCCCAAAAAAACCACAGGATACACTTTCCCTTTTGTCCTCCTTGATAAATCTCAGGTAAAAATTCTGGGAAGTTTCTTTTTTTCCAGTTGATGAACTACAAAAAGGGGAGAGACTTTTCTTGGCAATTTGTTCATTTGTTTCTTCATTCCCGTTAGCTTTTCAGCAGTCTGCTAGAACTGAATTCCTGCAGGAGAATTCTTAACTACAAGAGAGGATTCTCCTTCGGCATATGAGAAGACTGTGTTACATGAAAAATGCTCCACAAGCTTTTGCTTGGTGTTTTGTGTGCTGCCTGTCTGTTTTGAATGCAGAGTTGCTTACACACCTGATTAATTAAAGCAGATGAAACACACAAAAACAAAACAAAAAACCAAAAAAAACCCAAAACCAAAACCAAAAAACACACAAAAACCCCACAACAAACAAACAAAAAAACCCACCCACCGACAAAAAATCCAACCAACCAAAAAAAGTTGTAGTCTTACTGTGGAAGTTGAGATCCAATTTTTCATATCGTTTGCTCTGCCAAAAGAGAAGAACTGAACTCTGCATTTTTATTGCCTCAGGTGAAATATGAATTGGCCCTAAACAGGGAATAAGTAAATTTGTTTTCTGCCCTTCTATGGCTGGGAAATGGAAAACTTATTGGTGCTTTCTAAATTCTGCATTCAAAATCCAAATCTAGCTAAAATATTACCTAACTTCATGAAAATATCTCTTAAAAACTCAGAAAGGCTTCAATAAATCATAAATCTTCAAAGACTAAAATGGCAAAGGCAATGTTTTCTGAGTAATGGATTATCTAAAGGAATTAGTTTATGCCAGGAATTGCAGAGTCTTGTCTCATTGGAAGTGAAAGTCTTTCAAACAGAGAAATAACTAGCCAGATAACTACAGGGAAACAGTTCACAGCATGTATCTTAAAAATCAATGCATATCTGATATCCTGGTTCATAATTTTAGGGTGGATTCTAGAGAATGAAGAGCTGGTAATCTTCCCAGTTTGGACCAAACAGCATCAGAAGAAATTTGAAATTACTAGGGAATACTCTCAATGCTCTCAATGTCTGTTTTTGCATCAGCTAGAAGATGTGGTCAATTTGTCACCTTCAAAAGATTTCATTTCCTCAGGTGGGAGAAAACAGGGGGAAATAAAAAAGGGAAAATGTATCAACTATTTAGTTTTGTTAGATTAGTCATGTAAAACTGGGAGACTTTTTGCATTATCTGCTTTATATTGTGTGCAACAAAGCAGACCCTATTATGTTAAACAGTGGTTACTTTCTGGCTATAAAATATTGTCAAAAGATAATAGCCACCTATCACTCTTAAATAATTATTCAGGTGAAAACACTGACTTTATGATAATATTCTCTTGTAACAGCTTTATATCTGCTACAGTAAGAATCTGATGAAGGCATAATAATGCTCTTTGACACAACAGCCAACCCTCAGAGAGGCCAAGTGTTAACAGACAGAAAACATCTAACTGACAAGAGACAATTTGGAGTAGGAAACTCTGAAGTCTTGCTACAAAAATGGTGGCTTCTAAGCTGTGATAAATTTGTCAATTTTCCTGGTGAATACTCATCTGCAAATTGTGTTGTTTACTGCTGAAAAGAGTTACCTCTTCCTTGCAGAGAGAAAAGCTGCCTTTTCACTAGACCAGCTTTTCCACTGAAGACTAAGCTGGTATAATTTTTGCTGATGATGGGGGAACTGGTGTTGCTGTTTTGGTTTTGACCTTTGGGGGTTTTGGAGGAGTTAAAGTTTGGGGGGGTTAGTTTTAAGGTTTTTTAAACTACCATGAACCAAATTTATGGGACCAAATTGGAAGGATCTGCTAAACTTAGGGACAAGAGAAGTCTGGACACTTAAGTCAGACCTTGTGCACCCCACAATTTCAATTATCTTTTATTTCACACTTTTATTTTTCTCCCATGCCATGCTAATAGGCCCATGTCCTTTCCAGCTGCTGGAGGTTCCAAAGGGTAGGTTGCCTTTGGATTATCGAGAAAACCTCCTTAGTATCCTACTGCTTGTTATCAAATTCACAAGAAGGGACCTTAAGGGAACACATCACATTCAATAATCAGCTGTTGCTCATCTTGTGTGCGTAAGTAACTTTTTTCTTGAGTTCCATTTTTAAAGAACACATGGATTGGACAAGATGCACACAGCCAGCCTGAGTGAACAACTTCCAGTAGTAAAAGCACACTTAGAAGTTTCAGAACTACAACACAACTTGAGCCTGCTCTCCCAGATAAACATTCTGTCTCTTATCCTTGAAACAGAGAGTGCGGCATTCTGTACCACAGTAGCACTGTCACCTTAAACTCTAAGTGGCATTGACCAAAATCTTCCCTTACCATTTGGTTGTGCTTATTTTCATACCATTTTTTGAAACACTTGTGTATGTTTCCAGTAGGCCTCATTACAACAAGCAAAAAGTCAATTCCTGAAAGCTGCACAAAATCATTAAAAGTTACTGCCACAGTTGCGGTTGGAAAGCCATTAGCTATTAACCAGGCTGTTAAGGAATAAACACAAAAACCTAATCCCAGTCTGCACCAAACCTATGCATCTTAGAACATGCTCCAAAGACTGCCAAATCTCAACTCAGCCAGATCACAAGCAAATACATCAGCCTTCAAAACTCTTGAAGAAGATGCCAATAGTTTGCAAAGCTTGTGATGAGAAACAAATCTCACCACTAACTAACTCTCAGCAACAACTTATTCATGATCAGTAAGAAGTGAGCAGGAACTTGAAATGACAGCAGGGCCTAAAGAGAGTTAACCAAGGTATCTTGCTCTGAGAAAACTCTCCCCTCCATACCTGGTCTGCCTAAATTGCTAAAGAAAAATTAGTTCTTAAGAAAAATCTTAAGAAGAAGGCTAGAAACATTATACAATGGGTCTGTAGGTCATAAATTAAGGCAAAGTAAGCCAAGGTAGACATTTGAATAGGAGAAATAGGCCTAAAGCCAAGGCTTTCTCCAAGCTTCAGTGACTGGGGCAAAGGCAATGGAAAGTTAGAGGTCACACTGAGGAAGACTACAGAGATCCCAGCCTCAGTGATGGAGAAAGGCAGATGTACCCCTAGAATTGAGGGCCAAGAAAAGCTCTGTCCCAAGCTCCACCCAGGCTCCAATATGTATGATTAGATGTTGTAATCATATGAACATGTATGTAAGATGTTGTAATCATAGAAGCTAGACTGTATAAATTACTCTGGTTTGCACCGTTACCCTTGAACAAGTGCTTTGCGGTGACAACCCCGCTTGTTCCCGACGTCGACAAATAAATACCTTTGCTAATCAAAAGACCAAAAGCTTCTGGGCGTTATTTTACCAGATTTCTCAGATTCAAACTCCATATGAAATTTCTGAATGGAAACTTCAAATCATCAAAATGACAAGTCTACTGCTGAACTGCACTACTGAGCTCCTTAGTGTAAGGAGTGTAAGACCGTTATCTTTGCCCTTGAGCCTAAGCCATCAATGCTGCAAGAGCAACTTACACTTAGATCAGTGCATCTTCTGAGGCAAGGATATGGATACCAAAGGGAGGTAGAAGACAGCGCTAGATTTTCAATTACACCAAAATTAATGCCATGAGCACCAACAAATTTCCAGGAAGAAGACATTCCTTGAAAGGAAAGTGAGAATGAATTGTTGAGTTATTAGTTGTGCTGTGTAGTATCAAATGTATCAAGTTCGAAAATAGGGTAGGAACAATTGATTACCATGGTAATAAATTTGGGGGATTTGGTAGGAATCGGTGGAAACAGCAACCTGCACGTACCATTTCTGCTGGGTAAACTGGTATAGACTTTTATATAAAATAGAACTCAGAGACATTGGAGTATGATATAATTAAGGAAAGTCTGAATAGCTCTGTAGAGTAGAAAGCCCCGTACCACAGACTGGAGGCACCAGTAAAGAGTGAGATGAGTGATTCATTTGATAACTGCAGACTAGATTTCCAAAAGGCTTTCAACTGCTCTTCCTGGACAACTTCAAGATGGCACAGGATAAGATGACACATTTTCCAGTGTTACTTCTTACAAAACAAAAAACAAGGGGTATAAATAAGCAGACAGTTTTCCCAACTTCATAAGCCAGGGATCAGCTCTGAAATAGTGTAATGCAATAATTACAAAAATAACATTAAAAGAGAGTATTGAAGTAACAAAGGAGGGCTTTTTTTTTTTTTATTTCAGGTATTCAAAGTTGACAACAAAAAAATGAAGATGGTATCATAGTACCAAGTGATCAGTCAATAAAGCAGACCAGTTCAATGTCAATAAACTCTAAATGGATACAGTGAAAAAAACAGTCTATATACGATACTGAGCTATAAATTAGTTACTACTGTTCAGCATAGATAATTTTGAAGTTAATCAAGAAAACACTAGAAGCACACTACCTCAGCAATAACTAAAAGGTATATAATGCTAGGATTTCTCAAGACCTGACAGTGAAGAAACATCTAAGATGCTCCATATAGCTCTTGTCCTTACTTCAATCTAAAAATATTCATTTAGATATTAGCTTAGCAGGACTAGAACCCCTACTTCTTCACAGGATACATCTCTACATGGTTGAAATAATGGTTATTATAAAGTTATGGACGACAAAGAGTTTAAAAGAAAGAGAAGGGAAAAGCAGAGAATGTTCCCAGCAAGAGCAAAAATCACATGATGTTTCTGACAGAACTTCCAGGTGGGTCATTAAACTGCTAAAAGCTATTCTAGCAGAAGCAAATTTTGCATACTGAGTGACACACATCTAGCCTTTGGTCTTGGTCAAAAAGGGAAAAATTCAAAGCCATTTTCTTACAATCCAAGTGAGAACCATGAAGAGGGAGTTTGACTCTTTCAAATTTAGTGAATTTATATTTATCCAGAAGCACATTACAGCCAGGCAGAACAAACTTGACATAAAAGATATTGAAACCTTCCTGTTTGAATGCCATTTCATCCTAAGTGCAATCATGTCTACTTAGATTCTTATGCTTATTCTCTTCAAAAAGCATGATATGTATTTTGCTACTGAAGGTGCCAAAAAGCCAGCATGAAAATGTTATCTTTAATCCTAAGTCTCTGAATAGCATCTTGGGGTTTTTTTCCCCAATCTCCATAGCTATGCTAAGGGTGAATCTGTAATTGGCAATTTTTGTGATCCATTCATCTGTAAACATGCTACATGGACTGGAAAAGTGGTAATAAACTGAATCAGAACTTTAAACCATTGATGGAAAAGAAATTATATCAACAGAGATAAGCAAGACAGAAATCTGAATCATCCCCTTACTCCATGCTCAAGTATTTACAGTACATTTTCCAGTTTACTTTGAGTAACTTCAACTGTCCAGATTGCCATCTTAATAATTGCAACTGTTCAAAGTGACTTGAATCATGAGCCTGACCAAAATATAAAATTTAATGCTACAAGTACTTACATGCCTTATGGTTTGAAGTGCAATTTATCAAGTCTTGTTTTTTTAACACAAAGCAATATTATGAAGTAAAAAAAAGGGTGATCTCACCTCTCCAAACAAGCACTAGGGAGCACCTTAGATCTCTTAATCCCAGAGTCCTGACTAAGAGCATTTCAGTATCCACAAAGAAGAAAAATGTAAATGGGCATTATTACAGTGTTTTTCTTTGTAAGCAGTAAACAGAATGTTCTCCCACCCAGAAATAATTTTTGGTTACTGGGGTTTGGGCTTTTTTTGGGGGGGAAGGTGGTGGGCCATAAATTAAAAGCATTTCTTAAGGAATGTCTGCCTCTCTCTTGCATTCTAGAACATGAAAAACATTCTAGTGTGATTGCAGTTTAAAAAACCGTTCAATAGGAAACAGAGCACGGGCTCCCCCTTCCTCCAGGAAAACCCCAGGGCTCTCCACTCTGATCCAAATCACATTCCCCCAGGAACACACAGGAGGCACCGGGCAACAAATTCCACTGCTTACCCATGACCTGGGCACTAACCCAGGACCTACGAGGCTCCACTGACCCTCAGAACTCATCCAGGAACAGACCCTCCTACCCTAAAAGCCTCCCACATTGTCCAGCAGCAGAAACCATCAGGGACAAGGAACAAGGTGAATTTTCCATGGCAACAGAATCAAGAGGCCCAAGCTTTTGTGACTCGTGCTTACATGTGTACTTACAAAAGCAAAGCAGGATGTCTTTGTGCAGGTAAGGGGCACGCAAACATAGTGACAATTTGCACAAGATTTTTGAATAAAACCTTCATGTGGCATTGAAATAAGCGCATCTTTGCTCCAACTCTGCTGGCTTTGGCAAATGAAGGATATCTTAGGCAACTACTTAATCTGGATATACCAGTAGAGAGGTGATGGCCACAGGCCACCCTCCCGTACGGACTTCATTCTGCTGTGTCACATAGCTCAGTACTTCAAGCTGAAGACAAACAGTCAGTTATTACATTGATATGGAATGGACTTATACTTTTGAAGATCTGATGTTTTAAAAACTGTTATTCCATAAATAGCCTCGTTTTTGTTTTCCTTCAGGGGTTAATAAAAAAGCAACCATACTTAATAGAAACATCACCAAAACTGAGTCCTGGGCTCATATAATGCCCATCTACTCAACTACAACAATCATAGGTAAAGTCCTACTGCATAAAATAAAAATAACTATTATAAAAATATACAATAAAATAGTATAAATTGAGATAAAGGTAGGAGATATCACTCTCCTTAAAATCTAGCGGGTGGTCCCTCTGCAATGGAGGAAAAGTTTCACTGCCTAGACTTGCTAACTAACACAACAGTTGCTGCTCACTGACAAAGTTTTTAAAAGGAAGGAAAAAAAAAAATCTAAGAGCAAAAAGGTGAAACACCCAAGACAATGAAATAAAGTTCTTATCTGCTTAGCTCAGATTACATCCAACACTTCGTATTGGACTTAAACACAACTATGTATTTTGACAAAAACCAAGTGATTAGTAAAGCATAAAAAGTTCTGCATGTAGAAATACCTGAACTGCAATAACCTCAGACTGGCCACTTCCATAATGTAGGCTTAGTGTAGCTGTTCAGCAAGACGAAAACCAACATACATTCCTAAATCACTGAATCAAACCACAGCAGAATAAAGTGCATCGAAACAAAAATTTAAAAAAAGGAGACACACTGTTTGTGTTTGCAAATGGTTCCCCTAAATTAGCAGACAAAGCAATAAAGTTTTACAGCCTTACCTACATGTACTGGCATACTGAGGAAGGCTTTTTTGTTTGGTTTTAATGAGAATATGAGGAAGTAAGGAAATTCTGTAAGTTTTAGAATATAATGTTTAAAGTAAAGAAATCAGAAGATTTCAGAGTGGAGAAGAAGGAAAAGGGAATTTTTCAGTTGAAACACACAGTACTAGACAAGTGAGGAGATTTAGGAATAAAATGAGAAAAAATCCCATATAAAAGGGTTTCTAAACTTTGAAAAGCTACAACACTGGATTATAACCTCCAGAATTTTTAACCTGAGTTTCAACAGTTGGCATTAAATAAATTTCTGAGTGTGACTAAAATTCCCAGTGCAATATTAGTAGAGATGATCAGCATTCAATAAATAGGTCATGGATTTTCAAAATTTTTGGTTAGATGAGAATCACAATCAACAACACTGATGCCACCGGTATATTGCAATAACTAGTTGCACAAGCTCCAGTGAGCAGAGGATGACAATACTTGGTGTGACACGTGACACACTCTAGTACTGTCACAAAAGCACAAAATACAGTGTCTGCAGACACTGATTTAGTGCAGTGAAGGGCAGGGGATGCCACAAGAACTAGAACCTGTGTTTTGCTAAGTGAGTGAGATATACTACTAATAATAATAATGACAAACTATCCATATCTCATGTCCATTCTCCTTCCAGTTGTCTCCTACCCAGAATTTGTCACTCTGTACAAACCAATGGAGCAGCCAACAGTTCTTTGGATCACCCAAACCTTCTGATAATTAAACTGGGGAAAATAACATCAGTCATTACAGTACAAAAAGTAAAAATCAACGTCTGAGAGTTCACATTTAAAAAAAAACTAAGCACAAGGCAATTTAAGAACTTGCAAATGAACACACATCAGACATGACCACTGTTAACAAGTTTTTTCTCTGATATTAACTGACTTGTTTATGGTACTATGGAGCCCCTAGTGGTCTAGTGGTAAGGGCGCGGCGCTGTCACCACCGAGAGACCCGGATTCGATTCCGGTCAGGGTCACTCCCGGGCTGATGGAGCTCGTTAACCCTTAAAAAGGCAATCCATCTACGTCCTAAGGACCTCGCTGCCACCGTCCAAGCTTGCTTGGCCCCGGCAGATGAACCTTAGGATTAAAGGGTGGGCTCAGTTCCGCGCACACTGTGTCTCACCTAAAAAATCCAATGCGCAGGCTGGAAGGTGTAAAGACCTTCCCCGGATCTTCGCTCACGAAGACTGGCCATTATTATGGTACTATGTTTACCTACCCCATCACCAACTTACTTATGGAACTCCATTATTTAGCAATTCCTGCAGTTACAAAATAACTGATATATACCAAAAATGAAGAATTCATTCAGTGTTATTCCAGCAAAACATGACCCCAACACAAAGAACAACCCATGTTTGAACACCTCCTTCCCTCTCACCCTCCATCCATGAGCAGAATGCTGGAAGCTGGAACACCATTTTAGTTTGGATGCCATTTTCAGTGCAAGTCTGTGCCCATCAGCATGGTCCTAAAAGAACCACGACCTCTTGGTAGCACAGAGGAGAACATGATGAATTATTAATTACTTGTGGTACTCAGTATCCTTCTCTCTCAGTAATTCATAAATTAAGTTAAATCTTAAGTTATTTTAGCTTGAAGTTTGCTGCTTTTGTTTCATACAAGAAAAAGGGGTTTTCTACTAAAGCCCAAAGTTTTGTCCTCCTTTCAAATTTCACAAAGATGTTAAGAACCCCTTATCATCTTGGCCTGTTTCCATCCTGTGACTCTAATGGCAAGTATAAATTATTGTTTCAGGTTATCTGAAGTTCAAAAATAAATAAACAAATAAATAAATAAATATATAAAGGAAAAAAGCAGCACTGGGTAGTCTATGACCCAAACCTGGATAAATGTATACAATAACATCAAAAGGACAGGTAGCATAAAGTAAATTATTTCTTAAGAATACCTTGATACAGAATGTGACACTGAATAATAAAGAACAACAGTTCAAGAGCAGGGTAACTACTAAAGGGCAGACATAAGGAAGAATGTGTAGCATTCAGAGAATATTACAAAAACTGAGAGTGCAGTTGCATATAATTGCATTAGGGATGTTAAAAGGCAAAGGAACGAAAAGGACAGTACATTTTCTCTTTTTTTTTTTAAATATGACTGATTTAAAGTAATTTTGAAGAAATAAAGGAAAGGTCTGTCTTTATTGTATGAAATTGGATAATGCTAGAGGTCTGCTACAGATTTTAAAAAAATGACCTACCAACAGGAAATACATCAGACTGGAAGATCAAGGGGAGAATTAATAAAATTTATATTGGTCTAATCTCAAAAAGATTTTTCTGTATTTAGGAAAGAATGACTGCATCATCCAGAACAAGCACTGACACTCTCCCAAATACCTCTAAAATGAGTATATCTCTGTCCACTGAGTACTGAAGAAAAACAAGGGAGTCTAAGCTGAATAATGTATTCAGTTGTATGTTGAAGAATAAATGCTCATCAGACTTGGGGAAAAAAAAACCCAACCAAAACCCACAAAAAACAACAACAACAAAACAAAACCAAAACAAAATAAACAAAACAAACAAAACCAAAACCAAACCAAACCAACAAACAAAAACCACCAAACCCTATTTAAGAGCTACTTTCCATACGAAAGTCTTGTTCTTATGATTTATAATAAATATTGGTTTGATATAAAAAGGCTGTAAATCCATAACTTAAGTTCTGGTAAGGATATACTGCCACAAGATTAACAGAACTGCTCAGTGCCATCAACTGTACGCATGAATCGAGAGGAGTAGAGAACAAAGAGCTGTACCAAACTTAAATCTGCAATTTCATACAATCAATTATAAGCAGACATCAACAGAAAGCCTACAAGGAACACCAACAATGTACACAGAAATAGTTGAGACACAAAAGCTCATCTCACAGAGTGCTTCCAAAGGATGCAAAAAACCCAAAACTAACCTTTAACACCCAAAGCAGCTTGGAAAAGAACGTTATCAACCAGAAACTGAGCTGCTGAGCAATCCAGCCAAGGTTGAGTCTAACAACGCAAGGGGTTTCTGCCAGGGATCTCTTCCAAAAGTATTCAACAACTGGTTTAGTACTACACAGAAATCACAGAGCATGGGGTCCCCATTCATACACTTACATGAATCTACTCTTAATTGCTCTGATTCAGATCAACTGCATTCTTCTTTCAGAGACACAGCTGAGAGAAGGGATTTGTCAAGCAGAGTTTCTTTGACATTTCATTGCAGCAGATTAATACTACTGAAGTGTTGCATTGCTCAAGCTTTGCTATACAGTAGTTAAGACCAAATTTAAGATTTGGATCACAAAAAACTGAAGAAGTTTCAAGTGAAATTTCTGTAGGAAATAGTTTGTCCTGCTCTGCTGCCGTAGATAATCGCCAGATTTTTCTTCTAATGTCTTAGTCTTTGATTCTGTTCTTCTATTCTGTCATTTTGTACGTGTTATCTCCCATGTTAATAAAGTCCATCTGACCCCCTGTTTCCTAATCAACTACTGAAAATCTCTAACAACTGTACAAACTGCAGCAGTAGCTGAGGCTCCAGACCTGAAACTATAAATGTGAGGGAAAGAAGTGAAGCTGTATATTTGCACCCTCTGTGTTATCAGTAAATTACTTTCTTAGAACCGGGCCTGTGGATAAAATACAGAGGGTAGGTTCTTTTTTCCTGTTTATTTTTGCTGGTGTTCAACTGAGGAAGGTTTGCTGAAATCAAATAAAAGCCACAAACAAAAGCAGCAAAGAAACCCTGGTCCCTTAGCTCTTGTTGATGGCCATAAGACCACTGGCACCCACAAAAACTGCGTTCTCCAGTAGCTTTACAGTAACATTCAACCTTCTGCAGCTTTCCATGAATTAAAGAGTTTCTTATGGCACGGGTTTACATTGAAAGGTAAATTCTATTCTAACACGGCAGTATCACAGTTTACCATTATGCTTGAAAGACTTAACAAATTCCTACATTTCAAGGGAAGAATTATGAGACTGGAAACAATTTTCTAGCCTGCACAGTTTCAGACTTTCAGGGAATTCCTTGCACATTCCACACTTGGAGTACAATCTTCTCAACTCCACTCAGTGGGAGAAACCTGCAAGGTTTCTCTGGATCTCCTCTGCAAGTCTGTACATCACATCACACTGGAATGAGAGAGATGTAGGAAGGTGGACTCTGGCTCATCTCCCTCTTTCCAGAAGTCACTGATTCATGTCAGCTCCTCAGCTACAGCATTATTCCCTTTTGCCTCCTCAACTTAGTTTGAATGATGTTTAGTCTCACCAAAGAACTTCCTTGGCAGTCTCAGAAGTCTTTATCTATTTAAGACTCTTCAGTGCAATTCCTGTAAGGAGCTGAATTGTTGGGCACCTGTGTACACATTACAGAGTATTTTTCTGCTCGCAGGACTACAAGTGGCAGATTCTCCAGATTCTACTGCAGATTGATTCGCCCACATCCACATTTACCATTACCAATTTAGCAGTGGAAACTGCACCAGGGAGTCACACAAACCCTTACCTGAGGCAGATATGTAAGTCATTGCACTCTATACCACTCCATTAGGCAAATGACAAGTAACAGAATCTCTGGTAGAGAGACAAAAAAGTGGACAAAATAATCCCAGCATCTAATGACTTGTTACACATTTACCTTTCAAAAAATTACAGTTCAAAATGTTGAGGAGATTACTTTAGACAAATTGTATTTTAAGAAGGTATGTGAAAGGGAAGAGAGTAGAGATGTGACTACACAACAGGAAAGGCTCTCTGTTACTTATATACACTTGCACACATTTCAAGATGGGGATTTTGTCACAGATGAGGAGGGATGAGAAAAGAAATTAACAGGGAAATGTTTTTATGAAAACACAGAACTTCCATTTTGGATCAGCGGGTGAAATAATTACAGTTTGGTCAAGGACATTAGGAATAGGACAGAAAAGCAGCACAGGAGTCTGCCACGCAAGTTCTTCAAGAAGACAACAGAAAGGAAAAAAATCACAGGTCCTCAGAATTTGGTATACATAAACACACTTTTGATGCTTTTCTTACCTATACAGTCCTTGTAAGAGTTAACTCAGAGACTAAAAGATCCAAGTCTTCTCTTATTGATTTTCTCACATGTGATAATATTAAAATATTTAACAATTGCAACATGTCACTGCAATTACACACCATTATCAGGAGCAGAAAACGTCCATACAAAGGAAGGAAACACTGACATTTCAGATTTTCCATCTATATCCAGTAGGTTTATTAAGGTAATTTTGAATAAAAGAGTATTAAAATAACAGAGAAGAATCAACATCATAAACTATGTTTCCAGCCTAAGTGTGTGAGGGGGGAGACACTAAAGAGTCAATTTATGAGAGCAGAGCTGAGAAGAAAACTTAGGATTTACCAACATAAACCAAATTACAAGCCTTACAGAACTAGTTTCCTGGAAATTCATGGATCAAATGCAACAGTACATTTTAATTTATGAATCTGAAGACTTCACATCATTGTGATAAATGGAT
This sequence comes from Myiozetetes cayanensis, assembly GCF_022539395.1. Classification (NCBI taxonomy): domain Eukaryota; kingdom Metazoa; phylum Chordata; class Aves; order Passeriformes; family Tyrannidae; genus Myiozetetes; species Myiozetetes cayanensis. Next base: position 32,297,720 of record NW_026086605.1, read on the forward strand.
GACAGTAATTTTTAAACCTAATGTCAGCGGGTTGTAAAGATTAATACCCACATTCTTCCTTGCATAAATTAACTATCCAAAACCAATAGGCTGAGACTGATTCTCTGTTCTTACGAGGTGTAACAAATCTATGAACAGCAGTATCATCATTTATAATGTTTCATAACTGCGATGACATTTTCTATACAAGTTATTAACTCTTGCTCTCCCTTAAGAGGAGCAGACCTCCATTTAAGCTTTTTGCAATCAGACCATTTTTTCCACTTGTAAAGACCTGATTTCATTCTTTTTTTTCTTCTGTACTTCTCATTCTCCTTTGAACACAGTATCAAATAAGAATAAACAGCAAGAATAGAACACAAAGTAAAACAAAAACTCTAATTTCATGAGGATAGCTGAATCTGAAAAGGAAAGACTAATACACTTTAAAAAGTAAGAACAGCATTATTACCATATACATTTGATTGTTATCAAAAAGGGGGGGAACCAAAAATCGACAAATCAACAAGAATACAAAAAACCCTAACCTTCAAAATGCTCACAATTTACCTCTTTTTCATCTGCTACAGAAATTCTCCTTCCCCCAGTGTTACACCAGAGAAGTACATCTATCACAATGGGGCAGAACTGTCCATAGAAACATCCTGTTCAGCAACCACACAAGTGGTTTGGAAAACGGCACACGGAGATCTTCTCATGGGGAGCTCAGTTTTAAGGGCAGAAACATAAAAGTCTGGATTCCAGAAACACAGGGACTAATCCACTTGCTACTTAGCTCAGTGCAACATTTTTGTGGTGACATTAAAGGGAGTTACACTACCTTAGAAATGCCCACAGTAGAAACTCAGCCAAAAGTGACCAATCATAACTCATCTTAATAACACCATTTTATAGAACTACTTGTTCTATATTATATACATATATTATATCTATACTAGAATTACTAGGGAAGGCATGTTTACTGTATTTACAAAAAAAGTGAAATATAATTTTGAATACAATTTATGCACTCCAGGATTAACCACTTCCCTCCCCAATCTGAAAGATGCAAAGTCAGTCAGGGCTGCAAACTCAGTCATCCAACTCAAATGTGAAGAGCTGTCATGCCCAAGAAAGCTCAGTATCCATCTTGAAAGAAGTATGTTATTTTAAAAATACCTTTCTCCCATGTTGCCATGTGGCATAGAATACTATATTCTGCAGAAAAAAACAGATCCATTATGAACCACTTCTGATATTCCTTTCATCTCAAACGGGACACAAAACACTCAGTACCCATTATCTTTCCTAATCACTAAGTAATTTCTGGAAAAGGGAGATACCATCTGCTATTACACTTAACTTTCCTGTTTAGATACTTTAACCTTTCTAGTTAGACAACTCTTCTATCTATTCAGAGAATATATGAATGTTTTGCTACCTCAGAACACAGCAACGGTGCTACTACCCTGAGGAGTAGACCAAAAGTGGCTTTCACTTACAATTTCTCATTACTTCTTTGTACATGAAGGTAATAAATTTTTTAAAAAAAAAAGTCTTCCCAAAGCAAGAAGGTGACACTGCCATAGGGAAACATCTACTCAGTAGATCCCCTAAGAACAAGCCTGACACTTAAAATTTAAACAAATTAAATCAACATGTGCCAGAAGGTTCCACCAAAGCTTACAAAAGATGGTCTGCACACAGTTCAAAGTAAACACATGAATATTTACTTTTTCTGGACCTCATCATATGTAGGCCTACACACCAGTGTTCCTTGAGTTACAGGTTCTGATTTTACTCACTGTGAAATGTTGTTCAACTGTGATCAACCAAAGAATGTAAAATACAGTAAAAAGCCAGGAGTCTACTCCCAAGTGTGCAGCCACCCAATGACAGATTTTTTTTCCCACATTTATTATTTATGAGGGAGAAAACTTACTTCAGAACCAGGATCTTTCAACTGTAAGAAATGAAGCAACTGTTTTCTACCTTCTGTTTAAATGCTGAAGACACTCACTGCTTCAGTAAGTACAGTTTACTACCAAGGGTCTCTTCACTGAAGACATCATTAAGTGCAGTTTGCAGGACAAATATTTGTAACACAGAAAAATTCCACAAATTCTACTCTGCATTCCATGGTAACTGGAACAGGAGGGTGTCCTGTTTAAGGTGTATGCACACTCATATGTACCTCCTCTTGTAGAAGGAGAGGATTTTCAAACTGCAGAGCTAAATGAACCTCTTGTGAGGATGGATAAATGTGCCCCCGTCACACTCGTTGCACTTCATGCACCTGATCTGCTCAGGAAACTTCTACCTAGCTCTGCACTGTGCAGAGCAGAAATATCCACTGCATGGGGACATTTTAAACACAAGCAATGGCTTCACAAAGCCTTACACTATCTAATCTTCCACTGGTTTCCTGTTGGCAAGTGATGAAAAGTTTTCAAAGCATATAAAGGAATACTCAGATTCTGAAAATCATCATACCTGATACAGCAAGAAAATCATCAATACTTGTTATATCATCCACAGCTTCAGTAAGAACATGGATGTGATTCTCCCATGTACTCCTATACATCTCCATGTTGTTTTTCACAACTTGACTCTTGGGTCTGGCAGCAAGAGCTAAAGCAGCATTAATAACCTGCACCAAAAATAAAAACAAAACCCAACTAAGTAATTTTGTCTTCAGAAATCAAATGTTATGTTTTACTCAGCATTGCAGAAAGGCATTCCTGTTCTCCACGCAACAGTTTTGCTCAGATTTTGTTTCTGTCCTCAAGCAGAAATATCAGTCAGGTGTTGCTTAGGTCAACTTCCATTATAGTTTCACAAAGCTCTCTGGAACAGGACAGCAAAAATCCCAACAATTTTTTTTTTGGTTAGAGAATTCATACTGTTCCAAGTTTGCAGGATATTATTACAAGGAGGTTTTTACTTACACACACTTCAGGCACACACTTAACAGTAAAGCAAACATCACCACTCTTTAACATCAAGAGTTTATTATGGAGTACCTTCACTGAGAGGTATTATAAGCTTCTGTCATGTAAAAGTGGGAGGTTCTGCCAGGCCAACAGGTATCTTTAGGATTAGAGACATGGGATGTAACACATACTGCATCCATACAAAACCAGCAGACTGATATTGCTAAATCAGTTTGGCCTAAAAACAGGAATTATATTCACAAGAAGAGTGTAAAGTTCATCTCTCCCAGGAAAGACAAACTGAAGATATAAATACAGGATCCTTAAGTGATTACTTCTACAGATACTTTTTCAGTCAGTTAATTAGCTACAGAGGCTTTTTCCTAGTATGTTTTTTTGTTATGTTACATCTATAAGCATTTTTTAATTCAACTAGCACATATCCCAGGTAGAAGCTGAACATTAACCTTACACTAACCTTTTTTTCCCTCCTCCCAGTATTGCTTATTTATCAAGGGGAGAATGATTTTAAGACTACAAAACACAATGTAAAGCAAAATATGGGAAGAATAAAACGAACATGCCCCACCAACACTCCGTGCTGACAGTACACATTCATGAAACGTTCCTGTATATTGGGCCACTATAACCAAGTCTTTGCAGCAAAATATAAGAACTAGAAAAATCCTCTTCTAAGGCCATCTGATGTGTCTTTATAGTAATTGTAATCCTCTTGACCTTGTTCTGAATAATAAGTTCAATATATAATCAGTTTTGGTTGGTTGCTATTTTTACAAATAATGTAAACTTATAGAGCTGGTGAAATTTAAACAACAACAAAATTACTAATATTTGTGCTCCCATAATGAAAGAACATACACAACTAGGGGTGGGTTGGTTTTTTTTTTTTTTTTGGTTTTTTTTTTTACTTTTTTTTACTGCTAGGATTGAGTCTTTTTACTAATGATTTTGATAAGGAAGAATAGATCATGTCCTTATTATCTTACCAGGCATAGAGAAGGCAGAGGGAAGGCAAAGAGCATGTAACTACAATAAAGAAAAGGATAAGATACTTTCTCAGTTTAATGAGACACAAGTGGGGAGGGGGAAGGGAAAATTCCTGCTTACTTTCCCAGAACAAGCAAAACCACATTATCCACCCCTAATTTTTCCTTTCCCATGCCTCCACACTCTATCAAATTAAACTTTTTGAACTCCGTGCATTATTCTAAACTATATAGACATTCACATATATGTAGGTACAAATACAGATACAGAGTTATGGTCTGTTCGCCTGAAGATAATATCCCCTTGAGGTCTGCACCGGGTTTCTCCATCTTCCTGTATCACCCACCCTGTGCAACCAGGTCCTTGGGCAAAAACAATCCCACAAATGGATTTACCTTTGCTCAAGGAAGGGTTAACCCAAACTGTTTTACCTAACATACCCCTCATGTGAATCACTGGGACTTTGTCTCCATCTGCAGTGTGAAGGGACTCTGATTGGGCAGGGTCAGCTTGATTGACACCTTGACTTGTGCAGCTCAGTCTGCCTGTTCATTGTTGCAATGCTCTTCATTCGTTCGATTTTTGGGCACATGGGCATCTACGTGACGGACTCTTACAATCAGCTTCTCTACCTGGGTAGCAATGTCTTGCCATATATCAGCAGCCCAGACGGGTTTTGCCCTACATTTTCAATTGGTCTTCTTCCATCTAAACAACCACCCCCACAGCGCATTGGCCACCATCCATGAGTCCGTGTAGAGGTAAAGTTTTGTCCACTTCTATCATTTAGTAATGTCCAATGCTAACTGGACAGCTTTGAACTCTGCAAATTGGCTCGATTCACCTTCTCCTTCCGTAGCTTCTGCAACTTGTCATGTGGGACTCCACACAGCTGCTTTCCATTTACGTTTCATCCCTACCATGCGGCAGGAACCATCAGTAAAGAGTGTGTAGGGTATTTCTTCTTCTGATGGTTGGTTGTATGCTGGGGCTTCCTCCGCCCATACCACTTACTCCCCTTCTTCACTTCTGCTAGACTAAAGTTCTCACCTTCTGGTCAGTTTGTGATGATTTCTAGGATCTCAGGGCAACTTGGATTTCCAATGTGGGCGCGCTGCGTGATCAGGGCAATCCACTTGCTCCACGTAGCATCAGTGGTATGATGTGTGGAGAGCATCTTCCCCTTGAACATCCAACTCATCACCACTGGTGCAGGTGCCAGGAGGAGCTGTTCTTCTGTGCCAATCACCTCTGAGGCAGCTTGTACTCCTTCATAAACTGCTAGGATCTCCTTTTCTGTTGGAGCGTAATTGGTTTCCAATCCTCTGTAGCTTTGGCTCCAGAATCCAAGTGGGAAGCCTCGGGTCTCACCAGGCACCTTCTGCTAAAGGCTCCAGGAAAGGCCCCTTATCCCCAGAGGCAGCGTAGAGTACATTCTTCACTTCTGGTCCTGACTGGCCCTACAGCATGGGCAATCTCCTGCTTAATCTGCTCGAATGCTTGCTGCTCTTCAGGGACCCACTGGAAATCATTGTTCTTGCGGGTTACCAGATAGAGAGGGTTTACAATTTGGCTGTACTCAGGGATGTGCATCCTCCAAAAGCTTATGGCACCCAGAAAAGCTTGTGTTTCCTTCTTGCTGGTCGGTGGGGCCATTGCTGTGATCTTATTGATGACTTCAGTCAGAATCTGACGACGTCCATCTTGCCACTTTACCCCCAGGAACTGGAACTCTTGGGCAGGTCCCTGGACTTTACTCTTTTTGATGGCAAACCCAGCTCCCAGGAGAATCTGGATGATCTTCTTTCCTTTCTTGGAAACCTCTTCTGCTGTGTCCCCACATACGATGATGTCATCAATGTACTACAGGTGTTCTGGGGCTTCCCCTTTCTCTAGCGTAGCCTGGATCAATCCGTGGAGATGGTGGGACTGTGTTTCCACCCCTGGGGCAATCCATTCCAGGTGTACTGCACACCCCTCCACGTTATAGCAAACTGTGGCCTGCACTCTGCTGCCAAGGGAATGGAGAAGAACGCATTCGCGATGTCAATAGTGGCGTACTACCACCTCGCTGCCTTAGACTCCAGCTCGGTGGAGCTCCAACATGTCTGGAACAGTGGCACTCAGTGGCAGGGTGGCTTCATTCAGGTCACAGTAGTCCACAATCAATCTCCATTCTCCATCAGACTTATGCACAGGCCAGATAGGGCTGTGGAAGGGTGAGTGGATCTTGCTGATCACTCCTTGGACCTCCAGCTCACAGATCATCTTATGGATGGGGATCACAGAGTCTCGGTTTGTTCAGTACTGCCAACTACGCACTACTGTAGTGACAACTGGCACTCGCTGTTCCTCAGCCTTCAACAGTCCCACAGCAGAAGGGTTCTCTGAGAGGCCAGGCAGTGAATTTAACTGCTTAGCTGCCTCTGTCTCCACAGCAGCTATTCCAAAAACCCATCTATGTCCCTTGGGGTCTTTGAAATACCCATTCCTAAGGTAGTCAATGCCCAGGATACATGGGGCATCTGGACCAGTCACAATAGGGTGTTTCTTCCACTCCTTCCTGGTCAAGCTCACTTCAGCTTCCAACACAGTCAACTGTTGAGACCCTCCTGTCACCCCAGAAATGGAAATAGTTTCTGGTTCCACATGTCCTGAGGGCATTAACGTGCATTGAGAGCCTTGTATTCTTGTGGGTCTGATGTGCCAGACCATCGGATCCACACAGTCCAATAGACATGGTTGTCCCACACTCTACCTGGCTAGAGGCAGGGTCCCTCTAATACTGGTCTTTGTCCTGCTCATCACAGTTTTCCTCCTGTGAATACTGGTGGGAGGAACCTTCTAGCGGGTCAGATCCCTGCCCAAGGGATACCAGTACTGCACTCACTTTCACGGACTTTCTTTTTTCTCTCTCTTTCAACTCTTGTACTCGGCCTGCCAGGGCACAGGTAGGTTATCTGTCCCACCATCTCATGTCCTCTCCATGGTCAGATAGGAAATACCACAATTCAGTTCATGAGGTCTGTCCGCTCTCTCTAGCTGGGAGGCATCTGGTTCTCACTGGTGCCATAAGGAAACTGTTTCCCTCAATCCTCTCTCTCAGTTTCTCCTGTTTATCTTTCATCTCTATAGTTATCGTCTTGAGGTCATTAATCAATGTCTCTACCATGGAAACGCAGGCCTGTAGTGGTCCTTGGATCATACAGTCATACAACCGAAGTTTATTTGTTATAGACATCACTGGCTCTCGCTTCTCCCCAGCCTGCAGTGATGTCAGGTAACTGGTGTGTGCAGATGGTCCCATACATGTGAAGCTCCACCACATCTGTGGTGTACATTTAACCTTGTCAGGATCATTAGTGGGTTGCCCATCCCGTCCAAACAGTACCTCCAACAGTGCCATTTCCCTCAGGCGTAGATTGCCCTCCTCCATGGTCTTCCATCCCTTTGCATAATGGTCTGCCTGCAAGGAATCTCTGTAAATGAACCTCTCCCTCACACTGTCCAACAGCTGTGCCCAGAGAGACAGGGGTTTTGATTCTCTCACAAACGCCTCCTTGATACCCACATCCTGGGCAACAGACCTCAAGAACCTTGCTTCACCACCATCAAGGTTTATGGCATCACCCATGAAGTCCCAAACTCTGATCATCCATGCCAGAATGGGTTCATTTGGGCTACAAATAACATCCACCCGTAACCTCTAGAGGTTCTTATATGATAAGGATTCAGTGATGATTTCTGGCTCTAGGCTAGCTGCCTGTGAGGGTCCTGCCTCCCCATCATCATCAACTGGGTGGGCCAATTTGGTCTTTTGGATAGGGGAAACCTCCACTGGCTCGTTCTGTCCCTTGGAATTGGCCTTATCCTGAGTCACCCTGGTATCATCAGGCATCTTGTTTATGTCTTTTCCTTTTCCCTGGAAGTGCTGCACCATACTGAGTGGCTTCTAGCAGGCAACTGTCAGAGCCCCACATGCAGCTGCCAGTTTCCTCTCTATGGGTCTATCACAACCTCTCTCCCTCACAGTTGTCATTAGCTTTGTAGGGTTTAGGAGATGTTCGAGAGTGAGCCTCCATGTTGTAGGAGCTGATTAACTTTCTAGGAATTTACCCATATCCTCCCAATAACCCATGCCACTGGAGGTTTTCCACCCCTGGGGTCAGCTTGTGGGCATGTTCTCGATAATTCTTGGCCCTAGCTTTGTATATTAGATATACCATAATGGTACAAACTTGCACAAAATCCCAAAAAGTAAAATGTCTCTGACATCTAAGGAGAATTTAAACTTCCCAAAGGCCATTGTATTGGATCCAAAAGAAAAACAGATGAAGGGTTGGGCAGGCATACCCCCCTGCATTTCTCCATAGGATTGGGTGCCATTATCCTTAAAGTAACAGAGGAGACAGCTTAGGTTAGAGCAGTAGTGTATCCTTGAGAACATATCCCAGACAAAAAAATCACAGGTGCTGAGTTTGCCATGTCATAAACCCAATGTAGAAACTCTAAGGTACTTATTGAAATGAGGGTCTTAATATCCGAGCTGAAATACATTGACAGGTGGGACAGATATCTTGGCATGGCTATATGCCAGAGGAAAGCAACGACCCCAAACATCATGGTGCCTACAGGCACAAAAACACGTATAAATCACACAAAGGCAGTTATTCCTTTTCCACTTTTCCTCTCTCGGGCCCCACATTGGGCGCCAAAAAATGTCTCATTTTAATGAGACACAAGTGTTTTGTTGAGGATAAGTAATGAGGAAGACCCAAAGTCCTCCCTCTAAGCAATTGTAAATCTAAAATTAAGAGGCTCCAATTGAGAAAGTGTGGAAAAAGGAAAAATAACAGCCCTTTATTAAAAGATATATATGTATTGGCAGAACAACAAAAGAACACAAATGAAACAACCAAACAATAATCCTACACCAAAAAGTAATCCCTTAAAAAAAAGGTAAACAGTTCAGTTTGCCCTTTGGCCCAATTCTAACCACAGTCAGCAGGGGCCTCATAGGGGGGGCCCTGGGTGTGCTGGCGAAGCCGAAAATGGAAGTCTTCCCTCCCCCTCATCAGGAAAGGGGAAAAAGGAGGGAAAGGGAAAAAAGTTCTTCCCAACGGGAATTCACTCCGTCTGCAGCTGGACCGTATGGAGAACAAAGCAACCTCGGAGTTCCTTGTCCCAGCTCAGGCACCAACAAAGTGAGTGCCGTTTCCCAGGAGAAGAGGAAAAAAAGTAAAGAAAACTCCTCACCCCTCCTCACAGACTCTTGAGGGTCATCAATTTGGAATGTGACTCTGCCAGCCACTTCTTTTGTGTTAGTCCACACAGTGGACAGGGGGAAGGGAAAATTCCTGCTTAGTTTCCCAGAACAAGCAAAACCATGACAGATACCGTCACCAATTCCACAGGAGATTAAAAAAAAAAAAAAAAACAAACCAAAAAAACCAAACCACAACCAACCAGAACTGTGTCCCAAAAGTACAAACATAAAAGCTTAAAAATACCTTATTCTCAAAAAAAAAAAAAGTCCAATAGGCAAAACAAATTTAGAATTGGAAAAAAGTGGACAGGTTGTTTTAAAAATACCTGATAATAAGATCATATGGAATTCTCTTTAAAACAAGAAAACAATTGAAAAAATAATCAAAAGCAGCTCAAAATCCACCACTGCCAGCTAAGATTTTGGTAGTTTGACTATGAAACAATCTTTTTACCAAGCACAGCTCACAAAGCCCCACAGCACACACGTAATAAACTCTAAAGGCTCATTTAAAAGAAGTCTGATTTCAGGTAGAATCCTTTAAACAAAACCTGTGGTGGTTCTCCCCCAGCTGGCCTGGGGGATTCGGGAAGAGTTAAAATTAGTAGGAACCTTTGTTCAGGGGAGAATTACGCCCGGACCTGGAAGTTGTAACAATATGGTTTTCCGGTAAAATGTGCTGAACACAGCAAAATGTGTTTCGTGACATGTGCAGTAAGCAGAGTTATATAGCACCGTTAATGGCCAATGGAAGAATATTTATGTATGTGGGAACCAGTGGAGGGTTGACATGTGTAGCCTAAAAAATGTATAAAAATAGCAGACATCGTGCAATAAAGTGTTCCAGCCTCTGGATCCACAAGGGTTTTGTGTCGTGTCCCGCCTCAACCCACGACAAAAACCACTGACTTTTAAAACAGCAGCTGTTACAAGTGGGTGACAGGATACTGCTCCAGCCAGGCCCAGTAAGGGGTTAGAACTGACTATTCTTTTTCCTTTTATAATTTGGTTTGTGCTAAACACAGGGCTTGTCCCATCATTTTTGGACATCCTTTCACTATAGACTCTTCAGTATGTTTCATAAAACCTTATTTTATCCATACTTCAGATCTACAAAAATCTGCAGCAAAGGCATTTATTGGCTGTATCATCTGGCATAAGATCTGTCTTGATGGCCTATGATTCTGCCTCTAAAAAAAGGCACAGCATTTATGTGTCTTATGTGAAAAACACAACCTCAGTTCCCCACAGGTAAAATATTGAATGTGCAGAAAACTTGTCTTTTAGTTTGTAAATAACAGTCTCTCCACCAGTAAAATGCAAGGAAAGGACCTGCACTAACACACTTTCCCTTTCCTTTATCCTGTTTAAAACAAACTGGAAGTTCACTTCCTAAAAACTGCTCTCCCAAGTGTAGACTAGAGACACAATGGCTTCTCATTAATGCTCAGTTTTAGCTCCCAGAGATGGCAAACAAGGAAGTGGTGACTCCAGACTTGCCCACAGACCACATTTTTAAAGCAATTGTTCATTTAGTACTTCAGGAGTCTCATTTCTGGGAACAGTACATATCACATCCTTCAAGTCCCCACAGACACTTGTCCAGAACAAAAGTAACCCAAAAAGCTTCAGCTCAGTGCCCAGATCCCTTGGCTTGAGAGATGTGATGTTGTTTCTGTATGAAATGTAGAATACAAACACAGACAATTCAGTGTAGTGATAGTGCACTTCCATATATTTTTAAAAATAGCATTAGTAGTTTAAGCATTTTAGAAATTAGAAACTTTAGAAATTAGTAGAAAATTGTTTTCTTTGTCCCTGAGACAAGACTCATTGTTTTTTCAAGGTACAAGCCATATTGATAAGAATTTACACTTCTGTAATTTATCCTACTCCATCTTAGCTTTGCTTTCATTAGCCAGAATGCAGCATATCATCAGAAAGAAAATAAATAAATAAAATTTAGAAAAGACGAATTTTGGTAAGCACAAAGAAGTGTGGGTGCTTGTCACTACTCCAAAAACATGCAGTAGAATAACATCAGGACAATGTCCATGTGCACAAATATATGGAAAAGTATGAGAAAGCAGAAGAAAAGCAGCAGGAAAGAAGAATTGTGATGGTTTTGATCTAGGCCTTCCTGGTCACCAGTTTGTAACCAAGGAAGGGGCCAAGTACCCAGTATTCCATACGATTTTTACGTAAAGCAGGGTATAAATAAGTTGGAGATTAGAGACCTCGCTCTCTTCTCTTCTGGCAAGGTTCAGGAACAGTGGGTCCCTGCATTGGTCTCGCTTATCTAAAGCTGAGGCCTACAGTGACCACTGGCCTGCCACGTGGGGGTTTGGAGAGTGCTGGCAGTGTCTGCCAATCCTGCTTTTCTAAGGGAAGTGGTGAGATCTGTTTTGTTAATTATTAGTATAGTTCTTGAGTTTGATCGGGTATACCTGTTCAGTGTCCCTTTTGTTCCCTTTTGTCCCCTTTCCCTATCCCTTCGGGGTGTGGATCCCCTTTTACTGTGTATATAGCAACTGTATATAACTGTAATTTACGTAAATATATATATTTTTTTATATAAGCAGCTTGATTTTGGGTTCTTTAATTTTTTTATAGTTTTTTTTCCTTTGCCCTAAGGGAAGAAGGGAGGAGGGAAGGGGGTTGCTGTCGTGACTTTTGGGCATTTGGCAGGGAGCCAGGTCAAAACTATCACAAGAATAAAATCAACATCCCCAATAAAATATATTCCATGTTACCTTTTGCTTTCTAAAAAAGGAGTTTCTGCCAAGTGGAGATCCAGCCCAAATTTTGGTTTTAGGATGTGAATTGCATAAATCTGCAGCAGGCAGGAAAAAATGCTACTTATTTAATACAGGAGAACTGCTCGGCCTTTGTTACTCTGAACATTTGAGTATTGCACAGCTGCATAGAAGAAATCACCTCCAGTTTCTATATTTCAATATCAATACCAAAGATACAATAACTTTCCACATGCAATGCAATGTATTAAAGCCCATTTCTGTTTGGCTCTTACAGCAGCTACCCCAACCCTCTCCTAAAAGTAAGACATTTGCAGGAGTTGAGACTTCACTGTTTTCATTCCTATCACACTTAATCCAATTTCACTGGATCAATTTTCTAAGCCAGGGGCTCAAAATTTCACCTCAATAATTCTTAGGTCACATTGGTCCTGTTTTCATTCACCACATTAACTAGTTTAGGTTTTAAAATGTGCCCAACAAGACTAGAATACTGAACAGGTAATTTCTAACTTTTCTGTTTAGGCCTCTAACAAAATATGTGAAAGTCAAACATTATTTCTAGTTGAATTCAATAAAGCCTTTTTCTTACTCTATTTTCTTCTTTGTTTTGGTGGATCTACCAGGTTCACCTTGCCAATAGTCACAATGAGACTGTGTAAAAAAGCTCTTTCGGTATCAGAAATTCAGTATCTTTTATGTTGTCAAACCAACTTTTATCTTGTCAAATGAAATAAAGAGGTAGACTGCTTGGGAAGATCACCACAACTGTTAAAGAACATAGTCAACTTTATTAAATGGGTGAATTTAGAAATCAAGATGACTCCAGATATCTCTGGAAATGAAGTCCTAAACCCTCCAGTAAACACAAAAGCTGCAGCACAGGCAGGCAGCACCCTCATCCAACAGTACAGAGATTGCACTGGCTCACAGTCTGATGGGTTGAGGCTGCACAAGAGCACCAAATCATCAGTCTCACCACCTAAATAACACAAACCAGAGAATTCACCTAAGGTTTCCCTCAGGAAATATACAGTTAGAAGTTAAATCAGTTATATTATACACAAAGGCAGTTAATCCTGAATTAAGTACTTCAGAGGACACTGTTCCTTATGGTTCCCGAGGTAAATGGTTCTAATGTTTAATATCCTATAAGGAAAAGACCTCATTCCACTTTGAATAAGCATGGTTTCCACAAGTATGATAATGCCTACATTCCATAAAACAATTCACATTGACAGTAATGAAACCAAAATCCTGTCATATCTAAGTTGCAGAGCACACTATAGACCACATGTCTTTGTTTTGCCTGGGAACCGTGTCAAGGTAAGAGATTAAGAGCCAAGCAAGGTTGCTAAAGCTTCACTAAGCCCAGCTATCCTGTTGCCTTTGTTCTATCTGGAGCTGTCCCAAAAGCCATGATCCACAACATGTATGATTTAGACCAGGTATTTTTAATATAGTCTAAAAAGCTTGAAGAGATACCTTATCACATAAGTGGAATGGAGATTTAAAAGCCTCTTTTCCTGATAAAAGAAGAAAAATCAAAAAAAGAAAAAAAAAAACTTGACACAAGGCCTTTCACAGTCTCATCAACAGGAAACTAAGATGATAAAAGTTTTAGCAAGTTCCTCAGGCTTCATGGGGCTTAGATTTTCTATCTCATTCCAACTATCAACCGTGGAGTAAATTTATCATCTGAACTGACCACAAGAAACAATGAGAGCAAAACTAATCTGACTTCACTACGTCCTGATCTAAAACAGAGTTATAATTTGTCACTGGTCAATTAAAAACAGCCTTACTGTACCTTATTACAGCACATTAGGTTGTTCCACTTCCATCATTACTTTTTCCCCATTTGTATTTCTGCACTGCAGATCTCACAGTTCAGGTGAACAGTACCAGAAAGCTGGTACTCCTCCTGCTCCCTGCTTGGGTATATCACTAGTTGCTAAATTAACAGTTCTCAAATATATCCTTGGACATCTGAGCAGAAGTTAGATGAGGACTGCATTTACTATTATTAGTTGTACAGCAGTAACATACATATGTCCTCATCAAGGACAGGATACACCATATTTTACAGACTCCATTAAATGAAAGCCAGTTTCAAAAAGTTAACAGAGCAGTGACAGAGGATTATAGAAGTTGAGGGAAGCTTAAGGACAGAGCAACATGATGACAGTAATAAGATATCCTACATACCTCCTACTATCTAGCTTCTGAAAAGATGGTTGTTACATAAAAATGCAGATAAGTTAAAATTAAATGTGAGGCATACACATTACAAGAAGCTTTCAGGGACCTACTCCTGGGCATGATGGACTAAAAGGGGGACAAGGGTGGGGAACAAAACCAAAACAAAGCAAAGCCCCATCAATCTCACAAAACCACCTGGACAGCAATCATGAAGTCAGCTTAAGACTATGGCACAATCACTCCTTTATTGTAGAAATTATTTGGAGTCCAACAGACATCCACACTGTCACACGAGGGAGGGAGGCAAAGTTTAGGCCTTTAGGTAAGGATGAATCATCCAACGTAAGGTCAGGCAAAAGGAGACAACACAAGAGTACAAAGTGCATATGCAGGGTGTGAGTAACATTACAAGAGAATAATTTTATAGTGTTTTAATTAAATAAAACAAGGGAAGAAGCAATGGCAAAGGTCTGATATGGCAGTGACTAGAGCAGAAGAAAACCAGAAATTTCTTAGAAATAAAGTAAAAGAAGGTTCTGAACACTGAAAACTGTTAGCCCCTCTGGTCAAATGAAGAGAAAGTCTTAATTAATAGCTTGAGTTCTGTTAGATGATTATCTTTTCTGCAGATGAACAGGAGCTGGCTGCCCAAATTTACATTCATCTGAACCTCCAGCAGATTAATTTCCAACAAAATTAAGAAGGCAAATACATTAATTTGACATAGTAACAGCAGATCCCAGTTCAGTCAAATATTTCACAAATGCTAGAGAAATTTACCTCCAAGAAAAGAAAGGTCAGTTCTGCCCTAGTGGAAGCTACTACAGCAAAGTTGCAAGAGCTCACCCCAGGATATCTCCATTTAGCAATCAAATCAAAAAAAAGAACTTGTACATCTGTGTTTGGGAATAAGTATTATCAAACCATTTTATCCATCTAGCTGAGTGAGAATAACTTAGAAGTCTACATGTAATCACAGTCTAAGCATAACAGTATACAGTTTCAGGTGATGGGGGAGAGAGTGTATTTAAGCTCCCTTTGATTCTTAGTTGAATTCTCAAACAACTATTTCATTCACCTCACTTTTTGCAGCATGTGGAACCCGCCTTTCAGTCACCTGCACCTTGATACACCTATATAATTGATTTTCTTGTAATTCTGCCCCTACAGGAGGCTGCTACAAAGGTCAGTGTGCCACAATTCCCCTGATGTACTGACAAACTGAAGTTGACAGTTATTATCGTACTGCCCTTAAGAAGTATCCTACCATAATCAATGCACTGTGTTTTCTGTATGCAGTATCATCTCCAATTGCATGCAACAACTTCAGAAATTGAACTTCAGAACCATATTTCTCAAATGACATTCTTCTCTATGTAGAATTCAATTCAGCCTTAAGATCTTGTGTTGAAAAGTGTGGAGTCCCCATAAAAAGAGGTTTCTGACACTGAATTTACATTTCTGGTTATTTCACATTCAGTATCTCCTTTTCTTTTTTCCACTGGCCATGCTGTGCCCCCTTCACTCACCCTGAGCAGTAAACAAACCTACAGGAACTAATATTTAAAACAGATTTACATGAAAAGCACAATCTCTACGTAACTCCGTTCTTCAGTCTTTACTGTCGAGTGATCAACTACTTCACCCTCACCTTGAGAATACTGACATGTTCATTTGCTCTGCATGGATGGGGTGTTCATCTCCAAGAGAAAGACATGGATAACCACACAGAAAAATAACATCTATCTATACAATAATATGTATATGGAAAATGGATTGTACTCAACCTAGAGTTGAGTAAAAGAAGACTTTTATAGACACACATACCAAAAGTTTAATGCTTATGTGTAGATGACAAAGTTTTAGTACCAACCTCTAGTGCACCAATGTTACAAACAGGTTCACAAGGCAAAGTCCAGATAGGGACTCTGCTTATCTCTAGTCTCACCAAATAAGCAAGGACAGCAGTCTGTAAAGCTGGTGTTTCTGAAAAACTGCTCATGTGCTTGGAGGATATAAAATGACACAAAATGCTCTTCATTTGCATGCAGGGCTATTGCCTCCAAGATCTGATACATGACTGAGAACCCTGGCATCAAACATCAAACTAACTCATGTTTCTTAGTATTAAAACTGTGCATCTATCATATATACATTAATATGTATATTCCTCTCTTTTGAGAAGGAATTATTTTGTACCTTATTATAGGATCATTAAATGTAGATAAAACTGGTAGGTTTAACTGCCATCCTGCTCCCTGAAAAACAGTAACAGTCCATACTTGCTCCAGGGCAAAAATCACCCAGAGATTTTGGAGTGAAAAGTTGTGAGTGAATGTCGGCTGGAATTCCTTGGGAGCCAAAAGTAAAGGAAAGATCTCCACTCAGTTCTTCCAGTGTATAGGACAGCAGGCTCTACATTCACAGAAATAAACAGAAAATAAATTTAAAGCATCGAACTTGACCCCAGATTTTTGCTATGGGAAGATAAAACTTCATAGCTCCATATTTTTGCAGTTAAAGAAACTATAGTAGGATGGTATGAGACACTGGATCAGTAAAAGTAGTGTTTTATTTTTGAGTCAGAACCCACTCAGGGCAGGGGAAGGAAGGGCCTTCCATAGGATTCTTTGGTAGTAGTTATCTTTCACTTATATCTTTTCCTAATATCTTGTCTCTCTCTAGCTATTTACTCCTGTTTCTTCTCTTCATCTCTTTCTTTCTGTACTCTTAGTCTCTTTTGGGTAACTTAAAAACAGTGGGCTGTATTCTGCTAAGTTGTGTGGGTGCTGTGTGGAATGCTCTATGTTGGTTGTAAGTTACCACTTCTAAATCTTTGCCAAAATCCTTATTTCCTCCTGAAATTAAAAGTTTCTCCTGGGAAATTTGTGGAGGGTTTCTCTCTTTAGGCTCTTTCAACGTATTAAGAACCAAATGTTCTGCAAAAGTTCAGTGGGTGAGCTCTTGGAATCTTAAATGTAATTTTTAATCTCAATTCATTTATGCAATGTGAACAGTTTCCAAGCATACCTCAACAAGATTAATTAGGGTCTGTACATAGGTAACACAACAAAACAACACAGAAAACTGATTTTTGAGCTTTTAAAAGGTAGATTTTTTTTCCCAAGCAATTACTAAACCAAAATTGCAACAAATTGTACTGCTTGGGACTATAAGGAAGGAAATTCATGTCCAACCGATTTTGACCCAAGAGAACCTGAGGTTTTTCTTCTTTTTTCAAAAAGGATCATCTGAATGTCTAAAAACTAACCTTGCAGCTGAGATGGAGTAAAGTTACTTGGCATGACACAGTCTGGGAACCACCTGGTTGGGGGGCAGCTCCCCTGGAAAAGGACCTGACACCCTGCTCCATGTCAGCAGTGTGCCCTAAGGAAGGTTGACAGCACAGAGGGCATGGCTGAGAGAAGTAAGAAAGGTGGCACTTACCAGATCACATCTAGAAAACTGTGTCCAGCTGTCCAGTTTTGGGCTCTCTGACACAAGACAGACATCATTAAAGTAAGGTCTGTTCAGCAAGATGGTTTGGGGCTGGAGATCTGCCAGGAAGGGGAGAGAACTGAAACTGGAAAGCCTGAGAAAAAGTTGACTTCAGAGGGACCTACAAATAACCCTTCAACACACATGACATGACAAAAATGACAGAGATAGGCTCTTCACAGCCATGCATGGTTGGAAGGGTATGCTGACAGCAGCTCTAATCTGATGAGAGACAGCACAAACATACACAAGAGCAATTTTCACCCCAAGGTCACTCAAGCCGTGGAACAGGTTGCCCCAAGAGTTTGCGCAGTCACTGCTCTTGGATATTTTCATGGCTAGATAAATTAAAGTTTAGAGAAAGGTCAGAGTTTAGTCTGAAATTCAGCATTGAACCTGCTTTAAGAAGAAGGCTGTAGACATCCCAAGCTCCCTTCCAAACTGAACTATTGTTGTTCTCAAATGCAGTTACAGAATAATTACATGATACTTACTTAATTATTGACACTAATTCCTTCAAGGGTAAGAATGACTCACTTCTCAGGGATACTCTAAGACAGGTAACAGAAATGCAAACAGAATGCAACAACATTATGAAATATTGTTTCCTGACCCAAGGGTTACTACAAAAGAAACCACAGAAACATGCTAGCAGTCTGTTGTTTTAGTTCTTTAAAAAAAAAACCCAACATTTTGTGGAGCTTATTTCTGTCAAGCTGTACCTTCTATTTCTCTGAAAACAGTGGGGGAGCTTAAATATCCAGATATGCCCAATCTCTGTAAGAAAGCATATGTATTTACTACTAACTCCAAAAACAAATTTGCAAGCCAAAACCCCCCACTATAATGATAAAAAGGCACAAGGTCATGTGACACTGTTGCTTTGGCATCTGCCATAAGAAGCTATTAAAGTAACAAAGATATGAAAAAACCTGTAACAATTTAAAAGCTTTGAAAACCAAGTATCTCGTATACAAAATATTTAAGCATAAAATATATTTCAGTCAATATAATTAGATAAAATTGAGATTGTGTTGATAACAGCCCCAGACAATACAGACAAATTCTACCCAAGAGCCAAGTGCATTCCAAGAGGAAATAAATTACTGGCTATACTTATTAATAAAATCAAATTTAATATTTCTGTAAATTTATAAGGTGAAATTAACCCCACTGAAAACAGCTAAAAGGAGATGCAGAGTTAAGGAATATTGTTTAATCATTATATCAAAAGTGATACATCAAGACAAAGCAAGACTGTACTTCCACTAGAAACACTTCTGAACATAGGAAAAGTTCCATCCACAGCATACTTCTCTCTTTGACAACATCCTGAAAAACTTCCATCCCAGCAGCATTATCCAGTACCGATAGTTATGAGGAGTCAGGTGTACAGGTGCTATATGACCACAAAGTTTCACATTATATTCAGAAAAGATTAAGGCACCTATTGCTTCAGACAGACTCAAAAAATCCAACAAAAACAATGATGCAATAATAAGAACACAGCAATCCCTAGAATACTACATGCAGTGGTAAAAACACTCAGGGCAAATTACGATCCAAGATAAAATGTCAAAATCCTATTTGCAATCTCTTTCTACTTTGACAGAAATAGGATTTAAAGAACTTACTCGATGATTCTTTCTCTTTTCCCACAGTTTAAAGCAGGAAAGATGGATTGCACCGGAGGCACTTGGTTTGACTGTGACATAATTGACTATGTTTGATAATAAGCTTTGGAAGTTATATATGGGTTTATTTGTTCTGAGATTATGAGGCAACTTTAAGCTTTGAGAAAACATAACTGAACAAAGCAGAGATATATTAACCCACTGTTCAAATCTAGCAAATGCCTTCTTGTTATCAACCACTGAGGGAAGATTTAATTTCTACATTGTTATCACAAGCTACTGACCAAGGAACCTGCAAATAAATTAAGTGCACACAGGTAAAGCAATCCCTCAAGAACAAACATAATTTTGGGGTTGAGGGTAGGCCAAAAATTCTACAAACATTATTGATCCGATACTCCAGGTAAGAAATTAAATAAAATCCTGCCTGGTTCTTATCTCTGATATCTGGGCAGTGGTTGCCAGTGATACACAGAAATATGTTCTTATTCCATTGGGATAAAGTTTTTGTACTTTATTTAAAAAAAACTGTGTAATTTCACTCAAAAACATACCTTCCAACTGCTGAGAGGCATGGTGAACTCTTTAGAAAGAAAACAAAACCAAACACAAATCCAACCAAACCGAAAACACACACACCAAACAGCCCTCTAAAGCTCCCCCCCTACCTCTGCACACGTCTATGCCCTGCTTTCACATAGGGACTACACACACTCTTCTGAACACATGTTGAACCCTTCTATAGAAAAGGCACACAAAGTTATCTTTAAAAAAAGAGACATTCCCATTATTTTAGTTTAAAATGTTATGAAAATGGGAAAGAACTGAAAACGCAGTATTCAGTTATTTTGTTTTTCAGAGACAGGTGACAGAATAGGCTGAACACTTAAAGACTGCTTCTTAAATCCATCCAACAGCACCTCCCTTCCAGAACTAATTCACTTCACCTGACAAGTGAAAAAGACAGCAAATTCCAAAATATGTTGGGCTTTTTTGCATGGAATTCCTCATTTCAGTTCAGTACATTCACTTTCTCTATCTTGCACTACTCAAACCCCAAAGTAGCAAGAATAAACAAACATTTTTGTTCCTGCCTTGTTGAGTACAGTGTCTGCAAATGATCTAGGTGATGTTTTGGATATGATATTCAAAGGTACAGTGGTGAATTACACAAATCCCTTATTTTATTTCAAGAATCTAAAGTCCATCTTTGAATCAACCAAAAATAATCACTACTCCTCAAACTGTATTTTCTGTATTAGATTTACACCCGTTATCCAGGCTCTAATTTAGGATCCAACAGACCATAACACTGGTCAACCACTTCCAATAATTTTAGCTACAGTTTCAGCATTCTAACCAAACATATACTTTCTTGTATCCACAGTTTATCTATATGGGGGACAACCAGATCCAGCTCAGAGAGCAGAGAACAATTCATCTAAGTTCATCAAGCCTTGAGCAATGCATTCTAGAATAAAATTTTAATTTCTAGAATAAAAGATGTACAGATTCTTGGAATGAAAGGCTAAAATAATCCTTAAAACTTACTGATACATGAGTCACAGAATCACAGACTGTGCTGAGTTGGATGGGACCCACAAGGATCATCAAGTCCAACCCTTAGCCCTGCACAGGACCTTCCTCAAGGGTCAGACCATGTGCCCCAGAGTATCATCCCAATGTTTCTTGAACTCTGGTAGGAAAGAGGAAATAAAAACATATTCAAAACTGAGTTCTGCTTATAATTTTTTCATTTTTTATTTTATACTCATAAGTACGCTGGAAGTCATATCTCAACAGTGCTCCATCCAGAACTGGAGCTCAGCTCCCTGCAGTTCACTATCAACAGATTGAACTGAGAAAACAAAGTCTCCTCATGGAGCAAAGCTTTTTAAGGATGATTTTTCTACCTTTCTACAATTTTCTTAGGCTGTGGAAATGTTCTAGCACAGTATATCAACACTGCCAACTATACTGGTATAAAAACTACCACCACTAGAGATAGTTGGGTTTGCTGATCAAACTGGGATACAGCATACTGTCAACAGCACAAGTTACAGTACAGCTTCCCAGAGGATGCAGGCATTAAGAAAAATTACCATGGGAGTTTACAGTCTCAGGACTTGATCCCAAAAGGAGTTCAGCACAAAAAAAACTCCTGTGTTTGAATACAACACCCATAATTATCAATTTAATTAGTTGCATACTCAAATTACAGTGTAAAGCTGCAGTTTATGTCATTAACCTTCTGTGTATTGGATTTCATATCCAAGTAAATCTTTAGTCCAATTTATAGTGTAACACATAATAAATAGAAAGGTCCTTATGGATTATTCATTCATGTATCAAACTTCACAGAGATGAAATAAAACTGTAATGGAACTGAACTATTGCAGGGTAACTACACTACAGCTACAGTCTTTGAATACATGGTAAGATGAACACACATATGGATTACATTTACATACTAGGGAGGGAAGGACATGGATAAAGCTCAACATTTATGCCACAACTGTTGCTTCATGTACATTTTGAACTGTATTATGCCAAACCCCAACCAAAACAGCAATAAAAAACTATGAACAAACTACTGAAAACTTATTGGTTAGTTTCTCATTCCCTCTTGGCATTTCTAACAAAACCATCACCATGACAAATCAGGTATATTCTATGTATTCAGAAACAAGGAAGACTTTAAAATAAGAAAATTATTTTTAGTAATGTACTTCTCATGAATGGAATTGGCATCATTTGATTCTGTATAGAAGCATAGTAAGACTCCAGTTACATTCCTATACATAAAATGGAACGTATCTTAAATGAGAACAAGCATTTCCTTAGGGACATACATGTCCATATGCAGGAGCATATAACTATTGCTACACCTTGAGGATTTTACAAATTCCTCCAAAACAAATGTCATGTCGCACCACTGGAAATCTTACACTGAAGTAGCTGCAAAGTGAAGTAAATATAACACAATGTTTCTTTGTCCCCTCGGTAAACAATGTAGCCACTAACGATCCTCACTGCTTTGTTTTGAGGGGTTTGTATTGCTGAGGTGGGTATTTTCCCCCCAGTTAAGAGTTTCCCACTAAGAGAGTTTCAAATCACTTTTTACCAAAATTCTCTCAAGCAAAATCCTCTCAAATTAAATAATAACAACGACAAACACTAAGAAAATAGTGCAGAGTTAAAACAATATATTGTCACTCTCTTAGCAGGTGTGCATGACACTAAGGTAACCTAAATATTTCCACATTTCCTCTTGGTTTTCATTTTCTGTCCTGTATTTCACATGTACAGTCTGTACATTCTACAAGTCAAAAAAAAAAGATGTAAAAAGAATCCAACAAAACCCCCTTGTCACCTTCCAGGCAGTGAGGACAGTTCAGGGCAGGTAATGAGAAATTCAGAGAAAAGAAAATCTTTTCTCCCTTCCTTAGGGAGGAATCTCTATTCCTCTGTTCTTTTTAAGAATAACTGCTGAATGATTCAGACTTGTAATCATGAAATTAGGTTCCTACACATCATTACATTATCATCCTGTAAAAGAGGAAACCAACATTACCTAAATTGTATGTCACCCACCATCAAATGACTACCCTCCTTTTCCCCTGTTGGCAGTGATGTTTTTCGAACGACTTTTAGTCTGTTTTTCACATGCAGATATCCCAGTAGAATCCTTCAAATATTACCAAGAAATAGGCAAGCTATTGCCTCCAACAGAAAGCTGTACCACTAAGAAAATGAGAAATGGGGTAATTTTTGAAGATAATTACTTATACACACCATGATTTAGGTGCATGTTGGAGGGATGCAGTGCATTATCCAGAGAAAAAAATCTCCTTACAAAATCATCTTTCCCAGAAAACTATACACATACAGGTAAAATTCTGCTTTACAAGATTTGGATCAAGCATCACCAGCAAGAGTCTACAGTCTTAAATAATTTCATGGATTCTACAGTAGAACACAAAGCTCATGTGAATGTAGTTATTAATTTAGAATTGTCCTGGTTTCATTTTGCATGAACATGTGTCACATCACACAGCAAGTTTCAAGAACATTAAAAAGAAAACTTCCCCTGAAATCATTCTATTTTCAGTAGCAGTGAGAGCTTTAGGGCATTAAACTCAGAGGAGCAAATTAGACTTTGCATCTCTATCAACAATAATGCACAATCATCTAAGAGATACAGGGAGCAAACAAACTGCTGGTGTACTTGTTATTTTTATATCCAAAGCTGTTCTTATACTGATGCAATTCCTAATTACTTTTAATTTGGAGTTTAGTAAAGCACAGAGTCAAATTTCCAGACATATTTTGCATTTCTATTTGAAAACAGAACAAAGAAAACTCCCTTGCAGATCACATTACCCTCTTTGCCATCTTTAATACTTTACAGCATCATAGTTTCCAGGAAGAAATCACAAAAACATAAGAAGGGGGGTAATCTGCTGCCTTGAATTTGATGCTACTGTTATGGAAACCATTTAAAAGCTCAATGTAAAAACCTGGAAGCTCATCAGACATGAACTAGCCAACATTTGTAAGCTTTGCATTTTCACACGTCTTCAGGTCAGCTACTTCACAGCTTCACAGAATGGCAGGGGCTGGAAGGGATTTCTGAAGGCCAATCTGGTCCAGTTCCCTGCTCAAGCAGGACCACCTGGAGTCAGTTGGTCAGGACCACGTCCAGATGATTCATTTCATATCTTGCCTCAGAGACACACCAAAATTTTCGCAAATCACTGTAGTCTGACCCTGCACCACTGACAGAGGGCAAAGGGGAGTGTGACTTTGCTTTCCAAGCTTGCACAGAAGACGCCAGAAACTGTCAGAAAGCAGTAGCAGCTCAGTGGACATGTACACACACCCAAGAACGTGGATCATGCAGCCCCAGCATGTCAATGCTGCAGCAACATCAAACTTGTGTTTGTCTCTTCCACTTCCCCAGGGCTTGCCAGACCAAGTGCTTCCAGCTGTTCCCCACCACCTACAGCACCCACGAGGATCCCCATCACACTGCCAGTATTCCACATCCCAAGACTGGGTATAAACTGGTAACAATGCCACAGAATAACGCTGTATCAGAGGGATTCGTGTATCTGTGATTTATCCTCTTGCTTCAACAAGAGAAACTATGCTATTTATACCTCTCTGCTGCTGCATGCCATAGCTACTTACCTTCTCTGCTCTTTGTTGCCAGCCACCCCTCTCTTCCAAAAACCACGCAAAACTGTATCTCTTACCAGTGGTATTAGTTTACTATCTTGCACTACTCTAAGCTTTCCTACTCTCCTCCCCAGACTCAGTAGGTTTTACCTTTCCAGGAAACATACTTTAAAGTTTTAAAGGTGAAGGGAAAAATAAATTGTTTATATAACATTCACTGCACTTTTGTGCAATATGAATATCTAGCAAATACCCTCCAGCAACTAAAAGAAACTCAATCATTCTCACATGTCCATTAACTGCAGGTGAGGCAAGAATAGAATAAAACAGAACAGCTTTTGTATTGCTACAGAAGCTGAGGCTACTCAGGATACGTATTTTTGTTTAATACTACAAATTGGGAATTCGTGGAGGATTCTATTCTAACCCAACAGATTCTGGAAGACAAAAGTTAAGACTGAAAACCTCAAGACATTTTGTAGTTAATTATTCTCTCTCCAACTACTATCATGAAAGAGATAAGCAGTCACAGCCAGCATGAGGTTTTCAGGGGAATCCAAGAGTCACACAGGTGATTCAACCAAGATAATGAAACTGTAGTTATTGAAGTGATAGTGGTGAAGAGTTTTTATGACACTAATAAAAAAACTTCTTCAGTGTCCCCCACTATTTCATATACCAGAGCAAATAACAAAATGGGTGATTGATTTTTCTCTCATGAAAAAGTAAAGGCATAGGAAATGTGAATTGCTAGCTTCAAAAATCCACAGCATCATAAAACACATAATTAAACTCCAATATGTAAAAAATGCAATAGCTATCAAGTCTCATTTTTGTGAACAAGAATTTCAGGTTTGTTCAGTATATACATTCTAGAAAATAACAGAGAAGCAAAAAATATCCATTTATCTGTATAAACACGAAAAGGCTAAACAATTTAAGTGCAAATCAAAACATAGCTCAAAGGAAAGACTCAATTCCTCCACTCATTTTTATAATGGAAAATCACATTCAATGTTTAATTCAGAGAAAAAAAAAAGTTATAGGACATTCACATTGAAAGCTTGAGCAAAACTTACGGGAAGCATAACAAAGTTACGATAACTTTTTTGAGAAAGAAAGCAGAGAACACACAAGGCCTGCTTGGAAAGCAGAGCTTCTCAGGGTGGATTTCTTGGGGGGAAGGGGGGGGGCACACTGCTGTCACTGTTACTGATAAACTAATAAACAGACCATTTCACACGATCCTAAAAAGCATGTGATATGCTTATTACTGTCTGCTAGAGAGACAGGACTACAACAGTGGTGAAATTACTAAAATTCAAAGAAAGGAAGTCTGCAGGGTCTGGTTTCTTGCAAGGAGTCTTGGCAGGTTTTGCCATTCTCCTCACTGCAGGTGTACGTGTGTCAATAAACAGATCCGTAACACCAAAATACAGTAGTGAGTTCCTGACTGTCATTTTGACACTGAAGAAACAGAGGAATTATGCTGGACAAACCAAATACAAAATGTTCATCACAGCTGTCAGATCAGTATTTCAATGGCCTAGAAATATGACATGCATAAATTTATTCCCACTGATCAGCTCAGCATCTTGCTTACCCTAATACCTCTCTCCATGATACCTGAAATACCACACTGATTTATTTACAAACTCCCACAGCCAAAAAATCGGTTTCTATATTTAGTGGTTTATGACATAGCAAGCAGTATTAAAAATTACTGGCAGCATATTAAGTTCGAAGCAGCAAGGAAAGATGGCAATGAATATTAAAGCTGTATCTTCCACAAATGTGCCAAGTGTTATGTGCTGTTCATTAGTGTCATGGTTTTGTTTGTTCTGGGAAACTAAGATGGAATTTTTCCCTTCCCCCTGCCCACGGTGTGAAAGGGATGTTGAATAGGCAGGTTGGCTTGGGCCATTAACTAACACAAAAGAAGTGGCTGGTAAAACCACATTCTGAGTTGATGGCCCTCAAGACCTTGTCTGTGGGGAGAGGGATGAGGAGTTCTTTTTTTTTTTTTTTTTACTTTTTTTTTCCTCCTCTCCTTGGGAAACGGGAGAGGAGTTCGTTTGTGGCCTGAGCTGGGACGAGGTCTGAGTGGCAGGAGCTCAAAGGTGGCTTTGCTCTTGGCCTAGTTGCCAGCTGGGAATTTTGCTTGGATTTTCATTGGTGAGGAACTGTTTGGGAGGTCTCTCCTCCTCTGTTTGTTTTTTTTTTTTTTTGGCAGTAGTTCTTGTGCATATTAAAGGAGAGGGGAAGATATACCACACAACTCAGCCAGCAGGACAGAGTGAGTTCCTGTTAGGAAGGACCTTTTTTTTTTCTTTCCCTCCTTTCTCCTTTTTTTTTTTTTCTGGTGAGTGGGAGGGAAGACATCCATTTTGGGCTTCTCCAGCCCACCCGGAGAGGGGGCCCCCACATGGCAATCACCAGTGATCCAACCGTAGCCCCTGCTGGCCGGCACAGAACACTGCAGGCTCTGCATCTCCAGCGATCCAGCAGCGCCCCCTGCTGGTTGTGGTTAGAATTGCACCAAAGGGCACAAACTGAACTGTTTACTTGTTTGTTTGTTTGTTTGTTTTGAAGGGGGTTATTTTTTGGTATAGGATTATTGTTTGGTTTATTTTGTGTTCTTTTGTTGTTCTGCCAATACACATATATCTTTCAATACAGGTCTGTTATTTTTCCTCTTTCCACATTTTTCTCAATTGGAGCCTTTTAATTTCGGATTTACAATTGCTTAGAGGGAGTAGTTTGGGTCTTCCTCATAACTCATTCTCAAAACATTTGTGTCTCATTTAAACTGAGACAATTCGTAACATGTTCCATAGAATTGCTTCTTACCTAATAACATTATAACCAGATGATTTCCATCTCTCTCAATACTTCAGAGAAAAACAGAACTCAGGTAAAAAGACTAAGATCCAAGGTACTGCTTATACCAGTGCATACGTCTTCTTTTAAAATATCTGATAAAAATACTGCATGGGATTGAATGAATTGTAAACATTTGTTTATCATCATATAAAGGTTAAGCAAAACATGAACATTCCTGTGTTTTTCCTGCATTTTCCTCCCCATCATGACACTCCAGAATTGGCATGGCTCACTAACTACCCTGCACCAGTTTGGTAACCAGCAGCAAGCTCCAGCGAGATCCCACCTTCAAAGGAAGGGAGCCTAAAATTCACTATTTTGGATATGGTTCTTCTAAAATGTCCCAAACACCCTGCTCCTCACAATTCTCCAGGGATCTTTATGCTAACAAAAAGGCTTGAGGCAGAGTTCTTTGACACGCTGAAGCTCTTAGCTATTACGTAAAGACCAGCCACCTTCGATCTCCACTTTGACACAACTCTTCCAGTTTTAGGCTCAAGGTCATTCCTCCCCTCAAAAGCATCAGCAAACAGGATCTGTTTGCATTTATGCTCCTGGCACTCCCTGGTTTCCATTCCCCCAGGGTAGAAAATGTCCTTATCTCTCATTATGTGCAACACAGCACCTCCCCAGTGTGTGTTTCTGACAAACACGGGTTTCAGAGAGAACAAGCTCACAGCACACGTACTGCTGCTAATGTTCCATCTTCTCTGCTCTTCCCAAACACTACCCCAGCTTAAGTCACATATCTAAGGCCTGGTGTGCCAGACATACATGCTGGACCACCTGGAAGCTGATCAGACCATAAAAATGCAAAAATCCTATAATTTAGATAGAGAAACCAGATTCTTGACTGCTAATCTCTGGTTTCCCACATTCTGGATACTTTTCCATCTCTATATTTACTATCTCTTGGTATTCCAGAGGACTAACTATTAGAGGAACCAGAGTCTTCTTCAAACATGCCACTGAACTGAAGCAAAATGGTAACAAACCCAAAATGGATATCAGCAAAACAGCTCTACAAATTAATATTCTTGTTGTTTGCTTTTGTGGGTTCTTTTTCTTTCTTGAGTCAAGATTTTGTTTGCACACTAGGAAAGTAACATGGACTCCCACATAAAACAAGTGCCAATGTAGATTTTACTTACCTGACAAAACTGAAGAAAATGTTCTAATCAAAAGTGAGTGAAATAGACAGAAATAATTCTTCCTTCACCAAATCATATGCTAGCAACTCTGTATTTCTTTATTCTATTCTTATTGATGTACCATTAATATTAAACTCATTTTTCACGAAGCACTCATGAAATTCCAGGAACAGGCGTTATGTGTTTTGCATTGGCTCTAACATACATACTTGTGGAAAACAACGTGGAATATGTGCACTGGAAATGTCAATCATAGAGGAGAAACAGACACAGCACAAGAAAACTCCTGAAGCCAGCACAGAAAGCTCCATATCACAAATTTATTGTTCCTGACCACCCTATTCTATGTACAATTACCTCTTTCTCCCTCTCCATCCCCATGCAGCCGGTTGTGTGCAGTGCCATTCCTGTTGTGCCCCCAGAGCCAGGCCAAGCCCCTATCCTAACCCCATTGCTTGTCTCCCCTGTCTCTCCCCAGTTCCTGGGTTCTTACTGGGTATTACCCTCCCGGTCCCTCTCGTTGGCTGGCCGAGTAGCTGAGCCCCTCCCTTCCTTCCAGCAGTCTTATAAGCCGCGGGAAATTTGAATTAAACCCTCTTTGCCTCCTGCCTGCCTGCGTGCTGCGTGGTTCTCTGCTGCGTGCCACACCAGGACTCCCAGTACAGCAACTCCGCCCCAGCGAGACGGAAAGTAGAGAGGATTTTCCCTGCAAACTCTGTCACATACTGGTTTATTTCTTTTATTGAGCAGTCAAATATTGGTTAATAATTTCACTTGAGGAAAAAAAACACAGTAAAGTTCCGAATCAACCCTCTACATTTTATCTACAGTAGAGTCTGATTAATATAACAAAAGCAAAAACACTTTCCTCCAGGGTTTGCCAGTTCTGCATCTGCCTTTTTCCCTGTGCTTCATGAGGACTTTTGCTGGTCAAATCTGCAGAACTCCCAAGACACTCATGTGTTTTCTGTAGGAGTTGTCTTCGTTGCTGAGGTTTTTTCACTTGGTATGTTTGGGGTGGGGAGGCTCTCTTTTAATTCTACAATTTCTGATTTCAATCCAAACCCCATGTTTCTCTTCAAGAAATATATTTTTCAAAGCACATAAAATACCAAGATTCTAAAGATTTAAGAACACTGGGGAGTCCTACACATGAATTTTCCCATTCTGAACTCTGATTGATAAGCCTCACAGGGAACTTAAGAGACAATTATTTTCCCTATGGAAGGTTTTTAACTGATATGGCATAATCTGATTTATTGAAAAATGCAGGAGCCTTAATCTGTTATTTCTTCCTTAGGTAACATACAAATTGCTTTCACAGGGCATGGTCCTTATCTAAGAAAGCAGGAAATCCTGCACAATGAACACACCATTAGTAGTAACATAATCTTATCATGTGCATACCACATTCTCTTTTTAGACAGATCTATAATCATCAGCTAATTCATCCCCGGTTTACCTTGAGGTTAAACAGGAAAAAAAAAAAAGAAATAAAACCAAGCAACTTGCATTTTACCACAGGAAATTAAAAGCCTAGAAACTTAAATGACTGTGGAGAAAAATCAATATTATAGTCAAAATCAGATTTCAGGAGTTTCTGGTATCAGATGCACTACTGAAAGTGTAGGTTTCAATTTCAATTAAAAAGCTGAATGTGGATGCATAGTAATCCATTGCAAAGGTGCACCTGATCCCCTGGAGAAACAAAGAAGCTGGAAGAAGCCAACAATCTTCTTATAAATCCAGTCACACATTAAATCACGTGAGAGTGGTATGTGAAACACAGAAGGGTTCAAGTGTCAGAACAGGCATTCAACCTGAATGGTTCATGAGAAAACACTGGCCTGTGGTATCTTCAGAACATCTCACTTCCTCGATAGAACCTTTTTTCTCCAAGATTTCCTTTTATTCAACAGGATAAAATCGACTTCTCAAGCTTGCTATTGAACATATTGATAATATTTGTTCTTCATCTTTTATTTCCACCACATTCAGCACAAAAGGGTAAGAAGACTTAGACCACCATGTAAACTAGCTCCAAAGAACTAATGATCTTGAAATTGTGCAGCCTCAAGGCAATACACAGATCATATTCACAGAAATCATTAAAATCTTTGCTCTACACAGATCTAACTGCAGATATTTTTATATCTCTATAATTCTGAACATGCAAACAATGAGTGAATAAACTTTTGGTACCGAATAGCTTAGAAAAAGGGTATCTATAGCTGTGCCTTTTTTAATTCATTTCCTTAAGACAAAGGTTCAATCTTTTAAATTGGTGATAATCAGAAGAATTCATCCTTTGCTGTTCACATACTATCACCACTTGATTAGGGTTTTGTGCATTTCAATTTAAACTTTAAAACAGGTATTGCTTTCTAAGAGTAAAAACATTCCCAATCTGCCTATCACATTACAACGTTCATTCAAACAGGTTTGATTTCAGAAACAGAACAGCATATTTCTGCAATTCCAATTTTTACAGCATTTTAAAACTCCCAATCAATGCAGACTATTAAACACTCCTACGTTAAGCACAAAGAGAAAACAAATTGACTGAGTATTTGCCCTGGATTTGCAATTTGGTCTCCATTTGCTACACTGAACTGTATAAAAAGAACATGAATTTAGACTCAAGGAGCACAACTAAACATCTATGTGGTGTGACAATACAGTGTATGCTCAGTATGCTGTAATGGGAATTAATTGAAAAAGCCATACCTGTGGGCACAAGGTCTCTATGTGATTAGCTGCCATTTGGACAATTTTTGTTCCTTCTTCATTTGTTGACAATGAACAAGCAAGATTAGCAACCTTAAACAAAATAAACAAACTTAAATAAACAAAGAGCCTTTTGAGCAAGCATGCATCCCCAAACCCTCAAACTTGACAAAAACCATCTCTGCTAGAAAGCCTTTGTTTTTGGAAAACAATTTTTCAAAGAACATATTTGAACAAGGAAACACTGGGGTGAAAAAAAGAGTGGTGGAAAGGGGTGACAGTGACATGAAATCTCATGACTTCATCCCAGTTGAGGCTCAGCAGGTGACAGCTGTAGCTCATTGTTTAGATGAAATGAGCAAATTTCAAATTAAGAACCTAAGGCTTCAGCTAAGATTGCTTGTGATCTTGGCTGTTAATTTTTCAGAGCCCTTTGAATCATGCCAGCTTTTTAACTTTTTTTTCCAAACTTACTTTTAAGACCTTAAAGCTCAAATAACATTTGCCTTTATTTGTTGTAATAAAACACAGAGTAATTTATGCCCTGAGCTATCCTACATAATCCACATTCCTTTAATTAGAGGTATGGTTTTCCACTGAAATACATCAGTGCAGCTGACATTGAAAAATGTACATGGAAACTTGAAGTCTGTGAAAGAACAAGTCTGTCTTCTGCTTTATTTTACTATAAACCACGGAGATCCAGCTTCCTTTAGAGTAAAAACCTCTTCCCTGATGCTCCATAGTTCCACAAGTTTAAATAGATTAAGGAAAAAGAGCACTTGCTTCACTCACTACAACTCAACATCAACAGGCTCTAAGAGACTGGTTTGGCAAAGGCACAAGAGCAGTTGGGATACCAGGATCCAGTAGATCTTCTCATCCTACTGGAGTTATATGAAGCCTTTACATCAACTACTACACACTCATTAACCATCACAGCCTTCCCTGTATTACCTATTTATTAATGTAGATCAAAAACTGTCTGAGAAATAGACCTCTGCGGTGCTGCAAGTGTGAATACAGGGATCAACATAGACATGCACTGTTATTTGGGAATTATTCCAAACTTGTGCAATGAGTTCTACACCTCAGCTGCTACAAAATAGAAGCAGTTCTTCATTTATCCACATTTTAGGATACTACTACTAGATCAACAATGATCTATTGCCAAAGGCTTTTATTATTCTTACTTAATTGACATAAAGTAATTACAGGGTATTAGTTAGTGCATAGACAAATTAATTACTTCTATTGCAAAGTCAGAAGAGACTGAGTAAGACACTTTGTGAAGGGGATGAGGGCCAGAATGCAGGGCCTTCCATGGACACCTGTGCCTACATATAAATACTCCATGCACCTATCCCTGGTGTTCCAACAGAACTCACTGGTTCCCTACCTGTGGGATGCGTTATCTTGACTACACACAAAACAATGGTTAAGACTGAAGAAATCCAGTTTTCATAGATGCATTGACATTCTTTTTTGAAGTAAACTGCCATGGGTTGTTTTTTTAATGCAGTATCTGAAAAAAAATGGGTTTGATTCTATGCTTCCCCTCCTCACTCTTCACCCTAAACTACCCATAGATGATTTGGTGTCATCACAGTATAGCTCTAAAAGATGCTATTCTCTCCCCTCCAAAAAAAAAAAAACCCAGTTATTTTTCTCTGGATTGAAGGTCAGAGGTTTTCACTATTGGTCCCCAACAACTAATTCATGTTGGTTTGAATATTTTAATTCCTTTGCCCTGGTCACTGAGCTGTTTCTGTATCCCTAATGTCCCACTGCATTCATTCACACTTCATTAATACACCACCCTAAAAGAAGCACTAGACAAGGCTCAGTGCAAACATTATTGATCTATTTCTGAAAGAGCTTCTCTATGTCTAAAGCAGGAACAATTAAAAAAAAAAAGGCAATAACAGCCATTCCACCAGGACAAAATAAACTCTCAGCAGCCCTTTTTTCTCTTTATTATAAGGTTCCTCAGGTTTTTCAAATTTCATTGCAAAGTTCCCAGACATACTACTTTTCATTCCTTAGGATCCACTGCAAACATATGGACAGACAGGATACACAGCTCCTGTTTGTCATTAAGAACAGTTTTAAGACTGAGTTCTATTGTAAGCAGTAACTCTTTTGTCCCTGTCTTGATCAGCAAGGCAGATATAGAGACAGGTTAGAACAACGTTTTATCCTGTTTCCCAGTTGCACTGGCTGCAACATTTCAGTACAATGCAGTCCTTGTCACAGTCACAGAATAATAAATTAGGTTGAAAGAGGCTTCCAGAGATCATGCAGTTCTTCAAAATATGAGAATGAACTCTAAACCAATCTTCTGTTCAAAATATGAGAATGAATTCTAAATGAATCTGTGCCAATGGCTCTATGGAGCTGATCAGCATCTGGAAACAAATTATGTGTATGTTACCAGATCAAGGTGAAGATTAGAAGGGTAAAAAAGCATGGCTCTTCTCTGACAAAGCACACTCAGTTTGGGAAGGATCTCTTAGTCCACAAGTATTCCCTTTTATTTGAAGTCAACAGTCACAACACTTTTTTATACTGAGAGGAAAAACTGTTTTTGATCTTATGCTTCCCTTCCTGATTCTTCAGGTCAACTGCAGGTATTCCTTGGTGATGACCCAATTCATAATACCATTCCTCAAAGCACAGGCATATAAGGATATAATCACTAGGAATTTATGCCAGGCAACTTTCCAACAGCAAACAGAGGTTGGTATTATTTACATTAAATGTCACAAATGTAAGACAGCGGTTCAGGAATGAATCCTGGTTCAGAGTTAACTCCAAGGTCAGAACACAAATGCAAAGCGAAATGCAAAGGTAAGATTTTAAAGCAGCAACAGAGTAAATAATCACTGCACTGCCTCACCACCTGCTTGATTCTCAGCTGAGAACAGCTTTAGTGTTCTATTGTTCACACTTCACAGTAAGAACTAAATGTACCCCCAAGGATTTTTTTCAGTCAAATTCACTGCATTAACTCCCAAAAATAAGTATTTGCTTGGGAACAGACTGTCTGCCGACTAACTAAATTAATCTTCTATAAATTGTACTAAATGAAGCAACATGTTCTTTAGATGTGATCCCTCTTGCTCCACCAACAGGAGCTCAGTTTCTTTTCATTATTTTATCCTAATTCACCTACACTGTAAATTGCTAAGGATAATTAAGTTGTTAATTCCATGAACTTCTTCTTCTTCATAGTAAATACTTCCTGTCAAGAAAATCTTTCACTGAGAAAAGACCCTCCAAAGCTCTGTCTAACCTAAAGTTAACTGGGTCTTTCACTGCTCTGCAGGGAAGCCCAAAGTCTGTTCTTGGTAGTATTTTTACCATACTTAAAGAACTCTCTGGCAATCCAATCCCTCCCATTGGTAATCCTATGGGAATTCTCAGTACTGGGAGAGTGTATAGCCTTGGATAACAAATGCTCTGTTGATATTTAAGTCATTTTGCAATATACTCTAAATCACCACCGAGGCCCGGGTTCGATTCCCGGTCAGGGCCACTCCCGGGCAGGTGGAGCTCGTTAGCCCTTAAAAAGGCAACCCATCTACGTCCTAAGGACCTCACTGCCACCGTCCAAGTTCGCTTGGCCCCGGCAGATGAACCTTAGGATTAAAGGGTGGGCTCAGTTCCGCGCACACTGTGTCTCACCTAAAAAATCCAATGCGCAGGCTGGAAGGTGGAAAGACCTTCCCCGGATCTTCGCTCGCGAAGACTGGCCATTATTATTATTATAAATCAAAGCAATGAAAACCAGTGATATGTCTAAAATAAAAACTGACACGCTTCAAATTTTAAGAAAGCTGAAGTTGTTTGTCATAAGATTTCAAATATAGCCTTTACTAGAAAGTTTAAAATACTGATCTGATGATTTTGCTGCTTTGTTTTTCGGTGAGGAATTTTTTGGTTTTTTTCTGGTTGTTGTTGTTTTGTTGTTGTTCTTTTCTTGTGGTTTGTTTTGTTTGGTTAATCCTGAATAATCACAATTCATATTTCATTTGTAGGAGAGCAACTGAATACTGAGCTGAGAAACATCTGAATTTCAGCTTTACAGCAGTCAACATAGCTTTTGATATAAATTACATACTCTCTATAAACTGACTGTAACTCTGCTCTCTTCAAACTATAAGTGGAAGAAGCCTTTTACATATTCTTTGCTTCCAATTTGGTGGTACAAAGAAATACCTTTTACAAGTTTATGATGCGTTCTCACTTTCTACTACTAAGGCTTTACTCATGAAGCCTTAAAAAGCCTTTTGAGGAAAATGACTGTTCATACAAAAAAAAAGAGCCATGCAAAAACTATAAAGGTCAACATTAAATAATGACTCTAGATTTTTTCAAGGGAACAGCTATATTGATGTATGTGTGTCTTCTAGTCGTTGCTGCATTTTTATATGCATTTATGATTACTAGATGCATTTTTATGAGCTTGATAAAACCTACATTGACTAGAATATTTGTTTATAGGGAAAAAAACACATTGCTCTAGACTGAAAACTTACCTCCAGTGGGCAGTAAAGTAATATCACAATGTTGCTTGTTTTCCAGTCCATTTTCTACCATAAAGCTTGATTTCTTTCCAGATCAACTCAAATAGTAATACTTCAGGTCAAAATTTACACTGTTAACTTTTATTAGCTTTTACTTTTGTGGGGATGAAGGTAAAAACTCTACTCAAACATGCATTTAACATATATTATGTTGCTTTCCCTGTCTCTCTTACCTTTACCCCTTGCACTTTCCCAGAAAGATTCTTTCTAATAAAATTAGCTCCACCTGAGGCTTATCACTGCCTCTGCTCAAGAGTAACCAACCACCTGGTTAAGATGTTACTTCTCTGAGTATTACATGACATTAAATGTTTCCTGTCAAACATGACAAAAGATTCTGCTTCTGTAATTAATTAATAAATGGACCAGATGGTTAGTTTTTAGGTTAATTTTGTTTTTTAGCAACATAGCTGCAACTGGTTTATTTTAAGTTCCACATGCTCAGACAAGCCTTCTCTCATACAAGCTCATTTAGAAGATGAGATGAATTGGGCCTCAACCAAAATAAAAATGGAAAAAAACCCCCACACAATATTCTGCAGCAAACTCCACACATATGTAAGGAAGAATTCTGCCCAGTAACATGTCAGAAATAATTTCCTTTTCCATAAAGGTCTCAGGCTTGATGCCCCATTAAGATTGCTCTGACTGCTTTGGGTCACAGTTTACAGCTGAAGAACTCAGTTATGGATTCCCTCTCTAGACCTCAGTGTGTAGAGCCCTTGTTACATCCAAGAACAAATACTGTATTTAGATTTTATCTGTGCACTGACAGCCCAGGTTAACTGAAGACTCCACTAAACAGAAACTCTCTACAGTTGTGACTTGTGTCTCACTAATGGTTTCTCCAAAAAGCTTATCATCCACACCAGCACCATACTCAATCCACTGGGAATAACCAATCCACTGGAATAACTGGGAAGAAGCCTCTGACACCTGAACAAAGGTCCTTCCATGGGCCCAAACATAACAGCAAGTGAAAGATCTTCAAGTAATCTGCTTGATGAAACCTCCCCCTTAGCACCCCTTGCTGAATGTTAACAGAGGGCACTCCAACAGTGTCACATGAGCACAGCAATATAAAGAAAACTACTTGACAAGGAAAATAAGAGAAGCAAAGAACTGACTAAAACCCAACCATTTTTACTGCCTTGTCCCTGGTTCTTTTTTCAGGTGGACAGGAAAAAAAATTGTCAGTAACAAGACAAAAAAAAAAACCATTTTAGAAGTAGAAAGATGCTGTGTATTGAATTAAAGCAGAAGAAGGCAGGGTTTTCAAAAGGACAAAGTGACTATCCAATTCTGTAGTCATGTAACTAATAACAAACCTTCACATTTTCCTTAGCTCAGCATCACAACAAACAAACATGGCAAATAAGACAGCAGTTACCCATGGAGCAAGAGGACTCAGTCATGCATAGAATTAGCCAATTCCATAAAATATCTAAGGGAAGGAGTGATCAAAACTCCCTGCCAGGATACAGAGTTCTTGAGGGAAAGGGGCACACAGAAGTACTTATGAACAGATTAGTGAACTGACTGTAACTGTCTGACACCAGTGGGATTTGAAAAACATCACTCACCAATGAAAGTCAGTAAGGATCAGCCAGTTTGCAAAACTGCATGAAAGCCTCCATCTCCTGCACTCCAATAATAAATACAGCATATATAATAAACTGTCAATACAATAGGCAAGATTTCAGGCCCATTTATTCTATAAAACCCAGGCAAGATTCAAAAATATGTATTACTGCATCCTTAATTACTTTCTTATTACTGTTAATTCAAATATTCCACAAAACAATTTAAAAAAAAAAAAAAAAAAAAAGGAAAACAAAGGTCATCTAACTTTTTCAAGATTCTGCTTTTGGCAATATCTGAAATTCACCACTTTGAAAGTCTTCCCAGAGAAAGTACAAATCCATACCTCCTAATTTAAAAGATGAAATTCACTGAAGAAAGCAGGTCAGAGCCCCAGGCAACTCATATAATGTGCAACCACCAACCCCTCCTACCTCACACAAGTGAACATATCAGATGTGTTTAAAGATTTCTTTCCAAGTATTGGCTTTTCAGAAGGAAAAGTCATCCCATTTGTCGTGGTTTTGCCCACCAGCCCATCCCTGGGGCTGAGGATGGTTTTGTCCAAGTGATTTCCGGACAAAAAACCAATCAAAAAGTTCAGTGACGCCTTTGCTAATTACATCTTTAAGAAAACGGAAGAGAAAGTTGTGGCGCAGTTGAAATTAGGAGCAGCAGCCATGTAGAAGGGTAGCGGGCCCGAGGAGGGCCAAGGCCCCCTCCTCCCCGGCTTGGGCCGGGGGGGCAGGTGCAGCACTGAAGCCTCCCTTCTCTCTTGTGAGAGAGTGAAGAAAAAAAAGGTTTAAAAGACAAACTGCTTAGACGAGAAACCGCTGCAGAAGAATTCCAGCCATGAGATAACAGAATTTCCAAGGTCAAAGCTGCAGTCGCAGGAGAGAGAAGAAAAGTTTGAAGGGGGGAGAGCTGCTTTTTCTCTTTTTCGCTCTCCCTCCCTTCAGCAGGGTAAAGACTGAAAAATAAAACCCTGCCACTTGTGAAAGTTTGTTGGGGTGAAGAGACCCCCCATGCGGCTCACAGAGGAGCTTGTGGATGCACCAGAGATTTGTGACTTTAACAGAAAGAGAAAAGCCCTATGCTGGAGCAGGAGCGGCTCGGATGAGGCAGAGTCCTGTTAAAGACTTTGTAACCCTCGAAGGAGACGATGCTTATGCTTATGATTAAAAAAAAAAAGGCATTTGTTTCAGAGTAGGATACAATACAATACAGGATACAATACACCATTATGATTTCTACATTATTACAAAGACCTTTAATCTATTCTTGTCCTACTTCCACTTAACGGGAGTTGAAAAGGTTATTTATTGTAACACTCACCCAACAGCTTTAAGAATAACATATAATAACTAAGTCCCAACACTGACCCAAAGACCTCTCCAGGCTGGGCTGTACATCCCTTACCCACACCTGTGCTCCCACAATCTCATTATCACTTAGTTACACTCCTTCGTCTCAAAAGAGGCCATTTTACCTCCAATAAGTGAGACTGAAAACCTCCGAACCCGGAAAAATATTTCTTAACATACTGTTTTCTGTTGTTGCCTCGTGGATCAGTATTTTAGAATTTATGTGGCACAAAATTATGCCTTAAAGCAGCAAGGCAACCAAACCTCACTTCTTACAAAAGTGAAATAACATCTCCTAAATTAGACAGTAAAGCAGAAAACACACAGGTCTGGCTGGTTTTAGCAGCCAGACCTGCCTGGCCCACGCCATCTGCCCTCAGCACCCAGTGGCCAGAATGGTGGGATTTCCTCTGCCAGGAGACACCTTCGGCACTTACCATAAAAGCTTCACACGGGGTTGTGCAGCCAAATGCACCCACTCCGGGACACAAAGCCTGCCGGCACCTACGGTGTGCCTACAGCATCTGAACCTACAGAGCGGGCGGGGCGCGGTGCTGAGCAGATGCATCCTCGGGCCTCATCGCACAAAGCTGCTGTGTGTGAGTTTGTGAGGGTGTGTGTGTGTGTTTGTGTTTGAGCCGCACACCACAGGAAGCTGCTGAGTGTCCACACCGGGACGGCAGCACTGGGAAGACACCGAGCCCGGCCGGGCCAGACAGGTCCGCGCCTGGAAAGCTTTAAAAGAGCCTCGTCAGTGGCTCCGCGAGAAACCGCTCTGAACACCGCAATTTCCCACCACCCCTGGGTTTGTTTTCCTCTCGCTGAGTGTCAGGAACTTGCTGGACAGGGTAGGCAGGAGGACTTGGAGATACGCTGACTCCATTCAAAAACTTTCCACACCGAGGTGAATTGAAAAGCGAAA
Source organism: Myiozetetes cayanensis (assembly GCF_022539395.1). Classification (NCBI taxonomy): domain Eukaryota; kingdom Metazoa; phylum Chordata; class Aves; order Passeriformes; family Tyrannidae; genus Myiozetetes; species Myiozetetes cayanensis. The sequence goes on from NW_026086605.1 coordinate 32,337,394, forward strand.
TTGAAATTTAAGGCGATAAACACACTTAGGAAGCTTTTTCTGAGTTGCTCAAGCCAATGGTATGTGCGGTGGCTAGGAAGTAATCCCTTACTCATTCACAATTAAGTACACACATGTGTATATACTCCTATGATGGTCTGGACCTGGCTCCCTGCCAAATGCCCAAACCCACAGTAGCAGCCCCCCCTTCCCCCTCCCTTTTTCCCCAAGGACAAAGGAAAAAAAACTATGCAAATTGAAGAACCCGAAATCAAGCTAGTTATTTAAAAAAATATATATATTATGTATGCATATATATATATATTATATGCAGTTAAGATGCTATGTATACAGCAAAAGGGAATCCAAATACCCCCTGAAGGGATAGGGAAAGGGGAAAAGGAGGACAAAAGGGGACAAAAAGGGACACCGAACAGGTATACATGATCAAACTCAAGAACTATACTAATAACTAACAAAACAGATCTCACCACATCCCTTAGAAAAAGTAGGATTGGCAGACACGGCCAGCACTCTCCGAGCCTCCACGTGTCAGGCCAGTGGTCGCTGCAGGCCTCAGCCTTACATAAGCGAGACCAACACAGGGACCCACTGTTCCCAAACCTCGCCAGAAGAGAAGAGAGAGAAGGCCTCTCCTCCCTTCTTATTTATACCTCGATTTACGTAAAAATCGTATGGAATACTGGGAACACTGGCCCTTCCTTGGTTACAAACTGGTCACCAAGGAAGGCCTAGATTAAAACTACCACAACTCCATAACTAAGCTGTGTGAAAAACAAAATAAATTTTTACCACTGTTCCAGTGGTAAAAATCTAATGTGCCACAGAAACACAGTATATTCCTGTGCATTATATTCTTATTGCATTACAGTATATTTTTATGCATTCACTATAGGCTACATTTCAAATATCTTGTGAAAATATAATTCACCCTCTCATTAATTTTTACCCTCCCTTTATCCCTTAATGAATATGTAATTTTTCTCAGGTTTATTAGTCTTTATTCTCTTCTTTGTGAATGGCACATGAAAGACATGTACAGACAGCCAATTCCAATTGCAGTGGAGCTGAAAGTAGGCTCGTAGCTACTTCAGTTTATATGGAATAAACGTACTAACATAAAATGTTTCCATGTCAGTGGAAGTCTCGACTTCTGCTAGCAGAGTTTAAGGGTTCATAAAATACTTTATAAGAAAGCCTTGATAAATTTTTGGTATGTGATCTCTGGTCTAGGAAAGGTGAGACTGATCACAAAGAAAACATTTAAAACTGTTCACAAACCTTGCAATCCAGACTTGCATTTAAAATCATATATATCAGATTTCCAAGCTGCAGATCACAGTACAGTCTGAAGCATGTGTGGGCTCACCCTTAAGCATGTAGATATCAAAGTGTAGGATTGTGATCCTACTAAATCCATTGAAAAACTCCTATCTTGTTTACAGTACATTGACCTCGAAAAGGGGCAAATGAATTGACTGTTATTCACTGTAAAGTGATGCACTGATAAGAAACAATCCTCACACACAGACGTGTCCAACAACAGCAGAGAAAGAGATGTAGGAGTTACTTTCCAAAGGAAACAAATCTCTCTGCAAGGAAGTCTAGAATTAAAATCCATAAATGACTCTTAATAATGGGCTAACAGGATAGACATTAATTGAATTAAAATTCAGAACAGTAATCTGAACTTGCCATCACAGAAGTGCACAGAGTAGGACCACTATTGTCTTCTGTCCCTTCCCTGCACCAGTTGGATAGAAGACTGCTGATAGTTTTGTGACTGAGGACCATTCGTTTAGAGAAAGCACACCTAGATATTTTAATTCTATCCTACTGAGTGAGCTTGGCAAGGAGGTTCCTCATGCCTAGCAAGACCAGCCTGTGTTTTTAGAAGATTTCAGAAATTTGTCATGAGCTCAGTATTTTGAATACCAGGCTAACAGTTATTAAAAAGTATTTGCATACAATGATGTTAAAATGTGAGCAATGTCAACTCCTTGGAAGTAACTACGTTGACATTGTTGCATATTGCCCAAGTTTGGTGTTCAGATTCTTTTAAAGAGCCTCTGTAGAGGATGAATTACACCAAAGCGAAACACCTAACAGTATGTGCTTTTTGTCTCAGCCAAGCTGTCATAAACAAAAAAATATCCAACTTCCCTGTTAAACAAAGATCACTTGCCTTCCTTGTGATCAGATATTCCAGTCCATGGCTTCCCACAGTGTGTTTTCTGATAATTTCCTTACTTCTTTTTTTTCTAGCTACTCTTTTTTTAATTTATGCTGTTAAGTCTGTATTATGAAAGCACTTGCCCTACTTTTTTTGCTTTCTTGTCTCAAATACAAGATATTAGATAGCTTCTCTAGGTATTGTGTACAAACTGCATTTCAGAACAAGAACATTTCTCAGTTACTCTAATGTATCTAAGAATATATTCATGTTATGAAGTACAATCTTGGAAAAGCGCCACCCAGGCAGTGGTGGAGAAAAATAGTGGTTTGAAAGCCAATTTGCCAGTGGTAAAATACCGAGAAAGATTCGTAGAGAGGTGATTAAACTGAGCAAACAAATATCTTGACTGATCCTTTGTAAAATGCTCTTAAAATCACAGAATGCTTTGGTTTGGAAGGGATTATCTGGTTCCACCCCTCTGCCGTGGCCAGGGACACCTTTCACTAGAACAGGTTTCTCCAAGCCCCATTCAACCTGGCCTAGGACACTTCCAGGGATGGGGCAGCCACAGCTTCTTTAAGCAACCTGTGTCAGGGCCTCAGCACCCTCACAGGGAAGAATTTTTTGCTCTTACCTAACCTAAATCTACCCTCCTTCAGTTTAAAACAATCCTTTAACAGATATCACAGCATCCATATTCCAAGGAAAAAAATCCAACATGCCAGCAAACCCTAACAAGTGCACACACCCATAGACTTATCTGGTATTTAAGAAGCACAAGCTTCTTAAAAGTATTAACAAAATGATGTTAATACTTTGATGGTGTATTCCTTTTTTAGTACCTTTGCAATTATTCTGTGTTAGGTGACTGGCTCATTACAGATCAATATATCAAAATGATGAGACTTCTGGGGATGTAACGGAATCACAATTACCACAATTTTTAATATTCTGAGGAAGTTTTTAATCTGTTATTTGCAGTAATGGAAGAAAAAAAAGTCACCACCAATGCATTTGTGTCAGCTCTCTGTACTACACTATCACCAAAATTGTCAAATGGGGAGTCCACTTCCCTTTTGGAGCCCCCATAACTTATGGCACACCCTGTCTCACTCTACTTGCTGCCTGACATTTCTAGCTGTTGAAATATGCCCCTCAGACACTGGAAGTCTGATAAATCTTTGGGTTGTTTATCTTTTGTTCCCTTGCTTCATACTTACGCAATAAAGGTTGTGATTAAGAGGATTAATGAAAATGTCACCATCTATCACCTGAAGCTCAATCAGTAATAGAAAAGTTGGACCTTATTTGATTAATTACATAAAGGTGCAAAAATTCTCACATTATTAATTCAGGACTTGCTGCAAAATGCTAGAACTCTCTAAGGTCCTAAATAGCTATGTTCAATGTCTTAAAGTTTACATATACTTAGAAGTACATGCTAGATTTTAAGCTAATTTATTGAATTAATTTTCTTAATTCACTGTTTTGACCACATTAACTCTCCATTAAACATCCATCTACCAGCTCCAATACATCCAGAAAAAGTTACCCATCTTTAAAGGCCTCCTTCCTTCCTCCTTCAATTACTGTTGTCAGACTGTTTCTATTAGAACATAAAGCTTTTTTTTTTTTTTTTTGCGTTTCAAGCATTTGTGCATCATTCCTGTGCCACCATCAATTTTAAATATAATTCCAACACAGTTTCAGACACTAATTAGTATTACTTGCTACAGAACTATCTAATCACAAATTTGCTAAAATTAGCAAAGTCAGCAATTGAATTGTTAAAATGGATCCACTGAGATCTTTCGGTTTAACTGAACTGCAGCAATGAAGAACCTACAAGAAAGGAATTTCCACTGCCCAGATCTCATGGATGTGCCACTAATTCAACCCTGCCTGAACAGGCAGGCTGCACACTGGTCCCTCTTGAAAGAGAGAAAGTCAGACAGAAACAAGGGAGTACTGAATGGGAATTCTGAATCGCACAAGCTGAGGATGCATAGAAACTAGTAAACTAAAATTGAGTGGTTTTCCTCTCAAAAACAAAGCAGTAACTCATTAAATAAGAGCTAATAAAAAATAAAAAACATCTGATAAGAGAGGAGAGATAATTTGTCAAGGGTAGACTGATTATAGAAATTAGTATGGTAATGTAATGGAAATCCACTTCCCATTCATAAATATTGACTGTGCTTAAAACAGTTTATCTTATTTATAAAAACGTCACCCCAATCTGCTGACAGGTACATTTTATTCCCAAAATGCTGACCAATAGTCTGCATCCATATCTCTGTATGCCAACTGCTTCACAGTTAGATATGTGCTCCTTGAAGCAGAAAACCACACTCCAGTTCTGTGTCAGCAGATCTCATCTTCCAACAGGATCCTGTATCCCAGGGACAGCTGCTTATGGACACAGCTAACAGACGCTAAACTGGGAAACAAAAATAGGTATGATGATATACTCCCCAGTTTAGGGTCTTTAACTGGCATTTTGACACAGTTGTGATTATATGATGATACCATGTGATTATATGATGGGTTGAAGAAGAACAGTAACAGTAAAAGTGCCAGCAAAAAAAGTGTGAAGCCCTTGACTTGAATCTTACATCTGGGGGAGAAGTTCCTTAGCATTGAACTGCCTGGAACGAAAAACTTGTTTCTTGCCTTCTGATTATGCTCCAAAGAAGAATGGTAAAAGATTCTGCTCTCTTCTGACATCTGGAAATTAATAAAGATGTTCCAGTAATCTGCCACCATGACCTCTACACATGCAGTAGGGAAGTTTTGCCACTGTCAGAAGCAGTTTTGTTTTTCCATAACTAAGTAAAACCACTATTAAAAAACAGGTAATGGAGGATTAAAATGTTATATTTATTTGGTATTTACCAGCCTGGGATTAAAACTGATAGAAACAGGAGCAGTGCTGAGAATACTCAATTCCTTGTCTTTGAAGGTGGTAGGAAAAAAATCAGGATCTTCCAGTTGACAGGATTTTGTAAATGCAATACTTTGATATGTAAAGCAAAATTAAATGATTGTTAAATTCCATTTTAGATTAAGTTGCTATCAGAGAGGAAACAATGGAAATGTTACTTGGGATATCAAATCTGGGGGTATTTGTTGATTTTCAGAGTTCAAGTAGTTTTTTCCCATGAACGTTAGCTCCAAGGAAAAGCTAAGAAATGTTAAAGTCCCTCAGTAGTCCTTATATAATGGATGTTCAGATTGGATTACCAAATACTTACTATTATTTCCACTGTGCTGGGTTTTACAAAAATTTTGCAAACAAAATGAAAACCCTAAAAAAAAAAAAAATCACTTTTAAGTGAAATTCATATTATTCTTTCCTAGTGTTTGCCAAAATGGTATTGTAGTTCTAATATCATTAAATGAACATAGTGGAGCCCCTGGTGGTCTAGTGGTAAAGGCGCGGCGCTATCACCGCCGAGACCCGGGTTCGATTCCCGGTCAGGGCCACTCCCGGGCAGGTGGGGCTCATTAGCCCTTAAAGGCAACCCACCTACGTCCTGAGGACCTCACTGCCACCGTCCAAGCTCGCTTGGCCCCGGCAGATGAACCTTAGGATTAAAGGGTGGGCTCAGTTCCGCACACACTGTGTCTCACCTAAAAAATCCAATGCGCAGGCTGGAAGGTGTAAAGACCTTCCCCGGATCTTCACTCGTGAAGGCTGGCCATTATTATTATATATTAAATGAACAAATATTTTTAATCTATGTATGTCTTAATCCCCAATTTCCTTACGAAAATGGCACCCATTGGTTTAGAAAAATAATGGTTTTCTAAATAGAAGGAGTCAATTCAGATAAAACTTTACATGGGTATTCTTAACTGAGTTTATGGGCACTGATTTTGAGTTAGCTAAATGCACTTACTTATCTCCATTTTAATCCAGGCTCTGTCATTGGTTCACATGACAGATTGATTCTCCCTTTCTGTCTCCTTCTACAGTTTATCAGTGCCATATATTTTCCCAAATCTATGGACCCAGATATTTCTTGGACTCTCTAAAGTGCTATTGAAAAACAACTGAAATAAACCCTACCTTTGAAGCACTTAATTTCTGTTAAGTATGAGCAATTCCATAAATTGGGCTGACTTCAGTTCAGCCACATTTTCTGGGTCCACCTCTGGGTTAAACAGGAAAGGCTCTAAACCAACAAACTAAGAAATTATTTATACTTATATTTAAAATAACAAAGGTCCCAATCTCAGATTGCAGTCATTTCACTCACAACAGTTTTATCACAAAGTGGCAAAAAGCTATGAACTCTTCAGTGAAGGTGGTTTAAATGAATTACCCTTACTGTTGTGCAGTGCTATCCAGAGATGGGGACAGCTTCCCTGGGAAGGGTCCAGGAACTCTATATTAAGCAAGGAATGCCTGGACCCTAATTACCACCTACTCAAGGGTTTTTTTCTCCCTTATGGCTTTTAACTTCATTTAAAAATAAAGATCTCTTAGGGAGAATTCCTCTTCAATAGATGTGGATTTCCTGCACTGGAAATCTTTGTATTAACTTGCATACTTGGTTTTTGAACAACACTCAGTGTCCTGCATGCCTTTGTTGCTCTGTACCAACACATCATAACACTGATGTCCTGTAACTATCTGTTTTTCGTAGCAGATTCAACCTTCCTAGAAGCCAGCACTGTCATATTGCAATACAGTCAATACTGAAAAACACAAGAGTAAGAATTAGGCAATAGGCCAAACCATCAAATGTATGTATCAGTAGATCTGCAGTCAGTGTTATTAGATCAAGCTACAGAGAATATGATATATTTGTGCACAGAGAGAAGAGATGAAGAACACAAAGTTCATTCCATCATCGCCTCCACTTCTCCTATTAAATCCCTCAGCCTCTGCTTGGTACAGCTGACCTTTAAACACTGCAGTGGGAGATCTGCATCTGTGCCAAAAGAAAAGATAATCAGAGGATTCTTCCCTGCTCCCATCAAATTCCTTTTTTAATCTCAAGTTCACCCAGCCTATCACTCCTCCTCTCAGAAAGCATTACATCTCTGTGATAGATCAGCTCAGAACAGTTGTCAGCTTTCCCAAACACAAAATTTCTAGTTACACAGGCCTTGCTTTGCTCCTCATGTAGATGTGACATTTCAGTCTCCCTCGTTACCTCTCTTTTGTTCACTTTTACATACTTGTTATCTCAACAGCAGAATTTGGTTTTGTCTTCAGTAGAAGTGAACCACAGGCCAGAACGATCTATTCTCTAAAAACAGACATGTCTTACAGGGAACCATAAGGTCCAACTGAGTCCCTCAGTTTTGTCTTAATTTCCATATTTTAAAATAGTGCTCACTTTAAAATGTCCCAGAAGTCAAGACTCTTAAAAAATGTTTCCACATAATCAAATATTTCAACTAGATTTCCAATATAGTTTCAACATTTCAAATTAAATGGCATTTCAAAGCAAAACCTAACTATGTCAAATCTCAAAGCACTTAATCTTCATATTTTTAAATATTTTTTTTTTCAAAATTGCTTCATCATAATAAGGAATTCCCACTAATACCAAGCATTTCCTAACAGAAACATACCTTTGGGGAATTTATTTTAGTCAAGGCTCACAAAGACTTAGAGTAGATACAGAGTCTTAACCCAAATCTAGTTGCCTTTTTCATCCTGCAATATATTCTAGTTTTTCAATGTCACAAAATCAATATTCAGACTTAGAAATACTTGATGCAGTATATGAGCAATATTTGATGCAGTATATGAGCAATATTTGATGCAGTATATGAGCAATATAAGGCACTGTAGCCCAGAATAACCTCAATCTGAAGAATGTTTCACGTGACCCTTGGTACTCATGAAAATACTTCAGCAGCTGTGTGTTCATTTCGTATGTGGGAAACGTCCAATATCACAGCCAAAGTGGGCAGTTTAATATGGGCAGTTTGGGGATACTTTTTTTTACTATGTAACCAGGACTGTTTCACTTCCTCCATATACCTGAATACACTATTCACATTTACAGCTAAGAGATTCTGGTTTGTGCATTGATTGTGCAGCTGTGATAATGCAGAGATGTTAACCAAGGTATCTCAATACTTTGCCACATGGGCTGACATCCCAAGTCCATGTGTTTTTTAATAGAAGCCAGGGTAAGAGCAGAGAGCACTTAATAAACTCATGGGGGCGGGGGAACAAACCACAAACAAACGAACAAACAAAACCAAGGAAGAAGATATTATCTTTAGTTCTTACTATTTCTGGAAATATTATTGCCCCAGACCTGGTGTGGTCTTCAGTCTTCCTATTGCTCTGTTTTACACTTCACTGAATTTATACCTATGCTTCTGAACTGTATTACTTTGCTATGTCTTAAACCAATTTTTAAACGAAGGAATGTATCTTTCAAATGCTAATTCAGAAGAGAGGTATTTGTAACAGATATTACTCCTCAAGCCGATTTACAAAGGTCACTGGCCTAGGAGGATACTGTTTGTTTCTTAAATTACAATATGAGCAGTGAGTCAGAGTAGTGAGCAATTTAGCTTAGCACAATTAACATTTCATATCCAAAGAGGGGGGGAAAAAAATGTACCTTCCTTCTCAAGACCTACTGTTTCCATCAGAGAAGTTTTCATCTTCAGATTAAAATAAGAAACCACAGAAAATATCTCTTGACATTTCAAGTAGTACTTCTAATTTCCATATCAAATCCATTGTTGGATTAACCTTTGTAAGAAAATGAACTTTTTGTTTTTATAATGTCCAACTCAGTTTATTGTGTTTATATACAAAATATTGTTATAACCTACTCTTCAAACATTCTTGATCTTTCAAAAACAGATTCAAAAACTGTACTGAAAAACAGGATATGCCTGATTAAAACTGCTATATGAAGTGCAAGAAAATGCAACATACTCTATGTCTCAAAACAGACCAGCAGTCATCCCTCAAGGTACAAATCATCTCACCTCACTTCAGCTATCTAGAAAGACATCCAGACTAGACTACTCATTTAGTCAAAGAAGAGACAGGTAGTTAATGTAAGCAAGAGAAATCTTTGGGAAATCTTTATCCTGAGTTAACTTGGGGCAATCTTTACCTTGGGTTAAGAGTAAGTAAAGTTTGAAATTGAAAAAAAAAAAGATCTACACAATCAAATCCCAAAATATTTATCTGAATTTTTCAGTTTTGAATAAAGACAACACGAGCGAAATGATGAAAGGAGTAATCCTGGTGGGTGGGGGGACAGGGTAGCATTTTTAGTACAGGTTTTTAATCTGAGCAGACAAGTAATTGCTCAAACTGGAAATGACACAAAAATAATGGTTTGTTTTAATTAAAAATGGACTTACAATCCCACCCTGTAACATCAAAATCATCGCATTACCTATCTTACCAATCACTGTTCGACTTGCTGGCTGCAGTACTAAAATGGGATTTTATGTGACTGGAGATCTGACTACGTAAGTAGACAGGTGTTTGTGGCCCACATTGAGAATCTTATTTCATAAAACCCTGCAATCAGGTGAAATACTGTGAAAGGAAAATTAAACACAGATGGTTTTGTCAATATGGCAACAACAGCATGTTTATAACTGAGACAAGAATAACAGTATAGGGAATACCATTAATGCAGATTCAATTGATTGCTCACTGCTTATTTTGAGAATGTAGTATTATCTCTTTATTACAACATGCTGTCCTGACTCCACTTTTAAATTAGCATTATCAAATTCATCATTGGTGCAACACTAATATCATCAGCCCAGCTCAACAGGCTTGCTCTGAAGCCTTGTGAGTATGTGGAACATCAGCTGAACAGAATAAAGCTGAGACATTGCTTTTTATAAGAAAAAACTTACTGAACTGGAACTCATGATTGGATTCGGGAAAGGCTACATTTTTTTAAACACACTCTTTCCTTAGTTTGGAAAGAATTGAACTTCAGCAGTCATTTCATAGCACTTATCTTAAAGTGCCAAAACTTGTCTTTATGTTGAGGAAAAGGAAATAGTCATTAATCTTCCTTATATCATAAATATCTTTTAGACTAGCAATGTTAAAATAAGCAGAAATGGACAGCCCTGTTTTCATACATGGAAGCAATGGAAGAATACCCTCCCTGAGGCTGCCAAGAAAGAGTTGGACTATTGAATGCACTGTGTATGGAGTACTGAGATACAGACACATAGATCCCATAACTCCTCCAGGCATTGGGGTGCCTGAGTAACCAGTAATTCTCAGATGATTTAGGTAGATTAGCATCACATTTTTCAACCTCAGGTAAAAATCAACAGGAAATTGGAAGAAAGTTGAGAACCAGATGTGAGTAGATAGGGTCTGGCGATAGGAAGACTTCGGGATGTACGGAAAGGCAGGGACCACCCCCCTCCAATGCCTGACAGCCAACAGTAGTTTAGGTGATACCGTAAGCAGACGGAAATGACGGCGCAATTAAGCACTATAAAAGGCCGTGTTACGAACTAATAAACACCATTTTACTGTCCACCACATTGGTGTCTGTGAGTTAATGGCCTGAGTGACTAAGAGGTAGTCACCGTGCCCTTCCTGAACCAGGTCACACGCAACAACCAGAAATTTTCTTGTGGTCACAGTGTCTGCATTAACTTTTTATAAATTTTATTTATGCATTTTTTACCAAGTTGATCACTGAAATAAATAAAAGAACCAATGAAGATTTGCAAAGGATGTCACAGTACCAGATGACTACACAATAACAGAGAAGCTGAAACTCAGTGTAGAGAGATGCAAAGGGAGTTGCTTTGTGAGGAAAAAAAAATGCAATATTACATATATATGACAGATCTCAGCAGACTAGTACTAATCAAGATTCTGGGATCGCCATATAAACTTTCTGTGAAAATTGCAGTTTAGTGTCCAGCACCATCTCAGAAGAAACACTGTTAGGAATTAATAGATGTGGAAATGGAGTACATAAAGAAAGAGAGTCTACAAGAAAGATGGAGAGTGTTTACAAGGGGGAATGGCTTCACACTGATAGAGGGCAGGATTATATTGGATTTTAGGAAGAAATTCTTCCCTGTGAGGGTGGTGAGGTCCTGGCACAGGTTTCTCAGAGAAGCTGTGGATGCTCCACCCCTGGAAGTGTTCAAGGCCAGGTTGGACAAAGCTCTGAGTAACCTGTTCTAGTGAAAGGTGTCTCTGCCCATGGCAGGGGAGTGGAATGAGGTAATGCTTAAGCTCCCTTCCAACCCAAACCATTCCGGGATTCTGTGCTTCTATGAAACATCTTGAATGTATTCAATAGCATTAACAGTTCTGTCTTACCACCTCATGGGCTGCAAGGTGCTGGAAAAGGCAGAGTGAAGATAGCAGGGTGATCCTTTTATGGCTTCCAAGTAAGGAAAATTTTAAAAGACCAGAAATACTTAACTTTGAAAGCACACAACTGCAAGAGTAAGTGGCATGGAGAAGGAAAATAGGGACTGGTGCTCATCGTCTCTTCCGATACAGGAATTCAGGGACAGCAAAGGAAATGGTCATGTGGGGGGTTTCACTTCTCTACACAATGCATAGGCTGTGAAATTCTTTACTGTGGGATCTAGAGATGTCAAAGGTTTACAATGGGCTCAGACCCACACCTGGGGTGTTCTATAGCCAGAAAAAAAAAAAAAAGGACAGTCAGAATGTAAATGAGTTTTTCTTTTAGCTTTTGTTCCCCAAGACAAAACCTAGGGATTGCCAACATCTGAGTTTGTTTTCACTTTTCAATGCTTGCAAGCAGCTCCACTGCATCCCATGTTCCATAAAGACTACTTCCAGCTGACAAAAGGAAAAAAAAACACCTTTTTTATTCTGATAAACAAGGTATTTTGCATTTAACAACATGGGCATCCTTGCTTGCATCACAATTATACTACAATTGCCTGATGTCTCCTCTACCTCACCTACCAGCATCCTCTGGCACAGTTAGAGCTCTATGCCATTTTTTGCAACATTTCTTTCCTAAGTTATTTAGCTTTAAAAGCATTTTACCTACAACTATTGTCTCTTAGTATTCCATAGCCAGGCACGTGACACCTATGATCCTGCACTTCAGTACTTGACTGGAGTCATTCTCAGCTGCAGAGATCAAGCCCATTTCTGCAGCAGCATGACTGCCTTTTTGGATTTGTATTTCAGAACCTGAAAGTTGTACGCGAATGTGTTCATTGGCCCTTGTAACAGTGAGGGAAATAAACAATAAAGGAATGAATGAGACGACTCTCCTGAAAACATGTAAATCATAACTGTCATTTAAGAACCTCCTAACGAAATAGATGCTTGACAGCCTATTCTCATAAGCTATGGAAACTCTGTACTGGATTGGATCTTGAAATAACCTGTTGTCAAACTCCTACAGGCAGCAGACAATACCATGTTATCAACCACTTCCCTGGCAAAAGGCTGGGTAGCTGCCCCAAAGGGGACAAGGGATGTTTATGTATTGCAATTGCAACCAAACAAATTAAATTCTTTGATAAACAAAGGGATAATAGAAATAGCAAGAATTCAAAGCCAGTTCGTCTCCTTTTTGACCTGTCTTTGATTCTGGCAGAATCAGGCTCCCTGATCTGGGGAGCACTTTTAGCTAGACCTGATTTCTGCAGCGTAACCATCACCCATGGCACTGTGTTCAGCTGGAAACAAGCCACAGATGTATCTGCCACTTCTCAGTTCTGAAATATGTGTGTATTTCTGAAGGACATCCACTTGTGAAAATCACAGCTGGTCAGATCTATCCATCCATTATATTCCTTGACAAATTAAAGTAACAGTGCAGAGCTCTAGTCCATCAATTTAAAAATACATAATTCCCAGTTTAACAGGTTTTAGGCCACTAAACCCCAAAATATACTTCCTATTTACTGCTCTAATGTATTTAAATGCTATTCCATTTATATCAATTTAATTGGTGTTACACTTTCCATAAAACAGCTACCATAACTCCTTCTCTTAAATGATGCTGTTTGAAATGACTCATTTTTTCTTAAAAATCAGATAAATCTGTTTATCGGTACAAAACCCCTTGTGGCCACTTGCTTAGCTGTTAATGCTTTTTTTTCCTTTTTGTTTTGCTTTACCTCTGATAGGCTCACAGCTGATGGATGCAGTACAACTACCATCTAATTAAATTGCTGGAGAGTTTAGCAGCTGATAAATACAGTTTATCAAAAAGCCATCATTCAAGCTCTCACTTAGAGATACTGGTAAGTGCATTAAACCAATGTAAGCAACTTTTAAATAAGACACTTCAGTTCTAGTACATATCCAGAAGATAACTTCCATTTTATTTTATGAGAATTTTCAATAGAAGAATATTATATAAGCACCAGCAAAGTAACATTTGGAACAACTAATTCAACAAAAGGAGGTGGCACTGTGCACAGTCTCTCTGAAAGCATTTTTAAAAGTATGTTTTCTTCAGTGTAGGCAGCACATTGAGTCACAGCATAAATATAACTGTGCACACATCCCCACTGTGTATTTACACATACAGCAGGATCAGGTTGTGGTACAAGAACTCTAAAGGTATTTCTCTTCTGGGCAGTCTCATGTTCACAGGCAGCTACCCCATGGCATTGCAGATTTTCTAGGCAGTGGATCTGTGCAGCCACTGGTCCCTTTAGTCACAAACTAACCCCATGGTCAAAATGATACACTCTTGTAAATCAGAGAATAACAACCAGTCTTATTCTGTAATTACATGACCATAAAGAGAAACATAAATGCAATACCATACCTCTACTTCAGTTTTTAACCTATTTGTTGTTCATTGTTTGTAGATCACTCAAGACTAATAAATTCTGAGCCAGTTTTCATAAGTAAAATTTTAGCCACAAAGTGAATTCATTGATTTTCCCCATTTTTGCATTACTGCACAAAAAAGCACCAAAAGCTAAAAAAAACCCCACAAAAATTACCAATGCATTCCTTACAGGCACTTGAGACAATATTGCTGCAAATTGCTGACTTCAATATTCCAGCAGTGTTTCAGGTTCCAGTTTGAATGAGTTGAAGTTCCTCATATTACAATTCCACAGTACCAAATTTCTATGCAACGAAATCCTATATAACCCCAAAGCCCTCTGTCTTATTGCAGCCATTACATAAAAAATGGAGTACCTTCACTGTTACCCTAAGCCATTTATTTATTCTTTCCTAAAATGCCAGCCTTAAATGTTTTATGATATCAGCCAGCAAAGGAAGTGTTGGGTGGCAAGCCACTTACACCATATATTCAAATAGAAAAAAGTGCAGTTCCATCAAACATACCTCCACAAGTCTGCTGGTGTGTTCTCGAAATAGAGCAGCATATTCCTTTATTTCTTTCTCTCTTCCATTTTTAACAGCTTCAATGAGAACTAGAAGTGGAACAGTGGTATCTAAGAAGGAGTCTGAGATGTGATCTATAATGGCTTTACGGAGCTGCAAAAGAAAGCATCACATTAGTACCTACTAAGTGGCTATTTGTTAGTCTGTTATAATTACTGGCCATTAATATTTTATAACATAAACATGTACACACTGTACTCCTGCTTTATTTGCAAGATTGTGTGTCTAAAACCTACTGCAGCTGCAATTTATCTATTACACAGAAAACTGTATTTAATTTTAGGGACAATTTTCATATGCCACTAGCTAAATATGCATGTTTGTAGGTGTGAATGTCTGTGTGTGAGTACAGATACATAAAACACTTAGAACATATACTACTTTTGTTGAAATCAAGGGAGCCAAACAAATATTCACCTTCCTTGATGAATAGAACAGACTACTTACATGATTTCATATGTGAAAAATTAGTTAGACCAGATCTCATGTCTCCTGGGTATTGTCCCTTGTAACTCAGATGCCAAGGGAGAAGTCTATTTAATTTTACAAAGAAAATATTAATATAATTATGTTTGCTCTCTCAAAATAGTCTTCATCACACGTTTTCATAATTGTAAAATTACCCAAATATTTTCTTGTTAAGAAACCCAACAACACAATCTGATTTACAAAGTAGTTGCCTTCATGGTAATTATGCCAACGAGATTACTGATTATGCCACCTGATAAAGTATTAATAGAGCAAGAAGAACTATAAATGAGTCTGCAGTTCAATTTTCTCTGCTTAAATTAATTGTTCCTGAACTTTTTACTTAAATTATTAATGAAGTGTAACATTCTGCCACAAATTATCTCCTTTAAATTAGGTTGCACATAAGCTTATAACTGATCTCTGGGACGTTACTGCACTTGAGGGGTTATTCTGCATGTTATAAACCTATACACTACAATTATTCCTTTTAATCATTAAACACTCAACCAGTTGTAGCAACACGTGCAGTGTAACTAAATTATCAAGTTAACTGAATTTTCCTACTACAAAGATGTTACTTTTACAATATATAGAAAAGATATTGATTGGAACAGAAAAGGAAAAAAAATGTTTTGAAGTTCTTACAGGCTGACAGGGTTGTTGCCCAAGTAGATGTTTTCTCTTAGAAGTTTGCCCCAATGCATCTGTGTGAAAAGTCAGTAGAAGTAAAGGTTCCTACCACTAGAAATATGCAAAAAAAAAAATCTTTTTGATAATGTTGTGCTTGTAGGTAGGGCAGTGACCACGCACAGCAGAAATAATAGTAGAGAAGTCTGTGGATTATGAGGACAAGATCTGGATATGAATTCCACTACTAGCTTTGGGATAACCTCACTATCTAAATCTCTCATGGAGCCCCTGGTGGTCTAGTGGTAAGGGCGCGGCGCTATCACCGCCGAGGCCCGGGTTCGATTCCCGGTCAGAGCCACTCCCGGGCAGGTGGGGCTCGTTAACCCTTAAAGGCAACCCACCTACGTCCTAAGGACCTCACTGCCACCGTCCAAGCTCGCTTGGCCCCGGCAGATGAACCTTAGGATTAAAGGGTGGGCTCAGTTCCGCGCACACTGTGTCTCACCTAAAAAATCCAGTGCGCAGGCTGGAAGGTGGAAAGACCTTCCCCGGATCTTCGCTCGCGAAGACTGGCCATAATTATTACTAAATCTCTCATTGACTCAACAGGGGGACAGACAGATCTTCCAAAAAACCACAAGTTTAGAATGGTTTCTTTTCTTATAACTTACTGTATCTATCCCATTGGGATATATTATCTGCATACATTATATGTTCTGAAAAGGAATTCAGAAGGAGAAAGTCTATGCTATTCTATGGGGTCTGGTTACACCAGGTGCTGCAAAGCATCCTGGGAGTTGTAGTTCTAAGTACTCTGTCACACACATGCTCTGTTGAATGCTTGTATGAGATTGGCTTAAGAAGTAACCTGTGTGACGTGGCAACATTTGAAACTGCTATATAAGCTGGGACTCCTTGAATAAAAAAGACCTCTTGTTACACACCACGTTGGTGTCACTATGGTCCCTATGGGACTTATTATTTATTATATTAATAACTGCTACACTATTCCAATACAAAATTGGATTTTTTACATTCTCAGCTTCATGCTGGCTGGAATTAAAAAAAAAAAAAAAAAAAAAAAAAAAGGTATTAAAAAGTTTTGAAAACTTTCACTAGTAGGAACAAATATGTTGAACCTCCAGGCCTGCTAAGTTACCTGTTAAAATCTTTCTGCTGAAGAAAAAAAGACATTTTTTTCCTGTTTAAAATTAAGTAGATGAATGTGACCTCAATGAATCACAGTTTAAAACTTAAGATTTCAATTTAAAACAAAAAGCTATGGAACCATTATATCCATGGCTGATGATTCATTATCTCCAAGAGAAATATTTTTTGGTTCTGCACAGCCCAGGCTGTAGGACTTTCACAGCCTTAGTGTATTATTTGAGGACCAGTGACTCTAATAACCTCCGTCACATTTGTGGTGGGCTTGAGGCATCCAATTTCAAACCAGCAGCCTAATTTTATCTCTCTTTGCATAATTCTTTGCTATCGCTTTTTACTGGTTTGCTTGGTTTAATTAACCTTTCACATATAAATTATCATTATTATTTTGTTCTAAGAAATACATGAAGCTAAGATTTTCAAACGATGGCTTGTGTAGCATTACAGAACTGAGAAACGCAATGTAGAACAAAAGAGGGAAAAGACAAAAGAAAAAAAGGAATATCTGAAGCAATATCTATTTCTTTTTATCCTAAGCATAACAATCACTGTTTTCATGACTCAGTAAGTCTGACTCTGGCCACCTCTAGAGCAAAATGCTAAAAGCAAACCAGATAGGGAGGCTTATAAACAGACAAAGGACAGCAGCAGCAATGCTGGCAGGCAATGCTAGGGAAGTTATTGTGCTATAATTAAAACTTTTCTCATATTATAAGTGAAAGAGACACCATCACAAGAGGGAAAGCAGGGGAGGATGATGCCTGACAAACTGTTTTATTTTTAAGATGCAAGGTCTTCTTCTTACCCTTTGAGCAGACTGTTACAGTAGCAGAGGTATGGGGAATTTTTGTTTTGGTATCAAAGTGCATTATAAAATAATATAGAAACATGTTGTTTATAAAACATGGGGCATAAGGTTGTTAAAAGCAGGGGAAGGTAGAGAAGAAAATGCCAGCAGCTGTTTACAACACTATTAAACATCAGTATTCTGATGAGTACAGAAAACTGTGTTTGCCTCTATTTGCCTCTTGCCTCAAAAGACCAGCCCGGCAAAAGTCCTGGACAAACCACAGATTAGTTATTATTGAGGGATCTCCCTTTCCCGTCTCTAAGGGGTGCCAGGAAGGCAATCTCCTTTGTGTTCAGAAAAAGCTATCCATGATGAAGTAACAGCATAGAAATATAAGAATATCCCGAGGAATAAAATTTATAAAAACAACCAAGCAGCCAACACTGCAGAACAACCATAGGAGAAACATCTGCGCAGCCCATTCACGCTACACTGGGAAACAACTGGAAGGCAAGAACCGAGTATGGTAATTTTCCATAATTAGAAATTAGAATGAATAGGCAATTCCTTCTTAAATATTCATACATCTCTACAAGGAAGGGATAGGCAAAACTGCACACACAGAAATAGCATGCACAGCTCTGGCACATAACAAGGAATAATCAAAACAATGCAGAATAGCTTAAAATCCCCACGAGTAGTTGCCAAGTTCTTGAAGTGAATGCAAATCACTTCCTTTGAAAGCCAGAGACCTTTCACAATTTCCAGGATACACTACTATTGAGATGGCTACCTTTGCCTTAAAGTCTTGCCAGACATCAGACTTCTTTCACTTCCTGAGGTCTACAAAGGTGTTCCAAAGGGGGCCATGGCACAACCCACAATCAGGCTGGTGCCTGGGCCAGCATCTGTGTGACAGTTCTGTTTAAAGGGTGCTACTTAAGAGACTTCAAAGATGAAAGTTTATAAGGTTTCGTGTTTAACCCCAATTTTGCAGAGGCAATGCCAGCAATGACTGAAAGCAGAGTGCAACACCATAGGCCCAAATCCACTGTGAGTGACTGATGGAATAGCAGAGAAGGTACACAGTATTATTTTTAAAAAAAGTATTATAAAAGCTATAAAAGAGTAGTGCAAACAACAATGTTCATGTTTCTTATAAAATTGCTGGGAGATAAAATAATGAATGTTCATAAGTGAAAGCAAATAAGACTCTATGGCAATATCTGCTGGCACAGAACTCCCAATTTCATGTTTCCCAGATCAGGAATTAAGCCTGGAGTAGGCATCATTCCTAAAACAATTTTTATGCAATTCACATGTATGAACATAAAACAGGAGATAGATGAAATACTTCTCATAAATACTTTCCAGTGGAAAATGTCAAGAAGCCACAGAGATATTCTGCTTAGAGAAAATTACTGGTTCTAGATTGGCTATAAACTGGGCATAATTACATTCAGCCTGAACATTTTCCAAAGGTTTACAGAAAGATACAAATTGAATTAGTTAACAGCTTTTAACCACTGTAATAGAGTCTATAAACTCTTATAAGTTGGAGTTTAATTAACTCATGGAAGAGATTGTAGGACAGAATGGGATTGTTCCTAGACACACTGGGCTTGTGATGCAAGTTGCTAGGTCTCTGCACTGAACATATTTTTGACAGAATGTAAGCAGAAATCAGATAGCTAGTTAGTAACAAATATATAAATATACTTATACATTTATATGGTATTCATCTCATCTTTCTGTTCCAACAACTGATAATAACTCAAGTTTATTTAAAACAAAAATAATCTTGATGTCCAGAGTATATTACTGATATATATCTATAGAAAATATATATTTAGATATGTGTACATGCAGAGATTTGCCTATGTACAAATATATATCCAGCTAGAATAATTTGGACTTTTCCCAGAGTTTTGAAAACTTGTATGTATACATCTCATGGAACAGTGCAACTATCTTCAGTATTTTTTTAATATGACAAAAAAAAAAATCTTTGTTTTCAAAGTGCATAAACTGAAAAAAGCAATTTTGAAAGGCACCCTTCAAGACCCTTTTCTACTTCTTCCTTTCCCCAGGTTGCTCACCTGTCTGCGAAGGTCTCGTGTCTTCTTGCACATACTGTCTATGGCAACATTCAAAGCATTACTTCTCTCTTTCTTGTCAGTCTGTAATAAATGTGACAGAAAACACAAAAATGGTGAATTGGGCTTTCTTAACAAGCATGTCCTTTGTGCCCTCAGTTCATCAGAGCATTTGGTAAATCATACACGTGCACAGATTTTTCAAATTTTAATACGTTTCAAGAGCCAGTATTCATGGGACGCCAACCTGTGGTGTTAAGCATAATTTGCTGAATGAAAACATATGCTTTAGTAGCAGTGTATGGGAATAAAATTAAAAACGTTTCAACTTCTGAATTGCTGCAACATTCTTACTGTAATCCAGGGTTACTTGTGAACAACATTAATAGAATTATTATTATTAATATTGCTGTCAATCCATTATCACCACATTCATGTGAAAAACAATGTTATCTCTCTACAGACAAGTTCAGATGCCCACAATGCAGTTTGGTAGTTCTTTAGTCTGCAGCATTCATTATTTAACTCCTGTAAAACAGAAGGGGTGAGTTTCAAAATGTTCAAGATGTTGCAATGAAATGATGTTGTTTCATTGCTCATGAAAAGGCATTTCTTCATTTAACAGCACATTCATTCTCAGCATCCAGAAGATTGAGTTCTTGAGATATTTGAGAAGTCTTAAGAGAATCAGCTATACGCTTCCTAAACAATCTTTTTTTTTTTTTTCATTTCTACCTATAGGCAAAGTGCTTATCATTGTTAGCTATTTGAAAAGTGTAGTTAACACTTTTATTGGACTGCCCAGAATATTTTCTGTACAATATCACCATAATAGCTCTGTGTCTACTAACTGGTTGGAATATTTTTTTCCCTGTTAGCAAAGAAACTACAGGAAAAACCAAAATGCCTGGTGAAGTTTGTTTCCCTAAAGCAAACAACCACTACTCACTACCTTTGGACTGCCCTGATCTGAAGGAAATAACCACAAGCAGTGAAAGTCTCTTTACACAAAGCCTTAAGTCAGCACACATGACATTTACAGCAAAAAGCACCAGATTCTCATAAATGTTGAAGAAACAGCTATGTATACTGACCAACATATTTGGACTTCAGGTAGAGTACACCAGTATGTCTATATTATGAACATGACTACTTAGTTTTGTAAATAATATTAAAATTAATATAGAATTTATAGTATCTCAGTAAGCACCTTGATGTATCAACTTGGTCTGTCTACCAGATAACCAGGCACCTTGTTATCAACAATAAATCATCTTCAGTCAGAGTTATTTCCTTGTTAAAAAAGAAAAACAAAACCAAAAAATAATCTGTTAACAGAGCAATATGCTTAATATCAAAGCAAAGACTAGAGATGAACAGGAAAAAACCTTTACATTAAAACTGAATGTGCAATGTAATAAAATGAATGCCTTGAAATTATTAGTCTAAAAGGAACAACTACTTTAAGAATTGAGCTTAAATATATTCAGGGGGACTTAGAAATTCTCCCATGATTTTCTATTTCTGAAATTGCTCACAGTCTTTGCAGGGAACAGATGATCAAACACAGGTCTTGGAGAAAGGTTTGAACTTCACCTTAAAACCTTCAAGGAATCCCTAAAGGTTGATATTCACTCTTTGTATCACAGTAGTGCTATCGGTTCTCACACCAAAGCTCGCAGAGCCACCAAAGCAAATAATGACTCCTCTACTATAGCAAATCAGGAGCCCCTGGTGGTCTAGTGGTAAGGGCGCCGCGCTGTCACCGCCGAGACCCGGGTTCGATTCCCGGTCAGGGCCACTCCCGGGCAGGTGGAGCTCGTTAGCCCTTAAAGGCAACCCATCTACGTCCTAAGGACCTCGCTGCCACCGTCCAAGCTCGCTTGGCCCCGGCAGATGAACCTTAGGATTAAAGGGTGGGCTCAGTTCAGTGCACACTGTGTCTCACCTAAAAAATCCAATGCGCAGGCTGGAAGGTGGAAAGACCTTCCCCGGATCTTTGCTCGCGAAGACTGGCCATTATTATTTATTTGTTACTATAGCAAATAATGACTCCTCTACTATGTTTTTTAAATTACTCTCAAACTTGATAACAAAACTAACTCCTTCAAAACTGCTAGGTAAACAGGGCCAGTAAAAGCACAGTGGATACAACTCAGCTTATGGCCATGAATTTTCAGACTACAAAGATGCACTGGCACATGCACATCCTCTGAAAGCTTTACAGTTAGAGCCTATTTTCCACCAAGACAGAATCAATGTAAAATACTGGGATTTTTTTATTTTTTAAGGGCTCTAGTAATGTGTAACTTCAAAAGTTGGCAACTAATGATACAACTGGTTCTAAGCAAACCTAAACCTAAACCACTCAGGCAACGAGTGGCATATATCGAACAGTCATTACATCATGGTTGGGCTTCGTGAATGAAGATTTGAGAAGGGCTCTACCCACACTTGCTACAAGTGTGCTGATGGTTAAAAAGGCCAATGTGAGATAGACAAGTCCAGTTGCAGAAGGCACAGCAGAAAGACTCTCCGGGTGATATTGACAAGACGCGATTCTTCCTATGTTGTCCTTTCTCCTCGAGAGCGATCCTGCATGTGTTCTCAAAAGCAGCAGCAGCGTTATAGACGGTGTGTCTCCAGACCTCCCGATTGGAGGCCAGGGTAGACCAATGGTGATGATCAATATGGCCAAGGCTGAGGGATTGTTTCAGGGAGTCCTTGTATCTCCTCCAGGGCACCTCGTTTGTGGCAGCCAGAGGCAAGTTCCCCATAGAGCACAATCTTAGGGAGGCGGTAGTCCTGCATCCTGGAGACGTGCCCTGCCCAGCACAGTTGTGTTCTCAGCAGCATGGCCTCAATGCTCGTGACTGCTCTTGCTTCATGAGGACCAGCGCGGTCAAGTCAGATATGGCAATGCACTTTCTGAGCCCTTTCCAATAACCAATGGTGAGAAGTAAGGTTGCGTTGTTGCACCAACTTTATTCACAGTCTTCTTCAGCATGATGCTCCAAAGGGCCACGGCAGACCTCGATGACGAAAACGGTATCTACATTTGATATCATACTGATGGGAGCCTATTCAACCTAAAGCGACTGAAGGCCCACACTAAGACCCTAAATCATCTTGTCCCTGAGCTGCTTTACGCTGATGATGCCGCCCTCGTCGCCCACACAGAAGTAGCTCTGCAGCGTTTAACATCGCGCTTTGCAGAGGCTGCTGAACTTTTTGGGCTGGAAGTCAGCTTGAAGAAAACAGAAGTTTTTATTAGCCTGCACCTCAGGAAGTCTTCCATCATCCCCATATCACCATTGGCAAAACAAAGCTCAGATCAGTCCAGCAGTTTAATTATCTGGGAAGCATCATCTCCTCAGATGGTAAGATTGATGAAGAAATAGACAACAGGTTAGTAAAGGTGTGCGGAGCTTTCAGTAAACTCCATAAAAGATTTTGGCGAAACAAACACCTGAAGAAAAGCACAAAGACCAGTGTTTACAGAGCCATTGTACTGTCCGCTCTTTTATATGGGTCTGAATCACAGGTCATTTACCGGCACCACTTACGTCTCTTAGAACGCTTCCATCAGCGCTGCCTCTGTGCAATCCTAAACACTGAACAGTAAAAAAGTAAAAAAAATACTTTCTTTGCAAATTCTTGACATTGCCAATGTCTAGAAAGCAAATCTAACTATAACCAAAGTTATTCTTCACCTAGTGTTTTTCCCAAGAGCTAAATAAGCTGTAAAATGCAGCTTTAGTCTGTAGAATTTCCAGAATGCAGGTAAACCTCATAACTGCAGACTCTCATTCTTCTTCAAAGGAAGTTAAACAACAAAAAACCCACGCCACTGTTTGCATAAATCCTGCTTGTAAAAACTTTAGAATTTCTAACCTGTATACAGTCTTTTTAAGTCAGAGGGACACCTGACTAAAATGTCTCCTGGGGGAACACTCCTAAACGTCAACGGCGTCGTGCTGTGTTCTCCAGTCGCCCATTGGCCCCAAGCACCTTTGGATGCTGAATTATCCCTTCAAGTTTTTATTCTTCTGCACACTTCCACCTCAGTCCTGCACATGACAGTTACAGTTCAAGATCTACACTAGATGACTACACTTTGTAAAAACTGAAAAAGACCAGATTTCGTATTTTAAAAGTGTCTATTAAAATGATGGTAGAGTGGAACTAAAGGTGATCCAAACACCTCTCCAGTGTTCCACTCTCCAGTGATGGAGCTCACAGGTCTGTATTTGCAATATTCTGCATCTGCTTGTCTATTAACATTCTTTTCATGACTGCTGTACTTCAAAACAAACAAGCCTATCCTGAAATAGTTCCTTCTTGTGTAGGGTGACTGAATTAGGAAAAAGGGTAGGAAAAGTATGCAAATTATTCTGGGCCTGGATTTCAAAAATCAGGCAGTTGAGCTCTCTCAGTTCTCCAGCATTCACCTCCTATTTTTTTCTGTTAAATATATATAATAGCAGGGATATGGTTCCCATGTAAAGGTCCTAAAAGTAATATCCAGCTCCCATTTTAATGCATTTTTAAAATCTGAAACATTTTACAAGCACTAAGTCCCACTGTTATTAATATTCCACTAAGTAAAAATAAGTATTTTTAATTAACACTGGATAGCCTGAAGATAATGCTGGGTATTGCCAATAATAATACAGGCCTATCTATTTCACACACTGGCAAACAACATTATTGAATGACTCAAAAACCACATGTGCAGGAAATCTTTCCTGCTGGATTTTCATTTAAAACAATCCATATCTAAGGGCAGATTCTCAACTGAAACACAGGACTATCTCCCCACTGTGTTTAATGGAGTTCATTTAAATCATGATTTGGTCAGGACTACTTAAATGATCATCTAATTTCTTCTGGTACTGAGGCCAATAGACATGAACTAAATTTATAAACACTCACAAAAAAAAGGATATATAAGAGGATACAATGAGCCATAAGTATTAAAACAGCAAATACTATTAGTATTCATTAAATCATTCAATGAACACTCCCACTTTAGCCCTAATCCAGAATGCAGTTACAACATAGACCTGAAATACTCTCATTAGCAGGACTAAACCAAACAAGTCAAATGGAGCCAGTTTATTTGGGTATGTATTGGTGATAAAGCATTCACAAAGATTTACTGAAACCTTGCAAGACTGTACTCCTTAGGGAAATCACTTTTGCATCCACTCTGAAAGTCCTGAGCCTCTACTTGATATGGAGGGTGGGGAGAGAGAATTAATTTGGTAGGTTGAGGTTTTGCCATATAAATAGTCCCTCAAAATACCCATATTTAAAAACAAAAACAAATAAAACACACACACACACAACCAAACAAAAACCAAAAAGGAAACCAAACTTTTAAAAGTAAATTGTAACAGGCCTTCAAGAAGCATCCCTGGATATTTTGGACATACACACCTGAAGCAGAAATTGGGATTTCAAAGATAAAATAATAATTATTCAGAACTAGTCATACATATTCAAAACCACATCTGTAGTCTCTAGCCTTTCCATGCTGTGGGGTAAAAAGGAGCACTTCCATGATGAGAATAGATACCTCCTGAATTCCGTATTCTGGAACAGCTGGAGTCTTAGCTATATATTTAAAAACTACTTTACTTTCATCCTAAAGGATTCCTTCAAATATATGTGTGGCAACATCAAGGTGTGGAAATATGTTCCCTGTTTTTCTGTGGAGCTTCAAGACAAAACAGTCAAATTTGGATCCAGACCCCACACAGCACTGGTGGTCAGGTCCCATCTAGGTTGCCTGTACAGGAAAAGTGACACTGGAGCAGGGAATGCAAAACCTGGAGCTTGAGCCTCACTCTGAATTTTTAAGAACTGCCTCCCTCAGCCAAGTTGTCTGTAAGGAAATAAATATTTACAGATGCTGGGCAGTGAAGGGTTATAAACACACCACACCAATATAAGGCCAGTTATATCACACCCATCTGTGTGTGCCACAACTACACAAATACAAAGCCATGAAAAATCTATCTCGACAGGCACCCTGACTTTTCTTTCCTTAAACGCCACTAGAAAGTGTTATTTGCAAACACACAAAAGAGTGTGTTTCCTGATGTTTGAGGGTATTCAGATGGAACTTCATCTTGCCTTCCTGGGTTTACGTATTAATCTAAAAAAATATAAGTTGAAACAAAGCAATGGTACTTCATGGGAATGTTTCAAATGACACACATTTTCAAAACCAAATACATAACTTTAAGTCATATAGTATTGAAAGACTCTCCTGAAAATAGATTTCCATACTGAAAGACCTATGGTCCCGAAACATGCTTTGTTTCATGGGATATGTCTGTTCCCAAATACTCGTTGTACAATCCTGGGAGGAATGAATACATAAAGAAATCCAATCTGCTGCCATAACTTTCTTTGTTTATCACAGAATCACAGAATGGTTTGATTCGGAAGGGACTTAAAAGATCATCTCATTGCAATCCCCTGCAGGAACACCTTCCACTAGCCCAGGTTGCTCCAAGCCCCATCCAACCTGGCCTTGGACACTTCCAGGGATGGGACAGCCACAGCTTCTCTGGGCAACCTTTGCCAGGGCCTCTCCACCCTCACAGGGGAGAATTTCTACTCAATATCTAATCTAAGTCTGCCCTTTGTCAATTGTCTCCAGCACTGTACCATGACTCTACAATAACATATTTTGATTTAGTTCCATGCATCCCATGACAATTTTATTTTAAAAAAGACCAGCACATTTATCAAAATCAGTTCTCTATGGAAATATTAAAAAAAAAAAAAAAAAAGTCACACTAAAAGGTAAACACCAATCAATACTACAATAAGTTAATAAATGTCAGAGGTCTAATTAAATAACTGATGATTTGGGGCTGTATGTGGACTGAAAATAATCCTATACTTGGTAATTATAGGGTTCTGTATATTGTACCTTAATTAAAATTAAAAAATAGAAATGAACCATCATACAACTTAGAACATTAAAGCAAAGTCAGAGCCTCTAAAGAGATACCGAGCATTTTATGTCTGTTGTTACAATTTAGCATTTAACATTGAATTTTTTTTTTTTATATGGAGCTTATAAACGGTTCTTCTTTTGGGTTATAAAGTCATAGCAAATTCTAAACAAAACCATACTATGAAATAAAAATTGTATAAAAAGCAGTGACACAATTTATTTTCCATGTTGAAACAATGTTGTCATTACTTGGGAAATTTGCACACCTGAATTTGCTGTGCAAAGAGAAAAAAATTTTTTTTTCATACCCAGCTCATAGAAATCCTGATCTTTCAAATCCTAAGTCACAAAGTAAAGACACCTGCATCAAAAAAAACCCAACCTTATAAACCTTTATAAGGGAAGATTCAGTTCAATGCAAAGTTCAGTTGCAGACTTCGTTTATATTAAAACATATGAACTAATAGAGAAGGGTCAAGAGGCTTGTCACCTTCTGCCAATATTAGTTAACACAGTGCTTCAGCCATCAGTAACTAAATAAAAGTAATATCACTTCTTACATTCTTTGCTGGGACAAGACAAAGGATTTGTCATCTTGAAGGTCACACAGAGTGAAAAAAAAAATCCAAGATTAGTGTTTGGCTACAAAACACCTCTGAGAAGTGCCAAGTCTGGGGTAGAATCTCTTTGTATTTCCTTGGACCATTCTGGATGTCACTGGGCCCTAGGAATATTTGCCCCTTAAATGCAGAATTCATGTAAATATCATTTTACCCTTCAAATTTCCAGCTTGCTCCTCTAAGTGCAATGTCCAAGTGAAAAACAAGATCCCTTGTTAAAGGTCACTTATCTAGTTCAATAAACCAAAACGATGATCTTCTCCAAACCTGTAGATCTCAACAGACAAGTTGATTTGAACACAAAAGGAAGCCAGTTATTACCAGTTCTAGTTTTCAAGTCTGTCTCATGCTTTCAAACAAACTTTTTCCAAGACCTCTTTATTCTGCATCCTGGAAGTGGACAGGAATAACTTTTTGAGTGCAGATAACCTCATGGAAACCTGGAACTATATAGATGCAGGAGCAATTATACACACAGGATCCACAGCAGTGACTCCTTACTAACTTCTGCCCAATAAATCTCTTAAATGAACATTTTATAAGTTATTCAAGGAATCTTCTGACAAGACAGCAAAGGCAGAACATTTCTGTTGTGGCGTTGTAACACCACAAACATTTCTGACATTTTAAAGGACAAAAATCCTTTTGAAAAGCAAAAATTCCCAGGCCTTTTCATAGCATTTCAAAACATATATTTATGGTGCATCAAAAGTCTGCAATGGGAAATTAATTTATGCGTATAGTTATTAGCTTTCTTCTTTAATAGAGGAAACACAAAGAATGAACAACTCGTCAGTTCTTTAAGTTGAAAATCACTGTATTCACTCAGTAACACATATTCCTTACTCTAATACACCCACCCTAGTGCACTTTCCTAATGATATCTGACTCAAGAAAACATATTTCTTTGATAAACTTTTAAGTATATTAAAAAAAAAAGGGGGGGGCAGGCAACCAAACCCTACAAGGGCATAGAAAATCATATGCAAACTGAGCAAATAGGGACTCTTTCATGTGGAACTGTTTCTCATTATATATAGGGTTTTTTGTTTTCCTCAACAGCTTCAATATGAGATTGTTAATTTTCTCCTTTTCAAGCCATCATGGAATACTCCCTCTGAATCTAATGCAGTGAGATGTGAAGTACCTTATATGAAATTAACTACCTCAACCTCTACTGGTATCAACTGGAGTACCAAGGGCTCTCCTCACTGTGTGAATAGCCTTTCCCAATCAATATGCAGGAAAAGACTCAAATTGAAAGCCTACTAGTGTAACTCTCTTTTAGCATTCAGTTGCATATAGTTTGTAATGCCACAAAACAAATTTAATTCTAAATAAGCACGTATAAAACAGCCTAAAAAACCCACAAAGATTTAGAATATATAACCTTTTAATTATTAAAAAAAAATCAACACTGAAATTTTCAGATCCTAATTCATCCAAAAATATCAGAAAGAATTATGCTGCTGGAATATGCATAATATTGCACATTTTAATCCACTCTCCAAAACAATGGTGTCAGTCCAGTGAAGCTGGGGTGGGTGGCCATGCTATCTCCAAGGACAGAGCTGGACCCCTGGGATATTAAATTTTCTTGAAAGTGACTGTAACCCAGACAAAGGATGAAAGGAGGAACCTCTGCTGTGTCCAATTTTTATTGTTTCTTTCTGATACATAAGAAAGAATGTATCATTATATCAGGTTTCTTCCTACTTTTTTCACATTGGGAATCTTAGAAAAATTCAGCATGATTCAAAGTTGATCCTAAAAAACACCCATATTTTTCTAGCACTTTTTCGGGGGAAAGTGTCCCAGAAAGTGAATTGTCATAACTGGTATGCTGCAGAGCAAATACAACCACTACTTACTACTTCTACTGCAAAACCCAAAAGCCACAGGCAATTCTTATTCAAAATATGACAGTCCTAACACTTGACTGAGAAACCTTAAGGGCCAAAGGTACTTCATTTTGGTTTGTATTTACACTTTAAGCCTATTGGAGGAATCAGCAGAGAGTAAAAATGATGTTAGATTTCTTTTAATCAGATGTTACTGTCATTGAGAGATGATGCAGGAAGGGCAGGCAAACACAACTAGAAATACAGCAGTATCCAGACTATGGAAGTGATAGCAAGAAGCAGACTTGAGGTTAGTCTGCTTTTTACTAAGAAGCAATTTTCTAAGTTCCTAATGCAGAGGTTTTTAATTGAATATCCATCTACCTTTCACCAAAGTGTTCTGGCACTTTTACAGCAGGAAAATAGAAAATTAGTTGGAGAGAATCTCATCCTACAATAGCAGCATAAGACTTTCCTATGATGAACTATCATATAAATTGCTTAGAGATTATATGCTGCTATGACAGAGAGAAAGGGGATGGAGGCAGAAGAAAATTCAAAGTAAGATATAGTGGAGTTGCTGAGACAGTCCTTCTCATCCAGATTGTTTAAAAGTCTTCACTGCACTCTAAATCAAAAAGTTATGTTCTTAAACAGCAGCCATAACCAGGAAAAAATGTCCAGCACTAAGATGCTCGACTTCTTCCACACGTAGGGACACATTGACTCACCACAGATTCCAAATGGGTATTTTTCCAGCACAGAAAAGGCACAGTCTGCATTTTTCAAGGAAACAAACCCAATTTTACAATGGTTTTAGATGTGCTATTTTAATGCACAACGCACTGGAGACACAGATTCCAACAGGTTTAAGAGGAGTGTAACAACATTTCAATAAAAGTGCATTATAAATATACATGTATCTATTTTAAAAATATATAAAGTTATTAAAAATATAGTTTAAAAAGAAAAAGATCTTTCAAGTCCTCATAGCCACTCCATACCATGCAATAACATCACACTTTCTCCTTATTTTCCCACTATCTCCAGGAGTACCATGAAGAGGTAAGGAAGGTAGAACTAAGAAGGTGATTTCTTTTGTCCTTAATGAAGTTTGCTACGTTTACAGACATTATTCTGAGAAAATCTCTATGATGTTATTCATGATCTCTTAAAGAACAGACATGCTATGATACTTCTTTTAACAGAAAACCAAGCATGCTTTTGTACCACACTGGATTGATGATGAAGATTGATTTCCCTGATTCCCTTGATCTGAGATTTCAGCTATGCCTAGATGAGTAAAGGCATTTGCACTTGTAATTATTCTAAAAACATGTTTATTTGCATGCATACAACTTATATTCTATAATATTTCTGTTATGGAACTCTGTTATTCTATAACAATTCTGTTCTGGAATGATTTGAAGAAAGATGTTTTGAGACAAACCCATGACAGAACTTAGCCTACAGACAGAAACCTTATGAAAATAGCTGCTTGTCAGATTCTCAGCTCTAAACCAGGTAAAGGTTGGTCATTTCAAAAAACATACCGGGGTTTGGCTCAGTTCAAAACTGTACTTTTAAAGAAAAGTCAAATGCTGAAACCTAAACAGACAAAAAACGTAATTCCCTTTTATAATGCATTAATTTTATTATTTAATCCTTTTATAATCCAGAGCAATTAATTTAATTTAACACCACACTGTGATGTGATACATGAATCTAGGAGGCTGGGAGTCACTTCAGCATGTGCAGTGAATGAAAATGCAGCTTTTAGGGAGAGAACTAAGGTAAATCTCACATTTACAACTACTTCAGCTAAACCCTCACCAGCATCCTGTATGTGTGACTCCCAGCTGTATGAATTCCTGTCTTTTCCATACAGAGGACTACAAGGTAAGAGGTATCAACACAAGACTTTTGGGGGGATTGTCAGAACAAATAATAGTTGATGCAACCATTTCACCAGGTGAATTCAGTCACTTTGGAACAAAACATACCACTCTTAATAGCAATGCAATGAAATGGCTCTCAGGTGTTATTCCCAGAAGTTCATGACTAAATGTTTCAAACACTCGAATGTTATTTAAAAAAAAAAAAAAAATAACACCACTGTTGTTAACTAGAGATCTATTTTACTTCAGATAGATTCTGTTAGCATTTGAGGGGGAACGAACATGAAAGAGATTGACACGAGCACCAGAATGATCCTTTTACACTGACAATTGCCAGCAAAGAGGCCATTGCATAGCCATTTATTCAACAGACTAATTTGGACAGTGAGAAATCGGTGCATGACTTGGGCTGTTAGATCATCCTCTCAGCACAAGCTCGAATATCCTGGGTTTCTGTGCTACAAGAGAGGAAAGAAAAAAAACAAACCCAGTTTGTTAAAAGCAGCAGCTAACAAACGGAACAAGGGAGGCTGGATGTCATGGCCTGCAGGGAAGACAACTGAAAATTACAGTCTCCTACAGGGCAGGGATCTGCAGAATCCTGCAGGAGATCAAGGAAGTCTGCTATGCAGGGCATATTGCTCTGCAGTTCTCTGCAGAAATTCTCTGCTGCATTTTTGTTTTCACACGGAAATAAACAAATACCCCTGTGGAAAATTCAAGCTCAGAATGCAATATTTTTGACATTCTAACAAAGTAATCATGCTTCACGTTGAAAGTTCCTTTTCTGCAGGACTTTTATCTTAAACATTGTAGAGAATTTCTATCTAAATTTCCAAGTTTCATGTTTCATTTTTTTAATCATTTACATCTCTAACTGGACAAAGAACCAATAAATTAACCTAAATTTGCCTACAATTGCCATCAGCTCCATGGAAGAATACAGCAAAAAAAGGAAAGGAAAAGTATCCAACTACAATAGAATCAGTAGAAAAGGAACTAGGAATTATGTTGAGTAAAGCAAAAATATTATAGAACTCAAAGACCTTTTTCCTTTATGATTTATACTAATTCCTTCACTTTCAATTAAATAAATGAAACACTTGACTGAAATCTAATGAGTCCCCCTGTTCTTGCTATAAATGTGTGCTCCTGAGTTATATCTGAAGTTTGAAGAACATTAAAAATACACAAACTCAGAAGATCAAAAGCAAAAAGTTAAGCAGGACTAATACCCTTCACGAGTTGTAGTGCTGACTATGTATCTGTGCATTTAATGACACACAGAGATGTATTGTTCAAACACATGGCAATAATCACACACACAAATGCAAATATAAATACAGATAAATACGTCAGACGGTGTCTGGTTTACTTTATAAACCCTCTTTGGGTTGAAAGAGCTGTCAATACTGAAGGCTTATCTGAGGGAAGGTTGAAAACAGCAAGTGCTCTCAATTCAGCATATTTGAGGGCCACGTTTAAGTGCAGCAAATCAAAGAAAAGCAAATTATATGTTCATTTGAAAAATAAATACTCAGAGATACCTTGGAAAATACTGCTAATAAGTGCCATGGAAAGAGAGTTTAGCATAAAGTAAAACTGTGAGATTCTGAGAATGAAGATTATGTGATACTTACTATTTATCTTACTTCGGACTCCCATGAATAAAATATTTGCTATCATACTATGAGAACAGTATGGCATAATGTAAGCTCTTGTGTAATCCTTCCCACTCCAATCTCGTTGCACCAAAAGATACTCTGGTATCCCTATTCCAAAGTCACAAAAAAAAAATTGTATATCTGGTATTGAGGGAAAAAATGCAGAATCGGTTCAGATATCAACTGTTTATAAAAGTATAAAAACATATTAAAATACTCAGTGCTGGAAGTGTAGCTTCAATATGGCATCATCTTTTGAATGTAAATAAGTGCACTTCAAAATGCACTTGTTATATCAAATACACTTCAGGATGCTGTACTTCCAGACTGCAACTAGCACTGCCTAAAAAAGAAATGTTTCTGGATATCTCCTTTCTTAAACTACTAAAATTTTCACTCTGAAAGTTTACATTTAAAAGTCTCTTTTTCAGGGATACTGAAGGGTGCCATATATTCATTTTTAACTAGAGTGTGTTTTGTAGACAAAATACCTCTACAGTCACATAACAACATTATATTTAAAAAGCAAGTAAAAATAATAATTGAACAAAATCACATTAATGGGATCCAAGAAAATATAAGAGCAATTATACATGAAAAGGCTTCATGCCAGCCTGTGCTGACAGCATGAGAGAAAATGGATGCTGTAGTAAACCATATTCCACAAAGCACAAGGCTCATGTGACAGTGTGTCTGCAGAGAATGTTAATAAGAGCAAAATCAAAATCATTAAAAAAAAATAAAAAAGGAAATGGGAAAACAGCAGAAAAGGCAAAGTAAGTATTCCAGACAAGGTTTCTTCTGTAATTACAAAAAAGAAATTAAATTATAAATTATGGAAGAGGTCATTTCGTACTCACAAGACATGAGTGAGAAGGATACCTGGAACGGAAATGAGTTGGCAGAATCAAGGCTCAGTTTTTCTTGCTTATCAGACTCAGTTTATTTTAAGATACCCTTCCACATTCACCCGTAACAGCAGCACCTTAAATACAACAGTCATGTTTACTCTGCTCAGGAAACCTCAGACGAGAGCTAACACATAAGTGCTATTGCAGGCACACACTGATGGAACTTAGATTCCAGGGTAGGAAGATGAAAAGCGCCAAACTAAACAGACTGGAAAGGGGTAAAGTTGAAGGTTCCTCCATCTTGATGCATCACTCAGCCATGCTGAGCACAGTGACTTGGATGAGAAGAGCCCAAAATGCTACCAGATGATCTTTCTGCTAATAGAGGCTCTGAAAGACCTGGATCCTCACACACCATCCAGTGAAACTCCGGCTAATTAAAGAAAGCCATAAAGAACCGCTGACATCAGAGGATGGCAATAAATGGATATGCCATGATCCCTGCCTAAAACTTCTCCGTGCCTAAAGACATCAAGCTGAGTTAGCAGAGCAGGTGCCAACGGAAAGATTCTCTGGCTTTGATGGAATCCCATCAAACCTCTCAGGGCAACTTGTCCCCCCTCCGAGCAACCGAGAGGAGAACAGCACACAGAGCTACAGGGCACAGGAGCTATGTCTGATTTACACTTCCCTGAGAACCCATCCTAAGAAAAAAGAAAAAGTACCTTTGTGTTGTAAATTATATAGTTAAACAGGATCCCTTCACATATTCCACACTGGCCAAGTCCAAACCCAAAAGCTGAGAGACACCCAACAAAACAGTGCTTTCATTAAATCATCATGGTAATCCCACAGCACTTTCAAGCATGTAAAAAAAAAAATAAATAAAGTATTCTCTTTCTTAAATTAGTGAAATTTTAAGCAAAACTGGTAGATGGAGGCTATAGGGACCGGTACATAACAGCTTTAAAACATTCCAGTTAAATCTACCATCAGCAGCACAGCAACAACACTCTGACAAGTCCCTAACAACATACAAGCAATGTGTACTTGGAGCCTCTGAGTATTCTTACCCAGGTTTCAAGAAATTTCGAGAGGGAAGGAGCTGTAGTGCTTGCAAAAACATTAAGTGCAGGTTTTGTTTAGAATACACAAGTACATACTCTACAAAAGCTCAAATAAGGATGCTTATAGCTATGTTTGCTTTGTTGCTGGTTTTGCAGCAAGTAGCCAACAAGTGCGGTAATTATGTGCATAGGGTAGATCAAATAGGCTAAACAAAATACATAATAATAACCACTTATTCCTAATGCAAAAAAGACATAAAGATCCCATGATATACAAAATATTTTTAACCACTTACCACAATATATATTAAGTATGACAACGTTGCACTTTTAATTTAGTATTATGAAGAGTTCTAACAGGGGCCTGTTAGCAAGCACAAGGTTGTGAAATGTGCAACACACAAGTAAGTGCTATGCTTTTAACAAATATCATCCACTAAAAAGTGATCTGTAACCTGAGCCTAAATAAAACCAAGACAACAAAACTGAAAGGTTCAGTGCATTAGTTGAAGGAGCTGGTAAAGCTAAACACACTGTAGGCAACTTTGCTGATAAAGATAAAAAAAAGAAAATAAGAAGAAGCTTCTAAGCAGCACAAACAACACGTTGCTTTCATTTTCATAAATACCAAAGAATAGTATGCTCAGGGGGTCTAAATGATGTATGAATGAAATCAGTGAATAAACAAAAATCAGACAACTCAATTCCAGCATCAATGAACATTCAACATAGGGCAGAGAACGACAGGAATTGCCAGTTCTTGCTAACTTTAAATTCTGGAGGTTGTTCCATGCAACCCTGCCATCCCTGAACTTACAAAGCACTAATTAGACATCGTCACTTAGAAGGTGGCTCCTCACCATCAGCATTTCAAGGTTGATGCAAAGAGACATTGCCATAAAATGAAGGCATGGACCAGCTGTAGCTGAAAACAAACAGCTTCCAACCTCAGGAATAAGTTTAGTAATGGAGAACGGAGAGTTGAGCATGAACACACCAGATGACAGAATGGCATCTTGGAAATGCTAACACAAGCAAGTCCAAAACCAATATCTGTAATTTTCCACAGGATTACTTGTTGACTTGGGAGGCCCTGGTGGTCTAGTGGTTAAGGGTGGGGCGCTGTCACCGCCAAGGCCCAGGTTCGATTCCCAGTCAGGAACACTCCCCGGGCTGATGGAGCTCGTTAACCCTGTAAAAAGACAATCCATCTACGTCCTGAGGACCTCGCTGCCACCGTCCAAGCTCGCGTGGCCCCGGTAGATGAACCTTAGGATTAAAGGGTGGGCTCAGTTCCGCGCACACTGTGTCTCACCTAAAAAATCCAATGCGCAGGCTGGAAGGTGTAGAGACCTTCCCTGGATCTTCGCTCGCGAAGAGTGGCCATTATTATATTATTACTTGTTGACTTACTAGGCAGCAATTTGGAATTGCAAAGTAGGGCTTTATGAAGCAGCTTTTCTCCAGTCTTTTGGAAAAGAAACTAAAGTTCAAGAAACAAAATCTTGGTTACAAATTTGTTTCTATTATTACAGAAGCAGTTAGCATCCTCTCTAGTTAGCAATAGTTAGTCCTCTCTAATTAGCAATTAGCGTCCTCTGACTCTCACCAACTACAGCACAGCTTTCACAAAATATGGGTCATGCTCCTTGCTGCATAATGATATAAACTGTTAAAACAGGTAAAGTATTGTAAGAAAAGACTGATCCAACGTTTAAATGAGACAAAGGTTTGAGAAAATACCATAAATTATACGGATGCACAATATGCACTTATTTAGAGCACAAACAGCATTGGTACCACTCATGGAATTTAAATTAATAGGAAATGTTGTTAAACTGAAAAATGCTTCTAAATTAATTCCCCTCATTAGTACCTGTACTGCAGTCACTGAAACCAGCACAGAAGACTCAGCCTGAAACTCTAAAAGCTGGTGGTTCCTACAAAGGATGCCAAATACCTTCTGTGACCTCATGAAGAATTTAACCTCCACAAATTTTTGGACCATTCACCACATTTCTAATGCAATTCAAAAATCTCTTCAGCTTTTTGACATATGCCAGAACAAAATTAAAACCTTCTTTACTTTGTTTTACTAACTGCAGAGCCTTATTCACCTAAGGGTCAACTTGATTGCAAATCAAGATCCAGTAAGGTTGTAAAACACATTTCCTGGCTGCAGACTACAAAACACTATGCTAAAAAACATCTGAGTCCCACTTGTAGTTTAACAATATAAAAGCTGTAAACATTTTCAGACCGTGCTACAAGATTATGTTTAGATTCTGTCTCTCTTATTCTTTACACTCCACATAAAACCTTGGTAAGTCAAAAGCTTTTGAAAACTACACCTTGTCACTACTCAGTCTCTCACTAATATATATCTCATATGACACGGCTCTACAAGTGCAGTGATGCCTGGTATCTGTGTCATGTTAGCTAATAATTTCTTATCAGATTCACACAGAGATTAAGGTAAGTCTCCATAGCAGGAATGCCGAAGAACAGCTACCCCTAGTGATGAGAGAGAACGGAGACGAAGTTCAAAGCCTTTGTTTACAGTTATTTCTCATTTTATTCAATGAGCTTGTAGCCAGATACAGAACAAACACTGAACAAAGACAACACCTTAGTATTTATACACATATTTTAATTGCAAATAATTTTACCAGAAAGGGCCTTATGGATGGGTTTGTGTCACGTTGTTACAGTCAGGTCAGAACTCCAGCTTCAAACACTAATGTACCAACATCTAAAGAGTTAAAGCCCAATTTAAATCTCTCTGGTTTGCCTCCTGCAACCTAGAATGGCAAACAGATCCTTCCCTGGGTCTCTATGCAATAATGGGAATACCCAAAGAGTGCAAGGGAGAGGATACCAAGTGCTCATATTGCAGCTGGCAGAGTCCCCATTTACAAATCTAGATGCCAGCACAAAAGAAATACAGATTCCCAGAAAAGGGTTGGAAAACACCTTTCAGATCCCTGAGTCCAAATGTAAAGCCTGCACTGCCAGGTCCACCATTGACCCATGCCCCTAAATGCCACATTTTAGACACATTCAGGGGTGGTGACAGGCCAGGTGCCATTGGTCTTGCCCACAACTTCACCCACAACTGATCAGCACGCCCAGGTCCTTTCCCATCAATTTCCAGCCACTCTTCCCCCAGCCTGCAGTGCTGCATGGAGCTGTTGTGGTCCAAGGGCAGGACCCAGCACTTGGACTTGTTGAACTTCATACAACTGGCCTCAGCCCATCAATCCAGCCTGTCCAGATCCCTCTGCAGAGCCTTCCTACCCTCCAGCAGGTCAACAGTCCCACCCAACTGGGTGTTGGCTGCAAACTGACTGAGGGTTCACTTGACCCCCTCATCCAGGTCATCAATACAGATATTAAACAGGACTGGCCCAAACACTGAGCCCCGGGGAACACCCTTGGTGTCCAGCTGCCAGATGGATGTGACTTCATTCCCTCTATGGCCACTCTCTGGCCTGGTCATCCAGCCAGTTTCTACCCAGCAGAGTGCACTTGTCCAAGCCATGGGCAGCCAGTTTCTCCAAGAAAATTGTGTGCCAAACAATGTCAAAGGCTTTACTGAAATCCAGGCAGGTAACATCCACAGCCTTCCCCTTATCCACCCGGTGGGTCTCCTTGTCATAGAAGGAGATCAGGTTGTCCAAGCGGGAACTGCCTTTCCTGAACACAGCCTGGGTCTGACCCCCTGGTTTTCCTCTTTTCATATAGATGGAAAAAAATGAACATGAGTGTTCTTTAGTGCAAGGATGTTATTCATCAGAAAATTAGGACAATTTGTAGCAAGCAGTAGTCTTTCTGATTTGTCTTCCATGAGTGAATACACAGAATGTAATCAATCCAGCTAAGCACCATCCATGAGTATGCACTCCTGATGGATAATTTAGTACAAGCCATACAGGCTATTAGGAGACATTTTTACCTGGAGTTTTCTGAGCACTGTATTGGCTCTTGTTACACAATTGTACTGTAGCACTGGGAGTTCTAAATACATCCATAAATACTATACAGTTATTTTAAAATATGCATAATACGTTCTTTATACACTCAAACCACAAAAACAGAACAAGGAAAACAATTTTTACAAGAAAGCAAAGAAAAAGTATAAAGAGAATTCAAGTAGCAGGAAATTTAGAATACACAAGTTGTAACAGGAAGAAGAGATAAGAGTTGGGAAGAAATTAAAACTTTAGCGAAGGGAAACAAACCAGACAAATTAGAAACATCATTTTTTTCCACAAAGCAGAAGTCAAAATCCTTACAGTCCTTGCTTCAAACCCTTGATGCCCAAAAAAAAGGCAGATTAAAAAAACTGCTTAAAGGCAGAATTTTGAGCCTATAAACAGCAGGTATTTATTGAATGATTAACAACGTCGGGGTAGCTTCCAGCTCAGGCTGGACAAAAAGCTCCGAAGTGGTTCAGTAAAAACAAGCAATTTATACAGTTTCTAATCATGATTACAACATAATCACATGCATATTCATATTATTGCATCATTAGATTACAATATTCATAGCAGGTGGAGTCGGGGTGGAGATTGAGGCGTGGTCTCTATTTTGAGGAATATTATGGTGGGAGTTCCTGCCTGCCTTCATCCTGGGGTCTGCATTTTACTCATCTTCCTCGGGTGACATGTGTGACCTTCTGTTCTTTCCATTGTTCTCGTGTTCTAATCGTTCAAGCTTCAAGAAACCCTTGGCTGTAGGCCTACTTTACCTATTCAAATGTCTACCTTGGCTCCTCTGGATGAGATTTATGTGTTTTGAGTTCTTTGTCTAATGTTTGTTGTGGTTCCTTTAAGGTCTAGTGCTCTTAGTACAGCACATTGCCTTCCTCCAACAGTACAGCTTACAGTGAACGAAATACAGGGGGTAAGGGGGACTCTTGTGGGTTTACAGTAAAAGTGTTTCGATTAACCCTTCCTGCTTCACCCTGCAACTTACTATATACACTATTCACTCATCGACACATCTCAAATCCTTCTCCATATCAAATCATGGAAGAGACTATTTAAGTCATGCCTTCTCCTGCACATTGCTTGGACCATTAGCTTTCTATGTTACCAAGAGAGAAGCCAAATGAAAGGGGAGAGATTATGAACCTGTGCAAGCATTTTGCCATACAGGACTCTCACCTTTTTTATATTGTTTTCCTTCTATGTGCTTTCTCTGTGCCCACAGTGAAAAAAGCCAGGGCAAAGAAAGCAGTTTACACTACAGATACACACTTTTCCACAGGTGCTCACTTCAGAATGAAAACACCCTCTGAAATCAGCAGCAATTAATAACACAGCACAATGGTTTTAAACTATATAGTGTAATCCAGAATTAGCAAAAGATACTTCTGTCATTATCTCTTCTGAAAAAATGGAGAAATATGTTTGAAAGCCCCAGTAGTGAAAGTCTTCCACCGACCTAAGTGTCACATCCAGGCGACCGCAGTAATTTAGGCCTTCAGAGAGGAAAGTCAGAAGGTGGATAACTGTTCCCAGAGTGCTGGAAGCAGCATGGAGCTGGCTGCAGTGGGGTTGTGGTATTTTTGGCAGCTCATGGAACCAGTCAGAGGCCTCCACACCTGACACACAGTTAATCTGCAGCCCTGACAACCTGAGGAGGATTGATGGTGTTATCTTATGGTGTTAGGCATGTACTGTGATTCTGTGAGTAAACTGAAAAATCACTGAGGAAATTATGAAATGTCTATCCCTTTTAAAATAAGTCTTTTTGCAAATTATTTTCTATTAGACTATAACATTATTTCCAGCCTGAAAGGGAAAAGAGAGAAAGTGTGCTGGCCTGTTACAAAACAGGGAGGCATATTTTAATCTTTATCACTCAAAAGAAATTAAGAAATAAATTTAAAGCATGGCTTCTCATGCATTTTTCACCAGTAAATATTAACTGGGCATATTTTAACATGTTAAAGACAATACATGGATGGAGACAGACTCTTCCAAGTTCACTGTGGATGGGAAAGTTGAAATCAAGGAATATTACTTCTACTGCCAAGGCAATGTGTCTGCCAGGAAACAAAAGCAAGGGCAAGCCACAGACACAATCACAAAAAAAAAAAAAAAAAAAAAAAAAAGCAGCCACACTGAAGGTATTTTGGAAGCTGACACAGGTAACCATAGAATGAGTAGAATTACCATCTTGCTTTGATCTGCAGGACCACAGTCCTTTCTAAAGGTTTGGTGCTATTGTAGTAAGAAAATTTTACTGCTGAGTATTTTTGAGGCTGACGGACAAAACACAGCAGCCATTTATGTAACAAAGAGCCAATACTGTATTATTAAGACAGGATCAGTTGTCATATTAATCATGTTACTACACTGTGTTCTAACCTTCATCCGCATGCATTCTAAACTCTGAAAAACCTTTTCATATCCTGAAACACAATCAAATACAACGACGCCCCTGTTGGAAACAAGTAAGTGCACTGAAAACAGTAATAATTACAGTAATGGAGGACTGGTATAAAACTGTTCTCATCAGCCTTTATCCCACTGTTCAGATTTCCATGAAATGTTCATATTTAGTCTACTGTAAAATACGAATTATAATACTGATCTGGAAACAGTGAAGACTAGGCAAGAAAACAACTTGCAACATCTTCAAAAAGCAGTTCTTCACTGATATACCAAATATGTTATAATAATATGAATATGACTGTACCCTAAGTACTAGGTTTACTTTGAAATATTTACGCTTCAACATCACAGTTATTTCTTCATAAATGTGCATTAAAATGGTTTCATAGGATACACTACAAGTTTTTTTTATGCTAATGGGTAGAAAAGAACATTTATATATTCAAGCTGTATTTAGCAAGCTCTTTTTCATCCTTGAAAAGTTGACTGGGTAATACTGGTCTGAGCAGACAGACTGCCAAAACTCATTGAGCCAGACTGTTAAACACAGGAATGTGACAATCATAAAAATAGCCTACATGATAATAACAATAATAAGAAGAATTGTTTTCCATGACAGCAGATGAAGTTATGCTACATCTATAAATGCATTAATAGATTTGGGTTCAACATTTGAATAATACAGGGGTATCTGTGGGCAAAAGAGCAAATAGGACTTGAAACTATGTCACATGAAAATAGTTCAAATTTCTACTTATATAAAACACTACACAGTAGATTGAGCTTACCTGTTCAGTGCCTTACATGACTGTTTAAGAGCAAACAAGATTGTCACTAAAGCTCTTCAGATCAACATCCCTACTGCCCTGACGCTGTTTATCATATGGCACTAGGAGTTTGTATGACAGATGAAGAAACAGCAGTAGCAGTGCTCTAGTACAGAGGCACTTTATAGCATGACTACACACCACAGCCAGAAGTCTGGCAATCCTCTCTACCGGAAGGAATCTACAGGGTTCTGAAGATTTATTGCTATTCATTCTGCCAGTTTTTCTGTGACTTCTTTACCTGTGTTCAGGAGGATGATCTCTGATGTTCGTAAGAATCCTACCAACTCCTTTCCTAATGAAGGAATTTGCACTCACTGAAGCACACTCTTAAAAATATTTCAGTCATATCACATGTAATAGAAGGGTTAACTTTGTTCATAAAATCTTAAGTGTATGAAGGAATAAGGAATTTTTGTTATAATTCAACAAGATAAGTTTCATGGACATCCTGTTAATCAAGCAAGTATCAGTAAAAATAATTGCAGACATCTTGTTAAACAAACAAGTATCAGTACTAGTAAAATTTACAGCTGATAAGAACTGCAGCTTTTATCTCTGACAAATCCCAGATGACCACTCAGCAACAAGCCACGAACTCAAGCCATAAAGCAATCGCATTCAAAACCCGGGACTTGGAAATGTATAAAAAGGAACATTTACTACATTTTGGTGTGTGCCTCGGCAGGGCGCTTGCCCTCCAGGCCACCCAGCGCTGTTTTGTTTTATTATCGCTTGCTTAATAAATTTATCAATGTTTAATTGGAATTGAGTTGTCTAAATTCTTATACTAACTTATAACATCACAGACTTTTTTAAAACTTGCTGGACCTGACCTATTTGAAAAAGGGTTCTCTTCATGCAATTCTTGCAAGCCCTTCTGCATGCTATTAAAGTCACTGTGATTTAACTTATTTTATATTCAATTCACAGTATTGTTCAGCCATTTTAATGTTCTGAGGCCGTTTCAAAGTCTTCTCTGACATGTACTATGTATTTGCTCTGGGCCTGTAATGCGCTATAGTCAAACTTTGAAAGAGTTCACTTGTAACTGACTTTTTTTAGTTCTTTTCTCTTGTTTAATGTAATTGCTCTGTTCCAAATCAAGCCCTAGCACTTCAGATGTTTTAACTTTTGCTACTTCTGAAAAGCTGTTAAATCTTTATGCCACAATAGTTCTTAAAAAGGAACATTTTGAACTAAGTTCAGCCTGACATTCTGGCATAACTGAGTGGTGTCTCCTTATTTTAC
Source organism: Myiozetetes cayanensis (assembly GCF_022539395.1). Lineage (NCBI taxonomy): Eukaryota > Metazoa > Chordata > Aves > Passeriformes > Tyrannidae > Myiozetetes > Myiozetetes cayanensis. The sequence goes on from NW_026086605.1 coordinate 32,380,487, forward strand.
AATTAAGAAGCAACTGGGAGAAGGACAAGCAACAAAAGTAGCCTGGTGTCAAAGAGCTACAGACTGCAACTCTGGAAATACATCAGCCAGTTCTTGTCCTTCCTGAAGGAAAAAAAGGTGTAAGGGAGGGAGGAAGGAACTTGTGATATATCCCCAGCTTTGAGTTATGCCACAGCCTTCTGCCTAAGCATACTTTGCTCCATCAGACATATGTAACTACAAGATTCTATATTCATATAAGAAACCTCTTTACAAGTGAACACAAGTTCACTCGTGGTTTCTCAACAGAAGGTAGATTAGTACAGAAACCTGCCTGAGTTGCTATGTGTCTGCATTCCTTTTTTAGCTTAAACCAAAAGAAGGAAACAAATGTAATTTAAGATGACAGATAATATTGTATCTATACCTTACTCTGAACTGTTGTCCACTTTGGTATTTCATCTTTGCAGTACTTGTGAAAAAAAGTCAGTGGCTTATTATGCATGCTGAAATTGGCTGTGTTCACTTCCATTTCCTTTTTTAAGTGTTCCTGGGATTCAGTCATATTGTTGTGCTTCTACATAAATGACCTGACAAATGTGCATGGTTCATGAAAGAACTGGATGTTAAAGGAAGCCAGTGAAAGTTGCTCATGAAGGCGTCATTCAATTCCTGCTCATAGTGTTTTTTTATCATTTGGGTTGTTTGTTGAAACTGTCAATCAGTGTCTGATTTAGAAGTTTTATAGGATGGGCACTGTTGCTGATTTCTGATCATTAAACTATGAGTTTTTATATACATACATACATATATATATACACATACATTTAAAGAGGAATCAAATTCTGACATGGGCAGTTTGATCAGGTAAGAGCCAAAACTGTGTGCCTTGTAATAGCTACATTTCATACATGAAATCTAACTGGTCCTTCTGGTTCCTCCCTAGTGTATTGCTTCTCATCTGATGTGAATTTATTTAAGATGTACCACTCCCACTTCTGCACTTCCTTTATTGTTTTAGACACCGTGATTTAACCCAAAGTTTTAAATGAGGATTTAAAAAGGTAGATAACAATGTCAAAAGAATGATGCTATATCATAGTGTTTTTTATCCTAACTAAAACTTCAGAATACAATGAAATCTAACTTTGAAGGACTTGAGAAAATTTTTAATAAACAATCTTCTGGGTATCTAACTAAATCTGACTAGAACATAAATCTTCCCATACAATCTGAAACAAGAACTTGGCCAGATTGGAACTGTTTTTCACTATAGCTCTAATTACGAACTTTATTCAGTAGAGAGTTTTATCATATGAATAATTCCATCCTTTTTATTCTCTAAAGCATGATAAAAATAGGTCTTTAAAAGGAGCACAAGCTTTAAGAGTACAAAAAAAAAAAAAAAAAAAAAGACAATAGGATCCTTTACATGGATTTCAATGGACAGATAGTAGAAAAGAACTAAAAAAAGCCCAATAAATGAGGTGAGATTGGCCACGTTAAGCACATACATATAAGGCACTGGGTACTTTGAGATTCAGAAGCAATTATATGAGCTGCCTGATTTTGACTGGGTCATTCTTTAGAATGAGAAAACAGTTTAAAGATGTAAATGGCATGTTATCATTGGAAGAGAAACCCCTCTTTGAGAATGATACACAACATACGTTTGTTCAGGTACCACCTGCTACACAACTTCCCGAGCTGTAATAATCATGAACATTGAAAATTTAAAGCAGCTCAGTCTAATATAAAGGCAGACCACTGGAGTTATGAAGTTTATAATCAAAAGAGTAAACCTGGTTGTGCAGTACACCACCTCAGAAATACAGGAGGGAGGCTCTCCCACAATTTTACTATCACTGTTAAAACGCACTCATTAAAATCTCCATAAACACAGAGGAGAATAAAATCTTATTATCTGCCTTGCTCATCTGTCTCTAAAGCAAATAATCAACTGTAGCATAATCCCACTAACTAGGTGCTCAGCAGCACAAGATCAATGGTAGTTTTTCCCCAACTATATCTTCTGATGCTTTAAAGCACAGAAGTGAGACCATTTTAAACACTTACTGTCTGACAGACCAAATAAACATGCTCCAAACTTCTCAGTGAACCTTCACAGAAAGCTACCACCCCACAGTCTAAAAAATGCATAGAGACGCTGTAGAGAAACACTGAGCTCAGCCACCCAAACACTGCTTTGTTGCTTTATTTTACTCTTCCTTCAAAAGAATCAGAAGTATAGCCAAAAGGCCTTTGGGGACTTGGGGGACACACAGTGACTCAGTAGTATTTGTACTCTGCAATTATGTCAATACAATCAGTCTAACATAATTTATCATTCACATTGCAATGAGAACCCTGCAGAACTGTAGAACACAACAGCAACTGTTAACTCTTCCCCTAAGTTTTCCAGAAAGTGTTGTTGGAGGAAAGTAAGTACTCTTCCCTTATTTTCCCATGAGCAAGGAGGCACAAAATGGTGATGTTACACGGCCATTGCCACCTTCAGGCCACTAGCAAGTAAACAGAATAGAAAATATAACTCAAAGGGTCATGCCTGAAAAGACACATGGGGTAACCCATAGCGCAGACAATGCGATAATACTTGTTTCCTGGGACAAGACTCAAAGTGCAGGTCAGGATTTCACAATACAAATTCAGTATCCACTGACACCAGTTGTTACTGCTAACTTACTGCTGTGAAGAGAATGAAATACAGCATCATATAAAAATCTGCCAATATCCAGCTAACAATCTTACACTGACAAGGCAGATGTGGGAAACAGGATAGACAGCTTCTATTTACCAAAAGCTGAATCATTCCACCTTTTAATCTCCCTGCTTTTGTGCTTACAAAGTCATGTCTTAATCTTCTAATCATTTTCTCCCCTTCATAACAGCAGAAGAGTGCAATATCTACTTTTGCCAGTCTCACTTGCTGAGTAATAGAAAAGTACCTTCCATCAGCTTTGGACAAGGTTAAGAAGAAGGGAATCCCAACCTGTTTTTTTTTTAATCTAGGACAATAATCAGTACAAACCTATTTTATTCCCTGGCAGCAATAAAAATTTCCGAAGGAACAAAAACAAACAAATAAAAATCCAATACAAATAAACAAAAAATCCCACATACACAAAACAAAATCAAAACCATAGCTCTAGAGATCTGGTTTTACAGCTTAGGGATATCAGGCAAATGGAAAGTAAGAGCAGGATAACTGTGGAATGAACTTGCTATTGAAGAACAAAATAATTTGGAGGTCATGCAAATTAGAACAATTAGAATCCATTTATTCTGCTTAACCTGTGTCTCACTCTGTGCAGCATTAGAAGAATGGAATAATTGTTTCATTACTCATCCTAACAAGGACCCACAAATTAGATATACCTTTCCTGAACTAATCCCTACAAAATTCCAGAAACGTACTCTGCAGATGTTATAGAGTTGAGGCTATAAAAGAACCTGAGCTCCCCAGAGTACTGCTGCACATTACAGAGACACAAATTAAATATTACAGCAAAAGTTTAAATTTATCACTTCCAAGATGAATGAGTGTCTGCAAGTGGTTTTAGTGTACATCACATAACCTTATGGGCAGTTTCATCCCTGTCTGTCTTGGTCATCATTAACAAGCAGTAGTGAAAAGCACTTTCTTTTATTGTTTTGTTCCATGGATTAAGGGATGGATAAATCTTTTTTAAGTTTTCTAAAGTGACAGTTCAGAGTGTTTTGGGTGAATAGCCCTTTGTTTAGCTATGAAACCACAGTCAAAAGGCAGGTCAGAGCACAGCAAGCTATCATTCATGATTTCTTCTTCTCTTACATTAGAAAATAACTCTCAGAATGAAATCAATTTATTTTACACGTCTACACAGTCCTTCCCTTTGGGTTAAGATAATAAGCAAGGATGCCAGTAAATAAAACTAAGTACTGCCCTTCTGACTGCACTTGATATATCCTTTTTTCAGCAGACCAAACACAGCTGCACATTTTGAAGTTTAAGTTTGCCTCCTAGTTTCCAAGGACATAGAACTTAACCCCAAAAGCTCTTTTCCTCATCACTCACATTCTCAGGTGCTGTTGTTCCAGCGTTTCTATAGTGCACTGCTGAATCCCCACAGTGAAAATGTGCACGTATTTCCAGTAAGGGAAAAGATGCACAAGCTTCCCACACCAGCCTCCATCCCACAGGGAAGAGGCCCACAGCCCTTGCAAACAACAAACATAGGGTTGGAGGGGAGTGTGCAGAAGTCTCCCATTAGTCTGGTGGGGAAAAGAGAACAATGAAGCTCTAAAGCTCTTCAGCCCTCAGAGGGTTTAGGAAGCAACAGTACCCCTGAAATACAGCATCCACACAAAAGCTGTCTGAAGACATAAAGACAACACTGAAGCACTTTGTATCTTAGAGTGACTGATAAGAAGTGTTAACACAGGATGCTTTAAGTATAAAAGTCAAAAGAGACAGGATGCAAGAGCCAGGAACACACAGCCCTAGTGCACATCTATTCGCTACTGCAACAGCTAATCCATCCAGATTTTGACAGATTCTGAATCAATGTTTTAGAAAGTCCAGACTATGATTATTGCTGCACGTGGACCAATGTTGAGCCTTCACAGAGAAGGCATTTTTTGGTCACTAACAACGTCAGGATTCAAGCTACACCTACAAGAAAGCTGAGCAGTAAAAAAATCCTATTAACTGTACTGTCAAGTCAGTATCTTCCCTAATTGAAAACATTTCATCAGGTGGGTTGTTCAGCACAATGTCACCTCCTCTCCTGCTACAGATCACCTGGTAGAAAAAGAGGTGTAAATCCATTATGACAAGACCAAAACTGGGGGTTGCAACTTCAGTGTACTGTGGCTGCTGATCATCAGCAGATCAAGGGGCCACATGGATCCAGAAACAGAGCCATGAGACTGACATATCTTCATTTTCCAGTGAGGAAGTTGAATACTGAGGCTGTGTAACCTGCTGTCACATCAAGACTATAGAAGAAGCAACCATAGCAGCTTTAAGGTCTGACCACAGGGATGCCTTTCCTCCTGTGTGCCTCTCTGGCTTGGCTATCCACAGAGTAGCTTGGCCATGCAGGAGTACAGTCACTGACACAATAAGCAAACTTTTACTGCATTTATTCATGACTAAAGGGTTGTTAGTATTATCCACTCTGCAAAGTGTACTTTGCAGTTGTGAAACATTTATGACCATGCCAGTCTTTGTTAATAACTCAGCAGGATAACCCTATAATGCAGCATCTCATATAATGGGAAAGGCACAATCTCAAAGCTATTCATACTTTGCCGCTGCATTCTTTTTGTGAGACGTGCACGTGAAATACTGTTTATCACCATTACAGGAACACAATTATTTGTTATGTACAGAGAAATATCTCTGGGCAAGATTTTGACTGGCTTCAGCATGGAATATAAAAAGATTCTCAGACACCTAGAATAAATTATTTCAGAAGCAGCAGCTACACAAATAAAATATAAAAACAAGCACTGTCAAACTGTTCAGATTGCCAGGAAATACAGGGTCTAATTCAGTACTGATGTAAGCCTAGAGGGAATTTACTGGGGTGTGTGTCAAGTAGATTTGTTTAAAGTAATTATTACAAATGAGAAATATTTGTATGGTTTACTTGCACTGTCACATGGGATAAGTTGGGGTTTTTAAGTCTTTTTTAAGGTCCTTTCTATTGTTCCTATGAAATGGACTTAACATTACAATTGCATTACACTTCACTATGATACAGTACCTTTATTACAGCCAAATTCCCTTTAATTTTCTCAGCCTTTAGGCCACCAATCTTATAGTGCTGCATAGTGGTTATTTATTTTTTTTATTTGTTGTAACCTGGTATTCATTTCCCTCCACAGTCATTTCAATTTGGATGACAGAAAAAAACCTCAAGCTCTCCCAGTTTTGCACTTGACCACCACAAAACTTTAATTTATTAGTTTTCTATTTACTTTAAAATGATTTGTGTAGTGTTTGGGATTTACACCCAAATGGGCCTAGCTGACTGATACAGTCATAGATCTTGGAAATATCAATTCCCTTTGAATGGCTTAAAAGCTGCATAGAATGTAAAACAGAAAGGGAATATAAGCTGGTTGGACATCTACCATCATATTCAGAACTGCAAATTCATCTTTCTAAAACAACCTATTTTGTTTAGGGTAGTCTCAAACAACTCACATCTACTTCCCCACTAGTTTACGAGATCTCAGAATTTCCTTTTTGCATTATTTTGACAATACAGTGTTTGGCACTGGAGGGATGGAGGGAGGAAGCACATGCACAGGAATCTATGCTTTTAATCTTCAAGGTTAGTTATTCTCTGAATTCTATTCCAACCTCTTATATTTTGATGAAGCCCATTGATCTTTCAGAGTATAAATTAACAGATTTAAAGTACTGATCTATTTTCTAGTTATTGGCAGTCGATATTTGAAAGACCCCAGTGTATCAAAAGCTCGGTATTTTAAATTTCAAGTCATCTGTTTTTAATGGGTCTATTGATTTGTCAACACTTGGCAACACAATAAGGAGAAAAGTCACATATTTTCACATGTGATTTTGCAACACAGCAAAATCATCCTTCTCCTTCAGTTCAAATTATCTGACTTTTGGTATCTACAGCATAGATACCTGAATGAGTTGTTTTGAACTCTTACTGTGCCAGAGAGATAAAATAAAAACAATGGAGTCCTTTCCAACTCAGGATATGCTATGATTCTAAACACAGGCTAAATTTGGCATTTATATTTGGTCAGAATGCAGCCTGCACTGACTGTCCTGACTCAGACTCCCAGCACCGGGATGGGAACATCGTTACCTGGGTTGGGTTTAGATCACTACACTGAAGGTACTGAAATTTAAGCAACATGAGTTCCACTCTCAGTATCCAAAAAAGTACAGGCCCCTTTATTTTTAGATGGATTTGATGATGTCATTATGAAAGTTTCTTTCATTGTGTAATTGTAAATTAAAGGCCTCGGTGTTCTCTAGGGGATGAGGGGGAGTGTTTGTTTGTTTGGGTTTATTGTGTTTTTTTTGGTTTGGTTTGGTTTTTGCAAAGAAACAAAAGGCATGTCCCCTGAGTCAAAATTTTTACAACTTCCTTAGGCAGTAAAGTAAAACACCTGAAATTTACTATCAGGAAACCCAGATGAAAACTTCTAGAATATACAAACATTATTTCCAAAAATTGATAGAAAATAACAGAAGACATAATGCTGCACCCACGAACAGGAACACTGCCAGCCATTTAAATGGAAGCAGAATCGAACATGAACATTTTTTTCACAAGAAAGCTTTGAACTATTTTGAAACTAAAACACCTATTTTTTTTTTTTAATACACATTTTGTGGAATTATACATTCAATTTAAGTACTTTTTTTTTCCCTGGGATTTTTTTAATTTCAAAACCTCCAAAAAATGTATAAAGCAAAACTAAAATGAAAACTGCCATTTCTGCTTGAACCATTTTCAAACAAAAAGGGTAGTCTTAAGAGAAATGTTATTTTAAAAAAAAAAAATCAGATTTTCCCTACGTAGAATTAACACCAACATACTCTCTCTTTCAGCAGTTCAAGCAAAATGGAAAGCTGACACTGAACTGCAGTTTTCCTTGAAGGCAGCACACAAAAAAGCCTAACATTTCCTTTTCTTTCCAGTGCATTCAATAACTAGAACTATAACCGGGATCCCTTAGAAGCCCTAAGCGTCTCCCTCACAATAAAAACCTGTGCAGTGCATGAGGGCAAGTTGGTGATCCACAGGTCCCACCTCCTTCCACACCATTCACCTCAGCAGGCCACTCACAGAGACTGAAATAAGCACTTTTCATTTCAAGAAGAAAAATCTTTCTATTCCAGCCAGAAATGCTGCGACAAAGTGCCCACATTTCCACTGCCTTGGTCAATGCTGTCTTTCCTGTAGTCCCTTTTCAGAGCAAGAAGAACAACTTGAAGTTAGAATTTTTCAGGAGATTGAAACTGGCATTTCAAACCAAAACATTTTGCCTGAAATGTGCTCCAGGAGAACACATGTTAGGGCTGGGAATGGCTTTTCCCAGTGCCTGGGGCCGAGGGCTGTGAGGGGAGGCTGGGGCTGGGCCCTGCCCCTGGACTCAGCCACCCTGGGAAACAGATTTCACAAAGGAGAAAAACACCTGAAAGGAGAGGAAATGGGAAAAACAGTGTGAGGAATAGCCCAGCAAGCACCTGTGGGCAGGTGGGAGGGGTGGGGAAGGTGGTGGTCCTTCAGGAACCAGGGTAGAGACTTGTTTTTATAACACTGGTTCCTCGAGACAGATTTCTGCATAGGATATGCAAATAAAACCCTCCTGTGTGGCCATATATTCACTGACAGATACAGCACACTGTGAAACTTAGGGATAATTTCATATAACTAAACTACAGGTACAGTCTGTAACACCAGCCAAAAAAAAAGAATAATATGGCAAGAGGGAGAAAATGTTAGCTAAGGGAAAGCAGCAAATACTGTTCACCTGATAGAAAGCCAAAGATGAGTAAACAGGATAGAGGTTAATGCTTCATACAGTGCTTAAATTCTTCTCACAAACCTAATTCTGATTTTATTTTCTATCATAAATGCATTCACTTTAAACCTCCATTACTGCCTGTCATTAGTTCAGAGACATAAGCATTTTTTTTTTAGGCAAAGAAAAGCTCATGCTATACACTGGACCAAGTCCAAACTAGAAATTTTAGCAATACACAGATATCAATTAGATGTGTACACTTTAAAACATTTTGCTGTTTTACTGCAGAAAACTGGGGGAGGTTTGGTGTAACTTAATTCAAAGATCTAATTTAATGCTCATTCTCTTTTTGTTGTTATAGCTAAATTCTCTACAATATATCTTACAGTATTTTTGTAGACATTACCCTGATCAGTGTAGCTTAATGAAGAGCAGCAGGCCTAGGTGGTTAGAGTTAACTGATCCAAAGAAAGCGAGAAACTGTGTCTCTGTGTCTCCAAATGCATCGATATTTTCATCTCCTTGGTTTTCACTGTTCCTTTTGTAATATTTTTTCCTTCCAGCAAAAAATACAACAAAGAGCTTGGACTTTGATTACAATTAAAAACATGGGATAAAAAGAGATGTTAAAATTACATTAAATTACTAAACATATATTCTGTATTCTATATTCTGATTTTTAAAGACTAAATTCCTGGTTTAAAATTTTTCTTTGCCTGTCTTAAGTTTGGCTCTTCAGCTGTTTTAGATACAAATTCTGAGAAGGTCTTGAGTGTCCTAGTACCTCCATAGAACACCTCCACTTGCATCCCAAGCAATAGCTGCAAGGATACAGGTGGGGCAAAAAGCATTTCTTCAGAGCTCAATTGATGATGCCTGAAGACAGAGAGCTCAGTGCCCAGAAGCTGCACTGAATAATCACCAGCACACACAAGGCTGTTTGTATCCAACAAGACACAATACTACATTTCCCTTAAGGCCTGAGATAGTTCATTCCAAACCAGCATAAATAACGTGTTTTTCTACACAATTAAGTTAATTTTGCTTATTATTCAGAGCAAGAGCCTGGTGTACACCACAACTCACTCATGTACAGCCCCTCAACTGAACAATCTGAAGGAGGGTGTACATATTTATGCAGAGACTATAAAAATGGGGGAAAGTGTAATATGATAGCGTGTGCAGCCTTTGTTTGCAATACATTTTACATTGATGGATTTCAAATAAAGTAGCTATCACTTTACCACTCACAGGAATAAAAGAAAATGGCACATTACAGAGAAATGCTATCTCAAAACAACAGCTGTATGCGTTCTTTGGCAATGAATGCAACTGGCACACAGTCTCAGCAGCACTGCCTATTCTATCCTTCCCAAAAGGGAATCAATGCCTGATTACATTTAGCATGGCCTCTCTTTTGCTACCTTCATTACATCTGCTATGAAATCACTATTCTCTGCATTTCCTCCCCAAGCTTCCTTTGTCCCTGAATTTCTGATTACTGATCCCCTGTTCACAGTCTTCCTACATCTTTTAAGAGTCAGAGCCCATACTGGTGGTCTTTTATACAGGGTTTTCCCCTCCAGATGTGAACCTGCATCCCTTTATCTCAGAGACTGCAAAAGATCTCAGAGCACTTAGTTCAGGGCTATTCCACTGCCTTAAGACTGTCATATGTGAAAAAGGACAATCAAAGTTTACTGTTCTGCCATTCTCCCTCTTTATGGAAGGCAATCACAGCAGCCCCTGCATATCTCTGGAGAAGCTGAACGAGCCCTCCAAATTTGGTGATCCTGATCCTGTTGGATGACTTCAGGGAGAACCCAGTAGCAGTTTTCCTGTCATTTAAAATGCTTCTTGAGGGTGTCTGGCAACCTCTGCCCATTCAAAGTCATTCTAGAAGCATCACTGTCATTTTTGGATACTGTAAAGGGTCTCAGATACTTCTCAGATACCTCTATAGTGCCATCAGAGTTGAGAACTAGGTAGGATATCAGGTTTTAGAAGCCCTGTATCCATGAAAGCCACTAGTTAGGTAACACTGTAACCTGAAATCACTCTCTCCCCCTCGCCCCCTCCCCCCCTTCCCTTTCAAGTAAAAAGCTGTGCCCTGCAGCAAAGAACTTACCCAGGGGTAGAAGAAACACGGCCAAGCCTCCCAGCAATACTTACGTGTTGCTGAGGTGGAGGCAGTGGGTGTCTGCTGCTTACCCACTGACTTTAAATAAAGTAATATGTAAAGATTCATATTATGTGAAAGAAAGAAAGCAGCACACTCCTCCAGGTGAAGTGTGCTCTCAAATCAATATTCTTACTTTGAGATTGTAACCCAGCTGACTGGTGTTCTAAGAACATAACGACATTGCTGCAGTCAATGTACAAGGATTTCTTGTTTAGTGAATACAAACCAATTCATCATAACAATAGCAATGCTGAATACCTTGAAGAATAAATGTATTTCGTGAAGTTTCTAGAATGTTCTCAAGCCTCATCTGCTAACCCTCCATGAACACCCACTACAAGAATGTTTCTCACATTACTGTCAGGTTTTCTTTTCTTTACTACAGCAAATACTCAACACATTACAGAGTAATATATGAATTAATTTGTAGAAGACAACAAAACGCGATGTGAAATTCAAAACCTATTGAGAGTAAAAACAACTCATATGTAGGACACATGATCTTTTTTTTAATCATTACCACAGTGACTTCAACACAAAGACAGATTTGGCTGAAATCAGCCAAAAGTTCAAAATTATCAAGGAGGGCCCACAGTCAGCAAAGTAATCACTGAAGCCTCATTTTCTTAAGAAACCAAACTAAACAGCAATTACTTCATAAAAGCCTCAAGCCAGTTAAACACATTAAATAAGTGCTGTGGTTTTGCCCAACCGGCCAGCCCCTGGGCCTGAGGATGGTTTTGTCCAGGTGGATTTCTGGACAAGAAACCAATTAAAACTCTCAGTAACACCTTTGCTAATTACATATTTAAGAAAAATGAAAGGGAAGGTGGTTGCACAGTTAAAATTAGGAGCAGCAGCCACGTAGGAGAGGCGGCAGCGGGCCCCGAGGTGGGCCAAGGCCTCCTCCTCCCCCAGCTTGGGCCGGGGGCAGATGCGGCACTGAAGCCCCCTTCTCTCTTGTAAGAGAGTGAAGAAAAAAAAAAACTTTAGAGGACTGACTGCTTGGACGAGAAACGCTGCAGAAGAAATTCCAGCAAAGAGATAACGAAGCGTCCAAGGTCAAAGCTGGCAGTTGCAGGAGAGAGAAGAAAAGTGCGAAGGGGGGCTTGTTTCTTCCCTCTTTCGCTCTCTCCCTTCAGCAGGAAAAAGACTGAAAAATAATCCCTGCCATCTGTAGGAGTTTGTTGGGGTGAGGAGATCCCACGTTGCTCATGGAGGAGCCTACACTAGAGTAAGTTGCATGAGGAAGCCGAGACTTCATGAAAAGGACTAAGATAAGGCAGAGTCCTGTTGAAAATTTATGACCCTGAAGGGATGAGCCTTACGCCGGAGCGAAAGACGGTTTGGGTAAGCTTGGGATCCGAGTGAAGGATCCATGCTGCTACTGAAAATTTATGACCTTGAGAAAGAGCCTTACACCGGAGCAAACAGCTCAGGTAAGATGTTGGGATCTGAGTTAGGGATCCATGCTAGACCCATGCCAGAGAGGTCTATCAAGGATTGTTCTCCCGTGGAGAGGGAAACAGGGGTGGACTCATAAGCCATTATCCCCTGTAACCCCCTGGAAGAAGATCCATGGTAAGCAAGTGTCCCCTTGCAAGACCATGGAAGAAAAAACCTTCAGAGCCTGGGTAACCCCCAGCCTCTGGTCTTAGCCCAGGAGGAGGGTAGGCCCAGCCCTGGAGGCCAACACAGGGAAGGAGAAAGAGTTCCAGCTGCGACGAAAGTGCTGCAGAGCTATTGAAGAGACCTGGAACTCCAAGAATGGAGAAAGAAACTGCTTTTCCTCCTTGGACTGATATAAAGGAGGGAGAAGAAGCACTTTTACTTAAGCAGAATTGTTATAGATGTAGTTCTTCAGTAGTTTTTATTTTGCTAGTAATAAATGTTCATACTATTTTCCCCAAATCCAGTCTCTTTTGTCTGCATAAACCTTCTCTCAACTAACAGTAATTGTGTGGGGGGTGTGAAAGCAAATTGACCCAGAGCAAAACCACAACAATAAGTTTCCAATTTTAAGTATGAAGAAATCCAATCAAATAAGTAGTTGCATAGCAGAGGAGTTTTGAGAGCAGTAAAACTTTGCAAACCAGCAAATAAGAGATTCCTCATACCAGTCTCACCTTCCCCCACTAGCAAGTGAAACGAGCACCAGAAACCAATGGGACAAGCTTAATTTAGACAGATTTAATGCGTTCATGTCAGTTCCTGTCCTGATTATGTACTTTTCTCCTTGTCTTTAAAAGGTTTTCTTTCTTTTTTGCATATAAATTCTTTATAACCAAACTCCAAACCAATGTGTACAGTATTGCTGTAGCATCCATTGTAATCTACATACATATAATTCTCATCTGAAACGCCAACAAAATTTCAAGATGGGGTAAAATTGGTTTTGAGAGAGTTTTCTTTCTGATGAATAAACAGTAAAATATGGCTTTACATTGCTTAATAGTAGTAGCTAGAGTTGTGTTAATGGTATTGCCTACAAGAGTACACTATAAAATGTAAATAGTAGCATATAAAAAATACCAATTACTTATAGTGCATATGAATGGATAAATAAATTTAATGTACCATTAAAATGGCATTGTATTTTTACTGTATTTCACCACCCTTTTCCTCTCAATTTTAGACCACAATAGAAAATCTAATGTAATGCAGAAAAGTTTATTATTTCTGTATAGGACATAATCTGCTTTAACAATGTATTGCAGAAATAGACTGGTGTGAGGAAGCCCTTAAAAGGAGGGAGGAATGCTCTTAAAGAATAAATATGAAAGGAAATATTCAAATTAATAAAATTCAAATCTTTAGTATGTTGCTGTTCCTAAGTTTCTTTCTATTCAGCTACTCCAATCTATACTGAAAATTATTGAAAAATACAAAACATTCTTCTTATTATTTATTTCCCAATCTTCCTGGTCACTGAATAAGGTCCAGTAAGAATCATTCACTTAATTTTTAAAAATTATCTTTGCCATAATTCAACAGAATAATCTAACACAAAAGCAACCCATAGAAATGACCCCACAGATGATGTTTGTGCTCGTCGGCAACACTTTTTCAGATGGTCCCCAAAAGATGAGTTCCAGTTTAATTTAGTGCTATGTTAAACCCAAGCCCATAAAAAAAGATCCATACACAAGTGCTTGGGATTTCCCATAAATGCAAGAAGAAGTGTAAGGGACCAGGCCACATGTCCCCACTGCTCAGTATACTCTCTCTGACAGTGATTAGTCAGGAAGGGTTTGCAGAAATAAGTAGAACAGAAAAGAAATACACACTGATAATTCCTAAATTATGTGCTCCCACTTATTGGCAATATGCAGCACAGCATCCTGACCTTGGGACTTGGTGAACCAGAGGTGGTATCCACCTCTTAGTACAAATCCACAGCTGCACTGAATAAAAATGTGTTTTACTGTTACCTACATATAATTCATTACTCTTCGGTTACTGAACCTAAGAGTAGAAACAATCCTCTGTGACCGAGGTGAGCAACTGCACATCACGAACAATAAATTGCAAATAATTCAAGCAAACAGTTTATGCCCAAGGGATAACATTCGTTCACAAACTATGTCAACATTTGTGAATAATATATAAGTGAAGAGGAATGTCTGCTCATGAACAATTCACCAACAAATGCTGCTTTAGCCAGACAGTTTGTTTGTGATTAAGTGTTTGGCCAACTCCCATGCTCTGAGAATTGCTAATTTGGTGTGCTTTGTTTCCCTTCACCGCTGCACATCACATCAGGGACAGTCACTGGCATTACTCACTAGGGATGATGCCAATGACTGAGGGATGAGGACTACCAGGTTCCCTGCATTCCATCTCACCATTCTGACTCCTTTACTTCCCCAGCGTGAGGACACAGAAATCAGCCAGGAGCACAGATCCACTGCTAATGTTTCCTATGTACTGTAGCTATCTCCAAGATGCTTCTCTTCCTCCTCTTTCCCTTCCCTTCAATTCAAGATGCTACCGAACATCAGAAGCAAAAATGCATGACAATGACATGTATGTCTCCTGGAATTTCTAATCACATCTCTATGCTACTAACTAAAGGAAAAGCAGACTACAAGAAAATGTCTGCTCAGAAACAAGCTACCTACTGCTGACATTATGTTCACTATGTGCCAAACAGTGGAAGCCACTTCTAATATTTGTCCCAAATTCCATGTATGTCTTGCTAATCCCCTTCAATTTTCAGCATTTTCAAGCTAGATTTCAAAACAGCTAGGGGGTTTAAACTAAGAATTTCCACTGAGTGGAGGTACAACTGAATTCATCTTTAAAAGCAGTATTCCCTGCTGTACTGGAAATTTCAGGCTGGATCCAGACACCCATGTGAACCTCTCCAAGTAACTTCAATGCACAAAATTGGATGCCATCTAGAAGACAGTACTCTACATTCCCCAAATAATCAATCAATAGGGAGAGACAGTTAGTTCCCCAAGGGCAATTCAGAAAATGATGCACACAAAGAACAGCTAGCAAGAAGTAGCTAGCAGAAAGTAAAAAACAGGGCATCCAATTCCCTTCCTCACTTCAGAGATTAGACACCTGTCTCAGGACATCACACAACTCAGCCTGACATAGTTGCAACCTATGTCTCTCGCTTCCAGGTCTCACTGCTAGACTACAGAATAGGTCAGGTAGGGCACAGTTTCATCCCCCACACAAAAGGAGGTTGGCAAAGGACAGAGTGTGCTACTGACAGACTTCAGGGTAGACCACCTGGTCCCTGCTCACAGGATGTGCATCAGTCCCAATGGGAGATGCCAAAAAAAAACATCATTAGGAAGGAATCAGAACTCAGATGCCTCCCCCCTAAGTGAGTGCCCAGAGATTCACACTCCTGCAGTCACTTCTTGGAGTGGTGCACCTACCTCACTCAACACTGCTTCCAAAAGCATCCTCCAAGCAGAGGGGAACTGTATGCTTGGGAGATCGGACTCACAATGGATTTATCTAGATCTCTGATTTAACTACAGGCTTCAGTCCGAGCAGGAGCCCCCCACTTTGAAACACAAGTGTACAGCTGTTCCAAAAGAGAGCTTCCAATTACTAAAGCTCTGGTGTAGCCTCCAGCCTCCCTGGACTCCTGCCGTTCTGTGAGGGCTCAGTCTAGGGAGGTGGGGAATCAATCTTGGCTTTTAGCATCAGATTTTGCATTCAATTTCTAAACAACTCCATTTTGTTTTTCACTAGATCACCCAGACTGTATTTTTTTGTTTGCTTTTGAGATATTAACAGGAGAAGCATGGAGTGTGTCCCTGAGAGACATTCTCTGTGCAGTACACACATCACTGCAGCATTCATCACAGATCTCAGTTCTGCTTTGCACCAAGCATGAAAAACAACCCCCCTGCTTATTTCATTAATCCCAAGAGAATATTTTAATTTTTATATTCCTTGGTAGGGTTCCATTTTCTTCCCTGTTGGTACAAGTCCAGAACAAAATCAAAGCACGTCCTCCTCTAGAAAGTCTAAATAACATTGGACTTAAAAACTGCAAAATAAAAACTCCTTTCTGTTGGTTTTGTTTGTTTGTGGTGTCATGGACATTGTTAGATGATTAATATACAAGAGGAGGAGGGATTGATCCAATAGTATCCAAGTTAACCAAATAAACTCCGCAATAACAAGCCTCAGCTGATAGAATTGTCATCACAGTCCATAAACTATGTTTCTAAATCACCTGCACTGCTTTGAAAATTTCATACTGAAATACTGAAGATTCCTACAAAAGTCTCCTCTATTATGATGGACTGAAGAATAACAAAGCATACTAAAATATATGTAAAAATAAAATAGTCCATAGTAAAGTGAGCCAGAGAAAAAGCATATTTCCAACGACTGTGTCAGTTATTAAAGAAATTACTTTTCATTCTTCTGATCTTGTTCATCAAAATAAACTTAGTAGGTTGTCCTCTTCATTTCTCTGTTCATAAAACATGTGTGCCACTGTAAAAGTTTTCACTGTACATAACAGTATAATTTTCAACCTTTGACCTATGAATTCATGAGTGTCAGCAGAAAGTACGTTTCTAGATTCCACTTAAAATTATGTCTTAGTTCAATAACAAACATGCTCTCACACATCAGAATTCCTCACTGTTTTGAACAGCAATGAAGACAAAATGTATCAGTGATTTCGCCACCAGATCAACCATATTATGTCATGAATGCTGAAAAATTGTATTTTCCTTGACCTCTCAAGTGCAAATCCAAAATGTGTGTGAAACACACACCTGGAAAATGTGATTTTTTTTCTCCTAAAGCAGGAAAAAAACATGAAGTATTTATTTATTTAATTTCCCTTACAGCCTATCTAAAGATACCAGCATATACCCATTATTAACTGAACAGAGATTTCTGCTCAACCACATTGCTATGCCTACACTGATATTCACCAGTTGCAGGAGGAGCTGGGATTTTAAAACAGTGCAAGAAGCATGAAGCTCGACATACCTCCTTCCCCTAATGAGCTTTTTAAATACCCTAAAACCACAGCATACCTTCAGGGAAAGAGTATTTGTCCAGCCGCACAGGCACATTGTGGATTAAAAAAAAAAAATAATAAAAAAAAAAAATGTTCTTCAGAAGCAGCCACAAGAGAGCCAGGGGTGACTGCTACCAGTTATACTCAGGTCAACCAACCTGAAAAATTTTGCTAGCACTGGAGGCACTTAAAGCTATATTTTTTACCATCAGTAAGTTAATTTGATTTATACTTATGCCATCTTCCTTGAAAGAAAAATAAACCTCTCAGTACAGAGCCTTATCTGAAGCACCTTCACTTCAGCATTAAACCATTTGGCTGTTATTAACTGATTTACACTAAGGCAAATGAGGAATTTACCAATAAAATCTATGAATATCTTGTTCCTCATCTCTAATTTTTTGAATCTAAACAAAGCAATAAAATCACTGGTTTCTTTAATTGTTATCGGCCTTTTGTCATATTTTGCAATAACGTTTAGTTGCTTGCAGTCTCAGGGGATGTATGTATTCCAACATTATATGTTTTAAAATTCAATGTAATTTAAAAGTGCTAATACAGTCTTTATAATAAATTAAGCCCATTCTGTATATGCATTAGTTTTTATTAATTCTGTGTTTATTAGGTGTTAGTTAAATCCAATTTGCCAACTGATTTTAAAGTAAATACCTTTCTATAGTCTTGAGGAATGAATTGTCTTTTGCAACAATAGCAAAACCCTGTGACCAAGAGAACCTTTCTAATTATTTCAATTCAAACACCTTCCACTGTGAGAGGCAATTTGACTGCGGTCTGAGAGTTACATCACTACAAGTGTCCAAAGATATCACTTTAATACACACTCAGAAGTGAACAAATGCTGTTTCTACAAGGTGTCATTCCCACTGAGAGCGGACTGGCAGGCAAGTCTCTGTGTCCCTGTAATTCCATTCTTCTTCAGGGAACAATTTTTGCCATAGAAGTTTTATTTCCATTGAACAATTTTAACTTCCCTTAAAGAGAGAAGCCTTTCCTCGCTTCAGGATAAACAGAATTTTAAAGATTCAGGACTGAAGTTTAACAGTTTCCATGCAGTGTCCAATACCTTCAGCCTGACTACGTTACATTCCTGACAGTCAATTTATCTCGCTGCAGTCTATTCACGACATCTTTCTGTCTCCCAGGTTGTCTTTTCACATAAGCCTAGGAAGTGGGGAAGAAGAAAAATGTGCTGGTGTGTAGGATACCCCTAGAGATGTACATTCCGTACCCAATACAAGAAAGAGGCCAACATCTTTACATAGCACCATTTAGTGAAACAGTGACAGTCGAGAGAAATGCTGAATTCATTCCATAAATACAGTTATAACTCTGAAAAGAGAAGCATTAATAAAAATACTACTAAATATTTAGTGAATCCAGAGAAATCTCTCAAAAACCTATCATCACAGAATGTGGACAACAGTCTGAGTCAAAGACGTAAAGACACCCAAGACTGAGATGCAAAGTACAGTTAGGTTTTCCCCTTCCTCTGTCTAACTGGGGATCTGTTGTCTAATATGCTTCTCCTATGCTAAGGCCCATCCTTCAGGTAAAGCTGGCAGGCTACCCTGATTCACCAGTGTATAAAATGCTATGAAGCTGAAGCATTATGATTCTGACAGCACTGAAGCTACCGTATGTGCTTTCTGTCTGTTGAAACAGTTCCAAATCATCAATGAAATAACAGCAGTAACTCCAAACTTTCCAGTGAAGTCAATATGGGTCAAAGATGTCAAATCATCAAGCTGCACAGAAAGTTGGTCTATGAGCAGCTCTGAAAAGAACTATCATATCTGTCATTCTTCCTGTGCTATTTTTTTTCTCAGTGAGATCATAAACTGCCAGGGCTGGGATTAACCCTTTCTGTAACCTGTCCACTGAGTCTGCTCCAGCTAATAATTTATGCATTAAAGACTTAAATAGAATTTGTGTTATAATTTAAAAATCTGTTCCCATGTGTTGAAAATTGATAAAACTAGAACCATTTCATCCCTTAACACTCCTCATTCAGTGGTCCTAAATGCAGAGAGTCAGCTACTGTTGCCTAAAACAGCATTTCATTTTTTGTTTCATGATCCTGATCCACAATGAGCAGCCAAGCCTAATACTTAATACTTAGTTGAATAGAGTATTAAGCCAGAGAGTCCAAGATCAAGCATTATACTTGACCTTTTGAATTTTTTTCCAATCAATACCTCAGAAATTGATTTTCTCTTATTCAGTATACCCAAATGGTTTCATTAAGCTGAAAGATTACATGACCTCCCAACAGGGAAAGGCCACCAGAACCTATTCTGTAGTCTGTATTACATAAAAGCCCTAATCAGCAACCAGTGAGTATCTGAGAATCCCAAATACATCCCCCTCAATAATTATACAACAATCATACTAGCAGTGGTGTTCAGAAGAAATTATGAACGGAGTATCAAACTCTCGAATTTTCAGACTTGGTTAAATGTCTGGCAGCAGAACATACATCTGGATTTGGGCTGCATCAAAGTGCAACCTCAGCCATTAACAGTTCATTGTAACAACCACCTCAGAATATTTCCTGATTCAAAGGCATTCAGGAACTTTGATACACCTACAAGTTACTCCCTATGAAGTGACAAATGCCCCCAGTTGCACTTTTAACCCAGAACAAATGAGGGAACCACCTTACTGTGACTATTTGTCCCAATCAGGCTGAAAATGCTTTACTCCTGAGAGCTAGTGAGGTTCAAAGGATAAACCTCCAGGTCCTTTTCCCCCGAGTAGCTTTTCCAGCCGCTCTCCCCCCAGCCTGCTGTGGTGCGTGGGGCTGTTGTGACCCCAGGGCAGGACCTGGCACTAATATTTCTGTAGCATCTGGGTCTTGGCACTGGTCTAATAAATGGAGAGTCCTGCTATTAGAATATCAGAGATCCTGTGGACATACATAAAATAAAATAAAAAGATAATTAGAGGGTGCCTTGAGCCTTTAAGAAATGTGCAAACAGCCTTCTGTTAGTGATGATGGTGAAAACAGGGTCTTAGTTTCAGATGACCAGGCAATATTTTCTGTAATCTGTCACAAATACACATCTTCTGTACAAACTCTTGCTTTCCTGTTCTAATATCCAAGAAATCTCCAAGGCAATTCAACACCACAACCTTCTCCACGACTTTCAACCTCTCCTGACTACTGCCTGTTCCAGAGTTACTACAAATCTAATCCTTGCAGAAACTTTCCCCTCTTACCCCAAATCCTGTCTGAAGGAGTTCCCTTCTAACCTTCTGCCCTTAACTTCCCCAGTTTCTCATTTACAAGAACCAAGTCTGTCATTAAAGCTGATTATAATTAAAGCAATTTTGACCTTTGTGCTATAGAAGTAGGTCATATATTTACATTTCTGTTTTTACTACCAGAGGTCCTGCTTTTGCTGGCTTCAAAAAAACACCCTCTAGATCCAGTAGTCTCCTTTTTCCTATCCTTTTGCCTTCAGAATATCTGGATTTTATGTTCTTCCACCCTAATCCCACAGTGACTGCAATGCAGCATCCCATTTATGCTTTAATCCCTTCTTGGTTCCCTTTCAGTACAGCTGCTGGAGGCCACCATGTGCCTGTTCTTTACCTCAGCTAAGAAAATGAGGGTTTGTAGGGTGGGGTTGTTTTGGGTGCAGGCAAGGGGAAGGAGGAGAATGAAAAAGCAACTTCAGAAATCTCTACCCAAGACAACTAAACCAATAAAAACCTGAGTAGAGGAAAGGAACATTAGAAACATTCCATGGTAAATTCACAACATTTTTTAAACTTGTATTTCTTTCAGTAAAATTAATTGTAGAAAATTCAAGTTAGGAATAGCCTGGCTAAAAAGAAAAAAATGTGGACTTTTTCAAGCAGCCCTCAGAATACCAAGCATAGAAAAATAATAAAAATAAATTTAGAAAGTGCAGTTTACCAAATTCTCAATCTCAATGAATCATTAGGTAAAAGGAGGGGGGAAAAAAACAACAATAAAAAATTTATTGCATGGCAACACTGAAGTCGGGCAGGGGGTTATTTGACAGAGAAGAAATAAGAGAAGGAATATTAACCATTCTGTGCCCTAAATCAAAGCTATTTGGTTTTGAATTTTTTTAATTCATTCAAAATACATTTGTCTGATTATAAATCTATGTAAGATCCTAGATATGAAAACAGGCATATAACCAGAATCCTAGATTGGTTTCAATTGGAAGAGACCTTAAAGACCATCTCATTCCAAGCCCCTGACACAGGCAGGAACAGTTTACATTATCCCAGGTTGCTCCAAGCCCCGTCCAACCTGGCCTTGGACACTTACAGGGATGGGGCAGCCACAGCTTCTCTGGGCAACCTGTGCCAGGGCCTCACCACCTGATCTTTACTCTGTCAGTACTGTTCAGATCAACTCCAAAATGGAATGCTCCTATCTTTGCCTAACTCCATCAACTTCCATATAGCTTCAGTAAATAATGACATATCCATAAATCATGAAATGCCTCCTTAGTAAAAGCAGTGATCCTCCTTGCCCCAACTCCACTACAGCTCTGCTCCTGAACACCTTACTTAACACAAAAATCTGTTCCTTTCATCCTCAGCACAACCCTACATTCAGCACATCCACTTCAGGCCCAGGGACAACAGCCTGAGTAAATCCCAACGTCAATCAAAACTCTAAAAAAATAGTTTATTGAAAATAACTGTGAGAAGCCCTTATGCTTTCACAGAATCAGTCAAATAGCAGCTGCAGAAGCTTTTATCTGGATAAAAGACAAGCATATACCAGTGTCACACACACAAAAAAACCCAAGACATTCAAAACTGACCAGAAATTAGACCATATTCTTCAGGTAGTAGGTAATGGTTGCTTTATGGAAGCTTGTATACGTCCAGGAGGGAAAAGCAGGCAGAAACAGCACAGAAACTGAGCCTTCCTGTTCTCCAGCAGGTCAACAATCCCACCCAACTGAGTGTTGGCTGCAAACTGACTGAGGGTTCACTTGATCCCCTCATCCAGGTCATCAATACAGATATTAAACAGGACTGGCCCAAACACCGAGCCCTGGGGAACACCCTTGGTGTCCAGCTGCTGGGTGGATATAACTCCATTCCCTACCACTCTCTGGCCTGGCCATCCAGGCAGTTTTTACCCAGCAAAGAGTGCACTTGTCCAACCCATGAGCAGCCAGTTTCTCCAAGAAAACTGTGTGTCAAAGGTTTACTGAAATCCAGGTAAATCCACATTCACTCAGTGGGTCACATTCTCTTAGAAGGACTTCAGGTTGCCCAAGCAGGATCTGCCTTTCATGAACCCAGGCTGGCTGGGCCTGATCCCCTGGTCGGCCTTTATGTGCCAAGATGATCTGCTCCATGGCCTTTCCTGGCACTGGCATCAGGTGAACAGGTCTTTAGTTCCCCGGATCCTCCTTCTTACCCTTCTTGTAGTTGGGCATCACAACAGTCAACCTGTAGTCCCCTGGGAGCTACCTGGTTAGCCAGGACTGCTGGTAAATTATGGAATGTGGCTCAGTGGTATCTCTGCCTGCTTCCCCAGTAGCCTTGGGTGGATCTCACATGTCCCCATGAACCTGTGTCAGAAGCATCCATTATTGTTTCAGCTACTACTAACTGGGAATGACAAGTATCTTGATAAAAGTATTATTGTATTTCCCTTTTAATTTTCCTTCAGAGTAATAACATTTTGCAACAGTTTAAAAAACAATAATGTTTGTTATAGCAAAATTTCTGTATGTAAATATCAAATGGATGTTTAGCTACTTCTTTGTGCATTAGAAAGTGATTGATATAACTTAGATTTATATATTTATTAATAGGAATAGCAGAGAGTAAAGAAAGCAGCTCAAGTCACAGAATGTCACTGTCACCAGGCTGTGATGCACCCAAAGGCTGATACCTTACAAACTGGTACCAGTACACTAACACACACACAGACTCACAGAAACTACCCACACTTGGGTGTAATGTGGATGAATGTGCATGACTTAAATTGACATGCCTTCCTATATTTTCAAACTACTTAGCAGAAATGAACCTTGCAAACAAGACTTTTCATCAGTACCTGAGGGACTTTTCACAAGGTGGTGATAATCTCATTATCTTGTCCCTTTTCCCCATGGAATACTAATCCTGAACAACTGGACACAAAAGCTCACCTTTAGAGCGTCAAATAAGTTATCTGCCTCAGTTCAAAGTTAATTAAGATGCAAATTGAAGGCACAACGTCAGAGTATAGCTCCCTAACCCTACATGAAGACATTCAACTGTATCAGGGACAGCTGCTTGCAATAGAACATATTTCATGCCAGAATGTTTAGACTAACTGGTCTGTACCTCTTGTGGTACCAGAGCCAAGCAAATTTTAACTGTATGGTGTTTACATGGCTTCTGATTCCAGAAGGTAGACTCCATTTAACAGACACATTTCTACTGCTTTTTCATCACATCAAATAATTCCCTTTCTTGGGGAAGTAAAGAGAATGAGAGTCCAGTACAGCTGCCTGATGAATGTCAAAACCTATTCCATTAAGTAAAAGTAATGGCAAAACTCAGGAGAGGCAGTAGTGCTTTATACTGAGTTCCCATTTATTCATTTCATTTCAAAGCCAGCAACAACTTCTATTTCCTACAGATAGAGTCCAAGAGAACAGAATATTTACATTTCAGGTTTTATCAATCTTCTAAAGACAACTACCTACAGCACAGACAAGCATGTCTAACACACACAAGTTCTGTAAGACTTATGATGCTCAAATTAAAAATCCATAAACTGAATCAGTAAAAAATACGGCAGATGAATCACACTGAACATCAAAAGTAAAACTACCCAAACAATGACTCTATATAGAAGATTTACTTCTGATTTACAAATTAGAGACAGAGTAACTAATTCCATAGGCAATAGAAATCAGCAAAACATACTTCCAGTAACTGTAAGGCTAAACTACAAAACTGATAAGTAAGTTCCTAATAATGACCTCTGACAGACATACCAAAACAGGTGCTGAAGGACACTGTTGCTCTGACATAGGCATCCATCCACATACACATCATATCCAACTCACTGCTATGCCTATTCATTAGCACCCCGGAAAGCATTTAAACAGTGTATCACTCCATATAATGAGGTGTAAAACTCTCCAGAATTTTAAAATCCTTTTTTCTTTGAGAACATGAGACAGTCTCTAATAGACTCATAAATGCTTTCATACGTGGTTTCTGCCTTTCCTGAAGGATAACAATGGAATGAATGAGAAGTGAAACAAAGTAGATTCCTTTGCTGCTGCTGGTTGCTTTTGCATCGAACTGTGGCAAGTAAAATAAGGCAGCACTGACACAGGCGACACTTCCAGGCAGCCTCTGACAAGGCAGCAATGGCTGGTGCCAAGCAAATCACACAGAAAGCAAAAGACAAACACTAGCAAAGGGTGGCAGAGGCTGCAAACTTGTAAAGCACTAAAAGCATTTACTCTTTTTGGAACACATTCTCGGCACAGTGGGACATAAAGCATTTCATACATTTTTGCTGCAAGTGGCCTAAAGTAAAAAATACCAGGGAAGTGGCAGCCTAAGCAAAGAATACAAATGTACTAGAGAAACATTTCAAATAAAGACATAAAGTAGTCATCAAGCTTCCAGGAGCTGAGCAAAAAAAGAACAGCAACAGAAGAAAGGTCACTGGCATACCTATTAAATTATATGCTGAACATTTAAGAGGCTAATTTTGCCAGATTTCAAAAGATCAGCAACTCCCCCACCCTTAACTTTTGGATGCAACTTGTTGTGTTAGTTCATGACATGACATGGGATTAACTATTCAAAAAGGGAGAAATATACCAATGGAGAATTCTCTCCCATCATGAAATTCTGCATGTGAGCCATTGGATTGAAAAAAACCAAAAACAAACAAACAAAAAACCACAAAAACAAAAACAAACAAACCTGTGCTACAAAGAGTAAGAATTCTCTCTTTCTCAGTGTCCTGATGTAATTTACAATGACCTATTTTAAGAAGCAGATCCAAGTTGGAAGTTTATCAGTCCTATTGCAATTCCCACCCTGTCAGTAACGGAAAATGACAGAAGGAGGCTGCTGCAATTCTCACTAAAGGATCATCACCCTCAGATCTGGACTTTGTGCAGACATGAATAATCCAAGTTGTAACTGTGATTGGAAACCTCTTCTAAACCTGGCTTTGAGTAAAACTTGGTTTTATCAAAATTAAGGAGCTCTGCAATACCAAGTCTGCAGTTGAACAGTTAACAGAGCCTGGCATATTCACTCACTGTTCCTCTCATATTGCTGTGTTTACGAAAGGGTGGGATATAAAAGCCCGGCCTTTACATGAACGTATGAATTATCGGCTCCCTTAAAATGTTAATCGTTTGATTCGCAAATATCTGATACACAACTCCAAACACCACAGCATTTATTTAAGGAGTAAAGATACCCAAGGACATTTCTAGCTTTCTTTTGGGAGCTGCTCTCATACAGTGGTGTTCTGATCCAGCTCCAAGACTTTTATCCGTTTACAAATATCTCTATTCTAACAGCGTATTTCTACTTGACTTTAAATCGCACAAAGAAGAACATTGCTATGTCAGATAAGAGCACTGGATCTCTTCCAGCTTTCTGTCTTGGAGTGGCAAGTACTGGGTATTTTAAAGGAAACTGCAAAGATCTTCTTAAGACACAGCTCTTATAAGACACAGCCACACAGCACCTTGTTTGCTAGGGTTTTTTTCCCTAAGACCCATTAGTTATCTTCTTTTTTACATTGAAACATGAGATTTTTATGTCTTATATTTTACTAACTAACCTATGTGAATTCTTTATGCACCAGGCTCATCACCTTAGAAGGAATCCCACAAAAAAACATTGTGGGGTTCAATTGTCACAGTATAAACTAAACTATACAGCTAAAATGAGACATATTGATGACGTAAAAAACCCCAAACCAAATCAAAGAAAACCAAAAGGTATATTTGGCTTTCCCTGAAAAGTCCTTCTTCGCTACTTTTCCTATGAATTTCAAAACTCGAAATAAATAACACCTTAGTATCACTCTATTTATGATTGCTATGTATATTAGATTTATACATAGTTACCTTAAGATTTGAGTTCTTCTTAGTATTACATTGATAGAATAAAGCACATCCCCTCCCTAGGAGCTTACAGTCTTACAAAGGAACATGGGAAACTGCTCAATCCACAGAAGCAGTAATCCTCACAGGAAGCATTTTTGTTGTGCTAATTATACTGGTACATGTCTATTCATGCTCTGGATTTCAATCCATTCAATCTGTCCAAATGACAAATAAATGATGACACAAACATATGCTGGAAGATCAAACCAGCAAGGCACGTGATTTCCCTGTGACACAGCCAGAAGATTCTTCTGTCACATATCTACGACAAAAGAGGTTCCCTGTAAGAATGAGTGAATGGAAGTGCACCTCCTTCCTGAATGTCTGGAGGCAAAATGTTGGGGTTTGAAACTGAGTTCATGTTTGTAAGTCTTGCTATTTTCTCCCAGTTCCTGTTCAGGGACAGAGAAATTAAGCTGGTGACTCACTCAGGCTCAGCTGTCCTGTGTCCCCCCTACATGGGCTGACCACAGTCTCTACTTGGTTATCACCTGCAGTATTTCTTGCTTTCTAACCATTTCTGTATGCAACTAAGTTGCCACAGAAAAAGGTGCTTTTAAGTCTCTTACCTTCTTAGGAGACACAGAATTCTGGGTAAAAAGACTTACAAAATACAAAAATTCAACATGCCTACCCTACTATTGTTACAAGAAGGAGAAGAAAGGCTGAAAACTCCAATTCCTCTCCATGTCAGCTTCCTCTCCTCCTCCCTGTGCCTGCAGCACCCTGTAGCATTTTGGTCCATCAGAAATGAACATTTTACAGATATTTATTGTTTTACACTGTGACAAAGCAGGCAAACACCATGTATAATATTTGAGTTGATTTGTCATTTGTTTGTGTACTGTCCACTGGGTGAAAGACAAAGTTTTAATAAATAGTAGAGTATACTGTCACAGAATCCAAAACACACCAGTAGGAACCAAGATTGTTTTTTTTAATTAATTATATGGGAGTCTACTGCACTTCTGTGAATCACTCAAACATGCTGTGGTTTGCTTGTATGTTTAATTTTTTTATTTAATGACACTTAATTTAAGACACTTTTCTTGGGTAGACATGAAAAAATAAGCTAATAAGTAATTTAAATCACACGTGGTTTCTTCAGAGCTCTGTTTGCCAGACACCCCAGTGAGAAAAGACAAAGAAGGCTGCCAAATACAGAATGGAATAGTCAAAACACACCTGTAATGATGCACATTTTGTATTTTATTTTCTTTTAAACCATAAAGTTCTAATCCATCATTACTGGGCATGGGCGAGTGACTTCTGCCTAAGCAGAAGCAGATTACAGGCTGGGTAACTAACCAAGACTGTCAGTGTAATTAAGATTCTGAGCCTTCTCAGGAACACCAGCTACGAAAGCTCCAATATCTAAAAACTGCTGCAGCTTGCTTAATTGAAAAAGACTTGACTGAATTATTAAAAGCTACCAAAATCTGAAACTTTTAATGAAAAAGAGAACAAACATTTTTTGCAGGAAAATGGCAGAAAACAGCACTAGGCTGAAGCCAGGGAAGGAAGTGACTAAGCATGTAACTGCAACCATTTGGAATAAATCATTCCTATGCTAGTCACAGTGTGAACGAGTACAATTATGTGCTTCTGAACTTTGTTCATGTTTATCTCCTTCAGTTGCAAAATCTGCTCAACTGTCATGTCTAGTTTTTCTCTTCAAAATGTTACTAATGTTGTAAAATAGCACATCACTCTGACTGTCTTTGGATTGGAAATCACAGTCTCAGAATACCACACTGAAGTCCAAGCAGGAGTCCTAATAGAGGTAAGCTGGAATGCTTTTTTTCTCTATGGAGTTTTTCATACATAAGCAAGTGAAAGGAGAGACTGAGATAATACAAGATAATTCAGCATTTGAAAAAGAAGTCTCTGTTTCTGTATTTGACAACTGTGCTGGGCTCACATGGAATTTCGCTATTAGGCCATTCTAGTAGAAAAAAAAAATGCATCAAAATAAATTATACCCATAACAAGAGAAAAATAGAATAGACAAGTAATAATTTGTGTTGGAAGTCCAAGAAGGAAAAGATAGCTTAACTGATGGGAAAGATACATACTTGACAATAACTAGTGCCAGACTAAAACCAAGCAAGTCATCTATTATGTTGATAAACCCATACAATAATTAAATATCACTATCCCTCTCTCATAAGTGGAGATACTGAGACAAAAGGAAATTAGGGTAAAAGCTGAAGTCTGGAAAGCAAGTTATAATGGTTTTATATATGATATGGACATTATGGGTTTCCTATCACAAAAGGATGGAGAGTTTTAACTACACATCAAGATGTGACATTGATAAAGTCTAGGGTTTGGTGGAAAATCTAAAGCTCTGTCAAAACACCCATATGCTGACACTACCACCATCTCATTACTCTTTAATCTAACATTACTGTTTCTGTTCCTATTAGTATGACCAGGCATGTTCAGAGCTCCCTCCTTTCCCTCTGGTCAGAACAGGACACTGTCAGGATTATTTGTTTTCCCCAGGCTGCCGAGTCCAGGACTAGGCTGCACCTCTGCTTGGACTCAGTTCTGCAATGCCTCTAGACTGATGTCCCAACAACTGTAGAGTTCTTCATGAACAAAACATTTCATTGAGATGCCCATGTTAATCTGGTTCCCCAGGAAGTTAAATTCATTACCTTTGTCACCTATCACAGTCTGCCACTGATGCGCACGCAGAATTGTTATGGCAAGGCAGAAGTCCTCCAGGAGAACAAATCATTTGTCATAGACAAGCACATTTCACGGTGACACCTAAGGGTTTCTGAATACTCAGGATACATAAACTCCCTAAGGGCTGACCATCAGACAACAGGCAGTCTTCCAGCAATGGCATCCTGGCCCATAAAAGACTGGAAAGCATTTGCAAAATAAATAAATAAAGTTTGGGTTTATTCTAACCTAATCTCTCTAGCATCTTCACAGAGACTACAAGCAGAATCACAAACAGAGGCCACTACCACTGCCTTGCATTTCACACCTACATATCTGCAGGGCACTTATGGTGGGTACAGTTCATGCTCTGCAGGTTGAACGTAGCACTCCATGTAATTCATTTCTTTTTCTTCAGTGATAATCACTTACCTTCTGCTGCTTCTACTCATATTCACCTTTCAGCAAGATGCTGGAGGATAAACCTGAATGGATCAACACTAAATCCACTGGAACAGAAGCACTGGCATCAATTGCAGAGAGCAAGTAAAATGATAACTTTGCGTCTCATGTCATGTCTATGGAGAATGAGACTGAAGCACAGGTTGCTTGCCTTCACACAGTTTCAAAATCATAGGGCAAAAACTCAACTGGGGAACAGCAGAGTGTCCAATGCCTCATTAAGGATATGGGACTTGTGACAGGGTCTAGGAAGATCTATCCATTGGTTGCCACAAAGAAAGGTTTGTATGCAGCGTTACCTCCTTGGTAGAGGCCCCTGTGACCTATGCCCAATGCTCAGATTTAAAGCAAACTGTCCAGCTGGAAAGGCTTTGTTACCCAGCAGTGTGTAACTGTGTGTGAGGGAAGCGACAGCCTGCGTGGCCCTGTGACCACGGCACTGAGATCCTCCGGGAATCCTCTCTGACAGACGTGTCCTTGTTGTCCTCTGCCAGCAACCCAACATTACAGAGGGCACTGACTCCTAGAAAGGGGGCACGGCTCCTGTTCTCCTTCAGCTTATCACAGAATGTGCAACACCAGGATCCTTTCACCCTCACAAAGGCCGGAGGAGGCCTTGCAAAGCTAATTATTTCCAGCAGAAGACTAAGGGGATACTTTCATTTACCCCTCTACCTCTTACCACCACGGTCCACTAGGACAGTACTGACCAGCTACTGGAATAAGATCCTCTCTCCTCTTAATGCTCTTTCCCTGTTTCTTCAGAGTACTTTCTGTTGCCTCCATTTCCCTTGCCCACATGTTCCTTGAACCTGGCTTTCCCACACTTCCCTTTCCTTCTGTCTGCCTTTGGCAAACCCTGCATCCTGAGTTTCTCTGTCTTCCCACGCTCTGATATTTACAATGGGAGTTATACACCCCAGCTCTAATCTGATCCTCATGGAACAGCAGGTTCATTTAATCACTGGCTCAAAATTGCAAACATATTTTATTAGACTTATCTCTCTTAACGATACAGTGATAGCACACCACAGTACCATTTTAGAACAAGTTACTTCTGCTAACCCAGCTGATTCCTGATTTCTTTACAGTGAAATAAAGTCAAGGGAAAGACACACGTTGTCACTTCATAAACCCCAAAAGTACAAAGTGAGGCACTTGCTAACTACAGCTCCCCAGAGGGATGTGTGATTCACACAAAAAGGCACTCTCAGACCCCTCTGCCTGTGAGCAGAAAAATGCTGTGTTCTGTCCTGGTCTAAATTCCCAAGTTTGTGCATTACAAACATAATGCACTGTGTTTAGAAAAGTTATTACAGCTTTTCTGAAAAAGTTTCTTATAGGAGTAATGGAAATCTTTCAGATTACTTCCTCTTTTTTTTAATTTTTTTTTTTTTTTTTTTGGTAACAACAACATTAAACAAGAACTGAATCTCAAAGAGTAAGCATGGAATGTCCTGAGGAAGCCTAATGTGAACCATGTGACAGAGCAGAGAAAGGCTTCTGATTGATTTGGAAACTACTAGCACCTGGTTTCTTACGCTTTGGGAAGTTTACACCCCTTCTCTGCCCCACTCACCCTTGTTCTACGGAAGCTGATAGTTCTGTTGTCCCTCTTTTCAAACGTACTTAGCAAACAGATGTTCCTGGCCATTACAGATGCCTTCTCATAACACTGAAAAATGCAAGATTTGCTGTTTCCCCTTTTCTCTGCAAAAATGTTTCAATTCCAAACTAGCCCTGTAGAGAACAGGCTTTTCACAGTCAATGTCACCTTTTGATTCACCATTTACTATTTTGGCTGCAGTTCACATTAAGCTTTCCATAGGGAAGTTGCAGCTAGGTAAACAGGATGAATGGAAAGCGAAAATATGTTAGAATTTAACTAGATAAGAAAAACCAAAATCAAACATGAAATTAAACTGAAGCAAATTACTGTGAAATCAGATAGCAGGGAAATCCATCAGGAACAATTTCTACACAGAAAACCTATTGAAAGTTCAGAACTAAGAGAAAAATCTGGACCCTGGGATAGTGCATCATTTCCAAACAAGTTTGAATTTTTCTATCACGATGATGATGAAAACTAAGTGTTCATCACAGGCTCTGCCCAACATCTCTTTTCATCTGGATGAATGTTAAAGCATATCTAGCAATACATTTGCCAATGTGTTTTCTGATGTAAGCCATTCCCCCCCACACCCCCGAAAAACAGACTGGAAAAACAGACAGAGTCACAAAACTCAAAACTGCTCAAAAAGCATTTCAGGTTCTGTGGTACCTCAATCTATGGCTAAGGCTGAAATTTAAAAACACAGACTGTGTTCACGAGTACAGAAATAAAGGAAGTAATTTTCTTAAGAGTTTCTGCTTTGCAGAATTGGCTAAAACATCATTTTCATAGGCAGAAGAGAAAGGATAACATTGTTTCTGAGGACTACTTTTCAATCTGCATGAAGTTATTGAGACTTCTGTCACTTGTACTTTTTCCCTCCTGTCCCTGACTGGAGTTAAACTCTTACCAAGGTGTCAACAAACTCCTGGATTTTGGGCACTCAGAAGTTATGGTATTAGTTCTAATGGAAACCAGCTTATCCTTAAGAGAAGCTAACCAGTTGGGCTTCCAGTTCTTTTCTCCTGGTTACATGAGTCAATGGGCAACGCAACAGGGCTGCACTGATATATAAGGTGTAGTTGATAAAAGGAAAAGGTATCTTTTTATCTAAAATGCAGCTTTAACTTAATTCTCTATATTTCATTGTTTATAATATGGCCAAACTGGTCTGAAATTTTACATGAAATGTTTCAGACTGGGAGCAGCTCTATTTCCACAACTGGAAGAGAACCTATTCTGCTGTATGAAGATACAGAAATGTAATTTAAAAAAACTCTTTATCAGACACTGGCACTTTTCCTTCTTATGTAATTCAAAAAGGATCTCAGTAAAGAAAATTGAATTTGGCAATCCATTAACATAGATTTGATGGTCTCTCTCTGTTCATCTCTTGATGTCTCACCCCTTTCAGAAAAATGAAAATAACTCTTGGTAAAAGAGTTGCTGCTCCCTCTTATTAGTATATTGGCAATTATTAAAACCCTGGGAAAGCTGCTGAAGCTCTGCTGACTCATGGTGGTCAAGAAGCTACTTGTTAACTCCACAACCAATATGCAGGAGGGTGAGAAGTAGGAAAAAAAGGAATAGGAAAAGTTTGGGAAGAAAGCTGAGTGCAAGCTGGTATATTAAGTAGCACCGATTCTTCAGGAGAAAGTATTTGAATGCTATCTGAAGCTTTAAATGCTGTGTTTGAACCAGGTGAAGATTCAGACCTAACTTCATGCCATCTAAGTTTATGAACCTAAAAGAGTCATTTCAATAAAGAGTTTACCTCTCACAGGCATCCACTGTCAACAGAGTAAGAGTGGCAGTTACAAGAGGCAAATTGACTTACCAAAGGTCTGAACTGTCTCCTTCCTGCTCCATCAAGCACAGAGAGACCCCAAGGCAGTGATGGAAAGCCTACACCAGCACACCAGGGCTGGCACGTGACGCTGCTGTCAGCAGAACAGCTCCTCGACTATCACAGCTCCCAGGGCAGCCTTCAGTTTGTCGCTGGCTCCTCGACCCTACAGATCAGATTGAAGAGCCAGAACAAGCTGCAGCAGAGAATGGGAGATGGTGACACTGACAGAGATCAGTGGAGGAATTAACCCTTTCCCATACCACAAATTTGACCCAAAGGAAAGAATTTTCACAGAATTTGTCCTGATGCAGGAATGTATTTCTGACGTGAAAGGTGCTCATAGTTGCTAGTTAGGAGTGACCATGCTCCTAACTTAGGCAATTCAGTTTGAAGCCCTAACACTAATGGGATTACTATAAACCTGAAGTCATGCAGAGACTAAGTACTAGGTAAAGTTGGCATTTCAATACCTGGAAATTTTGGGATTTCACCTCATTTTAAGTTATTCTATGCCCACAGCAGTGAATAATAAGAGAAAAGTCAAAGCACATTATTCCAAGGGGTAAGGATTCTGCCTCAGAAAGGAAAAGTGGTTCTCAACACCATCTGGGTGCATCTGAGGACTGCACACTGCACTTCTCCCTTAAGGAGTAGCACACTTCTCCCCAGGCTCCAACCCATTCTTGCACGACAAAGAGCCATGATTTTCCACTTCCCCACTATTATCTTTGATCACGTATTTCTTGGTGAAGGAAGCACAGGGCATTTACTGTACCACCATCTTACCTTTGCTCTGCCCAGATAAGAGGATGTGTTCTTTCCCTACAGCATGCAGGAAAGAAGGGAAGGCTCAGGAAAGACAATGCAGCTATTTAGGTGATATATGAGGACTGTCCAGGATCACACATCTAAAACTCAGCATATTTTACCTCCACCTAAAATCCTGTCCCTGTCCCAAATTACAGTAAGAACAATTCACCTCATTAAGGTACTACACCAAGCTGCTTAGTTGTTATATTGTAAGGATAGGGAAGCCTGTGGTTGGAGCATTAGTGTTGTGGAACAAAGTGACGATAAGTTGGGAAATAAATGAGCACAGTACTCTCTTCTAACCTCCTGGCAGCGTGCCTTTTAACAGAGAAGAAAAAG
The DNA here is from genome assembly GCF_022539395.1 of Myiozetetes cayanensis. NCBI lineage: Eukaryota > Metazoa > Chordata > Aves > Passeriformes > Tyrannidae > Myiozetetes > Myiozetetes cayanensis. The sequence goes on from NW_026086605.1 coordinate 32,414,606, forward strand.
CAAAAAGGCAAAATGTCAGCTCCAAAACATTTTTCATGTTGCAAAATATAGTGTGCACGCTGAAACACTTGATAAGAGACACACAAAGGGGGCTGATACTTCACTGAAAAATAGTGAGTGACTGCAAAAAGGTTACGTGAACACATATCTAATGCAGTAAGAAAAAAAATCCTTAGGACCAAAAATTGCATCCATGTCCTATAAATGCCACATCAGCGCTTCAGATAGAATTCTGAGCAGCTCACTGCTGCTAAGTTCAAGGATGCAGAGCAGCTTTCACAGACAGCCAGAGAGACTGAGCGGATTCGGCTATTCCGACACACCTCGATGCTTTAGATCGCAGCTGACCATTTCGCCGGTCTCAGTGACTCGGAGCAATCTCTGTTTTCCCGGGAGAGCTCGCTCATTTGCAAGGGAAAGGTAGGGTCTGCACATGCCCGCGGTATTCCTGCCGCTGGGGGCAGCTTTACATAAGGCAGCGCCCGCCGCCAGCCCGGCGACAGTCGGACAGAGCTCTCGGCAGGAGAGAGCGGGACTGCGCGGAGCGGGATCCTGGCGCGAGCTCATCCCACCTCCTGCGCTTCCAGAGCAGCTGCCCAGCCGGATCGGGAGCTCAGGGAGGAAACTACTGGGCTATGGAATACAGATGTGTGAATTCAGATAGCTAAACGGGGCTTGGAGAAGGAATCTAACATGCTTTCCTATAAAGCAACATTTTAAAAGCCAGGTTCCTAACTATAAAGATGCAAAAACGTAATATCCATGAAGATCCTATCACCTAGGAAGAATTTGACATTTTGCTGCGAATGCTGTGTTGGGATTGATTTATTCTTGGAGTGTTCTGCACGGCTGGCAAAGAATAATGTCTCAAAATCGGCCCATCTCCCAAGGGGTCCAATTTTTCTTCCTGGGTGTCTGCGAGCCCTGACTCACTCCAGTGCAGCTGACAGGGGCTGCCATGCTTGTGGCACACTAAGCAAAGAACAAAAGACCTAAGGACGACCTTTGAACAACACAAAGGATGGGTATGTTTTTCATGTTATCTTTTTAATTTATAGTCCATAGTTACTGCATAGCCTGTGCTTTAATTACTCCATAGATTTACCTTGATGTGATTTGTTATTATACTTAAATGGTTTAGGGATTACACCTTTTACCCACCTGTTTCTCAGTATTTATATCAAGGTATTCTTAAAAAAAAAAAAAAAAAAAAAAAAAAGCTGATTAAAAAGAAGAAAAGTCAATGTGAAAATCAATTGAGTCTGGCTAGGGGTTTTTAAATGATTCTTGAAGATTTTAGCATGATTGAAAGAAATGACTGATGTGTGGGGGGATAACTTTTCTAAGTTGTTTTTATTTCCAGGTTTCAATGTAATTAGGCTACTGAGCGGATCAGCTGTAGCTCTGGTAATAGCCCCTACTGTATTACTGACAATGCTTTCTTCTGCTGAACGAGGATGCCCTAAGGGCTGTAGGTGTGAAGGCAAAATGGTTTATTGTGAATCTCAGAAATTGCAGGAGATTCCCTCAAGTATATCTGCTGGTTGTTTAGGTTTGTCCCTTCGATATAACAGCCTCCAAAAACTAAAATACAATCAATTTAAAGGTCTTAATCAACTCACCTGGCTCTATTTAGACCATAACCACATCAGCAATATTGATGAAAATGCTTTCAGTGGAATACGCAGACTAAAAGAGTTGATCTTGAGTTCCAACAGAATCTCCTATTTTCTTAATAATACCTTCAGACCTGTGACAAATCTCCGGAATTTGGATCTGTCATACAATCAGCTGCAGTCTCTGGGATCTGAACAGTTCAGGGGCTTAAGGAAGCTGCTGAGTTTACATTTGCGGTCCAATTCCCTAAGAACCATCCCTGTTCGAATATTTCAAGACTGTAGGAACCTCGAACTGTTGGACCTGGGTTATAATCGCATCCGAAGTTTAGCAAGGAACGTCTTTGCAGGTATGATCAGACTGAAAGAGCTTCACCTGGAGCACAATCAGTTTTCTAAGCTCAACTTGGCACTTTTTCCAAGGCTAATCAGCCTTCAGAATCTTTATTTACAGTGGAATAAAATCAGTGTGATAGGACAAACTATGTCCTGGACCTGGAGCTCATTACAAAGACTTGATTTATCTGGCAATGAAATAGAAGCTTTCAGTGGACCTAGTGTTTTTCAGTGTGTGCCCAATTTACAGCGCCTCAACCTGGATTCAAACAAGCTCACATTTATTGGTCAAGAAATTTTGGATTCTTGGATATCCCTGAATGACATCAGCCTTGCCGGGAATATATGGGAATGCAGCAGAAACATTTGCTCCCTAGTAAACTGGCTTAAAAGTTTTAGAGGGCTGAGGGAAAACACTATTATTTGTGCCAGCCCCAAAGAGCTGCAAGGGGTGAATGTTATTGATGCAGTGAAAAACTACAGCATCTGTGGCAAAAGCACCACAGAAAGGTTTGAACTAGCCCGAGTTCTCCCAAAGCCAACGTTTAAACCAAAACTCACCAGGCCTAAACACGACAGCAAGCCCCCTCTGTCCCCGACTATTGGAGCCACTGAATCGAGCTCCGAGCCTGAGCATGACCCAGAACACATCTCCTTCCATAAAATCATAGCAGGCAGTGTGGCTCTTTTCCTGTCTGTGCTTGTGATCCTGCTGGTGATCTATGTGTCATGGAAGCGGTACCCTGCCAGTATGAAGCAGCTGCAGCAGCGCTCGCTCATGCGAAGGCATAGGAAAAAGAAAAGACAGTCGCTGAAGCAAATGACTCCAAGCACACAGGAATTTTATGTAGATTACAAACCTACCAACACTGAAACCAGTGAGATGCTGCTGAACGGAACAGGACCCTGCACGTATAACAAATCAGGCTCCAGGGAATGCGAGGTATGAACCATTGTGATAAAAGAGCTTTTAAGAGCTGGGAAATAGTGGTGCTTTATTGAACTCTAGGGACTATAAAGGGAACGTTTTTCTCACTTTTCTGGCATAGCTCTTCCATGTCTCTTTTTTTGTACATTCATAATGCTGGTCATTTAACTCTCATACATAATCAACTCATTGAAATTTAAATACCACAATCAATGTGAAGCCTGAGCTCTGGTTTAATACAATACCTATTGTACAAACCTTCTACTGATTTCATTAAAGTCTCTCTTGTTTTTAAAGAGAAAACTTCTTTCATAAGTAATCCACTGCACCTGCAACAACTGTGCCTCTGTTTAGGGAGAAAAATGACAACAATGAAAAAAAAAAATCAAACTCTGTGTGTGTCCCCCCTTTGCCTCCCCAACCCCCCTCCCCCACCCCAACTCCTTGCTCTAAAAGTCACTTTTTTAACTCAGAACAAACTAAAGACCCAGGTACTGTAGCATCATATGAATTCTGAGGTGTCTGAGGAGAGAGATGGTTCAGAAACAGCTCTGAAACAATGTCTCAGTGCTGCCCAACACAAGAGAGACTGTAAAGCCATTGAGGAGTTAAAGCAGCCTTAGGACATCAGGTATCACTAAAAAGCAAAGCAGAGGGAAATCGAGGCTTAATAAAAGTTTAAAAATAAAGGGCCAAAATGGGATTTACTGTACTGCATTATAATACAGTGTTTCTATACGGCTGATAACTAGTAATTGAAACCTATTTATGTGACTTCATACAAAAGGTGCCAGTGTTTATCCCTACATCCAGTTGCCTTTCAGAAAGTAGTCAAAAGGCATTCATTAGATGAGGAGCAGAAATTCTTTATTGATGCAATTAGAGGAACTCAAATGTGTGGCAGCAGAAGCAAGACCACTTCCTGCACACATTTGTTTCAGTGCTCATTAGAAATTCTCTTTTCAAGACTGTCAAAGGCATTAATGTAGCTGAGGAAATCATTAAAATCCATCATTTTCTTCTATTTCTGTTTACTTGCTGGGCTAGGCTTGTTAAGGTTGTGTGATGTGTTTTGCACTCTGACGCCCTAATAAGTAAATAAAGCTTCATTACTTAAAAAGCCAAACACTGTACATTTTAGACACACTACAGCTGCAAAGAGCTTTCAGAGAAAACTGGTTACCCACTGATCTGAGTGCATCCAAAAATCCTTGCATAAATCAGTGACAAATTATTTTTCTCTCTTAGCAAAACCATAATGACATTACAGGAATTCACAGATACTCAGTTTTAATGTCTAGTCATTCATCAGTAGTTCTGGGTAAAATACAGATTTGTAACCCAGCTATTCCCTGCCTCCCTTCTCCCGGAGTCATGTATTTTGGTGGTTGCAGAAGAATACAATATCCCCCATATTTGCAAATAAATCATACCTCCCATTTTGATTATCAGGAAGGGAAGCTATGAAATAATACAGCAGCACCTTTATAGAAGCAAGTCAGTAATTTAATTATCTCTATTTTGTAACTTAATTTGGTTTAGTAAACTGCACATCCTCAATGGGAGGGAATGTTTCTACAAAGCAGCTTCACTGCAGCAGATCAGAAAAAGCAAAACCTTAGCAGAACATGCTCCTGAATTGTTACTGGAAAAAAAACCCCAATCACAGCCAATCACCTTAAAACCTGCTAGATACAATGAAAACAAAGCTAGAAAGCACCTCTTAAAAACAACTATATACACACTCGAAGGGGTTTGGGTTGGGTTTTTTCATGTAATGAAACCATTCTCATTTCCAAGGACTGTAGTGAGGAAATAGCCAAGGGTAGAAGCTTGAGACTAGATGAACCCTGCAACAGAGAGCCCGTTTTCCTGAGCACAGGAAGGATCCCACACCATTAATAATGCAACTGCTCGAGAGGTTTCAGCAGCACAGCACAGTTGTACCTGAGTTGTACCTTGAAAGTTCCTATTAAAAAGTCAATACACATTTAATTATCTTAGCTATTATGGGATTCGGTTTTCTACCAGGAGGCCTTGGTTATCTCTGCACTGAAGGATTAGAGTTTTCTGTAAACTTCATGTTAAGAACCATCCCTGTACTTCCTTAGGCTTTAATCTCTGCAGTGGTGACTGATATTAGGTACAGCCAAAGAAAGAAAAATTGGGTACAAAACATACATATGCTCATATATACATACACACACACACGTGTGTGTGTGTGTACATGTATACATATAAAAATAAAATAAAATAATGATATGTAGTTTTAGGAATGCTGACTGCAATCAGAAAATAATTTCATACTATTGCTTTAGAATTTTTGCTATTCAAAATTATTTAATGCATCTTCTAAAACTTCTTAATGGACCGTGATTGTGAATGAGTTGTCTATAACTGAGCTGAACTTTATATGCTTCCTTTTATGTTTCTTTAATGCCCTGTTCTAACCATAACAATACTCAGAAAGAATACATCCATAATCTCCTTCAGAAAGCAATGCCTGTAAAATTATCACCTTAAAAAATATTTAATTACAGGCATGAAAAATAAAGTAAGGCCAGTATGCCTTTTATCATGGAGGGGCCACAGAAATAATTATGAAAACCCAGCATGTCTATATTCATGCACAGACATGCCCAGATCAATTAATTCATATGAATTTGCAAACACACAGATGAACGTGTACTTGCTGCTATCATCATTGATAATGAAAACACTGTTTGATTATACAAAAAAGATGCCCAGTGTAACTCTCTGAACCTTGTACAGACTGAGGCCTGTGAGCCAAGGTGTTAAATCCCTCTCCACTGCATGAGGCTTAGAAAACATTTTAAACCCACAGCACAGCACATTAAAACACATTACAAAATCCATGCTTTCACCTGGGCAAAGACTACATGAACTAAGCTCAACTCATCCTCACCACTGTCAAATGAAACGCTCTGGAAGTGAACTTGTTTTAGGTGGCAAGGCCACCAGAGCCACAAGTTCTAATAATCTTGTAGCAATGATTTGGTCTTAGCTGAGCAACTTTTAGTCCCTGTGAAAGGCTGCCCCTCTCCTGAATACCAATGAAGTGTTGAAGCCTCAAAGGTTCCAGAGAAGAAATTTCTCCTTCGCTTCTCTCCAGTATCTAAAATTCTCACCCTGCTTTGTGCAGGGTTTTGAATATTTTGGTGCCAGCCTCTGACAAAACTGTTAAAACCTTGCTGAGGTGATGCCAAGGAATCCTCAGAGGATGTGCAGGAGCTATGGTGCCTCCTACAAATCTGTAAGCCTTCACGCAAGCATTTTAGGCACTAGGTTGAGGAAGGAGATGTGATTGAGTGCCTCTAGTGACCTAGCTCTCCTTTAATGGAGCTGACACTGCCCACATAGTCCACGTTTAGGAGAGCAAAAATGGAGTTTCAAGGTATTTGGAGTTTGTTTTGTGGGTGGTTTTTAGGATTTTTAATCATCTGTTATTTCTTTTCCTGAGTCACATATGGTGTTCTGGGGCTACCACTGGAAGACCAGAGCTTTACAAGCCACAGACAAAGTGCAGCACTCTTCCATGCCCACTGTCATTTGCATTGGTTTTGCAGCCTACATTTATTTAAACAATGTTGAGACAAATGTTGTTGGATTCACCAGCCTGTTTCATTTTATTGCAGCACCCCAAAAAATTTTAAGGCAAGTCTGGACTTTCTCTGTGTGACACTGTAGAAACACCTTCCAACAATCTCTTAACATTAAATTGTTTATGAGGGATGTTGAGAAGACAGACAGAACATGGCAAATAGACAGATTTGAGGTAATTTGCTTGATCACATACCAGTTGAGTACTGGGGGTCTCCTCACACCAAGACATGATCCTAGCCAGTGGATTACTCAGCCTCTCAACAACTTAGCTCTTGGAATGTTCAAGTGCTATTTCAGAATAATAAACCACACAGAATGCACATCTTTAGAAATAGAAAATAACTGATCTTCTAAGCAAATTTGAGGAGACTGGTAATGTTCATTCACTGTGTTGAGATTACCTCCAGCAACTGCAGAGTAAGAGAATAGCAATGAGAACAAGTGGCTTGAGTATAATGACTGCAAGCTCCTCTGCTGGCTGGTTTTCATGACTCACTATCTGCACTTACACAGACATCACAGCTGAAGCTTTGGCAACACTCTCTGGTTTTTTACTATTATGAAATGGTAAGCCTTGATATAAAATTCAACTGTAAAATGAACATGAATGTACAATATTCCTGCAAACACAATTAGAAATTTTCAGTTTGCTGCAAGCAAACAGTCTCTGCTGTCAGCCACTCAACACTAGATAAATATTCTCCTGGATGAATTTCTGTGAAACAACAGTGACATCCAGTGGGAGCGAGTTTAATCACAGGTATCTCCTTTATATATCAAGTCCCACATAGATGTGTTTTCCTTTTCACTTTGTGTCTTTCTGCATCACATGGCAGAAGCATCAAACCTTTTCAGCAGACCAAGTACTCAGCTGTATCTGTGTAGTGGATTCATAATCTGAATGTAAGGAATATATGGCAAAAATAAGAGTACATAAATGCCAGCAAGAAACAGTCTATCCAGTGTGTAAGTCACTACTGCCAGTAAAAGGTAAATAGTATATAAGTAAGCAAGAACAGGAGCTTTAACAAGTTTGTGGCCACTGATTTAGAACTTACTATTTATAAAACATCACTAAGTGACTTTAATAGATTATAAAATAAATTCAGGCTACAAACAACTCATTTGACTTCATAACAGTACAGGATGAAAAAAAATATTTTTTTTAGCTTATTTTTACAGTAATGAGAGAAAGATATTATTAGACATCAAAAGGAAGGGCACTCACCACCTGGGAACAAATCAAAATAACAGCTTCCTCTCAAAAACACACACAATGTACAAAGAGACAAGAAGCAAATGATGAAAGATCAAATTCACAAACAACAATAATGTCTCACAACGGGAAACTAAGAGATGACATGAATATGCACCGTATCTACTTGGACTCCGTATATTTTGCAGCAACTACTCTATGCCTCAGTAACTCTGTGCCAGTGTTACTGGTATGATTTTAAACCACAGTGAATGAGATAAGCCAATGAAGTCAGGATTATAGTTGATAGCAGATTTCATTTCCCTCAGGAAGATGCACAAGAACTCATTTTGCTCCCCACTGAATGAAGCACAGTTGTATTTCTAACTTTTGATGTTCTTAGCTGCACTGGGGGGTCACCTATCAGTCCATGATCCAATGCCTTACTTTTCATGCCTAGCAAGCCTTTTGAGAATCGGTGTCACAGTGGTACTGAGTGTGATTTTAATGTGATTCTCAGGGTTACAGCCAAACTATTTCCTGGCATTCCTGCCAGTGGAACACAGTAGGGCACAAAAGGAGTAAAAAGTGACTGAGCTCAACAGCTAGGAACAGATCACCAAGGAGGTCGTAAAGTAATAAAAGGGAGTTTATCCAGGACTCTCTGGGAGGGCTAGCTGGGAGTTGATGGCCAACGTTCTACCTACCAGAGAATTTTCAAATCTCATTTAGAATGAGCAAAAACACCATAAAAGCAAGAATGAAAAAAAAGATTTGCAAGTAGGCAGTATCTTTTTTATTCAACCAATCCATCATAGAAATCACATCTCCCTGCAATTCTAGTTTTGCTCCCACTGTTAGATTATCATGAGCACAGCAGTTGCATTCTACTGTAAGAACAAGCACTGTTTACTGAGAAGGGACCAAAGGGCAGTTAATCTCTATGTATTAACTTCTAACTTATAAAGTGTTTAATGAAACCTACTGATGTTATTACAGGAAATATTACACACTCGTGTGAAAAATCACATTTAAGATTCTTCATTACCAAAATCAACCAAACCCTTTAGCCAAAAAAATTATTTAATTCTTTACTTACAGTTTGTTACTGTTTCCCACAAATTCTTTCATTTGCCAAGAAGCAACTCAGTCACTTGAAATCCAGCAGTACCCCCAATACATGTCATGGATTATATTGGCACTATATCCCACAGTGTGATGTACTAGCTGTAAGAAAACATTGCATTTTCATGGGCACTAGTTTGTCCATAACCATACTGAGAGATTAGAAACCAGAAAATAACTCAGGGAAAAACTCACGTGGCTTACAGCCAGAGCAAAAAGTTAGGGAGGATCACTCAGCTTTTCCAGAACAAGTAGCTGATTTTAAAAGATATAAAAATCACATTCTAGAGAAAAACTGGAATGTCAAAGAAACATTTGTGCATTTCTTAGAAATATTTTAAACGTCTATTTTAAAAAAAAAAAATTGCTACTGTCAGATTTTGTGCATCTTTAAATATCAAATAAAAAACTTCTCTTTTCTTTCACACCTTCCTAAATGAAAGGGAGAAAATACCTTCTTATATTGTAAGATGTTCTTTCCGAAGCTGTGGGGCTGAGATGGTATGGGAAAAAAATCAGAACATATTTCATCTTACTATTGTGTTGGATTTTATTGGAATGATAAGGTACTGCTAACAGGTAACGTGCTCTAGCTGAGCACATCCTCCTGGCACTTAGTTTGTGCTTCATGGCAAATCACAGGTGGTAGTGTTGTGTCTTGCATGTGCCCTTTATGGCCAGGAACAATTTACTGAATGTTTGAATATCATCTCTTTAACTAGTGTCTATAATAATTAGAACTCATGGTTCTGATTTTTAAGTTGGGCACTTAGATTTTCCAGTTCCCCAAAGGCTGCAAAACTCAGAAACAAACTCCAAAATAATGCAATGAGATTACCATCCTCTTCCTGGTCCATCTGGAACTCAGGGGAGGAAAAGTGCACAAAACATTCAAAGGTACAAAACAGGATCTCCAATGAAAGCTGGGCATCCTAATTACCTTGGTAATTCTTCCCTTCATTGCCCCCAAGATTTAAAAGTAGCTGTAGATGAAGGAAATGTGAAGACTGAGCACGTTTTGCTGAAGTGTAGATAATAAGCAATAGTAATACATTAGCCATACAAATCGCTGAACCACTGAAAACAAACCCATCATAAATGGATTTCTTGTCCCAAAAAACCAGACTTGATGATGTATGTTCTAGAATACACACTGTTCCTTGTTTGCTTTTTTTTATTAAAGCACATTGTGCAGAAGCATCTATTTGGCTTGTGCTAAGTTGTGCAAAAGCTGCAGGTGATAAAAGCAGGAAAAAAGGAACACAGTTCACAAAATGCAAACTCAAGTCAAACAGAAAACCACTTCAGACTTCATTTTAATTAGTTTCCTGTAACTAATTTTTCAGTTTCCTATAGATCATCCTGTTTATTTTAAAACAGACTGTAGGTAAGATTTTCAAACCCAAATCCCACCTATTTGTTGCACTAGTTAAGCACTTAATCTTTGTGACAGAACATTATCTCTTTTCTTAGTCTCCCCAGAACTGGAAATTTGAACAAGACTCCAGGTCTACAAAGTGCTCCGGTCAGCTTCATGAAGCTGGTCTAAAAATGACCTTCCCAGAGACTTTGCAAGTTCTCTTGTAAGGGAAATGACACAGCTGTACCTCAAAGAGGTACAGATGAGCAGATCCACCTAAATAACAGCTGCATACTGAAAAAGGGCATGTCCTGTGGAATTGCCTTCTGACCTGCTACAGAAAGGACTGCCACTAATTCCTGGTACACAGTTAAAATTAACTCACCTTAACTCAAAAATTAACTACGGTTTAGCTTAGAAAACAGTTATAGATTCTGAAGGCCGTTTTTTTAGTCAGTTTATCCCCCACATTCCTCACTAAAAACAATCATAGTAAATCTCGTACAAAAATATTTAGCCAAGGTATTAGAAAAGAATCATCTTTTTCTCTTCAAAAAAGACTCAAATATCAAAAAACCATTCCAGCACATCATAGTTCTGTTAGCAGTGTAATATTACTTGTAATGTAACACTTTCATGTCATAGTATTAGCCTTGCAGCCATCTGTGATACGAGCCATATCCTTGGAGCAGCACAGGCTGCATTCTCCATTGCTTCATACCAGCCAGCTTCTCCTGAAACACACTGTACTACCCAGAGCACACACACACACACTGCATATCATAGCAATTTCCAATTCAAAAATTCATTTCATGTGTTATTATAGCTGTGACTCACAGTGGAATTTTTTCCTGTCGCAAACAATCTCTCTATTTCTGGGCCTAAATGTTTAGTTTTCCCTACTTTAATTTGTCTTTAACAACAGTTTCCAGGCTACACTACTGATACAAAATGGGGGCCTGCAGCAAAAAGCTGCAATATTACTTTACAAGTTTAGGAGCTCCAATTACCAGTCAGAAACTTGTCCTTCATTAAAGAACAAATTTACTTCAGGCACACATGATGCTGGACAGCATCTTCTATCCATCCCTACTGATGCTGGCAACACAAACAAGTTCTTCATTTTTCTCAGTAAGCAGGTCACAACCACAGAGAACATGAGGACAAATTCTCATTCTAAATGAGAATCCTGTATATTGAATCAGGCTGAGCAGAAAGCAGTGACAGGGCAGGGGAAAAGGCACTGAGTGGTGTGCAGTTGCCCTTAGTTTGCATGCACTACAGTCCAGCAGGATTCATGGAAGTCTCCTTTTATGAAAGCTTAATAAAGCACAGTAACTTAAACAGTTATGCACAATTCCTTGCTATCCAAAGCATATGAGTTTGTCTGTAGCCATGGGCATGTAATGTTAAGTTCTGACATGCAACAGCTATCATGTTTTACTATAAAACAATCTGAAACCATAATATAATAGATTGCACTCTCAAATCTGAAAGTATGCTGGATTTGGACTGTATCAGTATCATAAATCACTAATACTAATGAAATGCATTTTTTTCCAAAGCCACAGAACTACTGATACATATGCTTTGGCTTCATGAATAAACTGACATGGCAAATTCTAAATTTAACCAAGCCAATTTCTTTTAAAGCTTCATCACACAAATTACATCCATCAAGTGTGTAAAATACATTTTGTCAGCTAAGAGCAGAGGACTTCAATTAAATGTAAATCCTTATTCAGCACTTTAAGCTGTTAATGGCTGAAACTCGTTAATGAACTGATGAAAAGAAAATGCTCCTACATAGAGACTCTGTAGTAAAAATTTATTACAAGTAGTCATTATTTCCAGCTAGTTCATACACTGAAAGTATCCCACACATATGTCAACACCCCAGTATCAACAGAGAAAGGTATCAAAATAATCTTGTTTGTGAATGTGCTTGTACACATATTCAGGGCTTGACAGCCATTTCCAAGAGACGTCGATGACCTTCTTCCCTAACCTAGAGAGCTCCAGGAAATGCTGGTGAGGCAGCCTTAAGTAGGGGATACTGACAGAATGGTATTTTAGTCTAACTTTCCAGTACTTTAATTTGTCAAATAATATGAACACTAATGGCTGACTGCACAGCATGCCTGGGCTTATATCTTTTTATAAGGATTTTGGATAGATCCTCTATTTGAATTAATCCAGAAGAGCAGTGGAAAGAGATTTTCAGATCTAAGGGTGAACTACTACATCAGGACAGGAAAAGACATGAGAGTTAGAGAAATACCCTGTTATCCAAAACTTGCAAATTTAATTTCAATTTAGCAACATCAGGATTTATAAATTTTCATCCCTGTTATAGACTACAGGATTTTCTGTCTAAGCCTAACACCTTAAGGAGGGTTATTAAGGGACTTTCCCAATAGCAGGAAACCCCTACTCTCATAAAAGGAAAAGTATCATTACTTTGATTTCTTTTTCAGATTTCTCTGTCCCTCTCCACTTCTTTTCTTTCCTCCAGTCTGAGCTCCTCTTCTCTTTTCATTAGCTATTTCAGAGAAATAAAAAGAGAATCCAAGGCTACATGCAAGTATACCAAATGCCCTCAAGTTTCTACCAAGGCATTTAGAATCTCAGCTCCAGCAGCAAAGAAATGTTAGAGACATTTTCAAAAAATTTTTTTAACTACTCCCCCCAGTAGAGAAGACTCATTGATTAAATAACAAGAAAAATGAGATAGAGGGAAGGGATTCATGCTCAAATAGTATGAAAAAAAAAAGATTAAATAAAGTAGTTTGGAATATTTGTGCCTTCTGCAGGAACCCTATCCTATCAATTTTAAGTGAAAATTAACATAACCTTGAAACATTTGTATGCGTGAGAAAACAAAAGCCATCTCTAGTGATGGCCCTTGCTATAAGAGGAAGCTGATTAGCTACAAAGAATTGACTTTTTTTGTGTCAGTGCTTTACTGGGGCACTGCAAGATAGACAGGCCATGTCTCTGCACTGCAAAAAGGAAGCAGATTTTCCTAAGGTTAATTCCGCACAAGCTTAATTATTAATTAATCTCTCCCAAATGGATATTTTTTTTAAATGTACTTAAAAGGACCTTTGCAAATAGAAGTGCTCTGTTTATCGATAGGATAGTTTTCCAGGCAGGCATCTATGCTGCAGTGTATAGACAGCATTCCTTGAACTGATGTGCTTCATTAAAATGCATGGTTATAACAGGCTCTTAGAGCTGCAGTTGAATAACCCAGGATCCCCTTTTCTTCAGCACCACAGAACACTTTGCGTCTCTTTAATAGGGCTGTTTCAAGATTTAATCCAATATTTGCAATCTATACTCTGGAACAAGGACTCTACCTCTTTTCAAAAGGTTTCAAATAAAACACTCTTTTTTTTTTTTTTAGAGATCCCTTCTTAAAAAAACTCTATAGCCTTTGTCCCTTACCTGCACCTTCATTCCATTTAATGCCTATTTTATGCAATTTAATACTTTCTCTTCCATTTCTCTGCATGCCCAACACAAAGAAAACACAGAGACTATCCCCTCTTCTTGCCAGCATAAATCTGGGAGTCCAGTTTTGTTGAATGAACTAACAGCTTTGAAGGGGGAGGGTAACTGATGAGCTGCAGAAGCTGATAGAAAACCTGTGTCAGGCAGTAGATGGAGCAAGACCGAAATTCTGTGGAAATCCACCTGCTATGTAGCATTTGCTAACACACTGCAGTGGTGCTGCATGCTAATGTCAGTAAGAGAAAGAAGAGGATTAGCAAATCTATGAAGATGTACAGGCATTAAAATGTTTGCAAAACAGCCTGGAATAAAGGAATGTATTACTCGAAATCAGAGCCCCTCTCTATTTGTTAATATGTTACAAAAACCACTGTGATAATTACAAGGCTCATTTGGTCAATAATGGCAAAACACGGGGACAGACGAAAATTAATCCTCTCAGTTCTGAGTGTATCTGACTCAGTTCCTTCACAAGTGAGACCACTTGTGACGGTACTCTAAAATGATCCTCTATTTCAAGGCCAGGTTGGAGGGGGCAGTGAGCAACCTTTCAATCCCCTAACTCAAGACCTCTAGTCTAATACCTTCACTGGGTTGGCCTATGCAACTTTTCCAAGCAGTACTGGAAGTCTCCAGTAAGTTGATGAACTTCTGCATCCTTCAGAAAAAGATTAAGTATTAGTTCTCACGTGCTTCACATTCAGCTGGTCAACGAGCCTCCCAAAATGCCTGAAAGGAAGCTGTTCTCTAAGCCATACTTTCCTCTCTAAGGCACAAGTTCAAGTACAGCTCCACAGTGCAGGCTGCAAAAGACTATTGGCAAAACCCTCCTGAACGGTTGTCCAGGGCAGCCCAATACCTTCAGCAAACACCTCTGCATTCTTTTATGCCTCTGAAGCAACACAGATCAGCAAAGAGTCACTGCACATCCCTTTTCTGCTGGTTTCATCCTATATAAGAGTTTGTTTAATGGACAAAACAATGCACTTCCCAGGGTCTCCACCAGCAGCATCAGCTTTCTCAGGTTAGCTATCAGCTCCAGTATGCTATTTTTTAAGGGAGTGTTGTTTTGCTTGACAATAGTAACACTGACTATAAGAACAATAATAAATAACTGCCTTGTGCTTTCCTATTCTGTTAGTGTTCCAGACAGCAAAGCTTGCAGAGCCTGTGGGAAAGAAGCCAGCGACCATTAACCTTCACTTTATTTTACGCTTTTATAATTTTAAGAGTTTAGTTTCAGGTTCGCAGTCTTCAGGGCTGCAGAGTTGAGACTGGAGTAAAATACTGCAAAGCAGCAAATGTATGGCACAAATTAAACGAGTCCTTTTCCTGAGACTTCTGGTTATTTCCCCCAGCTCTAATTTAAAATTTATTTCAAGGCATTTAGAAAAATTTTCTCTAGTTGGAGTAAATGTGATAGAGTTTTGACTTCAAACATACAAGGGAGAGAGATTTTCAAATCTTTACAAACAATCCTGTGGAATTTCCACTAACTTTGCACCACAGATGCTTTCTGCTTCTGTAACAAAGAAACACCTCCTGGTTTGATAGTGGCCAGTTCAGAAGTCACACGGAGTAGGCAATACCTGACTTTCAAAGCCCTGAATTTCTTGCCAGTGGATAGATGAATCAAGGCTGGAGACATGGCATACTCATTTCTTTGTTTTTTCCATCTATATGGATCCAACAGAAAATCCTACTGCTGTTAAAAAGCAGGTAATTCCTCTTATACCCTCATGCTCTCCTTTTCTTCAACTCAGATTGGTCCATTGAAACCCAAGGCAAGTTATGACCTTTTTCAAATAAGTTATGACTTTTCCAGATAAGTGTCCCATGAAACTCCAAGACAGAGCTTAGTAAGAACGCACTGGCCTGAGCACTTTGAAGGTATGGTTACCATAAAATCACAAGGGTGTTTCAGAAAGGGTGCTTCATAATTCCTGCATCAAAGCATTCCAAAAGGTTAGTTGAATTTTACAGAAGATGCTCACATGCTGCAGTTTGCAAATCAGTGGTAAGAAAGTAGGACAGTGGCACTGGGCTGACAACAGGTCTTAGCATTTAACAATTTCCTCACTAAATAAGCGTGACTTCTGATGACTGCAACAAATCCACTCATCTCAGCTTTCCAGCACAGCCTTCCCTTCTCAACACAATACACAGCAGCTGAAGTGTGCCCTCCCCACAGCATCCACATACCTCTGTGCAGCACAAGGGTCAGCCTGCAGTGCTGCTCTCACTGACGAACAGCACCAGACACATAAAGAGCCTACACTTGACTTAGATCTTCACAGACATGTGTTACGCTAAGAAGACATGCAGTGTAATTCCTGTTGAAATTATGGTCCCTTGTTAAACTTACAGAATCATTTAGTTTAAGACTGATAAAACTCGAAGACTGTACAAGGTATGAGGTAAGCCAGCATCGCAGTGATGCAGGTTATTTCTTCATAAATGGCCCATTTTGCATTCTATTTTTCAAAGGCTTGACTGATTAAATTAGCTATTAGTTCCTGTTACACACCAAAACTGTAGGAGACAGTAAACAGGCTTTCAGTGGAAAAGAAGGTGGCACCATCGATTCTTTATGTTTCCTAGAAATCGAGGCCAGGGGGTTCAGGCCATCTTGACCTGTAGGTGAAAAACAGCTAATAATGCACTTTGTGTCTTGTCCCAAATTCTCCTCAGGGAGAAGAAGACTGAGCAAACACACACTGCAAAAAGGGTTGGGCTTTTCTGTGTTTTACAGGCTGATGGCTTTCAGCAACAGACTCTGTAAATCTTTTAAAACACTGCCATTCCTGCACTAAATACTCCAGGTGGGAAGGCCTGGGAACAGATGCCGGGAGTGTTCTGACATGCTGCACTGTGCTGCTGCAGAGGAGTCAGGCTATTGCCCACCAGCCCACAATTAGTCCCAAACCAAAAGAGGGCAAAACCCATCATATTATTTTCACTTTTATAAGTCAAGTCAGTCCCCCAGTGAGCCAAATACTTGTTGTGAGCTTTGCTAACCTTCATATTTGTTTAAGTTTGAGGAAGTTAGTAGATAAGGACATAAAGATTTCTTCTAAGTAATATCCTCAGCAGGAGGACTACATCTCTTCTGTTTCATTTCTTTGCCTGGTGTATGCAAAAATCAAAGCCATGAATCTGGAAAGTATTTTCCTTACTTGGAGTTTTATTATCATGTATTAAAAAAAAAAATCAAAATTTCCCAGGAATTCCAAGCTCATCCAGTTCAGTTATCTATCATTTCATAAACTAAACATTCTAACATTCCTTTGTAACTGCTTCAATAATAGAATTATCTCTAATTATAAATAAATATCACACCTTAACATAATCTTAACAACAAAAATATTGAAGTACCTTTAATTAGAGAGTCTTAAAAAACTTTGCAGGACATTATTAATGCCATTTGTACAGACAAGACATCTGCTCTGGCTTCCTTTCAGGCTATGGCAGCACTGGGAACAGAAGCTCAGCCTCCCATGGCCATGGTACCCTGACCATGTCACCCATGTTCCAACAAGTAAGGGCAATCCTGCTTAATCAAGCCACAGTGGATTTGCATTTCTCTTTATACATTAAAACTAGCATTCAAAAACATGTCCCACCTTGGAAATAGGGCTATTCCTCACTGCACTTTAGGACTTTGTTCAAACAGCTACCTCTTTGTGAGATTTGTGGGAAGAACTCCCACCACACGCAGTCACAGGTACCTCACAACCCTCAGAGGGGCTTCCCAAGATTTTCCCAAAGCCAGGTGTGCTGTAACTCTCCGATGTGACCAACAGTTTTAAATAGGAAAGGGAGTCTGGAGCTCCTCAACTCTGTCACTCTGAGTTGCAGTTCAGAAAACTCTAACAGGAATTGCCTTTGCCTGGTAAAAATTAGTTTTTCATCTTAGCTGCTGTCTGGCCTCTATTTCAGCAGCAGTGCTGACCACATTTTGGCTTGGCCAATTAACATAATCCCATTTTATACAGTCAAAATTATGTATTATTTTTTCTATATCCTTTCTCCATTCTTATGAGTATATTTGTTAATATTATTTTATTGCTTGTTTTCCAAAATGTTGCTTGTAATGTTACAGCCTGTCAACCCATAAAATAAAATTACTCAGTGCCTGTAATCAGCATGGAGGCCTGTTGAGGTTTTGGCAGGCTTTCCTCCTCCAGGGACAACAGATGATGGTGGCCTACTGAACTTCAGGGAAACACAACACTTGACAGCAGAGCAAGACTGCACTGAAAAGTACTGTATAACCTCCAAAAAATGAACACACTAGAACTCTCACAACATTCATACCAGCAATTATCACCACCATAAAAACATCCAGGGTTTCATTTTGTTAGTTTTAAAAGGCTTATTCCATTTGGTGAATTGTGGCTATTTGTTTCGAAAGTGGTTCATAATCTGATTGCTCACGGATTTGTGTACAGTCACATTGTAACATTATTTCTGGGGACAACTAGTCAGATGGAAACTTCCCAAAAACTGAGAAAGGCACTAAAATCAAATTTTGTACTTATCATTTAATAATCTAGAGTTAAGAAACTTTTAAATTTATGTCAGTGGAAATAATAACTTTGTATTTATAGCACCAGACAAAATTCAGTTTCATTGCTAACCTCTATATTGGTTTCTATGATTGGTCCTACCCAATATGACTTCATAAAAACATGCTGATGCTGTAGTTATCATTCCCCCTAAAAAAATCTGAAAAAGTCACCCATTTTTATCCTAGTGTTTATACTAGGACCAATAAGTAGCATTGAAACACACCTGTCTATGATAAAGTGATGACATCCAGATTAAATGGACAGGCAGTGATACAACCTGGCAACAACCACGTCATTCACTTCACTGCTAATACCACACACAGAAATGAAAGATGTGTTCAAAAACCAGGACAACTTGAAAGAAAAGAGTCCTTTTTTATTTTTTAATTTAAGAAATATTAAAATCAAGTGATGCTTGCTGAGCAGAGAGCCAGGCTTGCCCATGCAGAGAGAAGAGGGGATTATTGAGAAGGAACTGGACTAGGACAAGGAATGTGTTACCCCACCCTGCATCCCACATCCTCTACCACAGTAGCAGCTCAGGAGCATTCCCTGACATTCTTAAATGGGGACCAAACTGCCAAAGGCTGTTTTTCTCCATCTTGTCTTGTAAAACATGCTGGCAGATGAGGAGGGGGTATAAATTACATTTTACAGCTTGAAAATTCTGACCCAACTTCCAATGACCACATCAGCATTGCAAGTGAGTTGAATTCTAATGAGATGATGGCTCTGGAAAAACTCAGAATCAAACTGAAATGTAAACAGGAAAATTGTTTTAATTCCATTGTGCCTCTGTTTAGAAAGCTCAGATCATGATGATATATGAGACAATAATCTACCTTAACTGCAATGATGCATTTGCAGAAGCACAGACAATTGCAATGCCTCGTAAACTGTGGAATACATGTACAGGGCATTGGACTGTTTGTGCTTGCTCCTGAGCTAAGGATATCACAAGCACAGTAGGAAATGTCACATTAGACCTGCCTAGCAGGCTTTCTAACTGTGAGTAACCTGTGTATAACAGGTAGAAACAAATATTTACCAAAAAAAAAAAAAGATGGGTTACAACAGTCAGGAAATTCTGCTAACCTATCCCTGCAGGCAGATGGATAACATGTTATACTTCAAATAACATACTTCTAAGTGTTCTCATTATACACTTAGAAATGGAATCCTCTTTATACAGAATTCTTACTGAAAACATCACTGAGTTCTGGTAGCAAGTTTCACAGATGAATTATGGACAATAGATAAAAATACTTTAATAGGCCACTTTAAAATCAATTCCCTGTCCCTTGAATCAAATGCTCCTAAGCATTTTCCTCAGCAAACTCCAAAGCATTTATTTTTCAACTAATCTTCCTTGATAATATATAATTAGAACTGACCACGGACTCAAGAAAAAAAAAAAAAAAGCACAATATTTACACAGAGGCATTACTAATTTTCAGTGTATTTTCTAGTCTATCACATATATGCCAATTTATGTCATCACTATACTTGGAATGAGCCTTTGAACAGTGTACAAAAGGACACCACATACTTTTTTCTCACTCCTAACACTTTGCTTAAATACTAACAGCAGATGTCTATAATTTAAAGTATTCCTGCCATTGCCAGTAGGTATTACTTCACATATATATGCATTATAGAATCACAGAATCAATGGGGTTGGAAAAGACCTCCCAGATCATCAAATCCAACCCTTGATCCAACCCCTCCACATCCAGTCTCGTCCTAAAAACCTCCAGGGATGGTGAATCCACCATGTCCCTGGGCAGCCCATTCCAAAGCCTGATTACCCCTTCTGTAAAGAATTTCTTCCTAATATCCAACCTAAACCTCCCCTGGCACAGTTTAAGACTACGCCCTCTTCTCCTACTGCTGGTTCCTGGGAGAAGAGACCAACCCCCACCTGCCTATACCCTCCTCTCAGGTAATCGTAGAGAGTGACGAGGTGTCCCGTGAGCCTTCTCTTCTCCAGGCTCAACATCCCCAGCTCCCTCAGCCTCTCCTCACAGCAGTTGTGCTCAAGTCCCTTCACCAGCCTGGCTGCTCCAGCACCTCAATATCCTTCCTGATCTGAGGGGCCCAGAGCTGGACACAGTACTCCAGGTGTGGCCTCACCAGTGCTGAGTACAGGGGGGGAATCACTGCCCTGCTCCTGCTGCCACACTGTTCTTGATGCAGGCCAGGATGCCATTGGCCTTCTTGGCCACCTGGGCACACTGCTGGCTCATGTTCAGCCTCCTGTCAATCCAAAACTCCCAGGTCCCTTTCCACCTGGCTGCTCTCCAGCCACTCTGTCCCCAGCCTGGAGTGGTGCAGAGGGTTGTTGTGTCCAAAGTGCAGGACCAGCACTTGGTCTTGTTGAACCTCACCCCGTTGGAATCAGCCCAACTCTCCAGTCTGTCCAGGTCCCCCTGAAGAGCCTTAACTTTACCTGCCTTAGCTTTACTTGGTATGCCAGTGCTCATTCATCCATCCTAGCTGAGTTCTGGAAGGTCCTGATTGCATTTCCCAGGTTTGACTCACCCAAACAAATGTGTATTATCTACACATTTTGCCATTTTCCCTTTCACAGACACTTCAAATTGCAGCACGTGAATCTAACCTGAATACCTGAGGGCTCCCTGCTGTTAACCTCTTGCCATGTGGAAAAGTGACACCTCATTGCCTATTTTCATTTCCAGACAGTTCCTACCCCAGAACAGAAGCTCCCCTTTCACCTCAGGAATATTCAGCTGCCTAAATAGCCTCTTATGATGAACCCTAGCAAAGGCTGTCTGAGAGCCCAATAAATTCTGTCAGTGTGCTCTTCTTTACCCTGACAGACAGTACTGAGCAGCTGTTGTGGTACAGCTGCTCTGGAAAAAAGAAATATCTTCTGGGTTGGTGGTACTTTTAAGCACCTAAGACAGCAGTAATTGCCACCCCCATTTACCACAGCTACCTGACACAACATTGAGGAGACTGATAAAAAGCAGCTGTGTGCAGTATTTCAAATATCTACCACACCATCTCCCAGGAAACACATAAAGACTTTGCAGCAGCAGTTCTGAATTTTTCTCTATGGTGAGTTCAGGTAACTCCCACAATGTCACCCTTAATTTAGTTGGGTTTTTTTGATTTAGTTACACTTAGTGGTAGTTTACAGCAGGAGGTACTTGTATTAGACTCGACACACCACAAAACATGAAGGTTTCGTAGGGCGTAAACATGTAGCTGTTCTCTTCAGTCATATGCCTTGGATTAAATCTAGTAGAGTTTATTACAAAGCTATCATTCTGCAGGGAGATTCAATCCCTGGTTCGTTCACTTTTCCTTTAGAAAACAGTGAGATGAATATAAAAATCAAGACTTATTATGCTAGAAACTACCATTCAGTAACGGGTGTAGAATTAAATTTGATTAGAGTCTTATTGATGTACAATACAAAAGTATGTAAATTGCAAAAATTAAAATCTATTTATTTACGGTTGGCAAATAGAAGTGTATCTAATACTAGACACAAATAGCATGAAAGTTTAAAAGCATAGCAAATGTTCAGAGAAAGGCATATTTACTTGAAGTAATTTCTGTTATTCTAACAATCCATGTATGAATGTCTCCACAGTATGGTAAAAAAAGGAAAATAACATTATATAAATTATTTGATAATAAAACACACGAGATCAGTTGCATTTTATGTTTATCGTATTAAAACACCATCTTACAAAAACTAATACTGACTCATCTGAGCTCCATTTCATTAAAAAGACAATTGTCCCTCTTTATCCCACAAATAAATACATCATAGATTAACACATTCCAAGTAAATATACTCTTATACACCTTATATATATAAACCCAGGAGCTCTGTTCATTAACAACAATAATTAAATACCATTAAGCAATATCTCCAGATATCTTTCTGGTACTATAATCCAAACAGAATTTCTTTTTGAATGCTAATCCACATAAAAGGATGTGCTCACAGTTGGGCTACCAAATAAACCCTGGCATGAGCACCTCAGGAGTGGCAACCACACTAAACTTCACAGGAACAAACTCCTTCCCTAAACTATGAAGGGTCTGTGATCATCCACCCATCTCAGTGAGACATGCTGTCATCTTAGTGGTATGAATAGTCCTGCTTAATTCCATCCAACTGAATGTAGTGATGGATGTACTTTAACATTTGGATTACTACTTGATTAAAGTGGGTTTTTTAAGACTCAGGTCTCCATCAGCCATTTCCCTTTAGGTTCCTAGGACAGGGGTTTAAAAGTTTAGTTCTGGTTTGAACATTATTCATCTATATTTTCCTTCACAGTTCCGTTCAGTGTTCATTCTTAATGCAATTCAAAATATTTGTAGATATATATTTAGAAAAGCCAAAACTTTTCAAAATACAAAGCCATTATAACACATATGTTGAGATGGAAGCTTTGATATGTGCAAAAGCAGAAATACAGCAAATTTCATAGTAATGAAATGCAGACCTCTATTTACATAAAGAAAAGAGCAATATCTACCTTGCAGGTGCTAACAAAGGAAGGTTTATTTTTACTTTCTGTAATAAACTTAGGCAAACAAAATTTAAATTAAAAAAAAATTTGCAACTAGGCTACAGAAATTTCAATATAATATGGAATCTTTTGAGTTCCATGCCTGCTATTACATCCAGATTAGATGTATTTTTCTAAGGTTGTCCTTACAGCCCTGTAGAAGGTTAAATGTTCTTTCCTTTCTATAATAAATTAGCTGTTCTCTGCTTGCATGTAAAATGTTATATGCCTGTAAAACAGCATCTGGTGGCGAGAGAAAAGAGGAGATACGACTGATGCACACACCCAAAATTTGCTGTGGTTCAAAATCCTGTTTCATTATGCAGCCTTATGCATCTCACTGCAAAAATAAGATTAAAGATTTTCTCACATTATTGTCTCCATGGTACATTATTAGCAATAATTGTTAAGATCACCTTAGGAAGTGATTTGGACAAATTTCCAAAGCAGAGCAATATGGAAAAACATTTAACCCTAATTGTTTGGGGCTTATTCTTCAGGAGCCAGTGTCCATAATGACACAAACATTCTCTTTCCTCACTAAAAATACTGCAGCTCCAGTTTGTCCTTGTTTCACTTGCCTTGTATTTCTAAAGTGAAACTGGAATAGTATGGAAAAATTTATCAAATGCTGTCAACAAACAGCATTCCTACAATGGCCGTGGCCTTTTAGGGATTTCAGGGCAAGTGTTCAGCCTCAGCATCTGCACCTGTGCTCAAAATCCACCCCAAAAAAAACATGAACTAAGGCTGACTCAGGAATGAATTTACCAACCAACTGAAATTCATTCATCTGATTCACCCACTCCCATAAACAGAAACCTACAATAAAGCAAGGACACTCATCAGTCTGCCTGCAAAATTCATCTGAGTATTGACATTTGTAGAACAAGTAGAGAATCCCCAGAGAAAGACACACTCATGGTGAGACTTTTGTCTCCTTTCCCTCATCTGTGCACAGGCCCAAGGAGAGACAGTGCATCAGCCAAATATGATACAGCCTTTCCCAAAAGAGACAAAAAAACTAAACGAAAATACATGAGTTTCTATAAAAATGCTGAGAAGGTTAAAAAAGAGATCAGTAAACTAGAACACCTAACTTGCAAGTATTTTTTAAAGCATGTCAAACACACAGAGGAAAGATGATTATTGGCATTTGGACATAAAAGACAAAGAAAATGTGATAACTTATGTCTATAAAGTAATCATGTTAAGAAATCATATTACAAATAGCTTAGAATCAAATAAGAACTTGGTGAAATGTACCAATGAATAAAACAGGATCTCTACAAAACTGTGTAAAAATATAGGAAAAGGATATTAAAGACAATCTTATCTCTCACATTTGGCAACAGTGACTCTGTTATGCCCAAAGAAGCTAGAATGATTGCTAGCACAGGAGAAAAAAAAACAGCAGTAATGGTAGGGTTTAGTTATTTCAGACATGCTATAGTGCCAAGTCTAATCTGTAGATGTACTTCATGGAGTGAGCAGGCAGGGAACCCACTTAAACAATGCCACCTTGTGACAGTCACTGCAATGCTGAGCCCCTCATGGAGAATATTACTACCAAGATGACAGTCTGTAAGATGCACACTGATATAGAAAGATTCAACATAACTAAAGTAGACAAAAGTAACAAAAAAAAAAAATTAAAAATCTACTTGATTTTAAAAAGGGGATCTGACTAAAAATAAAAGCTTATTAAACAGAATATCAAAAGTTCAGTATTGGCAAATATGGGAAGGTTATGTAAGCATAGCATATTAGAAGGTGAGAGCGAGCATATACCCTTCACCTCAAAAAAAACTAACAGCAAAAACCCACTGTGTTGAAAATGCAGGTTAAGAGGGGGTGTTAGAAACAACAGCATCCAAAAACATCGTGGCATATGCATATCAGTATAAGAGAGGAATATAAATCACGTCAGGTTACTTGCAAGAAACACAGGATGACAGGCCACAGAAGAGTTTAAGGAGCAAGTTGCAGCATTATAATAATGCTTAACACACCTTCTTTATCATTACATCAAGAGCAGGATACCTGTCAAAGTCTGTGGGATCAAGCTGGACTATCCACAGAAGACAGTGACTGTTTAAAAAAAAATAGATTAATCTTTTTAGTATAGAAAATAGTTGGGAGGGTTCCATAAAAGAAAGAGAGATGCACCTGAAAATCTGGCCAAAAAATGAAATGGTATTTTATTGCAGAATAAATCAGAAAAGTAAACTGTAAGAACTCAACATGGCCAGGCAGAATTCACCCACCAACTCAAAAGAAATTCAAGGATAAAATAAACTACTCACTATGACATACTTTGAAACCTTGTCAGCATCAAAAGAACAGATGACAGCACAAACGGTCCTTGAAGGAAGGACCCAGTACAGGTAATGTCCCTCTAATATGAACTGGTAGGCAGAAGCAAAAATAAAGGACCAAAATAACAGGCAAATAGACAATTATTATGACATTTACCCTGGACAAAGAGTTGAGGAGACCTTTTAAAATTCATACCTCACAAAGCTATTGAAACTTTATGTAGGACTCCAATAACGTCTGGGAGAGCTTTACAGCCAGTTCTTAATTAAAAAAAAAAAAATCTAGAAACCTATGAAAATTATATCCATAGAGAGATTGATTTCTAAAATGTAAATTGGCACTCACAGAGAATAAAATCCAGCTTTCTAGACTCTCAATCTCTACTCTCTCAAGGTGGGATTACCAAAAGTTAACAGAACTGGGCACCAACAAGTAATTCTTTAAATACTGGAAGTGAACATTTTCTGACATCACTCTGGGGCAAAGTCAGCTCCAGCCATCCCACTAACAACTTCCTCCAAGTCACTTTGTGTTTCAAGGTAAAACTGATTCCTGGAGTGGTATTATTTTTCTGCTTGAACACTGTAATTATATAAATCCCAAGTTGCTATTCAAGTTAAAAATAGACACATTGTTTTTCTTTTGCCATTGCTGTTCCCTTACCTTCAGAACTCCTTCAGCCCTGATTCATCACACTCCAATAGGTATTTCATAGCTGACAACACGACAGACACCTCACACAAATACACTTTGAAAGCTTAAGATGTGAACGGCAGTGTCCAGGCACTGTAGGTCTATGAACTCACCCTTTCCCCCAGCAAAGGGAAGACTGTACATTAGCAGATGCCCCCAAGGAATACCAAAGTAGGAGCTCACTAAAGGAGGAAGGACACTGGTGGGAGGACACTCAGTTAGAAAGCCCCCTTGGAAGCTCTGCTTCTATCTCTCCCTACCCCTCTCCCTCCACAGTCAAACTGACTGTGCCCAATTCAGAAGGCAGCTCTTTTCCCCTTAACGTTTCCCCAACAATCCATGGGGCCCAAGGTCCAGGACCTCAAGGAAGCTTCTGGCTTTGTGTTCCCATGAGCTTTTAAAGTAGCAGTGAAAGAAAGAATAAAGTCCTGAGTGAGGGGAGAGAGCAGGGAGTAAGTGGGAAAGTAGGATACTGAAGAGGGGAAATCAAGCATTTCTGGAGACAGAAAGGAATTTAAAAAAACAGATGACTGCAGTTGTGCAGTTTAACATAGCAGCATGAAATACTGCACTGAAACACAGGTATGGTGGCTAATTTCTGCTTCTGCCTCATAGCAGTTTCTCCTTTGGAAGGGCACCACGTTAATCAAGATCAGGTACAAAAGCCTTGGAGACTCACTAAAGCACTGCAGTTTTATAAATCTAAACAAAAGTGCATAGTGTGTCCTGCATACACTTCAAAGGAAAAAGAAATTACATATGGATCTTTAAATCCATTCTAAAGACCAAGAGTGTAGAAAACAAGTGATATACTCACTCTTTCCAAACCAAAGGCTTCACAGCCACCATCTCCCCTTCAATCACTATTTCCTTAAACAGACCCTTAGGAGAGATAAAACAAACTGATTTAGGCTAGTTTTATAGCTGCACTCTAAATACCTGAAAGTCACACTGTGGGCTCAGAGTTGGAGAAATGCCTCATGTCAGTGGGTATCAGCGACCCATAGCCCTCCATGTGCACATCCATCTTCCGCAGCAGTCTGCATCTCTTCCTGCACAGTACCTAGTGCAGACCCTTTTCCTGGCCAGCTGGCTTAGCTGTGCTGCCCACTGCCTCAGGGGTCATGAGATGGAGACCTCCAACCCTCTTCCTGGTCCCAGCTGCTCGCTCTTCAGCCTTAGACACAGTCCTGGCAGAAGAAATCTCCCCACAGTTGCAAAGCTGTTCAGGACATCGAAGGCATGGTAGGCAGTGCATTCATTTCCTGCCCAGGCATGGTAGGCAGTTCACAATTAAACCTTCTGCTGCAAACCTTTTAAATAATTTCCTATTAATTTCCACAAGATAGTTTTGAAACAGCTCTACTTACATAATACCACTGTGACTTGTAGAAATATTAATTCAATACGCTATGCTATGAGTTCTATTACAACAGTAAGAGCAAAGGAGAAGCTTTATAATACAGAAGAGATCTGGATTTAGTAATTAAACCTTCATTTGTATTTTATTTAGCCACATGAGAATTCTGCCAACATCTTCAAAAGACTAGAAACATATATCTGCATTAATGTACTGCACATAAACCACTCATGCTTTCATTTACTAAGCACTCTAACCCAGCTATACTTCCAGATCATCTGGTGCATGGGGGAAACATTTCCTTGGTTTGACCAGATTCTCCAGTCAGCTCCAATGAAATAAAACAGAAGCAGCTCCAAATTTCAAAAGAGCTCTAATACATTACACTTGATGTTATTGGGAAGCATATGGTCTTTCAAACAACACACAGCCTTCAGTGACCCAACGTTAATGTTCAGAGAAGGAAGAGCAGTACGTTAAGGAATTGTTACAGGAAAATAAGAGTCTTTCAAAATACAGGGATGACTAATTCACTGGTTTTCATGCTTGAAAAACTACTTGGAATGTAAGAAGGAATTATGTGGAGTTCCCTTTAAAGCAGAAAGGCAGCATGACGGTTCCTCTCAGCCAGCTACACAAAGGGCCCCGTGTCCAAGGCTCTGAGCAAACCAAACTAATACATAAAAAAAAAAAAAACCTGAGGGAGAATTTTCTCAGAAAGACATTCTCATTATATTGCATCATTATACAAACAAAAATTCAAATATAAAGATAAGCTCCATGTATGTGTTTCCTGATGATGGAATCCATGCTGCTTGCAGTGAGGCAGGAACAAACCTGTTGCATAGGACCTCTGCACACAGACACAACCTGCATTTTAGTGTAACAACTAGGCCTGCTCAAAACATGCAGATTTGCTAGAACAGTCTCTTAAAACTGATTGCTTATTACCAGCTCTTCTTCTGTCGACTTCCCATACATTTATGAGCGATAATGCTTTCCTGGCTGAGTCACAAACTTATTCTACTAAAACATTTTACACCTCTATGCAAGCCAAATTGACTACCTTCCTGAGCAGTCAGGAAACTTGAGCTCTCCCACAGGACTCATCCAGTTACTGTTAATAAAATAACATCCCTCTTTTTTTGTTTTATTCAGAATTAAACATCAAGAAAGAGCAGTTACATTATTGATCAACAATACTGAAAACAATCATATAAATGAAAATTTTATTAATTTGGCAATAGGACCCACAGTCCAACACTGCAAGATCAGTAATTAAAGTCTAGGGCAAACTATTTGTTGTGAAGGATTTTCCCACATCTATAATTAGCAAGGGTTAATGTCTTCTTCAAATGTGTTATAAGTTGTTATAGGAGAAAAAGCTTATGGACCAGACTGTTATCTCCTCACTTATAATGGCTAATGATAGTCAGTGGTGTTTCCTTAAATTCCCATGAGTAATTTGCCTCCACAGGAGCTAAGAACATCACTGTCTTGGTCTAAAAACATAGAAGACTGGGAATATAATAGAAAAAAATAACCTTTAAGATAAGCCAAGTCCTTCCCATTCAAGTCTCTTCCTTCTGCCTGGAGAACAAAGTGTAACAAAGTGCATTCCCTGGAAGAGAAGCAGCACGTGCCAGACCTGAGCTGGAACAGCAGAGACCCCCACAAGACACACACAGACTTGGCACTTTGAAAGGGTTCTCTTGGGTAGCACTGTGAGGTCTGTCACCACCAGTGAGTACTGCTAATGATTCCCTTCCCCAGAGGGAATGTGTACTTAGGCTGACAAAGCACCGGTGAGGTTTTGATGCCTTTTTTGTTCTAGGAAAGGATGAAAACAGACCATTTAGATATTTTCCCTGTGCCTGGGAGACTGTTCTAAAAACATTTCTTAGAAAATTAGCTCTTAAGCCCCAGGCTCTGCCTCAGAGAGATAACTAGAGAGAGACAGACTGTTGGGTGGTTTTGGCTGGGTCTTATTGTATTAAATCTGTTATTTTCAAAGTAGGTAGACCTGTGATTTAAAGTTTATCACCGCTGTCCCAACATAGTGTCTGAACTACCCAGTTATCCACTCCTTTTTCAAATCCTTTTTTGGTTTGTTTCATCCAGCTGATGAAACGTTTCAATTCCAGCATGACAAAAAGTAAACACATTTCTTTGATCCTGCTTTGCTTGTTTGTTGTTAACTACCTCAGCTTCCAAAAGCAACTGCAGTGCAAAGCTGCTCTCCAAGGTCCCTGACAATCACAATATTTCTGGTTGCAAACTACAGGAACAGTGAGATGCAGAGATAAATCCCGAGGAGCAACAGGGTAGCTGACAGGAGTCAAGAACTGAGGAGAAAGGTGGTAATGAGCAGTATCAGGAGGCTTGAAGTTCCAGGGAAAGAGGACTGAGCCAGACCCTGCTGCTGATATAAGACAATCACAAGTCCATGTACTGCCTGCAAGGCCTTCAGGAAAATTAACACAATAGATAATGAAAGAGAAACCCTTATCGAGGAGGAGAATTTACTGGTCTTTTCCACACCAGGCTGCAGCTCTACAGTTACTTTAAACTGACCTAATTACACGCTGTTGAGTAAAACAGTCCGGATTTTCTCTCCCTCCCTTGCACTGGTGCTACACCTGGTACTGAGCACACTGAGCAGGGTTTGGGGTTTCACACAGGGGTGTGAGTCAAGTGAAAAGTAGTTTTTCTGCTGTTTTTAGATTCTGATAAAGTTACTTCTAGGTTGGCTCAGTTCCCTCCTTTGCCTCAGCCCAAGCACCTCAACGAAACATTAGATTAAATGAGGTATGAAACCCCATCTGCAGAAGAATTCAGCTCCACCTCCAGACACAGAAGATACTCACGGGCCTGGGTAACCCTCTCGCACCTTTACAGCAACTCCCTGTGGTTCTTAAGAAGTCCCATCCACTGCTACTTTACAAAGCACTTCCATCCTGCTCAGGTTTTTTACTCACAGCAGTAGGTTCCAAAACAGAAAGCCCCTGTGTGCCTACCAGACTGCAAACAAGTAGCTACAACGTACGCAACGTGTAGTGGGGACATATTTTAGACTTCCAGTAACATGAGACTGTTCAGCGAGACACTAGGAAAGAACATTTGGTTATCAGTATTCCATAAACAGCCAATTGGCAAAAAAAAAGCTGTTCAAGTTCTAGAAATCTGTCACTTTCCTATTCTCAGTTCTTTATCTCATTATTTTATATAAATGTTTGGAACAGACTTTACATTTCCAAGATTTAAAATGGATGTCCTTGTGGTTTCTGGCTGGAAGACCACATGCTTCATGGATGCAAACAGTCAGAAATTAATCTGTGCGATAAATGTAAAGAGGGATCAAATGGCAGCACAGCTCCAGTTCTGCAAATCAACGAGCAATCATTCAAAAATAAAAAAACTATATCTTTATAAGCAGAATTGTCATTTATATTTATCTGCAAATAAGCAATTTATTTATTTTCAGAACCTGCTGATAAGTCATCTTTGAAGCTCCTCTTTGATGTTTCTCAGTGACACTAAATAGATGCAAGAATTGCCTTTTGGCAATTCTCTAGGCCCTTGCCCTTACTTAGTTACTTAAAAGTCACTCCTTCTTTAGGAAGAAATCCTTCCCTGTGAGGGTGGGGAAGCCCTGGCACAGGTTGCCCAGAGAAGCTGTGGCTGCCCCATCCCTGGAACTTTCCAAGGCCAGGTTGGACAGGGCTCAGAGCAAGCTGGGCTAGTGTTCCTGCCTGTGTCAGGGGCTTGGAATGAGATGGTCTTTAAGGTCCCTTCCAAACCAAACCATTCTGTGATTTCCATGATTCTACAATTCATTCTATGACTCTTCTGGCTCATCTCTAACTCCACACCTACCAACATTTCCTTCTAGTGCTTTTTGTTAGGTTTCACCCTCGTCCCCAAATTCCATCCTCATTCCAAAGTGAAAATGCACATAGAGACCAAGACAATAATCTAGGGGTCCTGCTGAAACAACTTGGCTTCAGTCAGCTGTAGGGCCTTTTAGAAAATGCACCATAGCTCATTTCATCTGGAAGGAGAGGAGAATAGGATGAAAAGGAAGCAGAGAGATTATACCAAGGGCTCCTGGGACTCAGAGTGCAGAAGTAATTACATGTCAAAGACAAATCTGGAAAAGTCACCACTGCCAAAACTTCACATGAAATTCTCTTTGTGAAAGTCACCATTTAGCAGATGGGTCTAACTGTAAAATTTTTCCACTGCTGTGCTTCAGAAATATTAGTGAAATCTGAGAGGAA
Organism: Myiozetetes cayanensis; assembly: GCF_022539395.1. NCBI lineage: Eukaryota > Metazoa > Chordata > Aves > Passeriformes > Tyrannidae > Myiozetetes > Myiozetetes cayanensis. Next base: position 32,446,085 of record NW_026086605.1, read on the forward strand.
CAGACAACTGAAACAGAGAAGCAAGGCCCATGTGGGTCGGAGTGAGCATTATAGGCACATATCATCTTTGATAGATCTGCCCTTCAAATCCTGTATCTACCTTCACTCTCACACTAAGAGTTTTTAGAAAACTCTTAGTTGAACTTAATAGTGCAATTTAGTATGTTCACTGCCCATCCATCCGTGGGCTAAAACCGCTATGGATGTGCCATTGAATACTGAGAGCTCATCCTCACAGAGAAAGCTTCAGGAACTTACTTACTCTAGATCAATTTTGCAGAGTTTGTCTAATAATTTCCTAAGCCACAAGTCTGACAACTATTACCTTCCTTGTATTTCCCAAGAACACTGAAATAACTGAAAATATTTCAGCATTTTCTTGGGTCATTGTTGCCATAAATATGCCACACCATTCAGGTTCACTCAAGCCTAGTCTGAGCTCCTCAGTGTTCTCACGATGCATTGGATAGCAGAGAAAGTACTTGATCCTGTAGGCATAGAATACTTTATAAACAAAGCCTGTATGAAAGATGACTTTTCACTTTATTAATTCCAGTACAATTTGGTGTAGGATTGTGAATAATAGAAGTAATTATAGCACCTCTTAATCTCATCTAAACCAGCTTCTTGGGCTTCACAGAGAACAAATTTAAAAGTTCTAGAAGACCATTTAATAAAACGGGTTTGGAGAGTTGATAAGGTACAGTCCCCTAACACAGCTGCTTTACTGAAAAGTGGAATTGGATTACTCTTAAAGAATGGAAGAGAAAGTAATATTTTCCCACATTTCTTAACCATCAGGAATTATTCTTGTCCTTTTCATTTCCTATTACAATAAAGGTCAAGTTAGTGACTCAAAGAAAACTAATGCTGTAAATATTGACCTCCATAGGTCTGAAATGATGGCTGGTACTACTGAATCCTTGAAACATGGTTGGAAGAAGTAAGTGGAAAAGTTTTGTACACTACTGTAGAATTTTTTAGCACTGTGTACACCTGGTGAAGTCTTATATATCTGCCAGACAGTATAGACAGAAGTAATTTACAACCAACAAGTTCTGTTCACAATTAGCTTGCACTGAGCTGACTGATCTTCACTTAACATGATTACTTAGCCATTAATTAAAATAAGAATTCTCTGCCTTTTCAACAGGAAACTCAGTTTATCACAGTGTCTCTTTTACACTTGATGACAAATTACAACCTCTGCCAAAAAGCAGCTTAGGTAGGATTCTCCCAAATCTTCAGCTTCACAGAAACCCTGAGCTTCTCAGAAGGCTGGATGAGAAACCCTAAAATGTTGGTAAACAGTACATGCCCCAGCGGAGCTCTCAGCAGCCTAAATGCACCCCTGGGGAGCCCATAATTGATCGTGTTGCTGCCAGGGCCTGAATAAACAAACACAGGAGCAGACACGGTCACAGTTTCATTTATCATGCTTTAAAATCCTACTCTCCCATATTTGCCCAATTAGTAAGTGCATGAGGACACAGAGTAATCTTCCTTGTGTCGAGATGAAAGCGAAGGAGCAACATCTCTTTGGACTGAAGTCAGGGACAAAACCTTCCTGTTGCTGCCCAAAGGTCTCGTCATTCTTACAGCACCACGAGACAAAGGCAAGCAAAATGAACCTCAAGAACACATTTGAAAAGTGCTTCCAATTTCTCATGAAAGCAAGCCTTTTGTTCACACAAAAAAGAAATATGACTTTTCATTTTAATTTTAAAACACTACTGAATTTAAGCAGTATAAACCAGCATAGAGGTGTGTATTGATAACATGCTGATTAACCCTCAGTCAAAAAAAATCCCCAAGTTTGTAATATAGTGCAATAAATGCAATTAATTTCAGTGGGAATCTTGGATAAAATCTAATACTGGGTCTAGTTCAAGCTGTAAGTCTAGAGAAATAGCCCTCCTGATATTTACTTGAGAAAACTGGTTTCACTCTGCAATAACTTCCATGAAAGTTAATTAAAGACTTGCCAGTGTTTTGTCATGGGAATTGGATGCTGCCTTAGCTTTGTTTCACTGTCAGAGTCCATTACTCCTCTCTCCTTGGGATTTCTAATGAGGCAGGAAAGAACAGTGTGGAAAGGAAGGGAGGAATTCTGATTAGCCAAAGAAAATAACTACCTGAAAAGCAGATTCCCATAACAAATATCTCTATGAAAGTCTATGTTTCCCACTAATAACTGACCTAGAAGAATTTTAAAACATCTGAAAAAAATAAAGGTTACTAATATCAAAACTACCTAATCCATGGTGCATGAGTACTATGGATATGGGTCACTAAAGTTTTTCTGTATAAGGCACTGTAACATTTGTTACTTAATTACATTTCAGGAGAACTGTGTATGAATGGGAGCATCTTCTTTAAAATTCTGCCCCACAGCTCTAATTAACCTGGCACACCCACATTTAAGAGTGGAGAAAATTTTCAAGAACACCTGAAAATAATGCTGATGGGAATGATTATATAAAAAAATAGAATTGGAGGAGTAAAGAACAGAGACCAGTTACCTTCAACTAGGATAAGCAATTAATGTTGGCTCCAGGATATTTGATATAAAGCATAGGAAGTCTAGCAGAATTATTTCACTCAACTGGCTGGAGCTGATTACACTGAATTCAGTTGCAGATACTGCATATTAAGGAAGCTAAAGAAAAAGGTAAAATAACCTAAAGAAAACTAGAAGAAATGGTGTTAAAAAATTACCTATTATGTGTTGAATCAGCTGAATTTGGAAAAGATTGAGGGAAACCACAGAACAATTTCCCACTTGATAAAAATCTGTGGCAAAAGAATTAATAATCAACATCATTAATAACAAAACAGGGAGGGGGAAAAAAAATATAAGAAAAGAAAAAGAACAAGGGAAAAAATCCAGTAATTTGCAATCAAGATTTTAGACTGAATAGCAGAAAGCACTTCTTCGAACTCCATTTGCAGTTTTCTCTGCAGTCTTCTCTCACAGCAATTGTATTTACTGCCTCTTTCCTACCCAGGGAAGAAAGCCTGGTCTGTAGAAAGACCACTGAAGCAAACTCAGTTTGTAGCTAAGAGCAACTTTCATTTTGGTTACACCCAGGCTTCCAAGTTGCCAGATGTTGGCAAAGAATACATAAGCTTCTTACAAGCCACAGATAAAAAACAATTTATCCCAGGGTCTATGCAACTTTAATACTTCCTGCATTAGGCTACCAAAAATATGAAGTGGTCTTAGGCTAAAGCAATGTAACGGATTACAAATTTGCCAGTCTGTGTAGAAAACCAAGCTTAAAAAATAAAAATAAATCACAGATTTGCACTACAGAAACAGTAGCTGTATAAATGACACACAGGAAGATGCAAAAGAAGTGAATAATGAGGTTCCAGGACCAAATAATGACAAAAATGCCCTAAAAGTTTCTCTCCCCTGGATCAAACAGTGAAATCATCATGCATTCCAATAATGAGAGATTGTAAGCCACTAAATATAGAAACTACAAATCACATATTCAGCATAATGAGTAATAAAGATGCCTCAGAAATACAGCAAAAGCAGAAGTAGCCAGATATGATGTTATCAAGCTAATTTAAAATCTACCTAAAGCTAATTACAAAAGGTCGAGCTCATCCACCTTTCAGGATAAATCAAGACTGTGTGCTCACTGCAGGGTAAAGAAACACAATGAAGGGACAACAGAGATTCTTCCTAACTTGCATCTACCTGAAACCAGGTATAAATTCAATTTTTAAGGCCCATCCTTCTCTATGAAAGTGGCAGTGCTCAGTGGCAGCCAGTATGGTGTGGAATTTGGCAGCAGTATCAGTGACCCCAGTATCAAGTGCTTTAGGCATGCAGAGCTGTTCAGAGATGACTATGACCTTTTATTGTGTACAAACACATATGGTTGGAAGCTTCTGGAAGCTACAAGAGGAAGCTACAACTTTTAGGACAAGTGATGTGTATGGCACTTAGTTGTGGAGTCCAGTTTGATAGCCTGAATGTTAAAGAGGTCTCAGGGGAAAAAAAATAATTGGTTAAGACATCAGGGAGTTCTGAGGTACTAAAACTTACAATAACCTTACCTTTTTTCCACTTCTCACCCTCACAAGTCACTAAAGCAAATAGAATCAGTCTGGTTTCTCATGTCCCCAGTATAAAGCACAGGCTCCAGACATAATGGGCAGATTTTAAACCTGATCATTACAATGAAAAGTGGAGTTAAGGCTTGTTATTTAAGAGAACCTTTCTGATGTCCTCACCTTCCTTTCACCTGCTGCCAGTCAGTGAAATTAATTCAGCAAGCAGACTGTGTAAAGGCAACAGATTATGTGAGTTTAGTTTTCCTCCCTTATACCACAGACTATTTCTGTTTCCAGTTGGTTGGAAATGCCACCTCAGGGTCCTGGTGAAATCATGGAACTTGCAGCACTTTGGTACTCAAAAATTGCAGAACACGAATACAAAATGCGATTAGAAATACGAAAACTGTGAAAGAAAATAGAGATGAATTTTCAAAAGAAGAGATTTAAACAAGTATATTGGATTAAAGGAAACATAAATAGCCAGTATTACTCTGAATTAAACATGGCTCCACAGCATACAGACAGGACAGCCCACCTCAAACACTTCTTAGGTTATTCCAGCAGCATTCTGTGTTGCTCTTCCACAGCCCAAAGGTCTTAGCAATGCTCTGAGAATAGTCTTTGTTGTAATGCATGTATGCAGATTCTACAATGCCTAACAGCTGATTTTGACTGGCCAATTAAGCAAATGGGACTAGTAATTTAGGATTTTTTTCCTGTATCAAGACAAAACTCCAGTTCTCCACTTCCCCATACCAGGAGGTACTGCAGCCAAAACCGCTATAACTCTTTTATTCCCAAGGTCTGAACGATTCCACTTCTTGTTCCTTACCTAAATTCTCACTTCACAAGCCAACAGTCATAGGTCTTGCTAGAACCAAACCCTGTTTTATGTAACAGGGAAAATAAATTGATCAGGCCTAGATCAGTCCTGTAAGTCTTTCTCCTGTACCTAATCAGAAAAAAAAGGGTAGGCTTGGTTAATCCCAGCTCAGCAGCTACTGAAACTCTGCCAAATGCTCCAGGAGAAACTGTCACTGGAAAGCTCATCTCCCACAGAACAGTGCTGTGCCTGTGCAGGCTCCCAATCAAGAAGAGGAATCCATATGGCAGCCAGGCTTGGCTAATGCTATGGCTGCATAAAACACTTCAGATTAAAGCAGCAGCAGCAAACCTAAAAATGAGTCAGAATAGCTCCTGCATCAACAGCCTAAACACAACCAGCCTCCCAAAATGTGGAGAGTCTCGATCCTGGACAGCGTGCAGTCTTCCTAAGAAGTATGTCCCCAAGCTTTGTGACCTCCCTCTGCTTAGAAGCCTGCTAGGATGCAAGCTGAGGCAAAGCAAGGCATCCCCCCTGTGAAGGTAAAAGCCTCATCATGACTGATTTTGTCAGCACAACTGGCTCAAGCAGGCGTGTGCCAGTAGGCCAAGTGGGACTAACAAATCAGGGGGTTACACAGCAGAGCAGGTACAAAGGTTTTCTGCAAGACACCAAGTATCTGCAGCTCTTCACACTTGTTTCCAAATGCATGGGCTTGTGGTCTTACAGGTGAGAGGCAGATATGATAGACATGACAATTCATCTTGCAGCTCTAAGACCGTATCAGCCAACTGGTGAGCAGATCTGAATGAAAAAGTATGGTACGGGTTTTACAAGCCAAAATTTAACACACCAAGCAGTGCCAGAAAGGTGCATTCCATGTGCATGAAATAAATGTAGAAACTAACCATGAGGCCAGAGGATATTAGAAGACAATCTCCTGAGAATCTCTCCCCTGTGTTTGACATATCCTTGTAACTTCAAGCACTGCAATCCCAAAAGAAAGCCATTAAAGCCCCCAAAGGTGTCCTTTTCTTTCCTAATGCAATTTAAAAGTACATCAAAACCCCAATCTTGTGACAGGCATATTTATCCAGAAATATTACAGGTAATCACTATCCCCTTGGTATTTCTCATATAACTCATTGCTTTTGGCTTGAAAAATAAACACATGCACAAGATTGATTTTTCTGATAATTACACAGTACCTATATCAGACATTTAACTCGATTTTAGTTGCAAGTTACCTGAGAAAGGTCTTATTCTGTTGCCAATTATTATTAACAAGTAGTTCAATCAAATTTAATGCCATAATTTTTTTAAATAAGATAGTACCCAACATGAGAAAGAATGGTTGAATCCAGCTCCCAGTAAGGTTCCTGCCTCATTTCAGCTGGAATTATGCATCTGCTAACCACACACACGTTACATGGTAATTTTCTCCCCTCCTTCCCCTGTGCTAGCTTTTTGAGTGGTTCTTAATTAGCTCTGGTTTATTTATGAAAGCATATTTTGCTAGACTTTCCCCAAGAGCTTTAGTAAATAGCTATATCAAGCTTGTATTTACTTATCACATCCCCTTTATTACTTCCAAAAAGAAGGGGGGAAGGGGAGAATGTTTAGAGGGGCAGAGCTGCGTTTGGGTTGTGAAGGTTTCTGCTACTTATAGTCCATTTCTTAAGCCTAATTTCCTTCAGAAATCATGTTTTTTCCAACCTTGGATATGTACAAGTGTCAATTTGTCTCCTTTCTCCTTAGCTTTTAACTACTTTGGCCTAATCTAGTAGAAGGTAAAGCTCTTAAAAACATAAAACTCTTACAAATTCTGTGAGCTCTGGGAACAGAACATGAGAGAGAGTGTGTATGAATATTGCCATCAATACTGAACATCTGGTAATGATGTTTTCCACACATACTTCAGGAGTAGTTGCAAAGTCTACAAAAGAATGGCTTTTAATTGTTTTGAAAGGAGCCCATCACCCTAAAGTAAAGTAGGAAAGGGTTTTCCTGGTATGGAAAAAGCCAGGCACAGTCAGCCAGGTAAGAGACTTGAAGCATTCTAAAATGGGTGTTGTGCCTGTTTGCTGGCCTGTACCAATCACATTTAACATTAAAAATAATTTCTAATTTAAAAAATATTCTTATAATTACAAATTAATTTTTTGCATTGAACAAGGATATTAATGAATTTTTTTAAAAAATGCTAACTAAAATAAAGCTTTTAGGTCAATAAATTTTAAAAAAGTGTCCTGTAATTAAATGGCACTTCTATTCAAGTTCACTTCTATGCCAAGTTCTGCATAAGAGAATGGAGTAAATAAGTTTTCTCCTATTTTTGACCTTTTATGAATTGTCTTCTATGAGTAAAACATATTTCTGATAAGCACCAGGGTTTTCTAAACAAATATCAATTGTTTCAATTTCTAAATTTCCTGTAAGACTCCCTGCTGCATCAAAAGCAAGCTCCTGAATGTATAGCCTTCAGCTGTAGTTCTGTTTCACATTATATAAAAGTTAAAGGCAATGGCAGAGAGACAAAAATAAAACAAATATCTGGGTTTTTTTTAAATTCTGCAAGTGCTACCTTCAAGATTTTCATTTTAGTTCACTGAACTAATGGAAAAAACACAACACCAATGAACTGAGTAGGATTTCATCCAAATGGTCACATCACTTCTTTCTTGTGGCTGAAGGACTTTTGAAGACTTCTCCATGTCTCCCAGTGAGTGAACCACTTGATATCTCTTATAACCACTTAAATATCCCGTGCTTACATCAAGAACCAGCTGGGAACATTTTTCACAAGTTTTTAAATTCTTAGCTTAGGAATTTCTAAAAAAAATATACCAGGGCAATTATTTGCTTATTCTAATAGTCAGCATCCCCTCTGACACTGCATAGCAAATACAGTCCTTTACACTTGGAAACACTGGGACAAACCCAGAAGCATTTGCAGGATATGAAGAACATTAAGGCATACTTGTAAATTACTGGAAGGCTAAAAACACCATCTAAAGGCTCAATATCACCCCCATCATCAGAAATTCATGGTGTATCCCTTCCTCCTGCATATACATATGAAGGCAGGAAATTATCTTACCAAGGAGATTGATGGTACCTGGAAATTGTAGACAGCCACCCTCTAAATTACTGTGCATGAGTCACTTTGAAGTGTTACAGTTCTTTACTGAGTGGGACTGTATTGACTCAGGCATATATTGTCAGCAACTTCTTCTGGAGATGTTTGTGAGGGAGGAATTGTCCCTGAAGATGACCCGCAACCAGCACAGAAAGCACCCGGGACAAACTTCCCGATGATGGAAGAGCCACTGGCCGTGTTTCAGTATCCCCATCCCAAAACACGCATTTCTGATCAGGTCAGATGGAAACTGTGCTGATGCATTACACTACCACCAGCAGCAAAGCTGGATCCAGAGCTAAATTCAGCCCTTTTACATTGTGCTGCCTGCAGCTCTCCATGACTTTTTTCCCCATGGACATCATTACTAGGATGTGCCCTTTTGAAAAAAGGAGAAAAGCAGCCAAGAAATGCAACTTTACTTTCAAGGTACCCAGTACATCAGATAAGGGACTGCTCACACAACTGATATTTTAATCAAAAGCAACTTTAGAATAAGAACTATTTCTGACCCTTTCAAACAATTCACAGCCATATCCTCAGGAAGTTAAAATTAAGATAGTTTCCTTAATATTAGTGGAACTCTGCTGCTAGACAAGGGATGAAGACTGGTTATTTATTTCTTGGAGTCTAAATTCAGCAACACTTGAGGCATTTGAAGATGAACCTCCACTGAAATGTCATTCATAGCTTCATCTTTTGATGTTCTGTGTCTGTCAGTCTTTGCAGGGAGTAACTTCACTCTGTTAACTCTATGGTAGCCATAGTATAAGGCCATGAGTTCTTCGGGTTTGGTCTTGTGTAAATGAAATAATATTGAGTGACATTCCATGTGGCAGTGACAGCACATGCACTGAAGTTTAGTCTTCTAAACTACAGGGTTCAGGCTACCTTGACATCCATCCTGTCTACCCAAACTCTCAATCATTGTTTTGGAACCCAGCATGAGACAGTCAAAGGTTTGCCCAAAGACCAAGGACTTTTAGTTAAAAACATTCTTGTCCTTTCAGTTAAAAATATTCTCATTAGCAAGCTCAAAAGCTGATCTTATGCATCTCAAAACAGAACACTAAAATGGAAACAACCAAATGTGTAATTCTTTTTCCTACCTCACCTGCATACGGGTGCAAAGCGTCTCACAGCTTAGTTTGAGGTTTGAAGTCTGGCACTTTGACTTAAAGGGTTGAATTTAAACTGCTAGAACACATCATCTTCTGAAGGTACTGAGCAAGCTCAACAGGATTTTATGGACTGAAAAACCATTTCATCACTTTTCATCCTCTTGTTTCTAGACTTAGCAAGTCCAACTCTTTCAATCCTTCCCCACAAGTATTATTTTCTGGGCTTCTTATCTCTCCAGCAACATCCTAAGAGTGATGCCCAAACCCAACACAATATAGTTTATTTTCCATAACTAAGTAGCATTCAAATTGCCCCTGTTCTAAGCATGAGTATTGCAAATGTTTCAACAATATCTGTTATCTTTGCACAAATAGAACAGAGCCTCCCACCTCTTGTGATTTTGCTGTGTGTGTGTTTTCCCAGCATATAACGGTGAGAAAAGTCAATTATACATTACTTTAAAAAAAAAAAAAATTCCAAATCTCACACTCTTGGCTCTGAGGAAAAGACTGAAAATCTAAAATGAGCAAACACTAAGGATCCCAAAATTGAGGTGAAAAATTTTAAATGTATTCATTCCTGATTGTGATTTTGTACAGTCAGTTCATGACTTCCAAACATTCTTAAAAAGTTTTATTTTTGCTTCATGCAAGTAACAAAGCAAAAGGCATGCCTGAAAATTCTTTTCTCTGCTGCATTTAGGATAACAAGACATCTACTGATCTGGTGTTCTCTCAGCACTAGAGTAATGGAAATGATAATCATAAGTCATAAATAACTCAAATTTTATAATCTGATCCTTAACATTACTTTGCATTTCCTGTTTCCAAAGAAAATGAATACTGTCACACAGAACTCATTAAAAAGGGTACTAGACCAGTATTTTCAGCCTTAACACATCATGACTGATGTTGGAAAAAATACTCTGGAAAAACTGAAGCTGAAAATCTCATTTGGATTAAATTCTTTCACATGATCTCTAAAAAATGAAAAATGGCTTAAGGTCAGAGAAAGCAATTTCTACTCGTGTTTTCATTGTGCACAGAAAACACCTGACATCTGTCTTCAGTAGGTGCAATTCTGCACTGTAATGTTGACTTTGACTTGATAATTTTAGGAGTGACATGAGAAAAGTAATGTAAGGAAGTAGAGACATGTGGAATCCTGCCAGTAAGAAGTTAAAGGCTCAAAACACTTCTGAAGACCAGGAGGTTAAGAAAACCTTTCTATTCATCTTATTTAACACTGCATAAAAAGAGGTGCCAGCACCTTCCTAGCAGGTTTTTTTTCTTCAGTTATGCTCATTTCCATGGGTGATAAAAATCAAATATATTTTAAGCCAACAGACAACTCAGCATTAAAAGACTGCAAAAAAAAGGTAAGGAACCACTTAATTCTCAACCTATCACAGAGAAGTGTAAATTTAATTTCTATCAAAAAAAAAAAAAAAAACACACACCAAAAAATAGTGCTGAAGGAATGTTCCTGGTTTGTTCACGGCCTTTTCCTCTTATACGTCAACTTCTGGGTCTCAGTGTACGATAATGTATCAGCCCAAAATCTGCAGTTATTACTAAACTCCAAAGCAGTTTTATAAAGATGGGGATAGCAATGACTGATAGCCACACCCAGTTCATCAGTGAATCAAACAGCACTATCCAAAGGCCAGCATTAAAACCTCTAATCGAGAGATGAGGGACCTGAGTTTCAGAAAGGGAAGGCCCAGAGATGACCAGCCCACTGGCAGCAGCAAGTGACAGAAGGCAGGTGACAGAAGGCAGGTTTCCTGCAGCTCAAACCCTCTGCACTGGACTGGCCAAACTCTGAAATCCCACCAGGTTTACTGACCCTTTGTAAACTCAGGCAACTGTGTGAAAAAGAAAATGTATCCATTCACCTAAAGAAATTGTTTCCCTGTTTATAATAATGTAACTAAATATAAAGAGTCATCTGAACTGCCACTTTCTTTGATTAGTTGATATTTTACAGCTAAAGTTTCAGGATAATACAGGTATAGGATGGTAGGTATCAATCATTAAACACTAGACCAGCTTATTTGCAATAATTCCGCCTTTGAAGTGAGAGTTTGAAAGACTCAGTGCTGGAAGCACATCACTGGTAGAAGAACAGCTTTGGTGCACAGCAAATAGGAGTATAGAACATGGTCTTTATCAAACTGAAGAATGATACTAATGAACAGGGTAGGGCAGGTCTCGTTCACACATTCCCATAAAGCTCCGTGAACACTCAGGAGTCCTAACCTCTGATGTTGTGGTATGTCTTTTCCAAAAATGCCTCTCCAGTGGGTCTTCAACGTTTCACCATTCATGAATAAATTATTGTTATTCATGCTATTTCTTAAGACTGTTGTTGATCTAGAAAAGTTAAAATGGAAAGGAAAAAAAAATGACAGGAAACATAATTTCAGAACCAGTAGTGCTGCCAGATTTTTATTAACACCATTCGTGAGCAGTAAATATTAGAGCTAGCAGGAAGATGGGCAAGTCCCCTGCACAGGAACATTAATTCTGATTAAACCTCTGTCCATTTAGTTCAGAAAGTACAACCTGGCAATGCTGCTTTTTCTCCCTCTCAGACAGCACCTGAACATGAGGGGTTGTCAATAGCTGGAGCTTCCTCTGCACCAGGAGACTCACCCAAGGGAACAAATCACTGGTCATATCTCATTCTGTGCCTGTTTGCAGGACAAGCAATCACTGCCCTGCTGAGCATCAGAGGTTTAAAAGGTGTTAGATTTGTGAATACAGCAAGAGACAAATAAAAAGGTGGTGGTGTCTGTATCTACCAGATAACTCTACATCCAAGCTCCCCAGGGCCAAGCAAGTCCCTCAGCACTAGAGTAATGCAAATCATGACCATAATTCATAAGCAAGTCAGTCCCTACAACAAATTCTATCATTTGATTCTTAAGAGGGTCAAGCAGGTCATTGCAGCAAACTTTAAAATTAGGAGAAGATAAAATAAAATACAGCATCTGTGCCTTCATTTTCTTCCAAAACCAGTTACTAACATTCAGCATTACTCTTTTCTTGACCACTGCAAAAAAATCCCACAATGCAACCCCGAAGAATTCAAGGCAAGTATTCAAGACTAACCAATGCAATTGAGCAAAAAATGTGAGGCAGAAATGCTGGAAGCTAAAAAGGCCAAAAGTCTTTGCTGCCTAAAGAAAATACCAGGTAAATCACTTTCTATGCTGTGAGCAGAATTACCAGCATCTTCAAAGTAATCAGTTTTATCCATTGTGCCACAATTTTTAGCATTGTCCTATTTCAGATCTTTAGCATCTTAACTAGGGCAGTAGTCCATTAGTACTCTAAGCTACCTCCATCTGATAACATCAAAAGACACTGAAAGCCTTGCTAAGTATTTCAGATTACTGACTGGATTTTACTAGTCACTTCTCTGTCTTCTTACCCAATACTTCCCTCATAATAGTAGTCACTAGTTTTCAGTGTTATTAAAATAATTCTGAGGCTGAATAGGTATCTATCAGTCTTTTCTTATAATAAAATTCTGTATTTCGGTGTCTTACTCTCCCAAATAAATTATAGTGCCAACACAAGAAATTAAATCCTAAGGAACTGGCCAATAGCACGTCAAATCTTTGGATGCAGTAAATGTCATCAGTGGCACTTTTACACTGGTAGAAAATTTGGCCCTATAGATTTAATAATGCATCAGAAGACACATTTCAGTATTTTTGTGGCGGCACAAATTGGAATCCACCAGGTTTTTGCCTAATGGAAGTAGCTCTCAGCCAAGACACTCATCGTATTTGAAAATTAACTTTACTAATCCCCTTCATGCATTCTTAGTGTGCTTCCTTCTCCTCTAGCTGCTGGAAGTCATGCTTTCTGTAGGAGACACGGAAACCAGGAGAACAAAGGAAGGCTAAGCCAGTCAGGATGCATTTAGGACATGACAATGTGTTAAAAGCTCAGTCTTCAGTCACATTTCTCTCTAATGTTACAGTGGTTAAGTATTTTTATACAGGAGGGATAGGTTTGATATGTCAAAATGTTACACAGCTTCCCATTAAAATTCTAAGAGGATGAATTACAGTATTGGGGTGGGAAAAGAAAGGAATCAAAGAAACAATGACTAAAAATAAACCAAAAAACCCAAACCATTTTAGAAGCAGGTGCCTGAGACAGATTGCTTAGACGTGGCCACTAACAATAAGAATTTCACCCATGGGATTTCAAAGAGGTTCTTGTGCATTTAAATTTTCCAAGCTTTCTAAGATCTACAGTTTCATCATTCCAATGGCCTTCTGCCAGCTTTCTTCCTTTGGATTATCCCAACATTTACCTTTGCCAGGATGCCTGTATACACATTAAAACATGCCTATGATCTTGTGTTCCCCTTAACTGAGTTATGATCCAGCCACTTCTAGTTACTTAAATACTCACAGTATAAAAGAGTCATTTTCACACTGAATACAGTTATAGCACTTCGACCTGCTTTAACTGTGCAACTTCAAAGACAAGAGAACTAAGTCAGTCATTAGCAACGAATTTTATTGCATTTTCCAAGAAAAGAAGCAGTTTTGATTCCTGAACTCTGTCATTCCAAGACAGTGAGTTGCTTTTCACTCTGACTTCCTACCAGAGGTATCAGTTAAGAGTAAAGGATTTCACGAAGTACAATTGCAAAAGCAGTATCCATAACTGAACTTTATCAACCACTCTGAAGATGCAGTGCTGGCTCCTGAATCACAGAAAACACAAATCAATTTTGTGGGAAAATTGTATTCCCTGTGTGTCAGTTGATTGCCATGTTTCAGCTCTGAAATTTCTGTCCCTCAAAGATACACCACTTTAACTTTGATAAAACAAGAGACTAGTTTTGATGAAGAGATGCCAATTAGCAACAAGAATTCTATGGTGGATAAGGAGCTAGTTAAAAGAGAAGCAAAAATTCAGTGTTTGAAGAGAAAGTGAAGGCCTGGTGAGAGACTACAAATGAATTCTCTCAGTATTTTCATTAATGATCTTAACAAGAAAAAAAAAGTTAAATTATAGCAATGAAATTTGATGATACACAAATTTATGCAGTATCATCAACAGAGGGGGACTGAAGTATTACACTGAAAAAGGGAGATGTCAGAGAAGACTGCAGTAAAAGGAAAAATATTAAAATTGATGGGAAATAATACAGTCATGCATTTAGAGACAATTTCTTTTCTGTAAACAATGGGCTTATTCACTGGAAATAACAGCAGGGGAAAAAATATTAATATTCATCAATTCCAACCTTAATATAAAGGAGTAATGCAATATGGCTTGGAAAAAGGTGAACCTGATTCTAAACATGTCAATTGAGTCACTTTCAGTGAAGAAAGAGAGGTGTTATTACAAAAGGTACAAGTAATTTCTCTTGGATAATACATGAGGCTGTTCAGTTATATTTGAGAAAGAGATTCAAAGTGAATCTCTGATGAAAAGAACCTTCACAACAATCAATTAGGTGGATGAAAGGAAAAAAGAATAGCTTGGATTTTTAGTTTACAAAAATTAAGGACAAAGGAGAAAATTAGGTATATCTCAGTAAATAAACCCCAGAGAAAAAGAAGGTTAATTTAAACTGAAAGGCAGCAAAATGTGCTTATATTGACCCTACAACATTATAATCAGAAACCAAAGAATTTCCAACAGCAGGAAGATGAGACCCTACAACAAAATTATTAAAAGAAGAGGGAAGAGAAGAAACATGGGTTTCAATAACGACATAAAGCAGGGAGGAAAAAAAAAAAAAAAAAAAACCAAAAGGAACCTACAAATTTATGTTGGGTTTATCCCAAAGCACCATGTGATACAGAATCCTTTGAGACTTGGGTGGTGTGACTCTGTATCAACACAGCCCTTATGGGACTGCAAGAACAGAGACTGTCTTCTGCTGGCAACTTCTACACGTCTGAGCACACAGGGAATAAAGGGGAGTTAAGCAAGAAATGAGGAGGACATCTTAAATACCCAAGTCATTCCAACACATTGTATTCTGAAGTAATCCCTAAAAATGACCGCTGTAGGTTACTCAGTAGTAGTAGCTCTAGAGGTCTTTGTATGGAAATCAAAAGCTGGACTCAAGAAAGTGACACTCCACAAGTCTTTATCCTTAGATAAAGTATTTTTTTCCCTAGGCAATGTTTGAGAGTGTCTCACAACTGGATTAACCACGCAGGGTTTTAGGCTGACCTACTTCCCCAGGTTTGCTTAATTAACCTCATCTTCACACAAAACACCATTCTGATTACGCGTTCTGAATTACGGGACACCTCCCAACTCTGACAGACGCTGGGTCAAATTTCCCTTTGATACATACAAGAAATGCTTACTGAGTTATTTTTAAGGCACCTCCCCTAAGATTCCAGAAGCAGAGCTCTTTGGCCATCACAAGATTTAATCCAGCAACCAAAGGGTAGATATACACACCCTTTTCTTGTCCCAAAAAGGTCCCCTTCTAACACAAACCAAGATCACTACTAAAAAGAGCAGAGCTAACAAGAGAGCCCAGCAAACTTTTATGACAGTCCTCCAGTGAGAGCACAAATTTGTTCTACATTCCCTTTTGGACACGGAATGCTTAAGGTCACCGTTACGCTTTCTACAGCGAATCCTTGATTATGAGAGGAGACTCAGAATAGATTTTTATGGCACTACTTTCATTTACCAAACTCCCTAAAGGTGAAATATGCCCCAGTTGCTTTCTTGACTGTATTGATAAAGAAGTAATGCTAACATAAAATTTGTTTTTGTTCTCAGGGATTTTAGGAGATGAATGACAAGCCTTTGTCATTAAGTATTCCTGAGGCAATGTGGAAGCCAAACATCCCACTCTGTAATGTTTTAACACTTCTTCAGAGAGCTTTAGAATTATAGAGAAGCCTGAAAGCAGGGGAAATCATGACTTTCCTGAATTCACTGAGTTTTAAACTCTCATGTTTATGGAAGGTGTTGTAGCTTTCAGACAGCTCACAGTAAATACTTAAGGCACTTAAGGTACTCCCATTTGAAAAAAAAAAAAAAACCAACCCACTGGCAAACCAGAAGTCAAGGGAATCATGAAGCTTATTCATTACCAGCAATGCAGCCATTTTTCATTATTTGTAGTCCCTACCAGCTCCCATCTGTGCTGAGAAGTTGCCATACATTTAACTGTAACTGTGGACTAATGGACTGGTTGAGGAAAAATAGTGCATCTGACAAAATTAAGAGTTTGAGTTCTTGGGCATTTCTACCTTACTCATTTGAACACGTACATCTCCCAGTGCATTCAGACAGGCACTTAAGGAACATATCACATTTTGGCTGGCACTGCATGGGGGCCTCAAAGCAAACTGCACTTCTTTTGCATCAAACCAAACCAGAGGACGGTTCAACTGCTCGGGTGTAGGCAGGGCCTTTCTCTAGGAGCTCCTCTAACAAAAGCAATACTGGCCTGCAACTGTGCCCATTAGCTCAGACAATTTCTGGCACGGAGGAAGCTGAGTGAAGTCAATAATTAGCCATATCTCTTCTTGCCTAATGAAAGATAAAAGTAATAGTAATTTAATCTGGTACCGTATTGCAAGCTTCTGTAAAGCAGAGGACACCCTGGAACAAGATTAAAGAGTAGAAAGAAAGAGGTAATTTTCTCCCAGAGGCACCCTCCTCATATGCAGAGCCACTCTCCCCATGAAACAAATCTAAACTATCACAACAGGTTGAGGAGTAAAAAGTATGAGAGGCTATAAAATCAGGCCACAGTAATACTTCCAGTAAAATTTGACATTTGAATCAACTACATGAAATTATTTGAGTCCTAACATCAGCAAAGGTACATAAATAAAACCCATTTACAGTTTCCAAATTTTTCATCTGGCAGATTAGGGAACACTTTGTTTTTCATGTCACATCAATTTCAGACCTTTTTATAATAAAAATCAAACATACATCAATATGCAGATGCATAGACTATCTACTAGTATTTTAGAAACTTTGGAAGAGAATTATTCTACTGGTAACTTTCTTTCCAAACGTTGCCTTTGCAGTAAAAGCAAACTTTTCCTTTGTTCTTGGCAAAAATGCCTCTGCAATATTTCTTGTCACCATAGTCTCAGACTGGTATTAATGGAAGCCATTGGTGGTGCTGTTGCAGAAGGTTAATGAAAATCCAGAGGGAGTGCTGTGCTGTGGTCAAATGATGTCACTACCAGTTTGAGGAGGTGACTTCAGAATAGTCACGGGCCATCAGAGTCTTTGGGGATGGCATCATGATGACAGTACCACATTGTAGTCCTAGTGAAGTTGTAATACTCTGAAAATTTAATTTGATTGCTTGGCATCTCGATAAATTACTCACACAGGACCAGCTGGAAACTAATCAAGCATTGACTCAGCAGCACTTACTCACCAGTGCTATAAAACGATAAAGAGCGACTTTCAGAGGAGATGAGGTACGAGCAGGTAACAAGCAAACTGTTTTGTACGCAATTGCTGTCAGAGACCTCCCTAGGAAACAAACTCTGCATCCATCATAATCACAGACAGGCACAGAAATATGTTTCCTTTGTTGACATCTGAATTCTGGCCCATTTGCAGATCCCAAGCACTGTTTCTAAAAAGTTACCATACAAATAACGTCTCATGGAACTCTGAAACGTGAGATATTCCGATCCAGATGCAAATTTTGGAAATCAACTCTAATTCTACTAATATTAAATACATCTTTAAATTTCCTGAAAGTACAGTTACCAAGTACCCATCTTATGGGGGGCACAGGAAGTAAGAAAGGAAAGACAAAAAAAGAAGGAAGAGAAGGTAACTCCAGCAGGTAGCAACCATATTTACCTTCTACAATGCTATTAACTAATACAAAGCCCTTCAAGTCAGGATTTACCCTGTTCTCATCTACAGAATGAACAAGTCTTGTTTTCCAACCTTTCTGGTGATAATAATATGAGGGAAAATAGTTGTGAAATTAAGAAAAACACTACATTACCAAGGTGTTGTGTAAGCACCAAGTAGGATTATATAAACAGAGTAAGTAGGCAGGGGAGAAATCTCCTGATCCCTGCCCGAGGAGATTACAGAAGCTCCTTCCTATACCAGGTATGGACACCCTCCTGGTTTGTCATTTCACCTGTCTCATATGTTTTTTGTCCCTGTTTGGGATTCACTGCCAACAGCATTAGACTGGATAAATTGGATTTTATGGGATGTATTCTCCAGGAACACGTGATAATTCATATTGCTGGAGCCTTTCAAACTCACTTTCTCCTCAAAAGGCATGTCCTGTTTCCCTCCTAAAAGCTCATTTGGTATTTATTTGAAACTGTTTTTTTCCCCAGACTTTTTTATTGCTCCATTTTTGTGTTAGCCTTCACAGGCTTTGCCTGCTTTAGAACAGAGAAATGCAAAATCCTTAATACTCTGTGTTTATATGTGAACTCAGAACATAAATTTATAGCAATGACTTTACAGTTCTAGTTTTATAAAAAGTTTGTGACAAAAAATGATGGTTTTATCAGAGGATAGGAAAACAAACATTTTTAGGCATAAAAATTATTCTGGAGTGATAAGGACTATTCTTTCAACATAAGGGACAATATACTGCGAAATTACATAAGTGCCCTCAAGATTTGTTGGGCCTGTCGCTCCTGAATTCAGATGTCCCCTGTCCACACAGCTTCTTTTAGATGGGTTGATCAGATTTTAACTCGAAATTTATTGAGTAGCCAAAGTGTTTGATGGAACATACAATGAAAAAGTGATGCTAAATACTAAACCTTATAATAAAAGGAAATATTTTCTACATTGTGTCTAAGCTACTGGCCTGGAAAAGCCCCACTCCCCATCCTCATGTAAACCTTCCTCTTGACCCTGGAACAAACTCAAAATTGTACAGATACCACACAGAAGGTAAACCTTTGGAGATCCCTATGACTTTCAAATGACATTTCTTGGCTATAGCTTTGATCAACTCTTACCCTTTTTCCCCCTTTGTTTATAGCCCTTCCAATCCTAACTCAGTACTTGAAAAAAAAGTGAATTTTCAAATACATACTGCACGTTCTCCAAGTAATACACATTACACAACTGGGAAAAACGTGACACAATTTAGAAAAAAAAAAACAAACACAAACCTTTTTGTTATGCCTAAATGATACGTATCTCAGATTATTTTAAAAAAAGACAATGATAAATCCCTTTACTTGAGGCTACTCTTATTAGGTTAGTTTTTCTCTGAATAAATATAGTCTTAATGAAAACTGTCACTGCAAAATGGAATGAAATCATTAGATAAACTACTGAATTACAAATTCCACCCACATGTGAGTGGGTATATAAGGTTGCACAATATTATGAGTATATTTCTGCACCAGGATTACGAAGGAGCAGAGAAGACTGATTTTTCCTTCCCAGCAGTTTATTTGCCACAAAACATAACAATTTCCTGAAACTACTTGACAAATAAAATTTAAATCTACCATTGTGGTTTTGGCCAAAACACTAAAAACAAAACAAAACAAACAAAAAACAAACAACAAACAAACAAACAAAACTATGAACGATGCTGACATAAATCTTTTTCTTTTATTTAGGTTTTTCAACTCTTCCCATAGCTACTTAGAATGGCTAAAGAAAGTAAATACAGTTAAAAAAATGGCCTGACAGGGAGTAACTTTTTTTTAAATATATCTACAACTTTTTCATATGTCACACAGGTTTCCTAATTAACATCAGTGAAAACCCGTACTCCTACAAGAGGCCAAAAACATCAAGAGCCATTCTGAATAAGTATCAGCAGCCTTGATGTTGATTATACTTATCACCTGGGCTTATTTCTTTGCAAAATTCCATTGCACATTGTGTTCTGGATTACTCCTTGACCTAATGACCAGCCTAATTTCTTTCTGGGGGCTTCAGACTGAAGAAAAGAGAAAATACTAACTATTCAAAATTGCAAATTTATCTTTTTTAGTAAATGCATGAGACTTCATCCTTCTTATCCTGCATAACTTCAGGTTTATCCTATTTCTTCTAGTTCAAATACAAAACATCTGCTTATGAAGATTCTGGTCTGACTTCTACGCACATTTAATTTACTGTATTGCTGCAACTCTCTCATAAACACAACCATGCATGAGATTAAATGCAGTTTATGAAATAAGAACGTCACTTGTTTAATTTGTTTCAAGTAATTCAGCCCTAGTGCGTTTAACAACATAACTAACATCAGTGCTGGTCTCTACTGCATTGTGTGTCAAGAAGTGCTGCACTTAAACCTGCATCAAGGTCACCTTCCCCCATAACTCCTGTAATCCCAAATCACCACACAATAAAACACCTGCTGTCAGTGACTGAACAGATTGGTGTTATTTTCAACAGCCTAACAGAATTAAAGAGCTGTGCCATTTCAAATAGAGGCCAGATTTTAAGCTACCAGGCATGTAGGAATATTAGACGTGCACTTAAAATGAGCCACGACACTTCTGACATTCCATAAAAATCAGTTTCCTCAGAGGTTCTTTCAGGCCTTTAGAATTGCACAAAACCTTGCTGGGAAAGAGAAGAAATTGCTTATTATACTGATGCTACCTCACCTAAATATATTTCCTTTGGCCTGTTTTAAACACTGACAGAGAGTTTTTCCAAGGCACTGCAGTGCTCTGGGTACCACCACAGGAGAAAGTAAAGCTTGATATGTATAAAATAGGGCAGGTTCTAACACTGCAATTAGCTTCACACTGGTAGATTAGCAGGCCTGTAGAGACCTCTCTCAGTCAGTTAAGCTCCAAAATGACTGTGCTGTCTAGCAGATCAAAATTCATCAAATAGGACATTTTATAATTTCCTTGTCTGAACTGCCAGTATATATGGCATATATGGAAATACATACAGGGTAAACATTTGTACTTATTTCCCCAAAATTGGCTTTTATTAGATTTTAAAAGGCGGTGAAATTACCAGAATCACAGAACAGTACTTTCTACATGGAAAGGTCACAGTCCTACAGACAGATTTTCTGTCCTCAGTCTTCAGCCAACACTGTTCCACCTTGGGACCTATATTATACTTTCAAGTCTTGATTCCTTAAACTGAGGCTTCCAGGAACTAGAGATGATAAGAATGGTACCAGGGCATTTGTCTCTACCCAGATTTTTCAGTTTAGCTGATTAAGAAGCACCTATTGCTGCCAGTTGTAAGGAGTTGCTCCCAAAGAACCCACAGTCTGTGTATTTCTGGACACTCAGATCTCAGCCCACAAACACCCTGCACTCTTCCTGCTGCAGAGCCCTGCTAGCAGGATCATCCAGAGGTTCTGCAGGTAATGGCCCTCCATTTCACAGAAGCAAAATAATAAATCACAATATAAAATAAGTAGACTGCTACAGATCACACTACATTTTACTATTTCATTCCCCAAGCTTGTCATAAAGGTAAATGCAAGCTATTAAATAATATTTTTACTGACTTGGCATTTCTGTAGCTTACACTGCAGGAGAGCAGCCCCCACGAACTGGCAACTTGAATAGATCATAAAGAACATCATCTTTTCACTGCGCATGTTCTGGTTTTTTTCACTGTACAATTAGTATAGAAAAGCTGGAAGAGAAATCTTTTGATCCAGGAGGATAATACTTTGCAGAAGACCACATGATATTTTTCTACAGTCCATCACTGGGCAAGAAAGATTGACTTAATCAATCTGGATTTCTGGAACTACTCCATTTCTGCTTTTCTTTTGATCAAGCTCTATGTGTTAAGATGCAATAACTCTAGGCAGGTCAAATTTATGCACCAGCTTCTTTGAACTTCAAACAAGCTCGCTGGACCCTTTAAATTCAATTTTATCTGCAACTCAATTATGGGGAAGTTGTTCTCTCTCCTCTCCCCAAGAAAGTATATTTCCATTTACATCATCTCAGGATTTCATATAACTCCTGTGGAATCCTATTTCCCTTGTCAAATATGATCAGCTTCCCTAGGAAAGTTACAGATTGGAGTTATTCAAGTATGTATTCACACAGTTTTCGACAGTCTTTGCCCCAGTAAAGACAATTTTAACATTTAAAATAATTCCATACTTGTCATATATGAAAAACTGGAAATGTACTTCCCAAGTTTTGTCCTTGGGAAGGATCAGTTTAGTTCTCACTGAGATTTTCTATGAAAATCAACTGCTTTAGAAATAAAATGCCTGTTATGACTTGTGGGCAGCTAACCATGGGAGGATTTTGTGACAAGACCCAGAGTGCCATCATTTAGCTCTGTCTAAGAGCAGGTGTGGTACCTGCACTGAACCCCTAAGTGCAGCAAGTAGAGAAAGGCACAGCAAACTCTGGTTATCGATGCTGCACAGATACTGTACAACCTGAGCACAGTGGGAAACTGCTGTTCCAGTGTGATATAATGTCAAGCAAAATACTAACTGAGGTGTCTTTTGACACACCTGTAACTAACACAAACGCCAGGTTTTTTCTACTGCAGGCCAAGATAGTAAAACCCCTCCTTTTACTGCAGCACACAGTTCTGTTGTCAAGTCACCTCGTGCACCCTCAGCCTCAGGACACAGTCAGCTTTTCCTCATCACTCTGACATATCTACAAGGTGTCCCCCTTGAGAAAGAATCCTCACCTTCCCTATACAAACTGCTCCAACGTTTTGCTACTGTTAGTATAAAAACAAATGACACTGTTGCTGCTTGTCCTACCCAACTCCGCCCAGGAGAGCAAGCCCCTTCCCACAAAGCAGCTTTTAAGCCCCCCATGTGGTATCCCCCAGCTCTGCTATCAGATTTCAGTTAATAATATTGCTGATACAGAAAGAGATGCACACAGGTTCTGCCTCCACCTTGATTCTCTTTCACACCACCCCATGCCATTTAGCTGTGCTGATGAGGCCAGAACTGTGAATCTGCTTAGTTTCGTTACCTGAATAACAAAATACCAGTAAACCTTTTCCAATACAACTTTAGAGTGCCAAGTTATTGGCAAAGACTCCAAAAGCTTGGGCAAAACTGTTACAGAAAGATGAAGATAAATCTTGAGGTCAATTAACAACCCCTGAACTTCAAGTTGAATTTTCTCAATTGTATGGACAGGAGCTCTCAGGAGAAAGTATATGGAATAGAGGGCAATTACAGACACTCCCCACTGCTTTATAGCCAATTACAGATACCCTCCTAGCAACTGAATAATTTTCTTTACCAATAGATCTGTGAGAACTTTTTAATCTTTTTTGAATTTGTCCTTAAGCAAGTAGCCTGTGCCAACTCTGCACTGCTCTGACACTCATTTTGCCACAGCACTGCAGCATATTGAGCTCGTTGTCTTGTGCAGTATGAAAACAGGGCCTGGCCAAGAACACATTGACAGAGTTAAGGGTTCTGAGAGAGGTACAAGCCAAGAGATGCCAAGCTTCTAAGGAAAAACTCAGTGGCCTAAAAGATATACATTTAATTTTGCAAATTAACCAAGAGCAATTTTGATAATTGTGGTGAATTTATTAAGCCCCAATGAAATATTAACCCCCTGATTTCCTTCTACATCTACTGTGCTATTAGCATAAACCCAGTCAAATCAGTCCTGATTTATGATGCTTTAAATAGGAGAATAAATAAATCCATTATCCCACTCCCCAAGAAATCAAGTGTGATACATACCATTCTAGAGTGGCTTGATGAGGGGAAAAATATTCCATCTAGCCCTGATCTTTTGTAATTCAAACACGAAAAGCCCTGTGCTGTCCATCCCACAGGGTTGTCTCTCCCAATTACTGCTATCACTTTCATCCTCTTCCTTCAGGACAGGGGAAGAGATAAACTCTATTAGAACTTCTGTGGAGAACAGACAGAAATGGCAGACATCTATTTTGAGCAAAATTACCTCATCCAAACCAGTTCAAGATAAAACAGAAATAGCCTCTTCTACTGGGAGTGCCTCAATCAAGAGGAAATATTTTCCCATATCTCCAATGAGCCACTAACAACCAACACAAAAATACTCCTCAGACCTAGGGGGATGCACAAGAGTGCTGCAGTAAGATGCAAATGCAGAATTTCCCACCTTTTAAACTTGCTGTAGGTGCTACTCTTCAATCACTCGGCCTCTAAACAAAACACAGATCTCTCCAAATTCTCTTTTAACCAACTTGTTTGCTCTATTTCTCTAATTAACAAGGACTATTCCCACTCAAAAGGGTATGTCTTTGATCTACACCTTCTAATTCTGGAAACAATCAACAGCTTTTACTTATGTAGGAACTTTTCAAGACTAAAAAGTGGTTTGTCTTCTTTGTGTGTGTGTGTGTGTGTGTGTGTGAGGAGGGTGGGCATGGAATGCCAATGCCAACTTCCAGCAACAAGAAGCCTTTTATCTAGAAGCTTATTGTGACAATGTTTACACCCAACCATCCTTTGGAAACACAATAATGGAAATATTTTTGCTCAGATTCAAAATATCTTTGAAAACTTGTATTTCAGAATGGGGTTAAAAGGACTTGGGAGACCACCTTTTCTATCACTTGTCCCAGCCAGAACGGCCACAATGTATCCTTGACAGAAGTCTGGCTAATCTACTTGCTCCCTGTGAAGCACAATTCACTATTTCCTCTATCACCCTATTACAGCACTTAATTATCCCTAACATGAGAAGTTTAATCCTGTTTAAGACCTGTTTCTTCTTTTACCCAACACTATGGAGATGGGGATGGAAAACAGATTGTCCCTTCTTTCCAGCAGCATTTTATACATCTGAAGGGTTTTATCACATTACTTCACCTTCTCTTAACTAAAGTCTCCGAATCATTCCCCTAAGTCATCATGTCTAGATTCTGATTTCTCCCAGTGCTGTCCTTCAGGTAGTCTCTTATTATTTTGTATCTCTCTTTAACCACACAGCTCAATTTGGAGGTTATTCCTCTCCAGCCAAGGCCTTACCAGTGTTGGTCAGGGTAAAACAACCACAAGACATGCCTGGGCACTGAACTACCTCATGTGCCATGCCTTTTTGGTGGCAGCAAGATGACGCTGACTCACATGCCCTGGGTCACACCCACTCTTTCTTGCTGAACTGCCATTTACCCCGTTGTTCCTCACCTCATGGGGGCACAGTTGAGGACAGAGCCAGGCCCCTCATCTATTCAAACCACCTCTCCCATTTGCCCATCTAAATTCTGGTTCTGTCCTGCAACATATCCACAGTCTCCTCCTGCAGTTTTAACACTTGGTTCTGCTAAGATGATGCCAGCATATCTAGGATAGGCTTCTGCAAGGCTTTATGTGCTATTTTTCCAACCTGAGAGTCAAACTGTACAGCTCCTTTGTTAGAAAGCTTCTCGTATGTCCTCACCCGCATTTCAGCACAAAACAACTAATTTCACCTTCCAGACCACATTGCCTACCATGCCTTTTTTTATTTCCAGGTCTTTCCTATAGCATCGTATTCAAATTAACATACATGAACAGGTCTATATGCAGTACCCATTTTATCCCTGTCTTTTTCAATTTAAATCTGTGCAATGTGTGAATAACTAGAAAGACAAGCAATGCTACAAATACATCAAAACCCTCCTTTCAAAACACAAAAACACATACAATACACCAAATAGATACTCAGATTTCTTCTATAGTGTCTGCAGCTTATATGGCTCCCAGCTAGAAAACTGGGATAAAAACTGTGTACCCTAAGTGCCACAAGCAGCCTGAAACACACAGGGTATGCTGATGTTACAGCACATGCCCTAAGAAAAAATGCTCTGCTGTTCATGTGTGCAGCTCAGGAGCACAGAGAGACCTCACTGTAAATATTCATGCACACAGCTTTGAAATCACCTCTCTCCAATTTTTATACAGTTAAATTTGAGAATATGCACAAGAACATGCAGAAATCAAATAGAAAAGTCACTGTGATTACAATAAAAGCTAATTTACTTACCATACATTTGTCTATAGCTACTGTGAAAATTGCTTTATCCAGTTGTAGCTGTGGGCTGAGAATGCACTACACTCTTCCTAAAGCTTATCAGAAGAAACAGGCATTAATGGAACACTTTGATTTTTAAAGTAAATAAGAAAATTGGAAATTAAAGTTCCCAAAGCAACTAGAACTCTGTCACGTTGCATGTGGGTACTGAAGTGAAAAATTAAAATACATATACGCACAAATGGAGAGAATTAAAGAACTGCCCTGAAACAGTGTAACAACACAGTGTTTCTTCAAGGGCAGGATTCATCAGATTTCTGTTTCCCTCCATGCCTGGAAACACAGCACACCCCAAGAGAACTGAGAGACTGGCCCAGGAAAACAAAGGATTTCCTTGGGAAAAAGAAAAAAAAAAAAGTCTAAGGACCTTTCACCTGGCCAGGTTTGAAAACACCATTACTACTGTTACACTGTCCAAGTGCACCCTGGATGTACACAGAGGAAAAGTGCCTCACAGCTGGGCCAATTCTGATATTAATTCATGTCCGATTCAGCCTAAAGTGCTGATCTTGATTAAAAGTGGCATCAATTCTGACAGAAGCAGATGTTCCTTGTAACACCTTTACATACTTAACAGGTACCATCACAACCACCTAAACGCTTCAAAGTCAGGCTATTATACTCACACAGAACTACAGTGTCACTCAGCATATTCATTTTGAAAAGGTGTAACTTGCAACTAGTAGTCAAATGCAACTGTGCAGGGTGAACAAGTGGCGTGGTAGAAATTACAGCCAGTTTACTACAGCTTTTACAAATTCACTTGCAATAAACAGACACCCAGTGCCATGTATAAAACTGAGATTTTGTAAGTGATACACCACTATGATGTCACAATTAACTGGGGGATCCCCAAAAGGACACCAAATGATACACCTTTTCAATACTCTGAAATCTTGATTGAGTAAATCCTCTCACCTGGATTTATAATAAAGGAGCGATTGTATATAACAAGAGGCCAGACTATGACACAAAGCCGGGAGTTGTGGGTTTATTCAAGGACTAATAATATCTTTGTCAACAACAGTGAATCTATCTGTCAGTCTCACGGTTAACACAGGTGTCAGTTGAAAATATTATTTGATCAAAATACCCATATCCTCTGTCACAGATGGTCAGTAACAGATCAGATACAATATTGAGACACTGATCTTCAATTCTTATTATTTATTTGAACAGAGACCTCTCTACCTCTACTATCACATGTAAGTAGATGCCACAAAAATGGGAAATATCTATGAAATTGATAAGACACTAACAATTAAAGGAGAAAAGGAATATTTTACAGTGACTAGTTTAAAGATCCCTATCCTGTAATTCAAGCAAGATAATTTGACAATAAGCACCCAGTAACACTAGGAATAATTATCTATACAGTTCTCTTGCTGCTTAAACAAAACTGGTCTAAACAGCCTTTTCATTCCAAAGTCCATTTGTGCACACTACAGATAACACAAGCAACTGTTTAAACTTCAGCCAAAAAAAACCAAAAAAGTGTAGTAGGAGGGTTTTTGCTTAAATCTTCCTGCAAAAAGACTTTCAGTTAAAAAAAAAAAAAGGAATTAAATTAAACGTAATTTCTGCTATTTCAGTCCAGATTTATCTGTCAACATCAGGTCCTGCCTTTGAGGTCCCTGAGTGACAGTATTTTGCAAGGTAAAGGTGGAACTATATGCTCGGGCTGGAGTTTTTTCCCCTAAACCCAGAAGAGATTGCCATCATCAAAAGAAACGTAGAGAAAAAATAAATACTTCCTCCTGAAACATGGAAAGCAAGTCCCATCCACCTTAATATCACAGCAAGTACAAGAAAAGTCTGGGTGATTGGGATGAAACAGGGTTAACATTGGAGATATTCTTTATTTTACCAGGGCACATTCTGTCCAAAACAGTGGTGCAACGCTGAGCAAGGGAAAAGACAACTGGCAGGAGCAGTATTACATTCTTTTAATTAAAAGAAGCTACTTCCTGGCTGGGGTTTTATGTTAAACAATTTGCTGGTTAAGCAACCACCTGTTCCATCAAGTCAGAGTTGGTCCTGATTGAAGAAAAACATTTAGAGAGGAATGTGAGAAAGATTATTAATCCTCCAAAATGGTGGGGGAAGGGGAGAAAGGAGAAGTAAAAAATTAAAAAGGACATACAGTTCTACCTATCAAAGCAGAAGATTCCACAAAAATTAGTAAAAAAAAAAAAACCACACATTTTTTGCATGTATTTTAAATGTCAGAACAATCCACTGACCAGATATATTCCCAATTACAAAATAAAATGGAACCAGCTAAAAGGCTCTGCTGATCCTCACGTTACCACATCCATTTACTGGAGCTCTCAGGAGTGAGTGAGGTGCTGTGCCCCACACACACAAAGGGACACCCAGAGAGCTGCTAACAAGCACAACTTCATCAGAAGGAGCACTGTGTTACCTCAGGTAAAGGAGAAACAGAAATGAAAAAGCAGCTATTTGAACATCTACCACGATTTTGCACAGAACTCAACAGTGAGATTAAAAAGGACTCCTTCCTGAGGGGAACTACACTGGAGAGATACATCAATAAATTCTATTATGCTTTAAAGCAAAAAGCCAAACCACCCAATACTTCTCAGGAAAACTTGTCCACTGATGGAGAATTTTTCTTCAAAAGGATGTTTCACATGAAAATGAACAAAGATACACAGTTTGATGGCAAAGATGCCCATAACTCTGAACATCTACCATTAAGGCTCCCGAATGCTCTTGCTGCATTAGCTTCTTTCCAATCAGACAGCTAGACAAGCTTAGCTTTTTAGAACCCCCTTCTTGTAACTCATGCATTTGTGTGGCTTTTCAGTGGAGATCCTGTCCCAGCAATATCATCATACTTCACATCTTTTGGCTAAGTTGCAATTTCCTTCCCTTCTTTTATTTATGTCAACAAGTTCCACAAGCTCATGATATCCTTGCCCTAACCACGAGATTTCTGCACGGCTTTCATGGGCTTTACTCCTGGGCTGTCAGCTCATGTCACACAGAGCTCGGGGGCAGCAGAGCAGGATCAGTGCCGAGGGCACAGTAAATGCAGCAAGAATAACAAGCTGGTTTCTCAGCTGCAGCAAAAATGCTACAGTCCAGAGACTTTGTGTTTGCTGCAGGGAAGCCAAGAAGTGATACAAAGCAGCAGCACATGTTGCTTAAACATCTCCAGGGTGGAAAGGAACAGAAAGGACAGGTAGATTAAGGACTGAGCATTAAGTGCTTTCAGGATTGTTTGTTTGTTTGTGTCTCCTCATCTTCTTTTAGTTAAGTAACACGTGTGAAAGCACTACATCCTAATTGAATAAAATCAGAACATAAAGAATCTGAGAAACTGAAAATCCCATTAGGGTGTAGGTATTGCTCTTACAGAATACAAAATAATTTGTTAATGAATAACAAATGAAATAACAATTCAATGCAAATCATCAGCCTGAGCAATGCAAGAGCTTCTCTGAATTGCAAGCAACAACTTTTCTCATTTATGCTTGTTAAAGCTTTTCTTTTTAAACATAAAAAACACCAGGCAACATGTATTATTTAGTCAAAGCACATAACTACTTTTCAGAAAATGAATTTATAAGAGTGCTTCAAAAGCTCTACTGCAATTTTCACATTTACTCCATAAACTGAATGATGGTATGTCCTCAAAAGGCTGGCTATCCAGGGTGCTGAGTGGTTTATCTTACAGGTACCACCCAAGTTTAAAATTAATTATTCTTCCTTTCCTTGTTGCACTCTTCTCCAGCTGCCACTTTAGAGTAGGTTGCAACAGAATCTTTTCATCCCTTTTCTCAGTAACATCAAGACAACTCTGAATAGAGTGTTCTTCACCATTTTGTTTTCTTTCAAACCATAAGTTATTATCTCTGCATAAGCCAACTTTAAGCCATAACTGTTACAAGATTTAAAAGGCAATGCCATAAATCTGCACTGCAGGACACAGAGCAGTGGAGCAAGTAAATCCAACCCTGAGAGGGTTTGCTAATAAACAAAGGCAATGGGTTGGCAAGTGCTGCCCAGGCACACAGACCTGCTGGGACTGTTGTTTCTGGAACGTGAGCGAGCAGCTCTGTACCACAGTGTGCCATGTAGGAACTCCCATTACAGCATTTTCATTGCACTGCAGGCTAAGAGATTTACCTCCTTGCCTAGAGTCCCTTTGCTCAGCGTTTGCAGCTACGGAGAAGTCCAATCCATGCATTTCACTGCACTGCCAAGGACATCCTCTTCAGTGTGACCTGCCTTTGATACCTTAGGGAATGCTGAAAACACTGCTAGGGAAAATGCAAGGTACAAGCTTAACTGGCAGGAAAACTACAAAGGATTGCTTTGTGCTGACAGTGAAGCGAGAGCGTTTTCTGGGGCAATCACTGCAGTATAAATCAATCTACACACCAATTCACTTTAAAGTAACTTCCTTCTCAAGACAGCCTTCGCTTACTACAGAAATTCATAGAAGTGAAATTAGAGCCTTCAACAGTCAGTAATTTGGCTATACCTTTCCCGAAGCATGACAACTCAATTATTTCATCACCTTTCTCTTCCAAGAGAGTGCCAAACTGAAAGTTTCCACCAAGTCCTCAAAGAGTCCTAGGAAAAAGCAATCTTTGGGCAGCACTTCACCTTCCCCAGACCCATTTCCTGTCAATGCCAGATGCAGAGTGCAGATACAGTCAAAAAGTGTGGCTACCCGGAAGGCTTTGTGGACGGCAAATTCCAAGTACAGACCAGCCTCTGTGGCCAGGACAGAGGCAAAGTCTTCCAATAAATTCCTAGGTGACCAAAGCCAGCTGCCTGATTCAGAAGCAGGTGCCACAGACTCAGGGCATAATGGGATGAGCCACCTCAGAAGCTTCCCTATTACATGTTTGTAAAATAAAATAGGGTTTATTAAATGTGTTGCTAATGCTCACGAGGTTGGAGAATTTTCTTCCATACAACTGTAAAATCCATTGCCAGGAAACAAAGGTGATCCATTCCAGTTAACTTCACTAGCTTCGAGGTAAAAGTCTTTCATCAGGAATTTTCCAATACAGTTTTGAGAGACTGGCAGATTTCTGTCCTAGCCATCTGCATCTCTGGGTAACTCAGCTGAATAGTTCTCTGTTCATCTATTTTCAATGTGCAAAGCACATTACCAAAAGGAACAAAACGATAAATAGTAAACTATTCTTTATAAAGACAGAAAGTATCTCTGTCACATTAAGTTATACAAAGTATTGCCCTCTTATTCTAAAATCAACCTAAAGAAATTCTGCCCAAATATTTACAAATCTGTTTTGTAAATTAGATGTTACCTGCGACACTGCATTGTGAAATTTGGTTGGATTTCCAGACCACCTGGTGTGCATACTAAAGCATGCAAAACCAGATTTTGAAAAAGCTGTAGTAGAAATTAATTATGTTTTAGTCATACTCACGCAAATTCTTGCAATGAAAGTTTTACACGAAGAAAACAGTATATTTTTAGAAGAAAATGGGCTTAGAGGGGGTTTTATAAGAGGTAAAGTCAGCTAAGACAATTCTCTGTGGGATCACACAGTGACCATTGGCTCAGCCAGCACCTGTGCTGACCCTGTTCAGCATCCCTGGATGAAATGCTGTCACAGCACACGGGACCAGTGTTGTAAGCAAACATCTGCCTTTCACTCCTGCAGCGTTCAGCACCCCTGAATCCACCTTCCAGACCCAAACACTGCTTAGCACAGCTGAGGGACTCCCTGGTGGCCAAATTAGGACGGATATCAGTCCACAAGTAACACTGAACTGCAGCACCCCAGCCCGCATGACTTCCAAAATCCAATCTGTGAGCAGTCCTTTGAACACAATTCACAGGGAATGGTCCAAGTGCATGCCAGTATTCTCTAAATCAAAAAACAGCATCTCAGAAGTGATCTTGTATTGCCCAGGACTGTAGAACCACAAGAGCACTCCATGGTGACTCACCAAATGGAGGAAAATCCCACTTGAGCTGTGAACCAAAGCCAAGGAAAATAAGCTCTGACTGTTCCTTTGCCAGCAATCCTATGCAGAGAGCAGCATCCCAAACAAGTGGCACATACTGGTTGACCTTTTGCTCTTTATGGTTGGCAAATATCAAACCAGAAATTTAGGGTTGTGTATAGCCACACCAGTCATAACAACTGCCTCAAAACTCCTAGCACTATAGAGGTGGCAGCAGAGCCCTTCATGTGAGACAAACCAAAGTCTCTGCACCTATACTGAGAGAATGCAGAAATGCCCATGGAAATTGAAACGAAATTAAAAAATAGTGGACCCACACCTACATCCCAGTGTATGACACACACCAGTGGTTTGCTCAAGCAGCCAGATGATAAAGAGCAATTCAGTGATCAGCTACATTCTTTGGTGACAATTTAGTTAAGTCATTTAATTAGTAACAGCCACCCAACATTGTAGTGGTGCTATTAGTAACTCCATCTATTGTTGCTAGATTGCCTTTTGGGTCTGTGTCTGATGTCTCAGATGAGATATGATGGTACTTTGTGAACACCATCACGCTCATGACATGGTCTGGCTTCAGCAAAGGAACCAATCTTTGAAATTATTCTCAGAGTACTCAGAATTGGGCAAAAACACATGGATGGATTTTTTTCCAACCAGGAAATTCCAATTTCCAAAAAAAAAAGGAGAAATATACACATAATTACTAAAAATTCTGGAAAATTTGGATTAGACCAAAATGTTCTCATTGTGATTTTAATACGCCATTGCCACTTTAAAACTCTAATTGACATTTCAAATATCAATTCTGATAATCCATATTGTCAAAAGTTTAATTATTAATACAGCATCTCTAATTTGAAATTAAAATACTCCAGCACTGTCAAAAATGTCAAAAGTCCTCAACTGTTTTTTCACTCTAATTCAATGTGTACCCAAAATCTTCTCAAATACAAAGGGTAATTTCCATCATTACCAGCACAGCTTTCCCAGTCTTGCCCCTGCAGGCAGAAAGCATCAAATCCAGGTCAAGCAGACCGAGGAACATCCACTGCACCTGTATTTCATTCCTCTTTGCACACAGCTGGGCCTGGTTTTGGAGCCCTCCAAATTTGCCCTGTTTTCCATGGATTTTCCTCACTTGTTTGAACAGCAAATGAGCCAGAATGAAACTACCACCTCTCTTGTAAATTCTGTGGAAGTTTCCATGGAGAATTAGATAAATTGAATATATTTATTACATTTTGCTGCTATATTTTCAATTGTTTCAATTGTTTCAATTGTTTCTGAAGTGTTCAGGCTCCACAGGTTTTGTTGAGGCCAGACCTGTCAAGAGCACTGGCAGTGCTGTTCATTACCCCTTTTGTGTGTTCCCTCAAGTCATGTTGGGTTCCTGCCATACATGGGCAGTCTGAATACTGTTTAACATCTCAGGTTCCATGTTCTGAAGAGAACCATTCTCTGCCTGCTCTCAATACCAAAAATACCAAAAGCTGCTTCTTTTACCACACAGCAAGGTGACCCTGTTTTTGCCCAACCAAAACAGTCACACACTGTGGATGGCTCTTTCCACAGTTAATATAAGAAAGTAAACTTATTTGCATGACTGGGTACTAGCAAACTAACTAATTAGTGCAGCATTAAAGAGGGAAAAGGATAGACTGGTTATCAACAGACTGTCACTTTATACTTGGAATGTTTGACCTGGACTTTTAAAGAGTTAAGAATAAATTGGCCAAATAATGTTTTCCTGTCCTGAAAAAACATATATTGTTCTACACTGAAGAATTTTACAGTTATGAACAGTTCAATATGCAAACATCCAGCCTGAGTGCCATGCAAATACCACAGCAGCAGCACAACTGCTGTACATGATATTTTAACTAGTGAAAATATTAATATACTTTAGTAATAGAAATATGCTGTTTGGGAATGTAATAGAGTTTTTTTCTCTCTAGAATTACACAGTGGTGAAATATAATAGGAAGGTCACTCACAGAGGGAAAGAAGTTCAAAGAAGAAAATTATTTCATTAGCACACATATTAATCAATATATGCACAGGATGTATTGGTAAAGAAAAAGAAATGCTCTATTTCATTACTTCTGTCACATCAAAAAATAATAATTTTATATTTGTCAGGTAAACACAGTGAATTAAGAGCCTTAAAAAACCTGAAGAAACAATATAACCCTTGCCCCCCATCCATGAGATATATAAATTATATTATGCCCTGCTCCTGTTTTTCCAGCTGCATCTGGTATTAGCCTTCTGCTATAATGTCATTCAAGTTTTAATGAACATCTGTCTTTAATTCACTTAAATAATTACACAGAGCTTATTTACTGACATAATCGGAAATACTGTACTCGGAAGAGTTTTATGAAATTATACCATTCTGCAGAAATAAACCCAACATTGAACACTGCACAATCAAGTCCAAGAATTGAGTCTGTTAAAGCAGTATTTTATTTAAACATTAAGTATGAATTTCCCTGTTTTTTCCTTTTAGATATAATCATCCCTATTAATAAGCTTCCAGGTAGAAATCTGACTTTTGGGTTGAATTCTTCTGTATTCTGAGTTTTCTCCCCCAGCCTTTGGAAGTCTCTTCCCTCTGTGTGAAGATGTCAATTCTTGTACCATTAACAAAAAAAAAAGGACTGCATTCCAGGAGAGCCCCTGCCAAAACTGCACTAGCATTTTGGCAGCATTCAAAGGGGTTTTTTAAGATATATGAAAATGGTCTTGTTCAAACAATTAAAAAATATCAATATGCCAGTTATTCAACTGAAGTGCAATGGTAGCTATATGGAGAGTTGGTATTTTGCCTATTTCAGTTATTCTTTGAATAGATATATTATGATCCACTCCTCTCTGAGCAACACAGACCCGTCTCACAGAACAAAGGAAGGAAGGATGGGGGAAAAAAACCCTGGAATTCCGTGCAGCATGTACTAAGTTTTCAATGAGAACAGCTGCATAACAGTGCAAAATAGACTTCAAATATAAAGCACTTCCTCTAATAAACAAAACCATTTAAGTTTCAGCAATTGATTGAATCCCAAGGGAATGTGTCTGTACCTTTCAACTAATTTAAAGATCTACATGCAAAAAATTGCATGCACACTTGGATTTCAATCAGGTACTTCAAGGGACTTTGAGACCAGAAAAAAATCAGCAAATGGATTAAAGTAGTCTCCGCATAGGCTTTCCATCTCTGACAGATATGTCTGGATTAGTCATTAGAAAAATATTACTCATATCATAAGCTGATGCAGGTTGTGAATATTAGATTTTTAAATTTTGTTTATTAATTTTTTTGAGAACACGGTGCACAAAAACAACACCATTCCATGGGAACGGGCTGTTTGAAATGTTAAAAGAGGAACTGATACTGCAACATGCTCCTTGATACTTTTTGAACCCCCTATTATTGGAGTTTTGAGAACTTCAGCTTTCACTAAATTCGGGACCTAGTTTTCATAGTTAAATTAAATTAAAAAAAAAAAACCAACTAATATTCCCCAACTTCTCACACACCAGAAAGTAAAGAACAAGCTAAAGAATAAATCAACAAAAATACCCTCCTTCTCTTAAGGTAGGCTCATGATCTTTGGAATCTGACCACCTCTACTGCCTCAGAGTAGGTAATACTTGAGGTTCATTCAGTGTTGTTTATTTTGTTGCTGTTCTATTTTTCTGTACACAAGCCTGCTGATAAGTAATGAGATTGCCTATTACAGCACTTAGGGGATATTAAAATTGCTTGTTACATTAAAATAATTAGAGAAGGATAAAGAAAAATAAGATCATATTAATCACACTCTACAGAAGCCTATCTGATGCACGAGAATCTGAGGATTACAGTCCGCCAAAAAAACCTACTTATACCCCAATGGTAGCCCAGAAAGTTCAACTATCAACCAAAACGAGAACACCAAATGAAAATCTGTAAGAATAACTGCAGCCTGCGTCATAACTGATTGGATATCGCAGATAGTCTTCAGTGATTTTTTCTCATGATGAGGAATACCACTGATTACCTTACTGTCCACAGAGCTCTCCAAAACAAAAAAAAAATCTGCCCTTCAGTTCCTGCAAGAAAAGCTGCATGACCAGGCCTTGGACTATTTGACTATATTAGGCACCCTAATATTTAATTAAGTCTGGCTTGGACAAGTTCTTCTAAACTTAACTTCAACCCAAAACCTCTTCTATTTCATGATACAATAGGTTTTGGTTTAAGGGAGACATGACTCAAACCTATCATATAAATCAAACTGATCTCATTGGTTTCTTTCATTCAGTTCCATTTCCTCCTAAACACATCATAAAGTCTTGTTTCCTTCTTACCATTATCAGACTTTCAGAGAAACAGGGAAAGAGGGGCACAGATCTCTTTGAGAGTTTGTCAACATGACTTAGAAGTGTACAATATAAACCCATTATCTAGATATGTGTGGCTTACAAACACATTCCCTGAGACATCTCTAGAAATACATGATTCACTTTTTCAAAAGTGTCTTTTTTAAATGTGCTTTTATTCATGCATTTTCTTCATATTTTAAGATTATCTATTGATTGCTAAATGTGAATTATAACTAAGATACAGCATGATGGTCAGGTTCTCCGAACTGCAACAAACTTTACTAAGGCAAAAAATAAGTCTCTTTTTCTATATTTAACAAATGCTTGCTAGGCAATTGTTTAATCTGAATCCATCCTTTTTCCAGCATGTAAAGTAAAAGCTTTATCTGTGTTGATTTACTTTTAGTCCCACAGAGTTCAGAGCTGCCTTTTTCAAACAATACTCACTAATTATGCCTTCAGTGCCTATCCAATAAACAGTAAGTTTTGCATAAAAATTAAAAACAAATGAGAAGCCTAAAAAGGTTAGTGTTTAATTAGATATGGATGTAACTGTAATAAAATTTTAGAACTATCTTATGATAATATAGACTTTGTTATTAAATATTATGAAGCATATTTCAAACAATGCAGCAACTGAAAGGATCAAATTCTACTCCTAGAGTCTCATATCTGCTTCCCTAATTCACTTTACTACACTGCTGCTCGTTATTAGAAAAAAGAAATAAAAATCCCAAAATGTAGGCTATTAAAAAACCAAATAAGCAAAAAACAAACAAACAAATAACCCCCACAACCCAAAGAATCCACATCAATACAAATTGAGAAGAAAAGCAGAGGTGATATTTACCTTCCCAGGCAGAACAGTATTTATATCTTGTTCATTTGTTTAATGGTTATAGCTAGCGTAGTTGTCTAACCAAAATAAATTGTAAAATGTACTTGTTTCAAAGTCAAGCAAGCAATTAAAGCTAATCAAGTCACAAGTTCTTCTCATCCCATGAATGTCACATTATTTGCAGGAAGGAAAAATCTTAAGCAAATGTCACCCTGCTCAAATTTTAAGAAAATTAACAACATGCAAGAACAAAAAGGTCAGCAACTAGGAAACCACAGCTCAGTCTGTCTTAGCCTGAACCCCAATGAACTGAATGAGAATGAAAAACAAAACCTTTTAATTCTGCTTTCTCTTCTTCCTTATCTTCTTCTTAAAAATAAGAAAGGGGTGATATTCTGTAGCAGTTGTTAGCAGCTCTTCACTTTGGCATTTCCAAAACTGGTAAAGGTCATTGTCAAAATTAGCATATTCAACTTGCTAAAAGATTTTCTTCTGCTATAATTAAGATACTAAATCTACACTGACATAACTAAAAAAATTTTGCCTGGTTTCCTCACGGAACCCAGCAGCAAGCTTACTCTTTAGGTGTCCAACATTCAAAGCAAAGGTTCCAAAGTTCTGGCCTCTGTTTTACAAGGTGATTTTTACTTTTTAACACCACCCTCCTCTCCTGTATCATACATTACTAAAAATTCATGCTCAACATTGAACACATAAAAATGCTATTACTGATGGATTATAATTCCAATCACGCACTTACTAAAGCTTTTCCTTTTTCAGTATCCATGCAAACCTAGGGCATTCAGCCACTAAAACAAGTCTAGAAACAGGAGCTCTTTTTTGTTCCTTATATCACCATGGAGACAACTGGTCCTCACATTGAGAGTGGCAAATCCACAGTTTAAAAGGCTTAAAACACAGATGTGGCTCAAGCCTCTCACCTGCCCTTTGCTTCCTCACTCCTGTCTTTCTCTGTTACAAGGAATGTGCAGTTACCACACGTGTTTAGTTGGACACAGCAGTGAAGGTTGGGCACAAAATAGACACCCAGTAACACCTGTTTGGATTCAGTTGCACTATTTCTACGTGGGAGTGTAGAATGTGGGACCCCAAAAGTAACCAGAGATGAACAAGTTGAAATAGAAAAATGACCAAACCCGAGCAGAGCACATGAAATGTATCACTACTGTGTAGCACACAAAACATATCACTACTGTGGAGTAGAAGAAAAGCAAGAGTTCTTGAGTGCTGGAATTATGTACAACACCTGGACAGACATGCCCTTTGAACAGAAAACACAATTCTCCTTCACCAGGAGGGCATTAACTTAATGTTTGTGTAAAGTACAGTTCTGCTGTTCAATGAAAGCTATTCTTGCTGCTTACACCTTTGGTAACTTTTTAAAATTACAGCTTGAACTGAGTAGAAAATCAGTTTGAGAGAAGCAGGAAAAAGCTTAAAAACATCTTTCCCCTTGCATTTAACTCCTCCCTGCCATTCACAAGGACAACCGGGTGAGTTAATACCCAGTCCTTGTGACATTTCACGCTCAAGTTCTCACCAGCTGATCTAACAACATATCGCCCTTTGCCAGGCCTTTAGAATTTGGACTTTGAAAGGCTGAAATGTGCAAACACAAAAGAACAGCCACCTCAGAATTTAGAAGTTTGAAGGAAAACTGAGATCTCTAGAAGTGAGTAGCCATCTCTGCAGCCATCCTTTTTCAGCAGTTGGATGGGACAACAATTCAATTGCACTGGTTGCCTTCTGGTGTGGCCTCCTCATAGAGTTTGCAAATACCACCACCAACAAAAAACTACTTCTGGTAACTTTACCCCCATGACTGAGTTACATTTTGCTAGAAGAGTTAGAAAGGAGCTGAACTGTAAATCTACAACCATCAAAAACTGGCTATAGTAGGTTTATCTATTCCTTTAACAGACATTTAATTATCTCCCCTGTTTCACAGTACAGCATTTTTAAGTAAATACATGCTTGAAGAAGCAGACAAAGAAAGAAATGGGACAAGATGATAATCAGACAGGTGCTTTCTTTTCATAAAAACCTATCAGACAGCTCCAGGGCCTTCTAGAGAGAAAATAAGATACATATCACATGCCAGACCTGCCTAAATCACAGAGATATTTAAATGCAGGGGTACAGAGGCAGTAGATCTAGGTGTAGGTAGAAAACAATCTTACTACAGTCCTGTCCTAAGACTCCATAAGAAAAAAAAAGTCAAAAACTAATGGATGGTAAAGTATCAGGTTTGTTTTGAGGTTCATTTGCAGTAACAGGATTCTTCCCATGGTCATGAAGGAAGCATTTCATTTTGATTCATGCCAATAACACCTGTATGGTCCCCTGTTATATAATACAAGAGCTTGTTCCTTATTTTTTTATTGAAAACAACCACAAAACTTCTGTGTGAAATATATTTAAGTCTCATATGTTGACCATATGCTGATATATTATATTCCCATGCTATGTTGTATATAGCACTGTCATTACACTGTAATTCTGGACATTTTCAGAATGATATATCACAGCTCCATCACTCCTATTGATTTTAGCCTTCAGATCATTTGATTCCGTTCAGTGTGCAGCCTGGTTTATTTATTTTCATACCTCCTTCTCTCTCTTCAGCCCTTACTGTTGTCATCCCCATGGGTAATATTCCATTGCCCTATCCTAATTTCCCATGCCTACATTCTCAAGCCCATCCAAATCCATGGTTGGGTTCTTATGCCTTAATTTTCCAAGCTTTCATTGTCAGGATTGTGGGGCCGACTCTCAAAATCCCCCCAGGAGGTTTGAACACCTCACGTCCATGAAATTTAACAAAATACCAAAATCCCTAGGCTGAAAATATTGCCTCTGACTCTAAATACAATACATTCAGAAAAAAAAAAAAAAAAAAAAGGTTGTTTTTCATGAAGGTCAAGTAATCAGATAAGAACACAGCCACAACACCAGAAGCTTAATAAACTCCCCACTCCTTTGCAAGAACCTTTCCCATCTTTGCTGACTGCTGAGATATTCATCTGTAGCTCCAAGCATTGCCCTCCCCAACCAGTTCACATCTGTTTAGCAGTAAATACACTTCTGCAGGCTGGATAAAAGAACCCATTTCCTGCAGAGATCTCTGTAGCTGCTACAGAGAAACCAGAATCAAATTATCTCTCTGTCTTTTTTTTTTCCTCTTAAAAAAAAAAAAACAAAAAAAACAAACAAACAAACAAACAAAAAAAAAAAAAAAAAAAAACAAAAAAAAAAAAGGTTTTCTTTTTTAATCTGTGGCAACTTTTCAACTGCCAGTGATGATCGAAACAGAAATGCAAAGAAATCAACTTTCCAAACACTGGGAAAATGGGCTACAT
Source organism: Myiozetetes cayanensis (assembly GCF_022539395.1). Taxonomy (NCBI): domain Eukaryota; kingdom Metazoa; phylum Chordata; class Aves; order Passeriformes; family Tyrannidae; genus Myiozetetes; species Myiozetetes cayanensis. The sequence continues at coordinate 32,486,804 of NW_026086605.1, forward strand.
TCTTTTCAGGGCTGAACAGAATTATTTTTTTTAAAAATCGGGGTTGTTATACAGTTTTGTAAATATAAACTTTTAGCTATGCTTTCTGTGTAAAATAAGTTTGGAGTTTTAAACTTTCTCACTGAAAAGACAGGGCTGTTGGAACTTCCCCCCTCACTGTACAGAAATTTAATACTATGCAATGAAATGCAGCTTCCTTGAATAGAAACTGCAATTTGAAGGCTTTTGAACTGTAAATCTGAGATAAGCTGGGGCTTTTTGATGTTCATCTGAACCTGAACTCCAAACAATATGAAATTCACACATCATTATTAATTACACAATGCAGTGATTTTGACTCCAGAAGTGCTGTCAAAGAGAAGAGCTATCATTATAAATGCTGTGATAGCACTTATTTGAATAAGCTGAAAGAACAGGAGGTTTATAGAACTAGAACTTATTATGAGACAACCCACTTCCAAAAGGAAAGAGGAAGGAATGCTGCAAAGGAGGAGATACGAATAAGGATGTTCTTTGTTTAACTGCCATGCCAGGAGAGTTGAAGTCTCCTTCCCCAAACACATTAAAAAGAAACAGGTGATCAGATCCTCACCATTCCAGGAAACAGAGACAGAAGAGGACACACTTAAGGAGGGGAATAAGATTCAGCAGGAAAAAAAAAGGAGCAGGTCAGAAGAAACTATCTGTAAGGTTTTATAACAGGTCTGCACATCACTAACTTTCTAAAAGGTGCAGATTTTGCATTCTACAGGAATGACCTGGTTAGAGAAGAACCAGTCCAGGCTCTGCTGCAGACTGCAATCATTCCTGCCTCATATTTGCCCAGAATGAGGTAGAATTGCCAACATGACTTCACACATCACTTCAAAACACAGTAAAGAAGAACCACATTAGCTATTTTCTTTTCAGAATGTAAACTTTACCAGCCTAAGGAAAATGCCACATTACATGAAAAATATATGAAAAAAGGCTATGGAGAATATGACCAATCAGTAAGGTCATAACACACACCCCCTGTCTGCAGGACAGAGCACATGTTCACTGCATTGTAGCCTCCAGAAACAATCCATGTCTGTGGTGACCCCATCCAATACTATGCCATGCCCATGAAATTAGCTTAGAAAATACTTTTGGAGCTAAGTACAAATACATACTCTTCAAAATCTGTATTAATTTCATCTCTGATTCTACAGTGTACTATATGTAATACTATGCTGAAGTGCATTCAAAATCCCCAAAGAATTAGTTAAAAAAAAAAAAAAATTATTATGCTTTTCAGCTGAAGCATTTGAATTAAACCTGCAACAGGAAAGCTTCCAGAGGTACCACAGGGTAACAGTCTAACAGAATATTGAACCGTATTTATTGAAAACTGTAAATTTAAATTAATGCTTATGCTCTAAATAATAGGAACCATCTCATTTGTATTTGCAAGCAGACCAAAGGTATCACACCCACTGGCATACTTCAGCAAGATCCACTAGCCACTCTTAAACTGCAACAGGCACTCACATTTCATTTGAAATATTTCCTGATAGGTTGATTTTAGCTGAGGCTAATCACACTCTAAAGATAATTTAAGTTCAATCACATCTTAATCCTAACTAACACATTCAAACACATATAAGCCCTGGGCCACAAAAGCAAAGGTGGCAGAGGTCAGCTTTAAAACAACCTGGTGAAGACCAGGGTTTGGGTGGAGAGGAGGGGTTAGAGGGATAGAGAAAAGTTGAGAAAAGGAAGACAATTTTTTTGGTTTTTTACATGCAGACAGTCTGGTTTATCAACACCAAATTCAGGCTAGTACAATTGGATTATGTCTTACTGGTAACTGGCTGTTTTTTCGTCTTTGTTTTTCCCCTAGATACCATTGTCTATGAATGTGTCAACATTTCTTGCCTATGATCAGCCCACGCTCAGTTACTGTGGAGTACATCATGAACTGCTGGCTCACAAGCCCTATGACTCAAATAACCAGGAAGAAACAGTGGAAACACACCTAGAGACTGATCTGGATCTGAGCACAATAACAACAGCAGCACGAATCAAGGAACACAGTCAGCAGCTGGCTTAAATGGGGGTTAGAGCTTGAGGGTTTTTTTGTTGTCGGGGTTTTTGTCCTGTAGCAGAGGCTGCAACCAAATTCTATGTAACATTATGGACAGAAGTGAGAAGACATAATACTATGGATTCTAATATTCCTGTTCAAATTAAAAACGAATCACAAAGATTAATTGTTTCAAGTCTACAATTTGTAATTAGTTAAGTTGTGCAGTATTTTTTGACTCCAGAGTATGACCCTTGAAGTGAACCTTTTTCAAAACTCATCCTACCTACCTGTATAAACTGTACAGATGTAATGTATTTTTCATATTGTAAAGTTTCAATTACCAAGAACAGCTGGTATGTACAGTGTCATAATTTAATTACATCTTATTTTACAAGCTTCTGTTTCTAAAGTTTCAAATTAACAAGTTATTTCTTGTGTTATTCAGTTACTCTGTTTTGTAGGGACCAATTTGTTACTGCTTTTGTGCCCAGAAAACTTGAACCTAAAATTCTGTCCTTTGCAGAATATGCACCATTTTTACCATGTTTAATGTGTAGAATTTTATCTACTGGTTCCAGAGGAAGGGTTTAACTATTCACTTCTAAGAAATTCTTAAAACACATAACCAAGTTTTCCTAGAAATGATAATTTAAAAAAAAAAAAAAATTAAATTCTACCTGTTGCCTTGAAATACAGTCTGACTTCTAAATCACAAAAAATGTATCAATACATTTTAACAAGGAAGTTTATGTAGGCAACTGTTAACCGAGGTTGGTGATGTATTGTAAAGTCTCAGTGTTCTGCAAGATAATATGGGCAGGAGACTTCAATAAGCAGCTACAAAATCTCTGTGAATGTAGAGTCTGCCAGATCAGGCACTTGCACTTCCTTTTAAAGACAAGTGGGTCCAAAATCTACTTATGCCACAGACAGTTGTTGACAGAAGTGGCAACAGAAACAAGCTCTTACACTAATCTGAGAAAGTAAAATATTATTCAAAAGTAAGAAACATCTACTTGCTGAAAAATATAGTAATTTGGAACAAATGGTAAATGTTAATAGGCTCTTAGTATTATGATACGGCAAGCTAAGAAAAAAAACCACCAAAACCTTTAAATAATTTAAAAAAATAAAAATAAATTTAGTATTAAGTCTCTACCAATTACTACATTACCTTTTTGTCTATCATTTAATATCTGGATCGAAGCAGTCTTATATCCCATTCTTCAGTTTTTAAACCCTCAAGACTTCTCAATACTGTATGAGAGTAACTTTTATAATGATGTAATCAGAAAAGATTACAGAAATTAGGCACACATTATATCATGCCGACTTGGTGAAATACAAAAGGGAACATGAGCCTTCCAAAATATAGGAGAAAAATGTTTCATATGGTGAAGCAACTTTTTTATAATAAAGAGAAATTATATAACCACAAATCTATTTTTCTGGATGTTTATCCCAACATATTTTCATGTAGCTTCAAAGCAGAAGACTGAAATTTAAAATTACAGTCAAACTGGTTGCACAAAAAGAAGTGAATAGAATGAAAAATAGCTTCAAAAAATTGTTAACAAATCAGTCCGCATTCACTATCTTTCAAGTGGAAACAAAGTGTCAAAACAGAATACATTGTATTGCTTATTTATTTAGCACCTTATATTTTGTAACATATTTTGCATAAATTATTTGCTATTCAAAACATCACTTGTCTTTTAAAGACTCATGTTAAAGTTCCACACTTTAATTTCTTATGGGTTCTTGAATTTGTGGTCACCTTCTACAGTGCTGGAATTTTACTACCCATAGTTTGAAAATCCATTTTGGTAATGGTACACTGAAACCAAAAAGGCAGGTGTCACTGGCAGGAAGAAGTCAACTGCATCCTTCCACGGTTCATTTTGGGGTTTAATGTTTAGGCATTCTGGCACTGCAGCAGGTCTGAGCTGTTAGGATCAAACACCCTGCTCCCAAAAGATCATCTCAGTTACTCTTACTCTGTAATTCCTATTATTTACCTTGGCCCGCTGCCCTCAAGTATTTACAGTGTGGGAACAAGGTCCCGGCACTGACGCAGTTACTCAAAATGCCCAAGTGTTCAGTGGCTCCACGTACTTGTGATTTCTGGAGAACTGTACAACTGTACAACGCGAGTATTTCCAATGTTAGACACCAATGAATTTTGGCTAACACGAGAAAACATCTTCTTACACTGAGAATAAAACCTTTTTGATGTATCTGGTTAAAGAAGCACAACTGAGGAGATATTCACATACACACAAATATTTCTCCTTCTTTTTTCCTCAGCTGATGAATCCCAATACTTGCAGTCCCAGACCAACACATCACTAGGCAAATGGTAGACTCAGAGTCACAGAAGTAGCAGTGACTCTGCACCTCAATCATCTGTTGCACAATCAGCTTCCCAGGCACATAAGCTGAACATGAGCCTGAGTGTGCCCAGTGGCTAAGAAGGCCAAGGGCATCCTGGCCTGTATCAGGAATAGTGTGGCCAGCAGGAGCAGGGAAGTGATTCTTTCCCTGTACTCAGTGCTGGTGAGGTCACACCTGGGGTACTGTGTTCAGCTCTGGGCCCCTCGGTTCAGGAAAAACATTGAGGTGCTGGAGTAGGTCAAGAGAAGAGCAACAAGGCTGGGGAAGGGACTTGAGCACAAGTCCTATAAGGAGAGGTTGAGGTAGCTGGGGTTATTTAGCCTGGAGAAGAGGAGTCTTAGGGGAGACCTCACCACTCTCGACGACTACCTGAGAGGAGGTTGTAGCCAGGTGGGGGTTGGTCTCTTCTCCCAGGTAACTATCAGTAAGACAAGGGGTCAAGTACAACAATGGTCTCAAGCTCTCCCAGAGGAGGTTTAGGTTAGATATCAGGAAGAAATTCTTTACAGAGAGGGTAATCAGACATTGGAATGGGCTGCCTAGGGAGGTGGTGGATTCTCTGTCCTTGGAGTTTTTTATGAAGAGATTGGATGTGGCACTTAGTGCCATGGTCTAGTAACTGTGGTGGTAGTGGATCAAGGGTTGGACTTGGTGATCTCACAGGTCCTTTCCAACGCAGTTGATTCTATGATTCTATTACACGAAATACTAGGCTCTCTGTAACCCCTTCTAGTGCTCTGAAAGATGGATACAACATTCCAGGGGCCAAGGCAGCAGGGGAATACCTGCCCACCCCAAACCTAGGCCACTAAAACATACATTTCTGTATATATGAAGTGGATGCCATTTTTTCAGTGGGCTACATCAACCTGAAACCTGCTATTCTCAGCAAGGTGGATGCCCTGAAGAAAGCCAGATGGCAGGTAGGTACCTTCTCTAAAAGACCATCATGAAAAAAATTTAGGTTAAGCTAATCCAAACAAGAACTCATTCCTAAATGCCTGTGTTAGTGTGTGTACACCTGCTTTCCAACATATTCTTGCCAGTGCTGAGTGCACAGAAATACCAACTGCTGTAGTTAACATGGACAAACCAAAAAACTATCACCTAACAAAGCCCCAGCCTTCTAAGCTAAGTTAGCAAGAAAAAAGTAGGTTGACTGTATGGGTTCAAATATTTATTAACAGGGAATCACTTTCATGTATCATTTCCCTTTGCAATAAAGATCCATAAACCAGAAATAGAAGCAGCCAACAGCATCAATCTCTGTCTCACAGTTAAGTGACACCATCAGACCCTGGAAGATCTTTTCACCAAGAAAAAGCTGGGTGAATTCATTACACTTGCAAAGTATAAACTGATAGAGAGTACAACCTCTAGCAATAAAAGAAATCCAGACAATTTTAAAAATAAATCTAGCTACAAGCAACAATTCACACCATCCATCAGTGCATCAGGAGGTACAGCCATGCACAGGGCTGAAACACCCAAGCCCAAGTATCTGAATGGAGGTCCTGTCTAGAGAAGAAGGTACATAGGAAGATTCATGATTAATTTGAAAAATTCCTGCACGTCTCCAGACAGGTAAAAAAAAACCCTCAAACAAAAACAAACTCCATAATAACATCTAGCAAAGGAAGCAAATGACTGCTTCCATTAAAGTGTACTTGTAGTACAAACTATTCTCAAGGGTTCTGAGAGCTACCACTAACAAACAAAAAACCCCAAAAACGTCAGAAATATACACACTTTTCAGAGGTACCTTGCAAATATCACTTAGCAACACACAACAAATGGAAAATGGTAGCCTCAGTAGTTGTGTACTAACTTGCTTTACTGACAGCCCCACATTTTCTCTCTCTCCCTCTCTCTAGGCATTTATCATCTCCTACTGTTATTTCCAAGCTTCGGATTTGGCAGGAAAAGCAAAACATGAACGGTAAAAAAAAAAAAAAAAAAAAATACCCAAAAAACAAACCCACAACACCAAAACTGCAAAGTCAACACCACAACCTGAAAAACAAAGCCACAAATTCAGTGTCAATGCAACTGTAAAAAAATCTGGAAATTGCTTTATTAGCAATGAAGATGCTCAAAGATGGTTAATGCAAACAAATTACATGATCAGGTATCGTGTCAGACACCAGCAGCTGTATTCAGTTCCCAGCTAGTCTAGCAAAAAGGATCTTTTGAACAGCTGAAAAAGAACAGCTTAGCTCATGTTCTCCAGCCCAATCCTGCTCTCCTCAGGGAAAGGTCACAGGGACCTGGCCTTCCTGAAGGTAAATCTTACCAGTAAAGGCTGAATATAATAATGGTTTGACTTGGTCAGAGCACTGGTCCACCTAGGCTTGATAATCTGTCTCAAACAGCAGCTGAGAGATGAAGCCCAAAGAACCCAAGACTGGGGCAGGCACACAGCAGCATCTCCCCAGAAAGCCTCCACAGATCCCGACGATTTGTGGGTCAGGGACTTACTGAGTCAAGTGTGGTATCTCCCTCTCTGAACGTGTACACAGCTTCTTTGAGCCTCAGAAACTGGTAACATTCACAGCTGCTGCAGAAAGTAAATCTACTTTGACAAGAAGAGCTGCCTCTTCTCTTTGTTCTAGTAGAAATTAACCATTTCCATTTTCAACACAGAAATACAACTATCCCATAACTGATAATGACAGCTTGACAACTGCCAGGTAGCACCAACAGCAGCCATGCAGTCACCTCAAGTACAGACATTACCTGACACCCCGTGGCATTAATTATCAGATTTCCCCTGGGACCGGGGGGAGGCGCTGAGGGGACTTAAAATCAAGATGCAGCTCAGTAGAAAGGAGAATTTATTTTTTTGCCAGGTTTCCCAAGTCCATCGCAATAGTAAATAAAACAATAAGCCTGCTTCTCCCAAAGCATCCTAAACATTTTTCAACGTAGAAAGATACACACAAAACTCTATTAGATACAACTTGGACTGTGTGATCCATATTTAAAAGCAGATGTTCATTAAATCCCACAAAAAAAAATTCTAACATTTCAGGGAAATAATAGCTTTATTATAAAGTAACAAGGCTAAATTTCATTTCCCTGCTCTACTTAATTATGGAATCTGATTAATTTTAATTATAAAGTTTCAGAATAAATTAAGGTGAACATAATCAGAGTTCATGATCAATGTTATTTTAATGAACACCCAAAAATTAACATTTTGCCACTAGAACCTTGCCAAGAATTTTTATGTAATGTGAAGTGCAGTGTGTACAGCTGTGAAAACCCCATATGGCATGGAACTTATATTCTACTTGATCAACATCAATTCTGTATGTAAATAACTCATTCTTAAAACTGTCTCTTTTGATGGTTAAGTACAAAGGGGTGCCTGCTGTGTAACAGCAAATGAACCTGCAACAAAGAACTCATTACACCCAGCCCTGTTACATTACAGCTCTAATACATTCATAGCAGTGGACACTGTTCCACCACTATAGACAGGATACATGTAAGGGTAATATTTTATAGATGAGCATTAATTAATGTCACATTAGTACGGAATTTCTTTAGATTAACATTAATATTTGATGATTGCCTTATCAATTGCCTTAAGTCAACTGACAGAAACTATAATAAACACCCAGGGGATTAAAACTGTGCAGTTATACAAGAATATAGTTTCTCCAGTTTTCACAGAGAGCACTTTCCACTTTGTATTCCATAAGAAACAGACTTTTAAGGTGGATGTAATTCAGCAATGGTTCTATCTGCAATCTAATCATAAGTGATTGCACCAATGAAACATACTTCCAAGTCCAGTAATTTAAACATTGCTATACACTAACTCTGTGTTTCTTAGAGAACAAAACCTCATCCACTAGAAAACGTTGTGTCTCTGCAGCACCGTGCACTTCAATAATGTCAGAAGCTTTATACAAGAGTGTGTCATAAATGAAACATGGGAAGCCATTAACTCAACTATTCATATTGAATATTTTCTTGTAATTTATTCTTTCCAAAGAAATAATGAAACTAATTTATTTTTCTAATAATAATGACACACCTCTCTTTTACGTCTTGGTGCTGGTAACTTTTTTTTTTAAAGAACCTGTACACTCACACAACTAGTCTAGACTTCACTGTCCAAAACCTTATTTCTCACTTTCAGGAAATGAAAAAATACAGCTATCAATGGTATATCTGAAAATGCAAATAAGATTCACAAACAAGATTTCTTTTTCTTGTCTTCTGCTCTAGTATTATCTAGACAGTTCATACTTCTCCTTGCACTTCTTTCTCCAAGTTCTAACTGTCACAACTGAGAATGCCAGAAGTACAAGAAAATTATTCAGGCCAATATACTGGAGGGAAATGCCTCTCCAGGTATCCATCTCCAGAGCTGAGCAGGTCTGTTGCCTACCAAGCACACGCTAAAGCTTGTCTGACTCCTTTTCTTCATCGCTAGATCTTGCAAATATAAATTCATAAATGTAACATATTAATAAAAATTCACGCTTTTTTTCATTCTACCACTACATAAAGTGATGTCAGGATTTGTTGTGTTTTTGTTTTGCTTGTTTTTTTAATCTCTTTGCACCTTTAAGCCTTGAATATATATGATTACTAGATGTCAGTATCAACTTTTCTAATTCCACTTTCATTAAGTGGTTACAATAGAAACTTCAGAAGTTCCTGGAAGAAGCAAACATGATGTGGTCCCCATCTCAAAGCAAAACCAACAGTACTAAGACAGGTGCTTCTCTAATGTCTAAGAAACCCTCCAGTCTCTGGGGAACACCATTATCTACATCAATCTGTATCCATGCTTAACGTGTCTTCTTATGAGATTATTTTTCATTATGTTTAACCTAAGTGCCCCTTGGAGGTCTGCACCCATAAATGCCACAGCCACCTTGAAAAAATGCCATGCAGGCTACCAGAGCCTGGGAGTCTTGTGATGTTTTAAGAGAAGAAAGTAAGACACTTGCCAAAATTTGAGCTTTCAGAAAGATTGCTTGTGAAGATATAATAAATAAATTGATCTTTTCAAATTATTTACTTAAATGGGAACGGAATTAGTGAACCTGATTGGGAATAAGCATTATTGATTAAATTTGCTTTGTAATCCTATCTACTGTCTGCCTTGAATAGCCACTTCAATGCTACCTTTTTCCTTAAACTTTCTTCCATGTCTTTATTTTTCTGAATAACTCCTTGAATTTACTGAAGACACCTGGATCCCAAACAGGCATAAAGATCTGCCTCTGCTCTGCACTGCAGGGTCAATCTCGGGCTTTAAATCTCAAACGGAAAGTGCTGCCAGTCTCCCCTCCCATATTCACAAGCTTAGGCACTTGTTCACTCTTTCCTTCCCTACCTGCATGAATTCTGCCTCAGGATTTTTGAAGCTCCACCTTTTCTTTAGCAAGAAATTAAGTTCAGTGTCTGACTGAAGAGATAAACAAGTCAGCAATGAAGAATGAGGGAGAAATGTGATAACTACCAATAACAACCCCTGAGAACCTTACAGTTATTTCTCACCCAAAGCCAGTAACGCCATTAAAGCTGTCCAAATATAAATCATCATTTCACTGAGAAACATCTTCTCCTATGAGAACAACTTTAGGAAAAACATCTAACTATGAAAAAAATTAATCCTATATTTACAGGAGAAGGGGTAGATGTGTAAAATGGAGAAAGAAAGGAGAGAAAACCAGCAGAGAAGCCAACATAAAGACCAGAATGATTCAACTATGAAAGACTTGATAAAACTGCGTAACTGGTCATTATGGGAGCGAACTAAGATAAACAAGTGAACAGCATGAAAAATAGAAGTGCACAAAATAAGCTGCTCATTTAAAATGACTAGTTCCAAGTCAAATCTGATCCTCTGGGGAAGGGGAGTGAACACGCCACCTATATTGAACGAGTTGTCTGCCTCTTCATCTGCCACAGTGAATCGGTGATTAAGATGTTCTGTTACGTCAGAAGATTGGACAGTAACACAATATATAGAGACAATCATATGAATTGATGCTAGCATTTCAGCTTGAATACTTCTCTCTGTTTGGACATCTCAAGGTAGATCCATTATTTTCCTTCTGACTAAAAGGGCTTTTACTTTCATCAATAACTCTCAAAAAAAATTAGTTTAAAAAAAAAAGCATTTTTCACCTTTAGTAAAAGCACACCAAAACCCATAAAATATTCTGCTCCTGAAATTCTTATAAAAATAAGAGCTTTGCAATCAGATATATTTGATTTAAGGATAATGAAGCAGGTTTTATGGGCTGCAGAATCTTATAAATCTTTTCTGATTTCGTCTGGGGTAGAGGGAAAAGAGGAATTTCTGAAGGAAAAGATGATAGATTACATCTGCCTGTGGGTAATAAGGCTTCCTACAAGAAGAAACAGCATACTCTGAATAATTACATGCAGTCTGAGGCCAAGAGACATAGAACCTAGTCCTGGTCAAAAATTTTGGCTGCCACAAAACACTTGTAAAAAATGCATGAGGAAAATAGCATGAATTCTTGATGGTTATCCACATTTTTTCTTAAACAGCAGGTCTGAGTGCAATTCCTTCCTTCTGCTCTGCAGAAGTTCTTCCATTCTGCATCACAAGTGTCAGCAGAAAATCAAAGTAACAGCCAAACTGGAGAGGGTGCCAAACCATCAAAAGCACAGCACAAATTACAAGATATAAGCAGGACTGTATTTGAGGAGAAATACTGAGCATAGTTTTCAAATAATGTTTGTAAGACACCACAATAAACACAGGTGTCTGGAAATACAGGCAAATCAAAAAAGCACAGCCTGTAACACTCACAGACCACACCATTTAGAAGATACCCCCCCCCCAAGCTGAGCTTAATTCCTTCAAACAAGATGATATTCTGAGTCCATTAAAGTCATTCACACTTCCACCCTTTGACCTTTTAAAGTAGTGGGATCTTTGCATTTGTACAGATGATAATTAGGAGTCAGCAACAGAGATCAGAATGAGTGTTTTGTGTAGCACAGTTGGACACAGGTTATAGCCACAACACACTAGTTAATCTCACAATTAAATACTCATCTGCAGCCTTTTGAGGTATTTCCTATATTAGAATATTTGGTTATAAGGTTACTCCTTCTTTCTCACACTGAAGAAATCAACTCATCCATATAGTGATTTAAGAATTTAAATTCTATGTGTCACTGGGAAGCAGCTATTGAGCCTCCCAGAGACTGCCCCCCTCCTGACCAGAGCCTCCTTCAACTCTCTCCTTAAGAGAATCAAAAAGACATGGAATCAAAGCTGTGCTTTATTGCAACACAATTCTGAAAGAGTGACAAAGTTGACCTGATGGATAAAAGAAACTAAAAATCAAAGTGTTAGTCAGCCAACCCCTCTCTTGCTCATCACACACCCCTCCTTTCCTGCAAACCTGTTCTCAGGCTAAGAATTCTCAGCAGGGGGTTTTAAGATGCTACAACTTTATAAAACTCCCTCAGGATCCATAGAAATATTACCTTATTTCCCCAAAGTCTGCTCCAAGAGAGACCAGTTTCTGGCTCAGGAAGCTCCAGAAATTTCTCTCGGCCAAGCATGCTCAGCTGTTCTCAAGGAAAGTGCATCCTCCCTTGCTCCTAAAAAGCTTCACCTGAGCAAGGGCTACAGTGGCTAACAAGGAAATTAAATGACCTTTTCTCTCTACCTCTGAGCCAAAATATAATATACTGTAACATTCAGTAAAGAGTAAACAATTTAATAACAAAAATTATGCTATCGATCACACCATCCCAGAACATCAAAAGTCACAGTTCATAGATCAAAAGCACCAGAATAACTTACATTTTTCTTCTTTGTAGTTTCAGGAACTTCAGGCTATTTTCTAGGTTGCCTTATGTATGACTTCAGCACAAGCTAATGAGATATTGAGTGAGAAATCATCAGCAGCTGGTCAAGTGAAAACAGTCCATCAATCATTTTCATTTCCTTAATGTCAGCAATTCTAATTTCAACTCGGGGAAAAAAATGTGTTTTAAACTCTGAAATACATCACATGAAATAGTGACATTTGATAGCATGTTTTTAGATTCTCAAGTTTATTAGGAAAAAGTCAGTTCAATACATAATGAAGTCATTCTTCCTTTATAACCACCAAACCCAACTATAGGGGGAGGTTGCAGGGGGAGGAACTGCTTCAACTAGAGCAGATGAATAAACTACCATCTATTCCAGAATAAATCCATTTGTACATAAAGCACAAGTAAAAATCCTGGAAAAATTGCAAAGAATCTTTTTCTAATATCCAACCTAAACCTTTCCTGACACAATTCCAGGCCATTCCCTTGGGTCCTGTCACTGGTCCCCTCAGAGCAGAGATCAGTGCCTGCCCCTCCTCACAAGGAAGTTGTAACTGCAATGAGGTCTCCCCTCAGCCTCATCTTCTCCAGCTGAACACACCAAGTGCCCTCAGCCACCCCTCACACGTTTTCGCTTCCCCTCAAGGCCCTTCACCATCTTTGTTTCCCTCCTTTTTACACTCTCTAATGACTTAATATCTTTCCTATATATTACCTGTGCCCAAAACTGCCCCAATATTGCAGGTGAGGCCACCCCAGTGCAGAACAGAGCTGACAAAATTACCAACTTGAACACACCTTTCTGAGAAAGAAATCTCAGATGGCCAGGTGAGTCCAGGGATTGTGTCCCCCTTACCTTTATCCTGACACAGTGAGTAGCTTACTCTTGCTTCCTAGTCCAACACCTTGTAGCAGTGCCCTGGTTTGTGTTAATCCTGGAGAGCTTCCTCTAGAATCTTGGGAAAAATTCCTCTCTCCAAGTTTCATGTAAGGTCCGCTCTCTATGGACATGCCAGCCTGGTGCAGCCTCCTGCCTCGCTCGTACCACCCCAAAAGCAGGAGCAGCTTCCAGGACCTTGCAGAGCTCCCTGAAATCTGAAGTGCAGCAACCAAAACAGGCAGGTCAACACATCCACTCTTCAAAACAGCACAGTATGAAGTGCACACAGAACACTCTGGGAGCATAAACATTGAACAACACGACCACACCTGGACTGTCAAACTGGACACCTCCCTGGTCACAGGTAACAAAGTCATCTCTGCCTGACAAAACATTGGGTAAATCACCCCTCAACCAGAGCCAAAAGGAAGCAAAGTGATGTTCTCTCTTCCATAAAAGCACTAAGAGCAGTGATATTGACATTCCTTAAATTAATAAATAATTATTAAAATAATTAAAAGCAGCAGTAACTACAAAGAGTAATGTTAAATATTAAACATTATTAGATTTTTATATTAAGACTAGGAAATTATTGTGGGTTTCTGCCAAACAACCAAATTATAGAAAGGTATGTTTTGTTGGTTGGTTGGGTTTTTTTACAGTGTATATCCATTTTCTTCAGAGAAAAATGTTAATATGAGAGAACAGCTCCCACATTACATTACAGAAGTGTAATTTGGTTGCTTAAGTTTTAATCTTGTACAGCAAAATTCCAATTTTCTATCTCTTGTACTTAAGTTCTAGTTCATGAAAGGATTATAGGCTGCAAAATAGGTAGATTCTAAAATATTAAATTTAGATAAATCTTTCTAATAAATTTGTCAGAGTACAAAAAATCCTGCTGACATGAAAGATGAATCATTGTTAAATATACTATTTTCATGTAAATAGCTCACAAGGAAATAAACTCCTAGTATGCTTACTACCAATAGTTTGTTTTGTTAGCCAGACACATGCTTGAAGGGACAAAGTTATCTAGAGTTATCTGAAGATAACCTGAAAGTCTAGAAGCCCCACCAAATTTCAGTCCAGTTTTGATCCCTGCACATAAGAAGGACTCACAATTCTACACTAATCTGGGAGAGGGGAAAATGATTTGTAGTAAGAAAATTCAATATGAAGCCTGGGAATATTACTTCGATCAAACTGTAAGCCAATAATCCGTGGGGTTAGAAGGGACCTCGTTGGTCCTTTGTGCATCCTGAGCACTCCAGAATAGCACACAGGTTCCTAATGTTGGGCAGTCTACCCAGTCTTAAATGTGTGCATAAAGAGACTCTGTGGCCTGCCACGGTAACCTGTTCCAGTGATTACTCATCTGTGGGGTCGATTTTTTAACTTAGTATTGCTCATATTCTGCCTTTTGCCAATCACATTTGTCTTCCTCTGAACAGATACGGAGGAGAATTGAATAACATACACCTTATGAAAACCTTTTCCATATATGAAAGTATTAGCCTGTTCCTCTTCTCCACCACCTTTTCCTTTCTGAATTACACAGACTCAGTTAAGTCAGCTGCTTCTTACTTCTTGTACATTCTAAAATCCTTGCTTCCTTTGTTCCTCTTATCAGTCCATATTATTCTTAAGCTGTGATGGCCAAAAGAGCCCTACTGACAGGTAATTTCACCTGTAATTCTACATAGCTCCCAATTCCACAGGAACAGTACCACTGCTAGGCCAGAAATCCTTGCATTATTATGTATACAGTGAACTTCTTCCTGAGGGTAATTGTTTGCACTTAACTTGCGGATTTCAGACCATTTCTCCAAACTTTAAAAAAAAAAAAAAAAAAAAAAGTCAGGGGAATGCTTTTATTGACCTATAAAATCCTTTGAAGTCACACCAGGGCAGCATCGTTCAAACTCTCAGTAATTCCACTCTTCATTCCCTCAGCCACCTTATTAATGAAAATCTATCATTCCGATGGTCCCAGGCCAGTCCTGACAGAATCACACTTCATTAAACTACCCTAGACTGACCTGCAATAGCATAAATAACAACTCACCAGGAACATTATTTTTCAGTGACCCTTATTTTCCCCTCAATACACACGACTGTGCTTCTCAAGTTTGCTCATGGAAGCTTCCTCTCAGTGTGCAAAGCTACATGTTACTGCTTCCCTTGTAATCTCTTCCCAGCTCTCCTGTCACAGACCTCCACATATTTGATAAAATGTATTTTGGATATACATGCTTGTGTTTTATTATCACCTTATACTGAAGATTTTTAGGAAATGAACACATAAGGATTTCCTGAAGCTTCTTCACACTTATCCAAGTCAGAGGGACTGACCTATAAATTCCCTAGTTTTGAGATAAGTTTTGCTTTTCTATTACTTGGAAATTCTCATTCCTCACAGATTTTTACAATCAAGGCCAATGGTTCAGAAACCCCTTTCTTAAGTATTCTTAAACCTTTTTCTGGCATATATTTCACCTTGTCTTATTAACTGCATTAAGCACTTATTCCCAGATAACTATTTACATGAAGCCTGAAGGAGGTAGAAAAGACTGAGTTACTGTCCCCCATTTAGAAGGGTCTTTCCTTATTATTTCCTTCTAAATTACTTCCAATGCTCAGATTTCCATCCTCTTCTCCCCTATTAAAATTTGCAAGTTACTTTTTTCTTCTAACTAAAAGCCTTTGATGCTGTTCAAAACCTTATCAGACTTATCCTTATTTTAATTAAGCTATTTAGGGCTGTAATAGCACTCACTCCAGGTTGGATCAAGGGTTGGGCTTGATGATCTCGGAGGTCTCTTCCAACCCAGTGAATTCTATGATTCTATTCTATGATTCTACCAGACCTGTATCTAAATAAATGCCAGGCAAATAATTTGAATATCTGACCTTTACCAAACATCGCTTTTCCTCAATGGAAAAGCTTACTTTTCCACGAGGAATAATATGTTCTATTGGACATTAAAATGGCAATGACAATGACAGAGACTAAATGGAAAACAAACAGAGCAAGACCTGAAGCACAACATCAGAAATCAGAAACACAGCTGACTGAAAATTCTCCAGAGGAATCTCTCTTCTGTTGAATTTTGCCAGTTTATCAAAAGCAGGATATTGCATGGAAACAGAGAAAGTACAACTGCAGTAAGTCATCACAACTGCCATTATGAACTTACCTCCTTAGAAAACGGCTCCAAGCTGTCACACAGCATTTCATGTTTCCTTCACCTACTCGCTGGTTGCTCTCATTTAGTTCACCCTTTCTACTGGTACTTGGCTAAGTTTTCACCGTTTCACTTCCTTATTAGTGCAAACAGCAGACTGGAAACATCATTATGGAATCAAAATGGTTCCAGCTTATGTGCATGCACTCTCTCATGGTCCATTTGTGCAGTGCCCAGTTAGTAAAGACAAATTAATAATGGATATTATATTAAAAAAAGTACTAACCGAGTTTCCAGAGGACATTTACCTTGAGCTCCAGTTTTGTTTTCCATTAACTGCTTCAAGGGTACATGTAATTAGTGTATTTCTTATTTTCTCCTAATTATGTGGAATTCAAAATGAGTCTTCTTCATTTCTCTTGCAAAGAGCTAAATATATTCAGTCATATCCACTTCTCTTTTACAGACTGCTAATTCCTCCCATACAGTTATAGGGTCTTGAAAAAGATTAGAAACATCACTACTTGACAGAAAAGAAAATCCTAGATTATTCCTGAGTACAGCCATGAGTCAAGTAATTGACTTATCCTTTCTTTCCATCTTTGTATAAATTTTCTTTAGTTTTTGCTACTGATAATGAAAAAAATGGTTAAAAATAATTAGAATAACCTAAGATAGGAAAGATTTTCCAGTAAATAGAGCAAGTAGAATATTTTATTGAATGTATTCTACTAAGCATTGCAGCTGTCTGATTTTAGACATTTATTTTCTCTGCCCACTCAAAGAGAAAGAAAATGTGCCAACTGGCAAAACAGGCTTAGAAATTAACCACAAGAAGCAGTTCTTGAGAAAAGCTGATCTTGAAAGGACTACAGGACTTCTGGTTTTTGTTAATATGATGGTGCAGGGTGGTCTGACTGTTTAATTTGCCAGCCTTCTGACCATGCAGATTCATAATAAATACTATTACAGAAAATAATATTCTTCCTTTTTATTTTACTTGATTAAGAAAGAGCAGCACATCATACAGAAACAACAAACAACAACTGGAAATTAATCCACAGAAAGGAAAGTTAAAATAAAAAGGAAGTGCCTAGAAACACTGTTGATGAACACAGACAAAGATCTGGTCTTGATTTTTAAGCCACGTTTGTTTTTCTTTTCAGAAAGTAACTGGATATGGGGAATTTAGATTTAGATCTTCGGGTCTCCAATCTCTTTGAAGTCACTGTTTTAAGATCTGGCTGAACAGTAATGACAAAGCACTGGAATTTTTCATGCAATGTGATGCATTATTGATTTCATCAAAAGTGATCATAAACTATTCCACATAAAACTCCATTGTTAATTCCTCATTAAAAAAAAGATCAAGAGAAGTTAGGGAAGAAATTAACTCCAAAAGACAATTGACAGCTATGCTAATATCTCCATTTCTATCCAAGAGAAGTCACTTCTGGTTCTATAAATTAAGAGCTGCAGCATCTCATAGGCTGTTGGCATAGAAATGCATCAAAACTGAGTAACTACAAGAAAAAGCACTTGATTTTAGCCACACCATGTTGATATTTTCCTCAACACTCAGGTTGATGAAATCCATAGGGAGAACCTTTAATCAACCCCTTCCCAAATGACTTCTGGGAGGAATTCAAGGAGTCATTCTAAACTTGTTTGATATAGAGGATTCACTACCACAGAATTTAACTTAGTAACTCCTCTCCCTTTCACCATCTCAAGATTGTCAGAGTTTTTCAAATGAAACTTTTTACTAGTTTACTATTTCTTGTCCTACCCTCATTACCCCAGTATCTTTTAATCTTCCATTAGTAAATAATGGGATTTACTTTATACTAAAAGAACCTGGCAGGGACACCCAGGAATTTGCAAACACACTGGAATTTTTTCAAATCTTTAGCATCAGACTCCACATAGTGGAGTCAGCAGGAATGTCTGGACAGTATCCAGTCCAACTAACTGGTCAAAGCACTTTCAACTTACAGCCAAGTTCCTTTGGGTTTTGGATGGGAACTCCACAACTTCTCTGAAAACCCGTTCCAGCCAAAGCAGCTGGTGCATCAGCCCTTCCTTGCAGGTCTCTATAAAGTGCAAGTGTGCTGACAGTGCCCTCTCCTGTTATCCAGGGCACTAATGGGCCAAACAGGACTGCACCCAGGGGTGCCACCAGCTCTTGGCCTTCAGCTGAGCTTGGTGGTGATGATCCCAATCCTTTAAGCACAACACTTCAGTCAGTTCTCAGCCCACATCACTGACAATTTATCCAGTCCATACTTTCCCAGTCTACGTCACGGGACAGTGTCAGGAGTCAGACTAAAGTCACAATCAAGCATATTATCACAAAGGACACGTTTTTAAAGAATGCACAGAAATACTTGGGGTTGTGTAGGTTAAAAAAAAAACCTCATTGCTAAGTATGTAAGAGAAGAATTTAAGGCATTTTGATTTTGTTTAAAAAATAATTCTTTTAAAAGCTGGATTTGGTGTTCATTTGTCAGTCAAATCAACATTCTACCATTAGTTGCCTAAACTATCAGTTATGACTAATCTTTTTAATAAGAATTGTTACATAAGGAGAAAGTAAATACTACCTTTTAAGCTGAAACAGAATACAATGTAGAAATTTATTTGGACAACAAAAATCAGCTGCCTTGTACAGAGGACAAAACCCAAGATAAATACACCTGAAAAACCAGCCTTCAGCAGTGTTCCTAGAAATGGTATCCTGACATTTAGAAAAATGACCAGCCTTTAACATCCTCCAGAAAATGGGAAATTGGTTGAGAGAAAACATCATAAAAACCATCTTCAATGAACAGTAAGAATTGGAAAATTCTTTTAAACTGAAACAGCTAGCTAGACATTGAGTTAATAAATACACGATTATTTATTTTTAATACTTGTCTATTACCATAATCAATGATTTATTTCATTCTGGGGAGAGAAAATGCTTCTTTACTGAAGGTTCCAAAAAAAAAAAAAAAATTTAGTCTTCAGCCACCCAATCTATTTCCAGTCCTGTCAGGTATACTAAATGCAAATTACTGACTATTGTACTGCATCATCCTCCACAGAGCCAGGAGCTGCTCATCACACTACATTACTTCAATGCAGGCCTCAAGTTCAGATCCGATTAAGCCTGAAATAGCTTCTCTCAGAACTGTTAAATTAAAAACAGGGCTTAAGGGGAGAAAATCCTTCATTATCTTTCTCCAGCTCATGTGCATAGATCCCAGATTATTGCAAATTCCATAACAACACCTGTAATCAGGTAAATTTAACTGCAGCTTATTTTTCAACTGTAAATCTATTTTGGGGAATTCACTAGACTACTTTTGGCTTTTAAGTATACTGAAGATCATCCTCCTTAACAATTCATATCTAATTTCCCTATAAAACAAAATGTTTGACAAGAGTTAACATTTAGAAAAATAATTTTCAATTACATATACTGTATATAAAAATGGAAGAAAGTCCTCTGTAGGAGTGCTTGAAGTCAAAATCAACCAACTCCTCAGGCTATGTCAACAACAGAATCATGAAAAGTATATATTTTCTTGCATAAATGCCAGCATAATATGCCATATGGTCATACTAATTTTACTAGGATAAATCCTTTTTCTGAAAACCTAATACTCAATAAAGTCATAAAAAAAAAAGAATAAAAAAAAAAAGAACTAAGTGACACTTTCCACCCACATATAGAACTTTTTCTAGTTTACATCTTGATGCACCACAATTCCAAACTTCTCTGGAACAGCCATTTTCTTAAGCTGTTTGAATATGAAGAGGACAATAGAGTGTTCAATCCAGTCTTTTTACAAAAAGAGATGAACACAAGCTCTCTTTGTTCATGCCCCTTCACAGAAATCAAAAATAATTTAAAAAAAAAAAAAAAAAAAAAAAAAGATTTCAGGAAGTCAGTTATTTCAACCCCCTTGCATGAGTAAACAACAGCCATTCTGTTCCTGAAAATTTTAGCAAGGAATTGCTGCAAAGTCCTTGGTTAGTTCTTCAGCTAGAGAGCAACTACACAGACCTAACAAAGATGACCAGGCAATTCTTAAAATTAAAAACACAAAACATTTCCTTTTTAAGTTGAACAAAAGGTTTTCTTCAATTTGAAATCACTCTTTTGGAGGAATTCTTGCAACTTCCATATCTATCTATCTTTCTAAAATGCTGCCCATGAGCACCAAAATGAAAAATCCACTTCTCAGAGCAAGATTAGGTAGCTAAAATGAGAGATACACTGCACCACTGTGATGAGAAACCAAAGTGTCTTGTCTTCCTTCTACCCAGGCAAGTGTTAAAAGTCTTCATCAGGAAATCATAAAGTACAAATAATGTCAAGTTTGCACATTTGTATGCTTGAGGTATCACCTATATGTCCTTCCACCCTAAAAGACTAAGAATGGTAATAAAATACCACACAAAACATTATCAATCACAGACAGTCTCTCCAGCGAGACACTGGGTCAGACCTCAAGCTGTTGTTGAAGAGTACTCAATGCAGGGGCAGAGCAGCGCATCAGCACTCCACAGCACTCAAATTCAAGAGCTGAGACAAAGGACAAGGCCCAGAACCATACCATCAATAAATAAATCTGCTGGTTTTCCATCCAGTTTCTGGGTTTGCATTCCCAATGCTCAGGTTCTGGTAAGCCAACAATCAGATTTTGAAATGTAGACAGATACAATGGCACAAGTCCCAGTTATCCACTGTATCTCCTTTCCCACAGCTGGACCTTTCCCATGGATACAGAAGGCTCTGTACTGCACCCCCTCTCCTTAGAGGGCTCAGCACAGTGCAGCTCTCTCCCTGTCTCAGGTGTCCCCCTATTTTCAAGGATCCTGGCTCCCAGTCTCATCCTCACAGCACTTCAGCTGATGCTCAGACCCAACCATGCCTGAAACACAAATATGGGGTGGACACAAGCCTGGGGTGAAGGCAAGAGG
This sequence comes from Myiozetetes cayanensis, assembly GCF_022539395.1. Classification (NCBI taxonomy): domain Eukaryota; kingdom Metazoa; phylum Chordata; class Aves; order Passeriformes; family Tyrannidae; genus Myiozetetes; species Myiozetetes cayanensis. The sequence goes on from NW_026086605.1 coordinate 32,508,120, forward strand.
CCCCAGAGAACCTTGAGGGAACCCAATTTGATAAAGACCAGGAGCTGCATTCCCAGCAAAGTTCAACTATGCCTGACATGCAATGTGGGTGCTTCATTGTCTGCCTCCATCTACTTCACCTCCCTTGCAGCATCATTCCTGCAGCAGTCCCACGCTGTCTGACACACAGTAGGGCAGGTTTGCAGTCAGCCTCAGCTTGGCCTGCCCACAGATGGCCAGGGCTGGATTATCAGTACACCAGATATGTACCATAAATACACACAATGTGGTCAACTTCCCTTCCTGATCTGGCCTCAAGATAAAATTAGTCATTAGTCTCCTCCCATTTTTCAAATGTCTCACTAAAAGACTGAAACCAGCGCTGGTGAGAAGGGATGGCTTGGCTCTGCTTCCTGCCACAGATATGGCACAGCAAGCAGCAGTAGCTGAGGCACAGGAGCCACAAACACATCCAGAACTGCAGGCTAAATTACCAAACTGCTGCTAGTTCACAGAGCCTTGGTGCCCAGTTCATTTTGAAAATCAAAATGAAAGTGCCAGCTATTTCATTGACATTATTTGACCCCAAAATTTAGGTAATCTTAAACCCAGTTAAGAAACAGAAATCTTTGAAATACACAAGAAGAAAGTGAAATCACAGCTGATCAAAAAAGACAAAATACACCTGCACAGTATGCATTATACACACACACACATATCCAACCAATAGCCAGAACAGACGGAGAAACTAATGAAGCTCAAATATCATGAAACAACATTCCAAAAGTAAGGAAATTTTCATTCAAGAGAGCAGCTCTCATCAGTGCATCTGACCCTTCTTTACCAACCTTAACAATCTAGGTAGTGATTTTATTCAAACCCACAGGAGGATGAAGAATAATTATTCAGGCATGCCTTCCCTATTTAATGAAGGCAGAGACAGCAGTGCCTGCAATCATCCTAATTGCTGCTCACAACAGCCACTTCAGCTCACACTCCATCACAACTATATTATCCCTTCTGACCACCTAGGAAAGTACAGACCTTTATTGGGACTGAGCAAAAGCAGAACCTGAGAAACATGGAATTAGTATTGCTACGCTCCAATGATTTCAATAACTTTTCATTATAAAGGATGAAGAGAGAAGACAAGAGCTTGTCATCAGGAAAACGCAAGTGCTTGTTACCAGAAGAAAATTACTGCTCCTATGGATACATTATTACATTCCTAGCCGTGCTATAGTATGATTCTGCCATTGATAAACTATCCAAAGCCACAGTAGTAATCCCTGTTATTTGATGTCTTAAATGCAGATATATCCCCTAACAATGTATGTCTGTGAGTAAAATTCAGAAAGGACAATGATAGGACACAAATAATTCCAAAGAATTCTGGGAGGAATTTTCTGAGGAATTATAAATGTATTTGCAATTTACTATGTGTCTGAACTACTTTGTGAACAGAAAAACTTAAAGGTTCTTGAAGTCTGAGTAGGTCTTTATTAGCACTTTGCTTCACTTTCCGTTGCATCACCTCACTCCGATAAAGTTTGGTTTTGTGAGTATTTTTCCAGATAAAGTTTCGTCAAAAACAGCCATTTACATAAAAGCAAGTATCTGCTGAAAAGATGTTCTCCCAGTTTGTGTTAAAAACTCTTAAAAGATTTTTTTAAATTTTTCACTGACACCAACAGACTCTTAATTACATTTGAGGTCCTTAAGGCTTATATGACACTGTAAAAAACTGAGGAAAATAAAAAAAGAAACTTAGAACCACAAAAGCTATAGTCTTCATACCATTTCAAACACTGGGGCTAAATCCTAAGTTTGTTCAGACACTGAGGCCTAGTTTCAAAAAGCAGACAATGCAGAACCTACATAGCATTTAGGCACCCAAGTCCTTGGCAATGACCCTGTTTAAGCTCAGTGCTTCCCAGGCAGGCATCACACCTGGGGGCTTTAGAGATACACTGCATGTTACCAGCACAGGTCATGGAGCTTCCTGGCAAAGCAGCTGCTGGAGAAGGATTTGTGGAGGTGGCACTTACTGTGTGAGGTGTCTCTGAGGCAAAGCAGCTCCCACTGGTCACACTCAGACAAGAAGAAGCCTTAAGGAGAGTAGTTAAGCCAGGAAGAAATGAGAGACATACCCCAAAAAGCAAAACCTTCCAAGCAGCTTCCAAGTAGCTGACACATTGGTGAGAGTGACTGTAAAGGACTAAAAGAATAACAGTGGGTAGGCTGTGCTTATCTTGAGAATCACAAAACTTAAACTGTACCATGTTAACAAATGGCTGTCAGCATTTTTATAGCTCATTCATCTCCCAGTCCCAGTCTACTGAAATTAGTAATAGAAGAGCCAAGAAGACTGATAAATTAGCACTATTTGCTGGATCTATCACCTATCCTTCAGTGAGTTAGAGCTACGAAATACGGTAATGACACCTGATTATCTCCTCACTGAAAAACTTGTCTAATGCAGTCTCAGTAATAGCCATAAACTATTCTTGGTGAGTGTTTTTCCATTCAGTTCAATAATAAATGTATATGCAAATTAAGAGTTCTAAAAGAAACTAAGAACTTTACATTCACTCCTGTCATTTAACCATACCTTTAAAAGTTCTGTATTTCTTCCTTTCTGCTCCCTCATCTTTGCCACCTTGTGCAGTCACTGCGTTCTGCAGCAAATTATATGACACTTTCCCTTACTGGAATACCTAAATAGCTGCTTTCTGAATTTGTCAAGTCAGTGGGGTGGGTTATGTATTCTTCTTTTTCCCCTCAGTCTGCATTATGTAACCCTAAAACTGCGATTGTTTCTGAAATAAAAAAGATAACCCCAAATTTTGTTTAAAGAGTCTAAGAATTTAAGATCACTTGACTTACAATCTTGTAGTTTTATGCCACCAAGACAAAAAAACGTTCTTGGGACAAACCCACTGTGATCTTTTGGACTCATAGGGGATGCTGTTCACCATATCTGCATCCTTCCTTGTGCTCTGGGCTACTAAAAGCTAGAAAGAAACACAGTATCAGTTAGACCTTCAAGATTGAGTCCCACCATTAAAGGTGGGTGCCCTTAACCCCTATTACACTTTCAGCCACTTAACAGCAAACCTGACCCACTCTAGAACAGATACTGCCACAGATATCTGCTACAAAAGAGTATCAAAGACTAAGATGCCAAGCCAACTAGAGCTGAAGAAATCACACACAGCTAACCCATGTGTAAAGCACCACCAGAGAATTTCAGGAGTTAAATTCTGATTAAACATATTACACCACCTTTATCTGGTAGAGGGACTGGAAGAGCAACTGGAATAAAGCACCTGTAAATTTCACCTGTTGCCTGATAAATAAAGACAAAATATCAAAAAGTACAATATCTGTGAGATGAAAAAGACATCTGATATGCTTAGACTATCTTAGTCCCTATACTACACTATCCTGATGACAAGAGAATAAGAAAAACAGTTTCATTAGAACAGCTTTAGACTGCATTAGCTGGTATGACTTACACAATAGGAAGGAATTTCAGCTTCCCAGAAAGGAAACAAATAGCTGTATCATACAATTACCCTCTCAATGTGCTTAATGAATCATCTTAAGTTATCTTTAGATAAGAACAGTATGTCTACAGAAAATGTTTACAGACAAAAAACATCAAATTAACACTGTGTACCCATATTAACACTATCAGTCTCCATAGTCTCATGAATTAACTGCTAGACATACCAAATGCCAAATCCATTTTTCAGATCTAAAAGAAAAGTTATTTTTAAAACACAAACTACATTCCTTTTCAAAAAATTCACAGCTGAATTAGCCTATAAGCATGCCAGACAACTAGATTTCTGGATTTACCCAACTGTCATATCTTCCCAATTCTAGCAATTCAGTAATTTTTACACTTGCAACCTGGTGCTCTTACATTCTACTGGTGTGAACACTCTACCTGAAAACAATACTAACAGATTACTTACCTTTTGACAAATTATTATTTAAATTGTTGCACTCTACAGGAACAGAGAGTACAATTTTGAACTCTGGTCTAGGAAGTGGCAACTCTTGTTGCTGGCATAGGAAGGATTATGTCTGTTCTGAATTAGTGATGGTTCACAATAAGCATAAAATAATCTAAATATGTACGTTGTATCTGTGATAGAGCATTTTCTACAGCCTTTAGACACGAGTATAATATAATACAGTATCTACTCATTCTGGGAATCTGTATTTATTTTTTACTTAGATTTATGTAGAAAAATGTCCCTTTCACCTTTTTAAAGAGTGTGTTGAGAAACACAGGTCAAACTCTAATTGACACGAATTACGGCTTACCTTCAAATATACTCTAACAACAGGCTTTGAGAAAGACGTTTAAAAGAGGAAAGTGGTGACTTACATTGCTGATGTACTCAGAGAGCAGGTCCTGCAGAGCCTGGCGGATGGCATTGCACTCGACAATGATGCGCTCCCGATGGACATCCCGCGTGCACGACGAGTCGGCCAGCAGAGCTGCTCCACTTATAATGGCTTCCAGGCGTTTCTCTAGGGAGGGCCTTATTGTCTCCTCATTCACTACAAGAGGGTCCAGGACAATTAAATTCTGGAAAAAATAAGGAGTCCGGTTAAGAAAAGTCAGCCCAATTAAGTTATTGCTCTATTTTTTACTTGCATGAACTACAGGGATGTTATGCTTCTTAGACTTGCAACCAGTCCTTCCCACTGGAAGGTCAAAATACTTTTGACCATGGCAGATTCCATTTTCCCCAGTGGGGTTGCTCATAGAGATCATGTGTAGACAAACCCAAATTCTCTCTGCCATTCAGATCTCACTGGTTTCTAAGCCAGTTATCCACGTTATCAAATCCTCAGACCAGAGTCTCGGTTTACAGATCAGGAGAACCTCTGTATTTACCTCAAAAACAGCAGTGCTAGCTCACAGCTGAGAATGTTACATCAGATTACATGAGCAGTCTAATTCTGCTGATTTTTAGCCTAATACTATCTCATGCTGTGACAAAGTCACTACTGCCACCTTGAACAGGTTAAATATATGCAAAGATAAAAACAGTATTTTTTGTTTAATAATTGTTTTTTTGCAAAGGATCTAGATATGTGTCCTTTTGCTTTCCAGTAGGTAGTGTAAATAAAAGCAGACAACTCTTCTGGTTTGATAAAATTAATAACATTTGTGCATCAAGCAAATAAAGAAGAGATGATATTTTCATGAAATGTGAAAGTAAGTATATTTGAGATGTAGCATTTAAAGAAATTCAAACCAGTAATTTTTAATGTAACTGAACATCTGAAACAGTGCCATTAGGGTTCCGATCACCAAACCTGTACTCCAGATACACCCATTCACCTCTTACACCCACACACAGGTAGTTGAAACATTTCAGAAGAAGTATTGAACAAGAAAACTATGCCATATACCCTTGAAGAGGAATTTTTCTGTTATCTATTCTGAGACACTATAAAAAGTCTAAAACTAAGTTCATGGATTTGTTTCAGGAAGTGAAAGGACAGACCATTAAAATGGATTATGGGTCTATCTCAGGTGCTCCTGTGTATCCAGCCAATGCAAGCACAGATTAAGATAAACTATGTATTTCCAAGTTCCTGGATTTTTCAAAACAATGTTCACCTATCCAGATACAATAACAGTGAAAAGGAATTTATGTGTGAGCAGGAAGGAAAGAACCTCATTATTCTGAAGATGAAAAACACAGCTATTTGTATATCCATAAAGCAACATAATAACCTAATTAATTAGCTCCTAATTGAAAGATGTGAAAAATATGTTGATCATGGAAATCTGAATTTTACATCCAACCATGGAACAAAAGACAAACTGGGATGGAACCCTTTGCCCACTCATAATGACAGAGGAAAGCAAACAGGTAGCTCACTGCTTTCATCTTTTGCAGAAGCTGGAGCCAGTAAAGAACTACTCAACATTTAAAAAACATATTAAAAGTATTAGCACAGGACATCCATTTCTTTGTTCTTTTCTTTGCTGAGCTACCTTACAGCAGTGAGAGAATGGCTGGAAGGAAAGGAAAGCTGCACCTCGTTTACCTGGAGGCAAGCTAAGTTACTACACACCTCAAACACAATAGGCATGGCAGGAAATTAGGGAAATGCAGTAAAGGGAATTGTAAAAAAGTGGTATGGAGTGCCATTAAGAAGTCTGAAATGCAGGGGAAATTAATCCCTTTCAGTTGTCACCTTGGTAAGTAAGAATATGTCATTTTAAAAGCAGAATCATATAGTTCTCAGCAGTAGGAAATGTGTTTTCCTGCCTAACAAGTGTTGAGCAACTCCATTATTCTGGTCTTTGTTACTGAAGCTATATCAAGACATAGCAAAATTAAAAATGAAGCAGTTTCGACTTTTATATCTAGCACATTAATATATATATTTGGAAAACAGCATAAAACTATGCAGGTTTTAATGTTTAAATATTTACCTTTAAAAATTATATATAATTAACTTGCACTCAAGAGACAAGTTCACACCAATCTCACACAGGAAAGACTCATCCATAATGATCTTCTAAGAATGACAAGGGAAGATCTAAGATAAAGTCAGTTCCAGAGGTCAGGACATTGACTTCTGATGTGGAAGAAGGTGCTGGAGATTTAAAACTCTGCCTCCCTCAATCACATTAGAGTCCTGAATACCAAAGTGTTCTGTGGTACTTCACATCTGCTGGAGTTTTGCCGCTTGGTCCTGGAGCAGCAACTTCCCTGTCAAGCTCTTATAACCCAACTAAGTCCCCTCAATGCCAGGCTGCACGTACAATGTCCACTGTAATGCAAAACACACCTGCCAAGTACAATAGTGAAGTGTTACTACATTAAAAAACAGCTTCATTGTTTGTGGAAGACTAAGACACACCTAAAGGCTACAGCCAATTAGCCACTTATCTAGAAAAATGACTGCCTTCAAATCTCAGATGAAACAGAGGCAGAAACATCTTCCTTTGGGAGACAGTTTGTAGAAAAGTTCATGCCAAGGTGGACCAATAGCTCTGGCAAAAAAGCTCCTGTGATCCATCACTAAATGATCAGAAAAATCTAGGCAACAGTAAACAGGAAAATACGAGTTAAGACTCTGCCCACAGATTCAATTCTTCAAGCAATTTCATCAATTATCTGTAAGTAAATCTATGCAAAAAAGACCCAGTGAGGAGACCCCTATGCAACAAGTAGTCCTGCAGTTTTGCTTTGAGAAGCTAAACAGTGCTCAGCTACCTGAGCCCTTAAGCTTAAAGTGAGCATTTAAAAGGAGTGATTAGATCCCTATTTTCTCCCTCCATGGACTTCTGATACATGAAAAAGAGAGATCATGGGTATCCAGAAACCTAGTTCTATTTCCTGAAGTGTTGGACTGATTTACAGCCTTTTGACAGCATTAAAGGACCACAGATCAGCTGATCACGCTGACAGAGTCAGGTGTGTAAGACCTGGATCATTTAGTGAGAAATCACTTTACATTCACAAGATGCAAGAGATGTGAAAGGCATCAGTTCACCTCCACCCACACACTCTTTTCACAGACCTTAATATGCAATTAAATTTTTAAAGTTCCAATTTTGTGTTTATTTATCAGTGGTGAGGTAGTTATCTGGAGCCTTTCAGAAGAACTTTTGAGAATCTACTGATTTACGGGTTAGCTGTTCTAATTTTACTGGTGGTTTCCTCACCTGTAAATCTTTAATAACTTTCCCGCTGCCAGCCCTGGCAAAGGAAGAATGGCATTGCAAAATATCTAGATACTAGATCATTGGGTAGGCTCTGTGATACATTTCCACACTATAAACATTTAATGAGATTTGTTCCAAACAGACTATTTACTACATCAATCTATTTCATGGCACTGCATTTGCAACAAGAAGATAGAGCAAAGGTTATTTCAGGTCCTTAGCCAATAGAACTTTCTAGTAAAAAAAGAAGAGTGCAACCATCTAATTCCTAAAATCATTTTAAGTTAAATATTCCATAAATTCTGCTTTATCTAACTCACACGGCTTCAATTCCCATTTGTGGTACTTAGGTAAAAATATATTTAAAACTCCATAAACAAATGTTTTTTTAAAACAGTCAGATTTCTGTGTTCTTATGTCTCCAAATAAAAACAAATTCAATACAAAATACTACTTTTTCCATTTTCTGATTATCACAAACCTCAAATTTTAGAACTATAATAAATTTTATTATGTTTTTTAAATTATTTAAATGGTACTGCTCACATACGGTCAAGATTAATTCATCTGAGGTCAGAAAATGCAACATTTTTGCCAAATCTTAAAAAAAATTCATAAGTAAACCAGGTAAATAATAGCTCTCATTTAAAGTACACATTTGTCATTCAGAGTTTCATTGTAACAAATCATTACTCTTAAATGTTTCTTTTTTTTTCTGTTTATTAAGAAAATAGATTAGAAACTATAATTTTAAAACCCAGTGTGAGAAGCAAGTAGGCATGACAGGTAATGTGCTATTGCAGCCTGTTCCTTTAGGGGGAAAAAAACCTGTCATGTTCAATTTCAAGCACGACTGAGAGGTCTGCCACCACCAAATTTGTGTGATATTTCAGTGTATTTCTTTAATCTTCCATTGAAAATTTTAGGCAAAGTCTATGACCATCAGTCATAACACCAATTCTTCTGAAAATGTATCAACAATATTGGAGTTCTGAGACTGAGACTAGCTAAGCCCAAGAATTTACAATCAAACCCACAAACATTTGCAAATGTGTTTGGAAACATTCACTCCTGTTGTTGATCTGGGCCTCTATCAGTTACACCAGAAAGGACCGTGGTCTGTAATCCCATCTACAGGAGATCTTGGATCATTTTTGGCAGGACAATGGAAAATTACTCTGGTAAGAGCCAGAGCAGCCACAAGAAAAGGGAGAAGCTCCGTACAAAAGCTTTGGATGAGGCCAGGAGTGGAGAAAGAACTGCCTTTCTCCAAGTATTTTCTGCAATAATGGAAGCAGAAATACAGAATTTGTGACAGCACATTGGTTACGTCACTTTATTTAATAATAAGCAGACAAGGTTTCTAAATTGTTCGGTTATATAAATTACAGAATGACAGAGGAAAGGACTCCAGCTTGTGTGGTACTGGTTCAAACTCAGTCAAGGCAGCAGTGATCACTGTCAGCTGATAATCACTGATTAGGAAACTAAACTCATGGCTTCTGCCCTCTTACCAAGGACCCATCTGCCTCCAGCACTAGCAACACTTGGAACTAACTCTTCCCTGCTGCTCCAATGAAGCCAAATGTTGAACACACTGGAGAGTTAATTCCAAATTCTTCTGAAGGAAGTGATCCCTCTTAATGAAACAATTCCAAGTGATACTATTTAGACTCAGATTAAGCAGAGCCTTTCTAATGCCCTTAGGCCCATCACTTATGTTATCAATAGCTATTTAAAAAACAACAACAACACTTTTCCAAAAACATTGTAGTCTCACAAGTTTACATACCTCAAGCTCATCAAGTGCACTTCCAAGAGTAGCTGTGTGAGATGTAGGTTGTTCCATTTTATTTCCAACTCCTTGGGAAGCATTAGAAATTGCATTGAGAGCACTCTGTATTTCATTGCAAATTGAATCCTTGCTGGCTGTAAGGGATGCAACATCTGAATGTTCCAAACAAGCTGAACATATTGAATGGAGGAAAGAGGAATTTTCCTTCAGGGATGCACGTGCTGCAGCAATCTCATCTCGCTGATCGCTAGATTTCAAATCCTGTCAGCAAGAGAACATGCTGTTTATTTCCAAAAGCACTTCAAAACTGACAAGTAATGTATAAACAATTTTTTTCCTATCTCTACTCTGTTTAAGGAAACATCAAGTTAAATTCATCAAAGATTGTGAAAATAGGCTATAACAGTACTTACAACTGAATCATCTTTATGCCATGAGAAATGAACCAAGTCTGTGTAAAACAACCACAATTTTTATTGTGCCTTACAACCAGCACCATGAACTGTCCGCGTCTTGTTTATTTTTAAGTAGTTTTCCTCTGAGAAAATTGGCCTGGAAATTAGCTGTCTTTCCTCCCAGACATGTCTTTCTTCATAAGCAATGGAGGACAGAGGTGCAGACAGAGTTAAGTAAGGCATTGTATAATTGTTGCATCTAAACAAATTTCCTGTGTTTTCTTGCCTGTCCCACCAGCCTATGTCTCGAGCACAATGCAGAAACGAACAGCAGGTCAGGGTTGAGAATCCTGCACTCCTGGGAAATGGGAAGCATGGAACATGTGCAAATTAAAAATGTGCTTGAGAGAAGCCATATCTGAAGCCTTACTGCCTGTTTCTCCTCTCTTCCTGCTGTGTACACACTTAAAGCAACTCAGGGATCCTACCACATTCTTCTTCCTCCCTTCTCCACCCCTATCTTCTTGAAACCCCACTGCCTCCCACCAGCCCAGACAACACAGGACACACAGCTGGACAGAGCTACTGAGGCAAATGTAACTGGCTCCAGGAATCAAGCCTGGAAGCTGTTATATGGAAAGCTGAAAGTTATATGGACTTTGGGGCAACCACACAGTCAACATCAGGATTGTAAGGAGCCTCCTGTCCCATTATATTTTATTCCAGACATTGTCCCACTCTCCTTCTACATCTTGTCCCTTTGAAAAAACACTGGTAGATATTTGCAAAATGGCTTGGGTGAAGGAGATAGTTAAATTCAGGGGGAAATGAAAAAGGAAGGGAAAATAGCACATCAGAGCCTGTGGCACCAGTTTCAAAAAATGAGAAGAGGTACAATGAAGAATGAACAACAAAATGCACACAAAACTTCTCAAAAGCCTACCCTAAAGCAAGCTGAAGTCCAATTATTTTTCCTTTGCATTGCATCAGTCTCCATATGCATTATTTACAAAAGCATCACAGTATCCACTTCTCACTGCATAAAGTTTGTAAGTTTATGGTTGAAGAAAAGAGCATTTGCTATTAAATGAACCAGTCCTATGTTTTTAAAACCTCATTTACTCCAAGATATGCATTGGACCTCAGATTGCATCTTACTTCCTCAGGCTAACTTGGAAATCTCAGGCATACAGTAAAAGCCAAACAAACAAACAAATAAGAGAGAGAGTTGGAGCTTTAAACAGAGTCAGAGTGGTTTAACCAGCTGCTATCTGAATCAGAAAACTGAGTTTTCTTGAGTGTATTAACACATAGCATATTTTAACATTTTTAATAAACCAATACATCAGTGAATCACCACTGTGCAAGAATGACTTCACTGCCCAGTGTTTTCAAATCCAAATACTACTGCACCTCCAACCTCAGTAAAGTATCTGCATTTTTTCCAGCGCACTGGACTTTTTCAGTAAAGAGTGTTATTTATTTTTAAACACAGGCTCTTTCTCTAAGTAGTGAATCTATCTTTCCTACAATTATATTACAACACAGCAGACTGCCCTCTTTTCCCCTGTGCTGCAAGGAAGCCACAGACCTCGAGATACAAAGGGAAGTCACCACAATACTTCAGTCTAGCCACCTTCTATTATTAACCATTTCTTACTTTGCTGCATCCTACATGGATGGTCAAACCTGGAAGTCCTTCAAAATTACTTTTTCCCTCTAAAACAGTACTATCTAAGCAGGATCAAGGGGTTCAGAAGAAATCCCAAACTGATAAGCCAGTAGCACAAAGCTGGTAACAGCAGTCAGTGACACAGCATCTGGAAACATGTCTGGAAACAGTCAAAAAGGTGCAACAAGTTCATGTTTTTAAGTAAACACAGAATACTTTCACACAGTACTGTGTAGAGATTTAGAGTCATGGCACTGGTAAATTCACTTGTGAACAGCCTCACTTTTGTTCAATAACATGTTTAAAATTTAAAGAAAAGCTTAGACCCATCACTAATTTGTTGTTCAGCTCTGAGCCTTCGGCAGCCACCAAAGAAGCTGTAGGGTCATTGTTCCTTTCCATCTTGAGGAAGAATTAGTTCCTTGAGACTTTTCATGTGAAAAGGAAGAAACAGATGATAATCTTAGACCGATCTTCTGCATAAATGGACCAAAAATACCTAAAATTGAGTGATTTCTCTATCAAACCTTTGCATATGTGGGTTATCAGAATAACATAACTAGTTCTTTGAAGAAGGAAGTTAGTCTCTACAAACATCTGCAGTTCACCCAGTTACTTCACTGAACTTTAGCCTATTTTATATTTTATTGTCATAGTTTACCACTTTTCTCTTATTCCAAGTTCTTTTTAGACTAGTAGACTGTGTCCACTGGTCTGACATGTTTTTCCATACTAAGTCAGATATGTTATATGAGACCAGCTGAGATCACAGTCAATCCAACCACTGCTGACCTAAGAGGCCCAGTACAGTGACACTTCCTCAGGTTGCTGTCCCAGCCCTACCAGGACGTACTTCTATGTCTTTCTTATACCTGACTGTCCCTCACAAGAAGGAGAATGAATGGAGAGTCCCAGATTCTCAGCTGTTGATTGTTCCAGCTAAACATGGTGAATGGAAAATTTGAAAACCACGTTCATAGTTAAGCATTGGTTGCAGTCCTTCAACAATAAGAAAAAAAAGGGGCAAAATAAACCCTGTTTATTTTCCTGTTCCACATAATATATCTAAGGTTTGACAGCACAAAACCATAGGTAGCCAGCTCTTTTTCCCTGAGCATTCCCATTAGCACGACCTATGGGGTCTGGACATCACCATGGGTACAAATCAAACAGCCCTATTCTGCACCAGCTGCAGTCAACACCAGCTTCACACAGACAACTTCAAACAAAGTGCACTGCCCTTCCCCAGCTTGCTCTCTTCAGAGACAGATGTTATTGAACCAAATTCTGTATCCAGAAAAAAACACAGACATACAAACATCCACAATTTCATACTACAAAGAACTAGGGGACAATATCATGAGTTTTTATCACAGCTTAAACCTGGGCTTTAGCATTCAGCTTTCAGTCAAAACTGACTGCCAAATTGCATGCAGTTGGTGAATCAAAGGCAATAATAAAGCTCAAACTTTTCCAAGTGCATTCATACACTGTTCATCCGGGCAAGGCTCCAGTTTATATATTTCATAAGTACTGTGTTGTTCTATTCAGTGGTAGAATGTATCTCACAGACAAGAAAGTGAAAAAGATCTGGGGCTGATACCGACCGCCAGGTCCCTCTCAGCTGTGTCAGTTCTGCCAAGAGAACAGTTTCACATGGGTTTTAGGTCTTACACCCACCCCTCAGGGCCAGCCTGGTCTGGGAGCCGCATCCACACTCACATGAGGGCCTACAGCCCCAGTTGCACACACCCTGGGATGCTCAGTCCCTCTCCAAACACTGCCATAAGGCTGCTGGGCTCCAGCTCAGCCACAGCTGCCTCTGCCCGGCCACAGCCCCAGCCTACAGATTGAGCTCCTGAGTTCCACCTGGCCCTGTCACCACAGGCCTTCTGAGATACCACTGTGCTGTCTCCTACCTGGATCCATGGACTGACCTCACAGCTTGTCCTCTCCTGACCTACCCAATCACACAGACTTTCCTGAGACACCACTAGATCGTACATTTGTGCTACACTGACTTCCAAAGTTCCCCGTACAGGCATTCACAGTGACTTCACTGAGACAGTTTGCCAGTAAATTCAGAACAGCACTGAACCACAGGAATTTGTTTTAACACACCTTTGTGCATTTATCATTGACTGAATCAAAAAACTGCCATTACCCCTAGAAAGCAAAGTAGTAGATCTTTTGGCATTATAGAAACGGAGACTCTGGAAACCCTTCCTGAAGACATCTCATCTGCTCCTTTACAGAGAATACCTGTGTACCCAAAGCCAGTTCATTTGCATTTTGTTTGTCATGGGTTTCCAGAGATTATTCCAGTCCAAACAGGTAGATGAAATAAATGAATACTGTTACACTTCAGAACCATAAAAATTTTTCCTTTCTCATTTCTTTTTTTCTGATAGACAGGCAACCCAGAAACACTGACAATCCCCAAAACAACAGTGTACAGAAATACCATATACATGAAATACATATATTCTGCATGGCTAAAACTGTAGGCAGTTCATTTGCATCAGCCATATGCAGGAATACACAAATGTGAAGTGTTAAAATATAAATCCATGCCAATGTTAGTCATAAGACTAAACTTTAAGCAGCATCCTTTGCCTCTAAGATGACTCAGCAGTCTTTATAAATCCATATTTTTCAGCCAAATTAGAGCAAGCAGGAAATGGATTGACAGGACTGAGGTTCCCAGCAGAACTTTGTATCTATACCTTCGCATCTTAAAGTCTGCCAAAGAGCCTGCCCACTCTCATAAGTATGAAAAACAAACATTAAGTATAAATAATTGAGTCTTCCTTTTCTCTGCTTTAACTTGGTCAAGAGGAGATTCAGGATGAGTTCACCACCAAATTTTCAACAGTGCAAATGGGAAGCCAAACTGTAAAATGTTTCAGAAAAAAGTCTTAACCATGAAACAAACCAAAAGGCTCCAGCTGCTGTCTTCTCAAGCCTGCCCCAAGGAGATAGAGTTTATTCTACCTACAATGTTGTTTTTCTGAGTGCAATGCTGGAAATACATAATGAAGCCTTAGCTTCAAACAACAGTCCTCAATCCCAGGAAACATCAAGATTACAGGTATTTCATAGCAGGGAACAGGCTGTGGGATGCTCTTTACCTTCTCCTACTGTGTTTGGCTGTGCCAGGGTTGCAAAGAAAACAAGCTTAATTTTACATTCAGTAATTCAGGGAGTTGTATTTGCAAGCAAGAAGGAGGGGCAAAAGAGGAGATCTGTGTCATGGCAAAATGAGTAACATCTGGCTCCTGACTTCCACCTTGACAGTTGTTTCTCACTGAGACAGATTTCTCACACAGAACATGGTTATGAAAGAGAAATGAGTGGCTCAGTGCACAGTTACATTCCAGCATGCACACACTGCCCAGAGACTCAAGGACGAGGATGTTTCAAGGGAACTGCCAGGGTTGTGTGACACTGTGGTACCTCACTGTGCCCAGGGCCACGGTGACATCGCAGGCCCCGCCCTGCCTGTGGGGTATTTAAGCAACCCCTCCTGAGCACCACACTTGGGGAGCTCCTCCAACCTCCAGGTCCTACTCAAGGCATTGTCTACTCAGAACAAAAACCTAAATTCCATGTTCTAGTATTGCAATGCTCGAAATACATAATTAAGTCTTAGCTTTAAAGAAATAGCAGTTGTAAATCCCAGGGAACTTGAAGATTACCAAAAAAAAAAAAAAAAAAAAAAAAAAAAAAAAAACCACACACACACAAAAAAAAAAAAAAAAAACCACCAAAAAAAAAACCCCACAGAACTCCAGCCAAAGAGTTTGAGTCTTAAAGAGAAAAGTCAGCAATAGTTGCATCAGATTGTACCTATTCCCCAGCATTCTGTGCCTCAGATTTTGGCAACTTCTAGCCCAGTTACAGATAATAGAGCCATTCCGTGCTATCACTTCCATATCCCTTATCTGGTCCCTACACTCCAATATCCTGCTGCTAACTTTCAGTCTCCTAGATGAAGTAGTTGATTTGGGAATGTAGCAAAGCAATTTTTCCCTCTAAAAATTAATATATTAGCTCACAAAGGTTTTATCCTAGTAGAGTTACAGTCACATTTTTCATCAGTGAGCTTGCCTAGAACTAGAACAGGAACCATTCATCACAGAGAGGGCTTGAAGTTAAGAACCTCCAGAAGGTCTTATATCAAAGAGAAAGAGAATGGCTAACAGATGTGAAGGAGAGGAAGCGAGGAAAAAGAGAGGGAGGAAATGCAGCAGAAATACAGATTCATTGAGAGAGAGAAACAGGGAATGGGGGGGATACAACACAAAAGAGTGAGAGTGAAAAAGGAAGACGAAGATGAAGAAATAATGGGTGGAAGGAGTCCACAATATACCAACCTCACTTGATTCCAGGCTCTTGAAAACAGGATAGCCAGTGCAGAGGCATTCAAAAGAAGGGCAGCAGCAGCAGTCTACACTCCTCTCATGTGATTTAATGAGTAAAGCAGCATTTTTTTCTTTGTCAACCTTTCTACCTAAGGAATACTTTCTCTTTATGCTGCTGTCAAATACAGTTAAAATGTTCAGAAGTCCAGTGTTTTCATGGCATAATTTCCTTTTCCTATCTAAACCTGCTTGGTTTTAACATGGCTTGGAGATAGATCTCTTTCCAGAAAGATGAAGAGGTTAGTAGGTGTAACTATTTGTTTCCAAGGCCTGTTTATCTCTCAGTCGTAGCTGGACCTATGCTGCTTAAAATTCCATTTTACACTTTAAGTTAAATAATCTGCTGGCTTACACCCATCCATCCTTGTGAGAAAAGAGTTCAGAGAATGACACATCTTTCCAACAGTCAAGATAATCTATAATTTAATGCAAAACTTCATATTACATAGCAACCTATCACAGTTTTCAACAGACAAGGAATTTGTGCACATTCACACAAGAAATAAAAGACAAACAGCGCAGAGCTTGCAGACGAAGTAGGCAGCTCAAAAGAGGCACCAAAGTAGGACCCAACTTCTTTCAGAGGAGTAAAGACATCTGAAAACTGGCATTTGTAAGAGAAACAAAAGATTACAACTATTCCGTAAACATTTGTAGAAAAAAAAATCAAAGTAAAACACACTGAGCAAAACCCAATACCAAAATTATCTCAAAGGTAGGGAAAATATAAAGACCAACATTCAGATAGAGTACAATGCACAGACAACAGCTGTTAAAGTTTTCCAAAAATGTTCTGGCTGGCAATTTTCCCAGTGGAAGTTGACTCTGAAAAATGCTGCAGAATGGCATTTATCCACAACTATTTATTTCAACAATTTTATTAAACTCTCATAATACCATATGTGATTATTTTTTACCTGCTTCTTTTTTGAGGTTTTAAAATCAGAAGGATCTGGAGCTATTTATTAGAAGGAAAACTTGATTCATTCTCTGCCTTAGTGGTACTCAGCTACTTAGAAATAACAAGTAAAACTATTAGTGCTGGAAGATCACTGTTACACAGTTTCACAGACAACAAACAAACAGATCTTTCACATTTGGCCCGTTCTGTTCTAGTCTTCTTTTTACACAAGTAGTCATGTCAAAACATACTCCATCTGCCACCAGAGTTCAGGATCTTTCTCCAATGAATCAGCTCAGGTGCCCCTGGGTACAAGTTTCTGCTCGCCTTGAACAGCTCAATATTCCTACATTTAATATCTCAGTATGACAGATGGAATGTCATCAACAATAAACAGGTACAGGACCCACATCAGGCAGTCTGTTCCAACCCTTATTCTCTCACAGATTACATACTCAATAAATATTCATGGCCCTGACCTCTATTCTTCTGTCAAACTCCAGATAGAGTTTAACTCTTTTTAAACTACTTACAAATAACTTCCCAAATATTTAAAATAGTCTGGTTTTCTTTTTTTCTAATTAAAAAAAAAAATCCAAAGCTAAAACAAGCTGAATCAAATAAATCTGTGACAGCCTCTATTAAGATGCACACAATTCAAACACTGCAGGGAATATTAAGTTTCTGTAACTTGAAGACATGTCCAATTGACATGCAAAAAGAGTGGCACTCAAGCAAATGGCACTGAAGTGCTAATCCATCAAAACAAGCTTATTAGCATTACCAATTTCAGAAATGTTAACAGTGGGTTTTGTTTTTGCTGTTCAGCTTACACTGTAAAAAGAGCTGGTTTCAAGCATTTATCATGGACAATCCTCTCTTTCATTTTTTTCCCCTTGTATATCAATTTAAGTTTTTAAATTTTGTTTTCTGTACATGTTGCAAATACCTCCTCCAGGACAGCAACTCAGAGCAAGAAAGACACTGCCATAAGCCCTTGAGCTCTGTACTGAATGTTAATGCATTTATATGTGATAGATTTCATACAGAACTGAGAATAAATGACTTCCAGCAGCTGTACTCTGGACCTATAAATCGCTGTGAGTAAAACAAAATCCATATAGAGGAAGAACAACCGTATAATTTACAGCATCAGTATCTGTCAAGAAATGCTGCAAATACAGAACTTGATTTCTTCCTTTTAACATTCCTATTAAAATTAGAAATGATCCTTACACAGATTCTATTTAGATCAGGAATTTTATTCATCTTCCCTGATGGCACAATAATGCAGAACACCACTGAAGTCTTACCACTGTTAACCCAAGTTCAAAAAGCATAAGCACCAGAAGAGTTTTAAACAATAAACAGGTAACAAACTAATGATTAGCAAGTTCTATTTTACATATCGTATGTTTTGAGAAGATAAGATGAGGACAGTACTCTGATGAGATTATTTCTACTACACAACAGGCCTGTGCTACACAAATCCACAGGAAGCAAATCTCAGGTGCAAAGGTTTATACAGCTGGGTTTTTCTCAGGATGCAGCCCTACCAACAGTCCTGAGAGCCACCATGTCACACACTCCTATTCTACTTGATGCTGGAGAGAATTCTGCATCACCTTCCCAGCACAGTGGGACCAGCCCAAGAGTATGACCCAATACACTCTAAAAACATGTGGTGTAACAGTCGCTGTAAAAATGGGATATACTGGAACCAATATCTGAAAACTGCACAGTGTCCTTCATTTTACAGAAAAAGTTCACAGTTTTGCATCCCACAGTCAAGTGTCCACTCAAGAGATACCTGTGATTGCTTATTTGTGAACACCAACAAGTAGATTTTTAAGGTATGAACAAGATCTGAAGATTTTCACTAATGAGGAAGCACCTCTAATAAGCTTGTAGCTTTGATTCAGTAAATGAGAAAAACTTATTATTTCCTTTTTTTTTGGACTACAGATTTTTTAACACTTGTATTTATTTTAAAAAAAAAATCTCTAATAGCATCTTCATTAACACAAGTAATTTCAAAATCCATGAAACCAAAAGGATTGTATTTTGCTGAAGGTATTACAAACAGCTCATTCAACACTGAGAACAGTATGGAAGAGCACTGCCTAGCATGTCTACTACCTTAAGAGACTACTGTCTGTTAACAGCACTTTACACTCCCGTTTTCATTTATATGTCAGTTTCCAACTTTGACAGTTGAAATAACCAAACTTTTACAGCTGAAATGACTCAAGCAGGAGACAATGTCTTCCTGGTCTCACAGCAAGTGACATCCAACCCCACAGTACAGCTTTTACATAGCAGTGAAGTTAGTAAAGCTGTTTTCTTGATCTCTAAATAAGTAAGGAATAAGGTGTTCAAGTACCTTGAAAACATACAACTGAGGTAAACTGACCTAAGGCATTTCACTCTGATTTTTGTTGCAGAAAGTTTAAAGTTTGTGAGGGAAAATCTGATGAACAACCTACTGACAGTGAAACACTAGCATTTTTACCTTAACCAAACAATCCTTTAACAGACCGACCTGCACTGTGTCTCCCAAAGCATTAAACAGGAATCTGCAACTGCCAACAGTCGTCAGCAGAAACAAACAAATCTTTTCTTTTTTTAATAATAGTATCAACAACGTGGAAGAACACTGATGAATCAGCACATAGAGTGATTCACCTAATTAAACTGCTTGAGAAGTTCTTGAGTTCACAGATTTGGTGTCAACACAGTTTTTCTCCATATATCGAATTCTTGCTTTGAAGCAATTCACTATTTTTCTTATAAACCCCTCAGGAAAATAAGCTTTAATAGAATACACTCATTTCTATGAACAGTGGTTTTACACAAATGATAATGAGCTCCTACTAGCAAGAATATGCAAAAACTTCTCATGATAAAAGGCTAATTACCCATATTCTGCAAATCTGACAGATCTGAGAGGACCAAATATTTTAACAGATCTCTCCTCTACCCCCTCTCCACGTAGATCTTCAAATTCCAGTTAAGTTTGGAGAGATCTAATAAAGAAAAAATAATCCACAAATTGCAGGTAAGATACAAAGTGGGGGGGAAAAAATGGCTCATTTTGCATTGGCTTGTGCAACATTTACCATTATAGAACTCCTGCTTTCAGCTGTTCTTGATTTTGACAAATGAAGAGGTTGGACTAAAACTTCTCACATCAGATATCTGAAGAGGGATGTTTATTTTTTCTTATTTGATGTTCTGTTCAGGTACTTTCAACCTAAAGGCTAAGGGAAGCATTCTTCCCCATGTTAACACAGCCTGAGCAGCATTTTCTGGAGAAAATACAGTATTCACATTTTTCTTGAAGAACCACGTCAAAATTTCCCTTCCTTAGTATCATGTAAAGTTGCAACAATAAATACCAAGTGCAAAACACTACAGCATAATAGTTGGGGCTCTTTCTTCAGAGAGAAGAAAACAGAGTCCATGGTCCTCAGAGACTGCTCTGGGAAGGAAGTCCCACTGCGGAAATGCCACGTCGCAAAAGGTGAAGGAGTAAAAACAGTATCCCCAGATCTTCCCTTTTTGTTTTGTCACACTGAAAATACTTTTTAACTCTCTGTTACAAACTCAATGTGAAAAAGCAATTTTCTCTAAATTGGTTTTAAAACTATTCTTTAAGCAAGTAAGTTATTCCTCCCTACCAATTATAAGATATCACACTGAAGCAATCTCATGCTATTCTTCCAGTTAGTCACTCAGTGAAAAGCTTGGCTATTTAGCACAGAATAAAAGTAAAACTACAGAATTAAAGCAATTACCTATAATTGCCACATTAGGCTTTGGAGGTCTGATAGTTTGCTGCCTGTAGGCTCTTCTGTTTTTTCTATCTGTATCCACCAAAGACTCTACACTGATGTGGCTTCCTATCACACAGCACATGTTTGTTGATTTTCACCACATAACATATAAATCAATTATTTCCTCCAGTGCTCACAGTGCTCTTAAGACAGACTGTATGTCAGACTCTGTATCCCAATCAAATTAGAGAGGGCAAAAATGAGGGGGAAAATACACATAGGTCAGGGAATAAGGAGGAAGAAAATAAGGATGAGAAATAAGAGAGCAGGAACACTAAATGAAGGGAAAAGGTGGGGCACTACCTAAAGGCAACAAGCAGAAGTGACAGCAGATAGAGCAGACTGGTATCCATGCCCTTTGTATGACATGTCTTGTGAGGCCTGAGCAGAACGCAGCAACCTCAGCTGCTCTGTCCCCTGCCCTCCCCTGCACCAGACTCCTTCTTTTCTCTGCGCCTGAGTGTAAAAGAAGAAAATACCATCCATTCCTCTGGGATCAGAGGTGAGCAGCCATCACTGAAACTAATCCCACAGACACAACCTGCTGGTTTAGATTTCATCTCCTAAGGCCTCAGGAGTAAACTGTGGCTAAGCAAGCCACTCTATGCAACACTACATTTCTCATCTCCAAATGATTTATCAAGCTGAAACCGACTCGACACAGGTAGGATTTAAATACTTATTTTTTCACATTTCATGCAGAATCCTCAGCTTCATGTGCCCCGCAAGTGCTGAATAGTTGAGCATCAGGACCTTGTGCCACTGTGCGCTCCTCACTAGCATTCCCTCCTCTGAGATGAATCCCATGTTACTAATGAACCTCTTGTTTTCCATTGTCTTTGCAAAAAAAAAAAAAAAAGTGAATAAAATACCATAGCATAAACATCAACAGTCTTCATTTGTATTTCTGTATCTGTTTTTTTAGGAGCTGACTTAGGTATTTCTTCCATTGACTACCTAAGCATTGCCCAATTAATTTCAATTTAATTACTTTCATCTCATTACCGTATCACTCCTTTGCTTGCAGCACACTCACAAACTCCAAGATTTAAAAGTGTCCATAGTGTTTTTCATTTATAATTCTGGATGAGTGGTATAATTTCCCAGGTTGCTGAGACATATCATCTTATAATTTAAGGACTGTGAATTCCATTTATATAGAAATTGCAGTAGAGTTCTTTTGTCTTGGAAAGTTTATTTAACATGAATATAACCTTTCTGAAATCTTTCCTTTCTTGTGATATATTAATGCAGCATTAAAACTTTTTTCATAAGACAATACCTCACTGTTAAAATGATAAATCACGCTCAATGACTATCTAATCAATTTACTTTTTAGATTATTATTAGAACATCATTTCTGAAAAGTGAACAGAATTTTTAAGAAGTGTAATCCTTCAGAGACCTGATCTTCAAAACTAAGAAGCAAAACTGCCACCTGAAAGGGAACAACTCTTTTGTATTCCATTGTGATAGTCAAATTTTGCACAATATTCAAGACGTTACTCTTGCTTAGGGGAAAAGTTCCAACATTTCTAATATAAATTTCTTTTGGCATCAACGGGAGGGGCAGTTGTGTATTTGTGCATTTTAAAAGTGAGTTTCATAGGTGTCCTCCCTGTAATGGATTGTGACCCATACAGGGCTAATATTGCAGAACCAGAGTAAGAGAAGAGGTAAAGGATGTCCACTTCTCTGCTGGACCAACTGGCTGTACAGACTGCAGCAATCTTTGGAAGGCTTCCTAAATGCACATGACATTCTCAGGATGTCAAGAATGGTAATAATAAATAAAAAAAAAAATAAAAAAACTCATTTCTTTTAAAGATTACAGAAATGGGAAGAATAGCATGTGGCACAGGAGTCACCTGATGGAAAACAAAAGAGCAGTGGTCCCAGACAGAACAGCAGCCACCTGGCCCACTGCTGCCCCCAGACTGGTTGTATGCCCCAAAAGGGCCAACTGGGCTGGGAGTTCACTCCACAGCTTGTGAGGTGGAGTGAAGAAGGGTCTGCACATGGAGCCTCCCAGCAGCTT
The DNA here is from genome assembly GCF_022539395.1 of Myiozetetes cayanensis. Classification (NCBI taxonomy): domain Eukaryota; kingdom Metazoa; phylum Chordata; class Aves; order Passeriformes; family Tyrannidae; genus Myiozetetes; species Myiozetetes cayanensis. The sequence goes on from NW_026086605.1 coordinate 32,530,874, forward strand.
GCAACCAGATTCTTCCAAAGTTAAATCATCTTTCCCTTCAACCATTTTTCACACTAATCAAATATCAGTAAAAAAACTACTCCTATATCATTCCAAGAAGCCCTGTATTTCCTGGCTTTGGAGGTACTTTCTGTGTTGGGGATTTTTTGTGACTTTTTGGTGAGTTTGTTTGAGGTTATTCTGTTGTTTTGATTTTGGCTTGGGTTGTTTGTTGGTTTTTAGGGATTTTTTTAGGAACCATCCCCTGAAACCAAGAAATCCATTTCAAAATTGCTCAAGCCTTTGACATAATTTTAAAATTTTTAATCCCTCATTCTCTCTGCAGAACTGTCACCAAACTGGAAACTGTATGAGGAAACCGTAGCATGGAAAATACTCTTCTGTTAAAGTGGTATTCATATACTAAAACCAACAACAAAAGAATCCTAAAAAGCTATTTAACAAGCATATATACCTGCATTCTGTATACTTACTCAACTCACAACACCCACACAGCAGCTGTGGCATGTCTGTTATTAACTATTTTTCCTGCTTTTTAGACACTCTGCTTCTAACTTAGACAAAAATAATTTGTCCTTGTTAAGTAGTCACAGAATGACAACTTCTAGATTTAAAATTAGTCTCATCAATCACTTCAGCATAGAAAAATGCAAAACATTTGAAATTCTTTTGAGCACTCTATTCAACAGCTAGCCCTGAAAACTCAGGTTTGTGAAAGTCACTGAGATGTGTTCACCTCCATTGCTGATTCAACCTATTAATGCCACAGTAAGAACAGGGAACTGCCACAAATCCAACCACATTATAATAATTCCCCTGGAAAAGAATTGTGAAAATGACAGGCTCCATAGATAATCAAGAAAAAAGCAATTTAAAATCTCTGTAGGAACATGATTTTTTCTACCATAACAAAATTCTTTCTATAGCGTTTGGATGTTGCATTCAATGGGTGCTACACTGCAAGGAAAATTCCTGATTATTCATGACCATTTACAGTAATTACATAACAATTAGCAAAACCAAAATACACATTTTATCTGACTTGGCTAAACTTGCTGTTCCAGTAAATTGCAAAAATAGTTGTATAAATGGATATACATGCCAGAGAAAAAACCACCAGTATGAGAAAACTATGTAGCCAAATAGCAATGTATTACAAGATAAGGGGAACAAACATTCATTATCTGTACAATTGAAGTGTCAGGCGCCTTTTCCCTCCCTGGTTGCAGCATGGACAGTATTGCTGCAGGACTATGGTGCTTTGCACACTGCCTGAATAAAGATACCCAGAAAATTCTGGGTCAAACTGGTTGTGCAAGAGAGGTTAGGACCAGGTTTGCTGTCAGCCTGGAGGAACTGCAACACTCCTTACTCCCCTCTGGAAACAGCAGGACAATTATCCTAACCTCCAAAAGAGGCTGCCTAACTACTCCAACACAGATGGAAGATTTCCTCCTCCCTCCCCTGAGAGCTTGTACCTGAGAGTACCACAGTGTGAAAACCTTGCTAACATGACTACTCAGCACTTCAGGGTGACCTGCAGGGACTAATCAGAAGTTTTTGGAAAGCTTTGCAAAGGTGCAGCTTCAAGCAGCCTCCTATTCTTTCTAGACTATGCCTTGCTGTTGTCCCCTCGATGAAAGATCATATGGAATGGAGGTTCACTGGGCTCCTGCTTGCTCCATGTGGGACATGGGTGAGGTTAACACAGAGTGCTGAAGAACCAGCAAGAGCTGTGACCTACAACAACTGAACACATTTCTCCACTGATTAGAAGAGTAAATGAACCTCAGAGAACCCTTCTGTGCATCTGCAACCCCGGCAGAAACAATGCCTGCCCAGGTCCATGTTTCCCTAAGCTTTCACTTCTCAATGTTTTTCCTGTTATAAAGCAGCCAAACAGCAAAACCAAAAAAAAATTCAGAGGATAAATCAGTAAAATAAGTTTTAGCTACTTCTGATGTGCAAAGAAAAACTTCTTCAAAGATAGTCTTAAAGAGAAAAAAAGCCAAAAGATGAATGTTACCACCATGATGCTCTTTACAAAGGCTCCTTATCAATACACAAACCAATGCACTGGCCTGTTGGTCCCTGCCAAGCTCAGACTCAATTCCTACACACAGGGCACCAATCCAGGAGAAACTGGAGAGGATGACTAAGCTTTTAATCATTGAACTGGAAACAGTACAAGCCACAGCATGACCTTCAAATGAGGAATAATTTATTTTCAAAGAACTGACCCAAACTTTACTGTTAAGTAATAATTTATTCTGCAGTTTCTCTCCAGGGAGAAGTACAGAATTTTCCAACAGACTATCCATCTCTCCATTAACACTGGGAAAAACTGTTCCAAAGCCATTAAAACTCAGTCTTTTTTCTGCAAGGAGCATTTTTTAGAATTAACTCCTTTAAGACAACAAAGCAACATGATTCACCAGACACTTCATGCCTATTCACTGCTGAGGTCCTTCTCTTACTCAGGTTCTGATGCAGAAAAGACAAATCTGTCTGAAAACATGAGTGACATCACCAGCCTCCATGGGACTAGAGACATAAAATCTCTCTTTAATTTAAAATAACTATGATGTAGGCACTGGGAGCCTAAAAAATGGACAGAGATGATTGTAGGACAGAAAACAGCTGTAACACATCATCTCTAATCATCAGAAAAAAATCAGATTTGAACCTCTGGACTTCAAATGAAGGCCCCATACAGTGGTTTCAAATCCTTGGACCATACAGTTCATCCAATACCATATGTCAAAAATCAAATACTCTAACCAAGTCTTCCTAGTCAGTAATGAATCCTAAAAGAAAAATCATTCTGTCACTTAGATGGATTTCTCAGAATTTGCCAGATTCTTTCATTTTAGAAAAGGTTTAGTTTTTAAAAGGAACATAAGACTTTAAATTGATAGTTGGCACAAACCACAAAGCAAGACAGCTCATTAGAAAAACCATAGCCAATGAGTTTATCATCTTTCTGTTGTCCAGTCAATAAAGAAAAACAGACCATTCACTCTGAAATGAATAGAAGGCATTCAGCTTTTCACGAGCAGACAATTCACGATGGTAGTTATGAGAAAGCCAAGAGCCATATGCTCACAATATGGTGTAGTTAACACAGCCAACAGATCAAAGCATCCCGTCTTGTATATAAAAAATGCAGAAATATTCCAAATTAAACTCCCATATTTTCCACTTTCCACCTTAGTACACTGGATCTGCAGTTCTTACAGAGATACCTTTTTTGTTCAGGATTATGGTTCTATATACTAGTACAAATAGATTAACTCCTGTAGGACTCAATGCTCCACTCAATGCTGCAAACCTTTTTGAAACTTCTTTGCTTTCAGTTCTTTGGTGAACTTTCACTCAAATAAGGATAAGAATAATTAGAGTAATAACTATACAGAACTACTTCTCTGTGTCAGCTGCAATTCTCTACATCACATGCATGTGCTCTGAAGAATATTATGCTTTTGCATTTACAGTTTACTATCCCAATAAAGGTCAAATCAATATGCTACAGCAACTACATTACATTATCCTACTGCTTCATTAAGAAGCTTTATGCACAGTCATGTTGCAATGAACTACTCACAATATTTAAATCTGGAAAGGAAAAAAAAGCCCTTACCATACTCAGAAGTACTTCAGTGGGTAACAAGCTGAAAAAATCAGATCCAGTTTTGACTTCATTTTAAGTCAGAAAATTTCTGAACAGTTCCATGGCCTCAGTTTCATTATCAAAAAGATTCACTCAGGACAGCCAGCAAAAATATTTCATTTGTTGCAGCAGCTTCAGTGCCAAGTAAAAACATGTATGAATGAATAAACAAGTCCACAGAGGAAGAGTGCCATTAGAAATAAGGCTAAGTTCAAAGAAAGAAGTTACTACAACCAGGAGATACGAAAACTTGGTTATACAAAGATATACCTCTCTTCTGTATTGCTTTTGGTGTGCAATGGTTGGGGTTATATGGAAAAACAGAAGTTGTTTGGTCAGCAGAAGAGCTGGAACACAGATACCAGAGCTGCACCACTCACTACCCAAGGACCTCCTTATTGCTAACAAGGAGCTGGAGCTTCCCATTAAATCCTTCTCAGGTGGATGTCATCAGCAATCAGACCAGGAGCTGAGGGTGTTGCATCTTGGAGCCTGATCCTACTCCAGAAGCTGCTGCCTCAGAGTAAAAAGCCTGTGGGTTACAGGCTGTGGTTACTTTCTGCATCTAGGTTACAGCACCCCATGCACTCAGGATGCCACTGGACTCCTATATTTTACTCTGTCATGAAATATTTTTGGTTATTTTTTGCCTTTAGCAAAAAAAAAAAAAGAATAGACTTGAAGAAAGCCAGCTTGGACAAACACAGAGTGACCTGTGACAACCAGGCACACTGTGGGAAATGGAGAGAAAAAGACCAAACAGATTAATCCTCAAATATTGCTTTACCTTCTCAGGAGGAGGCAGGCAGCCTAATCAAAATAGAAACTGGGTCAGATTAATACAATCGAATTTAAAAGAATAACACAAACACAGAAAGCACAACAATAAACACTAGCAAAACGTAAAATGAACTTGAATTACCCAGGGACCCCAAACATGGTAAGAAGAGGTTCTGGAAATGTTGATATTGCAGGAGGAAGTTGAAGGGCTAGAGTGGTGGAGGGAAATCTCTAGAGCCAGATTATATTGTGAAAGACAAGATGGTCACTGTTTTGTTTTATTTTTCTTCAGACAAGACTTGAAAAATCAGTTGCAATCATTGCTTAAAATCAGAAAAGAATAATAAGAGTCAGATTAATACTGAAAAAATAAAAAAACTCACATTAAAGAATACTTCAGATAACCTGCTATCTTTCACATTGCCTAAATCTGTTCAGTTTCATCCCATCGTGCCTCAGTGAAGCCTGAGAGTCAGAAGTGATTCAACTGAGACCCCTCTAGAGTATTGATGAGGTAACAGGAGAACTAAGGGAAAAAATGCATCCTTAAAAGTGAGGATTCCTTAAAAAGACAAAAAGAAAGAAGAGTAATGTAACAGAGATTTAACTGTACTTCTGGAAAAAAAAATCACTGCAAGCACAGAAAAAGAAAACTGACAAGCGAATCGAGCTAATTTGGGTTGGCTCAAACAGTCTCATTTCTTTCTCTGACAGGACTACAGGTGAGCCACTAAAAGAAGCACACAGCAAATAACATATTCCATTTCTCTAGCATGGCTTTTAACCCCATGGCAAATCAGGTTCAGAAAGCAGGTTCAAAAAATATGCTTTAAATGAAACTACTGTAAGGACAAAAACATCAGCAGGGCAAACATCCCGGAGTAGGTAATGAAGGACCACTATCAAATGGAAACGTATTAAATAAGGCTCATCATAATTTTTTTCTGCATCTGGAAAATAACTAAATATTCTCCACTAGGGTTATGGAAAACAGAGAAAGCTGAAGGAGAAAAATATCTCAATAACTAGCAGAAGCAGATCTAAACCTAAAAGCAATTTAAAAAGCACACATTTCAACATACATAAATGTCTGTCGGAGCATGCAGCAAGGCCGCAGTGCCTGGCAGCATGGAAAAGAACGTAAATAAGAGGTGAACATCCAATCATATGTGAAGGCTAGTGGTAAACATAGATATTAGAGCTAAGAATAATGTTAGTATGTAAGATTCTACAGAAGGAGATGATGGTGTGTGAGTGCAGCTGTGTGAAGAACAAGATGTAATATACTAGACAAAGAGCAATAAAGCTGAATTTAGGCCATCATCATAGAATGCCCAGTTTTGTTTACTTGGTCGTCCTCACAAACGACGACAAATGTCTGTACTCAAATTGTAAAAAATAAACTGCTGTTTTTATTACACTCCTACCAAAAGGAATTCACAACAGGGTATTCACAAGGCTAGTGCAACAGAAACACACTGCCCTGTAATTTCTGATCCCCAGAAATTATGGATCATTTTTAAATACACAAAAAAGAACTGAATCATCTCTTCTCTGTGGTCACTGTGGACAGTATATAAGAAAAAACAAATATATTTAAATGACACAAGAAAAGCAATTAAATAAAAGGGGAAACATTTTAACAGTAAGGATAGTGAAATACCAGGACAGATTGTACTGGGAGGTTGCAGCACACATAGGGAGAGATACTTTTGGAATTTCTTTCTTAGTATGTAATTCTGGTTGGGGATGCACAGATATTGGATTACTTCCTGTGCTCCCTTCCCACCTACTTTATTGATTCTACGAACACACATTTTGCAACAGATAAAAGTGCCACAGCTCTCTACCAGACTAAGCAAAGAGAGATTTCACATCCAACACTGAAGGAAATGAGTCTGACTAACAGAAGAGAGTTACAAAGGCATAAAGAGGTTTTCATCATGACCAAAATAACTGTCTTGTACAGACTGATGTAAAAATATCAGACATGTATATTTTATAAATAAGGAGCCAGAAGCACGCAGGGCCTGTGCTTCTGTTCCGCTGGCCTTGTGGTTGAACAGACCTGAGCCTGTGAGTTTGGCTCAATGCAGCAACTTGCAGTCACTAAATCAAATGTTACAAAACACACAGTAATTATTAGGTTTGAAATTATTCCAGAGAACATGTGAAATGATTCCTGCTGCACCTGAAAAGTGTTACCTGAAAGCCTGAACACCAATGTTGTGCAGCAAAGCAGGGTGCAGAGATCCCTGTGCTAGCACTGAGCCAGGGTAATGCATCTCCTCCACAGAGAAATGCAGAGCCAACATTCTCAACCCAGAAGAATCTTCAAAAGTACACTTAGTACAGTGCTGGACCATGCCAATGCCACAGTATAATCTCACTGTCCCAGAATAACCCCTTCACACACAGAGGATTCATATTTTGGGTTGTGTTACAAAGATCAGTATAGCACAGTGAAAGGAAATCCAACTTTATTAGCCTTGTGCGAAGCTGTGCTGATGCAGCTGGACATCTTCAGGATTCTTGACCATCTCTGTACAATTGTACCCAAACACAACAGTTGAAATCAGAACTCATTTGTCTCTGTGTGTGTGCCAACCACATCTCAAAACCTGCTAACTGAAAAATCTCTCAGAAAACACTGCTCACAACAGTTCCATAAATCAGGCACGTGTCCTGGCACAAGTTTGCAAATCACTAGCCTAGAGGATCTTTATACATCACAAGAGTGCTGTAACCAGTGCTGTATGAACTGAAAGGTAGCACACAGACCTGGTTAAACATAAGCAGGGAAATTACTTTGTTAAATGTTAAAGATTCCATAGAATTCAACAGGCATCCCACCAAGTGGTGCCCTTCTCCCCCTCTCCTCGATTAAAATGATGTGCCTCTGATGTGCCTCTGCCATCATCACCTGCCATCATCCCTCCTCTCCAATTTCCTCATCCAAGAGATCTTTCTTTGCTTGCTTTATTGGTCTTCTGAGCGAGCAGGCAAATGACACACATCACATTAATCTGTTCTAAGGGCAATGCAGGTTTCACAGCCTTGACACTCTCTCCCTGCAAGCCTCTAACACAAAATGTTTACAGACATCTGTTATTATTGGTTTAGACCACCCTGGGTCTTTCTCAACTACACCAAAGCAATAACCACTCTGAAATATCTTCTCACAGCACGCTTAGGTCATACTGGGGGCAGTTTTGTATTTAGTGATTGTGAGACCTCTCACAACTCACTTAAAAACAGTGTCATTCAACAGGGCTGTAAGGCTCAGGAACTGCTTCAATGAGACCAATGAGCCTTCAAAAATCAGCTTGTTGGTAACTGGCAGTGATGATCAGAGTCTGCCCTGGAAAAGCAATGGACCTCAGGTCTGTCCTTCCAGGGCAGCCATAGGCTTTGATGGGGCAACCCCAGAGAAGTCCAGCAGAACTCATGGCCAAGGAACAGAAGAGCATCCCTCCCACAAAAGCTCTGGGTCAGCTCTTTCCATTCATGGTCCAGCACACAAGAAAACAAGAGAATCATGCTTTGTTTTACAAAACAACTCAACTTACATATACCATCACTATTTTAAAACAATTTTTTTGCACATCCCTAGTCATAATGCACAACACTTTATAGTACTCAAAACCAACATTTTTCAAGTATCTTCTTGCTCCCCAATTTCACATCCATCCAAAAAGCCCTATCATTTCACATAAAGCCACCTATCTCACACCTTACATTGCTGCAACAGATTGAAAGAAGACAAAGGGGAAAGTTAAATAATTTAACACTTTATTTCTTCACTATGTGTTTGAATAAATCAGCATGAGAATATAAAAATGATTGCTTTTTCAAAAGCACATGTGAAAGAATAGAGGGCTAAGACTCAAAACATTTGCTACTCTGCAGCACTTAAAAAATCTGGTGAGGTAGTTGTGTGGAAAACATCAAATCCAGCCTTGATGAACACACAACTCCCCAATATCCCAGCCCTCCCTTCCACACAGAAATCAGAGTTCCCATAAACCCCCCCAGGTAATCCTTATTCCAGCACACAAGCCACAGCCTACCAGAAAGTAGGGAAGAACTTTTCCGAAAAGGCAGAGACTGGCTGCAATGTTAAAAACATTTTCACCTACATTTGTGGGTTTTATTCCCTATCCTTACTGATCTCAAGACTGAGAACTGAAAATCCTAAAATTAAAGCTTCAGTGAAGTTATTGTTGTAATTCTGGAAATTCTGCTACAACTCTCAAGCTTAGAAAGAACAAGTCACCTTTACACATTTCTATACATTTCATAAACAACTGATCATCAGTCTGTCAGTCATTTCACAATCTCATTTCCTTATTTTTTTTACCTCCTTAAATTTCTTTTTTATAATAAAAACATTATTTATTTAATTTCCTTAACAGCTCCACACAGAGATAAGGAACATCTTTAAAGAAACACATTTAAACTATTTGTGTTGGCATCCTGGCCCCATAAGATCTCTAGCACTGACTTTAATAAAAAAAAACACTTTAGGTGTCTTAAGTAATTTATAAAGAAAAATACTTGTTGGTCAAAAAGACATTTTACAGAAGAAAAGGTTCAGGATTACTTTCTTCTACCTGACCACAAGAAATAAATTCTATCATTTGTGAAATCTGTCCATTTAAACAAAAAGTAATATCTGCAGCACATTATTCCTACAAATATTATAAAACCAAAAGAACCTCTAGAAAATAGAGAATGATTCCAGTAGATCAGTTCACCCACACACAATTTCATTCCAACCCTTACAATTATGACACAACATAATTTTAGATCCCACAATAGGCCTTACTTTGGTAATACAGCTCAAGCTAAAGATAGTATGGAATAGCAGCAGAATAAAGTAAATGTTACATTCCATCATGACTGCTAAGAATGATAAAGAATTAGGAAAACATATGGAAAATTTTTGACATTGCTTTGGAAATTATTCAGTAAATATGGGAAATATATCTACTGATTAGTTTACTAAATGTCAGATTGCTTGAAAACTGAGTGAATACAATAAAAATTTATGTTCAGTAAGGTAGCCAAAAAAGCCCAGTTAATCAGTGACCACTCTCTGACAAACTGTAAAGCTAAGCAATTTCTGAACATTATAAAACTATTAATGTTAAAATATGGCTTATTGAATACACAGACAAGCAAGTCTTTATGAAATCCAGTGAGTGATAAGTAATAGCCATGGCGTTCTTCCTGAGGGGCTGTCACAAACACCCCCTGTCAGCATACAGTACATCCACTCATTAGTAAGCAGTTGCAAGGTTTAAGAAGCAGTATAGGATCAAAGCTCTACAATTTACAACCAGCTTAATTCAGACATGCTAAACTTTTCCATGGCATCCATTCTCCTGCAAAGATGTCTATCACAGCCAGCAGTTCCTCCACGGAACAGTGTAACTACTTCTCCTGTAGCCCTATTTTCTCCTCATTCTGCTTGTTCAGCAACTCTGAGGTTAAAAAAAAAAAAAAAAAAAAAAAAAAAAGGAAGTAACTGTCTTTTTGATTATTAGGTGAGGAGATTCCCTTGCAGGGACAAAGGATAATCCCTGTAGTCCCAAGTGTGACAGCTGGGAAACTCTCGGGGTTCCTTGGCAACCACATATGAAGGGGAACTGAGCTTTGTTTCCCTACAGTTACTCGGTCCTGGTTACTGCACCAAGGTTTAAAAGAGAGATGTGGGCTACAGGGGAGGCAAAATATCTTCCTTTTCTCTCGTGTTCAGACTCCTATAGGAGTTTGAGGAAAGGTTTACACATCTCCCCTTGTCCAGCTCCCCAACAAACACAAAGGGAGGTAGCAGGTTCAGCACCCTCTGCCCACCCAACATCCCCCAAGGTCATGATGCCACTCAAAACCCAAAACATCCAGGGAGGATCCCTGCATAAACAGCTGTGTAAACACCCAGTGCTCTTGGCCAAGTGGAAAAGTAATTAGACATTTCAGATTCAAATATTTATGTATTTACACAACGTAAAAAGAACTCTAGGAAAGGCACAGTTACACCACTTTTTTGGAATAAGTTATGCAGACAAAAAGGACATAAAAAGATTTTATCAGTGTGTATTATCTTTTATAGTCATATCAATTTAATAAGGAAATTGGAAATGTATAGAGCAGTACATTAAAAAGAGCTTCTGTTTTTTCACACAGCCAAGGAAAAACATGAGAAGTTATTCACAAGAATTTAAATCCATGTCTCCATTTGATTCATAAAATCATCTGTGATACTGAAAATACTTCTAAGACTGCAAAAATACATGAGCCAAAAAGAGATCTATAAATAAACATAGAAGTGCTAAGATACATAACAAAGTTAGAACAAAAATTTTAGCAGGCTCTATTCTTCCAATGTTTAGACTTTACTTCAATCTGCAGGTTAAAGCTGTTAACAGTCAGAACATCAGTGGTCATCATACTTTTCATTTTCAGTTTGTCATTGAAAACAATCTGCAATAATGTTGTCTCACTACCTTTGTGTTCCCAAAGCCTGTAACCTTACCCCCCTAATGGCTGCTATGATCAATCATGTGAAAATCATTGCAGCAAATGCTGGAACTGGAAAAAAAAAATAAGATTTATTGAGGTTGTACCAGAAGAATATGTAAAGCACATCACTCTGCCACTCAGTTTTAAATAGGTCATGAGCTGGAAGGGAAATGAACACCTTTCATGCACCAGCGTTCTGTGTGATGTTAAAACCTTGCATTTTCTCTGACATTCTAGGATGAACAGAAATCTGCTCAATTCTGTATTACTGCAGCAATGCTGAAGTAGTTTCATTTCTGTAAAATTTATTCATTAAAAAAAAAATTAAAGACTGTGAAAACTAAAATAATGTCTCCTAACAAAATGGAAGACAGCCACATTCCATGGTACACAGCACCAGTCAGGCTTATATTCACATAAAACCAGATACTATGTAGTTCAGCTCTCAGATTTTCTTCACACTGGATTTCATCTGAAGCCCTGAAAGATTTATACCCACTGCACATCATGTATTGACTGAATGGCTCTCATTTACTTTTTGAGACTTTTTTTGGAAAGAACGGGTTATGTTCCCACTCTTCACAAGCTTTTTGAAATGCTGTCCATGAGGATTTAGGCCAGTACAAACAGGAATGTGGCAACCTCCTGTTAAATCCAGTGTGATCCAACCCCCAACAAATAAAACCTTTTGTAATAGCAACTATTACTAATAAATAAAACCTTTAGTAACAGCAACAGATCCTGCATTAGTGACATGGTTATAGCACTGCCCTATTTTTGTATTTTTCAAGCACATTAAACAATGCATAGTCATTTAACAGTAAACAGGTTTTTTCAGAGAAGGTCAGAGGTCCTAATGTTTATAAATTTCCAAAGTCTTTTCTCTTTGTAGAAGATTATAGAAGACTACCAGAAGCATTAAAAGCAGTTCTTAAAAAGAGTGTCAATATAATTTTTCATCACAGATGCCTGCCCTCTTCCACACTTCTTCTACACTGTTATTCCAAAGAGGTTTAGCTCCTTTAATAGGTTCTAGACACTACTGCCATTGCTGAGTAAACTCCCATGACGGTCTGAAGTATTTTCATTACCAATCTCTTCTTCCAAAGAGAAGAGTTGTCACAGTACAACACATCTCTCAAACAACTAAAACACTTACTATTAACACTAAACAGAATTTGTGTTCCTAGATCTAGGATCTTATTTCCATCTGACCCCAGCTGTCATGTCTATTTTAAAGGAAGAAGGTCCCTTCCAACCCAAACCATTCTGTGACTCAAACATTCTGTGATCATCAGCTGAAGACCGACCCCTGGGAAAACAATGCAAAACACTGCAAAAAACAATACATAGAATTTATGCAGATTTACAAATATACTTAAAACAAATGCTACTAAAAGATAATGCTGCTCTGATTCTCAGTCTAAACCACTTTCTTAAATAAAATACGTTAAGGGCCAAAGTAAAGTTCAAGTATTACTACCTCAAACTCCCCTATTTTATCTAGAGAAAACAGTCAAAGCTTTCTGACCTCATGTCTTCAGCCAATATCACTGACAAAAGAAGAGAATTAAGGCTTCAAGGAGAGACACATTTGCCCCACAGAAAAGCCAGTGGAGCTGAAGCCAAACCCTGTGCCAATTATTCCAACAGTGAGAGAGCAGACAAACACCTAATGTAGTTCCTGGGATGGCTGAAATATCTCTGCCTTAAACACAGAGCCAGAAAGCTACAGTTGCTGCAGGGAAGCACAAGATCTGGATGCCACAGAAACGGTGGCTCTAAACTCCCTTCCAGTAGTATTGGTTTGTCCCAGCCCTGGAGGGCCCAAGCCCACAGTGAATTTTCAGGTATCTTCTTCTCTGGCTACTATTTGAGGAAACTATCCACGGAGAATGAAAGCAGCTAAATGTGTGTGATAAGAGACAGTGACCACTTAGAGAAAGAATCAGAAATTCTCATCATTAGAGAAGTTACCAAACACACTCAGTTTTGCCTAAGTAAAACTGAACGAGCGTTTGGCATATGTTTCAAACACACCTGTAGATGACACCTCTGGATTATGTCTTACATTTCCTGTGCTGTTCCAAAAGCTTTGGGTTGCAATACCTGAAAGAATCCTTATGTCTGATTTTGTTGATGCAATGAACTAGTTAAGTACCAGCAGAGCAGAGTTGCACTATTTTCGCTTGATTGTTTAGTATTTAATTGGGAGTGATGAAGTTGAATCAGCAGCAGTTTGCCTGCTCTACCATGTCTGTTATTACCTATTTTCAGACACAAAGTGACTCTAGATAGACAGTACACAATCTGCTGCAAAAAGATTATTCAATAATTCACTTTTATTTGCATGTGAGCGTTCATTTTGTCTCCACACCACTCCCATGAGAAAAGCACAGTGTCTGAAAGATCTGAAGCAACATAAGCCAGAAGCAATAGTGACAAGAAAAAGCTCGTGTTTGATCCCTCTTTGCAGATTTAGAATTGGCTGCATTAAAATTCTGGCAGATGGACAACAGCACAACTGCTCAGCCATGTCTTCCCCTCCCTGATCATAGTCAAAAATTGTGAAGCGTTAACAGATACCTGAGTAGCAGGTCAAAATTAGGCAACAGTCATCAGCATAGATCATGATGGAGTATTAAAAAGAATTGCTACAACATCTGCAGCCTTTCCTCCTCTGAGCAGGAAATACTCAGGTAACTGAAGAAGTAAGATGTAGGTAAAAAAAAAAGTCTATCTCGACTTACTGCTTCTCCACATTGCTACTTCCAACTTGGCAAAGCTACCTGGCAACAGGCTTGCAGAATAACAAGTTTTCAGTGCCACACTGTACTCAAGTTGAAATTTGACTGGTGTTCTTTTACCTAAACCAGAAATGCTTGTTCAATGTTTTGAATTTATTGTATAGGAGGAAACAACCCCTCATATCCAAAATACAAATTCAGTTCACGAATCTCACCATCAGTCAAAACTCACTGCATTCTGTTGCAGCTAATAAAGTTTCTGCTGATTTCACTAACAAGCCAGAAACTAAAAAACCATGTAAAATCAAAGCTTTTGATTTTACAGTCTGCAGGCTGGTTTAAATTTGCATCTAAATGAAACACCCAGATTTCTTGCCATAATTTTTTTGTAATTGCAAGTGTGCCAGCACATCAAAGTAGGTAATGCTGACCAGGTACACGATGTGTCTATGTCAGCATCCAGCACTACTGCTCAGCACAAGAAAGGGTGGCAGAATAGGTCACCAAGGATGAAAAATCACCTCACTGCAAACCTGTGCAGCAAAGCATTACAATTCGGTACCATGGATAGACAAACACAGTTACTATCTTCATGCAGATGTCACTCAGCTTTTTAAAATACACTTTAAAAAAACATCCCATATTGCCCTTCACCCCCTTCCTGGAACACAGCTGGTTTGGAATTTTCAGCAATTGCTGCCTGAACATCCAAAAGTGGTTTTGCAGCAACTTTATGAACTCCTGTTGCTGATAATGTTCTCTGAAGGCCAATTATGTTTGTGTCTTAAGTCAGTGAGACACATTTTTAACAACCATTAAACATGTAACACCAACCACTTGGTGAGAACAAAACAGTGACTAAATCTGTCTGCATCCCACAAGGACCAGAACTGAAAATGCCCAATCCCACACCAAGACCTGAATGCAAAGAAAAGCATTTTTCTAGGTTAGCATAAAGAGAGCATAAAAAAAATCTGTAGAAGAGAACCAAGAAAAACCTTTTAGAATATGCCAGGTCTTTGCTCCCCAAGGAACTCCTTACGAAGCTTCTGAAGTCTCATCTCCCAGTGCACACCACAAACCTGGAACTCACTGCCCAGGTGGAAAGCCAGATCTGGGTGTCTTTACAGTTTCAATTGAAAAAATATTTAAGGCATCACCCAAAGCATCATTATACTCCTGGAACTTTCAGCCTCTTAAGTAGGTTTCTACCAAATGGTCCTTTTTAATCACTATTTTCTTGTTTATAATTACCTTTTTTTTTTTTTTCTCTTTTGCTTTGAGGGAATTTATTTAAAAGGGAAACTGTATCCACCTGTCTGTGGAAGTTGCTGTGATTAAAATTTTAGTATTACAAGAGTCATTCAGGAGGAAAAACTGGAGCAGACAATTCTTTAGAAGTTACTTTAAAACTAAGTCCAAATGTGGATGTTATGGTTCCTTAAGAACTCAGGGATTGTTTAAAATCATATCTAAAGGAGTAATACAGAATCCCAAGGTATTTATTGTCTGCCATTCTAAAAATAAATTTTAATCCTAAAAGCACCAAAGCACAAATCATGACTTTGCTTGAGTCCAGGACATACTCAACATAAAGCTAATTTTTAACTATCTTCCAGAGTGGATTAAATCTCTGTGTCTTCCCCATAAGTTTTTGAGTAAAGGGACCAGGCAGTGTTTTCCCCTGCATACAAAAATAAGTTCCACTTCTGAGAGCAGGTCATCCATGAAAAATTGCAGCCTTAAGGATGAATATTTCCAAAGCTTTCAGCATAGGAAACAGAATGTCAACAGAAAAATATTATTGCAGCTCAAACCACGGACTGGTGTTTTGAACCTGCAAACCTGAAGGAGAAATATATTCTGCTGCTACTGCAATTTTTTTATTTCCTTGCTAAAAAGAGTGACCAAAGGAAATTATTTTCCTTCAAAAGCCACCCATTTTGAAAAATGGAATATTTTTGTTTAAATAGTTGTATCAAAGATGTATTAATTCCCCTCTTTGAGATAAATTGTATGTAATAAAGAAAAAAATCTATAGTTATTATTGAATTTATTTCTAGAACTAATACTAATAGCCTGCAGGTAGGCCTTTTCCCCTCATAGAGAGTTCTAATGAGTTACACCCTTGTCTGTTTTGTACTTTATTTTGATAACACAGAGTAGAGAGTAGGAAATCTTTCTCTCCCACTTGACATTCTAAAAGATCATAGCTTGAAAGTTCACTCTGGATGGGGAAGTAAACTAAAAAACCTATATAATTTTATTTAATTTACTTAAAACATTTTTATACCATTTCAGGTTTACTATTTCCCATGCCAATGCTGCAACTAAATGAAACAAAATATTCCAAACCCAGACTAACTAAAACTGTAGTTTCTTAATGACAAAGTAAGTACACACAGATATCTATCTATGTTTGCTTGCATTTTCATCATATATATTTTCAGTTTCGCTGATGGTGGTAAATAAATCACAACTATGTTATATACATTAAACACAAACATGGTTAAAACTCTTCCTGCTCAGGCATTTTCAGGGATGACCTGCAGGAAGAGCAGGACAAGAAAAGGTCAAATATTTTTCATTTCAGTGTACATTTTAAATTAAGGGATTTGCTCCGTTGTTTGCACTGACAATTGCTAACCCACTTGGTTCTCCTAAAAATTTATACATAATTATATGCACTGCATACAGTTTACCAAAGATCTTTATTGTAGATTATATCTAAAAATAGTTTCAGACGCTTATGTGAGCCCCTGCCTATGGTACATTTTGGCCACACTGGACATGACTTTGTGCAACTTGAGCCCCAGCAGGCTGTAAAATGCAGCCCTGCTAACATTTAGATATAAAGATGCAGTCAGGACGAGAATGGAGAGCAAAACAAAACAATATATTGTAAATGTCTATTGGAAAGACTAAATAACTGCAAGTGAAAAGAACTGTGAGAAGCAGCAGTATATTATTTTCTATCCACCAGCAGTAAAGAAAAAAAGCAGGACTGACAGAAAAAAGACACTTCAGAAGTCTCTGGGACTTGTCCATTTTGAAGGCACCTCGGTAAATTGTCTCCAAAATGTTTCACACTCATCCATGTTTTGATTAGGAACAGGAAAACCACACCAAACACACGAAGGCTCATATTGCTTTCATATGAACTGTTCACATTTGTTGCATGAAGGGGACAAGGCAGGACATGCCCTGGCCAGCAGTGCCACTCTATCACGGCTGCTGACATCGGAGATCCTCCCAAGCAGCATTCTGAACTGCAGATCCTGCTGCTTCTACTTAAGCTACATAAACTCATACACTGGCTCCCGAGGCTGGAAATCCTCAGGTACTGGCCAGTGCAGAGATTAAAACAGTCACGGTTACTAACGGTCAAATTAAATCAATAATCTGCTGTGTTTGTTGATTGAGTGGTTATATTTGCTGCTGATTGGTACCTTTTCCATCAAGTGCCCACAAAAAGAGAAAAAAAAAAAAAAAAAAAAGACAAGAGAATAGTAGCCCTTTGGAAAAACTGTGGATGCACAAGGAAATTACAGATATTGAAGTCTAAGACAGGTAAGGGAGATATACTGCTTGTCAGAGCTTAAAAATGTGTTTTGGTGTCTACCTACAGCACAGCAATCCAAACCTCTACAGAAATCTCACTGTCTATTACTGAAGTTTAAAACTCTCGAATTTAAAAAGAAGGAAGGTTAGTTAGTGAAGCTTCCGTTTGTTGTCTGGTAAGAAAGGTTACAAGGTGCTCTGCATTATATTCAGAGTAACGCTGTGTCACAGTACAACTCCAGCACTGTTGAAGGCAGTAGCATTAAGGGATTGTGGTTAAACATGTTTAAAAGTGAGGAACAGGAAGGATCAGCTACTGTTGATAATGTGCACCCAATATCCCTGCTGCTTCTTTTAAAAGCAAGGCACAGCACAGCACTGAACACAGCCCCTGCTGCAGCCACCACAGCCTGGCTGGAGGGGAACAACCACGCTCCTGAAAAACACCTTTCCCTGATTGCTCTTCTTGCAAGCCATTCTGTCAGAGACCATCTTCATTTCAGAGCTGGAGTCACTGACAATTACCAGAATTTCATTTTCCACAGCTAAAGTGGAACCCAAAAACAAACCCTGTCCCAAAAGGCTTTTCAGAGCCCTTTGCAGGGGAGGGAGAAACAAAAGAGAAGGAACCTACTAATGGCAGTAGTTGCAAGGACCAAAACAAAACCCATCTGATTTTTGAGAAAGAAGGGTTTTTTTTACTTATTTTTTACTTATTCACTCATCATTAATTGGATTTGTAATTATATATAATTCATGCAGATTAAAATCTGTCTGTCGCACAGTGGTGTAGTTTTACTACTGCAATACCATCTAAAGGGCCAAGTTCTAATCCAATGCTAGTTTAAAGACTGGAGATTATTTCAGTGAATTTTCTACTTCTGTAGTAAGGATATTCAGTGCATAAGCCAGAGACAAATGTCTGTGTACTTTCAAAAAAAACCCAAACAAACAAATGTAACAAACACAAAACATAAAGCATCACACACTACAAACTAGTGCTACAATAATTGGCTTTAAATTTAACTATAACAAATAATACCACTGCATTTCTACCACCTACAATCTTACATCCTTTTGCTTGTTATAAGCAAGTCTAGCAAATCTAACACTGTTGAATCCCATTTTCTCCATCTAACCAACTGTCAACCCAGAAGTGCTAAAGTGTTAAAAGGAATTTTCTCGGAGTTGCCCTGTGTGTGCACATGTACTGACAGTAGGAATTTCCTACTAAACTTCTTACTAATCTTACAGAAGTCCTTTAAGACAATATATGGTAGATATTTGGACAGGTCTTTAGGGGTCAGGTCACTGCACAGGCTGTGCAGCAGGGCTCAGGTGCCACGGTGACAGGGCCATGGGGACATCACAAGCAGAGTACTCTTTACACTTTTTTTCACTTGCTGGACATCAACAGAAGAGGAAAATGCTTTTAGCATGGCACATACAAGCCAAAAGAAGCCAGAATATCTTCTGTGTCACTATTACTTGTTGCCAGAAGTATTATGGATGAAGAAATATCATTTTGCAATGCCTTTCAAGAAGCTCTTTCCTGCCCTAACCCTCAGAAATAATTCTGGAAAACTTCTGTTTTCTTCTATTGTTAATCTTTACATAAAGAATTGAGATGCTTTAACAAAAAAAAAAAAAAAAAAAAAAAGGCTCAAAGTATTTTATTTCCAAATAGGTTTTTTTTATGGACTTTAAATTGTGTTTTAATGAATTAGGTCTAGAATCTCAAGCTATGTTGTGAACCTCACTTCAATAAAATAGTGCTACGACTGGAAGGATTAGTTAGACTTGTTTTAGTCTTACAGACTAATAATCTGTTTGATCAGACAACATGGTTGTTAGCATTAAGTTTTTATTACTATGATTTTATTATTTACCATTTACTGAAATCCTGCAATCTCCATTCTTTCTGTTCCCCTTTGTTTCCACATGGATGCCTCAAGAAAGATCACAAGTGATCTGTATAACCCCTAAGTCCACATAAGGCCATATTAGCTGTTCAATGCATGAAATAACAAACAAAAGACAGCAATTCTACCCATCCAAAACTCTTCCCCTCTCCTCCCTTGTGGTTTTTTTTCTCTCTTCTGAGAAGTTTCTCAGAGGTGAACTGTTGACAGAATTAAAATAATTTTGTGTAGGCTAGTTTCAATGGAAACCCACTTAAAAAACCAAAATTATTTTCCAATTTTTTCAAGGTAAAAACAAGTGGTAAACTTTTAGAGAGCTGACTGCTTTCTGCAAGTGATTTTTCAACACATAAATGTATTCTTGCTTATGCACCACTTCAAGCCTGAGAATCTACTTACACCTTTAAACAGCTTTATTGGATTATGGCCATGAAGACTGATGCTTTAAGTCTCTCTACACAGAAGTCTCAGTCAGCTCAACAGGATATTTATCCACGAGAAAACAGCAGAAGCAAAGCCATATGGCCTTTTGGCTTGGATTATAGAATCATATGAATATTGACTTTTTCCTCTCCTATGGGTGAATTAACATAGTCATGGGATATGCAGTACCCCAAGGAAATATTTGTGCCCAAAAGCTGGTGCTGACATTAAAGTCACATGGCCTGTTCTTTCACAAGTGTTTCTGAAGGAAGGTACTGGCCTCCAGCCCAACAGTAAAAATTGTTAAATCATTTACAATGTAAATATGGAATGTGCTTAGATTGGTTTGCTTTGTTTTCTTTATCACAGAATCACAGAATATCCCAAGTTGGAAGGGACCCACAAGGACCATCAAAGTGCAACTCCACACCCATAAATTTAGACATAAATGTGAAAAGAATCTTGTTGCTTAAAGAAACCAGTTTAGAGGTCAGCTGTTCCATTATGATGTAGTGGCTGGCACGGGACCCCAGTAAAACTACTTGTGTATGCAATGCTTTAACTACCAAACCACTGACACACTGTACCTTCCACAGACAGAGACAAAAACAAATAACACTCCATATTTCTAAATTGTTGGTCTTATTCCCACCATAAATAAGTATATCTCATTTCTATCCCACTGAATATTCAACTCTGTGAAGAGCCCCCAGTTTACCTCTGCACCAGTGTCCCCCAGTGCCCTGGAACTCAGAGGCAATGTGACTGTCCTAGTACAGGCTGGTAGTTCTTTCAGTTTTCATGACTGAATTTTTTCAGAATGAAGATGAATATTGACTTGTGTAAACCTCCTGCTGCTCTGGACACCTGCAGACTGTGTTATGCAGCCCTCCCATTGCCCGCAGCATCTGCTCATATTTTACCTCCAAAATTACTGCTGCTTCACGTTTGGATTTTTTATACAACTCCTTCATAAATTCTTCAAATTGTGAAGAATTTTAAGTCCGACAAACTGACTTTTTTGCAATGGAAGATTTTGCAGTACCTGAAAAACTGCTTCACTTCATCCCTGGGTTTTTTGTTTATTAATATTTGTCTAATGCAATTAGGGGCCATTAAAACAACTTATTTCCCAGATGATGACTACATAACCTGAAAACACCAAATGCTTGTCATCTAAGATTTATTCTGCACTGTCTTTTAATTCCTTTCTGAATTACTTACAATAGCACCATCCATATAATTAAATTCCCAAGAACATATGAGCCATTAAAATAGGAATACAAGATATTTATAAGGTGCTAAATAGTCACACTGAAGTCTGCTGAGTTTTACCAGTATTGCAAAAAAAATACAAGTCGTCACACTAAATTTTGTTGTTTTACCAAAAAAAAAAAAAAAAAAAAAAAATATATATACCAGTCATAAAAAGGTCACTCCAACAAAGATTCTCCTATTCAAATTATTCTAGATGAAAAAGTATGGTTTTCCCCAGATAGAAATGCATCTGTAACTGGACGTTATCTTCAATCACAGGATAAAGCTAACATCTGGTTTAGTGGTTTGCTACGAAAATTAAGTATTTTCTAACCATTCACAATGGAGAAATACCCTAATCTTAAGGAAAAGGCCCTGCAGCCAAAAAGTTTAAATATTGTGTGCCATGAGATGAATATAACACTGAGAAATTAAAGGAACACTGTATGTTTAGCATTTATGCAACTTAATTGCATCTAATCATGGAGATGTGCAGTATGTGACAACAAGCTTTTGTAGGGTTGGGGAGGGTGGAGGGATGGGAATAAAGTTTTCCACAGTGCTACCCAATATATCATACAAACTTACAAAAGCCCAGGCTCTGCAGGAAATTTAAACTGCTTTTCTGTCCCCTGTTGTACATCCAGCACTTCCACACGTCAGCAACACTACTAACAGCAAACTGAGGCTACTAAAATGGACCAGCAAGGACATTTCCTCAATCACGTGATGGCAAATTGGTAGTCCCTCAGAAGAGTGCATACAGGAGGCAGATGAGAAATAAACAACTTGGGTTTTTTTTAATAAGCTTTGTGTTTCTGTTTCAAAAAATAACATCTTTGGACTAGGAAAAAACCCACTTATTTTATATTTTCCTCAGAAAAGAAAAAAAGCATCCATACAAGCAGTGGGATTCCTCAGGGGCCATTAATGCATTTTACTAAAACTCATGGATCTGGAGAAAAAAAGTGGACCAGCTTTTGTTCAAAAGCACTGGCTATTAGCCTAATAAAAGCATGAGCTCTTCTACACCTGCACAAGTTCTTATCTTCAGACTGCTACAGCTACAACTACTGGCTGTGAAGCCTCATGCTAAGACACTTTGTCCCAGAAAAGGATTACATTTTGTACTTCATGTAGGATCAACTTACCCAGAGAACAGGAGTGTCCCAGCCCATGGCAGGGGGGCTGGAACTACATGATCTTTAAGGTCCCTCCCAACCCAAGCCACTCTATGATTCTATGATATAAGTTCTCCTGGGAACATTAACTGGTATTTTATAAGAAATCTTTATTTAAAAAAATAGGCGGGAAGAGTTGCCAAGCTGCAGAAGCTAATATTAAGCAAATACCAAATCATTACCTCATGTTCTGACAGAACATTCAGTTTAGTAGCACCTTATCTACTCTAAAATTACTAATTTTTACTGGAAAAACTAAAATATAATCACAGCCAAAGATGAATGGGCTAAAGTAAAATGATCTAAGCAAAACATTCAAAAGGCTGTTTTTAAGAGCATATGAAAGGGAAATGAAAGATAACTGAAGATAATTAAAGAGAAAAACAAGCCTTAATTTGGTCCAGTTACATGTCCTTTGTTTTTGTTGGGCTTTGTTTTTTGTTTACTAGTTTGCATCTGAAGAGGCCTCTCTATGGGATCAGAATTATTCAATACCACAAAGCAAATAACAAATAATGGACATGAGAGATAGCCTAAGACATGAAACAGAAAATGCACACATTAATTTGGGTTGTCTCTGTCTTTAAATGTAGAATTAGAAGTATGTGCCTATAACACAGCATCTGCCTCTCAAAAAGATGCAATTGTTAAAATGTACTCAACAATACCAATTTACTGAGCCACTGTCCAATTTATGGAATGAAAAGCTTATGGAAATCAGGTGTGATGACTGCCAAAGCTGTCCCAAAGTCTGTTCATAAGGCACACCTAAAATTTCTGATTTGTTCCTTAAAACTGTATTAAATAAAAAAAAAAAAAAAAGCAACATTGAATGATTCTGTGTTGCAGGGAGATATTGCCATTCATCCTTCTGTTACTAGTGCAGCATCTGCATTTGTCTCTTCCTGTCATGACAGCCCTGCACGAAGTGGACATGACATGAAAATACAATTTTACATTTTCTACGACAAAAATAACTTTTCCTCGGTGCCCCATTGAAATTCGCATCAATGTCTAAATGAATTACAACCTACAGGTAAAACCTGCCAATGCACAAACTTCTCCGAGCATCTTCCCACATCTACAGGAAGATTTAGCAGTGGAGGTGGCAGGAATTCTGTTCTATGACAACTCCATTATTTTCACAAGGTATTTATTAGTGCAGTATGAACAGATCCACAACCTCATAACAATGAGTTCTACAGTTCTGACAAGCATCTACACAGACAAGTTTTGCAGCAAAAGAGTAGAGGTACCAAAGTAGGACACCTGGTAAAAAATGTTAATAGCAGTAATTCTTCTCGATAAAGGGGCTGACACAACGTCTGAATGCCTATCAGAACCCACAGGAAGTGCAAGCAGGGAAAAGAAGGTATTAAAGCTGAAGTTTCAGAAAAGAGCTTAAAAATAAATGGCTTCCCAGTAGGACTAAGGACTCCTCAAAGGTGCCCGAAGTGTCAGAGATTGTCAAGGAAGCAAACTCCTTCCAGAAAGAAGTTCTCTCATCTAAAGAAGCTGTGGATGCCAACATCCCTGGAAGTGTCCAAGGCCAGGCTGGATGGGGCTTGGAGCAGCCTGATCTAGTGAAAGGTGTCCCTGCCCACAGCAGAGGGGGTGGAACTCGATGATCTTTAAGGTCCCTTCCAACCCAAATCATTCTAGGAGTCCATGAATTCTAGATGAGAGAATCATACAGACTCAGTAGAGAGCCTTTCCCCTTCCCATGTCACCCTGATTGCAATCCTGCTTGTCCAATACCACAGTGAATTATGGAAGGAACCAACACAGAGTAGTCATCTGTGTGATCAATGTATCAAGCATTGCTATCTAGGAATTCCCAGTGCCATGTAGCATGAGAAAACACTACTGATTCATTCATTTAGAATTCTTTTTAGGAGTTACAAAACATGATCCAGAAGATGGTATTTCTTTCCAACCAAGCAAGTACTTGCTACCTTTAGTTTTTAGACTACTCTCTTATACTCAAAAAAACCTATGGATTAGACATACTGGAAAATAATTTATCTTCTAAGACAACTGCAAAACTAATGTTAAGATTAAAGCCTTTCCACTCAAGACAACTACATGTTGGACTGAAAACCGATTCTAAAAACTGAATTTTAAGTCATTTACTCTGCCACTGCTGCAAATTCCAAAAGGAAGTAGTGTATAGAGTTGTAGGGAAAAGTTTCTTCAAGTGTAAAGGAATACAGAACCCAGCTCTGTGTGACTGTCTTTAACAACACCTGAACCATGAACAGATATCCCATTCGATTTATAGAGCAGAATTTATAGTGTCTTTGCACTGTCTAAATTGCACATTGCACAGGAATGACATGTGCTGTTTAGTTTGCACACACAGTGTATTTATCAGGCCATGACCCTTCAAATACACACTACTCGTGCCCCTCATCAGGCCAACAAAGACAGGAGCTTGCATGTACAATGCCAAAGTGGTCCTCGGCAAAGATGCTGAAGGAACCAAGGGATCAGAAGTAGCCTGGGCTGTATGAACAGAATCACTGCCAGGAGGTCAAGGGCAGTGAGCGTTCCTCTTTACTTGGAGCTTGTTAAACCACATCTAGAAAACTGTGGCTGGTTTTGGGCCCTCTGATGCAGGGAGGACACCATTAAGCTGTGGAGATGTAAGTGGAGAGCCAGCAAATTGTCAGGGTGTGGAGCACTTCCCCTTCAGGAGCAGCTGAGAGAACAGGGCTTGCTCAGCCTGGGGAAGAGACAACTCTGGGTACACCTCCAGTGGCTGCAAGGAGGCCATCAACAACGAGAGTCAAGGTCCACACAGCAGTGCATGGTGGGAGGACAGAGACAACAAGCATAAATTTAGAAAGAAAGGTACAGGTTAGGTAAAAGGAAAATGTTTTTCCCCAGCAGGAACCCCAGCAGTGGATCAGATTGCCCAGAGAGGCTGTGCAGTCTTCGTCCTTTATCCAGCTTTACCCAGCCCTGAGCAACCTCATCTGACCCTCAAGCTGATCCAAACTGAGCAGCAGGTTGTACCAGGACCCTCATGAGGTGTCTTACAAACAGAGTTACTCTGTAATTCTGTAATCACCACGAGAAAAAGGAGGACCTGGTAGTCATAAATAAATCATTGTGACATTTTTGTGACATATAAAATAATATTGCAGCAAAATTATTATACAAGGCTATAAAGTCTTTACATGAAGGTTCATAAACCATTCTTATAGTATGTATAAACACAATAAAAGTCATATGCATGGTAAAAAGTATAATTTAAAAATTTTAAAATTTAACTAGTTCCATTTTATTAACAATACTTCTTTCTAAAAAAGGATTAAGTATCACAATTAAGCATATCTTGATAAAAGGCAACTATGCATTTTATTATTTAAGTAATGGACATGCTTCAGCTTTTAACTTTGATTTTCTAACTAAATAAATCTTGTACATGCCAGAAAATTTTACAGAACAATTCCCACCAGTGCTAGAAGTGCCTCTACTGAACTCACATTAACAATCCCAAAGCAAGGTCTAGTTCAAACTAGATTCTTTGACTAGGAGCACTTTGCTCCCTAAGTCCATCAGTCCATTTTAACTACCAGAACAGCAAATGTGCTGCAGCAACCTGAAACCTTGTTTTCATTAGGGCTAACTTCAATTCACCCAAACCCACCAGAAGAGGGGTATTTCCTTGTGTAATTTTTGGCTTGGTTTTTCTTCTTTGAATGGTGTGAGGTGTGTGTGCCTGAATGTTTTTATATCTGACCACTTGAAAACTGATTCAATTCCATCCCCAAAGCAGCTTTTTGAGAGCAAAGAGTCATGTTTCCACATATATTCCCCACATCTGCCAAACTCTGTGTCAGAGAAGACTGGAAGAAACCAAGATCTTGGCAGAACACTTCACTTTCAGAGGACACACGCACAATGCAATATCCATAAAGGACAAAAGAATAACCCATATGGATCAGATTAAATGTCTACTTAGTCAAGCATCCTTGACTAAATCCTTGAGCACCACTCCCAGGAGGAAAGGCTGAAAGACTTGAGATTGCTCTGCCTAGAGAAGAGAAGGTTCCCAGGAGACCTTGGTGAAGCCTTCTGGTATCTAAAGGGGCCCTACAAGAATGATAAGGACAAAGTTTTTAGCAGGGCCTGTGGCAATAGAACAAGTGGTGATTGTTTTAGACTAGAAGAGGATAGATTCAGACCAGGTATAAGAAAGAAATTTTTCACAAAAGCAGTGAAACACTGGCACAGGCTGTGCAGAGAGGCAGTAGATACCAATCCCTCAGCTCTGCTTCCTCTGGGGGTACTGGTTCCTGCAGGAACCCACGGGGAAGGTACCAGTGCTCAGTGGAAAGGAGACAGGTCCCTGCAGGAATCCTTGAAACTGTCATCTCTCAGAACATTTTTAACAATCTTCCTCCTAGTAACACTACTTGCAAGAGTCCTGTAAGGTGGGTTAAGGTTTACCTCTACTTGCAAAGACTTTAAGAACTGTTTTAGTGGGACTACTAAAAGCAGTGAAGAAAGGAGCTACTAAAGGCAGAAGATATAGAGAGAATGCATTGAAGTTATTACTCCTTATATTGTCCCTGCACCTCTCCTCTCTAATCCTATCTATTAATTTAGCAATAAAACACAATTGGCATCTCCAAAGTTTTGGTCCACAATCAAATTTCAGTTCCATGGAATTGAGGTGTTCATTCAGGTTCAAATCTTTGATGTACAGAGGACTGCCCTAAGAATGCTGGCTTTTAGTGAAAGTGTAGCCTTTGCCAGGAATCTTACCCAGGGACCTGGCACATCTGTTATTTGTCTATAAACTAATAACTAAATAAATAATGGCCAGTCTTCGCGAGCGAAGATCCGGGGAAGGTCTTTACACCTTCCAGCCTCCGCACTGGATTTTTTAGGTGAGACACAGTGTGCGCGGAACTGAGCCCACCCTTTAATCCTAAGGTTCATCTGCCGGGGCCAAGCGAGCTTGGACGGTGGCAGCGAGGTCCTTAGGACGTAGGTGGGTTGCCTTTAAGGGCTAACGAGCTCCACCTGCCCGGGAGTGGCCCTGATCGGGAATCGAACCCGGGCCTCGGCGGTGATAGCGCCGCGCCTTTACCACTAGACCACCAGGGGCTCCAAACTAATAACTAGTAAGCAACTTAAATGTAATGCTGCATACTCCCTTCAGATAATTTATTGGCCTCTACAAACCTAGCAGAAGAGGAGAAATGCTGTACCACTTTCTTAAGATGCTCAAGCAAAGAGTAACTTAACATTAGCTGACTCGTCTGAGTGTATGAAGAAAGGTATAATACTTCTCTCTAGTATCTGTATAATACCTGTATCAGTCAGTAAAGAAATTCAATAACTAACTAAAACAGCAAGCTATTACTCAAAAGGTATGTCAAATTTATTGACACCATCACCTCCAAGCACTTGTGCCTTATGCTTTCCCTTTGTCACCTCCTGCAATGGTTTGTGAGTGTGTGAACAGCATTTCTGAGCACGGCAAAGGATGGGCTGGAGCACCACTGGGCTTCTGCACACAAGACATTCAGCAGCAGCTTTGCTTAGTTGCAGAAGAGAATGGAGAATATCAATCACCACCACCACCAAACACGACTGTGGCACTCATTTATAGCTCTAGGCATTGCAAAAGTTAATTTAAGCCTGTAAAATCACTGAAATACATGTTCAGAGAATATCCTGCAGACAGAGTCTGACAGTGAAATGGCTGCTGTGTAAATAGAATTGCTTTCTCTTTCTTGACACCGAATTTTCATGCTTAGCATTTCCTCAGTACAGCAGCATACAGAAAGGTCTGGAAGACAGTAACAAGGCTCTGCCTCCTCTTAGCTTTTTTTAAGGTTTTTCAGTTCTTCATCAGAAATCATATACTAAAACTGAATCATCACAAAACATCTGACTTCTTCAAGCTTTTTTTTCCAACCAGCACTTACAACAGCCACTTTATTCTCAAATCCTTCCAGAACTGACTGTGCCTTAAACTCACTGTTCCAAGCTAGATTTAGTACTGATTGTACTATGGTACTATCTCAAGTACTTTCACAATAATATGTCTGAATAGTAACTTTTCATATGTTCAGTCTATACTCACTGCACTTCTAGATGATGTCAGGCTCATGTAAGACCAACCCAAGGACTGCTAACCAGACCTCCTGAATCCGTAACAGCAATTCCTCTACATCTTGCTCCCCATTTCTGGGCCACGTTCCCAGTGCAAATTAAAGCTATCTCTTCAGTACAGTCTGCACTTCAGACATACTATCTGCAGGAACTGCTCAGAGACATCTTTTCCAGGTTATCCAAAAATAAAATAGGTAATCATCACTAGGAGCTCTTGGCCTCCAGTTCTCTCTACCCTGAAAGATACTTCACTGTACTCGTGACCACGTGGTCTGTTAAATCTTTAGTGACTCCAGTGCTGAATTTCTTGAGTGCAGATAACATAAGCTGCTAAGTTTATACAATAAAATGCACTTTTTTTTGCAACCCTTTGTGATTTAGTTAAAATAAAGTCCATAAAATTTCCCTGCAGTACAATCTGTACTTGTCTTCTACAAATCAAAGAGGATCACCTTTCTTCCAGTGTTAACCAACAATGTGGCATCTAAAATTTTTTTACTGTATTTTAATATTTTAATTATAATTGTTGTTGCATATGTAAATCGAGACTGAAGTAAGACCCTACTACATATTATCTTTTGTTCTTACAGTGTAAAGTTGGATCCATGGTTAAATTCATGCAAAAAAAAGAAAACTTACTGACTCAAGAGGCAGAAAGCTTTCACTATTCCACTGCCAGCACAATTTATTATTATTATTAGTTATAAAAGCACTGTTGCAAGGATCAAAATCTTACCTACAAAGAAAGTTTTGTTCCATAATGACCATCTATGAAAGCCCAATATGACTAAGCCACAGGAAGGCAGACTTCAAGAGAGATCACAGAGCAACGAGGTCTGTACTGAAAAGTAACCAGTTGTAGCACACTCTCAAAACACCAAGAACTCAGAATACAGACTCCTGTTGTAACAAAAACTAGGTAACAAATAAAGTATTAGAGCCTGATGAGCCCCATCAAGCAAGGCAAAGGTCTAACTGTGCTGTGCCAAGTCCTTCATGAGAAAGAGTCAGTGAAGACAGGCCTATATATCCCAAACAATTAGACGCATTTCATCTGGGTTGCAACAGCAACCTGGAATTCTAGAGAGATGGGAAGGGGGAATTCAAGATCAAGAAGGTCAAAACTAGGTGGGGGCAGTGACCTCTTCCATGACTCTTCCTGGTAATCCTTCAGACCTGACGTAAAAACACACCCAACAGCTCCGTGTCTTTCGTGCGTGGATAGACAAGAAAACAGGAAACGGTGCCTGTGGGGGTGGGATTGCTGTGTTTGTGTGGACCTAATGCAATAAATATCTTTCTGGGAGCAAAATGAGTGAGTCAATACATTTAGAATTCACAAACAGAAATGAGGTGTGGATGACAGATGACAAAGGCTTGGAGAAGGAAAAAGACTGAACAAACATTGCTGCAGAATGACTGGATAAGAAATTTAAGTGCTAAATGACTAGAGTGAGTTTAGGGGGAAGCTGCACATGGGTAGCATCATGCAAATGCAAAATACAGAATGCAGTTTGATGCAGAACATGTGCTGGGGAAGGGGAGGGTATGTGTGCAGAGGAGACAATACAAAAAGGACTAAGAGCCCAACTTGATAACATCACACAGACTGCAGAGTAAGAATATGGCCTTGGATTCAAGACAAGTCCAACAAAAAACCTATTAGTGTATGCAACACTGATTTCTATCTCTAGGGTTTTGTCCCAGCTTAGCAGTACCCTCAAACAGTTGGAATCCAAAGGCTGCATGGGGACCTACTATTCAAGTGACAGAAACCTCATGAAAAGGCCTTACAAGCTCTTCCCTCAAAACAAGGTTGTGAGCTAGGGGTGAGTTTTGAGGCTCACCTGGTACATAACCCTAACTGGATACAGAGCTTGATTTTCAGAGGGGACACAGAGATCCCTACCTATACCTGCTGACCTGTCACCACATGAGAAAAAAACCCCTACATCCTGCATTAACTCAAAGGGAGCACCAAATACAAGTTTTCTATTCCCTATGTGAATGTTCCATCTCCCAAGGCACTGAAGTATGGGCAAGTAGTATGGGCATAGGAACTGCAGCACAAGCTGAGCCTTTAGAGAAAGACAGCAACAAGACACAACTGCTGCTAGCAGAGTCTGCTTTGGCTGTTGTCTGCTCAAGTTCCTGGAGCAAGCAGTGTTCCTGCAGGATTTGTCCATCATTCCCAAACATTATGCTCTCAAACCACTCCCCGTTCATAGCTCAGTCATTTTGCAAAGCTTTGCATTTCATCTAATCTGATTTCAATGAAGTGCCAAATTCTCTTTTATAAGAGAATTTATTTTTCTGTGAGAAACTGGTGTATGTCTGTCAGGCTTGGATCAATACAATAAAATATTCCCTTCAGATAACTTATCTACTATTACTGCCATTTTCACCATGACATAGCATCATTCATTAGCCACTTGTTAGTAATCAGAGTTCTGCATTCCAAACTGTTACTGCACTTCCAACTTGCATTATTTCAGCATCTAAAAAGCAGGTTATTCTCATTAAAAAAAAAAAAAAAAAAAAAAAAACACAAACAAAAAAAATCCCCCCCCACAAAAAAAAATCCCACCACAAACAAAACAGTAGCTCAGACTATAAGCTATATACTGCCCCTGATCCTGTCAAAATATGTCAGTTGTGCTCAGACTGAACTTTTTACCTAATCCGACATAAATCTGTCATAGCCTGACAAAAGGAACTTCAAATATCCACAGAATTTTACCTGCAAGTCCTGACACACCTATAAATTTTTATCTCTTGGATTGAGGCATTTAGGATTGTCCTCCAGCAGACCTTGTACTAAGAGGCTTGCTCAAAGTCACAAAAGAAAGCTGTGAGAAAACCAATTTGAAAATGTTTACAAGACATCTATATGCATAATCTCTTTGTTTTCCTTCACTATTCAGTAAGAAAAATTTTATTATAATCCTTAGTCCCTACTGCTCCAAACCATCTTACCTTGAAAAAAAAAAATCAAAGAAAAGAATGTCAAATCAAAATAGCACATACATCACTTTTTTATAGTGTTCAACAGAGGAAGCATCCTCTATAATTCTCAATTTTTCTGTAGAATAGGCACATGTGTTACATTCCACAAAATCAGGGAATGTGTTTTCCCCTTCAATTATGGCACTGCTTCACTCGGTGATGATTCCAACCAATAAAAGCATACAAAGTTGTAGATTTATAAGGGAGAGACAAACAACTTGTCACACTCTGAAAATAATGCTCCTCAACTTTCATTAGTTCCAGAGATATGAAGTCAGCACTCAGACCTAGTCCAAACACAAACATTGCTTCTCATGCACAAACATAAAAGTTTCATAATATTTATAAGATTTTATTTTAATCAATGAGGAGGAATTATGTGGAGTTCTGAAAAGCCACTTTAGTATAATGATGACACTCATCACTCTTGGAAAGGCATGACAAAAACCTGCAAAATAAGCAGCAACATGTTTCACTCAGGCAGGAGGTTGAATGAACATCACCCTGTGATGACAAAGGACTCGGGGGTTGGTGACAAAGCTGTTGAACACTCCTTGCTATCAATGATTCAGTGTGAGAGAGCAGAGATCTGCACAGCAATGGAAGACTGAAGGGCACCAAACTTGATCAGCCTTTTCCAAAGACAGAAACCAAGCAATTAGACCAGTCAGCTACACTTAGACTCCTGAGGGAAAAAAACAGAACAAATAATGAAGTGCATTATTTATTGATCTAGAAATAAATACAGGAATGACTAATAGCCACCAGGGGTTTGTCCAAAGCCAGTCTCACTAAATCAGTCTAATTTCCTTATGCCTCTGTTCCTGTATTCATAGCATTAGTAACAAATATCTCATAATAGGGCTAGATTTTGACATCTTATATCACTTTTGCATAAATACATGGGAGAAAAATAGATTAAATTTCTCTGGAATCAATAGAGATCTTTTTAGAGCAATTACCAATAATTCTCTGCAACTACCGACATGCATTAAATGATTTTCTGTAGGGGTCTGTTTTGGTTGCTTCACTATGGAACATAACTGGGATAAGAAAATAGAAAGGGATTTCCTAGGGAGGGGAGGCCAAGGAACCATTAGTGCACTGGGGGACAGGATTTGAACTGATAGTGATGTTTATAAACAGGTGTGCTGCTCTCAGGTAGGACAGAGTTCAGGAAGGACAGCACATGTCATCACACAGGTAGGAACAGTCAGCTGCACAAGGGATGACTGCTTACAACCCATCAGGCAACACTGCACAGGAACTGCTCAAAGAATCACAAAGATGGTTGTGCTCCCAAGAGAAGTCAATTCACATATGTGTAAATAGAGGTCACGAGAAGAAATCCTTCCATTCTACTTATCAACAGCCTCCTTTAATCATGGGGTAGAACCATTTGAGCCACAGGATATAACAGATGGTGTCAAAAGCATGACTTAGGAGGAAAGACTGAGCAACTTGCAGAGAAACCTGAGAGAAGGCACGATCGTGATAATATCCACAAGAGTACAGCAAAGCAAAGCAAAAAGGAATATCTCATTTTACTTTTACAGTAGGAAGTACAAGATGCCATGGTCATGAAAGTATTAAAGAGGGATTCAGACTAAACACTAGGAAAAAGAACTTGAAATATAAGAAGAGTCAGGGATGTTGTGGAATCTGTCACTGGAGGTTTTAACAACAGTTTAGATAAAGACAACTGTCAGAGTGGTTGGGGAGCACAGTATGCAGCTTCATCTAGAATAAACATGAAAGAGCTTACTAAACTCTGCTTTATCAGTGATGGCATCTGGTAAAATACACTTGACAAATACTTAGCACTATCTTTTTTTGTTTTCTTTTCTTTTAATAAACCCTCCTGAGAAATCAAAAACTATTAACTCCAAATGATTTTGTGCTTTTAAGGCTCACCTCACTTCTGCTGTATAAAAGTGCAGTTTTGTTTGTTCCTTGAAAGGACACTGCTGCCTAACAGAATACTCTGT
The DNA here is from genome assembly GCF_022539395.1 of Myiozetetes cayanensis. NCBI lineage: Eukaryota > Metazoa > Chordata > Aves > Passeriformes > Tyrannidae > Myiozetetes > Myiozetetes cayanensis. Next base: position 32,564,069 of record NW_026086605.1, read on the forward strand.
CATACTGTCAGTTATTGCTGCATCATTAAGTATTATTCTCCTTAGACTTTGATCCCATTTACATTCCACAAATTCTGGTTTTGTTCCACATTAGAATATACAGATCATCTGAAGTAATAGTCTATTTCATTTGGGGAAAAAACTGGTTTCTAGTCTACTGAAAGTATGGAGTTCTAAGCTGAGCCACTGTCTACCACTGAGATAAACTGCCCACACAACAAATTTCACATAGGAGACATAAATGGCACCAAAGCAAATGTCCAGATACAAAATCAGTGGTGTTTGCAAGTCCCCCATGGAGTGCACTCAATATTCTTTATCAGCTTTTAAAGTCATGCCCTTTTAATATTACTTACTTATTTGTTTTTGTAACTTCGTTCCAGCTGAAGATCTCATTTCCTTCACAGTGTTACACTCTATTTTGTATTGTTTGTTTTCAAATGACCTGGGGACTCCATGGTTGAACTTGCAGCATCATCCATCCTTGGCTCCCAAGACATTTTAGCGACATTTATCAGAGGCAAGGAATCTTTTATCCAAAGTTTTATCCAAACTCAGGAATTTTGGACACAGCTAAAAGTAACTCAGTTTCATAGAAACAGCAACAGTCTGAGCTTTGAAAAGACTGGGACCTTTTTAGCCCTCTGCTCAACTCCCAGGCTCCCTACAGGTCCCCTTCTGTTTTCCTAGGCTTTACATACTAACTACTTAGATCCTTCACAGGCTATATAAAAGGGGGGAAGATATTATTTCTCATAATTCTCATTCTGGATGCAAAAATAAACCAGAATTCTGTCCATTTCCACCAAATTCCAAAACCCACTAACTCAGAGAGGAACATTTCAAAGACATGTAAGACAGTTATGCTTTTACCTTCATGACTGGATTTTTGGTAGGATTTGAGCAACTACTTCGTTCCTCATACATTTGGAAAACAAAAATATACATCCTTGTCTCTTTAAATATCATCCATTTCTCACAGCTGCAGAAAAAGCAATTAAGTGGAAATGGTTCCTCCCAGTTTTGAATACGCTTTCACTGGCCCAAAGGGAATCCCATCCACTCTTCAGTTTGCCAGTGTTTATACTTTCAGCAGCAATTTCAATACACTTTTAGAACTAGAGTACCCCTTTACAATAACACTTTGAATTAGTAAAAATCAACTTCTTATTATTCCCTCAGCACACTAAGATCAGGTTGGACTCTGAAGCCATCAGCATCAAGTAGCTTTGGAATTAACAACAGAACAAGTATCAGGCACATGGATGCAAATGTGACCAACTAGAGAACTACACTTTCTGAAATTTCTTCTATACTTTACCTTATTTTGATGCTCAGATTTTTACAAGTAAAAACTCTGTATAGGAGAAGACCAGCAAAACCCTCCCCCTGCTCCTTCAGCAGCTGCACAGTGGGCTCACCAAATCTCCATATCATGGGCCACACACACCAAAAAAAATCCACACCAAACACAGAAGCTGCCAAACGGTTGTTTTTTAAAAATAAGTTTTCTATTTTATTTTCCCAGAAAAGTTTTTTTTTCCCTCAGAGGTTTAGCTTCCATGCAGAGATAGAAAAACTGCACACACTGAGATACAAATTGCTTGCAAATTAAAATCATGCAAGACTGGCACTACGGGTAGACAAAGCAAACTGAAAAGCTGAGTTGTAAAACTATGGCATATGTGGATGGGGGATACAAAAGTCTTCCTCCCTACCACCCTGAATATATTAAAAAAATATAAACAGGGGAATATCAGCACTTTCAGGTGGGCAGGCAGAAGGAAATCCTCTTCACCCATTAAGGAAGCCACACAGATACACTGGACAGACAGAAGCAATGGCCAAACGACAGAACTATAATCAGGGAATTACTAAAACATGTCAGGTGCCTGAAAACAGAATTGTCATAATTTTTCACTCTCTTAGACACTGAGACTGATTTGTTGTTTGCTTTTTTTTTTTAATGAATGCATAAATCAACTACTTTAATTACATAACAACAGGATAGATAGTTGTTCTTACACCAAGGGATAATAAGTAGCTAGAATACTGGAAATACAACCTATACTTTCATTTTACAGTCAATACTGTGTGACTAAATATTAAAGGAGGAAAGGAGGGAAGGAATTTTCAAAAAACTAATGGGAATCAAATGCCTGTATGTCCTTAAAATTATTCAAGAGTGAAGTATGAGGCTTCTTTGAAAAATCCTAAACAAGATCTCAATACACCCAACTCTGTAACTGTTTGTACAGTGGTAGAGTGGTAAACACAAAAGCAAACAAGTTCACCAATTTATTAATCCAGGATTGCAATTCAAAAGACATAATTCTGCCTTTACCCTCAAATACACAATGGGCTGTCATTCTTAAGTCTAGAGAAAAAAAAAAAAAAGTGAATTCTCATTCAAATTCATTAAATAGCACAAGCCATAAAAATTTCCACAATTCCTGCCCTTTGATCTGCATCTCAGTTACTCCATATCTTTTAGAAAGCTGTGGATAATGGATATAAAGGCTACAAGCAGTGATTATTGTATTGCCCCTCTTAACTAAGCCATCTCCATAGTTAATTGTCAAAAACGCTCATTTGCTTTGTGGTTTGAACTCCTCTGACTTCCATCCATTGGGTTTTGTCCTGTTTCTGTGTACTGGAATAAAGCTTTAGTTAAGAACCTCTATTTCTGACATTTCCAAGCCATAACCTTTCCCAGATAAGCCCCACGACTGAGTTCCTTAAGTTTTCTATCATTATGCTTGTTTCCTTAACAACAAATAATTCACCCTGAACTCCCTCCAAACTTCAGCATACTTTGTAGACCGTTTGCCACACAATAAACCTGCCAGTGATAAACTCTTTGGAAGGCTTGTCTCCAGTTTCTAGAAGAGAGCACTATGAGCCATCGAATCTCCCGCTGTGCTGCTTTGGGTGGGCTGGAGTTAGTTTTCCTCACATCAGCCAGCCTGGGCTGTGCTCTGGGTTTGTGCTGAGCACGGTGTTGGTAACACAGGGATGTTTTTGTTATTGCTGAGCAGAGCTTATACAGAGCCACCCCAGCAGCGAGGAGCTGGGGGGACACGAGGAGCTGGGAGGGGACACAAGGAGCTGGGAGGGGACACAAGGAGCTGGGAGGGGACACAAGGAGCTGGGAAGGGACACAAGGAGCTGGGAAGGGACACAAGGAGCTGGGAGGGGACACAAGGAGCTGGGAGGGGACACAAGGAGCTGGGAGGGGACACAAGGAGCTGGGAGGGGACACAGCCAGGACAGCTGATCCCAACTGACCCAAGGGATACCCCAGCACATAAAGCTGGGGGAAGAACAAGGGAGGGGGGACATTCAGAGTGGTGGTGTTTGCCTTCCCAAGTCACCACGATGGAGCCCTGCTGTCCTGGGGATGGCTGAACACCTGCCTGCCCAGGGGAAATGGGGAATGAATTCCTTGTTCTGCTTTGCTTGGCTTTCACTGTATCTACTAAACTGACTTTATCAACTCACAAGTCTTCACACATTCACTCTTCCAATTCTCTCCCTCCAAAGTTTTGAACAATCAAAGGTAGAGAATAAAAGTGCACTCAGTCCATTTTAACAAAAAGAAATACCATTTGACTGTAGAAGCAAGTCCTCATTCAAAATTAAAACTTTTAAAATGCAAATTTGACCTGTATGGTGATGAAGACTGGTAACAATGGGCTAATGTGAAGTAAAACAGGCAATGGCTCTGCTCCATCTCCTGGAAACGTTATTTCCCATAAGCATAAGTGTGCCCCATAAACATCTTTGATACAGCCCTTAACTTCTTCAATTTCTAACACAACTTGCTGAAAGTTTCTAAACACAACAATCATCAGAAAGCAATCCTAAAAGGATTTTAAAATGGAATAACCAAAATGATCTCACATAGAATCAGTACTTTAACACGCAATTACCTTGAGGAAATACAGTCAAAACCAAAATCAAATCAAATAAGGAAGCTTTAAATTAGCATACCTTTACAACAGAATACTGCTTTTGTGTGTGTACACATATTACAATCCTGTTGTTAACAGTTAGATGACCACACTGATGGAGAATTCTAGGCAAAAACTGTCTTTGGATTACAGCCAGCAGCATCGTAAGGCACTGTTAACACTAAAACCAGCAGCAACTGTGATAATTTTTCAGTTTGACAGGTGCTAAGTATAATTGGATTTGATTATAATTCCATTTTTATTGTAGCTATTGCCCAATACTCCTGAAATGACCCTACAGTAAGACAATTATAATTAATAGCCTTAAACCAGTACTGTTCCAGCTGAACAATATACAGAGCACTTCCCTTCAATAGGAACAAAGACACACATAAGAAAAAAGAAAGCCTGCACCTACTACAGTATTCAAAGAGCAGTGTTGGGATCAGAGTCCTCTCTTATCCCCAAGTGCTTTACCATTTTGTCATATCTCATTTCCACTGTAATTATTCATATTGCAGATGTGTTAATATTTAGGTTGACACAAACCTATGTAAAGCTTACTTAGCTATTACTGGAAACATCCCAAAAAGTCTCAGAACAAGAGAACAGTTTTACTACTCACTGTGGCATGGAGCTATTCTTTTTTAGTCAAATCTCAGAGATGAGACAATATCAAAGAAATTAAAAGCTTGTTTTAATTCAAAGTGATTGCCAGACTATCTCCTGGACAAGGAAGACAAATTACATTTCTCAGAGACAGGAATCTCCTGGCAGGCTTCAAAATGGTAGCCTGGCTATAAACTGATATTCCCAACCCAAAGGAATTTCTCTGGTGGATGCAACACAACCCTAGAAGCACACAGAAAGATTAGGTCCCCATAAATTTCATGGATGAAGGGACATCCATCTGGACTGGGGAGAGAGACTGATAAGTGAGCAGCTGATCAACAATATTGAGATCCCCGAAAAACAAGTAATTTTAGGTCATTTTAACACAATGAAGCACCTCTGGAAGTGCTCTGGAGCACCAGGCAGGTTGCACAAATGCCAGAATGGAAGAAGGAAAAGCAAGGGAACATGAAGTTCCTAGCAGGGCTGTGGGTGGGTCTGCAGTGGCTGTTAGATGACCAAGCAATTCACTTGTTTGACCAAGTGACCACAACCTGACTGTGGGCAGACCCTGCAGCATTTATCACATTTGCAAGGGGTCAGCCAACCTTGCACTGTCCAGTATAAACATTTGGTTTGTATTTTATCTTCATCTGGCCTGACCTAAGTATATTTCCATTTAACATGGCTAATAAGCCATGTCTCTTGGCAAAGTATGGCAAGGCTGTAGAGATGGGGATGAGTGTTCCACTAACCAGCAGTAAGAAGGAAAGCTCTGACACACAGCAATGTATTTGGGAGCAGATCTGAACACACTGGGAGTCCATCAAAGACAGTAACAGTAATAAGACCTGACATATAGAAGTGGTCTAACACTTCGTATCATGTTTGGGAAACAGAAGAATGGCAAAGAGCATTGTTCAGGCTTCTTGACCAAAACACCAGATGTCATCGGCACCATTCAGCTTTCCAACATGAAGTCTCCAACTTCAAGAACTTCCCATCTTCCTCCTCTGTAATCACCCAAGAATTTGGCTGCCCTGACCACTTCCACACCAGCTCACAGACACACTCAGCTACTTGCAAAATTAGAACCTGAAGTTTTGGAAGTCTGACCAACATCTACTAAGAACTTTGGGGGTTTAGTATAAAGAAAGGCAGAACTGCATTCTTGACCTCACTGACCATTTTAAAGAGACACTTCTCTTGGCAATCTGCTGATTGAAAACTCAGGACTATCTACCACATTCTGATTATTGCCAGTTAAACACAACTTCATATAAACCATCATCCCAAACAAGTTTGTCTCTTGTACACTGCTACCACTCATCGAAGCCTAGTCTATATTTATAAATCAGAGTCAATGTGGGTCATTTTAAGCATCCTTTAAAAAGGACAGTTTCAATTTCCCATCTGTCCTGTAAATTTTACCACTGAAGAATTACATTGCTATATTCCACCTCATGGCTTATGTCTGAAGGAAAAGGACAGAAGCAGATAACTGTATTTCATTCAAAAGCAACATTCATTACTTCTAGTACATAAACCACTTATTTTACCTTGAATGGATTTACATTCATATTATATACAATTGTTTGTCTCCAAACAGATGGCAGTTACTCAACATTTTGACAGTGGGGCTATGAATATACCCTTAAGCTGATATGAGAGTATATAAATTGTTACCAATTAAATGTCCATACTCCACAAACATGTCACAAACTCACAATAGCTTCAGTCTCAAACCAGGTCTGTGATTTTTGTACAGTAATCAAACCAATTCTCTATATTTTTACAGAGAGATCACTTCCTTATCACAGCAGGACAAAATTTAAAGCATCTTCTATACTAAACAGATACAGCAGCTTTTCAACTCCCTCCCTGCAGATTCTGCAGCAAGTTCTACTGAGATATACTGAGAAAATCTTGGTATCAACAAGCAGATAAAATACTACTCAGCATAACCATGTAACTACTGCTCAGGTCTACAATGCAAATTAACTGAGACCCAGGTAATCCAATCAATTATATTGATAGAAACAGCTGGAAGTGATTCACCCCCAAGCAAATGAACTTTTTGACAACACTGACATCAAGCGACAGATTGAAGGAAAACAACAAACCACAACAAGAAATGGTACAGCATTTCTCCCTCACACTCTGAAAGAGGCAAAGCCTTATTTTATCAAGACAAAAAAAAGAAGTGAATACCTATTATGAGAGCTGACACTTTCACATAAGCTATGAATAAGTGACAGAATATCCAACATTAAATACATGTTAATAATTTGCAAGCACAAGTCAAAGACTGTGTACACTTCAAAGCTTTATGCAATCTAACCTCAGAAATTCATTTCTAAAGAGGAAACAATTAGTGGCTTGAATGTACAGCCAATATCAAATTCCATTAACTCATGGATTTAGCTCATTTTTCAAGTAAAATAATGCAAACTGTACTTCTATGCACTTCAATTAAAAAACCTGTTACATGTTAATGCAAAATTTAATAGCCTGTTAAACCTCACTTACTTGCTTTGCCTGTCCTCTCCACTGAGAAATCCAAACACAGGCAGCCCAACATCATGTGCATTAAACAGCCTTGTCACCCCTTCTGCTGCCGGACCTGACAACCCTGCACAAGGCATAGAACCCTCCTTACAGAACAGGTGACTCCATCAAACATCAGTTTTACCACCCACCACATTCATGCCCAGCATTCTCTGTCTTCTCACCAAGCTTCCATGTTCTTACCTGCTGACGTCTGTATGCCAAATAGTCAAGATTTTCCAGATCTTTCCGAAACTTCTGGTAAGTTTTCTGTAGATCAGATTTGCTGGATACATTTCTCAAAGATTCAAATGTTCTCTGAAACTGTGATGAAAAAGAAAATAAATAAATGAATAATAATTCACACAGTTGCTGTGTTTCACTTTGTATTAGGATTTTATTCTATTAAATCCTAATTTTATGGAGCTGTGTCACCTCTAGTCTTTTAGATATTTCTACAGTTTTGTTTTGAAATTAATCACAGAATGTAAAGCAATATGCCCTGTTCTATTAAGTCCTCTAACTTCATAGGTCAGGTTTGCATAAGACAAAACACTGGCAATCAACATAACCTCTACAGGTGAGTTCTTTTTCTGTGCCATGTTACAAGATGTAACATATACTCATATATATTTAAATACTTTTCGTTTTCAACTAAGAAAAGCATATGAAACTTTATACAGGCCATGAACTCCTCATTATATCAAGCCTAACACTAGAACTTTATATATAGAGGGTGCTTCTTATCAAGTTAATTTACTTAACAGTAATTTGCAAGACCAGACAATTGCCATGGGCAATGTGCTCACATTCTGCATGAAAGCTGTGACAACTTTAATTATACTTCATTATAGATCTTACTTTTAAAGTTAAAACTTCTTTCATATCACAGAATATACTGAGTTGGAAGGGAACCATGAGGATCATCAAGTCCAACCCTGCACAGGCCCATCCCCCAGACTCACACCCTGTGCCTGAGAGCATCATCCAAACAAGTTCTTGAGCTCTGTCACTTGGTGCTGTGACCACTGCCCTGGGGAGCCTGTTCAGTGCCCAACTACCCCCTGGGGGAAGAGCCTCTTTGTAATATCCAACCTAAACCTGTCCTGACACAACTCCAGGCCATTCCCTTGGGTCCTGTTGCTGGTCCCCACAGAGCAGAGATCAGTGCCTGCCCCTCCTCTTCCCCTCACAAGGAAGTTGTAACTGCAATGAGGTCTCCCCTCAGCCTCATCTTCTCCAGCTGAACACACCAAGTGCCCTCAGCCACCCCTCACACGGTTTCACTTCCCACCAAGGCCCTTCACCATCTTTGTTTCCCTCCTTTGTACACTCTTTAATGACTTAATATCTTTCTTATATATTACCTGTGCCCCAAAATGCGCCAGTATTGCAGGTGAGGCCTCCCCAGGTCAGAGCAGAGTGGGACAATCTGCTTTGCCTGATGCCCCCCAGGACAGGGTTGGCTCTCCTGGCTGCCAGGGCACTGCTGACTCATGGCCAACTTGCTGTCAACCAGGACCCTCAAGTCCCTTTCCTAGTGCTGCTTTTCAGCCTCTCATTCCCAGTCTGTCCATACACCTGGGCTTGCCCCATCCCAGGTGCAGGATCCAGCACTTCCCCTTGTTGAGCTTCCTATGGTTGGTGATTGCCCAGTTCTCTAATTAGTCAAGGTCTCTCTGCAGGTTTTTGTGTCATCTGCAAACTTGTTCAGTGTCCCTTCCAGTCCTGCATCCAAGTCATTGGTGAAAATGATGGAGACCACAGGGCCCAAGATGGAGCCCTGTGGAACCCCAGTAGTGACAGGTCACCAGTCTGATGTGTCACCCCGGTCACTGTCACCCTCTGTGCTCAACCTGTGAGCCAATTGCTCACCCCATCACATGATGTGTTTATCCAGCTGTGGGCTGGACAGTTTGTCCAGAGGGATCCTGGGAGGACAGTATCAAAAGCTTTACTGAAATCCAGCTGGCTTCCCTGGATCAGCTAGGTGGGTTACCTTGTCATAAAAGGAAATCAGGTTGGATAAGCAGGACTTTCCCTTCCAGAAGCCGTGCTGGCTGTGACCAATGACTGTCTTTCAGGTGTTTTTAAACACTTCCCAGAATAACCTTCTCCATAACTTTTCCAGGTACTGAAGTGAGACTGAAAGGCCTCAATCACAGTAGTAGTAGTTTCCAGGGTCCTGCTTCTTGCCCTTCTTGAAAATCAGGACAACGTTCGCCAGCTTCCAGGCAACTGAGACCTCTCCGGATTCCCAAGACCACTCAAAAATCATCAAGAGAGGTTTTGCAATGACATCAGCAGCTATTTGAGGATTCTGGGACAAATCCCAGCAGGTCCCATAGATTTGTAGGGATCCAGCTGGAGCAGCAGATCCCACATCATTCCAGGGTTGACTGGAAGTTCTCGCACTCATGGTCCTCCAGCTCAGGACACTGAGACCCCCTTGGTCCATCACCCGTGTTGAAGATAGAGGCAAAGAAAACATTAAACTCCTCTGCTGCCTGGGAGGTGACCATCCTGACCCTGGAACAGGCTAATGATATTTCTATACAGCCTATTCCCATTCATGTATTTGAAAAAACTCTTTTCATTGTCTCCCACATTTCTGCCTGCATACACTATCATTAAAAATGGGACTGGTATTTTTCCAAGAGATGCCCAATACCAGCCCAGCTGTAGGACCTGTAACAGAGAGGCAAAGATTTATGTGAGAGGACAACTGGAGGTCCAGCTTCCTTGCTACTTTCAAGGAAATCATGAACCTTGTGCTCTGACTTTCTCTGTTTCCCTATCTGTAAATAGTCTTTTTCACCTCACAAGCATGTGACAGCTGCAAAGCTATAAGTAGTTTAGAAATATTTTGTTATCACAGCAATTACAGTCAGAAGCAACTCTATAAACATTTACTTATTTACATATATATAATCAAGAAGAACTACAGATCTTGTAAATCCTCCAAAACAGTGACTTAGCTCACTAGTTACAGGCCCTGTAGATGAATTACCTACTGTAAGCTCACATGTGGTACTGATGTGCAGGGAATGAGGCAAAAGACCAGTCAGTTCTGGAAAACCAAGCACTTCAGAAGTAACTACAGCAACCATTCCTCTATACCTTTGCTAAAACTACAGTCACTGAATTGGAAAAATGAACCACAGGAGTAGAAGGGAAACAAAAAAAAAAAACACAACAAAGCTAAACCTCCACTCATCTTCAGTCCCTCTTTAATCAGCTGACAGTAGAACTGACAGCTAGTGCTGATCATGGATGGACAGTGCTCCAGTGTGACCCATCCTGTGGGCATTTGACTGAGCTCAAGCCCAAGCTATGTATGCTGTTGAACAGCCACTGGTGTTTATAGCTGTTTGTAATTTATTTTACTCTACTTCATTCAGCACCACTAGAGGTTAACTGGAGACTTTCTACTTGATTTGAAGTGTTTGCTACCAAACAAATAAAAGAAAGCTTTCTCACCCTCCGTGTACATTCCTGAATTCTGTAACAATATGGGTGACAGAACATAAACACGAAGACAAAGCTGCAAGACTCTCTATTCTTTTCCATTTGGCTTCATTATCTTCCACTTTTTGTATGATTTGTTGGCTTCAGATTTTATCTCTGCCCCAGAGTTGATTTCAAAGCCTTGCATTTGCAATGGTTGCTTTCAGGAATTCCCACTCCTTGCTATTCCCTTAGGTCAAAGTAAATTTAATTACAACACGTGCAAACAAGAGCTAAGTAAAGTTTAAGATGACCAAAAGCTATCCAGAGTGCTCCACAGTGCTCCCACTTTATAAGTGTGTAAGAAACTATTCATAATATATCTGAACAGTTTATCATACACCCTCTGCTTCAAACTATGACATGTTTCTCCAGAACTTAGCCCAAAGCTGCTGCACCCTCTTGTGGGCTTGAATAATACAGGGATAAGGTGTCTAATGATTCCCAAACTCACTAAATTGACATAAGGTCCAGTCTTTTTTGGAGGTTTCCTCCTTTTTTTTTTATATAATCATCAACATGTTAGACTACAACACCGTTGTAGAATCATCATCCTCATCCTTTTAAGAATGAACTTGATCCCATAGTTTCAATTCTTCATTTGGCAGGAGTTTTACTAGCAAGTTCATTCACTTTCTTATGTCCTGAAGCAACCTCAACATTAATAATGCATTTGGCTCTCTGGAAAGAGACACAAGAACCAGCATGAGCAAATACAAACCAAATGTGTAACTATCAGAGCAATATTCTTCAATAAAATAGAAGGGTAACTGACAGGACAGCCTGGCAGAAATCTGTCTTTAGATGCAAGGGAAAAATGCTTTTTTAAAAATTTAATTCAAAAGGAAGTAAGAAAACAAACAAGCCATCTTAAGAAAACACATATATGTTCTTTTCACTGCCACCAACAAGAAATCAAAAAAGAGCCTTGGGCATACAAAGGTCATCAGCACATGTTAAACTTAACACCACATCTGGATCTTTCTGCATCATTCTTCCATCAGTGTGAACCACCACTGGTGGGATGAATGGCAGGAAAACCTCTCTTATCTCTGCTGTCTAGAGGGGAAAAGAAATACCAGTTAGTTTGTTTCCCTCTCACCAATAACCAAATGTAAATAACCATAGGAGATTCATGCACACCCTTTTTTGCCTGTCACTTTTTCAAAGTGCTTTGAATAGTTTCTGAAAGCTGAGAAGTAGCAGTTCTTTACCTTACTAATCAAGTAGTTACCCAGTAGCACCACAGAAAGCAAAAGTAGTAAAGTCCTGCAGCCTCCTCTCAGATAATGACCATGGTTTGGTCTAATTAGTAAGAATGACTGTAAGCATCAGGACTAAACTTCCTATGGTCTCACAACTTACTCACTGTGAGGTCAAAAAACAGATGTGAGCTCTCACTGCAGTTTCTCCTGCCAATTAAGAGCTGAGAATCCTCTGTTGTCTTCACAAGCTCCTGATGTAGCCATTTTGGGGTTTTTTTCTCCACTATCCATCTACACACTTTCAGGAACCCTGGAACTTCTCTTCTGTCGTATGTAATGAAAACGAGGTAATGAGTTCAAAGAGAAGAGGCTGAGACAGTGTGGTTGCACAACGTTTCAACATGAAATCATATTAAACTAACTAATCATTCTAAAATTTTGATACTACTTAAGGTAAAATTTATTACATTTGGTCTTATTCAAATTAATTTATTCAATTTAATAAAGTCTCTTGTGTTGTCACTTGCCTCTGCATCTTTATGTAAAAGGTCACTGTTTCTACCACATTCAGCTGTTGCAAGCAAACTGATTCCTTACACAAGTGTTTGTGGAATAAGTGATATTAAATGGTATTAAAGAGAGTTGCTGTCTGATTTTTAAAGTCTGATTTTAACTATAACATTTTGATAATGTAACTTTGTAACTGCATTTGACAGCATTCTTTAGGGATCCCAAGGAAATGGCTTCTGCACTACACAAGTTGGAGCTTGTTTGGTCTCAGGCGGACAAAATTCTCTAATGGTACTCCCTTGGCAAGCCTGAGAACCTCAATATGGGCCATGAAAATTAATGGCTTCCCAGCTAAGGAAGAGGCCAGGCCACAAAAACGTGAGATTATAAACATGCAGTGCATGTTGCTGTTTGACAAACCACATACCTTTAATGTCACTTGCCCGGGAGTCCAGCTCAGTTATAAGGAAGATGTAATCGTGGCCTGCTGCACATTCTTTACTTAGTCCCCTTCTACATACTTGGTTCAGATTTAGGGCCAATGCTACAAAAAGCCAATCTGTTATTTAAGAATAAGGAGCAATTACTCTTTTCTGGTTGGTCTAGAGCTGCAGAAGTAAAAGAGGACTTGTATTTGAGAATATCAGTATTTTCATCTTCCACTGAGCAATAGCACTGACCTATTTTTTCTATTGATGAAATATTTCTCTTCATTTTCATATGGATTAATACAAGTTGAATTAAGGACAAGAAGCAAATTTTACTTCCATTCTGACATAGGGAACCCGTTCGTTGAAAAATACCTTCCTGTTTTAATAAGGTACTGGTTCTTTAAAAGACTAAATTATGCTAAATGTACTATTTTAAATTACTCAGAGATGTGGTTGAGAAAAAAAATCATTCAAAACCTCTCAAACTCCAATTACTGAACATACATATTTAGGAGAAAATAGTTGCTCTCCCCGTATTTTGCTGTAATGGAATGGGCACCGTGCCTCCTTTGGAGAGATTTATGGAGAGCAGTTCACAGAGCTTTTTCCATTCAGAAAACATCAGAGGATTTTGCTCTCATTTTAAGAAGGTCTGAAGACATGCATTTCGATGATAAAACAGACACTGTTTGTTCTGCATTCACTTCCTCATTTCTGCATCCCAAAGTGAGAACAAGTTACAAAATAAATTTCTCTAGATCAGAATAATCTGTGTGCGTTTGAGACACAAATGATTGTTGATCAGACAAGCCATTCTACTGACTTCATTGCCAATAAATAATGTGCCATGATGATTTCCCAAGATTATTTTCCCAATCTGGAATTTGCCTTCCAATATTAGCACTCTATAGAAGGAAATTTCAGCACATCACTTCCATATTATTCTTTTGTAAGTACCACACTTCAGTGGTAACTGTTTGCTGCAGAAGCAAAACACAGTAATAAACACTCAAGGAAACCATTTAGCAATGTTCTTTCCTTGACTGCTTCCAAGAGTCTACTGCAATGGAGTCCTAATCACTGATTGGAGCATGCAGGTATTGGCACAGTCCAAGTAATTATTTCAAATAGGCCTCTGCTTGCCTAATATCCACCTTCCAACTTTCCCAAAATAATTTTCAAACTTCATCACCAGACACAGTATGGATTCCTCACACTCAGTTGTGCTGCTGCTAACTTCAAGTATTGCATGTTAACCTGTGCCACAACCACCTTTGTGCCACAGGTGTCCCCAAGCTTTATGTTTTCATTTATTTCATCTGGAATTTATCATCTCGCAGCTTGACAATGATTTATTGTTACGAGTTACAAAGGAGCAGCCAAGAGGCTCCTGTGCCAAGCACAGAAGTGGATCCAGGTTCCTGTTGCACTCAAAAGGACACTCTGAAAAGCCTAACTCTTGAAAGTAATTCTTTGGAAGCTGCTTTTTCTCTGTTATTTACTGCACATTACAAAGTGCCACAGAATTTGCAAAGTGCAATAACCACTGCAGCCCTGATTAAAAACAACTGCATCCCATGTACTATAGACCAACGTCTGATTAGGAGCAAGAATCCGTTTCTGTTGATTGATGACAAAATAAATAGGAGTATAAACCAAAGGAGAAGCCAAATCTTCTCCAAAAAAACTCCTGTCACCTTCTTAACACTTATGTTCAGAGATTTCTCTTGTGATGGGACTGGGAATGCGTAAAGAAGGTAGAGTTTAATCTGGCTACTGCCATACAAGACAGTAATAAAGGTTTCTATAAATACATTAGCAAAACAGGGAAGGGTAAAGAGAATCTCCATCCTCTATTGGATGCAGAGGGACACAGTGACAAAGCATGAGGAAAAGTCTGAGGGACTTAATGCTTTCCTCGCCTCAGTCTTTAAAAGCTGTTTTTAGAAGGGGGGAACAGGCAGCACTATGCTCACAGGGCCCAAGTTCGGAAGTTCCTTCTTATCTGTTAGCCATTCTCTTTTTTTTTATTTCTTGGCAAGAGTTTTAAAGCAACTCTAACCAAGTATTTTATAAAGATCATGCTGTCTGAGGCTTTAATGAAAAATATGAAGACTTAAACAGTAAATCTACAAGCATGACAAGAAGAGGGAAGAGGCAGATAAAACATGTTGGCTCAGCATGATCTGAAACCAATTAGAGAAAGACAGACTGCCAATGCTCTTTGAATTAAATTCTCCAAACTTGTTATCTTCTTGCTGTTCTCTTCTGATCAATAAATTCAAGCAATTCCATTAGTCTGTTAATTCACTTAATTAAATAATATCGAGCATTACTAACCATAATGAATGAGCTGTAATACAGCTCTGAATCCAAGAGCGCAATGAGATAGCCCTATGTCTCACTACATTTTTCACAACTCAGTTATTTCATTAGAGATTTCAAACTCTACACTAGGTATGGAAACTTAGATACAAACAGCTATTTATTTAAACTCTTCCCTGTTTAAAAAAAAAAATTGTAGTTGTTTAAAGGAGCAAAACCTTTCTTATTAGTGTGATGTACTTTTATTTCCTCAGTGAACTCTAAAATGATCTTGCTGTTTGCACTGCACTCTCATACTCTTAAAAGGCTGTAAATTCCACAAATGGCCAGAACTGGACTGTGCCAGAATGTGATCAGTCATGGAGAGTTTGTACTGGCATCTTAAATGCATCATTTACACACACATTCACACCTTGCTTGGTGAAGATTCTATAGAATTCATAAAGCAGCCAAAATTCTCTCTGCTTTTTTAGTGAAACTACTACGAACGGCTCAGTTCTTGTTAACAAAGGTATGTTTATGAATATGTGAATGAGATTCCTGCCAGGATTACCAAATTCTTTCAAACTGACTGACTTGTTATTTCTACTTTTTAAAAGTCACATTTCAGTGGTTTTGTGATGAAAATATTCAGCATTTTCAGCACTATACTCTGTTTTATATGAAGACTTTATTACACAGATGTCAAAACCAGTCCAAAGCCCAAGTCAAATGTCCAGAAAACAATACTCTTAGAGGCCACATAAACTGGTAGGAGCTAACTGACATTAGACACATAAATAGGTAATAAATAGATTATTAAATAAATAAAATACATTAGATACATAAATAGATAATGCCCTTCAAAATACTTTTATACTGAGTAAGATCTAATTAATACTCTACAGGGTTCTTTGATGATGCTGAATTACTTTTTTTCATTTTATACGTGCAAGCAAAAAGTTCCTTGGTTAGAATTATGTCTTTTATTCTACTGTTATTTCCTTTATTTCCTTTAATTTTTTTTAAATTAACTTTAGCTCAGTCCTTTATAATATAATTTTACTCTATGAAAATTATAGATCTCAGAGATGTAGAAACAAAAGGCAATGAAACTTCTCATCTCTTAAATGATCACAGTCATAACACTCATGTCTGAAGAAGAGGATAATATGGTAGAAGTATTAAAATTTCAGAAAAAATGCAAAGAAAAACAGCTAATGACTTTTACAGGCATGTGAACATGCAAAAATCAAGAGTATTAGAGCTGATACAGCAAAGACAAGGTCTCCTTTCACACTGCAGTCTCTGTGTGAACACAATGTCTTTTTGCTGGAGCAAGTCCACATTGAAGAAAATTTGAATTCCTCAGGGAGTTTTAAAGTATAATGATTTAAGTTAAGGCTTTAGAAAAGAGCCAAGTTGAAATTCATTAAAATATTTAATTGCATTCAAATCTGGCTCAGTGAGCCACGACCAAAAGTCATTAGAAACTGAAAGATGTTTAATAGCATATGTTGAAATTATCTTCTGAGTCGATTTCCTAATTAGATGTCAACATGAAAAGACACCATTACAGGCAGTACCACTGTTGGCAAGTTCAACAGCAAGGGCAGAGACAAATAAACATGGAAAATGTAACAGTTTTTTTAGACAGGCATGATGGAGAGTGTTATGCCACACTAATTTATTCTAGGAGTTCATTGACAAATTCAGTTCTCACTCCTATTGGGAGAACTGAATTAAAGTATGGGGGAAGATGACAATTTAACTGCACTCTTTGCAGTGCTGGAGTTTTTCCTGAATGATACTTTGCGTTCTTTCATAATTTTCAGTTATTATTTGTTTTCCTTTTCAGATGGAAATTCTGATGTGAATTATAGAGCTGTTTGGAAATACTGAAACTCAAGCAAAGAAAACTATATAATTTTAATTCTCTCATGTAAAACATACTGAGACTATCTTAGAAGGGTGTATTTAGCATTATCAAAATATGTATGTGAAAATCCAATAGGTTACCAATGAAAAATATCATAATTTAAGAAAATTTTCCACAACGAGTACAAAAGACATAGGCCACCTCTCTTACAGCTGACAAATTGAATACCTGTATAACAACATATAAGCTGCTGCAAGGCAATGTTTATTTAGCCTGTACTGCATCTCTAACAATTGTCAGCAGTGGATCTTTCAAGCACAGTATTGAAATCCATACAACATTGCTTTATTATGAAATACTTTTCCTGCTCTGATCTGGAGCCAAATTTTTGTTCTCTTGCCCTCACTAAACCGAACTTGCTTCAACATGGTCCCCTTTATGTCAGTGGGTCCTCTTGTGACATGAGGCATTATTAGAAAGGGCACTGATTATTCACCTCTGCCCTGAAATATTAGGAAGTCAACAAAAATTTGTATTATCAGTTTCTCAGACATTACTAAAGGTGTTGGGGAGGATGGGAAAGGAAAATGAAAACAGGACAATTCCTTGCTCTTCCCAGCAAAGACACACACCAGATGGAATGGAATAAGCAGGCAGAGAAGAAACTCAGTCAACACATTTCTATGTTCAGATGCATGGTGCTGGCAAGACGAAAAACACAGTGTTCAAAAAAGGCAGGAAGCCTGCTCACATGGGACACAACCACTGGTAAGTTTTATAGGGGACAGAAGACAGAAGACATCCCTTCTGTAAAAAGGGAGCCAGAGGGACAAAATACGACCCAAAAGAGCACTGTTGGGATATGTAGTTGCAAAACATGTTATTCCTTTGAGTGAAAAAATTATGTGACTTTTAGAGAATATTTTCTACTGCACAAATTTTTTAAAGCTTTGCCAACATTAGGACTGTAATCTAGTCTTCTGTCTGCAGTATACAAATACCTAACATATTTGCACCGAAAGGTATACAATTCAAGTAAGAAAATAGGAAATAAGAAATAAAAGGAAGTTAACATACAACTGTATGGATAACTGTCTGCTTCCCCAGACCAAGTATGTTGAGTTACAAGCAGAAGAATTTGGTTTTTTTGGTCCATTCTACAAATCTCATCCTGAATCTACACTTGCCTCAAGTGCCAAAGCATTATGTGCATGAGACCCGCAATTCTCAAGTACAGAAGGAATTTTCAGTGTAGGAAGAACCATCAGCAGACCTGTGCTAAAGGGAGCCTGAGCTGAACCAGACTTTACTCACCACAGTCAAATGCTGCAGCAAATACGCCACATCAACCATGTCGGCCAGAATGAGCAGCCTGGTGACAGCTGTGAGCAGGGAGCGCGCTGCCTGGACCACGGCCTGCCTGCAGGGCAGGGAGCAGGGATCGCTGGTGAATGCCTCTGCTGACACCTTCAAGGCTTGACCTGCAAGATGAACACATACTTAGGCTGCATTGCAACTCCCAGAGGGAAGAAATCGTTAAAGCTCCATCAGTTAGCTGGCAAGTCACTTGGCATCTCTTTGCTGCCCTAACGCCTTGAAATAAAGGCCAATTATTACAGATCATGCAGAACGTTCCACACTTTGAATGATGTTCCCTTTCTGCTCTACTGAATCATTTAATTCTGAAATAATTCCCTTGGCCTTCACACTACTGCTCTGAACTGTATACAACAAAGCCAGGGGCACTATGTTAAACTTCTCTAGTCACTGCTTGTTATATTACTCTGTACTTCGGTGTCCTTGCTATTGAATAATTCCTCATCACAGAAGGGAATCAAATATTGTTCTCCTCCTTACAAATATAAGTTCATGGAATGAAAACTTCACAGACTCAAGCATCTGACTGACATGAAACACGTGAAATATATGCAATCTATGCAGCTACTGACTGTGCCAGTAGACAGCAGTATACTGCTCCTCAACACAAAGTTTAGCAAATTAAATTTAACAACAACAACAAACACCCAACTTTAATAAATACATTCACAGTGCTCAACTATCATTACCCACTATGCAATAGTCAATAAGCCACTAAAACTGACTCTGAATAGCCAGCCACGAGTGTCTCTGTGCACAGTAAAAACAGTCCAAACAAAGCTGACTGGGAAAGCAGAGCTACAGATTGGAAAGGAACTGCTTAATTAGGAAGGAGTGAAAGCGCTCAGTTGTGAGAAGCCCAGACTGGAGTGAACAGCGAGCCTGTGAGTTAGCAACTGAACAGACCAGGAAAGAAGTGAGATATAGCTCAGCTGAGGATAGGAGACAGCACTATTGCCAGGGATATTTAATAGAAGTTGAGAACAAAAAAGATAACCTTCTGACAGCACAGTGGCTCCTCAGAAATCTCTAAGGTAATGTTTTCCCCTTCCCACAAACACTAGGCTGAAGTACATCTTTTCAGGCCACAAATGTGATTATTTGCCCAGGTGTCTGCTACTGTGCCTTCCAGAAGACAATGGCTGTGTGGATTTGCATCTCTCAAGCACCTGAGACACTTCAAAACTGAAGATAGTCCCAAAATTTGAAAATAGTACCCTTTCAACACAGATACCTTTAGCCACAAAGATGATTAAGGGACCAGAGCACCTGTCATAGGAGGGAAGGCTGAGAGAGCTGAGACTGTTCAGGCTAGAGAAAACTCAGAGGGATCTCACCAGGATGCATAAACACCTGAGGGAAGGGTGAAAAGAAGATGGAGCCAGACTGTTCTCAGTGGTGCTCAGTGACACTTGCTCAGGGCGAGAGGCAATGAACACAAACTGACACACAGGAGAGATTCCATCTAAACATCAGAAAATGGTTTTTCACTCTGAGAGTGACTCAGCAGGGGCACAGGAAGGTTGTGGAGTCTCCATCCTGGGAGATATTCAAAACCTGACTGGGCATGGTCCCGGGCAGGCTGCTGGCCCTGCCTGAGCCAGGGCATTGGACCACAGGACCTCCAGAGGGCCCTTCCACCCTCAACCATCCTGTGATTCTGTGTGCAAAGAGAAAATCAGAAGGGCCTAAATACAACCAACCCTTTAGAAATGAGTTGGACATAAACTGGGATGGCCAGATGAACAAGTATAAAATCACAACCCTAAACAGAGCATGAGATGCAGGCTAGGCAGATAGGAGCTAGAAGTGCAAACAGCAGAAAATTACAGCTCCAACAACATGTTGAGACCTTTCTTAAAACACAGTAAACAGCATGACAGTCTGATGCAATGTCATCCATTTTTATCGTAATTTCCATCAAGTGAATATTATTCCATAATTACACTTATCACAAACAACAAAACACAAAAAAATGCCCTTTTAGTGGCACAAATAGAAAATGGGAAAGATGGCAGCATTCATAGTATTTCAACTATTTTAGACAATCAAATGAAAAGCAATTCAAAGAATCAAAGACAGGAATATATCATAACTACACAATTATTGGCAGGCAGATATTTCCAAGACTCTATTCAGCACACACACACAGATGACTCCCAAAGTAAATGGTGTTCTACCATTAGCTAATCAGCTACTGACAACCACTGCTGTGTCAAAGGACTGCTACTTATCCACATGCTCACAAAAATCTCTGCCTTTCCTCCTTTCTCTTCTCCAAATATGCCTCCTTGGGTTTTTGGTGTTTTGTCTTCTTTAAAGAGAGTGAACTGCTGATGATTAATGTCTCAAACACTCGACACCTGCAGTGACTGCCCAGGTGCTTGTAAGAGACTGGACTGGTGCTGCCAATGGCTCAATCAGCCCCTTGCTTTGCTAACAATGTGCAGAGTGGTCACCCAGGCCAGGAGCTGAAGGCCTTCACATCCAACACCTCAGGCCACAAGCTGGGTGTTAAACAAGATAAGGAAAGCTGCAAACTTGGACTTGATGATCTCAGAAGTCTTTTCCAACCCGGCTGGAATGAAACTCTGCGAGGTGGGGTAGTGCTTCTTTTTCCTTACACAGATGACTCCACTGTGCTAACTCCCTGGAACATTCACACCTGGCCTGAAGGGACTCATCTCTTGTTGATAAGCCATAATCAGCCAAAATGGACTCAGTTGCACTGAAGTACAAACCAGCTGCAACATTTTAGAAGGTGTCAAAGCCTCCTGAAGTATCCCTGACTCACAGTATTACATTATCCAGTGTAAAACTCCCCAGCCCAGGGGAGGTACTGGAGATCATAGAATCACAGAATCATAGAATTAACTGGGTTGGAAGAGACCTCTGAGATCATCAAGTCCAACCCTTGATCCAACCCCACTGTGATTACCAGATCATGGCACTCAGTGCCACATCCAGCCTCATCTTAAAAACCTTTAGGGACGGTGAATCCACCACCTCTCTGGGCAGGCCATTCCAATGCCTGATCACTCTCTCTATAAAGAACTTCTTTCTAATATCCAACCTAAACCTCCCCTGGCAGAGCTTAAGCCCGTGCCCTCTCATCAGATGCTCCCATCTGAACCCGAGCGAGTATAACTCTGAATTTTTGGGCTTCCCTGCCCACCTGGGGCTTCCACACCACCATGATGGATCTGGACCACGAGCACCACTTTGAGTAAACATGGAAATTGCAACAACCATGTTTCATTGCTGAATCCAAGGGGTGTCTTGCAGGTCCTTCCAGTCACCAGGCTGTTCCCAGCCCTGCTCCTTATCGATTGGTTTAACTCAGTTTTATCAGTATTGTTATCAGCATTCTTCTTGCTGAAGAGTTATTGTTTCACTAACAGCTGGGCCTACTTGGTGTCCCCGATACTCTGTATTGGAGAAACAGGGGTTATTACATACAAGAGAGGAGATTTCTGCCTGAGGTCTCCACCCCCTCCAAATTATCTCAAACCACGACAATCCAGCACCAAAAGCATCCAAAAACTTCCAGGAAAATTCCTTTCAGAACAAGCCAACCATAATCCTGTTGGCAATCAGGTGACAGCCTGTGCAGGGCCACCAGCCGATGGTAGGCGCTGTGTCTGTGCTGAGACTGCAGCCACACCCACTGCAGGCAGTGAGCACCCTCAGGGACTGTTCAACATCGTGCTCACAGCAGCCACATGCTCTTGGTTTAGGCAAGATCAACAGAATTATGCTTTCTTATTTCTTTGAATAGATTGTCTTTTTTGTGCTAAATCTAAGCACATTACTCCCTCTTCTATTTGTATTTACAACTGGCTTTCTCCTCTCATTTGTTTTTTTATTTTTAGCTGCAGCAGTGTGAAATCCACATGGAATGCAGTGCATTTTATGCCATTCTTGTGTCCTCCCACAAGGAGGTATTATTGCCAAGAAAGTCCTGTCACCCACTCCTGTGAACTGCACCATTAGAGGCTGGTGGATTTACAGTTCCAGGGAAACACAGTTGTCAAAAGGAGCTCATTTACTAAGGGAGGGAGGGACGTACCAGAGTCAGTAAAAAGAGAGTATTTCAAACTTCCCAGTCTCAAACTTCAGAGGAAAAAAAAAATACAAACAAACAAGAAAAAAAATCCACAATGGTTTATAATACAAAATCCTAGAATGGTTTGGGTTGGAAGGGACCTTAAAAAGATCATCTAGATCCAAGTCTCCTACACGGACAGGGACACCTTCCATTAGACCAGGTTGCTCCAAGCCCCATCCAACCTGGCCTTGAACACTTCCAGGGATGGGGCAGCCACAGGTTCCCTGGACAGCCCGTGTCAGTGCCTCACCATCTTCAGAGTGAAGAATTTCTTCCTTACATCTCATCTGAATCACCCTCTTTCGGGTTCCCCTTTAGGTTCTGAAAGGCTGCAATAAGGTCTCCCCAGAGCCTTCTCTTCTCCGAGCTGAACAACCCCAGCTCTCTCAGTCTGTCTTAACAGGAGATGCTCCATCCCTCTGGTCATCTTTGTGACCTTCTCTGGACTGGCTCCAACAGGTCCATAGCATTCTTATGCTGGGGGCCCCAGAGCTGAATACAGTATTCCAGGTGGGGTCTCACCACCTGGTTAATGGAACACTTACTAACTATGGTAACTCAGATCCCCACAATAGCTTTCTGCAGATGTTACAGGACATTTCTCTCCTGCCACAGTCTTACCCCACTCAGACATCACTGTATTCTGTTGCACTGCAATTATTTCACAGCTGCATACCAGGAAGTTCCACTTCCACATCTCATACAGTTCTTCATAATGTGTAATCAGAGCCACCACACCCCCCCATCATGCCTTG
Source organism: Myiozetetes cayanensis (assembly GCF_022539395.1). Taxonomy (NCBI): domain Eukaryota; kingdom Metazoa; phylum Chordata; class Aves; order Passeriformes; family Tyrannidae; genus Myiozetetes; species Myiozetetes cayanensis. The sequence goes on from NW_026086605.1 coordinate 32,587,257, forward strand.
CATGCACCTCTTCATTCCCCCTTTCCCACTCAGGGACACCTGATCCAGTGATGGTGACGTCAGAAGCTTTTCTACAAGGCATCTGTTCTTGGTTTGATGAAAAGCATGTACAGCACAGGTTATTTTCAGCCATTTGATATCTAAGTTCTGTCTCACAGAATTAAAGCCCCTTAGATGCAGAACACACACATGTACCTCTTAATGTGGGATGAGAAAGTTAAGTTCACTTTTAAGATGAGGGACAAATAAGAATATAATACAAAAGATCACTTTACCCTTCCTTTAGTAAATGTCCTTAAACTCCCCACTTCTTGTCAGTGAACAGTAGTTCCTTCCATGCCATAAAACTCCTGCCTCCCCTGTTTAATATCAAGACATTAAAGATGGACATTCAAAATATCAAAGTATTTTTTTTATAATTTCCTTTAAAGAGCTGAAGACTCACAAAATGTAACTCCAGCCAGTAACTTGTTTTCAGTTCACTGCTATATGTGATGAAAGGCTTATCTGGGAACACACTTGAGCGTGGTAACAGCTAAAGGCAAGAAACACTGGCACTGCAATAGATAGAAACAATGCAGACAACAACTGTTGTGTTTCTGACTATATATAGTCAGTAAGCAATGGCATTTCAGCTATGCCCATGCAACTGCTTGAAAACTATAAACCATCACACCTTCACAGAAATGCAAAAACTCATTATCCTGCGTATGATGCTAGACTTTAAGTCAGATTTCTGAGACAACATTTCAGCACACAAACTACACTGCTGTTTTGTCTTAAAAGTGATTAAATCTCAGAATCAGAACATTCATTAGAAGCTGATGTTCAGTGTCAGAAGCATTCATGGTTGAACGATGCTTCTTACCCCCTTTGCACTGGGGTCACTTATTTCACAGTACATTGAATCAGAAGGGAATCTTTTGAAATTCTCTATACATATAAAATCTGCCATTGGGAATTTTTAAATATACTTATCTTGGAGTTTATCACACTATTTTAGAATAAAAATGTGAACATGAGTACCTTTTAACAAAGCTTCACCCAACCAGTTCAACAGGAAAACATGGCAGTTCTTCAGTTACCAGGCTAGTGGATTTCTGGATGATGCACATAGTCCACCATCCACACACCTTCCTACTGACCCACTTAGCTGAGTTCCAGAAGGTGGTGAATTAAGATGGGGATAGAGATAGGCCTGAAAAGTAGTTTCTTGACTGGAAACAAAGAAAAATGCAGAGGACCTCTGTATTAAAATGACCAGCTCAAAGACTTCAGTAAATCTTTGCAGATGTCAAGGAAGCAGACATGAGACTTCTTCAGGTTACATTCATCTGCCGTTCATTATAGCAACACCTTCTTTCAGAGGTCACTAACAGAATCTGAGTTTCCAAAATCTCATCTACTGAGTGTCAAGACCAAACTGTGGTCAGTGAAGCCATACACATGTTCCAATTTCTGAAGGCCATGAATCACTCGTGCATCAGATGAGTTAAATACAACAAATCATATCACTGCTGTTCATTTTTATCCTACTAATTTGCTCCTTTATTTTCCAAAACATTACAACGTTCAGGATCATCAGAAGCAGCTTAAAAATAGTCTATCGCTCCCTTAAAAGGAATCTCTCTCAATGAGCACCAGAAGTAACAAAGCAGCATTTTCACATTGATGGTTGACATTCCAAAGAAGTAAGGCTTCAGTTTTCATGTTGCATCCTCAACTCACCAAGTTCAGTGAGTCACACAAGCTAAAACTCAAGAGGAGAGGAGACAGGATTTATTCTTTCCAGATGTCGGTGTGAGACTCTGGGACTGACAGTCTGGTTCACAAGGGAGTGAAATTATCTACAGCAATGTTTCAGGATTCCATTATACAGTAAATATAAGCTCGAACCACAGGCAAAAACTCTTCATTTATTTAAAATTGTATTAATAAAAATACCTGCCAGTCACAACAGAAAAGTAAGCCCCCAGAAAATGAAATATTGTATCTCTGCCATGCATGGCAGGTGACTGCATGCAACCACATGCATGCAATAGCTGATGACCCACTTCCTTTCAAAGAGCCTGAAGTAAATAACAGGAGACATTCAACAGCAGCAGAATGTGCCTTGAATAACAGGCAATGAAGTTGCATATGATGAGGCGCACCACAAATTAAAAAGAACACGCAGCTTCAAAGGCTAAAAATATCTGCAAAATTAATGAACTGCTATTTTTTTTTAAAGTTGTTCAACAATTTCTTAAAGTTGACTTGTGCCATTTGGCAAATCCTTATAGAGAGATGGGTTGTGAACACTCAATTTGTCATTGCATAATGACAGGTGATAACACAGACTTACCATTCTTTTAAAATGTATGAGGTGTATATAATCTACTTTATGTATTATTTATTTTTGTATTTATCTCTGGTCTTGGCTGAGAATCAATAAGTAATATAAAAATATTTCACATTTTTAAATTTATCTACGTATAAAAATCAATACAAAGCTATATATTGTATTCTTGCCTTGTGTTATCATCCTGTAATGGATGGGCTAACATTTTAAGAGTACTCCAAAGTGACTGATTTTTCAAAAGCCTCAGCTGATCAGTGTGACAGATAACAGTGACACATGCTGGTCATAATGCTTTTAATCACAAAGGGCCTTAAGGTATCTCAGACACCACATGCATATATCAAACTCTAAACCACAGCCATCTCTGGAGCCAGTAATCACTACCCTGAACAACAGCACAGACTCAGAAACCACCCTAGCTGGAGGAAAGACTAAATGAAATAAAATAAATTTAAAAAATAAACTGATTAAATCACATTGTTAGTGAGAGCAGGGTGACAGAATTAAAACATGCATGAACTTGAGCTTGTGATTTCTGCAGGAACACATTTAGGATGTTGATTATCTGACTTATTTGAGCCTTCATATTCTCCCAAATAGTCCGAGCATTCATGGGGAAAGTAAAAATCAATAAAGCAACAAAGAGTCTGAAAGAAAATTCTCAGCAGATCATAAAAACTAGTCCTGTTCTGTGAATCTCACTGGAAATGGGAACATAGGCCATGACAAAATGGAATATGGTAAAAGCCACCAAAGAGGAGCTGCTCTATCACGAGGGGATGACTCTTGCAGTAGGCTAAAGAATCCATCCCCACTAGCTGAGGTCTCAAAACACACCTCCCAGCAGGACTATTACGCTTTGCCAAAGGAAATCCTCACTACTGCAAAAAAGAGGAAAAATTTTCAGGTTTAGTTTTTTCCCCTAAAAGGCCTTAATGCCAGATTTGGGTGAACAGCTCTTTGCAAGAAGAGCATTAAAGCATACATTAACTTAAACTTGTGCTTAAGAGCCACTAAAATTGCCAAAGGGCATCCTGTCTTCACTGGAAAAAAAAATTCCAACAACAAAACTTCCACTGATATAAGTGTTTTTCCACAATGGGGCCCAGCTTGCACACTTTAGCTCCTTATAAGTGGTATCTGAGAATATACAATTAGACAACACAAAATTCAGACATTTGCACGTCAAAACATGTTTCTCATGGATATCCTACCTTCCCTTTGACACCAGTGTTACATGGTTAAACTAATTCCTTGTGGAGCCTATAATGTTTATCACATACTTACTCTCTTTCCTGACATCAGCAAGAGCTGCACGAAGTTCCTCTTTAAACACAGCTGCTTCCTTGGCAATTTTTTCTCCCTTGTCCAACAGGTTCCAGGTGGCTTCTTCCACAGAAGCCAGCAAGACACGAGCTCTTTTGGAACGGCCCTTTTTCTTACTAGAAGGATTCTGTGGACAATTCACGAGTGTTGTAACCTACAATTAAGAGAAACAAAAAACACAATAATGGCGTAAGTTCTACAATAAGTGAATTTATATTGTTCTCAAATTACAAACAAAAAAAAAAAAAAAGGATATAGTTGAGAATAAGTAGATTCCCTCTGCTTTAGAGACAGGCAAGTTCAGTATACATCTTTGTATTCTTTCTGTATGACCAAAGCAAAGTCAATAAAAATCTCATATCTCTCATCTCATCTAATGGAAATCTCTGGTGCCAACTCCTGACACTGCTTATTTTAAAATTTGCTCAAAATAATCAAAAGAAATTACTGGTGCTATCCAAGGAGGCTTCAGCAAGGAATCATTAAGGTTGGAAAAGGCCTCCAAAATCAGAGTCCAACCATAAAACTAACATTGCCAAGTCCATCACTAAACCATGTTCCTAAGCACCACATTCCCATGTTTTTTGAATACTTCAAGGGATGGTGAACCCACCACTTCCCCTGGCATCCTGTTCAAATGCTTGATGCTCCTTTCAGGGACAGAATTTTTCTTAATTTCCAATCTAAACCTCCCTTGATGCAACTTGAGGCCATTTCTTTCTATCACTTGTTACCTGGGAGAAGAGACCAACCCCCACCTGGCCATAACCTCCTTTCAGGGATTTGAGAGCGATAAGGTCCCCCTGAACCTCCTTTTCTCCAGGCTAAACACTTCCAGCTCCCTCAGCTGCTCCTCCTCACACCTGTGCTCCAGACCCTTCCCCAGATCCATTGCCCTTCCCTGGACACTCTCCAGCACATCAGTGTCTTACTTGCAGTGAGGGGCCCAAAACCGAACACAGTATTCAAGGTGTGGCCTCACCAGTGCACAGTCACTGCCCTGGTTCTGTGGCCACACTATTTCTGATCCAGGCCAGGATCTCACTGACCTTCTTTGGCCACCTGGGCACACACTGGCTTATGTTCAGCTGCTGTCCAACAGCACTCCCAGGTCCTTTTCCCCCTAAAGTGCTGAATCTTCCCATATTTCCAGCTTAAGACTCCCAAGGTATCTCAGAAACAAATACTCAAAATGAGTACAAATCAAATGAGTACAAATCTTTCCAAACACCTTCTCTTCTTACAAGGGAGTATCACCGTGGCCAGAGCTCAGCACCTCTGAAGTCGCTGGTATGTTCTCAATGTTAAAACTGTACATCATTTTGCCCAGAATGTAGTTATACTGCAGCTTTATCCAAATTATATTTTTTAACAGGGCACTTCAACATCCATAAAGAACTTATTTTCATAGAGCATCCCACTCCACATTCCTCATCATCTGAGCACAGCCTCCACACTCCAACAGAATGTTTCTGAAACACTATTCTCTAAAGGCATTGCCTGAGCTGTCACACTGCAGAAAGACTCCTAAAAGATTTTTTTTCAAGTGTTATATAAATATTTTAAAACATATTTTATTTTCACTAAGTTCACTGATGTTTTTTAATCCTCCTGTTCTGTCTCTGTGCTGAAGCATGGATAGTATAATGTTAAGTACAGATCTAACCCTGGAGCTCCATGAACACGTTTTATACATATGTAATTGCTTCATTTTATTAATGGTATTCCAATCAGCAGCAGTATTGCATGGGCAAAGCAAGAGAATTGACTATGAATTTCTTAGGCCAGCAGGCAAACTCAGCTAAGTGCTGCAGTGCAGTGCAGTTTGAGCTGCTCTGTGAAGGAGGCTCCATGCACAGGTACAAAATAAGTGTGCTATCTGTGCCTTAGCTCACCTTTAGATCTCGTCCATGAATTCATGCACTTGAGTGCTTTTCATGAACCTGTACTTTTAAAAGTAACTGACAAATATCCTCTGGGAAACATTTCTATAAACACGCCTTTGAAAGGTAAAAGCCCTGGCCCCTCTATCATCCATGTGAAATCAGGGGAGAAAATGGCCCATCCACTTGACATAGACTGCTCTGGCAGGTCCCAAGGGAGACAGCAACATAAATAACTCTGGCTCAGATTGGTAGAGAGGGCTCATGTATTTTTCTGACTGTGGCTCAAAGGAAGAAAATGAAATTATTTATTGCACATAAATCAGCCAGCTGCTAAGAGAATGCAATGGGAATAAGAATCGTTCTACTTTTTATTTTAACAAACCACCTAATATCAGTTCTAGAACATTTAATGCCGTTTCAATGGTCATATTTTTAAGAATGAGTTAAAGAGATTATAGGCTGATACTTCCAACAAGAAAGGCATAGAACACTATCAAAAATTACAAGCTGCCCCAAAAACCTATCAAGTAAAAGATATTTTCTATGTGTTTCAAGTATTTAATCACATTTCCCAGAAAATAACGTATTCTATTTCTCAGATTTTTACTGTAGTCTTTTTTATGTAAAATGTCATTCTATGCACTGTTCATTCATATGTTGAGGAGGAAAGGAAGTAAAACAAATGGAAAAGAATAAAAAAATAACCATTCCCGCAGGTGAACACTCTTGACTATAAGACCCTTCATCTTCAGCATCACTGTGAGGAAATATCAGAGGCAGCTTCTGATCTCAAACACAAGTCAAAATTTGATAGACAGTTCTTTGTTCAGGAAGATTGTGGAAAACAGAAAAACTCCTCTGCATTCTCTAACACAGAATCCCAATGAGAAATGCAAAAACTTGATGCAGATCCCGTACAGAAAGAATTGAACCACACAGAAGCACACATAGTGTGCCATTGTCAACACAGCTTGCACTGTAGAGGCAGAATACACAGTCAAAATGATATCATTACAAGAGCAAAGGAAAACATTAATCCTGCTCATGCATGACTACATTTCTCTGTCCACTACTTACAATATGAAACTTTTCCTGCACTGGAAAACCACTTGCAGTGCATTCTACATTTAGACATCTCCTAGGTAACACTAGAGCCCGGCTAGAACATACAACATTTACTATGATACACTGTGTGGCAAAAACGGAAGTGACTAAACCAGTGACCGAATCTGGAAGAATCCCCCTGGACACTCTCTGAGCCAGAGTAAACAAGTGCAGAGGAGCTATGTGTGTGCCTTTCATAATAATGTCCTTAGTCAAAGATCTTCAGCCTTCTTCCCCTCCTTCCTATTTTTTGCAATCCTAAAATACCTGAATTATCAGTGGTTCCAGTAATTTCTCCACAGTAAACGTCTGGATCTGCAGATCCCGAGGATCAATTTTCAGCTTAATGTCTGGCATTTTGGTTGACATTGCACCTAGGTACAAAACAACAAAAAAAAGTGCAATAAGTAATTATTAGCCATGACTGCAGATCTCGTTGTCCTCTGTCAGAGCAGAGAGACTGCCTATGGGAATATGGATTTGTTTCATAACAGCCTTAGGATTTCAAGAAAAAAAAAATTCATAATAAACACCTTAAGAACAAAAACATACAGCAGACCTTAAAGCTACTGGAAATTAATAGCAGGAGAAAGTGAAACATTTTGTTATTTTACAACATGCAATAGCAAACCTTTTCTAAGTGTCAAGACAGATTAAGTCAAGAAAGTCTATTACTGAAGTCAATAAGATGGAAGTAAAGCTAACTAAGGTCTTTAAAGTGAATAAATCATTCATTAGTAACTTGATCCAAAGTCTACTGATGTTAATTTAAGGGTTTTTACTGAGTTCACTGGGCCATGGTTCAGGTCATTAGCCTGAAATGTGTGTGTACCACCAGAGAATTATAACTGTGCTTTAGCTGGAATGCAACTGATTATTTTCCCAAAATAAAGAAGACATTTTAAATTTTGCAGTAATTTAACATCCCATAAAACATAGCTCAGCAAAGCCTTTTTAGCCAATAAAGACTTCAAACACACAAATAATGGATATCTGTCATTTTTAAGCAAGACTTATTACAGCCATTGCTGCTGTATAATAAACTAATAAAGCACTGCAATTGTGCAGGCTAAAGAGATATATTGTCACCTTCCAGTGAACCTAGCATTGATTTAATACAACACAATAGGTTGAGGGTTTCTATAGCGAGTTGTGTAGAAATGGATCAGAAGAGTTATTCACATTTCACTTCCAAGCAAAGATAGTATCAACAATACTTAAAGAACTACAGTTAAAAGCAATTTAGGGGTTTGCCATTCTTAGTAAAGGTTACACAAGTGCCAAATTTATTCTTTTATTACAAGCTGCACTAGTGGCAAACTTAAGTTCCCACAGATTCAGCTGCATCCAGCCAGGTGATACCATATGCAGAGAAATGACTTTACCATTTTCATTCGAAGCCAAATGATGAAGAGAAGAGAAGCTTGAGATCAGACTGATCAGAATGACACTTTTCCTTCCACGGAAATGCATAATGGAAAGAGAACTCCAGAAATATCAAAGCAAATTACATAGGTGGATTTTTACACATTCAGCAATTAGATACTTGAAAAAAACCCCAATGAGATAAAATCTGAGACTCCCAAAATCACCTGTGTCAGTGGTTCTCCTTCTGTCTAATAAATCAGTAGGCAGGATAGCTGCAGAGACTGGTGGTTAGGCATGCTCTCAGCAGGCAAAATATTTTGTTCCCAAACTAAGTAATGTTTTCAGAATTTTAGACCACTAGAGACAGGAGACATCAAAAATCAACAAGCATCAACAAGCACATTCAACACGTCCTACTGAACCACATCAACAGTCCATCCAGCCCAGCACGTGTGCTGTGGGTCAGGCTGTGGCTTCTTAACAATCCACTGTATATGCAACAAAGCAAGACATAAGGCAGGCTCTCCCCATCTACTGTCTAGAGCAACAATTGCTGTAAGACAGATTTAGAATCACTCAGAGCGCTTCATACAGCTACAGCTTAGGTCACCATGGAAGCGCAACACCTCCTGCCTCCTTTACATTGTGTACATAACCTTGGTGTGCTGACCTCTGCAACAAGGGCTCATTCTTACAGCTCAGGCCAAAGATATGCCCCTCTGTACTCACACAAGTATGAATTTAAAGAAAACAACTTTTTATCTATAGTGATTCTTACTGTTAAGACCTATTGGTTCTTTATGCTTGGAAACTAAAAAAAAAAAACCAAAACCAACTTCTCAATTGTAAAATTCTTTGGAAATACTCTAAATACATAATGATGTGAAGTCTGTAAACCCCAATAGCGAGAGGTCTAGTACAAAATGCACTCTCAAAGGACTAACACCTATTAATTGCATCATTTCATTGAACAACGAATGTTCAGAAAGGTTCCATGCCTGCAAAGTAGATTAAAATTCTAGACAGATATAGTTATTTCTAGCAACATTTGCTATACTAGCAAGGGAGCCATGAGTAACCTGGAAGCCAGGTTCCCACCAACACTCAGACCTCCACACAAGCACTGGAATTAAAGATAGCAAATATTAGCAACTCGTTAAAGTAAGCTCTCCCCTGCAGTACTAATAACTAGCTCTGAAAGCCATAAATGTCTGTCATTCACATCCTTGCTCTCCTCAGCTTCAGTTCCAAACTGCACTGCTATTTATTTGCCTCTCCCCTAACAGAACCACAGTGAGTGCACCTTGGATTGTCCTGCAGTGCTGGTAAATTCTGAGTCGTATCTGTGCTCACATTTCAAACTGCCTTTTATTCACGTTAGAAAAAAAAAAAGTCTTAAGGTTACCAAGCCTTGTTTTCGACATTTTCAAGAGCCTTCCAGTACACAGACATTTCCTGAAATCCATCACAACAGTTGCAAATAGATAGTATTGATCGTGCTGTGAATTTTCATATATCAGTTGGAAGGGAACAGGTAAGAACTGGCTGGAGACAGTACTTTGTGCTTCTACTGAGATCTGAAGAAATTACTTGATGATTTTCAGGCTAGTTTTTCTGCAGATGCACTCATGCTTTAACTTTGCACTGGCTTCCTCTCAATTCCTTGATAGAAGGGTGTTGGCAACTGCTTTACTCAAAATACAGAAATAAAATCTTTGCGGCTTGCAGCAGAGCTGCTCTCCATTCTCACAGCACAACTTCCCATGCTACAAGTCATCTACAATGATCAGTTCTTCTATAAAATTTGGCAGATAAAAATACAGTTGCAGTTACAGCCAATTCCTCTTACTAGAGATCACTGCACTACAGAATCCCACCTCTGAGCAGCCTCAAACTTTGAAAGTGTTACAAATCCAACCCCATTTTTGCAGGACAGAAAAATGTGAATCTACATGCCATGACTTTTCTGGGTTGTTCTGGGGTTTTGTTTGTTTGCTTGTTTTTGAACCTCAGTATATTGTCAAACATCAGCATTTTTATTCTGTGCTTGAACCCTGAGTTCAAAAGCCAGCTGAGCCAATAATAGCTTTCAGCCTTGAGTCAGGCCCATAACTCATCATTAACTGAAAGTCAATTGCAAAAACTATTGTCTCTGAGAATTTCAATTATATTCTAAGGTATAAATAACTCACTTAAGGGCTCACTTGCTGATTCCAGTCTTCTTTTTTTTTTAAGTAAAATTCTAATGCTTCCTGAAACTTCCTTAGAGTAGCCAAAAGGTGGGAACAATCTTGTAAGACAATGCAGTGAAAACTACAAAATCTTAAATTATTTTGACACCTTGACTACATACTTTTAACCTACAAGGCTCTCCTTACTACTATATACCACACTATATGGTAATCAATATTTAATTTTGATTTTTAATTTATCTTTTTATTAATCAAGGTAAGTATCATAGGTGATAGACAGATAGACAGACAGACAGATAGATAGATAGGTAGAATAAAGATCATTCTGGGATATTTTCTGATATTTCCACTTAGTAAGGGAACTTCTGTCCTTCCAGATCACACTCGTTAAGATGACAAAATCTGGTGTTTGCCTCAGGAAAAAAATGAGAATCGCAGTCCATTTATCTTTTTTTTTTTTTTTTTTTGAAATGCATACGTCTAGTCCAGTATAATATGCCTCCTAATTACAGCAGGGGGCTCGACTGTGAGATATTTTGGCAGAAGGGTGCTATAACCTCACACTCGGTTAGATTAACCTCTACAGTGGGCAATTTCAGCACTGGAGACTGGCAGCTCTTGCAACACTTAGGATGTTAAGCATGTGTCACAAGATACAGTTGCGTCTCGGAACAGCCAGAAAAGCAACCACCTGCACGCTCCTACCGAGTGCTACAAACTTCAGCATCAGGAGGATTTTGTCTTTTCATCAGACGTGGTCAAAGACACTGGAAAAACAGCCAGAGTCTGTATCCATCTGCAGGACAATGTGAACACAGCACCTGCAGCTTTTAAACCATCTGCATACAGATATAATAAGTGTCAGACAGCAGACCAAAGACATTCTGCATAAATTAGAAAATCTTAACTTTAGAATCCATTTCCTGCTAGAGCATTAAAAAGCCAACAGCATATCACTCACCTATCCTAGAAAACACATGGTCCATATTCAGCACTAAGGCAACTACATAATTTCCTTGGGTTAGGAACTTCAGTGCAACTGCTGTGGCTCACTATGGGGCTTCTGAGGCATCTGCAAGGGACTGCCTGACAAGCTCTCCAGTGTATTTCAGGATGACTGACAGGACACAGTGGCTGCTGGAGGGCTGGCAGGGGGATGGGCATCCTTAAAGCTATATCCTAGGGCACAAGCATGTCAACAAAAATAAGAGTTCAAAAGCTTCTGAACAATTAGATGGCATGAAACGTGTCATATTTCTAATGATCATTCTTGGAATTTTCAGCACAGCCACTGTTGTCCCATATATTCTGGTTGTATGCCAACTTCTGTCTGGAGGCAATGACTCACTCTCAGGCTCCTGAGCTGGACAGCAAAGGGATTCACAAGGCTCTCACCCAGTAACTTGGCACCAAATCTGTTTTCTCTGTTGTTTTTTTTCTATTGTGTGGTACTCTATAATGACATAAAATATATTATCCTATCAATCTCACAAAATGCATATAGGCTTACTGGCTTCTGAAAAACAGGGAAGACTAGAAAAAATTGTTAAGACAAAGTAGTCTGGATTTGTTTTTTAACAAGATACACAAGGAGAGGGCACTGGAGGATTTCCAAGATGTGAGAATATGTAATAGAATGTTTTTTATTATTTGTTCCTAATTACAATATTTCTTATACAGCTTAGTCAATCAGTATGAACAGCACTGTGGGAATAGAATTTGTTCGTCTTTTTGCTACAGAGCCAGTACAGCCAGTGCAAATCAGACTTCAGAGAAGCCACAAAAACAATTGCTGCATTTCTCTTTAATTCTCCAACTAACATATGAAATAAGATATTCAGAATGCTAAAATGTTCTAGTTCTGTTCCCAATACAATTCTTTTGCTTGAAGACCTGCTGTCCTTTGCGGGCCAGACCAAGGCTCAGAATGGAGCAGTATCTCCAACACCTGGGAATGATCTGGCCCATTTAATACCAGGGAAAACCTACAATGCACCTGCCAAATTATTTAGATTTCCAGACAAAGCTGTCAGGTTACCCTCCAGCCATCTCAGACTTTCTCACTTCTTACCATTGGCCACAAGAAACATGCATATTACGCCCATGTTAATGCACAGACATCACAAAGCAAAGACAAACTGCAAAATTGAAGAAGGTGACAAGATTCAGATCCATTAATAACATTTAGTAGCTGAAAGCTACTTTATTTAAAGAGGTTTTGCATTTAGGTGTAGATTTGCAGTGAAGTACCTGGAAAACAACTTTAAAACCACAGCACTTATTTCTATACTCCCTTTCACTTCTGCCTGTGTCTACCTTCTCCATCCACATCTGAAAAGTAGCTGAAATTCCCAAGAACATAGGATTTCCACCAAGTTCTTCAACACAGTTCTCAGCATAAATAGTGTCGTCCATCTTCCCTTAAAATCAAGCTACCAAGGAAAAGAAAGCAGCATGAGCCTAGTTCTGAATGGATACTGGAGAATCCACATGACTAACCTCATGGTATGAAAAAGTTTAATTATGGTTTATTGAAAAATAACATTTGAGATGGGAGAAGGCATAACATCTCAACAAACTTGCCTCATGGAAACTTTCTGATATCTAGTGAGATAAAAAAAGTAAGATTTTTTTCCAGGGTTATAACATTCAGAACATTCTCTCTTTTCCTTGTTTAACACTCAGGCCTAGTTTTCCTACAGTGCATTACATCAAAGCACTTTTCCAAGTAGAGGTTATGTTTCAATATCACAAAAGGCAATAGAACCACAAAAGGAAAATTATTTACCCAGGATCACAGAGAATGCCAGTGGCAGAATCAGGGACAGAGTGCTGGGATAAAACCATATTAGTCACTGGAGCACCTTATCCCACTTTCTTTAACTGAGGCCAATAAGCAGGCTAAGGAGAGTAAAACATTTTCGAATATAATTCACACTATAAATTTAAAGTATACAACATCTTCTTCCATACTCTTATGTTAAGGTTACCCAGATACTTGTATTCTTATTCCTAGGTCAGCTAATACCTTCATGTCCCTTAAACACACCAGCAGAATTCCTGCCTTTGGTGAGTGCAGGCACTTCCAGCTGCAACACACCACCAAAGTCTAGGAGCTGCTCCAGCAGAAGTGTGAATCCTACAGCCTGCTACACAACTTGTGACTTTGCACTGGCATGCCAGACTGCTTTTCAACCAACAGCTATCCAAAAAAAGTCTGTTATGGTCCTAAGCCTACAGCCACAGCGAGAAAACTCTTCTCCTCTGAAATTTAACCACAGGAACTTGAGAACTTGACAACAGTCCCGCTACATTCCCAGTAAACTCAATCATTGCCCTGCTCAGTGGAGTTCTAGGGGATATACAACACTGTGAGTGACAGCAGAATTAAAAGAATACTGCTTAGTTAAGAAATACTTTAAGTACCTTATGTTGGTAACATTTCTTCCAGGTACATTTTTGCAAGGAGCAAGTTTTTAGTCTCAGAACTACACTTGCAATATTTAAGGCACTGAAAAATATTTACTTTATTAAAAAAAAAAAACCAAACAACATTTTTTGGATCTGTTTCAAATTCTTAAAGAAAAAAATTCCTTTCACATGAGTGTCAGTGCTATTTTCACTGCATGCACTTTGAGCCCAGAACAAGGACCCCTCTCTATTTAAGTAGCACACAGTTCTTACATGGATGGTTATCCTGGGCTCCTAAGGATAGGTCAAGAAGGTCTGGCTCCAATCCCTCCCTTTTGTTATCACATTTAAAGTGTTCGTATCTCTATTCAGAACCAGAGACTCTGTTAAATAAAGTTCAAGTTGACCTTCCACTAAAAATAGGATATTGTTCAACTCATTAAAAAAAAAACAAACCAGCTAACAAAAACATACCATGATGTGCCACTAACAGGTTTTAAAATTTTATTTGTTATGTTCAATTTCCCATTTCCCCAACATTACACTCTACTGCTTTGCTTCACAAATGTCTGTCTCTTACTTAGTTGCTATGTGGTAAAAAAATGTGGGTTTTTATTCTTTGTAGAGCTGATTTTGCCAACGGATTTTGTTGTTTCATACTGATGCATTACCCCAGGATGCTTCACCATCATGTACTATTTAATGTAACTATTTTCAAACTGACATAAAAGTTTGCATTATTTGTTTTGTCCAGTGACCCAAATAGTAGTCTAGTATTCTAGAATAGTATCCTTCTTCCCCACTGCCTACAGATATGCACAATACAATCCCAAAACTAAGGGTAGCAAATGTGACTGACACTTTTTAAGTATATATATTGATTTTGAGATATGTTTGAAAATCACTTTGGATGCAGGCAAGCAAGCTACCTAGTGCTACTCACCACATAGGAAAGTATAATGCAATAAACAGGGACAGAAAAACAGTATTTAAGTAAAACCACAATGCCACCATGTCATGCCTGAATAAATGAAAAGGCCTTGACATGTACATTTCCTCCTCCAGTGGGGTTCCCAGTGCAAGGCACCCTATTTCCTTTATCAACTCAGACAACCAGTTTCACATCAAAACTTGGCTCAGAAAAAAACCTCTACATGTAGCTGACAGAGCATTTCTGCTGAAACAGCTTCAGCAATACAGACTGAAGGCATTCCTGCCATTTTGACCTTCGCTCTCATTTCAACTCAAAATCATTTGGGTGAAGAGCAACCGTAAAGAAAAAGACACAAAGCCCCAAACTTTCTTCTGAGGTGGATTAGTTTTCCAACATTGACCACCTGATTTGGAATAGGAGAAAACATTAACAGTTCAATATGCATTTTTCCTAAATGGTTGTCACGAGGCCTAATTCTTTGCTGCTGGACATCTTTTGGGCTTCACTGGCTCTGAACACAGCTCTTGTCTTTAACAGGAGAAATCCAAATGGATTTTTCTTAACAGAAAATGGTGCCCATAAAGGTTTTGAAATATGCAGAAGGTTGTACTGAACATAACAGCCCCCGATTACCCCTCACTTATAAACAAGCGTCTCTTACATTTTAAAATCAAAAACGAAGTTATAAAATCATGCAGTAAGTCAGTATTTTCACACTGAGGCGTGATAAATATACATTTACATAAACCTTCCTGGCACGAGATGCAAAATCCAGCAAAGTGCAAGGGGGTAAGTGAAACTTTTTAAAATAGCAGCACCTATGCAACATTTTATTCTTCCTTTTCCATTATTCCAATATGGTTTCTCATGGCTGGAAAATAAGCAAACACATGGCACAACTTTGGCTACTGGTTTAAAGTGACATAACCATGATGATTTAAAATATTAATAACATTTTTAAAACAAACATGTTTACAGTTCTTTTTCTAGAAAGTTGGGTAAGAAAACCAGTATTTTAACTCTTTTTAAATTTTAAATTTTGAAGTGATTATTTTATTAAACAACTATAGTTCCATTTACAGCTTCATGTATTTCCACCAACGTGGAAAGCTGCCTACATTCCTCTTCAATCTTACCTTCTGATTCAAGAATTTAACTAAAAAGCTCCTAGAAACAGCTCCGTGAAGAACTCTCTGGATGCAGCTTGACTCCTGAGGGACCGACAGTGAGAGCAAATGGGTGCCTGTCATTCCCAGTCTATGAGAAACAAAATAGGAGGGGAAAAGTCAAAACAGGGAGGGCAGTACTCAACTGGAACTCCTCCCAGATTGGTAGTGCCCGACTGAAAACACCACTTAGAGACACCCAAGCTCATTCCTAGTCTTGCAAACATGGTCTGACCCGAGCTTTCAGATCCTAAATCAGACACCAGTGAAGTAAATGGCAAAGCCCTCTCAAAAATCAGGGAGGTTTAGGTGGAACGTGAGGAGGGAAAGGCAAGAAAGCAAGCAAAGACCATCACATAAATCCCAGTCCAAATACAGATGCAATGTAAAATCATAAAAGTTCACACAAACTGTTTGTATGAACAATATTCTTCATTTACCTTCACAAAGCAACCAAAACATACTTCCAGATTGATAATCCCACATTTATAAGATTTTCCACCAACAGAGCCATTTAGGAAATGGACATGAGTGAAGTCTTGCTAATTTACTATTATAGCAAATTTGGGTATCCTGAAATGCAGTTTTAAATAGTTCTCATGTGAACAAACCCCTCTGGAAATTCCAAAAAGGCAGAGGTTGGTCAATATTTGTATCTTTTCTGCTAGAGACTCTATTCTGCTGTTTAAGATCTTAGTGGTCTTAAACCATTCAGTCTGAAAATTCGTATGAGGCCCACATGTCATGCTGAATGTTCATTTTGCAAAATTTCTACCAAAGCAGTTTGGCTATTTTTAGTTTGTTTAGAGGTAAAAAGGGCACAGACAGCCCAAAGGTTGAGATAATCTGACACCATCTAATAGCACTGGAGAGGCTCAACTAGGAGGGGGGGAAAAAAAAATGTAAGGAAGGAGCACATATTGTGACTGCTCAGAAGAGAGAAAGAAAAAAAACCACAAAGACTTGGATATACATAAGAGACAGTACAGAAACAGCTGCAAGGAACAGGGAGAAAAAATAAATCAATCACATTTGGGCTTTGTCCTGGACTGGCCAAGTGATTTCATTAGTGTCTTCTGCACTTAAAGCTGCATAGAAGGAATGCAGCAAAATGGATTATGGATGCAAAAGTATCAAATATTATTCATATAAACTAAGCAGACTTTCCTAGATGATACAATAATTTATTACAGGGAAATGTACCTGGTATTGCCATATTAAACTTACAATTTCATCCATAATTCATTCCTCTCAGGTTTATATTTCAATCTTGACCCTTGGAAAAAATCCTTCTTTGCTCACCTGTAATTCATTAATTTAGAGGCATAAACAACAATAAACAGAGAAGAAAGGTGCTGGACTAAAAAAGATTTAATTTTCTGAGTACTGTATTAAAACTGTGATGCAATGAAAGTATAAATCTTACTAAATGGAGTTAGTATTTCTCAGCATTTCGTAGCTCTCTCAGTTCATGAATGTTACTTTAAATTTAAGAGCAAACAGAAACACAATTCACTTAATTGCAAAATTCCATATATTCAAATGGATTTATGTAGGTGATCCCTTTTACACCTCTTTAATCATTAGATCTTTGTAACTGCATCAGTGTTTCATTTCTGAAGCAAATTATCACAGTGGTGAACAGCGATCCTCTTTGTTTTGATAGGGACGTGAATGGAAAACTGGTCTTTCAACCATGAAATTTTAAATTGGTAAATGGGTGTTAGCCCATCAACTTCTGTATATACCCAAATGTCCCCTGCCATTACTAGGAAGAGATGTACTGAGTCAATTAAAAGAACAAATTACATTTGAAAAAGAAAAAAATCCCAGTTCACTTTCCTGAAGAAAAGGCCTTGGAGGCCCAAGTCTTTCTGTTACAGAATCCTGAACGTGAAGCTGAAATACCACAGAAAGTGAACCCCACAGTCACCCTGCAGCTATGGGCCACTGGAATTCCAGGATGAGCACGGTCAGTGGCTCCTGCCCCATTCCTTAAAACAGGCAGGGAGACACACCCTGACTGAGGGTGGAACTGAGGGGAGAGGGGCTCACCTGAGGGGAGAGGGGCTCACCTGAGGGGAGAGGGGCTCACCTGAGGGGAGAGGGGCTCACCTGAGGGGAGGGGGCTCACCTGAGGGGGCCCCAGCCCCTGCTCCTCTGCCTGCACTGCACTGAGGGGACGTTTCCCACCACTCTCCCCTCACACCACGACAGGTAGCTCATAAGCACTGAGCCTACTTGCTGGAATTCACTTAAAATCATTTTATGTCAGTGTTCATGTATCCTCCTTTCAACATAAACTTTTTTTTCAGGTGCTAGGTTTTCCAGCCTCTTTTGCTAACTTCTGTGTTTTTTTTTTTCTTCCCTTGTATGTTCTGCCCCAACACTCTGGATAGGATTTCACAGCTTTGAGCGAGAGCTAGACCTAGTCAGACCCAGCACTTCTGGCAAACATGTTGAAAATTTAATAAATCAAGTTAGGTAACCATGAAAAATAAATAAAATTTCAAATCAAACGAAGTATCTGTATCTTCATTGGTAGTACATCTGTAGTACATCCCAGTCTTGGCCTGAGATCATCCATGTAAGGAAACTGGTTGATTCACATCAGGGTTTTATGCATCTCGTGTACCTGGATTTCATTCCCATAAAAGGTAAGTAAAAAATTCCTTACTGGTGAGTGGCTAAATCTAACCCCAGCATGGCATCAGGGCATGGACACACCAGACAAAGGACCTTGGACATAACCCTGTGTCCACCTGCAGAGATGTCATCACGTTTTCTTAAATAACTTAGACTAAACCAGGCCAAAGGAAATTTTCAAATTTTCTTTAACAAAATTTCACACTGCTGCAATAACTTGAAATAGTTCAGAAATAAAACTCCTTCCCTGTGATTATGGCCTGCACAACCCCCCCTTGCAGGGGCCCCCAGGCACCGCTGTGACAATTTTATCACTTGCAGCAAGGGAGTCACCTCTCAGCAGACAGATAAAGGGAACATACACAACATCCTGCATGAGGACAAATCCCTTCACAAGTTAAAGCTTTTCCCTGGCAGCAAAATTTTCTTTGAGTTGTGTCCACCTCACCCTCCTCGCCATTGCTTCCCAAGGTCTCTGCACCTACAAGCACATTCCAATATTCTGACTCTCCATTTGCCCTCAGCTATCAAAAGTAAATCCAGTAATTTGTCATTTCTATTTTCAATTGCTTTACTAAATTATTTACTTTTAATAGAAGCATTGACCAGAGTTAATACACTTCACATTTGTACATTTATTATTTAATGAAACTTGTCAGAACTATATCGAATCCGTAAGCTATAATTCTATACAAACAATAAATAATATTATTTCAAGGGACAAGTCTTTAAAAGCATTCTGCTGACAAGGCACTAATTCCCCCTACTACTGAGAAACCATGCAGGATGAAATTTGCAGTTTGGAAGCTTAAATTGCAAAATTATTCATATCACCTTAAGTGTCAGAAATGAAACAGCAGTGCCTGAAGTTCCTAAACTCATCCTTAGTTCTTCTGGTGATCCACACACAGACACAAATCTCAAGACTTCCATTGCTCGAGGTTGGTTTCTTCAAACTATCTTTTGGAATTTTAAACAGGAATATCTTTCTTGAGGAGGAAATGTAGGCTATAAAGGAGAGAATAACCAAAGATTAAAACAAGATTAATTCATGAAGATCACCAGGTTCTCAGACAACTCAACAAAAGCACATTGTCACTGTGTTTCTTTGCATACAGCCTCTCAGTGACAGAAATCAACAACAATACAGACCTATAAAAATCAAACTTCTAACCATGAGTGCTAATATTGTATACCATAGATTTCTGCACAGGTAAACAGTAGGTGTGTAATTAGTTCTAACATTGTATAACAATGTATATGCAGAAGCTTGATTTGAAAAAGGGGGTTATTTATCTGAAAGACCCATGGTAAGCTGAATCTAAAGGATAATCAAAGTACTAGTTACTCTGTTACTGAATTTTACCTTTCCTTCATTCAAGGTCTTGCAATTCAAAATGTACATGTTTGATTCTCAATGTATAAGGAATTGAAAAGGTTTATTGCTATAATCTATCACTGAGATTTAATCGGAATTAGAGTGTTCTTTTGCCCAGGATAACTGCAATCTGTCAATACTCCAATTAGATGTAATGTTTAGGTACAAATGTGACTAAGTCAACCACCGACCAAAAGGGAGATGTTCTGATGAAGGGTCTTTTTCATAACTGACCACTATCTCACCTAAACCTTCTAAAGCTTCTACTGATCTGGAGGTGCTAAACACGACATGCACCTGCTGGTGTATCATAATGTAATGTATCAGTAATGTATCATAATGTAATGTATCGTAATGTATCAGTATCATAATGGGGAAAAAATCTATCAAAGTGGAAAATACAATGAAATGAACAATAAATTTTAGAAAGTCAATATATTTTAAGATTTGAAGCAGATAAAAGGTAAGTAAATCAGGGTCTCCAAACCACACAGGGATCTGTGCTCAGAAAGGAGACCAAAGTCAAGCAATACAGAATGGGAGCCAGAAGCATATTTTGGTTTTGTGCAGGTGGATGATATGTCACTCTTTATTTATGGTGTTGCAGATGTCTTGTGAAAGCCAAGCCTAATTAATAAACTTACCATGAGGGCATTTTTGGCAAAGATTAGCATTTTCACATGATATTTAGTATAACTGGATTTTGAAAGCGTATCTGCTTACTTTCTGTTTTCATAAAAATGTAGTAAATGTGTGTATAAAACATACAAGCCGCAAGAAGGAACATGTTATATTCATTTTGTTTAAAAGCCAATAAATCAGGTAAAATGTATTAAGGACAAAGAGTCTAATCCAGTAGTGCACACATGCCTAAATTTACTAGGATTATTTACTCAAAAATAAGAATGCAACTAAACATTTGGCTGCATTGACACCACCAATAACATTCAGTGATATAATCTGATAATCTTGTAACACCGAGCCTGTAATTTCATTAAAATGAAATTCCAGTGGTGTTAGACTACATTAGCTGTTCTAATACAATAATTTGTTGGGGTCATTAATTCACTTACATCCTTCAAGAGAGATGTAAAATTTACTCTTGAATATTCCAAGTTCCCCACAAGCACAAAGCTCTGTTCTACTTGTTAGTTTGGGCAGAATCTAATCTATTTTTTCTGTTGCAAGCATCATAAATTCGTAATAGAAATAAAAGTTGAAACTATTGAATTGGTAAAGTTGATGGAGAATGATTAAATAAAAGGCCACGGAGTAAATGGGTGAGAAGGGATGGAACAAGCATCACAAAATTAACATGGCACTTAAGGTCAAGAAAGACAAGAGAAATGAAGGATTGAGGTCCCATATTTCTAAAGAAATCACTTGTGCATTTTTTCTACTGGTTGGTTAATCTGTCCATATCCTACTGAAGATTTTTCAGTGTCTCTCCTCTTTACTTGCAGAAATGAAAAACATGAAAAAAATATAGGCAATTCTACCCTAGCACCATCATTTTATATAACAGTCCTAAACCAGACTTTTATCTCTGTTATCTATTCCAGTGTCCAGCTCTTGCTAGTTTTAAGGCACTAAGGAATAAAACTTTTACGATTCCTTGAGGAGATAAATTCACTTTCAAAATACACTTACCCACTGAGAAATTTTATCTATTATCTTGCCCATTTTGGATCAGTTAAATCTTCTTTAAAAGCCCATGAGATACACTGAAGTTTTTTTTTTTTAGTGTTTACCTCACAATTCTTACTGCCATGAAGCAAAATTCTAACCATTAATGGCTTTAATTTACTTTGCATTTCCAAAGCAAGTGCATTATAATTTTATGAAAACTTTCTAAATCCCACTACCCGTCATGAAGGCTGTCAGCTGTAATTTCTATTTCCATTTAGAAACAGGTGCCAATAGGTTCAAAAATTCTGCAACAATACATTCATAAAGCAATTTTATATACATGAATTCTGATACTTAACTGATCTTCTGACAGTATCACTGTATGCAAATTAGCAATGTTTATGCATATACACGATTAACTTTAGCCTGTGACATGCCAAATGCTTTAGTTAGGTTTTTAGTCTAATATGTAATCATCTTCAGGGCTGCTTAATGGCTACAGGACAGTATTCCTGGAGAATTCCCCACACCATTCTGCAATAGGTAAACTGACGTGCCCACTGGGGACAAGGATCTTCCTCTGATGTGTGGGGAAGGACCCATGCAGATTAGGAAACTCTATCCCTACCCAAGCTGCCTCAGCCTCTTAAAGGCAGCCAAGTATCTCAGACTTTAAGGTCTTAAAAAATAGGATTATGTACAGCAGATAGCATACTTTATTAATTAAACCTTGCAGAGGCTCTCCAGCACTTGGCAACAGACATTATTACAGTTCAGAACTCTCAGTGGTTTACTCTAGGTTTGTATGTCTGGGTTTTAGTGTCTTTTTTAGATATTGCTGAGTTTCCCTAGCTCAGTATCCAGGACTTTAGGCTGCAAGCCCTTCTGGATCACTGCTCATCTTCAAAGATTGACGTACCAAAGTACTTAAAGCTGCACCTTTTGCACGGGGTACCTGCAAGACGTACTGGGAGCCCTCTCTACTTGCAGCCTGCACACAGAACGCTGGAGGTCACTCCAGAGTTGCTCAAGTAACAACTTTTCCCAAGGAGAGACAGACGCCAATTTTTTTCAACGTTCAGTTCCAGGCAGTTGGTTACACACAACACACCGCGTGCCTTCTACACAGCTCGCCGCCCACTCCCACGATTTATTACGTTTTACTGAAATCGCACGTTTATCCCGAGTCCCAGATTCATGTGAACGTAAAATAAAGGCAATTACCAATAAAAGGGGAAAAAAGCCCAAACAGGTTTCTTCTTAGTTCTGCTACGAAATAAAGGCTCCTGAATTCAAACCACAGAAGTGAGCCATTCCTGGGAGGAAGCAGTGCGTGTGTGGGAGGACAGGGTGACCTACCGTGCTGTCCCCAGTGGTCCCCGCCCTGGGAGCACAGACAGGTAGCCCTGGCTCTCTCTTTCTTTCCTGTAAATTAGTCCTTTGTTACTGAGACCACACCGTCATTTATTTTGGCTGTGTCTTATTTGACTTTTCTGCATTTTGCATGACTCCAGAATGTAACTGTCTTTTCAGCATAATTTCCTGTGGATTCAAAACACATCTGGACAAGGAGATTAAATCCAAAAAACCTCCAAAACACAAGCCTATAGTTTAGTAGTGATGCTAATTAACTTCATTCCTGAGACAAAGGAGCTGTGCTATTATAGTTTCAGGCAGCTATCACAAGGTAAGTCAAACAGCAACAGACCTCTGGTGAGGTGAATATCTGTGTGGGACAGACATTAATGACACCATTCCCATTGATTTTGCTTGCTCTCAAATCCACATTAAATAGAAACAATAATTCATTTTCTCTTGAACATTTACCCTAAGCAGCTCAAAACCTCTCTGTAGATAAGTACCAATCTTCATATTTTCTCAGCTTACAGAAGAATTGTCCTAACAACAACAACGACAAAAAAAAAGCTATAAAAATTCTTCACTAAAAAATGTATTTAACACTTCAATCAAGAAAGAGAGTGTTTAAAAAAGACTTTCCTTTCAAAAAGCACAGGGAAAAGTTGTCTAGAGTTCTCAGAGAACTGAGCACTTCTTTGTGCTACTTCACTAGAATTAAAAGCAAAAACTGGTTCTGTAGCCTAAAACAAGAATATATTAAGTTAGACTTTAAGGACATTTTAAATGTATGGCTCCCAGTAACATAATGGATCCCCCCCTCCAGGTTCCTTCAATGAGAATAACAGAAAAAGGAATCTGGAAAAGCAGAAAAGGCATATTTTATGTTTCATATAAATAAGATGAATTTTTCCCTCTTAGCAACTGTCCTTAATAAGTGGGCAAAATTCAAGATATAGAGCATTTAAAAGTTTTCTCCTTATCTTTTCTGAGTAAAATAACTTTGTGTAAATAACATAAAAGACTCATATGGTAACATTCCAAATATTGCATGGATCTCCAGGTTATTAAACAACTTTAAGTGTCAAAAAGTATTACACCAAAAAAAAAAAAAAACAACCAGTTGTGATTCAATCCCTTTAGAAGTGATAGAACACTTGAATGTGTCCCTTACTTGAAAGGTTTTTACCAAAACTGAACTTTGGTGTGTTTTTATAATTTGGCTTCCTTTTGCATTGCCTAAGATCTTCCTAAAATATTACCTGTACACAGGTTTCAAAAAGTCTGTTTTCTGTAAAGAAAATTAATCTTGCAGCACATCCATCAATGCAGAAGGAAACAGCTTTGCTCCTTGTCCTCAAGTAAATTTAAAAAAAAAAAATAAAAGCAGCAGCAGCTTTGTACTAAAATCCCCAACAAGTCTTTTCTGGCACTGAGACATGACAAATACTTGTTTTCCCTAGAGCAAACATGATCTGACAGTCTCCGCTTCTTTAGAAAGTTCCCATCAGCTATAATATACTGTAGTGAAAGTACTACTTTTTTTTCACTCTTTTTAACTCCTTTAAACTATGGATACATCTTGTGCTTTCTAATATCTGTCTGTTCTCTACGTTATTCCAGGTCAGGTTTCCAGAGAAAAGTCCTAAAAGACTATTTTCATGAGCCTATTTTAAGATCTTTACTAATTCAGCAATATTTTTGGTACTGAGGCAAGTTAAAGATTCATCATGAGTGCTTCTTGATCAATAATTCATACCAAAAAAAATGGAGGCAGGGAAGCACAGTTATCAACATCACTCCAGCTATAAAAGAGTATTAACAAGAGCTCTTACTATTGGAGGGAAAATGAGGTAAAATGATATTTTTACCCATTGCTCCACAGGTCCGAAGTCAAGTTAGATTTTCACTGTACTACTGCTGGCACAATTAACTGTTGCTAGGGTAAAAAAAATATATATTATCTACAGTTAATTAAATTACATA
The DNA here is from genome assembly GCF_022539395.1 of Myiozetetes cayanensis. Taxonomy (NCBI): domain Eukaryota; kingdom Metazoa; phylum Chordata; class Aves; order Passeriformes; family Tyrannidae; genus Myiozetetes; species Myiozetetes cayanensis. The sequence continues at coordinate 32,611,980 of NW_026086605.1, forward strand.
TAAGAGACATATGATAAAGGCATTTTTTAATAACTGAAAGAAATCGTAAAACCGAGAAAAAATGAACATCACTGCGGGAGCTAACGCAATCCCTAATCGTTACTGTACTCTGTCGCAGTTCCCGGCTGCCCTCTCTCTATCTCGTTCAGGTGCGCACATTTAACCCTCGGGAGCAGACACAGCCTTTACGTTTCAGGCAGGAAAGCTCCAAAGCACACGGAGGTTTCGAGTCCCTGCGCCGCTGGGCCGCCATGGCGGCGGCTCCCTCACCGGGGGGGCGGGGCCCGCGGCGCCCATTGGCTCCGCCGGGCTGGGGGCGTGGCCTCCCGCGGCGGAACGCCCTATAAGGACGCAGCCGGGCCCAGTCGCTGCCAGCAGCAGCGATGGCCGAGTGGTTAAGGCGTTGGACTTGAAATCCAATGGGGTCTCCCCGCGCAGGTTCGAACCCTGCTCGCTGCGGCCGGGTGGCGGTCACCTTTTAGCTCCCCTTCTCGTGGGGTCCTTTTATTTCTCATAATGTTCAAGTTTTAATCTTCATGTTTCTCTCGCTGCTAAAGCTCCGCAGCAAAATGAGAGATGAGCTGGTGTTGCACAGGATCGGCAAGATCAAAGGATCCGCAGTGGATCACTGGGTTCAACCTTCCTGCACGTGGCATAGAACTGCATCCACACAGCTCTGGGATATTCCCAGTGAAGGAGACCCCACACCCTCTCTGGGCGACCTGTTCCACTGCTCAGTCATCGCACAAGAACAAAGTTCTTCCTCATGCTCAGGTGGAACTTCCTGGGCATCAGTTTCTGCTCGTTGCCCCTTGTCCTATTGCTTGGCACCACCAAAGTCTGGCTCCATCCTCTTGGCAACCCCCCTTTAGATATTTACACACATTAAGGAGATCCTACACAAAAACATTGCACTGACCTGCCCAAAGGATTATTGTCCTGCCTCCATGTCAGACAGCTGATACGAAATAAACAAAATATTGTCGGCAGCAGGCTACTCTGCATGGAATGCATTTGCTCCATGGAATCTTCCCTTTTGTGAAGGAAGCTGCTCTGATTCCTCCTAGAATTCCAGTCGGGGGGAGTCCTAGATCATCTTTTCCTGCCCTTTGTGACTTTCTGCACATGCATGACATGCACACACACAAGGAAAATTTGACAATGAGGGGGAAAAAAAGCCCCACAGAAGCTATTTGGCAACTAAGAACCAAGAAAAACAAAAGAAGGCCCTCAATCCCCTCTTTCTGACCTGCTTAAACTGACTTGCCCCACTCAGATGTGTTAGTCTCCTCCTATGCGTGGCTCCTGCATTAGTGAAGGGCTGAAAAATTCACCAAGAAAAGGCTGGAAACAAGAAAAAGGCCATTTTCACAGAGGCCAAAATAGGCAGAGGAGGAACAACTGCTTTTCACTTCTCTCTCTCTTAAAAACAAGAGAAAAACCCAACACAAACACACATACAAACCCATTTATTCCAGGATCATGTTTTGTTAATGCAACTTAATTTAATTAAAAAAGAGAGACGGGAAGAAAAGGAAACAGTGATTTATCCCTGCTTAGAACAAAATAAAAGAAAGAGGGAACAAACAAAAAATTGTTTAAGCTGGCAGCAAAATGAACATCTCAAAAGGCTCCCTAACAAAGCTTTCCAGGGATTTCAGGTTTTGGTGTTTGTTTCTATTAGGGCACATGTAAGTTAGAAGTTACATTTTAGAGGGAATATTAAACTGGTAAATAAATGACAATGGGCCTGTGTAATATATGATATATGACCATAATATTAGACATTTCTCTTAAGTTCTCACAGGGGAAAGTATGTGCCAATGGATACTGGGATCAGACACCTTATCTCAGACCTTTCAGAGGAGGCAGTTTTTAAATGCTGTACCAACTTAAATATCTTTTGCTAAGGTGCAGCACATGTGCTACTTTCTCCTTAGCACATTTGTATTCTCACAGCAGCTTAAAATTTTGTGTTAAGAACAGTACAACATGTTAGTCACTCTGCAAAATACCAACATTTTGGGGGAGTGGGCACATTTCAGATAACTTAAAAAAACCAACATATTTTCCACATATAAGGCCTGATTTTGTTTATTGAGTCAAGAAATTAAATTATTTTTTGTTCCCTTATAATTTGAAGATCCTTCACACCTCTTTAATCTCGAACAGAAGAGAGAAACACTGTTTTGTGTAATTCAGTTTTGGGGAGCTTTCCAAATTAATACAGAGATAGTATTAAAAGACTCAAATTACTAAACACAGTGGCCAAGCTAATCCTTCTTTTCCACTGTATCGCTGAAGATGTTGACAGGGCTTTTTCTGACCAGTTTCAGTGTCTTATTTCCAAAAGACATATTTCATTGTTTTCATAAATCTGAAGACAAAGCACCAACCCAAATAAACATTTTTTAGGAAGTTTACTTCAGGATGTTCTTTGCACTGGACCTTGCTGCGGATGGAAAAGCCAAATGACTGACACCAAAAGATATGGTTATTTTAAATTTTATATTGAAAAACAAGAGGCCAGTCTGTCAGAAAAACAAAACTCTGCTCTGTATGAGGAAGTATTTGCATTCAGTGAACCTTTTCTCCTTGAAAGTGATTTCCCCCAAAACTTGGCAGTTGAAAAAAGAGCAGCAGCAAACACCCGAGTTCTTTCCCACTCTCACCCATCAGCAAGGTTTATGAAAATGTTCCCATCAAGGCACTAAAGGGGAAGAACCCTATGGTTTTACTTGCAGTTATTTTTTGTAATTAGGGAAGACAATAAGTAAGGACTGCCAAACAGCCTACTAAAGCTACAGACACATCACCAGCACCAATGTCCTGGGCTCAGGACACAAGGCACTCAGACTCAACCAGCTGCAACTGTCTCTTACTCTCTGGACCTTTCTGCTCATTCTCCTGCCCACCACCCACCCAGAGATATCACTCACACAAAGTCTGTGAGGAGCTGTCAGTCCTCTCACCACCCAGCCAGAATCTGGGGGCTCCATGGAAATGAATGACCAGCTCTGACAATCCTAACAAAGTACTTTCAGTAAGGACTGATGCCCAAACTGCATCTCCCTAGAAAAGCTCTCTGCCTTTGGTGCCAAGAGTCCTTCCATATTTTCAGAGAAGCATTTCTGGCAAAGCAGTAAGCAAATCATTTTGTCCAAAGCACTGAGAACCACAACAACAATATCAAGTCTGGAAATCTTCTGCACTTTGGCCAAAAATTTCATTTTCTAGAAGTAGTCCCTCTCTCTTACTGCTCCACCAGAAGAAGGGAGAAAGAGCCAACCCCTGCGAAGATGGAATAGAGGAAAGAAAAATCATTTTCTCCAGCATCCATCACCTGTGACAGGTTAGAATATCCATCAGAGACCCAAAACGTTTAAAAGCTCCAACTTTATACCGTGTACCACTGTAATGACTCAGACACGAGCCCTTTAAAGCTGGGACAAACAGAGCACGTGAAAAGTCTCATCTTCATTAACATGAGAGGGAGCCAAGATTAAATACAGCGAAGGTGAAAGCAGAAACACACCCAGGGCCTGCCATCCTGGAACAGTAGGATGTGTGTGTACACTGGGCTGCCATAAAAACACCCAGCACAAACTAACTGATAAACGTCTCCCCAGCTGACAGTGACAGAGCCCGGCCACTTACTGAGGGGCTTTATCTTTTACAACAGCCTCACTGCTTACACTTTCATATCCTGAAATGAGAGATGAGCCTGCTGGGAAGGTAAGATAGCAATGTTCATGCTCAGGAAATTAAAGCTACCCAGTATCTGTTTTAATCATCAGGATGCTTGCTTCTATTATAGAACTTATAAACTACCTTTTTTTTTTTTTTCCCTAATCTTATTTAAGGAGGAAAAGAACATTCAGGAAACGACCTTACCTATCATTCAGCATTACTCAGCCCGAGATTTTAAGTCATATACTGTCTCTATTCATCATCCAAACTTTAACTCTTATATTGTCACTTGGGAAATGTTGGCAAAACAACTTGGCAAATACTGGCAAAACAATAAGTTTGTCAAGAACTAGGAAAGTTGCAATCTTATATATTCTGCATTTGCACAACAAGTATGACAGAAGTAGACAAAAATAAAATAATTTTACATAATTCAAGGGTCCCCCCCAGCTGTTCAGTTACAGTGTTAACACCTGGCTAAATAGCTGCTTAATTTCTGATCTTACAAACCTGGTTGATACAGGCTCAAACACCTAGAACACAGCATTCAACAACATGCCCAGTTCTCTGTATTTTATCATCATCATCACCCACCTGCAGCCCCATCTGCTATCTCATAACTTCCACATTAAAGCTTTTCAGCCCTCACAAGTCTAGTAATGGCCAAGCTTTATTAACCCTTTTGACTGGACTCAGAGGAGCTGGGCTCACCTCCCAGTTTATTCTCACACCAATTCATTCCGAGCTGTAGCACCCCAGCACAGTAACACTCAGTGATGTGAGTGATGGAAGCACACACTGAGTCAGACCCCTCAGGTACCCAGAACCCTTTGTTACCCACCTAAACAACTCACAAGAAGTGCTAAAGAAGAAAATGGGACCTTACCATCACTTGCAGAGAACTGCCCTCCTCCACCAGCTTCAGATTCACAGGCCCTAATCTCACATGTGGTGTCTGGGTTTGTTGCTGTTGTTGCCCACCCCCACAATTAACCTTTTGCAGCTGTTTCCACTTTGTAAAGCAAGTTAAATTCTCTGTGTACCACTGAAAACCACGTACACCTGACCACTGGCTCGTAATCACATGTCCACAGAGCTTTGGATCCACCTCACAAACCCCCACCCAGTTAAAATTGAAGCATGTGAAGTATGTTCTGTGCTCACCACTGCAGAGGCTGAGGCACCACAATAAATAAAAATGTCATGGGGAATATTTCCTGGATCTTTTCATGCTACTAGGAGAAAAACTTCTTAAAAAAAAAAAAAAAAAAAAAAAGGGCAAAAAAGCAGTTTACCCTTGGAGGGTGGACCCTGAGTGGTCTAACACCGAATAATTTGTCAAGTGTTTATTTCTTTACTTTCTGCCATGATGAACTAGGCTGCCCACTTATTCCAGCTAACTCTTGTTACTGGCCCACAGGTCAGGTCCCACCTGTTTTTTTGGGGAACAATAGTAAAAGCTGCACAGGTTCCTCTGGCCTTCCAGTACCCCCAGGTTTGCTCTGCTAGGAATAGGTTAATTCAACTCTAGTTGAGAAATACAGAAAATTGGACCATTCCAAGTTTAACACATAGAGAAATAGAAAAAAAATTTTAAAGTCTGTATTGATGGTATTGGTGTTCTGGAGCACCAGTTCTAACCTGACCTCTTCAGAGGGCAAATACAAATTAAAATACTGATCTCTAGCAGGCATGTTGCAAAACACAAGTTTTGCCATCAGCTTTCACTGGGCTAAGAGTCTTCCAAATATCTGCAATTATTCATCCAGAACAAACACCCGAAGGTTCTTTGCCAAAATAAACTGTGCAGTAATTGGCTAATCACGACATCAGTTTTAATGACACAAACAATGAGCCTGCTGTTCAGAGGTCTATTGTGTACTCACTTCTCAAGGGAAACCAGCTCATTAAGTGCTAAATCATCCATCCAACTACCCCCTTTTACCTTTACTGGCAAGCGAAATGGTGAGAGAAGAATCTGAGCCTTCACCTGATTCGAAGTGCTCCAGCTGGCTGCATTCCCACCTTTTTGTTAGAGAGAAAATTGTTCCCTATTACTGTACATCCTTCAAATGAACTCGAGTTTATCCTGTTCCTACTGTTTGACACTTTACAATCCCTCTTTATAATAGGGACTGAAAGTTTTTCTTGAGCAAATATGTTTCTATGAAGTAAAGCAGCAAATGCACTAGAAAAGAAATGGTGATTAAATTCACCAGATATTAGAGAATTATAAAACTCATCTCTATAATGTTTCCAGCTGCAAAATATGCAAGGGGAAGCACAGTAGGTCAGTCAACACATCAGCCCCTGCGTGGGGGAGACAGACATCAAAACATTGTTTCCATGTTGGCAGAACACTGGACTTTTCAGGTTACACTTTCCAGTGAGATGCCCCAGATACACAACTTAAGCTCCCTTAAGCTTTTACCCACTGAGGGTACAAACAACAAGAAATTCTAAAGGGATCTCTGTGGTGGGTGAAGGATTTAGTTAAAAAGATGAAAGCAAACCCTTTCCAGTATGCAGGCAGTTTTATTTGCTGCTGATGGAATTATCTGCCCGCACAAAACCACAGTGTTAATACCTGACATATTAGCCAGATTTGCAAAGAAGAAAGCAAATACAAAATAAATAAACAACTATGTAGAATTTGAAAAGTTGCCCAAAATATCAAAAAAACTAGCATGTGAGATTTTGTACACATTAGTGCTGACTTCTCCGATTCTTCATTCTGATAAAAACTGATAAAACCACGTTTACCCCCACCTCAGCAGGGAGGGAAATTGCTACGAAGCCATAGGACAATGTTGGCAGATGTAGCAAGGAGGACCAGTTGTCCACCAATAAATCTTAATTAAAAAACGTTGCTAACTAGACAGGTAAAGTTCTGGAACTGCCTTCCAAAATAAACAGCTGGTGCAAAAAGCGTACTTGTTATGGTAGAAAGCAAGTGATTTTTTAGGAGTGCTTGATCTATCACAGTGACCTCCTCGGATAATAAGAACCTTCTTCTTTCATCTCTATCATAAGATCACAATCCTCCAAGAAGTTAAGTTTGTAATGCCTGCATTATAAATCATTGCAGTGAGTACAATGCCATGGAGAAGTGAGCCAGAGCACAGAGTTCAGAAATAAGCACAGTTTTGTTTACAGTTCATTGTCAAACAGCTTTAGGATGATCATCTCTGAATAGAACGATACCCTGGAGTCCCACAAGGACTTTCTGTTCTACTGAGAGTATGTTCTTTATAACATCACAGCAATCAGAAAAATATCAATCACTATGCAGTATTCCAGAATACAAGAAACGATATATAAGACACCAGACAACTTCACAAAATCATTTCATGTTAATACTGAAAAGGCTTTGCTTGTTGAACAGAAAGACCTCCACCTGTAATGCTCACAGCACGTGTTAAATCCATATTTAGACATCGATTGGGACAACGTTCACGTTACAACAAGTGAATACAAAATACAAATAACTTATAAATGCTGACACAAAAAAAAAATACTGAGCTGTTGAACACATGATCTCATGCTCTTGTATATTCTGCGTTTTAGATCTCATAGTTTCTGAATTTCCTCAGAAGGTCTGATGGAGCATCACCTGACCAGCGGAAACGCAAGTGCCAGTAATTTCCCTCTGAAAATCCTGAGAAAGGAAAAGAGAAAGGCAAGTAAGTTATTATAAATTAAGTATAAAATTGTCTGAAATAATACTTGATAGTCTTCCCTCTAAAAAAGTAAATAAAAAATTGGTCACTTCAGTGCTCCTGACCAGCAGGGTCAGGATTCTTGGCATGTTTGAACAAAATCCCAAACACCAAACTTCAGGGTGTATCAGCTGGGAAGAGTCCAAAAGAGAACAGCAAGAAAAACAGCAGCCCACAAAAGAGGATTCCCAAAGAAAAACTGAACAAATTGCACTGGCTTAATCTAAAGAAGAAGAGACAGATGGTGACATGATAAATCTGCCAGTTAATACTAAAATGTGATTTTCCTATATCAGGAAAAATGAAACCTATTAGCAGAATTAGTGTTAAAATCTCTTATTCAGGCTGAAAGAGCTACATGGACTTGTAGTCTGTAATTTGTACAGACCGGCAGAGAGGAACTGAAAATATCACCGTTTAAAAGTGGAATCCAATGTAGTAATTTTCCCTGAATCAAAACAAAAGCATTATCAAGTGTCTAACATTAAGTATAAACACTGAAATACATGTAGACCCTGTCAAATAAATATATTATAATATCAACATTTATTAATGTAAATATATGCCTACTGGATAAATTAAGTTGGTGCTTGACGAGTTTGATATTTTTCCCATTTAAACATCTGGAAATTAAATTAAAACTCAGAAAATAAAAACCCTGAGAAAGAAGATGCCTGCAAAGAAAATTCACCATTGCAAGGAACAGGATGATTTTTTTCTTTAGTTCAAAATTTTACTGTTCTACAGTGATGATTTAATTACCAAAAAAGAGCAAATAGTGCAAAGTTATAGAGCATAATTTCTCAATATCAAGTTTTCAGTTAGGCCTGACATACATTTGTTTGTTTAATTTTCTCATCTATTTTCTGCATTCCACAAATGGTTGGGATTACACAAGGTTTTGCCATCCTCACAGCTGAACTTCATTTCCCGCTTGATCAAACTGGGAAAAAAAATTACAGGGCTTTGTTTAATAATACTTCTCTGATAATATAAGCTTAAGCCTATGAAACTCCTGAAGGATCAGGCAGAACAGAGGTGGCTGCTGTGGTAAGTAAGCTTTCATCAGGCACACTGACCTAGACAACAGACAGAGGTACTGACTGTAATATGACTGCAGTGTACTGACTGGGTAGGTGACAATTTGAAATACACATTTATCCTGGTTGCATGCACTATATTTTAAAAACCCTGTTTGAATACAAAAGAAGCCTTCAAGTCTCAAATTTTAGATCTCATTAACTCATCAGATGCAAACTGCTCAGAAGTAATAAATACTGGATAGAAAACGAAACCTAAATATTTTACTCAATTGTTTTAAAAGTGTTTTTTTTTTAAAGTCACTGAAAAGAACTGCCTTTTTTTAAATTTTTAATTTTCATATAGCAGCAAAACTGAACTTTCCATTTTGGTTACAGCTTTTTTTTTGTTTCTACTCAGGTTTTCTGGCTTTACTAGAAAACAGGCAAGGAAATGTGGTAGGGAAGAAGAAAGGTCTGAAAACTTCAAAATTAAATAAATAAGAAAAAGCATAAACCCCAAAACAAAACTCCAACCCAAACCCATGATAAAAAACCTACCAGTCAAACATATTGTTCTGAAGAAGAATAGCTCATGATTAAAAGCCCCCATTTCAGGCCAATCCCTGGATACTGCAATTTTTTGTAACTGCTGTTTTCACTTACTTGGGGAGTCTGGATTCTTTGAAGACTGTGGCTTCACATCAGGAGTTGCAACATCTTCTTGCTCCCTGTTCCCTTCCAACAATCCATCTTCATTGTTTTCCCTCTGCTGGGTCCAAATCTCATGAGTTATGTCAGTATTACTGAAGTCAGGAGCTTCCAGCATTTGTTCCTTCTTACTTTGGACAGCCCAGTGCATTGACTAAAGGAATGCAAAAAGTAACAAATAACTAATTCCTGTGCTGTAAAAAAGAATTATTGAACTTTTCTTTCTTATATTGTTGTAACTAAAATTCACTCTAATAAAGTAGAAAAAAAATCAAATATTATGGAATTGAGATCTGCTAGGAACATAGTAAAAACATGAGGGAAAACAACTCTCTGTCACAAGTCACCCCACTAGCCCAGCAGGGTCCCTCCAAAACACTGTGTGAAGCCCAGGGTTTCAAGGAACCTATCTTCTGGATTTTTCAATGAGCTCTTTCTTTAATCAGATAGCATGAAAAACCTATCTGATAGACAATATACCAAAAGGAGAATATATTACATAAAGGTCCCAGCTTTAATCTAACTTTGAAAAGAAAGAAAAGCCTCCTACAAAAACGAGGCACGCTGAAGCATTTGGAAACAGACCTTAAGTTACTTCCTGAAACACACAAACACAAAAGCAGCAACTTGATAAATTCACTCCAAAACTACAGGCCCTTCTGTGAACGGGTTTCTATAGCCCTCTAATTTTTCCTCAATTTCCTTAACATCCAATAGTGCAGGAATCACTCTGTGCTATTCCCATCCCCAAGCCCCTCCACTGCTGTTAACTCATCCCCTCACTCACTGCAGCCTTTTGTCTGGTCCAGCCCTACCTTCCCTTCCTCCTGAAGGCCCAACTTAGGCACCACCAACCGTTTTCACGGAGCTGCTCAGGGCCTCCCACTGCTGGAAGGGGATGGTGATTTTGCTCCGTCGCCAGTAATCGTAGCGCGCCCGGCTTTCTTCGTTAGTGAGAACCTCCTTAGCTTGCTGCAGCTTCTGGAAACTCTCCACTAGAACACAAACCAAAAGGATGCTAAAGCCAGTATTTGTTTTCCAAGCCTTGAATTCAGATGCCAACAATGGCTCAGAGCAAACAGAACAGAGGAGGCAGAAGGAGAAGCCAGTCAGTGAGGGATGTGGTTGTTCTGCTTACAGCTTGCACAGCTGTAGCTGGCATCAGGATCACCTTTGGTGGACAGCTGACACCCTTTCAAATGAGGAATAAAATGCTTCTTAGTCTACTGCCTTCAAAAGCTCCTAAATTTAAGCTGAGAGAACCTGAGAGAGTACACAGGCAAAAGGCACAGGTCAGCCCTTGCAGACAACCTTAAAAAGGGAAGTTAGAGCAACACTGCTTAGAAGGAAAACACCTAGATCTACAGAAGCAAGGAAGTCAGAGAACAGTATAGCAGCAATAAAACAGGAAAAGGGGAAAAACAGACAAGCAGAAACTGAGAAGCAATAATCTAAAGATAGTTCAAATTAATTAACTTGTGCATTTTGTTAGGTGCGCGCTCTCTACATATGCTAAAATGTCATCCTGAATACCAGGCTGGATGAATGAGAGATCTCCTTCTTCCCTCCAGGGTCATTTCTCATGAAATGGTTACTAAGGATGCAGCTGCATGTTACTATTTGTAGAAGGGTTATAAAGATTTAGACTTTATCTGTGACTCACCCATGTTACAGTGATCTATTATTCATTTATTCCAGTCTACAAATTAGAGAGATTTCTTTTGAAATACACTATGTCCAAACACTAATCAAAATTGGTAACTACAAATCAAACAAGGGACAACAGGCTGAGGGGCCGGTTCTATTACGTTTCCTTATAGTGTTACTAGTTTTCAACAAATAAAAGGTCTACTTTAATTACTCTTTATTGAGCTTTAAGCCAATGAAATAAAAAATATGAAGTAAACTTTTACCAGTAGCATAAAAAGGTATTTAAAGTAAATACAGCATGTTCAGGTAAATAGAGCATAAAACATTCCTTCTTGATGAACAAAGCTGGTTTGACATTCGAATGCCCACATTCCCCTCCTCTCCTGTGAGCTCACTAAGGAAAGGAAAGCCCTGCTTTATAGTTTATAGTTCAACTAATAGGAAGAATCCAAAGAGGAAGTTCTGTGCATTATTTAAAATGAGAAGCATATTAAATTATTCCACAACAAAATTTTGGCGGGGGATCAAAATCACAATCAGAACATAAGAATATAAACTCCTCAGATGGGGGTGAGCACCGACCAGACCTCTCTGTGGTTACGAATGGGTCACACTAGATCCAAATAACTCAGCTGCTGCTTAGTCCTCACAGCTCAGGTCCCACCTGTTTTTTGGGGAAAAACAAGCCACGGAAAGAAAAAAAAAGAAAATCCTAGAAAACAAAAAAATCCAACATGTGTCTTTCTGCACTATCACCTAAATGTGTGCAAGTCTTAGACAAGAACATTAAAAGCCTGTTATTTAAGTAGAATATGCCAAATACACATGATGATTAAAACATGTTGAGGGGAAGGAATATTTAACAAAGTTTTAAGGCTGAATTTAGCACCTTGGTCATGTTAATTGCTTTTAAACAAGAAATGATACATACCTGCTTTGGGGTTTCCAGGATGCTTGTCAGGATGACATTCAAGGGCTTTAATCTTATATTCTGCAAGAATTTGTTCAACCTAAACAAAATATTGAAACTTAAAGTAGTTAAATAGATAGACACAGAAAAGTTTTTCAAATTTGATTTTTGAAAGGGGTTGGGAAGATTAACTAAGAATGCTGAAAGATTTTGTCTATTCATTTTTACAACCTTTAGTACAAGCAAAGTAGGTAACAACCATCTGCCAGTGACACTGCTTATTTAATTTCATTTTCCATGCACTCATCCTTACTCTTGTTTTTGTGAATGTCAGTCATCCAATATGGTAAGTTGGCTCTAAGAAAAATGTGTAAAGACATTTGACCACACAGGCAAAATGCATCTCTTCAGCTGCTCTTTACTTTGTTTAATCAACTCAAACTCTTTCTGTACTGCTGAAGATTCATTTGGTGGATTAGGTGGCTTTCTCCATATCCTCTTCATAGGAAGTTCAGCCAGCACCACATGGCTTTTCCACCTTGGATACCCCACTGCTAGATAACCAGCAGCTCACATTCTTCCTCCAAGTTAATTTTCTGTGCAGAAAGGTTGGCTTGGAATAGAATAGATTTATAATCAATATTAGCACGTTTATTAATGAATTACAAGTTCCCACACAGTTTGTAGTACTGTAAAGTACCACAACCACTGGAAAAACAAAGACATATTAACAATTAACAAAATATAGGAAACCACTGGCGTGGGCATCAGCTTAGATTTTCAAATGTTTAGTGCTTTTCCAAGTATCTTGCTGCCTATTATAATTCAGAAGCCAAAACTTCTTTATATCATTCCAGTACAGCTTAAGCTTTCACAATAATTCACCCTGAGGTATCAAGTAGTTACTATTCTTTCCCATAAAAGAAAGGCTCATCCTTCAAACCATGAGAGCCACATACAATTTAAATTATTTATTTCAAAATTAAGGCTCATAACATTTTTCCTTTAGAATAAAATCACAGTTTGCTCAACTAGCTTGCCAAATTTTGCTGGTATATGCTGGGAAAAAACGTGGTCTTTGGTGGTATCTTAAGAATTCTACAGCTTTCCCTCTTCTCAGTAACTTATTACAGAGGAAGAGATGTAATGTGGTGTATCTCCAGTAAGTACAGCACTTAAAAATACATATATCCTATAGAGAACTTGATGAAGCTGGTTACTGTATAGCCAGCTACCATCTCAAAGGTTACCTAAAGGGGCACTTTGCAGTTTAAATGTGTACAGTATCAGCAGAGTAGCACAGAGAAGCCTGTGCTGCTACATGTACTTGCCTGCATGTACAAAGGAGCGTGGTTGCAAAACACTTGTGATGCCCCAAATTTCTGTTAGACCTTAGCAGTGCTGTGCAGCATCCTGAGGGAGGTGATCCCGGGGCTCGGCCAGCCTGTGACCTCACCACGGCAAAAACAAGGCAGCGACGTCTGCTGCTTCTCTCAACAAACGGCACTTGACAGCTTGTTCTTCAGGGCCCACTAGCATTTATTCCAGCTTTTTAATTTCATTTTAAGCAACCTGAAAACCCGTTATCAGATGTACTTGAACTGCTCTCGTTAATTGCTAAGATCTTAAGGAATTGGTGTGAGGTAGAAAACGAGCAACAGCATCTGAAAAACGAGCCTGCATGGAGACTTGAGCACTGCCCTCTGCTGGGATCCTTTCTAGGAGTTTCTTCAGGAACAGCTTTACATTTCCTTCTGTGACACAACGAAGATGTCTCCTCTTGATCTTTACACTTGACCACTAGGACAGGTGAGAGACTTCGTATACCAGACTTTCAAAAAAATGTTATACAGGCACCTTTAGAATGAAGCACACTTGTTTTAGCTACAATTAACTCAACAATTGCCTAGCTAGAGATCTCATTATAAAGAATGTATCTGCTACCGAAACAAATTAGTAAAGCTGGTATTTTAATGTCATTAAAAATAGCACTTAGAAGCAATAATATGATGAATGAAAACGAGGTATTATTTTGGTTTTTCCTCTGAACCAATGAATACAGTTAAGAAAACCTGAAATATGTATAAGGCCTGAGAAACTCAGCAGGGTTATCAGTGCCCTATAGCTATAAAAACATTCGTCATCTTAGTAGCACATAAATAGCTTTTCATTTTTCAAAACCATATTCCAAAATATTATTTGGATGCTGTCACATGTATGCAGTTGGCTTGTCCACTTGTGGATCTACACCAATGAATAAGCCGTTATTTGGCTGTATCCCTACCACACTCCTGTTCTACAGGGTACTCTTAACCTAAGCCTTATTCTGGGCTCTTCACGTTGCTGCACACATCAGAAAATCGAGCTTTCCAAGGGAAAGCAAGAAAGGAGGTTCACCAGCCATTTCAGACAGTCCTGCCCCCAGATTCCCCGCGGACAGCCGAGCACATTCAAACTGTGATTAACCTGGGGGAGCGAGGGAAGGTTCTTACCGTCGATAGCTCATCGCATCCCAGCAAGTTGTAGTAATCCTCCAAATCCTCCACGCTGCAGTTCAGAATCGCATCCATCGGCACTACTCCCGCGGGCTTTTTCCAGCCGGCACAGAGGTTGTAGAATACGATGTCAATTCACAGCTCACAGAGGACTTTAAATCAGCCCAGGGCAACAGGCGGTTCCCACTCCGGTCTCCAGCTCTCTCCGGCGCTTTGGAGCGCTGGCAGCTGACACGCAGGGGTTTGAGGAGTTCTCCGCTGCCATTGGTCCCTGCAGGATGCCAACCCTCCTGCACAAACCTGCTCCCAGCAAAGCTCCCTGGGATTTGTAGTTGCCAGAGTCACTTCAACGTTAAACTGAGGATTCCGTCCAGACCAGAGTTCTGGGCACTGAGCGAATCCTGGCTGAGATTCTGCTCACGCCGGGACCTGTGCGGCCACTGCAAACCAGCACACGCTTCCCTGAGCCCACACAAATACATCAGCTGCTCGATCTTTAGTTGCAACTTTTGCCACAGTCTTTGACAAGGGGATTAAATGGGGAATTATAGGAAAGAGTAAGGAATACATCCAAAATAATGATTATAGGGTACTGATTCTGCCAAAGTCTGTCAGTTCTGTCAGTCACCTCATAAAAAATGGGGCAATCTACTCACCGAAGCTTCCTCAGTTATATTCACACCTCCTCAAAAACAAACAGCTCAGCCACGCATCTGACAAAATTAAAACTATCCAAAGGCATTATACTACTATCAAATTAAATGGGGACCCTTCCTCACGCTACCTTACTTTCAAACTGTGTACTGAAGGCATGTACTGTGTGCATACACGTTCCTTGTAAAACTCATTTTACACTGAAGTGAAATACCTTCAATTTTGAACTACGTTTAGTGACCAAGGCCTCAGCCCAACAAAGGCTACAGACACAACTGGTGTCTCCCATGATCTGTTATTTCAGAGGATTACCTCCCAGCTGTAATACCAAACCTGTGCTGCAGCATTTTCTCTGGAGCCTCAGAAGCTCTGTTTTCACTCTTCCCACCCCTGCAAGAGCTTTGTAATCCAAGATGCTTCATGTCCTTAAATACTGCTGATTTTTTAAACTAATACTTAAAACAGATGCCTTCAGTAGGTACACAGTTCTAGATGCAGTGATCTTGCAGGAGAATCAGTGCAAAACACATCCCCAGAGTGTGACCAAGGCTGGGACAGGTATACCCAATGAAGGACCCAGGGGCCATTCAGAGTTGTTTATGAATAACAAATATATAATTTTTGCATCTACAAGTGCTTTACTTTATTATCTACATTATTAATGTTCTGCAATTACATTTATTATTAGTCTTCCACTGCTTTCTCTTCAAGGCTATATTGTCTCAAGTTTTCTATTTTTACTGGATGTTCAGATAGCTTACTGAGATTATAAAATATAGAAAGTACATGAAAAGAAGCAATAATATTAAAAGACGAAAACCAAGCCTCAATGAAACCACTTAAATCTGTTAGAAAACTCTAGCATCATACTTCTCTGAGTGAAAAAAACAACAGAAATGCTTTTTCAACTTGAAGCAGAAGAATTAGCAATTACAAACCTGTCTCCCCCTATTAAATTAAATTCATAACTTAATAATAAATCAGAAAAGTATAGAAAAAAAAAGGAAAGCTGTTTAGCAAGAGAACATGTAAATATTTAAATAGAATGTACTTTGGGGAGGACAAAAAACAAACAGCTGTCCCTCCTCCCAGCAGCATTCCTGACATCTCTTTCTTTTCCAAGTATTCCTTGCGTATTTGCCAAAGGTGAAAGGGAAGGCTCTTTAACCCTTTTCCAGTCCAGCTTTCAGTGGCTACTTTTGTGGAGCTGTAGGCCCAAGAGCTGGATTCCAGTGACAAAGCCCCAAGACTTGGAAGCTGCTCGTTCGCGGGGAACATGCTCGCTGAAGCCCTGGTCCCACCCATACTCACCTGCTCAGGCCAAACAAACAAGGGCTTTGCTCCAAACTGCAGCAGCGCCCACAGCTGTGCCCCTGCCGACCCTCAGGCCTTGGGGCACAAAGGCTCCCACAGCACAGGCTGAAGGTTTGTGTACGGAGGACACAAAACACCGACACCGAGTAACATCTCAGCCTTCTACTGCTCCTCCTCACTTCAGTGGGGCAACTCCCAAAGCATCAACAAAAACGAGAACAAGAGAACCTGTACATAATACACAGGAAAAAAACCCAAAGATTAGCCCCAGGACATAAAGTTTATTTGCAATGGAATCACAGCACAGGACATAGCACATATTATTGCCTACACAGGCCGTGGCTGGTGTTGCTCAGGAGGTACAAACAGTTCTGGAAGTGAGGAAATCTCATATTTGTTCTCTGTACCCAACCACTAACAAACCTCATCTATTCAGTCCTAGCACAGACCAACAATTTCACTTGTTTAGAGCCAAGTGCGAAACTAAATTCTGGTTCAGTGTAACAGGACATTTACCAACACCTTGTAAAAGTCACAAATGGCCCTTCAAGTAAAACAGCAAGATCTGGAAATCTATTTGAATTTATTCCTCTAAATACACCAGATCTTCCTGGGCCAGTTCTTCTCAACTGACTTCAGTGGTTTTGCTTCCTGTGGACAGAGTGCACATTTACAAGAAGTTCAAGGCACAATAGAACTCACTTGAGTTTTGCATTTCATGCTCCATCCCTGTCCCCACACAAGCTCAGAGAAGCAGAAACAGAAGAGGACCCAAGCACTGCCACACAGACTTCCCAAACTAAGGGGAACTACTGCAACACCATTATTACTGTGATAAATGTCTGAAATATCAGAGGCAGCTTTAGGATCCTCAAGTCACTCCCTCACCAACACCTTCAGGTAATATATCTACATCACTTACAGATTTTCTTCCTTAGAATGCAGTCTTCACATCAATAACCACCAAAACATTAACGCCCCAGCTCTCCTTTATATACTGACAAAACCATCTTGCATGTGCTTCTCAAGAAATCTGAATCTTGCCTCAGCGTAAGGAAAAAGAATGCTTGCATATAAATTTGCATAGAATAATAAAAAATATCTGATTTACATCTTGTTTCTCGGCAACTTGTTTTGAGAAAGTGTGGAAAATGGCATGTACGTGTTTTTCAGGGTTGTTAATACCTGCACGAACCAAAAAAAAAAAAAAAAATCCCTCTCTTACAAATACACAGACCAACTATAAAGTGAGTTATCTATAAAATAATCCCTTTTGAATCCAAAACCCATGTGACAACAACTTCAATTCAAAGATTTTTAAAATCTTTTAAAATCTGTCAGCTATGAAGGCCTGAAAGGAGGAAATTCTACCTATCTGGTCTGGGTCTTGTCACTAAACCTAGGAATTCCATTGTATAATTCACTAAAACTCTTCTGCAAAATAGCTTGTGATGTTGAACAGCAACAATCAACAATACTTAAATTTGTGTCTGTGAAATTCAGATCAGAGTTCTGTGTTGGTGGCAGTCCCGGGAAAGTGGCCGAGTTGTCTCCAGCCCAGACTCAGGGGCAGAAAGCAGCGCTACGCCATGGACAGCCCACACCTGGTACCTCCCCACTTCAGCATCCCGGTAGGGCACTGAGGATCGCACTTAAAAATCACACAACGAAAGAGGTCTCTAGAAAAACCAGCGGGCACCACAGAGACCAGCACCCCTCCAGGGCACGTGGGAACGAATGAACTCGGGGATGTTCTTGGAGCAAAGGCAGGAGCCGTTGTTCAGACGGGTGCTCACCCCACAGAAGGCTCCCGCATCTCGGGAGCCCAAGCACCGCGGTACAGAATCCCAGAAGACGAGGGGCTAAGATCTTATCCCAGGAGGCGAGAGGCAGTACCTTCGAGCATGCCGACCAAGAGCCCGAGGTGCCGGTGCACACCGTCCCCGAGCAGGGGACGGGCAGGGGCCGGCAGGGGAAGCAGGGGGCAGCCCAGCGGCCCCTCACCGACCCTGCCCTGCCCTGCCGGCAGGGGAAGCAGGGGGCAGCCCAGCGGCCCCTCACCGGCCCTGCCCTGCCGGCAGGGGAAGCAGGGGGCAGCCCAGCGGCCCCTCACCGGCCCTGCCCTGCCGGCAGGGGAAGCAGGGGGCAGCCCAGCGGCCCCTCACCGACCCTGCCCTGCCGGCCCCTCCGCGCCGCGGTGACCCCGGGGCCGTGGGGAGGGGGTTGTGGCAGCGCGAGCGCCACGTGACGCCGGCAGGGCGCGCGGTCACGTGCCCCGGTGTGTTGTGTGCCGCGGTCACGTGCCTCGGTCACGTGCGGCGGCGCTGCCCGCGGCGGGCGGGGGGGGAGGGGGGGCCGGGCGCGAGGGGGGCGGCGGCTGCGGCGGCGCCAAGATGGCGGACGGGGACGCTGCGCTGCTCCGGCCGCGCGGCCCCAGCCCCGCCGGCCCCGGCTGCGACAGCGCCGAGCCCGCGGCCAAGCGGCACCGCCGCGCATCGGGCACCGCCTCGGCCGCGCCGCGCCCCGACCGCGCCGACGAGCCGTCGCCCGCGCCCGCCGCCGTGCCGACCGAGCCGCCGGGCGAGGCGGCGGCCGCGGCGGCCGATGGCGGCCGGGCGGAGCAGGAGGACGGCGGAGCGGCGGCGCCGAGCGGCGCGGAGAGCGGGGCCTGCCCGCGGGGCCTGCCCCTAGCGGAGCCGCCTCCGCGGCGGGAACGGGGGGAGGGCGCGGAGGCGGCGCCCGGCGAAGACGCGGCGGAGGCGGCCCCGGGCTGCGGGCGGGCGCAGTGTTCGAACGGGGCGGCCGCGGCGTCGGCCCCGCATCCCGGTGAGGACCGACCCCTCCCTCCTCCTCTCCCTCCTCCGCGGGTTCCTTTCCCCGCCTGGGTGTCGCACGGCGCCGGGGTCGCCCGAGCCCGAGCCCGGCGAGCTGCTGCATCCATCGCTTCCCTACCCCTCATCCCTGTCAGCTCCGATCTGTCGCTGTCAGCGCCTGCTGCTCCTTGTGCCGGGCTCCGCAGAGGGAGAGCGGCTCCGCTCTCATCCCTGAAAACATTTGTTTTGTTGTGTTGCTGGCAACGAGTCATTAAAAACGAAAAATCATAAGCCCGGCTTCCTTTTCGTAATCTCTGCCGTGATAATAATTCTATTTCTGTTCCTTGGAAACTCACACAGAAAGCACAGGAGCAGCAGTCTTGACCGGTTCTTTAAATAACTTTGAGTGACAGTCTGGTTAAGATTTCACTAACTGCGGCACGTAACTAAAACTATAACCTTTCTAAAAAGTTTTCTTTCAGATAATGTTTCTAAGTGTACTGGTGGGGAGCATCAGTGTGAAAGCCCCTCACATTGCAAACAAGATTGGGTTTTGTTGTTGTTGTTCATCTTGGCTTTTTTTTTATATAGGCAGTGCTTTGGAAAGACTTATTAAAAGGTATCAGACACTGCATTTTGACAGTAATTCTTCACATTTTATCCTGGAATGCAGTTAAAGATGTTTTTCCTTTAACTCCGTAGTAAAACTACAGAAAACTTCTGCCTTTGCAAAAGGAATGGAGCTATAGGATAAACCTGGAACAGCCTCAGTATTTAAAAACTCCATTGGAACAGACCAAAGCTGATGATCTCTTACCAGTGCCTTATGTGAAGCCTTTTTGCTCAGGTGCCTCTGATTCTCAGGCATACTTTGCTGTAGCTGGCTTAGTTCTGGCAAGCATTCTTCCCCTTAGCCCTTTGAGGAATCAAATTAATACACAGAGATTGTTACAATTGAAACTTATTTTAGCCTGCTTGTATTTGTTACTGTTTCTTGAATCTCACATACTGTGGCCTGTATGTGACAAGTCTTTCACGATGTAGCTTTGATTCTTCATACAGAAACCATAAAGGTCATTTTAGTTAAACCTGCACCTCACAGTTATTGATGTGTCCTAATCCACTTCTTCCTTCTCCGTAACGCTTAATGTGTTCCCTGACATCATACAAAAGGAGGTGGAAGTGAAATGCTGTAAATATGTAGATTAATAAGACAGTAATGTCCAAGAGCACCTGTGGCCTCAGAAGAACAAGACAGCAAGAACACAGAGCAAATTTCTGTCCTCGACCTCCTTCCGTTCTAATCAGAATAAAGTATTTATGCCAACAAGGGAAAGGACAACATGACCTCTGAATAAAAAAATGATGGTGTTTTGTGGTGTTCTTTATTTAAGAATCAAGTGAAGTAAAAGCTAGTGTAGGGAGTTCTTCAGATAGAGACTGAAAACTATTATAGTGATGCTTTGCTTTAGAGGCCTGACTGAAATTTCTTGTACTTTGTTCATATCTTAGATTTTCAAAAAATTAAACTACAGGTGCTGTGGCTATTTCTAATAAAGCAAATAATAAAAAGGTTTAGTAGTCTAATTTCTAGTAAGCTGCTCAGGTTCGAATTTAGATTTTCTCTTCAAAGTGAGCTCAGTAACACGTGCTGCGAGACAAGTGTCCCATTCTCCTTTAGACTCCTTCACTGAGCTCCAGGATGGAGTTAGATTGAGTTACTCTGGCTTAAGGCCACAGGCTGAGCTGAGGTGACTGGCTCTCTTAGCCAAACCCAGCTGCAGGGGCAAATGGATGAGAGAAAATTAATGAAGGCGGTCCAAGGGAGCATGTTTTGTGTCGTAACTGGAATGAAGTGGTCATGTGGTCACCTGCAGCTCAGCTGCAAGGTAACACCCTCACACAAATATGTAACTTAGTTGTATCAAATGTGTATTTTTGGGTTTCTTTCAAAATGCTGTTAAAATGCTCTTAAAAGCTAGTCGAAGATTAGTCGATAAGGGTGACTTGTTTCCATTTCACCCAGTTTTTCAATCACCTGAATGCAGTGAGAACTGTAAGAGAAAAGGATTTTTAATTATACTTTTAAAACATTTGGATTTTTTCTAAGATGCAATATCCATAATGCCCAGTACTTTAAAGAATGAAGTTTCACCAAGGTCAGCATCCAGCTCACTGAAGCCCCATCGTTAAGATGGCAAATCCTATAGTGAATCTATGGATGGCTTGAAAGGCATTTTCTGTGCATGAGCAGTGACACTGCTCATTGCAACAAGATTTAAGGGCATCCAATTTGCAGTTTTGTGCTGCCTTTAGTGATGTACCTGTGCCCTTTGGGTGGGGTGTAACCCTGCTGGCTGTGCTGTCTTGCAGATAACTTCCTCCTCAGCGATGAAATCATAGCCAACGGCTTTCACTCCTGCGACAGTGATGAAGACGACAGAGCCTCACATGCAAGTTCTAGTGACTGGACCCCAAGACCACGTATAGGTAGATGCCTGTATGATGTTCTTAGATGCTCTCTGCCTCTGAACAGTTACTTAATTCTCCCCAGAAGGAAACCAGTTTTATCTGTTGGAAAAAAAATTGGCAATTAGTGCTTCTGAGCAGTCAGCGTTTACTGTATCTGTATGCTGTTTAAGGAGTTTAAAAATGAACCTGTTGAAATGTACTGTACTTTTATTAAAATTGTCAATGCCTTGGTTTTTTTCCCTTGAGCAGAAATCGCACCATGATCCCTATTGAAAGCATACACAGACTCACTACATTGAACCGATTTATGGCATACTTCTACCCTATTTATTAGTATTCTTTAAGGAACAAGAAGATGATTCCTGTATGATTTTAGGAAAGTGAGCCCTGCAAATTGACTGTGACATCAGTTTGGGAATTATTAGCCTGCATATGTATTGCACATTAGCAATAGAGAAAGCATGGCCACTGGGCACTCTGTACGAAGCTCCTGCCTTGCACGGGGACCAGATCTGTGAGGAGCAGTGGTTTCCAGGGGGCAGTGGGCTTGGAACTTAGAGGTGTGATAATACCACAGCATTGATTTTGCCAGTATTGACAAGAATAGCTGCAAGGAAACACATTGTGAGAATACAATATTCCACTTAAACCCTGCCCAGGTGTTGTCTTTTGCTGATCCCTCTGATTGCTGTTGTTACCTTTTGGGCAAATTGTATAACATTTGTTTCCTTTATATGTTGCTTGCCTTAATGATGGCTATTTGAGTCCTCCTAGTTTAGGTTTTTAAGATATACCTGTTTTCCGTCTACAGCCCTACTCTTGAGTGTTTCTGGAAAGATTGATTTGATGGTGTTAGGAGGTCATGTCTGAAATAATTAGTGTTAGATGGTCAAAAGAACAACAAATTCCATGGATTGCTGGGTCCTATTTGTCTATTTAAAGTGATGGTTTATAATACCACTAGAAAGTATATGTTTGTTTGTTGTCTCTTAAACTTATTCCTGTAAATACCAAACATTGGGAAAATACAGATAAAGCCATAAAATGGAGACACAGTGTGAATATCCTACTGCTACACCAGTGCACCTCTAAAAGCCATTAAGTTTGCTCTGAACTGGGGTTTCTGCCTTGACTGACTTCCTATGAAATCCTTCATGGATTGACATAAAATGATGGTAAATAAATAAAATCCTTAGCTGCCCTATCACTTTAGAATTTAGACCAAAACATAGAGGGATTTTGATGAATGGAACATTAAATTGGATTCTTAAAACTCTAGTAACAAGCATTAATAAATGTAAAAATTACCATAATCATCTGAGTTACTTGAAGCAGTTTTAAATATTATATTTTTTTAAAATTTTGTTAGGTCCCTACACTTTTGTTCAGCAGCACCTCATGTTGGGTACAGACCCACGGACGATTCTGCAGGACCTGCTACCAGAAACGATCCCCCCGCCCGAACTGGATGATATGACTCTGTGGCAAATTGTGATAAACATCCTTTCAGAGCCACCAAAAAGGAAAAAAAGGAAAGATATTAATACCATTGATGATGCTGTGAAACTTTTACAAGAATGCAAAAAGATAATGGTCTTGACTGGAGCTGGGGTATGTATTCCTGCAGTGGCAGTGTGGGAGTAGCAGACAGGTTGGTTAAATACCAGCGTGCAGATGATGGGACCAGATCCCTGTGCTGGGTGGGAAGAGGAGGCACAGCTGGCCATGGGAAGGGCTGGAGCTCAAGTTGGAAATCACACCATCTCTCCTAAGAAAAAATTACTAGACATTTAAACTCCTAAACAGTTGCTTTCATGCAAAATAGTTATGGAATAAGAACCCATTACCTATCCAGAACATTTTCTGTCCTGGTCATTTTTTCATTTCAAACAACGGTAATGATTTTTTAAAATAAAATCTCAGTGGATCTCCTAAAATACCAGATGGAACTCTAGGGAATAGAAGAACAGGACTTGAAAATTAAAAAAAGAGTTGGCAGGGGGAGGATCATAAGGAGAGTTCGATGAGATTAGACTGAATGTTTTAGCATGTGCTGCTCTCTGATGGTAACAAGGTTACTCACTGTTTTTACTAAAGAACACTTATGAACTGCTGCACATTTGCTGCTCTTACCTGTGTGCCAGATCATTTTTTGCTCGTGTTGTTCACACACAGATGGTATGGCACAATTCAGAGCAGATGAGTAATTCAGATCAGTTTTTCAAAGAGCACTGCTATTCCTGTTACCCAGTCTTACTGTCTTGCTCTATACACCTATTTCTCCTCCTCTTTCCATAGTATTTTGAGCTAGAGACAATAATATTAGTCCTTATTGACTACAACAATGCTTTGATAAACAATATTTATTAATAAACAATTTTTATCAAAAGAAGGTTATCCACCAAAAGTAAGAATCTGTTGTGTTACTGTGTTAGCACGAAAAAAAGATTAAAAATATCAACCACCTTGTCTAAACCTGAGTTGGCAGATGAGTGAATGCTTACTAAAGAAAGTTAATGCAACAATATTCAACATTTTTGTTCATATCTTACAAAACTTCCAGTGATAAACGCAAGTGGTAAACAAACTTTGTTTCTATGCTGCTTCTCCTGCTCATGATTTGGGAATTGTTATGTTGCCCCCCAACTCTCTCTCAAAAAAAAAGAAAAAAAGAAAAAGAAAAAAAAAAAAAGAAAAAAAAAAAGGAAATAAAAATAAATATGGAGAATCCAGAGTGGTTTTGTTCTTAATGTCTCTGAGCACTCTGAGCATACAGAAGTGTGGTTTCCCAGAGTTTCTATCACAGCAACCCTTCATGGCCCAGTATGTAGTTTCACTTACTTCAGATTGCAAAAATGTGTTTCAGGTGTCTGTGTCTTGTGGAATACCTGACTTTAGATCCAGAGATGGCATCTATGCACGCCTTGCTGTAGACTTCCCAGACCTTCCAGATCCTCAAGCCATGTTTGATATAGAATACTTCAGAAAGGATCCCAGACCATTCTTTAAGTTCTCAAAGGTATGACTTTCCAACAGTTCTTGGCCAGTAAAGAGAGATAACAAGATTAAAATGCATAAAGCAGATATAAAACTAGAAATATTTAGCAACATTCTCTCTCTTTTTTTTTTTTATTCTTTAAGCTTATTTTTACTGTTCCTGTTGGAAGTTCATGATACACACAACCATTCTAGATAGTTGAAAAGATGTTAGCGGTATTAAACACTTTCAAAAGCAGCGAGTACATCTCCTAGACAAGAAGGAGTTGTAGAAGATGTAGACATAGGTGAAACAATTTCCTTGGACCAAAAAAAAAAAAAAATCAAACCCAAAATATAAGAATTTCTACAGGACCAGTAAGGACTTGTGAAAATCAATCAGCAGTAGTCGTGCTCACTCGTCCTTCCCTTTGCTCACAATTTATATTACTGCTCTGTTATGTTACAAAGATTGGAGAAGAAGATCCAGTGCATTCTTCATCTGCTTGGCTTTCTCTGAAAACTTCCTATCCAGATAACCATATTTTGATGCTCATTAGTATACTCAGTTCCTTCATTTTTTACTATTAAAAACACCCCCTCCCAAGAACAACCAAAAACCCCAAACGAAAAAAATGCCACAGCAAGCAAAAAAATCAGCGTACTTGAAGCCTGTCTATAAACTGGTTTAGCCAGTAAAGCCCAAATCCAATTAAGCTGATAATTTTTTTTAAAACTTTTTTAATCCTCCTTCTCCTGTCTATCAGAATATATGTTTCTGTTTACAAACACTGATGTTGCTTGACACTTGAAAAGGAAAAAAAAGTTTTCCCATTCCTTAATTATCAAAACCAGAGAGAAATCTAAATGTTGTTTTCATGCTGTGTAAAGAACACAATACTAGCTTGCAAGGAGCAGTTCATCTGGATGTGATCAGGAGCTGAGCTGTGGAAAGAAGGGTTGGATCCAGAGCAATGGGAAAGTGTCCAGGAAGTGACAGCATGAAATGCTGACACGACCACTGGTGACAGGATTTAGCTCAGTGTGAATTGCTGCTGTTAAAATAAAGACACCGTGTATCCATTTACACTTTCTGATGTGCTTCTGAATTTCCTAGGAAATCTATCCGGGACAGTTCCAGCCGTCTCTCTGTCACAAGTTCATAGCTTTGATGGATAAAGAAGGAAAACTACTTCGCAACTATACTCAGAACATAGACACACTGGAACAGGTTGCAGGAATCCAAAGGATAATACAGTGTCATGGTTAGTGGGTTTGGTTTCACTTATTTTACGTGTAGGAATGGTTCTGACTGGTGCACATGACAAGGTAGCTGCTGTTGGAATTGAAATTTTTTTTCCTTAATTTCTGTCTCTTCCCAACAAATATTCTGCTTTTAAAATGTTGAAATTTCTTTTTAGGTAGCTGAAGTATTTAAATCAGAAGTGTTTTAAGTGGAAATACTTCTTTCAGAAGTTGAGCTTGATAAGCAGTGATGTCTGTGTATCAGTGAAGATGCACATCCTGTTTGCACAAGCTTAGACCATAACTTCTAAAATGCATTTGGTGCTTCCTGACTTGTATAAGAACATAGCACGGAAATCAGTCTTGTCATAAGTCCCTCTCACTGTCTATCCATGAAATGGGAATCTGGCTGTTACCTGACTCTTTATTTAGGTTATATTCCACTGAAATCTTGAAATATCCCGACACTTCAGTGACTTCACTTCATGTATAAAACAGTGTGAATTAATCACCAGTTCAGGGGAACTGGAGATCATCTTGTTACACCTTCAGTGTCATTCGCACTCTGTAACTATGATGCCAAACTAAGTAGAATCGCTTTAATTGCTCGATACACTTTCCATTTCCAAGGACTTGCATGTGTCAAGCTACAAGTCCACAGATTCATTTCTAAGGAAAGGCTGCAGAAAATTAGTTCTTAAAGGGTGTGTTTGAATCATTTAGTAAACTTCTGGCTAATGAATTGTCTAAACACAGTGCTGTCATGTTTGTGAGGCACATCACTGCTCAGGCTCCCTGTTTTTCCAGCTGCACACTGCAGTGGGGAGATTGCAGACCATCTTCATTGTGTGTTCTGTATAAAGTGACTTTAAATTAAACAGATTCTTTAAAAACCTGCTTTATGGACTTTGAGATTTTGAGGCCTTTGGAAATTAGTAAAGGTTGTTTGGAGCACATCGAGCTTTATGAGATGTACAGTTACTACTCTTTACCAGATGGTCTAATGGTAGTGGCTAAAGAGAAACTGAAACACTTATGTAAGGGTTAATACACTTTAATACACTGCTGTATTTATTCTACATTTTTCTCTTGCTGTGGCAATGGCAAGTTAATCACGAGTAGTTAGAAAGGAACCCTGCAGTGATTTGGGGATTTCACATGTGAACCTTTGGACCCATTTTCTCACTGCAGACATACAGTAACGTTTCTGCTTACGAAAACTGGTGTCTGAAATGCATTTTCTGAATTTAAAATGGCTCTTGTATTCCACCGACACATCTGGAATTGGACTGTATTCCTTGCCGCTGCTGTAGCTGAGTGGTTGGAGGCCGTGGCCTGCTGGCTATGCATGACTTGTGCATGGGGCGGCAAACTTGTCGATCAGGTCCTTCTGATGTGACAAGTAATTCACATAATAGAGTTCCAAGTAGGTAGCAACAGATGCCTCAGAAAGGGTTAGGTCTGCTAGCCTGACAAGCACGTCCCTAACATGCTGTATAAAGGTCTGAATTGCTACTTTAAGCTACTCTTTACAACAAGATTTCTGATGACTAACATCTAGAAAAACAAATTCTGGTGTTGCAAGTATCTCCGTAATTTTACATTACTTTTTTTAATGCTTGATTTCTATAGCACTGCAACAGAACAGCCTTTGTGTCAAAACAGCTCAGGCAAAAAGACCAAATATGAATGACTGAAAATCCTGATTCTACCATACGGGTTTTTTCCCCTCAGGTTCCTTTGCAACAGCTTCCTGCCTGATCTGTAAATACAAAGTTGATTGCGAAGTTGTTCGAGGAGATATTTTCAATCAGGTAAAAAATTCACTTTAACTCGCTGCATCTTTCTAATAAGTAAGTAAAACTTACTTTTCTCTGAAAAAAACAAACCCCAAAACACCATACTGGGATTGCTTAAAAGATCTACTTCTAGAAGGCTTCATATCTTTGCATATTCAGAGAATTCTAGCATTTCCTCTGGTATTTAAAAGTATACTCAAATATTAGGTAATGGGAAAAATCAGAACAAAACCTTAAGAGTCTATTTTTAATGGCACCTCTGAGAAAAGCAGAGGCTAAATGTTAAGTACAGACTTGGCTTTATACTTTTGTTAATCTGAACTCACAGTCACACAGAGAAAGCAGTTGTAGCCTTCTATAACATTGGCTGCTCTTTGAGCATTTACCTGTGTTAAAATGTGTTAAAACAGCAGCTGATGCATGAAGAGATTGCTAACCACAGAGCAGGTGCTGAGGAAGGATCAAATGAGATGCTGGATGTTGCTTTCTAGGACTCCTGAACTATTCCATAGTCTGAACTCCCCATGTCTGGGTGTGAGGTGCTCAGGGCCATGCAGGAGTTGGTTCTCTTCTGTCAGGGCAGATGAACCTTTGACTTGGCAAGACCCTCTTTGCCTTTCTTCCTCTTCTTGTGAAGGAACAGAGGTGATGATTCTGTGATCAAAAAGATCTTGTTTATACAAATGAAAGGGGACTCTTTCTGCAGGCTCTTGTTTCTCTAATAAATGCTGTAGAGTCCACAGCTGCAACTTTAGATGAGACATATGGAAGGGATATAAATCCTTCAGGTATTACATTTGAAACAGAGCTCAATGAAAGCCTTTCAGAAGAGATGTTTGAGATAAAGCTTGGAGGAATATGAGTCTAATAAGCCTGAAGCCTTGTAACACTGAAATATTGAACATGAAATATAGTTTACTCTGTTATTAAGAATATTATTTTTGAGAACTTTTTATCTTACAGATGTTTGCTGCTCCTTTACCTTCAAAGCCAGCTGGCTGGAGTTGAGGTTTTCTTCCTCCTAAGCATGTTGTAATGTTCTGTTTGGATTGTTAGTCTCCTTTTCCAAGCACCACTTGAACCGTTGGGTGTTCCTATGCTGACCCAAACTTGTGCCAGGGGTCAGGAATGGCAGTGCCGGGCAGTGGAGAGGAGCAGCCTGATGGGACCAAAGAGGGTTCTCTCTCACAAGATGAGCCTCAAGGAGCTTCTTACACTCATCTCTCAGCCCTAATCTTGCAGTATTGTTGCTAGGTACATCTTTCCAGGGCAGGCCCTGGCTGTAATACTGAACTATTTTCATAATGAGGATAAATGTGGGTATTGCCAAATACAATTTCACAAAATAAGAAATAGAGTGATTGAAAGAAAACATGTCCTTCCACCTTTATACCTGAAAAAAAAAAAAATCTATTTACCATCATTATCTCTATTCCGTAGCCGGCATTTCTCAGCCCAGAGCTGTACAGTATCTTTGTCTGTTGGCTCTCTAAAATACAGACTTTGGTTCCTTACAAGTGCTTCACACGGAAGTGAGTCTGGCCAACATCTTTCTGTCAGGATTCCCTTTCAGCAGGTGACAGACTGAGAACTGTTTGAGATCATCTGTTTGGACAAATGCTGCTCTTCTTCCATTTGCCACTTTGGAGATGCAGTGCTGTAGAATGATTCTCTCTTGTACACAACCGTCCTTCTGGATGAGAAACAGCAGCAGGTATAAAGCACACAGAGCATCCAAGTAAAACATTTGTCAGTCACTTGCAAAAATATCACTTTTACTTTTGACTGTCTTTGGCACCTTCAAGAACTGGTAGAAGGGTCTCAGACTTAGGAGGAAAGGGTGCAAGGAATGGAAAGCATGCACCGGGTTTTGGCTATTCTCAAGCCAATGTAATCTTTACTAATCTTGTTTTTGATATATGGGTAACGTCAACAGTGAGAAACTCCATTTCTCTTCCGTTAGAGAAATGCATCAGCAGAGATGGGGGGTTTGGGGGAGCTGCTTCTACAGGGAAAGAGGACCCTATTAGAGACAACTGAGTGGCCAATTTTGTAGCTTTAACTTCTTGGTATCAATTTCAGCTCTTGGAATAAATCTTCCCCTTTACTGATGACCTCTCTGAGGATTAGCAGAGAAAAGCTGGTGAGTAGTGTAGTGTTGAAATGCATTTATGGGTCATTACAGTGACAGATGATTTCAGTAGGGACAGAGAGCCACAAAGTCACAAGTCATTGGACTTGTAGTGAGAAATGATGGAATCAGAGTTAGTATTACTTGGTCTTTTTAAATCAGAAGTCAGAGGTCTTCATTTTGTCTTCCTCCTAATACAGAGCAAATTATTTACCCTCCTTAACCTTCCAAAAGTGCAAGGGCATCACTGACATCTACAAAAGAGACAGCAAGGGAAAAAGCTTAAGCAAACTATAAGCTGTTTGTATAAGCTCTCTTTCTAATATGTAAAGATCTGAGGAAAAAGTTCAATATTCATTCTAGCCATCTGCTCCTTTTTGGGGAATTCTTTAGTTGGTTTCCCTTAAATATGGGGTTACTGTGTGCTATTTAGCTTGGGTTCAGGGTGAAGGTTTCCTCTAGCTCTTGTGCCATATTGCTTCTTAGGCATCCCTCCCACAAGGTTTCTTTGTTCAAAGACTTAAATTTTGGGAAAGATCCTTTGACAGTAGAGGAAGGCCTTTAACTTGTGACATTTTCTAATTTGGAGAGTATTGTCTTCTGTCCCACTGGAGGCATCCATAGAACTAATTCTTTGATTGAAACTTTCTACATTCTGTAGTATTTTTTTCTACAGCTGTTC
This sequence comes from Myiozetetes cayanensis, assembly GCF_022539395.1. Classification (NCBI taxonomy): domain Eukaryota; kingdom Metazoa; phylum Chordata; class Aves; order Passeriformes; family Tyrannidae; genus Myiozetetes; species Myiozetetes cayanensis. Next base: position 32,642,260 of record NW_026086605.1, read on the forward strand.
TATGTACAAGAGGGAATTCTCATGCAATTAAATGTCAGTTTTCAGATGTTTTCCTATTACAGAAGGTAATATACATCTCTTTACACCTTTATAACTTAATTTATAGCTTGTGGTGATTACTATAGGATTGCAGCTACATTTAGCTCCTTAAATTTATTCTCAGGCATCATATTTTAACACTATAGCTGAGAAGACTGGAACTATTAAAAGGGAAATTGCTCTGTAGTAATTGAAGTATTGTCTGTAGTAGATCTATCACCCACCTTCTGCTTCGCTTCTCTCTGAAAAAGTCTTAAGATAGGAAAGACTTGAAAGAGGTCCCAAAGATCAGAAAACTCTCTGGTTTCAGGAGGAAAGGGACTCTATCCTCCACAAACATAACTCTCATCCACTTTTGTCAGCAAATGACGATTCTTCTCTGTTTTTGGAGGAACTGGAAAAGTTTTAAATGGAGACCAAACAAAAGTTCTGTCCTGTTCTTGTCCTGTCTGTTTTTAGCCAGCTGCCACAGTGCTTTTGTGTACAACACACGTGCTCTTTTGGAGGAGAGGAGAAACTAGAGGTAAAGCTCTACCATAGGCTCTGAGTAGGAAGGGCTTTGTTTTGAATGGGAAGTGACAGGGAAACGTTATGTTTTTGCTCTGATTAAACTAAGGAAAATACATTCCTATCAAATGGGAGGTGATTGCCTATTGGTGCTGAGCATGACTTCTGGACTTTGGCTTAATTGTGAGATAAGAACTGTGCTGCAGATCTGCCTGGTTTCTCCCCCTTTATTCCTGCTGCAGCTTTATTTCCCTCTGCAGTTGCTGCAGGCTAGAGTAGGGAATGTACTTGTCTGTACATCCATGGAAAAATGGGACGAGGAAATATCACCGAAACTTCCCTGTCTTTTGCCAAGTCTCTGTGAAATGCCTAAATGTGACATTTTCAAAGGCCCAGCCTTGCCCTGCAGTAATAGGTGTTGTTGTGGTGCAGGTTGTACCCCGCTGTCCCAGGTGCCCCCCCGACGAACCGCTCGCTATCATGAAGCCCGACATCGTGTTCTTCGGGGAGAACTTACCCGAGCAGTTCCACCGTGCCATGAAGTACGACAAAAACGAAGTTGATCTCCTTATTGTCATTGGGTCTTCGCTGAAAGTGAGACCAGTAGCATTGATTCCAAGTAAGCGACTATCTCTGGTAGTATTTCCTTCCAAAAATTTGAATCAAAAGTGAAATTCTCAGTTAAGAACTGAGAAGCCAAGAAAGCTTTTGGCTCGATTCAGTGAGGAAACTTGATTAAGCATCAAGTAAGATGAAAGCTGCTTGCCTGTGTAAAGCTGAAATGCAAAATAGAGAAAGTAGCAAATTTTATGTGCTTTTGCTATACTCCAGGTAGGTCTCAAGGTAATGAAATGATAATCTGAAAAAGTACTCTTCTAAGACTTGAATGACTTTGTTCTACAACTCAATTAATTTCTCTCCCTGCTTGCAATATGCTTTCATAGTTACTTGAAAGATTTAGAAAGGAGTCATCTCAAAAGACCTAAATGGAGTATCAAAAAATCAGATCAGGTACATTTGGTATGTGAGTTGTAGTTTTAAAGGGGCACACAGTGGGCACAGTACAGCGTGTCACCACTTGCATCCTTAGCTTTTAAGGTAATGTGGAAAACCATCTCTGCTAATGTATGTTACAGGAAAAGGCCTTTCTCAAAGGCTGAAAAATTACCATTACAGGTGATTTATTGGTGTACTGAGTGAAAGACTTACTGGTACTAAAGAAATTCTCTTCACATGTAAGCCTGAGAAGGACATGTGCTTAACATATGCTTACTGGGACCAGTAACTCTCCATGGCCTTTGCAGGAACATCCTCTTCACTGTACAAGAGGCAGAGCCCAGTGTTTAGGCTGATGGGAATTGCATAAGGACTGGAAAGTTGCCCTCTGCTATACAAACCACTGCTCTTTCTGTGCCTTAGAGGTGGATTTCATTCATTTGTAATGTGAGGAGTCCATGCTTGGTCACCAAACCTGGAGGGTTTGGGAAGTCTAAATGTCAGAAATGGGTTGAACAACACTGTACAACCTGGAAATATTTTGACCTGATTAAGGAGGTGTCATTTACCACTGGTATATTCCTCATGTTCACTTAAGTACATAAAACAAATGCACAAAATCAACATAATTCCAAGAGATTATAGTGCTAATTTTAATCTTTAACATTTGACCAAACATTACTGGAGTCATTATTTCTGTGCATGTGTTTCTCAATGACTGAGGAATACTTCTAACTGGAAAAAACAGGAAGAAAAAAATTGTCTAAGCAGTCTGCAGTAGGCACTGCACCTCAGACTGCTGGTGTGAAATTTGGGATTTGCTTGGCTTCTTCCTGATCTGGCTGTTTCGGACCTGTTGCAAGGGAAGGTCCGAAGAGAAGCCCGAGGAGCCAAGCTTCCTCAGTAGATCTCTGCTGAAAGCAAAGCCAGAGTGACTCCCTTTGAATTCTCCTTCCTATGCACAGGTTCCATCCCCCATGAAGTGCCTCAGATCTTAATTAATAGGGAACCTTTGCCTCATCTACACTTCGACGTGGAGCTTCTTGGAGACTGTGACGTTATCATAAACGAATTATGTCAAAGGCTGGGTAGTGAATACACAAAACTTTGCTACAACTCAGTAAAACTTTCAGAAATAACAGAAAAGCCTCCACGACCGCACAAGGAGCTCGAAGTGCTCTCAGCAGAGCTACCCCCTACCCCTCTGAACATTTCCGAAGGCTCCAGCTCGCCAGGAAGGATGACTCCACCAGATACTGCAGTGGTGTCTTCAGAACACCCACCTGAATGTAAGGTAGAAAACTGTGAGCCTGCCTCAGAAACTAAAGGGACCTGCTCAGAGGAGAAGCTTCAGGACACACAGACGTCGGCAGAAAACCCTGAAAATCCTGCTAGCGAGCAAATGAACTCTGACACAATGAAGGAAAACGGATCTAACAGCGGAGAAAATAAGGAAAAGAATGAAATACTGAAGAAGTGTTGGGTAAACAGATCTGCAAAAGAACAGATTAGCAAAAGGCTGGATGGTAAGTGTTAAGTCATTTCAGTATTTTGCATTTTTTTGGATGAGATGTTTATGCTAGACTTACTTTAAAGCAATAAATAAATTACTCCTGAGGGAGTGAGTGGTGGTTGGTGGTTATTTTTGTTCAGACAAGTGTCAACATAACTCTCATTGAACCATGTATTTCTTTTGGAGAAGCCGATAGGAAATGTTTTTTGTATTTCATAATAGGTTTTATAACCAGTGATTACATCCTCACCTAAAAGATCAGAGTTTAGGAGGCTGAAGGTAGGTATCAAAAAATAAATCCATTTCCAGCATTTTTAAATGCATTTTAAGAAAAACTGTTTTGATCCTCGGGTGTTCAGAAGCTGCTCACCGTAGGTCATGATTTGGTATGGCAGTAGAGCTGAAAGATGAAGCCATGACAGCAGCTGAAAGCAGGTCTCACAGCTGGAGCGAGGCACATTTTGAAGGAAACTTTGGATTTTCCAGGAAAGCCCTCCAGTCTCTTAACTGATGTAAGGAGTTAGGTATGACATTGCAATGTTCCAGAGCAAAGGCTGGTTTCAGACTTTGTCACATACTCCATGCAGGGGGTTCCCATTCTGTCATGGGTAATGGAAGTATAGCTGTGAATATTTCCAATGAAAAAACACTGACTGACACCTGTTGTTAATGTAATTATTTTGAGGTGGAATGGTGTCACCTGGGCTAATTTTTAGCCAATAACAATTTGCTGTCTGACCCAAGGTTCGTTCTGCAGTCAGTGGTGGGATATCAGCCCTCCAGCAGCTGAATCATCTGATCTGTGTGACAACTGTCTTACAGTGGGATGATTCCTGCCTGGAGTGCCTGTTCTGATGAAAAAAGCTGCTAAACATAAAGTATAAATGCTCTTTGGTGTCAGAAGAATGGGGGAGAGGGAACACTGAGCTTTCCAGCGAAGCATTTGTTCTGTGCTTCGTAATAAATACACATCCATTGGCATAAATGCTTTTCTTGTGTCATCTCATCTGTCAGTTCAGCTTCACTGCTGAAAATAAAAACACATATATGCAGATACTTTCTAAGCAGAAGTCTGCCAGATCCTGTATGAATCATTTCCTTGAGCTTTTTGTTGACTGCTGGAATTCTGTTTCAGGTACTCAGTATCTGTTTCTAGCACCCAACCGCTACATTTTCCACGGTGCTGAGGTTTACTCGGATTCCGAGGACGACATCATATCTTCCAGCTCTTGTGGGAGCAGCAGTGAGAGCGGCTCGTGTCACAGTCAGAGCCTGGATGTGGAGGACGAGAGTGAGATCGAGGAGTTTTATAATGGCATCGAGGATGAGGATGCTCCCGACAGGGAAGAGGAACCTGGATTTGGGGAAGATGGAGCCGAGCAAGAGGAATCGGCAGCTGATGGATCAGCCTATACAAATGAAGCTGCAGGGACTGAACATCCAAGCAACGTGTTGTAAAGTGATGGTTGACTGGTTACAGGAACTTTCCACCAGCATTAGGAGCTTTGGCATGTCAGAATGAATGTTTACGTCTGAATTTAGAGCAACAGAACCATAAGGATGTAGTGTTTATAAATAACTAAAACAGATTTTCATGCTTAGTTTTTTACCTTTTTCAATAAAAATCTATTACTGCACACTCAACACTAACTCATCTTTTTTTTAAGGTACCAGGATTATCTAAACTGTCACTGTTCACGTTTAAGTTCATCTGTCTGATCAGGCATCCATGTATATAATACATATATTTGCTTAATAAATTTCAGCTTATATTATTTTTAAACCGTTTTGAAAAAGCCATTGGAATGTTAAACTAATATAAAGGGAACAGCTAATTTAGACCAAAGAATGGTATTTTCACACCTCTTGCTTTGTAACACTTTTTGGTTTATTTAAAACCTTCTTATGCTTCTGCTAAACCTTTCATTCACGCCTAGTCTGTCATTAAACACTGGCATTTTCTAAGACCTACTGTGGCAGCTAATGTTTTTTTCTTTTACAATTACTTTGTATGTTTGAGACATGAAATGCGAGCAGATAGTGAAATGGAAACAGGGCAGGGAGTACTTGAGGAATCCAGTGATTTTCAGACAGATCAAGCAAGAAGTGCTGTGAAAATGCTTTGTTGTCGAATTGAATTCTTCCTGTGGACAGCGGCGATGTTGACACTGGCTCCTCAGCAATTAGAACCTGGCATTTAAACAAAAAGGATCCCCCACAGCAAGAGTGTGTCACGCTGGGTACAGCAGTCACATCTAGGGTAGTTTGCATTATAAATAGCATTTGATACATTGCCAAGGCTCTAATGTGGAAGCAGAGTGCACAACAGCGTTTCTACCAGCATGTGAGAAGGCGCAGAAAATTAAGCTCTTCCTTTGTACTTGATGCAACAAAACCAGGAGAAACTGCCTCAGCTACCCATAGCCTCCATTTACGCTGCCAAGTGGCTCAACGTGGATTAACAACCTGCTGGTTTGAGGTTTCAGGCTGGGAAAGTCATTTCCCAGCTGCTGTAGCTCCACCTTGCATATGAAAAGCAAAGCGGCTTCTCCCATTCTGATGTCTCAAGTGCTAGGCTGCCTTAAAACTGGATGTTGCAAATGTTCATGTGCTGATTGTTTCTAAGCCTTTAGAGCTATTTTGTAAAGTTGCACAGTGCAGTAGTAAATGAAACAGGATTTTTCTATAAACCACTTTTTCAACATTGGCCCGAATGAACTCTACAATGTAGATTATTCATATACTTTGCTTTAATATTTATTATATTTTGGAAGATGTATAGTAGCTGTTCTTGGAACATAAGATACATCAGTTAATAAGTATTTAAGAACAGCCTCCTGTATTCATCAGGAAATGCTGGCATGTTGTCTCATTGTCCAAATTTAATACAGCTCTTATTTGGCTACACTAAAGAATGCAATATGTTTAGTTTTCACTTGCATGTCACAACGTATTAGTTTGTGCTATAGGAGATATTTTAAATTGAAATACTTTGTTTTAAATTATTTTTACAGTGAGGATTGTTTTCTGCTCTTTTATATTGTATATAGTGTCTTTTATGTAATCTACTGGCATATGTTTTGTAGAAGACTGTTTAAAATGACTGGCTATCTTCCTGCAACTTTTGGAAATACAAAACCAGTGTTTTATACTTGTACACTCTGTTCTAAAGTCTATTAAAACTGTCATTTGATTCCTGGCTTCTGTTAATTTCTAGTTATGCCTTAAAAACTTAACAAAGCTGCCCTATAAAGTCAAGGTATGATCCTAGCTCATGGAAGCCATTGCAGAGGAAATGCCTTTCCCATCTGGCACGTGAGCAAAGAAAAAGCCTGAATGAAGTGCTGCATTTTATCCTTTCTTGTGTCTGCCAATATTATCTGAACAGTAGAGGAACCCCAAACTATAATCACAGAGTCACAGAATATTCTGAGTTGGAAGGGACCCACAGTGATCATCGAGCCCAAATCTCAAGGTACAATATGTTCCCTTACTCCTCCATTTCACACACTGCCCTTTCCCCTCAGTGAAGATGTTGTCTTTCAGTACTTAAAACAATATAAAGGTAAATGCTGGGAATGAGGAAACATTTGCTATCACAGCTTTTTGTTATTCCTAAGTGCTCAGCACCTCACATGAAATTTGTCTGGAAGCATGGAAGAGCACGTTCAGGTCCAGCTCTAATTTGTACCTTCTCGATAAAGGAGATAACTTATTTTTCTCATAATTTGCATTACTACCACAGGAAAGCATCTTAGCCCTAAGTATTTGAATTAAACATGCACTGAAAAAAAGCAAAGTACAAACATTTGTTTAATAAGCCATTCCCTAGTCCCCTTCCAGTCTGTTTCAATACATCAGGCACAATAACGACCTTGCAAAAAGTATTTCAAGTGATGGAAAAGGAGTCCATATTTAAAAATCTTGTCATAGTTATTTCTTTATGGCCATGTATTCTCTATGAGTCTGTCTTGAATCCGGTACATTTTTAATTAGTGTTTTTGATTATGGAAAATACACAATGTTTTTAAATGCACGAGGCAGCAAAGGGTCAGAAAACATCCAATTAAGAGGGGCTATAAGAGTACAAAGTTCTAATGAAACCTGCATTACAGAATCAAACTGAAAAACTGAGAAAAGTTTGAAAAAAGGAAAACAGTACCTCAAGTTTCAGTATGTATGGTTAAATATCAAACCAGAACAGTCCAATTGAAAAGCAGTTGTATTTATTGGCATAATATACTTATCTACAAGTATCTACAGGACTGGAGAATAAAACCCTTTTAAACCTTTTAAACAATTAATGGCCAGTCTTCGCGAGCAAAGATCCGGGGAAGGTCTTTCCACCTTCCAGCCTGCGCATTGGATTTTTTAGGTGAGACACAGTGTGCGCGGAACTGAGCCCACCCTTTAATCCTAAGGTTCATCTGCCGGGGCCAAGCGAGCTTGGACGGTGGCAGCGAGGTCCTTAGGACGTAGGTGGGTTGCCTTTAAGGGTTAACGAGCCCCACCTGCCCGGGAGTGTCCCTGACCGGGAATCGAACCCGGGCCTCGGCGGTGACAGCGCCGCGCCCTTACCACTAGACCACCAGGGGCTCCCACCTTTTAAACAACATCCCAAGCAAACCTAACAAGGCACACTTTAAGCCTCTATTCATCCTGTCTTGGAGATGGTGAAAGCAGATGCAAAACCACAGGTCTTTAAGTTTCTTAAGAGACACAAACCCGAGTGCTCTGCGACCATGGGGCTGTTTTTTCACTCTCACAGAGCAGCGGAGCTTCCCTGCTCACCCCCAATTCCACGTGTCCCGGAGTCACAGCCCGGGCTCGCTCCGAGCAACCCCTGCACCAGACTCCCCTGTGACGGAGCCACTGACAAGGCAAACACATGCCGACTACCAACGAAGTTACCGATTTTAGATATTCCCAGGACGTTTTCGAAAGCCACAACCCCCCACACCTCCGACCCCCACGCTCCCAGCCCCACTCCCCGCGGGACGCCCAGCGCAGCCCCCTCCCCTCTGCCCCGCAGCCCGCGGAGGCTCTTCGTGCTCTGCAGTGGCTCTGCTCAAGTTGCTCCGCACCCCACGCTGGGCTCCAGGCAGGAGGATGGGCCTCAGTCCCAGTGGGGCATCACCACCCTCTTGCCCCAAACTTTAAAACTCTCCGAGCGTTCACTGCTGGGCACTGAGAGAAATCCTCAATTTCCTGCAGAGACTGAGTGCCGCATTTACACACCCGCCATGGGCCAGAGAACCCCTCCCAGCCGCTGTGGCCTATTCCAAGGACTCCCTCAGCAGAAGGGAATCTCCCAAATCTCCTCAGCTACCCTCTCCCTTTGTTAGTACAATGGTCCCTTGCCAGGGGAAAGTCTCGGGCTTGGGGAGGTGCTACAGGCAGCTACAGGTGCACAGACAGAGCCCCTCTGCAGAACTAAGTCACAACTAATGAAATCAGTTTCTCCTTTGAATTTTTTCAAAGACATAACAAATAAAATCTGTACAGGAAGAGGGATTTCAGCTACAGTCTGCCAGCTTCTGTTCCTTCTAATGGTCAAGCTGCTGTATTGGCTCAAAAAAGGGAATGAAACTTGACTTTTGCATTCTACTCAAACTGAAGCCTTCACTAATCTTTTGTTTCCTCATGTAATCAGGCAGGTGGGGGGAAGCAGTAAATACCTGCAGACATGCACTGCACAGTGTAGGATTGAGGTGCTTGGAGTTACCCAAAATTAGTAACTCCTAAACATCATTTTCCTAATAATCTGAAACTGATGTATGTGCCTTTGGCTGGAGAAACAAAGTAATGCTGACTGCTGCCCCTTGCCCATGTCAGGAGGCTTTGATGACACCTCTGGCAATACATTCTTTTGGTTTTTCATGAAAGATCAATAAAATATGTTCAAACCTAGAGGATATGCAGGAACTCAGACAGCTCAGTTCACAGGTAGTATGAAGCCAGTAGGTCTGGACATACACTACTTCTGCACAGTTCTGGTGTGACCATGTTATTGCCAGTTGGGTTTGTGTGCCTTCATCCCACCCCAGGCTGTGTTGGGGCCAGAAGATAAAACATTTTTCTCGTTCACCAGCTCTGCATCAGTGCAGAAATGGGCTGGCAAAGGTTTGCAGTTAGAAAGTTTTAGGATACTCACACAAAGGGAGGCAGTAGCAGGTAGCACCAAGTAAAATATGTGTATAGGCTTGAACAGGCTCCTTTCCCTGAGAAAATAAAGCACCCAAGGCCTCAGGCACATGGTCAGGAATTTAAGTGCACAGAAATGGTGGCTGGTGGTGGTCTTTTGTTGATTAGGTGTCCGCACAGACCAGGTCCCGAGGGTTTCCTGGCTATGGCAGGTGACAGATGTTCTATGCTTTTCAAGGTATAGGCAGGGTTTTTGAAGTCTAGCTCCAGACTTGACCAACACAAACATGAACAGCACACCAAAACAGCAGGTTGATGATTAGTCCACCCAAATCTCACCCTGACCTGGCAATTAATACCCCCTTGGTAAGCAGTGGGAACCTGACACTTATCAGGGGAAACAAATGTTTAGTTCTTCCTCTTTTTTTATTCCCCTTCAACAACTGAGTCAGGCAGTTGTCCATGGTACACACAAGTACAGTTCTGGTTGCACGTGGAAAGTCAACACAGCCATTCCTGAGGTGCTTCCTGTATACCAGTCCATCGTGCTGAAAACTGTATTATTAGAAGAAAGCTTTTTTTATCTGTATTTATCTGAACTGCAGCACCTCATGTGCCTTTAGATAGCTCTCTTTTATAGTGGTATTTGATTAAACTTCATTTATTACTGATAAATCAAGTTCATTGCAGCAGGGAGAGGTGCAGTGAATTAAAATCCTTCTTAAAGTAGTTCAAGAACATTCTTAAAGGGAATACCATGGCTCCACGCTCTATGATTAGTAACAACCTCATTAACAGTCACTCCCATGAAGTGCCAAAGGAGACAAGTCACCATGCTTAAGCAGAGCTCACTGCTCTAACAGCTCTACACTGCATTCCTAGTTTTGCCCTGGAAAATGAGGGACAAATGTCTGCCATACCTGTAGTTCTGCCATGGAAATTCAGTCTTCATTCACCTCTGTATGAACATGACAGGTGCAATAAATCCAGTCCATGACTGCACTGCTATGACAACAGCAAGTCTCCTTCAGTGACCATGGTGGAGATGGATTCAAGTTTGACATGCAACTGCCCTCCTACACTGATAATTCTGAATCTTTATCAAATGCTGATCTAATTATCCGATAACAATACCTCATAAAAAAATTATTTTAAAATGCTCCCACTGCAGCTCAAACTACTATCATTTCCCAGGTGTTTGCATTATCCTTTAAAAAGAGGGACACAAGCTTTTCTGATCACCTGAAGATTTGAAGAGAAGGAAGGTTCTAATCGCTTCTCCATTAACATCGTGGTTATTTTAGCTCAGCATAGAAGGGATTCTTTTTTCCCCTACGTGATGTGCAGCAGCAAATATTGTATGCAAAATGATCCTGATCCAAGCAAGAGAAAGCAGCTTGTGCTGCCCACCTTCTCCAGGTTGAGGATGCTGAAGTGTACAACTGCAGCACATCTCCCTCCCAGGGCTGTCATGGCTGTTCAATGAACTAAGGGCAACACAAGCACTGCAGAAAGTGGTGAGTTGCTTGACAGAAGCAATACAGTGACTGTCAATTGTGCTAGTCCTTTACCTTGTCATGTAGATAATGTCTGGGCTGTGACTGGGCTCCTGCCTCCCTGCCCTGAATGAACTGACACCCGTGAGACACTCAGGAACGTTCAGCACTGCAGGACCCAAAGTCCATTTCTTGCAGAAGTGAAGAAAACCAAGGCCAAAACAGCAGAAAGAATTCTCAGATGAATGAAAAGTCCTGAAGAAAGTGACCCTAACCCTGCTCTGCCAGTGGGTTCCTCAGGTGACGTTTAACAAACCATTCAAGACCCCCACCCTCCAACCACTGTACAGCAAATGAAGTAAAAATCCCACAGGAAAAAAACAACAGCACAGACAGCTTTACATTACCCACTTTGTAATTTTTGGGGATTTGCCTTCACAATCTTGGTGTTTTATAATTTAAAAATGGTGTTTTCATATTACCTGGTAAAATGACAGCATAATACTTTTTTTTTTTTTTTTTGCCCCTCTTCTTTCTCCTTTTCTTTCTTCCATATTATAATGAGATTAAGCTGCTTTAGTATTTCTTGGTTTCTTGTTTTTAACAAGAGGGAGCATTTCCCAGCCAGGTAACAAATGTTGGAAAAGGAATATGGGCTGCATACAAGAAATTACTGCAGTTAAACTTCAGGAGAAAGCTGTAAAAACACAGCTTAAGGGGAAAAAAAAGTGATTTTAACTGTACTGACCTGTTTTGTATCACACATACATCTACTGCCAGAAACTGCATGTTTTGTAATTTATTACAATGAATGGATTTCCCTGCTTTTCAAGTAAGATCTTGGTATCCTAGCTGTACTCTTGATGTAATGCATGCAAAAGCTGCCCTCCACTTGAAGACAAATGCAGGTTGGAAGCATCTGTACACATCGACCAACAAAGGGTTTCATTCAAGTCTTTTATTATAGCTTGAATTTTTTCACTGCATTTAAAAATCTAAAAAAAATAAATATTTGTTTCACAGCTGCAAGTCACATATGCATTAACACCACAAAATCTGGAATTTAACCAGAGAAGGAAAAGTCAAATCTGAAAGTGTCCAGCTAAGCACAATCGTCTCAGGGTAATTATACTAAAAATAAAATCTTAAGAAAAGGGGAGAGAGGTGTTAAAGGTTATTTCAAATGCATTTATCTGGAAAAAAGTGAAAATTCTATTAGAAACCATAAACTACGCCTTCAGCATTTAAAAATAAACGTTTAACCTCTTGACAGCAACAATCAGTTGGTGCATCTTTTAAGCTGTATTCTTGACACATGACTGCAGAGGTTGCAACTGATAAATTAACCTCTTTTATAATTGTGTCCACTTAATTACAGAATCAGTCCTTAAAAATAAAACAGTGTATTAAGTCAGCTTGTCCATCCACATATTAAAGATGCCATTGGATGCAGTTTTGTATTGTATCAGCACTAAGTGACTGCTTCATGGATTGTATATTGTGAAGATGAATGTCTCTTAAACAATCACTTCCATTATTAAGGTTCTTAAAACAAACCAGAAAAATATATATCTTCAGAAATCAGAGTAGTCACCTTTTTTTTTTTTTTTTTTTTTTAAAAGCCATAAAAGAAGCTCATATTCAATTACAAGCAATAGAAACCATACTGCTATCGGAACATAACTACTTTATCACAAAAAATTTATTATTTACAAAATGAAAAGTTACCAAGTAAATTTATCAGGGGAAAAAAGTTAAATGTCCTTACTAAGTGATTCGAAAAACCGAAGCAAGTCTCTCATGCACTCCCACGCCAAATTGTTTGCATAAGGTGAAATGTTAATTCATGTTAGTGAAACTTGACTCCCGTAATACTCTCATTTTTTATTGTAAGATGGCAAAATCCACATGGCTTTGTACAAGAAGGTATGTATTAAGACAGTTCCTCAGGTTTGGAAATGTTTTTTGGCTCCCATGAGTATCCGTACCACTGAACATTTCTGCAAATAATCTGTTATATTATCAACTGCATCATTTAATCCACTGAATTTACCATCACAAGAAAGACACAAAAACTTAATGATCCCACATTACACAGAACTCTCATCTCTGAACTTACACTAAACTGAAACCTTCATAGTGATCTATAGCCTGGATCAACTTAGATTTTAGGGTTTCTTTATCTGTGTATTTTGGAAGATCAAGAAGATTAAAGCAAGTGTGAGCTACCGGAAGATAATCTTCTCCTCCTCCCGTGGGCTGGATGACCAGTTTAAGACACTTCATTCCAAGAATTGGAATCCGATCACTGCCTGTCAGAAACACTGCCAAGAAAAAACACAGTCTTGTAACTAGGTGAAGACTAACATTGTATATGTCACATATGCAGCTCTAATCATTGCTGGCCTTTCTAATAATTCCAGCAAAGGTTTTACACAATAAAGTTCTGTTGAGCTTGAAAACCAGGAACAACAACTTAACCTGGTCTGTGCCTTACAGACACAAACTCACAACTGTGACACAACCACTGATGCATAAAGGAAAGCATTTCAGGTCAGCACATGAAACCAAAGAGCCCTTAAAACAAAGAGGGAAAGAAATACTATAAAGATTTTCATGCAACAGAACTTTTCATTCAAAATCTATTGGCTCTGCCTTTGTTGAGCATTTGCAAGTGTCTTGTAAACACACAGAATTAGTTTGTTCAATAAGCAATTCATCTGAATTGGAAACTAATCTATGGCCTATTCTCAACAAAACCTCATTCACAGGAAGCTTTGATTACTTTGTTATCTGTCCATTTCCACTCATATCAGTACCTTCACATATCTGCAATCAGTTACAACTCCAGAATTCCATCTATGTGCAATGAAAAACCTCAAGGATGTGAACTTTATGTCAAAACAGAGGACGAAAAAATGCTAACCATCAGATAAATGACAGCAGTGGTTTAAGTTACTGTTTCTTGGGAGGACTGGGTTTTCTTTTTTCTTTTTTTTTTAAATGTTGCTCTGAGCTGTTGTGATCTTCAACTCCTCATCACCCAGAATTACCCAGGACAACCCCAGCAAAACTGGAGACAAGCTCATAATAAATTTCTTTTACTGTGATTTTTTTCTTCCAAATAAAGTTACTCATACACCCTTACAGACAAATACTTACATCTGCCCTCTTACAGCAAGTGTCTGAAACCCCAGTGACCCTGTTCAGTCAGAAACTTCTGTGAAGTAATTTCAAATACTTACACAAAAATTGCTTTTTCTTCTCCAAAGACAACTCATGAAAAACCTCCCAGAAAATTTTAATTGTAGGATGGTCTGCCCAGTATTCTCCTTTGTATTCTGTGTTCTAAAATGAGCAGGAAATGGGGTTATTGTTCATTCACAGGATAACCTGACACTGAAGTAGAACAAATAGAGTTTGTGTAAACAATTACAGTGACATATTACTACTTTCCTTAGTCTATTTTCTTCAGCTGTTCAGTCTGGATTCAGTTCTATGTGCAGATGCCTGCACTACAAAGCATTTTCAATCCCAACAGAGACAAAGTTTCACTGAGTTCTGGTAATCAAGAGTATTTACTTTCAGTAACTCTGTGCATTCTGCTCACCTTCCCTCCTCTAACATAATATGTTGTACACAGCTGCCTTTGGGTTCTGTGGATTTTTCTTCCTCTCTCTTCTCATTTCCTTCAGAAATTAGATGCAAAAGCTTAAAGCCTTTTTTTTTTTTTAAGCTTAAAGAAGATAAAATTTTAGGGTCTTCATTCACTGATGTTTTAAGACGTCAGTCAACCCAATAAAGATCAGAACTCATGTTAATTAAAACAGAGCTCAAAAGGGCACTTAGTTGCTTTTGCACCCTGAAATTAAAACTGTATGACACCAACAGCCAACTCTGGTTCTTACCTTCTCCAGTTCTTTCCAGTCATAGTTTGTGTTCCCAATCACCATTGCCTGCAACTCGCTGGGCTGGAAGAGCTGAAGAACTTTACCTCCACACACTTTGTGGAAGCCTTCATGGAATGCACTGTACAAGGAAGCCACAGATCTGTTGAAGATGTAATCCACATATGCATCTACAAAATCTTGCCTGTACAAAGAAGAATTATGTTGAGAAAATAAAAACCAAGCACGTGTCATTGTTACCAATGAAACACCGGCCATTTCTGTGTAAACACACCCACTGGTTAAACTCACTGCTGTGTTTTTCTTCATTAAAAAGATTACCATATTAGCACTAAAAATGCTAATCAACTTCAAATGGACATTTGACTCTTATCCAGTAGAAAGATCAGTGCCAAGGAGCCAGATGGCCTGTTATCTGGGCTTTGGGACAAGGAGTTCCTGTACCTTGCTGGAAACATCTTCTGCAGTATTTAGGGGAGAACTGAAATTTCTTCGTGTGATAATTCAGCATTATGGGGGTTGTTTTTTTAATCACTCCCAGCGAACACTGTTAGTTTCTACAGTGGCAGAGTGTATGCTGTATGTTAATAATTATTAAAATCAATCAAAGCACCACAGAAAATTGAGCTCTTGAGAAAGAGGAATTCTTCAATGTTGCAAGGCAATGTGTGATGACAGAGTGCAGCAGGCATTCCATGGGCACCTGGAAACTTTTCTCATAATTCAACTCCAATTTTATTGTCACTCTGTGACAGAACATCAAACCTACACCAGAGAACTGCAAAGCTCTCATGTTCTACATGTGCATTCAGTTGTCACAGAGTATGCTCTTCCATGCCTTCTCCCTTTACTCTGGGAAAAGTACAAGCACAGACAATCCATGAAGATTGAAGAACAGACTGGAATACACGGGAGGAATTGAGAGAGAGGAAGTGGTGGTATTCTGCAAAAAGAGACAAAAGCACCACCAGATACATTCTGCCTACTCTCCAGGAGGCAAAAAGGGTGGGAGAGGCTGCTTTTATAAATCACAGTTACTGAGTTGCTGACCAAGCAAAAAAACCCACCTGTCACACATTCTTCTGACAGTAACATCACATTAATTTATCTTATGTTGTCTTGCTCAACAAAGGGAAGACTTCAGTAAAATAATATTCATATATGAATAGTTGCCAAATAACGGCACTTAGGTCAAAGTTCTCGTCATTACTCACTGAATTTCCATGATATATAACTTCCTGCAGAACCACAAACATTTTTAATCTTAAAGAATGGTTTGGGTTTGACTTGGAGGGGACCTCTGAAGATCTAGTCCAACCCTGGTCAATGAACAGGGACACCTTCCACTATCCTAGCTTGCTCCAAGCCCCATCCAGCCTGGACTTGGACACTTGCAGGGATGGGGCAGCCACAGCTTCTGTGGGAAGCCCGTGCCAGTGTCAATGCAAGACAACAGCTATTTTGACAACACACATGAGAGCAGCTTGGGAAAACAGCCGAAGTAGTTTTGCCCTCCAACAGCAGTGCAAGAGTTTAGCACAGGATATTTATAGCCCAGTTACATTCCCGAGGCAGAAAGCAACACTGAACCACCCCGTAAAACCCACAGAACTCACCTATTTTGTTTGACTACAGGAATGTCAGCACCTTTAGGAACAAGCTCCTTAATTTCTGTTGTACCAAAATTTTCCACAGTGATCTGTTTGAAAAAAAGACAGTATAAATCTTATTTACTGCATAAAGCAATTCTTCCCACCCTCAGCTAACAGCAACACGAATGGCAGACACAGAACTAGAACTCGCAGGAATCAGCTGATGCTTCTGCTCAAATGCTCTATCAGAGGCAATGGTAACAGAAGGTATGAGCTTGATAAGACATACTTCAAACACCCCACAAAACTTACAGTAAAATTAAGACAAAATGCTTCTTCTATGTCATCCTCTGGATAGTCCAACAGCTGTTGCATTCCCCTGCAAAATAAGGTACAGAGCACTCGCACCAGGGGAAAGACAGACGAACGTATTTTCCTGAAGTGTTCTTTATGCTTTGGTAACTCAAATTTGGAAAATGTCTTTCTACTGTGATTTCATTTATTAGCTCATTGACTTGCGCCTTATGCAGTGCTGGGAAGTCTCAAGCATTGGTTTTACTATTACTTGTAGTGTTATTTCCTTTTGATTATCCTCCCTGTAAAGAGAAGATTCCTATCTCAGACTTCAGTTAAGGGATTCCCAAACCAGAGGTAGTAAATAGTTAATAACCATTGACTGGTCTTCCATTGACATCTTTTTGATTTCTCCTTGAATCTACGAAAACTTTGGCATTCACAACACTGTGGCAATTCAAACATCCTTTTTCCACTCACTTGAACCTCCTATTCAAATCCCTACTCAAAGGTAAATATTTAACACATATTTGCTCCTAAGCAAAACTATTTTCTCGATGGACTTAAGCCACTTGGAACTAAAACTACGTTCACACTTAGGCTTATAAAATGAATGACTAAAATTTAAGAGGTCTGAATATTTTCCCCCCTGAATTTCTCATAGAACAGTAAAAGGCACAAATACTAACACC
Organism: Myiozetetes cayanensis; assembly: GCF_022539395.1. Classification (NCBI taxonomy): domain Eukaryota; kingdom Metazoa; phylum Chordata; class Aves; order Passeriformes; family Tyrannidae; genus Myiozetetes; species Myiozetetes cayanensis. The sequence continues at coordinate 32,659,441 of NW_026086605.1, forward strand.
AAACATTTAGAAGCAGGTGTTTCACAACACTGTGTATCTTCTCCCAAATGGCACCATGGCTGCAAGTTACTCTGAGCTGTTTATCCAGTTAGTGTGGAAATCAAAAAGAAGAACCCTGTTGTATTCTTACAGGCAAATGTTGTCTTAAAAATTAATTTCTAGCAGTACCCATTTTTTTTTCTTGCTTACCTGCCAACATCTGGCATCAATTCTTTTAAGTCATCCAGGGATGGTTTCTTATTCAATAGCTTTTTGTACAAAGCCAGAGGAAAATGAAGGTCTACAATAGTAAAATTATATATTGCTAGCCCACAGACAACACCAATCAAATGAAACAAGTCACTGTCTTCAAAGGTCTAAGAACAGAAAACAGACAACATGGTTTAAAATAAAGAAGTTATTTTAATCTTGCAGAGTCCAGGAAACAGTGTACAGTGCAGTATAATCTGAGTGACTTTCATTTCTATTTTCTTTAAATATGTAGGTATCCCTAAGTACCGATGAGAACAGGATAAAGTTTAACCAGCTGACACTGAAATCTAAGGAAACAGAATCCTTTCTACTCAGAAAAAAAAAGGGGGAGCTACAACATATTCTGTGTTCCAGGTGCACACAGGTGACACAAACTGCTCAAACACTGCATTAAGATTCTGGTTTTGTCAGTGCATTGCACTGTTCAGAGCTTGAAGATATGCCAATCTTTAAAAAAATTATTACTGGGAAGAAGAGGGAGGAGCTCCCTCTTGACCCCCGTGGAGTGAATGGTCAAGGCTTACAACAAACCTGGAAGTGTCACCATTTGTGATACAGCCCCCCTAGTCAGTGCCTGTCTCTGAAGGACTAAAACTGCAGTGATCAAACCTTCGGAGAAAGTACAAGGTGACCACCTATCACCCAGACATGGGACTGAGCACAGGAGGACCTGTTCAAAAGGCCACTTCAGGAATGTTTTCTCTGCCACCTTGACTGATTCTGCTCTTGGAATCAGTTTGTTCTGCCTGGTACTTCTCCCTGATATGTATGGGGTGGGGCCAGTTGGTAAGGAGTAAGCAAGGAGTGGGGAAACCAGAAGGGGAAGGTTTTATCTAACAGTGATAAACATTTTATGACAATACTTGCTTCAGCTCCTCCTCCTGGAACAGAACTACCACAAACTACCATGTTCATATATTATTAATATAAATATTGTAAGTTAAAGTAAAATTACTGAATGTAGAACGCACCCTACCTTGTCAGAGAACCAGATCAGCCTGGACTCTTCATAATACCTGAACATTCCATACTTGGGATCTAGCAACTCCCTCATGATGAGCAAAAAAAACTCTTTGCGAACACCTCCAGCATCAACAGCTTCTTCCCCTACAAAAATAACCTGAAAGACACAACTCAGTCAGCACTGAATTGCAAAACAGACTGTAAAGCAAGGTTTGCCCCAAAATATTCTCAATTATTTGCACTGAAAGACACTTTGAGGCATGTTTAATACCTTGAGTGGCTTCTTGTAGTCTACATTCTTTGTTTTCCTCAGGACCTCCACAGCATCTCCTACAATGTTGTCTCTCCGTACCATGAGTATCAGGCATGGATTGACAGATTCAAATACTGGCAGAAAGAGAGAGGACAAATTCTGCCTGTGAGCCTGATCAACAGCCATCTGGAAAAAAAACAAAGTGTCAGGAGGTACTAAAAGATTCCTCTCAATATTAATTTTCCATCAGTCTTGCCTTTAAAAGTGCAGAAGAAATGAATGGGAATAGGTGTCACAAGAGCTACTGAATTTGCCCACGTTGTCTTTGTATTTCTTTTATCTCAGGAAATATTTAGTTTCAGGAAATATTTTTTCCTTTACCCACTGGTCTCATCAATACTAATGTTCAGGGAAGTCTTAGAACAGAGTTTTTGATATTCCAGTCAAAATACTTCGGATAACAAAAGGAAGCAAAAAAATCCTGCATTTTAACTAATAAAAACTAAGCTGTTTAATATAAATCTGACATGAAAACATCAATTAAAAGCTTGTTCCCAGAATGAAAAGCAATTTATTTCGTTTGTATGACAACTTCTGTAATAAAATGACTTGCAAAACAAAATGCTGTTGCAAATGTCCTGAACAGGGCAGAGAACTCTTGAAAGTTTGTGTGTTTTAGTACCAGTCAATATTTGTAATAGAAACATTCAATGTGACCGTTTCCATCAATCCATCGAATGTCCACACTGACTGTGCATATACATTTTTAAAGGCACATGAAACCACGTTTATTATGAATTACAAAAGCAAGTTTGTATTTTCCTACATGAGCCTATTACTTGAACATGACCTAAGTCTTCTGTTTATTTTCAGACTTGGATCAATGACCCAGGCCTCATTTAACCACGCTCATAAAGGATGGGGGGTTGTTTTTTGGTAGGGGGTGGTGCCTGAGGTTTATTTTGTTTGTTGGGGTTCGGGGGGGTTTTTTATTGTTATTTGTTTGGGGGGGTTATACCTGCACGATGGGTTGTTAACAAGCCATGTCATTACTGAAAAGAAGTTCCTTGGAAATGTATGTAATTATGAAATAATCTCATTTCAATGAGATCCCAAACCCACAAAACCACTACCTTCTATCAAGAAAATACCTTAAGATTAAAGCCAGATCCTTCATTCTTATGGAGAAGAGGTTACATAGTGTTTTAAAAAAAAAAAAAAAAAAAAACACAAAAATGTCCAAACAAATAAAAAAACTCCAAGAGAGGAACCCCCTCTCAAGGCTCACAACTAAGGGGAAAAAATAATAAACTCATAACATGAAAAACTAACATTAACTCTCACCTGCATCTGTATGATTGCATCTGTCTGCAAGAGAGTTGTCTTTGCCTGGGCATCAAACACAAACGGATACGTGCAAATGATAACAGGAATCTCTGTCAACTGGAACGGAAACAGCCACGTCAGAGCACTGCTGATCTAAAACCACCACCATGGCTGCAAAAACCACTGCAACAGGACTCATTTCATACATCCATTTCACTGGAAAGGGAACCCAGTCTTCACTCATTATCAGTACAAGAGCAAAGCATCTTAGGAATACTAAGGAGCTTTTCAATCATTTATTACTTCGGCAAAAAGAAAACAACAAAAAAAACCCAAACCCCAATCAAACCAAAACAGACACAAACAACACTCTCACTTTAATTAAGCAACTTTTATTGCAGCTAGTGGATCTAAAAGTAGCCCTTTTTTCCAACTGCTGCTCCAAATTTGCAATCCAGAGAATTAGATATTTTTGCCCCACCAAGATCTTTTCACGTTACAGCCATGGCTGAATTAAAGTTTTATCCCAACAGAACACAGCAGACAAGCCTTGACATTCACATTTCTGATTTCCTTCCACTCTGCAAAAGAAATCAGACTGCAACCAATCTTACCTCGGTTAATCCATGGTTGACATCCTATGACAGCATTTGCACAAAGGTAGCAACAATTAAGATGAAAAAGCAGCATTAGTGTCTGCATTAATTATTCATCTCTGATGTAGAATTTAAAAAATATTTGTTTACAGCTTCCCCCCCCAAGAGAAGGTTTACTGAGAAATAAATATTAAACATAAATGTTCTAATTCATCTACCAAACACAAGCTTGTCTTTCAACACCCTGTTTATCAGTCTTTAAAAATAGGAACCATTAAAGTATAATATTTTCTTGGATGCAAAAAATCAAACATTTTAAATGTTTACTTCCACACATTAATAAATGGTATCTGTTTTTAACCCATGTATTTTCATTCTCAAATGACTGCAGCATGTAAAATTAAATGTAAAATATTTTTTATAAGCAAAAATTAAAAAATACACAAAAATCCCACTACCATACCATGAAGAATCATTTGGGTTTGTAAGAAATTATATGAGAAAAGCAGCTGACTCCTGGAATTTAATATCAGATTTGAGCATCCCATTTGTCACGGGTGGATTTATTCAATGTTGTACTCCTCCTGTACTTACCCTTATTTATTTGTAATTCAAATGGCTTTTCATGTCCCCTTTAAGCTGTATCTCAAGAACATCTATTCAAATCAATAGCCCATTATTTAGTACCTTCAGTTTTGCCCCACTCTTTTTTTCTTGTTGTTGAAAGAACAGAAGTTTTTTCTTCTAAGCTTCTGAGAATACTCTGTATACTTCCCAGATTCTCTTTTCTTCTATACTTTTCCCTTTATATTTCTGTTAAGGAACTGAGTAAACACTTGTGCCACAAGTTAAGGCAGTAGAAGTTGCACTGGCAAAAGAAATTTTGGTTCATTTCTCCTGACTCAACAGGCAAGTAGGGTTTCTTACAGTTTTAAGAGGAGGAACATGGGAAACTGGTGGATAAAAATAATAATAATATAATAATAATGGCCAGTCTTCGCGAGTGAAGATCCAGGGAAGGTCTTTACACCTTCCAGCCTGCGCACTGGATTTTTTAGGTGAGACACAGTGTGCGCGGAACTGAGCCCACCCTTTAATCCTAAGGTTCATCTGCCGGGGCCAAGCGAGCTTGGACGGTGGCAGCGAGGTCCTTAGGACGTAGGTGGGTTGCCTTTAAGGGTTAACGAGCTCCACCTGCCCGGGAGTGGCCCTGACCGGGAATCAAACCCGGGCCTCGGCGGTGACAGCGCTGCGCCCTTAACCACTAGACCACCAGGGGCTCCGAAACTGGTGGATATGCAGGCAGGAAAAGGCCATCACAACTATGTACGAAAGAGATCTGCATAAGACCATGGAATTTCTTTCAGTCCTATAATAAATAAATTCTTCTGCTCAACTTGAAACTGTTCAAATGATCGATGGAAAATTCCATACCTAGTATATTCTCAGTAACATCAGAGGTACTGCTCAATCTTTTGGGTTAGTTAACAAATGGAGTTTAAGACTTTACAAAGCAGTTTTCCAGCTCTCATTTTCCCATTCTCAGTGTTGTCCTCTCTGATCATGACACGTGCACTTTGTGTTCATGTCCATTGAAAGAGCACTTGCAATGGTTATCATTAAAATCCCACCACTTCCGTACCCCTCTCTGTTCCAAACACACAGCCTGGCCCTGATTCCAAGGCCCTGCAGTGCTCACCCCTGGCTTCTCCATGTCATTTGGAACATCACCAGCACTTCCTCACACACTGGTTATTTTGTCAGCCAAGCCAGTCCTGACTCACTGCGCCCCTCCACCCCACAGTTGTCCCTGCTGTTATTATTTTAATTCCTTGGTACACAGCATCACTTCCTTTGCATCCATCAGACACACTAAAAGTAGGTCGCCCACATTCAGGACCTTCCAGGTGCTGTTGCAAAAGAGTTGAATTTAGGTTGGTAGAAAAAGCACATTAACTTACTCAACAGTCAAAAGAACCTGATTCAAGTCAAAGAACTGTGGCATAAACCCATGCCACTCGCTAATTCTTTGTACAGTCAGTAATTTACTCCCATTTATTACTCTTCTGTTTACAGATCCAGGAATTAATTACCTCAGTTCTTGTTGCTATACTCAGAATACATCACTTATCTGCCCCTGCAACTCCTTATTATGCTTCTTAACTTCATTATCCAAGACAGTTTCAGCTTTCTCATCGACACAACCTATTTTATGCAGCAATTCAGATTATTCTAGATGCTTTCCTATCATGAATTACTACTTTCCTAACTTTCCTGACATAGCAAGTCTCAAGTGACAGCATTCTAAATCACTTTTTAATTGAGAGATTCAAGTGTTGAGCAGTGTTAGTCCTAAAAATGAGACCCTGGAAGAAGCACATCTACTTAACAATTCTTCCTTAGCTCGTACCTGACATGATCTGTTCAGCACCAGTGACCTGTGAAGGTATTTTTATGACAAGAAAGTGCCCATGTTTAGAGAATCTACAGACCACTCTAAAGGGATAAAACAAAAACAAAACATGAGAGGAAAAACCCACAAAAACCCAAATAAAAACCAACACAACTTACCATTCCCAACACCTGCTGCTGGAACCAGTTGGCATAGTCATTTCTGATGTCTATCAAATCTTGTATCTCATGAATGTAAAATCTGTCATACTGTATAACTTGTCCTCTTTCATTTACCTAAAGAAGTGCAATGTATTTTTTTTATTAGCTTTCAGAGGGATATGTTCCGTGTTTTTCAAGCATTTGATACATCAGCCACAGAAACCCAGCTACTACAAAAATTCTAGAGAAACAACAGTGCCTACAAGAAAGCAAAAAACAATGTTAAAGACATGGATACATGGATTATTCACAATCCCACCAAAGATTCAGAGAAAAATAAAATTAACTGTGCATACAGTATCACATAATGCTGTCACTTTGAAACATATCCCACAGGAACACTGATAATATACATATTCATGTATGCAATGCAATAAATACTTGCTCCTGTATTTGCACAAGTTTAAGAACTACGATTCAAGAACTCTATTCTTAATTATAGTAGGAACACTATCTCCATTACCTGTGAGAAGAGGGACAGTTTTCATTTAAAAGCATTAAGCTTTAAAAAAAAAAAAAAAAAAAAAAAAAAGAGAGATGTGGACAAATAACTTCATACAAGCCTTATATGAAGGTTTGTCTCTACAGTATAATTTTAATCCAGAAGCATCCTCATTTTCCTAATACACACTTCTTTTCCCAAGGGCTGTTAAGCACTGTTAACTGGCAAAGCAGCAAGACAGTTATAAAGGTTCTGTCTTTATAAGCAGATAATTTAGGCCTACTGTTCACAAACATCTCCCCCATCCCCATTCCCCCTCCACACCACCAGACACTAAATCCATGACACATCCCAGATATGTCACCCCCTTTTGCCCTCTCACTTTAATCCACACTCTCGCAATGCCAATGACTGCCTCAGTCTGTGGTCCCAACAAAATCCAAATCCCAGTGGTTCACAGGTCCAGACAGAACAACTACAGGTAGATCTGTAGATGAAATTCTAAGTATTTTAACTCTTTAGTAACTTTTAACTACTACACAGCACACAGATGCTGACAAAAACAAGCAGCAAAGTAATTGCTTATAAATGACATAAACATACTCTGTGCAGTATTTCCAGAACTCTGAAAGCTGTGTGTAGGAAATTGGTAAGGATTCTTCTATCAGAGGGCGGAAGGCCAATCTTGCACAGCTTCAAAAGGTGGACTACAACATCCTTGTAGAGTTCCACTATCTTGAGGAACAACGGAGGTTCAAGTAGAGACCACCAATTTTCTGTCAACACACAGTGAGCACAAATTTTGTACTTGCCACTGTAATGCTATCATATCCTTTTATCAAAAACACGTGTTTGGCTAGAAAGCATAATTATCAATTACTTAAGACTCTCAAAAAAAAAAGTTTTTAACACATCATTATTGTTACACATCAGCTCTTTAAAAAAAATTATCACTTTGCTTTTCTTTACAGCAGACAAGCTCTTTACTCTCACCAAAAACTACTGAAAAACACAAGAGACAGGTTGCAAAGCAAAAAGGAACAGAGGAAGAAGAAAGGATCCTCTCAAAAAGGTATCAATTAAAAAGGAAATATTCTGAAACCTCGATTCCTTAAGCTGAATTTCAGCTGACAGGAGCCACAATAAGAAGGTGCAAAGAAGCAGAGCTAAAAAACAGAGCTGCTCTCAGTTGCATATTTGCATCAGTGGGACAAGATGAACTGCTCAGAAGCAACAGAACAGGTGCTGAAGTCCAAACCAAGCCAATTTAACATCTGCTCTGCAACACTTCTGTAAGCTGCTCAGAGCTGATTAGCTGTCTGACCACATCATTTTCACTTTAAAGGGTAAAGGCACATATCAAATACACTGAACTACACAGTTTAACTCCTCCCAAATGGAATCCCTCCAGAGCTTAAAATACCAGCTGAATTCATAGGGGTGGCCTGTTAACTCACCCAGAAGCAACAGAATAAGCGTTTTCTTACACCAAGCAACGTTAAGCCTTAACTTTCTCAGTGGGGAATTCTACAGAACTGTAAATACACAGCAGGTGTTGCCAAGACCAAGTCTTTCCTGATGGAATTTCTATACATTTTCATCTAGAGATCCTCAGTTTCAGCAGTAGAAATTCAGTTTCTTACCAAGAACTTTCAAAGGAGCTTTTTCTAGGTTCAGAATAGCTGCTCCAAAAGGAATAGCTAATGTTGTGAAATTGTTCTCATCACTCATCAGTGGGCACTCTGGTAGAGTGAGATACAGCCTCAAAGCTTCAACATCTGGTAAGGAGCTGGTCAATTTGGGAATAAGGTTCTTTTCCAAACTAGCTGCCACCTACAGCACATCATAAAATTCTGTTTATTTTAATGCAGTTGAGAATTTAAACAAATGCTCACCTACATAAAAACTCATCTAGAAAACAATAATTAAGAGTTATAAATTAAGACTATTATACATTTAGAGACAAGACAATATGGTAAATAGTAGAGTATGCCAATGTGTTACTTAATTGTTACAACACAATACATTTTTACGTATTTGCAGTTGATGTATCACTGAGTAAATAAATATATTTAAAGGGTTGGAGCAAGCATAAGAGTAGTATTACTGGAGACTTGTAGAAAGATATCCCAAACATAAGGAAAATATGCAGCACCAACCTGTTGTGATATGTGAGCGTGCTCAGGCTGTATGAGTTTGTGAAATAGTAGTCTAGCAGCGTTCATGTCAACCCCTGAGAATCTAGTGCTGGTTTTGTAATGATCATCATTGCTGCACAAAGGAAAAAAAATACAGAAAGACTGAATCCTGGGTTCTCAGGAACTTAAAATTTTTTTTCCCCTTGAATTTTAGACCTACTAAAGAATTAAAATGTAAAACTTCTGTTGCTTGTACGACCTTAGAAGCAACTGGAAAAAGCCTTCTCTAAGTGTAAGACAATCAGGTAAAAACACTAGGTCTAAACCAGTCTGTGCAACAAACTCCCCCTGAATTATGAACAAGCTGTGGCTGAGAAATGTGGTGAGTGTTGCTGGCTGAGGTGGCAGCAGCCAAGCAGCAGCACACACTTCCCAGGAGGGGCACGAGTGGGGCTGCCCTGGGGCCAGCTGACAAAGCACTGGGCTTTGTACAGGAGTTGCAAGTTTAAACTGCAGGATCAGTGCAGCAGTAACACAGGAAATCCCTTGGGAAGGCATTCCATGTCAAACAAGTGACACTGAGAAGGTTGCCACCTTTAATGCTGACCACAGGAATTAAAACCATGACCACTTACCTCAAAGCCAAAAAGCTCCCATTGAGGCACCCGGCTGAGGAGAACGTTCCATCGATTTCACTGGAATTGTTCACATCAATGTTACAGTTTGTTTTCCTTTTACAAATCAGCATTGCAGTAAGAAAGTTGGATGTAAGCCCTAATAAATTACATTGTACAAAGGATGGGACTCTGACTTGAATGGGACTAAACACTACAAGATAAAACCTTCTATTCAAGAAAATGCTTAAGACAGCTTAAATCATGGCAAGTATTGCAATTTAATTGCTTGCATCCTCCTCTAATAATGTAGAAGCAATAAACTTTGAGTTGTTTTCATATTCCTTTACATGCACTGCTATTTTTCTATGTGCAATTAGATAATTTAAAATTGCATAGTCATCCACACTGGGACAGAAAGACACAGTCTAAAGGATTTAAACTACTCAACAAGCACAACAATGAAAGCACAGCAAGAGCTCTGCACATCATAAAATCAGTAACTAAAAATAGCCTTGGCTATGTATGCCCAAAGCCCCATTAATACTCAATTCATAAGTAAAATTATGAAAGACAACTTCTTTCCTCAACATCACTTACTTAGCTATTTCTACAGGAAGTCTTCCAGATGGGAAAGTCAGCAATTTTTGAATAAACGTTTCGTTCACAGTCCAGATCTGCTTCACAAGGTCAGGATACCTAAAATCATCTGGTGGCACCATATTCTAAATAAATTTTAAAAGAAAGCATAAAGAATCAGGCACACAAAATTGATTTCCAGAAAGATCAGCCTTGTGGTTGAGCAGCTCCTTTCTCCACTGAGTGACAATTTGCCTACCCAGACTATTACTGTGAGATACACCCAAGGAAAAACTTGACTTTATTCAAGTAGTTCTGCCATTCACTGTGAAAGCAGAGCATACTCTAAATACATCTTGAGTGGTAGGTTAATTCACACCACAGCTTACTGAATGGTAAACTCCTTAAACATACAGTACTTTTCTATCTGCCGAACACTAAACAAGCTTTATACACGAGTAGCAAACATCTCTCCTCTCCAGCCACTGTGAGCCACTCAGCTCCCAGCCAAGCTGTGAGCACACAGAAAAGGAGCCATTCAATTTTCCAGACAGTTGTTCCTCTACCCCACTGCCATCGGGTTCCCCCGGGAATGAATCGTGTTTCTCTGAACATGCATCATCAGATGAGCTGCAGTTTGAAGTGCTGCTCATGTAAAATGAATGCCACTAAGGCTTCTAACAGTAAAGAGGAGGAGAACCAAGGTCATTGTTTTGAGTAGGAGCACTGGTTCAAAAAGAGATGGTACATAACACAAAAAATAAGATTAAGTTAGTAAAAGGAAACATTTCTCCTGATGGTGCAGTCTGAGAACACAGCTGACAACCACTATCTGCTGCCAAAAATCAGCACTTCTCATCCCATCCTACAGCATCAGGATGAGGAAGCCTCTTGCCATTCCCCTGTGTCCAGCCAAAGTGTCACTTAAATCACAATGAAACAACTCAGGGAACCGAGCTGCCCAAACACTGACTTGAGAAAACAAACAGATTTTGGCTGTGCCCCCTGAACTGGCAAGGACACACAAGTCCCAGGGGTACAGTGCTCAACATAACTTTGAAAGAATTCAATACAAATTACCAGACTAAAGAGTACTAGAAGGGATAGTTTTTCAGCATCAAAAGATCATCTATTGCTAATACTTTTTGTCCAGAACAAGCCACAATGCCTGCATTCACAGTCTCCAGTTCATCTCAATTAGTCAGTCAGAAACTACTCCAGTAATTACAAAAATTGCACACAAGGAAGTTTTTGAGGGAGTTTTAACAGAGAAGTTTCAAGCGTATACTAAAAGTAATTTTTCCAGTCTACACCTGCTAGACAAGTTTCTCTCAAATACAACAATAGTTAAAACTCAATCAGAATTAAGAGAAAAAGCAACCAAACAATCCTTGAAAAACTGGTAGTTCTGTAAAACCAAAACAGGCTCTGAGCACAAGGGGTTGCTGCAAGTCTGACTTGTGCTCAGTTTTTCTTGGCAAACATGTTTCCCTGCTAAAATACATCTTCCCTTCTGCCCAAATTAGTTTTCACCCTACACACTCAACTCTTGATGCTTCATTAATCCCTATGGTCCAGTATCTGCTGAGCTGCATTGGAAACAGTCCCATGTAACTTCATCTTGTTTTTTCCTCCCAACCCATCCTCCAATAGCATTTCCTTTCCATCACACTTCCACATGGTCGGTGTTACTGTAAAGTCCTTCTAGACTTTTTTTTTTTTAAGTACTAGAATTTAAACTGATTAATTCTTGTTCTTTTAATATCTAAGTTTTTAAGACTAGCATAAAACTATCATGTAACAAACCACCTATAATTTTTAGCAAGAAGTTCCATTTGTTTCCTTTGTGGAAGCATCATTGTGGTAAGTTAAAATGGCTCCAGAGCAGAAGACAGCACAGCTGCAGTCAGGAATTACTGAGGGGGACTGGGCAGGAGTAAAGAGCTCAAGTATTTCATCCATTTTTCCTTTATGACATGAAAAGAAGTGCATTCATCCATCAAGAAGAAAAGGTTATGCCAGACAGTCTCAAGAGCCTCCTGACAGCTCACACTCACTAACGGGATCCAAGTCCTCCAATTGCTACATTCCCTTAGTACCTTTTGCTTCTACACTGCTCCAACAAACTTTACAATACAGTCACCTTCAAAACCTTTTAAAATGCATCAAAAAACCTAAAATTCAACTTTGACAAGCTTTGGAACCAAAGCATATTTAATTTGTTACCTGAGGACAAAAGTAGTGTGCAAAACTTTGGTCCCCACCAGAGAAAATTCTCTTGACACAGTAACACTCCTCGCTTTCTGCAATAGGAACAAAAAACAGCCCAGTGTGAAAATGGGAAATTGAAAAAATAATTAAGACACTGCAAGCAACGCTCGGTTAGAAAAAGGTTCCTTTGTTGCAGAACCTCAGTGAAGCATATCTTTGCAACACAATAGTTGAGACCATCCTGACCCGAGGTTAAGTTTTAGCTGTAGTGCTACCACAGGACCTAACCCAACAGCAGAAGCAAGCATGTACTTTCTACAGCAGGAATGGACTGTAGGAACACAGTGGAAACAAACTGATTGGAAGCAAATGATTATAGCCCATACTTGGTTTAAATCTCAACAATTTTAAGACACTCTGAAGGAACAGAAAACCAAGAAGTAAATATGCCAGACGTTGCTTACCTGTGGTCATCGGGCACTGAGTACTGTAGGGAATCCAGTTTCCTTTCACTGTGAAGGGACTTTTCCTGTTACTGGTTGTTCCTGTACCTAATTGTCCATTTCCTCCGAGTCCAAAGGAATAAATTCTTCCCGAGGAAGGAACGAATGCAGTGGTGTGCTGCCTAGGGCAAATAAAATTCAGGAACAAAACCCCAAGCATTATAACATGCTCTGGGCAGGCCCCTCTAAGAACTGTGTTAAACACTATCTATCTATCTATCTTAAAGGTCCTGTCACATCCACTGCTCCTCTTCTCTCCTGGCAATGCACTGCCATGGCATGTACTCCAATAGGCAGTATTCCATTGCCATGGAAGAGTTCAGGGAATGGAAATGCCAGTGCTTTGCCCCCATCTGACCTTCAGAGCACACCTCTAGACATTCAGAAATGTCAAGTTTCTACCAGACTGCCTTTACCCCTTTTCACCTCCCATCCTTCTCAACTCTAATGTCCTCTCTCCAATCTTGAGCCTGTGAAGAACCAGAAGTGAATTTCTGTAAACTATGGAAAGGGAGTGAATGCACATGATGTCAACTAAACCTTTACATTTATATAGTCTTTAATCTGAATAATGGTGAGCCCCTCTCAAAACAAGTATGCTGTTTCCCTCATTCTTTTTTCTTCTTAGAGTGCAATTCTTGATATTTTCATGTGTGCTGGGAATTTTTCCCATTTCTTGGGTGCTATTGTAATACACAGAATAAAAAGCCCATGAGGAACTGAACTGCCATACAGTATTACAGGTACTTCATAAAACAGGTTATTTTTCCAAATTTTACACTTATTCTCAGTGCTGCTCATGTACCTTCCCAAACACACTTGTTCTTTAATGGGAAAAGATGAAGTGACAGCACTAAACACCTTCACACTACTGCTCACACTTTCAATTTAGAGAATCAGAGCCTCTCAAATACACAACTTCCTTCAGTTCTTCTACTGAATGCTTTTAAAATCCCCATAACATCTTTAAATATCTTTTGTTAGCGATCAGCTTGTCTTCCCTAATCATGAAGGGTAAGGAAAACCCCACTTCATATTGCAATAGGTGTGAAGTTTTAGACAAAACAAGTTATCCTTAAGATTCCCAGTGCTAGCACAGAACAGGCCTTACCTGCCACAAGTGATCTGTGTGACAACACTCCCCATGAGCTCGAAAACTTTCCTTGGGTTTATCTCATGGCTGGTAGAGTTATGTCCCAACTGACCATAGCCTCCAGCTCCAAAGGTAAAAACCCCACCTTCCTAAACAAATGAATTATTTGCATTAAAATGACAGTGTATCTCAGAACAAGTAACTTAACAGAAACACGGATTTAACAATCCATCTGTTTGTCTGATGATTTTGTGACCGTGGGGAAAGGAGAGAAAATACACATGCACAGCAGGGCCCTGAGACACAAAAGGGTCACAGGTTAACTGCGGTTCTGACAGTGTGGCACAGCTATGAAGCATTACCTTACTCATGTTAAATCACGCTCGTGTCATTTCCATATCACTGTACAACAGTCCTGCCATTAACTTATGTCATTAACAGATACTAATCCTCATTTTGCCTTCCTCTTTTCCAATTTTCTTTGGCTTAAAAACTCTGAATACAAATTCTAATGTAACTAGCAAGCAGGAAGCTGCTCTCCTCAGGCAGATGATGCAGGGTATGACTGAAACAGCTTCACTGTTTGAAAGCATCAGAAACCAGAACATTTCAACGGTGTCGTAAGGCAAGTAATTATGCAACTTACCCTACAACAACCTAGAAACCTCTCGTTTTCAAATGCTTAGAAATTGCAAAGCTGTTTCTTTCAATTCTCTCCTGCCTCAGCCTGGACCTCAGCTGGAAATCATCACATCCACTGAGCAAAACCAACAGGCTCCCTCAGTGGGTGAGAAGAACAAACAGGGCCGGGCTTTTCTGGATCAGAAGGCCCCGCAGAACGTTCACAAATACACACAGTGCTGTCCACAACAGGTGCATCAAACCCCTGGTTCTGCAAGGCCTCTCATGAAAAGACAGTGGAGTTATCCATGGAGTCCATCAGCTTTAAAGCAAGTTTGAAGTTCACTTCTATACGTGAAAAGGGAAAATGAGCACTTAGAAGGCAAGTCAGGGATTGTTGTTTGCTTTGCATTCTGTATCTCCCAAACCTCACATCAATACCAATTTCAGGATAAGGAGGTTGACATATTTTTTCAAAGTGAGAGAATATTTTAGGACAAAAGGCAATTATTTATGAACAGTCTTTTCCTTTCACTGCAGAAAATTAAGCTTCTATAACCAAGTTACGAGCACATTTAGGCAGACATTCCTCAGAACAAGTTTTAACTTGCTGTAGTATAAAAATTCAAACTAGCACATTTACCCAAAGTAAATAAACACAGATTTTTTTTCCTCTCCAGAAATAAAACATTAAAAATAATTACTTTCAAAATCCTATTCTTCCTCTATTACAACAATCTGAACTCAAGAGATCTGAACTGGCTATTTAGTCATTTTCCCAAATCTTGAACAGGCAAAAGTGTATTCTACTCCTATCAGTGATAGGTTCAAAATATTCTGCTTATAAATTGTTACTTTTTACTGAGAGTGGTAAGCAGGAAATGTCTATATGTTAACATATAATGATTTAAATGCTGAAGTCTAATTCAACTATTAAACCCAAAAAGAAAAGTCCAAGAGTCAGTCATTTAAATTAAGACATCTATGTATTATTTTTACCCAGTACAAATATGGGCATTTACCTGATGCTTGAAATAAAATATTCATCACTAAAATGAGTGTAAGAATAAGTAGCAGCATTATATATTCTGTGCTGCTCCTAAATATTTCCAAATAAGTTTAAAAGTTTAAAAGTAAGGCTCCGAGTAATATACTTAGCCAGCAGTTCTGTATAAGGTACTTTGACATATTTCAGCCATTTTAATCATCAATAATTAATTTTAATTCCTAGGTCTCTGTACAAACACACTGCACTGACACAAAAGATGTTGGGGTTTTTTCCCCAAATCCACTTTGAAATAAGTGGCCAATTTTTCACAGAACCTCACACAATAACACCTGCAATACCTAATTCCACATTAACTGTACTCTCACTTACGATGGGCAATAAATGAAATGAACTTCCCCAAGGCGAGTCTGTCCATGATGGCACTTGATGAGTGATTTGGTCTGATCATGAAAACAGCTATTCTAGAGGCATTACAGTCAGAAAAGAGCTCATCCCTTTAGGATACACTAAATTCAATATCTGCATAATTTTAATAATGCAACATACACTTTCCTATCAAAAATGCTGTAATTTGTCTGCTCAATTTCACCAAATCTGACAAAAATTTAAGACTGCTGAAAAATTTCTTGTACTGGGGATTTTTTGCCAATATTTTACCACTGTTTCCTCAGCTTCATCCAATAAACTTAGAAGCCATTTGTTCAGGATTTAGTTTATTATTTCCTATTCAGACAGTTATCTTTTCCTGGAAACATTAAAAAATTAAAGCAGAAACATATCTGTAAGTATTGTACCTTTGTAAGGGCAGCAGTATGATCTTCTCCACAGCATATATGAACCACCTTCTGACTTCTCAGTGACTTTAGCAGTGTAGGAACATACCTGTCTGAACAGTTCAATAAAGCAGTAGGTCACCTACTTTGTAAACAAAAATCAAAGCCCAAACAGTTTTGCTCATTTATTCTAATTTTGTTCCAGTCAAAGCAGCACTTTGAAATCACTGGCACAAGGCAATCATTGTGGCTGAGTTCACGGATCTTGGAGATGGAAGTGTTGCTGCAGGAAAACCAGGGACTGCTGCACTGAAACACTTTGGGTCTCATGTTTTTAAAGTGTTCCTGAAAGTCAGTGCCAGTAGGTATTTATTCTTTGGAATGTGTGTTCACACATACAGCTTAATATTAATAAAGGCACAACAGAATGGAACACTGAGCAATTAGGAAGCACAACTTCCTTCATCACCAGAACAAATCAACTTTGTCATCCAGTTGAACAAAGACAACTTTTTAATGCTGATGTCTTAAAATCTGTTAGGTGTGCTAGCATGTCTGCAAGAAACTGTATCAGCACCCAAATAAGGGATGTAATTGAGAAGTCATGCTACATAAAAACTGGAGTTCTACACATTCCAAAGAATATGTGGAAGCAGCTGAAGTCTCCCGTGAGAATTTGATTCCTGGAAAGTGTCATTTTCTGATTAGATGAGTGTGATCAGATTTCAGGCATTAATTCAATGTGCGTTTTCTTCACAACACCTTTTTCTTATTTTAAATGGTGCTGACAATAAGGAACCAGTGACAAAATCTGAACTCACGAAACCATCTACAGGTTATTCATTCCTGAACTGTGTACAGAATTTCAACATAACACTGCCAAAATTCTCACCACAAAACAAATAAAAGAAGACACCTCTGTGTCTTCTTTATGAATCCCACGTGACACCAGCACTCTGACAATATTCAAGAATGGTTTGTTCTGTCTGCTTGTTTTCCAGTATTGCTGAGTTTGCATTCCCAGCCCAAACCCTTCAGCAGGAAATCTTACTGCAGCAATGTTTACCTACCATTATCATCATTTAGACCCAGCTGCCCAAATTTGTTGCGTCCCCATCCAAAAATGGCTCCAGAAAGAGTTAGCACAAAGCTGTGAGCTCCTCCTGCTGCAATCTGTGCAAAAGGGATTCCCAGCAGAGATTTAATCATATGTGGTGAGGTTTGTTTTTTATACTCGTAGCCTAAACCCAGCTGGCCATATTTGTTTTGTCCCCAGGAAAACACTTCACTTCCTGTTTGAAGGAAAAAATAAACAACCAAGAAATACAAATCAATGCAGTTTAATTATACAATGTCTATCCACTGTAAAAAAAGCTAAAAGTTACATTTGAGTTTCAAAATGCTTACAAATTACTGACTTCTGAAGCTAAGCATTCTTGTGTAATTTGCAGGCATTCAACTCAAATATTTCATCAGACAAAGTATTTAAATAGTATTCAAACCCCTCAAAACTTCTCTTGACATTCCCTTTTCAACAGTGTGAGATAAACTGAGTTTGATTATTACAAAGCAAGATACTGTTCCACTGGAAGTTCCATTACTACACCGATTTTTATGCAGATCTGCCAATACTGGACACGCAACATTTTCCAATTTCCCATCAAAAGCCTCATTTAAGCTTTTCTAAGATGACACACTAAATTTTCACATACAATTTGACACACATTTTAAAACAATGCCTTTATTATATGATCAACGAAACACAAAGTTGATCATGTCGTTTGATGCCTTACAAAGAAAAAAACATCATGAAGAATGACAAGCCAAAGAGCTATTTATGCTAAGATTTGCCTCCAAATATTCTACTGAACAAGCACTGTTTTGCTGAGGTATTTACTATCCTAAAGATCAACACCTCATCACAAAACACTCTGCTTTTGCTGATGTGATACATGTCCAAGAGCAACGTTACCTTCCCAATGCTTCCTATGTCTCTCCTATCTCCATCTTTCCCATAACAGTTTTATCAAGATGGGAAAACAAGGAAACCCATCCCCTGCAGTACAGGTCTCTCGGATTTTATTTATTTAACAACAAAATGCCCCCCAAAAAAATCCCTACAGTGCATGTCAAGAACAGAAACAGAGCTGTAGATCCATGCACTGGCAATAGGATAGTGATGCTGAGTGAATTTTAAATTACAAATTTAGAATTTATGACATTCTTGCACCTTTGGTCAACAGAATGCTTAACAGCACAACTCTAATACTCCCCACATTCTGCTGCTGATCTTAAGTCAGGTAAAGGGTTATTTGTGAACCTCTGCCTGCCTGCCCTGAAAATAAAGGCATTTCTTTGGGTTATAAGGATAAAGGCACTTGGGAATACGTTATGGCACCACAAATCCGAGGCCATGAAGAGTCACACACAGAGTCAAGGCACATAGAGGCACTATAAACTATTATATTTAAAGGAAAAAAAAGAATCATTTGCATACAATGAACACCTCCCTCCCCACAGCTTATCTGGTTTGTATTTTAAACACATATTGTTAAGAAACAAACTCCTATCTTCCTGGAATTTTTGAGTTTCTGAGTTTCCATTAACACTTTCCAGGAGCCACTTCTTCCAAGTGGAAGTTTTGGTCACAACTCTCTTTTGTTATGACAAAACAAGCAAGCAGTAAATTGAAATTCATGCTCCTTTCTGGAGAGCAAATCAGGCAAGGGAGGCCAACTAACTATGTGCTCACAGCCCCTTGCAAAAATTTGAAGCCAGATGTTTAAACTTTTCCAAAGGTGGGTTATAACGTGACATGGCATTTTAACCATGGAAGCACGAAGAAAACAGAGGTTTAGCCACAGGAAAGCAGACAAGGGAGTCACTCCTGCAAACCTCAGTAACTTGAAGATGCAGGTTAAAGCAGATTAGTGGCAAAGCAGCATCCCAGCAGGATGGGAAAGAATTGGGACCAAAAAAACACCCGAAACAACTTAAAAAGGATAAAAAAACCCCAAAACCAAAACAAAAAATAACAAAAGCAGAACAACATGATATCTGCCTGTATGTTTACTTTTTGAAGTCAGGCTTCCATCATTACAATTACAGTGTCCCTACCAACCTGAAACCCCATCTGTGTTAAGTGTTAGCTTGTTTTATAAAAACATTACCTTTTATAAAAGAAAAAATAAATGTTGAAAACTTGAACTACCTGGTCAGAAATTACACAAAACTTCAGGAGAATTCGGCTTACCTTTTGAGAGTGCTAAGGAGTGATAGTAACCACAAGCAACTTGAACTATTTGGACCTCTGATAAGCTTTTAATGTTTCTATTGGGGTAAGAAAACAGAGAAGGAATTATGGTATGAAATATAAAGTCACAGCAAAAGGCAATACATAAAAAGTGAATCCTTTTCACTTAAGCACACATCACACTAATTTAAACATCCTAACTTTAACTAGAAGCTATTTAGTAAAGCCTTAAGTCAAAACACCTGCTTTTCTAACGCTTTTAAGGACAGGTTTTGTCTTATTTTCAAATTATTAAAGTCTGTAAAAGGCCATAATGAAGAATTAGGCAGGTTCACTGCTAGAAGATGTCATACAGCTGAATGGAGAAAACTAATAAAGAATGCAAGAAGGAACTGATTCTTACTTCCCAGTTTCCAAAAGAAGAAAGGTTTTAGTCTTCTTTATGCCAATATTAGATATAAAAACGTAATTACTTTCTGTTAAAAACTGAACGCTATTTTTCATCTCTACCAACATCAACGTCAATCAAAACTTCAGTTTACAGAGCTATTACACTTTGCACAATGATATAAAGAAGCTGCAAATACATCCAAATGCACATTAAAATAGGATGCTTTCAACTTTTGATAGAAAAAGTTTCTAAAGGGCCTGTTGGTTTTTAAATTTAATGCAGAAATAACATCTTTAGTATTTTTGGTTATATTTTTCATATTTATACATGTGTCAGTCATGAATTATTAAAGCTCCAAGGAACTGTCACTTTTGTGTGACTTTTTCCTATGCCAAAAAAAAAAAAATTAGAAAAGAAAACCTCCATATTGCAAACATCCAAACTTGGTCACAGTGATTTCGGTGAATCTACTCAGGACAGTAAAAATGTGGACTTCAGGTAGCAAGAATGCTTGTTCTGGGAACAAGCAAGTGAACCTGGCCAGCATTCATGTTTAAAGTTAGGTTTGATCACAGCTGTAAAACTTTGGGGTGAAAGCTGAAGTACATGGATCAGACAGCAAATGGACCTTCTTCAAATGTACTCCCACAATCGGTTTTGAAAGTTTAACACTCTACTTCTCTTCACCTTCTCTGAAATGGTAGTTATCAATCCCCATTTACACTCTTAAAATATCCATCCTACTTTTAAAAAATAACTTTCATTCTTAGTAGATGACTATTAAAAAGAAACAACAAACAAAAACACCCCAAAAAGCAACAAACCAAACCAAGCAAACCCATAACACACTTCCCACATAAGCAGACTTTTGGAGAAAGGAAACTGTCCACAAAATGCAAGTGTCACAGCTAAGATCCACTTTCTAACATGTGGTTTTAGCTATGACAGCAGAATAGATTAACAAGTGTGACCTAAGCACAATATAAAGAAAAAACAAAAAGGGTAACTTATTATCTGCCATTTTTAACCTGGGCACTCTGATGCATTCCTCTGTCCCTGGCAAGCCAAGCTGTCCATCAGTAGCCAGACCCCACGCGTATACCTGACCCTTGTCATTTAATGCAAGGGTGTGGGCTTCTCCACATGATACAGCTACAATATTTTGGGCATCCAGTGCACCAACATGCTCTAAAAAAGAAACAAATAAATAAAGTTAGTTGCTAAAAAAAAAAACCCACCTCCTAACAAGTTAGCATAGTTACAGACAGTTTTACTCAGTACTAAGATATGAATCGAAATTCCACTGAAGTCAGCCCAGGAGCCTGTTGAAACACCCTCTATTTAAAATTGTAAGTATGCTATTCTAGGAGAATTAAGTTAAATTTAAAAAAAATTAGCCAAATAACGACACCCGGAAGTGCCCAAAACCTGCAGCTTGATCGTAACGGTTCCTTCTAACCTTGCCATCTGAAAAGGAGTGCAGAGACCCAGTTAACATTAAGGTCAAAGAGATTATTGTCAAATGACTACACGTGTAGACATTATGTAAGAGGAAAACATTCCACCACAGCAAATTAAATTCACCTATTCACTATTAAGAAAAAAGCCTGCAAAACAAGGCAGGGTAAATTATAGACTAAAGCTACTGATTTTGCAATGAGCTACACAATGTCCTCTTTATAATGCAAAATACTGTAGAAACAGATCCTAAAGAGTAATTTTTCTAGACATACAGTGCATGCCTCTGAAAAACACACACTAAAATATCTGTGACTTTTTTTTCCAGTAGCCTGCACCAAAACCCTTAAATACATTTAGAAAGAGGGTTTTTTTGGGGTTTATGATTTGTGATCAGAAGTAACAGTAACATGGGGAAATATCTTCAGGGCCTGTCACTAAAGCTGGAATTTTTAATAGTCCCCTTAGATAAGAGCCTGCTTGGACATTCTCACCAGTGGAAAAGCCTGTGGTATCATCACGGTAACGTGCTCTCCAAACACAGCCTAGAGCAGCCTAAGTCAACCTCAAAACAATAGCTAATATTATCTGCAACATGACAGGCACTCAGGCTCCAAAATAAACTAACACAGGCAGCAGATATAAGTTCTTTCATACAGCTGGTCTGACTGAAGAGGTTACCACCCCAATTCAGCCCCAAGAGCCTCTCACAGCTCTGCCAGTGGAAGAGGTCATGGAAGCGCTCTCCAGTTTGGGCACCAGCACGCAGATTAGCTCGGGCTATCTGCACCAGCTGCTAAACTAGCCAGGCTGACTCTGCCTAATATGGATTAAGGAACATTCACACAATCCCTGTGGCAAGCAGAGCTCTGTGGGGAGGAAAGAGGGAAGGCATGGCTGAATAATAGCAGTGGTGACATGGACGTGGCAAAGACATGCAGTCAGCAACAAAATTATCTTCAGTGAGCAGGAATGCATTCAAAAGAGAGCATCCACCCATCTGTAAAGATACTGAGCCTCTTCAGACTAATGCCCTGACTTCATATTACAACACTCAGCAGTATAATCAGCAACCTGTAGGTGAAAGGAAAATTAGGGAGGAGGAGGTCACAATCCCTATGACTGATGTGTCTGAGCAGGTTAAAAAAAAATTATAGCAGGTCCATTACATATGAAAGGTCACACAAATTAAAAGTCAGATGCTTTTGTTGTAACTTTTACATTTAAAAGACGATTCAGCATAATTTTCGAAGTGGGCAACAAGCAGAGTAAATGACAAGTTGAGTCCTGAGTTTCTCTACGTTCATGAAGCAGATGCTGGCACAGGATTAAAGTCTTATCAGTTTTAATATCCACGTAGTGTTTCCCAACAGAAGTCCAAATTAGTTAAAAAAAGTTACATCTCAACTACATAAAAAAACCAAGACTCTTTAATTGGCATCAAAGCCAAAGCTCTGAGTAAAGGTGAGCCACTAAACTCCACATGACACCTCACTTCCATTTGAAAAATTTGTGTCAATTATTGAGCCAAGCAAGCTGTAAAATTGCTATAGGGGTGACTAGAATAAACTCTTACTAAGCCTTTGCAGTTTGTTATGTTCTGCTGTGAGTAGTGTGAGCAGCTCTGTTCCCTGGCTCTCAGCAGCACCAGCTATGACTCACATGCCAGCTCTGGAGAGAGCCCATGTGCACACTCCTCTGCAGTCCCTGTAAGATGTTTACCCTCTTCTGCTCTAGAACTGCACTAGCAGGGAGCAGAAACACACACAGAACATAGGTAGGAAGAAGAAAAAAGCCCATAGAAGTGTCACATGGCATCCTTTAGGCTTTTCCAAGTCCTCTTCCTGTAGTGCTGCATATGCTGATACGTCTTTTATCAAAAGTTTTATTTTTAGTTCTTAAAAAAAAGAGCACTGCTTTAATCAGACCAGCTCTACATCATGTATTAGGCAACTAAAAACACACACAGCAAGTTTCTCGACTGTGACATGTCAAATAGTCATATTTCAGTAGCCAAACCCACACATATAGTACAATGCTAATCCAGGTATTGCAGCACATCACCTCCCCTTGAGATCCAGAACAGCCACTGAGTCTCCCACAGCCTTCAATTAAGTGATTCCATGTTAGAAATAACAACAGGGGCACTGTCCAGCTGCACAGCAGGCAAAAACCAGGAGGGACTGCCATGTTTCACAGTTGGTTGTTTCCAACTGTCACAAGAAGCAATCCAAGCAGAGGAATGCTTTTCCACTTACAAATGTGTCCATTCTTGGAAGAACTACTGAGCATGAATTCAGCACGTGCACAGACACTGGCAATCTTGGGTTTGCTGTAGCATAATGAAACAAAAACCACATGCCCAACCACAAATAACCTCCACAATTCATTCCTTACAAACTTACCGGGTCTTTTCCTGGCTTTTTCATGCCCTAGTTGTCCTAGATCATTGCAGCCACATGTATAAACAGTCCCATCAACCAGGACAAAAACAGTATGTCTCAGTCCGCATCCTACATCTCTGACTCTTTTATTTAAGAAAAAGTCACTTTTTCTGGGTTCTAAAACAATCTCTTCATCAATTCCACCCAATCCAAGCTGTCCAAAAGATGCATTTCCCCAGCACAACATGTTTACGCTTCTCTTGATCAGAGAACTTCCAACTTCACTTTTCTAGAATATCCCTTCTCCGTAGCTGTTAAAAAAAGAAAGGAAAATGTACATTTTTCAGTATTGTCCCCAACATTACGTTATTTTCTATACAGCATGAGCTCACCTTGATATACCAATATACACGTGATTTCCTTTCTTGGACAGGATTTACAATTGCTTTCCCTCCCATTTCAGAGACAAGTTTTAAAATGTGCAGGTTCTTGGTTTTACAAAACTTTGCTTCAAAAACTTAAAATACCGTTCTTTGTAAAACTTCTTTAATGCCTAATCCAGATTTATACAAACAGCAGTCACAACCAATTCCAGCCAGTGGAAACGACCTCAAACATCTTCCAAGGAGACAGTACAGGCTACTTTCTCTGCTCAAGGAGCTGCATGACTCCAGAAAGCACTGGGTATGGCCTCAAGATCATCTCCAAAAACAACACTTGACTCAGAGCTTGGAAAAAATTGGTCAGCTCTGATCAATCCAGTTATGCAATACAAAGTACAATATGCTGTGTCAATCATTACATTTGAACAACTATGAGTCAATTGAACTTACAATTTAAAAGAAAATAAATAGCTGAAAACTCAAGTCCCCAGTCTTTCACTGCGATCAGCAGAGGCCACAACTCCCCCAAACCCCCATCCCTAATCCCTAAATTGCAATTACCAATATTTGTGCCGACAGACTCTCTATCTGTTTGGAAAGGATACAAAGCTACACTTCTCTTTCACTTTCAGTATTGTATAGGAGGAAGAATTTATGACAGTGTTTTCACAAACACTGATGCTATACTTCCACAACAGTACTTTCCCCCGTGCTTTTAGAGTAATTTAAAAATCAATGTGAATCCAATGTGAAATTACTATAAATTTTCATAGGTACCATTACTTGGAAGACATTCTTCAGGGTCATAACACACAAAAAACACCTCAATACAACACTGTTCAGAGAAGCAAGACGCCAGTTATCATCTAAGCATTACACATACCAAAGGGCAGAATTCTTGCCAGCACAGCAGATAAACTATTTTTCCCTGCAAAATTCAACATACAGTAAACAAGATGCTTATTTTTGTGCTCTCATTAAATAAAAAAAAACAACAACAACAAAAAGCAACCAAACCAAAACAGCCAAACAGCTTAAAATATATTGCATTGTTTACCTATCTCAGGTGGTGAGGCATGATCAAATACTTCCCTAGCTATATCCTACCACGTTCAGAAGGGGACATCGAAACAAAGGCTCTTCAGTTAAGACATGGCTGTGCAACAGCACATGTCACACATCTGCAGCGGCAACTGTAAGGCAAGCTTCAACCTGCAACACAAGAAGTCAGAAAATACGTATTATTATAGTCCTTCAAGATTTCTATGGCCAAGACTGATCTCCGTCTCCAGCAGGGAAAAAAATAAGAAAAGTGCTCCTTTCTATTGAAACATATATGTATTTCCATGGAAGGCGGGGCTGGTTTGTTTTGGTTTTTATCTTCTGGGAGTCAGTGGCCCAAGTTTTGTACTTTGGTCTCAAATCACGGCTCTCTTTCGCCCTGTCCGTGGCCCCGGGAGCCACCCCGCGCTGTCCGCTCCGCGGCACTGACGTCACAGCGGCCGAGCCCACACCCGGCGGGGACCGCGGGGAGCCCCCGCATCGCCCCGGGCAGCGGCGAGCGCCGAGCGGCGCCGGGAAGCGCCTGGACGGTTCGCGCAGGCTGTGACCGCCGTGCCCGGGAACTGACCGAGTCCAGGCCGTGTCCCGTGCGCGGGACCCCGCCCTGCCCCCCGCACACCAGCCCGCCGCCCGCGTTCCCCCCGCGGGGCTCGGGCCCCGGGCCCGCCGCGCTGGGGTGCGCAGGGCGGGGAGGGCGCGGCCCGGCGGCGGAGCGAGAGCGGCGGCCCGTCCCCTCCGGGCCGCGCGGGTGCCCGACGGAACCGCCCGGCCCGCTGTCCCCGGCCCGGCCCGCCCGCACCTGCCCCCGCGGGGCCGCCCGGCCCGCCCCGCTCTCACGGCCGCGTCTCGCCGCGGGCCGAGCGCGGCCGCGGCCACTTTGCCGTCCGCCCCGCGGGGCCGGAGGGCGGTCACGCCCGGCGGGACTCACCGCTGGCGGCGAGGCCCGGCGCTGCGCTCCGCTCGGGTCCGGTCCGGTCCCCAGCCCGCCCGGCGGCACCGCCGGGGCGTGAGCAGCGTGAACAGCCCCGCGCCGCCCTGACAGGCCCGGCCGCCGTTGTCGCGCAGGCGCCGGGTCGGCAGGCGGGACCGCAGCGCCCGCCCCCGTGGGCAGGGCCGGGGCAGGACCAGAGCCGCGGCGGGGCTGGCGGCGGGCCCGGCGGCGGGTGCGGGGCCGGGACGGCGGGGAGCCGGGACGGAAGCGGCGCTCGGAGTCGCCGCGTGTGTCGGTTCCTGCCGTTGCGCTGCGAGGAGGCGGAGCGAGGAGCTGACGGCAAACATGAGACGGACGAGCGGCCCGTGGAGCGAGGAGTGCCGGAGTGACGCCGCCGGGGTGCCTGGCGGAGCGCAGGGCTGGGCGCGGGGCTTCGCTCCGCTGACTGCAGCTGGGCGCGTTCTTGGCTTGGCATCAAGGGAGCGCTTTAAAGCAGACCTTCGCTGTGCTACATCACTGATTTTAAACTGAGAGTTAAAAAACTGGAGTATGTTCCGTGGCAAAGCGCTCCCTGAGAAGAGGTCCTCGTGTGGCGCGTTCCTCCTGCCTTGCTCCAGACTTGGGCGCGTGTTGCTGTTCCGTGTCCGTGATCTGCAGAAGCCTCTGCTTGATCTCTGAGGGCACGAAGAGAATGAGATCAATGAGTGGGAAGGAAGTGGATCCGCTTGGGAGTTGCAGGAACAAAGTGTTCTTCATACTCCAATTACCTGTCATTAAGTTCTGAGAGCGCAGGATCCTTCCCCGAGGGCGATCGCAGTGGTGGTGCTGCAGCGTGAGGAAGCGGGGTGATCACCAGCCCTGCGTGGCCCTCCTGCTCAGGGAACTGGGTGGGTTTGGGGGTTGCTGTGTCCCTCCCGCAGAAATAAATGAGGTTTTCCGAATTCTGCATTCCATTACCAGCTTTCCTGAGCATACCCAACCTAGGCATGGTAAAACTTTTTTTTTTTTTTCCGCTGAACACTTATCTCCAGTGAGCCACTAAAGAGGTTATCCTTTTTTTCCCCCCTAGTATTTTGCTTAGTACTGGGAGGAAAATGCACTGCAATTCATGTAATTGGAGTGGGCTGGGAATCCAGATCAGGCTTCCTTATTTAGTAGCCTTTTTATAGGAGTTTCAGGATGCACGTTTATGTAGGTCAGGAAGTGAAAAATGGCCAGGACCAGGCATACTTCACAGCAAGTAATTTTGCATACCGGGAGTGAGGAAGGTTCTGTGTTTGGTGTCCTTTTGTCCTGTAATGGAAAGCATTTAACAAAATCTCAACACATGGGATGTCTTGGTCCAGTCAACACTCCTTTGTGTATGTAAATAGGTAAGTTTTTACAGGACTTCTCAGGATTTGTGATTATGGATTTATCAGTAAACACTGATACCAGAAATACTAAACTCATACACAGAGAAAATGAGATGGCTGCATAGCTGACGCAGGCTAAAAGATGCAGCACTTTTCAGGGCAGCAAATCCGTTGTTTTGCTATTTAAAGGAGAGATGTGAGTGATTTGCTGTTCTGCTTTGAGGAACAGAAGGGTGGCGGGAGCTGCGACAGAACAAATGGAGGAAAACATTTAGTTCGTTACCTTCTAAACTTCCTTTTCCCCTTATTTGTGAACCCACCAGATACTGTCATTCATTGTGCAGTGTGTCCTCTGACCAGCGTGTGGGGATATGCCCATGTACTTGAAGAGAACACTGTATGCTGAGTACAGTCTTTCCCTGGAAAAGTCACTTGATAAAACTGGCTTAATGCATTTAATAAAAAGTATATAAAGCATGAAACAACATACAATGTTGCACAAATCTGAGCTTCCTTCTGTAATAGACACAGCTATTTTATTTGAAAGAATTCTTTTAATCCTAAAAGCAGATTATTTTAAATGGAATAATTCAAATGTGTCTTCAAATAAAGTATAAGCCATATTTTTACGCCACTTACCACCCATCTTAGCAAATTTTCTTTTCTGTGCCACAGAAGCCATATCCTACCTGCCTTACTACCTTGGGGAGTGCCTTCCTTTTTGGGGCAAAAGACACACAGGCAGTGGGGTGAATGGAGTGCATGCTCTGGTTCCCCAGTACTGCTTGGGCCCCCTGCCCCTGGGTACAACCAACCCTGCATCCGTTGGCACTAAACCTGCCCAGATGGGGTCCTGGAGTTGCACTGGTCACGGGAACCGTGGGTTCGTTGCACCTCAGAATTCCCACCATCCAGTCTAGCACTTGCCAAAGCACTCAACAGATGTGAAATCCAGGGAAAACAAGAAATGTAAATCTGGTTAACTTCAGGGATGGGATTTATTTCCTTCTAAGTGCCTTAGCACAGAGGGTTTCCTATTACCATTGCACAGTCTTCTTATTGAGGGTCACAACAAGCAGAAAACTATTTTCAGTTGCCCTGCCATTATTAGCAATGCTTGGTTACTGCCTGGTGATAGCTGTCAGCACAATTAGGGTTTTTAAATTGTACCTCAGTTAATCCCCCACTGAGATAATACAAAAATGGGGGGAAATCACATATAGGGTTAACTAATGTATACTTTATGCTTTGTTACTGTAAAATATCTTTCAGTTAATATAGATGGTTTTGTAAGCTACAGTGTTTCAGCACAAAACTGCATAGCTAATAACAGGGATGGACTCTGCTCTCCACCTCCATTTTCTCCTGGCAACAGTCACAGCATGTTTAATAAACTTTAATTCCACATTTCAAACCCCTTTGCTTTATACTTTGATGTGTCACAGACTATAGAAAATAGAAATGGGTGTCCAGAACAGCTGATAACAGGAAATCAGAGGTGTCAGCATTTTGCTGTGAGAAATTACCAACCTTTGTGTGAAGCCTTTATGTAGAATATTCTTGATTAAGACAAAGAAAAGGCTTTAGAATACAAATAGCCTTACAAACAAGGGACAGTCAAACCCTTTTATTTCAAAGTCGTTTCAGTTTTACATTTTATCCTTATATTCTTCACAGTATCAATATTTGGATGTTAGTAACTAAAGGTGCCTATGTAGACAGACAGACAGTTTACACACACACAGAGTACATGTTTTATGGTGTCTACTGCTTTATAGCTGAGTGTGTTTTAGTTCTCTGCCCACCCTGCTCACAGACAGTTCTGGTTAGCTGAAATGCAAATGTGTTTACCAAAGGCCAATTATTTATTAACAGATGGCAATATGGTGAAACAACCTGAACAGTTTTTGACCTGTTTGTGAAGGTAAACCACTATATAAATATTAAATTGACAACACTGCAAGTTCTGCGGCCTCTAATAAAGGGAGCTGGTTAAGGGTAAGAGGAGTCATACCTTCAAATTAAGATAACCAAAACCAAAACCCTGCAACACCCCACTGCCCTCATCCTCTCAGGCCCCAAAATATAGCTGAAATAGCCAAAGGAATGCTATTCATAGGATGACAAATGCAAAGAAAACGAAAAAGCAGTGCAGGACAAGGATGAATCCTGGACACGAAGTCTGTAACGAAGGAAACCAGCTGACCTTTGTGTGGGGTATGAAGTTCTTGTGCTCACAAACTCTTGCGTGGGTTCAATGTTCCCAAGCCCACACAAATCACAACTGGCACTGAGTGACTATCCCATACCCAGCATGGCAGAAGCCACACAAGTGCCCAGGCACCTGCAGGTTGGGGCTGAAGATGCCGAACATTTTGGAGCATCCTACACAGAGGGTTGGGAGTGCAGCCTCTTCCCACGTGTGCCATATTTTCTTCCTATTGAAGTGATGTTTCACACTATTACATTAATTTTTCTGTTATAAATAGATCAGCAGGCCAGGTGCTAACTGAACCACCAGGAAATTCCTGTGTAATCTTTTGGGTTGTTTGGCTTAAGAGCTGGACACCAGTGCTGAGACACCAAGTTCCCATGTCATTAAACTGGGCTTTTGGTCAGGCCAAAACTCACCTTTGCTTTTTAAGATGCAATCCTCCAGGAATACAATATCAAGAATTGAGCCAGTTCTGCCCTGCAGAGAGCAATTTGGGAACACACTGAACCTCAGCTTATAAAATAGCAGCTCCAAGTGGTGCCACATGCTGCTGATTCTGACATGACACTGTGTCTTTGCACGGCAGCATGATGAAGCACCCTAAAATTAGCCTTCTTACTATTTCGTAAAGAGCAGGCAGAAAGGTAGCAGCCTGCACTGAGGAGAACAAAGAGGCACAGGAGAGGATCACAACTGAGGCTCACACACAGCCCGGTCTCAACACTTCATGGTGAGCACTCTTGGCTTCTTTGCAGATTTCCAGGTTGGGTTGTTTAGTGTCATTTCTTAACCCAAGACCAGGCTGAGCTGAGTGCGAAGGAAGAAAGGTGCTTGTGTAAACAGAGGAGGGAGGAGGGACCTGTTCTTCCAGGGGGCTTGGGATTCAGTGGAAAGAAAAACTAACTGTGAAAATTACAGGGATGGTCTCTTCTCTTAGAGGTGTGGTAGGCATTTAATTTAAACTGGCATTTAATTCACAGAATTAAGTTTGTTGTTACTGGAATAGAACTGGGAGTGGAAGAAAAAAAAAAAGTGCTGGTATGGAAATCAGACACACCATAGTAAAGCCCCCTTCTGTTGAGTCAGACTGATGTTTTTCCTGATACTCAGTTCTCTCTCTACCCCATTTTTTGGGTGATGAAGTCCTTAGTTTTACAAGGAGTAAGAATTGAGAGAAAAAAAAAAAAAAAACAAAAACAAAAACAACTTCCAGGCAGTAGGAAGACAGGCATGAATGTGTTTGGGTATGGGAACAGAAACAGTGAAGGAAAAGATCCCAGACCTGAGTAACCCTTGCAGATGAGGTGAAAAAAGAAACTGTAAGGAAACATTGGAATATCAGAGGGCACAACAGGCGTGTCATGAAAGGGATGTCAGGACTGATTACTAGGAGGGAAGGAGGCACAGCACACATCTCCAGGAAGCAGGGGACCCTGCCATTAGCTCAGTGTAACAGCCTGTGGACCTGTGCCTAAACAACTGTGAGTACAAGCTGTTTTCTCTACTCCTGTGGTGGGACTCTGTGAAGAATAGCTGGGAAGAAGATAACACTGAGGCATAAACTGTGACTGGTACATTGTAACTATATACAGCTGTTTCTGCTATTAGTTATTGCTCAAAGATAGGGGACTATTTTGCAACGGATATTTTTGTTCAGTAAAGATGATTGGACAGTACTCTGCAGCTTTTGTGATTTATTTCAGGAGAAGACTCATGATTTCACATGTATTACTGAAACCCAGAGGGGTATGATGCTATAAGATCTATTTTGGTGCAGTCAGCAACCGATACGTGGTAGAGCATGGACTGAAATGCAGCGTCAAAGTGGTAGTGAATCATTTGAATCAACTACAGTAAAGGACATCTCTGTTCAAAAGGTGGATTAAATATTCACAGTGGTCAAAGACTCTTGGACAGATGGAAAATTAGATTTCTCTTGCAGAGGTTGTTAAGAAGCTCCCCAGAAATGGTATGTGAGCAGACAGAGCTTGGAGTCCTTGGAGGGCTGTAATTCTTAATTTCCTATGACATAAGTCTCACCCTTGTCATTAGAATAGAAGATTTTAAAAAATAATATCTCATTTTGGAGACAGAAGGTAAGTGAGCTGTTTGAGCTGAGCAATCAAATCCTCATAACTGTGAAAAATGGAATCATTGCTGCTACCTACACACAATTCCAAGGTAGAGAAACGTAGTGACTTCTCGTGTTCCCAGAGATCTCCTAAAGCCAGTATTTGCTAATCTCACATTTAGGAAAGAAAAAATTGCCATAAATTTGTAGTCTTTTCTTTCTGTTGTTGATTTATTTACTGGGAGTGATTTCGATGCTCTTATTTCAGCGCAGAACACTTTGGGTGAATGTGTTTGGGATAACGTTTCTTTGTTTACTCGGTCCACCGCCATACAACAAACTGCTTCCATTTAAAACTTCGAGCTTGGAAGGGGAAGCCAAAGCAACTGTGTATCACTTGGAAGCAGAAACAGTAGAGCAGCCACCTGTGCCAAACCTCCACTGCATGTAGCTGTCTTTTTCCCTTGGATAGAGCAGGAGAGAGCAGTGATTCATCACCTGTGGCTGCCTGATGAAGGCCTTCTTGTCAGTAATGTCAGCAAGTCCCTCAGACAACACTAAATATGATCATTGATCCCAATCAGAAATGATCCTTGGAGGGATCCTAGATGCTCCCCACTTTACACACATATATTTATACTTTCACAAAAGAAGAATAAAGGGCTATTTTCAACTTCTGGGCAAGGTTCTAGAACAGCAAAATTAGTCCAAAACATACATAGACATAAATTTCAGAGTAGCCCTAGGGCATGGGGCCCTGGAGATTTAAGAGAGATTGTTCCTGAGACTGTCTTGGGAAAAGAAACAGCATTTCCAGAGGATCCAACTGAGCCAGCAGCTTCTGTTCATCCCACGACCCAGTGGAGACATCCAAAACCAGACAACCAGCAGGGAAGTCAGCTTGAAACACCAATTTCATCAGAAAACACACACTTTTTTTTTTTTTTGCCAGCAGACTCATATAAAAATATTGCGCCCAAATGCAGTAAAACTCTTGCAAATACAAACAATTCAATACAAACAAAACTGTTATATGCTTATATCTTGTAGCAAGCTCAGCCAGGCAAACTGGCTCTTTAACAGACAGCATCAATATTACAAATTAAATTCCTGAGTATAAATTCAACTTCTTTTTTTTGTTGTTCAATAAAATGAAGGAAACTAAGCCTTATTTGTCCTATGAAGAAGTGATTACTTTGTAATAAACAGCATTAGGATTAAAAATTACTTTTCTGAGAGGCAAACGACACGTGATCTTTCTAATTTTTCCTGACCTCTTGCTCAAGTTTGAGCCTCTAAATAGCTCATCACTGTTACAAACCTGTTTGTGTTGTCTTCTGTGTTTATAATAACCATAAGCATTAACATAGTCTGTTCATAACTACAATAATCCCTACTGCCTTCCCTGCAGAATTAAAACAGGCAGGAACCAAGAAGTGTTCCATTTACAGCCACTAGAAATAGTGTTATTTCCAATGAGTTATATCAGCAATGACCCCTTAAGGATTTAGAATCTGGGATTGCAATGTCTGCACATTTTCAAGTCAGAGCATTATTATCTTTTGGCTAAGTTTTAGTTTAGAATAGTTAATAACAAAACACACATAAAATCTTCATTTTAAAACTTCCCACAGTTAGTTTTACAGCTGATTTTGACTGGATACAGAACTCACTATTTGCCTGAGTAACAACATAACAGATGCTGTTATAATATTGATTTTCCTGATGTTTTCTAATAAAACCACAGCAAGTTAAAAAAAACAGCATTTGACAAGCGAATTAAAATGTTTTTTAAAATACAATTTAAATATTTATATTTTGAAGTGAGATTCAAAAGCTCAATAATTACCACCTAAATTTATGTTTATAGCTATGTTTCAGGAAACTTATTCTTGGGAACCAAATTCTTGGATTTTAAACTTTATTATCTTGACTACAGCTGGGAAAACTCGGGAAAACTTTCTTCCCACTGAGTTCTTTCGCTGGCCTTCCCTGGACAATAAGTCAAAGCTCTTACTTTCCCTGCTTCCCTTTCCTCCAAGTCAAACCCTCAGATGAGTAAGTTGGTTCCCAGTGGAAGTCACTGGCCAATATAAGTATATACTTTAAGGGCATAATGTCTAAATTTTAGTTCAAATTTCGAAGTTTCACGGTCCCACTTACCGTAATATTTGCATTCTCTTTCTAAGTATTGTAGCTTAAGTCTTCCAATATTCTTCCTTTTCTAAAGCAAAAAAGAAGTGAGACATTTAAAAAAGGATTTTCCAAGGCACCTCAAGCAGAAAGAAAATTCCTTTTATAACTTGTGGGATAGCACATGGCATTACTGTATGTCACTGATATACCAGTTGATCTAAACTTGGCTTGTCATGTGTGTGGTTTATCAGATCACAATGTATTTTAAATTCTGTGATAGATCTTTTGACTCCTTCCATTGAGGAAATTAATGTTTTCACTGTTAGGAAATTAGATGGTTCCGGAGACTGGAAACTGAATAAGGAGAACCATTGGCTTAAATGTGGCCTGGGAAAGTATTCATCAATATTTTTGATTATGAGGTGATTTATTTGAAATAAATTAGAGGTCTCATTTATTAGATTCCTAATAGAAAAGGCATATCCTCCTCTCTTTTTCTTTCTCTCTCTTTCTCTGTCTTATATACTTGTGAAGAAGTCACCTTTGGCACAGCTAACAATCTGCTTGGTTAGTCAGAATGGCCAGCACCTCCTGCTGGTGTTGTTCTGAGGTAATTTTCTGGGTCATGATCCTTACTTACCGAAGTGAGCTTACATTACCTGCATGTCACTTGTTCTTCAGGTAAACAGAGTGATTCAGATACTGATGGTGTTTAATAAGCTGGTAGTAACAATTTAATTCTTATCTGTGTCCCTTCTGGAAGTTTTCTTGTGTTTTGACATAAAAGACCTTTATTTTTAAATTAATTCTGTCAGTAAAGTTGTATCCTAAAAAACCTTGGGGTTTCAAAGCTTCATCGGTATCTACAGACAAAATTTTCCAGCACGTCTTCATATACATTTTTACAAATGATGTTACAATACAAGGCAGTTTAGTATTACAATGAAAATGTAACATTTAAAGTGGAAGGTGACTCAGTGGCCTGAGGGAAGGCGTTCCAGACAGATGAGGCAGCGAAAGGGAAAGAGTGCCAAAATGATCCGGAGGGGCTGGTAAACTGATCTCAAGTGTGCAGAATAAGGTGACACACTGAAGTGCTGGGAAAACAGTAACTAATTCCCAATCCAGTCACCTCATGGGAGTCAGAGTTTGGGGATTATATCCTAGCTGTGTTTTCATTAGAGAACGGCCCTGTTTTAAAACAAAGGAGGGACATTTTAAGAACTCCAGCAGGTTTTCTCCCTCGTCTGTGCCGCCAGGGTCGGGCAGAGCCAGCGCCTCCTGCGTGCCGCGCACGGAGCAGCGAGCGCACACTCCCGAGCTGTAACCCGGCAACACGATTCCCCAAACCCCATTGCGCACCTCGCTTGTTGGCACAGAGATTGTCGTGCTTTTCTGCTGCCCCCATGTGTCGAGACAACAGGCTCCGTGTAGGGACGGAGAGACTTCGTCTGCCCCAGCTCCGGCCCTTCACACTGACCATTCCTCGCTTCATCGTCTTGCACCACTGGAATGCACTAGACCCACTTTCTCCTTTCCATCGAGTTTGCTTCTGTCGTATTTTAGCAAACTGTTATCCAACTGTACTCTCCTGCTATCTAAGCCATGCAATTCTAGGCAACCTACCTACCAAGCTCTCATCTTTAACTAGTTCTTCTGGTTACCTCACTGAGCAATCACGTTGCTGTCCTCCAAAGAGGCCAGCCTAGCTGAGGTGATCTGATGACCACAAGTTCAGAGATGAGCTGATTGTCATGCCACTACTGATAAACACCGAAACTCTCATCTGAGCGTGCCTGGAGAGCAAGAGGTCTCAAGAAATTATTTTTAAAATGTACCCTATCCATGAATGCCTTCTCCTTATTCTGTTCTGCCAACAATTTAAGACATCCTAATTAGGGGTGTATTTCATGAAGTATAATTTTGGCTACTAATTATTGAATGTTTTGTCATATTAAACATCTGACTTGAGCTGTTATTTTTCACACTTCTCAGTGTCTAGAACAGGCTTCAAAAGCCTCTGATGCTCAAACCACCAGCCATTCATCCTAGTTGGGAGTTGTATAAAATCCTAAGGGTCCTAATCTACATTGCCACCAAGCTGAGCTGCCTAAGGCTCCTGCCACCTGCCTGGACTTTGTGGGTAACTTGCTGTAGGCCTTAGGGCCTCTAATATAAACCAAAGAAACACACTGGAAAGCCACTATGCCTCATTAAAGACACTGAAGATACCTATATTTTATATATATAGTACACGTGTTCTTAGGTCAGACAGAAGTCTTTACCTTTGAGTATATTTTCCTCATTACAATGCAATTCACATTAATCGGATTTCCACAAATAGTAGCCACATTTATTTTGTTCTTCAATGTTAAAAGAACTTCCAAATGGACTCTCAGTGAAATCTCCCTGCTCTTTAAGGAGTTTTAATTTCTTTGCAAGCAGCCTGGATGAAATTCTGCTCTCTGTTCTAGATGTACAATGCCATTTAAGTGATAAGGAGTGAACTGTAAATCTCTGTTTGACAAATGTGCAATTGGAAATAGAGACTCTGGTTACAAAATACATCTCCCTAGACTAACCCTTAATCCACTTTTAAAAATACAATTCATAACATGTTGTTGTGTTAATCTCAACCCCAGGTCAAAAGAATTCATACCCCTGTCTCTGGACAACAGTAAGTGGTTAACAAAGGCAGACAGTGTAGAAGTCTTAGAATCAACCTCAAACATGGCTACCAGGAATAAAAAATTAAACTGTTTTACAAGTAAAGGAGAAAAAGTTCAAGTAATCAAATTATACATTTACAATACGGCTTTCACTTTAGTAACATTCCTGTATTTCCTTTTCCTTTA
Organism: Myiozetetes cayanensis; assembly: GCF_022539395.1. NCBI lineage: Eukaryota > Metazoa > Chordata > Aves > Passeriformes > Tyrannidae > Myiozetetes > Myiozetetes cayanensis. Next base: position 32,695,921 of record NW_026086605.1, read on the forward strand.
GGTTTCAGCAAGCAGCTACTCCACTCTTTGTACCAGTCCTTCTGACAGTGTGTTCAGTTGGTATTAATCATGCTGTGAATCTCCTGATTAGATGTTTTTGTATGTCCTGAAGAAAGGGAGAGCCAATTGAGGGTCTAATCCTGTTCTATCTGAATGACAATTTAGACAAGAAAGAGGAGGGCAAACCCCATAAAGAACAGCCCAAGTACAAACACAGTGCTGGGCTCGGTGCCCTCTCTTACGTGTAATCCGAGGGAAACGAGTCCATCGCAGTGTCAGCTACAGCAAGATGTGCACACCTACACCAGCAGCAGGCTGAGGCAGTGCCAGCTTGACTGGAGACCTGAAACAACACAGCAAAATTAGCCTTGTCTGCTACACCAGGTTCTTATCAAAAACAAGAGGCAGAAAGACATAAAAGACAAGAAATGAAGTAAGGAAGGAAAAGAAGGCAGGGAAGGAGAGGGGTCATAGTAGGAATGCAAATTTCAACATATCACAGAGTGTTCCAAATCAGGTGAAGACAGCAGAACTGGCATTATCAGATCCCCTTTTATGGTCTGTTTTGAACTGGTCTTGCCTTGCAATCAGGACAGTGAAATCCTATAGTGTCAAAATGAATCCTGGGGTCTCTGATGATGCTGGGAGTAGGAACCCTGACTGTAAATCTCACACCTTTCAATTAAGCTGTTTTTTTGGCAGTGTCATCACCTTCCTTCTGCTTCACCTGCCCAAAGAAAGTCATGACTGGAACAGCACATACCCTTCATGTTTTGTCTGGTATTCAAAACCAGGTTATTAATTTTAATCCACTGATTTCTCATCTTCTATTTCTGTTGATTACCAGATGTAGCCTCCAAGTCATAGAATCCTATAGATAGGAGTGCTCATTCATTTTATCTCAAGTTTTTGAAAATTTAAAAAATTGTTTTTAAAAACAATCTGATATAAGAGGTTGAATAAAACTTTTGTATTGTACAGTGGATAATACTGCACAAGAAAAAAAAAATCACAATTTAAAATAAGGACACAGTGCCCTCCATGTTTTTTTTAGGCTATCTTAAAGAATCTCACACCTTTACAGTTGAGTAAAAGTGTTGTTACAAAAAAGGGATTGTACAAATCCACTTTTACTATTGCCACCCCTAACATCAATAATTTCTGGGTATCAATAAATTCTGGGGATTATCTCTAATTTCTAGAAATCTTTACAACATTTTTCATCTGCACCTTTTCTACTGCAACAAATCAAACTGCTGGTGTATTCATTTTGAGAAGCAAATAGATGGAATGTGGGATACGAGGGATTTTGGCTCTGTGTGGATGACTGGAAGACTGCTTTCATTACTGTGGTTATAACTAACTTTTTGGAAAAGCCTGACTCCTCCCCTATTGATGCCAGCAACAGAACAAACTCTGATTTCATTGGAAACAGCAGCAGGCCCCATAAATCATTAGTACATTTCATCTAAATAATTAATGAGACTGAAAAATTCTCAAGTAACACTTGGGAAATCCTCACAGGAGCACTGGCCTGTTAAATGATAAAACATGTTTGGGGCTGGGTGAAAAAAAATAGGACTCAAGGAACATTTTAATGTTATTATTTGTACCTTCTATAGAAAAAAGCTGCCATTTCTTTCATCCTTCTGGTACACCTCTACTTCTAAATTAGAATAGGAATTAGAATTACACAACACCTGGCAGGCTCAGGATGAGGGATGCACTGCATAATGATATGGATAGAAAATATCCAACTCATATTATCTTACCCAAAGTTTATAAATCACTACTGAAATAGCTTTACCAGAAACACCCAGAAATTTGCTATTGACATTTTTCTTACGAAAAGAATAACGGCTTTAAGATAATCTACTAAATTCTATAACCTAGAAGAGATTATAGAATTATTTGCTGTTCAAATCTGAAAATGGCATGTCTCATTTCTCATTTATTGGTTCAGCACATGCCATTAATACCATAGTATTAATTTCATCCTAATATCTAGAAAATCAAGAATTTTCCATTTCTGATAAATCCATAAGTTTACAAATACAATCTGATAATCCTACTGTGGAATGACAGAAAACCAGCCATGACAAAGTTCCATTTTAAAGCCCTTCCTGCTTGTGAAGGTAGTTTGAGCTTTGACAGACACGATCTAGAGAGAATTAGTGCTCACATCATTTACTCTAGGACTCTATGCCTTGTTCTTCTGCCAGCCAGCAAAGACAAAAGGACATAAAGCTGGAGATAACGATACTCTGAAATGCCTTTTTTTAGTGCTCAGCAGTCAAAAGCCTGAATTCACTGTCTTCTAAAAATGCAGACAGAGGAGCAATAGTATTTTCATGGGCTTTATGCTGTTATTTGCAAACAAGTGAATCTGAAATTCTCTGGTGTTGCTCCATCAAAATGCCAGCTCTGAAAGACCTGGCACATCTCCTGTGTGTGCTCCAATTTGCTGTGGTTCCCGGAAATTTTGGCCTTGTAGCACCTGCCGTTACAATGGTCACTTTGTTTGCCACAGTAAAGGCTCATAACATTCATGGTTTCCCAGTGCTGTATTTTCTACATAAACCTTAGCTTATGTGTTGCCCAGATTATTCAGTGACTTTGCAATTCCAGCATCTTATATAAATCTCTCTCTTAAAGTGGATCTTTTTTGTGTTTTTTTTCAATCAGCTTGAATAATCACTCTGCATTGCTTAATTTGGCAATATCATGCACAAACAGCAGCTCACAAACAGCACAGGAACAGCAAGACTCCATGAGCATTTGGCAATAATTGCAAGCCAGCAGAAGTCCCCACAGGTTTACAATTACTTTACCAGACACATCAGACTTTATTTTCAGGCTTCAGACTTTGTATCCTACACATCTCCTGTAATGTCCAAGGCACAGCAGCGTGTGGTACAATATCAACATGCAGCTCCTGTCAGCACTGCATGGCTCACATCTACTGTTACAGATACTATAAAGAATACATTAGATCTTTATTCCTGGTATAAAGTTACATTAGACATCACCCACCCCATAAAATGCCCCAGCTGTACCCAAAAGAAGGGCTGACTTCACTACACAGCCTTTCCATCTCATCAAAGAAACTACGTCACAAACTAATGCTCATATGCTGTTCTGACAATGGCATTTGTGCTGGTTTTGGCTGGGGTGGAGTTAATTGTTTTCCACAGTACCTGGTGTGGGGCTGTGTTTTAGATTTGTGCTGAACAGTGTTTATAATTCAGGGATGTTTCTGTTATTGCTGAGCAAAGCTCACATAGACCTAAAGCCTTTTCTGCCTCTCACCCCACCCCAGCAGTGAGGAGTTGGGGGGCACAAAGAGTTGGGAGGGGACACAGCTGGGACAGCTGATCCCAACTGACCCAAGGGATATCCCAGCACATAAAGCTGGGGGAAGAAGAAGGAAGGGGGGACTTGGTGATGGTGTTTGCCTTCCCACGTCACTGCTGCACGTGACAGAGCCCTGCTGTCCTGGGGATGGCTGAACACCTGCCTGCCCAGGGGAAATGGGGAATGAATTCCTTGGCTTGATTTGTGTATGTGCACAGCTTTGCTTCACTTGTTAAACCACCTTTATCTGAGTCCACGAGTTTCCTCCCTTTTACTCTTCTGATCCTCTCCCCCATCCCAGCAGGGGGCTGTAAGCAAGTGGTTGTGTGGGGCTTTGTTGCCAGCTGGGGTTAATAATGGCCAGTCTTCGCGAGCGAAGATCCGGGGAAGGTCTTTCCACCTTCCAGCCTGCGCACTGGATTTTTTAGGTGAGACACAGTGTGCGCGGAACTGAGCCCACCCTTTAATCCTAAGGTTCATCTGCCGGGGCCAAGCGAGCTTGGACGGTGGCAGCGAGGTCCTCAGGACGTAGATGGGTTGTCTTTAAGGGCTAACGAGCTCCACCTGCCCGGGAGTGGCCCTGACCGGGAATCGAACCCGGGCCTCGGCGGTGACAGTTGGGGTTAAACCATCACATTATTTTACAAAAAAGAGACAGAAGTAAAAGAAAAGTACTTCCAATGCATCAGGAAATTTTTCAAAGAAGAACTGCCTTTACCTCTGACTTTTCATACTGTTATATGACTCATAAAGTAACTTTCTGAAGTACTACATTCCACAGGAGAACCTCTTCTCTAGCTCAGGTGCTCACTTGATAACATTTTGAGAGAACTAGGAGAAGGTCAAGAAGCCAGATATTCCATCATTAGATTTGAAAAGGGCTGTATATAAATTCCCCATCATAAATGCATAACATTTTAGTAATCTTTTACAATTCCAATTGTGACAGGCATTTTAAATAAAATAATACATTGGCAATCAAGCAGCATTTTTTGTAAGATGAGCTGTTTAAATTACAGACAACTTTCTGTTGCTGGTTTATAGAATGAGTAGAAAAGAAAATCTAGGCTCTACATTTACCAAGTGACGTGGTAAGTTTTAGTCAGTCAAGGTTTTAACCAATGAAATTCTATATAGTCACAGGGTTTTTCTGTGTACTGGTTAAAATATGTTGAAATTATTCCACCTATGTTTACTTCTCAGTTTTATTTACGGCTTAGTTTCAATTGCTTCTTTTAATTGCTTTTCCCCCAAAGCTTATTTCTGTGCATTCAATAGCAAGTTTAGGAGTTGTGTCTTTTTGAGGATGTGTAGTTACAGGTCATCCTGAAGGATTTCTGCACTGTTTCACGGTGCTTATTAAAATTAAAAAGGAGCACTTCAAAGAAGTCAGGAATATTTTACTATTAAATCACACGTGTTTGCTGGGTCTGCCTTTGGAACTGTGAAACCTTTACGTTGTTACCAGCTGATGGGCTCCCCGGTGACTGCCATCTTCGAGTTCTGATCAACACTTCAAGAAAGAGCAATAACCAGCAATTTTAAAAGGCTGAAAGCGTAAAGCAGCTGACAAGAGCGACAGAATGCCACCACAGCACCTCTTGGACAAAGCAGCCAAACACACATAAGCATCTCTAGGGGACGTTTGGTGAGCGGGGAGAAGCGCTGGGTGCCCGTAGGTGCAGCGGGAGCAGTGTATTCCCTGTCCAATGAGGTGGAATGCTTGGCGGGCACATGGTTTACGCTGCTCAAAATAACTTGGGACCTGCAAGCTGCCAAATGCGATTGCTCCGGTGGTGACAGGTTGTCCAGCTCCTTACAGCCATCCTCACGATAACGAAGGTTAACTTCCTTCACTCCATGGACTCCGAGCTGTTTCTGGTCCTGAGGACTTGAAGAATCCCCTCGCTTCCTTAGCTTTCATCTCACGCTTCTGGATAATTGTCATCGCTATTAACTGCCAGGGTTGGGCAGCAACATCTGGAGGAATTAAAAAAGGTAACCCCTCAACTTTAGATCGGGATACATTTTGATTTTGCAGCAGCGTAGGAGAGTTTGATGAGCGTGTATGTTTGAATGCTAATTATAGCTGGGAAGGCATATACAGGGGACAGATAATTTTTAAACTGACTGGTTTAAATTATGCTGAGATGTGTGCATTGCCAGGAAAGAGAAACAGTGTTCTGAAGCATTATAAAGGACTTGAATAGCACCGGTGGGGTTCTCAAAATCCCTGGGAGCCAGTCTGACTCCTCCAAAGAGTCAAGAAGATTCTAATGACCTGAAAAGTACCTTGTGGGAGTGTGTTCTTCCTCCTGCTTATCTTGCCTCCACTTTCTGAAATATTTGTATTCTTAAACAAAATTGCCATAATCTGGAATTACTTCTTAAGCAAAATCAAACCTATTTTAACAAGATCCCCACAGTTAAATGCTTTCTATTTATTTATTTATTTATTTATTCTGTCATGTAAAATGACCCCTGTGCTATATTTAGTGCAGGGAGATCTGCTCTCTGGATTAATGTACACAACAGCTGCAGAAACAGTCCTGCTAGAAGGGCATAGCTCTCACCCTTGAGCTCGCACTATCTCCCTTGCTCTCTTTCTCTCTCTCAGAAAAGTATTTGACTGTCAGTAGCAAATGTTTGGCCCAATATATTGCAACATTAAGCAGTAATCAGAAGCCCATATTTAGTTTTACCAAATAATATGCCAACAATTGACAAGAGAACAGAGTACCTCTTGAGTGTACATCAGCAGAACATTATACAAATCACACTAAAGACACTGATTACTTTATCAGTAGCTCTTCTTTGGTCATGAGGTTTACATTTGGGAAGATGCTCTAGAGTTTAAGAGTGAAAACAAAATCAGCAAATGTTAATGGTACCATTTCATAAACTTCAGCTCTGCTCTTCTCCCTGTCCTACACTTCCTGAAGGTTCCTAAGGTCAGGGTATTTCTTTCTGTCTGCCTGGGTTTTTTTTTTTCAAAAACAGCTAACAAATTTAAACAGCAATATCAAGTGTGTTAGTTCCTGTAGCTGAGCAGAATGGTATTTACATATCAAAAATTATTTCTAGTCAATTCAGGAGTTAGTTCGGTCTTGCATTTGCCAGAGCACCAAACACAAAGGGGAGCGCTGTGCTCCGTGCTTTTTTACTCCTGTGCATTCTTTAGAGATTTTACAGCAGGTCTTGCTGTGGTACTGAAAGAATGTTTCTCATCAACAGCTGCTGAGAATTAGCAGTCTAGGTATATTTGCTCATAAATACAACATTAAGATAGTTTGTTAAAGATTTACACAATACCATAACTACAATTGTGCAATGCAACGTCAACTGTATTCTAAATCACTGAGGGGGTGGAGGAGAGAAAAAAATCAGTTTACTTTTCTGTTTAAAATTTCACTGGTTTAGTGGTTGTTTTCATAAACAGGAATATTATGGGAAAATTAATTCTGTCTAATATAAATCTCATTTAAACATTGTATTTCGAAAATATTATTCAAACGTGAAAGCTTTTATGTTACAATATTTTGAGGGGAAACTGATGAAATGGCATAAAAAGGTCAGAACAGTGGACAAGAAGGAAGAAATACAGTGAGGAAGGGCTCAACTGAAAACCTGGGGTGGAAAACACAATCCAGGTTTCTTTTGTGTGTAGTTTAGGGCTTGAGTTCCCTTTTCCATTGGGAAGCTGTGTTTGTAGGGAAACTGAATCTCATTTTAAAAACAAAGCAGCCCACAGATTTGAAATTACCAGGCAAAAAGATGTGCAAATGCCGTGTAGTTTGCACGCCCCTGTTTTTCGGCCTTTCATATAAACTTTTGCCCACATGGGCAATCCTTGAAGGAAAATGGACAATACACATTCCTGGAATCAACAAAAACTTGTCCTACCTTACGAGCACTTGAAGTACCACTCAGATCTTGTCCTGATATCTGAGGTCTGGCTGCACAGGTCGTTGGGAGAGGAGGATGGAGAAGCATCCCAGGCAGGCCTCAAAAGACAGCCATCACCTGTCTTCCTTCCAATTGAAAAGTCAGCTTCGATTTGTTTGTTTCAATTTGACGTTATGTGGAGTTCCTTCAGGATATTGTTTACCTTGCAGTTCAAGGAGATTCACTGAGGAGGCCAATGGAACTTGAGACATGGTAGAAAGGGTCTCAATTCTCATTTTGAGAACTATTTAGGGACTATAGCAATTATGAAAAAATGAAGACTTTCTGTGATCAGAGTGAAAAAAAAAATCATTAAGTGAGAGTATGAAGGAAATGTTGAAAAAGTTCGTGAGTGTTGAACGTGCTTTTTCCTTGAAGCAGAGTTCAGGATTTTCTACTGCTTAGGGTGCCCAGTACTGTAACAGTGAGGCCATGGGCCAGGGCAAAGCTCCAAGTGCACCCGGGGCTCTTGCAGTGTCTGCTGCACAGTAACTTGGAGAAAGGATTTATCCCATCCCATTTCTGAGGGATTTTGTGTTCATCAGAAGCTGTTACACTCCTGAGCCTGGAGGCTCTCTGTTTTCCATATTTAATCACATTACTCAGAAATGGGAGTTATCTGACTCATTACAAGGAATGGAATTCAAAACCACTAATGTGTCTAAAACAGAAAAGTAAACCCCCTGCTTGGGCATAGCTTTCCAAACACAATTTTAAAAATATCTTACACTCACACTCCCAAACACACAGAGAACTGCTAATCTTAGTCCTCTGCTCCAGCCTAACCTTTCCTGTGTCTGGAGTCTCAGTGTCTGTCTTGCAGCAGCCACAGCTTGTCAAAGGCAGTAAGGAAAATGGTGACAATGGCAACTGCTACATGAGAATTCCTGCAAGCACGTGAGAATGGGATTGTGAACATCAAACATCTGCAAGGCAGATCACTTGAGTCATCTCTTAGCTTGTTTTTCATAGCCTGTAATAATCATACAGTTGGAACACTCCATAACAGTCTGTGGGTAAATGCAATTTATGTGCAATTAAATTAATTTTGAAGTGGATATGGCCTCTAAGATCTGCTAAACTTTCCAATATCCATCTGAGCTGCTGGGCATGCAGTGTCCTGCTGTGTAAAGGTCACAAAGGTGCCTCTATGCAGAGGAAGAAGCAGCAACTTGAGAGCTGTTCTGATGCTGGGTTTCATATAAAAGCACTCTCAGTAAAAGTAATGGTAGTTTGAAAAGCTAAGACACAAACAACATGTACTGACCAAAATTTCTAACTACAGCTGAAAGCCAAAGATGTTCAAATGCTTTTTACGTTAAAAGTGCTATTTACATATAATCTGTTTATGATGACACAGAAGGGGAGTTTGAAAAAAAACATCTTCAGGGTATCAAACACCTAAAGCTTTCTCTCACCAAATAAAACAGAGGTAGATCAGACACATCTGGGATTTCCTTCAGCTTTGCTGAGATTTCACTAGTGCTGTTTCCTTACAAAAAGCTCAGATTCTTTCAGTGATGACTCAGCAATGAGTCTAACAAGCCTCAAACAAGAGGAAATGAAAGTGTTTGGTGTCAGGCTATGCAACATCCTTGCGGTGCAATTTTCCCCCCTTCCAGGTAAGGATTTTTGGGTCAAACCACTGCCAAAACAAAGAGTGGAATCTAATTGTACCTTTGTGAATATTTAATCCTAAGGATCACTTGGCTAATAAGAGAAGATTGCCATAAATATGGGCTCTTGGAAACCCAGTTGGCTAATGGAAACTGAATTAGTAGGTGGAAGGAGTTCCTGGAGTTAGTTTTGTTCATGGCTTGTGTCCCATGAAAGCAAAAAATGTTGCCCTCAGTGCTCTGGTTTGGTGCTGTAGGTTATGAGCCAGTCAAGAGCAGAGAACTGCAGGCTGCTGGAATCAGTCATCACATTTCCACCCTAAATAACAGCAGTTTAGAAATATTATTTGTAATTAGCACTGCAGTTCCTCCCTTGGATACTGGGTTCATCACGACACTTTTCCAGTCAGCAAAGTCACTGGTGCTTTCACTGACGCCACAGACACCTACTGTGTTTTTGCAAGAGTTTGTTCTTACTGCTTGCTCAACAGAGTTTTCTGCAGTTGTCTGCACTTGTCTGCTCAACAGAAACATCTGCAGTTCCTGCATACATTTTGCCAGCTCCGTGCCATGGTGTGCTGTGACACTGCACACAGGGATGGTTTCTCTGTGGCCACAAAGACAGTTCTGTTCCAAAATCCCAGTCTGGAGAAGTTAAAGGGAGGGCTCAAGGCATGTCAAGGCCAATTCTACATCTCAGCCTAAACAAAGACTGAATTCAAGATCTTAAGTTTGAAGCTTAGCTTCCAATTTTGACTATAGAAGGGCTAAATTATTACTAATTATCATTAGTCAGATCTGTAACAGGATAGCTGTTCCCCTGGTCATGTCTTTTCACTCACAAAAAGATAGTTTAATAGATATTTGAGAAAATATATTGAATTCAACCTTACTGCCATCTAGCCCAGAGACCCTCTCAGGCTGCATGCCTGGTCTCCTTTGAACAAAAGTTGTTGTTTCCTGACTATGAAATGTGAATGGTTCATCTTACCCAGTGCTTCCCTCATCATCAGCCCTCTATAGTCCTTGGATAGTACAGATTCCTGTAGGAAGGAAAAAAGAAAAGAAAAATAAAGAAACCAGACATCTCTCAAGGCATGAGCAAGGTAGAATTAATGGGGTTCCCTGGTAGCCTCACAGCAACATTGCTGAAACTTAACACTTTCCATTGAATTGAAAATCCCACATAATTCAAAATATTTTAAAAATTCAGTAGCCAAGCAGTGCTACATTTGAATAGAACCGAACTTCTTTCTTACTAAAAATAGAATTGAGAAGTTATTTTCTACACAAGCTGAAAACAGAGAAGAGTTAGATTCAAAATTCTGACTGAAATGTTTACGGTGAGCTCTAAAGAAAAGTGACTCTCTAAGTAGTAAGAATTTGGCATCAAATTCATTCTCAGGAATACCTTGCTTCCCAACACAAGAAGGAGAATTCTGTTCCCTTCTACATCTCCTGCTTCAATGGGCAGAAGAGGAAGGAAGCTGTTCCAGGTCCTTTGCTGGGGAACTGGTTTTCTCCTTTTGCTATCAGACAGTGGCTTCTTCACTACACCCTTTCTTTTTTTTTCAAACTAGAATTATAAAACTAATTTGCCAATCTAAACACATCTTTGAGAGTATCTCCTTATATTGCAGTAATACTCCTTAAGCAAGTTGGCAGAAATTATTTCTTTCATGTTTCACTGCTTTGTTCAAAAGACCCAGAAAAAAGTCTCAAATAACCACACTGGACAAACAGTTGCTCTGCCAGGGTCACCTGCAGAAAAGCTGTGATAAACAACCTCTGTTGAAATACACAGAGCACTTAATTGAGAAAATCAAGCACTATCTGTACAACAGAGGAAAATAAAACCCTGAATAATCTCACTTGGATAATTTTCATATATTCTTTCAACAAAATCATTCTTTAAGATCATTTGACTTCAGCAGGTTTTGATCACACACCCTTCCCTACTTGCCTTTCCTCCTTAGTGTGTCCAGTGCTCTCTAAAGGACTGTATCATCTTTTCCCAGTGTCTGATGACCTTTCCAAATGCTGAGATGAACCGAGGATGTGCCACTCTGAAAGAGTAGCCGAGAAACGGAGCAAGTTCAGCTTTGCCACCATGTAAAATATGCACTTCTCCAGCCCTATAAAATACAGCCTTCCACTGTGGCATCTAAAGCTGCAAAGAGCTGGGTGTTCTAATTGGGGGTGGAGGGGTTAGCACAGAGCTGCATCCCCAGGAGATAACTGTGCAGGCTGCACACCCCGTGACACCCCACTGAGGCACACACTGCTCCCTTCCCATAGGCTCAGCCAGCAAAAAGAAGGAGCAGAGGAAAGAGCTGCCCACAGCTCTGCTTCTCCCCTTCTGATTTCCAGCAGACACAAGCTGGCCCTCGGGGAGGAGGCCCCTGTTCCAGGGAGGCTCCAGGGCTGCACTTCATTCCCAGGACAGGCCTCACTTCCAGTCTGGAAAGGCCTGATGTTGGAATGTATTTCAGCCCTTTGCAGTTGAAACTGGAGCTTTAGCTGCGACCTTTAAGCACACAGGATGTGATCAGCACAGACACAAGATAATATAAACCCCTTAACCAGACTGTGCTTCAGCAAGGGGGCACAGCTGCCTAAGAAGCTAAAGCTGAGCAAGCAAAAGTAGTACCCATGGAGCAGGAACTTTAAACCTCTTTGTACTCTTAAGAGGTTAAATCACAAACTCTGTCCAGTCATGGAACAGTTTACAACATTATCTCGTGTGGGCTTCCCAAGTCAGTGCTCTCTATGTGCCTCAGCCTCACTAAAACACTGTGCCAGATAATTAAATGCCAATTGTTCACTTAGTATCCCAGACCGTGGTTCACTTGCAGGGACTAGAATAGGTGCTTAGAAGCAATAATTTATATGGCATTTTATTTGTTATTTTTTTACAGGTAAAAACTTAGCAATATTTCAGTTGGGTGCCTTTGTAGTCTTCCTGATTTTTCTTGTTTCATACTACAAAACCAAAGCAAAAATCAATAAATCTGAATTGCCAGACATTTACGTAAGAAAAAGAATTTCTATATAACAAATTGTGCCTCAGACAGAGAGATTAAGGTCTCAAAATGCACATCAGATGATGATAACTTGATATTCATTCACTGAAGAAGAATATGAAGAGTTTAAATTGAAGCTTTCCTTTTTTTGTAAATCAGGAACAAGGGCTGTCACTCACGTTCCAGGGTGAAATATTGCAGCAGTACGAGATAGTACAGCTTCATTCTTTTTTTTTTTTACCAGCTTTTTTCCAGGGACAATTGTCCTGCTAGGAAAGCCAAAAGCCTTTCACAGCAGAGATACCTTTTTTAATTTCCTTTCTCTGGCAACTTCAGCTGTTACATAAGGCAATGAATGGGAATGGCCAAGGCCAGGGCATGGATGTTCCTTTCTCCTGATGCCATGACACAAAAAGAACCTTCTGCAGTGCAGCAAACCAGACACCTCAGAGCAGGAATATCTGAAACCACCCCAGCAAGACTTGCCAGGCCATAAATGAAGTAGCAGAGAGATAATAAGCACTGCATATTCTGAGAGACAGATCCAGTAAATAGTCATGCACTTGTTCCAGTGAGATAGCAGCTCTCTGAAAGGTGGTAAAGGGCAGTTATTTGTCTTCATATTTAGGCCACCTTAAGATGAGGGTGTTAACAGGATGCCTGAATCCCTCTGCATTCATAATGGCTCTTGTGGAAATAAAAGGGCCAAGATTATGCAGACATACTTTCTTCAGTGTGACAAGGGATTCTTTAGCTTTGCAGGTTAAGTATGGGCTTTCTGCTACAGCCTTCTCATGTGGTACATTTTTCAGAATCAGGATGACCTAAGATAATAATTTTGAAAACCCTCCAGTACAAATTATGTTTCTATCAAATCATGACATATTTCTCTACTTTAGATAGCTTATTAGAAATAATGATGAATTTAAGAAGGTACAGAACATTTAGCACTGTTACAGCCTCCTATAATGCAATATCTTTAGGAGTTTTAAATGAAAAACTGCCATTATTGAATATTTTTGTACTTTTTCCTTCCTCCTCACATCCCTCACATGTTTCTGAGGGTTTATTTACTTACTACTTCTGTGCCTTTCAAGCTAAATTTACTTCATTTAAAAGTACTGTTATTCTCTCACAACTTTCAGTCCCTGAAACATCCAACACTCCATCTGTCTGCTGAGGTTGTTTCTTAGGTAAGTTAGCTCCGTTGGTCAGAGCATGGTGCTCATAATGCCACAGTCACGGGTTCCATCCCTGTACAGGCCATTCACTCAAGGGTTGGACTCAATGATCCAACTCAATCCAACTCAAAACATTCTGTGACTAGGTGAGATTTGCCATTGGAACTCAGTTAACAGCCCTGTAGTTAAAGTTTTGCCTGGAACAGAGTAGAAAATATCACACTTGCAGTTCCTTCAGCTATGTAAGGCTACCTAGAAAGTGATCCAAGATGAACTTCACTGGGTAAAGGCAAGAGAATCTGGCAGCATGTACAGAATGCCTTTATAACAAGGCCATACTTACAATTACTTCCAGTTATTGCAAGTATTCAGTGCTCAGGCACAGTTTGAAAATGCCATGTTCTACTTTTCAAAAGCCTGTAATTGTGTAATTTGCCACTGATAAGGTGTGGTCCTATTTGTCCTTTTTGTTGACAGCATGCAAGACGACAGTTTAGAAACCTCAACTTCTATATCTCAGCTTCTGAGAGAGAGTTATTTAGCTGAAACTAAGCATCAAGGGAAGAGTGAAAGAAGCAGATCAGAGCCAGTTTCTCATAATTTCCACTATGGCAATGCTTCTGGTGATTCAGATGAGGTAGCTGCCCAAGATGACCTTCCAGATCTCTCTGCCTTTTTGAGCCAAGAAGAGCTTGATGAAAGTGTAAACCTGGCAAGACAAGCTATTGATCAGAATCCACTGGAAACTAAACAGGATGAGCTTCAAGCACAGTCACAGCATCCCCCAGATCAGCTGAACAACCCGGGAAAACACAAACAGATGGCCCAGTCTACAGCTTTGAAAACATCAGACAATGGTCTGCACTCCAACTTTTGTCAGGACCATATCAGGAACACAAAGGGCTCCAAAGGGAGTTCTCAAGATCTAAAGAAACACTCCCTCCCTTCTGAATCAGAATCCAAAAAGGAATTCCTAAACAAGGCAGCAGATTTCATCGAGGAGCTCTCGTCACTTTTCAAAGCTCACAACTCGGAAAGAATAAGACCCCGAACGTGCAAAAACTACAGGAGCAAGATTGATTCTAAGAATAAGTCTGCTCAAAAAGGGAGCTCTAGCCTCTCTCTCACATCAGAAAACAGGGAAAGGCTTTCCATTCCAGCATCTCAAGACTTGGAAAACAAAGCAGAGAAAACATTTGATCAAACAGATGATCAACAGGCAGCAAACTTGGAATCTATCAATCAATTAACGAGTGCAGAGCTAAAAACAGAGTCAGAATCTGCATCAGTGTATTCTGACGAGCCTTTGGGACAACCACCACGCTTTACTCAGAAACTGAAGAGCAGGGAAGTTCCTGAAGGAACCAAAGTGCAATTGGACTGCATTGTGGTAGGAATCCCAGCACCTGAAGTCAGGTAAACACATTCTGCACTTGTCATCTTGTATGTCTGTAATGGTAGGTGTATGCCTTACTCTTTCCAGATATTCTGATGCGTGGGTTTCAGTAATCTGCGGCAGAAGTTTCCTGGTCTTGGTTATTAAAAATCAATTTACAAAAAAACCTGCCCTCTACAAAAGGTTGTGTATATTTTCAGACAGCATACTTTTGGGCACGTTACTTTCTCTGAATTTTAGAGTAATGTCTTTAAATTAAATTTGTACTTTCATAGTTAAAAGAAAGTGCAAAGTCCATAGTGAGAAATGTTAGTTATCTCTATAGAAATCAAGACAGATTGTGTAAACCAACTGAAAACACCAATGGCTGTGATGCCTGAAGTGAGATGAGAGAACAGGATCCCAAAACCAAAAAACATCCACCCATAAACAGAGAGGAAAGAAGTTCATTTATTACACCAGTTATAACCAGAAGCAGCTCAGTTGTAATTCTGATTCATACAATGATCCTGCCGAGACCTTAGAAAAAACATTTCTGTTTGATCAAATATAAGACACCCCCGTTAACTGACACTTATTCACAATGGGTGACTACCCTGCTATTTCTGAAGCTTCTGTTTTCACCTATATCTATGAGGATTTTGAAAGTTAAATAAGTTACACTTGAAAATATCACTTGAGATGAAAGGAAATGGGACAAAGGTGCACACTTTAGCCATCAATTACATCAATGAAATGAGAAAGAGATTACTCTATCTTTTAAATTTGTCTTGAAAATTCTTACCTCTCATCAGCATTTCTATGTCTAAATTTGTTCACAGGGAGCTCATTAGTCAAATTTGCCTCTCGTTTACAGTGGTGGAATCATATTTCCTTTCCTGGGACTGCACCAATCCAATAGAACAGAAAACTCTGTCCATCTTTTAGAGATGTATTATACATCTTTGCATCCTAATACTGAAGTATCACACATAGATACCTACCCTAGTTACATACCTAGTTGCCTATCCTTTTGTAGGCATTTTAGAAATCTGTGTTGCTTCTCTAAATATTGAAAAGAACTGTTTGCACCTTCAGCATCCAATGATTTGGACCATTCACAGATAGTTCATATTTTCTAATTGCAATTCTACAGTAGCCAACACCTTTTATCATCTTTCTTACTAAACTAATAGCCACAATCATCAAATGAAAACTACCTCCATGTCCAAATACGGATGCTGCAAAGATTTTTGAGCTAAAGAATCTCTGTCTTCCTCTCCCTTGGATTTCTGGCACGCCAGCAGCTCATTTTTCAGAAGGAAAAAGCATTTACAATGCACCATTAATTACATAGGAAGAAAGATCTACAAATTTATGTTCAGCCCTTACATTTATAGAGGACTGACTAAAAGAGAACACAATCCCAGAAATTTGGAGTTTTTTCTTAGAAAACAGACAGGAAATATCACCTTCCCCTAGATATTAGCAACACTCTCTGAACACTTCTCTTGCATATAAAGACTCTGAGACTTATTTCTCCAGGCATTTGCCTCGATAAAACTTTTTGATATTAAAAATGTCAGTAGGATCCCTGGATATGATAAATATTTTTTTCCTCTCTCATCATACACTATGAAATCATCTTCTCTTATGTGTATAGACCTGTAGACAAACTCAGTCTGGCTTTCTTCATATTCAGAACAGGATTCAGAACAGACACTGAATTGCTTGTTTATAGACTGTACTCCAGTGCACAATGTTATTTCTATTTATTTCTCCAGAAGGCCACAACAACAGCAGCTCATGACATACATAAAACTAACAAGGAGTTCCTGACATCTTTAGGTGTTTAACAACTACCTGAATTAGAAGCTGACACTATAAAGTCACTGAAGCCTTGCAAAGGCAGATTGGAGAACCCAGGAACAATGATTCAGCCAATAGATCATTCAGGGATGACCAGACTGCCTATGCACCCAATTCAGGGACCACTTGATTGCACAGAAATGGATGATGGGTATCTTTGTAACTTGGACCTATTTTTGTCACAACAAAACTGGTGCTTTTTTATTGAGATTTCTACTTCAGCAATTGATTTTGTTCATTTTTATTAATAAAATAAGCTCCTTATGTGAATGACAGTCAATACAGGAGCTGTTTACACTTCTATAGAATAAACATCTGCCAGATGTAGCAACATCTGGGACAGGGAGAAAGAACTCCCATAGGGAAAATCACTCCCAAGAAGCAAAGCTCAAGTAAAAGATCAGGCTCAGCTTCCAGTTTCTCAATTTAAACCAAGAAATAAGAGATGAATCCCAAGGAGTAACTCTGAACTCTCTCTCCCCTTGTGTTTGTGTGTGTGTATGTACTTGCTGTATTATGAGAAAGCTGGGAATGTTTGCTGCTTGAACAGTTTCCTCATCATAATTGTTTGTTAACAAACTTTTGTCCTGTTCATCCAAGGTTCTTTCAACTCCACTAATGCACAGGAGTAACACTAAGAAAGGTGTAAAAAATATCACTTGCCTGAGTGATAAATATTTACGTGCTTCCAGTGATCTTGGCCTTTTTAATCACTGCTACAGCACAAGGAAACCAGAAAATATAATGTAATTTGGGGTGTGTGCTCCATTAACCATGGGGACCACAAGAATGCAGGATTTTCTCACTAAAAATACTGCTTATCTTTGATCTGCTGTGTAAAGCTTCCACAACAGTGAAGGAGGCATCTTGTTGGCCATAGTTGTGGAACTGTGACCAGAACCAGGCTCAGAACAGGCAGCTGTCTTGCTTTGAGGGTAAGAGTTTCCCAAGGTTTGTGGCGAGTTAGTTCAGTATCCCTGGAGGAGGGCAAGGAGAGATGAATTCTAATAAATAAGTAAAAGAAATAAAAATATCATCAGTCCCAGTAAAGGACTGACTGGCAAGGTAGTAACTGATGAAAGAAGGCTTAATGACCTTTGACTTAAAATAGACTTCCTAGCCACAGAAAGGAGTCCCAAAGAGCATATATTAAATACAATTGCAATGTAAAAGTGGTACTGTGGGAACCCAGAGTATTGTGAAACAAGGACAAGATTCCACCAGCTCTGTAATGTAGTTACTCAGTCAACACTAGGAGCAATCAGATGGTTAAACTCATGTAATGGGGATTATAAGAGAAAAATCAGAGATCTGAGATTTAGAAAAAAGCTGATCACAGGGATGGAAAGGAGTGGGAAACACGAAGGGTAGGTACCATGTTTGAAAGCAAGACAGTACAAAACCAAATCGATGTAAAAGGTGGTGTAAATGACACGACGGATCAGGGCCAAAATATCATCGGCAATGACAAAGCATTATAATTCACAGGCACAGCAGGTAACTATGTAGCATGTACAAGGGTTCACTGAGGGTCAGAAGACTGAATGAAATTGGGAGCTGATGTGAAATATCAGTACATGGAAAGCTAAGGCATGGCTGGTTGAACACAGAAAGACTCATCCAACTGCTTTTTAAGATAACCCAGCCTTAGTGTAACAAACCCACGAGTCTGAGGATGCCTGTGAAACCTTCCTATCTAGAAGTTTTGGTGAAATGTTACCCATTTTTCAGGATCATCAGCTGAATGCAGTGTCACGGAAGAGATGAGCAAAGATTGATACCATAGTTTTTGTGCCTCCAGGTAGCTCAAACTTTAACTCACAAGAAAAGAGCACTAATACAGTTATTGATGATTACTTTACTCTGACTATACTGCAGGTCAGAAGTAAGAATTACAGAGAAATATGTAGCATATTTCCTAAGTGCCAAAGGTTTGAGATCTCCTTCTCACGCTTCCTTCTACAGCTCTGTTTCTGTGTGAACAATGGTAGGTGTGACATTCACTCCTCTCTATGAGGAGAGCACTCCTTTTTTCCCCTCAAGTTCAGAGGTGCCTACATTTTTCCAAACGGTTTGGCACATCACTCCAGGGTTAATTTTACTTATGAATCACATTGCATGGTTTGGCACACACAGCTATCCTGGAAGTGTCATGAGGATTTGATGTTCTAAAAACAGGCTGCATGTCATAAGGTTTCCATGAAAACATTCTTTAACGTAGCCACACAAAGCTTAAAAAGTGCATTTTAGTGCTGCTTTGTTTGAGCAGACCAGACCTGCAACCAATCACCGATTTTTAGAGACTGAAACCACGCAAGATTAAGATATTTCTTACTGGCTGCCAGATGAAAACATTTAGCTGGTTTAGTGCTCCAAGCCTGGAGCCTTTGGTCTCTGACATGCACCTGCAGCCATGTCAATGGATTAAGCCCCCGGATGAAGGTGGCGCAGGGGATGTGCTGGATGTGCAGCTCCCTGGGGGGAGGAAGCTGTCGCTGCAGTCCATGGCAGCAATGAAATGTCAGTGACAGAGACTGTTGCTACTTCAGTCACGCCACGAATCTCAATGTCAGAACTCCCCTTGGGACTGACATTTCATTGCTACCACGTACAGCAGTTTCATGGTAAGTACAGAATCAAATGTTAACGAGCAAGAAGTAGCTGGGACCACACCAAAGGTTTACATGAAGCTTAGCTTCTCAAGAGACAATTGTTTTTCATTTATAAGCCTTGCAAAGAGGTGACACCCATGTAACATGCTCTGTGTCTCAATCTCAAAATATTTGAACATTATGCTGAAAATAGTGACTAAAGAACACACTGCATAGGAGAACTGAACACAGGTTTGAAACAGAAAGTTCAAACTTCCTGAAGTTGTAAATCACTTATGTTTCAGGTTTGGGACCAGTGAAGGGAAAAATTAACTGCAAAGTATAGAATTAACTCAATCCTGCTTCCCAGTTTGAGTCTACTAATCACATACCACTAAAATAATTGGGAAAATTAGCTTACATAGTGTTTTTAAATCTGCTTACAGGAAAATAAAATTGTGCCTCACAAAAGCACGTGATACAGACTTACCTCTACACAGACACGACAGGTTAACTGGAAAAGCAGCAGCAACACAAGGAGTTTCACCTTACTGGTGATTATATCACAGCATTCTATGTAATGTGTTTTGCACTTCAGTGAGGAACCACATTTAAATGGACACCAAAATATAGTATCACTCTACTATGTCAGTTATTTTAATGTTCTGGAAAGATGCTGCTGAAAATGAGATCAAATTCTAGAACCCGGGTATTCTCTTTGATACTTATTCCTATCTGCTGAAGCTACCCTGCTAAAACAGGGCTACAACCTAAGGCACAGGCATGAGGTAGGTGTATAAAAAGCCATGAGTAAGTGCTGTGACTCACGTCCCAAAGTACACAGTTGCCTGCATGACTTACACACCTAAAAGGCAGCTTGTACATTCACATACCCAGTCTGTGCTTGTACTCAGAACTGTGCACGAATCTTAGGTCTGCTTTCCTGATAATGGGACTGTTTTCAATTATCCCCAACTGCAAATCTTGAAAACAACAGTAGAATAAACCATATTATAGATAGAATGTACCTGACGTGGTTAATGTATCTATTAGTGGGGAAAGTTAGAGATTTGGGCAAGTCACTATGAGGAAAGTTTAAATTAGGTGTAGCTCTTCCTTCTGTTTGAAAAGGTTTATTTTAGAGGATCTGATAGGACTGTGACAGAACATGAACACTATAGCTCAGTCAGAAGAAGCTAGAAAAACAATTATTTCTAAAGGAAATGTATTTTGAATGGAAGCGTAAACCAGTTCTTTCAAAATAAAGATTATACAAATAAAAAGTAGTATTTTCTAACTTAAATGTTATTGAAGAACCCTACAATTTAAACTACAAGAAAAATAATGGTAATGGTACTGAGACAGGGAAATCCTTTAAAAAAGAAGTAGTTTGTAAAGCATAATTTTCAGACCAGTGATTTCACCTTTTAAAAATTACTTTTAGGTGCTGCTTCACACCTCCTGAAAGAAGTCAAAGAGAATGGTAGATAAAGACAAAGAGAAAAAGATAAAGAGAATGGTTCCATACTCCAGAGAAATAAGTTAATATACATGATGTATATATTCACTCTGTTCTTCCACTCTCCCCTAAGTGTCTGCTTTTGGCCACTGTAGAGACAGCTTGATGGGGGAGGGGATCTGTACTCTAAGCCACAGCACCCAGTAAGTTCTTCCTCATCTTTTGACATCTTAGGGTATGTGCTGGTGTTCTTACTCCCTTTTGGATGAGGACAGATGTCTCTCAAATTTCCAAAGGCGCTGCATGTTGTATGGGTTTGGTTAATACCCACAACACCGTTTACATCTGTGCTGTGAAGCACCTCCAACAAGTTTCACTGAGGTGTCAGAAGCAGCGTGAATGGCTGCTGAAAGTTACCCTGCAGTAAAGTGCTGTCCTGGGCAGGGTATCCACTGACAGAACACCCCTCAGAGCATCTCATTTGACCCACCAGAGTGGGAGAAAGCCCAGCAAATGAACTATGTTGAATATTAAATGGCCCCCAGTTTTATCATCAGAAAGCCTTGGAACATTGTCCTCCTAGTTGTGAAGTTGTTTGCATTGATAATCAAAATGTCCTTAGTGGTGTGGCTCAAGCAAACACCTGTGGCAATTTAACATGCAGCTGTAGCCTCCTGACTGTCCAGTCCCTTCTTTAATGGTCATTAACAGTTACCAAAAGTGATGTATAGGAGAATCTGCATGGTTCAGTCATCCTCAATCTTTTACCTGGTGTCATGGCACAAATCCGTTTTCATTAGACCAGAACTGGGGCAGCTGGGCCTGAGAACACATTTAAACCTGCCAGCCGTGCTCCAGAGGGAGAAAGCTCTAGCAAAGAAGTCAGCATTGGGGTTTTAACGTTTTCAATTCCTGCTGCCAGACCTGCAAGAGCTCATCCACTCCTTCATGTAGAGCCCTAAGGCTCAGATGGAAGAGAAATCAGTACCTGTGGTTGAAGTTCTCTGCATCAGCTGTGTCTGATTCATTCTGCAGTGCAGGAGCTTCCCTCTGGACCTGCCTGTCTGCTTTCCAAGCTGTATTTCCAAGTCAGTTGACTGTACAGGTGTAGATTACACTGATGTGCAGCTCAAAGAGGACTGGGAAATACCCTGCCTGCTCTAGGAAAGCCATGTTGGGTGGCTGGGACTGATGGGGCACAAATGCTTTATTGCTCAGCTACATAATCAACACTGAGTTCTAGATCTGTACTCCTTAATACCTCAGGGACCCTTTGAGGCTTCTTTTTCAATTCTGTACTATAGTTTTATTGAATTCTGGTTTTCTGCTGCTATGGACTTAGAAATTAATTTTTTTTCCCTCAATATAATAATTAGGCCTTTCTTCACGCTCAATTTGTAGCACAAAGTACTGTCAAAAAGTTGTGCAATTGAATGGTTAAACAAATTTATTTATACATGTTTTTCTAAAGTATCTGAGATGGAAATGTATTGAAGTATCTTATAGTACGAGGCAATAAATACTAATTATTACAATTTATTACTCCAAAAACCTATCCTTATCCTTTCCACAAGAATCTTATTTGCTGTAGTACCACTCAAATGTTGGCAGGTCCCTTTACCAAGTTACCATGTAAGATGGATGAAACAATTATCAGTTTTTTAAAAATCAGTTGAATAAAAAAATGTTACCAGTATGACAGCCCCCACCATAAACACATGCCAAGGATGCTTTACTAAATCACACATAGTTAAGAAAGTCAGAGTAAGAAAATACAAAGATTTTTGTGTAGTTTTATATCTGTCTACATTTATGAGAAGTTACAGTGAAGATAAAAGTGCTTTAGTCTGGCTTTTCAAATTTAGCTAGTTAGGTACAAATACGGGTGTTTCTGAGTATTATCCCAAACATTTAGCTCTGGATCTTGACAGATAGCACTACACCTTCTGTATTGTTTTATGAAATTGGAATCTGCTTCTGCTTTTTCCCTTTCTGTTTTGCCTTGTCCACACTGAAAAGCAATAGCAATAGCCAACATATTCTTGGATGGGTGGCTGTGTTTAAAAGAGGAACAGAGCAATATGATACAGAGAAGAATTCAAGGTGCAGCTGTCTCACTGCCTGTTCCTGTGTGCAAGTGCCTCTGTATCGTAGTAGATCAATCCCCTTAACTTATGCCACCTTTTATAAAGAGCAGATTGGGTTAAATATATGACAAAACAAAGGGCAACACTCTAGTAAATTTCAGTCACATTCTGAATTAACATGAGCTTTGGAAACACAAGTCTGAGGGAGATTTCTTTACTTACAGTGGGGTTTTTTTGCTGCACTTTAAGCCACAACACAGACCTGAATGTACCTTAAGAGGAATTGGGAGCTGGATTGACAGTGTTCCAAATTTAGAGCTCTTCTACTCTATATTGAAAAATATGAAATTCATAAATATTTTATGACTGTTGATTCAACACTTGCCTGCAGTACTCTGTCAGAATCTTCAGGCTAAAACCCTCCAGTTTTATCATCAGAAGGACTTCAAACATTGCCATCCCAGCTGACAAGTTGTTTGCATTGATAAACAAAATTTTTTGCCTTGCAGGTGGTACTGTGAAGGGAAGGAGCTTGAAAACTCACCAGACATTCAAATTATCCAGACAGGTGATCAGCACTCATTGATTATTGTTGAAGCTTTCGAGGAGGACACAGGACGTTACTCGTGCTTTGCTTCAAACATCTATGGAACAGACTCCACTTCTGCAGAGATTTACATAGAAGGTAATGTTGGAAGTGGTGATACAGTGTTCAGATACAATCATATGTCTTGTTTGCTGTGTGACAGCTTTGTCAAAAAAACCCCACATAGCAGGGAGTAAACACTTTTCATCATTATTACCATCTTTATTATTTCTCTGTAAAGCACCATTCAGACAAGGGACTGCCCTTTACATGTAATTTAATTGTGTCACTTCCCATAGATTTTATATATCTCACTGTAAGATCAAAGTCTAAAAATACTCAGATTCTGATGCCACCTTGTATTTTTTATCTGTGGAACTGTACAGAAATTAGAATTAGTATCTAATTCTAAGTAAAGAACTTAGAGTTTGTGCCTAATTCTTATTAATCCCTTTTCCCTACAGTCACTATTACGAATTGAATACAGGACACCATCATCTTAACCCCTTATTGGGCCCTGTAACCAAAATAAATATGCCATCAATTTGATATTTTATTTGCCCAGTAGATGTAAATAAAGCAGAGTATATATCTGCAGATTTAAGTGTCTTCTTTCTCCTTATGCTTTCTACTATACCTACTGGGCCTAGGAGAAATCTACTTATATTTCTTTTTAACACTTTTTTGGGTAAGATTTTAGATTGCATCCATCATTTGCAGGACTACAAACTGGAAATAAACACAGAGGATTTTTTTTTCCATTTCTCAAGCAAAGAAATATACCATGAGTAGCGTCACTGACAGCAGTGGGACCGTCACAAATTAAACCACTGCCCTACTTGATACAAGGTGGAGTTTATTCTACTGATATTCCTCTTTCACATCTCTAATCTGACAGTGAAAGGACAAATCTTTTTTAGGATCTGCACTGCCCCTGACACTGATGGGAGATGTCTGTGCTTGGCAGGGGATTTACTGGTTCTCCAGAGAGGGGCCAAGGTCTGCTTTCACCTGGCTCAGTGCATGCTGGAGGGAAACCTGGGCTGATGGAGAGGTTCACTGGCAGGAACTGCAGGGAAAATGCAAATTCCAAACACAGGGAAGGCTGAGTCAGAAGTGTGAAATGGCTCAGTCAGACAGTTGTTAGTAAACTGAGTGATTATCTTCATACTGTGCTACAAGGCACTGGTTTGAGAATAACAGCTACGATTCAAGGTTTGGGGTTTTGCCTTTGAATGGTAGTATCAAGTGGCTGAGAAAAGCCAGCTCTTCCTCCACTCACAACAACAATTACAGACTAAGTCAGAGTGACATTTCAAAGAGAAGCTGAGGAAGACCCAGTATACATTCAGCCTTGGATGCTGTTCTCCTTATTTCAGTCGCACCTCATCCCAAATCTGCCTTATGTCCACAGCAGGCCTGCATCTTGCACAGTACCCAGTGCTGGTTCACTTCCCTGGAAATGCTGATCTTTTGTTTTGGCACAGCTTTATGATATATATCCATAGACTGTTCTAGAGGAAATCTGAATAATGGTTTGTATCATTAATAGATAAACTCCAAAAACCCCCCTGCTAAATGTTTTTCCTTTAATTCTTTTCATAGGAATCTCTTCTTCTGACTCTGAAGGTGAAATCATCACAAACGAAATGGATCAGTAAGTTTAAAATCAATTACAACTTCCATACTTTTTATCAATAAAAAAAACCCTCACAAGTGTAGACCTTTCAGTTTGCAACTTCCAACACATTAGGCCTCTGTTTAGGATTTGTTTGGATTGTTTGGGTTGGGTTTTGTTTTTGTGCTTGTTTGTGTGATTTACAAATAATACGGAACAAACACACATGTTTGCTTGTCTCTTCAACTTTAGGTTAAGAATCGAAACTTTAATTTTAAATATAAACACAAGAAGAAAGATGTCACCTTAAAGACTGCACTACTAAAATTAATTTACTAAACCCAAAGCCATTTGACTAGACCCAATTGAAATGCTGATTTAAGCATCTGACTTGGACAAAGAGTGTAGTATAAATTTTCACATGAAAAGACAGCTTGTCATTAAGTTTTTGGCAGAATATGGGTACAGAATAATTATTTAGATTTAAGATAAGGAAATTAATAGATGTGCACTAGAGTGAACTGAAATGATGGTATAAAAAGACTGCCTAATTATAAAAATAAAATATGTCAGATGTCATCTAAAACCTGGAAAATAGTTTTATTTTTCCTAAATGAAGTCCATCCTCTGATCATTTAGAATTTGATCCAGTGCTGTTAAAATCAACAGTCTTTCAGAATCAGAGTTCTTCTATTAAGTGGAAAAGGAGTCAAAGTGGTTGAAAACTAAAATAATCAGCCTTTTACTTTTAACTCCTTTGCATGCAGAGATTCAACCCCAAAAGCAAACTGCTTTATCCAGAGGAAAAGTCAATCAGATAGACATGCACCCTGTTGGTTCCATCCATCATTAGGGAGCATTTTGCTCATTACAAATGTCAGGTTTTATAATGCAAAGATAAGACATTTGCAGTTTGTTTGACTCAACACCTCAGGCTGACAGCAAATCCTGTTGGATGTGATTATAACTTCAAAGGCATAAAATACTCCCCAATGAATTGATATGTGGACTTTGATAAGCGTAAGGTTTAATATAAAACTTAAGATCAGGAAGATCTGAAAGGTTTGGGGATGAATTGCTAAGTTTTCCACAGTTCTAGTTCAGATTTGTCCAAATGCCTCAGGCATATTTTTTTTTCATATTCCCCTCATTAGGTGTCAATGTAGCACTGATGATGTCAATGACCATGATCTCCATCACCTGATGGCTTCTCTAAATTACTTACCTTTTTAAATTGTGAAGTCATTTTTTTCTGAGATACAAAAAAAGAACGCTGCTCTGCCACTGTGGTCCTCAAGTGATCACATTCTGAAAGATCAGGTTTGGGTAGAATGAAAGCGTCTTGGTTTTTGCTTGGCTTCCAGCTGTCATCACATGAATCTGAACACTGTAATTACAGGGAATTAATATGAGAACAGGTGCTAAAAGAAGTTCAAAAGAGAACTCAGTGGTCACAACAACAGTTGTATCTTCACTCTGAGTAAGGTTTCCTCTGTTTTAAAGGTCGGGTTTCCTGTGGGGACCTGGGCAACTCAAACTGAATAAAAAGACCATCTCTTCACTGTCTGTCACTTGGCATAAAATTAGATAGGGTCAACTCTTATAATTCCATAGAAAAACAGCCTAGGAGTGAATAGGTGCCAATCTATACACTACCAAAATTGAGGAGATATTGGTCGTGTCTCTTTTTTTATTTTTCAGCAATAAATTCTTGAATCTGTACCCAAGCAAACCATGGTATTTTCGTTGCCTGATAGGCCCAAACCTTCACCCAAGAGAAACTAGCACTGTCCTCTGTGAAAGCAGCAGTGCTTCCCCATGCTGCTCAGAGCTGGGTTAAGCCAGGCCATTTATTGCATTTGGTGTGACTGAACTGGGATACTGGAGTGGACAGCTATGCAGGCTGGCTCTTACAAAATGCAGGTTTATCCAGGAGCACGTGGAATTCAATCCCAGAAGTGAGGCTGATATGTAACTGAGACAGACATAACTAAGGAGACACACACACACAGCTCTGCCTTCCAGTTAGAGAACTTACTCTTGGTTAATATTTCACAGCAAAGCAAGAACAGCAGACACTTCTGTGAATGCAGCATCTCCTGCTGTCAGAACTGCAAGCAAGTACCAAGAAACCTCCAAGGCGCCACCAGCTGTGTCCCAGCCTGTGTCTGTGCCTGTCCAGACCGTGTCAACAGCAGCTAATCCGGTATGGGAGACAATACAGTGAATTTCAAGGACTAAAAGCAAGCTCTTATAAATCACAGACTGACTCATTCACCTTCAGTAGCAGCAGTCTATAACATTTTCCTCACCCTTGCTATAGAACTCACTTGAAATCTTTTCCTTTCAATTAAACTTATTTTAAGCTAAATCATTTCATTACTATGTTTAATTTATATGTAGATAGATGTTTGCCACATAAGATTTCAATATCCATATCAAGGAGTTGCTAATTAATGTTAGCATACATTTTTCCTGAAAACTGTCAGAATATTCATCACTGTGAATTCTTTCCTGATAGGAAAGAGGAGCCATATTTACTTAAAACTGAAAAGTTCAGGAGAAACTCGCTTTACAGGGGTTTTTGAAAGTTTCCAGCACAGAATTAGGGGGTAAGCAATAAGCAGATACTGAACAGGTGAAGCAGTGTGTCTTTACCTCATACTACAGTGAAATAGAAGTAAGCCTCTGGGACATTTTGCCATTTTAAGAGAAGTTGCTTAAGTCAAGAGTAACAGTTATCTCAAAAATCACCGCTTTTAATCTTGTTGGCTTATAAAACATCATCTTTGTAATTTGGCTCTGTTTCCTGAGATACTGAATCAGTAATTCTGCTGTTCCGGGGCAACTCTTGTTACACTAAAATTAAAAACTCTACTAAATAATCAATCTAGAAAACAAAGTTTTCCAGGAGGAGAATAACTCCATTCTGATTTCACTGGGTAGGATCAAGAGGGTGGTATCTCACCTTTGTAAGTGGTTTGGTTTAGGCAAAGGAGAAGAATTACAGTAGCAGTCACACACATGACTTAACATTTCTTTCTTAACATCCATAAATATTTTGTAAGCAAGAATTTTAAAAACAAAACTACCACCAAGTAGCCAACAAAGGTTTGCCTTAGTGAATTATTAACAAAAGATGTTATAATACACTGCAGGGAAGCTTTCCTTGCCATGGTGGACTCGAGTAGGTGATAAAGCAATAGCAGCATTTTTGCTGTTATCCCACCCAGGATGATCACCAGCAGCTGTCCACAATAGAATTTCTATTCATTACATCAAATATTTTGCTTTGGACTTCAGCCCACTTCTCCTGTATATGGAAAAATAATGTCTGTACACCTAAACATCATCTTGTGATGTTTTGCAACCTACAGGCCCAAAGCCCCACTAACTATTTACAAGGACTGGATGGAAGGCCTATAATTGCTGCTCCTGTATTTACAAAGGTAATTTGTTCTATGACATATTTTAAAATAAGAGGTCAATTAACTGTAGAAAGAGTTGCTTAAAAAATTTCTAGCTTTCGAATGTAAAAAAAAGGAATTGTGCATTTCTGAAGCCACTCAAAGATTTAAGTGGCTTTCTTAAATCTTACTGAAAGCAGTATTACTTCCAGAGCATTAAGGCATTTACTGACTGTCTGTTCATTTTCTCTATTAGATGTTACAGGATATTTCAGCTTCTGAGGGGCAGCTTGTTGTCTTTGAATGTCGGGTGAAAGGAGCTCCTTCCCCAAAGGTTGAATGGTATAGAGAAGGAACACTGATAGAAGATTCTCCAGATTTTAGGATATTACAGAAAAGTATGTTTTCTGTGTGAAAAGATTGTGTCTAATAAAATACAGGCAAGCAAAGAAAACTGCTAACATAGCAACACTGTGAATCTCTTATTACAATGCCAAGAACCATATAAGCTGAATTTATGGCAACAAATCTGGGTCCCAGAAGCCAAAACTGTGAGTGAATTGAGCAGCAGCTCACAGGCAGTATTTACCTGAGATTCCCCAAACTCCTGAATTGTTTTGCCTTCTGCTTGGATCCCTTCAGTGTCCTTTGCTAATCCAGCCTTACTTCTGCTGTTTGTTTTTGAGTTTCCACCTTTCATGTAGAGTTACTGCCTGTAAATCCCTCACCTTTCAGGTAGGTAACTTTATAATAGTGCCTGTGGGCAGTAGATGGCTTCTTTATCCACAAAAGTAACCTGATGTGCACATAACCTGCTGACACATGCACATGTGTGCACAGGATACACAGCAGGTTGTAAACACAGACTTCTGTGGTAATTTTCAAATGCAGTCAAAACATTGGCTCACAATTTTCTCACAAGTCACTGGAATGCTAAAAATTGAGAAAATTCAAGGGAAATTCCTAAAAAACAAACCTAAACCAAACCCCAGTGAAACAACGGTTCATCAGAACTTGATTTAGTCTTAGTTTCAGAAATTGTCTTCAAGATACAATAAAGTAGTACTAATATTGAAAAAAAAAATTTCTTGCATAATTTAATTCCTATTCATAAATTCCCAAAAATGTTCATAAGTGTTCATATTGTTCAGTGGCTTGGACATGCCATGAGTAGAAGGCTTGGCTGCCTCCATCACCCCATAAACAAAAAACTGGATCAAAGTCCATCATATTGAGGAGGTCGAACTTTATATTTAGTGCCTGAAAAGATAAAATATTGGCAAAAGTAACTATATTCAATCTAATAATTCTGTTCTTCTTCCCTTTAGAACCACGATCTATGGCTGAACCAGGTGAGGATCATCAAAAGGCTCATAATTTTTTCATTATATAAATGTGGTGATTTTCTTTCACAAAACATGGATTATTGAAACCCTATAATTTAATTAATGTAATTTCTTTTCTCTATAATCTATAGCTACTAATGAGTTGCATTTCCCTGTAGACTGTTCCAGAAATATATTTTAATTAGTTCTGTCTCTTTTGAAGAAAATGTTTCAGTTCTGCTTTGACCCAGTTCTAACTCAGGATCTAATTGAGCTAAAGATTAATAAAACCAATGTATAAGGGTCCCCTGTACATCTGAGGTCCAAAAGTACACCAGATGATGTAGCACTGAGCTATTTTTATCTGGTTTACCAGTTAGGGAACATTGCATCAGATGTTAAGTCACGTCAGCCATTCCCTGTGCTCCCGACCAGCGTAATACGAGAGTGCCACATCAGGTGTTCCACCCCTGATATCAGCAAATCCTATCAACATGGCTGGACCTGCTAATTTCCAGGGTCAGAGCAGAAGGCAGTTTACTCCACATGACAGGAGCAGAGGAGTCTTACAGATTTTCATCACTTCTCCATGAGAGAATCACTCTCCTCAGTGCGCTTCTCACTAACACAAAGCTGCCCCTCTTAAGATGGAAAATTATCAAAGGAGTATTAATCCTCACATAACAAACTTTTGTAACTCTTCTCCTTGCCCCATTAGAAATTTTTTTTTTACCCCAAAAAGTGTCTTGAAAGAAACTCCCTCTCTGAGATTTAGGATTGAAAGAAATAGAGCTTCAACCAGCACCCAACACCAGTGCTCCGTTACTGTGTGCTGGCATCACTGCTGAGTAATGCCAAGCAGTTTGGAGAGGATCATCAGTTGGGTGCAGTTGTCACAGCCTCATCACCTGCTGCTCATTCAAAAGGAATCTGGATTTCCATGCATGCAGCCATTGGCAAATCCCAGCAGGATAAACTAGATCTTATAATGCCTTAAACTAGTTCTGTTATCACAGTGCTATAATAAACTATTATTCTCCAGTAGTTGATAGCAAGCAATCTCTTTGGTGCTCCTACATTTGCGTCAGTGATGCCATAAAACAATCAAGTGTAAGTGTGATACGGCTTTCTACAGAAATACCCATAAAATATTTATCCTGTAGGGTTTTAGGTAAGTTTATTGCAAAGTGGTGGCAAAATAGTCGCTAACTAATTTTGAAGAAATTTTATCAGCCCACATTTCATACACTTTAGATGTTGCTCTCCCTCCCCCTCCCAGCCAAACAAAAGATTTCAAATCCCACCACCGTAGGTATTTATTGGCTGGTACTGCTGCCCAGACGTGTCAGATACTGGTCAGACAGCAATGTCATAACCCCACACTGACTTTTCAAGATAGAATATAGTTTTTGCCAGTACATTTTGCTAGCACATTTTTGCTGTCCACGAGTCTTCTTTGCAAGGAAGTGACAAGGCAACTTTCTATAAGCACAATTAGCACAACCCCCTCTATCTGCAGATCTGCACACGGGTACTTTTGGGAAATGCCAGTCTATACGTATATATTTTGTGTTTCTCCCTCTCACAAAATAACTCCACT
Organism: Myiozetetes cayanensis; assembly: GCF_022539395.1. Taxonomy (NCBI): domain Eukaryota; kingdom Metazoa; phylum Chordata; class Aves; order Passeriformes; family Tyrannidae; genus Myiozetetes; species Myiozetetes cayanensis. The sequence continues at coordinate 32,726,957 of NW_026086605.1, forward strand.
TGAATTGTTATCTGTTAATTATAATTAATCTTTCCATCTGCAAAGATGAAAATGTATCTATTTTAGTGAGTTGGGAATATAGAGTACACTGTATTTTTCCAAATTAAATTTTAAAGTTCTTCTGTCTTAAGTCTGTACTTCATGTACTTAGGAAAACATTTTCCAATGTTCTCCACACGCTGCTGACACCTGTTCTTCCCTTCCATTGGGCATGCTGGAGCACAGAGGGTAGCAGTTGCTGCAGACAATGCTGATAACAGCTGCTGCACACAAAGGCTGCCAAAATTGATAACACTGAGGAAAATAAAATCAAACTGAGCAAGTTGAAAGGCCTTAAGGCAATCTCCTGAAGGATAACCAGGGCTCTGTGTGTTTGTTCACTACACGTTCACCTCAAGTACTAACGTTGCTCCAATGCTTTGCAGAGGAAATTTGTACTCTCGTTATTGCTGAAGTATTTTCAGAAGATTCTGGCACTTTCACCTGTACTGCAAACAACAAGTATGGCACAGTATCCAGTACAGCACATCTAACTGTCAGAGGTAAGGCTTTGTTTTGTCCTTTGCTCCCCAGTAAATACAAGCAGAGCAGGCTGTGATTTGGGCTTGTGAACGAAGTACAGAACAGAGTGCGCTGGTGCCTCCAATTCAGCTCAAGTTCTAGAAATGTTCTTCCTAACTAAAAGGTCTGAGAATTCTCTGAAAAGAAAGTTTTTATTTCAAAGATGCTAATGGAATATAGGGGGGACACAGCTGAAGACCACTGCTTGGTTTTCCAGACTAGAACGGTGTCTCTTTTCCTTTACAATATTCCTTGTCAATTTACCTTTACAATATTCCTTTTTTACGGGACTTTGTTGTTATATAAACAAAGCCAAACAACTCAGTCCAACAGCTGGAAGGACACCAGAGGGAGTTTTTTGAAGTGTAATTTTGTGATTTCATTTCACTCTGATTTAATGGCCTTTATGTGTCACCAAAAGTTTGCTGTTCGCTCTTTCAGCACCTGAAGACGGTAGCAACGTTCCCACCCTTCACACCACGAGCTCCATCGACTTTGTTGCTACTGAACACCAACCTCCCCCCCACGCTCCTTCCCACCACGTAACAAACCAAACCCCTAAACCCAAACTTGAGGGTGTTCTTGTGAACCACAACGAACCCAGATCAAGCTCCAAGGCAGGGCTCCGCGTGCACTTCAAGCTGCCTGAAGATGATAAAGCAAGTGAATCATCATCGGAGGATGGACCTGGTGCCACAAACCAAATCAGGCCCAACCATTTCCCAGAGAAGATAAATGGACAGCCAATGAAAATAACTGAGCCAACTTCACCATCCAAGGAACCTCCCCCAGTACTGGCTAAACCAAAGCTGTAAGTAAATGGAATTGTAAGTCTCAGGAGCAGCACTGATATTATTTAGCATTTATAGACCATGACACTATTGCACTAGAGCAAAACTCAGAGAAAAAAGACAGCCACTATCACATGGCACTGGCCTAATTAACCATACTCTTAGAAAGCATATTCTACACATTCTATGTATCCCTCTTGGGAAAAGTGTTCTCCAGTTTTAAAAGAAAAATGTTATTAATTCCACAATGTTTTCTGCTGCAATCAAAAGGTAAACAACTCTGCTTTTATGCAGGCCAAATAAAAGCAGGTTCTTCACACCCAATTTTGCCAAAATCAGACATATTCTGTCTCACACATAGTATGGACTGGCAACTGGAGGGCAACTGTTGTCCCAAAGGCCGTTCCTCATGACTTTATGTCCCACATGCATAATCTCCTCCTAAAACAGATAAAACACTTGAAATGTTTGATAATGTAAAACCCCTTGAACTAAAAAGCATCTGCATGATCCCTGTGAGCTCAAGGGGAAATCTGAAGAAGTAGCGGAGTTTTCTTAGAGAACAAATTATGGAATTTACGCTGCACTTTGTCAAGTAATATATTTTCAGCAATTTTTTCAGCCTCCCACATTTAGTTTAGCAAAGAGTCCTTGATTTTATTTCCTGAAAAAAATTTTCCCCCAAAAAAATCCCTCTATAACAAAGGAGTGCTTTATTAGGCAGATGTATATATGAAGGACACAAAATCAGGACCACACAACTTCTAACTCTCTAATATTTTACTTTTTGAAAGCTTGAAATAGTTTTATTATCTAAATTATTATAATAATTAATGTGTGATTATAATTGTTATAATAATTATATCTAAATTATCTACCTTTATTGTTATTTTCATTTAATACTTTATAGGATCAGTAACTCTTTTAATTAAAAAGAAGTTCTGTTGACCACGTGTTTGGTTTGTCAGTACCACTTGTGGTTGGTCTCTACTTCTACATTTTTCACTTTTTACCAACAGTCATTTAATACTTCATTACGTGACCATTTTCCATATCCTCGGTGTCCTTTCTGGTTTTAGAAGGGAAAAAAACAGCCTGTTTTTCATGTGCTATATTGCCATATACATCAAAACTAAATAAAACACTTGACAAGGCAAAATAATTCTCCTTAATTGCAAAAGAATTGACATATCCAGTAGAGAGCTTCTAGAAAATGACAACAGCATGAAATGCAAGTCCTCTCTGAATATACACTCGTGCCTGTCACTGAGTATCAACACCACCTAAACCACATTGGCAACACCTCTTATGGTGGATTATTACAAAGCTTTATCAGTCCAAATGCTGGTCTCAGAACCCACCTCAACAGGAGGTAAATTAACTGCAATCTGGCTTACAAATGCTCACGTGAAATATGATACACCAAATCTCACTCTTAATCGCACAAGCAGCGAGGTACTAAGGTGACATGGAGCAGAATTTGACAAACCTATTCCTTAAATATCTTCAAGTGAAATTTATAATTCACATGTCCAAATGTAAGAATTATCTTCAGTCAAATAATTTTCAGACAAAAGGCTTTTGTGCCTCTGGCAAAGAAGGGGAGAGGAAGGAAAAGTTTATTTTAGTAGCAAATTAATATTATGCTCTTCTCAATGATAGACAATATGTCAGGTAGCAGTTTCCTCTGTCTCTTATGGTATCACAGGACATTTTTTCCCTCCACAACTCATTTTTCTCTCTCAATTCATATATGGAAATGTAGCCAACTGGTATATTTAGGGCTCATAACCAATTTTGCTCATCTTTATTTTATGTGCAGTGATCAGAGCCAGTTAAAACAGCTCCACAACCAGGTCTTGCTCGAACAGCAGCAGGTGCATCAGGCATCTCTAAGAGAGCTGCAATTCAACACAGCTTTACTGAATTCTGCTACTTCACTCCACCACCAGTCCACCTCAACTCTGTACAAGCAAAGCTCAGCCTCTGCTTCCCAAGCTTTTGGCTACACCCGCCCTAAGCAGTTCCTGCCATCCCAAACCTCACCCCCGGCCAGCTCCTCCCTTGCAGCATTCAGCAACATCCCTCAAGCAACTCAGAGAACGAATAACATGGAAAATTTCCCAGGAAATCCTCCAGCTGCCCAACCAAGGTCTGCAGTAGGGTTTCCAAGCAAGAGCGAGCAGTCTCTCCCGAGCCCCAAGGAATCCGCGGTGCCTCCATTAACACTTCCCACGCCCAGCGTGAAACACTTCCAGCCCCAGACTGTGAGTCCTGCTCCCATCTCCCCAACTGCACGGATTCAGAACCCAGTGGCTTTCCTTAGTGCCGTTCTGCCCTCGCTGCCTGCTGTGCCATCCACCAATGCCATGGGACTGCCCAGAAGTACACCAGCCATGTAAGTAGCATGAGCCACGTGCACAGAACAGGGACAAGAAATACTCAGAGGAAACCGGGATGTGTTTGTGTTCAAGGGTTTCACTGAAATGCAAGTCAGTCATAGAGCACAAAAGTGAGTTACTCGTGTATTCTGGGCATTTAATCTCACCTTTACATTCAGGTAAGAAAGGAAGGCATAGGGCCTTCTATAATAAGGTACACTAAGGGTAAGATAAATTTAAGACAGAAATGTGAGTGTACAAACAGATATATCAAAGAATGTGGGAGCTCAGAGATTCATAAGACTGTACTAGTGGGAGAGAAGAGACTTCATGAGTTGCAGGATAAGTCACTCCAAGACCATTTGCCTACATGAGGCAGAGCAGTTAAATCTTGTTTTCTTCATTTCAGCTCTCCTGGGTCCCAGCCCAGAGCTGAATTCCTAGAGCACAACTAGAGCTCAGAGTGCTGAGATCCAGAGCTTGGCCTTGGCATGGGAGAGAGTCTAAGTGGGGGCACAAAAGCTCAGGGAGGAACCTGAACAGGATCTAAGATAATCTGTGAATACCTACTGAAGCATCAGCTTCCTTTTGTGGCATTATTAATTACAGTAATTCTGGGGAAGGAGGGAGAGCTCCTGTGCCTGCAGAACAACAGAGGGAGATAACCTTGCAGAGCAACCATCAGTTATGCCTTTACCAGGAGTCCCTGTAATTAAGATCCCAACTCCCAGTAAACTCCCAGAACATTGCACACTCTCTAGTAGCACCCTGCTGCTCTGCTTCAGCAGTGCACTCTCAGAGTCTCCTGACAGTCTTATTTAAGAATTTAATGATTTTCAAACCTGAAACAGACTGCATCTATAAAATAAAACTAAAAAATAACTGTTGATGTTAGGCATCATAAAAGGGTGAGAGGAATGAGAGAAGTAAAAGTTCATGGAAAGAGTAAATGATCAATGAAGATGTGAGAATGAGAGGTTGTATTAACTTTTAAATTATTGTCTGATACAGACATAGGTACACATTGCACACCCGAGGTAACCCCTTCACATTCCTTTAGCATTTACTGTGACATAATTATTGCAGGATAAATATAAATGGAACTGAGATGCTTATTATACTATTATAATGCTTATTCTCTATAATATGTGTCAGTTTAATTCCTACTGGCATGGGAATGGGATGAACCTTTAAGACAGTACCAAAAAAAAAAAAAATCAAATCCTGTTTTGTGCTTCAGCTTCTATGTAAATAAATAATAGTTTCCTCCTCCAGACTGAAGTGAAACATATCGTCACACAGGTGACAAAGTATGTATATACTGGTTTTCTTTTAATAGCCCAAGCCAGGGATCAACAAAGAAAAATCTGAAGCCTCTGCCATTAGCAACAGCTGATTCCATTCGGGAAAACAAAGCTGCTCTTGTAAAGGACCTGGAAAGAAAACTGCATTTCAGAGAGGATGCCAATCAACAAAGTGGTCAGCAGGTGAGCAAATCAAGTCTTATTAAAATAAGTTTAACTCATGAACAAGTCATGTATTATGAGTTGTGGAACAAAAGGTGTTTGTGTGGTTGAGCTGCTCCACTGGTGTTTGCAGGGTGAGCTTTGGGGGTAAGCAGTGGTTTGGAACAGCAAACTGTAGCTTTAAATAGGAAGCAGGAGGGGGATGCAGCTGTAGAAGAATTAGTTTGTGACTCACCAGCATTTTTCATTTCTGATCATCTCAGAGGCTGGTGGGAATGGAACATTTCTTTGTTTTCATGGAAGCCTCTGGACAGTGGCTTTCCTTTTTCTGCTTTACCAGTTGTTCAACTTAAAATTAAAGAGTAAAGTAATCAAACTGTCTAGGAAAAGGTTTTTGTTTTTTCTTTTGGTTGAACTAAAGTGAGGTGTCAATTTTTAGCATTAAACCTCTTTTTCCAGGTCTCCAAACTTATATGAATTGACCGAGACTTCTTGGGAACTTTATTATTATTATTATTTATTATTAAAGTTTAGCAAAATAACAAGCCTTTTACAAAGCTCAAGGAACTAAATATCAGTTCATTCTTAACTGGAATCAATAAATCCACTGGATCTGGATACTGATTATGAAATTAAAAAAGAAATGGGGCACACTAAGGATTGCTGGAGAGCTGTTCCACCTGTTAGTGATTATTCTTCTCTCACCTTGGCCATGCAGCCCTCCATAGCTGTCCCACCAGCTCAGGCTACTGATTGTACTGCAGTAAGACAAATTATTTAGAGAGTTCCTGTGAAATACCAGTCAATCTTTTGAGTTAACTGCATGATAACCCCATTAGAAACAGTGATCACTGCTAGTGTCAAAGTTATCTGCTGACAGCAAAAATTATATATACATTTATTTGCTATTCTGGAGGAGACCAAAACTAAATCTTGATTCTCGAATTCCTCCAACATTAAAAAGCCTCCAAGCTGGCACTTCTCTAATTGTTATGGTAATTATAATGCCAATGAACTAAAAAAACAGTTCTGGAATTACTCAACAGAAGTTCCCTCATTTTCCTCTCAGTTCCCACCTTCTGACTTGACTCTTCCACACCCAGGAAAAGCATGGCTAGACTTCACTGCTGACTGCAGCAACTTCACACCTGAGTCTGCTCCTCAGTGAAAGCAGTGATTATTTAAACAGATGAGAGGACGAACAGTATTTTCCAAAATTCCTATTGCTTTACACTATATAGAACAATCACCATCATGATAATAATATGTTGGAGTGCTGGATCCACACCCATAGATTTTGTCCTAGTTTTTTCCTCTTGTAGTTAACGCAGAATTAAAAAGGAGACATTGTCATTCTATTCATGGGATATCTGTGTTAAACTGATACCAGGAAAAAACACCCTGTCATTTCTGCAGCATTGCCAGGTGAAATTTCAGCACAACTGGCAGTGCTGAAAATGAAAACTGTGGTTCAGTTCAGTTACACCCAAACATCTTCAGTCAGATTTGCTCTGTTCTTTCAAACAGAAGATACACTAACTGAGGATTGGCTTTATGCAATCCCAGGATATAGGAGACTTAAGTCAAGTTTCTTTCTTGGCCTGAGGACAGTCAAACTCCTAACTCTGAACTCCCATAAGGACGGGCTGAACTCCTTGCCAGTAGGTGCCCTGTGTAGTGTTAGTGCTGTCCCAGGTTGCACAAATAAAGAAGCATTCTTTATGAGCAAGGGAAAAAGCTGGAAATTCCACCTTTCAGAACAGCTTCTGTAACCTGAGCTTTTCTATCACCTTCTCCAGCTCAAAGAACAGAACTTTAGACTTTCAGGCATATGAGAACAGGCCCTCAATTAGCAGGACATTCCAAAGAGCATTTCAGCTTAATGATTGGGGTCATTTGAGGAAGCTGTTAGAATTAGAATCCTTTCTTCCAGTTTGTGATGGAGAAAAGAAACAGAAACAGACCGAGGCAGAGAGGGGAAAAAAAGGGAATCACAACACCTGGATGTTTCAGAGTCTCTGCAAAGTGAAAGAGGAAAAGAAGGATAAAGAACATCTCTGTCCACTCATCTCCAGAAGGTTTTATTAGCATGGAGCTCAGAGCTTACTGTTGGGGATGGAGGCAGAAATCCTGTGAGACAAAGCATGCAAGTCTCAAAACCTCAGTGAGCACCCAGGTAACTGCACCACTTGAGGAAAGGAGAGAAAGGACACACAGCCAGTGTCATCTCCACTTCCCAAAATCTGTCAGTCCAGTCCACTGGCACTTTTATCTTCCTTACAGGTAAAATATCTCGGTAATGTTCAGTTCGAATATGTCATGTAGAAACAAAATGATGTGTGGGGAGACAAGGAGAGATGGAGAATTTAGGGGGACTTTGGCAAACGGAAAAAATAGAAGTGTGTAATGGCAACTGATTCTTTTACCCTGGTATTTGAAGGCATTTACAGGCTTGACCAATATAAATAAATATTCAAATTTTCCTCTAAAGAGGAAATTAGGCTTTACAGGCAAAACTTAGAAATTAATGATATTATCTCCTCAAAACCTTTTTATACAAATAATATAAAATCGCAAAATGAGGTAATTAAACCTCAAAATCCTGTACAGTGGTAAAAATAAATTAATTAACTGATAATAAAGGAAGGGAGAGTTAAGTAGGTGGGCTTGGTTTATACATTTTGGTTACAAGAACTACAAACTGTGCTCACATATCTGTGTCATTTACTATGACGAATGTCACGTGAATGGCAACACTGACTGGTTGTGTCTTATGGAAGACTCAGCAGCCTTACTTTCAGGACAAAGAGTAAACTTACAAGAGTTTAGAAAATTATGCACAGCCCTTACATGAATATTCTTTATTTTTGCTAGAGAGCATTTGATCAGAAATTTCAGAGCAAAAAAGATATGGTTTGTCCAAAAGCTTTTAGATCATTAAAAACCAAAGCCTGTAAAACTGCAGAATCCAACACCAGTAACACCTCAGCACTGATCAAACAGAACTGTCTCCTCACAGTTCCCAAAGTAAGCAGTCAGCTTCAGAAAGGTCCTAAGAATCACCACAAACTGTTTTCCAGGGGAAAAGAATTACATTTAATTCAATCACTTCAAAAATCTTCCTAAAAATGCTGAGCTTCCAGGCTCAGCATCATCTCTCAAAGGTCAGCAAATGTAGGCAGTTTTGGATTAAGGAGGGGAATTAAACCACAAGGACTCCTCACAGAAGCTTCTGTTTTCCCCTGGCTTAATCCCTTTGAACTGTATTTTGAACATTGTCTAGCTAGACAATGACTTGCTAGGCTCTTCGAGGGTTTGCATTTACATTTGGGTAAGCACAATATTTATGTTTTGGGCTGTGTAAGACACACAGTACAATTCACCTGCAAGAAGTTGCTAAAATGGGGCAAGACCAGTGAACAAAAGCATCCGTGTTGGACCTGTTGTTTTTTGACTCCCACTGTTGAAAAGGGGAGCAGTGAAAGTGAGGAGAGAGAATCCAAACTAAAAAGACTTCAGTCAGAGCAGCCTAGATTAGACTGGGAAGCCAATGAGTGTTACAGCTTGCAAACAGACACCTAGATGCAACACAGGCCAGTTTCTTAGACAAACTGTTACATGGATTTTGAATTAGTCTGCCAAAAAGCCAATCTAGTAAAAGTTACAAAACTGGGATTAAATTGGGAAATTCGTCTAGAGTTGGCAATGAGTGGCCAACAGAATTGTTACACAGTATATGAGAATCAATATTTGAATAGAGATCCTCTAACCTTTCTGTTTGTGGCAATTTCCATGATTACTGTGCTAACATCAGATTATTTTGATTCTACAAGCTTCTACTAACTGTTAGCATGTATATTCACTAAGATCTGAATCTTGCTAAAGATAGATTTTAACTTCAACAGACCCAGGATTTTAGAACCTGTTTTCATACACAAAGGTGCTTAGAACCTTACAGGAATTCCTACACTCCATGAAATTCCTTGCAAGGGTAAGCAGCTCCCCAGAAGGGAAGGTGTATTTCAGTGCCCCAAATTTCCACTAGAGATGCATATTCACCAGCACATTTCCTGACTTTGGCCAGTTTTAGGTCTCCTGCCATTCTAGTTATACTCTGACAATATTAATGCAACACCACCTGCTCTGCTTTTGCACACTGTGCACACCAAACAGCAGCATTACATGTAAGAGAAATAACCAGGTAGCAACACCTGCAGTCTACTCAGCATAGATAATTACATACAGTTATAATATATATGCATTATATACATTGTGTACAGCACATCACATCACTAGACAGGAGCTTGAATTTGCAGTCTTTTAGCTGGTAGATAGCACAATTTTAAATATCTAGCTACTATATTAAACAAGTGTGTGAATCCCTGCCTGTAGAAGTTCCACATTCTAGGAAAGCTGCCAAAAACGTAGCTGCAATCCTGCATTTTGGACTCAAAAGCAGGGCTGGAACCTCTGTGCTCTTTCCCTCAGTCTCCTCAGTACAATGAACTGCAGCCTAGTTCTACCATTGTACCCAGTGATCACATTGACTTGTTCTTCATGTGATGCTTTACAAAATACTTGTCTGAACCACAACCACAAACACTTTGCCCTACACCACTTTCATAATCACATTCAGAAATAGGTTCATGGTTTCTGTGATAAAAACAGTTCTTCAGAAAGCCATCTTACCAACTATTTTCTGTTTTTGCTAACCCTAACAGAAAGTCTACCAAACAAGCAAAACCCTCCAAGATTATATTCTCTGTACAACAGTGTATTTCCCTTTTATTCAGAGGTTTCTGTTCTTTGTAAGAAGTTTTGTATAACACCTTCAGTCATTTTGACATTCAGATTTTCACAGCAAAGTTAACTTAGTTGGTTTGTGTATAAATTTATACCAGCACATGCATACTGACCAACACATTCAGAAAAACAAACACTTAAGTATGAGCACAACACTCAGGGGCTGTGGGAAACCTAACTTGGAAATCGTCTGATTTGAAATGTATTTTTGAATATAACTCCTTAAAATGACCAGTGCAAACTTGTGCAGTCAGCCTGCACAGTTTCTACACAATGACCCCTGGGGCTTCCCTGGGCAGGGCAGCAGCTTCCAGGAACGAGAGCCCAGTGCTGACAGTGCAGCAATGTGGGCAAGTTCTCACAAACTGCTGCTTTTATACCCACATCCACCCAGTCACATGCAAAGAAACATAAGAGAAAACCTGCCCATGAATGGGGCTCCATGAAATGCATCCCTTCCTCTATCAGGTTTTCTTCTGCAAGCAGATGTGAGAACGAAAAAGCGCCCCTAGTTCTTAATGGAGTAGTTTGTAGGGAGTTGACGTTGTCAGCACATCAGCCAGGAAAAAAATGATACACTGTGTCCACAGAAAACTTTTTAAGATCTAAAAGAGATGCAAGGTTAATTTGGTTAAGTACAATTTGAAAATGTAAATTTAATTTGTATTAGTTGGTTAGACCACTTAAGACAAATGGGTACTTTGGAGTAGAGGAATGGAAGATGTTAATTGTCTTTCAGCATTATTTGGTTTCATCTGTGATCCATCACGGCTACAGCAATTCTACACTACTGATTTCTTATTACATACCATGACTTCCTTTGGACAGCAATAATCTGGATAAAAATCCGTAGGAAAAACTGCTGACTCAGCTCAGCTATCTCTAAACAATCCTGGACTCTGCCATCAGCTCCCAGTATTTCAGTGCCTTTTAACTCTGCTCTGCAGCCAACACCTTACTCATTAACAGGATGCCTCCACAGTGTAATGGCAATGCCTTTCCAGCCCCATTACCTCCCTCTGCTACAGAGCACCACATGATGGAAAACTCACTTTAGGGACCAAGCCATGATGTCCCATTCTTCACCTGTACAGCTGAGGATGCATTAAAAGCACAGTACTGCCTTTTTAATATGAAACATTATCCTTGTCCTTAGCAATTTTCATTACCAAAACCTGTTTCTGACACAGAAAATTGAAATAAAGAAAAATTTGATCAGAGATTAGTTACATCATTCTGAAAAAGTCACCATGTTCAGGCTTCGTGGGGCTAATGCAGCATGCATGTCACTCAATAAAGCTGAAGACAGGACACAACTGAGGTACCCCAGTGCCAGACTCATGCAGTGCCATAAAAGAACAATGCCAACTGTTGGTAAGGTTCACAGGGCGGTAAATGACTGCTCTGAGTCCCAGAGTACACAGATTGAACTGGTTTGTCTGCAAGAGCAGATGCAGCCCCCCTGCTTTTTCTTCCATTGTTCTTTATTATGTTACATTTACAAACTAAGAAGTGTTGGCTCTTGCAAAAGCCCTCTTCCAATTTTGAGCCTTCTAGACTAAGCTTTTGGATCGCTCTCCGACTCTGGGAAGTCTTAACACTTTCCATCCCCGCTCATTTGATTCTAATGAGAGTTCAGAGTTGCCCTCTCTGTGCCAAAGTTCCTCATGAGCTTACTGTGTCTAACTCCTGAGATAACCCACTTATGCATCAATTTGCCTACTCTGCCCATCAGCCCTTTTGCCCTCCAAGCACACATAGCACTCGACCAATGGTTTATGTTTGTGAAGGGAATAACACTACTCAAATATGATAAATGAGAAATATGTCTGCAAAACAGTGTACTTAGCTTTATAATTATGCTGTCATATAACCCATACCCAGAAATAATTACATAATTTTCAAGAGGTTCATTACAAAAAAACAGTAACATGTTTAAAGAGGCAGAAATGAGACTCTCTGTACCATATTTGCTTTGTTGCCCTGACCTTTTTTCGTGTGACAAATCATTAGGTGACAGAAAGGGAAGATTACTCCTACCTTAAGTAATCCTTAATTAGCCTCCACATTTCCAAAGGTCACATAGCATGTCAAATCTCTGAAAAGAATTTCATTCTTAGGAGAATTACTTGGAGTATCTTCAGCTCCTACTGGAAAATTCAGACACTCGAAGTAAACCTTTCTCAGTAGGTCAAATCTTTGCCATAGATTTTGCTCTCTGTTGTCAAGAACTACCTAAACAACATGAAGGAAACTACTGAGAGCCCTCAAATGAGTGGAAAGAGAACAGAACTTCAAATGTGATCTTCAGTTGGTGAGAAATGAGAGAATCTCTGGGTTTACAGAGGCTTAACTAAGATGACAGTGTGATCCATTCAAGCAATTTGCTGACACATGCTGCAGGAGAGAGGAAAAGCTCAACAAGATGAAACTCTATCAGGCTGTTTGGTGGTTCCCAGCTGCTGGGAAGGTGGCTGGTATCACCCAGTGCCTGGCTCGCAGCCTTTGGCACGGCTCACTGTGCCACAGACCTGCCAGCTGGAAGCTCCCGCTTGGCAAAGGTGGACTGGCAGGAGAGCGGCAGAGAGCTCTGGCCCTGTCAGAGAGGGGGAAGGAAGGTCCTGATGGGGGGCATTCATTAACCTGAGCTCCCTGTGAATGAGAGATTTTGGATGAAGAGACCGACACGCAGCACGTACCATCACCATTCCAAAATCAGATGTTACCAGGGTGTTTATCCCATCGTGGGAATTTCCAACCTTTTTTACTCCGTGGTTGCCATGTTTCCTTCCTCTCACCCCAAGTCTCACAAATCCCCATCTCCTCAAAATTCCACTGTAATGTCTACATTTTTGGCCACTTGTCTCCTTGGTCTCCTGACAAAATCAGAAGAGTTGTTAGCTAAAATTTTGTGCTACCTCTCCATCTTTTCTCCTTGTTATCTGGGAACTGCTGGTCAAGAGCATAATCAGCAATATGATGGAATGGCTACATGATCAGGGATGTAAGTGCCAGTGATTTGGGATATCTGCTGGTTCTTTAGTTAACTTTCTGTAAGATTTCAGAAAAGATGCATTTTCCAAACCTTGTTTTTTCAGCAAATGGAATAAATCTAAGGATTGGCTGCATCCTTCTTTACAATTCACAGGTTTCTAAAATTCTATTTAAAAAAAAAAAAAAAAAACTGAGAATTGCACTTTTGGAATTACTCAAGTGTTTCTTTCCCAAGCCACAGATCATTTCCTTACTATAACAAAGCAACAAAACACATTGTAATATCCGTCTGGCATATTCAAGTGAGATTCTGAAGATCCAGGCTTGCCACAGAATAAAAATAAAACACAGCCTGCTCTCAGAGATGTCCTTGCCCTTCAATAGAAGCAGGAATGCAAGCTGTGGATTTCCAACCTGCACAAATCCAGGGCTGAGCAGACTGATTTGGGTTCTACAGGTACCACAAACTTCCCCAGAAAAGGCAGTTTCTAAGGACTTTCATGAGATGCTCTCGCAGCTGTGTCATAAGATGTTTCTAATGGACTTCAGGTGATCAGGAGAAGGTTCATAATCCCACCAAGCTATCTGGAAGCGCTCATTTATGTAGGAATATGTTGGCTTTCTTGAATCATCTGTTTAATCTTCCAAGGATTTAAATGTGCTATATATATTTTGCTTTCTCAGTTACACCAGCTAGAAACCAGTCTGAGTTTTAACCTGAAGGTAAATTAATCTGAAAATATTTCACTTTCTTCCTAGACTTAGCGGAATTGAGTTTGATTTTTTTTTTTTTGCTGTCTTTGAAAAAACCTCAGTTTCATTATTTACATTCTGCAAACTAAAGATGCAGCATCTTTGTCTGCAAACCAAATTCACACTGTTTCACTCATTTTAGTAGTCTAAAAGTGCCAAAGACTGCAAATACCCCAGAACATGACTGGTTTAGTTCAGAACTGTGGCTCTCTCACCCTGCAGGAATACAGGATTTCAAGCTTTGAGCAGAGGCTGATGAATGAAATAGAATTTCGCCTTGAACGTACCCCAGTGGATGAATCAGACGATGAAGTCCAACACGAGGAAATCCCCACAGGCAAATACATAGCCCCCATCTTTGACAAGAGACTCAAACATTTTCGGGTAATGGAAGGATCCCCTATCATATTCACCTGCAAAATAGTTGGAATCCCTGTTCCTAAGGTAAGTCATTCTCACTGTTACCAGTAGAGGAATAAAAAACAACTACCTACCATTTTCTATACCTCCCTCTGGAAAGTCTCACTCCTAAGAACTCTCTGTGGAGAGAGCTCTAAAAGTAATCATTGCCCTCCCCTTTCTAAATAACAATATCTGCTCCTGATCATGTGTCAGGCCTTGAGACTGCAAGAGAAACAGAACTGCATAAACCCTCAGAAAGTTAACTTCTCAGAAAGATGGGAACTGAGCTGAGATAACCAGTAATGTGTCTACCGCCAAGAAAAGAGGACCTGACAGGTCCAGCTGGGATGTGAAGCTGTCTGAGCTCAACCTGGAATCATTCTAGTTCACATTAGAACCGATCTGCAAAGTTTATAATATTCTAACATTTTTCCTAGCTATTGGTCAACTTGTGTAATGTTCTGATCTACGTTTTTCTAGTCACTGTTCCACTCCAGAGCAAGTGTTAAGTCACAGGGGGGTGTGGGGGTGTGCTCACTGCAGGTATACTGGTTCAAGGATGGCAAGCAGATCTCAAAGAAAAACACGCATTTCAAAATGAACAGAGAAGAAGATGGAACGTGCTCTTTACATATTGAAGCTGCTACCAATGATGATGATGGCAACTACACTATTATGGCTGCAAACCCACAAGTAAGGTGTTTTGTTGTCTTTTACAAAAATGCTTATTTCACCTTTTTCTAATATCCTTTAATAAGAACACAGAGTGGGCCACCTAGGCTGACATGGGTGGTGACTGTATCACAGATCAGATGCTTCAGAGCATAGGGGAGGAACACATGGAAAGACTGATAAAACTAATCCCCTGTCCTTAACACATCCAGTCAAAAATCATTAGGGACAATTTTCCTGGCAGTAACTTCTGCCTACTGACAGGTACCTTTTGAGACATGGCAACAAGACAGACATGATATTTCAGGCAGGAGAAATATCAGTTCAAGCAAGGAGAAATAAAAAGTTACATCGAGTTTGGAAGTTTCCAAACACAATTATTCTTTATCCAGGATGCAAAGACATGGATCTGCAAATAGTTTCATCCCCCAATAGCATTCTCCTTCACCCCAGTGCTAGATAGGCTGTTTATTTAGGAGTATATTTGAACAGATCAAGCAACGTTTTCCAGTTTCAATTTTTCCTCCTTTTCAGCTACTTCATAAAAATAAGTCCTAAGACATTGTAAATGTTCAATACTTATACTTTAAAATGAAATAAGCTATTAACCACCTATTAATGCTGTTTCCTTTGTTATTTGCAGGGGAGAATCAGTTGTTCAGGCCACCTGATGGTTCAAAGTGTCCCTGTGCGGGGCCGAATACCAACAACTCAGCCTCACAGGTGAAAGAAAGAAGCCCCTCAGACCTTTTTTATGCTGCTCACTGAAGGCATCCAAAGTAACCATTACTGTACTTCTAGGCACTCAATGAACTTCAGTTCTCAACCCTAAAATGGAAGTAACAGCAGCAGTTCCCTTCCAACATAGGTCACTTCTATATTGTCATATTTTTAAGGTCATCCTCAAATACAGGGAAGTTTAAGTATGGTTTCCTTCACCTGTTGCAGGGGAGCTAGAGGCAAGGCAGGGATTAGCAAGATGAAATTCAGCCAAAAAAAGGCAAAAAGAAGCAAGGGCCAGCTTGGGAATCCAAGGATATTACATGATATGGTTAACTTGATAACCTTTCTAAATGGAAAATATGCACAAATTCAATTACAAAGCAGTCCATTTCTTTCTGCCCTTTTCTATAACTCAAGCTATCTGTTCACCATTCTCCCCAAGTCCTTCCTTTTTTTAAGCAATAGGAAGAAAAGGCTTGACTTCTAAACACTCACACGCAATTTTTGTGTTGCAGAACACGACCCCGAGTGCCAGAGGGAGACAAAGAGGCAGTTCAAGAACGCTTTTTCAGGCCCTACTTTCTACAGGCCCCAGGTGACATGGTAGCACACGAAGGGCGACTCTGTAGGTTGGATTGTAAGGTATTCACTGGTTCCTCTGTTCATTCTCACTTTCCCTGCCTCTGTGCATGTATTGCTTGGTGTTTTCACCTTCTTTGTTGCTTGTATGAATGTTTTTCGTTTGAGTTTTAATGCTTCCTTTTTAAAAACCATTTCATGTTGCCACTGTCTCTGAGCTGATTCCGGGGATTTCTTTTGAATACGTGCTCTGTGGGACTGAAGAGCCCAGAGAACACAACCCAGAAACAGAGGGCTCCCTTGCCAGGTTGTTCAAATTACTAGATATGTTCACCGTGTCCTTTCCCAGTACAAACTCCACAAGTCCTGCTCCGTTAGCAGATTCTTGAACATCATCCATAACAGCACCAAACAGTGAAAAGAGAGGAGTCAGCACATTGTACTGTGCTCAAACAAGTGCTCCCATTGCAGTACACTGGATTTTAACAGTCCCAGAGAAGAGGGAACAGAGTCCAGTTTATTTGATTATTAGATGCAGAAACATCCCCATTTACTGATTCAAATCCCAGCATGAGGGAGCTGTCAGAGGTTAGAGGTCACGTAATGAGCATCCTGTGATTGAACACCCTTAAGAAAACCATCTGCTGCAACATACTCTGGTCGCCCCTCTATGCCCCAGTAGCACAGCAAAGGTGGGAATGCTGACACTTACCTCTTCCATGCTCCAGAAAGTCCCCTGCCCTCAAGTGAGTAGAATCTCTGAAGCACAACTTAATGTTCTGAGGATGAACAAGACTTATTGCTCCCTAATTTACGATGTAAAGTTCACCAGAAGCATGCCAAAGAATTTGGTTATTCTTAACTCTGCTATCCTGGCAGAGCTTGGGAAGCCTTAAAGCATGAACCAGAAGAGAGCAGTGCTCATTCAGGCAAGTTCCACTTCCCCCTTTTTCTCCTTTGTAAAATACTGTATGGAAAGCAGTATTTTAGACATGAGTAATGCTACCCATTGGAAAGATTTTGAACATTATAATATAGTCTAACAGTATTTTTAAAAATACTTAATCTGCAGTGTTCTAAAGCACATAAGTTCAACAGCTACAAAGTATTATTTTTCATCAAATTTTACAAACTATAAAGTCATTTGTATAGAACTCTTCATCTCTATTAAACTCTGCAGTGTTTTAGATCCATTGTTTTGATTTATACTCAGCACTGAAAAAAAAAGCAAACTAGCAGATTATTAGGAGTCTTTTGTGCATCTCATGTTACCAAGTTTCTTCCTTTCCAACTAAGAAAAATGAAAGCATTTCATGTATTTTTTTCTCTTTTTGCTTGCTTGTTTTCTGGTTTTCTCCCTTTTGGAACTGGTCAGCAGAGAAACAGAAGCTGAGAAATAGTTAAAAACCCCCGAATCTTTCTGTCCTATGTTCTGACACCACTCAGATAGCATCTGAAGTAAAAAAAAAAAAAGCCTACCTATGAATTTACTAAACTCTCTGTCAGTTGGACGTTTGTGTCGAGCTGTTTCACTCTCTGCCAGGTGAGTGGGTTACCCACCCCAGACCTGACGTGGCTGCTCAACGGCAAACCTGTGCTCCCCGACGGCACCCACAAGATGCTGGTGAGAGAGACCGGAGTCCACTCGCTGCTGATTGATCCCCTCTCTCAGAACGATGCTGGGACTTACACCTGCCTTGCCACCAATAAAACAGGACAAAATTCCTTTAGTCTGGAGCTCACTGTTGTAGGTAAGAAACGCTGAAAAACTAGAAGAACTAGACAGGGAGGGAGTTATTTGTGTGCGCCTCTTCAAACTTGCCCTACAGACCAGTATAAATAAACAGTTAATGCACCGAGACCAGGAGAAACCAACAGCTACAAAACTCCTCTGATGGAGGGAAATGCACCTGGTGTTCAATTGACAGGGGTACTCCTGGTACTAAACAGAGGGCTGCCTCATCATCACCTTACCTCTCTTGTCTGGGAAAAATGATCCTTCATTTTCTCCCCAGAAAATCCTTGGTGTTTGAATTCATAATATATGTTGAGGTGTCCCAGATGTCAGTCCAAATTTTATTAAAAATGTTTATAAATAGAAAAACGTAAATCTGAATACTACTCTTTAATAAAGCCTTTCAAGATCTGAGATATTGAATTTCATAAATCTAGCACTAATTTCCTGCCATGGTAGTATGTTCAGACCCACCAGAGATGCACACATTCTTTTGCGAACTTCAGTTCTGCCTATCATTTACTTTATGTTCCCTTACAGAGGTTATGTCATGGCATTTCACATCCCTCCCATTCAAAATTCACTGCCTATTTTAATATCACAAGAATAATTTTTGATCGTGTTCTTCCACACTGTTCAAAGCAAAACAAATAATAAAGTATCTGTTGTTCAATAATTCTTTTTCTAGCAAAGGAAGTAAAAAGAGCCCCCATGTTCTTGGAGAAGCTTCAGAACTGTGGTGTTCCAGAAGGGTACCCTGTCAGATTAGAGTGCAGAGTTGTGGGAATGCCACCCCCCATATTTTACTGGAAGAAGGATAATGAGACCATCCCATCAAACAGAGAGAGGATGAGGTATTGTGTCATTATATCCATGCTTGAAATTTCTTGTGGCTGTACCAACTGTTTTTCCATGACAACCTGTGTGATAAGTACAGATGGGGGTGTTTTTAAAACAACTTCTTTCACCCACATAAAGTTGTAAAAGGCTTGCTGTGAGGTAAACAATGGCTATTTCCTTGGCTCAGAAAAAGGCATGGAGCACAATACACCACAGCTTCAGAGAGGGGGGACAGAGCTTTCAGGACACAGGTCTGACAGAGCACATGAACCTCTTCATCAAAGACACTATGATACAGTATTTTAATGCATTTTAGCACCTTATTCTCTCAGAACTAGACCGAGGAAAAACCAGTTTAAATTACATATAAATTCAAACTCAGAACAGCTAGAACGTGGTTTTGAGTGCCCCTGAACATGAGGTAATAGAGCTCATCATATCAGATACAGAGGCTGATTACCAAGTTGGTCAAAAACAAAGACTTTGATCCCTGATTAGAAAATACAACCCCTCTGCTATTTCAGCCGGCCCTGACCAGCCCACCTGCCCCAAAGGCTTGCAGTGGCTCAGCACAGATCCATGGGCAGCACTGTTCTTGCTTCTCCCTGCCTTGCCTCACTGTTATCTTCCTGCCTGAAGCCAAGAGATGGTTTTGTATCACTGTATGGACAAGCACCAGCATCTATACCCCTGCATCCCCAGCACAAGGCAAATCATGTAGTGCAGGCACCAAAGGGTGAACGTTCCCTTTTATGTCAGAGCTGTTGGAAGCACAAACGTCCTCCTGACCTGAAAGTCTGTGGTTTCATTCCAGTTCAACAAAAATCTCAAACTTCAGAACATCCTGCAACTTCAAGTGTTCTTATGTACTCACCTCCCATCTCTCCCTTTGTAATGAGAGAAACACTTGGGTTGATAAAAAGGACCAACCTCACTCTAGAGAGCAGAGGAGTCTCAGATCTATGCTACTGAAAAGTTTTTCCTGGAAATTGCAGCCAGAAAGTCTTAGATTACTGAAGAGCAAAGGAAGCAGAGAGAATAATGAAGAAGGCTTCTTTTAGAGTGTTGACCAAACAAATCTTGCAGATTTTGCCACTCATTTTCTCATGCAAAAGGGTGCCCCAAGAAAGCTGCTGACTGGCTCTGGTGACTGCTGTGAAAAATACAACTTTGTACAATTGTTCTTGATATTTTGTTATTTTTCCAGCTTCTGAACTAGGAGAAAATACACTATGACTGCACAGCAGATTTGCATGGGTTTAGTTCATTGGAATTCAATAAATAATTCTAATATTAATACATTCAGAACAAGTCAGCTCCCACTGTCACACCATGGCTGTGCACAAAGGAGCCAGAACAGATTTCAGCTACTCTGATCTCTGAAAGCAAATCTATTGACTACAACTGCCTCATGAGGGGAAGAGGAGCAGGCACTGATCTCTTCTCTGTGGGGACCAGGGACAGGACCCAAGGGAGTGGCCTGAAGTGTCAGGAGAGGTTTAGGTTGGATATTGGAACAAGGTTCTTCCCCTCGAGGGTGGTTGGGCACTGAACAGGCTCCCCAGGGCAGTGGTCACAACACCAAGGCTGACAGAGCTCAGGGAGTGTTTGGATGATCCTCTCAGGCACAGGGTGTGACTCTTGGGGCTGGTCCTGTGCAGGGCTAAGGGTTGGATTCAGTGATCCTTGTGGGTCCCTTCCAGCTCAGCACAGTCTGTGATTCTGACACTATAAAGAAGCAGAAGTCCAAGACATTTGAGGATAGAAATTACGACATACCTATTTCATATTTAATTTTATAACCTCAAAGTTTGATGTGCTCTTGAGAAATAGTAACTCCCAAACCCTTGCTTTTCCCAGCATGCATCAAGATACAACAGGGTATGTCTGCCTCCTCATCCAGCCTGCCAAGAAAGCAGATGCTGGCTGGTACACCTTGTCTGCAAAAAACGAAGCTGGTATCGTCTCCTGCACTGCCCGACTCGACATCTACGGTAGGTACCGGCTGGTAAATCAAACCGACCAGAAATCATCGCCTTTGACTGACCCCAGCCCTCACCTAGTCCTTCACTTTGTAAATTCCTGGGTTTGAAATGAGTGTCACAGCATGGCCACAGGTTAATGAGGCCCCCAGGAGGAGGTACAATGATACAGCTAAATGGCCAGACTAGCTCTGCTGCATCAGCTTAAAGGCTGGTAAGGAAAAGAAAACCTCAAGAAGGAGTTTTGCACAATATTCTGTACTCCCATTTCCCACCTTCCAGATTCCCTGGACACATAAGCATATAAACACATATTCAAGTTGGACCTTAACTCTGTTGCCTCTGCCACAGTCCTGACCTGAGATGGAACAAGAAATTGCACACAAGAAAGTGGAGCCCTTCTTCCCCAGAGCACGTATGGGGCAAACTGAGCCCAGCTGATGAGGGCTAGTTTATATCTAATATGTAATTACCCATCTAATTATCACAATTAAACCACCAGCACATCTCTGTCAGCTTCCTGCCACCTGGTGGTGATACGGGCAATAGTAATGGAAGTATCAAGAGGGGGCTGGGGGAGAGGCTGATTCAAAAGGGTCACAGAAAAGCAAAAATAATTCCTTAGGTATCTAAATGTCGAAAGACACACTTGAAATTTTCATACAAAAGATCCAAGGCACAAACAGGAAAAAGATGAAAAGTGAGAAATGCTTCCCAATTGCAACTATATTATCTAAAGTATGTGAGTCTTACCCCAAAGTGAGTGACAGAAGTGATTTTTCTCTGTGCTGTTTTGAATGGGTGGGGTTGGGGGATCTCAAGTGCAATCTGATATTTTCAATTCCATGTGCAAAGAAAAATAATATGAGCTGAAGTAGAAACAAACTGGGGGCTGCAAGAAAAAAAAAGTCTCTTTTTAAAGTGTTTTCAGATAGTGTCAAAATTCAGCATGGAAAGATATTTCCTGTCGATGCTTAACATGTAGAATGCAGTCCCCTGCAGGTGTAGATTATCAGAGGATTGGAGCCTGAACTTCCACCCTCTCATTTTAACTGCTGACAGATGTATTTGTCTAATTTGGGTGCAGACCTGGAGGTTTTGTATGGATAAATACTGGCAAAGATAATATGATTATCCCTTTTCTGAAGTGTTTTAGGAATGATAACTGCTAATAATAATAACTAAACGTTCTTACAAAATTTGTTCATATGGGAACATGTTGAATGTAACTGTTAAATTACTCAGTATGTGTCTTTGGATTACATTTCATCATTTTAAAAAATAATCTAGGAGACATGTTACTCCTTATAAGCAGTAGAGGGCAATAAAAATTGTAATCGCTTCCCTAAAGAATTTTCAAAGCAATAATACAGGGAATTTAAATGCCATCAAAAGATTTTCAGGAAAAAAGCCCTCCAGAGGACCAAGTACTGCAAAATCAGAGCCCTGTCTGGTTTGTTCATGGTATGGTCTGTTTTCAGTTTTGATTGCAAGAGCTTTGGAGAAGGCTCCAAAGATTCACTCATTAAATTTTGGTAAAATCCACACAAACATTACCATTGAATTGAGCAGGGATGGAATTCTAACTGTAGATTTCCACAAAAATACTCCACATATAAACTCCTTCAATGATAATGTTTGAGGGAACACACCCTAAAGCAGAGAACAACAAGGCTGTGCTCTCCCCGAGCGCGTTGGCAGCACTTTCCGGGCTGGTGGATCGATTTCTGTTGTTTCACTGCCAGCTGAACGAGAGGTTGACACAGCCCGCTCTGCTTGTGTCCCTTCAGCTCAGTGGCACCGCCAAATTCCACAAGCGCTCAAGCTCCGACCTGGCGGCAGCCGCTACGCAAACCTCACCAGCCAAGGACTCGACATCTTCCCTGCCTTCCCGGCTCCCGAGAGCCCTCTGCTGTTCTCAGCCCCGACCCAGAAGTTGGTGGAGAGCGAAGAACTTTGAAAAACAAACACTTGTTCCAGTCACACCCGCAGAGATACCAGAACTGTGAACAAAGAAATAATAAAAACAACAACAAAAAAAAAGGAGGTACAAGTGAAATGCTAATGGTTTACAAGCAACTTGTCTATAATTAAGTGTACTGCTGCTGCAAATGTTGCAACTAATATATCGTACAAGACTTTTGCATATTATTTTAATGCAGGATAATTGTGGTATGGAGTGTTGTGCAATAAATTCAGTACTGTGTAGTTTGCTAAGAATTACATAGTAAACATAGTTTTCAGCACCTAAAAGCCAATACCACTTTTACTTCTCGAATTCAAGCTACTGCACTGTAGCTGCCATGGTAAGGATTGATGCTGATGAGTTGGGATAGTGCCAGTGAAAACACTGACATTACAGGAACAGCAATATCAATGAGGGGAAACAACAAGACTTTGAATGTAATTCTAAAAAACATGCCAAATAACCACAGAGCACAAGTTAAAGGGGGAAGATGTAACTCATTTTTATATGATTATTACCACAGAATCACAGAATATGCTGATTTGGGATTATCTTAGAATTTTTGAACTCCAGACTAGACAAATATAGTATTTCATATAGGTACAGCTGTATACCCCAAATATTTATATTTGTGTGTGTGTGTTCTCCATGAACTGTGTACTCACAATGTAAGGGTTCATAAAATAAGGTACAGGGCATGTGCATAAAGTGTCAACTTAGAAAATGAAAACTCCTCTTGTCTGAAACGTGTTCTCTAGGGCCCATTGCTGAAACTGTTTTCCAGATGTGCTTCATATCTTTTTCTTTACCATGTTAGTTATCACCTATCTTTAACAGAGATGATACCAAGCTTGTAAGTTCCTGTCTCTTTTTCCTAATTTTTAATGTGCCTCTGCCATTTAGCTCATTTTGTAACGAACTGAAAAGGAATTATGATCTGGTAAATTTTTACCATCACTTAGGAAATGATCACAAGTGCAGTGTCTACTATGAAGAGAGAAAATTCTGTTAATATACAGAAGTTAAAAAGTTAAGCAACAGCTCTGTGCAAAGGGTTAAAAAAAAAACCTACTGTAACTAATAATAGTAATAAATAAGGCAAATTAATGAAAGATCAACAGAAGTTGTTAAATGACAATGTTGTCAGTATATTTAAATATATTTAGCATCTGTAAAGTTGCATTAATACCTCCCAGCTCTTAGACTCCGTGAATGTTTAAGATGTTTTCCTGCATCTTTCAATCACTGCTAACCCTCCTCTCTGGACACTGTTTTCAGGCATTTCTTACTTACTGTTTGTAACATGGCTGCAGAATGCAACAAAGCCCTGATCAAAGTCACTGAAATTAAAAAGGAAATCAACAGATACTTTCCATTTATATTTGGGGTTTTTCCAAATTAAAAATTGTAACTGAAAAAAACTACATATGCAAAGAAAACAATGGGGAGTTATCTTAAAAGAATATTGGACATAGGCAGAGACTGAGAAAGAGAGCGCCTTTCACTGGGTTTCCCACAAATGCAGCTGCTCTTATCCCTAACTACTGGTTCCCTAAGGGGTTAGAGGAAGTGAATTTCTTGTATTGTTTTGCTTCCCACTTGAGTGAATGCCATAAAACAAAACCATCATCACACATCTCGTGCTTTTGTTAGAAATCTCAGGCAATTCACCCCAGAATGACCAGAGCAGAAAGCTAAAACACATTCTTGTCCTGAGACACAAAACAAGCCGCAGGTACTTCCACGGGAAAGCAGAAATATCGGTTGTTGCCCACGTTGTGCCTCTTCCCTGGCACACAAAACTAAGAGCTGTTCAAAGTGATGCACTGAGTGACTCCAGTGATGAGGTGCCCAGCTCAAGACACATTGTGGATCTGATTTTCTCAGACAGACAATCTGCTGCTCCTCTTATCTTCAGGTGTTTTTGAGGATGGCTTAGGGATTCCATCTTTTGCCTGGGATGTATCCTATTAGGCAAGTCTGCACACAGTTTAGTGTGTGCAGAAGAAAGGAATGTTAGTACTTACTATTGGCAAATATTTGGTTTCCAGTGCTGGAATCACCTGCTCAGGCTGACAGCCAGGAGTGGTTCTCACATTTTACACTCAAAAAACTCAGTGCAAATTAAAAGACAAAGTGCACAGCGCAAATATGCAAACCATCTCTCTTCCCCCTTTCTCTGCAATTACAGTAGAATGTCTCCAAACTCACATCATTGGAACCTGAACTGACAAGCTAAGGATTAAGGGGTACATGTTTTTTAAAATGTACATTTAGTTCTCTGGAAGTGGGAGGACAAGAAGCTTCTGTTCAAGGACTTTTCCCAAAGATGTGTGTAAGGAGGATTAATCCTTAGTCATGTAAGAAGGGGTCCCAGAAATCTCACTGAGATTTAGGCTACAGAAAGTGGATCACCAAAATCTGTCAGCTGAACATTCTCTCCTGGACAGTGTTTGCAAAAGGATCAAAATCCATCACATTTCCCTCCATAATGCAGAAGTCAGTAATTTGAATTACTTTCAGTGCATCTGATAGAAACAAACTCAGGATCTGATCCCAAATGGTCTGTAGTCATTACATTTTGCTAGTTAACTGTTATTACAGAACATTTCTCCTCCGCATACGCTGAGCCCATAGAGTGAGTCTGTAAAGGCAGCTTATGTGAATGGATGTCACATGCTGTTAGTAAGTAGTGTTGATACGCTCATCACAAGGAAGATGTGCCAGAAAAAACACAAAAATTATGTTTGCTGTTAAGGGGTAGAAAAGCCAATGGAAAAAGGCTTGTGTAAGCAGCAGAGACACCACTGAGTAGTTTAAGTTGTGGACTTGGGAAGGATGGCACTGCCTTACCACACTGTGAGCGCTGTGCCACAGCCTATGTAACTGTGCTCCTTGCTGACCAACACGGCTGCTCCTCGCTTCTGTTCACTGAAAACTGATCTGACTCCACACCAACACAGCAGTTCACTCTGACTCAGGGCAGGCTACTGCAGTAACAACAAAAAATAAAAATCAATGCTGAACCTTCCACTGAGGTCACTGTTAGATATTAACTTCCAAAAGCCCATGAAGCCACCACAGTGTGGAGCATATGGCTGTAGCAGTACAGAAATGGTCAGGTTTGTAACCTCTCAAGTGTTTACTGATTCAGAGTCTTGAGGTTTGTTTAGTTTCCCCTTTCCCTAAGTCCTGGGTTTGTATACAATCAATCAGAGGCACAGTATGTTGGTAACGAGCAAGAATGACAACTTTGGCATTGCAATTCTAGATTTTGAAAGTACTGTCTTTGCTTTCAACCTCGGGTCCAGATGGATGCCAAGCCAGCCTGCAGCAGCACAGGGGGCTGCCCTGGTACCACTGATCTCTTGCCTTAGAGCTGCTGCACTGAGTTCCTTGCTTTCATCTGGAAGGTGGAGCAACCCTCCCCAGTGCCTCACATCTGCCAGCATGAGGAGGTGAGAGCACACACTTCAAAGGGGCAAAGCAGGTCTGCAGTTCTTCATCCTACTACAGAAACAAGTGCCAGTCCCAGCTGCTTATAGGAATCATGGGTACTTCCAACAAGTCTGGGATAGGAATTCCTTTAAGAACTGTGTTCTTAAAGCTACCAGGTTTAAAAGCATTACGTTCTGGAAAATGTCTTCAAAGAAAATGACATACAAGACTTAATGAAATATTTATAGTGCAAAAAATACTGGAGAAGTGATTCATTGATAATTGCCTTATTATTTCCAATATGAAGATGTTCACTCTGAGCCTTAAAATTCTAGTTTATATCTTTTCTTGATTAAAGTTGATTTTTTTTTTTTTTGATCCAAAGTCATTCTCACCGGGAAGAAAAACATTAATGTCAGTTTTAAAGTGTATTTCAAGTGCACATGAAAGAAAAACAACCAAACACCTGCCCTTCATCTCACCTGAACTGAAATAAATGCTTCAAAGGTGCATACAAGTCTGTGTCGTTCACACGTTCAAATAATTGTGAAAATGTGCAACAATGCAAGAAGTTTTCTGAGAACTTTGCTGTGACAGCTGATTAATGGAATCAGACTTTACATTATTCAGAAGAAAATCATAAAGTACTGTCAAGTTATATACTAGCCATGCTTCTAGCAAGTAGCTGTGAAATAAAGTTGTTGCCTTTTTAAACAACTCTTGATATCAGTCTCCTTTGGTTTCAAATTCTGCTTTCTTTTGCTGTCCCTTCACCAAAGGTTGAAAGAACAAGTATTCTCAGGGGTACCAGTGCAAAAGCAAAGGGGTCTTCACGTGCTCTTGCACATTTTATCACTTCCTCCAAGCAACACAAGCTGTTTTTATTAATGCCTTTATATTTCAAGTCCACTATAAAGAGCCCTCTATTGCATAATAAAAAGAAATCTTGGGCCATACGTGCTGGGAATTGGAGTTCTCCACTTACAGTGGTGGGAATTCTGCTCAGAAATTACCATCCTTTATGATCACATGGTCTGTTAGTAGCAGGCAACATGGTTGTTTAAAGAAATGGAAAAATACTGAAGATAATCTGAAATTCTAGGGAAAAAAAAATTACTATGCACCCCAGGCTGCAGGAAGCCAGTCAAAAATTAACTTCTCATTCCTTGGAGTTATATGAGCAGATATTTTAAGCAAATCCTGTATAAGATACATTTGGCATGCTAATTTCTCTACAAACGAAAACATTAGGAAAAAACTTGCAGACAATATTAAAATGTACTCTGTGGTAGGAAATACGTTTAAGTGTTAAACAGGGGGTTGGTTTGGGGTTTTGAAAGCCACTATTTCTCAGAATGTAATTAAAGTTAAAAATACTGAGCATTTTTTAATAAGTTCACAAGTACTAGGTGAAATCAATTTTTGTTATTTCTGTGTAGAGGAAATACTGGACTTCTTCCATGAATAAACATGTATTTATCCTCAGTGCATTTGGGTTTTTTCCCCTGGACATTTTTAGAAATAGAAGAGCTGAACATATTTAGAGGAAAAAGCAGCTTTTCTGCGAACTCTTGTTTTAAAATATCTAGATAAATTTCACTCCTGAACCACAGCAAACTGCATCCATATTGCTTAACTGGAATCCCAAATGTAAGGGTACCAATCTTAAGGCAAAACCTTCTTTTGGCAAATCAGAAATTTGCCCAGATGGAGTGTGCCTGGTGAATCACGTCACAGGAGGGACTTCCACAAAGATTTTTACCAAGAAAGTTTTCTTAGCAAGATGGAAAAAGTCAGCTAAATACTGAAATACCTAAGGAGTTGCCATGTCGTTGACTTTATAAATCTATAATGGAGGTTGGGCCCCTTTTTACTTTTAGGAATTGGTACAGCAGCACCAATTCTTGGTGTTATTTTGGAATTCCAGTCAAGAGCTGAATTTTGCCCTCTGTGTATATTATGAGAGGGACCGTGCCCTAAATACCTTACAAATGGTGAGATGGAAAAGAGAAGCCTAAAAGATTGGAATGAATGGAAGTTTTAAGACATGCCACTGCTAAACTGAATATTGAGATCTGCTCAAGATCTCAATACTCAGACAGGAAGAAACCACTGATTTTTGTTACTAACACACATTTTGGCAATGTGCTCCCCCAATTCTGCTTTCAGCCACCGAAAAGTCAGTGTAGTTAAAACTGTCAATCCAATTCCAAGCTCCAAAAATAA
The DNA here is from genome assembly GCF_022539395.1 of Myiozetetes cayanensis. Classification (NCBI taxonomy): domain Eukaryota; kingdom Metazoa; phylum Chordata; class Aves; order Passeriformes; family Tyrannidae; genus Myiozetetes; species Myiozetetes cayanensis. The sequence goes on from NW_026086605.1 coordinate 32,755,269, forward strand.
CTCTGAGCACCGCAGAACAGGGTGGTACAATTCAAAGAATCACAGAAGCAGAGTATCTAGAGCTACTTCAAAAAGACAGCCCTTTCAGAAGGACAGAGGTTATTTTCCCACAAAGAGTTCATCAGAATTTCCTGCTGAATTTCAGCAGTGAAAGGTGTGTGTGCAATATGCAACAGATACTTAATGAAGCAAGAATTTCTCATCCCCAATGCTTTCACAATGATGTGGTTCTAGAATTAGTGATAACTGGACAGATGTGTCACAGGTAGCACTGATATTACAAATTTCAGCATTTCAGGTTGGCACTGCTTGTCAGTGGGACAAGGAGTGATGAGCAGACAGAACTCAGGCACTAAGAACATACCCAGCTCTGGGCAGCTGAGCTTTTACTTCATTTGGAGGCCTATTAGAAACAATAATTATTTAAGAAGAGGGGTTTCAAATGCCCATTGCAATAAAGTCCCATACAGAAGGTACTGGCTCACAGCCATTATCTGACAAGCATCAACAATCAGTGGGGAACAAGTATTTGGGAGCAACAATCAAATCCAAGTTAAACAGTTAAGTTCACATTTCATGAAGTGTCAATGAAGTAATTATAAAAGAAAGCTATAAAAGAAACTAATGACCTCCTGAATAGTTGTTGAGTTTGAGAAGTCACAGCCAGCATGGATATTATCTGCTTTTCAGACTGCCTCCTGAAAGAATTTTTAATGATTAAAAACTCTCTCATCACCTCAATTCACTCCCCAAGAAGCTCTGGCAGTTCATCAATAGACAGACAGCTGTCTGGACACTACAAAGGACTTACTCTGCTGCCTTTCTGTACTAGAGTAAACTGGAAATCCCAACTTCCAGCTCAAAACTGCACCCTCCCAAGAAAGAAAAATACTACAGCATTGTATATAAATATATTTTAAAAAACAAATTCCCACTAGTAATATCACTAATATTATCGATAAACATTCAAATCCCACTACCACAACCAAATCTAAGAATTGGAATGATAATCTTATACTGCTCAACAACAGAGATTGACACCATGACCTGATTTTCAAGGGTTCACAATCTACATACTGCACTACAGTGCTTTTTAGGGCTTCAGTTTCAATTCTTAATAATTTTTGGCAACATGAGCACAGATATTTTATGGTTTGTGTTGGTTTGTTCCTCTTTATGTGAGCTTACTACCATTTAATCATTCACTGTGTACTAATCTATTTTTTAACTACATCTGTTTTTAACTCTATCATCATATGCAGCAGACAGTAAATTACAATGCTGTGTGGAAGAAACAAACTTGGAAGAGAAATGGATGTCAAGTACTTTTACCTGAATTACAAACTATAATGTCACGTCCCACAAAAACAAATCACATGCCAGTAGCAGACAAACAGTCTTGTTCCTGAACACTACTCTGGTATCTATCCTTTTGGACTGTGATCTCCTTCCCACCTCAGCTTTGGGATATCTTTCACTAATCCAAGTTTTCCATGGCATATAATCCCATGATTTAGTTGTATCCTATTCCCATTTCAGCATGGAAATCCCAGTGCTGTGCCAGCAGTGCAGGTCAGACAGTGTCTGCCTGAAGTTTACAGCTAATAAATTAGGCTAAAATGGCACAGCATTTAATGATTTAAGAATTGCATTCATTCTCATTACATACATCAACTTGTCACTTAATGATAATATTCAAACAGTACTAACTTGACTATATGGTGGACAGCAATTAATTCTATTGTATCTATGATTAACAAGCCTTCATATCCCTACAAGGTTGAATCCGCTTTCTATTTGCTGACAGAGATCTAATGTCACTCATAAAAAGCAGAGGCCCAAATTTTAATAATTATTCATTGCTTTTAGAGAGGCTAAATATATACTAAAAAAACCATTGCTGAATGCCAGTGTTTAAAGGAGAGAGTTGCTCAGAATACACAGTGTCTCTTCCACAGGGGTGCCCCAGCAGCTTTCCCTCCAGAAACCATCCAACTCCACCTCAGGAAAGGTCCAAGCCTCACACCAGTGACCAAGGGCAAGACGTCAGTAAGGGCTGTGGCAGAGGACAGGCAGCAAGGTCAGCTCTTTACATGGAACTGCTCCTGCAGCACAGCCCTCTCCCCCAAAGCAGGGCTCAGTTCCTATGAGTGCTTTTGTTTGTTCTGAAAGCCGCTTAATTGTCGAAAATAACTCCTATCAAAGCTAATAATTTGTCGTTTGAAAGAATTGTAAAATATCAGACGTGGCAGCAGCCAGCAGGGGACCTGCCAGCCTTCCCTACTGGAAACCCACCAACAGCTGCTGTGGGACAGCAGCTCCTTTTCTCCTTCTCTGCCGTGGGGACACCAGGGAGGGCTCGTCTCGGGAGCTCCCCACAGCTCCCCACAGCAGCCCCAGCAGAAGGACCCCTGAGCTTCCCTGCTGCCATCACAACAGGCATGGGCAGCTGAACTCCTGCAGACTGCCCATCCTGCCACAGACACATCTGCTTCCCCAGCCATCCTGCTCCCTTTTTCATCTTCCCAACCTCCTTTCCTCTTTTGCCTTCTCTCCCAGACCCCTCAGTGCCCCCCAGGTGAAAGCAGCAGGCAAACAAAAGGCCATTCAGCCCATCACCGGCGCTGAAATGAACTCAACTGCTCCAGTATTTTTTCCCAAACTCTTATCTTTAAGGCTGTTTTCCAGAGGGTACATAAACCACACTCCTTATTGTAACTGGGAAGCAAGTATCATTTGCTAGCAGGGTTCTTCTGCACATTAAGCTGCCAGGACCATGACAGAAATAGTGTAACATTTGGTGTAGAAAATTCACTAGTAAGTAATTCCTAGAGTGGGAATTTCAGGTAGATGGTGAGGACATAGCATAGAAAACACTTTATTTATGATTTACAAAATCTGTTATTGTTTCCAGATAACACAGGATTAAAAAATAAAATCATTTAAAGTCTACAAAAAAACTAGAAGTTTAGATTATTTTCACGCAAGCATTCTCATTTTATGGTATATAATCACACATGCTTTTACAACCACTAAAAATAAAACATTCCTTCCATGACTTGAAACTAGCTCTTTTTTGAGCATACAAGAGACACCATAAATTGGATTAAAGCAAACCTACACAACCTTGGAACCCATAATGTCAAACTTACAAAGTTTAAGAAAGTTAGTTCTCTCAGGACTAGAACAACGATACATTATAAAACTTTTTCCATGGGAGCCATTTATGTGAAAACAAACCAAAGAATAAGTTTAAAGCTGACATAAAAATAAAAACATGGAATGAAGTTAATTTCTGGTGTTATTCCACTCACACCATTGGTCAACTTGTTCCATGATTTGTAGAAATACTGTCATGATTCATCACAGTAAAAAAATCCTCCAAAAACTTATTTAATGAAAGAGTCAAATGACGTAGATGAACAAGGAAACAGTCGTAAGAAAGATTTCAAATTAAAAGTACACTTTCCATCAGCATTAAATAAATTCAATTTTCTTAAACGCATTTTGAAGTTCTCAAAGCAAACTCGTCAAATTAGTATAAGAAGCAAATGAGAATGAGCTATTATAATGGCAATATTACCTTCATCAAGCAGATTAACTCTTGCTAATTATTAAATTACACATCTGGCCTGCTGCATACCCTTAGCTCACAAGTTCTAATTAGCTGTCTGGAAGTGTTCAGGGTGGTAGCTGAATACTCGCTGTGCGTAGGGCTCGCTGTCCGTGCCCAGTTTGTGGCCCGTGTAATGGTTGTAGCTCTCCGGATGGAAGTGCTCGCAGTGCAAGCTAATCCAGTCCCGCTCAGTACTGTACCTTTCTGCCTCAGCAAGGATTCTGGTGAGAGCCATGATGTAACTCAGGGCCATCTGCAGGGTCTCATACTTGGACAGCTTCTTATCCTGGCCCCACTGCGGGACCACTTTCCTGAGGCGATCGAAGGCCGTGTTCAGTCCCTGCATCCGCCGTCTCTCCCGCGCGTTGGCCGCCAGTCTCCTCTTGGCAGCGTTCTCCATCCGCTCCGAACTGCACTTCACAGCACAGCCCGCTCCGCTTCGGCACTGCACCTCTGATTCCACCCCTGAATCCAAGGGACTGGATTGACAGGTCTTCATGTTGGATGCAGCTTCAGTTTCACACACGCAAAGATTGCTTTGTAAAAACAGGTATCTAGAAAGTGGTAAGGGAAGCACTCTTGTGAGTTGCCTGCATACCTCTTGAATCTGCTTCCAGATCTCAGCGACAAAATATTTTTCTTAGTTTCTTTAAAAAAAAAAAAAGTCTTCTTGTTCTTCTGAAAATGTCCAAAAATGTTTCTTATTGTTTAAAGAAAGAAGAATTTTTTATGTCTTATGTTTTCATTCTTTTAATTTCTTTAATCTCAAAGAGAGAGAAAACAATGAAGTCTCCCTTCTCAAAATGTATATTACTGAAGAAAGTGATCCATTTAATCCAACCAGGCTTCCAAGTGACTATGACAAATGAGGGAAGTTCTGACTCAGTTTAGGAGAGTGCTCTGAAACGGTGAATGGTTGCCATCTGAAGGTGTAAGTTCCTAACAGAGATCTCTCCTTTGGCTCCTGCCGGCCAGCAATGACTGTGTTGTACTGACAAGATGAGGCTTTATAGGAACTGCAAAAGCTAAACAGGTGGCAGCAGGTGGGCAGGCGGCACTCTGCTCCCATCCCAGTACCTTCCCACCCTGGGAACTACAGAGAGGAAAAAAAAAAAAAACCCGAACAGTAAAATCTGAACATTAGAGCCTTCATCTGGTGAGAAGTCTTCCAAAGCCATTCTGTCCAGCCCTAACAACTTGCCATCTGGAGTAGTGTCTGGCTGACCCTGGGCAGTTAAGCAAAAGATCTTTTCAAAGGATAAATCTGTTGCAACACAGGGGGAAAAAAAAAATCTCTGTGCATTGTAGTATTTGTAGATTAAAGCACGTGAAAATTCTGGTGAAGTGTTGAGGATAGAAGAAATAACTGTTTTAATGAAACAGGAGAAATAACTTAATGATATACAGCTGAGAATACTGCTTTGCACATATGGTACCAAAACAAGTGAACTCAAACCATTAGAAACCCTTCAGCAAGCACAATTTTAATACTATATAAAGTACATAACATTGCAGTCAGAGTAGTAGCTTGAGAAAAATGGGGATTATGGATTCCCCTGATATGAAATCACTGCAATATATTTAAACAGTTGAAATGTAGCTATGAGTTTATCTAATAATGATTGCAAAATACACAGGTTGTGATGGTCACACACAAAGACATGCAAGTATAGAAATAGTCCAAAAACTGCCCTTTTAAATACACCATATTAAAGCATATATGTGCATTTTATGGGAGTTTGAGATATTACTAAAAAGACACTTCTAAATAAGTAATGAGAATAAAAGAGAATGTGAAAAACAGAAATCTGCTTGCTGGCAGCAAGAGATCCATTCTGCTATCAATTGTAATGACAGAGAAGCCACCATATATACACCCACACCCCATAATCAAAACATCTTTCTTTTACTGTACTTGTACTATTAAAACCATAGCTACATAAACCTAAGAGGATCTATCACACAATCATTTTATGATGTACATAAAAGGGGATTAAAAAAACCCTGCCGCACAATGATTTATTATCTGTATTGATTTCAAGTTTAATTAAATTGTTACCAGCATTCATAAATTAGTAACTTTTTTCATTAGAGACTGAATACTGTATATTTATTTAGAACTATAGCTCAATTGTTTTCACTATGACTCCCAAACTTGGTGTAGTTGTAAACAGCTGATTAATCCCTAGCCAAAGCAATGACAATGAAGTGAGGTTGAATAATCCAAAAACAATAGGATGCAATTGAACACTAATGGAGTCCAGCACGACAGATGTTGAACGTCGGCTGTTACGCCCAGTTGCTCTGCTCTTAATATTCTGCATCCTAATGATGGTGAACAGAGCTGAGGGTTGGGGTGGGGGCTCTCCATTATCCCATTATCAAAATGCATGCCACTTCTTCAATTTTTAAAGAAGTACAAGTGCACCCCGTTTCGTTAGAAACGTTCCGCTCTGCTCTCTGTGCACTGACCTGTTCTGCCAGACGGAAAGAGCGACAGCCACACGTTAAAGTGCTGCTCTTGGATTGACCATTTCTGATTAGCCCTGGCAGGGAGAAGTGAGAACAGCACCTTACAAAACCCCACATAACCATATGTCCTTCCACAAAAAAAAACACAACCCTCAGCAATTAGAACTTGTGAGATATCTTCCTGAAGGCACTTCACAGGAAGGACATTAAAAAAAGATGCCCATCTGATCTTTGTGCTATTGCCAGAGCATATTCTAGTGCTACTGCAGCTTTCGATGCCCAAATAAGTTTGTTCAATCCTTTGTCTCTTACAATGAATCTCAAATGATGTTTAATGTAAAAGGAAACAACAGAATTCAGGTGTACCATAAGTTAATAAATATTGTGTGTTCTCATGAGATAGCTATTACTCAATTCAGGTAATTAATCACTCAGTGTTAGGAGTGCTGCTAACTTCAAACTAGAAATACAGAAAGCTTCCCTTTCACATGTCATATGGTACAATACTGTATTTATTCACTTGTCAATTGTCTTTTTTTAACTTACTGTGTGCTGCTAGTGCTAATTATTCACCAGCATTATGCTGTGACTAACACACTACTATAATCTCAAGAGAGAAGCTGTGATTTATCTCTCCTACTAGACAAACTGTACCATTAGCTTAAATGGTTTACTACCAAATCACAGGACTCAGATCCATTTGGGTTAATAACAAACCCCTAACAGGATTGTATAGCTTATAGGCAAAGCTAAAAAAATGCTCTGTGTCTGATGAAAACACCTGCTTTCCATCACTTCAGGTTTTTTTAAGTTTCTGTTTTGGGAATGAGAACCACAAAAAGTATCAAGGTCTTATCCATACACATCAATTAATTTAGTTCATTTGCACAGCCATATGAGAATATGTTATTTCAAACTAAAAAATAAACAGCTTTATTGCTCAGCAAAAAAGAGAAAGGGTATCAGTTGAAATTTTCCCAGGTTTCCTTCACTTGGCTTGATTTCCTCTATATTTCAGCTTTCTCAGTTACTGCTTATGTAATTTTATTCCCCTTCCCCTTTATTTTTCACAATTTCTCAGAGATAATATTTCAAATAATTTTTTCTCAAATTATCATCACTATTTTATGTTTTCAAAAAGCTATTAACGTATTCTGATGTGATCTACTGCTGTGCTGCTGAAAACTTTTCCAGATCCCAACATATATTAGTCTCATGGGTTTTGTACACCAACCATTTCATCAGAATTTCCCTTTTACTCTTATTTTAATGTCATAAGACAATCTTAAGCCAGAGGAACTTTAGAATCACCAGAAAGTTCTGTGTCTACTCAAGTTACTCAAATTTCAACTTTTGAATCTCTAACTATGCAGGTACAAATCTAGTGCTACTCCATGATCTTCGCAGCATTATTCTTGAGTCACATTTTAACTTCAAAGCAGTATCATTTATCAAAATATTATGTTTTCCTCAGAGAAAAACAAGATAAATGCATAAGAATGCTATTTCAGTCCTAACCCAAATTATTTTAACATCTTTAAGCCACCACTGATACTAGGAAAATAGAGGAGAGTTTCAGTGCATTAAAGAAATTAAATAGTTGCAGGATTTATGACTACATACATAAAGTCATAAAAATTGTCTTCTGGTATCCAAGTTAATAACTCAGATGCTCCCACAAACTGATTAATATCTCTCACCTGCACTACTATGGAAACCACAACCTAATTACTTCTGTTGTGGATTACTTTGGCCAAACACTAAATTTAAAATTAAGTGAAAGCAATACTTCTGGATAAAGTCTAATTCCTCAATACATTCTCTTCTCTGGCTGTACTAAAAATAACACCTACAGGCAATATATCAAAACAAAAATCTTACCTCTCCCAGCCAACCAGAACTGACTCGTTCATCTCAGGTAGATCCTTTCTAAAAGCCTCCTCCAGACTTCTCAGCACTGCAGTTTACTCTGAGGGAAGCTCAGACTGGCACTGTGTGCTGCTTAACTAAGAGCAGGGGGGTAGCTACCAAAACACAACCATCCTGAAGGACCCAGCTTCGTGTAACATTTGACTCAGCTCACAGGACAGACGAGAAATCACACACAGGTGTGTGGAATCATGTAATTCCCTGCCTTGGTTATTTGCAGTGTTTTCCCTCTCAGGGCTATAGGATTATCAAAAAATGTATCCTGAATTGACAGTAAGTAATACTGGGAAGTTGAGTAGCCATCTACACCAGCAAGAGGAGTCTGCAATCATTTCACCCGGGGCTTTCCACCCTCATCCTGAACACCCTTTCCTCTGAGTGCTCAGGACATTTCAGTTTCCTCTCCAGTCTCTGGTTGAAATCTTCTTTCTTGTAGCTCACGTAAATCTCCCAACTACACTTAAGGCTCTACTTGCCATACCCTCCATTTAGCACCTCTCAATTTACCCACTTCTCCTTGCCAATCACCCTCTCTGTTCCACATTATCTTTCTCAGGTAACTTTCCCTCGGGAGAGGCTCAAAAACCACAGCTTTCCCCGACATAACTTTGTGTCAAAGCAGGAGGTCTGAAACCTCCTGAAAAACCAAAAGTGAGAAAGGGTTCCTTTTCTCATGGCACTAGAGGAACATGTTTTGAACCTTTAACTGTTTCTCACCCACATTATATATTGAATATCATTATGTTATGTACCTTTGTACACATACATATACACAGGACAGCTCACAAGAAAGAAGTTTCCACTTAGAAACTTAGAATCACAACCCACTGCACCACTAAAGCAGGAAAAAAGGTTCTGACATATTAAAAAGCTGGTGAATTTTCTGAGCACTGGGCATCATATATGATCTCCTGTGCTCAAAAATATAGTTATCTACCAAGGTCAATTCCCCCTGCACACGCTCAGCGATCTGCAAAAGCTGTCCTGATGTTTTCCAGAAAGGGACCTACAGACATGCAACAGCAGACACACAGTGACCTTTTATTTTTCTGTTTACCCAATTTCAAGGAGACAAGAGTCTTCCAGAGAAGACCTTCCATTACTATATAGTATGAGAATTATTAAAAGCATTACCTAAAACGCACCAAGGAACAGACAAGGGAAGAGATCCGGTTTACCCTCCTGAATCCAGACAGGAATTACTGTTTTTATGATCTTCAATAGGTATTTTCCTAACCTGTTCTCTAAAACCTCTAATGGGGTAAGCAGCAGCACAAGTGATAAATTATTATCTTCTAAAATACCACATACCCTAGGACTAGAAAGATGAAGTCGGTGGTTGTGACAGCAGAAGGAAGCATAAACTCAGGACTCTTGTGTGCAGATTCTGGAGAGAATAATGCTCCAGAAGTTATTTATCCCTTAGTCCTTCCTGACTTCCCTCTGTTGTGGCCCCCCCAATTCCTCTGACTTTTTCAGGTGTCTCACAGGATAATGTCCAGTTCTCATCCTGCTCACTCCTCACACCTGTGCATCACAGTCCCCTCAGGAAGATATTGGGGGCTCTTTTAGGCTGCAGTGAGATGAGTTCCCGTGGCTCACCCGCTGTGCACACAGCTCTCCAAACACAGTGGGATGGTCCTTTTAACCTCAAATCAGAGATGTTTGTTCCAAAAGGATTCTGCAGTGATGGCAACAGCCAAAGGCCAGCAATTTGGGAAGCAGCATAGGTGAACTAGGATGAATGCATTTGTTTTTAGAACTTTATCAATGTTAACTCAGTGGAATGAGACCCTGACACTGAAGCAACATCAGTGCTACAAACAAAACCAAACCAAAAATCCTAAACCTGCTGCAAAGAACTAAAACCTCTCAACAGGAAATCAGCTCAGTGTTCTTCTTTAATCAACATATATGGTCAGTCTCAAGCAGAGTCTGCGATTTGTTGATACATCTTACCTGCTGAAATGTCAGCCTTTTGCTGGTAAGGGAGGCAATACCACAGCTCCAGGGTGTCAGTTCCCCATGCTGACTTTGTGAAAAAAACATTCTTTTTTTACATGGTAATAAGTAACTCTTAAGTTACTTATTTGCTATGCCATCAGAAGGACAAGAAACACATCAACATTAATGCAATCACTGTTAAAAGTACCCCTAATTTTAGCTGTTCTACATTACATGTTTATTGCTTTTAATTAGACAAAAATATATCAGGACCATTCGCAAGTTAGCCTTTAAAATGCATTTTTTAACTTTAGAATTCAGAACAAAGCCTACAAAAATTCCTAAAACCAGAAATTGAACAGGTAACTATGCTGAAAGACAGTCTGGAATTTCATTGTGGAACTAAATTACTTCCCTAGAAGGTTCTCCCCAGCTACCTATTGAAGATCATTAATGATGTGTGAAATGACAGCTCCTTTTTCTTTTCTGATAAACCTTTTCCTTTGACATGTGGAGATGGTCTCCCTGACACACAAGAGAACTAAAGCTGCTCATACAGTCCATTCAGACTCTTAGTCTTGGCAGTGATACTTTATCAGAGCCTGGGGAGGAGTGGAGCTTTCTGCTTACTCTGGAGAGGAGTAGAGAAAGGGAGATGGGATCAAAGCAGAGAAATGTTGAATGTGCTCCCACTGAGTTTCCCAGATACCTCATCAGAAAAACTCTTATTTAAAACCAAGCCAACAAACAAACTGCTGGCACATGCAGACTTTGAACAAGCCAGTAGCTTGACATAATTCAAAAGCAAAAAAAAATTGTTACCTATTATATTAAAACTTTTCTGTATGATTTATAATGGTGACAAAAATGCACTCCCTGAGAAAAAGCACTGTTTCTGTCCCAGTGACAAAAACAGCTGGTCCACCTCACTTCTAGTGAGCTGTTTTTGCTCAGATGGCAACTGTCCATGGGACAGGATCAGTAACAGCCTCTATGAACACTCGTCTTGCTATTCCTTCCACCAAGAAGGTTGATTTTCTCCACTCTCTCCTCCAGTGAAAAGTCCCTGTCCATATCCTCCATCAAGAGGCAAAAAGACCCTCAGAGTGAAGGTGACATCTTCCCTGCACCTGCAGCCACAGCAAACCAGGCAGACATGCAAACAAGTGCTGCAATTCACTGGTGAGACCCGGGTAAAGTTTCTGTACCATAAAGACTTTGCAACCTGCAACTTGCTTCACTCAAAGTACAGAAATAATTAATGTGCAGGAAAATACAAGATAGCTTAAGTATGAAAATGAGTGTTGAAACTGTGGAAAATAGAAATACTTCTTGACAAGTAGACAAAAAACAAAAGCCATTGAGAATGGTCCCATTTTGAGAAGTGGAAAAGTACACAAGAATCTCTGTGTGGGATAAAATATGGTGTCTACTGTAATAAACCTGTAAAGACTTGGGTATATTTAATATTCAACCCAAAGTAATCTCACTGAATTGAATGGTAATCTGCTTACAATATTTAAGGTAAACATTGGCACCTGGAATTTCAGGGGAAAGCGAAAAAGCAATAAAAAGAAAGGGGGAAAAGGGCCACAAGAAGAGATAAAAGCAGGGATACAGGTAGGAACAGAAAATGGGAATAATAAAACAAGGGCAGGTTTCAAGTGGACTGGGCTGCAACAGTTGACAGTGGTTGGAACTGTCGTAAATCCGTAAGATTAGGAGCTTTTTTTTCCTTCTCAAACCCTTTGACTCACTGTTGTAACATGAATAAGAGAAAGTAATGCACTTTGGAAATGAACTACAGTTACACAGCTACTTCCTAACCAATTAGGACAAGGGCTCTCAAAACTCCTCATCTCCCAACAATGTAACGAATGCTACGTTAATGTTGCTTGCCCAACACAGAACTGTGGTATAGATTGTGCCACAGTTATGGACTGAAACAAAAACACACGAAGCAACAACGGAGAGAGTGACGCCCAGGGATGCTGCGAGCTTTTGATAAAACAATTTTTCAGTGCAGGAGGAGTTATTTTCTTGTGCAAACAGGCATATAATTACTACCCAGTGCACTGCTTCTCATTGATTTCTACTTGGCACAGTTTGCCAGATGCTGTTTGGTCGGAGTGTTGCCTTGACCTCCGCTGGTGACGCTGGCCCCTTTCGCTTTGTGGCGCGGCATTTTCCCAGCAGGGAGGTCCCACCCCTCAAATAGTTCAGTTGCAACTTTTGCTGAAGGCTTGGGGGTTCCCCATATGTTGCAGCGTAGGGGACAGCCTGGCTGGAATTAAGTCAGGAGTGGCGTCCAGCCCTGTGGCTGGAGCTGGCCCAGAGGAGATTAGAAATGCCCCAAAACTAATTAAATATTTTGTCTCCTGCTGGTAAACAAAGGCGAGCGAGGGCAAAAATACCAAATGCCTGATTTAACTGGGATCTGTAAGTAGCTTGACAACAGCAACCCTGAAGTCAGTGATGCATGATTTAAAAGCCCCTAATGGGTCAAAGCTGTTACACAAATGAGACTTCTGTTGATTATCCTTCGCTTTATATATTTGCAAAACTGTTACATAAATGTACTTGCTATCGGTTCTCAGAGCATTTCACAGCAGCATTTCTGGGGTAAGAGCCATGCAGTCCACACACTTATTTGGGAGCATTCTTAACTTTCCCTTTTGCACTAATAAAATACAGGAAAAAATATAATAACCCAAGAAAATATGTGCAAATAAGAAGTGTCAGCATTTTCAGTTGCATTTTCAAGGATCTGAACTGTCAAGTGTTGCTTCACAAAAATGAATGGAAGAATTCTCTCATTTAATATCTAGTAACATTTTTTAAACGTTGCCAGCTAAGTACCTTTTCAAGGCACTTCTATTTAAATAAATACATATAGAATATATATATTCAGTTAAATTATTTAAATGCAGAATAATATATATTTAATCAGCTAAATTATTTAAATAATGGATCTAATGCTTTTGATATATACAATTCAGATTTAATGTATTCAGTTGTGTAAATTAAAAATCCACCCTCATGGTATTTGAAATGTTGTGTGTCCATAAGGGTATACTATATTTTAAAATATACTAGTGCAGACTTAACTTCTTTCCTTTTACAAATGTGTCATAGCTATCATGTAAATATTCCATGAATATGTTTTAGAATGCTAAGTGAAGAAATGTCCTACAAAAATCGTGTCAGGAAAGAAAATGAGAATTCTAGTTTGATGTTCTCTATACTCATTTCCCATCCATGCTCAGCTTCATGTGTTTCTGCCATCCTACTGCAGTTAATGGGACTTATCCAGTGTCCAAGGACAAAAATTGCTGGTTGGTTGGCCAGGACCTCAGTGCAAAATGCTGTCAGTGTGAACTAAAAGTGACTTGTTACTGAAAGCAGAGTATTCACCTCTTCTGGGAGGGCCTGTGTTCAATCTTTATATTTTCCATGAGGCTATTTTTACTTTTTTTTTTTTTTTTTTTAATCTTTACTTTTTACTCTATTTGCTGAAACTTGAAACAGTGATAAATGGCAAGGATGAAATATATGAGTAAAAGAAGAGGAAACCTTAAAACCAATCGATAGATACATATATACTCATATAAACACAGGCAAAAAATAAATATATATCTCACTTCATTTTCATAGTATTTTACCACTAGATTTTTACTTTATAATTTAACTGTTCTGCAAATTAAGTAATCCTGGCTCAGTTAAGGTAAAAGTTTATAGCAATGGCTGTTGTTGCAATTAATGCTTCCCAAATGAACTCCGGTGGCTCTGTCTCTGCTGCCCAGCCAGCTGAGAGCCCACGATCACACACATATTCCACATCTGCTCCTTTGTCCAGGTGGACAGAAGGACGCCACAAAGGTTTCCTCCATCCAGAGAGAGGCAGTTCTAAAAGATTAGGATGTCGCAGTCAGGCACAGGGTGACATTTGATGGTTGGGATGTTGGGATCCCCCAGGTGGCCCCTCTCCAAACACCAACGGATCGGATGTGACGGGCGTGTTGGAAAAGCTACTGCTAAAGGCAGTGGTGAATAAAGGAACACTTCATGTCCTGATTGCTCACAGAGCAATAATAACAACAGTGCTGCCTTTAGAATGCACACAGGACAGTGTTTCCCATCAGGTATGTGAGAATAAAATGTGAGAAGCCATGATTAGAAGAGCAAAAATCTCCCTTCACCCACTGTCCATAGCAAAAGGACTGAATATGTGATAGTAAAAGGCTTGTCGGTTGGGTTTTTTTCTCCCATGAAGTTAGCTGTTTCTTTTAATTCCTTATTTTGTCAGGATTCCATTTCTTGAATGTCAGCATTCTATTGGATTTTCACGGAGTTTTGAATTACTTGAGGGTGGAAAAGTTTTCCCAGACTTAATTATTATCATAGTGGAAATTTCAAATGAAGAACCTCAATAATTTTTACAGAAATATATTCAGCCTCAAGGAAACAGGTTTCCTTGTTTCCACACAAAATAAATGACACAATCATCCTTATTTAATCACATACATTGGGGTTTATGTCATCGACTACTCATGGACTGTAAAAAATGCAGGAAGGCATTTCTGTTGCAGCTGGCCTTGTTCACATATAATTGAGAAGTAAAAAGGTAAAAAAGCTTAAAAAAAAGTCTCTGAGCACAGTAATAATGATATTTATGTAATTGAGGCTCACGGAAAAATGTGCTTTGAATAATCAGTTTAAAGAACTAGAGATGTTTCTAAAGTCACCAGGAAAACTTCCCATCCAAGTTCTACAGCATCAGAAACAAACCAAACCCCCCAAAACCTGAAGGCCATGAACTGGCAACACAGAATGTATTTTCAACAGAAAATTCCTAGATATTTTACCACGGAATATGACAGATTTTTCCATATGTTTACATTTCTAATTAAATCTGGACATTGTTCTCCTATACCTAAATCCCAAAGCATCAGCACAGATTGCTTTGTGGAATGTTACTGTCTGCAGTACACCTTGGGGTCACCACATTAGATGATGGCCTTATGAAATGCAGAAAAGACCAACAAAATACCCAATAATTCAAGACAGTGATTCAATAAGAGTCTGAAACTATGAATAATCCTGGCACATTGCATGCAGATTCATTGCCCTTACTCTCCAACCTCTAGCAAAAGCACGTGTCTTCTTTGAGGTGAATGGAAAGCCTTTAAGCATCTCAGGCACTCAGAGAATAAAGAAGCTGTAAAATGCAAAGTGCTCAATGAAGAGGAAACAAACCCAAATATTTTATTGGCATCCTCTGAATTCTGAGGAGCATGGCTGACAGAACAGGAGCGTGTGTGACTGCCCAGGCAACACCAGCCTGTCTCCATTTCTTCCAGCAAGGTTGTTTTCTGGGAAGGCTGGGAATGTTTTCTCCCCCAAAGCACACAGGTAAAACACTGCACAAGGCCTTGGCACAGGTACAGCTGGAAGAGGCATGTAAGCAAAATTCTTCTAGTTAAGAGAAGATTGGCAAAATCAGTCTCAGGGGTCAGTAAGATGATGGAAAACAACAGAGGAGGGAAAACAAACATACAGAACTTGCGATCTCTCTTACTTTTCCTTGGCTGGCAGGAAAGGCTGATAAAAGTGATGAATTCATATTGCACTGTTTTAAGGATCTAGATCCCACTTCCTTTTTGTTCATCTCAAAATCCTAGGGCATTGCACAACTTAATCCACCCTCCCCATCAGCAGGGAACATAGCAAAGATTACACCTCCTGAAGTACAATTCCCTTTGGAGCTCTCCCTGGAACTGACTGTCCTGCCTTTCAGTCAGTGCTAGTGCTTGATAAGATAACCGAATCCTTTGTTAAGAACTTCCAAAAGGGAACAGAAGCACCAATTAATTGCTATTCTGACTGGAACTAATTCAAAGGTGTCTTCTAGTACCTTGGGATACAGTGTGTTCTGCTTTGGAGAGAACCAATCAGTCAGAGATTGATGAAGGGGTGATGAGGTCAGGTTTGCAAATATAGAACCATCTGCACAGTCTCCTGGGTTGGTACCTGCAACACAGTAATTTACCGGAGCAGGTGTTTCCTTTTAATATACATTTTTTTTTCTGCTGAAATCGTAACTTTATTGAGAAAGTGCCTGCAGTTTGTTATTAAGAGGGTACTTTTTATCATTGTTGCTATTAACTATTAACTGCTGAAACGTTTCTGAAAGTTGTACAGGTAAGAGGCTGTGATTTTAAATATTGAAGTCAATCTGACACATCTTCAGAAAGCTGCTACAAATAAATGTAATATAGTCCAAGAGGCTGTTTTTAAAACACTGAACTTTGTTTAGAAGGGACTGGAATTATCATGGTCATTAAGAACATGATTTATTTCTGTTTACAGCCATAAATAATTATGAAGAAAGAAGGCTTTCTGAAACAAAAGAAAAATTCCAGAATTCCAGCTGGAATTTCCCACCTGACTTGAGCTTTGTGGGCTGTATAATCTGCCAAGTCCCCTCTGGTTTGGATCTAAGGCACAGAAAAAGCTCAGCAGATAATATATCTGAATTCAAGCTCAAGTTCCTGACTTTGCTGCACCTTACTCTGCTCCAGCTCTACAATAATCCACAAAATCTCTTCTCTGGCCAAACATCACTCGACCCAACTCCCAGATCCTGTGAACTGGCTTTGCATCATTAACGTCCACTGCGGGCCAACACTGTTCCTCACAAACCTCCCTCCAGAAACGTTCTTGAGAATGTTCCTTGGCTTTGCCTAATATATTTTATCTACCCTGTAATCCCAACATTAAAACCCAGGGATGTCCTTCTTTGCCAGTCAGTGAGGCAAAAATGCAAGTCATAGTGAACCTCTCACTAAAGAAACAAAGAGAGTTAGAAATGTTTGTTTTTTCATGTTCTACTTTAGATGTTAAATCTAAATGTCTTAGTCTAAAACCAACTCGTGGGAAAAGAACCCATATACACTTCTGGTGTGACTATCTGGTCATATACTGGGTTTTGTTACTGCACTTTCCTCTTCTTTTGAATTTGTTAATTAAGGTTAGGGATAAACTTTAGGAATTAAAAGGACAGTGACTCAGCAACTGAGAAAAAACCCTTGGTCTGTGTTTAAGTCTGGTAATTAATGATAGATTTACTCCTCTGGGGGAAAAAAGTAGATGTCAGAATCAAACTGCTTAATTGGCAGATTTTTCAGTTTTTAATTGAACTAATTTAATTTTACCTGATCAGGCATCACCGTTAATTCTAATTTAGGGGGTTGATTTTTTTTTTTTTTTTTTACTTCTGGGAAGGTCCCCTCTGTTCCCAGCGTGTTCCTCTGTCACTCTGATGAACAAACCTCTGATGAGACAAAGAAATCTTTACTTTCCCAGAAATAACTGCCTCATCTGTTGCTAATTTCCCTTCCATCCCTTATGGAACACATGGCTCCTTTCTATGACCTCTTGCTGTGTGCACATTCATGAAATCTTTTCTTTCCTCTCCTTGCAAATGTTTCCAAATTTAGTAACAACTTTTTAATGTATGTTTTCTGCCTATTCTCATCTACATAGCTTAAAAATAAATGCAAAGTATTATCATGAATCCTTTAAGCAAATCTGTTAAATGGCTTACTGAATTATAAAAAAGTCTTCCCATTTTCTTTCCATCCCTTTCAGCTCTACATTCATTTCCAAAGCAGCAAACTTGCATGGTGTCTGTTGCTCAGTATTTTTTTCTTATTTTGCCTCGTTTCTCATGGCTGTACCTTCTTCCTGACCCCCACAGGAGCTGTGCCTCTGCAGAGTAAAATAAGCAAATGGGCATTTAAATTGTCATGGCTGGGCTGTGGGATCAGTTGGACACTCCCATGATAAATAACACTCACAAGCACAGGAATTTTTGGAATTGTGTTTCCCGTCACATAATTTGCTCTTGGTTCAACACATCTCTATCTCTTAATGAAGAGAGCAGCACAAAACAGTTCTGCAAATCCTCCCCAACAGAACCACTAAACAAATCCTTCCCATAAAAACATGAAACAAGGCCACACAAATTCTAAACAATCTCATTTGAAGTTTGCACAACCTATTTTTTTGCACCGGGAAAGATGGGATTTGTCACAACAATTAATTTCCTCTACTGTTGACCAAAAATGTGCAATATATTAAAACAAGTCTTAGTGAATAATTAGGATCAGCAGGTCAACTACACAGTATTTCAAGAGAATAAAGTTGCTACTAGAAAATGAGTACTCTTTTTCTTGCCACTCTCAGCAGCCTTGCTTGTTTTGCATATGGCTGCATGTTTAATTAGCAATCTTTCTGTAAGTGTCTGCAATTAGACAATGATGATTAATAAAATAACTCCTTTAAAGCTCCATTTAGGCAGCAGAACTGCACAATAAGGTATAATTAATTCATCATTAATAAATCATGGCTGATTAATTAATCTGTTGATTACAAACACATTACTGCATAGCCTCCCACCTGAGCTCTGGTGATTTTTCTATCCTGAAAAGAAATAGAGACAAAGAAGTAGAACTCTATATTAAAAAAAAAAAAAAGCTTTAAGCAGCAAAGATTCTGGTTTAGTCAGGAAATGTAGATAATAAGTATCTTTAAAATTTATGGGCCTTGTTCATTATGAGTCCTCTTAGAGTGAAAAATAAAAAAATAATTGAGCCATCTATGTGTTAAATGTGGATAGGTGAACAACAAATGGCCCTTTAGTTCATTCATATTCTTAAGGAAGGTCTTTTTTTACCAAAGCATCTCAGGTTATAGGCCAGGCTGAGCCTCTGCATAAGCCACCAAGGAGAATTAAACACAGCAGAGCACTCTTGCAGTATGTTCATGAGGCCACGTTTATAAATAGGATTTCAGGTCCATGACCTTCAGCAAGACTAAACAGAGAAGAATGGGCACTTCCATTTGGAGATTCCTTTTGTTTGCTACCTCACCCTTGACCTCAGTAGTGCATTTAAATCACATTATTGGTATATTCTGTGTAGCTGCAGGATACAGAGACTTGGTTCCAGGTACTTGGACTTAAGCAAGATGTAAGTGATAAGCTATAGTGAACTTCAAAATAACTGGAAATAAGGGAACTTGGCACAACAAAGTTCCTCCTTATTTCTCACAAGCTGACATCCAGCTGTTCCCACATTATGAAAACGCCTTTGAGTTCAAAATACTTCATTCTCAAATACTGCCAAGAGAAAGAACTGAGGCTAAAGCTTAGGACAGAGGTGACTTGAAAGGGGAAGCAGAATTTTTAGCTGGAGAAACTGAAACAGTTCAATATTCCTAATAAATCCAGTGGAAGACCATGTTGTGGTGACAAAATCTGAAGCAGCACTTCAGGAAGAAAGTTCTTCCAGAATGGGTATCTACACTTACAGGAGAAAATCTTCAGTCTTTGAGAAGTAATGGACATTGGTGTAACCAATAAAATTTCCTTTCAGAGTTTAATCAGCTTTATGTGCATTGCTGTGTCAATCTCTTAAATCTTTCTGCTCTAAAGAAAAGCACTGACTAAGCAGCAGCACTATGAGCAACCGCAATACCATTCATCTTCCAAAAATACTGTTCATAAAAGAGAACCACAAGGCACATTTCTAAACTATTTGTATTTTTTCAGATTTCAATTCAAGTAAATTAATGAACATGACTGTCATTTTAATAAATGGTAGAGAAAATATTTTTAAAGAAATTAAAGAAATGAAGTCAGATTTTATGGAAAATTCTGATTCTGGGAAAGGTTTGATTATTTTATCAATCAGAGATGTTTACAGTTCAATCCATGAAGCAGTAACAGCTTTTAACATGGAATTTGGAAATTAAGAAAAGCATTATTTAAAAGCAGAAAACCAAGACAGCTGTCCTTGAGCATCCTCTGAGGCCAGTGTATAAATGAAATGGCAAGACTAAGAGTGAAGAAAACAATACCCAGCATCCTGAAGATCACAAGTATTTGCAAGCCATTTTTAAAATGGACTACAAGGAATCAAAGACTTTTGACAACAGTGGGGATTCACTGCCTAGAGCTGAGATAAAATCAGCATAAGAGGAGTTCCAGGAAGGTGTGGGAGATCAGTGCCAGTTCCTTCAGAAAGTCAGGTTTCCCTGCAGCACCACAGCAGTTTGCCCTGCAATGTCCACCCTTCCGTCACTGCGCAGGCAAATCTTCAACTCCCCTCCCCGGCGGGAACACTGAAAGGCTGCATGGAAACAAGAACCCACAGTTAAAAACCAGAGTGTGTCACAAAGGATTCAAAATCATGGAAAACTGCGGGAAATGAGGCTTCTCTGTCTGCACAGAGCAGACACTGCACCAGGGACAGCCTGGATGAACTGTCCTCATGGATGAAGATCAGCTGGGGTGTATTTCCAACTGGACCTGTCTCCTCAGTCTGACAAACCTGCTGCTTAACACCAGCTGTGAGGCTGCTGTGCTGCAGCCAACTGAAGCCTTGAGTTCTCCCTCCCTGGGATATCCCTCAGGATACAGCTTCTGGACGTCAGAAGGAAGAACACCAAGCATTATCTCCAAGAGAATGAAGAACCATTTTACTGGCACTGAACATCTGAAGCTGATATCACATTCAAAGAATGTGTCTGGCTAAGGGGTAAATAAGCTCACACAGGCAGTGGAAAAGTCTAGAAAGAAACATCAGTGCTGCTTCAGCTGTCACAAACTGACACCAAGTTCTTCCAGAGACAGGAACAGACATTGATTTATAGAATCCTGAGTACATAATTTAATACAACTGGATAAACTTGAAGTAGAAACAGCCTTGTAATTGATTACAGAACTAAGCTTTTGCCTGAACTGTTCAGCCATACCCAGGTGGGATGATAATGTTCACTTCACTTGTGGAGTCTGTACCTTATTTCAGCAGAGCCATTTTAGTTGTACAACTCCTTGATCAGAAAATGGTCTGGTTCAGATGGTATTTAAAAAAGGTTTGAGTTTGACATGGAGTTGCTTTTGTAAAAGGCTGTAAATGGATGAAGAGGTATTAATGTCCAGTCTCCTTGCTCAAGGAATTTCCAACTGCTGCAGGAGCTGTTCAAAACTAAAGGGTACGTTTTCCCTCTCAGCCCCACAATTTATAGATTGGATACAGACTGAATTCAGCTCCCTGTAAAGCACAGGCTCTCTAACAGATGGCATATATGCTGGATGCTTTAAACTATTTCTCAGCCACTGCTGATAAGAAAGCTTTTCTTTGACCAGGATATTGGATTCCCAGGCAAAGGAGACCCTCTACAATAGTGGCAACAGGACCTATCTAAAGATTTATATTGATACTTTCTGTTCTTTTCCATTTATAGAACCACCAGTTATTGGTTTTCACTTGTCAGAACATCATCTAGGAATGCAATAATGCAATAATGCTTCCAGTGGGTATTTTGATCCAGGCCATGCTAAATTTGATCTATTTTTATTGCCAAGAGTGGATACAGAGCTAAGCTCTTCCACACCCTTGTGACAGCAGATTTACGTAAGAGAGATCAATTATTTCATATCTTCACAGGTTTGTTGGTTATTTTACTTGTTAAATGTTCAAGCAGTACTGGCTGTTTCATGGCAGGACAGATTGTTTTCATATTGATCCATCTGTTTTATTTTTAAAGAAACTTCCAAAGCAGATGAAAAACAAAAAATAACCCACAAAAGGAAGGTTTAGCCAAGCTGATATGAGAATAATACTTGATCTATTCTTTCTCTCCAGCAGAAGCACTGCTATTTCACATTATATCTGAGAGCAAACAGGCCTGCGGGGCACATTTCAGTAACCAGAAGATTTCATGGAACAGCAGTGCCTCTGCAGACATTCAAGCATCTCTGGTGGGCACTCACCTTTCAGATCCCAAAGTTACTGCATGTCCGTTCCATGTCTGTATTTACTGGGAAAACCTCTGACTAGATGTAGATTTTATACATATTTAAAAACAAGTACGTACAACAGTAGAAACAACACATACCAGCTACACTCACAGTGCCCTGAATCCCTCTGTGATCAACCTGACGCAGGGACTGTGAAGCTGAGTTTGCTGCTATCCCAGAATCACCCCCCTGCACTCACGAGTCAGCCAATGGCCTTACCCTAAGAGCATCCTGTTGTTTTTGAGGAGCTTCTTGTAAGTCTAAATGGAGCTAAATGACCATTGCATACAAAATGGTTTAAGGACTGACGGATTTTCTTCATGGTGTCATCAGAATGACATCAACTCAGGACAAAGTGCCACTCTTGTAATAATATATATTTCAAGAAATCCCCAGTATTTTCCTTGGATTTTGGGAAGCCAATCTGTTTGGTTATATGGAATTCCTTATGCACATTTATAAGCGTTACCTTAGAAATGTGCAAACCCTGTGAAGGGCTGGATACACAGATAGTTGCTATACCCTGCACTCATTAACAAACAGGAAAGTCTACACATTTGATATAAGAGACTGTAAACGCTGCAGACACTTCTCAAATCAGAAAGAAAGGCAAGGACTGATACTGAAACTTGATTTAGCCAGTAGCTTAAATTCAGGGACATGTACACAGTTTCAATGAAGATTATAAAGTATTTCACATGGAAAATTCTCTTTGTAGCCTCCTCCTAGAGGTCACAATAACCAGAGAGATCTGACAATGAATTTATTGTTTCTCATTTTTATACTATTTCATGTGTAATCTGTTTGGGAACTAACAGACCTTCATTTTATGGAAGAAATTATTCCTTTATTCTTGCAATAAAAAGTATTGGATATTACAGAAGCTACTAAGTTTCCTAAAAAAAGCCAGTGAAATGATTCATCTGGAACAACTCTCAAGAAAATTCCAAAATTGAACAGAAATTATATGAGTTGTTTTGGTCTCAATAGACATGAAGGGAAAGGAAAACACTGCTCTAAGTGTACTGGAAAGTACATGTGGTTAATGAAAATACTGATACCTGTTCCCAACACCCAACATGTAACCCAGAAACACCAAGCAGGAAAGTAAAACCCAATCAAAACACATAAACAACATCACCTGAGTTTCACCAAGCTTCACTTGGGGTGAAAGGTCAGGAGAACTAAAATCCAAAAGCTGAAATCAAAAACCATCTGCAGAGAGTTAAGATCCAGAAAACAACACTTGCAACTCCCTGAGGGCAGGACTTGCCATGTCCGTGGGTAGGAAAGAAAGCAATTTATCAAAGATCACCTCACATGCAAAATATGACAGAGTATTCTACTCATATTGAGAAAATGGACAGGGAGTTAGTGCTGCAGTTTGTAGTAATGCAACTTTGTCTCTTCTAGTGAGCGGATTTACATAAAAGGGCAGCTTTGCCATAAAACAGTTTCTCTTACCAAGCATTTCTTTCTTCCCCAGTTTTTCTGACCAGTAGCTGCTTAAAACAGCATGAGCAGATCCTTAAAAGAAATTGGAAAACAAAGTACAGAATTCAATTACAATCACTATTTTACAGAGCAAGCACAGGCAAAATGTAAATGTCATAAATCAAGTGCCATGTGTGTCTAGTGAAAAAAACAAACAAACAAACAAACAAAACTAAGAGTTTGCACAGCAGAGAGAACTTAAGGCTTTATAATTGCCATTATTTACAATAAAGCAGTATTACTTCCTCATCCTCTGGCTGCAATGGAAATTTTGCTTAGGTGACAAGAGACAACACAAAAACCAGAACACCGATGGAGGTGGACATGAATTTCTACTGCAATACTCATCCAACACTGAACCAGTCTCTCATCTCTAACTGGAACACTTCAGGGAAAAGATCTGAAAAAGACACAGGAATGTCTGGCCTAATGACAGCAAGAAGATGATTTGATTTTTTCTGAATCAGTTGCCATCAGTCATGAAAGTTTTCCTTTGAATGAGCACACTCCTGCTGTCCACATGAAACACTAAGTTAGAGGAGACTCCAAAGAACAAAAACAGACTCATGAAGCTTAGTAAGAACCTTCTGATTGAACTGAAACAAAAGGAAGAGTTGCTTATCACACACACACCTGTAACAGGGTCCTCTGGAATTCCATTCCAAGGTGCAAAATATCTGGAGTAAAAATCATGGCCGTTCCCACTGGAATTTCCCTTAAGAGTGAGGATGAGCCCTTTCACCTTTCCTGTCTTTTCAGCTGACAAAAAGCGTTGTGCACTCACTTGCAGTTCTTCCAACACAGACCTCGAATATGAATTATAAAATTTTATTAGCCCATATTCTTCATTTTACCTGACTATAAGTACTGAAAAAAAAAAAACCTATAAAATTATCTTCTCTACAATTCACAAACAGCACCAAAATATTAGAGGAGACATTGTCCTCTCAATGTTATTTGACAAAAATCATCCTGAATATAATACTCTCTAAGTGAGCAGAATAAAAAAAGCTCAAGCCATGCATTTTCTATTTATTTCTAAAAACAGAGCATCCTGGAACAGCAGATACCAAAAAAAAATCAAAACACTTTTGTTTTAATCTTTTAGTCATTGAAAGAAATATTCCCTCACTATAGAACAAGCAAAGTAAGTGCTCCACCTCCTTTGGGAGCAAGTAAATAACACCACTCAGCCATTCATGGCATTCTAAAGCATCTACAACTGTCTGATACCTCTCTGCAAAATAAAGTTTCAAACAGTAAAAATAATAAGTACTCACATGAGGACATTTCCATCTATTTCTATCTTCCCCTTATCCCAATCTTTAAACATCAGTTAGGCCAAACTTCAAGTTTGTAATAGTAGTAACTTGGTCTGATTGAAGAAGTTGTGTTTCCACAATATATATCTAAATCATCCTTGAATGAACAATGACATTCAGCTCTATGAGATTCACAAATGCTTTGGAATAATTTGAATCGGAATTTTCTCTACAAAGCTACTTACAATGCTGTTCAGCATGTGAAAGCAGATTACAGTCCACTGGCAGCAAGAATCCCTGGCATTCTGTCAACGGGCTCTGAATCTAAGCAGGACTCCCAACTTCCTGCCAGCTCACTGGATCATTTCACACTCAGATGGAAGGGGGAAACACGCCATGGTTAAAACTGTTTCCTACACCTCCTTTTCTTCAAAACAGATGTCAGATTGATCTTACTCACCCTGGCAGGTTCAGTAAGCTCAAAGTAGAAGACTAAATAACTATTTAATATAGAAATTTATGTTACAGTTTTTAATCTCCACCTGATTTAAAACTAGATAAGGGACCTAAGTATGTAAGGAACAGAGGTTAAACAAGACAACCCAATTTCTGCACTCTTGATTTATAAAAAAAAAAAAAAACAAAACCACAAACAAGCATTAGACACCTTTCATAAATATCACTGAGACGGACCAAAAGTTTCTTTGTGTCAGGAGAGTAACGGACATCTTGAACACTCATGTCACCAACTGCTGCCTGGTGGAAAACATAAAGGAGACAAACGAAAATGTCACCACTGGAACATGAAATGCTGTTTCCTTCACATTTTTGGGGAACACAAAGATTCTCTTTTTACCTTTATTAATTCTTCTACTTCTTCAAGTACCTGAAGAAGAGAAAAAAAAAGCACTGTAAAAAATAAAATATATATATGTATGCCTATATGCAACTACAGACAGACACATATCCTTACATACACATAAAACATCAACACACACTTCCCCTGAAAGCCTGTCAGGAATAAAACTTGGACTGACCTGGGGGTAGGCTGTATAAAGTGGCAAGTCCAGGACAATGTGATCTTTCACTTGTCTGGCTCTCAATTCCCCGCTCAGGGTCACAAATGTGAGAACTGGATTTGGATTTTCTAGACACAGAACATTGCAACATTAGCAAACACAAGAATTGGAATCTAAAGTCTTACAGCTCTTGCAGTAGCTCAGTACATTCAGAAAAGGTTAATTAAGCACTGTAGGCATCAGACTGCAGCCAGATAATGACAGAGCAGTTGTACGAGACACCAGCGGTGTCTCCACGTGTATCCTCTAAATGTTCTGAATATTTAGTTGCCTTTGGTGTAGAAACTACAGATCTCACTTACAAGTAAACTTTCTAAAATGTTGGATGTATATAAAATATCTAGATTGCAATCATACTTTGAATGTGAAACAGCACAGCAGCCGATGCCAGTGTAGCGTGACCACAGAGAGGAACCTCATTGGCTGGGGTGAACCACCTGAGCCCAAAGCAGCAACCTGCAAAATAGTTTATGCAGCATCAGTAGGTGCAAGAGTCCATTTCTTCCTTTTATCTCCACACTTTATATATAGAGTGGTGATGTTCCAGTTAATCAAAATGATGTTATGATCTGTCTTGGTCCTAAATGCACTTTTAGGAACCCATTTTGCACTGATTTTTGGCACAGCTGACACTTTTTAATCGGGTCAGCAACTGGACTCTACTATTAACAAGGAGAGCAGCCAAAGGATGCTCCTGATCTGCCTCCAGCCTGGGAACCAGGCACATCCCTGAGATGGGGAGCAGCTCTGGTGCTGCTGGGGAGCCAGAAACCAGGGACATCCGAGATGTCAGTGGTAACCAAAAACCCAACAAACTGTGACAGCCTGAACTGAACTCCTCTGAAAGAACTGTGCACCTCTCCAGCAGCTGCGTGAGTCTCACATCACAAACTAGTCCCATCAGGATCAAAAGCATTTTAACAATAAAGAAGCTGGTGTTTTATAAACTGTTACATATGGATGACTTGAAAATCAATAAATGTGTTAAACATTGGCAAGGTGTTAACATGAAAAATGAAAAGTATTATCACTTCTTGCTTCAAGAAATTAGTCTAACCCCAAAACACATTCCAATCTATTAACAATAGGAGTAACCATATAGTTAGTAGTGTCTGCAATATTTTTAATTACAAGGACTATACAAAATCCTACTCCCTGAACAAATTGATCAAATGACAGAGATGATAAACACGACACCTTAACCAAATCAAACTCCAGACTACTGGGGTTCCAGGCCCTTGGCTCATAGCACCACACAGCTGCAAAGTGAGCAGGTTCAGCAAACTGATTCAGCTGAAAACTAATCCACAGAGTGAGCCTGAATGAACTCTGCATTTGTCTGATGTTTTCTGTCTTGCCTCGTGTCTCTCCATTTCCTCCCCCATCCTATACACGTGTCCTACCAACAAACAGCAGTCAACTCCCTCCACTCAACCCAATCACATAGGCAGTAGGTAATGGGTTTGATTTGGGCACTTCAGAATTCCCAGCTTTGTTGGAAACCTGCATCTTATGCAGGTTTCATTTCATTTCAACATCCACAGACATCTTATGAGATTTTGTGTCAAACCCAAATAACAAACATCAGTTACCCCAGTGATGATTCCCTGAACAGCCCAACCAGATTCCGCTTACTTTGCAGTCCTGTGCACATGGAGTGAGCGTGTTCAATCTCTAGTCTTCTGCTTGTATAATAAGGAATTATCTCAGGAGATTTTTAGTAGCAAAGGAAAAGTTAATGGAAGGATCTCTACACAGCATTTGTTGGAGACTCTATATACGACTTGTTCATTTAGTAAAAGGCACTAAAACAAATGGTGTGATTTATGAATAATGAGTATTTGTATATTGTAAAATAAATTTTGAGCACAAATACTAATGTGCAATAGTCCTATTATGATCTCAAGATACATCACAACTCCAAGGGTTTGTTCTGCTGTGTTACAAATTAGCACCATTCCTTATAAAAGTATCCAGAAGTGTCATCCTATTCCCTTGTTAGATATTTTGGGGGATAAACAGAACCACTCACTTTTGGTAAAGTCATCTCCAGGGTGCAGCTTTCTGATGAAAGCTGTTTCTGAAAGATTCATTTCTATTGCGATTTTTGGTGCAAAGCTTCATCCAACTCCTAATGATGAAACAACAAATCCAATTAAAAGCAGAACAAAAAAAGCAGAATCAAACTTTTTGTCATATACGATAATTTCATTTGATATTATTGCAAAACACAGACTCAGTTTTAGTTCAATATACTGAGAGTAAAAAAAACCTTTTAACACAGTCTTTCCAGAAACACAAATACCTTTTTTAAGTTGTAATTAAAGTCACACTGAGAAGTCATTATTAACATACCCTAAAATTAATTAAAACTTTCTTTTTATAACTCTGAAATATCCCTGCCAGCATGAGCTCTGCAGTGATGGAACATCCCAGGGGGCTGATCAGCCCTAAGGGCCCTGCCCTCCCTACCACTCCTTAAACAAGAACAATACAAGGAGTAGGGAGGGCCTGAGAAGAGAGAAACTGAAAAAAAACCCCAAACACAAAAGCTGGAGTTCACTAAGTGCCCTAAACCAGTGTCAATCTAAACCAGTGAACATTGATCCCAAGATACACGAGCCCCAGAGAGTGCAGAACATTCTACCTGGCCCTTGGCCCATTGCTTTCCCCACAGTTCTGCTGACTGCCCAGGACTGAGAATCTGATCCTCAAAATACTGAGACTCAAATGAAACAAAGGTCTAAGGGGACCTGCTCAGGTTCAACCTCTGAGAGATAAAAATCTGCCCTCCGAACTTTGATTATTTCCTTTAACAACTAAGCCTTTTCAGTCAATAACAGTGAAAGACTGATCCAGGTTCATACTACCCCTCTTTCTTTCCACAGAGGAAAAATGAAGAAAAAAAAAGGGAGAAAACCCACACCAAACCCAAAAAATGCAGTTCAATCCTTCAGTCAAAAACTACTGAGTACTGATTCTGTGTTACGGCATTACTTTTCAAAAACTTCATCCTGAATCCTTCAAAATCTCCATTCTGAATCATTCTTAAGAAATTAAGCCATTTCTTTTTGACTTAACTTATTCAGTGAGAATACATCCAGTATATTCATTACAAGATATTTTTTAGATCCCACACAAAATCCAAAGGGTGTCTGTCTTGTGTGACATCGTTCTGACGCAAAAGGAGCACCCCCGTGCTAAGTCCTCTCTATTCTGGAGCAACAGCAAACAATCCCCCCCAGCAGCGCTCTCGACTGAAGGAAGCGAAGTCTAACACAGTGCTGAGTCCTCAGGCCAAGGACACAACGGCAAATGTCATTGCAGGACCTCAAGAAACAGTTGTTTGGGTTTGTTTTGTTGGTTTTTTTTTTTTCACTTACATTTTCAAGCAGACAAACTGCCGCAGGATTTCCAGAAAATGGCTGGTTTGTAAAGGCATCAACCGTAAAAACTGGGATTTGCATTGTCGTGGCAGCCTGTTCAGTCGCAGGCTGTGCCCGCCAAGGTGCTTTCTAACCTGCTCTACTCCAAACGACAGCAGAGCTCCAAGTTAATGTTTCCCTGAGGGCAGGAGGAGCCAGCGGATCCATCCCGTCCCTTCCGAGCGCCGGCGCGGCCCGAGCCTCTGCACGGCCCCAGCCTCTGCACGGCCCCGGCGCTCTGCACTGGTATTTTAAATTAAAACAGAGTTCAGCCTCCCTCTGGCACCGCTCGCCACCAGCTCCCGAACGCCCGCACGGGCCCTCCCGGCGGTCGGGTCTGCCCCGCACCTGAGGGACAGGCAGGAGCTGCCCCGGCTCCAGGGGTGCCGTGGGCTGACTACGACGCCGAGAAGACGCGGGAAGCCCACACCGCGCGACCTTTCCCATCCATCCTCCCTTTCTCCCTCCGTCCCTCCCTGCCCCGCCGAGGGAGCGGGACACCTCAAGCCACTCCCCCACTCCAGGCACGACCGGCGCCACCCCCGGGGGCGGCGATGGCGGCGTGAGGCGACCTCCGGGCGCGCGCAGCCCGCGCCTGCGCGCGGCTCGTCCCGCAGAGGAGGCGGTGGAAGAGCGAGCCACTGCTGGGATCCGCTCTCCTTTGGCAGCCTGGAAACTGCACAGCCAACACTGAGACCGCTCGCCCTCCCTCCCAGCTTTATGCAGGATCATATTCTTTCAGCTCTTCCAGAGCCAGGATCCAAAACTGAAAGCCCTGCACTAACTACTCCCTCACTAATGGTGCCAGGACAGAAACCTCTTGGCTTTTGCTTGCACGCTTTCACCTCTCATGGAAACACCACACGATGGCGATGTGGACTCGAAAAAGAAGTAAATGACGCTCTCTACACCATCCAAAGTGCAGATCCGAAGTTGAAATTGTCACTACTGTCAAACAAAAACAGTGTCAGTACAGAAAGATTTAGACGGCCTTCTCCTTCCTTATACAAACTCCTATCTGAAATCCACTCAAGCGGAAACATGCAATCCCTCAGTTATAATCCTCAGGGCTAATTATCCTCAGGGCTGATTAAATTAAAAGCTGCAGAGCAGCACTCTGAACAAGATTTCTCCCGGCACATTTCTCTGTGCGAACTGGAGGTGGAAACTTTTGATTTTACAATCTCGTTACTAGAGAGACAGAATGGGATACTCCAAAGAGCTAAGAAGGAAAGTGCTGCTTCCACACAATCAGTTTGCTGCACTGCTTCTGTCCTCAAACAGATTTCGGTGTGGGAGGAGCTACATAAGGCTGGTCCAAAGAAATGTGCTGGCACAAAAAGCTTGCCACCCCTTGCCCCTTCTATTCAGAACCTTGTATTCGCACCACGATCAAGTGACGGTTCTTTTCCCTTCACATCCTGTAAACTGCAGAACCACTGTGGGGCTCTGCACCTTCCTTCCAATCTGGAGGTACCATTACCCTTTTTGCTCACCCCCAAAGCAGGCACAGAACGAGTCAAACTGCCCTGGACGGCAGCGCGTTCCTTTAATAATGCCGCTGGTGTATGTACATCCCCCCCAAAAAAGAGGGCTCTGCTGGAAAAGTAAAGGGAGGGCAGCCCCCAAGTTGTTGAAGCCCCCCCAGCTCCCGTCCCGCAGGCTGGCAGCGTGCCCGAGGATGGTGCCTCGCCTCCCGCTCGGGCTCCTCTCCGTCCCTGCGCTCCAGCAGTGCCAGGAGATGTCTCATCCCTTCCCCAGGGAGCTGCTCGGTGGCTCTCAAGCCTGGAGCTCACAGGAACGAAACGAGCTCCCCCTCCTGCTTCATGCTATGCCTTCTCTGATCAAGGGATAATCACATCATGGAAAAGACAGAAGATGGTAACACCTGTCCAAGGCCCCAAACACTGACCAAGTGACTCTGGTTCTGAGTCCCCAAAAGACAGCTCCAGGGCTCTGCTTGTGAGCCCAAAATCGCAGGACTCGAGTTCAGTTCCGAGCCCCGCAAACGCAGCACTGGATCCCTCTGTGAGCCCAAAAACTGATGGTGGCACCGCCCCAGCCATTCCTTTAACAGCCACGGCCCCGCCCAGCCCCCGCCCCTTGCCCCACCCAACTTTACCATTACAAAGCCGGGAATCCCGAGCCTATGGATTTCCATAGTCCTGTTATTTATTGTGTGTCCAGTCCTGGGCATTCGGGGACCAACAGGGACATCGGCTCTGTGCTGCCCCTGGCACTCCACAGCTCCAGGCAAAATCCAAGTGAAGGGACAGAAGAGCTGGGCAGAGGGAAAATCACAGTCCTGGAGAGCAGGGTCTGCACCAACAGCACGTCCCACCTTTACATCCCTCACCTTTGGAGCACAGGGAACACCAGGCTTTAGCCGGCTCTGCCCTTCCCTGTCCCTGCCTGCAAGGGGTCTTTACCAGCACGGAATGGACACTACATGGTGGTCCAAGGCATTCCCAGCAGGATTGGACAGTCCTGGATGAGGTGACTGGTCCATGCAAGTTGGACCAGAGACAATCCGGGGGCATTTTAAGTTGGCTCCTTGCAGATTTCATTGTTCACAAACCCCAACTCTTTTTGGCACCTCCTGCTTACTCAAAAAGACTAATAACAAAGCCCATAAATTTTAAAGATACTTGTTACCGAAATTTCCTGACCAAACCAGTGTCTCTGCTGCGTAAAACATTTTCTTGTATATTTTAGTACCAGTTTGTCTCCGTTTCTGTTCAGGACAGAAAAATCACCAGCGCTCAGGTGGGAGGCTATACAGAAATGTGTCTTTAATCAACAGATAAGGCTCCTGATTTTGAGACATAATTCTGTTATTTTGGAGCAAAAATATCAATTTTAGGGTTAAAGGGGTATGTTTGGGGGAAAGTGAGGGATTTGGCGATTAAAAGGGAAAATCTGAATTTAGGGATAAACAGGCAATTTGAGCATGTTGCTTGTCTCCAGCTCCTCAGACTTCAGTAAGATCTAAGTTCCAAGTTATGCTAAAACTCAAAATACCTGGAAATAAGGGAACTTGGCACAACTAAGTTCCTCCTCATTTCTAAGGGGCTGACATCCAGCTGTTCCCACAGTATGGAAGTGTCTTTGAGTTTAAAACAATTCACCCTGAAACACTGCATAGAGAAAGAACTGAAGCAAAGCTCAGGACAGAGGTGACTTGAAAGGGACAGCAGTTTCAGCTGGAGAAACTGAAACAGTTCAAATTCCTAACAAATCCATGTGAGAAGACCCACGTTGTGGGAACAAAATCTGAAGCGGCACTTCAGGAAGAAAGTTACAGAAGGAACTCTTAGTTTAGGAGCAAATCTTCAGCCTTTGCAAAGCACCTGGCATTGCTGGAACAGTAACCTTTCCTTGCAGAGTTTACAATCTTGGAAATCTCTCTGCTAACCCTTTCGTCAGAAGCACTGACTAAGCTGCAACTGCAATGCCTTTCATCTCTGAAAAATGCTGCTCATAAGAGAACCACAGGCACACTTCCAAAATATTTGTATCTTGTCATATTTTGATTCAAGTAAATTAATGAACATGACTATCATTTTAATATATGGCAGAGAAAATATTTTTTAAAGAAATGAAGTCAGATTTTATGGAAAATTCTGATTCTGGGAAAAGATTGATTATTTTATCAATCACAAATGTTTACAGTTCAATCCAAGAAGCAGAAAACCAAGACAGCTGTCCTTGAGCATCCTCTGAGGCCAGTGAATATATGAAGTGGCAAGATTAAGAGTGAAGAAAACAATACCCAGCATCCTGAAGATCACAAGTATTTGCAAGCCATTTTTAAAATGGACTACAAGGAATCAAAGACTTTTGACAACAGTGGGGATTCACTGCCTAGAGCTGAGATAAAATCAGCATAAGAGGAGTTCCAGGAAGGTGTGGGAGATCAGTGCCAGTTCCTTCAGAAAGTCAGGTTTCCCTGCAGCACCACAGCAGTTTGCCCTGCAATGTCCACCCTTCCGTCACTGCGCAGGCAAATCTTCAACTCCCCTCCCCGGCGGGAACACTGAAAGGCTGCATGGAAACAAGAACCCACAGTTAAAAACCAGAGTGTGTCACAAAGGATTCAAAATCATGGAAAACTGCGGGAAATGAGGCTTCTCTGTCTGCACAGAGCAGACACTGCACCAGGGACAGCCTGGATGAACTGTCCTCATGGATGAAGATCAGCTGGGGTGTATTTCCAACTGGACCTGTCTCCTCAGTCTGACAAACCTGCTGCTTAACACCAGCTGTGAGGCTGCTGTGCTGCAGCCAACTGAAGCCTTGAGTTCTCCCTCCCTGGGATATCCCTCAGGATACAGCTTCTGGACGTCAGAAGGAAGAACACCAAGCATTATCTCCAAGAGAATGAAGAACCATTTTACTGGCACTGAACATCTGAAGCTGATATCACATTCAAAGAATGTGTCTGGCTAAGGGGTAAATAAGCTCACACAGGCAGTGGAAAAGTCTAGAAAGAAACATCAGTGCTGCTTCAGCTGTCACAAACTGACACCAAGTTCTTCCAGAGACAGGAACAGACATTGATTTATAGAATCCTGAGTACATAATTTAATACAACTGGATAAACTTGAAGTAGAAACAGCCTTGTAATTGATTACAGAACTAAGCTTTTGCCTGAACTGTTGAGCCATACTCAGGTGGGATGATAATGTTCACTTCACTTGTGGAGTCTGTAACTTATTTCAGCAGCCCCATTTCAGTTCAGATGGTATTTAGAAAAGGTTTGAGTTTGACATGGAGTTGCTTTTGTAAAAGGTTGTAAATGGATGAAGAGGCATCAATGTCCAGTCTCCTTGCTCAAGGAATTTCCAACTGCTACAGAAGCTGTTCAAAGCTCAAGGGCACATTTTCCCTCTCAACCCCACTATTATAAACAGGGTAACTGCATTCAGGCCTTGTAGAGCACAGGCTGCAGATGGCAGGTGTGCTGGACACTGTCAAACTATTTCTGAGCCACAGCTGATAAGAAAGCTCTTCTTGGCTCAGGTTGGTGAATTCTCAGACAAAGCAGACACTCTAAAAGAGCAGAAACAGAACCTATCTAAAGATTTATATTGATACTTTCTGTTCTTCTCCATTTACAGAGCCTCAGGGTATTGTTTTTAAGTTGTCAAACATCATCTAGGAATGGAGTATTGCTTCCACTGAATATTTTTGAGTCTTGAAGATTCAAGCTATGCTAAATTTGATCAATTGGTATTGCCAGGTGAGAATACACAGTTAAGCTCCCTCATGAGACTGGATTAAAATTAAAGAGATTATTTCTAATCTTCACAGGTTGGTTGGAGTTGCTTTCTTTCTTCTTTAATTGCTCAAGCAGTACTGGCTGTTTCATGGCAGGATTACTGAGATTATTTTCATATTGGCCCATCTGTTTTATTTTTAAAGAAACTTCCGCAGTAGAAGAGAAACAAAAAATAATCCACAAAAGGAAGGTTCAGCCAAGCTGATATGAAAACAATACCTGATCTGTTCTTTCTCTCCCACTGCAGCACTGCTATTTCACACTCTATCTGAGAGCAAACAGGCCTGCAGGGCACATTTCAGTAACCAGAGGTTTTCATGGAACAGCAGTGCCTCTGCAGAGAGTCTCTGATGTGCACTCACCTTTCAGATCACAAAGTTACTGCGTGTCCATTCCACATTTACTCTGAAAGCCTCGCTCTATATGCAGATTTTATACATCTTTTTCATAAAAACAAATACGTCCAATTGTAACAACAATATATAGCAGCTAAATTCAATGCCCTGAACTGTCAATCTGTACGTTGGGATTACTTGGAAAAGATGAAAGCTGTGATTACAACTCTGCAAAATTTTTGACTTCATGAGAATTCAAATTAGCAAAAATGTAAGCACAGAGAGATTTTTGGGACCTTCATGAAGCAACCTCTTCTGGGTTTTTTGTTTTGTTGTTGTTATTGTTGGTGGTGTTTTTTGTTTGGTGTCTAAGCTGTTCTGTACTGGGAAAGAATCAGAGAAGTTAAAAGGTAGTAACAAGAACCAAATTTCCCCACAAATTAGCACAGTTGTACAAAGTAAACAGGTACAGCAAGATTCCTTGAGCTTCCCCTGAGATTAAAAATTATCCTGGATAAGCCTCTTTTCATCACAGGAATTTGGGAAGCCCTCTCTAATCCGTTTGGTTATATGGAATTCCTTGTGCACGTTTATAAATATTACCTTAGAAATGTGCAAACCCTGTGAAGGGCTGGATACACAGACAGTTGCTATACTCTGCACTCATTAACAAACAGGAAAGTCTACACATTTGAATTAAGAGACTGTAAACGTTGCAGAGACTCCTCAAATGAAAGAAAGGCAAGGACTGATACTGAACCTTGATTTAGCCAGCAGCTTAAATTCAGGGACATGTACACAGTCTCAAGAAAGATCATAAAGTATTTCAGCTGGAAAATTCTCTTTGTGGTCACTGGGGGTGGTTGTTGTTTGACAACTCTGTCTAATAAAAGTAGGAAGAGAACCCAAAGACAGGAAGGATCAAACTAACTTGTATTTAAATCCGGTCTGTATGACTTGTACCACAGAAGAAGCTTCAGGACATCTTTGCATGGAAGGTGAAAAGAACCCAAACCTCTCTTGTGGAAAGACAGGACTTTTTTTGTGCTGAACACATTAGAGAGGCTGATTCCAACATAACTGCCTTTGCTGCTTGAGACAGTTTCTTCAAAAGGGGAACCAGGCAGGGGATGAGGGAATTTTGTGTTGCTTCTCTTGCTCTTGTGTTCTCTGGCAAAGCACTACAGACAGGAGAAGCAAAGGGTCACCCAATCCCTCTTTATCTAGTGTTGTCATGTATTAACAGTTTCTCTCGTTTTCTTTCCCTTGAGTTTCTTCCTTAACAACAAATATGTGGGCTATAAAGCACATCCCCTTGATTGAAACAATACCAATAAATCTTTTCTTTGTTTTAAGAGGTCCAGTCATCTCAGATTCCTTTAAGGCTTAATTATTTAAAAGTAAGCCTGCATGTAAAATCACAAATAAATAAAACCTGCTGATGCCCACGGACCACATCCCCACTCTTACATATTTAAGGTCAGTCATGTTCTTTCTGTTCCTGTAACCTAAGAGACTGCTATTTCTTATCTCCTGCCTGACTACCACATCAAAATTCATAAGCCTGAGCAAAACTATCTTCATACCTAAATGCATAGATAAAAAATTGGTATTAAAAATACATTCTCTTCTCACCTCGCTATAACAAGACTACCTATTCTAAACCCTAAGTTTCCTGAATAAGTCACTGAAAGGATAAATCTGGAGCAACTCTTAAGACAACTGCAAAATGAGTCAGAAGTTATGTGAGCTGTTCTGGTCTCAATAGACATGAGGGGACAGGAAAGGAAAACACTGCTCAAGGTGTACATGATTAATGAAAATACTGATACCTGTTCCCAACACCCAACATGTAACCCAGAAACACCAAGCAGGAAAGTAAAACCCAATCAAAACACATAAACAACATCACCTGAGTTTCACCAAGCTTCACTTGGGGTGAAAGGTCAGGAGAACTAAAATCCAAAAGCTGAAATCAAAAACCATCTGCAGAGAGTTAAGATCCAGAAAACAACACTTGCAACTCCCTGAGGGCAGGACATGCCATGTCCGTGGGTAGGAAAGAAAGCAATTTATCAAAGATCACCTCACATGCAAAATATGACAGAGTATTCTACTCATACTGAGAAAATGGACAGGGAGTTAGTGCTGCAGTTTGTAGTAATGCAACCTTGTCTCTTCTAGTGAGTGGATTTACCTAAAAGGGCAGCTTTGCCATAAAACAGTTTCTCTTACCAAGCATTTCTTTCTTCCCCAGTTTTTCTGACCAGTAGCTGCTTAAAACAGCATGGGTAGACCCTTAAAAGAAATTGGAAAACAAAGTACAGAATTAAATTACAATCACTATTTTATAAAGCAAGCACAGGCAAAATGTAAATGTCATAAATCAAGTGCCATGTGTGTCTAGCGAAAAAAAATAAAGCAGTATTACTTCCTCATCCTCTGGCTGCAATGGAAATTTTGTTCAGGTGAGGCTTTCAGCATTAGCCACCACTGGTAGGAATAACAAATAGTACCAATTATGACACTTGAGCCAAAGTACTCATTTGTTTACTAAAACTGAAGTTTCCTAATAACAGAATCTCCAAATCCTATATTCAAAATCTTATTCATCTAAACATGATGTTATTCAGTGAAACATGAACAGCTACCCATCCAATATCTGAATAAGCTTCTGGGTATTTTTTAAAAGTAGCAACAGGTGGATAGCAGTCACTGTGTAAAACAAAACTTTTTCCTCTCCTTGGGAGGTTTTTCAGTCTTGAATGCTGTTAACTGTCAGGATGTAACTCAGTAACATCTTCAAGGTCTCACCACAACTTCTGAAAATTAACAGAACAACTTCTTGTTTCCTGAACAATAGCTTAAAAAACTTCAGATGACTTCTGAGATTCATGGCTAGAAATGCTGCTTCAGGCTCCATTAACAGCTGGGGGAAAGGACCCTGCTGAAAACCCCACTCCAAAGGAACTCCAATTCTCAGGCTCAAGGACACCAGGCCTTACTAACAAATTGTCAAAAGAGAAACAGAATACAAAGCCCTAACACTGTTAAAAGCACACCTGGGCAACACAATAAAAAGATTTCTTTCCCTAAAAGAAAGGACACTTCAAGATGGAAGAAGAGCAGCAAGGACCTGTAACAAGCCTAGAAAACCTCAGCCATTTAGAAACTGAAAAAAACACAGGAATGTCTGGCCTAATGACAGCAAGAAGATGATTTGATTTTTTCTGAATGAGTTGCCATCAGTCATGAAAGTTCTCAGTTGAGCACACTCCTGCTGTCCACATGAAACACTAAGTTAGAAGAGACTCCAAAGAACAAAAACAGATTCATGAAGTTTAATAATAAACTTCTGATTGAACTGAAACAAAAGGAAGAGTTGCTTATCTCACACACATTTACCTGTAACAGGGTCTTCCAGAACTCCATACCAAGGTGCAAAATATCTGGAGTAAAAATCATGGCCTTTCCCACTGGAATTTCCCTTAAGAGTGAGGATGAGCCCTTTCACTTTTCCTGTCTTTTCAGCTGACAAAAAGCGTTGTGCACTCACTTGCAGTTCTTCCAACACAGACCTTGGACAGAATCATAAAAATTACAATATATATCTAAATCATCCTTGAATGAACAATGACATTCAGCTCTATGAGATTCACAAATGCTTTGGAATAATTTGAATCGGAATTTTCTCTACAAAGCTACTTACAATGCTGTTCAGCATGTGAAAGCAGATTACAGTCCACTGGCAGTAAGAATCCCTGGCATTCTGTCAATGGGCTCTGAATCTAAGCAGGACTCCCAACTTCCTGCCAGCTCACTGGATCATTTCACACTCAGATGGAAGGGGGAAACACGCCATGGTTAAAACTGTTTCCTACACCTCCTTTTCTTCAAAACAGATTTTGGATGGATGTTATTCACCTCTGCAGGTTCAGTAAGTTCAAAGTAGAAGATAAAATAACTATTTAATACAGAAATTTACTTTAGAATTTTTAATCTCTACCTGATTTAAAACTAGATAGAAGTACCTAGTATGTAAGGAACAGAGATTACACAAGCCCACTCAATTTCTCTACTCTTGATTTTTAAATAAAAGTATTAGACACCTTTCATAAGCGTCACTGAGGCAGACTAACAGGTTCTTTGTGTCAGGAGAGTAACGGACATCTTGAACACTCATGTCACCAACTGCTGCCTGGTGCAAAAAAAAGGAGACAAAGGAAAACGTCACCACTGGAATATGAAATGCTGTTTCCTTCACATTTTTGGGGAACACACTCCCTGCTACAACAGCCTCATGT
Source organism: Myiozetetes cayanensis (assembly GCF_022539395.1). NCBI lineage: Eukaryota > Metazoa > Chordata > Aves > Passeriformes > Tyrannidae > Myiozetetes > Myiozetetes cayanensis. The sequence goes on from NW_026086605.1 coordinate 32,794,276, forward strand.
AAGGTCTGTCATCCCAGAGGGTTCTCTAGCATAGGCAAGCAAGACAAGGAAATGCACTGAGTTTGGTGTGTCAAGTTCAGGAGTAGAACAAGCAGGGCCTTGTTGCCATTTTTCAGCCATCTTAACGTATAAAAGCAAGTAGAGCTATTACAAATGTTCCTCTAAGACACTATAGACATTCTTTTTTTACCTTTATTAATTCTTCTACTTCCTCAACTACCTGAAGAAGAGAAAAAAAAAAGCACTGTAAAAAATAAAATATATATATGCATGTATTTATGCAACTACAGACACATATCCTTACATACACATACAAACATCAACACACACTTCCCCTGAAAGCCTATCAGGAATAAAACTTGGACTGACCTGGGGGTAGGCTGTATAAAGTGGCAAGTCCAGGACAATGTGATCTTTCACTTGTCTGGCTCTCAATTCCCCGCTCAGGGTCACAAATGTGAGAACTGGATTTGGATTTTCTAGACACAGAACATTGCAACATTAGCAAACACAAGAATTGGAATCCAAAGTCTTACAGCTCTTGCAGTAGCTCAGCACATTCAGAAAAGGTTAATTAAGCACTGTAGGCATCAGACTGCAGCCAGATAATGACAGAGCAGTTGTACGAGACACCAGCGGTGTCTCCACGTGTGTCCTCTAAATGTTCTGAATATTTAGTTGCCTTTGGTGTAGAAACTACAGATCTCACTTACAAGTAAACTTTCTAAAATGTTGGATGTATATAAAATATCTAGATTGCAATCATACTTTGAATGTGAAACAGCACAGCAGCCGATGCCAGTGTAGCGTGACCACAGAGAGGAACCTCATTGGCTGGGGTGAACCACCTGAGCCCAAAGCAGCAACCTGCAAAATAAAGTTTATGCAGCATCAGTAGGTGCAAGAGTCCATTTCTTCCTTTTATCTCCACACTTTATATATAGAGTGGTGATGTTCCAGTTAATCAAAATGATGTTATGATCTGTCTTGGTCCTAAATGCACTTTTAGGAACCCATTTTGCACTGATTTTTGGCACAGCTGTAATTTCTTAATCGGGTCAGCAACTGGACTCTACTATTAACAAGGAGAGCAGCCAAAGGATGCTCCTGATCTGCCTCCAGCCTGGGAACCAGGCACATCCCTGAGATGGGGAGCAGCTCTGGTGCTGCTGGGGAGCCAGAAACCAGGGACATCTGAAATGTCAGTGGTAACCAAAAACCCAACAAACTGTGACAGCCTCAACTCATAACTTATCTCCCAAAAAACTGAAAAATAGTCTGGGAAAAGGGGAAAACAAACTGGGAATGTAAGAATCAGAAACTGCCACTGTTTGTTCTAACTGAAAGAAGAGGATAACAGTCTGGAAAAATAAAAACAGATCTGAGAGAACTGAAAGCATCACAATCTATTGGCTGTTTCAGGTGAAAAGTGGAACTGAACAGCTTCTTGAAGTGGTGGCATTCTAAGTTCTCTTGTGTCTCTATGATATAAAAATGCCTTAATTTTTATCCAAAATGGATAGAACTTTGAGCACTCTAAGAAATGCACAGATTTTTCCTTTTTCCTGAACAGGTCTTATTTAGAAGATAAGCCTCTGTGTCCCTGTGTCTTACGCAATCCTACAGAGGTGTGGTTGTGATCCCTACACACCTGCAGGCTGGGTTCCCCTTTAGGGGTTAAGTGTCATTCTATTCCCTTGTTAGATATTTTGGGGGGTATAGAGAACCAACTCACTTTTGGTAAAGTCATCTCCAGGGTGCAGCTTTCTGATGAAAGCTGTTTCTGAAAGGTTCATTTCTGTTGCGATTTTCTGGTGCAAAGCTTCATCCAACTCCTAATGATGAAACAACAAATCCAATTAAAAGCAGAACAAAAAATGAAGAATCAATCTTTCTGTCACATACAGTTATTTCATTTTCTATTATTAATAAAACATAGATGCAGTTACAGTTAAAAATACATTCTGAGATTAAAAAATTTTTAAGCATAAAACTGGGATAACAAGTTCAACCACTGTGATACATGGGAATTTCTAATATTTGTCCTATTGGTTTCCAAATTCTTGGACTACGTGGAAAATTAAATCACCCAAAAAACTAAACTCAGTCTTTCCAGGAACACAAGCCTGACTTTTTAAGTTGTAATTAAAGTCACACTGAGAAGTCATTATTAACATAACCTAAAATTAATTAAAACTTTCTTTTTATAACTCTGAAATATCCCTACCAGCATGAGCTCTGCAGTGATGGAACATCCCAGGGGGCTGATCAGCCCTAAGGGCCCTGCCCTCCCTACCACTCCTTAAACAAGAACAATACAAGGAGTAGGGAGGGCCTGAGAAGAGAGAAACTGAAAAAAAACCCCAAACACAAAAGCTGGAGTTCACTAAGTGCCCTAAACCAGTGTCAATCTAAACCAGTGAACATTGATCCCAAGATACACGAGCCCCAGAGAGTGCAGAACATTCTACCTGGCCCTTGGCCCATTGCTTTCCCCACAGTTCTGCTGACTGCCCAGGACTGAGAATCTGATCCTCAAAATACTGAGACTCAAATGAAACAAAGGTCTAAGGGGACCTGCTCAGGTTCAACCTCTGAGAGATAAAAATCTGCCCTCCGAACTTTGATTATTTCCTTTAACAACTAAGCCTTTTCAGCCAATAAGCCCATACCAGAGATACAAACCGATTCCTAATGTGTACAATCACCTGTTCTTGCAGATTAAATTGTATAGAATTAAACATTTTAACATTTTACAGTAACAAGCACCTCTCCTTTATTTCAGCAAAACAGTTCTGTTATTTACAGTTACCATAGAGATCCTAAAACAAAGACCAACAAAAATGTTGTCAAAAATAACGTTTTTAATAACATAGAACTTTATTGAAATACTGCCATCCTGTGGCACCTCTGAAACACAGAAAGGGCTGGTTTTGCCACTCTTGCAGCACTCTCCGTTTTTTCTGTAAAGCACCTGCCGAGGCTCTGAAGGGAACAGAGGAGTTTTGCTGCTGGCTGCACCGTGCTTTCTTGAAGCTTAGAATAAAATGCTAAAGTAGGATCTCAGCATTAATTTGGACGCCAAAACCTCTACCTCCAGGAACTGTAGAAAATACTTTATAACGTCCGCATTCCAAAGGCACCGTGCAAGTAAACTGTCCTCACAATATCTTAGTGTAATAAAATAAATTAACATAAAAACGCAGTCAGAAGCTCACAGGTTTAAACCACAGATCATTCAGAGTGTATTTAGATTTTAGGGGGCCAAAAATACCCCTGAAGTGAGATGTTCTCAAGTCATAGCTTTAGCTGTCCTGGTGAGTAGGCAATGCTGTATGAGATGGAGGTAGACATAGGAACATCCAGAAAAGATTCGTGTCATCAGTACAAGCTGTTGCCATTGACTATTCAACATGTATTTTCGTACTCCAGTTTTCATCAGGAGTTATTACACAAATAATACAAGGACTACAAACTTCTAATGCCCATTTAATAATTATTTTTAGTAGAAATCAGTACCAGTTAGTACCAACTGTTCATTCTGAATCCTTCTTAATCCTTCAAAATCTTCATTCTGAATCATTCTTAAGAAATTAAGCCATTTCTTTTTGACTTAACTCAGAATACATCCAGTATATTCATTACAAGATATTTTTTAAATCCCACACAAAATCCAAAGGGTGTCTGTCTTGTGTGACATCGTTCTGATGCAAAAGGAGCACCCCCGTGCTAAGTCCTCTCTATTCTGGAGCAACAGCAAACAATCCCCCCCAGCAGCGCTCCCGACTGAAGGAAGCGAAGTCTAACACAGTGCTGAGTCCTCAGGCCAAGGACACAACGGCAAATGTCATTGCAGGACCTCAAGAAACAGTTGTTTGGGTTTGGGGTTTTGTTTTTTTTCACTTACATTTTCAAGCAGACAAACTGCCGCAGGATTTCCAGAAAATGGCTGGTTTGTAAAGGCATCAACCGTAAAAACTGGGATTTGCATTGTCGTGGCAGCCTGTTCAGTCGCAGGCTGTGCCCGCCAAGGTGCTTTCTAACCTGCTCTACTCCAAACGACAGCAGAGCTCCAAGTTAATGTTTCCCTGAGGGCAGGAGGAGCCAGCGGATCCATCCCGTCACTTCCGAGCGCCAGACCACACTGAGCCTCCCTGCACGGCCCCGGCGCTCTGCACTGGTGTTTTAAACAGAGTTCAGCCTCCCTCTGGCACCGCTCGCCACCAGCTCCCGAACGCCCGCACGGGCCCTCCCAGCACAGCGCCCGGCCCGGCGCGTCCCACACTGAGGGAGGCGGGATCCCGCCGGGCTCCGGCGGTGCCGCGGGTTTACCGCGGGCAGCCATTGCGTGCGCCCACCCCGGGCAGCCTTGCCCATGCAGCCTCCCTGCCACGGCTGCGCCGGAGCCGCGGGGCGCCCCGAGCGGGACGCGCTCCAGGGCCCGACCGGAGGCGATGGCGGCGTGAGGCGATGCTCGGGCCGCGCGCGCTCCCGCGTGGCGCCAAAACGCACGGCGGCGGCCGCGTGCCCGAGCACGCGGCACGAGCACGAGCGCGCGCGCCCCGCAGCCCCGCGGCGGCGAAAGGACCAGCGGGTACCGCCCCTCCCGCCTTCTCCTCCGCACCGCGCATGCGCCGCCTGCCCTCCCGCCGCCACCGCCCCCCATCGCGCTTGCGCGGGTGCTGCCAGGCGGGGGAGAGGCGGCGCGCGGGGCGGCTATCGCGATAGTCGCGCGGCCCGGACGCTCCGCTGCCCGAGGGCGCTGCGCAGGTGCGGGTCCCGCCAGCCGGTCCTGGGAGAGAGTGACAGGCGCGTCCTGCCGGCTCGAGCGGCTGCCGGGGCACACCAGGGGTGCGGAGGGGCGAGCGGTGAGCGGGGGCGCAGGGCCCGGGGCTGCGGGGGCGGGAGGGGGATGGGATGGGATGGGGGTCCCTGCGGCCCTCGCGGCGCCGGGCCCGGCTCGGCGCGCGCCGGCGGGGGGGGCGGGGCGGCGCGGAGCCTCGTTCCCGATCGCGGCCGCCATTTTGAGCGGCGGAGCCGAGGGCGGTGTCGGCCCCGGGACAGCGGCGGGCGGGGGGCCCGGAGCGGCCGAGGGGACGCGGGCAGGGCGGCACAGCACGGCTCAGCTCAGCGCAGCTCAGTTCCGGCGGGCAGAGAGGTGCGCGGCGAGTATCGCGGCCCGAGCGGGGAGGGCGGGAGGCGGGCGCGCCGGCGAGGCGCGGTAAATGGCGGCGGGGAGCGGGCGAGGGGTCAGGGCCGCGCTGTCGGCAGCGCGGCGGGAGGCGGCATCGCCAGGGCTCCTCGCCTGACGGGGCGGCTGCGGCGGTTCCCTTTGTGGCACGGTGGCGGTGCCCCCGCCGCACGCCCCCCTCGCACACCCACCGCCCCTCACCGCCCCCGGCTGAGGGCAGACAAAGGAAGGCCTTGTGGTTCCAGCCCCCTCCTTAAGTGTTTTGCTTATAAAAAAGGTAAAAAAAAAAAACACTCCGTCAAAAAAAAGGAAAAAAACCAACCCACCACCATAACCCCACAAAGCCTTACGGAGCGGATATGAAATGTGCTCTGAGTAAATACCGAGCTTTACGTGCCGGGCCTTCCCACGTGCTGCTACATCCCCGCCGGAGGGGTGTCCGTGTGTGCGAGCGGGCCGGGCACGGCAGTTCTACCCACATGACAGAAATCAGGCTCGTTATCCATAGCGTTTGTTATCTAAGAAAACCCGCCAGATTTCCTTTGAAGGGAGGGACTTAGGCATGGACGGAATCTCAATTCTCTTCATTTTTTGCTTCGGTTTTTCTTAGGATTTGTTTTAAATAAAAGATGGATTGGAGTGGCAAACACAATGGGCCCAATGATACAACCAATGATGGGACGGTGGTACGACTGCGGGGCCTGCCATTTGGTTGCAGCAAAGAAGAGATTGTTCAGTTTTTCCAAGGTACCTCCAGTATAGTCGAAGTGTAGTGGGTTTCTTTAGAGCTTTCTTATGTCTTTAACACCGTGTTTTGCACATTTTTAATAGCGGGTAATGGGGAGGATGGGAGGCATTGTGTTGAGTTAGTTTGTCTTAAGTAAGAATTATGCCCTGTAAATGAAGCGCAAATAACCAGAGATGTAGTAAAACACAGAATATATCTAATTTTATCGAGGTGGTAAACATGTTTTGCATATTGGGGTAACCTGAATGTTAGCATTTGGATCAGTTAAATTGCTTGATGGGTAGCAATATTTTCTTCATGTAACTTAGGCGGTTGTATTTTTGCATAGTCTAAACAAGAAAAGAAGTATGGCTAAATCCATAAATGTTTAATGAAAGATCATGGGCTTGTATTGTTGGGTGATGGGGAAAACGAGGTGGTTTTCTTTTTCGTTGTTGTTGTTTAGATATGCTTTAAGTATTTGCTGCAGATGGGAATGTTTCAGCCTTTAACACTGTTCCCCTTGACGGGGTTATTTGTCCTTGGGTTAAAGGGTTGGAAATCGTGCCAAATGGGATAACATTGACGCTGGACTACCAGGGGAGAAGCACAGGGGAGGCCTTCGTGCAGTTTGCTTCAAAGGAGATAGCAGAAAATGCTCTGGGGAAACACAAGGAAAGAATAGGGCACAGGTGGGGATGGAGAGTTTGGGATGGTGTTAAATCTTTATTTTTTGGGGGTTGTGGGTCAGTAATGCTTTTGGGGGGTTGGGGACCATTGGGAAATTGGCTGGTTTTAAGAATTTTTATAACTGATCCTAAGTTAATTTGGGAAATATAGTAGATTTGGGGGGTGGGGGAGACAGTATTGCTCTGGGTAGTTTGCTAAACTCAGAAAATTGTTTCAATCGCTCTCGTGTAGGGTAATTTGTGATAAATGCTGTATAGCCAGACACTGTTTTTCAACAGTATGTTTCTCATACTGGAAAGACATGTTTTAAGCCTAATTTGTACAGCTAGAATTTTCACATAGTAACTTTTGCCACTGTAAAGTGGGGGTTTTGAATACACTTAAGATTCTTACGGTTTTGAGGAGAAACTTAAGTTGTATGGTCTCTCTAGTCACTGCTATTGGCTTGTACCTTTAGTCATAGAAAATGTAGTATGGCCTTTTGTGACATTCCAACAGCTTCTGCCTGTGTTCTTACTGGTGCCTTGAAAATCCTCTTTTATTAGATACATTGAAATCTTCAAAAGTAGTAAGAGCGAAATCAGAGGATTCTCTGACATGCCGAGAAGAATGATGGGACAACAGCGACCTGGACCATATGATAGACCATTAGGAGGAAGAGGGGGTTATTATGGAGCTGGGCGTGGAAGTATGTATGACAGAATGCGTCGAGGAGGTGGTGGATATGACGGTGGTATGTTTACCTAATGAACAGAGGTTCTGTTGTGTCATGTTTCTGACATACTTGTCAAGAAATAACAAAATGGCAGTAGCTGCAACACCCATTAGGTTGGACGGATTGACCTCAAAAAAACTCGTAGCGTATCAGAAAATGTGGCTTCTTATTTAAGATGAATGTAAATAATAACGAAACTGTTTTCAGCAGAATTTGATCTCTCGTTTGCATGTTTCAGTCTGTTACATAAAAAGAAATGTACTTTTGCACCGTGTTCAGAAATCCAGGTTTAACAGTCCATAGAGGCTGTTGGCAAAGCGCTGGGTGCCCAAAGACTGCAGAATTGAGTGTTGTGCATGGCTCTGTGAATGCTGAGCGGTAATGTAATGGCTCCTCTCTGTCTCTCCCTTGCACAGGATATGGTGGCTTTGATGATTATGGTGGCTATAATAACTATGGCTATGGAAACGACGGCTATGACGACAGAATGAGGGATGGGAGAGGTAAAAGAAATTATCAGCTTGTTTAAAATGTTTTTGCTCTTATTTGAGTTGTAAGACAGTATTTTCAAGACAAATAATGGCTTCATTATGCTATTTTGTAAAGAAAGAAGTTTGTTTAAAAAAGGGAATTGGGGACAAGTAAGAAAGGGTAAATAAATGGCTTAGGATGCCTTCTGGTTAAGGCTTGGGCTGGTACATGGGAACTGTAAACATGGAGCGTTCAGTGCTATAATTCAGAGCTTTCAGAAAAACAGTGATGACTTTTGGCTTTTCATGATCTTAGAGGTGTGTGGGTTTTTTTGGTTTGGGTTTTCCAATAGGCATGGGAGGCCATGGCTATGGAGCTGGAGATGCAGGGTCGGGGTTCCATGGTGGCGGTCATTTTGTTCACATGAGAGGGCTGCCCTTCCGAGCCACGGAAAACGATATTGCGAACGTAAGTACCACGGGGAAAAGGGCTTCCTGCTCCCAGGAGCATGGTCACACTGGGTTAGAGTTCTCAAAACTAGGGGCTGCTACACCTGCTCCATGAAGTCATGGCCCTTTCTGTGAGCTGCACAGAGTTAACGAGCTTTTAAAGGTGGAGTTTGAGGTGGGATCACCAGAGGGGTCAGCAAAGCTGATTTAACGTTAATCCTTGTACTTGCTGCTCTTGTGTTTCCATACAAGGTGTATTGCAGAGACAACAGTTGCTGCTGTCAGTATCCTCTTTTTAAGGTTTTCAGAACTTGTTAGAGCTTATTTGGTTTCGAAAGTAACAGCAGATGTGAAACTTAGATAGCTTAGTTTGCATATTTATTTGTTGACCTGAGCCTACTTTAGGAGGGGCAGGGTGTGAAGGCTGAAGGGAGCTGTGTTTGGAGGGGATGGTATCCTGTTACTTGGGCTTTTATCTGCCACCCTCATCCCTTTCATCTGCAGATTTTGGGAATGTATTGTGTCGCTGTAATGTGGGGTTTATAGGGAGAAAAGCTTTTTTGGGATACAAGGCCTGGTTTAAACATAACATGCCCTTGGGAAGAGGAAGTCTTGTCACTTGAACCTGTATATTTTATTTTTATATATATAAGAATTCCATTCTTAAGCCTGTGCTTGCTGTCTCTTTTTTGGGGTGGATTGGTTGGTTTCAATACAGATGGATTTTCTTGTTTCAGTTCAATTGTTTAGTCTAATGACTCCATGACAACAAGGGCCAAACATCAGGCTTTGATTTGGAATAGTGAGGAAGAGCAGTCTGATTGATGGGCAGCAGAGACAAATAAAAACCAATTAATTTTTTTCTTGCCCAGGATGGCATCATATAAGATTGTGTTGCTCAGAGCAGTGTGTGTGGGCTGGAGTTGTTTGTATATTTGCTTTCAAAGAAAGCTCCTCAAGCTCTATAGCTGCAGCTCTTGAAGCTGTGTAGTAATAATGGATTATAAGTGTAGGTTGACCCAATGTTGAAGGTCCCCTATCCCTGTAATTGAGAAATGAGTAATTAAATCTAGTGTGGTAGGACGACACTAATTGATGCCGTGCACCACTAGCCATGGGGATGGAAAAAAATACCTGGCTTGAATTCTACATTAAAGTGATTGTTTTTGTTTTATTCTTAGTTTTTCTCGCCATTGAACCCTATAAGAGTTCACATTGACATTGGGGCAGATGGAAGAGCTACAGGAGAGGCAGACGTGGAGTTTGTGACACACGAGGACGCAGTAGCTGCCATGTCTAAGGATAAGAACCACATGCGTGAGTGTCGTGTTTCCCGGCTGCATGGGCTGGGCTCCAGCGGGGGGGGGGCTCCAGCAGGCCCACCCCTTGGCACACCCGCCTTCTGGTGCTGTTCTCTCCCCTCCAAATAAGCGGGTGGGGGGCACTTTGTGAAACAAAATGCAAAGTAAGTCTGTCTTGCTTCCTGCAGAGCATCGATACATTGAACTGTTCCTGAATTCCACTGCTGGAGGTGGCTCTGGAATGGGAGGCTACGGCAGAGATGGAATGGGTACGCATGGATTGCACACTTAGCTGCTGTTTTGCCAGGTCTCATGAGTTGCAGGCTTGTAACGGTGCCCTTTTGGCTCTACAGATCAAGGTTACGGCTCGGTCGGTAGGATGGGCATGGGCAGCAATTACAGCGGCGGGTACGGAACTCCGGATGGCCTGGGCGGATACAGTAAGTGCGGGCTCTGTTGTGCACATCCGCTGGGAAGGGGTTGCTGTGCTTGTCTGCTGGCACACACTGGGCAGGGTGGGCTTTGGGCTGGGAGGAAGGAAGGAGGGGGCAGTAAATCATTCAAACTGTGAAGCATTGGGGTCTTCATACCTTGTGCTGCTGCATCAGCTGCTGGTTAAGGGAGCGGTGCTGGAGTAGCATTTGTGTAAGTTGTCATCTGCTGCATTACCCATCCCATTTTTTCTTTTTTCAAGGTATGTATGCGTGACCTTGTGTCAATTGTTTGCAGGTCGTGGCAGTGGAAATAGTGGAGGATACTATGGGCAAGGCAGTATGGGTGGAGGAGGATGGCGTGGGATGTATTGAAGGATAGCCTTGCTTCTGCAAAACACCCTGGAAGAAACAGTCTCTGGTCTACTAGACTTTCTTACAAAATTTAATTTCTTTTGTATTTTAAGAACTTTATAATGACTGAAGGAATGTGTTTTCACAATATTATTTGGTAAGCAACAGATTGTGATGGGAAAATCTGTTTTCTGTAGGTTTTATTTGTTGCATACTCTGACTTTAAATAAATTTTTATATTCAAACCACTGATGTTGATACTTTTTATACTAGTTACTCCTAAGGATGTATTACATATTCAAGGCTACAGTCGGTTTAAGTTGTTGTACTGTGGTTCCATAAAGGTGGTTGTACTGTAACTCCTATGAACACTGATTGAGTTCTGTGTAATCTTGGTTTAGTGAACAAATTTGAAACATTCACTTGTTTAAGGGGAAAAAGATAGATGCATAGATTAGTTTATTTGGTTAAAGCCTTTCCTAAACCCTTTTGATAAGTTGTATGTAATAATTGCACCACAGCATAAAGCTGTGGAGGCTGAAAGTCATTGTTCTGCCTTCCTTCCTTCCTTCTGCTGGCACATCCACCACCACCAGCTCCACACCTGTGTGAACAAGCAGTACCTCTGCTTTCTGCTCCACAGAACCAAGCACCACATTCATTTCCATGCTTTGCTGTAGCTCCAGAGCCTGCACTTCACACACGTAGCCTGCAAAGCAGCCCAGCTTTTCCTTCACATGACATAGGTCAAACACTTGGAAGCTTTTTCTTAGTATTTTTTTCACAAACATGCTTTCAGCAAGAGTGGGGAGTTGGAAGCAAGTTAGACTTTTCTTTCTTGAATTTATTGTATTTAGACATGGTTCAGCTTTTTTTTGCTGCTCAGAGCTGACTTGTCTGTATTTGCTGAAAATCTGCCAAGCTTTTCTACAGATGAGCTCCTTAGAAGCCAAGATCTCTAAAATATCTGTAGGCCCAATACTATTCAGTAACACAACCCAAACAATAAAACTTTCTGTGCATTTGTGACATGTAAGATATGTAAGAAACTATTGTTTGAAGACACTTAACATACCTGATGTGTAATGGAAAAAGGTATTTATTCTTCTGAGCCAGTGTGATCTCCCAAATTAACTGCTTTGTCCTCAATGCCTCCCTTAAAATGTCAAATGTGATCTTGGGTATTGCAAGTCTGTCACCTGTTTTGCTAGTACTGTGTTATATCTGTAATAAATGTCTTCTTGTGGGAGAGGAGAATGGAGTTTATTTCACCAGAGAATGTGTTGGGGGGGTCAAAGGGACTGGAAGTAAGAGCTGGAAAGGGTAACTGGCACAGGAAGCTTTCCAAGCACTGCAGCAGTTTTGGCCAGGAAGGGGAGGGAAGAGGAGTTTGTAACCATTGGAACTCAGCGCTCTTCAGACCGATGGGTTTCTTGGTCTGGTGCTGAGAACTGGTGCTGTAAATGGCAGTGCTCAGGACAAGAGGTAACCAGCTACAGGGAGGCCCCGTTACTGCAGAGAGCAGAGTGGGGGCTGAAAGAAGCCTTCCTGGGCACAGCAGGGGGCTTAAAGCCTGCCAGCTCTGCCTCACTGGGGACACCTGACACCTGCTGGGACTCACCTCTGGAGAGCAGGGTGGCCCTGCTTTGAGCTGTTCTTCCAACCAGGCCACCTGCACAGAGCTCTCTGGCTCCAGCCCCCCCGAGCGCAGTCCCACAGTGCTGGACAGGGAATCCCTCGGGCCTGGCCCGCCCCTTCACCCTGGAACGAGAGCAGCGTTCAGCCAGGAACCTCCCACCTCACCTGAGCAGCATTTACACTGCAGAGGAATTGTGGGGATGAGAAGCTGTGAGCAAGGGTTGCCCAGGCAGGTGTAGGGGTTTGTGGCTGTGTCCAGGTGTGCTCCAGCCCCAGAGCTGCAGTGTTGACTGCTGGTGCCAGGAATCCCTTCCAAGCAGCAGGTGCCACCACGGTAAGTGACCCCCTTTGGTGGGGAGGTGGGTGCAGCTCCCGTCATCCCTGTGTGGGGGGAGCAGCAGCAGCAACAGGAGGAGGAGGAGGAGCATATTTTCTCTGTACCTGCTGACACCCCAGTGCAGGAAGGCAGAATTCATTTCCCAGGAGGAATGAAAGGCTCCTCTGATCCTGTCAGAACAGTTACAGGCCCTCTTGGTACCTCACAGCTCTTCCTGTGCTCTGTGAGGAGGATTTAGAATCAGTCTAAGAGCAGGTTTTTACAGAAACACAAAGATACAGCATTAGTCATAGTGTGGCCCCAAAACCTTAAAAGCAGGCCAGGTATGTAGTTTGAATGCAAGGGAACATCAGCATTCACCAGTTTGTTCAAGGAAGAAATGTTACCTGGAGACAGTAAAAACAATGAGTAATTGCACACTCTTCCCCTTGCAAAGAGGGTAGCACAGGGGAGAGAAGATGGCAGTCAAGTAACAGAAATTTAATTTATTGTATCTTATGGAAGTCTGCTTTTAAAAGTTGCCAGTTTTAAAATTATTTCTGTTTAGTTGCATACTTTTGGACACATTAAAGCAGTACAGATTAGCATCATCTGTATCCTACATCAACCCCTGCTGCCTCCATACCCCCTGGAAAACACTGGGAATAGTCTCGGAGGAACACGAGCAGCACTTGACTGTGTCTTTAGCAGGGTAGCTCCCCAGTCCCCAGCACAGGCAAAGCTTTTCTAAGCACCATGAACAAGTGGTAATAAAATAAAATTCTCTCAATTACAAACTTAAATAAAGTGACATTATTCCCTTAGTTAAGTTGCAGATCAATTAAATTTATTTTTTTTCCCAAAAGTTATTTACACATTTACAAGTATTTGTCCGGTACTTTACAAAAAGTTACATCAGGTAATTTTAGAAACATTTTCCTATATAAAAGCTACATAAGCAACTACATTGAGTGTTGAAAAGAAGAGCTATGTTAGATTTTAGGATATTAACTAAATCCCTACCCTCAGAGACAGAGCCAAGCTAAACAAAGTGCAAGGACAACCAGAAGATTGTTCCCAAGCCTCCCTTTTGCTGTTGGTGGGAATGCCCCGAGCCCACGGCTGAAGGAGCTCCCAGGCTGGTAATTCTGCTGAGGGCTCGTCAGTGCCCACAGTGTGGGGGCTCAAAAGCTGCTCTGCAAAAAAATGAGGTTTAGGAACAAACTCAAAGTTTGAGAGAGATGGTAACAAACTAAGAACTTTCCTGTCCGACACAGAAAGGATGTGGTCCCTGGTATTTAATCCCAGGCTGTCCTGGTGGTCTCCAGAGCTACAACACACCTACTCCATGGACAGCCTGAGAGCGTGACTTGCACAAAAATAATGCAAAGATTCACTCAAAGTTTTACAGTGTCAGGCAAAAGGTTTGTGATGGACAGCTCTCTTCTGATGGAAACACAGACACATCAAACTAACAGTTCATTTGCAAAAATTATTCACCAAAACACACCTTCCTTCTGCAAGTGCCCGAGGCACTGCTTGTTCCCTGACAAAATCTCCCCTTCCACCTGTGACTCCACAGAGCAGAGCTGTCAGTGCAATATTCCTGGATGCTTCAAGTCCTGGTAATTAAGAGGAAGTAAACAGATATGGAATTTGGCACGAACTCATCAGAGCACTGCATTAATGGCCACACTTCTTAAAAAAAACAATTGAAAACAAGCTACTGCACGGTTTGGCTTCACAACAACGTATCACAGGCACACTGAGGGGCAGGATGAGGTTGGACTCGTGGCAGAGTAGCCTGTAAAAGCAGGGAAGCGCATCACCTTTCTCAAGAGCATCTCAACAACTAAAATACCCTCCAAATACACGTTAACGCTGAGTCCCCTCTATAAGCCGCCCTGCCTCCTCCCAGAGGAGCTGCTGAGCCATTTGTTAGACCAACATCTTCATCTGTTTTGGTTTTTTTTTCCACATGTGCATTTTCTACATTGGGGTCCCATTTCTTCTGCTGGTTTCAAGAGGAAGCAGAGAAGTAACTCCTCCACAGCACCTCAAAGCTGCAACTCCACAGCGCTTACCTGGAAGCCTGGAAATACTTCTGTCCATTCCTTAGGTGGTGCTGGGTTTTCTACAGGAACAGCTAAAGAGCAGAGCTAACAAACAGCTTGTGGCACAACCTTAGGGCACGTTAGAAGAGCACCTCTGGATGAGGATTGCGTGGCAGGAGTCGCAGACCCGGACAGGCCTGGGGGAGGAGGGCAGGGGCAGCTCGTTGTCAGAGCAGGCGTTGCAGAAGATCTCGCCACAGTTCCTACAGTGATGCTGAACGGGGGAGAGATTGAAAGTTTAAATTTACAGTGGAAACGTACTTGGCAATTGGAAAAAATAAACAATGTACAGGGAGCAATCGAAATGTGGCCCCTTTCACTTCTTAGGGCTGAGCATGGAATCAGCTCTCAAAAGGGAAGTCACCCACGTCCCAAATTATGATGCAATCCTACACAGATCATGTTTATCTAGGACTGCACCACACACAGATGGGCTGGGTCCTTATATATCTATTACTTCTAGGGCCTTAAATACTTATTACTTTTTTATTGATACATATGCTTTGCAGATTTCACTCAAACCCTGGATTAAGCACATATCCTGCTCTATAAAAACACAGCAGGAGCAGTGATATTCCCAGCAGTGGATGCTTCTGGCAGGTAGCAAACCGAGATTTAACATAAAAAGGTAAAAGCAAAATTCCTGCACACATTAATAAAGCATGGAAATTGCCACCACATTTTACTTTCAAATGACAATAATCTCACATTTTCTAACTCCACTGTATAAAAAATTGTCATAAAAAGATTTCCACACATCAAATTGTAACAGTGCCAGAGCTGACAAGTGTTTGAGATGAGAATTCCACAAAGTAGTTAAATAAAATTTTAAAGTTTTAAAATATTCCTTTGTGGCACTTAACCAAAAGTCACTGTTTATTTTGAAATTAGGGCCCAGGGCACTGTATGTATCAAAGAACTAGAAAGACACCTCAGCAATAACTCTGCATTCACCTGAGCATTGACACTTCATGGCACAGCTCTAAGATAATTAATTTTTTTCTCATAATAGTTACAAACACGTTGGAAGAAATTTTATTAAAAGTTTTACCTTCCTTTTGGAAAGCGAAAATTCCTTTTCACATAACTTGCAATGTGTGGCCTCTTTGTCCTTCAACCAAACCTGGCCCTGGAGGGAAAATTATCATAATTGTATGTACCTGATGAAGTTAAACTTTGGGCTCCAGGGGACAAGACAAACCAAGAGCAGAACATTTCCTGCCTGAATTGCTCAGTGCCCTGGGAGCAGTGCAATGGCACAAAGACACTCTAGAGCAGCACGGGACTGCTCCAAAACACCCCAAAACCAAGAGGAGACAAGACAGAGCAAGTATAGGTGCAAAGAGAACATGCTTGAGCTGGTAAAGATTTCAAAAGGAACAATTCCAAAAAAAAGATGTTTTCTTTCCTCACAATACTACTGACCTGCAGTGCTTTGTTGGCTTCTTTTATATCTTCTATTTTCAGCTTTGATCTAAAGAATAAGACAATGCTATTTCAAACTTCTACACGGTCAGTCATGGCCTAACAACTTAAAAAGTTGGTTTCAAACTTCAAAAATTCTAAGCCAAGTGCTCTGAACAGGAGCACAAACCCACACTGTGTCACTGTGGAGCCTCCCCACAGCCACCCATTGCCACCCACTCACCATGAGCCACAGGACACACACCCCAAGATATTCCAGAGGCATCCAAGTCCCCTGCCAGGGGCTGCTTGGGGCTGGGGGAATTTCCCTCCCAGTGGCTGGGAGGGGCTGTGTTTGGATCTGTGCTGAACACAGGGCTGGTTATTGTGAGCAGAGCAAACACTGAGCCAAGGCCTCTTCTGCTGCCTGTCCTGCCACACTGGGGGAGACTGGGGGTGACCAAAGGGACATTCCAGAGCTGCCAACATTAAAAATTAACAGACATGACCTAACTAGACACATTCACTTCTCCTAACTGGTTAGTGACCAAAATAACAATAATATTGTCACATACAGTCTAATACACTTGAGCCCCTGATTGCTGTTCCCACCTCAAGTTTATCTGACAATAATAAGTCACCACGAATAACGGAATTACTCGCTCAGCTTGGACGCCAGTTCTTGGAGAGCAGCTTCTTGGTCTTCACAAATCCTTTTCAGTTGCTTGTTCTTTTCCTGAAGTTTAAGGAACTCCTTATAACAAAACAAAGAAAGTAAAATGAAGCCGAACTCCTCTCAGGTTGTATTTGCCCACTGCCTACAGAACTGCTCCTGCCCAGAGCTGAGCGTGCTGGGAAGGACAAGGGAATGAGGGATCAAGTTCAGCTTGGAACAGCAACCACTCAGAATTAAACCAAAGCCCTGAGTTCTGATCTGAGGGCTAAATGGACAGTAAACCCCCCATTTTTTTCCCTATTCTATTTGTCAGAATACATTAATCTAATCTTCCTTTACTACTTGCAGAAATTCTTAAAAATACCACGTCTAAGTCCGTAATTAACTTGGCAATGTCTAAATTACTAGTCAAATGTTGCTGCAGAATTTACTTTTTTAAGGTTAATTATTTCTTGGGTCTCTATTCTCAGATGAGATACAGTTTCCTTCTCCTTCTGAAGATCATCCTCTAAGGTTTGCCGCCACTCTTTTTCTATCTTCAAATCCGTTTCCAGCTGAAGCCTGAAATATGTAAACCAAAACAAACAAAAAAATCACTGTGCACAAGGGTAGCATTTTTAAAAACAAAGATGAGTTTATTTCTGGGTGCAATAGGTTATTATGATAATAAATTACTAACATACATGTTTTCCCAAACAGAAATCATGAATCAACGTAACAATATTTTATGGATCAGTGCAGTAAACAAAGCACTGTCACTTAGAAAATGCTTTTAAAGATAAGGGTGTATAAAGGACTAAGGATATGGAATAATTTTGAAGAGCTGGCCTTTGATATAAATGAGTGAGAGAAGCCTAACTACAAAATTCTGAAGTATTTTTAAAGCATGCATAACTGAAAGCCTCCTTAACCTGAACCAGCTTGTTTCTAAAATAAACCCACCCAATCTGCCAGTGCTGATGCAGACAATGATTGCAGATGTCTCTGGTACCCAGAGAAGTTGTTTAATTTTACACCTGTAAACGTGGATCTTCTATTTAAGACTAAGGTTTATGGCATTTTGAACAGAACTGAACATAAAGGAGGGCAGACTTCAAATGACCATTTTTATTTCTACGTAACCAAGGTTCAGCACTAAGAGGGAGATGCATTCTGTTAATTTAACAGAAGTCCAGTTTAAAGGAATTAGGGCTTCTTTGATGGAGGTCCATTCCAGCTGGAATTTTACTATCAGTTTCATGGAAGAGTGGGGAAGCCCACTGTTCAAACCTTGCAGATCTGAACTGGGCCAACACAAGAGGGAAACAAATCTCAGAGTATTCATACAAGGTCTCCTGATGGAAAACCTGTGTCCACACTGATTTTCCTTGTTTAAAACCACAACCATTTTCAAAGGAAAGTCTTACATTTTGGGACACTGCCTCGGCATCTGGCTGGGGAAGAAGTGAACATGACCTGGAGGTTTCAGAATTGCAGAATTCTGAACCTGGGGTCTGAACTGTTCTTTTGGCCAAATCTGCAGAGATGACTGGGGTGGTAAAGTGAACATTTACCATGACAGTTCAACTAGGGTATTGACATTAGAGCTGTGAGAGAGGCAGGGAGGGCTAATGATGGGATTGGAAATCACCAACCTTTAATATTTGTGCCACAGATTTACTTGATAATAATTGATGTGTTATCTTCCCAAACAGGGAAAATACCTGCCCTTACAGGTAGCTTTTAGCATTCCATAGTTCTTTAAATTAGTACTGAATGATTTAACAGGAGAAAGACTAAAGGGTTGGCTTTTACATTGGTGTTTAACTTTTATGGCTCAGGTGGATTTTTATTTTTTTTATTTCCTGTTCAGTGGTAAATTAAATCACTTCTACCTTATTCACAGGCAGATCAACCAAACTATTCTTATGTCACTTATCTTTAAATTTATCCTACTCCATACTCGTGGGTTTTGTTAAGAGTGTATTACTACTACTACACTATGTATTTTTCCCCACTTAGGGGGGAATTAAGCTGGCAATTTTAGACAAAAAAAAAAAACAAACTGTTCTTCCCCTTCCTTTCAAGCTGCACATCATTTTAGAGGCACTCAAAGCCAGCTTGACTTTCCCGGAATGGCATCTTTTCTTCTGCCTTGCCAGTACCTCACAGTAAGATCTTTGGTATTTACATTCTGTTAAAAACCATTTCTCAGCAACCAGCCTGGATCAGGACACAGGACATATTGCCATGTAGAATGTTTACTGCCATGTGTTTTTGCAAACAGCAAAGACATACTCACAGCTGTTTCTCCTTCTGGGAGAATTCCTTCTGCAGACTTTCAGATTTATTCACATATTCCTGCTTAAGTTTCTCATCCTCGGCCTCAGCCTCCATTTGGGCCTTCTCTGCTTGCTGCAATCTGGTGTAATTCAAATCAACTTTGGGTAAAACTGAAGCTAGAATTAGGGTGTAGAGGGTGAAGAAGACAAATAAAAGAAAAATGGGGAAATAGAAACATTTCTAAATAAAAACAAAGCCTAGGGAAGCTCACAAACTCAAACGAGAAATCCATCCAATGCCTCGAGAACTGCAGAACTCTCACAGTCAGAGAGCAAGCACTGCCAGAAATCACTGCTTTATTTTCTGCTCATGAGTAACAGGTGCCAAAGCATGATGATACATAGTTTGAATTAAAGCACAGAACTTGATGCTTTTCTTTTTCCTTTAGCGTTCCTTCATGTGGTACTTTTTTTGAAGCCTTTCTTTCCCCCCCCCCAATAAATCCTGTAGAGTACTTGGCTCACACCATCACCCATTAGGATGGGGCAGAGCATGTGTTGTGCAAAAGCAGCTCAAAACAATTGAGGCTTAAGGCTGAATACAGAGCACTGCAATCACACAGCAAAAAACCTGACTAGCCTAAGACATCAAAGGTCCCACTACACTTATAGAACTACCTCGACCACATCATACTCTTAAATTAATTTAAATAATCTGTATTAAAAATAATGCATTCTTACACTGGTTAAAATAGCTCCATATTATAGACAAATAAAAACAATTCGTCAAGAAATGAGGGATTGGGGTTTTTTATTTAATCTTTCCCTACTGAATTCCAGGGGTCTGTGCTAACACTCCCCTTGGAATCCCTTAGTTCACTGTGGGTCCTCTCTGCTTGGTCACCTCTTTAGTGCAGAAAGATGGATGTAAAGGGAATGTACTCCAATGGGACTTGTGCTATGCCAGCCTGCCCCTGCCTGAGGAAAAGGCAGGAGAGAGGGAGAGCCTGGGAAATGCCACTGAGTGTCCCCAGCTGCTGCATCCCATTTAGCAAAACTGTTTAGGGGCCTCTTAGGTAAGCGGTGGGAGAAATCTGAGAGATGCTTGATTTCTCACTGCCAGCAGCTGCCTCAACACAGAGCAACTCAACTCCAATGTCAGCTAAAAAGAGGTAAGTCAGCAATACGTTTGCATTTGGGCTTCTGCTGATGCATCAGCAGGAATTTGCAAAAGCTGCCAGTAAAAGAGTGAACACGGGCTGGAATTAAACCCTCTTATCCAGTGGGCACTGCCTCAGCTGTCCCAGGGGCTGGGAATGCTCCCAGTCACACCTACAGTGGTCGTGCCCAGAGGGCAAGGAGAACACAGGGGAAAGGCAGGTCAATGCCCTGTGCAGAGGCTGAATGAATCTACAGGACATGAACAGGAACAGCAAGTCAAATCCTGCCCTAAATCACAAAGTCTACTCCAGTGCAGTTTGCACAGGCAAGGCACAGAGGGCTGTGCTGCCCCAAAGCTGCAGCCCCGTGCCCTGGGTGCTGGGCCTGCCTGCAGTGCTGGCACTCACCCCAGGCTGAGCTGGGCCAGCCTGCAGCTGCACTGGCACCCCGATGGTCCTGGGGCAGACACTCCTGCACAGAGACACTGTAAGCTGGGCAGTGCTCCCATTCCTGCTATGGCCCACCCATTGCTCTCCTTTGGGTTTTCTTTGGGGATGGAGGATATTTACTTTTAATTTTCAGGAGCGAGCCCATGTTACAGGCTCTTTCTGACTCCAGACTAAGGAATAACGCAGTACAAAACCACGGAGTAGAAACCTTTCTGTATTATTGTGTCCTGCCCCGACTTTGGCAAACACATCCCCTTCTGCTGAAACACCTGAAGATAACTTTCCCAGTCAACTTGCACTCCAAATTTCAGAGCAAACATCAGGAAGTGTATCGGGGCACTCAGGAGGTTAAACTCTCTTATTGCTGCAGTGCAGCCAAGCAGCAACTCCCAGCAGAAATTCGAGTTGTAAAGGCAGCCTAGTGATGGGTGGAGGGAGGGAAAGGGCTTTGGGCACTCCCAGAGGTGTTGATGGTGGTGCTGACACAGCCAGGCAGATCCTCAGCTGACAAACCAGTTGGACAAGTTCAGGGGCTGGGCCCTAACTCTAAATCCTATTTACCACTGCCCCTTTCCCAGCAGCCAGCAGGGTGCAGCTGCTCTGGGCAGGAGGCACAGCTACAGCCCCTACAGTCCCTCCTGCCTGGAGTGCCACCCAAGCCAGGCTCCATGACAATATTGCACCACGTGCCATCAGCAGAATGGAATTGTGCTTTAGCTGTTTTACCCCCAGAGCCGTCATCCTCTCCCTGTACACACAGGACATATGCTGGCAACACCCCCTTTTCTCACACATTGTTCTGAATGAACATCAACTCCTCTTCCCTCAAACTCCTGTCACTCTGGGTTAGAAAACAGTGCTTGTTACAACCACAGCACCCCACAGAGAGCCTGCTTGGGGGATAAATACAGCCTACAACTGACAGCAGTAAGCAGGGAAAAAGGTATCTAACCTTTCAAAATAAACTTTGTTTGACAACTAAGAAGTGATTAAATAGCATTAGAAAACTAGCTCACATTTGCTTAGTAATAGTGCAGTAATTTACTGGTTTTTAAGAGGGGTAAAGTGAGATGGGAGGTGATGTTCCTCCAGAAAGCAAAACAGAACCCAGCTACGAACAGTTACAGTGCAGGATTTCTAACACCACCACTTTAAAGTCTGAATTTTAAAGTTCTGAAGGTCTAGTTCATCAGTAACTATTTGGAGCCAGCAAGGGAGGAGGAGCTTTCAGAATGATATATCCTTGACAAGCTTATACTGGTGCTGAGCTTCACTGCTGGCACATTTGACGAATGACATTGCAATAGTCCTAGTTTGAGTTAACAGATCTTTGTCACTTCATGAATGCAGTGGACAAAAATCAAAGACAGATGAAAGGCAGCAAAACATTAAAAAACGAAAATTGGGATAAAGGATAAAAAGAAAAAGAAAAAAGAGGGAAAAAGGATGTCAATAAAAGAATATTCATGTCACTAATTTTTTTTTTAATACATGTTTTTCATAATCAGATTTAAATGAAAAAAAGACATGTCAAACACCAACATGACAGGGCTCATGGATATGTTATATTTTACAATTAAAAAGGTCAATGTTGCATATAAGGCCACTAAATTAAAACATATGAATCATATTTTAATATCATGTAGTACATGCAGTCTAACTGTAAATTTATATTCTGGACTTTTAGTCTTTCACTTTTCAACCTTCCAGTGTGAAAACTCATTAGGTCTTTGAAAATAATGGCACTTCCAAAGCAATGGACAAAATTGTAACAGCTTCAGTAAATACACCAGTGATCCTTGAAGGCATTAAATGCTTATATTAAGCATTTGCTTAAGTACAAGATTAATGCTTCAGTTTCTATTGCATTTCATTCAAGTGGGGGAAAATAGGTAATAATGAACCATAATTTTGAATCAACTGAAAGAGCAGCTTTTGATATCAGCACAAAAACCTAGGACCAGAAGAAAGGTGGTGGAGGGAGAAAACTGAGAAAGCAAGTTTGTATTTCAAGTAAGTTGTGTTTGTTAAACAGAAGAAAAGACCCAAGGGCAAAGCACTGGTGGAAGTTTCAGAAAGGTTCATTTTAAATGCTCTACTTGACAGTTACATTTCAGTGGCACCTGTACAGGAATGCAGGAAAATGTGAGGGGATGGAGTGATGAATGAAGAGAAACAGAGATGGGGCTGTACCTTTGTTCTAGTTGTTTCATAGTTGCATTAATTTGATTGGTCTTATCCTCTAATCGACTAATTATTTCACTCTTTTCTTTCATAGCATCTTCAGAAACCTGTGTTACAAAAAAGGTCAAAACTGAAGTGGGTATGTTTTGCACTGCTACCTCATGGGGGCTTTTGCTTCAGTATCTGAAGGGGAAAATGTTGCAATGACTTCATGTTTTGATTACTTTTAAGCACTCCCTTCTAAAAACCCCTTGCTGACAAGTACTTAACATTCTGTGCCTGGGAAATCTGTAGTTTTGTTACCTTACCAGTAAAGAGCCAAGATGCTTAGTCCTGAAAATCACTAAGGTTCTCCTACAAATGCAAACCCCACAGACCTACACACTGAAGAACATTCCCTTCTTGTTTTTGTTTCCAGCTCTACTTATATTTCTCTTCCTCTGGTCCAGTTTCCTCACAGTTGTAGGTGGAAAAGTAGGATTTTTTGTCCATCACCTCAATTATCTCTCTGCAGCACCCTGATTTTTCCCCCCTCATTCTGCCACAGATTTGACTGGTTTCTTGTGCTGCTTTGGGTAATTTATTCCCTAAATCAAAGTCATGTTCTGCATTAATAATTCACTGGTAAACTTCCCCGGTGATTTTGCTATCTGTTCACTGCAGGGGAAGTCTCTGAGACCCATATTCTCCCAAAAAGGCATTGCATTGTTACAGATTTTCTTAATTTGATGACAAAATAAAAAGATTTTTAAAAAAGGAAAAAAACCCTCAAAACTGTGGTTACTTTTTTCCACTTAACACAGTCTTGTCTTCCTTTCCTTACTTGGAAAGGTCAGGTTTTCTCTTCAACTCCTCACTACGTGCCTACATTCTTTTGTTTTTTTAATACAACGCAGGTCAAAAAAAAGTCATTATACAGCTGCACTATTACTGTCTCTCTTTCACACAGCTTGTTATTAGGCCATGATCTTATCCCCACCCACATTTGCACAGGCAATGCTCCAAAATGTCACACGGACCTGAGGAGCGTAAGGGAACCAAAACCCAAGGCAACAGCATATTTAACTGACCAGAGCGGCAATGCATTCCTCCCTCTTGGTTTGTTTGCAGCAGTTTTACCTGCAGCTTTTGGTACATTTCCACGTTAATTGTTTTCACTTCATCAAGCTGTTGGCGGAGGCCGATGAGAGTGTCCTGCTTCTCGTGGATGTCCTTCTCCAGCAGCTTCATGGCAAGCTCTATCTCGTGTTTCATGCTGACTTGAACCACCAGCTCATTCTCCATATCCTATAGAACACAAGCACAGTGCAACACAGACTAATTAAAGAACTGTGTAACACTCTATCTTGAAAAACCCCAGGAAGCAAACTCAGAGCAGCAGCACCACCTATTGCACCCCTTCCAAAATTCTGCCCCTGTTCTATTTTGCACATTATCCACTACATAAATGTTACACTCATCTACTGAGTGACCAATGGGGTTTTTTAAGTCCAGGAGAAAGCAATTCACATAATAAAAAAATACCGTCAGTGCTGCACAGTTGCCTCAGTATTAATTACAAACCCAGAACGAAAGTATTTATATTTTCACTTGAATGATTTAGCACAGATACAGAGCATAAAGTATTGCTAACAACTTAACCTAAAATTCCTCAAAGAAAAATATTCTTTCTATACTATTCTCCAGCAACATTATTATAGAAATACTGATGTGCTGATTGTTGAAAACCCCTTTTTATCACAGGCAGCAACACTCACCTGTCGAAGCTGGGACTCCTCCCGAAGCTGCCTGCGAGCTTCACTGTACATCTCATCCAGACCCTGCCTGGAGTGTTTGTAGGTCTGAAGTTCTGCTTCAACATCCACTTTAGTTGCCTACAAAGATACAGAGAGTCCTTCTCCATCACAAGTACAGCAATCAATAGCACAGATTTAGGGGAAACAAAATCAAGCTGACAAATAATTGTCCAAGCACAGCACGAACACGGAGAGAGCTGTTTCTGCCCCGTGACTATCAGTTTTATAATGAGAACTGAGTAAAGACAGCAAAAGGAACAACTGTACTGCAGCAATGTCCTCCTTCAGTGTCAGTTCAACACACAGTTGTTTCAGTCCTGAGCAATACAAACATCTGCTTAACCTGGGCTTTTACCCCTCACCCCAGGAAATATGTACGAGGAGTTACAGAAGGAGCTGCAAATCGCAGCTGGAAAGTCAAGTTCAGCACTTGTACACACAGCAACTCCAAACACAAGACAGGCCAAAACAGACAGTCTGGCAACTAAAACATCCTATTTTGACAAGAGTTTCAGACAGTATTGCCTTCTAATAGGTCTTCCTTTCATCTTCCCTGATGAAAGTTGTTTCAGATTTGGAGAAGTGGCAGCTTCCCTCAGGCTGAGATGTACAAACACAACGTCACAACATTAAACGTGGTGAGACCAACATACCTCTAGATGATGCTGTGTTTTCATTAAAATCAGAGTATTTTCACTCCTTAATTGATGGTTTTCTTCCTGGAGCTTAATTATATTGTTTTTAGCTATCGCCAACTGAAACGAAAAAACAAACAAACAAACAAAAGTAAAGCAGTGTGACCACTACTGCGGGTAGAAATAAAGGGAAAAATGTTGTGATGAATGCAAGGCCAAGACATCCTCTGCTCTATTCTCACCTACCAAACAGAGGATTCATTGTTTTGAAGAAAACAAAGCTCCTGGTTTCAGTACTGAGTCACTTCTATTACACACCAGGATGAGTATTCAAGACACTTCATTATTCCCTGGCTGGCAAAGAACATGCTTTCCTTTCCTTGCTTCATCACGACCCTCAGTTCCCTTCCCTCATCCTCAGTTTTTTGCTTCCATTTGACTTCAAGTTCATCCAGTTTTCCTCTCTTTTTTTGGACATCTTAATGTATCAAATGGAGCAATTCACACAGGAAAACCTCCCCCAGATGTAAAGCAAACATATTTACAGCAGATGACACTTTATAACTGGGCCCTACAGAATATACCTTAAAGTCAGAATTATAATGAGCAAAACAGGTGAGAGCTGGACCAGAACACTCTGAGACTTGACACTCAGAAACAATGTCTTCCCTCTGGGTGGATACATTATACCCAGAGTCCCTTCCACAGCTGCATTTCGAGCTTGCAATTTGCCACTTCATAAACTATTTCTCAAGTAGCTCAGACTTACAAAAAAAAAAAAGATGTTCTCTCTTACAAAGCTAAAAACATTGGAATCTAGTAAAGCATCAAAGATAAGGAGAAATATAGGATATAAATATAAAACCAGAATTAGACCAGTCTAAAAGCTCGATATAAGCACCCAGCAAACAAGCAAGAAACAATCCTTTGGTTAAAGCTGAGTAACAGAAATTGCTCGGTGAACTACTTTCTGTCTCTTTGTAGCACTTGGTGCCATCCATTCTGGACTAGTCATCTGCACAAAATCAGGCTGACAGCTGGCATTAGGAAAGGATTCTCTTCTCGTTTTGTCCAGAAGTTGGAAATTGCAGTGTCATACAGAATTAATGCACTGATGCTACAGCCTCCCTAGGCAAGCTGGCTTCAAATGCCTGCAGCTACTGCACCTTTCCTTTGGGCCAACATAAAGGTGTCTGAACCCATCATACAGAACTTAGGCAGAATAAGACACTGTATTTAGCAAAACAGCCTTGGAGAGTGAATAATATGTTATACATCCCCCAAAGAAAACAATACCTCTTCAATCAGTTTGGTGTTTGATTTCTCCAGTGAATCAACCCTTGCATGGAGGCTGCTGACTGTGCTACTGAGGAGGGAAAAGAAAAAATGGTATTCAAAATTACAGCAAAACTCAGCCAACCAAGCAGAAAAACTTCCGTGTAAGGCCCAGGGATTAATGGTTAAGAGCTAAAAGGTCTGCTCCCATTATCTGAGGTTTTCCTAAATATGAGAAAATTCCTCTCCTTTGGTGAATATTCTTAACTTCTTTACAATTCCCAGTGTCATCCCTGTCACTTAAACTCCTGGCTAGCTGTGACCTCACATGTACTCTCCCTTTCCTTTATCCTTCCAATTATATCCAAAAGCATCCAAAAGATAAATGAGTTCCCTTCAAGGACAATCTCCGTGTTTACAAAGAGTTTACAACCTCCACGTTATTTTCCCCATAAAACCAAACCTTTCTCCAGGTTCTCTTCCTCTAAAACACATTTCTTTTAAAAAATCATTGATTTTTTTTTTTTTTAGATTTTTCCTGAGGCTCTCTCTTTCTTGATGCCTCTTGACTTCATTTAGGAGTCTCATCAGAATTTTATTTCCTTTTATTACTCTTGTTTTTTATAGCATCAAACTACAGCCAGGCCTTTTCCATAACCCTGTTTCTGCTGGAGGCACACGTTTTTTAGGCTGCACTTCACACACAGGAAAACAAACCACCATTTCAAACCAGACTATCTCTACTCCAACAGTAACCTTATAGTAACTAATGATCAAGACTACCGGCATTAAAAAATAAAAAATATGATTTATTTCTAATTGCCCTGTAAGCCTACCCTGACACACACACTTCTAAGTTGTACTTACTTCAGCTGCCTGTTCAGTTCTTCCACATAATTCTTTTGGTCCAGTATTGCAGCAATCTGTACATCTCTAAAGCAAGCACAAAACGACACTGGCTTTAACAAGATGATGAATGGAACTGGAAATATGCACATCTACCATGTGCAAATGTCCCTCTTAACTGTGTTTTTAAAAAGAGAGGAAGCAACTTCATCTCACAGTCATGAACCACACCTGAACCACAACAGCTCCAGACTGCAAATGCTCTCCCAGCCAACCACTCCTGCAAAACAATTTAGGATGCCTTTTTGCTCAAGGCAGTGAAATCAGAAGATTTCATTTCTAGGGAACCTGACTTATTTCCACAAAGGACAGGGCCCCAGTCAAGAAACCATTTGTTAATATGCAAAATCCGAGCTGTTTGGTGAGGACGTACCTTTCTTTACCCCCAATGTCATCATCACTCTTCAAATACACGGAGAAATCGATCACCCCAACCTAGAGGAAAGCAAAGGGACAGTTTCATACCATGCAATAACTGCTGTTGGTATTTACAGCCTTGAGATTGGTCCAGTTTCAGCTAAAAATATGAACTATACCATTTTAAATGAGATTTCTTTTTTTTTTAAGTATAAACTCCATACTTACTAAGATTTATATTACATTTGAATAAAATTAACAATTTGCCATGTACCAAATTCCAAAGAAAAGATGACTTCTTCCTCTGACTGAGCCTAGACACAAGCTTAGAGGAAACTTTCATTTAGGGAATTACCAGATACTCCACAGCCCTCTCCCTGGCTGATTATAGAGTGTTTCAGATGATTCCCTGTCACAGCCCACCTCCCAAACCGATGTTATCCCATGTTTTGTTTTACAATATTCCTTGTCAAAATAATACCACCTCTCCACACTTGCTGATTCCCAACTGGGACAACTCAATCCCATTCATTTTTTAAACTTTACTAAATCTGAATCTAATTAATTTCCTATTCAGTTGTCATTTAATCATATATACTATGTATTTAGCATTGCCATGAATTCTGCTTCCAGCTCTATTCATGAATGTCTAACAAAAGTATTTAACCACCTTTGCTTTACCAAACCCCTTCCTTTTGGTCTCCAGCAGCCTTTTCACAAAAGTATTTCAATTCTCTGATCTGCTGCTCTTTTCTGGAGCTCCCTTTAGCTTTTGGATACAAGTCTAACACTTCCTTGGTTTATACCATGCAGTCATCCTGTGATGCTCTTCTACTTGTTCTTTCCATGTCTTTCCTAAAAAGCTCTCCTCCCAAAAGCTTTTTAAAAATGTATTTTGCTTATTAAAGCCAAGCACTATCTCTATAAAAACAAAGGCGAGATGTTCTCTCTGTAAAAGTTCCTTTATTTTAGTTCTCCCTGTCTCTTCTAGTGTTAGATCTTATTTTACACAAGATGGGTGTCTAAAACTGATATTAGATGGTAACTAGAATAAACAATCAAGGACAAGTTAACCCTTTGATCCAACAGCACACATACCCAGTTAGCCATAACTTTTCTTTCCCACAGGAATTGTTTTTCATCAAATATATGCTGCAATACAGCAATAATCACTTAAACTATTAGGATTCTTTCCACAAAGAAGCTGAAAAAAAATACTCAGCACTGAACACAGTCCACATTTATTTATAAAGACTTGTGCATCTTCCTTTAAAGAGAATGTGCTAAGATTTTTTTGGAAAAGATCAAAGTCAAAGCCCGTTGCAAAGCAGGAAGAATTCCAAGTCTCGTTTTGAAGACTGAAAGTAGTCCCAGTTCTCATAAGGTTTTTTATGACACTATGCAAAGAGAGTTTTTGTCCCAGGTCCTTGTACCATTCCTATTATGTTCCAGAACAGCAATAAATGAACCAAGCAGGATAAACTGATCATGGAACACCCTCCAGAGGAGAAGGATGAGTTACACACAGGATGGAAACAACCCTGCATTGCTCCTGTTGCATCCATTTGATGACAAAGCACGAACCTGCACCCTTGCACTGACAATCACCACCACCCAAAGGTCTGACCCATCTGACAGTGAGGTTAATTCAACCGCCCCTGGGCCCCAGGAGCTGGATCATCACACCCTGAACAGTCTCTAGTGAGATTTCTAACAAATCACAACTCCACAGAAACAAAATTCACTGGACATAAACATCTGTCGTGGGTTTGTCAACCAGCCCTCCCCAGGGCTGAAAGTAGTTTTTCCAGGTGGATTTCCGGAGAAAAAAAACAATCAAAAGTTTTAATAACAGCTCTGCCAACTACATATTTAAGAAAACAGAAGAGAAGGCTGTTGGGCAGATGAAATAGGAGCCATGTAGGAGAAGGCAGCAGGCCCCAAGTGGGCCAGGACCCATCTCCTTCCCCTGGGCCTGGGCTGGGGGCAGGTGTGGCACCGAATCCCCCCTGACTGAGACGTAACAGAGTGGAGGAAAAACTCTGAAGGAAGACTGGCTGGATGAGAAATGCTGCAGGGGGAATTCTGGTAGAGCTAACGGAGCCTCCAAGGTCAAAGCTGGCAGCTGGAGGAGAGAGAGGAGAAGCCTGAAGGTAAGGAGACTCCTCTCCCCCCCTTCTCCCTTCAGCAGGGAAGAGACTGAAAACTAAAAATCTCTGCCACCTGTGGAAGATTGTTGGGGAGCGGAAACCCCCCTCTGCAGCTCATGAAGGAGCCCACGCCGAAGCAGAGGAGTGCATGAAGAAGATGTGACTCCATGGGAGGCCTAAAATGAAACAGAGCCCTGCTGGAGACCTGTGGCCCGTGGAGAGAGAGACCTACGCTGGAGCGAGTTGGTTCAGGTAGGATTTGTGTGATCCCAGTGAGGGATCCATTCTAGTGCAGCTGAATTTGTGACCCTGAGGGACAGCAGAGAATGGAAGAACTGTTGCCCAAAGGTGGACTCACATTAGAGAGGTCCATCAAGGACTGTCTCTCAGGGGGAGGAACCTCACAGGAAACAGGGGTGGACTCAAAAGCCATTATCCCCTGTCACCCTGTGGTGAAGATCATGGTAAGACAAGTGTCCCCTTGCAGTCCAGGGAGGACTCCACAGGGCCTGGGTAACCCCCAGCCTCCGGTCTTAGCCCAGGAGGGGGTGAGCCCAGCCCTGAGGTCGACATAGAAGAGAGAGAGAGAGAGAGAGAAAGACAGTTCCAGCTGCAACGAATCGGAGCTGTTGTCCTAAAGATAATAGAAAAGAAACTTTCAAAGTGCTGCAAAATTATTTAAAAGACCTTTAGCTCTGGAAATGGAAAAGAGACTGCTTCTCCTCCTGAACTTATACAAAGAGGGGAGGGGTATTTCTGTAAATACATAGTACTTTTGCCTAGTTAAAACTGTTGTATATATACAGTTCTTTAGTTTTTATCTTACTAGTAAGAAATCCTAATATTATTCTCCCCAATCAGATCTCTTTTGTCTGCATAAATCTTCTCTCAATTTATAGCAATTGTGTGGGGAGTGAGAAAAATTGACCCAAACCAAACCCACGACAACATCCTATGGATTGCACGAACATTCCTTTACCTGTGTTGACTTACTTGAGAATCCAGGTCTTCTCCCTTTACACACAGGTTGGCATCTATCACATTTAACCCAACCAGCAGCCCAACAATTACTGCTCCTTCTTCCTCCATCATCAGGGCATGATACTCATAAAATTCACTGTTTAAAGAAGGAAATTGCATCTTATTGGTGTATTCTTTATATATACATCCAATAAATTAATAATAAGTGACATATAAATTGGAATTGTTTCTCTTTCTGTAACCTACTTACAATGTCCTTCAAGATGAACTGGGCCTGCCCATGCTTTCACCTCATAAATATTTAAGAATTCCAAGTGCATGGTTTGTCTCAGAGGCTATTAAAAACAAAGATACTACCTTTGGCTCCAGAAATCTGAGCCACGAGTTGCTGGATGGCTGGGATGTCTGGGGGCAAGCTTTAATTTGCCTTAAAAAAAAACCAAAACAAAACAAACCAGAAAAGGCTCTTCTGTACACATTTGCTATTAGACATTTTTGAACAGGATACTACAACAGATGGATGTCTGGCCACACTGACTCAGGCAACTCTCATGTTGTTAAGAAGCACTGCAATGCAAGGCAAAAGAAGAATGGTAAAAAAATTACCTTGTGTGAAAAAATGTCTGGACTTCAATGAACACACACTTGAAATTCAAGAAGCCAAGGATGAGATTAAATGGGTAAAAGGCAAACAGGAAGGGTTGAAATGCTAAAAAGGTTCTTAAAATAAAAATACTTTGCTAAAGAACAGCACTTTCTCCTCCTTGCCCTTTTTACATAAAGTTTTAGATTCTATATGACAAACTGTGTTTTCAATGGCAAAGTCCCCAGCAGTTGAACAGCAAAACAACATCCTGACACACCAGCATTACCTAGGCATGCAGAACTAGTCTAAAAAATACGGAACCTTATAGAACTGAAAATCAGATGAACCCCAGAGGTTTTTAGTCCTAATTCTGCATGGTGGAGGAATCCATGATTATTTTTTTTACAAGACTAAACCTCTAAAAAGAAGTTCAGTGCCAAAATGTGACGGAGTGTTTACCTGAGGAGATCTCTCTGAATGATCAGGCAGCGAAGGTAATCGGCCATTTTCTTCTGCATCAGTGCCAAGCGCAGCCAGGCCCGGGCACGGCCCAGGGGTGTCCTGAAACAAGGGCATGGGCACAGATTTATTAATAACACAGTGATTAATTCATAGTCTGTGACATCGGTATTCTGGTAGAGCAATTGGTATTTCTGGAGGGGTATTTTAAACTGTTAGTTGAGTATCACAGATTGGGAAGCCACGATGTTCAGGCTTTGACTCCCAGTTTTGGGGTAACAGAAAATTTTTCATCTACTCAGCTGAGCTTAGGAGCAGACCCTGGAAAGAACAGGACTAGAGAATGCACAAGAGCCTGATAATCTTGAAAGTCCTGCTTTGTGCTGAAGTCAAATGCTTGCAACAGTCCAGGCTTCTTTCTGCAGTTTGTTCATGAAGTTTTCAGAGGAACTGCAAGAAGAGTAATGGAATGCCCATCCCAACTCCCCGTGCCAGCCTGCCTTCCCAAATCCTGTTCTCTGGGCCTGAACACAGACTGAGCTGTAGCTTTAACTCACACTCATGTACAAATTCAGTGCCTTCTTAGGAAGGCAAAGCAAAAAAGATGAAAATGTATGTAAAGGGCAAACATGAATACCCAACAAATTAAACCTGGACCTTTAGCTCTTCCTCTCCTAGTGCCTGCACACTTGGAAGCAATAGGCACATAAATGCAAAAAAACCCACACAAGCTGTATTTGGACAGCAGGAGAATAACATGCTTGGCAAAGGGCCCAAGAACAAATAACAATTTATATGCTTAAGTGCTTTAGATGAGTTCTAAAGCCCATTATAACCCTTACGCTGCCACATCCCCATCCCAGCACAACCAAACCCTTCTGGAATTTCGTGTGCAGCCAATTATCAAGCTTTTCTGCAGGAAAAAAAAAAATGAAACAGAAAAAAATAATTAAAAAAAACCCCACCATACAAACAAACAAAACAGAAAAGCAGAAACACTGCTTTTCTGGCTGGTTTGTACAGAAGAAGCAAAGCCAGAAAGACTCCCCTGTGCTACCCCCCCAGTATCAAAGCTCGCTGTTCCAAGTCTTAACGCCAAATGAAGTCAGGAGCCACCTGGATATTCTCAGTCAGGTCCTTTACTTTCCTGTGTTGTTCTCAGCAATACTTACTTAAGGCCAGGCAAATCTCTGACACTTGCTGCTATTTCCTCAGCTTCTGGATATAGTTTCTCCACAAGTTCCAGAGGACCCCAGATGGTTTTATTGTAACTTAGGAAGGATTTTCTTACTAAGAAAAGAAAAATTAAGTAGCTGAATTAATTTAAATTACTGCTTTCTTCCTGATAGCTGCTGTGACAAAGGGTTAACTGTTGAGTCTAGGCTTCCAGATAACTCCTAATTTCCACACTGGTCAGCTCCCCAGTATCCAAAGCCAACTTCCCACTTACTTTGCTGGGAATGTAAAATTGATGTGCTAGAACAAAATAATATTAAAAGGATGTCCAGCTAAAAATAGATACTAAATACATACATGCAGCTGTGGTAAGCCCTGGACCACTTATAAGAAATGGTGCAGAAAAGTTGGTAAACGTGGAAATACATGTGGTGAAGAATTAATGAAGCTAGTAGTTACAAAAGCTAACAATTTACATAATTTTTAATTCTCAGTGCAACACAACATACTTTTTTTATCTAATTCAAGAAAGAAAGGAAGAAAAACGGCCTGTTCAGGATGAGGTAGAGCCATTCCCACACCTTTCAAGCCGTGCTTGAGGCAGTGCTCCATGACCACGAAGAACTGCTGCAGAGGGGGGTAGTCGGAGTCCAGAGTGCGGCCAAAGCTCAGCGCTGACTCAATGAGTCCTTTGATACTCAGTTTAGCCATGTTCAGTAAGTTGGCCCTTTCTACAGCTGTGGGGTCCTTTACAGCTACGACAAGAGAGAAAAAAATGTGATGGTTCAAGCCTTAGGAGAGAGGCAGGGTAATGAAACACTGCCTGGCTGCCTGTTCAGAGGGAAAGGTACCCAAACCTGGGTAAACTCCTGGGAGCGACTCAGAGAAAAGCACCCACTCCAACAAATGTTCTTACAGTATTTGAAGAGGTGAAGGAAAACCCCAGGCTGGAAATGTCAGTTTAGGTGCTGCCCCAGCCAGTAAGTGCAGATTAACACAGGCACCACTGCTGCACCCCAAACAGTGCTGCAGGACTGCCATCAGTGTCCTTTCCATGGCACCAAAGCAGCATTCCTACTAATGGACATATTCATCTCATATACTACAGTCTACCTACAGAAGCAGGCGTCCTAATTCTTATCTACAATCACTTACTAATTAACTAGTTTTAATTTCACAGTCACACAAACCTTCCTTCTTAGGCTGCACAGTCTCAGCCACTAAACAAGGAAATGTTACATACTGCATACTGAAAACTCAGTTTCTCATCTAGCCACAAAGTATTTGCTACACAGGAAAGCTTAAGAATTAAAGGGTTTGCTTTAAATTGAAGTTTTTGGTAAACTTTACGAAGTATACGCTACAAAACCACATTTGGGGATTGAATTTAGTCAATAAAAAACCCACAGCTTTTTACAGTCATCTTAGTCTGACAGAACGGACAAGGTTCCTCTTCTTAGAGCTCCTGCTACTGAAATCAATGTTCAGGAAAGTCTTAGTTTATTTTCATTTGTAGTGAAGCAGTTCAAACATTCAGGTCAGCCTCTATTTTGTCAAACTTAACCATAGACAAAACAACCCTCTATTAATTCAGCATGATCAAAGTAATCTGGAAAGAAGCAAAAAGAGTTGATGATTTACTATTTAATTAAATCCAAACAAATGAAGCAAAAACACGTGTCATCTTTTTCAAGACACTGAGACAGAGATGTCAGAATATCTAGAAAGATTTGTGTCTTAGAAAAAACTGTGAGCCTGTTCCTCTGGAAATCTCAGTACTGGCATATGACCTTATGTGTTTGCACATCAGAAAGCACAAAGAACCCAAACCATCCTAACAGATGGATATTTTCTCAGTTCCTCAACAGCAGGGGAATGACTTGTTTCATTTCCTGCATACCACATCAATTTACATATTTAGGTATTAGATACTAGAAACTTAGGAAATTACTTTCTAATATTGTGTTTTCCTACGTGCCTTCCAAATACCCAACTACTCTATTACCATACAATATAACCTATTCCTAGGAAAAAAACAAATCACCGAGATGACTTACCTGAGACAACCTTTAAAAACTCCTTTTATAGTCCCCCAGTTCACCACACCTCACCAGAAAACCCCAAACACAGCAGGAAACCACAAGAGACGGCGTTGTGGCACAAACGTGCCCAGCTGGCAGGGACAGCTCCCTGCTTTGTCTTCTGCCTCTCTGCCCACTCAGTGCCACGACTGACAGACCCTGCCCGAGGCAGCATCAGCACAGGGTGCCTGGCTTGGGTAGGTGCAACAAGAGGAGCCTTTCTGTGGGCAAGGCAGATTCCTGCTGCTTTAGGAGGTCTGCTATTGCCAGTACTAAACACAAGTGTTAGCGTAGGAAACGCCTTGCTTGCTGCAGACTCCAGGTGGATGGCTCTGCCTTGCTGCATCTCCTCTCTATTGCCCAAAGCCATCGTACCAATTCCTTTTTCAGGTGACCTCATTTTGACTTTTGGAGCTAATCCTGCCCACAGACAAGACTCCTGTACCTAGTGTCCTTTTAACTGTCAGCCCTCTCCTCTGCTGCTTCCGAGGCAAAATGCATTTTAGGTCTGTTTTAAAGCATGGTCTAGCCGCATATAGCTATTTTTCTTCACCCACCTCTTAAATAAATAAATAAATAGACAGGTAGATAGATAAATAAATAAATAAATTAGCATTTAACGCGGTGTGTGAAATCCTAAGTGCTGCTCAGGTACCGTACGGGGTGCGGCACAAACAGAAGGAGCTCCGGGGACTCTCCTCAGCCCCGAAGGCGCCGTTTGCCGCTGGCCCTGCAGTTGGGCATCACCAGGGCCGTGGCGCAGGGCACGACATCGCTGCCGTCGGGACGGGCAGGACTGCGGGCTGAGCGGGCTCCGGCAGCGGTAGCGGGCGGAACGCGAGCCCGTCGCTCCCGGCAGAGCCCCCGCACGGTCCCGCAGCCCCAGAGACAGCTCGGCCCCGCGCCCCGAGCCCGCGGCCCGCCCCGCTCCGGCCCCGGCGGACCCCCTGCCCGCTCCCCGCCCAGCCCCGCACGTCCCGCCGCCCCCGCCCCGGCCGGCCCCGCTCCCCCGGCCGCGGCCGCGCTCACCCATGGCCGGAGAGGAGGAGCCGCCGCAGCCGCTCCCTGCGGGCCCGCGGCCCCGCCCGCCCCGCACGGCGCCCCCGGCGGCGGGAGGACCCGCCCCTGTCGCCCTGTCGCGACAAAGCCCCCTCGCCGCACACAGCCCGGGCACGGCCGTCAGCAAGAGAGTCGGGGCGGCCTGCGGCACACGGGGCCGCTGACATCAGCTAAGCACAACCAGCAGCACCGACCTGAGCCTTCCCTACCCCTCTCTCGCCGCTGAAAGCTTCAATCCCTGACATTTGTTCCAAATGATAATTCTCCACTGCCGGAAAACGCGTATCAGAACGAGTAGGAAAAAAAAATAAATCTTTGAGTTCAGCACCTTAGAACATAGTACGGTGGAAATAATAGGCAGTATTTGAAAAATCAAGCAAGGATTTGGGGGTTAATTTAAAAGAAAACCGAAACATTAATGTCACCAGAAAAAAAAACCAACAAAACACACTGAGGTGTTAAACATCAAGCATTTTTGTCACACCCAGATGAGATCTCAGTTCGTGCTTACTGCACCCTAAGCACTACATACAATTTGCTTTGCTTAATAATTGTTCTAAATCCTGATCTTTCCCCTCCTTAGACAAGGCTGACCAGAGAGCTGTAGAACAAAAAGGTGTCCTTTACCTTACTCAGCTTCAGAGACTGCACACAAAGCTGCACAGAGAAAGAGGGCCTGCAAGGAAGGACCAAAGGACAAGGGCAACACAGGGCTGGAACAGCCCACAGGGACAGGGACACTCTTTGTTATATATATGTACATATATAAATTCACTATATATGTTCAGAGTGTTTTAGAGCATCACATCTCAATTTTGTTGGAGAATACCAGATCAAAACATGGTTCGTACATGTAGATCCTAAATATAGAAAGAAAAACTCTTCTAAATCAGTATAGGTTGTTCTGAAATTGCTACTATAATGAACAGTACCTTTTACTCTATTTTTTCCACCTTTTGGAAGACCCACAGCACAGACACAGTTGATGCAGTGTGTGTTTTCACCAGAAAAAGGAGGATATCCTGTCAGATACCGAAATGATGTTGAACTGTTAAAAAATATTTGTATTATATAAAGCACGGTATTAACAAAGTTCAAACAACTATAATGAAACAAGCAGCAAACTTTTATTATTTCAAGCATTACAAAAAGTCAGGGAGCAGTGTAAGAGAGTGAAAATGCCCACATTTCAGAAGTTTGTCTGCATCTGTATGCACACAGCTACTTGACATTGATCCCAGAGCAAACAAATACTAATGATTCTGAAGAATCAAGAAAATTGATGTTTCCACCAGCAATCTTGGAAAGAAACTTCTCAGTCTCTTTAGTCTAGAAAATGAGGTAGCATAAAGACACTAACACAGATTTCTCAAGTGGAGGGTGTTTGCTATTATCATATGCAATATGAATATTAATATCTGTAAAAATAATAGAACCTGAGCATGTAAACTTCTCAGTCAGCAAGCTGCAGCTCTGGTTCTGTTTCTTGGGAAAGTTTTGTTTTGAAGACCACAGATCTGATAAACTGAAAACAGAGTTTTACTGGGAAGCATTTCACCTCAGACTGATCTGCTGAACAGTTAATGAAAGGGAATTAAGTCAATCAGCATCACATTGCTCCCTGATGTGTGCAAAATCAAGAGATTAGAAAAGTCCGAGGGATCTTCATGAGGGAGATTAATTACATTATGTATATAAATATAAAACACTTGAGTATTTTAAAAAACAGGAGTAGAGTTCAAAGGAGAATGTGAGGCTTCGACGATGACAAAGACAGTTTTCCTATTTTTGTTCCAAACAGAACAACACAGCACCTTAACTGGGAATTCCAGTGAATGGAATTGCTGTATGTAAACTGCACTTTCAAGTCTTTAGAACCAAATCAGAAGATACCAGTGTCTGTAAAACTTCCCATCTTCACACACTCATAAGATGTTACACTTGTGGATACTTTCATGAGCCCCGGCTGGAAGATTCAAGATGTAGCAAGTTAAGGAAGCATTAGGACAACATATCCCTCTCCCCAAACCTGTTTGAATATGCACTGGGGTTTGCAAAGAAAGCAGCTGACAAGGTTATTTCCTGCTTAAATAAGAGATGGAAACAGCCACAGCTAAAGCTTACTCAGAGCAATGCCAGAGAGGAATGAAAAATGAACAAGTCACCTGAAGGTGAACCTGTTTTCCTTTCCAGTAAGATTGTCCATGAAGCAGATGTGTTGAAGTGCGTGGTACTTCTGAAGAAAGCAATCACACTAAGATGATCACAGAAAAGAATGCAAGAGCATTAAAAATCAGAAATTCAGGCCTCGAAGTTTAAAAATTACATCAAATTTGACTTGCAAATCAGCATGGACTTTTTTCTGTTTCTTGATCTCGAGTGTACTTCTGGTAGGTTTAATTAGCACATTTTGTGCTTCGTAGCAAATTAGTGTTAAAAACACAAGCTAAATAATCCAAGACCTTCCCCTCCTTACTTCAAATCTCAGTAAGGCAACCTTACCTTTCCCCTTTCCCGAACCAGGGTGCAGAAAAAGGATATCATTGCCTGGGACTGCAGGTGGCAGAGGAGCTTCTCCAGGGGAGGATAGCAGCTCAGGGATGGAACACAGCCCACCATGACCAGCTTGTGCTTGGCTCTCGTGATGGCAACATTCAGACGCCGCCAGTCCTTCAGGAGGTGGCCAAGCTGTCAGACAAATGGAACTTGCTTTTATTTGTCCTACTTAATGTAGATAAAACACTCATTTGCAAAAGGCATCTGACTACTAAAGTTGACTGGCACAAAGGTAGTAGGACCAACTTACATTTTCGTCATGACTGTTCCTAACAAAAGACACGATTATGACACTTTTGTCTCTTCCTTGGTATTTATCGACCGTGTTGACTTCCACTCTGTTCTCCTTCAGTTTTGCCATCAGATCAGAGATTGTTTTTAATTGGTGTCTGTAGGGTGATATGATGCCAATGTCTGAAGACCTGCAGCCAGCCTGAATGGAGCAGGAACAGAAGAAAAAACACTGTCACTGCAGTTGGCTTGGGAAGCTCCTCACTGTCCCAAAGATATTGTGTCTACACTAAGTCATCCATGGAACTAGAGGTGTAACTGGTATTAACTAAAAAAATAGATAACATCAGTTACTGAAAGCTCCCAAGCTTTGTCCTAACTCAGCACAAATATATCCATGAAATCCTCATTTTTCTTTGTCAAACTGTGAGGTGAACATTGAGAACTCCTAGTCTGTGCTACTGGATGAAATAAGGAGGAAAGGCAAATCCTCTCCCATCCCTCCCCAGATAGTCCTCATCTCTTAAAAGAATTTGGCATCCAGTTGATTTATTTCACATCCCAAATCCAGCCAGGCAAGGGACAGAGAAGGGAATGCAGAGCCAGGCTCCTCACTGTGCAGTCAACCCTCAATTTATCCTTCAGATTATCCCTGAAAGAATAACCCAAAACACAGGAGTTGCCATTATTGGAGCAATGTTAGAATCATTAGTTACAAAGCTGCC
Organism: Myiozetetes cayanensis; assembly: GCF_022539395.1. Taxonomy (NCBI): domain Eukaryota; kingdom Metazoa; phylum Chordata; class Aves; order Passeriformes; family Tyrannidae; genus Myiozetetes; species Myiozetetes cayanensis. The sequence goes on from NW_026086605.1 coordinate 32,833,781, forward strand.
CCTCCAAACCATGCACTGAAGTCAAAGTTACCTTAATAAATAAGGATGTGAGAAAGAGCACTATTTTAGCTTCTGTCACGTTGCTTATGCCACCTTTTTCTGCGTGTTCTGGTGCTGGGACCTTTAAAAATATAAACAGGACATAATTACTTTTGCAGTCTATAATGGTGTTCCATATTCTGATCCCTAACTCATCATATCATATGTGGGTTTATATTAATGGTTTTAATTGAAAAAAAAAGGCTAAATGCTAACTTTTACTAATCAGAAGAGCCTATACTGTAAAGTAACTCAAGACTGCTGCATTTGCAAAACAAGTTGGAACAAATTGCTGAAATGAGTTTCTAGAAGGAGCTGCCACCTTAAGAAACTGCCAAAACCTAAGGCTCTGACTTTACAGCTCACACATGATAAATCAAAACACAACCAAAAATGGGCATTCCTCAGCCTGACAGGGTAAGAGAGCAAATTATATTTTACGTGGGATTTTTGTTTTAATGCTCTTCATGCATCAATATTTACAGGGAATTTTCCCCAATCTGTGGCATAAAAGGATTAGTTTTTTACATGTGTGAGAACCTACATTTAAAACTAAGGCAAGAACTATCCAAAATGGTGGTCTTAAATTGAACTGTCAATCTTTTAAAAGAGTGTTCACTGAATTTACCATTTCTTAACTATTAACTCCCTTTTCCTATACCATGTATGAATGAATGAGGCCAAGAAGCCAAGAGTAAGCTCAGAATGTGAACTCTTGTCATTGCAGTATCACAGGTCTGTAATTTACTCTCCTTGCTCAGCTCGTGCCTTGTCTAAAGCTGAACTATCAACAGCAAGAACTGATGTTGTCCATCCAGGAAACTGGGGTCAAGCAAACCTCTTCATTTGCAAAGAGCCTAAAATTGAACAGACACTAAACTGCTTTCCAGCTCCAAATTCCATTTACTACTTTTACTCATTTCTTGCCATCTTCTACCATAGCCATTCCTCTATTTGATACTGACATAATCCATGTTTTCTTAGATGTCCCTTGATCTTGTTCCACATGTTCATCATATTGAGCTTCCCTTCCCAAGTTTGATGACAGTATTGCCCCTGAAAATGGGAAGTGGTGTAGGGTAACCTAAAACAGCACTCAGAATCCTACTAATGTAATTTTTCAACATCCAGACCTAAGCTGTCAGAAGCACAGACTGACACAGGGTTTGACAGAAAAGAAACAGATTTCCCATTACTGTCACAAACACCTTGCATTGTTACACAGAAAACAGTAGAGGTTTTTTTCCCCTTTTTTAAAAAAGCAAACATAATAAATGTAAGCTTCCTGCTGTTATCACAGTGCTTTTTGCTCTCCTTTCTCCCTGTTTGTATTCCCTCCCAGTGTATTTCTTTGTAAGTTTTTCTTGGTTATACTAATAATACACAGGGGAATAAAACCACTATAAAGTCAAAGAAATACTGGGTTTGTTTGGTCTTGCATTCAGTGGGGCTTTTTCAATTCTCCCCCCTTGCCATGACCACCTCAACAAAAAAACCCAAGAATATTTTAGAAAGAGAAACTTTCCTCCTGTTTCTACAAACAGAACAGCTGGCTCACATTCAAGATGGGCTTTCTAGGGAAAAAGAAATTATTCAAAATGGAACAGAAACTCTGGCTTCCTCATTACCAATTTCTCTATAATTACCAGATGAACAGTGTGTCAGCCAGTTTCCTCTTAACAAATCTCTTCCCTGGGACCAACTGTCTGCTTTCTGGGAAAGGGACTGCAGCTATGGAGGTATTCCTGGAAAATGTCCCTGTTTAGTTTAGGCATTTTTTGAAATTTCTCTAAGCCATCAAAGTAAACACTGTCTCTTTTTAAGTCGTTGAAGAGACTCTCTTAGAATTGTTATTAAAAAGTAGGTATCCTGTAGAATGTCACAGCACAGGGAGGTTGGAGAGATCTACCCAGGGTCAGCACAAAAGACTCAACATAAAACCTGTTAAGGAATGAAGGAAGACTCAAATCTTCATAATCCAATCATCAACTATAGTGACAACAAGTATTAGAGAGCACAAATATGCACTAATTTATTAATCTTTTTCTACATGCATTTAAGCTCTTCCTCATTTTTCCTAGTCAGCTTCTATGCAGTATTTTTATCCACTCTTGAGTTTTAATTTTCCAGCAAAAATCTGTGTCCCCGTGAAAGGACACATCTAAACCAACTTACTCCTCCCTTACACTTGAGCATATAGAAGGTCTTCAAAATTCCATGGAGAATTATAGCTGTTCCTGCCAATGGCTACACACTTTGAGCTACACTGGACATGAGAACAAAGTCTGCAGCATATCTACAGTCTACCTTCCACATTTTCTGAAATATTCCCTGAATTAACCATTCAGCTGTTCCCAGACGTGATGGTTCCAGCAGCAGCTGATCAGCTACACCACCATTTGTGTGTGCTGCACGTTTTCCATGGAACCAGGAAACCATTCTTTGAAGTTCCCTATTTTACCCTACCCAAGCTGTATCAAGTTTTACATGTTGGCTGTTGAGAACTTGCATTAAATACAATGTTGAACCAACATAATGAACTTTACCTTCTCTGTGTTCAGGAAACACACAGGTTTGTCTGGATCGAGAACTTCTTTCAGCCACGTTTTTGAAGCATCCACAAGGTCCAGTTTCAATTTCTTTAGGTTGGGCAAGTTAACAGTGGCATTTGACACCTTCTCTGAGCCACATTCCAGTTTGCCTTCATACACCAACATGTTACTCAGTGACATAATCTTACTAGAGATTCAAAAATACAAGACAAGGGATAAAAATCTTGCCTTTTCAATCCCACATTAAGAACACAACGTAATAAATAAAAGTTTAAATTACCTATTCATTCTGTACTGCACAGTTAATTGGACAACAGCATTTTGGTTTTGTTCCAGTCTTTTAAATAAGCTTTCACTCATGCCAAGGTCTCTGTTACAACACAAAAACAAAACCCAAAAGTGTGTCAGTCTGCAAGAGCCTTCCCAGAATTCATTACCAGTAATTGTCCATCAGTATTTTTTCTTACCTTGCCTCTGCATTCAGCACAAGTGGAGGCAGCTGCTGATGATCCCCCACCAGCACAAACCTTTTGGAGCAGAACAGGGGGCCCAGGCAGATGAGCTGGCTTATTTGGGAAGCTTCATCAACTATACAGAAATCAAACTGCTTCTGAGCAAAGATAGGGTGATTTACTCCCATGCAAGACGTTGCCACCACTGGCTGAAAATTGAAACACACTTTAGGGATAAGGTACATTTTATATCCTTTAGTACTGTGTTTATAAAGTTAAAAGAAAAATATTTTCCCCTCAAACTAAACAGCTTGACATGTTCTTGCATCAATTGCAAGTGACAAACAAAGCCAGCTTTAGAGCAGATTGTAGCACATAACTTGTTCCTGCCATGTGTTCAGTGATGCCAGGTTCTCTGCACATACAGTTCATGGAGGGTGCTGAAGTGACTCCTGTAACAAGATCTCTACTACTTATAAGTCACTTTAGACAACAGACAATGCTTCTCAACTTTCAGCCTGTTAATGTTGGTCATTATCAGCTATACACCAATTGAAGCCATGCAGAGACTGAGTATCTTTTCCAGCTCAGATTTCCTACAGCAGTCCACGCCCTCGGGATGAGGTCTCTGCAGCAGCCAAACAGAAAATCCTGACGTAATTATCTTTAATAATTTGCAGCAAACTTCACTTTTCTCACCTGGCTATTATAGATCTCTTCCAAGTCTGTTACAGATTTAATTGATTTGGACCTGCAAATTTCTTCCTCCGTGTATTTCCGAATATCTGGATGGACCTTCTGAGCTCGCCCCAAGCGCAGGAAACCAACTTTGAACTTGGCCAGCTTGAGCAGGACATTGTCCACAGCCGTGTGTGTAAAACTGGTCAGGAGAACACTGAAGCCACAAGCAGAAAGAATTCTCACCTAAGGAGTGGCAAAGGAAAAGAAAAGGTTTTCAGTTCTCTGCAACAATGGGCAGTCCCACGTTTGACAAGGCAAAGAGCACGAGGGGTTTTGGAGAGAGCCAATAACGACTTCAATTTGCTGGCTTCCCAAGGAGTCCCTTTTTTTGAGCTGCAACTCAGGATTTGAGGACTTGTTGATATTTGGAGCCAAAGAATTTTAACACTGAAGCATCACAGAGTGATTAAGTATCACACTTCAATCTTCCCCCTCCCACACATACTCCTACACAAGCAATAGGCAATCCTACACCACATAATACAGCTTTAGTTCTACCAAATACAGGTTTTTTAAGTAAAAAGAAGTATATTTTCCTCTTTTAATCTAACAGTATCTGTATAATTTCAGTCACAACAATTAGTTTTTGGACACTATGCAGTTTGTTTAATTCTGTCCTCTAAATCTCACAAAGAAAATTAAAATCAAGGTACGTGATCTTACTAGAGCACAGATTGTAGTTGTTTTTCCTGTTCCAGGCATACCCACAATAAGTGTGTAGTCTTTTGAAAGTAGCACTTGTTTCATTGCCTGTTTCTGAGGCTTATTTAGACCTTTCAGGAGAAAAATCAAAATTAAATTAGCACACTTCATCACAACTGTAACAATTACTAAAGTTAAAGCAAAACTATCATTTCCTCCTCTGCTAAAGCCCTTAATAAAGACAAGAACTGAGTAGAGTCTGTAGGTTCTAATGAAGATGTGACATTAAACATGATACACAAGGTAAGTAGTAAAGGGTCTGCACTACAATCCTAGAAATAAGGAACTGAAGACATTTTTATTTCTGGACCTTTTGTGATTTTTTTTCTAATATTCTAAATGACCACCTCCATATATTGTGCATGCAAGACAAGAACATTTTTAAGCAGAAAACTACCACTGGGCCTCAAAGGGGGGAAAAAAACCTTTCTATTTAGCATGGTAAACACTTTGGCTATAGAGACTACCAAACAGAGGAGTGGACAGTCACTTTGTACCCTTTAAAATATTTGCAACAGTTTCCTTTGCCTCTGGAGGAAGGACAGAGCTCAAGTGCTGAATGAAACGAGGTTTCTGGAAGTCAATTATCAAGTTGCGGAGCCTTTCACTGTGGATGAAAGCAAAGCAAAACAAGAGTTGCAAGAAGAGTTAGCAGTTAAGAAACTTGATCTGGAAAGACTGAAAGGGGGAAATTAATTTGGTTTTTCATACCTGACCGGGGAATCTTTCATCAATTTAGAAAGATTTTCAAAAGGGACTCCCATACCAAAATCTCCCTCTTCATGATCCAACCTAAATACAGTGTTCTTGGGGAGCTTTGACAAATTCCTGAAGGATGACAGTAACAAGGATAAAACAATTGTTTACCAGCAGTATGCTGATGATTAAAGACTTATTACTACGTGTTCAATGGTATCTTCCAGAGATTCCAGAGTGAAACATTAGCTAATAAGATCAGCTAACAGCTGATCTAAGTAAAACATGCTCAGAGCCCAATTTAAGGACAATATAGACTGAATGATGAAAGTTATGGATATTACTGTATCCATATAGTCTCATGTTGGAGATGTGAGTAAATGCAGTTTAAACATGTTTTTATCTTAAATCAACAGGCACATCCATTGATCAAGCATTGACATTTTCCGTCAAGAGAAGAGAATTTCTGAAGGCTCCCCCAAGCCCAGCAAGAAGAGTTAGAACAAGTCACAGGTTTTTGGACACCTAGAAGTGCCCCTCCTGAAGCCAGGACCACAGTATTTTCAAACACATATTTTTCTTTTTGTCCTTTTACCTGCCCAGCAAACAGGAGACTTTTGTTCCACTGACTTCTCTAACGTAGCCAGTAGCCAAGCCAAGCAAACCCTTTTCCTCTCCACTCACAACCACTCGATCACCAGCCAACAGGTTTGTTCCAGGTATGGCACCATTTCTGCATTGGAAAAAGTGTAGGTACTGTCCCTCGGAAATTTCCTGTACTTCAGCCACTCTGATCACGTTTCCAACACAATCTCCAGCCTTCTCTCTGAAGATACAAAGAAAGAAATATATTTTAATATTAATAACTTCTAAAGAAGAGAAATATAAAAAAAAACCCTCACACATGTAAAAAAAAATATCGCCCACAACCAACCACCAAACCCAAAACATTAAAAAAATAATCCTCAAAGCAGCAAATAACAACCCAAACACAATCACAACTGGGAAGACTAATAAGTCACATGACAAGTCATCATTGTGCCAACTAAACCTTCAGAAACAGCACCATGAAAAGGGCTCAGTCAGCACCAGCCTCAGCCCACAGAGACACAAACAGAATGACACTTGTGCTTATCAAGGCTGAGGCTGCAGTTTGCTGCTTCCCATGTGTGACTGAACAACAACCACCAAACAAACATCACAGTGCAAACACAAAACCAGGAAATTCATTAATGCCTCCATTAGGTCACATCTCAAAAAATCCACCTATGCAAGCAGCATATTTGAGTATTTCTAGGAGCACTAGAACATATCTAGCTTTGCTGGCAGTGAAAACACCAGTGGACAATGTCTCATGTTCAGTTATTGAAGAAAGCATCCTTTGCATCAGGTTAGAAACTACACCTCACCTTTCCAAAGAAGGTATCATCCATATATTTTTATATCCCTTTTTACCCTCCCCACTCTGCAGCTCCAGGGTTAACATCAGGTACCAGAGGCTGAAATACTCCAAGTGGGAGGGTTTCAGGTGCTGGGTCTCTCTGTCAATAACGGGTACCAGAGCAGCAGGAAAGGACACATTGGCCATCTGCTGCTCTACAGCTCTAGGAACACAAACAACCACAGGGAAGAGTCAATCTGCACCTATTTGTTTGCAAGTCTATATGTATATAATGACAATCTATATACTGTAACATACCAGACAGATTAATCTATCATCACTGAAGACAAGTTGAATCTGTATCCTTTGTTCATGGCAGTAATCTTCTATTAGTAACTTTACATCATCTCTATGATTTTGAATTATCAAGGACAATAAGTTAATCAAAGACCAATTAAAGGCATTTCAAATATAGCACTGCATACATTTGCATAGTTGATTTTTTACTCCTCTTACTGTAACAGATGAATACTACATTGACATTTAGCTAAGCAAAAGGGATTTAATACTTAATACACAGACAGGTCAATTTATCTCAAAACTAAACACCTAATCACACATACAAAATACAACCAAAGAGCAAAAAGTTAGTTCACCAGTGAATATCTACCCAGCTAGAAACAATCTTGGTGCTGTAACAACTGAGTATTAAACGTAATATTGCACAACACCTGCTTTACAGAGACGTATCATGGATGCCCACTAAGCTGACTCCCTCCACATACACTTGTACCCCTACAATTTTAAAACCAATCAGGTGTTCTGTTAACACAAGGTCACCCCAAAGGCTCTCCTATTCTGATATATCTCATTTGATTTCTCAGTATAAGAGATGGTTCTGGTTTTGTGCAACATAAAGACTAAAACTTTATCTGAAAATTTATCAAATATCTGCTCATTACTTCTCTTTAACAGGAGATGCAATAACACTTTAGCAGAGTAACATCAGTGCATCATTACTTGTGTGATACCCTACAGGGAAACAATCTACAGAGTCAGAGTGAGAGAGTTGTTGTCCAGCCAGAATTCAGGCCCAAAAGACCTCCTTTTTCAAGAAGTTGCAAGAATAGTTTTTTAAAATCTTAAATATTATTAACTTAAATATAACAGATCTGTTATAGTAAGCAAGTATTTTGTTGAGACTTATCTCGAATTTTCTCTTGCAGAAAATGTACCTGAGCAAACATATTAAGTCTCTGGGAGATCAGAACCTGCATTACAAAAGTTACAGGGGAATCTGTGAAAGATTCTTTTGGGTTGCAAAAGTTCTCAATAAAGAAATGAGAAGCTGTCAACCCCAAAAATGAAGTCACTGTATCCAAAGCTATGATTATTCAAACTTATTTAGAAACATTAGTCAGATTATTTTTTTTTTTACCTGTGGTACAGGAAGCAATTGTGCATTTGGGAGCAATATTTACAGGCTTGACTGTCATCAACCACAGGAGGCAAAGCAGCAAGCTGTGAATGCTGCCTTCCCACAGCAGATTTGTAGGTGCTGTGTGTTAAGTAGAAGGCTACGTGGTTTCTCAGCTTCATTAATTCTGTCAAGAAAAGAACCAGCTAAGTTGATGTTTCTGTTTGCAACAATTTTTAACTCAAAAGTAATTAGCTATCAACTTTTTATTCAACTAAGAAGTGATTATTCACATAACAAAGTCCCTGTGCTATATTAATAAAAGAACAGAGTTTTTAGCATAAGCTTATTGGAAGTAGTGATGTTATAACACATGATGCATCCCTAAGTACAGCTATTTTGGTAAGAGGAAACCTTACAGGTAACATGAAAGGTTTTAGCAATAGATAAGATAATTATGGTTTCCAGGGCAGGGGAACAACTTTACCTCTTCTGTCCATGCGAGCTCCAGAAACAGGATACATTGTACCGGTTTTGAGATAAAGAAGAAATCCAGCTTCAGGATCTGCTCTCCGCTCTAAATTCAGCAGTGTGTACAGAATAACCTGCAAACATGTGATAGAAACTTCCTGCAGTAGGTTTGTCGTGGTTTAACCCCAACTAGCAGCCACGTACCACACGGCTGCTCAGCCACTGCCCCACCGGCGGGACCGGGGAGGGAATCGGAGAGGGAAAAGCTGGAAAACTCATGAGGTAAAGGCAGTTTAACAGGGAAAGCAAAAGCCACGCACACTAGCACAGCAAAACAAGGAATTCATTCCCTCTTCCCATGGGCAGCAGGTGCTCAGCCACCTCCAGGAGAGCAGGGTCCCATTCCACGTAACGGTGACTTGGGAAGACACAAACACCATCACTCCAAACACATCCCCTCAGCCTCCTCCTTCTGTCCCCCACATCATACACTGAGCACGGTGATCAGCTCCAGTCTGGAATGTCCCTCTGGGATCCCCTATCCCAGCTGTGTCCCCCCAGTACCTCCCATCACCCCCAGTCTCCTCCCCAGTGTGGCAGGACAGGAAGCAGGAAAGGCCTTGGCTCTGTGTTTGCTCTGCCCACAAAAACATCTCCATTATCAACCTGTGTTCAGCACAGATCCAAAACACAGCCCATATTATCTCCTGTGAAGGAATTTATCTCTACCCCAGGCAAAACCAGCACAGTATTAAAACCAAAATACATTCTAAACTGTATTCAGCTCTTCCATGATTTATATGGCTAAAAAGCCATTACTGTCACAAGTATTTTAGAAGCCATAAGTAGTAAGAACCTGGCCAAGGATTGAAATTAAAAGGGATCTTCAGAAGCTTATAGCAAGACTACTGCCTCTAGATCAGGCCAACTATCTGGAAATATGTATAACACTGATTTCTGAAGCAGTTTGTCTCAGTCTAATATTTGAATGTAGCAAGAAGAACACATATTTCAGGATAAAAACCATAAATATGTTTGAAAGTGGTAAATGTATGTACTTCTTACTCCTCAGTTCACTTCCATTTTACACCAGCAGCTTTGGGCATGCCAGGATCAGCCACCCCTGAATTTAGATTATACCACAGTGGTCACATTCATGAGACAAAACAGGTCATCTAATCAAACAAGAAAGTTCTCACAGTCTCTGACAGTGACAGTGGACATTGGGTGTTCGTACCTGACTTCTGTGCTCTATGGAGTTGGATTCCTTGCCAGACTTGAGCTCCAGGGGCATTATCCGACACTCTGCTCCAGACTGGCAATGGATTTTCACCCTGGCTGTAACATCAATCTTTCCCTTCAACCCAAACCTGGGAGACCAGATATTCTCTTCGATGTCCAAGATATCCACAATCTCTATCTTAGAAGATACAACTTCTGATTTTTCACCATTTGACCTAGGAAGAAAAATTAAGCCAGAAGTTCACAATTTCCCTTAATTCTTAATATTCATTAAAATGTGTTGCAATTAAATATGTAATTTTTTGCATTACAGGTTCTCTGTAGGAATTGACTTCAGAAATAAAATGCATCAAGTCTCACTCAAACTCTCTTCCCATTAAGAGAGGAAGTGTCATATCAGAAATTAACTGCAGTTTTGCTGTTCACCTGAATTCAAAGTTAAAATAAGACTCTTAAACTGTTTGTAACTGACTTCGGTCTTTTCTCAACAACCACTCTCTAAAACAAAAAATATTAATGCTATACTCTGGACAGCAGCATGCAGATTTTACCCAGACCTGCCATTTTACTGAAACTTTAACACCCTGTGGTTATTACAATTAACAGCAAGAAGCCATAGACAAGAGGAGCTCAGCAGCAGTTGAGTTAAATCACCATTCACTGAATAACTGTTGAATTAGTCAAAAATTCCATTTGATTTGGTTTCACATTCTGATTTGTAGTGTTGCACCTATCTACAGTACATGTTAGCTTAGCCAGCAGCTCCAACATGCTTGCCTTTCTAAGATCTCTGCTTTGTGCCACACTGTTCACAAGGATTTTAAGACTTAAGATTTTTATGTCAGTTCACCCTCAGGCCTCATGTCTTGCCCAGTACTCACTATGGAGCTAAACATGAAGCTCCAGATCAGCTACACTGACAGTGAGGTCATGAATTAGCTACAAATCACTGAACAGATGTGCAGGAAAAGCATTGTTCCGAAAATTGAAAGTGAGCTAAAGAAGGTAACAATATAGAATGGTTTTAAATTTTAATTCCTGGCTTCTTACAGTTTTAGTTGCATTTTATTTTGGTTCACTGGATTGTGCATGAAGTCTTCTGCCCATTTAAAAAATGATGGTAAATATTCTTCCACCTCCTGCATTATTTCTGCTTGTTTCAGATTTAAGTGATACCTGAAAAATAAACCCACACACATTAAGGAGAAAGAAATATTAGATTTGCTGCTGGTACTGGGGAGATTTTGCCTTGAGTATCCACAAGATTAATGGCAGTAACTGTCATTTTTTAATGTTTTAATCAGCATCTATAAACTGTAGACAATGACATCTTAGGCTGGCATTCACCGGAAATTACATCATTATTCTACAGCAACAGAGAAATACAAGTGGGTTTTGCACAAAAAGGTTCATACAAGTGCAAATAACCACAGCCAGCAGACTTAAGCAGTTTACTTTCCAATCCCAACAAATAGAGGCCTGCATATGCAAAAAGGAATGGCAAATTAACAGTTTCATGGAGGCCCAGGGTGACAAAGGCCTTTAAGTTATCTCAGCAGTCACAATTCAAAATACTACCTTCATAACAGAGCTAGAGTAACAAATCTTGCTTCTACAGTTTTAACTTCCAGCTCATCTGGGGCTAACAGATACTGACATTGCCCAACATGCAATCTATAACAGTCTAAATACAATGATTATTGTTTTTACATGAGTAGAATTAGATTTTAATGAAGTCTGCAGTAAAATGTTAAAACTGACAGTCACTCATCTTACCATTTTCTAATGGAAATTTTAAGACTATTTATTTAGCTAGCATTTCTATCAGCTTTGCTGAGAGAATAAGTTAAACGTCTTCTAGCAACTGAGGCTTTAAGTAACCTGATAAAGAATATGAAAACATCAGACATTCAGTGCTTGGTCAGTCACAAGTTTCTAGTTCATCTCCTAAGGATAATAATTACTTATGTTTGTCGCATTTAAATCAGCTTTGGAAGATGCCTGCAAATCTAATGTTACAGGCACAAACACTTCAACCTGCTTGTCCTGAAGGAATAAACCCCCACATACACATAGTTACTCCAGAAGCACAGTTTGGATCCACAGAAGTAGCTCAGCAGGGAATGCAAACAAAATTACATTATTAAATGGGGAATTATCTTACTAAAAGGCACCCCATTTCCATCAAGCAAAGTCATTTGGCACAATACTCTCCAGATAATAGTGCTACATTTTTTAAAGTGTAACTTAAATGGTCCTGTCCTGTCCTCCAAACATAAAAGACACTTGTAATGCTACTTACATTTCTTTGAGGTACTTTTGTCCGTACACAATTTTATTTGCCAGTTCTTGTACTTTTTCTTGTGTCAAGTTATTTGTTACGGATTGCTGGAAGATGTCATGCAGGATTGTACCGACGAGCATTTGGCGCGAGCCGGACTCGGAGCCCTGAAACAGATGTTACAGCACATCGAGATCTGTGCCACTTCATACCAACTTCACTATGAAATGTCTGGGTGCACATCTTTGCTGCACATCATGGACTGCACTTACTTAATTGTGAGATCATGGCAGCTTTCACCTCACTAATTACTGTCCAGTCAAACCCGACTATGAAAGCAGCCAAGCTGAAATGAGTCTCTCCTGTTGCCTTAGCTCTCATGTTGGGATGTTTATCCCAACCCTGATAATGCTAGGATACAATCCCTATGTGATTGACAGGTGAGAAACAAAGGCACAGACTAAAGTGAATTTCGAGAAAGTTTTGCCTGTGGGCAGTATTAACAGCAGTATTTCCTTATGCAAATACTTACCTTTACAATTTTACACATATTTTTTGCACAAGGCAGTTTCCTGTGTGTTACCAACTCACAGGAGAATCATTCCAAGTATCTCCAAAATGGCTCAGAAACCCATCAGCAGGGCTGGGCTCTGTAGAGCTACGAAAACTGAAAGTGGTAGCAAAACGACCTCTGCATGAGTCACCACCAAACGACTGGAAGTCCAATCACTGTGATATTACAGTATCTCTTACAGACCAGTCACCTGTGGATTGCACTCACAGTGTGGATGGTGTTATCCCACTGTCAGGGGTTTGTCAGTGCATTGTCCCAAACAATTATTCTATTCCCATCACTCCTCCCTCCTAAGGGGCTGACACCAATTCCAGTCTTGATCACCTGTTTTCTTGTTTCAGTCCTCCAGGCTCCCAGCCAGGCTGTTTACCACTCCATTACAATTCCCTTACTCATTCGGATTTATATTCCTAACCTATCTGGAAGTTTTCATCAGCTGAGATTGGCAGCTGTTGTTTCTGCCATCCACATATCAGCAAGGATATTACCACAAGAATCCTCTCCTCTTTCAAAGGTCCAGCAGCTGGATCCAGATTCTTATTTTTCAGCGGCTCCTGGCAAGTGTGGTTATGTTTTCATATGAAAGACACAAAGGATTCATACCCACACAAAATTGGCAAGAGATTACCAAAGAAGTTATCAGAATTTCAAGTGGAAAGACCACTTCTTTAGACCAGTAACTATATTAAGAATACCAGATTATTTCAGCTGCAAGTCTCAAAAAACACTAAGAATTTCAACCAGAGACAGTTTCCATCCCAAATTATTATTTGTTGAAAACATTATGAACAGCTAATAAGGACATTTTGTAGTACAGCATCAGAGCCAGATCGGATACAGAGCAGTAAGTCATCAACAGCCCTGACAGTGTGGAATTCACTCTTACCCTGAACCGCTCGCTCAGCACGGCCCTTCTCATACAGCGGATGCTGTTGGATACCGTAGTGCCAGAGAGCAGCAGGTCTGGGTACAGCACCAGGTACCCACACTGCTCACTGATGACCCACGTGCCGGAGCTGCACCCCCCTTCCAAATGAACGATGTCCCCGGGAACAACCGGCACAGACTCCCTGCGATGGAATACATTGGAACAGTCACTGGCAATGCGGACACAACGTATCGGTAATTCCACATTAACACGGCACAGTCAGCTCTTTGAAATGGGAGGTTACTGGGATTTCTTTTTTAAGAAGTTGACTTAAATAAATCCTGAAAGTGAATAAAGGCTATTTTACTGACAAAACCCATTATTTCAAGTACTGGATCATGCATCAGGACAGCCTGTAAGTAGGGAAATTCTGTTGACTTCAAGTCATTCCAGACTGATGTGTTGAACCATTTAGTATCGTTATGTTTTACTGCTTTTGCATTACATGAGTTCTACCTTCTTCCTTAACAATTCTATTTGTTCCAGAAACTCAGCAAAATCAAAAAACATTTGCAATGATTTGGAAATTTCAGGGTTCAAGATCTTAGATATTTTTTTCCTTCAAGAAATAGCGTCTTTTCTCCCACCTTTCAGTGTTGGACAGAAAATGAAAAGCAATGCCAAATAGCACATGCACCCCCACGTGTTTCAAAATACTATCCAGTCTTTTCTTCTGTAACACACAATTAGTTCTAAATTAGAATCCTATCCTTACATGAAAACAACTTTTGCAATTTGTGGGGCTCAAGCTAAGATGATTTTAACAGGCTGCAAAAAGCCCTCATGTTTTACAGACAGTAAAACTCCTCTCAAAGGCAACACAAAGAAAATTTACTTAATTATCACATATTTCATTCTCTTTTCAGACATCTACATAATGAATTACCAGCCATTCCTAAGAATGCACAGCTCTGTATCTTCTAGTGAGTGAGACGCTGTAATTCTCAAGTGTTTCTCAGGGTCACTTCCATTGCTCTGTATCAGGCTGACTTCCAGCACACGGTATCTGTTGTTCAGCCCCTTCCTCAGGATCGTGTCAGGGCAGTCAGCCACTTGCTTCTGAAAACTGAAGAACGGCTTATTACAAAGACAGAATACCTGAAAACAGCCAGCCTACAAAGAAAGGAAAAGCTTCAAATATAAGCACAACTTTTATCCCCTTCAGTTTTTATACATATTTAGTCTGGTTTTGCAGTTCTACACAGGTAAAGCATAGGAAACCTCTCTGGTGATGTTTTCATGTTCTTTTTGGATGACAGGGCTGAAAACCAAGCATTTGGACATCAAGACATAAGGAAGGAGACATAAATACTAAATAAGTGGCTATTTATTGCAAGCGCTTCATTTTGGTGTCCACGTATCCATATTAACTTGAAAGTTATTTATAGCTATAGTTATATTATAGCTGCACTGCAAACCCTGTGCTTGTACGAAAGCTTCTATCTCCCTGCACACACGAACGCCCGGTCACCCAACTACCTCAAACACGGAGCAGTAATGTTTTTTACCCATTAACTTGATTAGAAAACTGATATTCAAGGCTCAGTTTTCCAACAGCCAAAGCCTGAAACAGAGCAGCAGGGCCGCTCTCCGGACACCGAGCGGTGCCTGCCGGATCTCCAGGGGCCCCTCCGCCCGCCCTGCCCGGTGCAAACACCCCTCAACCGCTCGGCAGCGCCGGGTTCCCCTCGCCGCTTACCCCCGGCGGTCCCGAGCGCTCCCCACCTCTCCCCTCTGCCCAGGGAAAGCCGCTGCCTCCCCTGCTCGGCCCCGGTGGCCCTCAGGACTCCCCCCATCCCGCCTTCCCGCGCTCGGAGTCGGGAGCGCTTCTCATGTTCGAACTCCCCGCGCTACGGGCTATCTCCGCCCAGCTGCTCTTCCCGGCGCTCGGCTGCTACCTCTCGGCCATGGGCAGGTCCCGTACGGCGCTTGGCTCGGCTCGCCCCGTCCCGCGGCTCACACGGCCCCGCACAGCGCGCCTCGGCCCCGCACAGCGCGCCTCGGCCCCGCGGCTCTCCCACACGACCCCTCAGGCCTCCCCTCACTCCCCTCACGGCCGCGCCGCGGGCCCCGCCCAGCGCGGGCAGCGCGGGCCAATGGGAGGCGGCGGGAGGGCGGTTGCCGCGCGCGGGCCAAAGGCGTGGAGAGGCGCGCGCGACTCCTCGCGCCACCGGGACGGGAAGGGGGGAGAAGGGCGGGGCCTGCGCCGTGAGGGGGCGCGAGCGGCGCTGAGGGCGGGGAGAGCCCATGAGGGGCTGTGGGGGCTGGGGGAGACTGGGAGAGACTACGAGAGCTATGGGAGGCTGTGAGCGTTTACGAGGGGCTGGAGGAGCTATGGGGGGCTGTGAGGGACGACCGCATCGTTCTCGGCAGTGCCCGGTGTTTCTTTCAACTTTGTCAAGGGCTGTCCCATTCCCGGCCCTGTTTCTGTTACGGGTCCCGTGGTATGAGGTAATTTTCGACATGCCTTCTGCTCCCAATTCACTTACGGGCCAATCTCAGCCCGATAGTCAAAATTTTTCCCTCATAAAGACGTGTTGTTACGTTTGGTGCTACTCAGCAGAGGTTTTCTAAAATGACACTGAAGTTTCAGATATGTAAGTTTTCTTTCTTTGCCTTTTTTTTTGGCCATAAAACCACTACTTCAGCAAAGCGTTCTGGAAATGAGACCATCACTTTTAGCAAAAATTGAAGGGCACAGGTATTAAATCTATTCTTAGTACATGAGTATCACTGATAAATATCAGGATTACCAGCCCAGTATCAGGAAATGATGTATTAAGAGTTTGGTTTTGTATCTCTAATGTAGACAAGCACTGGGAAACAGCATGAGCCTTTGCTGTAAAGACGATAGTTTTGGCCCATGGTTGGACACCCCAACAGAAGGATCAAATTCAAATACAGGAATTTTAAAAGGTGAGAAAATTCTTAATTTCACCCTCCTTCAGTTTTATTTGGGATAGTCCTGAAATATATGCAGTAAGCTATATTAATACTGCTTTCCACTGCAGAACCTCTAAGATAAGCGTACTTAAAATTTAATAGTTATGTGTCAATACTATTCACATAATTTGATGTGGTATTAAGAGAGTACATAAATGCTTTGTACACTTGCTAATCATGTGTTCTGTAATCTCTCATGTTGCCTCTACATCTTTCACACAATAGAAAATAAATATCTTAGAATATGTTCGTAAAGCACAAAACACACTTTAAATATCTTTTTGAAGTTACCTAAAATTAAAGCTGTCTGGTGAATCTCTACCAAGAGTCTGAAAAAACATTATGTTACTTTAGCACCAAAAGTTGCACAGAAGTGTTCAGACTATGGCTCTTTTAATTCTTGCTGACATCAGAGGTTGAGAAAAATGCTTACAACTTTAAGATACATCAGCACTTTCCAAGTGTAACTGTGTAAATTCAGGAATTAATATTAAACCTTCAAAATTTAAAGTTATTCATACACTTTCCAATTTTATTTTGAAAAACTAATCCTGAAAATGCAGCACAGTTCCATCCACTTGGTCTGTTTTTCACAGTCAATATCCAACTCGATTAGGGGACACTTTTTTTTGTTCTTTTCCTCTCAAGTGCGAATATATTGGATTCTGCTTTATTCCACCTAAGAACTGCTTAACTTACCACACACTCCTCAAATATATCCCTTTTAGTGAAATTAAGATGTAAAAGTCTGATCATCCTTAACAGTATTAACATGACAAAGAATGGGCATCCGAGAAGATGCTCATTTGCTCAAACAGTAAAACAATACAGATTAAAAGGCACTTTTTTCCCCCAGTACAGTGGATTTATCTTACTGCAAGAACTTTAAAAGGTAAAAATTTACTGTGATATTGGTTAGTTTTCCTTTAGGTAAAACTAAAGATCAGATAAAAAATCTTATTTGTTGTCTCTTAATTAAGAAGGACCATGTTATGCATATTTATCTGCAAGGGCAAACATACAGATAATTCCAGAGGCATGGATTCCTTCTGGCTGCAACACATACAAATCACACAAAGACATTAGTTCAAAAATTTTAATAAAATAAATTCAGATACATCTCCTTCTCTGTCCATAGCTACAACGTAAATATCAAAGAAATACATACTTTTAAGAAACTGGAGGAAAAAAACTGAGCAACAGAAGTTGGTATTGAATATGTAACTCAAATTCCAGTTTCTATTTGCTTAATTGTGATAAATTTAACAATCTTACCATCCACCACCTAACGTAGCCATTGCCAAATCTTAAAAGACACTGCTAAAATATTTACAATAAATAAATAACTTACAGACAGTAAATGCTTTACAGTTGCCTGAATCAAGTGAATAAAATCAAAAGTACCAATGCAGATCACGTATAAAATAATTCCTTCTGCAAAAGGAATTGCAGGAGGAGGAAAAGATGTCATAGTCTATTGCATACCATACTTCAGAAACAGTACACACACACCCCTACAGGATCCAGTACAATCTTAACTGTCCTTTCTGTTGGATATGGTCCATATGGCC
Source organism: Myiozetetes cayanensis (assembly GCF_022539395.1). Taxonomy (NCBI): domain Eukaryota; kingdom Metazoa; phylum Chordata; class Aves; order Passeriformes; family Tyrannidae; genus Myiozetetes; species Myiozetetes cayanensis. The sequence continues at coordinate 32,851,771 of NW_026086605.1, forward strand.
AAGCAAGTCAATGCAGCAAGTCCTGTCTGTCACCCTGGCTGCAGGCAGGGAAAAACCTGTTTACACCAGCTAGTCCTGCAAAGTACAGTGACATACTCGGCCTTCAACAAACCAAGAACATTCAGCTCCACAGAAAAGGTACAGAAAAGCCTTGGAAAATCAGGCCCCTCCTTCCTACCTTAGGGACATCTTTTCGAGCACTTGTCACTCTGGAAGTCGCCCCTGCATTTACTTGTGTAGATACAGCATTTTTCAGAATAGAATGTATGCCAGGAAACTGGTTTCCAAATTGCAAGGTTTCTAACACTGCTAAATACATCTTGTATTGGTTGAATTGGCTGAAGAGACTTTCCTATGTACCAATCTCAAGACACAGGCATTGTTCTTGCATACAGAAAATTTGTACAGGAAAAGAAGGAAAAGAGGCTTCAATTGTGGGTCTGCTGAGTTCAGCTTCCACAGACCTGGCAAGTGTCTGAATACCAAAATCATTGCATTATGTTCAAATCACTTTATTCCATTTCATTTTTGAAGAACAACAGATGCTTAATTACCAGCTTAAAAAGCAGCATAAGTCCTGGAACGGTGATAAAGCTAACTGCTTGGAATCTATATAAAATGTGGGTGTAATTTTCCAACTGTCCTTAACATGAATCTAATGAAGCCTAGAAGATCAAGTGTCAAAAAGGTGTTTAGAGTTAACTAATGTTTATTGTGATCTGTCACCTGGTTCGACTCCAGGAAATCAAACGCATTTTGGCAAATAAAGATATCAGACAAGAGCAGGTCCACAGTAACAGAGAGCTTTTTTTAAACTTCAAGTAATTTACTCATCGATATAATCTGAGGATTGATGGTGTAGTTTTACAGAAAAGTCTTCTAAAGAAAAGAATCAGTTGAGGTGCAAGAATTGTTTCATAAGTTCGTATGTAGTAAAAGCCACGGCCTGGGAAGGAATACAACGAATGTAGTTTAGAGATAAACCACGGTACAGTCCTCTTCGTATTCCATGTTGTTGATACACATACTTCAGTGTCTGCACCATTGTACTGGAGAAAGAAGAACTCAAATCATTATTAGATACACATACTCAATAGTCAAAATCACTTTCTTTAAACACAAGACACTATTTTTACTTGGTTCTTATGAGATCTATGGAGAAAACCCCATGGGACTCCATATAGCAAAGTATTACCATCATCATAGGACTCAGACAGCCTGAGCTTCAGCAATAAATTTGGGCACCAGGGCTGGGAATCAGAAAGAACAGAGCAGTCCCATCTAAACAAGTGTAAGGCTGAAAAGACCTGCCCTACAAGACATTTTCCAACAGAATGGCTACACATGTTCTGTTGCCTAACTGGCAGGAAGGACTTGAGAAGCATCAATTCCTTTTACAGATGTAATACAGAGCAACAGAAACATCACGTGGTCAATGTAGCAGCCTCTTCTTGCATCAAACTTTGTATTCCATCCTCTCAGAGCACTCACTTGCACTGCCCATCCTTCTAAAGCTCTGCATGTAACATTCACATTTAGTTCTGTACTCTGCATCCTGCCAGTGTAGCTTCTGCCACCACAATGAAGACCTACTATTTCCTCTCAAAAAGAAAAAGCTAGAATTTCAGAATATATTTGACCTTGTTAAAAGCAGAAATTGCAGTGTATATGCAGAAAGAAATTTTCCTCACAGACTTGTACTGAAACTGAGCAAGTAGACACCAAAAATGCAGAAAGTAAACCCCCAAGAACAATGAAAACATTTTTATTTTTAAAGTATCAGGAGTGGAAAATAGCCAAGGAAAAAAAAGTAAAGGCTGATAAGGAAAACAGAACAGCCACCTTCACAGTTAAGCAGCATGGAGCTTGTGAAAGGTCACTCAGGCTGCTGTTAGTAAGGTCCAGCTCCCCAGGTAAGAGGTTCACACTGCATCACACTGGATTCACACTTATACAATTCCACAAGACTGAAACTAAGCAAGAGAAAACTGTCCCAGAATTAGTTTGGTTGAGGCAATTTGAAATTCAGGAAGTTTTTCCAAGATGAGAGCTGATTTAATACTATTATAATTTTAAGGTTACTATGGTACTTCTGCTTTTACTGGAGGAACCTCAGCTTCATATGGGGCATTACCATAAGTGCAAGAAAGGTCATATAAAACTGTATAATGGAAAATTATCTCATGGAACAGATTCTACACTTTGAAACAATTCTATTTCAGTAGAAGCATCTGGTCTCTCTTTTAGGCATCTTGCTGATATTAAGGATTTCACAAGTTGCATTAAAATAAAAAGAAAATATGTTACTAATACAAACACAGTATTACTAACAAGGTGCCATTGTGGTTTCATATATTTTTTAACCCCAGATTGACAATGGCAGCTTTTGTCTGTGTGGAAACTTCCTCATTAAAAGAATGAAGAAATCAACAACACAGTAGTCCGGGGGTGGGGGTTTTTTGTCCTTTTATTTTTAAACTTTAAAATTAAGAACTGAACTTTGCTCAGACATCCAAGACTTCAGTTACTACAGATCAAAAGACAATACTCACAGGCACTTTTCAGAGTCTGGGAGAACCGCTCCCAACTGCATTCGCCTCCGAGTTACATCCAGGGGATACCTGCAGGGAACACGTTTAAACAGCAGATCAACCACAGGGGTGAGGGCTCTTTGAATATTTAGACAAGAACACAAAGAAATCCACGTGCAACCTCCAAGCTCCCTTTTCAGTAAGTCAAGAATCCAGCTCACATTCTCAACACAGCTGAAAGATCTCCAAAAAGGGAGACTTCCCCTACACAAGCAAAACCAGCAAAACAGAGCCCTTAATATTTGGCACTAGTAATGAAGATACATGAAGATCAGATGAGAATATAAAATAGTGTGTAAAATGCTGGAGGGAGAAGATACCTGCATCAAAAATAAAATTAACAGTTTAAGGATTAATAAAAAATTAGATTTGCAATGCAGTGACTTAGTGAAAAATTGATGCCATACAAGTCCATTACATTATTTTATGGGAAAATTAAAATACAATAAGAACAGCATGAGAAAGGAGAAAGCAAGCAAAGTAAAAAAAAAAAAAGCCAAATACAATATCTAAGACTTGTTTTTTCTTTTTTTTTTTTTTTTTAATCCTATGGCTTCACAGGTTACATGGATTTGAAAGTAAATTGGAATAATAAAATTCTGCAAATTATGTTCAGGGTCAAAATTTCTTAGCTTACCAAACAAGCTACGAAACAAGATTGTTACCAAACCAGATTCCAATGGATTTCAGGAGATTTGCCTGAATTTGTTTAATTGACTCATAGCATATATCTGTAAAGACCCTGAAGATTAAACAGATATTTAGTAAATGAAACAATAGGAAATAATTGACTTTCAGTGTTCGATTAAGCTGATTTAAAAGCCTTACTAATAACTAGACTTAGATAAAATTGTATTCTCATATAAAAGTCTTTTTAGAACGAAGAGAGGAAAACCAACCCGGTACCCAAACTTACGATATCGTCTGAGCTATTGCTCCAGCTATGCCACCACACAGCAGATTTACATGTGTTTTCAAAACTAAGACATCGGGGTTATCTAATGAAGGCCGTCCAAGCAAGTTAGGTGCTTGAGCAAGTCCAATGCTCTTTAAGGTACCAAAGGTAAAAAATGAGAAACCTAAAAGGAAATTTAATTTTATGTACTTTCATAAAAAAGCAAACTATTTGTTGATGCATCATCATTATCATCATAAACAAAAAGCTGCTCTTACAAAATGAAAGTATTTTCCAGTTCTTTTAGAAGTTTTTTCTTAAGCAGAAAGAAATAGACAAATGGTATTTTGAACTTCTACAGTAATTCCTGTTCAAATGAATTTGTTTGTACATAATGCTAAAAGAACGCTTCAAATAAGCGAGACCGCGAGCTTTAAATTACTGCATCGCTGTCAAGAATAATCCTAAAACCTCTTTAACTAAAGAGCATGTCACATCTTTTAAATCTGGTTTAGCTGGGCGGGTCTGCTCCTCGGTTCCACGTCACCCGCCGCTTTAGCTCGTGTGAGGATTTACAGGGAAGCCGCCAGCAGATGGAGCCCATGCTGAGGCTCTCGGGCTCCACTCACAGAGCGCTGCGCTCCCGATCTACCTGTTCGGGAGAAACAGCTTCAGGCCTTCCTGTGGGAAAACTGGGAAGCACGAGAGAACCACTCGTACCCCTCCCTCTCAGCTCCTCATTTCCGAAAAGCAAGGCTTTGACTCTGGAAGATGCTCTTTAAGGAGCTTCACTGAAGGTGATTTGGACAGTAGCTGATTAAGTAGGTGTGCAAATATATCCTGTAAATTCAGTAGTGCACACAACTGCTGGAGGACAGCCACGGCCTGGTTTTAACTTACCCGCATACGGTGCCATTCCTACAACAGTTGGCATCAGCCCTCTGTAGAACCCTCTAAAACCACCTTCCTTTGAAAGAAAAACACAACATTGGTGGCAAGAAATACAGCAAAGGTCTGAGCAAGATACATGACTTGATAGAGGTTCCCCTGGCAGCCTGACTGGCACCATCGACCACCAGGGAGCAAACGGCAGGGTCTGCTCCTTGGGCCTGAGAACCTGAGGGGGCCTGGCTTTACAGGACGTGCACAAGTGAAAATGAGGGAGGAAAATCTACATCCTCATCATAACTGGAGACAGTTATGCATTATGCTCAGCCCTCCTCCCCAGATCTTTTGGGATCGTTACCACTCGTTCCTGAAAAGCAATTTCCCTGCTGTTTTTGACCTCCCACTTCCATGAGCCTTAGTTCCAGCTTAGCAGCCTAAGTAGCAGGAAGCATCCAGAGAACTTTTTACATTAAAAAAGCTAAATTGCACATGATGAAGTCATGTAATTTGCCACCAAGCCACTATTTTCAATGCAATGCAACATTCTTTAAAAGAGCATATTTTGCTTTGACAGGACTGAAGATTAAAAGAAAAAATACCTTTGTGTAAATCATCTTGAATGCATGGATAATTCCCATGTACCTGTGTTCCCCTTTGACTTGAAACGCCAGACGAACTCTAACCATATCAAGAGGGTAAGTACAAATCACTGCTGTAATACCTTTATTAAAAACAAAAACAAAACAAGCAAACAAAACTCACCTACACCTTATCTGAGTCTAGGATTATTTTGAAAATTAGAATTTCCTTTCGTGGCAGTGAATATAATAGCATATACAAAATATTTTGCTAAAGAAACACTTAACGTCACTTCAAATCAACAAACAGGAACACTCACTTCAGTAACACACAAAGCATTTATGTCTGAACTTGGTGTTCACTGAAGCAGCACACCTAGGCCTGGATTTTCCCAAGATTTATGGGCCTGACTGTATTCACCTGAGCAATCTTATTGATGTCCAAAGCTCCTAAGAGTCAGGTTAGTCAAGTGCATCAGCTTTACTGGATTGCAAGCATGAAACCTAATCCTAAATATCAAAATTCATTTAAAAAAAAAAAATCAAACCACCAAATTTACATGTTTAATTTCAGAAAGATTATGTCAGAATTTGGTGGGATTAGTGGACATAGATACATGTATCTATCTGCTGCATCTGAAAATACTAAAAATATTCTAATGGCATAGTAAATATATTCTAGTGACATTTGAAATAGAGCCAGGATCATACTGATGAGGAATACTTAACTGTGCTGCACCACTGCATTGTAATAGTTCATGTTACACCAGCACTTCTCGTTTAAAACTGACCAGAAAAGTTATTTCTGGACTTAAGATGCCAAAAAAAATCAAATCTTAGGATTCATCAACTTTTGGACTGTTTCAAAACTGCTTAGATGCTGACCAACTTGTTATTTTGGAAACACAACTCCAGTATGGGAAACATCAGTTCTAACAGTTACATGGATAACAAATTCTTTCCAACTGCTGCTTTTTGAGGTAAAACACTCACTGGCTGACAAATTCTTTGGAGGGAATAGTTAGAACTGTCAACTGAAAACAGAGGCCATTCTCTGCTGGTACACTACAGTCACCAAAAAAAAAAAGAAACAAACCCCCCAAAATTAGGAAAAGGAGAAAAAGAAAGTGAAAACCTTTGTAACTGATACTGTTTCCCAGCAACTCCTCTGATTTAGCTAAACACAACTTTTAAAAATTGGTTCTCCAGAAGATAAGCCCACTTTTTATGCAGGCAGGAAACTGCCACTTCCTCTTAAGCTGTAATAGTCGCTCACTGATATCTCTTTCTGTAGGTGTACCACTTCCCCTACTTTCCACAAGGTCAAGAGAAAACCATAACAGGAGGAATTAAAAACAAACAAACAAAACCCAAGCACAACAATAATAATAATGGCCAGTCTTCCGAGCAAAGATCCGGGGAAGGTCTTTCCACCTTCCAGCCTGCGCATTGGATTTTTTAGGTGAGACACAGTGTGCGCGGAACTGAGCCCACCCTTTAATCCTAAGGTTCATCTGCCGGGGCCAAGCGAGCTTGGACGGTGGCAGCGAGGTCCTTAGGACGTAGATGGGTTGCCTTTAAGGGCTAACGAGCCCCACCACAACAAAACTCTTGCAAACAAGCTCTTCATAACTTTTATGTTTGGAGAAAAAAAAAAAACCACCACCCCCCCCCCAAAAAAAACCACCAAAACCCAAACTAAAAAAAAACAACCAAACAAAACCCACAATAAAACACAACTCTAGCAAATTGAATGATCTGACAGAAAATATCAGGATGAGATGGGGAGAAAAAAACCAAACACCCTAAGTGAGCTATCAAAAAATCTGACACTGGTCAACTGTCAATTGAGAGCAAAGTTTGTGGCTTTCTGGAGTATCCCACAAGTAATTTATTTCAGAAGACAAAAACATCTCTTTTGGACATTTTGGACAATTCCTCTGAACAAAGAGCAGACATCTGCAGTTGATTTCTGCTGTTGTCTCACTCATAGGGTTCAGAAGTTGGAAGCTGCAAAACACTGAAGAAACTTTAGGACTGTTTCCACTGACCTACATTAAATCCAATCCCTCAGTCTACAGCCTTTTCCTAATGGATTGCTTGAGATGTCCAGAAATATCATAAAAGAGATGAATTCAAGCATTTTAAATAGAAGTAAAAATAGGGGAGGGGAAAGCCCTTTTACAGAGCTTAAGAGTTTCCAGGAAAATCATCCTACTTTAGAAAACAGACAACTTTGGCCCCCTTCTCTTTCCAATCATGCACTGCTATCTCTCCAGGAATCTGTCTGAACAAAGACTAGCAAACAGACCAACCAGGAGCTTGGTGAATGCATCACTTAGTGAACACAGTCCAAAAATAGTACAATGCAAAAAAATCAGATACAGCTGAAAGAAACCATCTGTAGTAGGGATTTAAATAGAAACTTTTTTTTATTATTATTTTTAGAGGGTTTTTAAAATCCTCTAGCCATAGAATCTAAAAAAAAAAAAAAAAGGGATTTCTAACATCAGCCAAAAAGTATGCTTTCTGAAGCAACTGGGAGAGGCACTGTAAATGCAAGGGATCAAGGTTTCCTTTGGGGCTCAAGAGACACTGTCCTTTCCAGGAGGAATGGCAGTCAGCTTTGGGACACGAAGTCGTTGTGGTGAGTCTACAAAACTACTGCTCTCAGTTTCCTATATGGTAAGACTCATAAGAAGTCAGACCACAGCATCTTAAGGCTGATTCCCTGCCTTGAAAAAGCAAAATCTACTCCAGTTAATGATAGTTGAGCCAAAAATCTCTCCTATGGTTGGTTAAACACAACAGAATTGGAAGTATCTCAACAATTAGGAGGTGGATCTTGCAATTCCCAGTGTCTGATCCGAAACAATCATAACGGGAATGTAGCTCTCCCTCCTTCACTGAACCACTTCCTCAAAACAGCAGACTTTTCCACTGCAACTGCTGGCTCAGAAGCCCAGGAAGCCAGGGAAAGACCCTTCTTCCCTTCCCATGTTGTCCTCAAGCACCTTTGACCGCTCTTGGGGACAAGACACTGGGTTACACAGACTACAGACTTAGTGACAGTGAAGCACGACAGGAATTAGACTGTCCTTGATTTGCTTCCCAGACTCTGGGAGTTAACCGTGAGATTAGCTCTAAAGGGATTTATCTCCATCTCCTAATTTGCCTGCTATTCCTCCATCCTCAGACATTTTAAAATAAAAATTTAAAACTATCTGGAGCAAGAAAAAACACAAGTGAAATACATTACACATATTCAGCACACAAGCTTCCATGATCTCTGCACCACGCTCTTTGTACTTTATCAGCAGCTCTGCAGATCAAATTAAGCACTGCCAGAGGTTTACAGCTCAAAACGTGATAAGCACGAGTCACAGCCTTGAGCTGCAGAAGATATGCTCCTTAGCTAGTGTAAAGATTAATTTATCCAGGAAGCATCTTCTGAACAAAACAAAGCTTCAGGAACTACACATGCAGAGAAAGAGCTGATGACAAAGAATATTTATCAGACAGGTTAAAGGATGCCTAATTTACACATCCTAATATGTCTATATCTCCAATACATAATTCTGCTTCTCTACCAACTGCACCTGAAGACACAGACCACACAGATTGTTTTGAAATGCTGACTCAAAGAAGGAACTGTTGATTACATACCATTTAAAAGGGAGACAGCCATTATCCTACTAGATCAGTACTATTTTCCAATCACTTTTACTGAAAGTAAAAAGCTAAAAGCAAAAACATACTTCCTGTAGTAGCTTAATGGAACTGGAGTTTATTTTAGATAACATCTATTCTTTTTTTGACTTTGTTATTTTGAAGTTAATCAAGTGCAGGGGTGGAAATACACATTTCTGTGTTTTAATTCAGATTTTTCTACTAGAAAATTAAAAAAAAATTAAATTATCCTGTGTCTATTTAGATTTCTAAAGTCATCCTGTGATGTTTCATTTGATGTTCCTTGTTCATCTGTGTTGTTAGTTGATAATTTTGTTTCCTAAACCCCACCAACCTCTAGGATTTCTCTATCTTCTGCCCAGTTCTGTCTTTCCTCAGAAGAAGTTATACACCATTTATCCGTTAATGAGGTGTTACAGCTGAAATTTGAATCACACAAGACTCAGGAAATTCAGAGTTAAAGTTTCCACAGTAACTTTAACTTGGCCTCCTTAAATATATGCATTACAATAGGTTTTGCTTTTTTCCCCTCTCCACTACTCCCATCCTCACTGCCTTGTTTTTCCCTGTGGATAAGCTTTTGATCCTGTTTATCAGTGACAGGAGATACTCAGATGTTTCCCACCACTTTGAAGCCGATTCAGGTCTGTTGACCAGTGGTTCCCTTGGAAACACTGACACAAGCAAGATTTAAGCAGCAGTGGTACAGAGAAGTGAAAGCAGACAAGTGTCTGGCTAAAGGCTGGGGAGGGGACAAAAAGGAGAGGGAAACACGGTTATCTGTTCCCAACTGCTTAATACTGTGTTCTATGGAACTGGGAATGTCCCTCTGCACCAACACTGGGCTGCATCATCTCCTTTACTCATTTAAACTTGCAGGAAACAGAAAAATACCCTTTACTGGAGGCAGCCAGAAAAGAGGCCACAGGAGTTAAAGCAAGAAATACTATCACTTGCTTTTAAAAGGCTCTCCTTTTTTGCTTGCAAACCTAGAAAACTTGTGCTCCAGATTTCAAGCTCGCTGCTCTTCTCAGTGCCTCCTTCCTCCTCTGTAGCTTCTTGGCATAATCAAGAGAAAGCCTCCCCTCCTATCAACAAGCAGCAGTTAATGCCACCTAGGAAACAGTAAGACACTGCCATGTGACACTACATACACACTTGACTGTATTCCTTTCCCTGCATCCCAAAGTCCAGCTCACCTACTCAGCTCTGGGGTTCCCAAACCCACACTGCTGAGCATCCTGGACCTAAACACACCACATGAAGCATTTCCTTGGATCACAGTACCGTGTGCTAATTTATTTCTGTTTCTCTGACCACACAAACCAGATTTAACCAGTAAGGTGCTTAAAACAATGCCAGATGCTATTAACTGATCTGCACAAAGAATTCCACCACATCCAACACTGACAGGGTTAAGCTGATTTTTCAGTGCTTGCATAGTGCCTCACAAATCAGGTTCCTAGGCTCTGACAAACCTAATAATAAGGTTTTTTTTGGGGAAAAGTAAATTGCAAAGTGTTCTCTAACACAGTTAAAGGCAGGGGGGAGAAAAAAAGGAAGAAAAAAAAATCTATGGGGTTTTTTTTCCCCACTTCTTTCAGAAAGAAAGCCAGTCAAGTTTTAGGACACATCTTGCCAAATGGGCTTTGCTAGTTTTCAGGACTCTTCTCATTGTTCCATTTCATTCTCTTTCCTCTTCCTCTGATACTACAAAAGCCAGAATACTTTCATAAGGTCTTCCTAGTTTAACTAAAGTTTAACTAAAGGTAGTATTAACAAACCCCAGTATTTTTATTACACAAGAAGTTAAAGATGAATACCCATAAATACTTAAAGACTGTCACCAGGCAGTATTAAGCCCATTTAACAAAGTAAAAGCACATGAAGAATCACTTCAATTAAAAATCAGTTCCACTATCACTTACCTTCCCCTGTTTTTTTCTTAGCTACTTTTCCCTGAATGACTAGTAAGAGGAAAACAAATATATAATCATACTGTACACTGGTAGCTTGCACAGGGGGTTTTCTGCTGCTATTGCACTAATTGATAAATCAGGGGTTTTAAAGTTCACACGTGATCTAAAGAGCATCATGACAATCCTGCACTGGGCATGGAAAAGCACAGACATGGCTGGCAAATCCAAAGAACACACCCATGGAAGGAACTGCAGTTCCCTCTGTTTCCGTGGGCTTCTATTCAACCCCCAGGAAATGGCAGAGGGGCTGATGAGCCAATACCACCAAAACCTGCAGCTTTGGATTTCATCTTGGTGACATTGGGGTTTTTCACTTTTTAAAAGCCCTAATAAACATTATAAAAACCTGCTTGCAAAAATATATTAAAAGAATACTCTTCAACAAATGGATGTCAAGTAGACAACTATGTCCCATTAACCATTTACTAGTATTTTTGCTAAATACAAATTTGACCTGACTACATGTGGAATCATCCTCTAAATAAATATTAACTTTTCAGTAAAAGGCACGTCTGAAATCCAAGTACAAAAACTATACCTGCCATGGATCCAGCCATTAATCGATGCACGTGCCCCGAAATCCCAAGTTGTTTCTTTATTACCTACAAAATATGGAACATTTACAATAGTCTCATGAGAAAGTGCAGGGAACACGGCACAGACTTTATCAGCACATTAATGCAAACTCTGTAGCAGGCTGCCAAGAAGTTTACAATGCTACAAATTCAATCCAGAGCACTTAATTACTGCTAAAAGACTCTTCTGAACACTGCTGCTGTTTCCAATTTCTGATTAGAAACATGAACATGCTAAAATTCTACTAACAAGGCAAAACAAAACAATGAGTTGAAAGTATTTGTACCGTTCACTTCAGGAACGCAATTAATTGTTTATTTAGTTATCATTAATGTGTGTCAAACAAGGCAAACTGAAAACTATCCTTGTAGAGAGCAAAGGACACTGAGCAAAGTTGAAAAGGGAGAAGAGTCAATTTTTCTTCCACGCACACCACGTGAAACACTCCTATAAAGACTTTTAAACTGAATCAAAACAAAAGAAAAAAAGGAAAAGAGAAAAAGAGGACAAACAACTCAGAGCAAGAACTTCCTAAGTTACATTACAGACAGAAGGAAGTTAGAAATTAGTTTCCAACCTTTTGCCAAATAACTGAGACTACTTCAGAAGCAATTTCTGCTATAAAGATCATTTCATATCTTCCTCCTTTAAGAATTTTTTTTTTCTTTTACACGTCCATGCAAAACATCATGAACATTCCCTGTCAATTAACAGGTAAAGGGAACTGCTATGATGTCAACTGGTTTCTTGAAATTTGCAGATTCATAAATCATTTCATTTTAGAGCACAGCATGCAGTCTTTTAGTCCACATGACATAAAACATGCACAGATCAACAGCATTTATGGTGACAACACAAAAACAAGAACCTACAAAACCCATTACAGTTACTTCTTTGTCTCAGTCTTCTAAAATTTGCTCCTTGGGAAGGGAATCACAGCTTCAATCTCACACATAAATATAAATAAAGATGTTTAATTTTACGTTTTATTCCTACTTTATTCACCAAGGGATACCTTACAGCAATAAATAGCAGCAGGCTTTAGATTATCTTTTGCTTTCTTTAAGAAAAAAAGCATTATTCTCAATAATACAAAGGTATAAAAAAAGCACAAAAAGCAATGGGAATCTTTTAAAAGTTTCACTGTTGCCCTGACACTTTCAATGGGTAGATTCAGATAAATTAAGCAACCTTAGAAGAGACATGCAGCTAATTAATAACACACAAAAGTTTCAGTGTTATCACTCAGTGAGTCTGTATTCACTGTAGGCAGAAAGAAAAAAAAAAAGACAAGCAAAACAAACTAAATTCAACTACCTTTTTATACTGGTCAAAGGCCATAAACTGAATAGCGCCATACGGAAAGATTCTAATCATCATTGCCCCGTTTCCTTTGTACAGCCCAAGGTAACCTTCCTTTTTGGGGACAGCACACAACGTGGAAAACACTCCTGCCAGCGATACAGAAAGAGGGATTTAACACTGGGGGGAAGGAACAAAAATCAGGCAAACACTACTGACAATCAGAAAGCATGCACAGAAAGCTAAGGCTGCCCGGCACTGCTCGGTGACTGTGGACAGTGGAGAGCCACTTTCACTGCCCAAACACTGCTGCAAGGGAGAGGTGGAAGGTGAAGTTTTATCAGCTTTCTCACCTCCCAGACTCAGTGAACTCCCTCTGAATTCGTGCACTCAGGGCCCAGGCCTTGCCTGGACTGTGAGCAGCCCCACTGCAGGTGCCACTACCCACCCACAGCCCCCTCCAGCAACAGAGGGGAGCAAACCAGCTGACTGCAATTCAGGAAATTCTGAATACAGAGATAAATACCTTACAGTCTAAAACCATGGGAAAAGAATCTGATGTTGTACATGCTAAATTACAGCCTAAATGCCATCACTGAGGAAATGAAGAAAACAAGCTGAAGACTCATTACCTACAAGCTAAACACCTTACACTTCTCGTCCCAGACCTGCAACAAGAAGCAATCCTATTCCCTTTTAATAGTTGGGAAATAATGCAAGATCACACAAAGTCCAGGCAAAACCTATATTTTCACTATAAATATTAGTCAGGCACAGTTGCTATCAAATTGACTTTCTAATTTTTTTTTTAGGAATAAGCTGTGACACTCAAAAAGTTTCCATTCATATGCAACTACTGAATAATATAAGAGCTGAACATGAAAAAGGCTTACACGCTGATCCTGTTTTCAAGCACAAGAAAAAAGAGTAGCTGGCGAACTTTCACTTGACATTTAAATAAAATAAGTATTAATTAGCTTCTGAGGTCCTAAGAATATGAATACATTATTGTATATTAATATATTACATATAATTTTATAGTAAATGTATTTTCAGGATGTCACGCTTATTACATGCCTCCGAACACACTTATGCTTGACTAGAATTTCTTCTCTCTATGTTGCAATGATGAGTTACTGTTTTATTTCTCAGGACACGCTCCCAGATCCATGTGCAATGAACTCCACAGAACAAGGGCAGTAAAAACATGCAGTGAGGACTTTGATGAACTGATCCATCGTGTCTCTGGACTTACAGGTACCTCACCCACATAATTCTCTCTTTTGCCAAGATGTAATATGGACATGCATTCAAGTCAGACATTTCACATAATCATCATCTTATCACACCCTAAACAGGGATGAATGTTAAATTCTATTTGCCAGTTATGGCATGGTACAAAGCAAATAGAAAATGAGTAATTAAGATCTCAGTCAAACCAATTATTTCACCCTTCTTAGGTGAAACAATCTTCTTAGACTGCAGATTTGAGTGTATACTTACGTGTCTGTTACTAAAATGCCACATTACTTGTGTATCCCTTTTTGCCACAGTGAAGTGAACATATATCCACTGAATTTTGTTTCAAGATTTTCTTTTAAGAAACATTACCTTCGGTGTCTAAGTTGAAATTTCCAGTCTAATTACATGTAAAATTAGCCAACTCAAAATATTTTTTATCCTTGAAAAATCTAACAAATGTTGGAGCAAAAGTTACTACATAGTTCAGTAGCATATGACATAAATGCCTCAAATACTCTGCACAAGAGAGCACTGTTACAACCCTCAGAGAACAGTTCTGAACATGTGAGTCTGTTCTCTCACCATGATGCAACACAGACCTCCTGCACCTCACAGCAGCACAATCTGCTGCTCTCCTCCATCCCGCACCACTGTCCAGGGGCCTTGTCATTGAGCAGACCCCACAGCCCCTGGGAACTGGCAGCCACTGCAGCACAGTTTTTACAGAAATGATCCAAGCTTTGAAGCTGTGATTACCAATCTCCTGTTGGCTTCTGTATGGGAAGATCAAGCCTAGCTCTTCCATGCCTTATTGAGGATTATTCTGACATCTCCATCTCTAACACATCGACCAATACCACAACTTACACAGGGCTTTGTTTTCCTTTTCAAACACTAACGAAACATGGCACAGAGCCTGACCAGACAGATACAACCTTCTGTCTGATGAGCACCCTTTTTATAAGCCTTATCATCGAATAAATCAACACACCCAAAGCATACACAGTGCATTCAAACCCACACAGGAGACCCGCAGCAGCCATCTTACCTAGATGTTTGTAATGGTGGTTATGTGCCTGCAGCAAAATCTTTACTCGATCCAGTGGTGCAGTAGTTGTTTTGGCACAACATCCTGCAACACCTTTCCAAGAGGGGAAACAGAAAAGTGACAGGATGCAAAATGTTCTTTAGATCAGCAATTAAATAAGGCATTTTTCTAATGTATTTAACTCGGCTAGGAACTGGAAAAAACCCCAATGACAAGTAAACAGCTTCTATTAGATGTTACAAAGCCCTAATGCCTAATGAAACGCATAAGCTATTTTTCCTGTTTACAAAAGCCACTGTGTCTCTCAGCTGCTGAGGTCACAGCAGAAGGAACTTTTCTGAAAGTTACTCAAGAGTTTTCTGCCCTATTCCCTCCTTCCCTTGAGCAGAACACAGCCCTTGCTGCTCTCCCCAAGGGGTGGGCACGTGTCTGCCGCGTACCCTGCGCTGCTTCACAGAGCGAGATCCAACAGCGACCGCGGCGTGATGTGCAAACTTTAAACAAGCACAACCTCCTTCTACCCCCGGCAAACCACACGGCAGGGACAACACCCTAGAGGAAGAATAAATAGGTTTTTTCTGTAAGAGGTTACTAATGCGGGGCTGTGTTTGCCAGGCTGCCTTGCCACTTCACCTTAATCTTCACAACAGCAGCCGCAAGTTTGGGGACAGGGACAACCCGCCCTCCCAGAGCGCCCCAACGAGGGTTTGTGCTCTGAGAGCATTTAAGTGGAGACTGCCCGGGGTTCTGACACACGTGCGAGTCTCCGGCGTGCGCCGAGTGCCCGCGTTGCTGCATCGGGGCAAGGGACACGCGAGCCGCCCGCTCGCCGGTGCCGCTCCCGGCAGCAGCTCCAGCCGCACAGCGGAGCGCCCGCCCGCGGCCCCGGGCACCCACCTCCGGCGATGAAGGAGCGCAGCCAGTAGAAGTCGCGGCGGGCCGGGGGCAGCGCGGCCGCCGGGGACGCCATGGGCCGGGCAGGGCTGGCCCGGGCTGGCCCGGGCGGCGGCGGCTCCGCAGCGCTCGATGCCGCCCGCCGGCCGCGCCGCAAGGGCGCAGGGGCGGAGCTCGGCACGGCCCCGCCGAGCCACGGCCGCGGCCGCCGGGCACAGCGCGGCGCCTGCCGATCGCGTCACGCCGGAGGATGGGCCCGCCCGCCCCGCCAAGGCCCGGCTTAACCCGCCGGGCGCTCGAGCTCGCACCTTGTGTGCTCCGCAGCGCGTGGTACCCCAGGGCATCCCTTGCTGCTCGGTGACAACGGTCATCCACGTCCTCTGCCAAAAGTGCATATTATGGTTAGACCTCTAACCAACACCTTAATAGCTCTAATTAGGCTATACATTTTAAAGCATTTATCATAGAATTAGCTGGGTTAGAAAGGACCTCTGAGATCATCAAGCCCAACCCTTGATCCAATACCACCGTGGTTCCCAGACTATGGCAATAAGTGCCACATCCAGTCTCATCTTAAAAACCTCCAGGGATGGAGAATCCACCACTTCCCTGGGCAGCCCATTTTAATGCCTGATTACCCTCTCTGTAAAGAATTTCTTTCTATTTAAATGTACTTTTACACATATAAATATACTTTTTAAGCATCTAAATAGCTACTTCATGCTAGAGTATCCATGTTTCTTTTGTATACAATTATGATCTCATACTCATGAAAAAAATTATCACTATGATTACTCATATTCAAGTTTCAAAACGCATCAGAAAGGGAAGTAGAAATTGAAGAAAAAAATGCAGCATTTTTAGTATCAGAAAGGTCAAACCCAGTATCACCTCTGCAGCTATCAACATTTGTGGCAATTGTTGAGGTTTTCTGCAATGTGTCTGTTGAGCACAGTGCAGAGGGCTTTCCAAGAGGTACTTAGGCTTGTCTTCAACTCTTGAAAAACAACAAACGCAAATGCACCCTCTGAATGCTGGTGCCTGGTGACATCAGGTGAGAAAGTTAATGCTGGCAGCTTTTCTCTCAGTTTTCTGCAGTTACTCACCTGTTTCTCACATTTTTCCCCCATACATCTTCACCTGGGTTTGAAGTGTTTCATATACCAATATCCCTTTTTTAAAGTCAGTCTTTCAACATGAAGAAAACAATCAACAAGATCTCAATGCTTTCACAAGTAAAAGGAACCAATTTCCCAAGAAATTGGTGGAATATTTTTAATTCCTGCTTGTGCCCAATTGCCTCCAAGAAATCATTTACTTCTTCCTTCAGTAGATTACATTCCTTGAAATTAAGTTTGCTTCAGAATTAGGGACACTTTACTTTGCTCTGTTTGATCACTACATCTTCTATATATTTGGGAAGGGGCTGTAACAATATGCTTTTTTTCCCAATAATATAAAACCCCCACATTCCAAAGATAGGCAGATTCTTCCAGAAAATATGGAGTGAGTCCTTTATGGAAGAAAACTCTCAAGCCTTTTCACATTCTGTAATATACCTGAGAAGTCTCTAAAGGGAAAGCAACTGTTCTGTGAGTTATTGAAGCAGGTTTTATAGTCACTGTTAATGCAGTTTTCTTCGGCCAATTCATATTCCTTGGGGTTTATGCTCAGGAAAAGCCTCCTCCTGCCACAGCAACCAGACTGTGTTAACAGCTCCAGCTGTAGGAAACTCATTTACTGATTTCACACAGGAAAGTGTTGACTGCACTAACAGCTGAAAGTCATCTAGTTTCCAGAATTTCACCTCAGAGTAGAAAAAAATGGAAAATCACATAAAAGGGCTGTTATTTCTTTGGGATAAAGGCAAGATAGTTCAGGAAGTTACTTTGTCAGCCCTTGTAATTTAGGGAAGTTTGCCCCATGAGTGCAAACTGTTTAGGAAAACAGTAAGAAACTTGCATTGCAAAGCTAAACAGAACATCTTGTATGGATATACTAACACATAAAGGAATTCAGCAGCCAGCTTTATGTGCATAGCTTTGTGGGGTTTTTTTAAATACTTGCTGGTATAAAGCACTCTCAAGCTCTGTTTTCTTCTCTAACTTCTGCAGTAGTTCATTTGCACCTTCAAATCTTACCTTTCTCCCTGCTGACACTTCATCCTTTTACCTTGAGGTGTTTATGCCCCTTACAGAATTTCTCGGGTTACTTCTCTTTTATGACCCATTCTTAAAAGTCATCAGCAACTCTAACGTTGCCCAGGTTACACTCAGGTCTGACACCTCTTCACGCATTCCCTGGCAGACTGATGATCAACAGGGGAAGACATCAAAATCAAGATACTTAAGAACAGGGCTGCTAATTTGTAGGAAAAAAAATTAAGCAGGTTGGAAGCTTTATCAATATCAATTCATCCTGATTTTTTTGTTGTTGAAGATAGTTGTTTTCATAAACATGTTTTAAATATTTATCAATTCAAATAGACTCTCAGGGCTGAAATTAGGTAAGCTACCCTCATAGCAGTGGTTGCTGAAAAGATTATTTCCAGTGCTCTTAAAATACTGATATACAGCAAGCTCTGTTTTGGGCCAGTTGTACAAATTACCCTCAGGTGTTATGCCTCTGGACTGTAGGCATTGCAAAGGTTTTTTTCCAATTTAGACTTGTTTCTGTTCTTCACTAGTTAGTGATCTGAAGTAATATCTACCTAGTTGTCTGCTCGTTGGTCCCAAACCATATCCAAACCCACCAGAAGTAGAGCTTTCCTACACGTGGCTCAGGAATCTGAGCTCTGTTTTTCCCTTCTTCCTCCACAAAAACTGCGGCTTGCAGATTGGGAGCACTCAAGCAAGTCTCAGTTCCTTGCCAGTGCAGCATCTTGAGCTTGCTTTCTCCCTCTCAGCCAGAGACAGGAGTGCTGTCCCGAGGTGAGGGGAGCACAGCACAGGTGGTGTCCTCACCCACAGGGCGCAGTCCTGCAGAGGCAGAGCTGGGTGCTGGGCACAGGCCCCAACCTCAGTCACAGCAAGGGCACAAAGCAGGTCTGGAGTCCATCCAGAGAGGCAGGTGAGGAACAGGAGCAAAGGCTCAAAACCAGCCTAAGGTCCATCCAGCAAACAGGTCCAGACAACAATGAAGGCCAGAGCCAGGACTCAAAACAAGCACACTTACAACAGAGCTTAGAGAGGAAAAAATAACTTGCCCAGACCTGAGCTTAAATGGAGCTACTGGGCCCACGGACTCCACCCTGGGTGTGGGGGGTGGAGGACACAGCTGAAGCTGGTCAGGGCCATTAACACTTGCTGGCACCCTCAGGACCCTGACAGTCCCTACCCAAAGCCTGTCAGTGAGGTCTTTAAGGAAACAGAAATATTCAACTCATCTGAGTCACTGAGTCTGCAGATACAGTGGTGCCCAGCAAGCATCTTCCTTTCTATCAGGTGCAGGTCACTATGTGACCTCTGGTATCACCTGTCTTACTGCAGAAGTGCTGTAGACTTGAAGCATCCAAAAATGTTGGGTTTGGACGTGCACAGTTAACCATGTCTTCCCAGACACAGTGTTTACCAGCAAGGCACAACACAGTCATTCTGCACTCCTGCTTTAGATTGCTCGTGCACAGTCATGCAGTGATGTAAGGGCCAAGATTTCCAGTAAAAATAGGACCACTTGCAGGTCAGGAACATCTGATAGGAAACATTTTAAATAAATGCAGTGGGCCTTTCTAATGGGTATTCAAAGATGAAATCATAGCCCCTTCTGACCTTACTTCATATAAAATGGTGTTAATGCTTAAACTCTCTGTGTTCAGCATGCTTTACAAATGTTTGCCTGTTCTCGGTGCCAATCAGGCAGGTAGATACTATCTACAGAACCAGGGCCAAGGAAGACTAAATGAGTAAGTCATTGTCAAAACCACAATTGGAATTCAAGAGTTTCTGCATTAAACTCATGTTGTTCAAGACTTCTCTTTCAGATACTGCCAACTAACAGTGCTGTGGGTGATTTATCTGATCATCTGTATTACAAACCCGAAGGCATTAACAGGGGTTGGCCTGTGTTCAGCTGGGCTTGCAGGCACAGCACGCAGGTTCCTGGGTCACAGCCTGCGAGCAGGCTGGTCCCCACGTCACCCTGGAGTCCGAAATAACAAATATGAGGGAGACTTTGCAAGGTAGATGCTTTCATCCATGCTTTGTTATCGCACAAGGAGATAGCCCTAATGTCTCAGCATCATGTTTCCACTATGAGGGAGGCAGAGCTAGTCAAGATAGGCCTGGTTAGATCAAATCTGTCCCTTAAGAAAGCAGCTTAGGTATCTTTGCAGTGTGATTCCTGGAGGCTTTGGTTTGTGGAGGGCTTATGTTCAGCAGCAGTTTCTTAGCTTGGGCTGGTGTGCCTGCTGCAGGGTCTGCTCCAGATGACTCTGTAGGACTGATTTAGAGACAGCACACCTAAAGAGTTTTGTTTCCAGGGTCGAGGCCCTGAGGGCACTAATAGGCCTTAACGGACCTGACCAGCTGTACCTGGAGTCTCCACCTACACCCGGTGCCCTCGGGCCCAGCAGCTCGATTTAAGCTCAGCCACAGCTCAGCTATGGGTTGTGTTTAGTGAGAGCCTGGGTTTGGCCTTGTTCAGGAATCCTGAGCCCCCTTTGTTATTTACTTGGATTGTATGTAAGTTTGCTATCTCCTGAGTCTTTAGATCTGCTTCTGACCTATAGATTGGGTTCTTAGTTCAGTTTCAACTCGTCTCTTGGAAGCTGTTTTATTATCTGGACTTGTGCCTGGATGTAGATGCCCCCCTGGGCCTGCCATGTTTACCCTGAGTGTGTACAGTGGGGCTGGGAGCTGCTGGGGGAGGTCCTTGTCCTGCTGGCTGTTGTGTGGGGCTCCCTGTCTCTCAGGGAGCAGCTGCCCCTCACAGCTCCCTGATCTTTACTGCAGACTTGGGCTTTGCCAGAACTGCCTGTAATGCAGAGCTACTCACGGGTTTGTGCACTGTGTTACTTGGTACAATGTTGTTCAATTTTGTTCCTTATGTAGGCAAGTACTGACTTGCATTTTATTCTGGATAAAAACACAGGGAGGGTAGCACTGTGTCAGACCAAAGGTCCACAAGCTTAAAACTTTACTCATGAAAAAAGGCAGTAGCATGTACATAGGAAAGGAGGCTTGGGTAGCATACAAGGCTGTTTCCTCACTGCACTCTTTCAGCTTCAAGTAATGTGTAGCTAAAATAATACTTCTGTATTAATTGGTTTCTGATTAAACTTTCTTCCATTGATTCGTACAACACGTCTGGGCTAAATGATGGGGCTGTTGGGATGTTTTCTGTTCTGTTCTCCCCTTCTCTTGGTAAGGGTTCCAAACACTCCCCTTGAGCACACAGAACAGCTTCCCTGGGTACCTGTCACAGTAATAGGATCTCTAGTTTGAATGGTAGGAGCTAAGACAGAGGCTGTGACTTCCATGTTTCCCTTCACATGCCTCTGTTTGCATTTAGCAAAAGGATTTTATCCATTATTTTGTTGCCCAGACAGTCATTACTGTGAGATCTCTCTAAATAGTTATATTTAGCTTGTCTTAGTAGGCTGAGTATCTTCCTGTTGCCAGGAAAGATTGTCACCTGGTGCTACTTGCTTCCCTTGACATTTCTTAGTGTTGCAAAAGACCACAAGCATGTTATGTGAAAATAGACAGTTGTTCTTGATTGTCTCCTTGCCTTTAGCATGCTTTTAATGGAGCTGTGATTGCACATGTTGGTGCTTGGGTGCTCCTATGAACCTGCTTCTTCTAAACAAACGTTAGCTCTCACTGCTTTTTGCTTTCTCTGAAGTTCTTAGTTTCTTGTTCTGTGTTTTGTTCAAACCCACAACTTCCAACTTATTACTCTCCTCCCAAGAAACACACTTAGCTTATATGGAGTTTTATCATCAAGTTCCTGTTCCTTCAGCTTCTGCCTTGTGCGGCACTTTCAGAGCAATAGCTCTTTTGCCTCTCAAATCACCTGTTATTTTATCTTGTAAAACAGCTTGTGTTACCCCATGTAGCACGGCAAGTCTTTGGGATGACAATCTTGATGTCCACCCCATAGAAAAGCAGCTTTTTCAGATTGAGGAGTAGAGAGTGTTACACCCAGCAAAGAGAGCTGGTGCATTGCTGGAATCACCTGCCACTGAGAGCTGATGAGGCAAGTGTTGAAAATTCAGGAGTCTGTGGTGTAGGTTTCACCTTGATGCATCTGAAGTGTCTGAGCTTGGCTGAGATTCCCAGACTATTCCTCTTTCGTTTCAAGGACATACAGGAGAGGAGAGAAGCGATGGAGGTACAAATTGGTGATGGGCTACCTTACCCAAGGCCACTGAAGGGCAACAGTGACAATAAGCTGTGCAGATCTGTGCCCCTCCTTCTCCTTTAACACATGTCCCTTAAACCAGCCAAGCACTGGTATTTAAAACATGTCTAGGAATGGATGTGGACAGCACTGCTCCTTCTATGCAGCAGAAAAGCCTCTCTGCATGTTCGAATTTGAATGGGTTGGGTCACACTTGAAGTGCTTTATATTGCAACAGCTACAGACTTAATATTAATGAAGCTGTTCTAAAAAAGTACTGCTTGGGTGTATTGTTTCACAGATCCCATTTCCAACATCTGTTTTTCAGTCTGTTAGATTTGGTTGCCTGCTTTCCACTCTGACAGAGGGCTGTAATGATAACGAGTGGTGGAAGAAGGCTGGGCTGACTCTTCCTCTTACTATACCATTTTACTCGCCCGATTCCCTCTGGGAAGGAGCAGCAAATATCATCAGTGGCTCTTAATGGATGAGGTGGGGGATGGGGAGAGAGCAAGGCTCATTATATTTTTTCTCCTTGCAGGAGGGAGAGGTTGGCTTGGCAGCTCTTCTTCCTCTGCCACCATCTTCCCCACGCTCCTGCGTGTGCTTGCTCTGAGCGTGGGATGGCCGGGCCCTGAGGGATGCTGGTGTTTGAGGGTCCTCCTGGGTTGCACATGTATTGACAGGGAGGTTTGGCCCCGGGCGAGCCCCTTGCCCGTCACGGCTCACCAGAGTCTTCCCTCTTCCCGCCTATAAAGAACAGGGATGATCTCAGTGCCACCTCCGTGGCTGATCGAGAGGTGTGCGGTGTCGAACCGCAGCCTCCGCAAGTAACGGAATAATTCGCCTTTTCTCTCATTACCCTCACTTTATTTATTTCATTGTTGCTGTTGTCAAATAACGCGCGGCGTTCCCGGCCTGGCACTCCCACGGCGGCTCTCGTGGGCAGCCGGGCGGGCACCGCGCCGTGCCCGGGGCCTCTCCGGGTCCCCCCGCGGCGCGGGGGCGTGGGTAGGGGGGCGGGGGGCGGCGAATCCCGCTCCGGCCGCGGGGATCCAGGGCGCGTTTTGCCGCCTGCCGGGAGGGCTCGGTGCGGCGAGCGCCCCGCCGGGCCGCCCCCTCCCCGCTCCCTCCCGGAGGGTCCGGCCAGGGGCGCCGCCGCCGCCCAGAGCACGTTTCGCGGCCCGGGGCTCCTCTGCCGCCTGGGCTCGTCGCGCCATGGGAGCCGCCGGCCCGCGGGGGCCCGGGCCGTGACCCGAGCCATGCCAGCATCGCCCCTTCCTGTGAGCCGCGGGCTGGCCGCGCCGCAGCCCTGGTACGTGTGCGGGACGGGTCCTGGGGCTGCCGCGGGCGGGGGGGGACGGCGGGGATCTCTACTATCGGACCCCCCTCGTTTTTTTCTTCTTTTTGTTTTCCCTCTCTTTCCCCCCTCCCGTAGCTGCCTGGCTAATTGCAAAGTTGAGCTGGGGTGGAGCGGCGAGGGGGAGGCAGGGGCACCGCGGGTCGGGCCGTTCCGAGGCGGGCAGGCTGGGGGTTATTCAAATGCAAAACGTAGTCTCTTGGCCGAAAAAGCGAAAAAGTCCGGTCTCCCTGACTGTGCTGGAGCGTGTTTGCGCTGCAGCCAGAGCCTGCCTGGAAAAACCCGCCAGGCAAGAGAAGCTGCCTGCAGCCTGCGCGGAGGGCAGGGAACAATTAAAAGGGTCCCTGCCCGGCCGTAGGGCCCCCGGCCAGCCGGAAAAACCCCGCAGCCCACCCCCACCATAAAAGCGGCGAGCGAGGGCCGTGCAGCAGCATCTTCCCTGTGGAAGTGCTGCTGGTGTGCGGGGCTCCGGGAGCATCCCCGGGGTGGCTCCCCGCCTTTGCTGCGGGAGAAGCCGGACGCGTCCGGGTGGGCGCTGCGGGTCCCTGGCGATGCTTCTGAGCTCGGTCCCATTGTCTGCGGCCCCGGGGAGGGCTCCCGGGGCTGGGGGGGCACGGCCAGCGGCGGGGCCGGGCCACGAGGAGCCGCTGCCTCGCACCCAGGAGGGCCCTGCCTGCCCCTTCCCCTCCCTGCTTGGGGTCTGCCTGCCTGCACTAAGGGGACCACAGCCCGCCGGGGCTGTAGCCCCGCGGGCGCTCCTGGGCTGAGCGCCTGTCCAGCTGCTCTTGGAGCTGGAGGAGAAGAGGTGATGGTCTTATGGCAACCGGAGGTTTGGTGCTGCGGGGATGATCCCGCAGCCCGTGATGGAGCCAGGGAAGAAGAGTGCGGGTCGCCGAAGGGGTAAGGAGAAGGGCCGAAGCGGCTGCGGGGAGGCAGGAGCAGCGGACCTTACGAAGGTCTGGCTGCTGGTGCCCGAGCAGTGCCACGGGCTGCCTTTGCGGAGGGACCAGGCGCAGCAGCAGTCAAAGGAGTCGCGCCAGTCGGGTGCCCAGCCTGTCCTCCACTCAGCCAGCCTATCGTGCTGCACCCCAAAGATATTTAAAGAGCAACGTAGTCCGCATCACTTGTATCTCGGCCTGTGTAGCAGCTGCCCAGGGTGGTGAGACGCTATTCCTTTAAGGAGAAGAGGGGAATGTGCGATGGGCATCTGGAGCAAGGCAGGAGCACACCGATGTCGGCGCATACCCTGGAGTGAGGAGGGCAAACAAGCTGGCCACGGGGGCTGCACCAGCGTGGATGTGGCCGAAGGGCTCTTGTTCTAGAAACTATAATACAGTGATGTCAAAAGTGGGCAAAGATTGCAGTGTTAGGTATTTAAACGTGACCGAGCAGACTTCTAGGGTAAAGGTCTCTTTAAAATTAAAAGACAATAGAAAAACTTGTGAAAATAATAATAATAAGGCCTTTATTTCCAATTAATAATACTTTTTCCCAGCTGTGCTCAGTGCTTTTTAAGGTACTCTTGTGGAGAAGGTTATTCTGTTCTGGGAACTGGGAAAACTTCATGTTTAGTCTTGGTCTGGGCCAAATGGGGCAAGTTGCCTGGTGTACCTGAACTGTAAAGGAGAAGAAAGCTGGTTTATGCTTTTCAGAGGCTGTTTCTCCAGCAGCACAAGGTGTGTGTGTGGGGTGGGGGGAGGTTGCTCTTGGGATGAGGCTCCGTCCCTCTGGACAAGAGAGGTTTGTTGTGAGGAGACAAGGGCAGGCTGGGTTGCACAAAGCAGGTAATAGGGGAAGAATTCAAGGTGAGAGGTACCAATGAACTTTGATATTTATGGTTTCTGTAAGATCTAATTTTTCCCTGGGTAGTAATTCAAAATCCCCACTGATAGTGTTTTATTATGACTGGCATGAGACCCTGGCTGTTAAAGCTGGCCTAAGCACTTCCATCCTGCTTTCTGTTTTCAGATGCTTAAAATTTCAAAACACCTTTCAGGCTGAAATTTTCCAGGCTTAATCTTTGCCTGAAGGTTCTTCCCTCCACCTCCCCCTTCTTTTAACTGAGTTTGAGATAAGGTGATTCAGTTAGTGGTGCTGATTTTTTTTTTTTAAAGAAAAGGCAACCCCCCCGAAGAATGAAGTCATAATATCAAAAAGAAATGCAGTGCTTTAAACAACATAAATGTGGAATTGGAGAGGCATATGACTAGCCAGGGTGTTCTGTTTGTTTTGCTTGCCTGTGTTTTTTTGTATTCAAAAGTACCTGACGTGTTCTGGTGGAAGGAGCGTTCTTTTGGTGAGGCTTTAGAACTGACTTTATATCTCCTCACTCTTTAGTGTTCCCTTTGGCTGCAACTGCACAGAGATTAAAGCAAGCCCGTGCTCCTGCCTGGCTGCAGGGAGGATACTTGCACATGTGGTGTGAGTCTTCACAATGGATATTTGGTGTGAGTTGTTTGTCTGAGGCTTAATCTGATTTTTGTGGTTTAAGTGTGTGTGCTTCCTTGCCACACTTCTTTTTTTCTTTTCTTTTCTTTTCTTTCTTTTTTTTTTTTTTTTTTTAAGTGTCCCAATAGAGCCTTCCCTAAACCAGGAGGGCTCTTTTTTTGTGGTACGGTATTTTTTTATCTGTGTTACTCACTGTGCAGGCTCCAAGGTGCATGAAGTCATGACACTGCAGAATGCTAACCGGGCCATCTCTTGCTGGATTCACGGCAGGGAGGGGCCCTGCCTTGTCCTCCGGGCACGAGGGGGCTTCAGGGCCAGTGAGGACAGACATTTAGGATGAAGGCCGTGGTGCTTGGTCTGCTCAGCGTCATCCTGTGGTGCTGATGTCAGTGAGGAAAGGGTTGTGTGCCTTTGTCTGTGAGAAGCTTAGGGGGCATCCTGCAGTGCCTGTCCCACGTCTGTAGTTGTGCTGCTGGAAAGTGTTGGCTTAAGTAAAGGTTTAATATATGTGGATGAAATATATCTGGTTGCATTAATAGTGGCACCATCCTGTAAGGTAAAGCAGCAAACCTCTGTGTAGTAAAATGGATGGGGAGGCCTCTGTGGAAGAACTGTGTATGAAATAACTCATGGTACTGAAATGGCAGATGAGAAGTTTCATTTTTATTTCTTAACCAAAACTAAATGAGTATTCAAGGATTAAAGAAGGGGGAAAGGGAAAACTAAAGCTAATTCTCCTAACCCATTTCCCTTTTCACATACGAAGTGTTGCACAGAGCAGTGAGTAGGTGCAGGGAACTGGGCTCAGTGGAAAAGAAGGCTGGCTTTGGTGCAGCTGGGAAGAACATGCAGGTGATAGGACGTGATCCTGAAAGACTGAAAAAAGCTTTTGCACCTAAACATGAGGGGCAGATTTTCTTAACGACTTTCTTCTCTGGTGTCTTTTGCTTCTTCCTCTGGAGCATTTGCTACCAGAAAATGAGGTGCTTCTCAATTCTAAGTTGTAGATCTGAGCTCGTGGAGAACTTTAATCACATTGTGGCCCTTATTGCCTTAACCTGTGTATTATGGCTTTTTTGAAAACTTCCAGGTCTTGTTTCCCCTAAGGCACAGTTTCAGGGAACTTTTAAAAAGATACCTACCTAAACACTGGAACAAAATGTATGTAATGAGTGCATTTGACTGTAGTGAAACCAGGTGACCAGTGAAACTAGTGCCTGTTGGCTGTGTCACTTTTTTAGTCCTGTTTGTTCAGGGGTCACCTGCCATCTTTCATGATGCCATAAAAAAGCTCCTACCATTTTTTATGAGGACACATCTTTTATCTTTTAACCCCCCCTCATCTTCTAATAAGAATCAAGTTACATAACAGAACCTTGGTTGACACTGCCTCTAGAATGAAAACTTGCTTTATTGATTTTTTATTCTTTTGTGTAAAATGAAAGGGTTTTTTGTTGTTGTTTTTTTTTCCTTTTTTGTTTTTTTGTTTGTTTGTGGGGGGTTTTTTTTGTGTGTTTTTTTTGGGTTTTTTTACCCCCTGGAGGCATTCCAGCAGTATAAACTTAAATTCCCTAATTACTTTCTAGACAAAATTCTCATTATAATTGTTTGGAATTGTGACCAAAACCAAGACTAAAAGATTTAGCCTTTGATTAGCTTTTTAGTAGTATTTGTTGAGGATTATAGCAGTCAGTGGAATTGTTCCATGTTTATTACCGTGAAGGAGCAAAACTCAAGCAACTGGCCTTAAAACCAGCTTTCATTTCAGCTTTGCACATGACTTAGAGGAGCTAAGTGGGCTCAAGTAACAAGCAGCTTTGGGATGCCCTGGTGTTATCTGGGGCAGTTCCTGCAGACCCCCTGGACCTGTCACCCCTCCTAGAGACGCCTGTGTCCCCTCTCAGGGAGGGCACGGCAGGGCCACCTGCTTTGGCTGGCAGGAGAAAGCATCCAAGGCAGGTTGTTCTCCTCCAAGATGATAGAAAAACGCCAGCCATGAGCCTCGTGTTTTATAATCCTGTTTTTCCACATAGATATTTTGGGAATATAATTAATTCCTTGCTATGGAATATGACTGATACGTAAATAAAGCCATTTGTTGTCCTTAAGAAGTCACATGAGACAATTTGTAACTGCTGCAGATATCAACAAAATAATTAGAATGGACAAGGGAAGGTAGAATATTTCCTAGTGTAGCAGAAAACAAAACTTGAATACCAAGCTTGTGTTGACCTAATAATTTGGTCCTGCTTGTGGAAGAGTAAACAAAGAAATAGCAATGTAATTTAGACAAGTTACTTAAAAGATGTTAGACTGCTTTTGTCTAGCTGTTAAGGTGGTTGTGGCAGACTAGTTTTTATCAAGACCGTGGGCTTTTTTAAAGGGGAGCAGAGATCTTTTGCTGACAGGCATTTCTTCCAAGAGCTGACAGTCACCTTGTGGATGAATGCTCGGATTCCCGGACAAATATAGCTAAAGTCAAGTATTAATAGAAGGAAAAAAAAAAAAGGAACACCCCCCTCAAATATTTAAAAAAAGTCTTTTAGAGGTTTGTTCAGGTCTCTTCTGAAAAACCTGAAGTCACTCCAGTGACAAAATTAAAACAAAATGCATAAAACTGTTGCCACTGTGCCCCTGTATTGTCATCTCTGAGTATGACAAAACCTTTGCCATCTTTTATAACACAAGCAGGCAATTTCCTGCAAATATCAGCATTCTTTGCTTAGCAAGCAAAAGGGAAATCTTCATCCCCTCTGATAGCATCTAATTTTGGCCCTGGAAAGAAGCAATGCTTTGGAGATGTTAGTTTTCTACACTCTTGCCAGACAGGTTTGTTTCTCTGTGTTAAAAAAACCCAACCCAAACCACTAAATCAAAACCAACCAAACCAAAAAGCCCAGGATGATCTTGCTACTTCAGTCCTGAAGCAACCATTTTGCAACTTTCAAATCATGCACTCATGGAATGGTTTGGGTCAGAAGGGACCTTAAAGATTGATGTGTTCCAACCCCCTGCCATGGGCAGGGACACCTTCCACTAGCCCAGGTTGCTCCAAGCCCTGTCCAACCTGGCCTTGGACACTTCCAGGGATCCAGGGGCAGCCACAGCTGCTCTGGGCAACCTGTGCCAGGGCCTCCCCACCCTCACAGGGAAGGATTTCTTCCCAATATCCCATCTAACCCTGCACTCCTTCAGCTTGAAGCCATTTGCCCTTGTCTTATCACTGTCCAAATGCAGTTAAAGACATACTATCATGTACTTGTAATAATTTTTAAAAACCACAAGACTGTTATAAATTAAGCTTCTGTTTGATAATTTTGATGGTCATGTTTCCACAACAGCAGCAACAACTGCTTATGCAGAGAAGCAATATGAGCAAGACATTATATGCATTCAGTATTCTCAAAAATCCCACTGTTGTTTCCATTCCAGCCCTCCTGTATTCTCTGGTCACCCTCCTTCTGCTCCAGGGCTGATGAAGACAAAAGCCTTTATCTCTTCAGTCCCCCTCCTGATTCACACATTCCCCTGTTGCCTGGCCTTTGTTGTTGTTTCCTTGCTCTCCTGGTGGGTTTCCTGGGCTGCC
Source organism: Myiozetetes cayanensis (assembly GCF_022539395.1). NCBI lineage: Eukaryota > Metazoa > Chordata > Aves > Passeriformes > Tyrannidae > Myiozetetes > Myiozetetes cayanensis. The sequence continues at coordinate 32,881,187 of NW_026086605.1, forward strand.
ACTGTTGTGTAGCTCAGCCACAGATGTTGCTTGTGCAGCCCTCCAGGCCATCCTTTGGAATGAGGAGACCACAAGAAACTGGGGAGGCTTTTTGGAGCTGCCACCAAGTATTTCATGGGGCTGCTGATGTGATGCTGATGCTCTTTCTGGTTCATGGATGACCAGTAATGGCCATGTCCCCCTTCCCCCATGTGTCTGCAGAGAAGGGTAGGGGAAGGAGAGTACTCAGATCACCTGCAGTGCAGTGTTGGATTGGATTTACTATGTCAGCATCTGACCCTACTTTTATGGAGTGCTTCTGTGGGAGCTGTTCAGGTCTCTTCTGTGACCTCTGAACCTTTGCCCACAACTATAAACAATTGCACGTGTCTCCTTGGTCTCTGCAGATTGGATGTTTTGCTGTGATGGAGGAGGGCTGCTGTCCAGCTTGTCTGCCGTGTGTTTGGTGGGCATTGTTTTCTGCTCTGATCTTATAAGGGTGTTTAGCCTTGCCTTGTACAGTAGTGCTGGCTCTGAAATGGTATCTGTGTGAAAACCTGCTGTCTCAGTAATCACTTTCATCTGATATGTGGGTATCACCCTGTGGCCGGTGGGCTGCTTGCTCAGGGCTGGGACAGCCAGCAACAAACACTTGCTAAAGTAAGCTGGTGGCCCTGTGTGTTGGCTGTGCCAGCCCAGCCCATCCCCTCAGCAGGACAGTGAGCTTCTCTCGGTGCAGGACTGTTTGATTTGGGCATAAGGAATCCAAAGGAATGATGGCAAAGGGAAGGCACCCTCCTGCCTGAGACTACAGAGCCTCTGGCTCTGCCTGCTCCCCTTTTTAGGCTGCCCTTGTCTACCCATCTGATCTACTCCAACAGCTAATAAAGCTTTAAAACCCTTCCACAGGTACTTAAAAGGCACCATGTGCTTTAAAATATGTACTTGTGAGAATTGCTTTACTTTAAAAAAAACAACCCAACTCACCTTGAAGGAAAGTGATTTGGAGGGCAAGGACTGTTGTATCTTCTGAGATGATTCAGTTGTATTTGGGAAACTGGGGGACTTGTGCATTGCAGTTATGTTTGGGGGCAAAACCTTGGGACAGATGTGTGGTGGTTTTTTTGAAGGTAAATAATTTGGTCATAGCAATGGAACAGAGTCAAGGGCAGGGGTGGTTAATGAACTGTTAATGAAGTTGAGAACTTAGAACTGTCATAAAGCAGTGAATGTGATGCTTCCTGGTCATTTGAGCTCCATTTATTTCTTTGTGTTAAAGGCCTTTGCAGTATACTAATATCTTCAGGGCTTTTGTGTGAATTGAACATAACGTCCAATACTGATATTTCTGATTCTTCCTCTCTATTTTTGAATATTAAAAATGACCAATGTAATATATGTGCACCTTTTATTAAATACAATCATATTAATGTTATTTTATCTCTTTTTCTGTTTCAGAGTTGGTGCTGTATCAGCACAGAGAGCAGCAATGGGAGTGTGCAGTTTTCTGTTGAAAAGGTCTCTCAAGAGCTCATGATTCTTTTTCCACTTCTCCCCTTAACATTCCTACTGCTCCCCAGACATGGCTCACCACGCGAGGCCTTCCAGATCAGTCAAAAAAGAAGAGCTGGGCAAAAGGAAAACTAACCAGGGCAAAAAGAAATCTAGCCAAGTGAGAAAGAAAACCTCAAAGACTTCCACGAAAGCTGTCAGTTCTGGAAAAGGCAAAAAGCCGGCGCAAGAAAAAGATGTTAAGAAAAAAAACCAGCAAGAAAAGAAACCAATCATGAGCTCTTCAGGTAGACTTCTCAGGAGCAGTGTAACCAGAACCTTGTCTGGAGCGTCTTGGGTGAGTTTGGAGAAAGCTGACAGTATCCTCTTTGACAGCCAGGATTCTTTCAACATCAATGGCTTTACAATGTCCCTCCGTAACCGACCCTTCTCCCCTAGATTGTCCCAAACTCCAGTGATTGCAAAACCCAAGAAATCTGCAGTCCAGAAAAGGCTGGAAACAAAGGAAAACCATGAGCAAGGAGCCCTGGCAGAAGTAGAAGAGAAAAATGATGAAACAGACGAAGTGGTTTTGAAACAAGATTTAGCCCAAGATGAGTTGGCTGCTCTGCCAGTAGAAGGTTCTCCCTGGAGTACCGGTGAAGGGCCTGCTGTCCCGTGTGCCAGTCAGGACAAGGAGGTAGAAATATCTGAAACAAATGACACTGCTCCAAACAGTTGGGTAACTGATGGTATGGAAGCATCAGGGGTGATATCTAAGCTTGAAGGTCTGCCCTGTGAGCAGATACCCAGTGCTCTTGACATGGGTACTTTGGCTGAAGCATTTGTTGATGGTGCTGTGCTTGTGCTTCCAACTTTTCCTTCCGACTCCACAATCACCTCTGAATCCGAGGTGTGTGGGGAGACTCCCTTCGATGTGGTGCCCAGCAGTGAAGAGCCTGACCCCAGCTCTGCTGATACCTCAGACCTCAGCTCAGCAGTACTGGCACAAGAGTCAGTCACTCTTGCCACATGCCACATTGAAGCAGAGTTGAACCTGGTGCTACCTAGTGAAGAACAAGGCTCCAATTCTGCAGCTATAGTTACCTCGGAGTTTAACTCACAAGATTTACTAGAAGATGCAAGGTCGCTTGCAGAGTCCTGCTTAAAGGCAGGCTGGGGTTTCGAATCTGAGAATAAAGACATTGGTTCAAATTCCAGCTCTGTAGCTACCACTGAATCAAATTTGCTTTTACATTTTGAAGGTGCAAGCTCACTTGCAGAATCCCCCATGAGACTGGTTGTGGATTTTGTACCCATTCCCAAAGAATTTGACCCAAATTCAGATTTGAGCTGTACGAGAGAAAAGTCAGAGTTTGACACAAAAAACATATTTACAGTATGTGAATCGGTCTCCAACGCCTCTTTAAACAATATTGAAGTGGAGGACATAGAACAGCTTGTTAAATGTATCGATGCAGAGACATTCATTTTGAATTCATGTTATGTCCCCGCTTTATCTTCAGATTTAGAAAAAAGCACAGTCAATGAAATACCTGGTGAAAGCTCCGGACAGTTCTGTGAAGGTTTTGTTTCGGAGTTGCCTTCAAGGCTGGAAATCTCTGCTCTTGCCTCAGAAAAAGCCATAAATGCAGATTTGCCAGCTGACTCAAGACTGCAGCATAATGATTATTCATCACAGCTGGGAAGTGTCGGAGTAAGCCTGAATCTGGTTCAGGACAACGTGAGCAACAGCACTGAAGCAGCTGAGGCCTCAGGGCCATCCTCTCTTAAAAATCCAGCTGGTGGTTGCCCTGCTCCATATTCATCTCTGCTCCCTGTGCTGGAGAAGAAGAAGCGAAGGCGCTGTGGAGTGTGTGAGCCGTGCCTGCGCAAGACCAACTGCGAGGAGTGCAGCTGCTGCAGGAAGCGCAAAACCAGCCACCGGATATGTAAGAAGAGAAAATGTGAAGAACTGAAAAAGCCGCCACCGCCACCAGTCGCGCTGCCTTTCGAGGTGAGCCAGGGGAGTGGCGACTCAAGGCACTCTTTGGAGGCCTGAGGTTCACCTTCATGTTCTACCCTGGGAAATGCTGTCCCCACTGTACAGCTCTGGAGGGTTCAGGGTTACTGTTGGAGCCAACAGGTTGTACAGTAACTTCCCCTTGTCATCTGGAGAGGTGTAGCTTAGGGTTATTCTCGTTCTGGATATAGCTGGAGTTATTCTCATTCCTGCTTTGTAGATCCATAGAATCAGAGGTAAGTATGGCTTTAGCTCTGTGTTCAGGATATTGGCACGTTGGCCAAACAGTGAATTAATTGGAGGGCATGAAGAGATGAGAGATTTGAGCACAAAGTGTGGGGAGGAGGGAGATTGAGGGGAGTCCTAGGAGACTGAATTACTAGAGAGAGTGGTGGTAATTCAAAATACTTCAGGCTAAAAAGCGAAGGAAGGCAGTCTGTTTGCTCTTTGCTTCAGTTAAAACAATTTGCTTGTGATGGCAGATTTGATGGAAATAAATTTATAAACTTCAGGATGAAATTGTAGCTGCATTTTCTCCTTTCGCATCTTTCTGCCTTTCTAATTGTCTGTTCTTCTGTTTCTCTCATTTCACTTCTTTTGCCTCTCTCCCTTTGTCTTCTACCACATGCCCCATGCATACTCTTTTTCTGTGTTTCTTCCTCATTTTTCTCATCCATCAACCTTTTATAACCCAGGTCATTACTTTTGGAACAAAGAGGAGGGGAAAAGACAGTCTGTATGCCCTTGTGATAACAGCACTGACCTTCTGAGGGATTTCAGTTCAAGATCAGGCTTTAAATCAGGTAAGTAGGGAGTTGAGCGTAGATTTCCCACATCCCAACTGAAATTCCCTGAGCTCTGAGCTCACTGTTGGCAGTGTTAGCCTCTGCACTGCCAGGTCCTGCTGCTTCATGTGATCCAATCCTACCTGAACCTCAGAGGGGGAGAGGCTGTCTTGGGAGTTAAATCACTGGGACATTTGCCTTGGGATGTGGGAAACTGAGGTTCAGGTCTCTGCACCAGCGTGTACTGTGAGTGGAGCAGCTCACACTGGGGAGAATGCACCTGCCAGACCTTTCTTGGTAGCAATTCCATTAAAGTGGTGTGTTCTTGCAGCAGATAGGAATTCCCATCAGCTGCAGAGATCTCAGGAGAGCTCCTGGTCTCACTGCTCTGGCCTGTGCTTTCCAGGGTTGGCTGTTCTGGTTTTAAGGTAGGCAAGTAGAAAGAAGAGTCCTACAGCAGTGAAGGGATATGGTACATTCCTCTTTGTGGGGGAAGTATATTTTAGGATGTAATGTTTAGGGAAGTAGGCTTAAACAGCTTGGCTCAGAATTCATTCAAAAATCTCTCTCTGTCTCAACTGCTCCTAAATGCTCTTAAAAAAAAAAAAAAAAAGGCAGGGGAGGGGAGGGACAGCTGTGTGACTTAAGATAGATATTAAAACAGTGAAGGTGGTAGAGACTTAGCCTGACTTTTTACAGCAAAGGAGTAGTGGCATTATGTCCTTTTGTATATTTAGTCAGTAGGACTGAAGAAGCTCATGGGAGGGAATTGGTGGAGTTGAGGTAGGAAGTGTTCTAAAAGCCATGTTTTAAAAAGGGTTTTGGCAGGGTTGTTGAAAGGAAGCACTCCAGCTTTTCTGTCAACCTTTGTTTTCCAGGCTAAACATACTTCTTTTCTTGTTGCTCAGGCTGACCTTCTCCTTGCAGATTAGCTTTGCCCCTTCACCTTTGTCCTCTCTGGGCACTCCTTTTGCTTTCTTTATGAGAGATTCCTTGTTTTTATTCTTTTCTTTGGCAGCTTTTATTTTGATGCGCTTTTATTTTATTGGACTGGTCACATTCTGTACAGTGCATGCAGAGCTGCACCAGAGGCCTCCTTCTCTCGTTAAATCTTGTATGAAGTTTCAGGGAACTGCATGGAGGAAATGAACTATTCCTGACATTTAAGAACATGTCAGGTATTTTCTTATAAAACTGTATTTGAGTGAAACCTGGTGCCTTTTCAGATATTCCTAGAAAGAAACTTTGCCTCATTTCTAAACTCCAGAAACTGTACTCTGAGAAAATGAGAGCAAAGTATTTCTACGATGTTACGTGAGCTCTTTAAAGATGTTGAGATCCAGGGGGAGGTGTTGGGGGATGGGGAACACTCTGGCACTCTGTTCATCAGCTGTCCTTTGGATAAGATTGCAGGGAATCCCATTGTGTTATCCCAAACTGGTAGCACTGGGACTTGTGTGACAGTAATGAAGGCAGCTGGGGAAAACCCCAAACTGTGGGTCTCTGTCCATGGTATAGAAGGTGAACATAAATCATCCAGAGAAATGGGGTTGGCTTCAGTGTGTTCCTTGCTCAGGAGAGTCATGCATCTTTCTCATGGTGGTGGAATGTGAGCATTTTTTGGAGGTGATTCACTGGGAGGAGAGTGTAGGGGATGGACGTGCTCTGCGTGAACACAGTTTAAATGTTGGTGTTTTGCCTTAAAGGGAATTATCTCTTGTCATTCTAACTTAAAAATGTACAAGTCCCAGTGAAGTCGGTGAGAACTCTGCATTAAATGGCTGTATAGCCACTGCAGGGGTTGGCAATGCACACATGCTGCTTATGAAAGTGTTGCTTTTCCTTGAGGACTTCCATGGATTTACAGTTCTAGGGAGTAAGGGCTGGCTGGTAGGAGCTGTGCTTGTAAACTGAAGGGTGTATTCCAACCCCCCTGCCCGTGTGTGCACAGGCATTCCACCCTCAGAGAGTATCAGTTGTGTTTGGAGCTCCTATTGGGTGACTGTTATTTCCATTAATTCACACATAATCCAGATGAAGATTTGAAAACTGTATTGGACCTGAAAAATATCATTTAAAAATAACATCCCTGTAGACCTTCAGTGATATTTTACCTTCCTGAATGTAATGGGTTTTGCAGGGACGTGACATCATGAAAGTTTGGATCAAGTATTGTGGGCTCCAGTTCCCAGCTCCTGTGTGTGGCAATATTGTTCCATGAAATGCCCCTTCTTCCTGAGGGGTTTGCACCGGGGCTGTTTGGGGAGGAGTTGGTAAAGAAAAACCCCCGAAATATAGGAGGGAAAACATTATTGTTTTGCTTATTGAAACTTTTTGAAAGAGCAGCCTAGTAGATGTAAGCAGGGCAGAGAGCACGTGCTGGGGGGAGCTTTAGTTTGTGTGAGGTAATTGTTGGATTTAGTGGGACCTGTAGTCAACAAACTGACAAAAAAGCATCAGGCCCCTGAGTGTGAGTTTGCTGGGTTGCCCAAGGTGTCTCGAGACATCTTATTTAATAGCTGTAATCTGAGTAACATGGGATATTAAATAACAATAAGGGCCTGCCTGCTTGTGGGTTTTTAGCACGCTGCCCAAACCCAGACATATTTAAAAAGGATGCTGCAATTCAAGTTGGTTGGGAACTTTCCAGTCAACTATTCCTTGAATGGAAAATGCTGATTTAACGGGAAGCTTTCGCGGCTACTATCTCGTCCCGATGAAGCTACCTTTGGGGGAAGCTTCCCAAGGTTCCAAACTAAATTCCTGCTTAAAACTTAAAAAGGGGAGGAGAATTATTAGAACAGCTTGGTGGTAAGGGCTTTTTGCCTGATGCAGACCAGGGGCTTGAACTTTGGTCTCCCACATTCCATCTGTCTGCTCTTGACTTTTTTTTTAAGGGTTTTGCTTTGCTTTGGAACACAACTAACTGTTGAAATCCAGAAAAAAGACCAAAAAACCCAAACAAGCGAAAAACAAAAAGCAAAATGGAATTCTTGTTTTTCAGCCAGGCCTAGCTATAATGAAGAAATTTAGGCTTTGTGGTATTTATTTTACAATAGACTCCAGAAATATGGAAGCCACTTGAATTTTAAAATGAGTGCGTAGAAACACTCCTGGAGTGTGGCTCTTGAGTTGAAGGGGGAGCACCAGCTGGGGGAGTTGGAGGTGTGTGATGAGCGGAGCTGCACAGGGCAGGGCAGGGAGCTGCAGTAAGGCAGTCTGCTCTTGCTTTACACACACACTGTGGGGGTGGAAAATAATTGACTTGTGCTACTTTGGTATTCCGTGATCCCGGGTGTGGACTCTAATGCAGCCTAAATTACAGAGAGATGGATTAGTTTGTGCTCTAGTTATTTTCAGAGGCTGTATTTAACAAGTTCCCTCTTCACTGCTCCTTACTTTCTGTGCTGGTCTTGAAAGCTTTCATGGGGAAGTTTTTATTTGAAGAGGTTTCTTTATTTCCTTGTATATGAGGATCCATCCTAACACGAGGGGAGAGTACCTAAGTACTCCATAAGGAAACCTGAAACCACTGTCTAGTGCACACACTTAGCTGGGGACTAAATCAGAATACTAGGTCTTAGGTTTCTAAAAAAAAAAGATATTTTCTGGACTTTAAGGCAACTTGAGAAGCCAAAACTGCAAAGAAGAGTCAGCTCACTGTGTGTTCTTTTTTATTATGCATAAGGACCCTTGCAAACTTGGGGAAAAAATTACAAATCAGTACTTGTATTTTAGCTGATCCTAAATCCTAAATGGTGCAACAAATGAGGAGCTTAGATATAGGGTAGCATCGGACGACAGAGACGGGCAGCGGTTTTCTCTGAACTGATCCTCCACAGAAGGAGCTGTGTGTCCCTGCCTGGGCTCTGCACCACAGACCGGCCAGGGAGTGCATTGCAGCTCAGCAGCAGAGGCAGAGAACAGGTTCAGATTGCAGTCTGTAGCTGATGAAAAGATGTTCTTATTGGTTGGTTTGGTTTTTTGTTGTTTTGTTTGTGGTTTTTTCCCTTTTGCTCAGTGTACAGCTGCATGGCCAGCGTTCTGGTTTAGATGTCAACTGCAGATGGTTTCAGTGAATGCCTCGGTGGCTGCAGCGTTAGATACGCTGTGATTTGTTTGTTGTCCCTAGTTAGCGAACGTCTGCGATCCAGGAGGGCTCGGTGTGGCCCCTCCGCCCGCCCTCCATCCTTGTTAACGTGGAGCGGTGGGAAAATAATGGCCCTTGGTGTTTCTCTGGTGGGCAATTCCCGCTGCGATGCCTCTGCAGCCGCTCGGTCCTGTCGGAGCCGTGTCTCTCCTGGGCGCCGTGCGGGCGGTCCGGGGCTCCCGGTCCCGGGCCGGCACTGTCGCTGTTGCCCGGGCAGCGGCCAAGGCGTTCCGCGGCTGCCGCTCGCCCAGGTGAGCGCCGGCTCCTCCCGCTCGCGGGACGCTCCGTGCGGGAGCGCGGCCCGGGGCACGGCGCGTGCGCGCTCCCGGAGCGGCGCGTGCGGGTGCGCGGGCCGTGTCCCCGCCTGACCCCGGGCCGGCCCCGCTGCCCGGGGCGGGAGGCCCCGCACGGCCCGGGCCGCGCGCGGGGCGGGGGTGGGGGCGGCCCCGGCTCCTCCCCCGCGGCGCGCGGCGGGTCCCGCGCGGTCTGGCGGGAGCGCCTTTGTTGGCGCGCGCGGCCGCGGGGGGGCGCTGCGGGGCGCGCGCTCCCGCGGGGCCGCACGAGGCGCGCGGCCGCCGCTGCGGCAGGAAGCAAAGATGGCGGGGCCGGGCCGGCGCCGTGAGGGGCAGCGCGGGGCGCCCGCGATGTGAGGGCGCCGCGGGGGCGGCGGACGGGCCGCCGGGAGCCGCCGCCGGCCCGAGCTGGGGCCGCGTGTAAAGCACTCCGGGTACTGCAGAAATACCGCTGCTCCTTAATAAAAAAATCGGAGGTGTCTTGCCTGCCTTTGTGACCACAACTTATGTTCTGCAATTTGATGTTTTTTTAGGTTCTAACAGAAAACAAAAGGCCTCAGAGGAGGAAGCAAAGAGTTTTAAAGGTAACCGATGATTGCTTTGATATTTATCCCCTCCCGTTTTGAGCAGCATTTTCGTGTCATACAGCTCAGGAAGCCCAAGGGTTAAAGGCTGGGTAGCGGCGCTTTCCAGCTATTCAGCAGATTAGCTAATTTTAAAAGCACAGAACATGTCCTTTCGCTCCTCTCTCTCTCTCTCTCCAGCATGTTGTAGACATATTTGAACCCTTCTGCACAAGTCTGCATACCAAAAGTTTGCTTTCCATCGCATCGAATTAAATCCTTTAATTTCTCTGTTCCTAGTTTCATACTTCCAAAGGTAACAGGCAAATGTTTTTAGCATACAGGTTTTATGGCATCTGAAATATTATGCGAGAAGTCAATGTTATAATGCAAGCCGAGTTAACAAAAGTGGAAATTTTTATGCTTACTCTACTGTAGTTTTGATTTCCTTTCTTCCATTAAACTTTAAAACACCTCAGCTGAAACTGAAAATTCTGTGTACTTGAAACAACCTCCAGTTTCACATGGTAACATGTTCCTTCCACACTCTTTTAAGATGGCTATCCCTTATGATAACAAAAGACTGGCGTTTCAAATGGAAATGTCTTAGGTTTTATAACAAAACACAGACTTGCTACACTCATGGCTGATTTTTTTAAAAAAGAAGTAACAGGTAGCACATTGATATTGCATCTTTCAGTTAATCTTTAGAATATTTTGAATAGAAATAAGTTGTTAATTGTGTTGTTGCAAAGTAACATGTTGGAGGGTGGGGTGGTGCAAGTGAAATGGATGGTATGTGATGAGGTGAAGGTAAGGAAAATGAGAAAAAATGTATGTTAAACTTTGTTGAACTCTTTTACCAGCTAAATGTAATATAGTTTAGTGTTGTCTTAGTACACTAAAATTTCAGAAGTTACTGGGCATGGTGGATTTGATAAATTTTGAATGGTCTGTAGTGTAATTTTACTTGAAAACATCCCAATATCTTACCAGTTTTGTTGTCACATTTACACATGACAGAAACGTCGGTGAGACAAACCAAAGTTAAGATGAAGTAAGGAGCGGATAACCTTATTTGACTTGCATGTATGCCCAACCTCAAGGGCGTCCATCTCTTCCTGTGGGAGTAGTAGTGCAAACCTGTATGCTGACAGTAATTGTGGTTGTACAACACTAGCAAGTGCTTTTTGTTCTTGCAGTAAGTACATTAATCCATTAAAAACATGAGCATTTTCATTATGTTTTGGGTATGCTTTTAATTAGTGCTGCTCTTGTCCCATAGTGCGTAGGTGTAGCTCAGACTCGGAGCACTTGCTCATTCTGGTTTGGGCAGTTGATGGTAGGATGCAAAACGAGGGGTGTTTGTAAATGAGCTGTTCAGTGTGTAGAGTGTTGTTGGAGTGACACCTGCTCTGTTCAAAGGTGCAGAATGTGTTTGTTTTGGTCACAGCCACGCAGGTTGTGCTGGGTGTCTGTCTGCAGTTGGGGTTCAGAGCTGCGTCTTTAGGTTTTCCTCTGGACTCGACCTTGCCTCTGTTTGGGATTTGATGGCCCAGCAGGTTGCTATGTAATATGATGCTGCTGTTCCTCTCCTTTCCAGAAAGCCTTCTGAAGAGTTTTTTCCCCCTTGCCTCGAGTGGAAAGGCTTGGCTGGTGCTGGGTGTGTGCACAGTATCCATGTCAGCCGTTGGACTTGGCTTTATTTCTGGTTTGACTTTTCCTTTGCTGAACTGATTCCACAGTATTTCCTCTGGTTTTAGGTGCTGTTCTTGGTGTTTGCTCGTATTTGTCTTTGTTTGGTGATGCTGAAGTGTATTTCCTAAGAGTTGGTTCACTTGCATCCACTGAACAAGGCACGGTACCTCTCAAGGCATCTCCTTGGGTTGGGGTTGGTTTTTGGAGGGGAGGAAGGAGTTTGGACATTTGAAGTTACATCCCAGCTCTGACAGCTGCAGTGAACTTGAAGAAAAGCCACATAACTTCCAGAATTCTTTACTAGGGCATTTTTAAAAATGTGACGTTCTGGTCTGTGACTCTAACCTGGCTTCTGTTCTTGCTAGGACTGCCATGTGAAGGGGTATTGTCTTACCTGTTGAATTATAACTCAAGTGTTTGATTTAATGATTGGTAGTGACTGAGGGCATCTGACCAGTGATGCTTTCAAAATATCAACACAATATCCTTTTTTTTCTTTCTATTTTCTTCAAGTAGTGTTCTTAACTTTCCTAAGGAGGAGTCTGTAATATTTTCTTCCAGTAATACATGTAGTTAGTATTTTTTCTAATCCTCTTAAGTTTTGATAGAGACACATTTATTTACTTGGAGGGCTCATGTTCTTTCTAATTGTGCTGCTTAGGACCAGCATATCCCCAAATTCTGTACAGGCTCAAAACAAGCAGTAGTTTCCTGCTGAAAATGGGTTGAACACATAGAGAAGACTAAAAGTGATACATACTATTATGCTGTATATTTTGTTTTCTCTTTACACTTGTGTTTTAATGCTCCTTTCTGGTCATTGGAGGAGTCATTTAGGAAATTTTTTCATGCCGTAAATACTGCATTAAGTTCTCCATGTTTATTTTGAAAGAACATGTGAAATATTTATCACTTCTAGCAAGCAAGTGCTCAGTGAAGAAAGTCTTTGTGAGCTCATAGTAGTGGATAGGAAGGAAGGAATATACTTCGTTTTCTTTGGGGTTTATATTGTGGGTTTTTTCAGACACTACTTTAATTTTATTCCTGGTAATGGAAAATCTATATGGAAGGGATTCATACTTAAAAATTCATTTGCCTGCATTTCCGAAGGGTTATTGTACCCCCTGCTTTATTTACCATCTTTCTTTTAGCCCCTCCCTGGTGTCCTGGCTCAGTTTGGGCAGGGCAGGGCACCTCCCCTTAACGGTGGGGAAGTGCTTGCAGTCACTTGCAAGTTCATCAACACAGAGCTCCGAGGAAGGGGACAGTTGCCCGGGGCATCGTGTTGTCAGGGAATCCACACTCACCACGAGTAGGCAGCAGTGGCACCGGTAAGGAAACCTCCCACAGATCAGGAGACAGGGAAATGCAGCCCGGGCTCTTCCAAAGCACTCTGTACAGCCAGGACTGCCTTTGGGATGGCTGGGGGTGTTTGCTGCCCTGATGGAGAGCTGAAAAAAAACAAATAAGAAGAAAATAAAAGGGAGGAAAACAGAAGGGAAGAGATCCAGAATTAAATATGCAGTGCTAAGTGAGTTTTGTGACTGCAAGGCACAGTCTTTGTTCTCTGCCTGCTTCTGTTTATGCATAAACACTGCAACGGTGACTGAGGGGCCAGGAGAGTGCAACGATGCTCAGGCTCCGTTAAATCCCTGCACTTTAAGATGAGCCAAAAGCCAGAGATGACTCAGTATCTAAAACTTTTGGGTTGTTTATAAACATCAGATTAAGAACAGTAAAAGTTAAACTTCAGTCGGAGCTGCAAATAGCTGCTTGAGCACCCTCTTAATTTTTCTCCTCCACACATGAAAAGCATAGTTTTTCTTGTAAAAAAACAACTTTAAAACAAAGCTGACTTGGCAGACCTGCTGTTGCCCTTTTTATGATGCACTTTTAGTTTTGCTGCTTAAAGAAACTAAAAATACACCTTTTTTTTTTTTGTCAAGGTCATATATGTGTTAACAAGGTTTAAGAAAGTAACTGCTAGAGTTCATGACAGTGCTTTGAGTGAGCAAGGATTGAAGTGATTTTGAACATTTATTCTAAGTTATAGTGTATGTTTTTAGTGCAGAATATCTGCCAAAATATTTAGCTGGAAGAAATGAAAGTTTATTACTTTTTTCCCCTTTAAACTGAGATGAGCAAGTCAATGAATGGAATTGCACTGCTGTGGAATTTTGGAGGGAGGGAAGACAGAATGGTGCAATACAAATTGGAAAGGATGTTGTCCATATTTGTTTTGGGTTTTTTTTGAAGGGACAGTATCACCTTGGAGCACCTTCCTTCAGTAAATACCAATTAAAATTGCTTCGAGTCCCGGTTGACAGGGTCTGCCTACTTTTTATGTGTCTTTGTGCTCCCATTTTTTGAATAGAGAGAGCTTACTTTTGGTATTGGAGGGTCTGACACAAATCAGTAAATTTTATTTTTAACCGTAACATAAATAACTTAGCTGTTACCCAGCGCTTTTTTTAAAATAAGTTATATTTCTTTGAAAGAAATGTTCTTATCTTGACATTTTTCCAGCTGGGTGTGTGCCTGTCTAAATGGGATTCAATTTTTTTGCTCATGTGAACGTGTGGAGCACTTGCATGTCTGTAGAGGTGTTTTGAATAGAGTTCTAACAAAGAGCCCTTGTGAGTGGTCTGTAAATTATTAATCTTACTCTAGTAATTTTCTAATCCTTAATTTTTCCAGCCGGTTTGTGGTGCAGTTGAAGCCCCTCCCTTGTGCACTTTTGCTGTGGTGCAGAGTAAGCAGGACAGATGAAGGGGTGCTGTCCTGCCCTGCTCCTGCACAGCTCCCTTGCTCCAGTGCTGCTGTCTGTCCCATCCACCTCCTCCTCACAGCCCTGTGCTGCTCTTTGCCCCACAGCTCCCAAAATGCTGAGGGGAGGAAGGGACACTGTCCTGTGGGAGGGGGACAGGGAGGAGGAAGGGTTTGTTTTGGAATCCTCTGTTGCTGTGGCAGAGCAGTTGTGAGGATGGTGCCTCTCCCCAGGGAATAGGGGGGCACAGCAGTGTTGGGTGAGGCCAGGCTGAACCTTGTGATGACAGTGCTTTTAGAGGGGTTTGCACGCCTTGAATGGCTCCTTTTTTCTAGATCTGGATTTCCATGCTGTGTTTGAGTGCAGTGCTGGGCCTTCCACCTTACTGCATTTAGAGATGAAGCTTCTTGAAAAGGTAGAAAATGTGTTTGTGATCCAAAATACCATTAAATATCCAGTAAACACAACACAGATCGTGGGAAGGAAGGAAAACACACATGTGGAGATGGAGGTCTGTTGTGTAGGTATATTAATACCTTATTTAGATTTCTTAACGTTCCAGCATTACAAAATAAACACTGGTTTTATATTCCAGGTATGTTTTGTTGATATTATTTGGATTCACTACTGAACTGTGAGCTCTATTCAATACTTGTACTTGCTGTGTGTAAGGTAGGCACTGAAATAACAGAATGGCTTTGCCCATTCCAGTGATGTGTTACCAGTTTGCAGTTTGTCCACACTCACAGACAGTGATGTCTGCCAAGTGCTCTGATAGTGGGCACTGCCTGCTTAGACATTGCTACACAACTTTGTTTATTGCTTTTAGTAACTGCTGTGGGAGAGAATCAATGAGGAGCCCCAAACTTCCCTTAGTGGCAGCAGATTTTTTTTCTTTCTGCCATGTTAAACTGTGATTTTTGTTTAGTGTTACTGAGTATGAGAAAGATAGTTAATGTAGCAGATACTCCAGCAGCAGACTTTGACATTAGTAGAGGCATTGCCCATGTAGACAACAAAAGATTTAATTCCTAATTATAGGATTTTGTTTGGGAGGTAAAAAGAATTCATACATTTTTTAAAGGCATTTTCTTTTTAAATGTTAAATAAATGAAATTTAAATGAAAATGAAATTTAAAGAAAAAGGAAAACAAGATCTACCTATAAGGAACTAACAATAGTCACTTTTCATTACTTATGTAAAATTAGAATATAGACTATATCTGACTGTCCCTAACAACTTTAATATTAAACATTTTAGAATATTAGGATTTTTTGAGGCTGACTTAAAACTGAGTGGTTTGTGTCTTGACCATGTACATGTTCCTCAGTGTTGGTGTGTCTGTATTGCATTATAATTTAATTGATATAATTGATGCTCTAGTAAAATGTGGCTCAAGGTTTAATTTTCCTAAAATAAGGGTTTGCTGAACTTATGAGAGAAGAAACTCTCATGTTTAAAGATGTGCAGCATTTCCTCGTGTGGCAGATGCTCAGTCTGAGTTCTGCAGTGCCAACACCACTGTTGCAGTGCTGTTCCACAGTGTTGCTGTTGGGAGTGAAAGCTGCTCCTCCTGAGAAGAACAAGTGAAGTTACATACAATATAAATTCCCTTTTTTAGAGCTTTATTTAAACCATAGGTGTGTGCTAGCTAGAAGAGGAAACATCACTAGGAAGCTTTTAGGCTTTTTTCCCTTGTGAGAGTAAGCAAAATGTAGACACAAAATCCTGGGTAGTGCTGCAGCCTTGTAGTTTGGTGGCTTAAGTGATCAGCATGGCTATTTTTCTTTTCTTAAAATCTGAATTACCTTGAGCTGCTCCTCTGAACTACCTGTCACCAACTTTTCTATTGCTAAAGAGTTACTCCTTTTAGTCTTGTGGCCCCTCAGCAGCTTTAAAACCAGGCTAGATGGTGGTATGTGTCCTTAGCAGTTCTGGTCTGAGAGCCTCTATGGGCATGTGGCAACTTGTAAACAGTATAATTGGCTGTACAACAGATGGGGGGGTCCTGAGTTACAGAGATGAATATCTTCCTGCTGAGGTTACAGGCACTGGGGGAGTTAGGTTGTTAGCAGTAGGGATCTTCACTGCCTTGAAACTGGTGGAAAATTTACTTGTATCAGTTTGGATCACAGTTGGTAAACCCAGGCAAGATTGTGGCAAACACTTGTTTGTGTGCTGAGAGGTTGCAAGACTGTATCCATTTATTTGGCTTCAGCATCATGTTTTAAAAATATCCCAAAGAACTCAGATTTGAAAATTTGCATGGATGAAAAGTACATCAAAACACCTACCAAGATGCTTAAATTCTTTGCTCTTTCCCTGTCCCTCTGCAAAAATGTGCACCATCGTTCAAGGCCAGACTTCTCTGGCCTTAACTTCGAGTCACCGAGTCTTGTTATACTTTTGTCTGCTGGAACAAGGAGCCCTCTGTTATCAGCATTCTTTTCCACATAGACAGGGCAGGAGTTTGTGGCTTTTCAATTTTCTTTCTCTTTGGCAAACTGTGGAGAGTGAGTAAGAGAATGAACTTGAGTCTTTCACTTCAAGATGTTTCGGTCCTTTGTCCCTGCTGTGGTCCTCGCAGCCCTGTCCAGCATACCAATGTCCTGCCGGCGGTGCCACAACAGGGCGCTTTGTTCCACCGGCAGGTGCAAAAGTGCCAAGTACAGGAGAGAAAGTAACCAGTCTCTCCCTAATTATATGGGGGTTTTATGCACCCAGGAATGTCACTAACCCTTCTGGCCGTAAAGTGGCAACAGGAGTTTCTATAGTTACTGTGCAGTTGATCATTGACCATATTAATGTTCTCTGTGAGGGCACTGCTTGCTGAGGTAGGAACCTTTTGGAAGTGTGGTCCCACATCTGTTCCTGGATACACCACTTCTCCTTCAGCTGGAAGGAAATGGCTGGCCTGCCAGCTTCATTTAGGGAGCATCACGTCTGCTCTTTGCATTGTTTGCTCTTTTTTATAAGTCTGAATTTCAGTGTTGTTTGAGAACCTTGTGAAGATGGTTGCACACTGCTGTGATCTGCTCCCTGAAGCCCCTTCTGTGAAGGCTGTGCTGATTTTCCATTTACAGTGCAGGGCCAGGCAGCCCTTCCTTGACACTGTGCTGAGGGTTTCACAGACCACAAGAGGCATTAGTGAGGGTGGGTAAAGACAAAGACTTGAATTTCTTTCATCTCTGCTTTTGAGTTAAAGCCCATTAGGGGAAAGTTCTATTAGGGAATACATATTGCTGCTGATTGTATCGTTTTTCTTTTGTGGCTTAATTGAGTGCTATATTTTCCAGAGCTGCCAGGGTCTCTTTTGAGGGCTCAGTTTCAGTATTGAAGACAAATGATTGAGTAATTCAAAACACCAGTAAAAAACAAACCAAACCAAACCCAAACCCCAAAGAAAACAAGCAAAATGCTTGTTTATGTTTGCTTCTGTGACAGAAAAAGTATTGTAATGTTTATAGTTTTTTCTTTCTTAACACATCCACTTCTTGGATGCCTGTGTGGGAGAATGGAGTGTCCTTCACCCTATTTTTTATGGCTTCTGTTTGCAGCTTTCTACAACGTAATGCTCAGAGTTGATGGAAACAATTTGAGTTTGTGGCCGAGAGCCTATTTCCAAGTAGTAATCCAATAAATACATTTCTATGGGAGTCACCATGTTAAGCCTTTATAATCAGAATTAGTCTCCTGTAGTTTATTTTGCTAAGTTGTAGCTTGGAGGATGTTCTTTGCTGTTTTGTCTATGGGTATGGGGAAAAAAAGCAACCAGAGCAGCCTTTGCAGCTGCAGTAAGATCAGTGTGAAATGCAACCTGCTGTGATGCTCAAGTTGGTGACTCTGGGTGGGTTTGAACGTTGCTCTCTTGAGAAGCAGAACATCTTGTAAATGCAGGCTGTGTTCCATTAATGCTGGTCCCCAGTCTGGGTCTCTGCACTAAGGCCTGTAGAACATGTGCCTGCTCTGAGCTGCTGCAGAGTGTGGGGCACTGAGACTGTCATGGCCACAGTTGTTCCACAGCTGTGCTGGGAACTGCTTTCTACCTCTGGGGTTTATGGGAACAGCCCCCGGCTTGGCCCCTGCTCGGCTGTTCTCTCTCTGAGGAGCCTGCTGGGAAACCCTGCTCAGGCTGCAGCCTTGGGCAGCAACCCACAGCACCTTGTCTGCAGTACAGTAGTCAAACAGGTGGTGTGGGCTGAAGTAGAAGTTCATCCTTAAATGCATTTTTGTATCTGCCTTTATTTTAATGCAAAAAAAACCCCCTTGGCTGTACCCAGAAGGTGGCCTGTAGTTTGCACAGCATCCCACCTCACGTCTCTATTCCAACCAGTGCCTGCCTCCCTACACAGCACTCAGCATCCAGGTGCTTTTCCACACCTGTGCTCTGTTTCCCTGTTGCCTGTCCTGTCCATGTCTTATCTCTTCCCCCTATGTGTTGGTCTTATCCAGTGTAAATCCTGGATTCCCCTGGATTTCTGCCTGTCCTGGGGAGCAGACAGTGGATGTGGGAATAAATTGTGCTGGTCAGCTGGCTGGTGCTCTCCTATCTCTGGAGAGGCAGTGACATCTGACAGGTGGACCATGAATAAAACATCCTCTTTCAATGTTAGATGAAGTACATTTAGGGTTTCTTCCAATCAGTGTTTCTGAAAGAAAACTGTTGTGGTGTTTGAGCTCTGAGGAGCTGCCAGCTCTGTGCCAGCATGTAGGGGCCTGTGGGAATGGCTGTAAGGCTGGAACCTCTGCACAGGATCCACACTTACCCACTGCACACAATCCCACTTGTCCTCCTAGGCTGCTGAGTGCTGGCACCTTGGAAGAGCTGCCTTTTGGGTCATCCTGGTTATTGGTGCAAGCATTCTGGGAGTGCTGGGCACTGTATCCTCATGGGGCCCTGGCAGAATCCTACAGGAGGGGCTGCTTTAGGGGACTTGGCTTTGGTTATCATGTTACTCATCATGACTTGCTCATAGAGCCATTTTATCAGTAGTTCATTATTTCTCATCTCTGGGAGTATTTGACTCTGGTGCTGTCCTTTAGTGTACACTGTGTCGTCACCACCTGTAGAGGTTTGAAATGAGAGACACAAACTGATGGCCTGCCTGCTGTTGTTCACAAGATATGGAAATGTCTTTAGGGTAACTTCCAGCCTTGGATTCTAATTGTGAACTGGTAAAGTCTTTGCATTATGTCAGAATCATGTTGTGTTTAAAGAGGAGTTAATAGTAGACCCTTTCTAGAATGTGAAATGATTTGCTGTAACTGGCTGTTGGTGTGTACTGGAAGTGTGCATTAGTTCCCAGAGTGAATTTTTTTGTGTGTGTGTACATAAGAGGTAATATCTGGATGAAGTTTAAGTACTACAGCAGTGGCCACCACAGCAGACTCTGTGGTTCCTGCCCTAATAGCACAAACTACTGCAGAGCTTAAGCTTGAGCATGATTTGTTGGTGGTTTATGTGTCCTGGCAGAGTAGCGCTCTCCTTAATGAGAGAGAGGGGAAATGACTCCTATTGATCTGGTTTATTCAGCTTTTCATTACACTGGTGTAAAAGCCCCAGAAATCGATCAGATCAGACTCATGTGCTTAACTTCCAGGAGTTATTCCACAATCCCAAGCACAGTGTTATCCTTGCCTGTAGTTTTCACATTTGTTTTGAGTCCTGATTCTGGGCCTGGAGATGGATTGCTCCTTGGCTGAGGGGAGGAATCAAACGAGCTCTGTCCCTGCTAGTGTCTGCATTGCTCTTTTGGGAAACAGTAACTTCTCAGACAACACTGTCCACTGGCCTTTTCTGCTTGAGAGAGAAAAGAAAAGATATCTTTTAGGATCCATTGCAGTTCAGTAACAAGAATAAAGCAACATAGTGCTCAAAAGGCAGAGTTTGATTAAAACAATAATATCTGATTTTATAGCAATATTTATTCTTCATGTGGAACAATAAAATATGAACTAAATCATGCCAATGATATGATTCATCTGTTTCTCTTCCTCACTGTGTGTGGGCAGCTTGCAGTAGTGTTAGTGGAAAATATGTCAGAGGAATAATTTTACTTTAAAAGTCGTCTCACTTTGCTGCTGGGATCCCTGGGGTCTTAGGGACACAGCACTGGACCTGTGCAGCACTAGCAGATTAGGGGGTATCCAGAGTATTTTTGAGCACAGCAGTGCTTTTTGGTCAGATGAAGGATTTTATTGAGGAACAACCTCGTTGAGAGCAGGGTGTGAGATGCTTTTGTACTGAGTGCTGCCAGAGGATTCTGTGTCAGATCTTCTCACCTCTGCTAATCGTGGATGGACCCTCCTCCTTCCCCACACTTACTCCCAAATTACCAGCCTTAGGTTATTAGGTTTTTTTAAATGTAGTGAACAGTCCTTCTAATAATGAATACACGATGTGTTGTCATGTTGACAATGTGCAGATGGTGGGGAATTAGTTTTAATCTATTTGATTCTATCTCCTCAGCCTCCTAATTGTCTGATTAAATAATTCTGAATAACAATTTTACATTGTTGGGACAACTTTTGGATTGGTAGATATATTAGATACACTTTTGCTGAAGAAAGAACAGCGATTTCATATCCTAGTTCTTTATGAAATTAAGGTGATTGAAATTCAGCTTTTCCACAGGTATAGAATTGTGGGGTTTTACTTTTCTGTGGTGGACCCTTAAAGTGTTTTCTGGTACAGTTGCAGAGATGTGTGTGATGCTTTTACCCCTGCTAACAATGGAACTGTTTAATCTGTTTACATTTGAGGATCCCGTAGTAATTGCTTGGTGATCCCTGGCCCTGGGAATCATTGAATTCCTGCCTTTATTGCTGTTTCTGCCTTAATTTTTTTTTTTTTTTTTACTTTGTATAACTCCTTACTTCATACCCATAATACCTTCTTGAGGCCCACAGACATACCCTTTCCAGGACACAATATTCTAGCTCTAGCTAGATTTTGGCATTGCTTCAATGTGAGTTGTACGGTATTGGTAAAGAGGAAGAACATATTTAATGAAATATTAACACTTACTAAAATACAGTTTAGGATAGCTTACATGAGACTGTTGAGAAACTGGAGGTGTCCATCTAAATACAGCAGCTGAGCACACTGTTTCCAGACTGACCTCCAGGTGAGCTGCTGTAAATTGCCTTACTGTTCATTTCAGCTTAGGCCTTGTAATTCTTTGTAAGGACTTGAAGCAAGAACGACTGACTGGTTTTCAGCCTTAGCTACAGTGGTATACTGGTTTAGCCAGTTTATTGGTCTAGTCAAAACAATATAATTATGCCAAATTACTGCTGAACTTTGTGGTTCAAGCCTTTAGAGTTCAGTCCTGCTTTTAACTCAAGGGATGCTTTCATCTACTTATGCAAATTCATTAAAAATTGAATCCTATATCTCTGGTTTGAAATGCTAATATTCTTTCTGTCCATTCACTTCTTCAGTCTCCCACCACCATCACATGTACACACTTTCTTCCTCTGTCCCTCAACAGTGGGGGAAAAATAGCTATAAATATGGATGGGGTCTTTAGCCTTCAGGGATTTTTATGGCTTCCTGTTTGGTGTTTTCCAATGTCTGTGCCTGTGCTTAATTAGGATATTCCTCATATCTGTCAAAGTAGGGTTGAATTGCTGGAAACCTTATGCCTATTTTATCTTTTTGAGCAGCTGTTTCAACAACTTTTTCTGTTATTATTTATAGGCAAATTTAGAAAACAAACCAGTAAATGGCCGCAGACCAGAACTCATGGAATGCAGTATATGTGGTCATGGTGAAAAATACAGGGTGAAAAGCAACCAAGCAGTGCCCATTGAAAATGTGCAGTGCAAGGAGAAGGAAAGAATGACTGGCCTGGAAGCAGAGAAGTGGGCACATCATGAGAAGCCATCCTTTGGTGTCCATGTCAACGGCGACATCCACGGAGCTGTGCCGGGCACCGAGCACTTGAAACATGCTGGAGACAGTGACAGAGCAGTCTCTCCCAGTCAGTTAGCTGAGCCAAAAAAATCCTTTGCACAGACCATCAGAAATGGCATCAAACCCCTGCATTATTCACCACCAGAAGCCGTTGCTTCACTGAAAAAGGTGTCTGTAGAGGAAAGGACAGACTTGACGAGCAACTCCCACCTGCAATGGACGAAAGGTACCAATGTGAATAACACAGTAAACGCTCTGACAACTGGCATTGGCTGTGCTCACCCACAAACCCAAGGAAATGTTTTAATGAAGGATGAAAACTGCATGTGCAGCGTCTCTGAGGATTTTGATAAGTCAGTTCTGCAGGCAGGTTCCATCTCGGGTCTGCAGGAAAGCTTGTGTTGTCCTCCCCTACCTGAAGGGGAACTGCAGGCAGCGAAGGATGGCTTTGAAGTACCTAAGGTGGAGATACAGCCTGAAAATCCTACACTCCAGCCAACTTTCCTGTCCCTGATTAAAACCAGAAATTTAACTGTGGAGCAGGTTGTAGCTATTGAAGCTTTAACACAGTTATCTGAAGTCCCTTTAGAAACAACTTCGCCAGCGAAAACTGAAAGAACTGAATGTACAGAAGAAACAACTTACAACTTGCTCCATGGTTTTCAAAGGGACATCTCGTCCTCCTTCACATCTTCTGCACTAAAAGAGATCAAAGACACTTACTTACAGAATGAGCAGCAGCTCCTGGCTCACTGCGCTCACCAGCAGAAGCAGCTCCCGAATAAGGCAGCGTTATACAATGGCCAAAGCTCAGTCCCGGAATTGCAGGATAAACCTGCCCATCTGGCTGGGGAGATGTGTAAGTTACAGTTGTCCTCCAGAGATACCAAAACTTTATCTGACTTAACATCTAATGCCATATCACTTGCAGGCTATACCACTGAGAAAAATTATGCTCATGATGCAGTTGCCCTTGGACAGTGTTGCAACGCTTCATGTAATGTCCAGCAAACAGGGAACAACTTGGAAACTCTGGGCCAGTTAGAGCAAAAGCCACCCTCTAATGATTTGAACTTGGAAACTGGCACTTTGATTAAGGAAGGAGGGATTCACAGCCAGGATGAAGAAGATGTGGCTGCACAACTAACTCAACTTGCAGCACTGATTGAATCAAACCAGGCCAATACAGAGCAGAAGAATGACATAAAGGCATCACTGATTAATCTAATCTCACATGAGAGGCAGCCAAAGCATAACGAAGATGTGTTGCAGAAAAAAGAACCCGTATTTTTTAGGCATAATTATAGTTCCTTGCTGATAAAACAAAAACAAGCAACAAATAAGAAAGGCGGTGCCATGCCATGGAAACCAAGACACAAAAAGAAGCCTCCAGAAGCACGCTATCAACAGGCTAATCAGAACCAGCTAGAGCTGTTGTCATGCCAGCACAGCGAGTTGCAGGACATTTGGATATCATCAAAACTGCACAAGCTTGGTCAAACCATGCCCCAGGACTCCAGAATAGCTCTGCCTGAAAAAAAATCTCCACGAACCAAAGTACAGAGAGCACAGAGTCAAAGTACTTCATCACAAGAAAAAACTAGATTATTTCTCCCCCAAACGCAGATAAAATTCCACAGATGTTTACCTGAGGCAGCACAAGAGAAAAAAAAAGACAGGTTGTTTGGCTGTGAAGCGGTGAATGAGCAAATGAAAACTGCAGGCTCCCGGGACCCACTGGGCACTGACCCACTGAAAAATGAAGTTGTTGCACGTGGCCAACACAGTGACCTGTCCTCCCGAAATCCTCTGGCTGTTCCACAGCTGAAAACAGCATCCTTGTTGAACAGACCAACCGAAAACCTACAGATGTTTACAGAACAATGCAATTCTCAGGTACAGCAAACAGCAGCTGGCAGTCAGGCACACCCTTTGCCTCCAGCCCTTACCCAGCCAGACCTGAGAGCCAACAGCAAGAGCAGTGAGAGCACAGCCTGTGTCCAGCAGGGCACACAGGCAGAGCCCAGGGTACAGGTGCTGCCTGTTCCCTGTGGAGGGGCCCAGGTGCCAGCCTGTGCCGAGGCTCTCAGGAACATGGAGTGTGTGGGTGAGGTGACCGTCCTGACGTCATCCAGTTTGGGTGCTGACCACGCACAGAGCACGGGCGACTCAGGGTGTTCCCCAGCAAAAAACACGCTCAGCAGTTTCCTTGAATCACCTATGAAGTTCCTTGATACCCCCACAAAAAATTTAATAGATACACCTACAAAAAAAGGACAGTCTGAGTTGCCAACTTGTGACTGTGTTGGTAAGTGTTTCTGCTCGCTTTTGCCTGTACCTTGCCGATGGAGACGTGCTCGTGTTGTAATGTGAGGAATCCTGTTACAAAACAATCAGTGCTTCACCACTAGAAAACAGGAGGAAATTATTTTTTCCCTTTTTATAACTTTTGCTTGGTGTTCCTTGGGCCTGCAAAGCACAGCAGAACTGAGTATTTTTGGTATTGCATCTGGCAGGTTTAAATATTCCACTTAAATTGAAACCCAAGAGGAAAAGGAGTTTTTCTGTTTGCTGTTTTACCATTGCTGACTTGTATTTATCTGCAGTATATCAGGCTCTGATTTAGATGGTCTAGAACTAGTTTCTGCCTGGGGGGCTTGGGAAAAATGTCCCACTACATTGTCACCATGTCCTAAATGCTGTCAGATAAGTGGGACAACACAGCTGGGGGGGGTCCTGTTGCTGCCCCTGTCAAGTCCTGGTGGCCTGGAAGAGGCTGTGCTAAAGGCACAGAGGGAGATGGGGTGGGGTTGAGGTGAGTCACAAGTAGTGACTTGTGAGCAGGATGGGATGTCAGAGCAAGCACAGCTTGGCTGAGGGTAGCACGTGCTGTGTTGTCAGACTACCCAAGTGCACAGACAGAAAGAAAGTCAGAGACTTGAAGCAATCTGCCTGTGTACAGTTGTTGTTATCTTTACTTTCCTGGTCTGAATCAGCAGGGTGCTAGTTAAGAGGCCTGGACTGTGTTTTCTGTTCTGTAGTATATGACTATCTGTTGACTTATTTTTCCCCTTCAATTCTCCTCTGTCTAAAATGAAATAATGTTTTCCTACCAACAAGGATATTGGGAATCTTACTTAGTCAATACATGCCAGCTCCTATAATGAAAGTTTGTGAAGAATGCAAAATACTTCTATAATTAGGGTTACTTTATAACATTAAAAACTAACAGCAGATTAATAGGAGGAGAAAAGTATAAAATTTTGTCTGAGGAAAAAAGCCTGTCCTACTCTCTGTTCATTACATTTCAGGGTCAGATTTGATATATTGTAATTTCATTTGCAAGGTGTCTCTGTAAACCATTTCTAAGTTAACTTTTAATGCAGTAAATAAATTTTGTATGTGCCAACTTCGTTTTCTCCACCTGCTTACAGAGCAAATTATAGAGAAGGATGAAGGCCCCTATTACACACACCTTGGGACAGGACCCAGTGTTGCTGCTGTGAGAGAAATCATGGAGAACAGGTGAGGAAAATTCAGCTTTTAACGCTCACAATACTTCAGGCAGTCTAAATAGGGCACAAGTAGAGCTCTCAGAAATTATATTCAGATGTGCATGAGGTGAGGGTTTCAGTTCCAAACTTGGAACAAACTCTTCTGAGCACTTTGACTGCGGGGTTGCAGTTCAAGACCTCTGAGGTGTCAATAGAAGGACAAATCAGCAACTGGCACAAGCAGGTTTTCCATGTTCCACATGCAGAGAAGCTGTGGCAAACCAGAAAGAAAAAGGTCACATTAGTGACTAAGTGCACTGGGATTTACATGCAGGTAACACTTTCTTGCCCAAATAATATTTCCTTAGTGGCAGAAGTTTATCAGAAGAGAGGTATCAAAAACCACTCTTGCAAATAGGATTTTAAACTGAAAAAGGTTGGGTTTGTTTTTTGGTTTTTTTTTTTCGACTTCATAAAGATTTGGTTCTGTTTTCAGTAATCATAAATTGGTTATTCTTACTTTATTGAAAATGTTTCCTGTTTTAAACTGGTCTGCAGCAGTTTGTTTTACTCATGAACTCTTTTAAATGCAGGTATGGAGCAAAAGGAAGCGCTGTAAGAATAGAGGTGGTGGTTTATACGGGAAAGGAAGGAAAAAGCTCTCAGGGGTGTCCAATTGCCAAGTGGGTAAGTTTTTATGGTGAATCAAACTCATTTTGTGTGGCTTTTCAAAATCACAATGTGCAGTCCTTGAGCTCAAATATAATCTCATCTTTAATGAAGATCTGGTTCTTTAATTGATTTCTCTTTGAGGAACTGAACTCTGTATTTGAAAGTGTGCTGGAGTGATAGTTTGCATCAAAGTCCTGTCTCACGTTGCTTCCTAGGAGCCAGGAAATGAGGTAACAGGCACAGGCTCCAGGATAGAGCTTGGGAAGGATTGATTGTCCTTAATCTTTGCTGAAACCACGGAGGGAGGTAAAAAATAGACTGGAAATCTTGTAAACTGAGTTTTGGAAAATAATACAAACCTGGTTGTTAAAAAATTGTATTGCTGTATTTAGAAATTTCAGAGTTGATTGAAAAATCTGGGATGGGAACTGCAGTTGAAGGGCAGTGTCTGTGATGATGTGACAAAAATAAGGTTACTGCATATTGTACCTGAGTGAATTTGCATGTTAAACCTTCACTGCTTATGTTTGGAGCAGTCAAAATCTGTTTGTCATACTCAATACATAAACTGCTTTTCAGAAGGGAAGCACATATGTGCTTGTGCTTCAGATAACATTTAATAACAAATCCAGTGTCCAAGAAAAAATACTGTAAAACTACTTTCATAAACAGCTGACCCAAAAAGAATGGAAAGATTGTTCTCAGTGTTTCAGCTGAGTAAAACACTCAGTTTTAACAGAGGACAGGAGTTAAAAATCTTACCTTAGAAACAGTTGTGAGCAGTTGAGGGGAAGAAAACATTTACAGCTAAGCTTAAACTTTGATCTTTCTGTTGCCAATACCAACATACTGTCTTTTATAAGACAAAAATGGCATTAATTGTACCTGTGCATGGCTGTAGGTGTCCCAGTGTGTACGGTGTGACAGACAGCACTGGATGCTACAGGAAGGGCTGGTTTGGGCTATGGGGACCTGCTCTGCAGTTGAGATTTTCATGTTGCTGTTTGTGCATAAGATATAATGTTCATGTAACTGAAGTTCTGGGAAGCAGTGACTTTGTGTGGGAGTTCCCACCTAAAGAGGATGAACATTTTTCCAAGTCTGCTGTTACTGTGTGACTGTTCAGTACAAGAAGGAAGGAAATCACTGGTCTGTCCTCTGTAGAACTGTTCCACCCTGATTGAAATCCACATTTTAGGCTGATGTTCTTAATGTGTTGCATTAACTTTTCACCAGCAATGCTAATTTTAATCCTTTTAAAAGGAGCATGTTTGGGTTTTGGTGGAGACCAAAGAAACTTGATGGTGAGATTTGTTTGCAAGTGTCTGGAAAGTGTGTGGAAAACGTTTGCTGTGTCTTTGGTCCTTGCAGCCATGAGGTTCTGGTGGCTGCAGAGACTGTCCCTCACTCCTCTGCCTAAGGTTTGAACCCTTGTGCCTGTTGTATGTGCAGGCACCAGACTGACCCCCACATGGACTGGGAAGATGAGCTTGCAATTGTTTTCACTGCAGGAGGCAGCAAATTGTGTTGTCTTTTATGTCAAAACAGAATTAAAAGAATTTTGCCCCAGACTTCAAATGTGTGGATAACTGTAGGTGATAACTGTGTGATCAGAAAATAACTTACTGTTCTGGGACATAGGCCAGGTTAATGTGCTCTTCTTTCTTTTCAGTTTGCATTGCTTTGGCTTTTTTGCTTTTTCCAAGGCATCACACTGTTTCAGAATATGTTAAATTAAAAAAAGCTTTGCAGTACCGGAGTTACTGGCCTGTCATTCTTGGTAGGCTGTTCACATAAGGAAAAGTCTCGTGTTCCTGTGCATCCCCTGCAACCAGGCAGTGATGAGTGACTGGACTCACTGTTCCCATGGTGCTTTAGCTGCTCACAGATGTGCTGTGGTTTGGGGGTTTCCTGCTCTGTCTGATGGTGAATTACAGTTAACCTCAGTTTCTGTGAAAGGGTTGGTGAATTTGTCAGTGGTTCAGGAGTGGCTCAGTGGGGCATCACCCTGCAGCACTGACGTTGGATACATGTCATGACCTCAGAGGGGGTCAGTCTCTGGGTCTTAATGTTTTCTGGAGTAAATCCATTTCCTGTGGGTTTCTTCTCCTGCTGTCAGTGGATGTTGACCTGGATCACCTAAGCCATCGTTGCTATCTTATGTCTTCATTTGGAGTTGCAGTGTAGTTTTTAAGGCTCCAACTCTGCAAAAAGCTGAGCTCAGCAATGACAGTGGCACAAGGTGTGAGCACAGTTGGGTTCCAGTAACTCCCAGCTTTGTGCTTCCCAGAGCTGCAGGCATTGTTTTTATTTGGCTGCCTTTCATAAATGTTGTCATCTTCAGTTCTCCTTGTCCTTCCTGTTCTCTGGGAGTTAAAATGCTGGCATAATGATTTCAGCCCTGTGCTCTATTCCCAGTAATTCCTTGCAGTTGTTTTTGCTGTTGCAGAGCAGTGATTTGGCATTTTCATAGTGCTTTCTATCATTATGCCAGATCCTCATTCCTGCATAGTAATGCCCAACCCTGAGCATTAACTGCACACATCTACAGTGTGAATTTTATCTGCTATTGTACTGCCCAGTCAGCAGTAAGAACTCCTTCATCTCTCTGCAGGTGGTGCTTGTGTTCACTGCTGAGTTGCTCGGTGTCATAACCAAATGGTGCCATCCTGATATTTACCCTGAGCAAACAGGCCCAGGGGCTCCCAGAGGAGACACCCCAGCCTTCGTTCCAGGTCTCTTCACCACTCATGGTGCTCTCTTGATTTGCCCCAAGACACCTTGGGGTGTTTTGAGAGCCTTTACTAAGGGGCCTCAATGAAGGATTTGTGGGAATCTAAAAACACCCCCAGTAAACTGAGTTGGGACCTGAGGGTGGGCCCTCCCTGTGCCTCAGCTTTGCTGGGTTATCCCAGCCCTGCCCCTCACACACCCCAGGGATCACTGAGTGATCCCAGCCCCTCACACACCTCAGGGATCACTGAGTGATCCCAGCCCTGCCCCTCACACACCCCGGGGATCACTGAGTGATCCCAGCCCTGCCCCTCACACACCCCAGGGATCACTGAATCTACTGAGTTCTTCCAGGGGCTTTTACAAAGCTGTATCCTCTTGGGAATCTCGAGGCCCTCCAGTAATAATGCGTTATAAATTGATACAATGCACATCACATTTAGTGCTCATTTAGTGTTTCTTCCTTGGGTTCCTTTGGATATCATCTGAACTTGGCAGGTAGCTGCTGTTTATGAGACAGGTGTTTGGGTTTGGATTTAATATTTTACTCCTGTCCTCTCACCACTTTTACTCTTGCCCTTTAACCACAGGGCTTTAAACTTCAGAGAAAATCCTTGGCTGTTCCCCGTGAAGGTTTCTGACATGGGAATCTTCCCAAACTTCTTGTTTGTGACCATATTGAGCCTTATCTTTTTTGAAAATACAATATTATGTGGCTCTTATGCCTTTTGCAAGTAGTTTCTTAAATTCTTGTGTACTGTTGGCCTCTTTTGATTTTTTTTTTTATTTATAGCTTGATAGATCTTTATTTTCTTGATGTTGTCCATTTATTAGTAGGCCATATAAAAAAAAACAAGTGTAGAATAAAGATAAAAACCCTCATTAGAAATACTTTTTAAATGGTTAAACTTGAAACTACAGTCCTGTACAGACACAAACCTGACATTAGCCACTGAAATTACTGTTTAGAAAGTAATGCTTAGATAGCCCACTGTTCCAATCAAGATTTTCTAGATCACTGAACTGATGGGAATTTGTAGCTAAATCCCAGAAACTACAATTCATGGAATGCTGAGTGAGCCTTAATAACAATCAACTGTTCTACAGACATAGATACTTTTTTTCAGCTTGCTGGTTTGGTTTGAGCTGAGAAAGTGAGAGAACTGAGAAGTTACTCCTGCCCTGGCTCTCCACGTATCAGCTGTTGTTAGTACTAGAAGAGATGTGATTTATTCAAGGAAATTACCTGTCTGATGCTCATTTTCTGTGCTTGGCAGCGATGTCTCTGGAGGTTCTGGTGCCTGTAAGGGAGGGGACAGTGAAACACTCGTGTTCTTTGGGATATAAGAGTGGGGAATTCTTGCAATAGATTTGAAAAGGCCTTTAAATTCTGCTGGACTGGCTGTATCTTAGGCAGCCAAGGAGAATGTGCAGTTCCATTCTGCTTTAAACAGCTTACCCTACTTCATGCTTTTATTTCATTTACTGAATTATCTTCATGGCTAAATCATGTTCTCCATAAGAGAAGTCTGGAAGGAAATGAATTTTAGGAGATGGAAAGGGTGGTTGGTGGGGGTTTTGTTCACCTTTTTGGACAGTGTTGTATGAGAGCATCCCTTTCTTGCCTTAGTGTTGTAACAGGTTAGTGTGTGTAGCTGAGCAGGCACCATTTTCACTGTTTGCTAAATAGAGAATTAGAGGAGCTTATCTGGGACAAAAATGTTTGGAACATCATCCAAAGTACAGCCATTCTTTAAGTGCTGCAGTGCTTTGAGATTCAAAATTATTAGAAATATTTATGTGATTTAGAAAGTAAATAAAAGCATTTAATATTGTTTAACATGAAGAATGATTCAAATACTTTACTAGAGTAAAAATGAAAGAGGAGAGCTGTGTTAAGGTAACGAGCAGCAGGTGTGACCAGCACCTTGCTGTGGGTTGGGAGGGAATCAGAGCTCAGCAGAGAGTGAGACTCAGACTCTGTACAGAGGCAAAATCTGCAGGTTAGAAAACTTGGAGCCACAGGGTGCTAAAGGAGTCTCCTGTTCCAGGAAATTACAGGGAACAGCTAAATATGTTCTCACTTTGAAATCAACTGCTGATACACAGCAAAGGAGACTGTTATTTGAAGACATTCAGAATGGGCTGGAGGAAATACTGCAATGGAATCACATGGAGGTGATAAAAAACTAAAAGGACCTTTTTGTCGGTTCTGTTGTTTTGGGGGTTTTTATCCAGTAATTTATAGCAGTGTTTTTAACTCACAATTCAAATTCAGTGCTCTTTGCTAGTGGTGTCTGGATTAAATCATGTTGAAGTTACCACAACTCTTTCTGGTGATTGTAATTGGAAAGTTAATTTCTCATCGCTGTGGGAATTCAGCATCTGGTTACATGGGGCTTCTGCAGTTGGACTGAGCTCCTTCCCAAGGCGAGTCCATGCTCATGTGATGGGCTGGCTCGTGGCTGGGGACGTTCTTATTCACTGTGGACTTAGCCCTTGTTCTAGAGCTCCTGCCAAGGAAGTAGAACTCCAGCATTTGGACAGCTGGACAAGCTTTCATTGACAGTGGAACTTCTACTGATTGGTCATTGCAACCCTTCCAGAAATAGTTTGAGAAAAGCAGGAGATGCTGAGGTGCCAAACTGCTACAGCCTCGTTCAGGATAATGAAGGGCAAGGATCACAAATTCTGATCCAGAGTGAATGGCCACTGAAAATAAAAGATGAAAATCACTCGATAACGTCCCACAAAAAGCAGTGTTGTAGCTCCATGTACTCAGTGGTGGACACTGGGTTGTTACTGCTTGAGGTGATGGTTTGTTAGACAAAACTTCACTGTCCAGTTGTGATAGAAACAGCAGAAGAAACTGGTGGGAAGAACAAAGAAAACCTGGAATGCAGTTATGCCTCTGTGACAGGTGCTGCCCCCCAGGTTGGGATCCTGTCAGTCTGATCCCCCAGCTCAGGAAAGCACAGCAGGACTGGGAAGGACAGCTGGAGGTCCAGACAGGTCAGGCTGGCAGAGAGGGAAGGGAGAAGGCCAGGCTGTTGAAGTCTCCAGTGGCACGGAGAGCTCTGTTCCCCAGTCTCATCCTGGAGCTACAGTGGAGGGCACTGGCAGGGCAGGAGCTCAGCACCAAGGAAGGGTCATGTTTCTTCTGTCAGTCTGTAATGAAGCTTTCCTGGGAATGTAGGGGGTGGTTAAAATGCTGCATGGATTTAGAAGTGAGTGGAAATGCACAAAAGGCAAGTGCTTGGAAAGCAGGGGGAGAGCCATCCCCTGAGCTGCCGGCGGGTGGCTGGAAGGTGCCTGGCTTTGCTGGGAAGCATCTGGGCATCCCAGTGCCTCTCGTGATGCACATCCAGAGTCAACTGCTGTTTGTCACTCTCAGGGTCAGGATAAGGCTGGACTGTGCTAATCTGACCTCATCCTGTTCTTGTATTCTTCAATTTTTAGGATCCTTTTCTCTTCATTCTCCTTGTATGCGAGGTGTGAAAAATCTCACTCTTCCTCGTGGGTATCCCACAACTAAATTGCCGGAGCAAATTCTGCTGCATAGGGCAGCACTTCAATAAACCTCTCATAGCTTTTGGCTGATGCTTTCTGGTAAGAAAATTTGGGAAGCTTAGGCCATTGTGGCTTGTAGCACAGAGGTTCAGCTGTGGTTTGTTGCCAGAATAGCTGCTGATTGTGTCCCACCTGGCTGTGGCTCACCTCAAAGCCTTGCTCATGTTCTCAGCCCCTGCCACCTGGGAATATCTGGGCTAGCTGAGAAAATGAATCACTTGAGCTGCTGCCTTCCCTTGGGTGTGCACATCAAGGACACCTGGACAGCCACAGGAATGCAGGATGTGGTACTGGTGGGGCACAACTCCAGCACCAGAGGGATGGGCAAAACAGGGCTTTGGGAGCGATCCAAACAACTGAGTGTCGTGCCCAAATCAGCACCTCCAGGGGTGGTCCTGGTGCTGCTGTGTGTCCAATATGTGTGTGTAAGGAGGCTCTTTGGAAGGAGCTGGGTCCCATTTTGGTGTTCCCTTGGCTGTGTTGGCACACAGGGGAGGGAGTGGCAGCAGGGAACTTATCCCAGTACTGTGAGTGCAGAGCGGGGCTGGGGGGTGTTGGTGGAGCATGTGGAGGAGTTTGGTAGGGCCTGTTCCCTTCCTGAAGTGCAGCTGAAACAGTGTTCTTTGTGAGTGTGGGGGTCTTGATGGATACCTAGTACTGATGACAAATGAGTTGAGGGGTAATCTGGCCCTACCTACCTGCAAAAACCTGACCATGGCATTATAGAATCGTTTAGGCTGGACACGACCTCTAAGATTGAGTCCAACCATTAACCCATCGCTGCCAAGGGCACCACAGCCCTAAACACCACACCTTGGAAATCCCTGCAGGGTTGGGCTCTCCACCACTGCCCTGGGCAGCCTGGGCTGGGCTGGACAGTCTTTTATGGGAAGAAATTTTTCCTAAGATCCAACCTAAACTTTCCTTGGGGCAACTTGAGGCTGTTTCCTCTTGTGTCTTGCTTGCTGCATTGAAGTGTTACATAATGCCTTGTTCAAGTCTGTTTTGTTGATCATGTTATTTTGATGTGTGAGTCACTCAGAAGTCATGGTTAGCTTGTGTGGAAAAGTAATTGCAGGGGAAAAGTTTTTATTTTCCCATTCTAAAAATGTAGCTTTAAAGTTCCTCTGCTTAACAAATGCTTACTTGCTCATTCCTTGTAAATGCATTAGGGACCAAAATTAAACAAACTGAAGTATTAAGTGATTTACTTTATCACTGTTGTTAACTGCATCACAGAAATCATGAGTAATGCCCAAAAGCTTTGGACACAAGGTTTGCCAGCTGATTTGTGCCTTGTTCCCAGTCTGGGGAAATACTCTGGAGTTCAGCTGTCCTGCTCCAAAGTGCTTTTTCTGGACCCTGAGCGTAGCACTGCTGTGGGTTCAGTTATTGCTCAGTTCATCACTGCTCCAGGAGTGCTGGGGGTAGCCTGGGAGAGCATCCCCAGCTCCTCAGGGGAAGCAGAGTGGCTCCAGCTCCACCTCAAGAACCAGCTCAGTGCCCAGCTCAGTGCCAGGTGAGAGAAGGGCTGATCTCTGGGAACAAAAGAATCCGATGAGTGGATGATGTAACTGACCCAGAGACGTAAAATTCACACAACTAAAAAACGCGTGAACGTGCCTTTGTGGCCCAGAAGGTGTTGGATTGTAAAATGGTTTGGGGTCCAGTAAGAGTATTGTGTTCTCTACAATGCGCACAATGAAGCCAATTCCAGCTACACTTAACTGCAGGAAAGTGTGCTCTTATTTTAAAGGAAACTATACATTTCCTTTGTGTTTGTTTGTCGTTTTTCCTGGACTGTGTTTTTCCAGTTTAGAGCTCCATGAGAACCTAAAAAGGGCACCTGATGTTGTACATTACCAGACTGTGTTATTTGGGTTAGTCTAGAAATAAGAGAAAAAAGAAGAGTAAAAGCATCACTTCACACTGAGTAACAAAATTAAGTTGTTCTTCTGGCTAGAAGGAACTGCTGCCTCAGGAGTGTAAAACTTTGGCATGAATAACCTGTTGTGGATCAGCCTTAACAGGTTTGCTGCAAACTTCACTGAAATGTAAAAGAGTTGGATTATTTTTCTCTCTTTGTAAGACATACTGACCTGTCAGTCAGCAGGCTGGTCAGTCACAACCAAGACTCCTTGTCAGGAATGTATCAGAGCCTCTCATCTTCTCCTGAAGCCCGAGGCTGTTTGTAAGAGTGCATGATCAGCTTTAGAAGAGTGATACTTTCTCTGGACACAAATGAACCCTGAGCTTGCTTCTCCTTGCCCAGCCTGCACAGGTGCCCCCTCCAGCTGTTCATCTGCTGCAGACCTTTTCACTGGCAGATGAACTGCAAGTGTGCTTTGGTCCCTGCTTTGCAGGAGTTCAAATGACTTAGATACTCAGAGGTGATGAGGGCAGGGGTCACAAACGAGTGACAGCTGCACATCTGGCAGCACAGCAGCTTTGGCATCAGTCCAACAGGGAATCTGCCTTAACACTCGGATATTTGGAGGCATTCCAAGAGAAAGGGAACTGTTGCCTTCCTGCTTTTCTTATCTGTGACTGGGGCTGCTCCCTGTGGAAGCTCTGCTGGTGGAGGGGGTGCTGGGGGAACGCCAGAGCCAGTGCTGAGGTGGAGCTGGCAGAGGCATCTGCAGTGCAGGGGCTGGTGCTCACAGAGCAAGAACCCTGCAGGTGCCCAGCTGAGGAGGAGGATCGGGCCTCTACTGCCTGAGGGGTTTGGAGCTTCACCCTGGAGCACTGGCACCTTGGCTGGAGGCCTCAAACAGGCCATGCTGGCTAAAATGTGTTGGAAGAATAAATCAATGTATTCTCAGAGACTGTGTTCTATAATACCTGGCCTTAAGGCGATTTTTGGCGGTCTTAAATGCAACATCCAGATTGTGGCAAAACCCTAAATATGTGGGAGTAGGACTGTCTAGTTCTATGATAATTTCCCCCCCATTTTACCAGTGGTGTACTGGACTGCTCCACATGAGTTAGTCTCTGTGTTTGAGGGATAAGATTGCCAAAGATGCTTTGTACATCAAGTAGATCAGAAACAGCTTCACCACTCTAAAAACTTTAATGGAGGGAGTCTGGGGATATGTTCTGAAAAATCCCATTGCTTCCTTCAGTAAGAGCACAAACTGTTTTCATTGCTTTCTTATATTTGCAAGGTGGGGACCATCTGGGGTACTGATCTCTAACACTGCTGGCTGTCCTAACACGTGTGCCTTAGGGCTGTGCTTTCACACACCTGCCCTCTGGGGTTTGGCACTGCTTTCTGCCTTATTTTCAGGGTAACTGTTGGGTTCTTAGTGGATCTCTTGTCTCAGGATTCTTTCCTTCCAGAGGTTATTTTCCTTGTAATGCATCTCCTTTATTGCTTGTGTACAACACCTAAAATACTCCTCCCCCTGTCAAAACACAGTGCTGTCCCTCTTGCAGGTAAGAAAGTAACACAAACCCCTGTTCTACCCAGGGCTGAGTGTGATGCAGTCCCGGCCCTGCCTGTCCACGGGCACTCTTTGGGCAGCAGCATTCCTTGCTTTTCGGGCCTCACCCATCGCAGATAACCCCGTGGTCGTTGCAGGTGATCCGCAGGAGCAGCGACGAGGAGAAGCTGCTGTGCCTGGTGAGGCAGCGGGCGGGACACCACTGCCAGACAGCTGTGATCGTGATCCTGATCCTGGCCTGGGAGGGCATCCCCCACCTGCTGGCGGACACGCTGTACAAGGAGCTGACGCAGAGCCTGCGCAAGTACGGCTGCCCCACCAGCCGCCGGTGCGCGCTCAACGAGGAGTGAGTCCCTTCTTCCTTCTGGGCTGCCTGGGCTCGCGGGGACAGCCTGGCCAAGCAGCACTGCAGCTGCACAAGGGTACCCGAATCCCAAACCGCCGGGTGTCACCTGTGTCACACCTCCTTCCTGGCTCTGTGGGAGTCGTAGGTGCTGTGCCGGGGAGGGGTGGCCGTGAGCTCCTCTCCTGGCTCTGTGCACGCTGTCCCAGTGCCCTCTGCACACCCACCGGGCTCCAAGAGCTGCCACCAAGCTAGGCTGGGACTTGTTAAAACAGATGTGATCCTGAACCCGGGATCTCCCTCTCTGTGCCTCTGAGAGGAACTGAGTTTGTTTAATAAGAATATATTATAAGTGCAGTGCTGCCTTTGTGCTGACCTCTGGGTAGCTCACATTTCACAGCCTCATGGCTGTTCAGGGACCTGAATCTAATGCCTGTGTTCCTAAAGGGTTCACTTTGAAAGTCAGATCAATTTGGAGTTAATGGTATTGCTGCACATAACACAATAACTACTGAATTTGGGGGTAACCTTTACTGCAGGGCTACTTTCCTGGGTAAAAACATTATCCAACTGGAGAATTCAAAATGAAAGTAGCATGGGTGTATTTATAGAGCTCTGACTGAGTATTTATTTCCCAGAATTAGCTCTGGGGGGAGCTGAGTCTGTTGTCCTGGGGAGAAAAGTCAGCCCTCTACACATGAATATTTCCTTCACAGAAAATATCTGGTTAAGCCATGTATTTTATCAATTCCTTTGTTTTATGCTGTGTATTGTAAAAGAAACAGCAAATAGCATTGACCTAAAAACACCCCAGACCCAAGAGCTGTGTTGCCAGCTGACCTGACTTGTCTTTATTTCCTTTCCTAGTCGTACTTGTGCATGTCAAGGACTTGACCCAGAAACTTGTGGAGCATCATTCTCATTTGGCTGTTCATGGAGTATGTATTTCAATGGCTGTAAGTTTGCCAGGAGCAAAAACCCCAGGAAGTTTAGGCTTCTCACTGATGACCCTAAGCAAGTAAGATTTCTTTTTTTTTTTTCCCCCTCCAAACGCATCTTCTGATGATTTTCAGAACTGGAAGTGGAATCTCTGAGTCCCCATCCCCTTTTCTCTCATACACATGTGCAGAGCTTATCACAGGCACACAGCCAATGCAGGTTTTTTAACTGTAGTATTCAGAATCATTATTCCACTGGATGAAAACTCAGTGTCACTGATGTATTTAAATGCCCTAAAATTGTCCTTAAATGCTTCTCTGCGTGTTTAGCTCTGTGTGTAACCTGTGGGAAACGTTCACTCTTTGGAAGTGTAAGAAACAGCTTGAGGGTTTCTCTGAGGACCAAGCCTGTAGCTCAGACATTCAAGGCTTCTGCCTTGGCACAGAAAATGTTGTACCTTGGGGTTGCACTCTAGGACCAGCTGACAGCCTGGGCTTCCCTCTGTCACCAAGAATAAACTGGGTTTTTTTCTGTGGACAGCATGTTTTTTAAATGGTTTTGAAGGAATGGGTACACTAAAACATGATGCAGTGAAGTGATTCTGTTAATTGCAGGTTAGGAGTGCTGGTGATGTCACAAAGGTTGAGGCAGCACAGAAGTTTATGATGGATTATGTGAAGTAACAAACATGTAAAACACCCAACCCCATTAGTGTTTTACTCTGAAAGTATTTTCATGAGGAAGGAATAAAGGTGTTGTGAGCTGAAGGCAGAACTGGCCTAACCCAACCTTGCTTGTCTCAGGAGGAAATTGTTTTATAAACTTTGTTTATAGGAAAATGTGTCTATTGGGCTTCTCTTATTTGAGGAATCCTGTTCCTTCTGTCTTCTGCCATTCCCTGTGTGTTCAGGTTCTCCCTCTGTCTAAAGCTGTTCATGGAGCATTCTGGGCAGGCTCGTTCTCTGTAGGTTTGGGATGCTCTGAATTAGCTGGGGAAGCCACCAAGGCAGAACCTCCCTGTGTGTCTGAGCAAACACAGAGCTGAGGCAGCTCCAGAAGCTCTGTGCTCAGAGCAGGCTCAGTGGCACTCTTGTTTTTGGCATTATTTCTTCTAGCAGGTACTTCTTTTTGCTAAATGCTGGCTATTGATTGTATTGCAGATGACATAAAGCTAAAAGGTATTAATAAAATTAAATTTTCAATTAAGAAAGCAAATCGAGAAAAAGGTAGTTTTAAAGTCCAGGAAGAGTTGGATCATTTGAGGCAGTGGATGGAGTGAGATGGGTTAAGGGTTATAAGTTAATATCCCTAGGTAAGAATGGTGCCTAGGATAGATAATGGAGGATATGTTACCTTCAGTGCAGTTCAGAAACCCAGTGGAGGCATTTCCAGCTGATGAACTGGCTGTGGGGTGAGTTCAAAACACACTGTCTTGGAAGGGAACACTGCATGGAAAGCGAGTCTCCTGTACACTGGTGTGTACAGGGTATGGGGACAAGTGGGTTTGGGTTTTTCAAACAAAACCAGCTGTTGTTTTTTGCATTTCCACACGATGCAAAACTGAAGCTGCAGTTGTGTCCCAAAGCCTGGGCCTTGCAGGAAAACAAAGCAGGTCTATCACCAGTTGCTTGGTGATTTTTCTGGTAAAGTGAAAACTTAGGATAAGAACTCGAATGTGATGCTGCCATACAAGCCCACCCAGCTAATTCTGAGCTTATATGGCTTAGCCTAAGGAAAGGAATATTATTTCCAAGTCTAATAGGTATTTCCACAAAGTCCTGAGTCTTGCACCTCCAAAGAACAAAGGAGTTAACAAATGTTTCTGGTGGAAGTTCTGTTGCAATATGAGAAATGTACCTCTGAGAAAAGACCAAAGAGCTGAAATGAATGTTAAATGCAATTGGGAGTTTCTCATACAGTTAAAGGAAATGTACTGGAAACCTGGGCTTCTTTTAGCAGAGCTGTGTCAATGTGGATTAAGGCCCATAAGCAAAACACCAAAAGAAGACCTGAGGCTCCTTCCCTGCTCACATGTGGTGTGAGTTTTGTCCTCTGGTTTTGCGTGGAACGTGCCCCGCTCCTTGACAGGAATCAGAACTGATGCAGAAATGAGTTCCCCTGCGTTGGGTTTCTTTGCCCCAGCAGATCCCCTCCATTGTTGTTTGTTGATTTATATCTAACAATGTTGGTGTGTTGGTCGTGCCAAATAGACATTTATGGCTAGTGACAAAGGGCAGCAGGACAGAAGTTAGATTAATAAAACAGGAGGTAGAGGCTGTCAGGCATCTCTCACCTGGCTGAGATGCTTTCAAAGCCACCTCTAGCACTGAACGTTGCCTTTCTCTGCAGGAGGAACTTCTGGAAAATAATCTACAAACGTTGGCTACTGATGTGGCTCCAGTGTATAAGAAGCTTGCTCCAGAAGCCTTCCAGAACCAGGTAGGTGTGTGACACTCAGCTCTGAGCAGCAGCGTGGTCCCAAACCTCACGGTGCCCTGGAGCTGCTGCTTCTGGGGGCATTTGGCAGGTTCTAATGTACTGCACCTCTGGATTTGAACTGGGGGTTAAGTTATGCCCTGAGCTGGGCACAGGGGAAAAAGGCTCAGAGATAATACTGTAAATAAATTGGTTTCCCTATTTCAAGACACTCTGACTCTGGCTGACCTGATTATCTCACTGACATCCAGCCAGAAGTGTTCCATTTTTGATAGGGAAGCATGTGCTCTCTGATCACTGCGGCTTCTCGGCTGCCTTCACTCTGTCACAAGGGAGGTGATGGCCTTGGGGCTCCCAGCCCCTCCCTCTGAGTCCCAAGTAGCTGTAGTTTATTGTCCTTGCAGGTGGAGAATGAGCACATGGGCCCCGACTGCCGGCTGGGCTGCCAGGCGGGCCGGCCCTTCTCCGGGGTCACGGCCTGCATCGACTTCTGCGCCCACGCGCACAAGGACACCCACAACATGCACAACGGCAGCACCGTGGTACGTACAGCACGGGGCAGGGGGGCACCCACACAGGGATCACTGCCTGGGTGGGGCTGGCTCAGGGATCGCTGTAGGACGGTTCTGGCTCAGGGATCGCTGTGGGACGGTTCTGGCTCAGGGATCGCTGTGGGACGGTTCTGGCTCAGGGATCGCTGTGGGACGGTTCTGGCTCAGGGATCGCTGTGGGACGGGGCTGGCTCAGGGATCGCTGTGGGACGGGGCTGGCTCAGGGATCGCTGTGGGACGGGGCTGGCTCAGGGATCGCTGTGGGACGGGGCTGGCTCAGGGATCGCTGTGGGACGGGGCTGGCTCAGGGATCGCTGTGGGATGGGGCTGGCTCAGGGATCAGTGTATGGATTGGGGCTGGTTTAGGGGCTGTGCACAGAGCCAGGGATCAGTGTGATCACTGAATCTCAGTGTGGAAGGGAAACCCACAGATGGGTGTAGCTGTTGCACCAACACCTCGCTGGACTGCACTGAGAAATGGGTTGGGAATTACTCAATTCAGTGATCTTTTAGAAATACAGAACAATGTTGAAGCAAGCCGAGCTCAAAGCAGCAAAGACAAAACTGGCAATGTCCTCTGAGCAGCAGGGCTCTAAAGAGTGAGGGTTTCTCGTACAGCAGTGCAGGTAACACTCAAGTAACTTCTCTATCAAAGGATGGATATCTAGAAAAAAATCTGTCTAAAATCTCTGCCTACCTTAGAGACAGTCTTTTTTAAAATTTGGAAATGCAAATTGAATTAGTGTTGCTCTGATGCAAAAAAATGTTGTATTTACACCTACAGTTAACATTCAGGTTTTGGATGTAGCAGCAGTGAAATGACTGGGACAGTCGTTTAATGTTAATTGTGTGCTTGTAAGGAGAGCAAATGGCTGTTCCTTTAGAGCATGGAAGCAGGTCTGGGAATTCACCAGGAATGTCAGTCCTCAAGAGACCATTTTTGCCAGCACTGAATGCCACTTCTGTGTGGATATTCTATATAAGAATGTTAAAGTGTACATTGCAAAATTGCTTCTGAAGTGTAGGAATTGAATGCCCTTGAAGATCCTAAACTTGAAAATGAGGCTTCCTTGTCAGACAAACTGCATGGTATGGTCTTTGATGAAATTTAGTTCAGGTGTTCTGAAAATAACAGTTTAAGTGGTTCGTTGCCTCTTAAGTTAAAAGACAAAATGAAATGGAAACCAAGTCTTCTACTCATT
Organism: Myiozetetes cayanensis; assembly: GCF_022539395.1. Classification (NCBI taxonomy): domain Eukaryota; kingdom Metazoa; phylum Chordata; class Aves; order Passeriformes; family Tyrannidae; genus Myiozetetes; species Myiozetetes cayanensis. The sequence goes on from NW_026086605.1 coordinate 32,922,238, forward strand.
CTGCCATGCTGGATCCCAGAAAAGTCCTAAGTTATGGCCAGAAGCAGCTGCAGGGACAATTAAACCTTTTGTATTGAGGGGAACAGTTCTACAAATGTATTTATCTATAATCATCTGATGTCACTGCAGCTTCAGATTATCCTCGCTGGTGTTGATACTTTATGGCTTGTACAGGGTGTGTTTGCAAGTAATTCTGTCTCAGAATCTGGGAATGTTAAAACTTGTGTAAGGCCATTGTGTGGGCTAGAACTTACCATCATTTACTATCAAGTTCTGCCAAATTCTGTCAGTCTTGCAGAACATTACCACATCATTTTAACTGCTGAAAACTGTACCTTGCAACCTGCTTTTCACTGGGTAGCTCCCTCACAAATAACTACTGCATACCTGTGTTGTCTTTATTTAGGTGTGATTGCTCTTTATTTCAATGTACTTACAGCAAGGGGCTATTTGTAAATAGGAAAGAGCTGTAAGTATTAACACCCAATTTACCTTCTTGAACTGGGACACTGAAGGTGAATCAGAGCTGGAGATCCCCCGTGGTCTGTGGGGACAGGACACAGCATGTGTTCTGTCTGGGTCACAGTTACAGTCACATGGACTGGAACACTGAAGCAAAAAATGTTGGTTTTTTGCAGACAAGGTGGCAGGACACGCTGGGCTTGCTTCAGTCTAGATTGTTGTGATGGCAATCAAAATTAGGGTTGTTAATTTTGGCTTGAAACCAAAGCTGGTAATACCATAGGAAATGTAGTGGTAAGAACACAAAAAGAAATTAGTATGTGTGATCCCAGCACCTGTCTGGGCACCTCCTGCAGTCCTGTCTCGTTCCAGAAGCTGCTCTGGGGCTCCTTACTCAGTTTAAAATATGAGATGACTTCTTATGAATCACTGGCAATAATGATGGTGTGGTCACTTACAGAACTGTGACATATTTTGTCTGTAAAATGCAGTGTGTGTGCAAGTACAACACCTGAGGTGACAGCTCTCACACACTGCTCTGATAATGTGATAATGGACAGAAGGAAAATGATTTGCACTACCTTAAAAACCTCAAGCATCCATGGCTTTACTATTTTTGTCTGGTGTTTTGATGGATTTTTTTCACTGCTCATCACACCTTACACTTTTAAAATCTCTACACAAGTGTACTTGTCATCTTGGCCTCATTAGTGTTGGTAAGATTTCTCCCCTTCCTCCTTATTCCAACACCAAATGCTCATTTATAAAATCTAAAGCTCCTCTGGGCTAAGAAGGTTCAGGTAAATACCTTGTGAGATGGGTGAATGCTGCTGGTTCTGCTGGTGGAAGTGACACTTTCCCTGTTCTCCCCTTGTCATTGGTGCCCACTCGTTCCACAGGGATGGAAGGAATGCTGTGCAGGGCACCCAAAGGAAGGGACAGACGCAATCTATTCAAATTACTTAAACCAGGCACAGCAAAACACTTGGGTGAGGTTAATGATAAGGAATGAGTTTACACTTAAAAGAATACACTATCTAATGAGCTGCCAATAATAATTTCCTTCCACTGCCTCTGCCAGAACTAAAGAAAAGCATTCTTGGATTTCTCTAGGTATGTATTTGATCAGCTGCATTATTTGTATGTGACTGAGAATAAATCAGGCTATCGTGTAGCACTCAGAGAGTCTTGGAAATGCCTTCTGTAATACAAGAGAAAACAGAGCATCTTAACTTACCCAAATTGAGGATTACTATTGGTAATTTTTGGAGATCTGAGAGACTGAACATCGTCCCTGGCCAGAAGAGTCATGCCCTGAATTTAGCAGAGCTGCTTTTGGGAGAAAGCTGAAAATACAAACTGCTGTTCCCTGCTTGCTCTGTACATGTGACAGTTCTACAGAGATGTAAACCAATGTGCTTAGCTGAGAGAAGCCAAAGTAATTTTTGCCAATGAATTTTTTTTTAAGAACTTTAAGGCAATAAATACACCCTCCATTTTTACTCAGACATTTGTGTCATCTCTGTGTTCTCCAAGGGCCCAGCTGTACGTGACAGCTGCAGTGTCAGGGCAGTGTTCCCTGGGGGATGGAAGCCAAAGGAGCAACACAGAGAGAAGCTTTATAGTTGTTAGTGGAGTCTGAAATGTAAGTTCTGGTGTTTCTTTCCTGGATTAGCTGGGAAGGATCACACTGCTCACACCTGTGGGAATCCCCTTCAGTCACATGGGCACAAAGGCGCTGCAGGCCCTGGCTGGGACTGTTCTCACCCGACAGGGCACAGGATTGTGGGGCTGGGGCTGAGCAAGGGGACAGCAGTGCAGTTGTGTGGGATCCCTGGAGCCACACAGACTGCAGAGGCACTGGGAAGAAGAGCAGGAAGGTAAATCTGTGCTTCAAGGGCAGCTACAACATATTATTGGCAGCAGAACCAAGTAGTGTCAATCAGCAATCCATCCACAAAATGTTCCTGATTTGGATAAAATCCCAAAACCTCTGCTGTTCCCATCCCTTCCTGTACTTGTGTAGGACAGGCCACTGTGTCACAGCATGTGGCTCCAGGTCTCTGCAGGGGCTGACAGGATATCTCTGCATGGTTACACCACATTGCCTTTGCCTTGGGAGCTGCAGGAGAACCAGGGGGCAGGCTGGGCCTTCAGGTTATAACAGAGGAGAGAAGATAAACCCCCTGGCTGTAAAGGAAGGGTTCCCAGCTGTGTTACTGTGAAAATGGAGAAGCATTTCACGGTCCCTCTGGTAACCTGTGAGTGCCCAGAGAGCAGCTCGAGTGCTGTGCCAGTGCT